>NC_138080.1:102142924-104542924 GCF_964212035.1 Myotis nattereri
TTTGGGGCTGATAGAAATGTTCTGGGGGAAAACAGAATATTTGTACAACATCATGACTACACGAGATGCCACAAAATTGTATACTTGAAAATAGTTAATTTTATGTTATGTGAATCTCACCTAAATAAAATAATTTTAACTGATTAATTAAAAGAAAACAGACAGCCAGTGTGTCCCCCTCAATACGAAAGGTCTCCTCAAGAGATAGACAAGATATTTGGGCTTGAGAATTTACTTCTTACTGCAGCCTTTCCCAGGAAAGATGCTGAGGGTGTGGAGGGGGAGTCTATTCCCAAAACATGCTTTGAAGCGGTTAACTTTGAAGGCACTATACAAAAAATACCAGCATATGTCATATGATCGATACTAATACATGGATGCAAGTATGCCATATAGGTTAACATCTGGAAGACTGTCGACATGATCCCCATGCTGCATCATGGGAACTACTGCTCTGTTGATGGTCCCAAAGTCACTGAAGCACCAAAGATAAGGAAATAAATAAAGGTGTGTCAGGCAGGGCTCCTTTGTTGCAGAGGTGGGGGGAGAAGGAGACAGATAAATGGATTCTTTCCTGGGTGGAGGAAGGTAAACAGGGCTTTTCAGAGCTGGAAACCATTTTCATCATATTCTTTTAAAAGTGATTTGAAAGAGAAAACGTGTTTGCAAAGGTACCGGCCCGTGAAGATAAACTGCTCTGTCGGTGGGCAAAGAAGGGACTGATAAGGAGCAAGTACATTTACCCAAAATTCTTCCAGACCTACCTGAAGATTATCTCTGAGCTCCTGGTTACCAACCAGGAAGTGGCCCCAAATCAGTGTCAACTAACGTCCATGGGGCTGCTGTGTAAAGAGGGGGAGGGAGGACCACAATGACACAGCATCTTAGACATTAATCTAAATTATCCCACTCGTTTCCGAAGTCATTGTGTGTGCTCAGTGGAAATAATCAATGTGATTATAGCTAATCTACCTCAGGAATGACAGCGATTGCACTTCTGGGAATATATCTGAAGAGACCTGAAACACTAATTTGTGAGAATCTATGCACCCCTATGTTCATTACAGCATTATCTACAATAGCCAAGATCAGGAAACAACCCAAATGCCCATCAGCAAATAAGTGGATTTAAAAAAAAAAAAAAAAAAAAGCTGTGGTACATTTATACAATGAAATACTACTCAGATGTCAAAAAAGAAAGAAATCTTTCCCTTTGTGACAGCATGAATGGACCTGGAGAATAGTATGCTAAGTGAAATAAGCCAGTCAGAGAAAGACAAATATCATATGATCTCACTTATATGTGGAATCTAATGAACAAAGTAATTTAACAAACAAAATGGGCACATGATGCAGTGTGCCGATGATGTTTTGTTGAGTTATTCACTTGAAACCTGTATGGTTTTATGAACCCCAATAAACTCAATTTTTTTAAAAAGGACAGAAAAGTTGTGGAGAATTCCCCCTTACAAGGTCAAGAAAGTGAGGAGGCTCTCAGGAATCATTTGAAAAGCCTCAGAATAGAAAGATGAAGATTTCTCAACGGATTTGAAATAGCTATGTGTAGGTATCATGAGAACATGGTCTTTATTTACCCAAATCTTGAAAATCTAGTGCCAGGGCATCCTTGAAGAAGACACTACAAGATAAATAAAGAGAAGTGCTGCGTCTGAGAGCTGACAGAAGACGTTCAATTTATCGGTTCCTAAAGACAGTATAAAATGAACTTTTCAAGATCTACATTGGTCATGTTTTATTCATCTCCTAGAAATTGATAGAATACCAAGCATGCACTCTTTCAGGGGCGGGGATACAGCGGTGAGGAAGACTCAATCCAGGCCAACAAAAACAAGGAAATGAGTGAGCCAGCTACTCCAGGGGGTTAGTGTTGAATGAATGAGAGGCCAGGGTCTTTATCCCATCACCACCACCCTACCTGTGCCAACAACAAGGCTGGTAACATGATGGGGTTGGAAAGGCTGAGCAAGGACGCCTTTCTGAGAAAGTGAGCTTGAAGGGGAGACTAGAAAGACCTTAGCGGGAGGAGCCATGCAAAGGGCGAGTTCAGGACCTTCCAGACAGAGGGAAATACAATGTTAACGCTCTGAGGAGGGAGGAGACCTCAGGAGCAGAGTGAGTGGAGCCTGGGAAGGGATGAGATTCACCACACCAGGTGCCTTGTGGGCCATGATGAGCTGGACTACTTCCAAGTATAAAGCAACTGGAAGATTTTAAGGCAGAGAGGAATATGATTTGATTTGTGTCTATAGACAACAACTGGCTCCTATGAGATTGGATGTAGAGGACCAAAGTGGAAACCCATTTAGAGGCTACTGAATGCAGTAGGCCACGTGCCAGGTGATGTAGAGGTATAAGGGTAAGAAGAGGACAGATATGTGTCGGAGGCAGAGAGGAAGTCATCTGATGCTGGATCAGGTGAGAGGGAGGGACAGGAGACATAGTGAAGCCTAGTGATGTAGATGGCATGGCACCCACCAGATGCCACTCTCCAGGACGGGAGCATGCATTTTGCCCCAGTGGCTGAGAATGTTGGCAGCTAACAGATCTCAGCCAAGTTCTTCTCAGGACTAAACTTCAGCGGAAGAGAGCCACCTCTCCCAAGGTTATGCCCTGATGGCTGGTTCATGTGAGGGTAATAAAGCCACACTCCCTCAGCCCAAATTGGAGCAACTCTGCAGAGCCATCCCCGCTCCAGAGCTGCCCATGAGATTGACCAGGGCCCTTTCCCATGGCATCACAGCTCAGTTTCTCCCACTGCCCAGCCTGCTTTCTTCACTCCCTCACAGGTGGTGTTTCCAAGAGCACTTTCTAACAAACAACCTGCATGCAGCTTTCTCTTCCTTAGGAAATGCTTCCTGGGTTGGCACCTATACCACTGATAGTGATGACTTCTGTGTGGTTTTGATGTTCTTGTTGTTTTTTTAGAGACAGAGGAAGGAAGGGAGAGGGAGAGAGGGAGAGAAACATCAACGTGAGAGAAAAATATCAATCAACTGCCTCCTATATGTCCCCCACCATGGATCGAGCCCACAACCTGGGCATGTGGCCTGACTGGAAATTGAATAGGCAACCTTGCGGAGCATGGGATGATGCCCAACCAACTGAGCCAAACCAGCCAGAGCATGATGACTTCTTTAACCAGCATGGGTTAAACCTGGTAGAGAAGGATAGTATAGAGCGAAAAATCAAGGGTTGTATTTTGGTCATGTTAAACTTCAAATATCTAATGATATGGAAATGTACATAGACTAATAGGTGCCATATTGAGGAGTGGCTAGAATATTGTGGACAAAAAGCAAAACCCTCAAGGCAGAGGGCAAAGAAGACAGCCAGTCGTTTTCAGAGAAATGGACTGAATTCTCCTTGAGTCTGTTCTACCAAATCATTTTGGAGATTGAATGCCTCTAAATCTGCTTCCTTTTTGCAAGGAGAAGACAAAGTTTAAAACCCTTGCATTTGGACTAAAATCCAGATTCCATGCCCTCAAAAGTATTTGTAATATAGTTACTATCCATCATGCCTACCTCTTCTTCCTACCACTCACTCTTTGCATCACTGTGCTCCAGCAATACTGTTCTTTCATATCCTCAAGAATGAGATCTTTTCCACCTCGGGGACTTTACACATGTTCTTTTCAGGGCTCCTTGCATGATTAGTTGCTTCTTATCCTCAGAGAGGAGCGACCACACTAAGGTAGTCCCACAATTTCCCTGTCCTAGTTCCTGGTTTCCTTCATGACATTTCTCCCAATTTACAATTATTTGATGTATTTGTTGGTTTGCCTGGACTTGGGTTTTGTTTATTTGGCATGTTTCTTCAGTCATAAATTCCAGATGAAGGTAAAGATGTAGTCACCACTGTATCCACATGCTCCGTAGCTATTGGTTGACTCATAACTTCATATTTTAAATGTTGTATTCTTTCCAAGGACATGGGGGAAATATGCTACAGATATGTATTAAACACCTCCTGTGGGCCAGCTTCTGTGCTCACAAATTATTTTCATGATTTCTTTCAGCCCTTCCAACAGCTCTGTGATGTAGATATTGTTATTTCCCATTTTTTAGAGAAGGCATCTGAGGCTCAGGGAAATTATCATTCCCAGCCTCACACAGTTCCCGGTGGAGTTGAGATTTGAATCCAGATGTGCCTCACTCCAAAGCCTGCCCATTTTCTTTCTTTTTTAAAATATATTTTTATTGATTTCAGAGAGGAAGGGAGAGGGAGAGAGAGATAGGAACATCAATATCAATGATGAGAGAGAATCAGTGATTGGCTGCCTCCAGCACTCCCCACACTGGAGATCGAGCCCGCAACCTAGGCATGTGCCCTGACCAGGAATCGAACAGTGACCTCCTGGTTCATAGGCCGATGTTCAAACACTGAGCCACACCAGCTGGGCTCTTTTTTTAAATTCTAATTTATTTTATTTTATTTTATTTTTTCTACCACCATTTATCCCCTCTATGCCCTCCACTCTCCCACCTCCTCCCCACTGTCACACACTGTTGTCCATGTCCATCAGTTCTCTATCTTTTTTTTTCTTATTTTCTCAATCTCTCCACACACACCCCCAGCCCCCACAGAGCTGTCTATACCATTCCTGTGTGTGTTCCTTCAGCAGACATTTGTGAGCACCTACTAAGAACAGAGGAAGCAGAAGATCTAGCACCTGCCTTTGAGAAGTTTGTAATTTGCGGAGACAAGGCAAACACACAGGACAGATGTAATGGCATGAAGCAGAGTATGATAAAGGGACAGACCCCAAGGTTCCTTCAGCTCGACAGTTCCTTGAGTCTCAGAATGATACCGGCGGTAAACGCGAGGGAAGAAATCATCCGCTCGTTGATTGTATCTGATGGCATGCATTCTTTCTTCATCTCGCTCTGGCTGCCGGTGAACGCCAGTGCAAGTCTATTTGAGATGTCTGTCTGTACACTCCCATATTATAGTGTACGGTGAAGTCAAGGTCAAGTGTGAAGTCAGAGTCAGAAGTCTTTGTGGTTTCTTTTTTTCCTTTACTACATTAAGACTCTAACCAATTAACTTGAAAAAAGTCAACAAATTAACAACACCAAGGGGAAAAAAGCCTCCTCATTTTATCCCAAAGAGTGAAATGGATTTGCTCACAACACCAGCTTTCTTTAGTGACCTCAGTGACCTTGCCTGTTGCACTCAGCAGTATATCATTTCTTGGGGGGCGAGTGGGGGAAAATAAGTTTTACCTTGAGAAATGCTATGTCACATCACAGTGTGACACTATTTAAATATCAAGAGTTGAAGCTTCTATTTAGAAAAACGGAAGGCAATAAATTGAGTGGCTAATTATTCCAGCTGTGGGCATTTTGGGTCTGACTGCACATTTTGAAGAGGGCAACATAGAGGATTTTCCTGTTGTTCACGGCATATGCAAATGTGGTGATGTCCCCTGTGATCGGAAAGGTTCAGGGATCAGAAACCTTGAAGCCTATTTTCCCCTGAATCAAAATTAGTTTGAGGAAGCTTAGGGAATCATGATGTGAAATGGGCTTTTAATTATACTAATTGGGTTATTGGCTTTTTCAAACTTGGGAAGTGGCAATTTTTTTTAAACATTTTTAAAGTTTAATTTTAAAAGCAACAGTTCATTTCTCAACTCAAGCATAAATTCCCAACTGGGGGAAGAGAGCAAGCACATTAGTGAATCCTCCCTCCCTCCCCTTCCTAATAAAATGACTTTTGAGGGGCTGTGCTAATTAGAACAACTCATTCGTCCCACAAGGTGCTGAAGTGAGCTGGGCACTGTGCAAGATCAAGGAGATCTAGTAAAGAGCAGGATATACATGATTGCTGCCCTTCAGTGGATTAATAGCTACACTTACTGACCGTTCACTGGACATCAAGATGAATGTGAAGCATGTCATGTAAATAAACTCACCACTCCCCCAAACCAGCCCATGAAGTGGGAACTAGCATCCTCTCACTTTATAGGTGAGGCCACCGGGACCCAGAGAGGTTAAGTCACTTGCCCAATGTCACACACTGATAAGTATAGGAGCCAAACCCTGGTCGTCCAAGTCCAGAATCTGTAGGCTTAGTACCGCCTCTTTGGTAAAATCCTATTGGTTTCAAACAATCCTATAAAGGGGTAATATGCAAATGGACCCTCACGCCCTCACAAGATGGCTGCCTACGACCAGGCCAGCAGGGTTTTAGTGAGGGACAACCAAATGACTGAACAATTAGGCTGTGAGGGGCGACCAGGCTGGCAGGGGGAGGCAGTTGGGGGTGACCCGGCCAGCAGGGCAGGACTGTTAGGGGCGACCAGGCAGGCAGGCAGGTGAGCAATTAGGAGCTAGTGGTCCAGGATTATGAGAGGGATGTCCAACTGGCAATTTAGGCCCAATCTGGCCTAAACCAGCAATCAGACATCCCCCGAGGAGTCCCAGATTGAAGAGGGTTCAGG
This sequence comes from Myotis nattereri, assembly GCF_964212035.1. Lineage (NCBI taxonomy): Eukaryota > Metazoa > Chordata > Mammalia > Chiroptera > Vespertilionidae > Myotis > Myotis nattereri. The sequence goes on from NC_138080.1 coordinate 102,149,391, forward strand.
CTGGGCAGAGGGAGACCCAATCCCCCCCTCCCCCCGCATGAATTTCATGCACCGGGCCTCTAGTTAAATCAGTAAGAAGAACAATAATGCAGGGATGTTTATATGTGGGGGAAAGTCTGACTCTATCAAATGTTTACCAGTCTGTCCCTCAAGAGTATAGGAGCCTTTGCTGTCTGGTTTGTTTGTTTTTTAATTTATGTACTTGGTTTTTTAAAATAATGTGTACATTTTACATTTGCAAAAAAGGAAAATAAAGGCAGAACCCTTTAAAGATTACTTAGTTTTGCTAGTCAAGAAGTGGCTGAGCAGCACAGTATCCAAGGTGTCCTTTCTCATCGTCTCTTGTGCTTTTTCCATCTCATCCTGTAGGCTTCTCTCTCTCTTCCTCTTTCTCTCCACATCCCATTTCTCTCTCTCTCTCTCTCTCTCTCTCTCTCTCTCTCTCTCTCTCTCTCTATCTATCTCTATCTCTATCTCTCTCCCTCCCTCCCGCCCTCCCTCTCCCAGGGTCCCACCCATTGAGTTTCCCTTCTTTCAGCACCATTCCTTCTCGTGTGGGAGAGTATAATAACGATTCCAGAAAGTGTGCTGGTTATTTAACCTCTCTCCAGCTAAATGTTTTATTATGACTCCTGAAAACCTAATTACAGTAACTTGACATGCCACAGTACCCTTTATAGGCTGCCTCTGTAGTAAACTTACTCCTTTAGAGACAATAAACCTGATGCTTCAAAGAGCACGGCCAGTACCAGTAAAATGTGATGAAATCTCGTGTTCTCTGCTGCACACCTGGTCTCCCTCACTGGTCCCACATCCCCATTCCTGCTCTATCCCTTCTCTGGGTTGTGTGTTTGTTTGTTTGTTTGTTTTATCAAATTTCAGCAATGGCATTTATGCTTTAAAATCTTTTAGGGCCCAGCTGGTGTGGCTCAGTGGTTGAGCATCAAACCTTGCACCAAGAGGTCACTATTTGATTCCCAGCCGGGGCACATACCCAGGTTGCAGGCTCAATCCCCAGTGGGGAGCATGCAGGAGGCAGCTGATCAGTGTGTATCTTTTATCATTGATGTTTCTCTCTCTCTCTCCCTTTCCCTTCCTCTCTCTAAAAATCGATAAAAACATATTTTTAAAAATCGTTTAATTCTCCTGGCTAGGTGGTCAGTTATTTGGAGTGTCATACCATGCACCAAACGATTGCTGGTTCGATTTCCAGTCACATATGGGAGACAACCGATCGATGTTTTTCTCGCTCCCTTTCGCTCTCTCTCCCTTCCTCTTTCTCTGAAAATCAATAAAAAGATATCTTTGTGTGAGGATTTTTTTTTCAAAAACTCTTTTAGGAATTAATGGCCTGAGTATCAATATTTTCATCCGCTGCTCCACACACCTGGGAGTTTATTTACTGGGAGGTCCGTTTTCTCGGTAGAGCAACAGTGAACACCCGTTTTCCTGATACCAGAGCCGCTTTTTTGCACACGCGCTACGTCGAAACCATTCAGGGCTTTTGTTCGGTTTCAAGGAGAATGTTGGTGGAAACTGACTTCATGGGCCAAAGAGAACTCACCTGCACTGTCAGTCATTGGCATCCCCCTTAGCTGAGTGCTGAGCTGGGGCGAGGTAGTGGGGTGCAGGTTGAGAGAGAGGAAGGAAAAAAGGGGAAAAAAACAGAAACTTGACCTCTGGGGCTGAGACAATGCCATTATTTATGTAGCACGTCTCTGTTTCGAAGGCTTGCTAGGACTTCCCCTTGGGAGTAAAGCCAAACCCGGAGCCGGTCGGCAGCCAGGCTCCTGGGACCCCACTGGTTGCAGCTGGGAAATGCACTGGGTGGTGAGGGATCGGCTGCATGTGTTCCTTCTTTGGTAGGCTGCGTGGCTAGTGAGTGTGTTTCCTTGTGACTGACGCTGAAAAGAGAGAGGGAAGTCTTTTGTTGGGGCCTTACGTCATCTTACCAGCCACCTCTTCTCGAAGCTTCCCCTCGAGAGCAGCCAAGCTCCTTCTGATTCCCAAGCATAAAATAAAACCCCGCGGCATTTTGAATTGATGGCACCCTCCTTGCATGGATGCTATGCGCGAGTTTCTTGTTTGTTGGACTTCTTTGGAGAACCTTCCATGGTTGTTTCATCAGAGAACATGCATGCCCTTCATTTTCTAAGCCAAGCTGGGGCAAAGCCTGGTTTGCCAAGAGTCTGCCTCGACTACACATTTTTGACGTCTCTCAGAAAACGCCCAAAAGGATGGCTGCTAGCTCTCTCGGTGTTCATTAAATGCTTTTGTTTTCACATGAGAAAAGGGGAGACATTTCTCCAAAAGATTGGCACCTTCGGGGGACGTGATGGTGGCTGTATTCTTAAGAAATCCCTGCGACCCAGGGCTCAGAGCTGGGCACCTGGAAGGCCGTCCTTCCTGAGTCTCACTACTCAATCGCATGGCCATTCTGCGGGCCTGCCCTGTGCCCGGAGGGACGCTGTGTGCTAGGACCGAAGCCTGGTAGCCCTCGTGGCTGGGGAAGGGTGTGCAGGCTCTTCTGGTGCTCTTCGTGAGCCCTCGAGGGCTGGTTCTCTCTATCCCTCTGAGTGTCAGCAAACTCCAAGGACAGCACTTTGGGGGCCCCTCATTTGCCTTTCCTTCCCAAGACATAAGTGGCCAATTCTGAGAGCAGTTGAGTTGTGCTTGAAAAATGTCAAGTGCATTTGGAAGCGACGCATTTTTGCTGATGCCTGGAGTCCCGCGCCGAGCCCCTTCCATGACCAGCCGCTGGGGAGCAGTTCAGTTGGGGCATCACCAATGATTCCTCGTTTCCCAGCCTGCTCGGGGAACAATCCCAAGTCCTCTCAGCCTCCTTGGTCCTCCCAGTGGCCATCTGGCCAGACCGTTACCTTTGGGTCTGGCTTCATTTTATTTATTGTTTTTTCTGCAACATGGGAGGGCAGTCCTTGAGTGAATCAGAACTTGCCATTTTTTCAACCCGGAATTATGAAAATTTTTCAACACCCAGGAAAGTTGGAAGAATAGCACGATAGAATAACCACCTAGTTTCAACAATTGCTATCATTTTGCCCCATTTGCCTCATCTATCTGTACATAGAGAGATATAAAGATCTTTTTGCTGAATCATTTGAAAGGAAGTTGGCAACTTCATGACACTTCACCCCTAAAAACATCAGCACTCAAAACTTGCATTTAAAAAAATATATCCACTCACCATCTAGTGTGTTGTCTGTAAGTTAGACACATTTAAAAGCTGCAGAAACGGTTAGGGTAGAGTTTCTTAAACTTGAGCGTACATTCGAATCACCTAGGGAGCTTCGTAGGGGATGCACTCCCAGACCCCAGGCGTGGGTCTGGTCAGAGCCAGGAATTTGTACTTTCCTAACAGAGCACTCAAGTCACCTTAAAGCAGGTATTTGGGGGACACAATCTGAAGATCGTTTCTTTAGAACCTTTCTTTTTTTTGTTTGTTTGTTTGCTGAATTGAACCTTCTAAAGATTTGTAACACCAGGGTGTAACCATGTTGTGGCAGAAACAGGAGTCTACATATCTTTGGTATTTTGGTTTAATCGTTTGAAGCACCGGCAATGAGAAAGCAGAGATGTGATAACTGAACGGGTTTCGTTCAGCTGTGACTACCGCAGACGCTGTGATACCCCTGAGCAGCCTGAGAGGTTTATCTTTCGAGGGGCAATGCCTGATGGGAAGTATACGGGTTGTTTTTCTGTGGAGGGATCTCGCCTGTATGTGTAAATGTAGACACTTGCTTTACAAACTTGTAAATCTGTTTGGAAAGCAAGAATCAATAGGGCAGAAGGAATCCTAATCTTAAAATTTAAAAAAATGTTTATTTAATCTTTATGGTTGAAAGTATTACATATGTACCTTTTTTATCCCCAATTGACCTCTTCTAGCCTGCCCCGCCCCAAACCCCAGGCCTCCACCACCCTATTGTCTGTGTCCATGGGTTATGCATATGTGCATACAAGTTCTTTGGTTGATCTCTTCCCACCCACCTCCCCACCCCCACCTTCCCTCTGAAATTCATCAGTCTGTTCCATGTCACTGGATCTGTTTTATTCATCAGTTTATTTTCCACATATGAGTGAGATCATGTGATACTTGTCTCTCTCTGACTGGCTTATTTAAAAATGTTCACAGTCATGTCCTTTTAATATTTATTATTTTGACCTTGGAAAGGCTGTAGGTCATTCATTTAACAAAGATGTGTTGAATGCCCACTATGTCCCAGGCTCTATTCTAGATATTAAGATATAGCATTGAACAAATCAGACAAAATACATTATTATTTTAAACTTCATAGAGATTCAGTTCTGAATGATAGATGCAGGTGATAAAGAATACACAAATGCATATATGATGAAGAAAAACAAAACAGTTATAACAGGATGGAAAATGACAGAGAAAGGAGTGAGGGGGGCCAGAGAAGATTTCTCAGGAGCAGCGGTGAAACGAGGTGGAGAAATAAGTCATGCATATATTTCCAGGTGGAGGGAACAGCAAGTGCAAAGGCCCTGGGGCAGGAATGTGATGGATGTGTTATGATGAAGACTAGGAAAAGGACAATATAACTGATGGGAGGATAAAGTGGTAGAAGATCTGGTTGGAAGGGTTGCCAGAGGGCAGGTCACGCAAGGCCTTATAGGCCATGGGAAGATTTATTCTAAGAGTTATTGCCAGCCTTTTTTATTTATTGTTTGTTTGTTTGAGGGAGGGGTAGGAGTGGTGATTTATGATGTAATCTTTTTGGAAGGAGGTATGGAAAATAGACTGGATTGCAAGAAAGCAATTTTAGGATCTCATGAAGCAATCCCATACCACAGGAATAATGGCTATTTCCTTCTGTTCCTATAAATGACTGCATTAAAAATTACATTAACGCCAACTTAAATTTCCTAATCTTCATCTTGTGATTTCTCTCATGTTGCTGAAACACTCCTGTTTCTAATTTACTGATACTGTCAAAAAAAATATGGCTGATGTTGAGCACTGGGGTTTAGGCTCTGGACATCCTAAGAGTAATAGCTGGAGTATCAAGTGTCAAGGATTTCACAGTTTGACTTGGGACAGATACGTTAATTATTAAGGTTACGACCTAGCCAGTTTGGCTCAGTGCATAGAGCATTGGCCTGCAGACCAAAGGGTCCTGGGTTTGAATCCGGTCAAGGGCATGTACCTCGGTTGCAGGCTCCTCTCTGGCTTCCTTGTCCAGGACTCCAATCCAGATGTATCTTGCTCCAAAATTTGGCCTTTACACACTGTGCCTACTGCCTCCTCTGCTAACGGATTCTTTTGTAACCTGGAGCTACTGGACAAGGAATGCAGGGCCTTATGTATGAAAGGACCCATGAGCCTTAAAATTGCCCCCTCACAACCCAAACCTCTCAGCTTCATTCAGGTCATCAAACATACTTAGAGTACAAATAACATTTAAATATGAGTTAGTTGTTTATTTTAATGTAAGCTATGTTAAATAATCCACTGAGATGCTCATTTCCTGACATGATTATTAGTCATATCAGGCCTGTTTGATCTTCGTCAAGGACTTAAATACTTTCAAGGTTTTGTCTGGAAGCAGCCAAGATGCAAATGTGTGTAATGACAGGGATGTTGCCTCAGAATCCCGCTGGGCAAGCTTGCTAGCCCCAGTGTGCAGGGGCAGTATGGTATAGTAGCTCAATTAGAGCTCTTAGAGTCAGGCAGATTGGAGCTGGAGCTTTACAGACCCAGCTTGCTAACTCTTAACTTCCATTTTCTCATCTGTACAACTGCAGTCATCATAGGACCTACCACCCAGGGTTGATGTGAGCTTTAGTGCAAGTAAAACATTTAGCGTTGTCACTGACAAATAGTAAGTGGTCCATAAATACAGTTGCACCTACTGAAGACTTGAAGAGAAGGGAATGCCCGTAAAAGATTTTGGGATCTTAGAATTGAAGCTAAGTAAAAATCACAACACAGCGAGGGAGCTCCATTCATGCATGCATTCATTCATTTGCTCGTTCATTCACATCTCCCCTGCATGCCGAACGAACTTAGAGTTGGGCACATAAAGGTGAACATGTTATAGAAGACAAAACCCCTGGTTTTCAGCTGCTCAAGACTCTACCTAACCTATGCTTTAAAGTCCACTAGTATATATGTCTTGGAAGATAAGCTATCATTGTAAAAGGTGTGGCAAGCTACATTTGAAGCCCTGAATGGCACACGATCAGAGAGTTGGTGATCCTTGAAGTGTCCTTGGAGAAACAGTCTCCTGACCCTGAGGAAGGGTTATATTAGGTGTCCACAGGAGACCCCATTTCCCTGTTGTCACCCCATGGCTCTAGCCACCAAGGGCAAAGATGTTTCCAAAGAAGGAACCACGACACCATGACCTTGAGAGACGGTCTCAGAACAGAAAGCAGGATGGAGGGGAAAACAGCTTAGGAAGAAGACTCAAGAGAGACAGGTTAGGGTAACACGTAAGAGCACAGACTTGAGCATAAGACAGAGCTCAGGGTTAAATCCATGGATAGTTGCTTAACTTCTCCAAGCCTGATTTCTCATATTGTAAATGGGAATATTATAATATTTATTCGTAAGTAGTTGTGCCAATATATTTCACATGGTCTATCTTTGTGAATGACCCATGTGCACTTGAAAAGAGTGTATATTCTGCAGCTTTGGGGTGAAATGTTCTATAAATGTCAATTAAAGCCAACTGATCCAGTGTGTCCTTTAGAACCACTGTTTCCTTGTTAATTTTTTGTCTGGAAGATCTATCCAGTGAAGTCAACGGGGTGTTAAAGTCCCCTACTATGACTCTCCCTTAAAGTCCTCTAGAGATTTATATATATATATATATATATATATATATATATATATATATATATGCTCCTATACTAGATGCATATATGTTTACCAGGGTTATAGCCTCTTGTTAGATCAATTCCTTTAGTATTATGTAGTGACCTTTGTTATCTCTTGTGATGGCCTTGATTTTGAAGTCTATTTTGTCAGATATGAGTATTGCTATCTCAGCTTTTATTTTCTATTTGCATGGAAAAAAAATTTCCATCCCTTCACTTACATTCTGTGTGTGTCTTTTGTTCTGAGGTGGGTCTCTTGCAGACAGCATATAGTTGGGTCATGTTTTGTATCCATTCAGCTACCCTATGTCTTTTGATTAGAGAATTTAATCCATTTACATTTAAGGTTATTATTGATAGGTACTTATTTATTGCCATTTTAATTCTGTAGGCCTAGGTTTCTCTATTTCTTCTTCTCATTACAGCAGCCCCTTTAGCATTTCTTGTAATGCTGGCTTGGTGGTGATAAAGTCCTTTAGCCTTTTTTTTTTGTCTGGGAAGCTCTTCATTTCACAGTCTATTTTGAATGATAGCCTTGCTGGATATAGTAATCTTGGTTTCAGATCCTTGATTTTCATTACCTTGAGTATTTCATGCTATTCCCTTCTGGCCTGTAGAGTTTCTGATGAGAAATCATATGATAGCCTTATGGGAACTCCTTTGTACATAATAGTTGGCCTTTCTCTTGCTGCCTTTAAGATTCTGTCTTTGTCTTTAATTTTTGGCATTTTAATTATGATGTGTCTGGGCATGAGCCTGTTCAGGTTCTTCATGCTTGGGGTTCTCTGTGCCTCCTGAACTTGTGTGACTTTTTCCTTCACCAGGTTTTGGAAGTTTTCTGCCAATATTTCTTCAAACACCTTCTCTATGCCTTTCTCCCTTTCTGCCTCTTCTGGCACACCAACTATGTGAATATTGTTGTTTCATGTTGTCCCACAACTCCCTTAGGCTGTCTTGTTTTTCAGTTGTTTTTTTCTTTTTTGGTTCTCTGATTGAATATTTTTATACCCTGTCTTCTAATTCACCAATTTGATCCACAGCATCCCCTAATCTGATGTGTATTCCTTCCTATGTGTTTTTTATTTATGCTATGTCATTCTTTATTTCCATTTTCATAGTTACTATGTCTTTTCTCATGCTATTGAACATCTTTACCATCGTTATTCTAAAGTCTATATCTGATAAATTTATCTCCATTTCATTTATCTCTTCTTTTGGAGAATTCCCTTGTTCTTTCATTTAGGGATTGTTTTTTTTGTCTCCTCATTTTGTCTGCCTGTTTGGTTTTGTGACTATGTATTAGGTTGATCTGCTATGACTCTCAATCTCTAGTGCAATATAGTGTCAAATGCTGTTTCTGACTAATCAGATCAGGCAAAGACTCAAAACCTCCAAAGACTGCCTCTGCCTGCAGACTGGTTAGATTCCATCTTGAGTAGCCTTCAGGCAATGGTCCACAGGTGTGGCGAGAATTTTCCAACAGGGTGAGGCAATTGCATCTGCCTGGAGGCTACTTGTTATTCTCAGCCTCTTAATGGGCCTCAGCACTCCACACCAGAGGGCCAGGTATTTTCCAATAGGATGGGTCAACTGTCTTCGCCCCAGGCAAAACTGCCTGGATAGCAAAAGTCTGTGTTAGAAAGATGACCTCAGCAGTGTGAGGGAATGACAGCACAGGAAACCAGGATGTCTGCCTTCTGAGCCCTAACCTCAGAGCTCCCAATCCTGGCTTTTGCTCACACAGCTCCAATCCACTCTGCCTTCTCTCTGCTGGAGCACAAGTAGCTGCACATGGAATTTTGTGTGTTGGCCCTTTAAGAGGATGCCTGCATTTCTAGCCAGATGTCATATGGACAACTTTCTCAGTTATGGTACTCTCTGCTGGGACCCAGCTTGGGATTAGACCCCAAAGCTCTCATTGGCAACCCCCCACAGCTGAGATATCTCTCCGGAACTTCCACTGCTGTCTATGGGAGCCCATCCAGCTCTTTCGCACCTTCGCCCTTCCTACCAGTATGTGGTCTCCACTTTCTATCCTCAGTTATCGGGATTCTCTCCAGCTAGTCTTCCATTGATTATTCAGGATTTTTTTTATATTTTAGTTATAATTACATTTTGGTCCTGGGAGCGTGTCTGTGAATCATCCACTTACTCCACCACCATTTTTAATCGCTCTCAGTAACTCGGTTTTTGTATTTGCTTTGACTACATTGCGAATCGTTGTGGAAGATAAAATCTAGATGCATATGGGAGAGTCTGTAATGATGTGAGTTTGCAGAATTCATGTGTGTCACCATCAAGGGTAGCATTTTGCCCCTTCATCCCTGATGGGCAAGCAGGGTCACTAGCCAGGACTGTCCTAGCATCTATGATGCAGAGTGTGAGAGAGCAGTGGCTGCCCCTCCCAGGTCACCGTGTGGATCCTGACTCTCTCCCTTCTCCTGGCAGGCACTTTCTCTTTAAGACCTCCTCTGGAAGCACACCCCTGTTCAGCAGCTCTTCTCCGGGGTACCCTTTGACCTCAGGAACCGTTTACACGCCGCCACCCCGCCTGCTGCCCCGGAACACCTTCTCCAGGAAGGCCTTCAAGCTGAAGAAGCCCTCCAAGTACTGCAGCTGGAAATGTGCCGCCCTGTCTGCCATCGCCGCCGCCCTCCTCCTGGCCATTCTGTTGGCCTATTTCATCGGTGAGTGGGGAGCCAGCTGCCTCTGTTGGGGGGAGGAGGGAACCAGGCCCTCTGTTGTCTGCAAAATGTGCTTGTTGGCTCCTGAAAGACGTAAGAGTGAGTGACAGACTGGAGTGATTTTTCCCCTCCTGAAATCCATTTCTATCTGAGGCGTTTCTCCGTGATTCTAAACGACAGTTCTCATATGTGAACTTAAGCATCCTTGCTATATTCTTTCTTGGAGATCACCTGAGAATTGTTGTTCCTACAAACCCATCCCTCGTTCCCAAAGTAGCCTTCTAGTCTCCTCCCTCACTGGATTTTAACCCAGGTGTATGCTCTGAAATTCATGAGCATTGGTTAACTACAGCCAAAAATCAAAGAGAAGAAGAATAGTGATCAGCATCTCTGGGAATAAACACCACATGCTACTGAATCCGAATCAGGTCCACCTCCCATGCCAGCTGTGCTTCTGGGAACTCTGAATATGACTTAGGGTAGCAGATTGGCAAAGTTGCTGGGGTATCTTTTTTCCCATGCCAAGGATGTTGGTTTGCATCCTTGGGGTGCAGCCTGTGTAACTATGGGAAGCAGTGAATGCCAAGAGCTTAGGGGCAGGGTGCCACATGCATGCGAGCATCCTGGGCTGGACACAAAGCCCACTCGCAGCTCCTGGCCCCGACAGAGAGCCCCTGCTGCCACTCTGTCAACTGAGCCTGCCAATGGCAGATCTCCTGGCCCAGGCAGAGGCCACAGGGACATTTGTGAAAGTTTATTTGAAACACGTGGCGGTTCTGGCTTGGTTTCAGGGCAGTGATGATCGGCCTCCCCAATTTGTCTGTGCCATGTTGCAAAGCAAACCTAGAAAACAGCAAAAGGAGGCCAACCCCCAAACAGCTCCCAACATTTATGTAGAAACCCCTCCCACAGGAGAGGGGAGAAGACAGCCCTGCGCATGCTGGCTTTGCCCCTTCTCTCTGGGGAGTGGGACTCACACACCTCCTTCATCCTCAGCCAGCCAGTATGGTGCCTGCCAGAGAAGGGCTGGTCCAGGAGTTCCAATCCCATTCTTCCCAAGCTTGCCTGATGGCAAGGGAGGGTGACTGTGCACCCCCGGAGATCTTAGACCCTGACCACGGCCAACCATTACTAGCCCAAAACTGATGTGAAGTTTTCACTCTCTCCCATAGTATCCGTGTGCTCATCTTAAACTGGAAAAATAGGTTTCACATTCCTTACTGGGCGCACCTCTCAGCAGTACCCTCCAAACGTGAGAACACTGACATCCCGGGGAAAGGCACTGTGTGTATCTGGGGCTTTGCAAACACCTTTGTGCTCTAAACCCATCTCTAGGGGCAGAGGTTCAAGTCCTGTCTGCCTCTCACTTACCTCTTGAAGGACGAAGCAATAGGTTGACTTGAAGGAGGGGGAAGGGCATCTGTTACACCCTCAATCAATTGCGTACCTGTTTTTGTGTTGTTAGAGGTAGTTTTATGGGCTTCCCCAGATGATTGTTCAGTGGAAGTGAACTGAATTGACCTTCGGTTGCCTCTGGGGTTGTTGCACGATTCGGCTTTATGTCAGAAACTTCAGAAAGGGTCCATGAGCTCACTTCTCAGGCTTGATGTTCCGCTGGGCTGGTGGGCACTGCCAGCCACTGCCAAGACTGTCCTCGGCGTACCTCCTCCTCCACTGGCAAGAGAGAGAGATAGATGGCTACTGCCTGATTTATTGAGCTTGATAGTTAAAATATAATAGCTTTCTGTAGGGCGATCACATAAATGGGACATCGTATAGGGAGCATTTAATGTTTTAATCGGATGCGTAACTTGTAAATGATGGATTAGGAAACATATTTATTCTCAGTCTTGAGGCTACTGGATGGACCTGAGCATCTAAGGATGGTTTATTAGGTTATAATCCATCATCTCCTATTATGTATGCTTTAGGTAAGATTGTGCTCTGACCCTGGAGTATTGAAGAATAGTTTAATGACTCAAAATGAGTGATGTAATGAGCCAATTTACCCAGCAGCAATGGGGGAGAGCATGGAGCCATGGGGGCTGCCAGGTCTGCAAGTGTGGTGGGAGGTCAAGGCCGTGAGTTCTGATCTTGACCCCAGAGACCCCTTTCTCCTCAGCCTTCACGAAGTTGCTTTCCTTGTGGGCCGTGGTTCCCTAAATGAAACGTGGGAACAGGGTGGTTATTTATGTGCAGAAACTCTGAAGTATGGTGAGGATTAATTAATGTGGGTGACTTTGAAGATGAAAAGCAGCATATTATTAATTACAGAGCTTCAGGGGCATACACAGTGTATCGCAAACACAGAGAAAGGTGCTGTCGGGAACAGCGAGGGCTGGTGCCTACCTAGAAACAACCTTCGGGGAAGGAGGGAGAGGCAGCACAAGGGCCAAAGCCCATTCTGGTCCATGTGGGACTCCGTGTTCCAGTAGAACATGACAGCTCTTCCGTTGAAGCACTGGCCCGAGGGCGTTTATGGACAGGCCTGCCAGGAGCGGTGACCATGGGTCAAATGAGCTTGTTTGCATGTTCCAACCCATCAGAGGAGACTTTCCAGAAATGAGTAATCTGGACTCGTTCAGCCCCATGACGAGTGCTCCCATAGATCCTGCATGTGGGTGGTATCGACGCAGGATAGCGTTAGCTCCCCTGGAAATGGGAAAAGGTGGGGCCTTTACCAACTCAGGGAAGGACCCTTCCCCTCGTCCCCCAGTTGCTGATCTCAGAGCTGGGGTCAGCAACCTTTTATGATATACTCTCCATTCAATTCCCCCAGTATACAGAACACCCTGGAATAAATTACTCTGAGGGGCTGCATGAACCACTCAGGGACCATTTGGGGCCTCATGTGGCCTCTGGCCCACGTGGTTCCAAGGGAATACCAGTTTAGGAGAAGCTGGAACGCAAGGGAGCGCCCCTCTTAAGAAGCTGTCTTCCATCCTTGGGCAGCTCAAGGACTTTCAGTGCCAGCAACACCAGAAATCCCTCTAGACCCCGAAATTTCTGAGTTGTATGAGCAGCATAGAGCTCCTCACCTGTGTTATGCTGACTACACTGTGTTTTTATCCTTACAGTGTACATAACAAGAACAGGTTAGAAACTTTCTCATTTAAAGCATGTTTATATAATTATGAAATTTGAACCATACCCACAGCCCCCAACACACACTCTAGCAGAAAATAAAATTGGTGCCACCAGCATGACCCAGTGGTTGAGCATCGACCTATAAACCAGGAGGCCGGAGTTCGATTCCTGGTCAGGGTGCATGCATGGATTGTAGGCTCAGTCCCCAGGGGGGGGCATACAGGAGGCCGCCGATCAATGATTCTCTCTCGTCATTGATGTTTCTATCTCTCTCTCTCCCTCTCCCTTCCTTTATGAAATCAATGAAAATATATATATATTTTTGAATTGGCACACAACAGTCTTTTGACAAGAGTTGATACTGAGGCCCAGAACATCTAAGTCACATGGCTAGTTCGCTACAGGATGAAGGCTAGACCCTTGGTTTCCTGATGTCGGGTCTAGCATCTTTGCCCTGACTGCTCTCTCCTAAAGTTTACATTTGGCATGTTCTCCAAATACTGCCTCAAACCTACATGGCCCTGAATCATCTAACACCTTGGGCAGCAGCCAAGCCTCCTCCTCAGTCTCCGAACCCGCGTCCCAGCGCCCAGTAGCCTTTCTCCTTAAAGAGCGGGGGAGTAGGCATTCTCGGGTTTGCGGGCCATGCAGTCTCTGTCACAACTGCTTGTTGTTAAGCAAAAGCAAACAAAGACGTAAACAAATGGGCATGGTTGTGCTCCAAGCGACTTCAGTTATGGACACTGAAATTTGAGTTTTATGTACTTTTCATGTGTCAACCAATACTATCCTTTGGATTTTTTTTTCAACCAGTCTGAGTGTAAAACTATACCTGTTTAGCCCAGGGGGTCTTAAAACCATACAAACAACCAGGTGGCAGACAGGATTTGGCCCACAGGCCACAGTGCGCCAACCCCTATCTGATTATATTACTGCTCTTTTCCTAAGATTTCCTTTTCAGAGTGTTTTCACCTTTACAAAAGGGGGGAAAAATGTTTTCAAACTGGCTAAGTCCAACCATATGTCTGCTGTAGGTGGGCAGGTGATAGACATTTTCTGACATTGCATTCCCATTTCACAATGAGTAATTACACCCGCCTTTCTGACCCACTCCCCAAACTCAAAGAAGAAAGCCACTTAGTTGAAAAGTTTGTGTAGGATAAGGGTTCCCATCTTAACAGGCTGCTTGACACAGATAAAGTGGAATTGTCTTGCAATGTTGCCCTGTATTCATTGTCCTCCATCTTCAGTTAAGCCCCATCTTCCTGGGCAAAACCTTTGCCTGTTCAAAATCACTCAGGGCCTGCCGCCTTCTCGCCAAGGGTTTCCAACAGGTTGTAACAGCGCGGGGTCATTGAATAATGTCATCATTTTCTGGCCCTAGGTTAACGTTTCCTTACAAGGCACCAAAGTTTTTGCACAGCTTCCCCTCAGCAAGAAGAAAGAGGCTTGCAAGGTCTGACTTTGCTGTTTAAATCCAGATAATCCTAGAAATTCCAGATGAGAATCCACACAATGGCTCAGCGTGACTCCAGCCTCAGCCCATCCCCCCTGAGTTAAAAACATACACAGCGTAACTGACAAAACTCCCCACCTGGTTGAGAAGGAGGGAGGCAGGGGGCAGAGAGAAAGATAAGCATTTGTGTCATCCTAAATTAGTTTTCAGCTCTTCGGATCTCTGCCAAACTAAAATACGTATCTATAGTAGAAAGTCACCTTGTCTTTTTTTCACTACGGTAATTCCTGCCAAATGTGAAACACTGTGTTTTAAGTCAGCTGCTCAGCACTGTCTTCTGACACGCTCGCTTTGATCTGGGAAGAACGCAGGCCATCAACATGTCAGGATGTTAAAAGTGCGGTAATTTGGGGTGCTTTCAGGTTTTGTTGTTTTTTTTTTCGAAAACAATGAGGGATTATTTTCTATGGAAACTAAAAGCTGGCAATGTGCTTAAAGTTGCTACACTTGAAAATTGATATGTTGAGACTCTGATGAATCCTGTGTTCTCAGCTGCTATTTTGTGTGTATTCCCATCTCACTGAACAGAGCAGGTTTGGGGGAAACAAAGAAAATGACAGAAAATGATGAGAGCAGCACACTTACCTGGCAGCCTTTGTGAGGACCCAGCCTGGGGGCGAAATTGGTCCTCGTTCCAACTCCCTGCTCTTTGTCCAGAGAGATGCTAAACCCCTCCCTCCTGTGTGAATTCCAAATCATGTATTTACATCTTAGTATCTAAGGGGCAAAATTCTAATGATTAAATCCAGCAAATAGCATTTCCACCCAACTCCAGGCCCAAATGGTCAAACCTCGCAGTTAGGCACACAAACAAAAAGAGAACTGCCCACAAGTAAGCCAGGGGACCAGTTAGTGGCAGCTTTTTTATCTATTGGATATGCTAATATGCTTTTTAAATTATATATATATATATATATATATATATATATATATATATATGTATAATTTCAGAAAGGAAAGAAGAGGGAGAGAGAGAAACATCAATGATGAGAGATAATCTTGATCGCCTGCCTCCTGCACACCCCACACTGGAGATCCAGCCCACAACCTGAGCATGTGCCCTGACCAGGAATCAAACCACAACCTTCTGGTTCACAGGTCAATGCTCAACCACTGAGCTACACCAACTGAGTTGCTAATGTGCTCTTAACCAGGTAATATGTCCTGGCAGTGCCCACACATAGGTGAGCCTTTGGCAGTGGGACTGCCACACCATAACTGTACACCTAATTTCAAAGGGTTTGTCAGTTTACAGAAAGTCAAGTAAATAATTGGGGGGAGTGTGGGGGGTCCCTAATTGCCTAGCAGACACATGGCAATGTTTGTATCTCATGTTTGACATTCAGAAAAGATGAGTTTCTCCACTGAGGTGCATGCCTTTGTCATCCCTCTAAGACACCTGTCAGAAATCAACGTAGTCAGCCAACATGGGCTGTCCATCTTCGTGGGCACACTCGGTGGATGCAAATGAGGAAGCAACTTTTGGTCCTGACTTTGTAGATCATCTTGATGCTAAACTAGGGGGGAAGAAGTGAGGAGTTGCTACAACCCCAAGTCCCTTGAGGACAATGACAAGGAAACAGGGTACTGATATCAGCTGCCAACCCAGGACTTTGTGTCTTCCCAAAGTACACGTTAGGTGAAGGGTGTGGCGGGTTTATCACCTGTGCATCTATCCTTTGATCACCATTCTGGCCTCAGTCCTGGACTTTCTCTGGAATAATTCTCTCTCTAGCTGCCTACCAGTCCAACAGCTGTAATGAGAGGCTGTGACATTACTGCCCCCCCCCCTCCACACACTCTATTTGTTTAACTGGATTACTTAGGGCAGTCACCAGGCCCACAGATCCCCATGTCTTGAGTCGTTCGTTTGTCCGTTTATTTGTACTTGTTTCAGGATTTAGGATTCTGGGCACAACTTCAAACATACTGTAAATAGATATTATTTCATTCTGTGTTTTGCCTATAACAACATTGCAGAAGTTCTTGCCTTGCCGTGCTAATTAGAAAAGAAGCAACTTGGTGTAATGGGAAGCACGGACATAGGCTTTGGTGTCAGAGAAACTGGGTTCAAGTTCTGATAGATATACTTAAAAGCCATTTGACTTTGGGCTTGCTATTTAATCTCCCTGCACCTAGGTTTCCTGTCCAAAAAGGAAAATGGGGATAATTCCTACCTGGAAAAGATGTTTCAAGTATTCATTGAAATGATACATACAGACAACTTTTCTTCACGTTCCATATGTCATCATATGTGGGAAGTATCATTACTGTATGTATTCTCAAGGAGAGAAAAGGTTTCATTCAAAATGTGACATGACTTCTTAGCATTTCAAATTTTTATTTCTTTTTTTTTGGAAAGAGGTAGACACAGACCACCTGTGACATGATTTCTTAGCACTTAGAATTTTTATTTCATGTTTTTGGAAAGAGGTAGTCACGGGCCAGATGGATTGATGCACAGCTATGTGACTAGACGAGTCCATGGTCACGCCAGCAGACCAGTGTGCTGCCTGGCTGATTGTGAGAAAGCACCAATTAAGAGGTGTATTCTGATTTCAGAGATATGAAAATGTGAAAAAAAAATAGTGGAGTCTTAGAATCAGCGAGCTACAGGAGTACCTAACACATGGTAGCCTAAAAGTAAAAGGTCAAAGTGAGAGGCAGCAGCCTTCATTTGAGATAAAAAAAAAAAAAAAAAAAAAAAAAAAGCCCTAAGGGAGCACTGATGCAGGCAAAAACCCAAATGGTGATCCCATTAGGTGACAAAGTCAATAGAAGGGAGACATGTTTAATTTCAGCCTGGGAGTCATCAGTCTGGTCATCATAATATCTGCTTGCTTGCCATCCCGCCTGACAGTTCTTTGGGACACAGTGTCCTTTAGGCCCAGTCCAGAGGCTATCTTGTCCTGTGTTAACATTCCGAAGCTTTGAGGCATAAGACACAAAAGGCGGTTCTTCTGGGGTCGCAGGTCCGGCTCCATTTTAAAGTAGCTTCGTTTATATTATTTTTCATATGCAATAGAAACTCAACTAAGTGGAGTTATTGTTATTATTGTATTGGCTACCACACTCCCAGGCCAGGTCCAGTGAGAAGTATACTGACCCAGGTTCTTAGGGTCATTGCATCCCCAGAGCAGTGCCCGGTGCCTTGTAAGCAAACGATAAATATTTGTTGGATTAATCAATGCTGGTTAGGGGTAGGGCTGAGTTGGACCATTTGTGAAAGGCGTTATAAAGTACCCAGAATCCCCTCACCCTGGTTTCACTTGTTCCTCCATGAAAAAGGGATGTTTCAGTTCCCTGGTGTTCTAATTGCCTCTCTTCCCAAATTACATTTCCAAGTTAGAAGCGTTTAGGCAAAGGAACATTGCGGGGGGGGGGGGGGGGGGCGGAGATGCGTAAGCAGCACAGCTAAGCCCTCTGGCAGGAATCTGCACCTCCCTGAAATCGAGGGAGCTCCTGAGGGAAGCTGGGAAGTGTTTGTGTCTGGCATGCGGCCACCGTTTGGCACTCACATTACCAAAGTGTGGCAGGATTTAGTTGGAGTTCAAGGTGAAGAAGCAAATAATGGCATAAATCTGAAAGTCTGTTGGCTGCTTCTCTGTAAATGAGGATGTGCTAAGAAATGAAGCAATTGCTCCAAGGCACCAAGTAGAGAAAGGAACTATTATATGGTGAATTAGGTCTGTGAGCACAAGTAATACGGAAGCGCTTGTGCTCTGCATTGCCCTGCTTAGCTCTGCGGCCTCAGACAACAGAAACTTGACCCAAAAAACGAACTTTCATAGCATTCGTATTTCTCTTAAGGTCACCATAAGTCAAGATTCCTGTGTCCTTTATTGAAAACCCAGTTATAGAAAATTCATATTTTGGTTGTTAAGAATAGACACCCAGAACTTTTGCATGAGCCCTTTGCTCATTGAATAAATCATTTATTAAATTGATGGCTCAGAATAAGCATCATCTGCATTAGGAGAGCAGATGATCCGTGAACTGTATTAACATGCTTAATATTACCGTAAAAAAAAAGGGGGGGGGGAGCAATGCGTTGCATATTTCATTTATTTTATTTTTTCATGTTATCAACTTGTAGCCTTAAATAAACATGTCAATATTGGAGTGCTTCAGAAAATATAACTGTACTAAGCTACATGTTGATAAGAAAAGAGCTTCGCTAAAGAAAATATTGTCTTCCATTCTTGCAAAGAGAAAGAAATGGATAAGAGGCACAATATGGATCCTCTTTCAAAGGCTTTTCCTTCCCACAAACCAAAGCTACGGGCCAGAAGGGAGAATCGGCTGTGCCTCCAGTCTTTGCATTTCTTTCATCATGACTTTCTTCAGGGCGGGCTGTCAGGGAAGGCCTGTCCATTGGGATGGGCTTTCAGTGGAACCAGGTCATTGGTGGGAAGATTTGTGCCAATATGTTGGGCACTCCCTTAGGGACTCTGATCTTTGTAAAAGAAAGCCACAGTACCTCGCTTTGGCTTTTGCAGTCATGATGCAATTCTGTGCGTTTGCTTACTTATATTACACCATGAGCGTTTTAGAGGCGCATTAATGAAGTTTAGATTAGTCTTGCTTCTATTCCACAGGGGAAGGTAAGTGGCAGTGTGTCAGATGCATCCTGTTCTTCGGGCCACGATAAACAAGATGACATCTTTCAAGGGAGTTCCGTGAGCCTTTGAATCAGATATATTTTTGAAACCAGTTTTAAGGCCACCTTATGCCCCAGATTTTGCAAACGTCGACTTCTGGGGCGTTAGCTAAGTTAGAGTACATGTGTTTAAACTTTCTTTTAATGAGATTTGAAGACTTCCTGAATCTTGAGAGAATTGTGGGTTAAAGACTTTTTTCCCCCATGAAAAAAAAAATTCTTGTGACTTTGTATATTAATTTTATGTGTTAATTATTTTACATTAATTTAATATGTATTCAGTGCATTATATAAAGTTTATGTTTTTCCATTGGGCAAGAAATTTTATTTAGGCAAGTGATTAGCCAGTCACATGGTATGCTGGAATCCGCTGACTAGTCTCAGAATCTGGGACAGTTTTACTTGAAATGTTTTTCCTAGACCTAGAGTCTAATAAGCAACCCCATAAAATAGTACAGTTAATAGGAAAGCTTAGAGAGCCTGGATAAGTTATGGTTTGCACAAGCGACCCATGCCATGGTGTTAATCAGGCACACACAACAGTGATAGAAGGATTCTGAGTTTCATTTTTCCCAATCCATCAAGACACAGAACCTTTTATTTAAAAGCTTTTATTAACTCATCGGTATGAATCAAAGGTCAGTCATTTTTTTCCCCCCTAGAAATGTGGAGTGATCTAACTATTACACAATGAGAAATTGAGGATATTTGGGTCTATTTTTATCCAATCTGTTTTTGTGAAATGAAGGCATTATCTCCTCCTGAATTTACTTTAGAAACTGTAAAGCTTCTGCCCTGGTCGATGTGGCTCAGTTGGTTGGGTGTCATCCCATTCACCAAAAGGTTGCTGGTTGGATTCCCTGTCAGGACATATGCTTGGGTTTTAGGCTCAATCCCTGGTAGGGAGCTTGCAGGAGGCAGCCAATTGATGTTTCACTCTCACATTGATGTTTCTCTCCCTCTCCCTTCCTCACTCTCTAAAAATCAATTTAAAATCTTTAAAAAAAAAACACCTATAAGACTTCCAAAAAGAAAAAAGAAGCCAGCCTGTAATTAACTTATATTTCTTGGGACCACAGCAATGAAGAGTGAAGAGCCAAAGAAAGAAGAGTAAATACTAAGAGTGGAATAATATTAAGACGAGAAGTAAGACAGGGGCATAAGAAACTGAATAGAATAATTACAAACATTAACTAGCAACACAAACTATGAAATACCATAAATTCAACCAGGATAAAACATGCAACAATTAAAAGACACAGCTATGGTGAAAAAACGACCCCCATCATAGCAAAGTACATACAGTCTTCCGCACGATTTCCTGAACCAGTAAGTCCAGCTGAGGTAATGAGATGAAAAGCAATCCCTGAGAATTGCTTGGAGGTGCTGTTTCACCACCTCATCCGACATCATTAAACTTTTGGTTCCCTCATGAGCTACTTAGATAAATAACAGTGGACAGCTCAACATTTATCCAAATAAACCAGAAAGTCACCATGATAAAGGAAATTGAATTTATAGACACGGCAGGCTCTTGCCTAATAGAGGAGAGTAATGTGTCTAATGTTGAACATCAATCTACATTTCAAATAAAGTGTATGAAGTAGGGGGGCCTCTAAAAATACCTCCTACAAAATCATTTCTCAGGTTGGTTTTCTCCGGTCGTGTCTAATTGATATCCATGTAATTCCGCTACAATCTTTGCTACTGAAAATGATGCAAGAGCTGGAAAGGATGGCTGTTCATGTTGGTTCCCAGGAGAGTGCCGAAAGTTGGGGGTTAGAGATCACTTTTTTGTTTTGTTTTGTTCATCCTCACCTGAGGATATTTTTCCACTGATGTTTAGAGAGGGTGGAAAGGAGGAGGAGAGACAGAGAGATACATTGATGTGAGAGAGACACATCAACTGGTTGCCTCCCGCATGCACCTTAACTAGGGCCAGGAATCAAGCTTGCAACCGGTACATGCCCTTGACCAGAATCAAACCCAGGACCCTTCAGTCCATGGGCCAATGCTTTATTCACTGAGCCAAACTGGCGAGGGCAGAAATCACTTTTTATCTTCAGATGTGTTGTCTTTGGAATGACCCTGGAAGTTAGGGAGTGAATACATTTGTGTGTGTTTTTAATCAGGTGAGGGCATTTTCTAAAGTCTTCTTTTAGATCTTGATCAAAAACTGACAGGAGGGAGGAGAATTATTTTATACCAGATCCCTTCTCTGCCTTATCTTGCCAGGCTGCATGGTGTGAGGAAGGTCCAGTGGGGATAGTTGAGATTACCCTCCAATGTTAGCTCCCAATCAAATTCAATGGATTTATGAACTAGCATCATTTCAGAGCGTTTCCTAATTCCTAATCAGGCAAGTCTTAGCCTAAGACAGAACATGGATATTGTCAGTGTGATAGGAAGTCTTCTTACCCAAGTCCTGGCTGATGGGCGAGAAGGGGGTGCAGAGGAGTGGGGCAGTGCAGACAGGCAAAGGGATCTCAGCCCCTCTGTTCAGCATGTAAATGGTACCCACACAGCGCTACTCCCATAGACTCTTTCCCGCATGTTCTGGTGAGGAACTTTTCTTAATATGTGTGCATTTTTTAAATATATATTTTTATTGATATCAGAGGGGTATAGAGAGAGAGAGAGAAACATCAATGATAAGAGAGAATCATTGATTTGTTGACTTCTGCACACCCCACACTGGAGGTGGAGCTGATAAGCCCGGCATGTGCCCTGACCGGGAATCCAACCGTGACCTCCAGTTTCATAGGTTGACACTCAACCACTGAGCCACGCAGCTGGGCAATATATATGCGATTTAATGAAATGTTTTGATGGGTAAATTTGGTCTGACTTTAAGGAAACCCACATCTGATCCTGTCCGCAAAGGTTTCATCTCTCCCAGTGTTTGTCTACACTGTTTTTCCCCTCCTCTCCTCTGGACAATCCACCTGTAAGTATCCTGGAGGGCAAGTCGCCAGGCTTATCTTGCTCCATCATGTTTAAATTTTTAAAAGGAAAATATATACATTACAGTGAATTTCAGGCTTTTAACAAATTTGCTGGTCTACCGATCCACATCGTTTCCCCATCTCTACTCCCCCCACCCCAACCTTGGTTCTCTAGGTGGAGGTCACTGAGGTGAGAGTGCTGCCTAGTGCCTCGTGCTCCCGCTCCTGTCTGGGAGGAAATAGCTCTACTTTTTGTGTAAGGATGCAGACGCTGATTGCGTGGTATTTTATTCCTCTCTTCAAAACTGACAGAATTAAGCCTTCTGGAAAGGTCAGCTGACCCCCAGTTCTATCTGTAGTGTAGTGAAATACTACTGATGGCTTGTTTTAATGTCAGAGGAAATTGGAGAGTGGACCCAACTGAAATATCCGTGACTACATTTCTCTAGAAGGAAGACAAGCATTGTCCGTCATGTGTGTCTGACTCAGGGATTTATTAAACAGGTTGTGCACCCCACCCAGGGCGAATGCTGTCAAAACACGAAGAAGGGGAGAGAACACCCAGAGACCACACGGAAGCCAAGCCCCAGCTCTTCCCATAATTGCGGAGCGCCCCTGCTCATCTTGCCCACACCCTTTGTAATTCTTTCTTCCTCACACACTACTGCCTCGCTCCTCCCAAGCCCTTCCCCAAATCCCCCCCATGCCTGTGTCTCCCACAGTATGGCCAAGCAAGACAACAAATCATAAAACCTGCTCATTCAGAAGACACCCAGAGCGAACTGAATTGTCGCTTGGCTTGTTGTTTCTCCGTTCAAGACTCACTTAACAGGACGCAGATATAGCATGGGGTTCTTGGAATGGCTGGTCTGGAATCTCT
Source organism: Myotis nattereri (assembly GCF_964212035.1). Taxonomy (NCBI): domain Eukaryota; kingdom Metazoa; phylum Chordata; class Mammalia; order Chiroptera; family Vespertilionidae; genus Myotis; species Myotis nattereri. The sequence continues at coordinate 102,172,027 of NC_138080.1, forward strand.
CTCGGTGGAAATGTAGAGAGAGACTCCAGACGTGAAAACTGACTGGGTGTGAATTGCAGAACAACAGAAAGGATTCTTTATATTGGACAAGTGCTATCTGATTTATCTGATTGGCATTCATGGCATAGGCCAAGTGGCGTGTAGACTCTAACACGCAAGGAATATTTTTATACAGAGGGAGAAGGGGAAAGTACCGCAGGAAAAAGCGAGCAGGCACAAGAGGGAAAAAAGATGGGAAAGCGTTCCTGTGAGTAACTGGAGTATGTGTGGCATATATTTTTTTCTAGGAATTTACAGGGAGAAGGAGGCCAGATGAATAGCTGAAGAGAACTGTAGCTTTCCCTGGCTTCTGTACAAGAGAGAACCGCAGGCTCACACCACTGGCCCAGTGACTAAATGGAAGCCCAGGCCTCATGGTCAGCTCAGATAATCCTCTGACTTAGATTAAGCTAGTTCTTATGTTTCCACTGGATGATGAGGCTACAGTTTTAGCCCATCTGTTCACCGCCCTGTTCCCAGCATCCTAAGAGACTACCCATTTATCTCCGAAAGCCGAAGAGCCTGGTGTGAGAGGGGGAGGTGAAGCCAGTGGCCAGGACAGATTTCTGTAATGCCCCACGGGAAGGTGTAGCATCCACCCTGATCCAGGATTGTGGATGGGTCCGGTGGTCTCAGCACACGCGGGTGACCGTGGTGTCGTGACGGAAGGTTTCCCGTTTATGCGTAAAGGCTCTCTGCATAGAAACGAATTTTGATTTGGGGCTTTTAGGCCTTTGAAAGAGTAACACTGACATGCTCTCCCAGTAGCCTTGGAATCCTAAAATAAATAATAGAAAAATTGCGATTTATAATGTAATTCCCAATACTAACTGGGCCCCGCTGCCTACATGAGTAATAAGCTTCAATAAATGTGTGACAGGCACAAGGCTCTTCAGTATGAAGAGTAGTGAGGCCTCAGAAATAGAAATAGGTTTTTCATTATATGAGGGATTATGTTCGGCCTGACGGTGGAGCCTGTTCCCAGGGCCACAGCTGCATTTTCTCCTGCGGTTGAATTAACCGGTAATAGTGAACCGGGCCGTGCAGCCCGAGACAGCCATTTGGTTCAGGGAAGGGAGAAAGGTCTCTTTCTCCCACTTAAATCAGGATTATCATTGTTCACAACCCACTTTCCTTTAAACTTCTATTCATCTCTGCTAATGAGCTGCAATTTGGGTCGGGTTCCACCTGGTGCCCGCTGAAATCTGAGGAGACAGGGGTAAAGAGATAGGCATGGTTTGGGGTGGTGGTTGCTGTTCTATTTTTACCCACGTATGCTCGCTCTCTCTCTCTCTCTCTCTCTCTCTCTCCCCCCATGTCGTTGAGGAACTATTTGAGCCCATCCTGCTTCTTGGTCACCAAGGAGACTGTGAGGTCTTCAAAGATGAGTTTCAGAAGGGATTTTTTAAAAAATATATTTTATTGACTTTTTACAGAGAGGAAGAGAGAGGGATAGAGAGTTAGAAACATCGATGAGAGAGAAACATCAATCAGCTGCCTCCTGCACACCCTCTACTGGGGATGTGCCCGCAACCAAGGTACATGCCCTTGACCAAAATCAAAGCTGGGACCTTTCAGTCCGCAGGCCAACGCTCTATCCACTGAGCCAAACGGATTGGGGCTCCGTAGGGATTTGAGAAAGGTTTGGGGATTCGGAGACAGCAAGGGCCCCCATGGTGAGGGGAGTTGATGACCAATTTTGAGACAGGTTTTCTTTTTCAGACATTGTCAATACAGAATTTCCTACCTCTGTTCCTTCTTAACTCAAACAATGGCCATTGGAACTGAGTATTTCTAGGATTATTGTTCATCTTGGTTATAACTGCTCCTTGTTGTAAGGGTCAGCTGGGCATTGGAGGAGTCCAGCAAAGAAAGACTGGGATTTGGTTTAGAAAGTTCAGCTCAGATCCCATCCCTGGCTAAGTGGGGGCTTTGGGGAAAGACAATTCAATGCCCTGGGCCGCGTTGTTCTCAACTATAGGAAATGGTTGATGACAGTCATAATCGTGATGATACCTTTTCATAGTCTTTCTGTGTAAACTTTAGAGTAGGTATTGATATTCTCTATTATTGCCGCTCTGTGCATTCAGTCAAGAGCACACGCCCACACGTGCTAAGTTGCAATGCAGGAGTTGAGCTGTTGAAGTTCAGAGAAAGTAGAAACTCCCCCGAGAGCTGGAGGAGTGGAAGACGACTGGGTGGGAGAAGTCCGGGCTGACCCAGTTCTGGGAGGGCAGAGAGGCACTGAACTAGAAACAGACTGAGAAGCATTCCAGGCAGAGGAACTCACAGCAGGGAAGGTGAGAGGGCAGAATTAATAGGCCGAGGTGAGGAGGAAATGAGGAGCTTAGCCAGGGAGGAGAAGAAGGATGCCTGCTGAAGGGCAGTGGAAGAATCCTAGGGAAGGTGGAGCAGGAGCAGGTGATGGCTGGCCTCCTTATGTGATGAGAGGTCTCGTTTGATTAATTCAGCAATAGGGAGGTGCTTAAAGTTCACAAGAGGGAGTGGAATGTGACAAAATCATGACATGATATCGTGTCAGTTAACTAGTAGATGCTCTGTACATATTTATTCACTAATTGAGTGAAGGTTCAGGATAGATTGGTAGGTGGGACAGAAACAGAGAGACTTTTTGAAAGGCTCTGGCAATAATCAGTGGGTGTGCGAGTTGGTGAGGACCCAGTTTAGAAAAAAAACAAAACAAGTGAATCCGTGAGAGCCTTCTTCCAAAGAAGGAAAGACAGATTTGTCTGCTGTTGACCGTGGAGGTGAGGACAGAAATATCTAATATGCCCTCCAGGTTTCTAACTAGGATCGCTAGAGGAATGTTGTCAAGAATGGGGAAACTGCCCAGCCATTGTGGCTCAGTGGCTGAGTGCAGACCTATGACCCAGGAGGTCACGGTTCGATTCCTGGTCAGGGCACATCCCCGGGTTCGAGCTGGATCTCCAGTAGGGGGGCACACAGGAAGCAGCTGATGAATGATTCTCTCTCATCATTGATGTTTCTACCTCCCGCTCCTTCTCCCTTTCTCTCTGAAATCAATAAAAATATTTTTAAAAAGAATGAGGAAACCGGAAAACTAAGAATTAGCCCACCATCTTTAAATCAGCACTCGCTTTTCTAAAAGCGTGGTGAGCCAAAGCATTTTTTATTGGTGTGTAATTCTATCAGGGCTGGCGAGAAGCCATTCTTTTCTAATGCACTCAGTAAATCTCTGTGTGCGGGTTCTTTATTATGAGGGCCCTTTGATCCAATAAAACCCACCAAGACCCCTTCAGAGGCATTCACTTTGGATTTGGTCTAAAAGTGTGGGGAGAAAAAGGAGAGCAGAACTGGGTTAAAACTAACCTCAAACGGCTAACAAAACTCCTCCACCCCATCATGCTTATTTGTAGTGCAAATGCTGTGAACCAAAAAGAGGGACCAGGAGATGCCTTGAAACTCCGCGGGCCCATTTATAAACAGAGACCCGCGCTCCAGGACCCGAAGGCACTTGCCTCACAAATGCAGAATGTGGTCCTGGGCGTCGGTCGGGCCCAGCGCCCTTTTTGATTTGGGGCAGTGAAGCTTCCAACTGGAAATCTTCAAAGGAGAAACTCACCTTTTGATCAGCTGCTTAGAGGCAGGTTGGAAATTATGATAAATCTGCTACATATGCACTGTATGAGCAGGTCTAGACTCTAATGCTGCTGCCTGCGTCTCCGCAGATGAGGCTGACTCACTGGACCTGGGCTGAAGGGTGAGATGGATGAAGTTGGTTATGGGTTTATGGATCTGGGCAGAGAGGGCCAGACAGCAGGGAATGGGCCTTTGCCCTCCTCCCCCCGCCCTCTCTCTGCACCACACTGAAGTCTCGATTTATTTTCTATGCGTTAACGTTTGGCTGAAGTGCATGAAATACCCTCTCCGAGGCGAGGCGGCCCAAGTAAAACAGAGAGCATCATGCGTACCTGGGGAATTTTAGAATTAGCTTCCAAACTAACCAAGATAATGTAGGCCCCAAAGGCACTTTAGTTTGCATTATATGGCTTGTCTGTGCGGATGGTCCGAAATTTAGTAGATAATTATGTCTCTGCATCTCTTTTTTCTCTATATCAGTGGTTCTCAACCTGTGGGTCGCGACCCCTTTGGGGGTCGAACGACTCTTTCACAGTTGTCACTTAAGACCAGGGGTCCTCAAACTGCGGCCTGCGGGCCACATGCAAATACAAATATTGTATTTGTTCCCGTTTTGTTTTTTTACTTCAAAATAAGATATGTGCAGTGTGCCTAGGAATTTGTTCATAGGTTGTTTTTTTAAACTATAGTCCAGCCCTCCAATGGTCTGAGGGACAGTGAACTGGCCCCCTGTTTAAAAAGTTTGAGGACCCCTGCCTAAGACCATCGGAAAACCCATATATAATTACATATTGTTTTTGTGATTAATCACTATGCTTTAATTATGTTCAATTTGTAACAATGAAATTGGGGTCACCACAACATGAGGAACTGTATTAAAGGGTCACGGCATTAGGAAGGTTGAGAACCACTGCTCTATATCCTTCTCAGCTCTTCTAGTTTCCTATCTGCTTTGTGGGAGCATGGCAATGAAGCCAGCCCATTTCTGTTCAGTTTTTGACCCTACGTCATGGTGCTAGTCTTGAGGGAATCCAAAAGCAGTCACCCTTTCCCAGCCCGGCTGGGTTAAGACCGCTGTCAGACCCTTGCCTTCTCCCCTTCACCCTCAAGGGAGGCAATACTGTGATGCTATGAGGACCCACCCCTGAAGCCCATGGGGTCCCACCATGTCCCCTTGCCGCCCTGAGAGGAAAGGTCCAGGGTTGGGTGTCGGGTGTTGTGTGATATTCGTTGCAGTGTACACTTCCAGCAAGCCCAGCAGCGCATCACAAACATGGAGAGTTATTCTCAATGGCTCTTAAATTGAGTCGACGTACCAGCCAGATTAGAATAATCAGAGGACAATACGGCGTTATTGTCTAATAGCATCTCTGTAGCCCATGACACTCTCAAAGCCTCTTTAAAATATAAAGGAATCTGCTCTTGGGACTCAGCGACTGGCTGAGCGTCGTAAAACATCCAGGGGAAATGCAGAGTGGAGTCTGGAACCGAGTGAGCAGGCTCTTCACCGTGGGTAAAATCGTAGGAGAACATCTTACACTATTCTTGCGCACCAACTTGTCATTTCTCGAGTGCGTAATGAATTAATGTGTGTGAATACCTTCACGCAGGGAGGCCTTTTCCTCGAGTCTCACCCTCTTCAGGGCTTCGTGGTACATTTAACAGAACAGTGTTTTACAATCTCAAGACCAAGGGCTCCCACAAAGATCCCGAGAGAAGCCTGAGTGAGTAGCAGCTCGAAGGCTGCGTTTTTGTAAGCAAATGAGAATCATGAAGGATAAGGAGGGATGTGCATGGGGAAGAGTGCTTTTAGGTGGGTGTAGAGAGTGCGAGTGAGATGCAAAGGCTGCTGGTCCGCAGCTCCACTGATTAGCAGGTGTTTCACAGTCTCTGTGCGAGTGGAGCGCAGGGCTAGCAAGCCCTGGCATTGCCAGAGGCAGGAGTGCCCTCCGGTATTCCAAGGTGGGGGGCGGGGACTAGAAAACAGCTCAGGCTCCACTTCCCTTTCATAACTGCTCTTTCATAGACAGGTTTGGCTGTAATAGGGCTTTGTGTAAGGAAGATGGATTGGAACCCGCTGGGTCTTTTTGCAGAATATCAAATATTTTACCCATTAAGACGACTTGATTTGAAGAGTCCTTGGCACAGATTGATGGCGCAGTCCAAATATTTTCACTTCTTGTCCTGTCGACTGGATGGAGTTCAGTCACCTCAATCTCTGCTCATGTAGGAAGTGGCCAGGGCCTGGAGACGTGTGGCATTCTTTCCTTTTTCTTTCACACACTGTGCAGGGGTACAATGCACTGGGGACCACTTGCAGATCGACCCCAGTGAGATGCAAGATGCTCAGTGACACTGTGTACTGCAGGACTCCCTTTGCTGTAACTCAGTGCACCCCCACCCCATCCTGGGAACAGTTTGCAATCTCTGGAGACACCTTTGGTTGTCACAAGGGAAGTGGGGGTGCTACTGGCACCTAGTGGGTAGAGACCAGAGTTGCTGCTAAACATTTTACAGTGCCCAGGACAACCTCACACCAAAGAATGTTCCAACCCAAAATGTCAATAGTGCCAAAGCTGAGGTCTAACTGATTTGTAATCATGTCTTTCGGTATATTCTTTTTCTCCTTCACCACCAGAATTAAAGTGTTCAAACCTTTCTATTGCCCTGTGGGGGTCAGCTTTGGTTCTCCATCGCTTACTCCTCTTGGCACAATATTTTTAGACTCAAAGCCGTCAATCCCATCACAAAGGCATCGGTGGTGCTAAGTTCTGAGAAGTTATTTAAACTGGTCAACTTTACGCCGTGAAAGGAGGGTTCAACTGAAGAGGTGTAATGACAAGTACCCCTGAATGTATGTCTTTCCCAAAGTGTCACCACTATTTTTTTTTTTTCTCCATGAAAAGGACAATGAAGTCAGCCATTTATGAAGGACCTACTATGTGCAGAAACATCACATTCAATATCTGATCTAATCTTCCCAAGGGCTCAATTTCCTTATTCTTAAGTAAGGAAAGAGATTCAGAGGGGTTAAGTAACTTGGCCACGGTCACACACGAGTCAGTGGTTGGGATTTGAAATTCAAAACTCAGGTTTGTTTAACTCCAAAGTCCACTTTTCACCAATATGTATACTGCCAACAACTTACAAATATGTGCTTGGTGACTTTGACTTTTTGTGTTCCCAGAAGTCCTTGCAACCACCCTAATGACAACACTTCCAAGGAAAAGAAAATAGGTACCTCTGCTCATGCAAACAGCTTAGCCTTGTCCTGAGAGCTAGGAAAGGACACATTCCTTAGCCAGTTCTCCGCCTCAGGGCAGGTGGGAAGACTGGAAACAGGCCGTAAGAACTGGGAGATTAAATGAAATACACTTCAAAACTGAAAGTGAGGAGGGGAGCCCAAAGTCCTGGGCAGTCTGGTCAGTTAAGACAGTGTTTCAGTTAAAAATACATTCAACTTAAGTTCTCAGAAACAACCACCAAAACTCCTAACAGCGGCTTTAAAAATACAAGGCTCTAGTTTCCTCGCATAGCTAGCTAGCTAGGTATCCCGGGTTGGCAGCAATGGACATTGTTTGTACTGCTCAGGGGTGCCAACTGTGACATGCACTCTTCCTCTCTCTCCACTTTGCCATTCCCAGCACTTTTGTTTTTCTCCCTTGGTTTTGCTGCCTCATTGTCACAAGATGGCTGATGCAGCTCCAGACCTCATCTCCACCTTCAGGGGAAAGAAAGAAGGAAAGGAATCAAGTTTTTTGTTGTTGTTGTTTTGTCCCTTTTATTAGGAAAAGCATAGCCCCACCCCATACACGTGCACGAACACACACACGCTCATAATTTTAGTTACTAATTATATCTTATTAATTAGAATTGTGTTCCATGGCTTTCCCCTCTTCACAGGAGGTTAGGAAAGCTCTTCTGGGACCTTTGATAGGAAGCAACAGGGGACAAGAAGGTTGGAATTGTCTGATAAATCCCAAAACCAACAGTATCTTATTGGAGTGATTTTTACACTCAAAAGCTAAGTTTCTGCTTTTTCTGGAGGTAGATCCAACAGCTATTTCTAAGTAATCTCTTCTGGTTTTGGGTGGGGTTTTTTGTTTGTTTTTAAATATATTTTTTATTGATTTTTCACAGAGAGGAAGGGAAAGGGATAGAGAGCTAGAAACAGCGATGAGAGAGAAACAACATTGATCAGCTGCCTCCTGCACAACCCCAACTGGGGATGTGCCCACAACCAAGGTACATGCCCTTAACTGGAATCCAACCTGGGACCCTTCAGTCCACAGGCCGACGCTCTATCCACTGAGCCAAACCGGTTAGGGCAAGTAATCTCTTTTGTGTACTGGTCCCATGTGGCATTCTGAAAGAGGGTGTGCTGGGTTGCTAGGGCTGCCTTCACAAAGTACCACCAAATGAATGGCTTATGGCAACGTTCATTGTTGCACAGTTCAGGAGGCTAGAAGTCAAAGATAAAGGAGTTGACTGAGCCATGCTCCCTCCGAAGGCCCTAGGAAAGGGTCTGCTGCAGGCCTGTCTCTCAGCTTCTGGTAGTTCCTGGGCTCAAGGCATCACAGCTCCAGTCTTCACAAGGCATGCTGCCTGTGTGCCTACTGTCCCTATGGACAAGTGTCCCCTTTTTAAAAATACATTTTTTTTATTGATTTCAGAGAGGAAAGGAGAGGGAGAGAGAGATAGAAACATCAATGATGAGAGAGAATCATCTATTGGCTTCCTCCTGCACGCCCCCTACTGGGGATCAAGCCTGCAACCCAGGCATGTTCCATGACCGGGAATCGAACCGGGACCTCCTGGTTCCTGGTCGATGCTCAACCACTGAGCCAAGCCAGCTGGGTGCCAAGTGTTCCCTTTTTCTGAGGACACCAGTCATATTGGAGGAGGCTCACCCTAATGAGTTCATCTTCATGTCATCTTCTGAAAAAGAAAAAAAACACTTCTAAATAAGGTCACATTCACAGATTTGGGATTTGAGGCCTTCAACATCTCAGGGGAGAGGGGCAGCACAACTCAACCAATAACACGGAGTTTTTCTGATCCTCATAGAATCATAGCAGTAATGATATAGTTAATACTTTGATCATTTACTACATGTTGGACTTTTCATATGAATTTTTTAAGTTTAATTCATCCCAATGCCATAAGAGTTCGGGGCTCTAACTTCTATCTTATAGAAGAGGAAACTGAGGCACAAAAATATTAGATGACTTTCTCTCATTCACATAATTAGTAAGGGGGCCAGATCTCAACTCAGTCTGACCTCTGAGTCCTTGCTCTTCGACACCATCCAGTCTGCCTCTATCACAGCGATCCTCAGCTCTGCTCCTAAAGACCGAAGAAGGGTAGGCACATGGGTTTCCTAAAGCTTAAAAATGTCTTTTTTCTCAAAAGCTTTCTTTACTGCCTTAGAAACACAAATAAAACACTGCGTTCTGTGCTGGGCATGATGGCTCCTCCTATTCAGATGCAGAGCTGTCTGAGCAAGGCATTTCATCATTTGCTAAAGTTCGCTGAAGTGATGACATCACCTTTAATGGAACAATGAAATGGAAGGATTCCCACATTTAAAGCTAATGATTTGTGTAGGAACCGAACGTGCCACCTTTGAGGCAAAGGCAGGGGGCAGAGGGGCGCTTCTGGCCCTGCCCACCACTCCTGCTCAGTCTTATGGGTGATGGCGGGTCTGTTCTGGTGGGCCCGACAGGGGGGATGGGCCCTTGGGGAGCAAGATGAAACAGTGAAGTTGATGGCCAAGCAGTCCATGCCCACACTGTCCTTGGGGCCCTTCTGAGCCACCGAGAGCCAGGCGTTGATCTGTGTCAATGACCCAGCTTCCCCTGCTGGACCCGCACTGTTTGGGCAACACAGCCCCGTCTCGGACCCGTCACGGCCACTGCCAGTCGCCCGGGGCTTTGCCGTGGCCTCCTCCTGCAGCCGTTCCCCAAGCGGAAGAGCAGGCTGCTTCCTCTTGAATGAAGGGCTGGAGACATGAAGGGAAAGTGGGCATTTTTAAAGGCCATTGTGCAGGTTTCTCATTTCCTCCTGACGGGGGGCAGGCGATGCAGGAAATGATGGTGAGAGCCAGCGGCGCTTTATGTTCCTGTGGCCCCTCGTGGCTGTGTGGTAGACAGCAGGCGTCATTATCCGCGTTTTACAGCCACGGAGCCGGCTCAGGTAGGGGAGGGCTTGTCCAAGGCTCACAGCGAGTAAATAGCAGGTGTGCGGCTGGTGCCCAGGTAGTCAGACCGCAAACACCGCTCTCCCCACAATAGCATCAGCACTGCCACAGAGAACGACAGTCAAGTGCTTCTGATTTGAGCTGACAGGAAGCTTCTAGAATCAGAAAGGGAAAGAATTCCACACGAGGACTAAACCGCTTACTCCAGGAGAAGTGTGTTTCATCTGGAGGGTGACCAGAGACTTCTCCTGGGATCGTCCTCTTCCCAGTGGCTTCTCTTCTGTGCTGAGTGTCCCCACCTCATTCTCTGAGTCAGCAAACAGCCAAGAAGAAAAGTTCCCTCCCCTTTTTCTCCTTTTTACTCCTGAGGATAAAAACCTACTCTTTCAAATCAGAAGGGAAGGGACCATTACAGCAGCTCACGTTTAATGAGCGCTAAGGATGCTACAGGTTGAGGGCATCACTTGAATCACTTGTCTAATCCCCTCCACATCCTTGTCGGTAGAAATAAGAATTGTCCCCATTGAACAGATGGGAAGGCTGAGTCTTAGAAATTCTAAGTAACTTGCCCAAGATTGCACCACTGAGGAGAAGCAGAGTGAACTGGACATCAGGAGGCCTGGATTCTGTCCCTTTCTCTACCGTTAACCTGTGGTGTCCCCTGGACCAGCATTTATCTTCCTAGGGCCTGTTTCCCCGTCGTAACAACCAGACCTTTACGCAGCACTTAACGGTGCAGGTCACTGGACTCAGCCATGTCTTCTTGTTTCATCCTCAGAACAACCCTGTTTTTATCTCCATTTCATAGATGACGACACTGAGGCTTAGAGACATTAAGCCACTTACCCGGGGTCACACAGCCAGGTGCCGCCTAAGCAAAGCATCCATGCTCGTAACCACACTGCTCCCTGCCTTTCAACTCTGACGCTATCATTCTGCTGTTTTATCTGGCTAAAGTTAGTGTGTGTTTCTCTTCCCAAATATAGCAGCTCTACAGTGAGTTCCTGCAGCACTTCATAGATGCAGAAACTTGATCAAATACAATTAGTGAAGGGCAGGAGTGTCTTCCAAGTCAGGCCCGCCGAGTTCCAGTGCCCATGTGAACCTGGATTCTGTGGCGCTGATACTCAGAAACCATGTTTATCGCCTCTTGACCTTGACCTCATAGAGCAATAAGGTCATGATCCCTGCTCAGTGGGACGTGGTGACTAACAGCAGACCTTCCGGAATCAGACAGGACAGGGCTGTAACCCCCACTCTTCCACTGACAGCTGTGTGACTCTGTGTCAGTTCCTTAACCTCCGTGAGACGGTTTTGTCATCTATAAAATGGTAATAATAAATGCATGCACCTCTGAGTATTGTTGCAGAAATTAAATAGCACATTGCATGCACAGCTTTTGGCACAGCGGCTGTAAAGTGAGCGTTCGTTGCTTGTTAGGAGGGGTTAAAGTGGAACTCTTAGTGTCACTGACTGAGCCAGCCCAGGACAATACCCAACTCTGCAGGGACTTCTTCTCCTAGCAGGCACCCTGCTCATTATGTGCCTTCTACCTGTGTGCTCCATTTAGCACGACCTTCTTCTGCCCCTCAGGATTTCTTCACTCCCCTTGTCCTGACCCAGCTAGAGGGCCTCCTGTCCTTCAACTAGAGAAAAAGGGAGTAGAGACAATTCACCATCAGTTTTAGAAGCAGGGGACTGAGTTGGAAGAATGTAGGTTCAGATCTTCTTAAACCTGGGTTTGAATTTGGATATCACTTAAACCTCCGACGATCATTCTAAAAGGAGGATAATAATGCCCATATTTGCAGCATGATCATTAAGATAAACAAGAGAATAGCTTTGAAGCGCCCTGGCATGTGATAGGAAGATGGCTGTTATTTTGAGATTGGGCAGTTGGCTTGCGGTGGGCCACTGAGAAGTGATCTGAGTTTTGCACATGTTCTCCGCTCCTGTCATTTGGCGTGGTTTTGTATTCTGAACTCTTCCCACTCCAGCGGGGGCTGGTGGGCCTCTGAGAGCATGTGACGCGTGAATCACCTTGAAAAACATATGTGGCTAATTCATGTTTATTGAGTAGAGAGAGATGTATCCAAGGAGAGCAGTCTGCCCCTCAGGACGCGAAGTTCTTCAGGTCAGTTTTGCCATTAAGTGTTGATGTTGGGCAAGTCTTCAGGGCTCCTCTTGCCTCGTTCTTCTCGACATGTTAGCTTTCTTCCATTCCTTCTCCATCTTCTCACCCTGTTCCCTTCCCTCCCACTTCTCCCACACTTCTCACTTGCAAGCCCCAACTCTTCTCCCATTGGGTGATGGAAAGCATGTCTTTGTTCAGCGTAAACCTTCTTTTCTGCCATGTGGAGAAATTAACTACCCACCAGCATCTTGGAGTTGGTTTGTGGCAGTCATAGAAGTAATACATATTCACTGTTTTGAAAATTCTACTTACTATAGAATTTCGAATTACTGGTCTTTTCCTTTTCCTTTCTTCCTATTCCTCTCTGCTCCCAGCATTAAATCTAATTTCTTCTCTCGCTCAATTTACCCAGCTCACATAATGTGCCTTTTCATTTTATGAATGAAGATAATTTGTGAATAGAAGTTACTTCCAAATATTTTCTAAGCATTTGCTTTAACGTGGTCTTGTGAGCTTCCCCCCCTCCCCCCCTCCGCCCCTCTTTCTTTTTTTTCCGTAAGGAAGTAAGTGTTTCCAGGGAAATAGAGCCTGGAGGAAGAAAGTATCAGATTGCCCTCTGTTCTCAGGTCTTTTATTGATAACAATTTGGGTCCCTAATTGCTGAAGTGACTGAAAATAGGACTTGTTGCTCCCTTCTTTCCCCCCCCCCCAACCCCCAACCCCCCACCAAGCAGGAGGAGGGCAATTTTCTTCAGATCCCTGCACCAGAAGTTCCAGAAAGAAATGGAATAGGAAGAAAGAAAGGGGAAGAAGCAACTGAGCTCTCAAAATAGAGCTAGTCTGACAGTTGGGGAGTTTTTAGGCAAGAGAATCCCCGTGTTGCTATTTTAATTTTAAGGCTTATTCTCAAGTTTGAGTTGATTCTGGGGTACCCACCTTCCAAGGACTGACTTTGTCCTTTATCCATTCATGCAGCAAACATTTACTGAATCCGTCCTTCTCCCTAAGTGATGCAGAGATGGGTGACCAAGATCCCTGCCCTCCAACAGATCCCATCACACACAGAGGGAAACAGATGTGCACGCAATCACTTATAACATCAGGATAAAGAAACACACAAACAAACACACACACACACACACACACACACACAAAGATGGAAGCCAAGGAAGGCTCCACAGGAAGTGAGTAGGAAGTGGAAAAGGCAGACTTCACCTGAAGGTATCAGGGAGTACTTCAGAGAGGAGGTGACATTTGAATTCTAGCTGGACAGGTGCAAAGGAGTTTGCAGAAGGATAAGGTCGGAGAAGTACATTTTAGGGGTAAAGAACACCAAAAACAGGGAGTAATGCCTGAGAAAGCATAACATTGTAGGGAACCACAGATAGTCAACAATGAAGCAAAACAGATACAGGGAGCTGAGGTGTCAGTGAAGAGGGGGCTGGATGGAAGGGCCAGTCCACAAAGTACCATATGAATGTGTGTTGGGTTTGATTCTTAAGTGATGCGAAACCTGCTGGAAATACCTGATAGAGGAGGGCATGGAACGGTCTGGCATCCCAGTGCAGGTGGAAGTGAGTAGGACAAGACTAGAGGCAAGAGAAGCCGAGGGGGCTGTTTCAAAGCCCAAAAAAGCAGAGCAGATGAACCGAGCAAGGACAGAAGCAGGGCAGGCCGAGAGGAGAGCAGAGAGGGGAGACCTTGTGCAGGCTGAGTGCTCAGGGTCAGTCATTGGCTGTACCTGGTAGAGAAGAGGGGGGCTCCAGGCAGGGTTCCATCAGCGTGATGAGACTTGCACTCTATCTTGGACACAGTGACCCGAGGCTGGCCCCTGGGAATGGGGGGAGGGGGTGGCTAAGAGAAGTGTCCCCGCTCCTACAATTCAGTGGCGTCTGTTACATCAGTGCACACCAGTTGGGCTGGATGGTGCTGGAGGTTCTGCAACAATGTACCTCCTAAGCTATTTTCACACGAGCCATGAAAAAGTTGGAAGACAGTAGAACGAGATTTAATAAACTTCCCAATGTTGCCACCGAATGAGGTTTTAAGGAAAACAGGCACTAGAAGGAACAAAGGCTTAAGAAGTACCTACTTCACTTCACTAGAAATGGCGGTTCACCTACCTGGGACTTAATTGCCCAAGAGGAAGGGGCAAACAAGGTGCAGATACCCTGGGGGAGGCTGCACAGGGCAGAGACGTCTCCTCCCGACCACTGTGTACTGGGTTCTCTGAGCATAACGATCCTTACTGGGCTTCAGGGCCCGGGTTCCAGGTGGTCAGGGGTTAGAGCGTTAGGATTAACAGTCAGCATCGGATTGGGGGGATAATGTTAAGGATATAGGTAGGCTTTCTGGTCAAATTCATAGAGTCCTCATCTCACTCAAATACACATTCCCCACTTAGCTACAAAAGGCAGGGCTGGGGCTACCCAATGACCCCCCAAACAACTATAAAGAGTGGTCAGGGTCTCCCATTCCCCCAGAGATAAGCGAGAAAGAAGGATTCTCGAAAAGCCCTCTCTCCACAAGGCAGAGGCGCAAACCCCAATTCTTAGAGCGTCATTCCTTGTTTTTCTGCGGAGGTTAATGTTATGCTTTTCGTTGGGGAGCGGAAGGCCACTGTGCTCCTACAAGGCTTTTGTCGATCTGATCTGTCTGCCCCTCCCTACTTAGCTCTGTTTGATATGTGTTTGGGGGCAGGGGGAGTCATTTTGTCTCGTTTTCTTGAGCAGTGTTGCCTGCCCTCAGAGGGCCACTTGCTTTTCGGCAGCCTGGGTACAGATGCTGAAAGTGACTGCCACTTCCCCCCGGGGCATGTCGATGAGTGATCCATGGTTGGGGAGGTTGGAACTTCCACCAGGCAGCTTCCCAGACCGAAGTGCTGGCTTTTCTGAACTTCAGAAGTTGCTAAGAGACTGTGTGTGTCTTTGGACGCCGTCCAGGCTGTTCCTTCCACGCTCACAGCTTTGATGGAATATTTCCTCTCCCCGGTCTCGTTAGACAGGTGACATGCCAAACCAAAGTTAGAGCTGTTACAAGACATTGCTGTGAGCACCGGTTCCGTGGTTTGCCCATTCATCTGCGGTGCTGGAAGGAAAAAAAAAAGTCAAATCAAAAAAAAAAAAAAAAAAAAAAGCTCTGTTAAATAGACATGCCAAGGAACGAGGAGAAAAAGAAAAGTTTCTTCAACTTTTATATGCTCAGAATTATGCTCACACGCACATTTTTGTTCCTTTTCTCTGTTTAAAAATTGATAACCTAGAAATAAAGTAGAGCAAGGGCCGGGGATGGTTTGTGGCACAAAGGTGGCACCTACTGGCAAGCCTGGGCGGAAATGTGAAGCGTAGATTTGTGCGTGACCTTGACCAAAGTTACAGCCTTCTGAGGAGGCTTCCTAATGATTTTCCGTGTCTGCGAGGGCAAACCCTCTTTAGATGTATAAATATTAAAAAGCGCTTCCTAGGCATGAGGGCAGGGGTTTCAGGGCTACGGTAGGACTTTTTCTGCTTGTAACTAAAAACATCCGCCGACCCTGGTAAGTCACCAGCAGCGCTGTCTGCTCAGAGGAGCAAATGATTTGAAACTGACAGGGTTGCACACTCAAGAGGAGTGACCTGTGAGTAGCTGTCCTTCCCTCTGCTTTCTAGAAACATCTACCCAGCTCCTCCAGGATGCCCCAGCCTTCGGGGTCTCAACATCGACAGCCTTCCTTTGCTTCCATCTTGGGTGTCTTTGCTTTATCCTGGTGCTGTTGGTTGTACATTTTGGTTTCTATGTCTTCACTCTGTATCCCAATCTAAAGAACTAGTCCTTAAGGAAAATCATGGCTCCGTCATTGATGGCGTACCTCTGAGGTTCCCGAGACACACCTCGACACTGACTGCGCTGAGCAGACAAAACAGTCCCTTTTGAAGGATTATGACATTTTTCAAAAAATAAAGGCTCTCCTATATGTTCGAAGTGCTTTTTTTCTTTTTGGAGCGGACGCCAGAGGGTTATTATGCAAGGGGCACAGAGAGGGGACTCACCCATTTTCAAAATGGGAGAGAAGGAGTTGAGACCTACGCCTTGTAAGCGGTGGCCTCCAATCCTCAGAGCAGCCCTATATAGGGGGTCCCATTACCCAACACATTTTATAGATGGGAAAGCTGAGGCCTAGAGATGCTTCATCCAGTGCCGTGTAACCATTCAATGGTCATATTAGGAGTCTTTTCTGGCTCTAAAATCCAGATTGCACCCCAGGTGACATAAAGGCAGCCTTTGTTTGCTTGTTCATTCATTCCATAAATACCCATTGAGTGCCCACTCATGACCAGGACTCTGGGCGCAGCGTGAGGAAGGGCAGGCCGCAGCCTGTGCTGTGAGGCCGCTGTCCGGGCCACTCAGAGCCACCACAGCCCTACTTGTTCTCTGCCCCGAGGTTTCCTTTCACCCCTGAGGGAAGGCGTTGACACATTGTGAACATCAATAGTGACTGACCTGGTTTTGTCCCGAGGCCTCTCAAAAACAGTTTTCCAGGCGTGCCAAGCCCTAAACACGCCCCAGGTCCTCGTGCAAGAAGCCAGAACAGATGCTGCTGTGACTGTCCAGCCAAACTCAGCCGGGCTTTGTCTCCAGGGCCGGTTTTTTTCTGCACCTCTTCAGTCCTCTACCTTGTGGGTTAAGTGTTGCTTCGTGCATTTGAAATAAATGCCTTCCAGGCACGGGTAGAGCAGGGTTCGAAGACAGTGTTGGGGTGAGAGAAGACAGATTTCTGGAGCTGGTAGGAAGACTCCATGCAATGCAGGGTTCCCAGTATGGGCCCAGTCACACCACAGCGTGGATAGTGTTTCTTTATTTTTATTTTCTATCTTAATGGAGGCGGGGTAGGGGTACAGTTGTTCCAGAACAAGTTTGGAATTGCTCCTGACTTTCTGGATGGTTGGTCAGCCCTGCCACCCTGTCTGCCCAAGGCCACACTTCTGGGCATCGTGCCTGTCCAGCCTGCACTCCGTGAGGGAGGTCACAGGCGCCAACCTCCATGTCCTGCCTCTTTCCCGTCTGGTTAAACCCACCCCACTTCACTCCCCTACCCATATATATATATATATTGATTTCAGAGAAGGAAAAGGGAGAGAAAGAAAGGAACATCAACGATGAGAGAGAATCATTCATCAATTGCCTCTTGCACACCCCATACTGGGGATCAAGCCCACAACCCCGGTCATGTGCCCTGACTAGGAATCAAACCGTGACCTCTTGGTTCCTGGGTCAATGCTCAACCACTGAGCCACACCAGCCAGGCCCCCTACTGGTCTTTAGTCGGTGGGAGAAGTTTGCTCGCCCACCGGCCCGGGGCCTGAGCAGCGAGGACCACGGATTAGCCCGACAGCTTTCACCTTGTCAGCAAGGGCCCTAATAGAGTTGGTAGAGAGGGTTCTTCCGAGGCGCCGGTCCTGACAAGGAAAGCTTCTGTAATCTCGCCTTTGTTTAGAAATATGAACTTCGGAGCCCTGCTGCCGAGAGTGTCAGCAGCCACGCTGATCCGCGGCCTTGGGCACATTCATTGGAATTGCTTTGAAATTGGATATTCAGAATTCAATAAGAATAAGGCGGCCTGATGGTACAGCTGCAGCTTCTCACCCATCCAGCTGGGGAAGCAGCCACGGTTTCCAGACCCGGGACGCACACAGCCCGGGTGTGACGGAGAGATGGAGAGACAGGAGCGTCGGAGCTGCCAGAGAGCTCTTCCTGGCAGCCCGGCCCACCCCTGGCTCGCTGCCAGCGGCTCCTGGAGCAGGCCCGGCATTGGCACCAGGGCTCCTCTCGCCAGCCTGCCCAGGCCGGGACCGAGTGCCTGCTTCAGTCATGGCCAGGGTCCAGGGGGAGGGGGTGCCTCAAGGGCAAATGGATGGTGTTGAAAAAAAACAATAAAATCACAACGCACCAGTTGTTTGGAAAGCGGCTGGACTTCCCAAATACTCCACCGCCGATCCAGAGCCATCGGACGCGTAGGCGGGTTTAATTAAATCGTATGCAGATGTAGACAAACACCATAATTTGCCCTTGAGCAAACGCTGCTGCTTTTGCCTGTCAAGGCGGTGGTCTGTTTCCACCCATGCCGGGAGGTCCCTCTTCCGCGTCATTGTCCATTTGCAAAGGCTATTTATTCCACCAGGGACTTTAAGACCTTTGTCACTTCCCTGTGAGACTCAGTGCTGGTTGACCTCCCTGCCATGATGGGTAATCACAATGCTGAATAAAAACTGTGACATGCTGCCCTAGCTGGTGATCTCAGTGGTTAGAGCATCGGCTGAGCATGGAAAGGTCGTGGTTCGATTCCCAGTCAAGGGCACCGTGTACCTGGGTTGTAGGTTCTATCTCCGGCCCTGGTCGGGGATGTGTGTGGGAGGCAACTAATCGAGGCGTCTCTCTTACATCGATGTCTCTCTCTCCCTCTCTCTCTCTCTCTCTCTCTCTCTCTCTCTCTCTTCCTCTTCCTCTCTTCCCCTCCCTTCCCTACTCCTCCTCACTCCCTTCTACTCTCTCTAAAAATCAATGGAAAAAATATCCTCGGATAAGGATTAAAAAAAAACACCTATGACATGCCTATAAGACATATACATGTATGGAAGGATATATATATATATACATACATATTTATAGATAGATGGGGGGGAGAGAGACCTATAAAGAGAATCCATATGTGAGAAGTGTGTCTTGTTACCCCTCAGGAACTGTGCTTGGCTCCCTCACACCCCAATGCATGAGTCTAGGCTCTTTGTTGGGACTGGTTTGTGTGAACCGCCTTGAGTCAGATTCCGGGAGAAATACCCGTGTTAACCTGCTGACTGTGGCACCGCTGCCACCCACCATGCCATGCCTAAAGAGGGGTAATCGGGCCTCTGCTGGCAGGGCCATTGTTGGCAGCCCACTCCATTGGCCTGCGTTAGATTATCGCCAACCACTCAAGGGCCAGCCGTGAAATTTAATTTGGAGTTTTACAGGCACATTCTGAATCCGAAATCTCAATAATAACTTTCCCTTTGCTCAGCCTTTTAACTGTGAAATTCAGTCGGGGAGTTTCGAAGCAGCAGGTAATGTCACAGCACTCCGGAGGGATTTTGCCAGAATTCTACTAAAGTGCTTGCAAGTGTCATTTCCATATTTAACTAATTTCAGTTTTTAATTAGCTCCATGTGAAAAATGAGGGTTCACGCTGAGCTCCTCTGTCAGCACAGACGCTGGTTTCCTTTCTAGGATCTCAGGACAATTAAGAAAAAAACAGCCGATGCTACAGTAAGTGTGATCATGCGTGGCTCTCTCAAGCCAGCACCCCGCTCACGGGCTCCCTGGCAGGGAGAAGGCGGCGCTGCCGGGCTGGGCCGCCGCACCAAACCTGGGAAGAGCAGTCCGGAAGAGGGTTCAGATGCAGACTTGTGGATCCCAGGGCCTGACTGATTTCTTGGCTACAGGTCACGTGTTCTTGTCCCTGAGTTCTGCACGATGACCTGAGATCAGTTTATGAAAGAACACTGTCTGAAATAGCGAACTACAAAAAGGGGATTTTTTTATGGGGAAACAGCTTGTCTCGGTGCCATCTCTGTGCTCGGCTCCTATAAGGTCAGCTATCCCTAGAAGATCATCCAGTCACAGATGAGTAAGGCCCTTGGCATCTGAAAGTAACTGTGATGATTAAGTTCCAAAATGCAGGGCAGACCTGGGAATGTGTTCATCCTACATTCGAAGTGTAAAATGTACCCTTGGGACTCACATGCAAATAGAAAACTACATCCCCTTCCAAAAAAAAAATGTATTGAGAGGTCCTGTTTTGCATAAACTGAAAAATATTTGATGTGATCAGGTTTCTGAAACAATTTCGAGGAAGCCAAACAAATGCAGGCCCTGCATATCATTTGCATAGCATCCATGCTAATGGCATTACTTGTTGAAAAGAAGATTCATTAGAAGTTTTTTAAATGTTGAATGTGGAGACGTGTTTGACATTTCTCTTTAGTAGCAATTTTTGGAAATTGGTTTGGTTGGAACATAGAATCCTTTCCTTGCCCCCCAAGGTGGGAGTGTTGGGTAACTGTTCCCCATTGATAATGGACATTAACAGATGACGTGAAAAAATAAAAACAGATGACGCCATCTTGAGAACACTGATATCTCTAACAGGAACTGAAAATTGGAATTCAAGTGGCAAAAGGAAGACTCAAGTATTGGGTCTCGGTGGCGTGATTAGGGAGCAGAGCAGAAAACAGTTGCGTTTGCTTCCATCATCTCTTGTCTACTGACGAAGCGTGAGTTCCCAAGAGCAGACACAAATGTGTGGGTCCAGCAGACCACCTCTTTGGTGTGAAATTAGAGAAGCACATGTCCTGTGGGTTAGCAGAAACCCCACCGTTTAGAGATTTGCTTGTGTGAATCATACGTGATAAAAGGGAAGCATCACAGACCACCCAGAGATTGTCTAACCTAAAATAGCTGCCACGCTGACCAGCAGCGAAAGCGTCATTAGCCACTGATGCCGAGGTGGGCTTTGCTCTCCCTATTTGGGACAGCTCTCACCTGCCTAAGCTCAGGGGTGTGACGCTCCCTTCCTCAGGCCGTGATCGGGCCCCCCCTGTGATGGGGAGCGGATCTGTGAATTGAGAAAAAACACACCTTCGGACTCGGCGTGGACTGTTCTCCTCTCTGGGGAGGATTGTAGTGGGGAGCTTTGCTATTTCTTCGCTCGTCTCAAGGTGTGATCTCAGGTGGGCCTCTGCTGAGTCTCAGCCCGGCCCCTGCAGTCACAAGAAGCGTGTCTTGTTGTGAGGAGGTCTGACCCCAGGTTCCTTTGAGTGTTCGGGACCCCTCTCGACATGCAAAGAGCAGGCAGAAACAGTGTCCACCTAAATGCTTATCTACTGACATGGGATTAGCAATGAGCCGTCCCATGAGCTGAGAAGCACACGCTCTGAAGGGCGAAGTCAGAATGAGCAGTAGAGGTGGTGGATGGTCATGGGCTGAAGCCACATAGAGAAGTGCTGAAATGGCAGTGCTTTCAGGGAATTTTATGTGGATTCTGGGCCTGATAACTACGTTTGGAGGCCATGGTTGTGTCACAGAGCACTTTAATCTTACTCCTACCAGTCATCCTCTGATTAATGGTTAAAACCAGTCTTTTCTAGGACAAGGTAAGAGAACAGACTCCACAATCCACGATGCCCAGCATCCAGTCCAGGTTTTTCTACTTACTAGCTCCATGACCTTCACCTCCCTGTGACTCAGTTTCCTCCTGTGAAAGGACACAGTAATAGTACCTGTCCCTGGGGGGTCGGGGGGGGGGGGCTGTAAAGATTAAATGAGATGGTTTTTGAACAGCCCTTAGCACAGTGCTCAGCAGAAGCAGGGGGTAAATAAAGATATTTTTCTATGCTAGGTTTGGGGTGCACAATAGTGAACCAGACATACTTAGTCATTGCCCCTCCCAAATACACAGCCGCCTCCCCGAGTAGAACCAGTGCAGGCGAATCACTCAGTACCATTCAAGACTCAGCCAGCTTTCCGATTTCTACATGAGAACAGGGCATTAGGGGTGTGGAATGGGACCATCTCAGCAAAAATAAACTAATTAGCTAAAGCCACTTTTTAGAATGATAATCCCTCCCATGGACAGAATGGTCACATGTGCACCTGACAAGAAATTAGCTACACACACACACACACACACACACACACACACACACACACACACCTACCCCTGATGACCCTAAGTCACATTTCCCAGAAAGACTGGAGAGCCCTAAGTCACGCTCACCCAATGAGCGTTGGCTCCTGACCGTGGTATGAAGCACGGGGCTCTGTGGAAAGGATGTTGAAGGTCATCTCCGAGGTCATTGCCCCTTCATTAAAGAGTCTGTTCCAAGAGCATGAGGCTTTCACAGAAGAAGACATGTTATGGTCCCCTTAAATCCAAGCACACTGCACGGGCTTCGTGTTTCCCTAGAACTATCAGATAACTCACCCAGAGCTTTTTGGGCACCGTAGCCTCTGCTACCAGACTGGAGAGCACAAAGGAAACGTGGTTCTGCTTGAAATCTTGCCCAGCACTGACCTTGACCCTGCACTGGCTTGGTGTGTCCTAAGTCCGAGATCAGCACTTCGCCCCATCGCTCAGGGTTCTTTCTTGGACATTTGGCACCAAAAAAGTCACTCCTCGTCGCCAGCATGAGAAAGCGTTGTGTAAAGGAAAATTCAGTCAAACGGCTTGGTTTTCCCACTTTAGGAAATAGAATTGAACTTCAGCTTTGGGCGACTCTATCTCACGTTAAATATTCGAACAGAGAATAAATCTCGGTATACGTTTTGTTTGCTGTCTTGCTTTTGTTTCTGGTTTTATTGTTTCCCTCTGCGTGGAATGTTTCGGGAACAACTGTTTGTTCTTGCTAAGAAGTTCAGCTCCCAGGTACTGGAGCAGATTTATGCGGTCGTAAGAAGACATCACCTATTACTTTGTGTAATAAACTTCCTTTCAGATGGAAGAGGAAATACGGCTGTGCCTTGACTGCAGAGCCAGTTCAGTAAATATTTACGGGGATCCACACGGTTGGCACAAACGGAGCCTGCGGAGAGCTCGGGGCTCCAAACTTTGAGTAGGAAGGGGCAGACCTTGCACGCGGTTGCAGTGGGCCTTTGGGGAGGAAAGGAACTGACGTCCAGCCCCAGGGGATGGGCTCAGACCGGCTGGTGAGCCCCACGCTGACTCCCTCAATGTCAGATGTCTCCAGGGAGCTTGCCGAGAGTGCAGCCCTAATTTTATCCGAGCTGAAGTTTTCTGATAAATTCCTCAGGTCCCACCCAGGACTCCATGTGGTGGATAAAAAGAGTCACCCATATGCTTTACACCCCAGACAGCCAGGCGGTTTTGACACTTTGTAGAAAGTGTAGATGCCCGATCCAGATTCTCATCCAGGCAGAGAGCCATCCCAAGGCTAAATGGAGACGGGCCTTGGGCTGCGGGGCATGGACAGTGTTGTCTCCCATGAGAACTCGGTCCCTCTGCAAGGGTCCTGGCAGATTGTGGCAGCCACAGCAGGGCCGCCCGACTCACACCAACTCCCTTGGCGACAGCACTGCCAGATTCAGTGTTAGGACACCCAGCTGAACTGGAGTTTCAGGTCAAGAACGAATAATGCTTTCAGTAAGAGTAAATATGTCCCAAATAGTGTATGGGAACTTCAAGTTTAACTGACATCCTGATTCTCATTTCTTTTTTAAAAATATATACATATATTTTTTATATATATTTTTGTTGATTTCAGAGATAAAGAGAAAGGGAGAGAGAGATAGAAGCATCAATGATGAGAGAATCATTGATTGGCTGCCTCCTACACGTCCCCAACTGGGGATCGAGCCTGCAACCCAGGCATGTGCCCTGACCAGGAATCAAACCATGACCCCCTGACTCACAGGTCAATGCTCAAGCACTGACCCACCCCGGCCGGACCTGATTCTTATGTCTTAGTCTGGAAATTTTACTTGGTGGCCACATCTATCGCCAACACCCTCTTCGTCCTTTCTTCTCGGTCACACCCTGAGCCCAGGTGGGATCATAGTGTGCTGTTCCCTTCCTGGCCCAGTGATTGACCCAGGGGAGGCCAGGGACCCCAGTGGAGACAAGCAGACGCCCTCGGCAAGGATGTCCTCAAGTGAAGCTGGGAAATGGAGGAAACACTCTTTTTTCTGGTGGCCCCAGGAGTTGCAAACATGACTGTGGCATTCTTTAGTGGCCATGGTCTCCCATGCCTCCCCCCTCCGGCCTACCCCCCTTTACTTCCGCGAGCTGTGCCTTTCCTTCTGTGAGCTATCTAACAGCCTTCCAACTCACCCAGTTTTTGCTTAAGCTAGGTTGAGCTGAGCTCTAATAGCCCTAAGCCCGTGGTCGGCAAACTGCGACTCGCGAGCCACATTCGGCTCTTTGGCCCCTTGAGTGTGGCTCTTTCTAAGCCTTAGGAGTACCCTAATTAAGTTAATAACAATGTACCTACCCATATAGTTTAAGTTTAAAAAATTTGGCTCTCAAAAGAAATTTCAATCGTTGTACTGTTGATATTTGGCTCTGTTGACTAACGAGTTTGCCGACCACTGCCATGAGATGCTCAGCAGCTCAGCCCAAACTCCTGAGTCTGGCCTCAGGGATTCTAAGAAAAAGGAATTTTCCCTGGGAATGCTTACAGACAGTATTTACAATCAGATGCCCCGCCACAGCTACCTGTGTATTGTGGCTCTGGGCAGCTCTGGGCTGAGAGCAAGATGGGAATGCAGTCATCCCGCCACACAGAACAGGGAACCCCAAGCCCACCTGCCTCCCATCAGGGCTGCCCAGACAGTGGAGGAGGGGGCGTGCCTCCCTGCCATCTGGGAGCCACTGTCTGAAATATCTTCTCTCTCAAAATCTCTCTCCGCCACTAACTGACACAGTGCCTACAGTGCTCACCCTTAGAGTTTATATGTTTGGCTTCATTCGTGATTCTCCTCTAGCCTTGCACAGCCATTACTGGGAGAAAATCTAACGTACTCAGGGCTGTGGATGAATTCACATATAAGTTCTGGTGGATTTTTAAAATGCTATTGAAGTGGCTGGTAGTGTGTGGCTGAGAGTCCAGGCAACGTCCCCTGTACTGAGAAGGCGTCCATGCAAGTGGCCCGACTAAGTCTGGAGGTGGCCGTGAGCCTCTCTGGTAACTGGTCATCTTAGGCAGGCAGAATGGACAGGGCGCAGGGACTGGAAGGAGAGGAGACCTGCTCGAGGACCTGCTTCACCGTTGCACTTTGGCCCAGGTCTGGGTCTGGCATTTTCTCCATCTCTCCACCTTGGCTGAATCGCCCCTTTTCCATATTGCATGAGCCAGTGCAGCAGGTAGACACAAATGCAACCAGGCAGGTGCGCTTCTCCGTGCCGGTGCCTGGCCTCTCCGCCCAGGTGCGCCACCTTCCAGGTCTCTGCAGCCACTTCTGTAAAGTGACTCTGCAGGAGGCGATCCCTAAGTATTTCCCCACAAGTATTCTGCGGTTTTAATTCAGATGGCAGGCGCTCTCCTATTTAGGCTTGGGCTGTCTGCTTGAGGCTTAGCTATTTGGAATCTGAGAGAGATTTTCCTCCAGATGGACAAGGTTATTTCTGACCAGTCCACACAATCCCTGTTGTTTGTTGAGCTCTGAGCTCTGTGTCAAGCTGAGCTACGTGATTTGCATTCTTTATCTCATTTAAGGTCGCAAACCCCCCGGTGAGTTAGAGAGTTCTAACATGCCCATTTTACAGAGAGGGAAACTGAGGGTCTGAGAGATTGAAAAACAAAGAGCAGAACTTTCCCAGAGCCTCAGGGCCAGGTCTGCCTGGTTCCAAAGCTTCTCTAACCACTATACTCTCTTATTTCCACAAAAGTATATTTTACCCACAGTGCACCTGAAATGTAGTCTAGCCTCAGAAGACAGCATTCTTTTGGGGGGTATTTTTACTATAAAAGGCGAAAAGTATTGTAGTTAGTTCAAAGCCCAGCTCTACCACTCCTGACAGAATGACCTTGGTCAAGTCACTCGATCTCTCTCTCTCTCTCTCTCATGGTCTCTTCAGCTAAAAATTGGTGTAATAAAAGCATCTGTTCTCGGAGACATTGTATTAAGTGATTAATATGTTTAAGTTGGACCATGTAAAATTACTGATATTTTACCATGTTTGAGCTACAAAAAACTGAAAATTTTATGTCTAAATATCTAAAGTTCTTAGAACAGCATCTAGACATAGTAAGCACTTAACATTGGTGTTGGTGTCATTCTTATTGAAAATTGCATTGAGGGTTTGCAGCGTCTGGGTATATATGGTAGGTGCCCGATGATTGCTGGTGAATTTGGGAGTTGAGCGGAAACTGGGTTGTGCAGCAACGCACTTGCGGTGGTCTGGGCTAAGGAGGCGCCCTCCCCTCAGGGATGAGCAGAAGACAGGCAGGGAGCACACGGGCTCTCAGATGCTAATAGTTTCCAGACTCTTCCTGGCATCGCCTGGCAGACAGTGGGGAAGCTCTCAGCAGGATGCCCTGACCCATGGACGCCGCCTTCTGAAGCAGTCTCTGTCCTCTGGCCTTGAAGAAGTGAAGAAAAACTTCAAGGTGGAGGGGGTGGGAGGTTAAGTCTTGTGGTTTGCGTGTGGTTGCTTTTATGCAGTTGGAAATAATGAGAAAAGACGGGCCTGGGGAGCCCTCCGCTCAGCCCGTTCCTCCGCTGCTGGTGTTATTCTTGCTGAGACCACTGCAGAGGGAGGGAAAGCGCAGGGTTAGTGCTGGGTCTTTGGGAGCAGAGAGACAACTGGCAGAAGGCAGATGTGATGGAGCAGGGGCAGTGCCTCCCCAAGCACACTGTGACTTTGTGTGGTGTGTGGGCAAACTTTCTTTCAACGTGTCTGTTCTAATGCATCACAAAACCTTATCGCTAAAACATCAAGCTTTTCATCTCACAGACATTATTTGGGGAGGAGGCTGAGTGGATTAACGTTTTCTGAATCGGGGGGCGATTTTAAAATGTGCTAAGGAAAGAGCACCAGTGGACATCAGATTTAGTGAAAAGCGTGAACCTGGCCCACGATGACTGTGGTTAGGGAAACACTGATACAGGGGGTTTGGGGGGCGGGGTTGAGATGCGTCTGCATAGTCCTGGCTCTGGCACAGAGTAACTTAATTTCTCTAAGCAAGTTACTTAATTTCTCTAAGCCTCGGTTTCCTCATCTGTAAAATGGGAATAATAATTCCTGCCTCAAAGTTGATTTTTTTTGGCAGGGGTGAGGTGGGTTGGGGAGGGGGGTGACTAAATGAGAAATGCCTTAAAAGCTGGTAGTAACTGAGAGCCTGGCACAAAATCAGAATTCAGTAGATATTGTTTATTACTATTACCATTATTATCCTTAGCCTGGTACACTGTAAGACCTCAATTAACTGCATTTTTATAAACCCGACTAGTCAAGCCATTCTTTCATTCCATAATTATTTCTTGGATACTAGTGTATCCTAAACCTGATACTGGTTCCTGGGACAAATTCATAACAGGGGGGTGAAGACTCAGTCTCACCCCTCCCAGTACTCAAGGCTCAAAGTTTGGGGGAGGGGAAGGGGGAGGTAGGATGATTGGTACATCATTACCCTGTAAAGCCATAAATGTTGTCAGAGGTGTGGGTATAAAATATCCCAGGGCACATTGAGGAGGAAATCAGCTCAGAAGAACCCCATTAAACTACTTGGTCTTACCAGGCCAGTGTGGCTCAGTGGTTGAGCATCGACCTATGAACCAGGAGGTCACAGTTTGATTCACAGCCGGGGCATGTGCCCAGGTTGCGGGCTTCATCCCCAGTGTGGACCATGCAATAAAAATAAGAAAAGAAAAAAAACAACCACATGTTCTAGAAACAGCTTCATCCAATTGCCACATGTAGCTACTGAGCACTAAAACGTGCTCAGCGTGACTGAAGAACTGAATTTTCCACTTGATTGCATTGTAATTAATTGAAATTTTAAAACTGAAGCAATATAAAATATTTTTCTGTTTAACATGCTTTTATTGTTTTGGCAAGACCATATGTCCCTTGAACCAACGAAAATACGAACCAAATTTGGACAGGAGGTCATGGTTCAATTTCTGGGTGGAGTAAATATCCTTGTTTCAGGCTTGATCCCCAGTAGGGAACGTGCAGGAGGCAGCCAACCAATGATTCTCTCTCATCATTGATGTGTCTATCTCTCTATCCTTCTCCCTTCCTCTCTCTGAAACCACTAAAAGCATATTTTAAAGTAAAAATAGAAAAACATACTATTAAATTCATTTTTTATTTAATGTGATTAAAAGTTTTCAAGTCACATATGCTCATGTTATAGTTCTGTTGGACCGAACCTGAATGTAAATGACAGTCTGAGTTGAAAGGTATAGACCAGGGGTGGGCAACCCCTGGCACGCGTGCCAAACATGGCATGCCAGTAACTTTTGCTGGCACGCAAACCCTCTCTTATAATCTTCCATTTACAATTTTTTTCTTAATATCGACTTTTTTATTTTTCAGATAAATTCAGTGTAGGTGCATCTTAGATAAATAAATAATTTTACATCACATGTATACATTAAAAAATGTATTTTTCATCATCATATACTTTGTTTTGGTTGCTCGAATGAATTTTATTATTTCTTCAAGGTTCTTCACATTAAGAGATATCAAGTAGGCGTAACATATTCTCAAAAAAATTAGGGTTGGCACGCAGAAGAATTTTGAGTCAGAGATTTTGCTGGTATGGGCACGCACTCACAAAAAGGTTGCCCACCCCTGATATAGACGTCCAGAGGAGAGATCCACGTCTGGTTAGCTTGGGCAGTTCTTTCTGACAGACTTGGAGCCGAGCCTATCTGACGCCCTGCCTACTTCGGAGGATTTGGTCCTCACTATGGGAACTCGCGGAGTTGCCAGATTTAACAAATTTAAGAAAAAATAAATCTGGCAACCCTTGGCGTTAGGCACATTGCGCAATAGAAGTGCAGCGCGCCTCATTCTCTTTGTTTGTGAAATCAGGACGATAAAATACCTGCCTCAGGAGTGTCTTATGTTACCTTAACGATTACATTAAATCAGAGAAGACCAGGAGGGGTATATTTATTTATCTATTTTAAATATTTTTTATTGATTTCAGAGAAGAATGGAGAGGGAGAGAGAGATAGAAACATCAATGATGACAGAGAATCATTGATCTGCTGCCTCCTGCATGCCCCCCACTGGGGATCAAGCCCACAACCCAGTCATGTGCCCTGGCGAGGAATCAAACCCTGACCTCCTGATTCATAGGTCAACACTCAACCACTGAGCCCTGCCGGCCAGGCAGGAGTTGATATATTTATAAACTTCAGCCTAAAAGAGCTAAGTAGTGTAAAGTTGGGGAACTCGACAAATGCGTTCATCTTTCTGGAGCTCTGAACACGCAGGTCTGAGGGAATGTGTATCCCAGGCTGGTGTTAGAGACACCGCCCCCCAACTGCAGGTGAATCGGGGTGCACCTGGATTTTGGTTTTCCACAGAATTATGTGGGGTTGGGGAGCATGAGCCAAAGGGAGGAGGGAGGTTAATTATGAACCATGTCCTATGTCTTTCTTCTGTCACTGAATGCTTCGTATAAGCCAAAAAAGGCACAGCAGTTACAACGCTGCTACCTGTTGAGAGAAATGTGTACCTTTAGCAGGAAAGAAATGTGTGGGACTTGAGTTTCGCATAAAACCCCTGAAATTAGCTCTATTAAGTAAATTGTCGCAAACTCAAAATAAGTCTAATTGTGTCATTTATCTCATTGCAGATGAAAATGTGGTTCTTTTTTTAATGGCTACAGGTGACCTGCACTTCAAAAAGGAAGTATCCTTCCCCCCACCCCCCAGCTTCTCTTTCTCTCAGTAAAAAGTTGTCCATGTTGATATTAGCATATCAGAGGACTAGGACTATGTATTTCTGGGAATTTCATTTCCCACTACATGATAAGGCCCTGAGAGATAGAACTAATTTTTTTTAACATGCGGTTCCTTTTCAGCAGAATCAAGTTTAAAGTGATTCAGGTTAGACCTGTGAAATCCACTTAACTAAAAACCATTTAAGAGAAAGATCAAGCTCCATTTGCTAATACAAGATTTTTGATTTCTGAGTTTTAAAAAAATCCTTGAGCGAACCATGTCAAGAATTAAAAATTGAAAAGAACACCAGCAGCCTCCCCACGTGCCTAATTTGGCTCCGCTGAACAAATGATCACATTGAGATGAGAATTATATACAGGATTTGCTCAACATCCTTATTTCTTCAACTCATTTCTCACTCCTGAAAAATTACCAAGTTCCCGTGCAGGAGGGAGCACGTCTCTATTGACCATGGTGCCGTTGGTCCAGGTAGAAATAGAAAAATGGAGATTTCAGATTCTAGTTGTGAATGAACTTCTGCAGAAGACATAATTTATCATAGAAACCCAATCTGATGAATTTGGGATCAGAAAGGATCAGAATGCCTCCTTTGTTGACTAATTTATTAACAGGTCATTTTTGCTCATGCCCTACCTTGCAAATGGTAATAATAAAAATTTTAAGTGGGTGAGAGAAGAAGCTTTCTCTGTGGTCCCTCATTTTCTCATTAATAAGGTGTCGCCTTGCTTGTAGGTTTCAGAATTCTCTGTCTTTCTTTAGGGAGGTGGAAGAGGACAATAGAGAGAAAACCACAGAGTCGAGAGACCAAGGTTCAATCCCACTCAGCCAGTCATTGGTAGTCAAGACCTTGGGCAAGGCATTTCACCTAAGGAGGGCTCAAGGTCATCTCTGTCCAGCAAAGGTCTGGACCCACATGACATTTGAGCCCATCTTGACTGTGGTTCTGCCATTCTGATGCAATGCAAGAAGGAAGCCACGAAGCTTTCTCTGAGAGAGGGTTTATGCAAATGAGGAGGAATACATCCCCTGTCTTCACTAGTGTTAGTTGAGCTGACAGTTGTCCTGCTATAAGCTGGGAAGGTGCAGTACACAGGCATTAGGTGTCACACGGCTCAGGTTCAAATCCCACCTCTGTCATTTACCAGCTGCATGTTACTTCAGCTTTCTGAGCCTCAATTTCTTCGTCTATCAAATGGGAAAATAATATACACATATCATAACATTGGTGCCTGGCACACACTAAGGACTCAGTAAAAGTTAGCCATGATGCCATTGTGGTAATGACACAATGACTGACCCCTGACCCAGCAGGAAGTGAGACACATTTCTTCAGTGCCTCCTGTGTGTCTAATACGCCCAGACCCCTGCCTCCTGTATACACACACTCTATAAGATCGGTGTGACCACCCTTCTCCCCATCTATATATTTAAAAGCCTAAGCGACCATTCGACTGTTCAACCATTTGACCATTCAACTGTTTGACCAGTAGCTATGATGCACAATGACCACCAGGGGGTGGATGCTCCAACCAGTAGGCTAGGCTGCTGCTGGGTCCCTGTCAGCCCTGAGTCTGGTTCACCTGCACCCCAGGCCCAGAGAGAAGGGAGGAGGAAAGAGGGAGCCCAATTCCTGGTGGAGCCCAATTCCTGGGTTGGCTTGCTGCTGGGGCCCTTTCGGCCCCGAATCTAGTTCACCTGTGCCAGATTCCCTTTCAATGTGCACAAATCCGTGCACTGGGCCACTAGTAGAGATATAATTATAGAGCAAGACTATGTGGCTGGGAGCCTGTATTGGCTTCTCTAACCAGCTATCTGCCCTGTCAGTTTGAGCCAATTTCCCAGCACCTCTCCACCTCCATTCTCTCATCTGTGAAATGGGAGGAATAACAGTACCTACCTCTAGGTTTATTGGAATGGGGAAATAAGGGAATGCTTATAAAGTGCTGGGCACCATGCATGACACTGAGCCAGCACTTTGCAAAATGTTAGCTACTATGCAAGCTAAGGAATGTGGTGCTCCGGGAGGTACATTGGTTTGCACAGGGTCCTCTGCTTCTACGTAGTCATATGGAGATTCAGACCCTCATGGGGATATATCTCGGGAACCCCAGGTGGGGAGCTGGCTCTTCCTTCTCCCCATCCCTGAGGCCTCCCTGCCTCTGCTGCAGGCCTCAGGTTGTCTAGCTGTGGGCTCCAGAGTTCAATCAGAAGGCTCCGTAGTTTATGGGGGGCTGCTGGGGGCTCAGGAAGGGAAATGAATCCAGACCCACCTCTTGTTGACTGCAGCCTAGGGAAGGAAGAAATGTGCCCCAGGATGGAGTGTGGCCCGCTCCCTAGCTGCCACCTCCCTGACCCCCTCACCACTTCCCTGTGCGGAAGGCTGTTTTCCACCCGAGAGTTCTCCCTCTTTGTTCCAGCGCACATGGCACCTCTACCGATCGATGTGACATCTTATCCTCTCCACCGCTCGCCATGTCTGCTTCCTGGGGTCCCGGGGGCGCCTACCGCATGCAGCCTGCGTCGCCATTCCTTTGTGGTTGGGGCTCTTGAAGACTAGCCCCCCTGTTTCCCAGGGCCGCTGGTTGTTTTCTGAAAGAAAGGCAGAGATTGTTGGGGTTGTCAGCCCTGAATGACAAGCTCCGGAGGGCGGTGGAGAAAAGCGCGCTTAGGTGTCTGTGTGCGGATCGCGGCGACGTGTTTTGCTATCACAAAAGCTCTTAAAATCCCAGACCATGATTTATTTGCTGAATAAAGCCTACCGATATTATCATTCTCTAAAGGTATTTTGATCACATGGGTCCTTTCTCGGAGAAAGAAAGGCTTTTATTTTATTTCTTTCCTGGGAAAAGCAGCAACGGCAACGGGGTGAATGATACCCTGTGTGGTAAATGGCTCCAAGCATGTGTTTGGTGCCCGAGAATGAGCTGGCTAAGGGGACAATGGGACACGGGACCATCACGGCCAGTTCTCCAGGGCGCAGTCCGAGAGACCCGGCACGGGGACAGAAAGTGGCTGTGAGCGCGCGTCTATCTTGCGTATTGATCCGCCTGGCGATGCTGAGAGCAGGGGCCCTTGTTAGAGGTCACCTGAGCTCACCAGACACCGCGCGCCCAGTGTCCACAGTTCCCACCTGCAGCGCATCTGCGGGGATGACAGGGGCAGGGATGACCCCAGCCTGGGGCTCCTTACATCCTGAAGCTGCAAGGAGCCCCAGTTTTTTTCTCTCCAAACACAGGGATTGATTAATGCCGTACCGCTTCCCACTCGCTGTACCGGCCTGAGCCTGTCACAAGAATAGATTAATGCGCTGGTCCCTCCATGTGGATTCTTCTTGTCTCCAGAGTACACTGCTCCCTGGTCCCAGGGCTGCCTCATGCAACTGTCACCTCATCCTCGTGGCGCCCAGGAAGGAGGGACAGAAAGCCTCCATGCATTCGCAAGGGACTGGGATGTGGGTGACACAGACAGCACCCCCACGATGACCGTTTCAGCACCATGGCTGGAGGACAAGGGAGTGCAGGTAGAGGTGTGAAGGCAGGTACATTTCTGCAGAGCCCCTCTGTCACCCGGCAGTCCTGCCAGGATTCTGGCATCATCTCTGAGTCCTCCTTCCCCTGCTGTGTGATTCCTACACAAGCTTCACAGCCATTTTGGGAGATGCGAGCTGGATGTTGGACACAGGCACGTCGGTGCCAGAGCGCTCTTGGGAGGTGGGTGTAGCACACCCCATTGCTAGCAGGGGCTCTGTGGGTGTAGCTTCCCCGCAGCACTTTGAAATTTCACTCCAGTTAATGTATAATAATACAGTGGGAGGGAAATCAGGGACATCACGTCACCAAGGCAGTTTGAAAGGGATTTTTTTAAAACTCCTTTAAGACTTACAGCATTTCCAAGAACGTCATCCCTCCTGGCTTTCTTTGCGTCTCCTCCTTTGAGCAGGTTTCGGCATTGGCAGCATCCCTAAGAAGGATGCTATTAATACATTGCAGCGGGCCCCTCCTCTCTGAGGAAGGAGCACCCCAAACGATGATATACACTAACCAGGGGAAAAGTCGCCAAACATAGTGCCCCTCGGCCTGATAGTGAATTATTCAAGTTGCCAAATGTGTCATTTCTATTGACAATGGCGATTCCTTTCAGTTAAACAGCAAACGGGGCGTATTGATAGAAGACTAGTGACTGCTTACCAAGGGAGGTGTCTGTCCCTGAGGGAGCCTTGACAGTATTCAGTAAGTGCTGCTGTTACCACATGCCCTGTCGGTGTTGACAGCAGGAGAGCGTGGGGTTGGTGGCTCTCACGCTGCAGTTACCAGAGTCTAAGTCTGAATCCCAGATCTCCCATTTCCTTGGGCAAGTCCCTTAACCTCCCTAAGCCTCGATTTCCTTTTTAGAAGATGTAGATTTCATTACCACCTCACTGGACTGGAATGGAAACACTAAGTGAGCTTTCATCCTGTTTAGAATCCTCAGTGTCATCCCCCTTGACTCAGGTAGAAGCCACTCGCTCCACTCCAACCTCGAATGTTCTTCCCCAATTGTCAGCATGAATTACTTTCTCACGTCCCTCAGGTTTGGGCTGAGTCCTCATTTAAACAAAAGAACTTTTAATTCTGTCCTTCCCACAACCTGGTATTCCCTAACCCTATATTCTCTACTTTTCACTTAACTTGTTTTGTTTCTCTGTCTCCCACTAGCATGTAAACTTGTTAGCAGCTTTATTCTGGGTGCCTAGGACACACCTAACACACAGTAGGTGCTCAATAAATATTTGCTGGATGACAAAAAAACAAATAAATGATGCAATTAACCTAATGAACCCAACACCTGGCACCTTGTCAAAATAAATGTTAATTGTCTCCATGTCATTGAGTAGGTTCATTTGCATGTGTTCATTTTCACGACTGTTGGCAGAAGTGCCACTGTTTGCAGGTGGCCTGTGCAAGTTGAGGGATGGCACTCCTGCACTTGAGCTCTGATTACTCCACGGTGGTTCTCTTCTCTAGGCAGTGGCACTTTTGGAATTGGCTACATTTCCCGGGGGAGCCTGTCATTGTTGACTAAATTGGCTGACTCGGGAGCTGGGAGACCCAGCCCTGACCTTTCCCATCATCCTACCTGGTCTCCGAAGGGGCTTTGGCATCCTCTCTGAGGCCCCTGTGCGTCTGACGACGCTGAGCCACTGGACTCCGCAGGCGTGGCTCCCCCTTCCCACTCCCTAAACCCTGCTTGGCTAAGCTTCCATTTTCAAGGGGAAAGCCCAGTCTCTTCCTCGGGTTATGTATGGACAAGCCTGATCTTTAAAGACACCCCAGCAGACACAGAGCACCCGGGGCCCCCATGTTTGCCCTCTGTGATAAGCAGGGGCAGAGCAGCTCTCTGGGAAGCATGGCTGGTGTATCGATTGGCTCCTTTGTCAGGTTGATCCTCTGCCAGCCAATGAACACGGGAGATCCTAAGTGGCACTCAGCGGGCCCACACGTACTAATTACTATTTCAGACACCCCTGTTCCAAGCTGCCACTCTCCAAGGCGTATAATCTCCAATCCTGTGGTTGCTGGGGGATTTTGTTACCTGTAACCATCCTTTTCCCTTCCTTTTGCTTGGGTTTCTTCTGTCTTTTAGAGCCCATCTGGCACACACAAAAAATAAAAATAACAACAAAAAACAAAACAAACAAAAAACAACAACACACAAGCAACTTCAATAAGAAAATATCCCCTAACTCCAGGTAGGTCTGTGTCTCATTCTTGCTGCAGGCAGGGTCTGTGTGGGGTCTGTTTGTGGTCTGTCCATCCTGCCTTGGTTCGCTTTCAGCACTCGATGGAAGTCCTCTCCACTTAGCCAGACAGAGTCTGGCTGCCTCTTGTGTTTTTTGTGGCTGCCTTCCCAGCTGCCACCTGGATTACGCAAGCTTCCACTGGGAGCCTTTCCCTGTTCCATCCTTGCTGACCCACAGAGGCCCATTGTTCTGTCCGAGGGTCCCGCTGGAGCGGAGCCTGTCACATCGTGATAAATTGTGCATTTTGGCTGCCGGCGGGCGTGAGAAACGTTAGGGAGAGGGCCTCCCAAACTCATTTCACTTCTGACCCTCAGATGGTCCAAACAAGACCTTTTGGGGTGAGCTGCTGGGGCACCTGGGAGAGTGGGAGAGGGGACCACCCGCTGCATCCAGGATGTCTTGTTCTGTAGCATGCAGATTGATGAGGTCACTGTTCGCCCACAATCGTCAGGTGAAGAAGCAGTAACTCTGGCTCCTCTGAGGCCCCTTAGCCTTCTAAATCGGATTCTGAGAGTGGATCACAATTGGAAATATCATGACATCATGTTTAAAGAGCTATTTTGTTGTTGTTTATAAAACCAAATGTAGTGGCCCTCAATGTGTCCTAACTCTTCCTGGCTGGGTTTTAGAAAGGATCCTCACGCTATAAATAAACAACTTCAAGGAAGGCACAGCAACCTGGTACATGAAAATGGAATTTCTAACTTTCCCTAAAACCAAATGTGTCTGTCTAGATCAGTAGTTCTCAACCTTCCTAATGCCGTGACCCTTAATACAGTTCCTCATGTTGTGGTGACCCCCAACCATAAAATTACTTTCGTTGCTACTTCATAACTGTAATTTTGCTACTGTTATGAATCATAATGTAAATATCTGATATGCAGGATATATTTTTTTGTTACAAATTGAACATAATTAAAGCATAGTGATTAATCACAAAAACAATATGTAATTATATATGTGTTTTCTGATGGTCTTAGGTGACCCCTGTGAAAGGATCGTTCGATGCCCAAAGGGGTCGCGACCCAGAGGTTGAGAACCACTGGTCTAAATAGTTCCAGCTGTGCTGCTATAACAAAGAACCCCACATATTCAGTGGCTTGCAACAGTAGTAGCTTATCACTTCACTCATTCTGTGTTCTATCACCAGTCAGCCATGGCTCTGAGCCACATTACCATCACTCGAGACCCAGGCTGATGGTGTGGAAGAGGAAAAGAGGTGGGCATGCCCTAACCGGTTTGACTCCATGGATGGAGTGTTGGCCTGCGGACTGAAAGGTCCCAGGTTTGATTCCGGTCAAGGGCATGTACCTTGGTTGCGGGCACATTCCCAGTGGGAGGTGTGCAGTAAGCAGCTGATTGATGTTTCTCTCTCATCGATGTTTCTAACTCTCTATCCCTCTCTCTTCCTCTCTGTAAAAAAATCAATAAAAATATATTTTTTTTAAAAAGAAAAGAGGTGGGCAAAGTACGTGCCACCTGGTCACGGCCCACATCTGAGTTCAACAAGATGAGAAAATAGAACCCCCTTCAGGAAGGGGTGCTGAGTATAGAAAGTGGTCACTCACCAGTCACAGTGAGATTGTCCTAAATTGCAAGAAAGAGACCGTGTTTGCTGAGATCCTACTGCAAACCAGAATTTGTCACCAGACCACTGGGACACCTACCACTGTAACCCTCCTTGGATTCCAAAGTGCCCCTGTGATCAAACTTCACAGGCGCCCGTTTCCTGGCCAGTGAAAGGGGGATTGTGGTAGTTCGCCCCTCAAATGTTAGCCATGAGTCCTAAGATAATGTCCACAGGAAGTCTCCTCCGGTGCTGGCCACAGAAGGGCTTCAAGGACGGACCACCGGTATTAGCATACTAATAATCAAATAGCTTCTCTTTGCAGACTCGTCCG
Source organism: Myotis nattereri (assembly GCF_964212035.1). Taxonomy (NCBI): domain Eukaryota; kingdom Metazoa; phylum Chordata; class Mammalia; order Chiroptera; family Vespertilionidae; genus Myotis; species Myotis nattereri. The sequence goes on from NC_138080.1 coordinate 102,209,151, forward strand.
TATCGCTGCCAGCACTATCTCATCCCATCCTTTCCACCTCTGTGTTAGGTTTATTTATAAGAACATGCCGACCTACAATCCAGCCCCTCCATCTTCCCCCATGGGCATCACCTGTTCTGATAAACACTATGGAATGCCTTCCGTGTGTAGGGCACTTGGCGAGACCTGCCAGGGGACAGATGCTTAACCCCCACTGTCCCCAAGCAGCCATTATTCCACCTGTAAAGGGAAACCTTTACAAAGGGGGAAGCAGGAGTTTGACTCCTGGTTCTCAGCCCCAGCCCCAGAGCAGATCAGTAGCCGAGTAAGAAACACAGTTCTCATTAGTCAGGAGACTCATTCACTTCATAGCTCCCCTGGGTCTTTATCCTGAGGACACGCCAGCCCATCCCCACCGTTGTCTTACTCAAGAAAGAGAAAGAAGAACTGATCGAGAGAAAAAAATGTGTAAACAAAAAGCCTATTTCAGACCCTGCTGCCCTCCCCCCAAAAAGAAACAAGACCAGGTGGTTATACCCCTACTATAATTCTCACTTATTTACTTAACATTCAATGGAACAACAGGAAATATGCCCAAACTTGAGTCTCATTTTTGTGGGATTGCCTCTGCTGGGAGGACAGAGCTGATCTCGGCAGATTTCGCTTCTCCGTCTTACTTGCTGATCTTTTCTTTGCGCTTTTGGGAGTTGTCTGAGAAGTTACTTGCGTTCTGACTCTAACCCTTCTCACCCCATCTATAGTTTCTTGTTTTCAAAATACTTTAAAGAGAGAGAGGGATGCTATGCAACCCAAAATGTAAAGGGAGGACAGGTGTCTTTGAAAACAGCACAGTCCCCAGAATGCCCTGTTCCCACGCAGGCGGGTTGGGGTGCCCTTCACTCGCTGTGCCCCCAGAGCGAGCATGGCAGTGTGTTCTGCGTGGGGTGGCAAGACAGAGTCCCGCCAGAGGGGAGCAGTTTGGACAAGAGTTTTCATACCAAGGGGGCCCTGGGGAGGTTGCCATCGTCCTGGAGCCACCTCTTCCTTTTACAGCTGTGAAAAGCAACGCTTGGTTAGGCCTGAGCCCCGGTACACCTGCTACGCCTGTCTGTGTCTGTCTCAAAGCACAGAAACCCTCCACAGAACCACATCTCTGGGGCCGCCCTGAGCTGGCTCGAGGCGAGCCCTGATAGCCCAATCATTACATTTTTTAAACCATTTTAAAATAGCTAATTCTTTGGTGCCCTTCGCCTTGTAATTACAAATCGGAAGCTGTCATTACCTAGAGGCACCCATGATTCGTTCCCACTGCCTCGCCTCTGTGCCGTGAGAATATGTCATGACTCCAGGCAGTAGGATCTGGTCTCCTCGAGTAGCGACCTCCGTGTAAAGGATACACTGCAGAGGAAAATTAGGTGTTACCTGGATGGAAAGTGTGAGTAAATGTCACTTATTGGTATTTATCGTCTCAGAGAGTTGCAGCAGAGGGCCTTGCACTTCAGAGTAATGTCTGAAACAGCACATGGTTCCTCGTGGGGACCGCGGGTGAGAAAGAAGCCGCTATACGTACAGGGACACCTTGCCACCTTATCTACGGCCATCAATCTGTATTGTTGGAAGATAGGTTTTTAACCTTAATGGGAGGCAGCCCGACTTGAAGTGGTGGCAAGGCCTGCAGAATTAATTGCTGTGTGAACAGTTTCCTAAGCATTGTTAATTGTGTTTCCTGCGGCTAATTGTTTCTCCCGTCCCTGCATCATCCCTGTCACCGGCCCTTTCTCTCCTGCAGCGCTGGACACATAGCAACAGCGTCAGCCTGTGTCCGGGTTGAAATGCCAGACAGACGTGGCGCGATGATTGTCTGAATGGGAAATGTGTAGGGAAATGAACTCCTTATTGATTTGCAAATGAAGCATTTCTGAGCCGAGCAGGGGCTTGGAAAGGACGCAGGTTGTTTAATCGGAGGCAGTCAAACAAAGCCCCTAGAAGCCACAGAGATGGGGGCGGGGGGGGGGGGGGGGCGTTGGCGAGGGGACGGGGCGGGAGGAGGAGGGGGGAAGAGTTGAGTTTGCTAATCTAACTGGGAAGTGGGGAGATGGGACAGACAGAGGGACGAGGAAGACCAGAGGAAGCTGGATTTGTGGTTTGGGGTACACATTGAAGTAAAGCAGGACTTGTGCATACGTGCTTGTCTCCTGAGCAAAGAGAAGAGGCTGTGCCTGGGACCTCTCGTTCACGGTGGTCAAGTGTATGGGTTGTTGCTTTGTTTTGTTTTGCTTTGGGCAGGGTGGAGGGGAGAAGAGGAATCGTGATGTTTTCAGAAAAGGGCCCCATGCCACCATCACACCCAAGCTTTTTCCACGATGGGCTGTAAAGTATTCACTTACCACGAATAAGGTGGACAGGAACCATATTTTTAAAGTTTGGAATAGTTGGGGGTGGGCTGGTCCCATCTCAGTAGCCTCGTCTTGAAACTGACATTTTGAGGGACCTCCTGGTCAGAGCCCCTGGACCCCCAGTCTAACAGCACCTGCATCCAGAGCGTGGGAAAGCCGGGTATGACCAGCGGCGCCCTGCACAGCGGTTCCAAAGGGGCATCTCCTCTTTGCAGTGGTGCCACTTGGGAGGTCTGGGCTGTTTTGTCCTCCCTCCTCTGGCCTCCACGGGGACCTCTCCACCTGGGGCTGTGAACAGCAGCAGAGACCTAACACCCAGAGCTGTGCTTTCTGTATTAGCTGTTCCCTGGGCCTGGGGCAGGCTACTTTGGAACTGCAGCTTCCTTAAAAGGCCAAGACTTGGAGAGGACACCTGGCCCTCCCCCTTGACATTTGCATTGCTGAATTATCTGTTCATATTCTCACGGCTTTGTCTCTCCCGCAGCAATGCATCTGCTTGGACTCAACTGGCAACTCCAGCCGGCAGATGGACACACCTTTAACAATGGGATCAGGACCGGCTTACCAGGAAACGATGATGTGGCAACGATGCCATCTGGAGGCAAAGGTGAGGTTACAGCTGCCGCTGGCCCTCTGGAGGTCACAGGAATGCTCAGAGCTCCCACCAGCTGGTTAATCCAAATCTGGGAAGATATGCAAAATGAGAGAAAGGGGGCAGAGAAGGAGGGGGAGGAGGGAGCATCGCCTTCCGAGGTGCCCCTGTTCAGAGCTGTTTGCTGTTCCTGTCTGTTGGCTGTGTTTGGCTGCAGCCGCTGGAGCTGGCAGGGCGCCTGCTTGGAACAATGTGCATACCTGTGCTATCTTCAGCCATGGCAGCTCTGCAGCGCCTGGAAAGCATCCCGAGGCCTGGGCAGAGCGGCAGCCAGGCAGCAGCAGGAGAAAGTCCTTCCTGGTGGAGAAAGCCCAGCGGAGGGAGCCCTCTCTTGGGGATAAAGGCGCCCCCCCCCCCAAGGGAGGAAGCCCCAACAGGCACAGCCTGGCAGATAGACTCAGACTCAGAGCAGCTGGGCTTTAGGGGAGAATGAGGAGTTTCGACAATTGGGGAGCCAAGCCTCTCTACTATGAACAGTGAAGGGGACAATGGGAATGTTTACTGAAGCAATCGGGCAACGGTATTCTTGCAGGGAAAGAAAGGTGCTAGCCAGAAGCTAAGAAGAAGAGGAAACAGCTCCATGGGCAGCCACGGACCTGTGGGACAGGCTAAAACTATTATTCTTGCACCATCTTTTCTCTCTCTCTCTCTCTCTCTCTCTCTCTCTCTCTCTCTCTTTTGAGTTGTGTAGCCCTTTATTGGCAACTAAAGTAGAAGGAATGTGCTGTGCAACACAGGTAGAAATGGACTATAACGGGGGATTTGTTATATTCAAACTCAGATCGCTTACAAATGCACTTTATTCAAAAGCTTCCACCTTTAAAAAAGAAAAAAAGGACTCCAGCAGCCAGTGGCATCATTCAACTAGCTGAATCCGGAGGAAATCACAGACGGGAGGGTTTCTCCAGACACAGAAATTCTCACTCTGCCTCAGCACACATAGGCAGTGCACCCCCATGTTTCTTAAAATACCACACAGGGACATTTCAAAGATGGGAATGGAACTAACGTTTATTGGGCTCCTATTGTGTGCCAGGCTTAGCAATGCGTACCTTCGGCAGTTCTAAAGGGAGGAGAGATTATCTCGGAGAAACTGAGGCCCAGGAGGTTTGAGAAACTTGCCCCACATCAAATAAGTAGACAGGTACAAACCTGGACTCGGATCTGTGCCCTGGTAATCTGTAGGCAAGCTTGCTGGAGTTTTCCTTAAATCAGCTGTTTTCCACAGAGAAGTTTCCAGAATTCAGCCTCCCTTACAGGTGTGTGTTCGTCAGCATCCCAAGATGCTAACGTTGCTGGAATTTTTCTCCCTGGCGCTGTCCTAATGCTTAGAGTGTGACTTTTGGTCTTCTTATCCAGTCTTTAATAACTGCTCTACTCATCTATCCTAATCATAACCCTAAATTACCTTTAAGTAAGCATGAACAAGTTTTGTCTGAGGATGAAATTATATGCTTTCCATTATCAGGTAGCTAACACGGCACCTAAAGATGAAAAGTAGACTTGGCCTTGACTGATCATGCCCTCCCTTCACTGACCAGAAAGCTCCAAGCTACGTGTGTTGGCCTCAGATTCCATCTCTTCACCTCCAAGACTTGAGACCACCTGCAATTTTGGTTTCTTTAAGACTGGTTTTCATTTTTGCCCACCAGGGGACACTTGGCCATGTCTGAAGACCTTTTTTTTTTTTTAATCCTCACCAGAGGATATTTTTTTCATTGATTTTTAGAGAGAGGGAAAGACAGAGAGAAATATCAATGTGAGAGAAACACATCGATTAGTTGCCTTCTGCACGCGCCGGGGCCAGGGAGGAGCCTGCAACTGAGGTACATGCCCTTTACCGGAATTGAACCCAGGCCCCTTCAGTCAGCAGTCTGACGCTATATCCATTGATCCAAACCAGCTAGGGCTGAAGACATTTTTTTGATAGTCACAGTTAGAGTAGGTGCAATTGGCATCCATTGGGTAGAGGCTGAGATGCCATTGGACATCCTACAATACACAAGACAGGCCCCTCCCATCCAAAATGGCAACCAAGATGCTCCTTGAGAAACCCGGCTTTGGGGGTCTCTCTTGTATTTTACCCACGAGTGTCCTTGGATCTACCTTCACATTTGTGAAGAATGCAGAATACATATTCGAAAATGGATAAGCATAGTCTACCCTCAGGCACAGAAATGTCTATTAAATGTATGTACATTCTGACATCATATACAAAGTCTTTTCACTTACTGTCCTTCATAAAAGGGGACCCCTGATAGGCATTGACTTCTGTGAGTTAAGATCAGCCATTCCGCCCATTTGTGATTAAGCCTGAACCTCCCACACCAGCTCAGGCAGGCACCTCCCACAGAGAGTGAGTCCTACATGGGAGCGTGGGGTCTCTAAATCACCAATGAGGAAACACTTTCCATGGAAAGACCAGAATTTTTCCCCTCAGATGCAATAGGCTTCTGAAAATGTTTTGTAATTCGTGTATCATCACCAGTTCAGCTGTTTCCAAATGAGTTATGAGACAGGTAAAAATGGTTGCCAAATCATTGTCCAATAAATTTTGTCAGTAGGACTCTTATGAAAAGGGGTGAGAATTTAAAATTGCTTCCAGTTGATATAAAACTCTGAGCACCTCATTTTTGAATACCAAAACAGTACTCTTCTGATGACTGAAGATATCAGATCCCTTCTTCAACTTGCTGTAAAGTTTGGTTTTATAAAACAATTAGGCCCTAGCCAGTTTGGCTCAGTGGATAGAGCATCGGCCCGAGGACTGAAGGGTTTTGGGCATGGACCTCAGTTGCAGGCTCCATCCCAACCTGGTCGGGGTATGTGCGGGAGGCAACCAATCGATTTGTCTCCCTCACATTGCTGTTTCTCTCTATATATCTCTTTCCCTCCCTTCCACTCTCTCTAAAAAATCAGTAGAAAAATATCCTCCAGTGTGGACTTAAAATATATGTTTTTTTAAAAATGATTAAATAAAACAATTAGACAGGTTTTCCTTTTTTCACACACGGCTAGCTCTTTTAGAGAAAGTGACTTGAGGTTTGAATTTCTTTCCGCAGTGACCTCCCTCACTCCCACTCCCCAATTCTATACATTTAGCTCACCCGAATCAATGCCAATAGACTGCTTTTCCAGTGTTTCAAAGAGACAATCAGGAACTATTGGCAATAAGTTAATTAAATAACACCCCCTCCATTTTGGGTGGTGTACAACAATCCTTCCCTCTGCTAATGTTTTCACCAAAAACACCACACATGGCCAGGGAGGTTAATCTTATTAAGCAATTACTGGGTAAGGATCCAGCAGCAGCAAATTGAAATGTAAGCAAAACACGGACATGTGAGTCCCATCTACGATGGCACATCGATAGAGATTTCATTACCTGGTCTTTAGGAGTGTTTACATTTCTCAGATTTGGAAAGAAATCTAATAGACAGCGCAGCCTACACACTCTGATATGTTAGTGGAAACAAAGCACTTGATTAATTAGTTAGGAGAGTGTGTTCTTTGGCCCTTGTCTTCCCATTTCCATTTGTTGTTGCTCGTGGCTTACTTTCACTCCGTTCTCTCTTTCAATTAAACCTTCATGGGGTTGGTGGTTGGGTTTCAGATCAAGAAAAGGGAGCCCACACACTGCCAGAATCACTCACCATCTCGTGTGTATTTCTGTGTTAAGAGGAATGAACTCATACGTCTTCATTACGCGAGCTTGGAGCACGTTTTCTATAGAGCTGGGATTAGAGAAGCCTTGAGAACAAAGATTCAATACAGTGTTCTGACCTGGTCAGATAGCATAAGGGGATCCAGTTTGATTGGCTGGGCCCAGGGGCAACGTGCACAAGAGCTTTTATAGGGCACATCATAGGTAGCCAATTTGCTCATTGGTCTTAAGAAAGAATAAGTTCCCCAGTAGGATTTCATGGATCATTCTGAAAACCTATCGCTCACTTTAAATGTAAGGTGTCCTTTATATGAGAGGTCAGCAAACTGCATCTTGTGGACCAAATCTGACCAGCTGCCTGTTTTTGCAAATAAAGTTTTATTGGAGCACAGCCATGTCCCCTCATTGCCTGGGGCTGCTTTTGTATCACAGCGATGCGGTGAAGTAGTTGCAACAGAGACTAGATTGAGGCCCACAAAGCCTAAAAACACTTACCATGTGGGCTTTTACAGAAAACGTTTGCTGACTGCTCTATGGCATTCACAAACCCATTTCTACTTTTCTTGGTCTTACCTGGAACGACACAAATAATAGGAGGCTAGGAAGAAGAGATCAAATTCCCAATATTTGAGTTTTCTCTTCTTGACTAGAGTGGGGTATAATACTATCTTGGTGACTTTGCACGAACAGGCCCTCTCTCATATAGGACTCTGCCGTGGTGCAGCTGGGCATAAACATCAGCTTCGTCACTTGGCAGCTGCATGAATTTAAGTAGGTCATGTCCTCCCTCAGCCTCTGATTCCTCATCTGTGAAATGGGCCCCCCTCATGAGCACGCTGTCCAGCAGAAATGAGACAACCCTTGTAAAACACGGTCTGCAGGATCCAGAAATTAATACGAGATCCGTGAATATTAGTTGTTGTCGTTGACATCTTATAGCTGGTGCATTGAGCAAGCCTCTATGGGCTGCCACTTCTTATGAGGGGCTGTATTTTTGTTTGTGTGTTTGTTTGTTTAAGTTAGTTTTATTGATTTTTAGAAAGAGAGGAAGGGGGAGAGGGAAAGAGAGAGAAACATCGATGTGAGCACCAAACATTAATCAACTGCCTCCTGCACACCCTGCACCGGGGATCAAAACCACAACCTGGGCATGTGCCCTGACCAGGAATTGAACTGGCAACCTTTCAGTGTGTGGGACGAACCCCAGCTAATTGAGCTACACTGGCCAGGGAACATGCTATATTTCCCAAAAGCAAAGTCTGCCTTCAGAATGTCATAATAGACAATCATGCTGCATCATCCTTTTTTTTTTACCTTCTGAGTATTCTAATGAACCCAAATGAAGACTTCTTCCCAGACGTTTGCTTGACAAGGTCCGTGGGAAGCAGGAGGGCCAGTATGCTGGCCAGCCTGCCATGGTGTTCCTTGTCTTGCTTCAGCCTGAGTCCCATCGCTGCCAGCCTGTTTTAAGCCCCACCATTCTCAGTTTATAACTCAGCTGTAAACATTTATTTGTGCCTGGAGCACATTTCTTTCCTCCCCTTTGAAAAAAAATCAGAATTTCCAGATGGTATGCAAGTTGGAAGAAAAATGGCAAAGACTGTTATGCTGTTTAGAAACATGTTTTTCTACACTTGCCCTTTCAGCAGAAACTTCGTAATGATTTTTACTAGTTGGCTTAATGCACGGGACTAGGAGCCAGATTAGCAGGGAGGTTGGTAATTCCTCCTCCGGCTCTTGTCAGCCTCTCAGTGAACACAGCTCAGGGTTTCAAAATGATCACTTCCCTGCATGAGGCCTTTTCAAAGTCGGTGAAGTCCCCAGAAGGGCGAGGGGTCATTGGGTTGGAGCCAGTCATTACGACGACGGTGCGTGTCTCGTGGAAAATAGACCAATAGCCTATGCACCGACACAGCTCCCCTCGCTTCGGAGGCCATGTTCTACCATTGTCACAGATGGGTACCACTTACGTGTGTCACGTGGCTAGATTTAGCTTCCGATTGTCACCTGCAACTTAGTTCTAAGTTGCATAGTGTGTGCTATACCCAGCAGCCTTGTGACTTGGTGTGGGTATTAATAATGAGAGCCGGGTCCCTCCCCACCACAGTGGCCCTCTCGCCTTGGTACTCTTCTCTTTTGGGGTTGCCTTGCACATGCAGGGGCTGGTGTCTGCTCTCTGCATGGATGCACACCTTGTTGTATCTTTGTACTCAGCCCAGGACCTGGAATACAGTCAGCATAGTGGTTAGATAGGTGAGATTCGGTATTAGTCAGACACGGCTGTCAGTCCTAGCTCTGCCACTTAAGAGCTGTGTAACCTTAAGCAGGTCACTTTGCTTCTGTGGTCCTCTCATCTGAAAAAAAAAATGGGGGAGGGATCACAAAGGTGTCAGGAGATTACATGGCAAATAGTCACCCCTCAATAAATGTTAGCTGCCATAAGTCATATGAGTGAACTGAACTACAGAGCAATGCAGAAGCAAGACCACCTGAACAGCCAGATGTATAACTATCTATTGACCATTTGTATGCCATAAGCATCTATAGACACAAGTGGTGAATCTTTTTTAATTAAATTCAAAATATCATGGCAGTTAACTGGTTAACACTCTCAGGGACAAAGAGTTGGCCATTTTTACCTAAGGTGACAAACTGAGGTTTCTAAAGATCTAAAGGCTACGTACTTTCATAACATCCTTCAGTGCTCAGCGCCCCAAGCACTGAAGGATTTTGTAAAAATCATTATTGCCGTGGGATACCGTGACTACCACCACGGGAGCAGTGACACTCGGAACGGAAATCTGTCCGTGACGAATGGCCAGCCAGCGGCAGGGTGGAGGACGACGGGCTACTGGGGCCGCGGAAGAGCTAGAATCCAGGGCAGTGAGCTAATGTCCTTAGGAGAACCTTTCCGCCCATCTCTTGGTTAAACAGAACCCTCAGATGGTTGTCCTGATTCCCCAATAAATGGAAACAAGGTGTAATGTCTGAAGCAATATTCTGAATTCAACTTTATTTGCAATAGATAAAAATATGTGAGGCAGAATAATCTGCAAGGCAGATTTACGCCAAGGTGCCTCCGGAGTTCGGTTAAGTTCAGGAAGTATGAAGATGAGGCTTCATTTCCCCGGTATGATAAGGAGGCCATTCCCGTTATCTCTTGTTTGGGGAATAGTCTCGCTGTTCCCATAAATGAATTATGGCAACGTTTCCTGAAATGATTAGCTCCTAATGTGGCTATGGAAGGCTGTCGATTTGCTCGGCATCAGTCTTATTTAACTGGTTGGGATTTTAGGTACATGTTTCTGAAATAGGCAATAGCTTCCCATTTACACGGGCAATCTTCCGTGGAGCTATAGAGAGAGGTGGGCTCTGCTGTGAAATTGATCATTAGAGTGTTTGCTCCTAAAAACCCAGAAATCTCATCTTTAAGCTGGAGATGAACCAGCCAGAACGATCGTGTGTGAAGCATCTGCTTCTTAGGGCCAAATGATCATCATCTCCACTTGTCACTTTGAGCTCACAGACAGAGAGAAAAGTTTGCCGCAGAAGCCACAGCTCCGGGAGGTGTGGGCTGGCCTGCATCCTGCTTGCTCACAACCCAAGGAGGGCGGCCAGACTTTCGCAGAGTAGCTGCCTGGTTCCTCCTCTCCTGAGGCTGCCAACTCAAGCCCAGCCTGAATCCATGGGACTCTGGGCTGCAGGCTGCCTGGATGAAAGATGATGGGAATGTGACATAGACCCCAATGATGTTGACCAAAGATTACCTTGCACTATCATAGATGCTCAACTAATATTTATTGCATGAAAGTATGAATGAATGAATGACCCACCTAACATTGCTTTGGACACTCATGAATCATTGCTAAGTAAATGAAATCTGGCTATTTGTCACTAACACAGGCTGCACAGAGGTAGTACCTACCAAAAAGCAGCTAGAATACATTTCAACGCCTGCAGTTTGGAGCGAATGAATTTGTGACTTTGTTTTCTGGGGCCATAGCACCTTAATTCAGATGAGAGTCCCTCCCTGTCTGCAGACATATTGACCACTCATTGTATATTGATTTGGGCGGCTTTGGAAAATGATGGCCTGTATCTTTAAGGCCCACCCTGCCCCTTGGCCCTCTGTAGTGAATTATGCCTATACTAGGCAGCCTATATTTTGAATTAGACCATCACAAATTGATCCTCCAAATCTGGGATCGTTACAGTGTTTTTAGGTAACACAGCAACAGAATAGAAAGATGTAGCAGCACCTACAAGTCAGGTACGACATCTATTACCCTAATTACTCCTCAGAAGGAGCCCATTATACAGATGAGCAGGTAAACTCAGAGAGGGCAGTGAATAGCCTGAAGGCACACAGCTCAGAGTTGTCAGCACTGGGATTCAAGCCCAGGTCTGACCATGGCTGTGTCACACTGCGTTCTGAGGTCTCAGACATTCCCAGTGGGAGGATGCCCTCCCTGGAGGTAAAGGTATAAAACTCAGGACTTCACTTCCTGTCCCTCAGTGGCAGCCTGTTAGGGACCAGCCGTGTTTGTGGTCCTAGAACAGCTGGCTCAGCTCAGGAGTGGGTCAGTTTGTGGGAGAGTGGTAGCCTGGCCTCTGCTGCTGCCCTTGACCTTAGAGGCAGTCCAGACCTTCACTCCTGGACACTGGGGGACAGTTACTGAAATGGTTCCTGACACTCTGGTGGCAGCAATTGGCAAAAATACCTTTTCTATGTCTTCTGAGGCAGTATTTACTAAATAGGTATTTTTTTCTCATTGTTCTTAAAATTACAGGGGTTATACAACTCATTGTAAAGATTTTTTTAGAAATATATAGAAAAGGTCTTTTCTCTTTTACTATAAAGAATATTAGTGTAACAATTGGGAAATTTGAATAAGGTCTGTAAATTAGACAAAGCATTGTATCAGTGTTAATTTTCTGGTTTTTATAAGGATACTAGAGGCCCAGCACACAAAACTGTGCGCGGGTAGGGTCCCTAGGCCTAGCCTGGGGTCAGGGACATCTTCCACCCGCTTGCCAGTCCCCAGTCCCGCCCCACTGCTGCCACCCATCCTGGTTCCCCATTTGCCATCCGGCTATGATCAGAGCCTGTGGGCCGGGGGGAGGGACCGAGAGGTGGTCAATGCACCTCATAGCGACTGGTCGAGTGGTTGTTTTGGTCATTATGCCATTATGGTCGCTGGTATTTTATTACATAGGATTTTACACAAAAGATAACTAAGAGTTTGCTCATGATTTTTCAAAAGGATCCACAAGGAAGTTTCCTTTAAATGGTAAATATTCCCATAGAACTTTCAAAAGGTAGTTGTGTGTGTGTGTGTGTGTGTGTGTGTGTGTTTAAGTCAGTTTACTTGCAACTGTGCACAGTGAGTCTTCCTTAAGGCACTCATTTCACCCAGTAATCACAGGGGTTGGGTAAAAATGCCCATCAGACGGGCAGGCCACTTGATTCAGTTCAACAAGCGTTTCTAGAGCCATCATGTGTAGCTAGTGCAAACCACAGAGAACCCGGAGATGAATTCGCAGGTGTGCCTCACCACAGGGAGCTCAGTGTCTCGTAAGAGAGACTTGGGAAGGTATGCAAAACCAATCCTAGTACCTACAACAGGTGCCGTGGTAGCGTTAAGTGTAGCTATGGAAATGCGGGAAGAACCTACTTTTCTGGTGGGGGTGGGGCTGTAAAGGAAAAGAGAGCTTCAGTGTGAAGGTGAACTGCATCTTAATTTCAGTGCTATTCAATAAAGCAGGTTTTTCAATAAAATAAGCGAATCAATCAAGTAATCACTTCTTAGAGGGTCCAACCAAAAATCAGTAATGGAAAGAGATGATTTCTAATTTTAAGCTTGTTCCATAGTTGTTTTGTTCAATTTCATAAGTGTACCCTCCCCTCTCTCTCGGTACACAGATAAATAGACAAACATGTATACATATCTACACATATACATGTGTACAGACATATAGATCACACTCACGGTGTTTGTCTTTTAGAAAATCCTTTACTCTGTAAAGAAAGCCAAATGCTTTCACATATAGTTTTTCATTCTTTTATTTAATTCAATGCAGCTAGCTGGCATTTATTTTACTATGATTGTGGTCTAGGAACTGTACCAAGCCCTGCTTTGTGTACTTCTGTTTGTTACTCCCACCCTGTGAGATAGCCACTCTTATCATTCCTGTTTTATTAAAAAAAATAAAAAAAAATAAAGACTGGAGGCCAAGAGAGGGTAAGCAAACTGCTGCAGGTCATCCATCAGGAAGAACCAGAGTCAGGATTTGAACCCAGTTCTGCCTGGCTGCAACACCTGTACTTCATTGCCCAGGGGCACTGCCTCCTTTGGTGGGTGGGACATGAAGAAGGGGAGCACCTGAAACCCTAGGGCAGTGGTTCTCAACCTGTGGGTCGCAACCCCTTTGGCGGTCAAACAACCCTTTCACAGGGGTCGCCTAAGACCATCCTGCATATCAGATATTTACATGACGATTCATAACAGTAGTAACATTACAGTTATGAAGTAGCAACGAAAATAATTTTATGGTTGGGTCACAACATGAAGACCTGTATTTAAAGGGCCAGAAGGTGGAGAACCACTGCCCTAGGGGGACGTGTGACACCTGAGAAGGCAGCCTGCAGTCACAGGTGGTGGCAGCTAACTTACTGAAGTCGGTGTCCTGAAGTTAGGGTCTAGTAAAAGAAGTGGGTCTCACTGATCTCAGAACCAAAGTCCCACAGCTCCGTGTCCAGGCCACTCTCTGCACACCTGACATTCTCAAACTCCACTGAGGTTTCAGTGGCAGAGTAGTGGCTCGTCATGCTGACTTCCTGCTTCTTTTTCATATCCTGTCATGATCCCAGCAACCCCGAAAGCCCAGCAGACATAAAGGAAAGCCCTTCTTATTAAGCTGAAAGATGAATAATTTCTTTAAAATTTTTTATTTTTATCGACTTTATTGGGGTGATATTGGTTAATAAAATTATATAGGTTTCAGGTTTACAGTGGTATAATACATCATCTGTAGATTGTATTGCATGTTCACCACCCAACGTCAAGTCTCCTTCCACCACCATGTGTCCCCCCTTTACCTGTTTCTTCAACTTATTGCCACACTATGATTGCTGGGGTTACTCTGGGTCACTCTCCAACGCCCTTAAACTGTTCTTCCTCTGGGGCCTTTTTTTTACTACATTTCTTCCTCACTGGTTCATTTTAACATAGCCCTTCCCCCCAAAAGGCCTTAATTTGGAGGAAAGGCAGGGGGTCTATCTGAAGCAGCATTTTACATACAAATTAGTTTCCAATTTATAATCAGAGCTTCTGATCAAATGGTGATAATAAGTGTTTCCCCTGGACTTGTCACTACTTTAGCAAAATAAAGATTACACTTAGGCTTAGAGCCTTACAGATAATAATAATGATGAGGAAAGCTAATTTTTATTTAGTATTTACTTTCTGCCAAAATTATTCTAAAAGCTTCCCGTGGACTGACTTGCTAAAGCCTCATAGCAATCCTGGGAAATGAATAATAATAGTGTTCCAACTGTACAGATGAGGAAACTGAGGCAGAGAGAATTGGTACATTTACCAAGGATCAAAGCTGGGTTTTGAACCAAGAGAGTGTCAGCCCACCTCTGCTCTTACATATTACACAACACTCTTCCCCCTACAGGCAAGTATTCCATGTCTGTGAGCCAACATCCAAATGCTCGAGGAACAAGCCGTCTAGTCCCACCTAAACGTCGGAACCACTCAGGACTTCCTAGTTGTTGCTTTTCTTCTTAATGATGTTATATGATGGAAGCTTCCAAACTTCTCTCCGGAACCTGTCCTCTAGCTTCCTTTTTCTTCTAGAGGTCAAGAGTTTCTTCTTAGGGTCCAAACCAGTGTTCCCCCTGCTTTATTTTAAGACCCTGTGGACTTTTTATTTCATCCACTATTGAGCTACATACAAATGAATCATCACCTTTCTTGCTAAAGAAAAGTGGGGGGAAATAACTTCAGACCCTCAAGTCACCCTGGGGGGGGGGGAGGTATAATTTAGATATGGAAACCTTCAGAGATCCATGTCTTATTTGGCAGATGTAGAGACTGGCCCAAGTCACTCCCGAGTCTTGTCTCGGGAGAGCGGTGAGATAGGAGCAGAGCCAGGTCTCCTCAGCAGGTAACTTCATTTCCCTTCCATGCTGGTCCAGTAACCATGCCCTCTCCTGACCACCCAAACCCTCTGCAATGTGTAGTGGCCACGTACAGAGAAATATTTTCAGAACAGTTTCTCCTTTCCGGAATGCAGAGGGGAGCTTATTTCTAATCCTTTGTCCATTGACCTGGAGTCTTGCGCTAAGCAAAATAAGCCAATCAGAGAAAGTATCACATGATCTCACTCATATGTGGAATCTAATGAACAAAATAAACTGATGATCAAAAATAGACCCAGATACATAGAAGCATGGAGCAGATCGAACCTCAGAGGGAAGGCAGGGGAGGGTGTGTGGGAAGAGATCAACCAATGAACGTTTATGCATATATGCATAACCCATGGATATAGACAATGGGACTGGGCGGGGAGGGGGGTGGCTGGAAGAGGTCAATGGGGACTTATATAATACTTTCAACAATAAAGATTGGGAGAAAAAAGAAGTTTCCAGACCAATAAGGCCATCAAACTGACCATTGAAAAGTGAAAAGACCCTCAAAACAAAAATGTCTTTGATTCTTTTCGGTTTCCATTGGTTTAGACATTCTCAAGAAGGCAGGAGATTAATCTTATTTTGTTTTTCAAGTTCAGAATCCATTGGAAGGAACCACAAATGACCTTTATAAAACTAGGTTCCTCAGAAGTGTGGGAGGCACTGGTGCTTTAAAAATCTTCTGATGACATAGGTAGCCCTGAAGCTCCTCTGATTAAAGTGATAAAAGATGCTGGGTGTGGGCAACTGATGGTTCCCTACAAGCGATTCCACAGATGGGGGCCGTGATGGTGCTCCCTTGTCACCACCAGAGCAGTGTGGTTTCCGCAGGGTCTCTAAGCCCCTCCCTCTCACTCACAGAAGGAGTTGCTCCCAATATTAGGTCAGCCTAAGATCAAATCCCCGTTTTCTACTGACTTATTTTATTTCCTTTGGACTGATTTTTATTTACTGTTACTTCTTTTTTTTTTTTAGTATATTTTATTGATTTTTTACAGAGAGGAAGGGAGAGAGATAGAGAGTTAGAAACATCGATGAGAGAGAAACATCGATCAGGCGCCTCCTGCACATCTCCTACTGGGGATGTGCCCGCAATCCAGGTACATGCCCTTGACCGGAATCGAACCTGGGACCCTTCAGTCCGCAGGCTGATGCTCTATCCACCGAGCCAAACCGGTTTCGGCACTTCTTTTTTTTTAATTTATAAAAATGTTGGAGTACACTAGACTGGTTTGTGGCTGGAAAGAATAATTACAGGCTGCAAGAATTAAACATGCTGCCAAATGATTATCACTCTCCCTGCCCTGCTGATATTTTTTTTTACATCCCAGTTACATTCAGGGTCATTGCAAGCTTTGCATGTACTGAGCAGACTCCGGCTCTTATTATATTTGATCAGCAAAGGGCAGTCATGGAAGTTTGAGAAAGCATTATGCCAGTATCTCAGATGCCCTGGGGTCTGGGTTTATAGTTTTGTTATTTAATACCTGAATGTTTTAAGCTGTGACTTGAAGAGGAACTTGCCATGAGTTTAATCTTAATATGTTTTGTTTAAATCCTGGCATATCATTAAACAGAAATGGAGAGCCAGCTCATGTGTACAGATGTCGCTGACTTGACGTCAATCCCTGTTTTCCAGGGCCCTGGTCATTGAAAAACAGCAGCATAGACAGTGGCGAAGCAGAAGTCGGTCGGCGTGTGACCCAAGAAGTCCCACCAGGCGTGTTTTGGAGATCACAGATTCACATCAGCCAGCCCCAGTTCCTCAAGTTCAACATCTCCCTCGGGAAGGACGCTCTCTTTGGTGTTTACATAAGAAGGGGACTTCCACCATCTCATGCCCAGGTATGGCCATGCTTGATCTGACCATGAGCTACTGTTTTAAAAATACACACACACTTTACACCATCTAGGGTGGCTATCATTAAAGGGCGAACCATAACAAGTATTGGCAGGGATGTGGAGACGTTGGAACGTTGGTACCTTGCTACATTGGTACATTGCTATTGAGAATTTGAAATGGTGCAGCCACCGTGGAAAAGAGTTTGACAGTTCTTCAAAAAGTTACACGTAGAATTACCATATGACCCAGGAATTCTACCTCTAGGTATGTACCCACAGAGAATTGAGAACATCATTTCTCATAAAAACATACACACGAATGTCATAGCAGCATTATTTGGTATAACCCCCAAGTGGAAACCATCCAAATGTCCTTGACTGACGAATGGATAAACAAAATGCAACATATCCGAACAGTGAAATATTATTCAAATATAAAAAGGAATAAAGTGTCGTTATAGCTAGGACATGGAGGAACCTTAAAAGCATCTTGCTAAGTGAAAGAAGCCACATACACCGGGCCACGTATTCTATGATTCCAGTTATATTGCCCAGAATAGGTAAGTCCACAGAGGCAGAAAGGAGACTAGTGATTGCCAGGGGCAGGAGAGGGTAGAATTGGACTGACTGCTAGTAGGTATGGCGTCTCTTTGGGGAGTGATATAAAAGCTCTGAAATTAGATCGTGATGGTTGCACAGCATGGCGAATAGTCTAAAAACTACCAAACTATAAAATAGTGAGATTTATGTTATGTGAACTATATCTCAAAAAAACAGTAACATCCCTACCTGATGAAGTCAGCTTTGCTAGACCTGGGGGTGAATCCTTGGGTACTTAATGTTCAGGTGTTCTGGTTATTAGATTACTTTGTTAAAATTTCACTAGGAGGCACCCCTAGTGAAAAGAGCGACAAAATTCAGCTAGACCTGGGGGTGAATCCTTGGGTACTTAATGTTCAGGTGTTCTGGTTATTAGATTACTTTGTTAAAATTTCACTAGGAGGCACCCCTAGTGAAAAGAGCGACAAAATTCAGCAGCTGTTTCTCTGAGACTTCCTGTTCTTCCCTGAACTGAGCTCCTTGGGAAGTCTTGGACTCTGTGAAAGTGGCCTTATTCCCAGTGATGGGAACGAAGAGATTGGATTACATGATGGATTTCATTGTTCCTCCTCTCACCCCTCCTTTAATTTGACCCTGTAGGGATTGTACTATACATACCAATTGGGATAAATTAACACCCAACTAGCTTGGTTTTCTTTTCCAGTAAGAATTGTATATCCAGAGGAAACCATCATTGAGGTTTCCCGCCTCATTTGCTTTCAACGCCAGCAAGTCCATAAGGAAGTACATTAGGGAAATATTCCAGGAGTATTCCATCCAGTCAAAGATGACTTTAAAATGTGTTGGAAAGGTATTCATCTAGAAAAGTCAGTTGGAAGAATTGAAAGCTTTACCGTAAACCCATTAGCAAAACTAAAGCAAGAGGGCACTATTTCTTCATATTTAGTACATGGCAGGCATTGCTAATCGATGACTGTACGTTTTCCTCACTGAACTCAGTACAGGTCTCTCCAACAGGATCCCTAAGGCAGCCACTAATGATCAACCAGTGTTGACTCTTAAGATGAAACTTATTAGCAATCCCATTTTTACAGCCTGAAATGATCGGTGTAAGGGACTCTTTCCTTTCTGAGCAGGGAGGGCCATGCTGTGGGTACCAGTATAGAAAGTGGTTGTCAATAGAACAAGCATCCATCCACACAGAAAAATATTTACTGGTCTAGGCACTGATTACCCAGAGATGTGTTAACGTAGCCCTGGCCAAGCAGAACTCCTAATACCAAAAGCACAATTTTTTTTCCAAGAGCTTCTCATCCAGAGAAAGAGGAATTCAGCTGAGAGGAGTCCCAGAGGCATTTCTGTGACTTCCGGGAAGGCACATGGCAGAGTGCTGTTCTGAGAAGTTCTGCCAGTTGTGAGGTGGTCTCCTTGACCTTCAGGTGCCATTGCTCCTATTGCAGCATAGTGAAGGATTTGCAGTGGTGAAATCTGCCCTTTTGGCATTCGTCAAGCAAGTGTGAGCATGCCTCTGGGTACAGTTGAGCATAGCTTTCCTCTCAGCCAGTTGGATGCAGGGAGCTTGCTGGGAAAACTCGCTTCTTCCCAGCATTGTTTCCAGAACCATTATCCCCCTTCCTTTGCATCCTCTGAGCAACAGAAAAGCCGGTGATCCTGGAAATCGGGTAGGTAACTCTCTGGGACTGCGTGATTGTGGACAGTGGGCAAACAGACTCTCCCCAGGTTCCATGCTGTGCTGACAGTCAAGACTCAAATCCTCAGCGACAGTGTCTTTTCTGCTTTTGTGGCTACACCACACTGTCCATCTCCTGCCAACCCAGTGATAGTTCCGGTGGTCGTCCTCTCAAAATAGCTCTACTCCCAGGAACATTTCAGGGGAAGAGAAATGAATAGGCATGGGCTGATGTGCTTGAAGGGTTTCAGTCCAGCTGCCAATTTGGAAATTTAGTGTGCGTTGGAGGGTCAAGTAAGCGAGACACAGTGCAGATGCTTAGAAATGAACAAGACAGGTACAATATAGGGGCGCTCCTTTTAAAAAGGAAAGGAAGGGAAAATACGACTCCCTACACATTCTCACACCCGTTCACTGTCATTACATGCATTCACGTCCTTTTGATGGGCTCCATTTCCTCCAGGAGACGGTACTTAGCTCCTTGCAGGGATAGGTGACTAACTCATTATAGAATTTCTCATTTCTATTGGCATATCCTATCAAGGAACATAAGTTCTATGGGGATTGGCAGTCTAGCCAAGGTGACTCATATGAGCTGGAAAGACAGAAAAAGGTGGGGAGGGGAAAGAATATGAAATTCTATTGGCTGTGTTGCAGGTAATGGCTATGCTTAAATTTTATTGAGTATTAATAAAATAATAAACCTTGTAGGCTCTGACCAAGAGCCTACAAGGTTTAGTATCCATGTCCAAGGATA
Source organism: Myotis nattereri (assembly GCF_964212035.1). Classification (NCBI taxonomy): domain Eukaryota; kingdom Metazoa; phylum Chordata; class Mammalia; order Chiroptera; family Vespertilionidae; genus Myotis; species Myotis nattereri. The sequence goes on from NC_138080.1 coordinate 102,228,892, forward strand.
TTAAGTACAGAGAGAATCCTTTCTTGCCTGCTGAAATTTCCCAGGAATCAGAGTCTGTCCCAGTTGACTTTTGGAAAGTGGCGAGAAGCTGTGATAGAGGCACTGTGGCAGAGGGGAGAAAGTCCTGGAGTAAAGGGAGAACTGAGAATGGAGGCCCAGCTACGTATTAAGCCGGTGACCTTGGACATGTCCCTTAACCACTTTTAGCCTCAGATTTCTTATCTACCTGTGTGACCTGCCTCACAGTATTGTAATAATAAAGGTAAGATAAGAAAACATTTGGTAAACTAAAACACAATATAAAGATACTAGAGGCCCGGTGCATGAAATTCATGCATGGGGGGAGAGGGAGAGGGTCCCCTCAGCCCAGCCTGCACCCTCTCCAATCCAGGACCCCTGGGGGATGTCCCTCTCACAATCCTGGACCTCTGGCTCCTAACTGCTTACCTGCCTGCCTGCCTGCCTGATCACCCCTCACTGACCACCTGCTGGCCTGATCACCCCTAACTGCCTCTGCCTGCTGGCCTGATTGCCCCCAATTGCCCCCCCACCAGCCTGGTTGCCCCCAACTGACCCCTGTGCCAGCCTGGTCGCCTCACACAGCCTGCTGCTTGGTCATTTGGTCGCCCCTCACTAACACCCCTGCCGGCCAGGTCGCCCCACACAGCCTGTTCGGTTGTCCGCTCAGTTGCAATGGTCACTTAGGCTTTTATATAGATAGAAAATATGCAAGATATCACTGTACTAAGAAATTCTGTGTGGCCCTAGCAAATACTGAATAGAAATAGGTGATTGTGTAAACATAGCTATTTAAAATAAAATTAACTTTCCAGTTTTATTGCTTCTTATTGAAGAACAAACTGTTTTCATTCAAGAAAAAAATTAAAAACAAAAGGAAGAATGTGAAAATATAATTTGAAGCAGTCCCCTTTTGCCAAATATTTAGATAGAATTTTTGATATAATAAAACATATTTTCAGGGGGAAAAAATACCTCAGAATTGGAGTGGCTTAAAACGACAGAGGTTATTTCTTTTCTATTCAGAACAGTGGTTCCCAACCAGGGGCACATTCACCCCACCCTGGCGACATTTGGCGGTGTCTGGGACTGTGGTGGGTTGTCACCCTGGGAAGAGGTGGATGGGTGGAGACTGGGTGGGTAGAGACTGGGGATGCTGCTAAACACTCACAGGACAGCTCTTCACAACAAAGAATTATCTGCCCCCAAAAGTCAAACGTGCTGAGGTTAGGAAACCCTACTTCACATGCTCGTCTTGGGTGGCACTGGGCTTTGCTCAATGTCAACCTCATTCAAGGACATAAGCCTATGGAACCTCCACTACCAGACACAGGACTATTTCTCAGCAGGAAAAAAAAAAAAAAAAAAGGAGAAGGTGGTGAATTGTCCACTTACCCCTAAGAATTCTGCTTGGGAGTGACACATGTCATTTAAGCCCCTCTCCTATGGACCAAAGCAAGTCATCCTAACTTCAGTGGGGCAGGAAGTAGAATCCTGTGATGCCCCTGGTTGGGGGAACACCAGATATGTCCATGAAAAGCCCTGATCACTTACAGTAAAATGTTGGGATGCCCATCCTCCTGGCTAGTCTTTGTGAGCACCCTTCATTCTTTTCTGGAAAGCAACCCTTAAGGATCTTACATGAATGGTCAGATTGCCCTTCTGAAAGTCCCTGCCACCAGCAGTGAGGAAATACCCATTTGATTTACTTGATCTGGTGCATAAACTGGGTATTATCATTGTTTACCCTTTGTCAGATTGAAAGGTAGATGTTATGTTGTCTTTTAAATGCAGCCTTTTGATAGCCTGCATTGCTTTTGTTAAGACCCACACCCCAAAAATAGAGAGTTGACCTAAGCCAGTCAGAACCTACTGGCTTGAATTCTTTATGGGAGTGGTGTGTGTAAGGAAGCCTGGCACATCTTGCCAGATCTTTGCAATCCTACATACCATGTCAGATTTGCTCAGCCCAGTTCTAGAGAGGAAACATCAGACTTTCCAAAGGAATCAGAACCTGACCCAGCTCGAGTGCGAGGCACCCAGTACGCCTCAGAGGCCGCGGCTGCGAGTCAGGATCCGGTAGTTAAGGCAGAGAGCAAGCCATCTGGCAGTTACTCCCTGATTGCGGCGGGCGTGTCAAGCCAAGTGCAATCCTCTGCGAGAACAAGTCAATAATCGGCAAATTAGGTTCATGATTAGCCCCAGACAACAAGACATCATCCCCGCTTGGGAGCCCTGCCGAGACTTCGCCTTCTCCACAGTCCTGTTTAGCAAATATTACCAATGCCTATTTCATCTCTCCAACGGATGGAGCCAGGAGCCCAGTGACTTCCAGAGGCCTTCCAGCTGCAGGGGGTTGATTGGAGGGTGGGACTGGGGATTGAAAGGCAGGAGCACGGAAGGGGACCGCTGTTGACCCGAGCGCTTTCCACTGGGATGCGTCTGTGGACTGGGAAGCAAAACTAGCCACACAGTAAAAAATGACAGCAGGGAGCTATTTAAAAGACCACAGATTGCCCCATGATCACACCCACTAAATGCAAATATGGCAGCTCCGGCATGTGTGGATGAAGATCAAACATTCCCATTTGTCCTCATCAGGGGCTGATGAATTCCCCTCAGTGGCCCTTTTTAAAACTGAATTTGTAGATGGCGATGAGTGGTGTCACCTTTGGCCACCTCAGGGTATCCCGCTCCAGCTTGAAAACTTATTTGACAAGAAATTCTCTTCTTCCTTGTTCCTGTCTTGCTTGCCAAAGAAGTAAATTGCACACGTTTCCATTAGAGGCGGCACTAACCAGGTCCCTGGGCCAGAATCACCCGAGTTCCTGAGCGTCCTGGTTCTGTCATGTCCTGGTTCTGTTACTGCACCACCCTCTTTGCACCCTCCCCATGCCCGTTCACCAGGCAGATGGGCTGTCCCTGGACCTCATCCTTCCAGGGGACTGTGGGCTGTGAGCCTGCTGTGGAGGGAACACCCGGGCTGCACGGGCAGCTCCCAGAGCAATTGCATTTCACTTTGAAGGAGGCATGTTTGACAGGTATGTCTGCAGACCTCCCTTTCCAAAGTCCTTGCACTGTGTGTGGAGAAAGAGTTTGTGAAACCAAGAGAATCTTGGATTCTTCTGTGTTGGACCAAACATGCTTTCTGAAAGCTCTTTCTCAAGGGCCTGTCTGATTACCTGGTGGCATCAGCACAGGAAGCGAAGCTGCCACTCCAGTGGGTGGGTACCCTCCGGGGCAGCCACCATGGAGAGCTAAGGAGGAATCTCAGGGGAGGCTCGAGTCTTTCAAGAGACCGGTCTTGACAGAGGCGCAGGGAGGACACTGTGAATGCTTTTCCAGAGGGTCATGCTCGGGGAGAAAGACAGAAACAAAACGCATAAATAAGTCAGAGGGGGCAGCACCCAATCACCTTGTAGACAGAGCAGAGTCTCAGAGGTACTGTAGTTAAGCACTTTGCAAAATTTCTGGGCAAAGACCTTTATCTTCTAATGAAATCTTATATAGAACCCCATATATAAGTGGATAAAGTGACAGCTGTATATTTTATAGTCTAAACCCATATTTGTTACTATAATGTTAATCTCTGTATATGTATGTTCATTATATATGGGGGGAAGAGAGAGAGAGAGAGAGAGAGAGAGAGAGAGAGAGAGAGAGAGAGAGACACTAAACTATGGTGGTCACCTCTAGGAATAGGTGAGGAGAACAGGACTGAGAATTAGGTTTGAAAAGTAGTTGTTTTATTTGTAATAAAGCATTTAAGGTAAGGCGAGCTCCCTTCCATCTCCCACAACTGCACTCACAAAGACTGAAAGTAAATGTGACAAAATGTTAAGGTTTATTCATTTGAGTAGCTGAAATATGGGTATTTTCTACCATAGTCTTTGCACTTTTCTTCATTTTAGTAATTGCTGTCTCTTTAAGAAAAGCAAATCTGTGACAAGCTTAAGTCTGTTTTGAGCAAAACAAGCGTTGAGAGACTATAGAGGATGACGTGATCTCTATATTCATTTCATTTATGCGCTTCGTTTTGTTTGCAGTTTTGAGAAAAATCACAATGAATGTCTGCAAGTAGTTGCAAGCAGCAGTTTTTTTTTCTTAATTGTCTTTTGTAAAAGACTCTGGCTACTCTTCAATTAAGTTGATCCACACTTTGGGGGGGGGGGGGGACAGGAAATGATTGCTTGAAGATTAAATCACTTCAAATATCTAACAACTACTTTCTTGCCTTATATACACAAGTAGAGAAGTCGCACCCCCAAACTTTTCTAAAATCAGCTTTGAAACCCTTTATTTTTAAAAATTGTCATTATGGGAGATGTCACATGTTCATTGGAAATTGCATTCCTGGCTTAATGTCCTGCCATGACCTTGTACCCCTGCCCTGCCTGGCACTTGGTTGAACAGGGTTCACCAGAGCAGGAGCTTATACAACTCTGAGCAGATACACATCCACGAGCATTCAGAGACCAGTGCTTGGAACTTCCAAATACGCAGCAGAGGTAATGGAGTTCAAACCCACAATGGAAAATGTGAGGTAAAGGGTTACTCCAGGATCTTCACAGCAAGTACTGGCTGTGAAATGTTCACGGAAGGCCCTCTCAGGAAGGCTGTTCCCTAGGGAAGCAAAAGTTATTGTAAGTCACAAATGCCCATTCATCATCTGATCACTCATAGGAGATGCTCTCCAGGCAGAAGTCCCTCCCCAGGTGGGGCTAGCCATGGTGATCACAGGCAGCATCGCTGGAGGGCTCCGACGTGCCGAGGACTGTTCTCACACGAGTAACCTTAGCTGATCCTCACAACAACCCTGGGAGGGAGGCAGCCCCACTTGACACAGGAAAGAACCGAGACAGTTTAGGGTCACAGAGCTGGTGTGTAGTGGACATGGCAGTCAGGCGCGTCTTTTGTCTCCTCTCTGTGGGCGGTGTTCCCAGGAGCATCCTCAGTGCAGCGTAGACATGGTCACTGATGAAATACAATGGCCACTCGGGCCCCAAACGGGAATTGCAGTCCCGTGTAAGGGATGCTGGAGGTCTGGGGTCTGCCTTAATGGGCCAGGGGGAGCCTGGGTGAATGTGGGTCTGGCCGAGGAAGCACCATTAAATACTGCAACGGAGGGAAGGAACCGAGGAGACAGGAGGCACCTCCAAGGGGGAGATTGTGATCAGGTAAAGAGCAGCCATGGAAAGTTTGAGGAAAGCATCCAATATGCTTACAGACGGACTCCTGAGTGTGTTGGGCCAGTCAAGCCGGAGGGATGCTGTATTGTTCTCTAGTGGTTCATCGATTCTGAGATGCGTGTGAGTGCGCGTGAGGCTGGTCTTCTGACATCTCTGAAAACAGGATGTGTTTTGCAATCGATAAAGCTGAGAGACAATAAAATGTTGGGTGTCACATTTCTGTGAGTGTATGAAAACTCGGTGTTTGCTCTGACAATTGGAGTGTAGTTGCAGATATAGCCTGAATTTTCCTAAATATGAGATTTTTTTTAAGTTTCATAATTAGTTCTATTTTTCAAGATAAAGTCCTCATCAATCATTTTCTCATTGGTTAAAAAAAAAAACACATTCATTTTAAGTGTCCTTTTAACTAATTCCAAATATCCTCAGATAACTAGATCTTATTGTACATACCAAGTCAGTGTGGAGATTTAAATATATTTTTAAGATATATAAATATACAAAATGAGATAAAGTTTAAATAAACATTCTGTGGAATGCCTGTGCTGCTCTTCAGATACAAACAAGCTTAGACATAAGAGTGTGGGCCAGTCCAGACTGTCTGGCCTCAAATTTCAACTTCCAGTACCTCCAAGCTGTGTGACCTTGGACAAGTCAGGCAGCCTCTCTGGGCCTCAGTTACCTCAGCTGTAAAATGGGGATAATACAATTATACATTCACAGCATTGCAGTAAGATGTAAATGAAGTCATCTGTAGAAAGCACTCAAAACCATGCTGGCATGCAGAAATGATATAAGCTATTATTTGCATGTTTTTCAAAGCATCCATAATGCAAGCCCCATAAGCCCCCAAACAAAACAAAACAACAAATTTCAATTGTTTTTTAAGTTAACTTTTATTTGTGTTTTCCTCATAAAAGCAATATATGGTGATGTTAGGAAAAATAGAAAGCATTAACATATTTAGTATATTTTCCAGTTTTCTGTTCACATATTGCAATCATTTTTATAAATACAGGATCATAGCATGCATACTGTTTTTATCCTGCTTAATAATAAGGAGGGAACATCTTTTTAAATCTGAGTATTCTTCCAGGAACTCATTTTAAATGCCTCAAAAATAATTCATTGTGTAGATTTAAATTTTTTTAACCAACTCTTATCAACACTGTAATCATTCTACAGTAAACATCCTTGCAGGTATACTTTTGTGTATTTTTAAATAATTTCCTTATGATGAATTCTTAAGAATGAAATTGCTAGCTCAAAGGAGTTATAATATGTCAGGCTTTTATATCAATAATAATAATACCCATAAGAATAGCTCACAGTGAGCATGCTTACCATGAACTGGGCCAGACTCACCGTGACCCTCAGAGGTGGGTAATTCTCTTATCCTCATCCTGAGGATGAGAGAGCAGAGACTCAGGGAGTTGACATAAACTTGCCCAAGGTCACACTGTTGTCTGATGAAAGGTCAGGCCAGGCTTTGGGAGAAACCGACCAGTGCCTGGGATCTGTCCCTCTGTAGTCCTCGGGAAATCATTCATCGACTGGACACATTCCCCATTTGCTCCCTCTCCTCGGGGATACATTTAATTCATGTTCACAACCAGCCCACAATAAGACCCTCCTGTTGACCTTGGGAGGTCGAGGAACCAAACATGACCTTTTAGATAAGCCATTGGCTAAAGACAAAGATGAGAACATGCAGTAAATAGGAAATCACATCGGCGAGGCACTGAGAGGTTGACCTCCATTCTTCTGGCCTCGTAGTAGAGCTTCGGCACATCTTGGAACAGCCTTGAGATGTTCACCAGGATCCCGACACTGTTTCTCACTTGGTCTTCAGAGCAATACCTTCCACTCTTCTCCTGGCTTGAATCAAAAGGTAGCGTGATGGGGGCATGGCCTTGTGGGAAGATGAAATATAAAATCAGTCCATGCATGCATGCAACAAATATTCATTGAAGAAGGATGCAGAGACGAAAGTCATCAGCTCTGCCTTTGAGGAGATGCGGACCTGGCGAGTGGAGTGAGGATGGCAGCAGCATCGTTGAGCCGTGAGATGCAGTATTGGGAGAGAGATAAGAGCTAGCTCTCGAATAAGCCTGGGCTGAATTTGAATCTTATCTGTGCTACGTTGTATGTCTGTGATGAGTCTCTGCATTCAGTTTTGCCATCCGTAAAATAAGGACCACAGCCCATCAGGTTGTTGTGAGAATAAATGAGATAATGCCCAGCAAATAGAAAGCACCCTATGGAGATCAGTCAATCCATCTGACTGGTTCACAGCCCTTACAGCTCACTCACAGGTAGCTTAGCAACCCGCGGTCTCTGCAGGGAGAAGGCAAGGCCTCGGGCTGAAACCAGGGGTGATAGGAAGACTGACTTTCAGCTGGTCCTCCTGAAGCCTCTAATCCAGATCACGAAGATCGGGGGCTTCTGACTCAGCCCAGAGATTCCTGTCTCCTCTCCATCCTTTTATAAATGTGGGAGGTGGCCAGGTGCTAGGGCACCAGGCACAATGCATCCAGCCATGCCTAGCCCCAGCACAGCTCTTGTGGGATGGGAGAAGGTGGACAGCATGCTAGCTCTGTGCTATTGTACATGTCTTGGAGCCAATGCATGTATCATCTACAGAGGCTGTTCCTGTTGGGGCACAATTAATGCATCACTTGTTAGCTATTACTGTCACTAAAGAGTTGGGTACAGGAGGTTTAAGAGCATAAAAATAGGTCACCGGGCCTAACTGGTGTGGGATCTTAGGACGGCTTCCTGAGGGAGGTGTTACCCAAGTGCCACCACTGACCGACTCCTGACATCTGTGATCTCACTTCATCCTCCCAGAAACGCTATTCTAATCCCCATTTCTCTGGAGAGAATAAAGGCTGCTAGAGTCGTTAAGTAGCATAGCCAGTGCCATGGACCACAGTTGGTGGCCAAGCGAGACCTTGAACTTGGATTCAACCCTGTCCTGTCTCAGCTTCCTCATATGCAGAGTGGGGATAATGATGCATATTCAGTGGGGCTATTGTAAGCATTAGAGAAGGGAGCACACGTGAATCACTTAGAACAGTGCCCGGGGCTTATTAAATGTTACCTCGTTGTGTCACCTGAGCAACTAGTAAACAAAAATACAGGAACACTGCACAGTATTTACTGAAATCTCCTAAAAGCATTTCCTAAAGAGGTCATGTCCTCCCGGTAGTTGTATCACCAAAACTCCGCTATAATGGTATAGACTTCTCTTTGGGTGTTATTTCCTTTGGGCCTAGATGTTTTTCATTCATTCAAGAAGAGGGATGTGGACTGTAACTTAGGAGACAAGTGACTTTTTTTGGAGAGGGATGAGATTTGACGGAGAATGGGAAAAGGAGAAGTGATAGAGATGTTTAGAACGGGTGGCCAGGGATGTCCTTTCTGAGGTCGTGATGTTTAGGCAGGTCAGGACTGGCAAGAAGCAGGCCGCTGTATGAAGATGGGGAGGAAGAGCAGGCCAGGCAAGAGGCATTCACTTGTGCAAAGGCCCTGAGGGCAATGTGCTTTGCATGTTCCTGGAAGAGAGGCACGAGCAGTGTGGCTGGAACACCAGGAGGAGTTAGGAGGTTGGCAAAAGGAACAGCCAACACCCATCCTTGGGTGCCCCATCCACTTCTGCTAAAGTCTGACCCTCACACTTCTGAGCTCTGCCTTCCTCCCCCGTCTCTGCTCAGAGGCATGTGAGGACACCTCCACACCAGGCCAGCCGCCAGCGATGCTGGCAGCTACAGCCGTGTTCTTGGAAAACTTGAGTGAGTCCAAGTTCAAGTCCTTGCTTGGCCACCAACCGTGGTCAATGGCACTGGCTGCGCTACTTAACATCTCTACAGCCACTGTTCTCCAGAGAAATGGGGATGAGAATAGCATTTCTGGGAGGATGAAGTGAGATAACATGTCAGCATTTGCCATTATACCTGACACATAGCAGGTGCCCAGAAAAAAATAATAATGTTTTCTCACTTTTGACAATTACTTTTTCTACTTCTGCAAGAGGTCATGTGATGAAAGAATCAAGAATTCCATCGTGGCCTGCCTGGTGTTGCTCAGTGGTTGAGCGTGGGCCCATGAACCAAGAGGTCACGGTTCGATTCCTGGGCAGAGCACATGCCCGGGTTGCAGGCTCAATCCCCAGCAGGGGACCGGCAGGAGGCAGCTGATTGATGTTTCTCTCTCATCAGTGTTTCTATCTCTCCATCCATTTCCCTTCCTCTCTCTAAAATCAATTTAAAATTTTTTTTTTTTTAAAAAAAAGGAGAATCCCATCATGTAGCTGTCTTCCTCTTTGCTCCTTATTTTAAGGTGCTGTGTTTGGGTCCTCTCTGTCTTCATCTACTTGATGCTTGTCTGTGGAGTCTGACCCATGAGTTGCCACAATCTACAAACACAGATACTGTGTCCTCTCAGCCTAGGGGCCCTCATGGCTGGTAGAGGAGTGAGTGGCCCTGGCAGTGCCTGCAGCTGGGCCAGTCGGCATCGCATGAAGTGACTCATAGGTAGAACTGAGCGTCAAATCCTGAAAAAGGCAGGTGGGGCCATGCTAAGGGAAGCCAGCCCCCACTGGGCACGTCTCTGCCCTGTCATCCTTCCATGCTTCCCTTAACACTCAGCCTCTTTGAAGGAAGGACAGAAATCGTTCTGAGCTTTAACGAGGAATAAGCCGGGCGCACTTTGCCACGGGCCTGGCTGGAGGCAGAAGGAAGTTCACGGGCCCTCACGAGTGACCTACCACTGCCGGTCGGCACTGGATGCGAAAAGAAACCCCATGGCAATGTGGCTTCAAGTAGCCCTCACTCACACACGCCGCTTCCCTGCAAACCTACCCACAGCCGAGCGTGCCCTGCCGTCTGAGGTAGAATCCACATCCAACATGGGTGGGAAATGTCAGCATTTATCGCTTCTCCCATCCATGTTGACCCTCACCAGCAGATGGTCCAGATAGCAGTCGAGCTATTTTTCCCCTCTCCCGGGGTCCCGGGCGCAGGAATAACATCTTCCTGAAGGGCATGAGTCTGTCCTTAACCTTGCCCTCCTTGGCAGGTGTGTATCCAAGTGGCTTCCAGAAGCATCTCTGCTGCACCCGCCCTGCCTGTGGGTGCCTTCGCTTCTGGGACAGTGACAGGCCCACTCCACGGTCCAACCTCCTCTGCTCTCTTCCAGCTCCTCTGGAAGCCACTCAGTTACCTTAATTACCATTCCTCCTCAGTCTCTGCCCAGAAGGAGAGCGGGGAGGGTTATAATTGGATCAAATATTTGCTGTGGTTTATTTCTCTGCCTCTCAAGCGCTCGTAAAAGTTGCATTTTCATGTCACTTTGGGGTATGACTGATGACTCAAAGGCACAGCCCTTGAATTGCATGCCAAAGAAGGCCAAGGAAAACGAGAGAACTTTGGGGGGTAGGGGTGTTTATTTGGGGTTCTGTGCTTTAGTGCCAAGTCAAGACAGACAAGCTGCCTTGGGAGACAGACCTCCTCCTGCAGCCAGCCCGTGCGCACATACCCCCCTTCCTGGGATTTGATCACGGGCCCCTAATCCTCGTCCAGGGCTTCTGCGCATCTATGGGGCAGAATGTGCTGTGGAGCAACCTTCTTAGTCAACCAAGCACAGCCTGGTCCCCTGAGCATCCCATATCCAGGACTGAGCCTGATGGGTCTCTGAAGCAGAGGTGACAGATGTCCCTGGTACTAAGCCCGAGCAATCAATCCCTAGTGCAGGGACATAGAGGAGGAACTCTGGCCAGGGCCTGAGCTTTTGGAAAATGGCCTCCTTTGAGTGTCTGCCAGGCCGCCAAGCAAGCTGGCCAGGCCGCCGTCTAGGCATCGGGGCGAGCTGAGACTCCCCCGGACCAGATGGCCTCGGCGCTAACCAGCTCCTCACTGCGTTCCTGCTAGCTGGCCCTGGAAGGTCCTCTCTGTGTTTGGCCAGGCTGATCCTCCTTGTGTTTCTAGCCTCCAGCCCTTCCTCAGGTTACAGCAGCTGTGACTGATGCTACGTGATGCTGGTTGGAACGTGTTAACCTACAAGTAACTATAGATTCCAAACCAGCATACTTTCTAGAGCAGTGGTTCCCAACCTTCTGGCCCTTTAAATACAGTTCCTCATGTTGTGACCCAACCATAAAATTATTTTTGTTGCTACTTCATAACTGTAATGTTGCTACTGTTATGAATCGTAATGTAAATATCTGATATGCAGGATGGTCTTAGGCGACCCCTGTGAAAGGGTCATTCGACCGCCAAAGGGGTCGCGACCCACAGGTTGAGAACCGCTGTTCTAGAGGGAAAGAAGGAACAGGAGGTATAAACTGGGACACTCCTGGGCGAACTGGGTGAACTCGACTCCCCACCCATAATAGGTTGGAACTTTTCCAACAGAGGATGCTGCCATTCCTTCCTGGGGGTTCTCTTACCACCCCCTAAGACATGGATTCGATGCTGGGACTGACTACCATCTCGGGGAGTGAGCTGGGAAGGAAGAGAAGCATGAGGTCAATATCCGGGAAGGCTCTGCTGAAATAACAAATAAGCCTCAACATCCCTGTGGCTTAATTTAATAAGTGGTCCTTGCTCACTTGTGTTATAATTTCGGGCTCTCCTCCAAGTGTTGATTCTAGGGTCCAGGACACTCCTGTCTTGTGGCGCCCACATCTTGGGCTTTAAGAGTGTCTGTAGGGGACTGCATGGGATGTTGAACTGGGTACATCCCACAGCTCACGTCCCATTAACTGGAGCACCATCACATCCTTCCATCTGGTGGAAGGAGGCTGGAAAGGAGCCAGACCGGATATGGACAATGACCGGCAATCACTGCCACAGTGGTCACTAAGGAACAGAGTCAAAGGAGAAAGGGAAGGAAGGGAAGGAAACAAGCCAAGGGAGCCCTAAGGAAGAAAGCCCGCATTGTCCATCATCCTATTGGGAACTGGAAAAGTGAGGTCGTAACAGCCTATGAAGTCACCTCTCAAATTGCGATGATATATATGAATACACAAACACCTTGGGCCACGGTGTCCCACCATAGGCATGTTCTGCACTGGGTGGTGCATGGTCCCGGGTTGCTGACTGTAACACTACCCTTTCTCTCCCATTCAAGAAAGCCCATGAGAAACTAGAAAATTAAAGAACAAGTCTTTATTATTAAATACATTCCAACTTAGTTTCTTTTCAGTGGAACTCATTGACAAATTCAGTGTTTTATTTGTTTGATATTTAACAAATATGTATTCATTAGACTCCACTGGAGATACATTAGTTACAGCAGTGAATTATAATCATGATAGCAGAAACTTTTAAGGCATGCTTAGCTGTGGTTTTACGTAGACACTATTATTAGCCCCATATTAAAGGTAAGGAGACTGAGGCGCAGAGAATTTAAAGGGCTTGGGCAAGTGTCACAGAAGTCACTGGCAGAGCTGGGATTCTAACCCAGGCAGCCTAGCTCCGATGCCCCCACTCTTAACTACTCAGACCCAATCCCCGCCCTCCTGGAGTTTGCATTCTTCTGAGTAGACTGACAGTAGACATAAAAACAAATTATATCAGTTTAGAGAGTGAGAAGTGCTTTGAAAAAAATTAAGCACAATAAAGGGACACAGGCTGGGTATGCAGCAGCCACCGTATCATCACAGCCCATGCTCTGTGCGAGAGCCACCGGCTCGTGGATCCCTCCTTAAATGAAAACTGTCCTCCATGCTTCTGTGGCAGGATGCTGAGGGACCAGCCAGAATAAATGTCTTCTCTCTCCTCTGACAAATGCCTCTTCCTGGGGTAATTGGATTGGTGGGACAGCGAGAACTGCCGTGAGCCCTAAGCCATTTCTGTGCCCCTTTCCCAGTCAGCCAGTCCCAAAAGAGATGACGGATGCCCAAATTAATAATGAGCAATGGCCCACACACGAAATCACCTTCCCCCAGCGTTTCCTCACGGGGGTGATATCCTGGCCCCCAGGTGAAGTATATTCTTCTCACCTCGGCGCCGAGGCAGTTCCGCTCATTCCTCTGGCTGACAGCAATTTGTGGGCATGGGTCCTGCTAGCTGGACATTGACAAGGTTGCTAAGGAACAAATGTTTTGGTTACAAAGGCCTCCGAAAGCAGCATCGCTTTGTCATATCACGTCACATCATTGATTTTGTCCCTTAAAGACAGCCATGACCAATGGGATATGGGTTTGAGGAAAGCTAAATACAAACACCCGTTTCCTGAGAAACGGGGGAAATTTCCACTCCCCAAGCAATGACTATCCAACTCCCCCAAGTGTCAAAAACGAAGATCGTGAGCTTCTCTTCTATTATTATGATTTGCAAGTCAGTGACTCACAATCACAAAGTACTTAATTAAATGGTTGTTATTGTCCAGGCACTGCCCTAAGCATTACCTCATGTAACCCAGAAAGGTGGGTGTTAGTGTTCCCTGGCAAGCAAACCAGGAAGAGGGTAAAAGTAGGTTTGCCCAACTTCAAACAGCAGCAGATGGCAGAGTCAGAATTCAAAACCCTGGTTTGCCTGATGGCAAAACCTTTGTACTTAGGATTATAAACTCTTTTATTTTCAGTGATCACATTTCAAGATGGGAAAAGCCAGCAATTCTGATAATGGGGAAGTCACATTAGTAGATGCCTGGAGTTTTGTTCTATGAAGTTTGTAGAAGGGGTTCCAGTTGATGTCTGTAACCTACAAAAAACCTTTTATGGAGGGAAAGTGGTGAGACGGAGCTTAATCTCACCATGGTGGTTTTTATCTACTAAAGATCTACAGTTTGTCTTCTGAGAGTCACCGTGTATTTAAATGACTTTTTGGTTGCAGCGATTTTGAAAGAGTTCACAAGATGAGCCCATTTCTACCCCAGTCTTACCGATTTTCTTGTCAACAAAAAAACACTGGTGTCCTCTTCACCTTTTCCTTCATCCTCCTTGCCCAGCCCACACTCAAACACTGTCCTCTCTGCCTTAGAAGTGTTCCTTCAAAGTTGTCCCCTCTTCCCAAGCACTATCCTATTCAAGACCCATGTCACCTGTTTCTGTTATTCCTTCCCAACTGGTCTCCCTGATTCATTTCATTCTCCCTCTAGAACATCTCATATCCTGACTCTACATGCGAATGCTTCAAAACATTCCTTTTATTGCTTCAGTCACTGCTCAAGGGCCTTCAGTGGCTCCCACTTGCCCATCACTGTTCTCTATGACAGGCCTCTCGTGAGTCACACTTGCTGTCCCCATCCCCCCCATCCTGATAGCCTTTGCTGACCACTCCCTCTGTCACTGATGACTTCTAGTTCTGAACCTAGTTTCCATTAAAACAGAGCTTACTATTTAATTGCTGGGTTTTCCGAGGCCAGGCACTGTGAGGGCATGGACATTGCAGCTAAACAGTTCTAGGTCCAAATTTTTGCTTGGCCACTCAGTTGCTGTGTGACTTCTAACAAGTTGCATGGCTTCTCTGAACCTCAGTTATCTTGGCTGTAAAAGAAGATAGAAATAGCATCTACCTTATAGGATTTTTGCAAGAATTGAATTGGATGATGATGAGAGATTCTAACATGTATTTTGTGTTTCCTCTGTGCCAGGCACTGTTCTAATTATTATCTTTTTCCGCCCAGCCTGTGTTGTTCAGTGGTTGAGCATTGACCTATGAGCCAGGAGGTAATGGTTTGATTCCCAGTCAGGGAACATGCCCAGGTTGCAGGCTCAATCCCTAGTAGGGGGCATGCAGGAGGCAGCCAATCAATGATTCTCTCTCATCATTGATGTTCTGATCTCTCTCTCCCTTTCCTTCCTCTCTCTGAAATAAATAAAAACATACTTATTATTTTATTCCTCACAACAATCCTATAATGTCAGTACTATGATTTTCCCAGGTTTGCAAATGGAGAAAGAGCTGGAGAACAGGGAGGGGGTGGAGAAAGAAGATGACAAAAATGAAGAAGAAATCAAAACTTTGGGTTTTAAAGCTTTTGGGATTTTAAAACTGTAGAAAAGAGATTGTGACCATTAGTAATACAACTATTAGCAGTAATTATAAGCATAGTAAACAGCAACTGTTACTGCAACATTCGTGACTCTCATTTTACTGGAGGAGCTCATAGTAAAATGTACTGGAAAGTCTGTGTCCGGTAACTCATGGAGTGGGAAGGATGGGAGTCACAGGATTGGGTCTGCACCGAGTGTCTCACATACCACTCTCTTCTTCTCCTAGTATGACTTCATGGAGCGCCTGGACGGGAAGGAGAAGTGGAGCGTGGTTGAGTCGCCCAGGGAACGCCGGAGCATACAGACCCTGGTTCAGAACGAGGCCGTGTTTGTGCAGTACCTGGACGTGGGCCTGTGGCACCTGGCCTTCTACAATGATGGCAAAGACAAAGAGATGGTTTCCTTCAACACTGTCGTCTTAGGTAGGTCAGGCCTCTCTGAGGTGACATGCCATGGGCATGTTCTGGGCTTCTCTCTAGAGGACACATCTCCCAAGGCGGTTCCTACTGAGTGGAGCACCAAGGCAGAATCCTTCATGTACTAGTAAGCCTCAGAATACCACCCACCTCCAATGAGCCCTAACTAAAGTAGGAATAAAATAGGAATCTCGCCTAAATCATGCAGGATTCACCATGAGTCCCAAGGATTCAGTGTGGTGAAGGCCTTGGGTCAGACCACCTGGCCCAGGTCCTGGCCACCCAACACAGGCAGGTCCCTGGACTGCTGGAAGCCTCAGTTTCCGCATGTGGAATGGAACCTCTAGAGCCCGCCTCACAGGGCTGTTGTGAGGATTAAATAAGACAAACATATAAATCTCAAACATGTGATAGAGATAATAAATATTGACCACGCCTGCTCACTTTCTCTTAAAAATCAAAGAAAACTTGCCCTGGCTGGGTAGCTCGGTCGGTTGGAGAGCCATCTGTGCACCAGAAGAATACAGGTTCAACTCCTGGTCAAGGCACATACCCAGGGTTGCGGGTCCAATCCCCAGTCAGGGAGCATGTGGGGGAGGCGGGGGTCGGGGGGGGGGACCGATCAATGTTTCTGTCTCACATCAATGCATCTCTTTCCCCCTCCTTCCCTCCACTCCTCTCTGTCTCCCTCCCTCCACTCCCTCTCTCTAAAGTAAAAAAAAAAAAAAAAAATTATCCTCGGGTGAGGATTAAAAAGAAATCAAGGAAAGCTCAAAACACAAAGCTTAAAAAAACTCAAAAATAAATCAGGAAAAAGACAGATATAAGAAAAAAAAATCATAACTTTGTTCCCAAGTAGGTAAATATCAAAATGCTTTAATTAAGTACTTGTCATTTGGGGCTTGTTTTAGCCCTGCTTTTGATTAGCTATCAAAGGAAAAGCTAAGATTTGATCCAAATTTTCTTCTTATATGTGCATACAAACCCTACAAGAGCCCTGAGTTTGAGAAGATTTCATGTTTTCTAGAGCAAACCATAAGAATTTTAACAATCAAATAAGCTACAGATATTTTCATGAAATTTATTTTGTCATTAGATTTTAATCTTTTTACTAATGATAATAAGTGGTCCTGGGTAGGAACTTGCTGAATCAGAGCAGGTTGTAGACCCATTCCACAGAGGAATAAACTGAGGTTCAGACTGCTAAGTCCCTCAAGGTCCCAGGAAATGGTAGAAATAGCATGGGCTTCTGGGCTTTGCCCTTTGCCTTTCTGCAGAACCTTGTTGTCCCAACAGCATCTGGTTGCGGATCTCAAGGGTCACTGGGGATGCCTAGATAAGGTGGTTTCATGAGGAAAGATCTGGTCGATCCAGGATTAAGTCCCAGCTTGTCTTTCCCACATCCTCCCTAAAAAAGTCACTTTCCTCCTGAGCCTCAGTTTTATTTGTGGGAAGGTAGTGAGCAAGTCCCTAAAGGGTAGATGATGTGACATCATATATGGAACACACCAAGGATGGAGCTGGTAGGCCCTATATGAGAGTTGATGGTGGGGCACGCCTTGTACAGCTGTTTCTCTATTGACTGCATTTGAAGAACTGCTCTACCGGCCTCAGGATTTCTCTGAGGGCCTTGCTGATTCTTGAAAAATCTATGTTATCAAATCTGAAATTCTTCATCAGAATGACACAGAATCAGATGGGCTTGAAATTCATCCTCATTCCCTCTGCTCAGGAAAGATTGGCCCCATCAGGGCAGCCAAATGCTCCAAAGCAGGGATTGGCACACCAGAGCCCACAGGCTGAGCCTGGCCCATGGCCTGTTTTTACAAATAAAGTTTTATTGGAACACAGCCATGTTCATCTGTTTATATATTGTCTGTGGCAGCTAAAATGACAGAGTAGTTGCAACAGTGACAGTTTGGCTCACAAAGCCCAAATATTTGCTGTCTGTCCCGTTCCAGAAAAACTATGCCAACCCCTGCCCTAAAGTAACATCACAAACTCTGTATGACCAAAGTCCCTGGAGAAGTCGCCCACAGCCGGGAGATTTCAACATCAGGTTTGGTACCCAAAGGGGGAAATGCAAAAGGATGAAAACGAGCTTAAAAAAAGAAGACGCCGGCAACAACGTCGAACTAGTTTGAGATGTTGAGATTGAAAAAAAAGCAACCTTTAGCTTAAGAACAGGAGGAGAAATGATATCCCTTTTGTCACCTTGTGTTTGAACTCATGCATAACAGCACAAATCACACACTGCAGCTGGCTTAGTTAGAGTCCACAAGCATTTGGTTAATAACAAAAGCAACTACCACACAGGGTACCAGCCCCTGGATTAGGCCCTTTGTGGGGACTGTCTCCATCAGCCCATGGCCTCGCCATTGGGAGGTACTGCCAAGACCCCGAGAAGTTAAACAGCTTGCCTGAGGCCTCACACAATTGGTAAGAGGTGGAGTCAGGCTTCGAACTCTCCAGAGCCTGTGCTCTTAACCACTGGATTGCTTTGAATTCCAGCCAAAGAAATCCCTTTCCCCTGCACAGAAGGTTTTCTGGGGGTCAGATTATCTAATAACAGCTTCTGCCCCCCACCTCCTTTATCCACATAGACCCAGGCAATTGCCGTTGTGGGATGCCCTTCCCCCACACCATTACCCTCACCCGCCTGCCCATTAGAGCTGGGAATAGCAATTCTCCCCAGAGGAATTCTCCCGTCTGGACTGCAGCTCAAAGAGAGAGAAAGGCAAAGGTAATTGGCCTAATAGTTGGGCAGACACCTCAATACAGCAATGATAGTGATTGGCCCGCAATACGGGGCAAAGAACAGTGTTTTATTTGGTTCAGAGGGTCTCCCACACCTATCTATTACAAGAACGTTCTCCATCAAGAGCAGCCAGGAGCGCTGAAAGTCTGGTGATAGGAACAGAAGGAAAAATGTTAGACGGTGTCAACCAGCGGTCACTCTAAACATACCTTTGACTTGGGAAAGTCTTGGGGTGCATTCTGGAGAGAAGCGGCCTGCTATCAGAAGAGTGTCATCTTAGGAGCAACAGAGATGCACTCTCGCAGTGAGGGTTTAGGGGAGGCTGCGGCCACGTGTGAAATCCCGCTGCCCTGGCTTCCTCCCATTGCCTGCCACTGTCTCCTCCGAAAAGCTACACCAAGTGGACAAAAAGGAAAGCTGATAATGTCGGCAGTCATACTTAATTTTGGGGTGGAAAGGGGCCTGAAGAGGGTGGGCTCCCTTTATATTTCAGCCTTAGTATTTTTTGCTCAAAAGCTGGAGAAGTGCTTGAGATAGATGACCTTGGGAAATTAAATGAAAACTACTCTTTATTAAAGTTTTTGCTTCTTTTGGATTCTTCTGCCCTCCTATGTGCACACATGTACGGCGCGCGCGCACACACACACACACACACACACACACGTACATGCACACGCCCATTTTGACTGCTGTTTACCAAGGACCCACTGTGCACCAAGCATGGAGGATACCTGAGTGATCACTTCTGATCTGGTCTCTTTCTCAGGGAGCTTGATGAGAAAAGACAGGGACATAAAGAGGCAATTATAAGAATTTAGGAAGCACTGAGGCAGACTCAGAACCCAGACGGAGGGAAGGAAGACGCTCAGGAGCTAAATGTTTGCTAAACTGGGACTGAGGGATACATGCCTCAGTTAAAAGGCAAGGCAAGCCATGCAGCCCAGCAAGAACC
Source organism: Myotis nattereri (assembly GCF_964212035.1). Classification (NCBI taxonomy): domain Eukaryota; kingdom Metazoa; phylum Chordata; class Mammalia; order Chiroptera; family Vespertilionidae; genus Myotis; species Myotis nattereri. The sequence continues at coordinate 102,248,228 of NC_138080.1, forward strand.
CGTGCACGACCTCGGGCCTTTGGCACGGGCCTGGGGTGGCAATGAGCTCCCTGGACCTTCACTGCTTTACCTCTGAAAGTTGTTTGGTTCCAGAAAAGGGTCCTTTGGCTTCAGCGATGTCAATTTCCACCAAAGCATCGGAGGCCCAGCTACGCTGTGAGAATCAATCCCTGCCCCGCTGCAGAGTAACTTCTTAAAATACAAGCTGGGTGGTGCCCTCCCGACATTGAAAACTTCTCGTCTGTTCCCATCGGACCCAGGATAAAATCCAGCAGAGCCACGGGGACTACAACAGCTGAGAAGGCGGACGCTGTAGAAAGCCCTACCGCGTGGTTTGGTTTTCCAGGGCAGAATGGGAATAAATGGGAATTTCCATTTAAAGGAGAAACCTCCTTTGCCTTCCAGGCAACAGCAGGAACAATTAGACTTCGTGCAGCATCACCAGATCCATGTCCCCAGCTCCCCAGGGGCTGCGTCATGTCAACATTTGGGCACAGTGGCCTGTGTGCTTTGTTTCGTCATCTTAGTAATTTGGAACCTGGACGTCTATTTATTTTAATTTAAAGTAAAATGAGGTAATAATAATCTTAAAAGACTATGTATGCTTCTTATAGCTCCAAATCAATGTGAAAATGTTCGAAATGACCCCTTTGAAGGTATTACTTGAGAGTACAGATAGAAAGATAAACCATAAAATCGGATGGCCGTGTAGGTCAAAACAAACAGGAACTAATTGATTTTCATGAAAAATAAGATCCACAAAAGCTAGGCATATAAGGGCTATTGCATAACCCAAAACTTACTACTTAACGAACCCCAAAATCATGCCCGAATTGATCAATCTCACATAGGTAGGTTTTTCCTTGTGAAAATCCCTTACAGCAGGGGATATTTTTATTCTACACACCTGAGGTGAGGAACAATTGCTTTCGTGTGGACCATCACCCTCTATACCTGAGGTGATGCCCACTGGCAGGCCAGCTCTCAGATTGGCTGGATGGCAGGCTGGGGGAGGGAGTGCTCCAAGTGTTTAACACTTAATATTCAAACATGGGGAATTTCAGGTTTTATATTCAGATAAGTAGTTTCTTCTGAAAAAGCCAAAGCAGCAGTAAATTGGCCCCACATTCCTGCCTGGGTCCATCAGATGGACAGCGGTGGGCACGTCCATACGTTGTCCAAGTTCCCCTAGTCCCCACCAACCCCTACTCTCTTCCTTCACTCACTTATGCTCCTCGCTACTGGTCCCCTGAGGTCGCTGTCACTAGTCTTTAAAACGGTAGGTGGCTGCTTATTAAGTTGCTTCAGCAGCAAGTGGAGGAAAAGGTAACTGCTAAACTCTCTCTTTCAGATTCAGTGCAGGACTGTCCACGTAACTGTCACGGAAACGGCGAATGCGTGTCTGGGCTGTGTCACTGCTTCCCAGGATTCCTAGGAGCGGACTGTGCCAAAGGTACTTACCCCTACTTCCCTGCCATGGTTGGAAAACAGAACGCAGGCTTCTCGGAGGAGAGGGGAGGGGACGGGAGGAGAGAAGGAGCACCCAAGTGGCCTCCCACCAAATCCCACTGGGACGTCTTGTAAGCCCATGCATGCTAGAAGTCCTCGCCCTTTGGCAAAGAGTAGGGCTTGATTTATGACAATTGGCCAGTATACCTATAGGAGCAGGGCAGTTATCCTTGGCACCAAGGTGTGCTGAGGAGAAAGATTTGCTGAAAATGAGATGCTTGGATTTCCTGTAAAAGCAGAAGTGAATTACCATCACTCCTTTCTTATAATCATTAGCTTCTATGTAATGGAAGATTAAGCATCTCAGGGTTAGTAAATTTCATTCATTCTGGCCAGCTATGCTCTTAATCTAGGAAGTGCTATTTATCTTGGTGGAATCGGTTTTAAATTGTATTATTAATTTATCTGCGCTGCTTTGCACAGGATTGCTGGGGCCCTGGGATTCTTGGGGGAAAGGTAATAAAAGAAAGAAAATGACTCTCATAGGAACAGGGGGTTTAGGGGCTGCATGCCTGTTTGCAAGAGACCTTGAGCTTGACCTTCAAGCAGCGGAATCAGACACAAAGGTAGCGGAGAGCAGAGCTTCTCATGCTTTTTAGACATGTGCACCCACGTATGCATATGCTAGATAAATGCAACCAAAACATTGAAAGGAAACTTTCACAAAGCAACACTTGCCTTTGCTCTGTTTCTTTTCTATTCTAACCTACTTCATTTTTTTATTTAACTTTTTAAATTTTTGTTTATCTTTTGTTTTCATTGGTATTATTGAAAGTACTACATATTCCCCTTTTCCCCCCTACCCTACTTTATTTTTTAAAAAAATACTGGTTAAGCCAGGCTGGTGTAGCTCAGTGGTTGAACATCAACCTATAAACCAGAGATCATGGTTTGATTCCTAGTCAGGGCACATGCCCAGGTTGCAGGCTTGATCCCCAGTAGGGAGTGTGCAGGAGGCAACCGATCAATGATTCTCTTTCATCATCGATGTTTCTATCTCTCCCTCTCCCTTCCTCTCTGAAATCAATACAAATATTTTTTCTAAACACAGGTTACCATTATATTGATTCCCCACCCACCAATAGGTCATCTCCCAGTCTGAAAAGCAGTAGTGGAGAGGATCTGAGCCCTTGCTCTGCCATTAAGTCTCTCCGTGACCTTGAGCAAGTGATCAAACATCTCTGCATCTTGACTTCCTCCTCTGGAAAAGTGGGCAGTCCCTTCCTGAGTTTGTTGTGAGCATGGTGTGACACACCCCACGCCCTTAGCAGAACGCATTGCTGGCCCTCAAAGGGTTTATTGTTTACCGCCTTTTAATTCATGCACATTATATTTACTTGCATAACCTTTTCGTTGTTTGTATGGGCTCTTCAGTTAAAGACCATCCTTCCTTGAGGTTCTGAGAGCGAGGCAATTATCAATATATTAGTAGCTGTTCTGGTAATGCTACGTGGTGCCACAACCTCTTCCCGTGCTCGCCGCAGGTGCAGGGGAAAATCCTCTTTCACATACTCATGATATTTCGAGGACTTTCTGAACGATGACTGATGAGTGAATGGGGCTTTTTTGTGCCTAAAGTTCTGAATTTGGTTGCATGTGTGTAAGGTTCATTCCTAAATGGCACCCATTAATGCGGAAGATTTGGTTAACTTGTCAGATACAAAAAGAAAAGACAGCACGAAGACCCGTGGTTCTCTGGGCTGCTCTTCCCCTTAGCACTCTCGGCCCATTGTCGTGGGGACACATCCCCACGCAGACGGTGGGGCCTGGACCTCGGTTCCGAGGGGCCCTGATGGAGGAAGATGGTCAGAGCACTGCGTCCCCGTGCTGAGTGCTTTCCTGGAGAAGGCTTTATGGGAGAGAAAACCTCAGTATCATTTGAATGGCTCTTCTTGCATAATCTAATTTTCCTGGGAGTGAAGGCATTGATGGGGGCAAGGACAGTGTGCCTGCAGACGGGCCGAGCACTCGGCTGCACGGGCTGTGAGCTGTAAATGTATATTAACACCGACACACATCGATGCATTATTAATCCCCAAAACCATGTGTGTTCCGGCGGCACATCCAGCAACTGGCCTTTCAGGCCTAAGTACCCCGGCCATTTAAGAACCCTCCGCTCTAAATCCATTTGCCGACGAGCGGCCACTCTGCATTATGAATCTGTAATGGGGTGTGCATTTAGCTGCTTAAAAGGACTCTCGGTGTGTTTTGCATTCACCACCTGTGCTGGGGCGGGGCGCCCCTCCGAGTGTGCATTAGCCGCGGTGTATAATTGATCCTTGCAAAACAAATATTGAGTGGCTGTTAAGAGTAGTTACTCCTGCATCCTCGGGAGCTGTTCCTGAAATCAGCCTTTGAACTCGGACATTTTAATTTCGCTGTTGATGCATACGGTTGACAAGATTGAAGCGTTTAAAGAATAAAATTGCTTTCTCCTTGTTTCCCCCTTTATCCTTGGCTGAAGGGTGTTAGGAGGAAGCTTCTCTCTCTGTGCCCCAAAGATGTTCCTTCCATAGTATTTCTGAAATGGACCCGATTTCAGCTCCTGCATTAACAGCACTTTCTTCTTTATTCCAAGCCCTTCTTGCCCGAACTGCGCTCTTTCATGGACCACCTTAATGTTTTTTGCCAAATTCATGGGCCATCAGTATGATTTATTTAACACTAGAGACCCGGTGCACGAAATTCGTGAATGGGTAGGGTCCCTAGGCCTGACCAGCAATCAGGGTCAATCGAGGCCTTCTGGCTTCTAGCCAGGGCCTCCCTTCCCCAACTACCGGCTGCCGTCTGGGACCTTCCTTCGTTTCACGCTGCCCCCTGGTGGTCAATGCACATAATAGTGAGCAATAACGCTCCCGGGAACCAGTCGAACTCCCGTGGGGACCCTTTGCATATTAGCTTTATATATATATATAGACTAGAGGCCTGGTGCACAAAAATTTGTGCACTCGGGTGGGGGAAAGGAGGGTCCTTCAGCGTGGCCTGTGCCCTCTCGCAGTCTGGGACCCCTCGGGAGATAACGACCTGCTGCCTTAGGCCTGCTCCCAGGTGGCAGAGGGCAGGCCCAATCCCTAGGTGCAGCCGCTGGTCGGGCTCAGAGCAGGGCCGATTGGGGAGTTGGGGCACCTTCCCCTGTCATGCACAGAGCAGGGCAGATTGGGAGGTTGTGATGCCACCCTCAGTCATGCTCAGGGTAGGGCCGATTGGGGGGTTGGGGCACCGCCCCATCACACTCAAGGCAGGGTCAATGGGGAGGTTGCGGCCCCACCCCCTGTCATGCACAGAGCAGGGCCAATCAGGGGGTTGGGGCACTGCCCCCTGTCATGCACAGAGCAGGGTCAATCAAGGGGTTGGGGAGCTCCCCCCTGTCATGCACAGAGCAGGGCCGATCAGGGGGTTGAGGAGCTCAACCCTGTCACTCACAGAGTAGGGCCGATAGGGGAGTTGGGGCACCGCCCCCTGTCACACTCAGGGCAGGGCGGATCAGGGGGTTGGGGCGCCGCCCTCTATCACCCACAGAGCAGGGCCGATGGGGAGGTTATGGCTCTACCCCATCACACACAGAGCAGGGCCCATGGGGGGGGGGGAGGGGGGTTGGGGCGCCGCACCCTATCACACACAGAGAAGGGCTGATCAGGGGGTTGGGTCGCTGCCACTCTCACACTCAGGGCAGGGCCGATGGGGAGGTTATGGCTCTACCCCGTCAAACACAGAGCAGGGCCCGTGGGGGGGGGGGGGGGGGTTGGGGCGCCGCACCCTGTCACACACACAGAAGGGCTGATCAGGGGGTTGAGGCGCCGCACCCTGTCACACACAGAGCCGCAGGGTGATCAGGGGGTTGGGGAGCTCCCCCCTATCAGGTACAGAGCAGGGCTGATCAGGGGGTTGGGGCGCCTTCCCCTGTCATGAACAGAACAGGGCGGATAGGGAGGTTGTGGCCCCGCCCCCTGTCACACACAGAGCCACAGGGCGATCAGGGGGTTTGGGCGCTGCCCCCTGTCACACTGATCCCGGTGTCGGGAGGCATATTACCCTCTTACTATATAGGATAGAGGCCTGGTGCATGGGTGGGGCTGGCTTGTTTGTCCTGAAGGGTGTCCTGGATCAGGGTGGGGGTCCCCACTGGGGTGCCTGGCCAGCCTGGGTGAGGGGATGATGGCTGTTTACAGCTGGTCACACACCCTTCAGGGTGGGGGTCCCCACTGGGGTGCCTGGCCAGTCTGGGTGAGGGGCTGAGGACTGTTTTCAGGCTGGGACTGAAGCTCCCAACTGCTCCTTTTTTTCTTTTTTTCTTTTTATTCTGGGTCAGCTTTTGCTCTGGCTCCAGCTCTGAGGCTTCTGCTGCTGAAAGCAGGTATCTGGTTTGTTTCAGTTCTATAATCGCAACTCTGTATCAACTTCAGCTCTGAGATCCCGGGCTCGCTGAAAGCAGGTTTCTGGGGTTTTGTTTAGCTTTTATATTCGTTACAATGTTTCTTAAACTGCAGGCTCAGAGGCCGGCAAAGCAGGCGGGGAACGTTGGTTTCCTCCATCACTGAGGCAAGCAAGCCTCAGGTTAGTTTCAAGCTGCCTGGCTGCCGGCCACCATCTTGGCTGGCAGTTAATTTGCATATTGCCCTGATTAGCCAATGGGAAGGGTAGCGGTCGTATGCCAATTACCATGTTTCTCTTTTATTAGATAGGATATTTCTTAAAGTCAGCTCAGCATGTTGACATGGGAAATTTTACCTTAAAAGGAACAATGTTCAGTCCAGCCAGTGTAGTTCAGTGGTTGAGCATCGACCGATGACCAGGGGGAGGTCATGGCTCAATTCCAGGTCAGGGCACATGCTCAGATGGTGGGCTCGATCCCCAGTAGGGGGTATGTAGGAGGCAGCCAATCATTGTTCCTCTCTCATTAATCTTTTTCTCTCTCTCCCTCCCTCTTCCTCTCTCTGAAATCAATCAAAATATTTTTTTTAAAAAAAGGAACAGTGTCCAAATCAAAAAAATTTTTAAAGAACACTGGAATCAAGTAATTGGTAGGAAATGTTAATCCCACCTGTAACCCTTTCAGCAGCATTCAATCCAAGTCAGCTTCTCACACTGATTTCCTATGGAGGATGCCAAAGTGGACCTGAGCACTGGGAAGCCATCCTTGCTCCTCTAACTCCGCATCTCCTGAGTCCTGGCTCCTGAAAAGTAACAACACCCACTAACTACACCTGTATGGTAATGTGAGAGCCCCGTAAAAATGGACACCCAGCTTCTGGTGGGTGAATGGAATGATCAGTGCCAGACTTACTTGGCTGTGTTAAGCCTCTACTTCAGATTATTTCTAAACTAGAGGCCCAAGGCACGAAATTCGTGTAAGAGTAGGCCTTCCTTCCCCCGGCTGCCATCACCAGCTTCCCTCTGGCACCCGGGACCCGGGCTCCCCTCAGGCCTCTGGCAGACACCCAAGACCCAGGCTTCCCTCACAGCCCCAGCTATGTCTGGAATGTCATCCAGAAGGACATCTGGTCTTATTAGCATATTATGCTTTTATTATTATAGATAAGAATCATTGTTAAGTACTAAATATGTTCCGGGCATTGTGCAGAGTACTTAATACATACTTTTTCGTCTTTATATCAACATCAAGTAAATCCTATTTTAACCACCTTTCCCAGTGTTTATAGCATCTACACCAGCCGTGGGCAAACCAGCCGGATCCGGCCCGTTTGAAATGAATAAAACTAAAAAAAAAAAGACCGTACCCTTTTATGTAATGATGTTTACTTTGAATTTATATTAGTTCACACAAACACTCCATCCATGCTTTTGTTCCGGCCCTCTGGTCCAGTTTAAGAACCCATTGTGGCCCTTGAGTCAAAAAGTTTGCCCACCCCTGATCTACACTAATAAAAGACAAAGATGCTAATTGACCGTACCTTCACTATGCCCATCAGCCAATCAGAAGAGTATGCAAATTAACCCAATAACGATGGGCGTTAAATTTGCATGCTGCAGGCAGGGCGGGGCAGCGCTATCCGCTGCCCGCCCCAACCCCGGATCGGGCCTGCCATGTGCGTGACCTGGGGCGGCGGGGCAGGCACCGTGAGATCAGGCCTGCCATCTGCCACCCAGGGAGCAGGTCTAAGCCAGTAGGTGGTTATCTCCCGAGGGGTCCCAGACTGTGAGAGGGCACAGGTCGGGCTGAGGGACATCCCCGCCCCGCCAGTGCACAAATTTTTGTGCAACAGGCCTCTAATATATATATATCTTCTTTTTTCTTATTGATTTCAGAGAGGAAGGGAGAGGGAGAGAGAAATAGAAACATCAGTGATGAGAGAAAAATCATCGATCAGCTGCCTCCTGCATGCCCCACACTGGGGATCGAGCCTACAACCCAGGCATGTTCCCTGACCGGGAATCAAACTGTGACTTCCTGGTTCGTAGGTCGACACTCAACCACTGAACCATGCAAGCTGGGCCCAATGATTACAGCTTTTTATATTTGAAATCATTTTAGCCTTGTGGACAAATTGCAAAAACAGTACACAGAGTTTCAATATAGGGTTCACCCCTAATGTCAACATTTTAAATTACTGTAGTCCTATGATTGAGACCAGGAAATTAACATTGATGCAATGCTATTGACTAATTTTCAGACTTTTTTTTTTCCAATTTTGTTCTTTTATTCCAGCCTAGATCCCACATTGCCTTTTCTGGTCACATCTCCTGAGTCCCCTCCACTCTGAGGGTTCCTCAGTCTTTTCCTATCTTCTGTGCCTCCCATGACCTTGACCGTTTTGAAGAGTGCTGCCAGGTATTTTGCAGCACGTCCCTCAGTGTGGTCTACCTGATGGTTTCTCGTGACTTGATGGAGGTTATGCATTTTTAGTGAGATGCCGCACCCTCCTCAGTGAAACCTATCAAAGATGCAATTCTGATTTTTAATGAGAAAAAAATGTAAAATGTGGTTGTGTGTGAGTGTGAGTATGTATGTGTGTGTACCTTCCCTGTGCCCACCCCCCTTCCCCTTGTACATAAAGCAGAGACGCTGGAGGCCCTACCCCCTTGGTCCAGCACAGTTATTGGTGGCTGTCACAGGCTGCCACTCACAAACAACTTTTGAGCCTAAGAAGCTCCTGAGTGTTAACAGGAAGTAACCTGGAGCAGACAGGGTGAGGTAATGGTGCTACCCAGTGCAGGGAGGAAGGACAGCTGGTCTCGGGTCTCCCGTGTCCCAGGACGGTGATGCCATCTCCTGGCAGTGGCCCACAATCATCCCCCTTCTTTCTGGATAAAAGCCCTCAGGAGGGCCGAGCCCAAGGTCCTCCCTCACAAATTCGCCTTCACCTTTGCTCCTTCGCTGACAGCTGTGCCAGGAGGCCCCGAGTTCTGCCAGTTTCTGCTGCAGGCAACCAGCAGACTCCGGCCCTCCTGCCAGGGGGAGAATTTGCCACGTTAGCAAGTGAGATCCCAGTCACATCTGAGCAACGGGATATGTGTCCTAGTGACAGAAATGCGGATTTACTCTCCTGACCTCATGCTGCGCCTGCCGTGCCCTCGGATGCGCGGTGCAGGCGGCAGCTCCCTGTCTTCTTATGAACCTGCCAGTCTGCATCAGGCGCCTGCAGACTTCCTTGCAGTGAACGGAGGAATCAGCAGACATTTGCAAAGCCTTTCTTCCACAGCACCCACCAAGCTGGGGGTCCCGAGCAGCCCAGAAGTCAAAATGCACCTGACCCTCCCACTGAAAGAATGCATGAGGGTCCCTACCCATTATTCCAAATCATGGAGGGACTGAACTTACTCATGCATCTGACAGATGCTTAATATGTGCCTGCTATGAGTCAGGCCCTGTGCCGAGTGCCAGGAAGACCATGGTGAGCAGGAGGGCCATGGCCCTGCCCCCGAGAGCTCCCTGCTGGTGGAGGCACAGGATAAGCAAGTGGGAAGTCCAAGTTCAACCCAAAATGCTGTGATGTGGGCTTTGAGTGCTGTGGTCATTATAAAGGAGAAGATGGGGAAGTTTATGGAGCAATGAAGTATGGATCTAAGAAAATAGCCAGGGAGCATCGGGGAATGCGCAGAGTCCCATGGAGAACGCGTGTAAAGGAACTACACGGAATAGTGTCTTTCCCTGTAGAATTTCATAGCTGGTGCAATGCAGTGAGCAATCTGTTCCGACTCGGAGCTGAAGGAAAAATGGCCTTTCTTTCCTGGTAACTTGTGCCTCTCCTGTCCTCCTATAATTGTGCTTATTATTCCAGTTATTGTTTCGTCTACAGTGTCTGGTTATTACTATTCCCCTTGCACGGCTTTCTCATTACTTTAATGCTATTTGTTGCGGGCTCGATGCTCTTTAATTATGATTCCTTTTTATTTTACTTTTACTAGAAGGTCTTTCATTGACTTACGCTGCTTCCTTGGGTGGTTGGAAAAGCCGCCTTGCATTTCCCAAGAGATCCAGGGCCTCCGATGACTGTGCTTTGACACTGGCTCCTTGGCTGGTCTATTTGGTTCTGAACTTGAGGCCCCAACCAGCAGCAGACACTCAACACACCAGAGCCGTGCACGTTGGGTACTGCGTATTGAGTAGCTATTAGAAATGACAACTCCTGCTCCTGAACAACTGTCGGGGGAGGCCCGGAAATGGCACAACCATGGGAGCCTAAAGTCTCCTCTCCCTCTCCTTATAGGCTGGTTTTGGCTCCTACCCAGCTTCTGCGGAGCCTTGAAAACAGAGACCAGGGATCTTTCATTTTCCTCCTCTTAACCTGCAAATGTACCCACTACTCAGTCCTTCTTAGGGCTCCAACTCTCAACTCAAATTATAATCACCATCGTCATTGCTGACGTTTATTGAGTTCCTACTGTGTGCCAGTCTCTGTACGAAGCAACTGCATGCCTGTCATTTAATCATCAATAGCCCTGTTTTATGAATGGCTATTACCCCTTTCATAGATTGGACAGTGAAGCACAGAGAGGTTCAGTGACTTGCTCAAGATCCCTCAGCTGGCCCTGGCCCTTTGGCTTCGTGGATAGAGCCTCAGCCTGTGGACTGAAGGGTCCTGGGTTCGATTCTGGTCAAGGGCACATACCTTGGTTGCAGGCTCCCGCACTGGTCAGGGCAACCAATCGATGTGTCTCTCTCACATCGATGTTTCTGTCTTTCTGCCTCTCCCCCTCTCTTCCACTCTTCCTAAAAATCAATGGAAAAAATGTCCTCAGGTAAGGATTAACAACAAAAATCCCTCAGCTAGTAAGTGATCTTGTTAGGATTCAAACCAGGCCTCTGGCCAGGACCCCTGATGCCAGCCCAGCCCTGAGGTTAACCTCGGGGGATGTGAGATAGAAGGAAGATGTGCTTCGCAGGCAGTTTTTGTGTGGCCGCCCACTAGGATTTAGGTCGGAGCCCAAGACAACGTTTTCAGGAGCGGAAACTAGGGTTTACTAGGTAGCAAGTGCAGAGCCAGCATTTGAAAGGAGGCCTGTCTACCTTCAGAGCCTGCTGCTCTGAACTCCTCTGTCCCCCCACCCCACTCAGCCAGGTATGTCCCATCACCTCCCACATCCCGTCGCCTGCCAGCTCCTGTTTCGCAGACCTCCGACACGCTCTGCCATTTATGCCCTGTCTTCACAGCCACTGCCCTGTCCACTTGGCCCCAGATGGCATTCCTCCACCTCCAGCATCCTCCCAGGCTCTCAGGACCTGTCACGGCTCTCCTCAAGCACCTCCAGATGGAGACCTGCTGCCACCCCCATGTCACAGGGCCCTTTATCTGCTGCCCCGATGCGGGTCCAGGCCTGCAACCTCTAAAACCTGGCCGCTGACGGCATGGCTCATGCTTCTCCCATTACCAAACAGAACTAACTTCCCAGGGCTTAAATCAGGCAGCCCTCCCCCAAGTTGAATTGCTTGTGGGGGTGGAAAGTTTGTTTTTCTTTCTAAACTACTAGGTACGTCGCAGAGCAGCCTTAGGAAGCAGTGACTCGCCCAGGCACACACATCCTCGACCTGAATGCCGAGTTGGGTGCCTTAGGAAAACCTTTGTGTGGGAAGTAAAGGGGTCCTTAGAGAGGAGGCCGGCTGAATGATTGATGGGAAAGAGGGTGCTCCGCCCTGTCCTGTCTCTTTAAATGGGCTGAGTTGAACAATTTCCCCCTAATAACAACACTGATAGCAAACTCTTATCTATAGACTCTTATCTATAGATTTCTCACTGTGTGCCAGGCACGGTGCGTAGTACTGGACAGACATTACTTCATTTCATCCTCAGAAAAACACTGTGGGGTGGGAATCCCAGGATTCTCATCCCATTGGAAAGATTAAAAAAATCAAGGCTGAGCATAAAGTGTCTGTCATCACGCCGCTGGGGAAAGGCGAAGGGGGCCCTGGCTCAGCTGTTAGAGCATCTTCCCGTACACCAAAAGGCTGTGGGTAGATCCCCATGGATGTTTCCCTCTCTCTGCCTCTCTCTCTAAAATCAATAAACAAATCCTCAGATGAGGAGTAAAAAAACCAAACAAACAAACAAAAAAACCCACAAAATTCAGGCAGCCTGACAGCAGTGAATAAACAGACCCTCCATGTCTTCCGGAAACTTCCACGTGTGTGGACACCAATAATTTGCAAACTCATCTCGATGCTTGAATCGCAATAAGAATGAAAAGCTACTTCAGCCTGGACTGGAGCTGCAGAAAAAGCTTACTGTATGCGCTGAAGAATTTAAATATTCATTATGTAATTAATGCGGTTCAGTCACACGCGCGCACACACACACAAGGAAAAACACCTTAAGACTTTTTTAAAAACCGCTTAAGCACTTATCGATTGAGAACTTTTATAACTCTCGAAATGGAGGCGTCCCCATATCTCTACAGGTATTTTAAATGAATTGAATTAATCATAGGCTTAAAAGTCTCTTGCGATCTTCGTTAACTTCCCTGGGTTTAATTAAAACATCTGTGCACTTTTAATTTATCGATTCATCCAACTCATATGTCATGTTTTTAACACACCCCAGCATGCTCTGCATCATTTTTAACCCGATTTCCACTTAACTAAAGCAATTAAATTCACCCCGGATTAATTAAAGCGTCTATACTTTCACGCTTAAGTCAGCATGTGCTTCTTTCCCCACGTGGCTCCTGACTGTCATACATCTGACACACCTGATGAGGTTTTTGTCCTTCTAGAAATTCTTTCCTGAGTCGCTTTCCCGCTTATTAATGTGCCATTTGACACAACGGGAGCGAGGAAGCCGGTGCACCTGCGCTCTGCCCCTGTCTGTCAGAGGCGCCCTTTGCTTTCCTCTCTTCACGGGGTCCTGCTGGATCTTGCCCCCGCTGAGACCAGCTGGAGATGGGGGAGACGCTAGAGTGTCTGAGTGTCCGAGTGGGGGCCATTCGGGTCGGAGGTGCCCATCGTGATCAGAATGGCTGGTGATCTTCGCATTTGGAGTTGCATCATCATTCCTTCGTTCTGCTTTCTAACTTCTTCACTCTGCCTACACAAGAAGTCTTTACTGCTGTGCCCATTTAAGAGGGCGGGAAAACCGAGGCACTGAGGTCAACAGGCTTCTCTCTGGGGTGCATTGAGCCAGGGAGCCATCCAGACGGTGGCAAACTGTGCCCCCACCAGCTGTGTTTCACAGAGCAATTCCCTCGGCCAAGACAGCCCTGGGCTTATCCATCTTTCAGCTGTTTCCTTTTTTCCTCCAATCTGATAAGCCAAGGATTCTCTCTCATTATTATTTTTATCTATACTTAATTCCTAATGAAACTGCATGTCTTTTCATACTTTTATTGGCTTTTTATGTTTACATGTCCTCTACCCGGGTTTTCATTCCTCTGCCTTTTCATTGATTAGAAAACACCCTTTGTGTATTTCAGATATCAAACTTTATTCTGTAAAATGCATTAAAATGTATTTCTTCCCGGTGTCGTTCATGTCTTAATTTTGGTTCTTCATCATACAGAAGATCTAAAATTCATGTAATCAGCTCTGATCTTTCTCCTTTTCCTTCTTAGTTCCTAGAATGTATGTCTTCCTTACATATCCCCCTTCCCAAGAAAATAAAATTAGCTTTAATATTTTTTCTAATAGTTCTGTAGGGTTTTTTCTAGTTACATCTTTAATGTATCTGGAATTAATTTTGAGTGTAGCATACAGTAGAGGTCAACTTGATTGTCTACCAAATGGGTTGCCAATAGCAGGAGCCTTGCAAGAAGTGAGACTCACTTTACTAACACCGTTTTGCTCAGCGCCCAGCGAGGTCCAGTCTGGAAAGACAGTGGGACACAGTTTTGGCTTCAATGACACTGAACTCCGTTTGCATCACCTCCGTGACCCAAACATTACATCCTCAATTGCTTCAGTGGAATCAATGCATCTTCATTTTTCCCTCCCACCTAACCCAGCTACTAACACCTATTAGGTTATTCACGAATATTATTCACTAACTGGGATGCAAGGCAACCAATTGTTAGTGCTATTTTGACAATTTAGCTGGTGTACTAGGTTCAAATATTTTCAAGTCTCTTTTCCAACTGGGTTTTCAATCAGATTTCAAGCCATTTTTAGAAGAGACATTATTTGAAATTCCCTCTGCCTGTATGATTAAGCCTCTTCAACCATTGCTACTTTCCTTCAGATATTCTCTCTACTGCAACTCCAAGTAGACAGGACTTGCCTTACTTAAAACAGCAGCAGACACGAGTGGCTTGTCCTGTTACTTCCCACCAAGTAAGTAACACTGATAACTCATCCCATCCCTTACAAAGAACTTTGGTGGAAGGAAAGTAATCTCTAGCTTGATCATTAAAATGAGCTTTACACCATTGAGGTGGATCTAAATTGTGTCATTTTTTTGTCATTGGCCTGTTAACTTGTCAGTCGTCAGTGACAATGGTAATTTATTTGTCTTCTACAGAAGCCTTAGAGCTTCCATTTACCAGATTTAGTGAAACAGGAATAGTCACTTTGTACAAACATTCTAATTAATTTTAAGTAGAAGCTCGAATGCACGATGTTCTGCTCCTGGAAGCCTTTAGGAAGAGGAGAGAGGGGTGGGGGACATAAAACACTCTGCACGTGATTCCGGAACCGCCTACTGCCCACAGCCAGGGAAGACTGGGGAAGGAACAGATGAGAGCTCTCTGATGCTCTTCTGTGGTGGTGGGTGTGGGGGTGCATGTGTGTGTGTTTGTGTGTGCACGCACACTTGAGAACTACGACATTTTTCATACTATCAACCCTTGAATTCCATTTGGAAATGTGGGTTGAAATTCATGAGAAAACACCCGTTCATGGCAAACCAGGTGACAGCTACTGTTTTGAGTCCTTGAGCACGCGCTCTCACTTACCATTTCATCAATTCTGAGCGACGATTTTTTTAAGGGGAAGTTGGGTCTCAGAGAAGTGCAGTAATCTTGCCAAAATCCCACAGTAAGTGATGGGCTAGGTATTCTACCCAGTTCTTTCTAGCACCCGAACCCTTGCTCTTGCCACTTCTATTCCATATTATTACTGGGCAAGGTGTTAAGTCAGAATTGTCTGTCCTGTAACCTGATATTTAAAAAATCATATGGACTTCATGATAGTAAAAGTATGAGAAGAGTTATTACTACAGGGGGTTTCCATTTCACATCCAGCCTCTGAAAAGAGGTCTAGGCTGAGCCTTCCATACAGTAATGTCTGAGAATGAATGTTACCCAAGGCCCTCTCCATGCAGGTCAACTGAGTGACCACTAGGGGGCGCTCATCTGGCATTTGCACTCTCTGCCCTGATGGCAATGGATTACTAGAGAGCTTCACTCCTCTTTGACCGGCCTTCTGCTTTTTATCGTGACAACAGCTGAGCCACCGAGTGCCCCACTTTCCAGAGAACATTACAGTGCTTTGCATTTTTTACCACACTCCCGGTGAGCATGCTGCAAACATACTGAAGGAAGGCTGCATTTAGACTGGGGAGAACTCTCTGACCTGCCTATCCTCCTTTTTTTTTTTTTTCCCTGAGTAATTTAAATAGGTCACCTTTTAAATTTGATTTCCTAGGCACCTGATTTTAAATAAAATCCATTCTTACCTTCTACACAATCCTAGTTTTTTTCACCACTTAGAGTGTAGGCAGAAGAGAAACCATTTCAATAGGAATAAAATAATCCGAACTGTCTTTTATCAAGGAATAAAGACAATAATTATTTGCTCCTTTATTTCGATCCTCTTCCACCTCTCGGTGGAATATACCCTCGGTCATATGTCAGCTGCTCAGATGTTTTTGTTTTCCGTCAGTTCCCCAGAAAAAGGGAAGGGGTTCGCTGCAGACATTGGTCTGTCCACATCTTTCATTTATGGCTATGCGGTGCCTGCCCATAACCTTCCCACATGGGAATCCCTGATTATCAGAACATAGGAGAAAGATTTCCTTAATCAAGTCAACATTGATGAGTGCAGCACCAGGAGGAAATCAGCCGCGATAAACCAGGTCCTGTCTTCGCGCAGTTTACGATGTCTTTGAGAAATCAGACACTCGCAGAGGAAAGCTAATTACTGTAAAACCTAAACAGAAACATGACAGTAAGAGGGGTTGATAGGGCGGGCGGGGCCGTTGACTAGGGAGTGATCTGATCAGATGTACAATCATTTCATGTGATGGGGAGACATTCAGCACATGTTGAATTCTTGGACCCTTTGCATTGCAAATCCCAGGGAAACCAGGACATAGTATGACATCTCTGTCAGTCATTTCTGAAGGTCTCTGAATGACAGGTCCGTAGCCCAGAGCCGTGTCCCCATTTTAGACTCACAGAGAAGCCAGGTTGGAAATTTAGAGTCTTTATAAACCGATTCGGAGCTGAGAAGTTCAAAGCCTGAAGGCGACCACTGCAATCCCACTCTCCATCTCTAAAAGGGCAGAATTGGTACAACTGAGGCCAAATGGGTGAAAACTGTGGGAAATCTCCCACCAGGCAGTCCCTGCTGGCTTTCAGCTTTCTTCCCATCAACAGATGCAGAGGGTCCCGGCTGAGACGGGAACTGCTCACGACACCACAGCTCCCACCTGCCCTCCTCTTTCTGGTTTCTCATCCTTATACTCATCCTTATACTTGATTACACTCCACCGACTTGGAGCTAGCTGCAGTTATTTCATCATGGTCTAGACAAGGAAACTGAGGCGTAGAGAGATGGTGGCACAACTGTGGCCCATCCCCCTTCCTTTCTAGGGAACATAATAGCAATAGGAATCAACGAATCTGGGGGGTGGGGGTGTGGGGGGAAGAATCAGCAAAGCGGGTTCTCAACCCCCAAACCAACAACAGCTGCATGAGAGTCCGTACAGCGTAGCGAGGGGCACAGCTTCAAGTCGAGCCAACCTGGCTTCCAACCCGCTCATGGGTTCGGTGACTTGGGCCACCTGACTCTGAGCCTCACCTGTCAAACCTGTGAGTCTAGCTTCCGCCTTGTAGAGGGATTATGATGACAAGGATGATGGTAAGAGTAATTGCACATGAAGCATTCTACGCCCAGCCTGGCACATAATAAGCATTGAATTGGCAGTGACTGCTGCTGTCAGTAGCATTTTTGCGGTACTGGTGGTGCTGGTGGTGGTGATGGTTACTGATCATTTGAAGATGCCTCTGTACTTCCCAGGCCAGGCCAGCGTCCTGGCCTGGGACATGGTGAGCTCAGCTGAAACGCCAGGCAGGCTCCGCCTCCTGAGACCAACCAGGCCCTTCAGGCGCTGGCCCCCATGACCTGGTGCTCTGTCTCTGGTTTTGCAGCCGCCTGCCCTGTGCTGTGCAGCGGGAACGGACAGTACTCCAAAGGGACATGCCAGTGCTACAGCGGCTGGAAGGGCGCCGAGTGCGATGTGCCCATGAATCAGTGCATCGACCCCTCCTGCGGGGGCCACGGCTCCTGCATTGATGGGACCTGCGTCTGCTCTGCAGGCTACAAAGGGGAGCACTGTGAGGAAGGTGAGCTCCATGGGGCGGGGGCGGGCTGTGCTAGTGGGGCGGCAGGCGGGGGATGGGGGGCGGGGAGTGTGCAAGCCCAGACCTTGGCTCACCAGCCCAGTCCCAGGCTCCACACTCTGCAAAGGCAACTTCAACATTTTGCACAGAAAACTTCAAACTCTTTGGCTTTATGGACTTCTTTATTTTTAAGAACTCAAAGTTTGCCCTATCCCAGGGGTGGGCAAACTTTTTGACTCGAGGGCCACAATGGGTTCTCAAACTGGACCGGAGGGCCGGAACAAAAGCATGGATGGAGTGTTTGTGTGAACTAATATAAATTCAAAGTAAACATCATTACATAAAAGGGTACGGTCTTTTATTTCAATAGTTTTATTCATTTCAAACGGGCCGGATCCGGCCCGCGGGCCGTAGTTTGCCCATGGCTGCCCTAGCCCGTTTGGCTCAGTGGATAGAGCGTTGGCCTGTGGACAGAAGGATCCCAGGTTTTGTTCCAGTCGAGGGCACGTACCTCAGTTGCAGGCTCCTCCTTGCCCGGGGCCCAGGGCGTGTGCAGGAGGCAACCAATCGATATTTGATGTTTCTCTGTTTTTCCCTCTCTCTTCCACTCTCTAAAAATCAATGGAAAAATATCCTTGGGGGAGGATTTAACAAAACAAAACTTGAAGCTTTGTTTTTCCATCATATTTTACATTCAGGATTACTTTGTATTTGTTTCAGGTGTGCAGCACAGTTAGATGGACTTTTAAGTAGTAGAAGGCAGAAGGCTTGTGGAATGGTTCTGGAAGGGATGTGTGGTTTTTCTTCATGTTAATTCGCTCCTTTTCGCTTTCTCCTTTTTTCCCCTCTTTAAATTGCTTCCTCTGCCTTTGTCTTTCTGTCTTCTCTTTCCCACTGTCTTTCCTCCTCCCCTTCCTGCCTCTTTTCTTCCTTCCCCTTCCCTTGTCTTCCTCCCTCTTTTCTTTTGCTTTCTTTAAAGAGCTCTGCATTGGGACTCCCTAAACCTATCCGGAAAAGAAGGAAAAATCCTTAACCCCCGCACCCAATCTTTCAGTCCTCTCCAAAGCTGTTTGTTGTTACTGTTCCTGGTAACCTAAGACCCATATACTAGTGTGTGTCTGTGCAAATACCTCTGAAAAACGAATACCACTAGAACGCAGTCAGGCCTGAAAGACCACAGGTGTCCCTGTCACTTAGAATCACCCTGTAGGGGAAGTCGTCCTGGTTCCCTACCATCACAGGGTGCGGGGACAGTGGTGGGTGTGCGGCAGGAGGGCTGGCAGGTACTGACCAAGAGCTCACTGGGGCACACGGGAAAGTGGCCTCGAACACTGTGGGTAAAAGTCAGGGGTGTCATAAACCGACTCCAGCCCTACATAACTTGAACAGGGACCAGGAGAAAGAGCCCTTCTCTGAAGTGCTCAGAAGCCACTCTGACTAGTCCTGGGGACTCTGCTTAGTTCTTTCAGAAGAGTTAGTCGGTGCCAAGGTGTTGGGACCCCCTGTGGTCCCTGTAAGGCAAGGGAACTCAGTCCAGCTGCCTCCAGCCACCCTGCTCTGTGTGTGCCCTTCTAGAACGTGGTATCTCTGGTTGTCCATCTACTGCTTCTCTCATGGACTTTTAAGTAGTGGAAGACAGGTCCTCTCTGCCCCTCACCTACTCCCCTACCTTTGAATCAGTTTAGTGGCTGTCTTCCAGCTGAGCACACATTCTCTAAGTCCATCTCCCAGTGAAACATCCCCGCACATTTCAAACCGCCATTTTTTCTCCCCTGTTCCCAGTGAAAAAAAAGAATTGTCAGCTGACCCAACAACTAAGGGGGAAAGTGAAGCCCCCAGCCAACTCCATGGGAAACAGCAAAAGATGTCCAGGGGCCCACCCAGGATGTCCCCACAGAAAAGATCCAGCTGGACACCTATGCCCGTGTTCTCTCTCAGCTGTTGACTGCCAAGGTGATAAGGAGGGACCTCACGTGCTCTGACGTTCTCAGATGCAAGTGAATCTGTTGTCCCATCCCATTAACCTATGGATCTCCAGGCTTCTGTACAAAATAGCCAACCATGACAGCCCTCACCACAAAGCAATGATGGTGGCTTAGCCTTAGAGACACAACCAGATGCTCCCTCTGTGAAATCTCCCATTTCACCGTTTTTAGATCTATGGCTACAGAGAGTCAGCTTCCATGACATCTTCTTCTAAGATCGTTCTAATATTTCAGTGGTAATGCCCTTAATGGGGCCCAGAAGTCTGACCCCCGGATCTTCACTTGTTCAACTCGATGGATACTTTTTCCCTCTGTTATAAAAGGTAGCCTCCCTCTGTCTGCATCATAAAACCAAATTGGGAGTAGGGATGGAGGAAGTACTGATCTAATAACCCTGCCTGAGAGGTTAAAGTTCCTAGAGATAAATGGACCGCAGGAGGCAAAGCTGCACTCACTGAAAACAGGGGAGAGGCCAATAATGTGACCAGAAGGTTAAAGCCACCTCTTGCATACATCATTTGGAGAGGAAAGTGCTAGAGCTATGACATTGCCCACCTTAGAATTTTTTCCCTCCAGTAAAGATTATGCATATCTGTCTGAGTGGAATTTCAAGTGACTCCTCAACTTCCCCACTCTCCCGACCAGTCTTACTTAAATGCCCAGAATGAATTAGCCATCCAACAAAACAAGGAAACCACTCGGATCATTACAAAGGGATGAAATCTCATCTATTGATTTCTCCTCCCCAAAAAGAATGAACCGAGTGATTCATATGCTGTTTTCAAAATGGGAAATGGAATCAGAAAGTCTGGATCAGCACTTTTTTTCTTCCATTTAGCTTTTTTATTTCTGATATTCATCACAGTCATAACGTTCAAACAATTTACCTGAAACAGCCGTGGCAATGAAATCAATAGTTGCCATCCTCCATTTTTTGCTGCATAAACATTGTTTTACTATTAACACATTTGCCCAAGAAAATGAACAGACATATTCGTGAGGTTTCATGCGATGATGTCTGGGGGAGTGGGAAGGTGATGAGTGAGGAATTGACATGTTAGTTGATGTCAGCCATGTTTTCATGTCAGTTTCACCGTTGAGTCATTTTTCAATGACATTTAACTTCATAAATATAATTCATGGTTCTTCGGGGGTTTATAGCACTTATTGTTTGTGAAACTCCTTGACCTCCTTTTTTATCCTCGGGGATGGAACTTGCATTCACAACCCTTTTTCGTCAAACCTACAGAGGGCTCAAGACTAAATGAGTTCTAATGATCTCAGCTGCTGCGGGGGGCTGGTGGTGGAAGGCACATGGTACTTAGCTGGTAAAGGCCACTGTCCTCCTTTTAAGTATAACACTGTTTCTATTTATAAAGCTTCGTAACATGCCATCGTCCTTCTTGCCTGCTAAAGACTCTAAGGATGTGGCCACAAGACCCTCTTCTGAAATTGGAACCAAATTTAAAATTCATAGTGAAACTGCCCCTCTTAAAGTCCACACTTAGTTATTCCATCAGCTGCTATAATTACATAGCACTGTGGGGCATATTTACTGGTATCCTGACCAGAGAAAGGGTTAGCTCATATTTCTAGATGTAATAAATGGTTCTTTTTATGACATACCAGTCCTGGCTAATAAATCTCAGTGGATTTTCTTCCTTCCTTCATACCATAATTCAGGATAAAGAAGGGTGAGTTCATTTATCTGGAAGAAAAAAATGTCATTTTATTTATTTTTTTGTATATTACTTTTGATTTCATCCTTTCAAGAAAAAGATTGGGATATAGTTTTTTAGTTTCTTCAAAGCTCCTTGCTCTTGGCACCTCCCCAAACCTTTTAAGTGGGTAATTATAAATGAAGGATAATTTTGGAGGCACATAGCACATGAGGTGTTTTTGTGTACATTTCGATTTTGCTGTTAGAAATGGGGTCAGAATAAAAACTAGAACTCAGGGATTTTCTTTTACTAGAAGAATATGGAAAACGTGGATTCTGAATGAATTAGTTTATATTTTGCAGATCCCAAATTGCACAGCATTCTTCTTCAAAGCAAAAAGTCATTAACACCATTTTTCTTATCAGTCTTCACACTGGAAATTTGTCCCATTAACAACAAATGTTAATAGCAACATCTGTCATTCATTCTTCCATGTAGCAATTGTGTACTGAACACCTACTATATTCCCTTAACACATGCTAGGCAGAGACAACAAAGGCATTACACAGCCTCTTTGTAAATGTCTTCTGTGTAGTCAAACCTTTCATTCATTTACGTACAGATGTGCTCCACATCCTGAATGGAGCAGATTCGAAGGTATCAGAAAGGGTTCATTTCACCAGGAGTTATAATCCCCAAGACAATGAATTCAACATTAAAGTGATTATAACCAGAGCAAGTACCATCATCAGAACAGCTTCAACTAATAGTAAATCACTCAAATTCACCTGTCTGAGAATGTATACCTGATTTTTAAAAAAAAAAAAAAAATAACAAAACAATGGTAGCTTCTGTTTCCCCATGGCTCAAATAGTTGCAAACTGATTTCCATAAATAATATCTTCCTGAGAATATCCTAATGGAATCCCGAGAAACACCTCTTAACACTGAAAATGCTTGTTTTTGCCTCAAGGGAGGGGTGCTCTTTGGAAACTTCATAGAATATCGTGATTTCTAACAAATCCACGTTCCTCAAGTCTGGTGTCCACGTGGCATGGATAAGCTGAATAATGTCATATTTAGAGCTAATGTACACCATTTGAAAATGCATCATTATAGTGTTTACCGTAAGAAAGAAAAAAGACACTGTCCTACGAAAAGCTGGGACCCCAAGGGGTTGCTCTCTCAGTGTCATGGTGAACGATTTCCAGGCCAAGAATCTTGCATGTTTTAATCCTGGCATTGGGCAAGGAGAGAAAATGAAAATCTTCTCTGAGAATCTGAACACAAGATGGCATGCACACACTGGAGGGAAGGAATGACACGATCCGTGCGTTCCATATCACTTCAAGAGGAAAATTGGAAGAGGTCTCAAGCTAGGTGTGCCCCACCCCCCAGGTGATGGCAGAAGCAAATGCTTTCATCTAGGCCAACAGGCCTGGTTTCCAAGCTGTTAAAAATGGAGGAAAGATATGTTTTGGTCAAATAAGGCGATGAGTCCTCCCTATTTTTCTGATCTACAAAGTAACATAGGGCCCCCTGCGAGACTATCCACCATTTGCCTTCAAACTCCATGGTGTGCAGAGCTCTCTTCTCCAAATTCCTAGGAATACCTAAGGAAGCTGGTCTTCTAAGTTGACCACCCTTGGCTGGCTGGATGTCTGAAGTTTGGGATCGCATCTCATGCACAAAGTCCATCCTCAAGAATTGCCTTTGCAGCTCACTCCTCTTCTCACTTTGAGTTGATTTCAGAATAATAATCTTCAGGTGACCCACTGGATAGATATCCACTCTCATTATTGAGATGGCCAAACAATCAGACCATGAAATTGGCAAGAACAACAGAATCTAACCATGAAGTAGTTCGATTGCCTAGTGGAAGGTCGGTGCCACAGCTGAGATTCACCAATCCAGTCCACTCACGATTCTCTGTGGGGAGGTTACCCCATTGGATTATTTCCACACCCGACCTCAATTCTTCTATCCTGCACATCTACTAACTCCTTCAATAGGTGTAGGCTCAGAAAATGAAAACTCATTTTAGGCTTAGCCTAAGTGACACAGTTTAGAAAGTCAATCGTTTATGAATTGTATTGACTTCCTTTTTAGTCTTTTGTTACCTTCTGAAGTCAAGTATGAGTGAAGCTAGAATGAGTCTCTCTACTTTTCTCTCCAATAATGAGGGGTAATTGGGTTTGGCAATACCACACACACAGGTATCATCATATTCATGTTCCATCTTAGAAACTCTGATAGGTTCCACTAAGGCACCAATGTTTATAAATGCAAGTTCTCAAGGTTGAATGGCACGCCCCTATACCTGGTTCATCCTAGCTCTGCTTGAGAAAGTCCCTTTTTTCTCTCACATTCTCTTCAAATTTGAGATTTGGTGTTTTGACAAATAACAAGTCTTGAATTCTTTAAGGGACCACGTCAGTATTACCTGGCTGTTCCATTTGCTTGCAGGGGGATAGGAACTGGTGAGCCACTGGTGCATACAGCTGGTATCTGGTGTCTCGTGGCCCATTCCCCCATGAGTGATGATGTTTTCCTCTTCATCTTTTCCAGTTGACTGCTTGGATCCCACCTGCTCCAGCCATGGGGTCTGTGTAAATGGAGAATGCCTTTGCAGCCCTGGCTGGGGTGGTCTAAACTGTGAGCTGGCAAGGGTCCAGTGCCCAGACCAGTGCAGCGGGCACGGCACCTACCTCCCCGACACGGGCCTCTGCAGCTGCGATCCCAACTGGATGGGTCCCGACTGCTCCGTTGGTAAGCCATGAGGTCTTCTGCTCACTTTCCCCAACACGTGTGTCCTGTGTCCTCCCGTGAGCCCAAATGCATGGGCATCTACTCCTCACGCTCAGCTGGGGACATAGGGCCTTTGGTCCCTGGACTTTGGTCTCTTAACTCTCTTCTCCTCCGTCATGAAGTCAGTGAGAAACAAAACAAAACAAAAAAAAAGCCACTGCATAGGTTCTCGTACCTCGTTGGTCCATCCCTGCAAAGGGATGAGGGGCCCCAGAGGGATGCTTCTGTTTGCATTATGAATTTCCTTATGTGTGCTCCCTAAAGGTACCAGAATGCCAAACAGAACAATTCAGTCCCGGGCAAGCTGAATGGAACATCCTATAAAACAGAAAAGAGGCTCCCTCGGGTGCAGCGAGAACCTTCTATAAAACTCCACAGTACTCCCGTGGCAGGCAAATAATGAAGTTGTGCTGTACACTTTATTTTCCTAAAATTAAGAGTGTGTGTCTTACCTCCCAAGTGACCTTACAATGGAATGGTTCAACAGTTCAAGCCAGCCCTAGCCTTCCTGGGAAGGGTTCCCCTCACACTGACAAGTGCCCATCCAAGCAAGCGATCATGGTCCCGCCCCCTTCCTCCGGTAGCGAGACAGCTGTCAGATTGCCAGGCAATCAGGAAGTGAATCTATGCGGAGCTTTGCCGACCGTGGGAAAGAAATGAATATTTCATTGCCAAAAGCAAAAGAGAAGCGTCAGTTAACATGGGCTGTTCTGGAAACCACTTGAGTCTGGCTTCAGCTCCGATGCTGGTGGTCCAGGCCAAACCCTGCAAAGGATGGGGGGAGGAGAGCCCACTGTGCTGACACGCTCTGTGACCCTCCCCCGTGGCCTGATTTCCCCTCCTGGGCCCCACGAGCCACGCCCCCCTCAGTAGTCCGTCCTGAGGATGAATGTCCGGCACGTGCTTGTCCTCGCGTGAGAGGTCTGGAAAGCCAGAGAGTGCATATCTGTCTGTCTGTCTCCTCCCCAAGCACAAAAGACTTTGAGCTCCTTTGAGAAAGAGGCTGTGTAAATGCAGCACAGCTCCAGGGTCATCGTTGCTACCAGGTGCAGGAATGACGTCACCATGTGGTCCCCAATGGGCCTTGGATCAGTTCAGGCTCTCAAGGGGGACGATGACCCAGCAGGCTAAGGAGTCAGGATCCCCAGGTCTCTTCTCAGGGGGGCACCTCCCAGGAAACTCCGCCAGAGTGGATGGCCACGCCGGCTCTCCTGCGGTAGCCTCGGTTCTCACACTCTGGTGAGCATCAAGCCCACCTGGAGGACATGTTAGAACAGATTCCCGAGCCCCCTCCCAGCTTCTCATTCAGCGGGTCCAACTGAGGCACAGGTTCCCAGGGGACCGTGCCGCTGCTGGGCCAGAGAACCGCTGCTCTGCAGAAATCCGTAACAATGCACTCGGCCCCGGCCAGGGGAGAGACAGGCCTCCCAAGGTGACAGAGTGCTGGGCCGTGGGGCCTGCGCCAGGGTCCCGGGCCAGGTGCGTGGTCTGGCCTCCCGCGGAGGGTGTCGCCAGGGTGGTGTTGAGCTGTAATCATTGTTTTTCTTCCAGAAGTGTGCTCAGTAGACTGTGGCACTCACGGCGTCTGCATCGGGGGAGCCTGCCGCTGTGAAGAGGGCTGGACAGGCGCCGCTTGTGACCAACGCGTGTGCCACCCCCGCTGCATTGAGCACGGGACCTGTAAAGATGGCAAATGTGAATGCCGAGAGGGCTGGAATGGTGAACACTGCACCATTGGTAGGCAAACGGCAGGCACCGAAACAGGCACATATTGCTTTATTTTCATAAATCGTAGATCGATAGTGATGGTCGTGCATTGCAACCGGCTGTTCCTTCAGGGACACGAGTGCTCTCCAACCTTCTCGCTGCCTCTCCAAATCCCCACGGGGGTGGCGAAAGGAAAAGCAAGGTTCCCTATTGGAAAAGGCTTTCCCTGCTTTCCAGAATTCAAGATTGGGAGGAAAGGACCGAATTAGAAGATCCATCCAAATTACTGATCTTGGGGAGGGGAAATGCACATGCATGGGAAATTGTTAGGGCCTGGAGATTCAAGCTCCCCAATGACTGTGGTCTGCCTGTCACCCCTTTTTCGATGTTCACCCAGCTGGCTGGGTCCCTGGATCCCTGCTTGCTGGCAGCAATGGAACTCATTTATTTTAGACAAGGTTGGATGCAGGCAGGCTCCCAGGTTTCCTGGGCAGCCAAGGACCACTGTCAGAGGTTTGAGCATCCTCTTGCTGTCCCTAGACCAGGCTTCCTCCTGGGCCCATCACCACCCCCGTCATTGAATGCCTCCTCTGGTCCCATTTCATTCTCACTCAGCCCCCTCTCTGTATAAGCTTCCAACTGAGAGGGTTTTAAAGATCATTTCCTTTGTTGAGAAGTAATAGTTCTCAAGTTTTTGTTTTTTGGGGGTTTTTTTTTGGGGGGGGGGGTGAGCATTTGTTTGTTTTTTGTTATTCTTATAGTTTGAGTGGGGAAATACTTGATTGACTGTACCCAATGTCCCTTTAAGTGAGGAGAAGAAAGCCAAAGCTCTGGTTTCCACATCTCTCAGACAGTTGAGCGCCCCTACATCTTACCTCCAGTTTGTTGTTGTTGTTGTTGTTGTTTAATATATTTTATTGATTTTTTTACAGAGAGGAAGAGAGAGGGATAGATGAGAGAGAAACATCGATCAGCTGCCTCCTGCACACTCCCCACTGGGGATGTGCCCGCAACCAAGGTACATGCCCTTGACCGGAATCGAACCCGGGACCCTTGAGTCCGCAGGCCGATGCTCTATCCACTGAGCCAAACCGGTTAGGGCATTACCTCCAGTTTTCAGCTCTGCTGTTTTATCAAGTCAGGTCCGGGGTCCATTTCATGCCAAGCTGGCTAATTCACTTGCTTGCATGAAATCACTCAGAGATGTCTCCAGCCAAACTCCTGCCTTGCCCGCTTGAAGTCACTTGGGTTCTAGCTGTCAAGTTGGGGGCCCTCTTCGCTGTCCCACCCCAAAACCCTAGTCATAGGTTGTCCACCTGGAGTGAGAGACGGGGGTGAGGAGCTTATCCAGGGCTGACTCGTGGGGCCAGACTCAGTTTCCCATGCTGTTCATTTGGGCGCTCAGGCAGAGGTAAAGTGCACTCTGCATTAGACTTCCCTGATCCATCTAATTGGACATCCAAGGGGCAGTGTGCCGATCGGGCCACGGCCGTAGCACTGGGACCCTGCCGGGACAGCCTGTTGGCAGTGAATTGTTTTTGCAATCTCTCAATGATGCTTCAGACCCTGCTCCCCCTGCAGCCACTTTCATCTTCAGCTCCCTGCAGAGTCAGGGGGAGAATTCAGAAGACTTTCAGGGGAGGGGTGTGCACAGCCCACTGCAGGACAGTTTGAGATTCTTACTAATAGCTTCCACTGTCAGGGACGTTCCCTGTGATATATTTTTGCATGCCTACTGTGATTTAAACACTTCCCAGTTCTCCATACCTCTATTGCCCTGACCTTTCCCCCAGAAGAGCTCTTGCCCGCCCCCCCCCCCCCAATAATCTTTAGGTAGAAAATCTACTTTCTTTCCATCCACACAACCCAGCTTCCCCTCCCCAGGGCTCTCCCCTTCCCACATCTGCCGAGGATGTAGTGCCCCACAGGGATGCCTGCTGGCTGTCTCCTCCCTACCGCCCTCTCTACTCTGGGAATAGCTCACAAGAGGGCAGCCCAGATGGATCAGAGCAAACCACGGCCGGCGGGGCAGAATCTGGCCTGCTGCCTGTTGTTCTATGGCTTTTGAGCTAAGAACAGTTTTTACATTTATTATTAAGCATTGAAAAAAATTTAATATCTTCTTGCACTTGACAATTACATGAAATTCAAATTTCAGTGTCCATAAACAAATGTTGTTAGTAGACAGCCACACCCTCTCATAGGTGTACTGTCAGTTTCCACATGTGTCGTTGTGTTGAATGATTGGGACAGAGGCCTCCTAGTCCACAAAGCCATTTGTTATCTGGTCCTTTACAGAAAAAAAAAAAAAAAAAAAAAGGCCAATCCTGAATTAGAGAGTCACACAATTCTTGATGGAGAGAGAGGAGAAAGAGAGGTGGGTTAGCTTGGATGAGGAGAAGGACCCCTGTTGCAGCTTGAAGGGCATCAGGGGCCGAGAGAAAAGGAAAAGGTGCCGGTATCAGCACATGGAGTGGAGAGAAAACTAGAGTTGAGGTGAAGTGTCTCTGGGGCCTTTGGAAATGAGATGAGAAGATGACTCAGTAGAAAATGGTGAGGACATAGCCAGCAGAGAACACAGGAGATGTCTCGTTCTAGCTAGCCCTCCGGGAAGGATGCATAGGAAAAAGGTGTTTCTGCTACTTGAAATGTTTGGTTCAAGATTCACATCTTCGTGCACTAAGATACATGAGTTCTTGAGAGACATGGAGGAAATGCAAATTTACATGCCTCGTCAAGCTCCCAAAATGAAGAGAGTGGTGATCCAGGCAAGCCTCTTGTTCAAAACAGTGATCTCTCGTGACTTTATGAGTTACTTACAACCGTGTAATTTTCAAAGATCTTTATCACCAAGTCTTTGCTTGTGAGAAATCAGAGCTCTCTGGTTTCATTTGTAGGATAGATGCTGTCTCCTCATAGCTGTGTTCCCTGGGGTTTACTCAAAAAAAAGGCCAGACATACCTTGGTTGCTGAGACTTGCTATTCAGAAGCTAGAGATGTTCATACGCACATAATTGCTTCCTTTGCTTTTCCACCTCTGGCCCCAGAGCTGTTGCGTGAAGTTTTCATCTTTTATTTTGAGCAGACACTCCTGTCCATTCGTTTTAAGTAAATGCCACAATTTATAAACACAGAGAAAGGAAAGAGGGGCTCCTTGGTTCACTCCAAGCAGAGCCTCAAATGCTGTATTTTGAAAATAGAAATAGATAAGAATGAAATGGCACCTGGCCTGCAAACAATGTACTGAGGGGTTGGGGGTGAGGGGGAGCACTGGGTGGCTATGGTTGGGGAAATTGGGTTGCCTGTGGCCTATTTTCAGAAGGTCATAGGGAGGCTGTTTGCTTGGGTCATTGCCAATAGTCCACTGAGTAACTCCCATCAGCACTTGTGGATCAGATTTATTTTGCTGAAGGAAACAAGATGATAGATTGCGGTGGCGGGGCGGGGGTCGAGGAGTGGGGAGGATGAGGGTAAAACCATAGACTTCTAACACAATAGGGTAGAGTCATCGGGATCTAGCCATGTTTGGCCAAATGCACTTTTGGAATTTTTTCAACAAAAACATCGTTTTTATATTTGGAAAGTGAGTACATATCACTAGAGATTAAATATAAGGAATACCATTTCAATGGTAACCATTAGAGCTAAGTTATTGGTAGCCTGGATTCCACCAAGCAACAATTCTTATATTACCTCTTCTAACAAGTTAATACAAGGTATGGCTAAAGTTACAGAATTGCATAAAGAAGAAATAAGCTTTGAATCCAAATCAAGCACAATTCATGTATATCTTTGCAATATATTAGCATTATTTGGATAGGCTGCGTTTATTCTTATGAATAAGTCAGAAGGCATATTGTGTGGGTAGAATAGCTTTATTCTAAAATGCGTTGTTTTTTCTATAACCTGCCCCTACCACCACAGCCACCCCTTATTAATATAGGGGATTTAACTGCAGAAAGCCATCCAAGGCTATAGCACTAGGGCATAAAGAAACCAAAGAATAGGTCAAAAATCACGACCAACTATGGTAAACTGGGAGAAGCGTCTCTTGCATTATAAAGAAATAGAATAGGTGTTAGTTGTGTTTTGTGAGCAGAATAGTTGGGCAGTACAGGGAGAAACCGACAATCATGTAGCCGTTGAATGCAAGGAGGAAAGCTAATTATCTCCTGAATGTGGACTGTCCGGACATCCATTCTGAATAATACAACCTAACATGCCCATAGAATAAATCTACCAACACTAGGCACCGACCCTAGGTGAACTGTTGGGTATCTGGGCAGCGAGTAATGTCTGTGATGGTTATTTCAACTTGTTTGTTTTGTCTTATGTGATCCTGACCTGCAGTTGCTTTTCAGAATCATGAGGACTCTTTCTAGGACCGTGTGGGGCTGAGTGACCTGCCCATGTGCCACAAGTCAGAAAAGTTTTCCCTTTCCTCTGTCGCACTGGGGCCCTTCTATTTTTCCTCTTTAATTGGTTGGGGGAAGAAATAGGTTCTTGTGATGTTAATAAGGAAAATGAGTCTTTACCCAAGGTAGAACCAGCCGTGAGAGGATCTGATGGGCTGATTAAGTGATTGTCATCTAAAGTAGACAGGTCACAGTCCAAGAGGGAGAGAGCCTCAGAACTACGGGGAACAGGTTGGGAAGAAAACGGCTGTCAAAATTAGCCAACTTCAGACTGAATGCGGCTGCTTCTGCATCGCAGTCCAGCTTCATTCTATGTTACGGAAACTTTCTTCCTGAAGCTATTACCCTTGAACATCGCACTTTTGTGACTCTACCCTGAGATCAAACTGAGATGAAATTAACCACGGTGGAAGGGAGGCCTCCTTACCACCAGGTCTGTGGAAGCAGCTAATTCTCCGATTGGTTAATTAACCCATTCCTCTGGGGGCCCTGACTTGGAGTCTGGCCTAGGAGCTTCATCTTTTTTTTTTTTTTTTAAGTAAAACCCTAAAGTGATGGTCTTTCATGTTAAAAATTATAAACAACTCTTAGCAAAGAACAAAAGATGTTCCACTTCTGATTTGTCCCCCCACCCCCCCGACCCCCACAATTTGGCCAAAATGTGAGCCTTCTTATTGAAGACCGACAGTCGCCGTGTGCCCAGAAGTTCTCGCTGAATCTGGGTCAGGCGGTCTGCATAGGTTTCTTACCCAAACCCAGAACAAGGCCAGGAGGTAGAAGTTACAGGGACACATTTTCACGGCACTGCAAAAGGTGAGCTACAACGAAAGGGGGAAACTGCCTCACCAATTTAGAACACACGTGGATGAGATCTCTAAGTTCCTGTCCACATGTCCAGAATTTTATTGCTTTTGATGCAAAATCATGAATGGGCTGTTCTAGCACAATCAGATCTTTCTTCTGTTGGAGCAGGGAGAGTTTCCTGCTTGGCTCCATAATATACATTTTACATTAAAGGGTAGATCAAGCAGAGGGCTGGCTCAGCTGGTGATGTGTTGTTGAATTATTGAAGATAGTCAGTGGTGCTTTGCTGTTAGTTTTTCTGCTCATCTTAGTTCCCATCTCTATCCAGTTTATCTAGTGCAGCGGTTCTCAACCTGTGGGTCGTGACCCCTTTGGGGGTCGAACGACCCTTTTACAGGGGTTGCCTAAGACCATGGGAAAACACATATATAATTACATATTGTTTTTGTGATTAATCACTATGCTTTAATTATGTTCAATTTAAAACAATGAAAATACATCCGGCATATCAGATATTTACATTAGAATTCATAACAGTAACAAAATGACAGTTATGAAGTAGCAACGAAAATAATTTTATGGTTGGGGGTCAACACAACATGAGGAACTGTATTAAAGGGTCGTGGTACTAGGAAGGTTGAGAACCACTGATCTAGTGTATCTTTGGTGCATTGAAAGACATTCTTACATAGTCTGAATAACCAGGCTCCACTTCATCCATTTATATTCGTGTTTGTTAAAAGAGGAAGATGGTGTTAAAGTAGGGGCTCGTCTATCTGTGTCCACTGCTCTTGGACTCAGGACAATGCAAGTGTGATAATGAAGTGCTCAAGACAGAGGCTTTTGTGTGCATCTTCCCAAGGTCAAATCTAAGCAAATTTCCTAATGTCTGTGTGCCTCAGTTTCTTTGTCTGT
Organism: Myotis nattereri; assembly: GCF_964212035.1. Lineage (NCBI taxonomy): Eukaryota > Metazoa > Chordata > Mammalia > Chiroptera > Vespertilionidae > Myotis > Myotis nattereri. The sequence goes on from NC_138080.1 coordinate 102,279,980, forward strand.
AAAATGGGGATACTAAAACTACCTACCTCACTGGGTTACATGTAAAGTACTTGGCACAGTGTCCACCATACAGTAAGAGCCAAATAAATGTGAGCTGATGTCATCATCATCACCGTCACATCACATCATTATCTAGGACCAGTGTAAGAAACTAAAGGGCAGGGAGGATTATCAAACTCAATTCTCACTAACGCATTTCTACTAATTTTGACCTCCCTTTGACCTGTCTGCCTTCCATCCATGGGGCAGTTGATAGCATGTGAAAAATAACACCGACCCACTATTAATTTCCTTAAAAAAGTCCTGTAATGTGGCTGGAACCTGGTTCTTACAGAGAAGCATAAACTGCCTCTCTTACTGGAATTAAACCTGCTTCTCTTAGCAAACATCCCAATAGTGCCTGGAATCAAAAATCTGAATGTCCTTATGTTAGTAGAGGCGTATTGTGAAGTTGGAGTTGGCTACTTTCAACCAAAATGTCTCAAACTGGGTCTATGAGAACTTGTTTTTAACTCTGGATTGACTTTTATAATAAGTACAGTTTTAAAAAATAAAACCTTTTTATAAAGTAGAAGTTTGGGGTTCTGCTGTTATCGGATAGAACAAAATTTCAGACATGAGGACGGATATTCTTCTCCTCTAAGAAGGAACCGGGCATCTCTCATGTTTGAGGATGCTGCCAGGTCAGGGTCTCTTAGAACACCTTGTCCCGGCCTCTTCTTGTCTTACTCCATCTCGTTCCTCAGGGCTCTGGGCGCCACATTTATATTTGCGGTGGTGCCGTGCACAGGAACAACCCAGGAGGCTCTCCTTAGTAGCACACATCCCTTTGGGAGACCCAAACTCTCACTGATTTCTGTTCCTATCCAGCCCAATAAGCTCCACAATTATCCTCATTCCTCCCGCGCCGCAATTGCTCCACTCCTTGGAGCAAGACCCATGGGTAACATCTGGGTAGTCTTTGCAACCCCTTGGCTCGTCTCCTGGGTTATCAGGAGCCACACAGAGAATCCCAGATGCTCCTGTGAGAGGCAGATTTCGCGTTTCTTCCCAAGTTGCCTGCCTAATGGGGTTCCATCTCAGACCAGGCCGCTGCTGTTACCGCGCTCTGTTTTACAGCCTCCTTCAAAAGGCTCGCCTCGGTGGCCTTTGGAAAACAGGTGTCATCGCTGCACAAACCCACCAGCCAGAGGCCGGTCCCGTTGCTTTCCTCCTTGTCCTTCTGTCGTGCATTGCTGTGCATCATTGTCATCGGACCCTCCGAAGGCCACCCTGTCATTGACCATTTCTGAGCTTTTCCCTTCACGGGTAACAAAGAGACCGCACCAAATCGCGCAGCTAGGAGGGAGCTAAGTATTTCATCATAAACATTCTCGGGATAATTAGAACGGATTAAATTACAAGAGGAAATGCATTTAGTTAATCTTTCTTCTAATTAAAAAAATATCCCTAGTTTTAAGTAAAGTGTTTGTTCTTTAAAACATATTTTCTTTGTAATCAGTGAAGGGGGAGGAGGCCTGGTCGGTCCTCAATGATAGGAAGCAACATCTGCAAAGTAATTAAAAGCTGCCAGCCAGCGGGTTTTTTTATTATTATTATTGAGATCCTTAGGGAGCCTGCTCAGTCTCCTCTGGTGGCTTTCACCACGGAATTCTCCGCAAACGACCTCATTCCGTGGCTCGTGGTGGCGTTACTGTCTTTCTGTTCCCAGGTCGTTGAAGATGTCATTGACTCCTCTTGGTCAAGTGCCAACTGAGGAGACTAATTCGGTAGAGGTATATATACTTCTCCACATGGTCAGGGAAATTAGTCAAAATGAGTAGGTGACATGAGACATGGCTCAACTCAACTGCAGAACTTACTCCCACTCTCAACCCAAATATTTCTAGAAGTTTCTGTGGGGTCTTACATGCTCACGATTAGCCCATTCAGGCTCTTCCAGCTTGGTGTTCTCATTAAAGCCTGCTGCCTATGAAATTCACTTCAGGGGAACCTTACAGGGCCACCCCTCTACCAGGGTCCATGCCAGGGGTGTGTGAGCCGGCACCCTTAGCCCCACTTAGCTGAATTCACACAGCGAAGGAGAGGCTGCCACCCTCCCCCACGCCGGTGCACTTTATCAGCTGGCTCCATCCATGCTCCTTTGAGAAAACAGCCTTTCACGTTTTGCCAATAGCTCCTCTTGCTTACCTCCAGGGCTTGTCCCAGGGCTGAGCTGCACAACAGACACCAGGGGGTCCTTTGCCTCTGCTCACCTCCCCCGGCCCTCAGACACCCCGCACACTCCCAGGGCTGGTGGGGGTTGCCCCAGTTCTTCACACGCAGCCAGGCTCCAAATCCCAATTTGGACTCGGGTAGGACCCCTGGCATCTTCACAGCTATCTCTTCACAAAAACCTCCTGCCTCTCCTCCTGTATGTCAAGGGTTCCTTCCACTCTGCGTCAGCTCAAGGGCAGATGAGAGCCCTGAGGTCTCCCACCCTCAGGACGGTTATGTCACGGGAGGAATGGAGAGAGAACAGCTTCCATATCCTCCAGGCTCCAGGCTTCCAGCAGTTTCTGGCGTGGCTCTTTGAGGCTGACGGCTCTAACCACCCAGTGCCACGCAGCCCAAATCACTACATCACCACAACAACTGCATCCTGCCAGACCCCAGAGAAAGGAAGGTTCTAGAGACAGAAAGCCCCACATCAGTGCTGCTCAGAAAAAAATTAAAATTGATGAGACTCTCGGGCCACACATTTCAAGCGTGGCCGCAGCAGCACCTGCTCAAATTGGCAAAGACGTCGCTCAGAACGTGGCCCAGAAGGGTCGTCTGTGTAAGCAGAGTCCCGGGCTCTGATACATGTGAATGGCATTTCTTTTTTTTTTTCTTTTTTTAATGATGCTTTAACATCAAGAGGAATTGCCAGACAGCCCTAATTGTCTAGAAATAATGCCAGAGGGTGGAGGCCCCAATGGTTATGAAATAACCGCCTCCCAAGCACCAAGGAGACCTTTGTACCTGAGATTATCCCAACAAGTGAACAAGGCGACCGCATCGGAAACACGCACTCTCAAACGACAGGAAACACAAAGCCACCAGCGGCTTCCACTTTGCAGGGTGTGTCTAGCAGCAGGCAGTGAGCCGTTCCTCTCCGTGAGGGCCAGGAGAGCCCAGAGCCCAAATGTCACTGCTGACCGCCATGCCCATGGACTAGGAGAGAGACTGAAGACATTGGAGGCGTAAGAGAAACTAGCTTTTCCCTGTTAACTGGGGAGCGCAGGCACATCGAGTTGGGCCCCTTACGCATGTGGCTGTCAACACCACGCCATACCTTGAATGTGCACTGACTTAACTTTTTAGTTCCATTTTAATGGGGCCAAGAAAGAGCTGGATCCCTTCACTTACAGACCTGCTCTCTGGGGGTCTCATATGGGAAATGTTATCATAGCCTAGAGCCGCCTGGTGCAGGAACCCACCTACCCGAGTTAAACAGCTTGGAGCACATAATACACAACACCCACTCCACACTCTCAAAGTCTCCCACACGGCGTTTGTGGAATGTAACATCCTCCTCTCCGCTCACTATGAACACTCGCTGGCGATGCATTGCTCTTGTCCTTATGGTGCGGTGAGCAGGTGGGGCTGGTGTGGGGAAAGGTGTAGCAAAGGAGTTAAATGCAGGAGCTCTGGGATCTGACAGGCCTGGCTTGGAATCCAGCCTCCATCAGCTGCAAGCTGGATGGCCTTTGCCCGGTTATGTAACTTCTGTATCCGACTTTTTCCATCCGTCAGTCAGAAACAATGACACCTAAGGGCGACTGTCGTGAGGACTTTACTTAACACAGTGTTAACACTCCATAAATGTTCGCTTAGCCCTGGCCGGTTTGGCTCAGTGGATAGAGTGTTGGCCTGCAGACTGAAGGGTCTCAGTACAATTCCGGTCAGGGCACATGCCCAGGTTTCAGGCATGATCCCCCGTAGGCAGCGTGCAGGAGGCAGCCGATCAATGATTCTCTCTCATCATTGATGTTTCTATCTCTCTCTCCCTCTCCCTTCCTCTTTGAAATTAATTTTAAAAAATAATAATAATTAGCGCCACACCATCCTGCCTTGACCTTAATTTGCCCAGTGTGTCTTTTCAGAGCGACAAGTTAAGGGAGCATTAATGTTGTCATATGACCACACAAGCCAGAGGGCCAAAACTCCAGGAAGAGAGGCTGGTGGGAACCCTGATGGGTTAAGCCAGGTGTCTGGGCCCTCCTCCTGTTTCACTCCTGCGGGAGGAGCTTGGGATACCTGGGTTATATGGCCTAAAGAAGGGAGAACCGAGGGAGCAAGAGACAAGCAGGGAGAGTGTAGAAATGGCCCAGGGAGGATCCAACTGCCATTGTAACAACATGTGTGTTAGAAACAGAAGCCAGAGAACCACATGTATGTTATCGCGTGCATGTCAGGGCCCACACCTGCTCTGTCTGCTTCCAGCTGAGCAGTGGCTGCTGTGTTCATTCATTTGTGGAGCATCGGCTGAGCACCTGATGGGGGCTGGGTGCAGCCCATACTTCCTGTGGGTGACCCCTGGGCAGCGGGGCTCAGAGAGAAGGGGTTAACAGAGGGGTGGCAACAGTCTGAGGAAATGTAGACCCCCACTGCTTAGCCTCCTCATGAAACTTTGCTGTTTTCTAACTCAAGACACCTTTCCTGGAGTTTCTGCCAATAATTTTTGGTTGACTTCTCAGCATTCTTCCTCGCTCACAGCTTCCCAAGGCGATCAGGAAAGAAGGAAGCCTTCGACTTCAAATGGTAGTTTGAGTTCATTTGTTACACAATGTAATTAAGTAAAAGAAAGCAGTCAGGTATCAAACTGTGTGGATACACACAAATGACTCCCTCATAGCTGTTAATATTTTCAACAATGCAAGAAATTTAGTTAAATCAAATGAAGATGGCAACTCATTAAATTTTTATTTTCCTCCCTATCCTTATTTATCTTTTAATCCTCCATATATGGCACAACGTGTTCTTGTTAAATAACACTCGTTAATTAAGCCTCATCTTCTCTTAGCTGTGGCTATATTTTTTATTGATTAGGAAAACCTTCAGACGTTTATAGTCTAATTTAGTTGGCTTACTGCTTGGGCATCTCTCAGGAAGAAAACCTTGAGGTTTAAAGGTGGAATGACTGGCGAGGGAAGGGAGTGGGAGAAACCGAGTTTTCTTTTCGTCCCCCCTGGCAGGAGGAGGCTGGGCCGGCCTCTCCTCTGTTAGGGGAGTTGGCCTAGATTTGGATAATGAGGGCACTATGAATTCGGGCTCTTTGTTGACTGCAAGAAAGGGGAGGGAAGACAGAAAGAGTTGTAGATGCCAATGACCCTGAGTGGATGAGACTAGTAGAGCAAAGTGAGTGCACCACGCAGGCGGTAGGACAGTAGGGAGTGGTTTCAAATGGGAATGGGAAGCGCAACTGGGCAGGGCAGACACGCCCACCTCCCTGCTGAATGTTGCCCGGGAGCCTAGTTTTGCCAAATTTTCTAATTCTCGATAGAAGCCAGAAATCAGGGTTGTTATGCATAGTCTCCCAATTCTCAAAAGTTGGCAAGCAATTCAAAGTGTGCGAGAGTGCTGTGCAGGTCCTGAAAACGAGATGGGTTGGGAGCAAAGGGACCCCCATCTGTGGCCATTGACACATCCCCTCTGCAGGTTGGAACTGAATCCGGGAACATCACTGGCCTGGATTGAGATGGGGACAGCTTTGGCTCCTTTTCTTTGATAGCCCAACTCTCCTGGTGACCGGTTTAAGCTGGCGGAGGTCTCCATACCAGGGTACAATGGGGACACTTTGCACTTACACAGTGAATTTTCTCCAAGGAGCTCAAAAGATTTTGTGTTGCCTCAGTCAACCTCACAACAACCCCCAGGAAGCAGGCAGGTAGCTATTGCCCCCAGACACACAATGAGCCTCAACAGAGAGCATTGTACACAGGCAGCTAGGTTGACTCATTGATTTAAATCCATGGCCTCCATACTTGGCAAGCACAGCATCCAAGAGGCATGGGTTTCCCTTGACTGCCCCCTCTGCTGCCCTTTTTGGCTTTTCTTCCTTCCATCTGCTCTAGTTGACAGTTAAGCCCCACATCTCAACAATGTACAGGCAAACCCCGCCAGCAATCACTTCCTGTCGTGTGTGTGTATGTGTGTGTGTACACATCTGTGTGTGCATGCATGTGTGTGCGCCCATCTGACTTCGCAGCAGGCGCAGCATGGTCCATCCCCACCCATTCCAGCATGCCTCCACACTGGTCTTTGGTCTGATGCCACGCTCTGAAATGCTACTTTTGCAAATGTTCAACACCTAGAAACTTCAAATAGGTGTCTTTAGGATTCTAGACAGGTGCTAATGACTCATGCTGCTGGGGGCTCCCACGTCACTTTCTCTTCCTTAGACCAATAGAATTTCCATCTCCCTCACAGAGCCGGCATCCGTGCCCACTCTTTGGCCAATGGGTTAACAGGAATGGCCATGTAAAGCTGTGATGAGGGCCCCAGTGCTACAGTGAAGGGCTGGGAGCAAAGATCTCTGAGTTGCTTTGAGTGAGACAGCCGAGAAAGTCACACTGACCAGCAGTGATTGGAGTTCTACCTCTGTCATCATTTCCCCTCTGTGACTGCCCAGCCCCTTCCTCCCCCCCACCCCCACCCCCACCCCCACCCCTGCTTCATAGGCATAGCGCTCTCTACCCTGCTCTATTCAGAGGGATCTTCCCAGAGAGAAGGTTACCAGCAGGGTAACCTTGTGATCCTTCTCCCAGGAGAGCAGAGCACAAGTGTCCTGCATTTTACAGATCGCCCTGTTCTTCCTCCCAAATCAGCTCAGCCCCTTCTACCGTTCCCAGCATGATAGTGCACTGCAGTCACTCACCATCTCTGCCCGCGAGTGTGTCATAAACACTCTTCAGAGGCAGGTGCAGGACCAGAGAAACACGTGGCCATTTCAAATGCGTGTGCTGGGGAGAGAACTGGACTTATTGACCTTAGATGACCAGAGGCTGGCGTGCCCACCCACTTCCCACCTGACCCCGCCAATCAGACACTGACCAGTCAAAGCAGACTGCCTCCTCTGGGGCTGTAGACTTGAAAGATCCCACAGAAAAGTGTTGGCAATCTCTTGGTCTGGTCAGAAGTGCAGTGGCTTGAGCAGCCAGATCCAATCATGCTGATTTAGCTCGTCCCAAGAGGTCAAAGTCAATATTGCATGTCTCTAAGGTAGGAGATGTTTGAAGTACTTGAAGAGGTGGCTTTCTTTGCTGCCTTGGGAGAAGGTGACTTGGCTGTCTGCGTGGCTGTTCAGAACGGAAACTTTCAAAGGTCAGCGAGGCTCCTCTTGAGCTTCATTCATCACGCCTCTCAAGGTGTCATGCCAACAAGTCACCGTTTGTATGTTTGATCCACATACACGAACATACATACATTCTTGGGAGTTAAAGGTCACCCTGTTGGGGACACCTCTGGTATAACAGCCTCAGAATGACATTCTAGAAATTCAAAAATGTCAGGGAGGCCCCTGGCATCCTCGGTGCTGCCAAATCCAGTGAAGCCCAAAGTGTCCTGTCGGACAGTGTATGGAACACCACCGGAAATGACCCCGGGCAGTAGGTCTGCCGGCAGATTCAAGTCCACCCGGCTGAACTGGCCTTCGGGTCCAATTGGCTCCTACAGGCAATCAGGGACAGCCAGGGCGGTTCTCGTGTAGACGCACTGGTCAGCAGGAAGTGGCACTCCAGGCTGAGCTAAGTGTCCGGCTAGACCAGCAGGCCCCGTGGACGCCGGGTTCACTGCTCTCGGCACACTGGGACGGCTCTTCCTTGCCATTTGCATTCTGTTCCCATCACCAGTGAGATCGGGTTACACCAAGTAATGCAACCTTAAAATATTTTCTGAGCAGTGAAGGTGCATATGACAGCGTTATAAAATCATGTCTTTCAGCAGACATTAACCCGTTACTGATCCTGATCACAGCGAGGTAAAAAGCCAAAAGCCAAGATCGTGAGGGGAAGGAGGTAGAGGCCCTGGAAACAGCATGAGACCAGTTCATACAGGCAGTAGTTCAAGCCAGGCTGGGAACTATAGAGGCTAGAAATGCACATTGCTGGAGGGGAGGGGGGTTCCTGTTTGTTTGTTTTCCTACCAGGCTGTGCCTTCACCCCTTTCCCTTGCAACCAAGCCTTGGAACATGGTCTCTGGGAGAGTCCATTCCTTCAGTTTGGCCAAATGCTGGCTCAGGTTTATACCAAACCACTGTGGACTAAAATAACGAGAAAGGCCAAATAATTGATTTTTTTTATGTGTTTTGAATTTACTGATTGACTGAATTCCCTTTTCAGATAATAACAGCTCACACTTATCCAGCCCCTGTGCTGGATTCTTCACATAGCTTCTCTCATCTACTCCTCATATCAATTTTATGAGGTAAAATCTATTACCAGCATCATTGTACAGGTGAGAGACCTGGCTCTGAGAGGTTAAGCAATTGGTGTAAGTCGTAACGTAACTGTCAGCCACAGGGGAAGGTGAGTTCTAAATCCGGGTTCACTCGACAGAGACCAGGGGTAGCCATTACACTGTTTTGATCACCTGCTTTGACCCCAGGTAGTGGCAGCAAGAGGATGGTGTTGGAGGGCAGCAGTGAAATGAAGGTATATGGCACCAGGGAGACAGCCTCTTCTGTTAGGAAAGTCACCCCCTGCAGGAGTGTCTCTTTGGTGATGGGGGGGCAATTCCCCTGGCAGAGCACTTTGGGGTGTTCTGCTTTCCCAGTGTCCCCCAGGCCAAAAATGCACTAAGTGATCTCAGATTCCGAAAATGACTCCCTGCTCTCAGCCCAGGCATCACTGGCCAGCGTCCCTAAATTCAAGCTGACTTTCTATCAGGAGTTCACATTTCCACCAACTTTTCATTAAATTAATTATTCAAAACAATTCCGAGTTCGCGTTCTCACAGCAACTGTAACTCTGCCATGACTATATTAAGGCGTAAATTGAACAGCATGTTTTACAATAAAGTTAATTTTATATTCACCAGAGAACTGAGTTATAGTTGCTGTGGGAACCATCATTTCGGATCTCTCCACTCTGGTGCATTTAAATTCTCAAGCTCAGCATGGCACAGTGCAGTGTGTTCTGCATGGACGCTCACTGCCTTCAGACCTCGGCCTGGCGATCCTGAACTTGGAGACCTGTCCAGGTCTAACGTGGCAGCCTTCTAGTTTGCCCAGACTTCTTGCTTATCCTAGTACCTATGACACTTTACAGAGAAGTAGCCACAAAAACAAGATGATGCCCGTTTTATCTTGAAAATGTCAGTTTGGGGGAGGCGATGTCTCTTTGAAGCTCCAGTGGGGAGGAGCACCAAATCTCGGGCAGCGTCAGTGACAGCAGGCGAGGCCATTGCACTTGTGCGGAGCCAGGATTCCTATCCAGGGTATTTTGGGATCTGTGCTGTATTATCCAGCACACACGGGTGACCTCTGAAAGGTCCAAGTCCTTGCACGTACTATTAATCACGCGGGCACGCGCAGCTGTGCGTCAGAACTTATTGGAGCTCGGGAAAAGCTAAACCACATTTCCCACAGCCATGTAAAACCCAAGTGTCTCTAAATCAAGACGCATTGCGGGGCCTCTCTAAAAGGTACATCAGCAGAACTGGGCTAGAACTCGGGCTGAGTCCTGGTGGTGTGGCATCCGTCGCATACACCAAGGTGAAGACGGGGGCTTGTTGGGAAGGAGTAGCAGAGGGAGATGACACTCTGAGATGGTCAGAGAGGTGAGGACTCCATCTACAAGGATCATCGATTGCTGGAGCTTTATTGGAAAAATCAGTCGTGCTTTCTGCCTCCTGGGGGTTGCTCTGCTGCAGTTTGGGAGTATGGGGGAGACTCTGCAGGTCGGCAGCTGAGCAGCAGGCCCCAGTCACCATTCCATCATCCATTTAGCTAAAATGTGACTGAGCAGAAACCTACCGCTGTTCTGCATGTTTAAAATGTATTTGAAAGGAGGGATTTTTTGTTTCTGTAAATGAGAGGATTTGGAAGACGACATTCTTGCCTGCTAAGGGCAAGCTCATTATGCAGAACTAAAGAACAGCACCTAACAAAGCGTAGGCCAGATTGTGGGGATCCTGGCTCCCATTCTGTACTCTTTCAGAAAACAAGTCTCTTTATTCCCATGCCATGCCACACATAAATACACCTGCTGGTGGAGACTATTGCGAAATTTGTATCTAAAGACCCTGTAAGGGCCGGTGGCCTCCCCTCAAGTCCTTGATCAGCTAAAATCTGTGTTAAGAAAAGGACTAGAACACTACATGCGAATAGAGTTGCAAAGAGCAGCAGCAGTTCTTGATGACTCAGGGTTACCTGGGTCACAAGGGTGGGAAAGAGTGAATGATGGAAGTCACTGGATTCATGTGTAAGGGTGGGGATGGGAGACGACTTGCCAGCCAGAAGAAAGAAAAAAGAGGACAGATTGAAATGTTTTTATAGTTTCTGCACCAGGCAGAAAGTAACATAAAAGAAGATAAAATATGGTTACTGTATGAGGTCATTGGACACATCGTGTTTTGAGAACAAATCATCAGAGAATTTGGAGAGATTGGTAAGGAAGGCTTGATAAATTAATGAAGATAGATAGATGATAGATAGATAGATAGATAGATAGATAGATAGATAAAGGATGGATGGATAAATGGCTGGGTGGCTGGATGGAGGATGGATGGATTGGATGGATGGATGGAGATTGCTTTTTCTTTTAGTGTGTTTGAGTGCCATAATTCATATGGATCAAGCTGACCCATAGGAATAAATAAAATGCAAAGGGATTAAAAGTCCAGGTATAATAACCTGGGAGGGTTTTGGGGGTGGTCCAAGGAGACCTGATTGCCAAGAACTAGGCAAAGCTGGTGAAATAAATGCAGCTGCATGATCTGGGGTCATTACATTAAGAAAGTTAGGAAGTTTGCTTCCTAGAAGTTTGCTTGCTAGAGCTGTTAGATTGTCAAGCCTGACCCTAGGGACAAAGCCTGGGTGACCCCCAAGTCCTCTGCTCTCCTCCACCCATGCCATCATTTCCCTTCAGTTCTAGATGTTGTTTTCAATAGTAAAGCAACTTGAAGAGGCAGGAAGAATCATCACAAAAACCAGCGTCCTCAAGCTCATTTGTTTGCTGATCCCCAACTGAGGAGTTTAATTTGTTTGCATCCACCAGAGTGTTATTTTATGGACAGTGTATTTCATCCTCGGCATTTGTGTCCCAAAAGTCTTTCCTTTTGTAGAGATGTGTAGCGAACCCTAACCACATATGGAATTAGCTGTGCCTTGTAGTCATGGTAGCAGGGCATGGTACAATGCCCAAACCACCACCAGGGCTTAGCAAGACTATCACAAGAGCCCCCTCCTGGCCAACCTCCCCATCTGCTCTCCTAGCACAAAGGGATCCTCTAAATTTAAGTCAGATCAGGCCACCCCTCTGCTCAAAACCCCCCAGTGGCTTCGTTTCATTCAGAATAAATCCTGTATCGTTCCAGTGGAGTGCGAGGCCTGCATGACCTGACCCTACCCCATCGCTCTGTCCTCTCATTCTCCCTGTGCTCACTCTGCTCCAGCCACACTGGCCACCTCGCTGTCCATCCAACACCCAAGTGCTGTATGCCTCAGGGCCTTTGCGCCTACAGTGTCCTCCGCTTGGACTACTGTCCCCCAGATATTGGCATGACTTGCTTCCTCCCCTCCTGTAGACTTTTTACTCAAGGTCACCTTATCAACAAAGACTTCCCTCACCATCCCATGTACAACAGCAATCCCCACCACACACCACCCCCATCACAATCCCCCTCCCTGTTTTCTTCCCTATAGCAATTATCATCATTAATATACTAGATATGGATGTAAAGGGCTGAGCCCTTGGTACTCACTTTTTTTTTATTGTGGATCTCCCCCAATACAATCTTTGAGAACAAGACATTGCCTCTTCTGCTTACCACTGTATGCCCTGTGTCCAGAAAGCTCCTAGCATTTAGTAGATACACAGTAAATAAAGTCATGGTTCTATACCAGAGTTTGGCATACAATAACTCGGTGAGTGTTGGTATTGGATTAGTATTCCTTCCTTAGAAGTCCTTTCACCCTTGACTCCTGCACGCTAGACTCATCAAAGACAAGGAGACCAAGGGCACCTCTCAAGGAACCACACCCAACTCAGGCAGAACATGTGGAGGTGGCTTCCCATGGCAAGATCATTGTGGCACATTGTCTGGTTCTCCATCTTGGTCATGTTAACAGAGTGAGTCAAGCTCTAGACTGACTCCCTCACAGGAGCCCAGATTCATCCATTCATTGATCCACAGTGAAGAGGACTCACATCTTCTCAGCGTAGTCTCTTCCTGAAAGGAACTCTATATGGGCAGTGAGGTCAAAATCAGAAGGTGGCTTGGGGAGCAAGGAATCAAAGCAAGGAGGAGACATTCTGAGGCCACCCCTCCCTGTAGAATCCTACCTGCTGAAGGGGAGCACAGTGCATGAGCTCAGAGTTGGATGGGCCTGGGTTCAAACCCTGGGCTACCACTTTCAGTGATTGTGACCTTGGGCAAGTTCACCTCTCTGAGCTTCAGATTTTTCAACCACAGTTGATGATGATGATAATTCATACTTCAGATGGCCCTTGAAAGGACTCAATGAATTAATAATAATAGGAAGTGCTGAGCCCCTGGTACCCACTCATCAATGGCAGGTGGTATGACTTTATTTCCCTTCATCGAGCAGAACATGCTCATTTCTGAATTGACCTTGACTCGCTCTTGCTCTGTGGGCCCCCTTTCCACTCCAGGCAGACCTCTGCTCTCTGCCAGCATCCTTCTCTGAGCCTGGTTGAGGTTTCCAAACCCTGGGGTCCTTCACAGTCTCACCTCAGAGACCTCTTGCATTTTAAGGGGATTCTGTGGATACTGTGTCACATCCATTATGTGCTGATCTCACTCATGTAATTCTCGGGAGATTACCTCATCGTTCTCATTTCCATTTCAGTCTTCAGAGGGCACCTTCCTGGGGTCTTTGCTATATTGACTATACTGATCCTGTTTTAAATAATAGTGAACAGTCAATCCTTACTGCCAATGCAAGTGCAAATCAGAAGCTCCCTAAGCCACACAGACCCTCCTGCTACCATCTCAGGTGACTTTTTTAATAATACTTCCTATATAATAAAAGGGTAATATGCAAGTCAATCGAATGGCAGAACAATGAGCACTTATCACCAGGGGGCAGACGCTCAATGCAGGAGCTGCCCCCTGGTGGTCAGTGCACTCCCACAGGGAGAGCACTGTTCAGCCACAAGCCAGGCTGACGGCTGGCGAGTGCAGTGGCCCGCCTCCGTGGCAGCACTAAGGATGTCCGACTGCGGCTAAACCATCAGTCAGACATCCCCCAAGGGCTCCTGGACTACAAAAAGGCACAGGCCAGGCTGAGGGACGCCCTCCCCCCCACCCTAGTGCACGAATGCCAGGCACCTGGCCTCTAGTTTTAAATATATTTTTATTGATTCTAGAGAGGAAAGGAGAGGAAGAGAGAGAAACATAAATGATGAGAAAGAATCATTGATCAGCTGCCTTCTGCACACCCCCTACTGAGGATTGAGCCGGCAACCCAGGCACGTGCCCTTGACCAGGAATCTAACTATGACCTCCTGGTTCTCGGATCAACGCTCAACCACTGAGCCACAAAGGTCCAGACTCAGGTGACTTTTAACAACAACAACAACAATAATAATAAAATAATAATATTAAAAACAACAATAATAATCACTGTCAGTTCTTGAGCATTTATTATGTGCATTTACAAGCAGTCTACACAGCATGTGTATTACATACATGTACACGTATTTACTTAATCACCTCATGCCTAGCAGGTGATATGTATTCTCTCTTTGAAACCCCGACAACCAGGTACTTTAACTGCCCTGGTTTTACAGTTGGAAGAACTAAGGAATGAATAAAAATAAACAATTTTTTTTTGCCCCAGATTATACAGCCAAGGGATGGAGCCGAGATTTGAACCCAGGCAGCCTTCTAATAGAATGATTCCTGGGCTGACCTGATACTTTGGCCTGAGAAGGCAGCTGAGTCTCAAATCAGCCACCCAGTAAAAAGGTCTGTGCCCTCTCCCTTGCCCTTGAGTGCAGTTGCCTCAATCCCCACCATGCCTCCCATGGCCCCCAATGAAAAAAGCCAAGTCCACACTCCGAGTCCTCAGTGATGACCTATTTTCCCAGTGCCTGACCCTAAACAGTCCCAGGTGAACAGGAACAGCTGGTCCCCCCCAGTTGAGAGCAGAGACTGTGCAGCCTGTCCACCTGGTATCAAATCCTGGGTCCACCACTAACCGACTCTGCAACCTTGGCCAAATTACTTAACTTCTCTGTGCCTCCATTGCTTCGCCTAGAAAATGGGAATAATAACAGTAACTGCATTATAGGGTTGTTGTGACGATTAAATGAGCGAATGCATGAAAGGCACACGGATCAGTGCCAGGCACACCAAAATGTCTACATGAGGGTTGGCTGTTATTGTTGTCATTATATGAAAAGCTTTCTAAAACCCATAACTACAGTCCTTGGGCAGATTCTTTGCCCTTTTTTAAAACATCTATAAGAAACACACATTTTGGTGATTTCCTTACATTTCCTAAAACTGTGCTGCAAACAGCGGCAACAAAAAAAATACAAGGCAATTTATCGTTGGCCTGATTTTACGCCAGGTAAAAGAGAGCCATCAGCCTGCAGTAAGTAACAAGTCCGTGCCCGCTGGCCTCCTAGGTGTTATTTGTATTTTTATGACTCTCCTGTGGCTATAAGGATGCTCAGTGGGTGTAGAAATTGGATGGTTAAAAATAACAAATAAGAAATCAAAGTCGTGCCTTTGTCCCTGTTTCCGTACCCGGTAGGTACCACATTCATTATTTGCTGGGCAGCTGTGGGAATAGCAGCACCAGGTACAACAACTTGATTACCCTCCAAAAACCAAATTAAACCACTGGGCTTTCTTATTATAGTCGTCCCTGCCTTTGTGTAACACTTGTCACCCTCTTAATCCACCCGCGCGCCTCGCTTCTGTCTCGCTGGGCTCTCTGTTCTGTCTCCTGCCGTCAGGAGGTGTCAGCTCCGTCCACATCGAAAGGCAGAGACCCGCTCCAGCATTCGTCCACAGCGCTCTCATCGGCTTGGTTTTGGACCCTGGGCCACAACCAGCTGTTCCTTTGCTTGGGGACACGCCATCCATCCAGGGACTTGGGGCGTGGCTAGCAGGAAGCTTTTCCTTTCACCTGGCTGCCAAATCAAGGGCACAGTGAGGCAGCAGAGATGTCGCACGGTGTAGTTATGCATGCATTCAGCACATGGCTCTCCCGCAGGCCCAGGGCGGGCACTGCGAAAGCAGCCACATAGAGCAGAGTCACCGCTTCTGCACGCGGGAGGCGTAGCAGCCCCTGGGACGGTGGACATTAAACCTCTGGTTCTCAAACTCAGCCTCACGTAGGAATCATCTGGGGAGCTCACAAAACAAACATAAATATGGATGCCTGGGTCTCCTCTTCCGAGATTCTGATTTAATTGGGGCGCAGCCTAGCATCGGGGTTGTTCCCAGCTCCCAGCTGATTCTTTTGTGCAGCCAAGTTGAGACCGTGGCTTTAAACAAAGGCTTCGTTAGAAGTACGGCAGGTGCTGTGGCCAGAGTTCCTGATGCTGTGGAAGCATGTCATGGGTGGGGGAGCCTGAGCTGGTGGTCTGGGGTCTTCCTGAGCAAATGCAGGCTGAGCCACTGAGGCACGGCCTCAGCCAAAGAGAGTGCGAGGAGCAGCTCTGAGGAATGGGGATCTACAAAGGCCAGAAGACCAGATGTCAGCTCTGTTCTAGAACCGGCAGGGCAGTGCGGCCAAAGGTCAGAGAGCAGAGCTAGGAGTGGCAGGAAGTGAGGAGAGAACAGGAAAAGGCCAGGGAACTCTGGGCCTCAGAGGCCCTTTTAAAAATTTAGGTCTTAGTTCTGAAGCCATGGTCCTCACAGGGAGCAGGCATCTGAAGCCCCCTCCCACCCATGGCTTGTTAACATGCAGATTGCCAGGCCCGCCACTAGAGGTGCTGCCTCAGGGATCTGGGATGGAGTCTAAGAGTGTGCATCTGTGACTTGTTCCCGGGTGACATTGCTGAAGCTGGTCCTAGGCCAGGGGTGGGCAAACTTTTTGACTCGAGGGCCACAATGGGTTCTTAAACTGGACCGGAGGGCCGAACAAAAGCATGGATGGAGTGTTTGTGTGAACTAATATAAATTCAAAGTAAACATCATTACATAAAAGGGTACGGTCTTTTTTTTTCAATAGTTTTATTCATTTCAAACGGGCCAGATCCGGCCCGCGGGCCGTAGTTTGCCCACGGCTGTCCTAGGCCCACACTCTGATCTCAAGAAGTGGGAGGAGGCTGGCCGGTGTGGCTCAGTGGTTGAGCATCAACCCAAAAACCAGGAGGTCACCGTTCAATTCTGGTCAGGGCACATGCCTGGGTTTCGGGCTTGATCCCCAGTAGGAGGTGTGTAGGAGGCAGCCTATTAATGATTCTCTCTCATCATTGATGTTTCTATCTCTCTCTCCCTCTACCTTCCTCTCTCTGAAATCAATAAAAACATATCTTAAAAATAAAATAAAATAAAGAAGTGGGAGGAACCCCAGGTGCACTCTCAGCAGGTGTCAGCGTAGGCCAGGGTGAGGTTTGCCCATCACTAGCCCACTAGGTGGAATAAAGAGAGGGATGTTCCAAGGGGAGGGGGAAGCAGGCTCAGGCTTGTGTTGGGCCCAGTGCTATGGAGTGACCATGATTCAGTCTGAGTTCACAGGGCAATTGACATGGCCTTCCCCTCCCAGAAGAGCTATTTCTGGTTTCTGTTGCCTAAACTCTCAGTTTCCTCCCCCATGATCTTCTACTTAAAAAAAAAAAAAAAAAAAAAAAAAATTAGTAAGAGCTTGAAGCATCAAAACTGCAAAAAAAAATTAAAATTAAACATGTCTTTCTTTCCGCTTCTTCCTAAAAAAAAAAAAAAAAAAAAAAGATTGCTTTTTTTAGTTCATTTTTTCTGAGGCCGAGGCTAAGCCGGCTGCCTCCCTTCTCCCAGGCAGACGGGAAGGATGCTGATCAGTGAGAATGCAGGTGCGTGCAGGAAATGTGCAGAGTAGACAGCTGGATGCAGCTTTACATCACCTGCAGAGGCTCTGCTGCTGCTGGGCAGAGGGGCGGGATTTCTGCCTGCCGAGCAGAAGACGAGCAATAGACCGTGCAAAGGACCACTGGCCTTCCAGCCCCTCCTGCCCCAGCATCCCCCACACTCGCCTCTGTGCAAACCCTTGAAGGCATCGGATGCTGTTGAAACAAACAGAAACATCTGCCTCTGGATTTTTCGTGTCTTTTCCACCAAAGTGGGGGCAGCTGTTCAAACTCAGATTCATGGCTGAGCGTCCGTGCCAATTTGTGCCTGGAAACAAGGCCCTCCGCCGTGAGCGAGAGGGACGGCCCTGCCGTTTTCCTGAGACCAGAATGCTTCCTTGGCAGCCAGTCTTCTAAAATTAGTTGGCGTTTTCCCCAGAGTGTCTCCAAGCACCGGATTAATTTCCTGAGCATTTGCCACGACTGCTTCGTATAAATGGCCACTGAACCCCTGGTGATCCCTGGTCCCCAACATCTCAGCTGTTTTCAACCCTAAAGAGCCTTGGAATGCGGTGGTGGACTCTTACCTATTTCCAGTGTGTAGCTGCTCCTTAATTCCAACAATGCACAGCTCTCAGAAATCAGTGATATTTAAAACAGTTTGGGGAGCCTGGCCAGTGTGGCTCAGTGGTTGAGCATCAACCTATGAACCAGGAGGTCACGGTTCGATTCCCTGTCAGGGCACATGCCTGGGTTGCTGGCTCGATCCCCAGTGTGGGGAGTGCAGGAGGCAATCAATGATCCTCTCTCATCATTGATGTTTCTATCTCTCTCTTTCTCTCCCTTCCTCTCTGAAATCAATAAAAATATATTTTAAAAATAATGATAAATAAAATAAAACAGTTGGGGGAGAGAGAGTTCCCTAATTAACATGTGAAAGTACAATTGTGCCCAAGAGAAAAGGCCACCATTGATTCTACCTTCAACTCCACCTTCAACCCTCAGGATTGCCCTTAGCTAAAGTGGAGCTGGATTCTCATGGTGGCCCTAGGGAAGGCTCTGTCCCTTTCCTGATCTGACGGGGAGGCAAAGAGAATGCATGGAAGGAAAAGCCTACCACTAATTATAATATTTGCGATAGCCAAAATCATAGCCGCACAAGCAGGTGCTGCTACCTGCTGAGCATTTGCAGTGTTCCGAGCTCTGGGCTAAAATCTTTGCCTTTGTCACTTCATTTAACCCTTCTGGCATCTGATGACGTATTATCACCAACCCTGTTAGGTTACTCACTCAACAAACATTTAGTGTCTGTTATGTGCCAACCGTTCTTCTCGACACTGAGGTGTCTCATTGAACAAAGGCGCACAAATCCCAGCCTTGCGGCAGGTTGTATTCTGTTGGGAGGGACAATAAATAAGATGAATTCGTGAGATGTATCATTTTACTAACGTGGTAAGAGGTGAGTCGACCAGCTCGAGGTGACATAGACAGCAAGAACCAGGTTGTAATCCCAGAACTCTCTGGCTCCGCACAAGGTTCAGGTTTTCTCTTGATCCAGAAAAGACTTCCCTCGGGGGGTTAATCCAGGACGCAGCAGCTCTCCTCGTGGTCTCTGACAGTGAGCAGGAGCAGCTCGCTTCTCTCGCTCTCCTTGTCATCCGTCTTCATTTCCATGCAGCCCGGGTTGTGTTTGCGCTTGCATTTCCATCGGGGCAGGGTGCTGGCCTCTCCGCTGTTCCCGGGCGTGCTTGATGCTGAATGTTAACATGCTGCTTCTCTTTCCATACCCCTTCCACAGCATTAGGCACTTCTTTCTACCTCCAAATTGCCGCACGCGGCAGAACATTTCTTGATGCTTTTTTAGAAAAGCCTTTTATGGTAATTATAGCTTTCTTCAGGCGCATTTATGCTCCCCTTTTTACTGTGCTGTAGACGTTATTTTGCTCATGCCTAATTTTTGTTAAGCCAAAAAGCCTGCCTACGTAGTAAGTATGTCGATGGAGGGGTTGTGTTTTTTTTTTCGGGGAAGGAGGGGAGGGGTCAGGTTGTTTGTGGGTTTTTTAGTATTTGAAATTTTATGTGTAAAGAAGCCTTGGGAACTATTTCATGTCTACTCTGCCAAAGGCATTGGAGATGCAGGTTTCAGTCAGAAGTCATTCATTCATTCATTCATCCCACTGACTCTTGAATAGTAGTAATCCAAGAGTAAATGAGGCAGGTGCGGTCCTTGTCCAGACAGGGTTACATCATAACAGGAGTGCCCAGGGCCGTTGTTCAGGTGTACACTGCACAGTTCTAGGGGCACAGTTCAAATTGTAGTTAATAATGCTGTGAACATTTATCACAATTTTCCAACAGATGACAGTAAAGTGCCTTAAGGGAGGGCCCCTACATGAGCTAGCAAGTATCAAGGAGGTACCAGACCATCGCCATACATTGTGGTAGTTGGGATAACATAGGATAGGGTAAAGGTACCTGACAAGTGTAGCTAGTCCGGATTTGGGAGCTTTGGAAAGACTTCCTGGAGATGAATTCTGAGCGGGAATCAGAAGGATGGGTTGAAGTTGAGCAGATGAGGAAAGGAAAAAGGAAATCGGGCCAATGGCTTCCATTGGACCAAAGCCTAAAGGGATACTGAGATAGGCTGACATGGTGAGAACTGGGTCATATAAGATTTTAAAGCAGGTTAAGGATTTCAGACTTCACCCTGGGGTCAGTGGAAAGCTGTAGAATTGTTCCAACAGCGTCAGGAATAGAGAGAAATGGGTCATAGTGCAAGACGGGAGGCAGAGAGACCAGGTAGGTAGTTTGACAAGAGTTCAGTGCAGCGGTTCTCAACCTGTGGGTCGCAATCCCTTTGGCGGTCGAACAACCCTTTCACAGGGGTTGCCTAAGACCATCCTGCATATCAGATATTTACATGACGATTCATGACAGTAGCAACATGACAGTTATGAAGTAACAACGAAAATAATTTTATGGTTGGGTCACAACATGAGGAACTGAATTTAAAGGGCCAGAAGGTTGAGAACCACTGGTCCAGTGCAATGTTGAGCATAGCTTGGGTTAACGTAGTGGCAGTAGGGTTGGGGGTGGAGGGCAGGTTCCGGAGACATTTAGAAGGAAGGACAGGTAGGACTTGTTATAGCTACGAGGAAGATTAGGCAGGACTCAGTTGTTGCCTGAATACCTGAGGTGAGCAAGCTGGTGGGAGGGAGGGTGGAAAAGGAGAATGACTCCAAGGTTTCAGTCTTAGGCAGTGGGTACATAGAGGTACCATTCATTGATCAAGGGATCAGAGTTTGTGGGGGGAGGAAGACAAAGGAGCTGAATTCCATTTAGTTTGATATGCTTGTGAGTGAACAGATGGAGATGTTGAGATGCAAGTTGGAGTCCAGGTCTGGAGTTGAAAATTCAGGAGTCATCTGAATATAAGGGAGTGTTTAGATTTGTTTGTTTTTAGTCCCAAATTTCTGCCATGGCCAGTTTGGTTCAGTGGTTAGAGCGTCAGACCACAGACTGAAGGGTCGTGGGTTCAATTCCTGTCAAGGGCATGTACCTCAGTTGCAACTCTAATTTTTGTTAAGGCAAAAAGCCTGCCTATGGTAACTGTGCCAACGGATTTTCATTCCTAGTGGTTGGAATTTTGTGTGTAGAAAGTGTTGGAAACTGTTCCATTTCCACTCTGCCAAAGGCATTGGAAGTGTGACAGAATGAGCCCAAGATATCACTGGTGCCCTTGAAAGTTCTCCCTGGAAGGTAGACTTTGACTTTGAGAAGGAGGCCATGCTATCTCCTCAGGACTCTCAGGAGAGTCTATAGGTAAGGGCCAGGCTGAAATAATCTAGGACTACTGACTGCTTTCCATTCATTCAGGTGCCCACTATGTGTGTGGCATGAGGCCAGGCCCTGGGATCCAACAGCCAACAAGGAAGCCTCGGGGCCTCCAGTAGCTTCAGGTCTAGGGCAGGGCTTCTCAGCCTCAGCACTTTTGGCATCTGGGCCTGGATCAGCCTTTGTTATGGAAACTCACCTGTGCATTGTAGGACGCTGAGCAGTGGCATCTTTCCCAGATGTGATCATTAAAAATGTCTCCAGCCTTAGCGGGTTTGGCTCACTGGATAGAGTGTTGGCCTGTGGACCAAAGGGTCCCGGATTCGATTCCGGTCAAGGACACATACCTTGGTTGCAGACTCCTCGCGCCCTGGCCCTGGTCAGAGGCAACCAATCGATGTTTCCCTCACATCGATGTTTCTCTCTGTCTTTCCCTCTCTCTTCCACTCTCCCTAAAAACCAATGGAAAAATATCCTCGGGTGAGGATTAACAACAGCAACAGGAAAAAAAAAAATGTCTCCAGACATTGCCAAATGCCCCCGGAGGGAACGATGGGGGACACAGTTGCCTCAGTGGAGAATTTTTTTTTTTTTTTTTAATGTCAAAGCAATTTATTTTTAACATACTGACGATTCAACGACTAAGATTTCAAATTGTAAGCAGGCGCAGGACGAGGCAGGAATTTATAGTGCGTAAGGGTTACATCAGAACAAGCGAAGAAAAATGCCAGCCAATCCCCCCGAGCCTCCCATCCTGGGGAGCAGGAGTTCTCAGGTGACTTGCCCCTCGCTGTGCATCAGTGTGAGGAAGATGCTGCTCTGGGAACAGTCTGCTCTGTGAACCAGTGCCAGCCCATAGCACCGGGTCGAGCCCTGGACTTCATGACGAATCTGCTGCCTGAACGTGTCAGGAGGGAGGACACAGCTGAGCATAAAGCCATCAGTGTAAGAGGAAATGTGTAATTAGTCTACAGCGATCCCCCCCTCAGTGGAGAATTATTGATCGAGGCTCATGAGAGATGAAGTCTCCAGACAGCCAGCTCTCTAGCTGCACAAAGAACTAAACACCTGTGCCCTGAAGCATTCTGCATCATGGTTTGGAGATGGGCACTCAGGGAGTCAGCAATGCTAGCCTGAAAGCCAGAAGTCTCCTACAGGATGCCAAGTAGGAGCCCATAGGCCCAGTCCAACTCCAGTGACAGGATCTTCCCCAGGGAAAAGCCAGCATCCGATAACCCATTTGCCCTCCAGACTAATTGCTCCCCACATTTGTTTTCCCTTAAGCAGAAGCTGGCTTTGCACTTTAAAGACACAATGCATCGCAGCATCCTCAGAAGGCCACCAGCAAAATGAACTTGTGCTGGGGGTAGCTTGGGGTTGCTTAGCAACGCCACGCACCTACCAAGGCTGCTTTCTTCCTCTTCAAGCTAAAAGCAAAGTCCTGTCCATTAATTCCCAGCTGCCCCGAAACTTCTCAGAGATTTGCCAGCTTCCTACTGTTCGTGTTTTCATCTTCCTCATATGATGTGGAGAAAACCCGCTACTGTGGTCTGTTTATCTCACTTCAGTTGGTCGGAAAGGAGAAAAAAAAATGAAGAGAGAAAGAGAAGGGGGGGAGCCTCATTCAATCTAGGAGCATACGTATTTTGAGTGCATATCTCTGACTGGCACGCTAGTGTTCTTTGCAAATTTAAATTGTATATAGTGGACGTGGGTTTCCTACAGAATAAGGCTTCTCTTGAGACTTTGGGCATGATTTTAGTCAAACATGAGACCTCAAAGTAGCTGAATAGCAAAGCCCATATAATAGATGGCACGCTGAGCAAATGTAGGTGGGTCTGTCATTTAGTGTCCTCTCTGAGATCCGCTCCCCAAAACTCGACGCGTGGAAATCGTACAGCTGGAGGTGGCTGGCGGTGGCTGGAGGTTGGAGGTATTCTCTTTTCCTGGAGGACCTGGGAAATGTCCCTAGGGCTTTTCCTTCGGAGTTCCCTTTTGCTCCTGCAGAAACGTCTGTGTCATTTCTCTGAAAGTGGGGGTGGCTTCCCCTCCCGGCATTGTCAGGGAGTGTGTCCCAGGTGTTCCAGGCTGGACCACGGTCACTTCCTTGGTAAGGAAGGAATGGACATGTGAATCTGGGCTTTGCAAGGGCCATGCAAACACGGTGCTTCGTGTGCACGCTGGATCTGGTGCAGGTTGTGCAGCAATAAGAAAACAGGTTCCCCAGGACCTTCTTTCTCCTCTCAAGACGCTGCAGCCTCCTTAAAGACTTGCCCACACGGAGCTTCTCCTCTGGCTTACCCTGCTCTCTCAGACCTGACCCAGGCTGCAGGGGAAAGGATGGGAGAGAAGCAGCAGTGAGCAGTAAAACTCCTTAGAGAAGTAAATTTCAACTCAATTTCAGACCCTCCAGACCTTTCCTCTAAACGTACCTTTAAATTCCCACCACTGCCACATGCCCCCTTTTGGTTTCCTGGCATTCTCATGTAGGGTGCTGGAGAGGAGAGAGAAACAATGCCGGGGGAGGCCTCTGGAATGCTTCAGATTCAGAAGATTTGGGCCAGAAAGGCTTCAAATCAATTACCTCCATCATTTCAAAGCTCTTGATCCCTCTGCCATGACCCAATCCACCCTACACTTTGTGTGGTTTAAAAAGAGATTAAAAGAGCTCTAGCTGATTTGGCTCCATGGATAGATCGTCGGCCCAAGGACTGAAGGGTCCTGGGTTAGATTCTGGTCAAGGACACGTGCCTCATGTGCGAGGCAACCAATCGATGTGTCTCTCTTGCCCCTCTCTCTCTCTCCTTCTCACTCTATCCATAAAAATCAATGGGAAAATATTGCCAGGTAAGGATTAACAAAAAGAGAGAGATCAGGAGGGGGAGAGAGAGAGAGAGAGAGAAATGGAGATAGAGATGTCAGCAGATGGAGAGATAGGATTAGAGAGACAGAGAGATGCAGGAAAGTTAACTTTCTAGGGGCAGTGAAATTAATGGTCATTTGGGATATATAAACGAAATAAGAAAACGAACCTAGATTACGACTTTAAATTTACTAGGAGTCACTGCATTGTACACTTAAAACAGGTACATTTTATGGTATGAAAATTATGCCTCAATAAAGCTGCTAAAAGAAAGAAAATTTTTTTAAAAAGAAAACTTATCTGGGAATTCTTGCCAGCAAGTGGGTTTTGTGAGTGTGGCCACATCCTACCGATTCTGTGCGTCTCTCCACGTCTTATAAAGGGCGACAGGGCCACGAGGGAGACGTCCCTTCTCGCTATCGTGCCCCCGCCCTTCTTTCTTCATTCAGGCTCTGCGTGCGGAGGCTCAGGTCAGGACAGTGTATGTGCCCTTGGTCTGGGTGCTGGAGCGATTAGGGAATTAGGTAGGCTGCTGATTTCACACATCCCCCCCCACCCCCACCCCCCAAAAAAAAAGAAAAAGAAAAGAAAACCACAAAATAAGCATTACTTGCACCCCACTGCCTCCCCCAGGCACATGTCCATTCCTCCCTCCGTCTTGTCCCTCGTCACTTTCTCCTACCGCAGCCCTCAGGTCCTGCAGTGTTTTTAAGTCAGGCCATAAGTAGGTTGAGTGATAAGCAGCCAACATTTTAAAGTGCCCCTGGAAACTAAATATTACAAAACAGTGCAAATAGACCAGCAGACCCATCCAGTTCTTAGCCATCATAAACCCATGATAATCACATGTAAGTTTATCTTTAAAATTTTGGAAGACAGGGGGCACTTTGGCTCCTTCCTGGGTTGATAGGGAATTTTCTCTCTTCTACAGAAGACACGTCTAAAAACAGAAAAAAAAATACATGTTTTTTTGAGGTAGCATCTGTCCTGAGCCAGTGGCTGGAAATAACAGCCTTGCTAGTCCTATCATAAGCTCAGAGCTAGTTTAGTTTTCTCGACTTCTCCCCACTTTGGGAAGGTTGCCTCAGTCCCCTACACACAGGTCAGTGTCATTGGGGCTCCCCTGCATCTGGGCCCCCACTTCGTCTTGCACCTGCATGCATTGCCTGCTTCCCTGACTCCCAGACAGACACAGCCCCACTCTGAGACTGGCCCAGCGGCTGCCTGTGACCTTGCTCCCCCTTTGCATGGCTCCCCTGCTGCCCTAGCGCGGCCTCACGTCCCTCCTTCTCATCCTCTCCGTTTCTCCAACCAGATGGCTGCCCCGATCTGTGCAACGGCAATGGGAGATGCACACTGGGTCAGAACAGCTGGCAGTGTGTCTGCCAGACCGGCTGGAGAGGGCCCGGATGCAACGTTGCCATGGAAACCTCCTGTGCTGATAACAAGGATAATGAGGGAGGTGAGCAAGCGTCTTCTAATTCCCAGCCCCTCAAGAACAGAGCATGGCATCTATATGGTCGTCACGAGTCATTTTTCCTGAAAGATCTCCCCTATACTATTGTCAGATGTTGTCGTGACATTTCCTTTGAAGCAAACGCAGTGTCCTCGGGCCAGTGGGGGCTCCTAGAGACTTGGGCTGCAGGCGCCGGGGTTTGATGCAGCTTTGGATTCTCAAGTACATGTGGCACAGAAAGGTGGCTGGGCCCAGGCTCTGCCTTTGAGTAACCCGTCCTGCCAGACCCTTCAGGCCTGGGAGTTACAAAGACATCTCTGCCGCTGAAAATTAAATGCGCCTCCCGCTGTGCTGAGCTGTCTAAGCGGTGCATCCCTGCATGCAGCCCTAAGGGGTGTTATTTCACAGATGAGGAAACCGAGGTCTAGAGAGCAGTTATGGATCTGTCCAAAGATAATTCAGACACAGCCCGGCCGGCCTGGCTCAGTGGCTGAGTGTTGACCTATGAACCAGGAGGTCACGGTTCGATTCCCAGTCCAGGCACATGTTTGGGTTGCAGGCTCGATCCCCAGTATGGGGCGTGCAGGAGGCAGCCAATCAATGAGTCTCATCATTGGTGTTTCTATTTCTCTCTTCCTCTCCATTCCTCTCTCTGAAATCAATAAGATAGATAGAGAGAGAGAGAGAGAGATAACTCAGTCACTAATAGTAAAATTAGGGCCAAACCTCGCTCGGACTTCAGAGTCCACCTTCTAACCAGTGATTGATAAACGACAGCCTGCTTTTGTACGAGTCTAAAAGCTGAAAATGGTTTTTACATTTTTAATAGTTGAGGGGGGGGGAATCTAAAGAATAAAATTTCATGACAAGTGAAGACGATGCGGAAATTACATCTCAGTGTCCATATGTAAAGTTTTATTGGGACATAGCCATGCCTATCCAGCTATGTCTCGGCCATTGCTACTTTCACCCCAGAGGTCAACACTGACCACGTGGCTGACAAAACCTGAGCTATTTTTCTCTCGGGTGTTATTTTACTGGAAAAGTTCGCCGACCCCTGTTTTAACCTCTGAGCTGAATTTTCCTATAATTCCCTGATGGAGTGAGTGCTAAGATTCTGGGAGCAAATGGGGTTGTGGTAGAATATGGGCCACCTGAATTCCTGAGAATAGCATGCCATGTTCCGTGAACATAAGTACAGGTGTGGGATCCACCAAAATTGTTTCAGGTGTAAGAGGACCCATGCATCAGTTATTGGATTTAACAAAGGTGTGTATGTCCTGCTCTGTGCAGATCACTGCGCTCTGGGGTGTCAGCCCCTGCCCAGGGGGTCAGCTCCAGGGGTGTCCAGAGTGAGGCACTGTCCCTCAGGGGAATGGCTGAGAGTGTGGGACACTCCATCTTGATAGTCCTCACCCTCTTACTAGACTCTGTGCGTTTCCACAATCTGTTATTGCAGTTGCACACGTATGTAACTTGTACATAAACAAACGTACCTACACAGTAGGAGTGCACCAATCAGAAAAGGGCTTATAGGCCTGGCGCAGCTCACAGGGCCCCATTCATTCATTTCCCTTCCTGAAACAGAGCCAAAACAGAAGGCACTTGCATTCATTTCTGAGTGAGGTGAGACATAACTACACAATGCATGTGTGTTTTTTCAAGGGTGAGAGTCCACATCGCACTGCTTTTCTTGTAGGGTTCCCTGATTTTGCTCCCGGTCCATGGCGATTTCACGGAGCCTAGCAGTTGCTAACAGACCAGCTCCTTCCTCTTCCAGAAAGAAGCTGCTCTGAGCTAGAAGCTAGAATCCGCAAATGACGGAGGGGATTCAGCCTCCCGAGGAAGCCTTGCTCAGCCCCATCCCTCTCGGCCAGCCCTACCCCTGATCCAGGCTCCCACCAGGAGAAAACCAAAATCCCCAAGCGTAGAGCTGTTGGAGGCATGGTAGACGCTTCCAGACTCCCCAGTGGGCACAGGTCAGGGTCCCTCCCAGGCGGTGGGCAGAGGCAGAGCGGCAGGCCACAAAAGCCAATGAGGCGGTGATTATGCTAAAGACAATGATGGCCTTGTTGTGGGAACCTCCCAAGGAAGTCATTAACCACAAAAAAAAAAAAAAAAGAAAGAAAACAGGCTCTGCACAGTGTTTATAAAAAGAAACTCCCAGCTAATTCAGAGTTGCTTGTGTCAGGTGAGAGGCAGGCACCGATTCTCTCTCACCTGGCAGAAGCAATTCACAATTAACTGAGTTCTTTTTTGGGAGGAGAGTCCTCTGTGCAGAGTATCCTTTTTATGCCTAATTACTTCCCGGGGAGGTGTGCTAAGCACTTCGCTGTTTATTGGTAAATATTAAAGTTACTCCTCATCTACTCCAGATCCAATCCTGCAGCACGCTAATTAAGTCCCTTGTTTGTGTTTGTTTTCGGGTGGGGGTAGGAGTTCTGCCCCAGGCTCTGTCCTGCTTGGGGACTTCTCAGAAGGGGCTCTCGGGGTTTTTAAACGTGCTGGTGGGTCAGAGCAGGCACCCTGCGAATGCCGCACCCCCTTCCTCCCAGCAGCTGCAAGGAACACATTTCCTACACACCTCATGATGGGGGAGATAGCAGAGCGCTCTTCCAAAGTGAGTTGGGAAAGACCAATCATTTTCCCATCTAGGAGCGCTTTTCGTTTTAAAAAATATATATATATCCAGTTTAATGTGCTAGATAGCGATACAAATACGAATATGGAGATTGAAGCCCTGAACAGCCTTTTCACCTGCGTTCCTCCGTGAGAGAGTGAAGAAACTCGAACTTACAGCAAAACCACCCACAGGGCTTGTGTGGACACAGATTGGCGAGCCCCCACCCCCAGGGTTTCTCATCCTCTTGGCCTGGGGTGGGAGGCCAGAATTTGAATTCCTAGTAAATTTCCGGGGGATGCCCACACGGGTTCTTTCTGAGAACCACTGTCCTAAGACGTCCATTATATGCCATGAACGAACTTCTCCCCATGCATCTAGAATGGTACTAGCCAAGTGCCTTCCTTGGACAACGTGAGAAAACGTTCAGATCTTTTCAGTAGCCTGAGGTGCTCAGAGGAGAAACCCTGTTGCCTTGGAATAGCCCCCAAAAGCAATGCATGCCGCTTCCCTACCTCCTGACTCCCGTCACTTTCAACATCTCGCAACGCCCCCGCCATGCGACGGCTGACTTAAGCTCAGGGAGCCCTGGCTGCTCCCCGGAAGGGCCAAGCTTTACCTGCCGTGGCCCCGAAGAAAGAAGTAGAAACGGTTCAGACACGCCGGCGAGCAGACCGCCTTTTTAACAGTGAGACGTCCACGTGCGCTGCTCACCCCAATTTGAAAAAGAAGAGACTCCGAGAAATATTTTTGCTTACAAAAGACAAACACCAGCTCATTAAAGTCTGAGCAAGCACACAACATGTGCAGCAAGTGACAGGCGAATAATATTTAATTATCACCGCCAAGACGGAGGTGTGAGCTTCGGTTCCTCACCGCCAGGGGTAGGAGAGAGGGTGTGGATGTCCTCTAAAAGCGGGAGCCGGGAGGTGCGGAGGTGTTGTTAGACTGTCTTGCCTGGAGTGACAGTCCTTACTCCTTCGCTACACCCTTTATCACCCCGAACTCAGTGTCAGGAGCCCCAGCCCTCTGTCTATGCAAAGCCCAACTCCTATCACTTGAAGCCAGCCTGGGCCAGAGGCTCGGGGGTGGAGCGGGGAGGAGAAAGCCCTTCCTAAGCTGAGCCTGTCCACAGGTCACCTTTGCCTCAGGTACCTCCTTCCTACACTCGGGGCTGTCGTTGTTCCCCTCTGTTCTGCTTCAAGACAGCCCTGAAGTTAGACCTCTCCTTCCTTCTCCTGTCACTTCCTTGGTTTCAGATTCAGTGACACTAACATCATAGGGTTAAGAGCCTGGGGTCAGGAGGCAGTCTTTATGTCCTACTTTTGTAAGCCATGATACTCCTCAAAGCCTCAGTTTCCTGTCTATAAGATGGGCTTCACGGTGCCTCCTCCATGAGTGGGCAGGCGTGACGTCTCCGCGAGAAAATGCATGCAATACATTTTACAAGTGCCTGGCTCAGAGGGTACCCTCACGTGTTGGCTGCTGCTAGCTTTCACCTCATTCGTATTAATGTTATTTTGTAGAACAAATGCTAAACCCACATAGATGGAGCTCAACCAACAGTGTTCCCACAGCACATAACCCCTGAGGGTCTAACTAGGGCTCGTCACACTTTGGTGTTGCATAACCACGCTGGAGAGCTGATTTAAAATTTAGATTTCCAGGCCCTCGCCTTTCAGGTTCCTATTAATTAAGTCACATATGGGATCCAGGAATCCACATTTTGACCAGGCACCCAGAGAATTCATAGGTACGTGGTCTGCAGCTTGTGTTTTGAAAAAAACTTGTTTAAACAATGGTTTCCCCATAGTTTGCTGACCCAGCCCAATATCACAGTACCTACACCCCAAACACCTACCCCTAGAATTCCCAGGACACAGGAGTGATGTGAGAAAAGGGGAATTTTATTTCAAGAAGAAATGAGCAATTGAAAAAACTGTGAACATATTTTCATGTTTACTTCCTGAGTGAATAACTTTAGTATACTTTAAAAGTGCTCTGGATTCCTAGTTGGAGAGGTGACTGATGTTTGTTTCTGAATTTAAAAAGTGTCATTAAGTGTGAATCCATCCATTCATCCATCCATCATTAGCCATTCATGGTTTAGCAAACATTTGTTGAATGTTTACTAAATGTTAGACTTTGGAAATACTAAGACAAATACGACACATGTCCACAAAGAGCTCACATCCCTCTAAAAAGATAACATGTATAAACATGTTATTATTATTCTTTGAATCCTGTGTGTGAGGCGTGATGGGCGTGAAGCACCTTAGTGCAGTAGGAGGGTAGGGAATCGAGGGTCGTGGAGTGGGGTGTCAGCCGCAGGACAGGAGACAAGGCCCGTCACAGTGGTGAGCCCAGCGTCTTCAGCCTGCCTCCCTAGAGGGCCCTCTAAACCTCAGACCTGTGTGAACAGTAATCCATGGTGAGGACCCTCTGCCCACCAACAGCTTTCACATTTCTCTCCCTGAACTGAGGACTCAGAACAGCGTTTCCCAGCCCACCTCCATCTGCGAGGCCTGATTCCTTGTTCTCCCAAGGAAGCTGCCTTGGGTGAAGAGATGAGGATGCTGGCCTGCGCTCCGCGCACTCCAGCCAGGTCTAAATGAGGAGGAATAACACTGGCGTCTTTCCAAAGCACTTGGAACAGACAAAACCCTCCCCTTGCCCACTGCCTCCTCTCTCCCCTCCCCATCCCATAACCATCCAAATTGGTTTGACATGATTCAGGGATGCTATTCCGGCATTTATCTCAATTGTTAATTAATAACTCACCTTATCGGTGCATTGAGCAGAGCCAAGCTCGGGACTTCAGGGACTCCGGAAGAGTTATGGTTCTCAAGTCCAAATAGTCTCATTTCTTCGTCCAGTGAGAGATAAAGCTTGGTGGACCCATTGTAAATGCCTTGATTAATGTGTGCAAATCATGTTGATGGATTGGTTGGGAGGGGGACAGCTTAAAAGTGCAGCAGTGCTCTATTAATTGGGTTGGATTGAGGATTCCCCTTGCAGTCCAAAGACCTGTGGCAAATGTAGCTGGAGCCATAAACAGAGTCCCCGATTAGCTCCCCGAGAGGAAAGCAATATATCTAATGCTTCAGAAGAGAACTTGGCCCTGAGGCCACTGCCAGCTGGCCAGGCGCTGGTCTCTCTTCTTTGGGAGGCAGCAGAACAAGCCCCACCTGAAATCCTAGTGGGCCACATGGTAACAGGGCGCTGAAAGTGTTCAGGATCTTCCCATTGAAAGTAGATCTTCGACTTTCTGGGCGTATTTGAGTAGAGAGCCTTCTGTTTAGGAAACTAAAGACTGGAGTTCAGTTTTCTTTTATTCTACTGAGATTAACCAAAAATGATAGAATCCATGTTTTTGCATATAAAAACTATCACCAGTAAGATTTCTGAGGGCTGGCATGGACCGAGCACTGTGCCGGGCTTAGTACCAACCTGGGTACAGGGAACAGACAGCCATGGGTCTCTCTACAGCGGCTCCACCTTCACCCTCTCTTCCTCCCCATGGCAGCCAGAGGGAGGGATTTAAGTTGTAAATCAGATCATGCCCTCAAATCATTTCTCATGTAGTTAGAGTCAAGATCAAATGTTTCCCCTTGGCCTAGAGGGCCTGCAATGAGCATCCTCTGCCTTCTCTCTCACGACCCCCACCCCCACCGCAGCTCTGCTCACTCGCTCTGGCCAGCGTCTCCCTCCTGCAGGTGCTAAGCTTATGCTACCATCAGAAATGCTCTGACCTTGGCATTCTGTGTGACTGGCTCCCTCTGGTCACTCCCAGTTCTCAGCTCAAACATAGGCTCCCCGAAGAGGCTGTCTTCACCTCTGAAGTCTCCCGCTGCCTCTCCCTGGTCTCAGCAACGTCACACTCCTAACTCAGTCCTTCTGTCTGTCTCGTATGTTGTCTGTGTCTTCACACTAGACGTCAGTCTGGGAGTCTATTTCATCTTAGGTTTTCCATCTCACAGATAAGGAATCAGAGGGGTAAGAAGGTAACATGCAAAGTAGGCCTTTTAGCTAACCACTAGGATGGACTGCGTGTCCACATGAAAGCCAACTTCTCATTTCTCCTAAAGCGAAGAAAATTCGGGGCCTGTTTCTGAAGTAGGGTCAAACCAGTTCCGCATCGGTGGTGCTGCCAAGAGGCCTCAGAGAGCGTCCCCTAGATGATAAGACTTTCCCATTGAAAATCGCTTCCCAGTAAGTGTAGTTGGCCATGGAATTTGTTCATAAAAAACTAAAAAGTGTTTAAAGTTTATGAGTTTACCTAATGTGGCACCTTCAGTTTTTTTCTAATCAAGTCTTTAGTAGTTTAAATGGTTATTCAGTGTCTCTTAAGGGATTATATTATCCCCTGATTAGATAACAAATCAAATATTCATCATACAATTATGATTCAAATGCACAATCTATTAAAAAATGTTAATAATTTAAATCACTATGGACTTATTTTAGGGAATTAAAGGATCAACACACAGGCTTAGCTGGTGGCCAAGAGGTAACATTTATATCATTAAGGCGCTTTGCCTTGGCTGGAGAAACTGCCTAGGTTGTAACAAGTACTCTCTTAGTTTCTGGGACCAGCCCTGAAATTCCGGGCAGGTTTGCTCTCTAGGGCAGCAGTCGCCAACTGGTGACCCGCAGACCACTGGTGGTCCATGAGGTCCAAAAGGTTGGCGACCACTGCTCTAGGGGACATTGGCAATGACCGGAGATATTTTATGAGTCACTAAAGGGAGGTCAGGAGAAGGTACTACTGGAAGCTAGCAGGTGGAGGCCCAAGAGGCTGCTAAATATTTGATATGCAGGGGGCAGCCCCCATAACAAAGAATGACCCGCCCCAAAGGTCTACAAGGCCAAGGTCGAGAAAACTGGAGTAGACATTAACATCATCCAAGAACAAACGTGAGGGTCCGGATGATCCCAGAACAGGGAGTGTCCTCTGACTTCATGTCAAAGGACATGAGATCATGATGCATGGGGCACCTACAAGGGGCCAGGCCTGTGCTGCGACTCCACCCACATTGCTCAAATAAATCAGGACAAGAGCTCACAAAAGCCCTAAGAGCCTTCTTAGATCCTTTACATAGAAGCAGAAACCACGGTGCAGAGGTTTATCCAAGTCCCTCCACTAAAACACAGCCACACCCGGACTCAGAACCCAGGTCCAGTGCCCCCTGGTGGGCCCTTCCCAGCCCCTGAGTGTCGAGCCCGGAATCAGGCAAGGCAGACCAGAGTGCTCAGCACCCTTGGGCCCCTCAGAAACGCGAAGTCTGCAGCATTCTGAAAAGCAGCATTGGCCTGAGCTTTTTCCCCGGTTTTGGGGAATGCGTTTTTGCCACAAAGTGCTTACACACCGGAATGCCCGGGGCTGGCAGGAGCAGTCGCGCTTGAAATCGCCAGGCATTCTCCATGGCACAGCAAGAGCGGCTGCCCATGGCCCGTGCTTGTGTCTTTGACTTCCCATCTTCTCAGCCAAGAGTTCTGGGGGATTGGAGCGGGGCCAGCACTGTGTGGCCAAATGTGAATCCAAGAAAACCACAAGGTATCCCCCAAAGCTCTGTGCCCGTGCTTGCTCTCTCCCCACTCACAACCAAGGCTGAACCTTTCCAAGGGAATCCCCTCCCTTTTCCAACCCTGGAGCTATGCCGGTATCAGTCTGCCCAGCCCTTTTTCTGGAGCCCAGTGACCACCACACTCAGGGACACTACCTCTTCCATTGATGGGGTCACGAGGTCCAGGATGTCAGATGCAGAAAGGCCAAAAGATAGAGTCCCCAGCAGCTACCACGCCCGAAAGGGAAAGAGACTTCTTCCAATAACAGAACGGGACAGGTCTGGGCTGGAGGCCTGGCTTCCTGGTTCTAAATTCAGTCCACTTTTCTCCATGCCACGCTGCCCACAAAGGGACCAGTCACCTCCCTGGCATCACTGCTTTGATCTAAGGTCTGTCTCCAAACCAGCACCTAGATGAGGATGAGTTGGGATGCCTGTTCCCCTGAGAGTGACGCCTTCTTTAAGGTGGCATCCTAGGTGAGCCTTACTCTCCTCACCCCAAGCCAGCCACACTCCGAAATCATTTATTCATTCGGCAAGTACATGCCAGGCCTCTACTCTACGTGAATGAATGAGAGTCAAACAGGGCCCGCAAAGAACCCGCGGACTGTTGGTGGTAAAACCAGCCATGTTCGTAGAACCCGTGGAAGAAGTAAGGCCAAGGGGCTAGGGCAGGCCAGGCCAGGGGCATCCAGGCTCCCGGCAGGTCAGGCTGCAGTTTTGAAAGCTACAGAGGAGTTAGATGAGGACAGAGGGCAGGGTTCTGTGGACAAAGAAAAGGACAAAGGCACAGAGGCCAGACAGCAGTGGGTGTTTGGGGACCTCTGAGAAGTGGGGACCGCTAGGGCGTGTGGAATGTGCAGAGGGGTGCGGCAGGGGAGGCAGGTCTGGGCAGACAGGACTGGTGCGCCGTGCTGGGCAGGGTGCAGTGTACTCCAAGGATGTGCTTTGCCTTCCTCCATTAGCTTCCTGGGCTCTAACATGGCAACCACCCCTCCTCCCTCAGCCAGACAGCTGGCATCTCTGCTTGAGTTGTTCCTAAACACACATGCGCGCAGCAGGGAGAAAGAGTGGCCTTTCTTTGTGTCTCTTCCATGGCACGAGCGCATTCTCTCCCCGTGGGCAGAGGAGACAGCTCAGCAGTGCGGGAAAGAGGCTTTGGAGTCGGGTTCATGTCCCAGCTCCTCTACCAATTAGCAGGTCTCGCTCTCTCCGAGCCTCAGTTTCACCCTCTGTAAATGGGGCTAATAGTAGGATGCTGTGAGGTGGAGGTGATGCAAAACACGGTGGTTCCCCTAAGTGAGAATCACAGAGTGCTGGGCCTGCTCCTGGCATTTCTAACAAGTGCCCCGGGGGTGCCCACACTGGAGAACCACTGACTCGCGCGGTGCATGCCACGTTGAGGGAACGCGAGTGCCGGCAGTGATTGCTCCAAGCGTGGCAGCTCTAGGCCACCTGCTGGGGACAGACAGGCCAGAAGCTCCATGCCCTGAGGCAGCGGCAGCTAGATTGGCGTGTGGACCCTGGGGACATCACCGGGCTCACTGAAGTCTCAGCTACAGAGATGTGGCTGTGGAGGGGGCTCAGGGCTCCAACCTCCAGGGTCCACCCTCCTCTTTCAAGAGCTTCAGGAACAAAGAAGTTGTAGGCTGGGAGAGGGGGGTGGCAGCTGGGGCTGGGCTCTTGTCCTCAGTGGCATCACTGCTTCTCCCGTTTCCACTCAGGACAATGGTCGCCTTGGCCAGCAGCCGCTGCTATGCCCTTACCGCTGGGCTCCTCGGGCACTGGGGTTGGGCCGACTTGTGTAAATTCTGGCTCCGGTTCTTACAAAGAACCTAACATGTCCGGGCCTCTGTTCCCTCATCTGTAAACAGAACAGCAGCACCAGCCTCATAGGCCTGTTGTGAGGTTGGACTAGAACATTCATAGCAGGTGCCCTAATGCCACTTGATTTCAGTGGCAGCTCTAAGCATGAGTATCTCCCTCTATAATGCGATTCAGAAACTCTACAAACACACATTGCCCCCAATCAGCAGCTCATCATCTCAGATTAACATCATCTCATCAGGACATTCCAAAATGAGAAATCCATCTTTTGGTCTCTGTTCTAACCTATCGCCCTCCATCCCACACCCACCAGCCCTGGCATGGGTGGCTCGCTGACAGGTCCTGTCTGGTCCGCATGGGGCTACAGAAATCTCTGCATTAATTGCTGACCTTTAGCAGCAGAGGATTCCATTTAAACCACAAAGAAACGGAGGAGCCAGCCAGTGGCTTGTCCACGGTCAGCACCAATGCCCTAGTTTGGAAGCTCAGTCCTCCTCATTGTAAATGTCCTGCCCATTCTCCTCCCAGATCCGTTTTCTGAACGTAGTTGCATATCAGGTTTGCCAGCGAGTCCAAAGGGAAGTTCAGAGAGTCAGGACGGGAAAGGGGGATCACTCATAGAGCACCCAGCACAGGGAAGCAGATCCAGGGAGAATATTCCAGCCCCCAGGGACCCAGCCCCCTGAGTCTTGGCTCTCCGATGCACCACTCCAATGCCACCCCTTTCTGACTACCACCTGAGTGACCATCCCTGGGGTCTTCCACATGCTGCCCTGGTCTGTGCATTTTGCTGGGAAGATCTGTGGATGCTCCCTGTCTGGCCCCTCCTCCCTCTGTTCCTAACCCTTAAGGCCATGGTTCCTTAATGTCTTTCCATCTCCACCCAGAGTGTGCCACCAACCTCGCTGGGCCCTCCAGCTCCTATTTCACACAGAGCCGTCAGAAGAATCCTCCTAAAAGTCAGACCATGTCCCACCCCTGTTCACACCTTCCCAGGGCACCTCAACTCCCACAGGATGGCACCCAGGCTGCAACAGTGGCCACCTTTGCTGTGCATGAGAGGGTTCCTGCTTCCACTCTGATCTCATTTCTTCCCTCTATCCCTCTCCCTCCCATTGCCCAACATGCACCATGTTATTGTTCCTGTAACTCACACAATACACCCCCACCCCCCTGGGTGTTTGTACCTCTGTTACCTCTGCCCAGAATGCTCTTCCCCTAGATATTCCCATGACTTGTTTTCTTGTTTCGTTTAGGTTTCTACCCAAACATCACCTCTTCAGAAAGGCCATCCCTCCCTGCCACACCACCATCTAGAGCAGCAAATTCCCTCTCTCCTCCATCCCTCTCCAAACCTTTGCCCTGGTTTACTTTCTTTCAAAACACTATCACTCTGTCAAAGCCTTTTATACATTTCCTAGAGGCCTGATGCATGAAATTAGTGCAAGGGTAAGCCTTCCTTCCCCTAGCTGCCAGCAACAGCTTCCCTCTGGCTTCATCTGGAAGGTCGTCCAGAAGGACATCTGGTCTAATTAGAGTATTATGCTTTTATTATTATAGATTATTTAATTGTCTATTTTCTCTGTAAAGCTGCAGGCTCCCTCTCTGTCTTGGTCAACTCATTATTAGATGAATTGAACGAATGAAAGCTTTAATGAGAAGTATCTGGAATAGGGAACAGTTGTCTTTTATTCAATAGATTATTTTAGGATGAATAAATTTCATTTTAAAATTTAAAAATAAAAGCACACACCCATACAATGATATCCAAGTCTCTATATACTATTGACATTATTTGATTAATGCAAAGAAAGTCCAAATCTTAGCTACATTATTTCTTTTCAGTAAGACATGACCACATCCTCATTGTCAGCTTTGCTCACCATGTCTGTCCACTTCCTATGGGCCGATGGCGTAGGCCACAAGCACCAGGATCATCCTCGAAGACAAGAGGAAAGGCAGGGCCCACTGAGAATCACTCATGACCCCAGACCTCCCAAACTGTGGCCTGCTGGGCATGGCATAGAGCAGTGTGGGAGATCAGCAAGCCCAAGGCTGGTCCCCAGCACTCACTAGCAGCTGCCCAACCTTGCTGAGTCACTTGGCCTCTCTAGAACTTGGTTTCTCCATCTCTAAAGCCAGTCAACAGATGGTTACATAGGCTAGATCAGCCTTGGGCAAACTACGGCCCGCAAGCCAGATCCGGCCTGTTTGAAATGAATAAAACTAAAAAAAAAAAAAAAAAAGACTGTACCCTTTTATGTAATGATGTTTACTTTGAATTTATATTAGTTCACACAAACACTCCATCCATGCTTTTGTTCCAGCCCTCTGGTCCCGTTTAAGAATCCATTGTGGCCCTCAAGTCAAAAAGTTTGCCCACCCCTGGGCTAGATGCTTCTGCATAGGTTTATTCAATCTTTAGTAACAGCCCTGTGAAGCTGATATGATTATTTCCATTTTACTGATGAGGGAACTGAGGCTCAGAGAGGCACAGTAACTAGCCCAAGGCCACACAGCTACTGTGTTGCAGACCTCCAGATCCTGGGATCATCACTGGCAGTACAATCCTGGCTCCTGCCACCCACATGAGAAGATTAAATGAGCAAATCTGCAGGGAGTGCTCAGCACCATGACTGCAGCGTGGCAATGGCCACGTTTAGGAATTAGCACTTCTCATTTCCCTAATCCAGCCAGAGGCTGGTACGATCACTGAGTCTGATCTCTTCTCCCAGATGGCAGACTGGTATTTTTTTAATGAAGCAGGAGAGACAGCCTGCCTGTCCCCTGCTAATTCTCTCAGCTCTGGGGCCAGCCCCCTCTTCCCCAGGAGACAGGGTCTCTCCTCAGGCAGGACATACCTGTTCTGGCTTGTTGCTCCGAGGTGGTGACAGTCCCTTTTCGTTTTGAGGGGCCCAGCAGGTCACTGTCTGGCACCCCACCAGGCTGCCACCGCCTGCCGGGCCAGACTTCACTGGCCACGGCCTGCTTCTGTCTGACCTGTCAACCGGCTCTTCGAGATGGAGGTTGATGGGGGTAGGGGGAGGGGGGGCGGAGACCAGGGCTGAGAGAGGCCGGACACTGCAAGCGGAGGGCGAGTGTTTGGGGAAATCGGTGGCTGAGATCAGAGGCCCCTGCTCTCTGTTGTCACTGGGTTTCGTAACAGAAAAGGGGGAGACAGCAGCAGCCACAACAGAAATCCCCCAGGTACAAAGCTCATGGCCCTGGGCTAACGAGGGTGAGGCTGAGTCAGAGAGGCCTGTCAGGGAATGCCCACGGTGGCAACCAGATCAAGTGAGATCATTTATTCCTGGAGGCTCTGTCTGCGCTGAGGAAAGATGGGCGAGAGGGGCGGGGGGGGGGATGTAAGGGGGGTGAAGAAGATGAGAGACGCAGAGAAAGAGAACAACAACCTGAAAACGAGGCTGTTTTCTGAGTCTCAGCGCTTCTCCCTCAGTGCGCTCCAACACTGACAAGGTACCTTTCTATGACTGTGATTGTAACTGAGGGTTCAGAGTATAGGCTTCAGAGGTAGACAGCCCTGGGAGGAACCGCTCCTCCATCATTTACTGGCTGTGTGATTGCAGGGAGGCCCTTAACCTCTCTGAGCCTCCATTTCTTCATCTGCAAAATGGAAACCAGGGGACCCACCTCAAAGGGTTCTTATGCGCACTGCTGGGTGATGGCTGGGTAAGGACACAGGCGCAGGCTGCTGGCGGGGGACGGGGGCAGCCCTGGAGGGACCCACCGGAGTCAGAAGTGTAAGCCGGGTGAAGTTAGGAGCTGGGGCAGAGGGCCGGCTAAAACATCCTGCTTCCCAATTTCCCAAAGAAGAAATCGCCCTTGGACGTGTGTTTAAGTCGTTCCTCTCCTGATTGGCATAGCCCTGCCTTAGATAGAAGCGCTTGGCTCAGGCACACAGCATGTCGGGGTGTCGGGCCCGATGGCTGCTGTGTGTTGGCCATGCGGGGTGTTTAACAGCCACAGACCTTCCACGCAGCTTCATGTGGGATTTGGCTTCAAGGAGCAAGACCCAGCCCACCATGGAGAAGTCGTGTGGTCTTAGGCGAGTTGTTTCATCTCTCGCTACACATCCTGTTTCTCATCTGTAACCGAAGGTGCTAATGATGCCGGGATTCTGCCGGGGATTTAATGAGGAGACGCATGTAAAGCGCTCAGCATGGTGCCTGGCACCTAGGAAGCTTTCACAAGTGCCAACCGTTAGCTCTCATTAGACGTGGCTGCCACTGATGCTTCATCGTCCCACTGACCCCAGGATGCTGTCCCCTCAAACAGGGTCCCTCTGCTGAAGGGCGCTGGCTTCGGGAAGCACTGGGAGCCCACGGACAAGGTCTCGGAGCTGAGGTGCTAGTGGTGTGGTTTATGCTGGGCCCGGTCACCCACAAGCCAGCATTTTATGGAAAGGTCACTCAAGCCCGGGGCTGCTACTTGTGATTATAGAGAAGATAAAGGTTTAGCTGGTCCTTTCAGAGATAGAGTCCCCAAATCTAGAGCCCTATGTTCTCATGAAGTACTTCCCAACCCGTATGGCACTGGACTATGGATGCTCTGAGCCAAAAGGGGTCCGTGATCAGGAAGTGCTGCATCCCGACATTAGATTCATAATGCATACGCACACATCAAGGCTCTGAGAAGGTCTGCTGTAAGGAAACCAGCTTAGCTTGGTCTCACCAACATCTTACAAATTGTATTTGACCACAGGTCTTCCTAGCTTTCAGGGAAACCCTGTTAGAGACATTGTTTGGGGAGCCGCTGTCGCCCTCAGGGCAGAGGTACCACTCTGGATATTTGAAGGGTGTTTTAAAGAATTCAGAGCAGAAGGTCTTGAGCTTTAGTGAGCAAAAGAATCATCATGGCATCTTCTTGAAAATGCAGATCCCCAGTTTCCACTCTGAGGAATTCAGTAGGCAGGGTGACAGCAGGAATCAGCATTTTAACACCCCTATGTCAGGAAGCATGCCTTGACCAGCAGCAGGTTAATGCCTGGCTTCTAGAAATACGGTGCTCAGAACAGCAGTGTCGGCATCACCTGGGAGCTTGTGAGAAACACAGGCTCTGACCACAGAATTACAATCTATAAATTTTAATAAGTTCCCCAGTCTTCAGTTGCTAGTTAGAATTTGAAAAGCATTGGTTTAAAAGGTTTCTGTTGACGGTGTTTGTTTTTGTTTTGTTTTGTTGTTCACTTACTTGGCATTTTGACGGGGGGAAAAAAACATTCAAAAACAAAACTGGACACACTCTGTGAGCTCATTGTCACCAGATTTCTACCATTCCATCCCCCCAACCCCATGCATGCATGTGGGGTCGACCAGATGCCCCAGTAGCTTCACGATAAAGCCAGAGTCATATTAGAGGTCTCACCTGGATCATACCCCTGCCATGGGTGACAGTGCCTGGGTTTGCCTAAGCAGCCTTTCCTTTCTTTCCCACATCCATCCTGAAAAGTAGGAAGTCCAGCAAAGCACCTCTCAGCGGGGCCTCCATTTTGCCAGATCTCTGGGGGGACATGATTGATCTTCCACTTCTAAGTCATCAGAAAAGCCAGAAGATGCTTTGGGGCAAGGAACTCTGGCCTTGGATTCAGAGACTGACAAAAAGAGTTGGCAAAAAGCAAGAGGAACACTTCCAACAGGCCATCCAGAGGGAGCACAAATACAATTTTACTTCTTGCAATATTTAAGAATGGCAGTTGCTCCGTGGGCAGAGGTGGGGGGACGCCTGCGGAACAACGGTCCATCAGGCAGCCTGAGTATTAATGGCAGGTGAAACCTTCCAAATGAGCACCCTGTCAGCCAATCTATTGCTTTAAAAGGTTGGCAATGCGGGAGACCTAACAGAGGCAATGAAGAACTAATCTCATGTTGCCAAGTTAAATCAAGTCAGCCTTGCCCATTTCTTTCACTTCTTAGTTACATCAAGCCAGAATACTTTCAATTATCCCTCACTTCCAACTTGTCAGGAAGCATTGGGTAAAATGCAAATGGAACAGTGCCCTTCCCTGGTGGCGAGCAGGAAGTATCATTAAGAGTAGCCTCCATTTATTGTGCTTTTCCTCTGTATCAGTGCGGTACCTTCATCACCTCATGTCACGTGCACCGTCTTTAGCATCCCTGTGATCTTTGGTGAAGTAGGTGCAGTTAAGTCCATTCTGTAGCTGGGAAAACAACAGCCATCACAGAAAGTCACTTGGCATGGTTGCGTAGCTACCGTGATAGAATGATAGAACAGGTTCTAAAACCAGACCATTCTGACTCATATTCTTTTTGCTATTTGTCTAACTGGGCAAGAGCCCAGCATTACCCTGGGCAAGTGTGCCTGAGCTTTGCAGTGCCCTCCTTGAAATTTTCTAAGTGTTTTTCCAATGCCAGGGACTGGCCAGGGTCAGCGGTGCTGTCTGGGAGGAGCACCCCAACCCAGAGTAGGACCCCCGTTTGCCATAGTCCCCTTTCAGGGTATTCTCTGACCCTCTACCATCCCTCACTCCCAACCCCATATATGTAGGGTTGACCAGATGCCCAGGCCCAATGCCCAACCTCAATTTCAGAAGGCAGATTGACTAGTAGATTGCTCCTGCTGGCTGGAAGAGTATTTCTTTTGCAAGATCATGTGAGATCAGACTGTCAAAATGATACTGATATGCTGATTTGGGCAAATCAAATTGTTTATAAAGAGAAATGCCTGGCAAAAGACTATCTGTCATGGGCCCCACACACATTAGGCATGGTCTCTCAAAAGCTCACCTTAACACAAAATAACTCCCAAGGCAGAACAAATCCCACAGTTGCCATATTTCTTTTCACCCAAAAGCCCCTTCATGTCTCTGGCTAAAATTCAGGAGCCTTTGGCCTTTGCCAGGCCAGAGCAAAGAGGGCCCTCCAGCCACCAGCACTCCTCCTTCATTCCCATCACAAAGAGCAAACAGTATAGTTTTCTTCCTTCTTGCTTCAACTTTTTGCCTCCTTCCTTCTCTCCAATGCTTCATTGATTGTCCAACTCTCCTATCATTAACTGATCTCAAACACAGGCCTAGGATGTACTGGGTGCATCACCTGGACTCCTTGTATTTTTCTTGGGGACAAGAGAACTTAGCAAGTACCTCACTCTGTGTGCTAAACAAACTTAAATGGTGCCCAAAAAAGACTCAAAAAGAAGGAAAGACATAGAAATGATTCAGAGGCACTTAGTAGGTTGCTAGGTACTCACAACTGTTCTACGTGGATTATTTTAGTTAATCCTCCCAGGGCTCCTGTGAGGGATCACCATCATCATCACCACCATCACCATCATCACCACCTCACCATCATCATCACCACCATCATCATCATTA
This sequence comes from Myotis nattereri, assembly GCF_964212035.1. Classification (NCBI taxonomy): domain Eukaryota; kingdom Metazoa; phylum Chordata; class Mammalia; order Chiroptera; family Vespertilionidae; genus Myotis; species Myotis nattereri. The sequence goes on from NC_138080.1 coordinate 102,322,708, forward strand.
CCACCGTCACCATCATCATCACCGTCACCATCATCACCGCCACCACCATCATCATGACCACTTTGAAAATGAAGAAGACAGAACACAGAGAATTTGATATCTTGCCTAAAGTCAGTCTATGGGCAAATACATAAAGTGCATAATCTTCAATACACACCTTGATGAATTTTTATATATATACATTCACCTATGTAGTCAGGTGAATAAGATAAAGATCAAGAGTATTCCTACCACCCATAAAGTTCCCCTATATTTTTTCCCATCCAATACCTCCCCATAAAGGTGCTATAATTGCTAACTTTCTACCACTATTGATTAATTTTGCCTAGCCTTGAATATGCTATAAATAAAGCAGAATGTACTCTTTAAAGCCCACACTTTAACCAATCCACTCTATGGCCTCCTGGTCCAATGAGTAGAGAAGGTGGATTTGATGGTTGGTGGTGCCTCTCATGAAACCGTGATCTGGAAATAGCAAGGCTCAATTTTTCAGTCTGAACTGCTGACCAGCCTGGGCCTGTGTGCAGACCCTCGCAGAGCTATCTATGGCATCTGAAGCGAATTGTTCGCATCAATTGGTGCCACCCTGTAACAAAATGAAACTGAGAAAAGTAAATTTGGATGTTTCCCTGAAGCCTTTAATACCCAAGAAAGCCAGAGAGTTCACACAGGTTGAAGAGGGAGTCATTTGCATACCACACTAAAGGGAACAAAAGGCAGGGAAAAGTGAACAAAATCCAATGGTAAGCCACCGAAGCTTCCAGGTAGATAGTGTGGTCCCTGCAGCCCGCATTGCAGGAAGTGAATTCCCAGGCGTCCTGTTTCTCATGTTGATTCCTTTTCAAATGCTCATTTCAACCAACCAAATTCTTCCCAGCTGTAGGAGTAGACAGGCCTTCAGAAGTGATCAAGTCTCATGGCCACCCACACAAACACTTGATGGGCATCCACTGTCCTGTCTTCTGACTCTTTTTTGGAAGGAAGCATCTCCTCCTCCTGATAAAAAAGACCAAACGTGATGATCTCATTGGTTGCCTTTTCCGACTTCTTATCCAAAGCTGCTTCTTAGCCACTTGGATAACTTACCCAGCTTCTTTGACACAGTTTTCAACTCTGTAGGTTGGGTGGTATTGTGATAAAGGGGGTAATACACTTATTGAGTCCTCACAAAACACGCAGTGTTCCATGTACTATGCACATAATAACCGCTTTAATCCTCCCAACAGCACTTGATCACCTCTCCTTCTTCTTCTTCATGTTGTACATGAGGAAACTGAGGCACGGTTTCCAAGTTCAGATCGGTAGTAGCTGATCTGGGATTCAAACCCAGATGCCCACAGTCTGCAGTTTATGGGTTACAGTATTCTGCTTTATAAGGTTGCCAGGAGGATTTAAATCAATGATATAAATCCAGTTCAAGCTATAGCACTGATTGTTACCGTCAGTCATTATTAACTGATCACTACCTGGAAACAGCATTCTGGCCAAGATCCAACCTACCAAGCACATACCAGTAAATGACTCTAATAATGGGAAATTAATTTATTTTCATGTCCAGTTTTTATAAACTGGAAAGTTGAAAACTTCAGGAAGTTTCTGGTTATAGTATTACCTACTATGAACAGATACTATGTGCCAGACTGATATTATATATACATATAAATTCGTTCATTCCCCATCACATCACCCTATGATACATGCACTATGAAACTCAGGTTGTTTGTTGTTGTTGTTCTTTGTTTTTTGGGTGTGTTTTTTACTCGTTTGTTGTTGTTATCATTTTTGTTTGTTTTCTTTTGCTGTTGTGTTGTTTATAACTGTTTTAAAGGTAGAGAAGTCAAGGTTCAGCAAGTTGATCCTCTTTCTAAGCTCACACACCCAAGGGGACTAGAGACAAGCTTCAAACCCAAATCCCTCTGATGCTGTGCAGATTTCTTTTTTTTTTTTCTTTTTTTGGCTTTTTACATTGGTAATTCTAACTGAGAGGGTTCAATTTAGCACGAATCTAATTTCTGCTTCCTATGCCTAAACACTCATGGAGGAGTCTGGTTTTCTTTAGCAAAAGCAATAAAAAGAATGCCCTCTCTACTGTTCCCAGAAAGTGTCTCCATGCCCATATTTCTCTGAAACGGCCATTACAATTAGTGTACACTGTCTGCGTGGGGCACGCAGCCAGAGCTGTGATTTCTGTGTGTTCTCACAGAAAGCACCTAGATAATTCTCCATGGCCGCATCACACAGAGTGAAGTCAGTGAGTCACACAGACCCAGGACTCTGCTGTGGGCTGGCCAGGAGAGCCTGGGTCCCTTTCCCAGGACTGCTGAGTCAGAACCAGGCCCTTTGGGAGGACTCCGCAAGCCTCTGTCACCACCCTCACCATGGGGGAAGCCAACCAGACATGCACATGAGTCGGTAGAATAAAGAAAGAAAGAAATCGTCCGATGTCATAGGAGGGCTGTGCCACTCTCAGGCGCCTGTTGAATGGAGACGTTGGCAGCTCTCGGGCCCTGAACTGGCAATTCAGAACACTCTGATTGCCCGCGTGATTGTTTGCAAGATAACTGCGCGATTGTCAGTGACAGGGTAATTTACTGAAGATTGCCGTGTCAGACGCCACGCGAGGGGCTTGCTGGCATAAAGACGCGATTCTCATGACTGACAGGCCACCAGGAGATTGGAGTGCCAATTTAAAGTTCACGGTGTCGTCTGAAAGTGTTCAGCGGCGGCAGCCCGTAATCACGCAACATGATGAGGTCATTTCGGGCGTCACGTGTGCTCACGCCTAATAACGGATAGAACCCCAAACTCACCACCTCTGAAACAGATGGATGTAAATACATAGGAGGAAATCAGTTATATGGGGGGAGTGGTTCTCTCTCTCTCCTCCCGCCCCCCCCCCCCCTTTAGCATTTGCCATTTGCTCTTGCTAATGTGTTTGTAGGACATCTCCTGCCAGACAGGCCCTTGAATAAAAAGCCCAGAACACAAACCAACAGAATAGTGGGGAGACTTGGGGGCCACACTTCTGAAGAGCTCACAAGTCCAGAGCCACTGGCAGACAAGAGGGGGCTTGGGGAGGAACACATTCAAGGCTTAATAGGAAAACTGTCTAAAACTATTAGCTGAGCTGCTGAGGGTCTCCGGCTGGTGGTACGGAGTGGGTGTGTAAATGGGTTGGGGGCGGGAGGGGGCACGTTCCCTGCTTCCGGAGGAAAAGGCCACCAGAGATGGATGGAACTTCTAATGCGAAGCGACCGGCGGCCTTAAAGACATCTGTAGTGCTTAGGAACAGTGGGTTTCTTCTCACCTGAGATGTTTGTGCAGCTGCGGAATGAAGCGCTGCCAACATAGCTCAGCGGGACATTGTTTAATCCAAAGGAGGCATTGTGTGGTAGATTCCCTCTTTCTAGGGAAGGTGGTCCACGGAGGGTGATGTGAAAGGATGGTTTCTTTTCTTTCCCTTATTCTGCCAAGGGCCCTGGGATCCACTGGCCAGGAGGTCTGAAACAGTGGCTCAGCTCCATCCCACGGCTGCTGGTAAAACCCTGCTGAACGTGGCGTGGGTGTGAGATTTTGGGTTCAGCCGGCACATCGGGCTGAGGTGTTCGGAGCCTCAACTTCGAGAGTCCCTGAATGTAAAGCTTTGTGTGCCTTCTCACCCTCCTGTGCCTGCATTTCTAGGAAATTGTGTAAATCTCACTTGTGTTCTGAGACGCACGAGCCACATTTGCCTGTGTGGAAAATGAGAGGCTAGCTTTAGTCATCGAAAGCGGAGTAAAGCATGCAACCTCCTAATTTGTTTGCTAAAAAGAAGGTAGTGCGTTAAAATAATCGTACATTAATTGCTAAATTACAGTGGAACTTTGGTGGAATTACATATTTCAATTTTGTTAGGGGGCCCAAACGAGAAGGGTAAAACCAAAGGAATTGCACTGTAGTGAATGTAACGCACACAGCCAGGCCTCCGATTCAGCATCCCAGCACAAATGTTTGTCAGTCACAGCCCAGGCTTTGCGTGCGTGTTCCTATGATGCTAATTATGGCCTGAATATGCCTTGGTATCAAATCCAGGAGGGGCAAGCAAGATATTCTCCAAGCCCCTCCACTGTGTTCCATCAATCCCCAGAAAAGTGAGTAAGGGAAGGCCAGCTAATCCGCTCTAATAGGGAATTCCAAGGAGCACACACTGTCCTAAACATCCCCACCCTCTGTGTTAATGAACAAGTGAGGAATGCGAAACAGTCATATAGTCATTCAACAAACGCTTGTTGAGCGCCCAATTCTGTGGCTAAATGAGGCATGAATATAGAAATGAGTAAGACACTGTTCTTGCCTTCAAAGAGCTCAGTTTTCAGGCAGGAAGACAGGCATACAGAGATCATTAAATCTTGTACAAGAAAGTTGGCATTAACAACTGTTTCTAAAATTGATTGTGCATTAGAATCATGAGAGAATCGTGTTTAAAATGCAGCTTCCGGGACCTGTGCCTGGAGGCTGAGGCAGGCCCTCGATTCTCACAGGAGTGTGACGCAGAACCATTCTTGAGAACCTCGGATTCAAGGATACACAGAACAGGAACGCCTAACCTCGCGAGGGACACCATCAGGAAGGCTTCCTGGGGGAGGAGGCCACACTTCGCTGGGGTCTTAAAGGATGAGTCGTATCTGTTTCCCCCACTATACTGTCAGCTCCTTAAAGACAAACACCATCATTCTTGGTTCTTGGTTCCCTGTTTTGTTTCCAGAACATGGGTGGCACTCAGACATTTGTTGAATGGTAGATGAGCAAATAGAAATCAGCCCAGGAAAGGGACGGAGGGGTGGAAATCTAAGCAAGATGATCAGGATATTCAAAGTCCTTCAGGTATGCGGTAAGGTAGCACCAGAAGCAATTGGGTGAACTCATGGCTTAATTCCGGGGTGTTCAAGCCAAAGCTATTGGTTCAGCTTTCCTGGCAAATAAATGTAATAAATGTAAAGCTCCCTGTACCCGGTGCGCCACCTGGTCAGCAGAACGCTCCCTGGCCCAGCGGGAGCAGGAGGTACTGCTTTTCTCCCCTAACGCGAGATGTAAGGAATCCCATGCATTTTGGTTACTTGTGCACCCGTTCGCGCAGGCCCCTGAGAACTGGCCTTGGGTCAGTTTTTGTGCTGTGCTGTTTTAAAGCAAAGTGTATGTTTTTATTCCCAAGCACTCAACGCATACCTGCTTAGAACAGAAAAAGTAGAAACTCCAGGAAGTAAAAATGAAGGAAGAGAAGCACACTCATCTACAACCTGGGGATAGCCAGTTGTCAACATTTCAATTATTTCCGTTCAGTCTTTAAGTTTTCTCTGCACATAAACTGGAATTACACTGGGATCGTCATGTGAAAGCTGCCAGGTCAGGCCTTTGGGCAGGGTCCGTGGCCTCGGGACAAAGGCGTTAGCATCTCTGAGTGGCTTTGTGCCATGAGGTGCACTGACCCATCTCTGCCTCTGCCTTTCCAGATGGCCTGGTGGATTGTCTGGACCCGGACTGCTGCCTGCAGTCAGCCTGTCAAAACAGCCTGCTCTGCCGGGGATCCCGGGACCCGCTGGACATCATTCAGCAGGGCCAGACGGACTCACCCGCAGTGAAGTCCTTCTATGACCGCATCAAGCTCTTGGCAGGCAAAGACAGCACCCACATCATCCCTGGAGACAACCCCTTCAACAGCAGGTAGGCACTCTGTCCTCGCAGGCTGCTGAGGTCTCTGTTTCCCTCCCTGGGAGAGCAGGACCACGTGCTCCTGGTTTTACTATGGGCTCAGGGGACCTGGGAGCTACCCCAAGGTCCCGTTCACAGGAGGCCCTATCTGCTTTGGGGGTCGATCTCTAGAGGATTTGGCTGTCAGAACCTGCTGGAGACACCTGTTGATGGCCTGGTTTTCAGATCGCTATTATTTTATGATATTATTGGTATTATTGAAGTGTCCCTTTATAATACCTCTGATTGTGGTTTTTGTTTGATCACTGCTGAAATATTTCATTCTGTGGAGTATTAACTTGATAGCATAACTTATTCTGGCACCTGAGAGTCCAGATGATGCCAGTTGGTAGAATATATTAAGGACCTGTGATGAGCCAGAGACTTTGTGTAGATTGTCTCTGATCCCCACGTCAACCTCATCAATTGTATCTGCTAATTGCCTGCTGTGTGCCAGGCATTGTGTTAGCCAGTGCATTGCAACTCTCCTTCCAAACTGGTGGGGTTTCTCTTGAGTTTATTTTTGCTCTCAGTTGCTCATTTGAGGTTTATGAATATTCTAGGAACAAATTCTGGATTTATTTTATAGTCAGCTTGGCCTCCTACACCACTCTCCCTAGGACATTTAGAAGTGTACCCCTGTTCAAGAGAGCAAGGGGAAAGGTTGGCTTTGAGACACTGACCATCCCCTCCTCTCCTCTAGGCACTATTTTTGTTTTTTAATGTATTTTTATTGATTTCAGAGAGGAAGGGAGAGGGAGACAGAGTTAGAAACATCAATGATGAGAGAGAATCATTGATCGGCTGCCTCCTACATACCCCACACTGGGGATCGAGCCCACAACCCAGGCATGTGCCCCGACTGGGAATCGAACCATGACCTCCTGGTTCATAGGTCGACGCTCAACCACTGAGCCACACTGGCTGGGCCTAGGCACTGTTTCTGATTCTGAGGGTGAGAAGAAGGACAGGTGACACAGGGATCTTCTTACGCCCTGCCTGCATATAGCTCAGCTCACTTTTGATAGGTCTGGGTTCAGACGTCAGTTGTGTCTACAGATGGGAGGATGGCCATCAGGACCTTCTTGGGGGTGTCCCACCCTATCTCCAAGCTCCCTCCCACGGAGAAACAGCACCACTGGCTGGGTCCTCTTTCACAAAACCTCCAGGAACTAGGAACTTCAGCAGGGTGGTCCTGGCCTCCTGGTTGCCCGGGTCATGCCATCTTTCCCTTAGTTCTCTTTATCCTCGTTTAGTTCTTCGAGGTGCCAGGAGCAACTCAGGAAGTATGCTGTTTAAGTGGCTTCCATCCAGAAAACACCAGACTTTACTTCTTACAAGAGCCCCTAACTTCATAAGGGGTTCTCTTGGAGCTGCCCACCCCACCCCATTAGACTTTGGCATCCTCAGGCCAGGACTCAGACCCCGCACCTCCCTGGAGAGGCTGGGATGGGAGGTGAGGGTAATGGTGGAGCTAATTAATCTGACAGCCCCTGAGAACTCCCTGGGAAGTCATGCAGCCCCAGTTCCAGGCAGCTCTTTGAACATGAGGGTTCCAAGCAAGGTCACCTTGGGCCAGCCACTTGAGCCTCTCTCTTTTCTGGTTTCACTAACAATAAAACAGAAAAGGGAAAAAATAATCTCAGCCCTCTTCTATTTCAGCCCTGACCACTCCACCCGCCACCCCCAGCTATATGTGTAGAATATAACACACACAGTCATATTATTTTAATACAAGAACCCCTCCCTAAGAAAAATAAAAGAAACCACAAATCTCTGACCAAAAATGTATTTTCTCTGCTTGTTAAATCCTGGTTCTGGGGCAGGGGATGTTTCCTTTTTAATTATGAACATAATTCCTACAGCCAGAGACCCATGACTGGTCCTTGCACTGGGCCATAAGCATTCCGGTGTGGTGTGCATATAGTTTGCTATCCTGCAAATGCCCCTTTCAAAGGCTCTGTTTCTATCAGCTTCTGGTTAACATTTCATGATTCCTACCCTCAACCTAGTCATTTTCTGGTATTCTCCTTTTCATACTCTCTCCTCACCTGCTCCTTGCAATTTCATCTTACCTTCCTCACCAATAGTCAGTCGCCACTTGCAGAAGACTCCTGAAGCCAAGATGCAGGAGAGAAGGCAGGGACTCCAGAATCTTTGGTGACCCAGCCCCAGAGATCTGGGCAAAAAAAAACTTGCTTTAGAGGAAGCGCACCACCCAGTGAACCCACGCTCCATCACAATGGGCATGGATGCGTAGTTCAGAAACACAAACGGTTACTTCAAGACATAGGTTGAAGTTCACCAAGCATGTGAATCGCAGTACATTGTCAAATAATAAAGAACAAAACTAGAGTAAAAAAAAATTTAATCCAAGACGTCTAAGAAAGCATTTCCCCTAGATAATAGCACACAAAAATAACTAAAATGCCTTGACTCCACCACTATAATTTATAGAGCAGATCTCACTATCTAGATAATGTGATAATTGTTACACATCAATAATCATAAATTGGAATGTATGGATAGCATGTCTGAGCTCAAGCTTTTCTGCAAATCGACTGCCTAGAAATGATAGGAAGCCAGGAGCAATGAAGAATTAGAAAAGTAGGGGGTAGAAATCAGAGGCAACCCAGCTACTCCTATTCCTATCGCTCTACCAAGTCTCATGCTACAAGAATGATTTAAAAGAACTACCAGTTGTGTAAAAAAGGGAGGGGGGAACTCCTAATTTTGTTTTCTCATCACAAGCACTTTGTACCTTGTGGTCATCAACACACGTCATGGATCTTAAAATCGTGCCTGGGAAGACCTGAAAGAAATCTTAGTCGGAGCTAAGATAAGGAACTAGAAATTGAACAAAAGAATTATTTGCATAAATTAGTTTTCCACTTTCAAAAGACTCCAGCTTTGTGGTTGGAACCAGCTAAAAATGGGCTTCGTTTGTTAGGCAGCCAGTAGCAGACAATTAGAGCTGTCAGTGGAATGTCTCAACCCTCCCGAGATCACCCAAGTGTTGGGGTTGAACAGTTGGGGGTATTGCTAATGAAAAGGAGAGGTGCTTGGAGAACGCATCCCTCCAACTGCGGGGTCTCCTGGGACTGCAGAATTAAGTGCATTCCAAAAATTGAGCCGGTTTGGACAAGATTCTGGCATAGAGCGGGTCAGCTTGATTACCTAGTCCAGAAGCTGGGAGTGCGTCCAGGAACCTGGAAAACCCTCTGCCTTTGCCAAAGTGCCCAGTGGCTTAAAGGCCTGCAGGACAGCTGCTGACCTGCCTGGCTCAGTGCGAAAGAGGAGCTCTCGTTACCCCACTCTTGTGGCCCAGATCAGGATTTTAAAAAGATTCCCAGGTGATTCTAATGTGCAGCCAAGGTTGAGAACCACTGGAATAGAGTGTCGTGGTGTCTCTGTGGCTTTGCGGATTTCCCAGGAGCAGCTGGTCAGACAGGAACCTTCTGGGGGAAGCTCTGGTGACTGTCGTCTGGAGAGAGGGGAGCTTCCCCTGACAGTGGAAAGGAGCTGAGTGGGATTCCAGTCACCTCCCCTGCCTCCGAGAGAGCAGGGATTTGATATGGGAAATACATAGTCACATGGAATCCAGAATCCAAGCTAGGTCTCCCAGGAGATAAACATATAGCTCCGATATTCTCCTCTCCTCGGCTGGTCATGGACTGTGAGGAACTCTGCTCTTAAAGGGCAACAGAAAGCAATGTCTGTAAATGTCCGGCCTCATCATAACCCTCCATGCGCTCCCCGCCACCCCTGCCATCCCGGCCCAGAGGAGGAGGGAGCATTGCCTTCCTTCCAGACAAAAGGAATGAGTCGCAGCCGCCGAGGCACTTGCCCGAGCAGCGTACTCTGTGCCCGGCTAAGGCACAGCCTGGTGACAAGGGGCAGCCTGAGGTTGGGCCACACCAACGTCACACGGTGTCTATCATGAAGCGAGGCCAAGGGGAGAGAGATGTGTGCGGGGACCCCATTGCCCAGCCCAGTGGGTGAGATGCTGCCCTGCGTGTCACCCCAGCGTGTCGCCAGCCCTGCTCCTCAGGTGAAGCGGCAGCGAGGCATCCTCTTGCCCACCCCTGTCTGTGAGGTGCGGTCATGTGAGCCAGAAGTTATTGTTGAGAGTCTTGGTCTTGCCTGAGGGACCAGATGAGGACGGGGGTGGGAGGAACAGTGGCGATGAGAAAGGGGAGGGAACTGGACCCCCTGTCTCCTTGTTCTCCAGGGCGTGGCTCTTGGCTCAAAGGCCTGTTTCTTTTTCTCTCAGCTTGGTTTCTCTCATCCGAGGCCAAGTCGTAACTACAGATGGGACGCCCCTGGTTGGTGTGAACGTGTCCTTTGTCAAGTACCCAAAATACGGCTACACCATCACCCGCCAAGATGGCACGTAAGTAGCTTGTGGGGCTCTCCCTTCTCGGGGAGCAGACAGAGCGGCAGTGGTGCTGTTGGCTGCCCGAGCCTCAGAGGAACCATGCCGCTGCCCATTGCGGACTGGAAGGCCCACCAGGTCAGAGCTCTGTGAGGATTCCCCCAGAGATAGTTTTTTGCTTTTCGGTATGATATCAAAAATAAAAATACAAAATAGAATAGCCAAGCTATGGAGGGCTGCCAACAGTCCTCCTCCTTTTCCCATCTCAGGTAAACGCTTTTGTCTACCTGGTGTGTGTGTGTGTGTGTGTGTGTGTGTGTGTGTGTGTGTGTGTGTGTTGGGGGTGGATTCCGGGGAGAAGAATGGAGAGCAGCTCTTGGAAGCTCATTCCTGTTTTAAATCAAAGGCAGTGCCAGGTGACAAGGAGCCGCATGGCACAGCGTCCTGTGGTGAACCCCTTCTGCTTTCATCTGCGGCTCTCGGAGCTGTGTTGTCCGCGCTCCTGTTTTGAGGAGGTGGGATGTAATCAGAGAAATCTAATTAAATACATTTAGCCATCACCCTGCTGTGGGAAAGAGCCAACCTTTCCCTATTATCTTCTGATTAGAAACACGTACCCATGCAGCCCCCACCAAGATGAAAGCCCGTCATTTTCCTAATCCATTGGGCACGGAGTTGCAATTCAGAGAAAAAGATAAGAATAAAAGAAACTTATGGGAAGGGGGAAACTCACTCACCCTGGGCTAAACCACACACACACACACACACACACACACACACACACACACACACACACTTATATTCTATTCCAAATGGAAGAAGAGACTGTTGCTGTAAATCGGATGCAACACTTTTTCTATAAAACTAGACTCTGGGAAATCATAGCCGTGTCGTGAAATATGCTTCTTGCCTGTCTCTGGTGAAAAGTCTGGTCTTATTCTGTAATGCCCTAAGGTACCCTTACAGGTAGTTTCAAAGATTACCAGCCACAGCAGCCCTATCCTCACTTGCCCACCTGTGAAACCTGAGGAAGACATCTGCGGATTCACACCACAGTCTCAACATTTGCTAAGTCTCTGAGGATCTCACCCACACATTTCTGAGAACTGTGTGCCATGCAGAGCTACTCGGGCCCTTGCAAATTCTTAGAACCCAGGGCTCTTGCCTTGCAAAGTCCTGTCACAAACAGGAGGGCATTTCTGAGACCTCGTCCTGCTGTCTGTCCCCACTTTATGCTGCCCCATCTCCCTCAGCCGCTTCCTGACTAATTATGGCCCAAATCCACCTCCCAGGTCATCTCTCCAAGCTCCCGATAGGTGATTCTGTGGCTTGTCCAGGTCGCAAAGCCATGGGAGGGACAGGATGTGTTTGGGGTGCTCTGAGGAGCCCCATTGTTTAGCGGCAGGTGGGTGCCGCTGACACTGGAGATTTGATTCTGTCACACCAACTAGACATGACTTCCCTTCAAAACACTTGCCTCTCTTCTGTGTCCCATACAAAACTGTCCCGAGCAGCGTACATGCCCCCAAATAAATACAGGGGTGGACAAAAGCAGGTGTACAGTTGTGAGTATGTGAAACAGAGTTCATTCTTGTATTATTATTTATCTATTAATTGTTGTATTCTTTTTTGTCATTAACCTACTTTTGCCCACCCCTGTAAATACACAAATTTGTAATAAATAAATTATTATACTGTGCATGCTCTGTTCCTTATCTCAATATTCACGTGCACCGTGTTCGTTCCTTAAAAACGCCAAAGGTATTACCGGAATTGGTGAAGCCTGTGGGTCGTGTGTTTTCGCTGAGTGTGACTGAGACACAGGCTCTCGGGAGCTGCTGGGGATTTGGGAATGAACTGCCCTCAAAGGGTGAGACCCCGTGGAGGAGCGACGCTTAAACCTGAGACTTCTCGCCGTGAACTCCTCCTCATCTGTTAATTGGGAAAGAGCAGCCTTTATTTTACTTTACTAGCGATGCACCTCCGTCCAGCTCTGGAGGGACACACGGGGAAGGTAGTTTAAGGATGACTGGCAAAAGCATCAGTAACGGGAACAGGAGGTGAAGGGGTCCAGAGGTACACACTCAGGTATAAGATAGAAATGTCCCCGGGGGTGGATGTATCGCATGGTGACGGTAATCGTTAATAATACTGTATTGTAGCTTTGAAAGTGGCTAAGAGATCTTTGAAGTTTTCATCAGAAGAAATAAAAAAAAACAAACGTGTAACTATGTGTGGGGGTGATACTAGGCTGATTGCGGTGACTATTTCACAATCTGTACAAATATCAAATCATGTTGTACACTTAAAATCAATGTAATGTCATATGTTCCATTGTAGCTCGAAAAAGTTGAGGTTCTCTGAAACAAACAAAAGCCCAGAAACAGCCCCGGTGGGTGAGAAGGAAGCATTAATGCCCCTCTCTGTCCTGGCATCGCATCGCTATAGCCCCGCTGTGTGTGAGCCTCGCACGATGCTAAGTGCTTGACACCAGGAGTGCGAAACACTGTCTGTAAAGGGCCAGGTGGCGAATATCTTAGGCTTTACATGACAGATCGTTCCATGTTACACCTACTCCGCTCTACCCTTGTAGCACACAACATCTCCAGCAGATAAGTAATGAATGGGCGTGGCTGTATTCCAATAAGACTTTTTATACCCAAACAGGGGATGGGCCAGGTTTCGCTAGCCCCTGCTCTGCACTCATCACGATCTCTCCTTCTCTCAGCCACTCTGTGAAGTTGCTATAATTATCCCCAGCTCATAGGTGAAGAAACGTGGGCTCAGAGAGGGTCAGTAACTTGCCCACAGACACGCAATTAGTAAGTGGAAGAGTTTGGGTTCCAACCAGCCCGTGGGCCACCAAAGCCCAGGCTCTTCCCCCGCATGCTCGGCCCCTCCCTCTGCTCTCAGAGCGCCTGCCTCGTCTGAGGGTGCATTCACCATCTCAGGGAGCCCACTTCCCGCCTCTCCAGGTTTGACCTGATCGCCAATGGGGGCGCCTCCTTGACCCTGCACTTCGAGCGAGCCCCGTTCATGAGCCAGGAGCGCACGGTGTGGCTGCCGTGGAACAGCTTTTACGCCATGGACACCCTGGTGATGAAGACCGAGGAGAACTCCATCCCCAGCTGTGACCTCAGCGGCTTTGTCCGGCCAGATCCGATCATCATCTCCTCCCCGCTGTCCACTTTCTTCAGTGCTGCCCCTGGGCACAACCCCATCGTGCCCGAGACCCAGGTAGGAAGGGCGGGAACCCGGGTAGGACTTTCAATACCACCTTGACCGAACCTGGCTGGCCACCCCGTCTCTCCCCGGGGGGCCCAGAAACCAATAGGAAGGGGAGAAGCAAAAAGTAGGAACACAGTAGAATCTGTAGTCATTGAAGAGAAGACCGAATCTCTCCTGGACGTTCGAGATGCTTCCAGATAGCCGTGCAAGACTCTGGCCGTCACCAGCGCTTTTAATAAATGAAAAACAATATACAGATGTGTAACCCACCTGTAAATCGCTTTTCACTCCTGTTAGTCACAGAGACACATGATAAGAGGCGCTTTAATGATCTACCTCGGGGCTGCAACAGAGGGCATATTACATTATTGCCTCCCTGTTGCTTTATACCAATTGTCAGTGGAAGTTGCGGGTTCATATAATTACAGCCTCTCGCGGCCTCCTCGCGTGCAGCTAGCAATAAAGCCTGCTGTTCTTATTTACATCTTTTGCCAACCGCGTGGCTTTTAAAAAGAAACACAATGGTGACCAAGAATAATTATTAATCCAGAAATCATAACCTCAGCGCCTTCGCTCCATGGTGTAGGATAAAGTTTTGGTGTGGTTTTGTTTTTTCCATCAGCCTCGGGAAGTGGTTCTTGCACCCCACACGGGGCGGGATGCTTCCGTGAGGGTGGCCGCAGGCGGGCTGCCTCGGGGTCGCGAGCAGCCCACCCGCCGCGGGCATTTGATGCAGTGCGTGTGCCGTGTGTTCTCAGGTCCTTCATGAGGAAATTGAGCTCCCCGGTTCCAATGTGAAGCTCCGCTACTTGAGCTCCCGGACCGCAGGCTACAAGTCGCTGCTGAAGATCACCATGACCCAGTCCACCGTGCCCCTGAACCTCATCAAGGTCCACCTGATGGTGGCCGTGGAGGGACACCTCTTCCAGAAGTCATTCCAGGCCTCTTCCAACCTGGCCTACACCTTCATCTGGGACAAGACCGATGCGTACGGCCAAAGGGTCTACGGACTCTCTGACGCTGTCGGTACGTTTGGGTTTCAAACCCCTATTGATGCTTGAATTTCATCATGTATTCATTTGACCAATAGTCATGGAGTTCCTAAAATGCGTCAAGAACTATTCTAGTAGATAGAAATGCAGTGGTCCGTGAGACAGACAAGAGTCCCATCCCGGGACCTTCTGTGCTAGTGGGGGATCAAGATAATAAAGCCAAATTAGACAAGAAAATACCAAGCAGTGATATGTGCTCATACTGTGATTTGTACCAGGGAGGAGTGATGTACACTAGGAACGCCTTTTATCCAAGGCGCTCAGGGAAGGCTCCTCAGAGGGTGACATCCTGGCAGAAAAAGAGAGGAGAAGGAGGTGTGTTTGGAGGACAATGAGGAGGCCAGTGAGGCTGGGATGCAATGGACAAGGAGAATATTCAAGATAGGGGAGAGAGGTGGTCACTTTCTGAGTGAGCACATGCATATGACCCAGAATGCACCGTGGGGATCAGAAACTGGCACTGGGGGAGCTGGAAGCCACGAGCTGTGTCTCAAGCTTTGCCTTTGAGATCACAGCACACACACACACACACACACACACACACACATACACACACACTTATGAAAGACCACCCCAAGAGAAGTGTCCTGCGGTTACCAGGCTTTGAAGAGTTGTGGGCTGTGGATTAATGTCAACCTACCCAGTATGGTTTCCTACTGGTCGAAAGCTATCTGGGTTAATTAAAATGCAGATTCCTGTGTTGTTGGTTTTTGGTTTTGTTTTCTTTTTTACCAACAGGCTTGTGATTTTCAAGAACCGTAGTAAGTTACCAAAATAAAAAGCCAGCATACTCAGACATTTTCACCATAAATGGCACCCTGTATTTTGTGTTAGGAGTTTTATGGTTTTTGGTTTACATTCAAGCCTTTAATCCCTTTTGAGTTAATTTTTGTATATGGTGTGAGATAGTTGTCCAGTTTTCTCAACAGCATTTATTGAAGAAACTGTATGTCCTATCCCATGGTATAGTTTTGGCTGCTTTGTCATTAATTAATTGACCATATATGCATGGGTTTATTTCTGAGCTCTCTATTTTGTTCCATTGACCTATGTGTCTTTTTTATGCTAATACCATACTGCTTTGATTACTATAACTTTGTAATATAGTTTGAAATCAGGGAGCATGGTGCCTCTGGCATTGTTCTTCTTTCTCAACATTCCTATGGATTGTTTTAGGATTGTTTGTTCTTTTTCTGTGAAAAAAGCCTTTGGTATTTTGATAGGGATTGCATTGAATGAGTCAATTGCTTTGAGTAGTATGGACATTTTGACAATATTAATTCTTTTAATCCATGAGCATGGAATATCTTTTCATTTATTTGTGTCTTCTTCAATTTCTTTCATCAGTGTCCTGTAATTTTCAGTGTGCAGGTCTTTCACCTCCTTGTTTAAATTTATTCCTAGGTATTTTATTCTTTAATTTTTTAAAAAAATTCACCGAAACCAGTTTGGCTCAGTGGATAGAGCGTCGGCCTGCGGACTGAAAGGTCCCAAGTTCAATTCCGGTCAAGGGCATGTACCTGGGTTGCGGGCATATCCCCAGTAGGAGATGTGCAGGAGGCAGCTGATCGATGTTTCTCTCTCATCGATGTTTCTAACTCTCTATCTCTCTCCCTTCCTTTCTGTAAAAAATCAATAAAATATAAAATAAAAATAAATAAATAAAATTTTAAGCAGGACAACTTGCTAGGTGGTGTTGTCTTCTCCATGAGATGACACCTAATGTCAGCTGGTCTTTTTCTTTGGTGATTTTAGCGGACATTGATGTTTATGGCTTGGATCCATTAGGCCACTAGGATTTGCAAATTAGTATTTTAATTCTATCATTGCTTCCTTATTTATTAGCTAGAATACTTTCATTTAGAGATGCTTTCTCTTTAAATGCTTGGTTATTTGAGATACAGTTCAAATAAGAAAGGATAAAGGCTTGATTCTTTCCCTTTATTTACTAACTAGAGGCCTGGTGCATGAAATTCGTGCACAGGGGAGTGGGGGGTGGGGTCCCCACAGCCCAACCTGCAACAACACCAGCGTCCCTCGCCCTGGCCTCCGGCCTGAGGCCCCTCCCCTCCCTCCACACAGCAGGGGTACAGACGCTGGGCTCACATTGCTGGGTTGACACTGCCAGCATCCCACCCTGGCCACTATGGGCACCACCATCTTTATCCCGGAGTGATTGTTAATTTACATATTACTCTTTTATTAGATAGGATTTTCAGTATAATAAGTCAGTTTCTTTAACATCCTCTAATGGTGGAAAATTACTGTTTTTTAAAAATACTATTCTGCCTCTAGCCAGTTTGGCTCAGTGGATAGAGAATCGACCTGCGGACTGAAAGGTCCTGGGTTTGATTCCGGTCAAGGGCACATGCCCAGGTTGCAGGCTTGATCCCCAGTAGGGGGCATGCAGGAGGCAGCCAATCAATGATTCTCTCTCATCACTGATGTTTCTATCTCTCTCTGCCTCTCCCTTCCTCTCTGAAATCAATAAAAATATATTTTAAATAAATAAATAAAAATACCATTCTGAACTCATAGAGTGAAGTGTCTCTAATATAGTAGTTTTAATCCATGAAAGTTATTTTCTTTACTAATGCTCAGATTGCACCATCTTTGGAAGCCTCTTCAAGCTGACTCCCAAATTCTTTCAACATGACCCCAGTAGATTCTTGTTCCTTTCTTTCTATCTGGTGTGATAAAATGCCCAGGCCTCATCTTGTTCATTTCTTGCTCTGACTATATCTTCAAGGAGCCCTGATTCTTTTTAATGAGAAATCATATTTCAAGGCCACAAGCCAGGCACTAGCAATTCTCTCTGCTGCTGGGACAGCCATTGTTTCTTGGAATTTTCAGAGGACAAGCTAGGAAATATATGGTTTTTCTAAAAAAGATCAAATGCATCTTCTGTTCCTATCGACACTCCTATATCTCAGGATTTAAAAGAAGCTGCAAGAATCCCCGAAGGTGACACACGCAGTTAAGAATTTAATGTAGTAGGAATCGCAATAATAACAGTGGCTCATCTTTCGAAAGCAGCGTTCCAATTAAAAATGTACGGCCTCTTGGTGTTCTATCTCGTGTCTCCTTCCTGCATCTCTCTGAGAAATTAAGGCCTCACTCGCTCCGTTTTCCACGTGGGAAAGGGAAGCCACGAGGAGGTCTGAGCCGGAGCAGAGTGAGGATTAAGCCCTTCATCTCCCGCTTCTCTCTCCCATTTGTCCCTGCAGCAAACACGGGGGGTTTTGCAGTTTCTGGGTTCTGTTCCCCACTGACTTGCCACGGAACTGGCGGCTGGGTCCGGTGCCTGAGTTGCCCGGCACCCTCTGGAATCCGGAGTGAACATTCCGAGTGCCGCCACTCACCCACGCTGCTGCCTCCAGTCTCCTGATAAATGGGCCACTAAGCCCTTGCCGGTTTGGCTCAGTGGCTAGAGCGCTGGCCTGCGGATTGAAGGGTCCGGGTTTGATTCTAGTCAAGGACACATGCCCGGGTTGTGGGCTGGGGGCAGCTGATCAATGATTCTCTCTCATCATTGATGTTTCTATCTTTCCTTCTCCCTTCTTCTCTGAAATCAATAAAAATAGCCACTAAGCTTCCATAGGCCTTTCTCCCAGCGACTGCAAATAAATAACAAAACTATAATAAATGCACGTCGCGAACAGTGGGCTGAGGGAGATGGTCTCTCCTGTCTATCTCGGAAGGAGAACTGAATCGGTTCTTAAATGATTCAGCTCCTGCCTCCACGTCACTGGGGTCATTTCTGAAAGCCAGCTCTTCTTCGGAAAGGTCTTTCCATCCCCACGGAGCACTGCTGTGTAAAGTTTCAAGGTGGAGTTCAGCTTGAAATTTGAATTTAATATCGTGTGGGATCGTGAGGAGAAGAGCAATCAGCCGCCTCTTTGGGGGCGGGATTTGGGAGCAGGCTGGGTCTTGGGGTGAACGCGTGTTTCCTGGGCCTGTGGAGTGCTCTGCTATCATCAGTCAACTCTCCGGTCCCCGCCGGCCCTCCCCTCTTGTCTTTCAGTGTCGGTGGGGTTCGAGTATGAGACCTGCCCCAGCCTCATCCTGTGGGAGAAGAGGACCGCCCTCCTGCAGGGCTTTGAGCTGGACCCGTCCAACCTCGGCGGCTGGTCCCTGGACAAGCATCACATCCTCAATGTTAAGAGTGGTATGTGAGCACGTTCCCTTCCTCAAACACGGCCTCCTCTCTCCTGGACCCTTCTCTCCATTGCATTGGTAGTCTCTCCCCTTCCCTCGGCCAGTTTCATCAAACGTCCAAATACTCGCTGGTTTTCCCACCTTCTCTTTTTAAATGTCAAAGAATGTTGGGCTGGTTTTCCCAGACCGTCCACCTTCGTGTACCTCACAACTCTTCAATTATCTCTACAAATGTTATCCTACCCAACCCCATAGCCCAGGGTCTACCCATCCCATCTCTCAGCAAAGGGAAGAAATCAGATTGATGTTTCCTAGGGTTTCTCTTTCCCACATCTCTTCCCGTCCCGTCGGCAGGCCCATAGAAGTGTCTCCCTAAGGCAGTGATGGCGAACCTTTTGAGCTCGGCATGTCAGCATTTTGAAAAACCCTAACTTAACTCTGGTGCCGTGTCACATATAGAAATTTTTTGATATTTGCAACCATAGTAAAACAAAGACTTATATTTTTGATATTTATTTTATATATTTAAATGCCATTTAACAAAGAAAAATCAACCAAAAAAATGAGTTCGCGTGTCACCTCTGACACACGTGTCATAGGTTCGCCATCACTGCCCTAAGGGCTGCACGGCCACCCTCTGTACCGCCCGCAGGCATCCTGCACAAGGGCACGGGGGAGAACCAGTTCCTGACGCAGCAGCCCGCCATCATCACCAGCATCATGGGCAACGGCCGCCGCCGCAGCATCTCCTGCCCCAGCTGCAACGGCCTCGCCGAAGGCAACAAGCTGCTGGCCCCGGTGGCTCTGGCTGTGGGCGTCGATGGGAGCCTCTTCGTTGGCGACTTTAATTACATCCGGCGCATCTATCCCTCCCGCAACGTGACCAGCATCTTGGAGTTACGGTAAGCGGCCACACAGACACCGTCTTTTGTTCTATCGCTGCCACGGCCACACGGCTCCATGGGTAATCGGTGGCTGCATTTGGGCTTCTCCAGAGAACAGGCATTCCCTGTGATGGGGTGAGGTTCGAAACCTAGGACCAGACTCAAGTGAGGATTTGGGGAAAGGCTTTGTGTAGCTGTAAAAACCACACACGCAATTCAGACAGTTGTCAATACCTGAGTTACAAACTAGAAAAGTGATGTCAGTCCTGGTGTTTGGGTTGGGACCTGGGTAGCTATGTGTTGTCAAACCCCCAAGCCTGAATCTAACACACACCAGACAGTGAAAGAGCTGCTCAAAGCTGTTGGTACATTTCTGTGGTTTCTAAAGGAGCACTTTTTAAAAATACAGATTCCCGCAGCCTATCCCCAGAGGACTGATCCAGTCGGTCTAGAGGAGGCCAAGGCATCCTTTATCCTTGACAAGCTCGATGGGAGATTCCAGTGCCTGTCAACATCTGAGAACCACCGATAATTATTTACTGGTTCACACGTTTATGTTGAGCAGCTCTATGTGTGAGCTCTCTGTGAATTCTCTGCATCTTTCCACTTTCACTAGGATGTGACTTAGGATGACTTAGAATAGCCACTAGGCAACTCCTGCCCCCTTCCCCGGTAGATTCAGTGCTTGCTGCTAAGTCTAAAGCCCAGACTCCCCTGTGCTGAACAGAGTTTCTTGGAAACTCTCTTCCCAGGGAAGTTGATTCCAGGCCATTGAACCTTGAGAGGGACCTGTAAGTAGAGAGAGATGAAGTCTATAAATAGGGGAGAAATGTATTCAACAGATACTTGGGCAATGTATACTGTGCCTGGGACTGGCTGGCTGAGGGGGCCCAGGGGGAGCGGGGGGCGGGGGGGTGCGTAGCTAGGAACCAACAAAGTCCTAGTTATTGTGTTTGATATGGAACTTCAAACATGTGGTCTGATATGGAACTTCAAATCATGTGGACAACTAAAACATAACTTCAAGTTCATTAAATACTTTAAGGAAAACCTAACAGGCTAAGGGATATCAATTATGGTGGGGATGGAGGAGGGATGAGGAAGCTACATAAGGTAAAGTGGTCAGAAAATCCTCTCAGACCAGGTGACATTTGAACTAGGTCCTGAATGATGAAGTCAACCACGGGAAGATCTGGGGGAAAGGGTTCCAGGCAGAGAGAAGTTGTGCAGAAGCCCTCATATCAGCAAGTAACCTGGTTTATTTAAGGGACGAATAAAGTCCAATATGGCGGAAGGATGGTGAGCTCAGGGGAGAGTGTCTCAGAGGGGGTCAGAGAGGTAGGGAGGGGACTGATGCTTCAGGGTCTCATTATCATGCTGATGAGAATGGATCATATTCTTAGTGCAATGGACAACCATTGGAGGTGGAAGTAGAAAGTGGGTGGAGTTGATGTGATCTGATTTGCATTTTTTAGAGACATTTCTGGCTACTGTGTGGAGAATAGACTGCAAGAGTGGAGGCTATGGCAGTTGTCCAGGACTTGGGTGATGGGGATATAGACTAGGGCGGTACCAAGGGAGATGGGGAAGTATTCTAACTGGGATATATTTTCAAGATAAATCTGATCAGAATTGTTGATTGATTAGATATAAGGAATGGGGGGAAGGGAAGGAGAGAGAGACAGAAAGAGAGAGAGAGAGAGAGAGAGAGAGAGAGAGAGAGAGAGAGAGAGAGAGAAAGAGAGAGAGAGAGAGAGGAGAATCAAGGGTGATGCCTAGGATTTTGACCTGAGCAATTAACGGGATGGTGGTCCCTTCTGCAGCAGCCTCAGCTCCCAGGTGCGGGACTTAGATGAAGTCACAGGTTGCTCTTGCATTTTAATATCTTTGAGGCCCCTTCTGGGAGCGAGATCAATGACCTGAGCACCAGCAAGTGCTGCTGAGTATTCTTGGGAGCTGAGACTGTGCCAGGCCCTGGGAGAGGTAAAAAGAAAGGAGTAAACTGCAGCTCCACACTTAGCAGGTTGCAACCTCTGTGGCCCAGTGGACATTTCCTGAGTGTGATGGTGAGCCACACCTGTGCTGGGCTCTGAGGTCCAGACAGGGATGAAACCAGAGCTCAAAGAGCAGCCATTCCAGGCTGAGGTGGGCACAGGCAAGTGAGGCAATTCAAGCTGTGTTCTAGAAGAGCCAGCAACCAACCACCACAGAAGGACAAAGGGGGAGTTCATGTGAATAAGGTGTAATAACCAAAAAATGAATGAGAGGAAGAAGGAGGCAAAAAGGAAGAGTCTGGATAAACTCAACCTACCAAATTGACAGCCAGACAAACCACTTTTCCTAGAGCTCCCCGAGGAGGTCCCCTTCCCACGATGTTTATTTCCTCTTCTGTCCCAGGAGAGTCCTCTTCTTCTCAGGCCTCCTGTGGGCCATGGAGACCCAGGAGAGGAGGCAGGGCGCTGAAGGTAGCATTGTGCTTTCCCATGAGGGTCACGCTTCTCACTGGCATTTGTCACCCTCCACCTCTTCCTTGTCACTGCTCTTCCTGCTCAGCGCTGAACCAGCACCTGCCAGCTGCATTCCCACCTCCCAACCTTGACTCCTGCCCCTCAGCCTACTTACAATACTTTCTCTCCCTCATCACTGAGCCCATCTTTAAGGCTCCATTTGAAGGCCCCTTCTTCCTTGAAGCCCGATCTCCTTAGTGGAAATAATTCTCAGCCTCATCTGGGTCACTTTGTCTAATTTTCCACAAAAGTTGATAGTGTTCACTGCCTTGTTTTTTAGATATTTCTGTGTAAATCTTAGGGCCCTAGTGTGTGAGTTTCTGTGGAGCAGGCAGTTTGGGTATCTTTGCCCCTTGATGCCTAGAGTAGTATCTGATCCACACCAGCAGCTCAAGACCTGTGGCTTGAGTTAAAATGGACACAAACCAGTGTCCTCCCCTTGGTTGGAATTTGCCCTTGGTTCCGTGTTAGAGTTGTAGAGGCCACAGTATCAGTGATGCCAGCCAAGGGCCCACACAGAGCTATGCCACACCCACATGGTGACAATGACATGGCTGGAGGGCATGGAACTACCAATTTCCCTAGACAGCCATATGGTTTTTGTTGTTGTTTTTTCCGTTTTAACCGCCTTTGGACGCGTTCTTGCTTTCATCAGCCAGGGATCCAGAGATGATTAGAAGTTAAGCTTTTACAAGAACACTGGTTTGATTCTTCTTTTCTTCCCACTACATACCTGAAAACAAAAGGCTGTCAATCCCCGCTCTTCAAAACAGTAACCTTCAAAGGGAGAGAGGAGGGAGGGAGGGACCTGTCTTGCTTATGTCTTTTCTCCACTGTGAGCTGGCAGCCCAATGATTCCATTTCAGGAGCCAGTGCCCATCCCTCTCTCGCTCACCCACCCCAGAGCCGCGCCTGAATCAGAACTTTATTTAGACGTTCCCGTTGTGCTCTCGCTGTCCTTCTCCCTTCCTTTGCCTATGGAAAACACACCCGGAAAACGTCCAATGCTGGAAAAAGCCTTCTTCAGTGCCACCAGCACTGGAGACATTTTCAACATTCACTTCCCCCAAAAGCCTGACATGACCTGTTGTAGCCCATTTCCCTTCTTATGACTATCACCCTCTCCAGGTGATCCCTAGAAAACCTGAGCCCTGTGGAGCAGAATAAATGTCAGTCACTACCACCTTAGGGTGAATTTCTACCCTAGACAAATCTTTCCTTCCCCCCCACCCCCAGTTTGAGACTATCTTAGCAATTGGACCCCAAAATAAGGCAGTAACTGATAAGGGAGGGGACAGTGTCTTGCTGCTTTTCTTAATGTGGCCCCTTTGGCAAACATAAGACTCTTGCACTTTCCATAATATTTCATAGTCTATTTTTTTAATTTCCCAAATATAAAGTTATATTATGATATTTATTATGTTTTTTTCCAACTAAAACACTTGCCATGCTGAGATTCTGATGGTGCTGTTGGGGTGACTTAACGGCATCATTGCATTGGGGACACTCTTCAGGGGAGGGAATGTCTGGCTCAGGGTTGTCAGTGCTGGAGAGGGAGGAGACGTGAGAAAGAGGGAGCATCGGAAGGAGGGCAAGGGCAGCAGAAATTGGAATAAGCCTCACCAGGCAAAGATAAGCTTTGCCTGAGAGTTCCAACCAGGACAGACCCTGCTGGATGCCAACACAGGATGTTCAGGAGGAAGATGGTTCTAGTTAGAGAGCAGACACTTGCTCTGTGTAGTCAGGGTATAAACACGGAGGTCAGGAGACCAAATATAACACAGCACCCAGAATAGCAGTAACAACAATATCACCATAAAACTTTGGGCAGTTCTTGGCTCTGTTTTCAAAGAGCTCTTTTACCAAAGACAGATCTAGGTTTCGTGCAATTTCAGAATGAAACTGAAATTATTTAGGATGAGAAAAGAAACCAAAGCAACTGCAGATTTTGAAAAGCTGACAATTACTCCAAACATCACAAAATTCAGAAAAATAACCTAAATTTTTTATTAATTAACTACTCATACATGTCCAGGATACTTGTTTTCCTACACTTTTTGACTGCATCCTCTTTGATTGTCTCTTAATATGACAATGACTTTGTAACATCATTATCTATAAAAAGAGATAGATTCAGTCTTGCCTTCAGTATAGCTGATCAAAAGTTGCTTCAGAGTGCTGATAGATTAGAAATTTTTCTTTGATGTTCAATGATTGATTATGGGCAAAGTCGTGAGAATTGTTAGAATTGTCAATGTTGGGAAAACTTCATCAAGCTTCTTTCATAGTATTTCTGAGCATTTCAGGTTTTTGTGTGCAGTGAATAATCTAAATATTTTTTGGACCGACACTCATCAGCCAGTTTGTCACTGATGTCCTTGTGATAGTGCAGTGTGACTTCTACCTTGGGCGTTGCACTTCCCGTCAGGGTGGGAGATGAATCAGCTCAACAGGGAAGGGGCATTCCTGAAAGTCCTTCCTAGCCAGAGTGTCTATCAATAACCTAACAAGATGGTGCAAGGAGGACATAGCAACCACATAAGTACATCCCCCTAAAAGTAAGCTAAGTGTGTCCCAACTCACTTTTGTTTAGTTACAACTAAAACAAACAAACGAAAAATGTGGCCATTCCAACTCCACCCTCTTCTGTGGCGCGGAGGGAGTTGGAATAGAAAAGAGACAACAGCTGCATAGCCCACGGGCACAGACAATAGAGCAGTGAAGGCCTGGGAGGGGTGGGTGCAGGATGGGGGCGGGGGGATTGGTCAATGAGAAAAACAAACAAACAAAGGGGACATCTGTAATACTTTCAACAATAAAGGTAAATTTTTTTTATAAAAAGAAAAAAAAAAGAGACAACAGCTGATTGCAGCTTTGTGATTCTGGGTAGAATATGAGGGGTTGGAACCAGTCCAAGGCAGGGTCTACCCAGCCTCATTCCCACTCTCCATCACTCAAGAACCCATTTGCCCAGTCTACCTCTCTCCAGGACTCCTTCCTAAAAATCAGCAGCCTGGGAATAAGTCATGTCCGTATTTACTTCTTCTGTTCACAACAAAGACAAGCACACACACATAAATCACCAGACAGCCTGATGAGTGCTCTGCAAGGCAAGCTGAGAACGCTCGGAGAGACCCTGAAGGTCCGCAGGGGAGTCATTGAGACTCCACCGTGTGAAGGGCTAATCCACCTCCGTTCTTGAACCTGAGGCACCACTTTTTCCTCAAAGCATAAGCCTAAAAGCTTGGTGTTATTGAGGCCACAGACACAAAGCCTGGGCTTTGAACATAGGGATACATAGACCCAACGATGCTATTATTTTGGTTTCTTGCTAAGCACCCACTCTGCTGATGGCCCTAGACTGGAATAGCAGTGACCTCAGCCTTTCAGCAGATCTTATGTCCATGTGATCATTCAGACTCTGTACTCTCAGTGACTTGGTCCCCCGCCCTTGCCCTTTTCCTTCCTCCAACATAGATACTATCTTAATCAACTGAAAGCAGATGTTCTTAGGCAATAAGTAGGTCAGGTTTGCAGACCCAAATCCCATCCAGTCTTTTTACAAAATCTTGACTTTAAAAAAAAAAAAAGTGGAATTGATATTGCAATAATTAAGAGCCAAATATGACTACCACTGGTGGCAGATAACATTTCACTTTCATTAAGCAATATAAAACAGACACACAGACTCCCGGCTGCCGCCCCGGTGCACCAGGCTTTGCAGAATGAATCTCAAATTGTACCATGTCAGTCAGAGCTCAGGAGTTATCAGCATCATTTAATTAACTTTTTATTTTTTTTTTTTGCAAAAACTAACACGTTGGAATAAAATATAAAAATGTAATCCCTGTGCAAACCCACCACTAATGATGGCCCCCAGCAGAGGCCTGAGCAGCACCTGAGCAGGAGTCAGGCCTCAACCCTCTTTGTTCCTTCCCTGAAGTCTCCTCCCTCAGCCCGAAGCAAAAGAAGGGTGGGGCTCCTTCTGCCTGAGCCTGGAGGCCTCAGGAACGGGGAGCAGTTTCTCTCTTTTTTTCTCTCTAATGCGGTTAACTTCCCGCCACTTTCCTGTTGAAATTGCCATGTCTTTTTGTTCTTAAGAGAAAAAAAACAAACAGCAAAACTTTGACTAGTTTTCCAAAAAGGAAAGGTCTTTGGCTCCGATGACAATAGGATCTGATTACCTATGAATTTCATTTAAGAAGAACACTGGATCAGGAGAGGGAAGGTGGCAGGGAGCAGGCATAGGAAATGGTTGTGATTCTCAGGGTTTGACAGTATTGGCCAAACTAAGATTGGGTGTGGGCAGGGACTTTCTCCTGGGTGGTACTGGCTCCACCCTGTAATGCACCGATGGCAAGTAGGTGGCCCAGGTGGCACCAGGATCCCCCCCGACACCCGGGGCAGATGTTACAGATGAGTCACGGTGCTCTTCATAGCTGAGCTTGAATTTGGCTTCAGAATCTTTCTGCACCTGTCCCGCCGCAGCCATCACTCATCAGCAGGTGTTGGCATGCAAGAGGTCACCAGCTTGCCATCCCTCCATTGGCCAGAAGACCTGTCTTACCCATTGCCACCTGTGTGACAGCCACATTGCTGGTCCAGGAATGCAAGCATTCTTGCCTAGATTTCCCAATGGCCAGGAGGAATTCCAAATCAGGGGGCTTCCCAGGAAATTGAGCCAGGAGCTGTCAGCTAGAAGTGGGGGGGAGAAAAAGACGGCCTATTTTCGGTCCCTTTATAAAAAAAATAAACGAAAATGTGATGTTTGTTTTATCATCAGTTCTTCAGCTAACTGTTTGTTCTTTTTCCTTCTGTTTTCTTTCTATAAAGAAATAAAGAGTTTAAACATAGGTAAGACAAAAAACTCTTTCCTGTATAATTTGATATGGTTCGTTTGCTTCCTTGTCTTTGCTTTCTGTTTCGTGCTTCTTATGTAATGTTGTATATTTTTATGTACCAAATATAGTCACTTTTTTATGTGCTGATTGTGTGTTGTAGATATGATAAGCTTTGGCAATTATGAAATGCAGTCAAAAAGCAACCAAATAAGCTGACAGTAATTAGAATTTCCGGGAGATGCAAAAGCAAGATAATGAACCCTCAGCGAACTTTTATCCCAACTGCTCAGTGCGGTCCGTAATTGGGCTAAACAGTCGAGGCAAACTTCTGGCTTTTGTAAATGCTGGACTGGGTTCACAAAAGCTTTAATGAACTGGAAACGGGTCAAAAACTCATTTTCAACTCATTAATGATTTTCCCCCCTGGATATATGGTCATTTAAAAAAAAAACAAGTTAATTGCCAATCTGCTGGTCAGAATGAATCCAACAGTTGGATGCGTTGGGGATTTTCATGGAGTTCAGTCACTTTTAAGTAGTATGAAGGGTATAGACCAAGTACTTTTTGTCTCAATAGCCTTTGTCATTCAATCGCTCCAAGGTTAGCATTTAAAATCATACTGGTACCAACACATATATGTGTGCCTACGGCTCTGGGGAGCTTCCCCTTACAAAGTTAGGACAAGTCCAGGTTGCCCCAGGGCGCACTGAAATGGATGTAGCATGAGCTTTCTGGAAGAAAAACGACCTCACTTTTACTTGGGAGACGAGAAAAAGCAAAGCTTTTTAATACTCAACGGAAATGTATTTTAATACTCGAGAGACATGCCTCTCCCTTGCGCCTTAAAATGAAATGTTAGGTCAAAATTAGCCAAAGGGTGGAGTCCAGATACCCACAATCATCCCAGTCAGTGGGAAAGCTGCAATGCATAGGAGGAGTCCTCTGCCTTCTTCTCAGGCACCCCCAAATTGACTGGTCATAGGCACCCCAATGGATCAAATAATAAAAGCAGCAGCAACACCCTGGAGGGACACCCCCCTTCAAACTCACCCCACTGGCCCTTCGCCTTAGCCACCGAAGTGAAAGGATGTCTGTGCGTCTAGCTGAGCTTTCCTGCAAGAATCCGGTGGGAATGAGCAAAAGGCCGTGGGGAAGGAGGAGGCCCCAGCAAGAATGGCCCCACACCCTCAACTGTCTGCTCTCTGCCAGAGATGTTGAAAAGCCTCCTGAGTCAGGCTGCCTAGAAAGTCCAGAATTAATTAATCTTGCTCACAGATAGGCACAGATGTGCAAAGCCCCGATCCTTTTGCTGGCCACGCCAGCTACTGTCCACTCAGTAACAAAGTACAGCGTCTAATTAAAAATGGCACAAATATCTCCCTTTCTACCCTCATTTGTTGTGTATATATGGATATTCTCTGAAGACTTAATAGCCAAAAAAAAAGGAAAGAGAAAGGAAGGGATCCGGGTAGCCTTCCCTTCCAGACTAGTTATCTAGGCTGGAATTTTAGAAAGACCTTGACTTCTAGTTCAATTATGTGTTTTCATAGCAACCTGAGGAGAAGCTGGAATTAAAGATGGTCTCGCTTCACAGATTGTTCCTAAAAATAGCTTCCTTCTTCTTTTCTTCCTTAAATCAGGGAAGAACCCAAACGGGGGTGTTTTAATTAGTCATTTACTAGCTGGTGTCTACAGGACACATGCATCCAACACTGTTATCACCCTCGCCCACCCTTCACCTCTCCCAGCTCCTCCCTTCCCATAATGCCAAACTGCAGTTGAAAAATAACTTTAAAAAAAAAAAAAAGCCTGCGTTCATTTTAGGCACAGGGCACCGAAACCTCATCTGTCACACTAGGGCGGAGAAGCATTCGCTGTTTGCATCCCGGAGGCAGTGATTTTAGTAGCCAGCATGGGAGGGGCATGAGCACCCATTCTGGCCTCAACCTCCAACCAGCAACAGACAGTGCAAAGGGAAGAAGCTGTAGGGTTTGAGCCAAAAGGAACATGAGAGTAGTCTGATTTGATTTCTTCATGACAAGGAATCTAGGACCCAGCAGAGCCAGAAGATTTACCTAAGGTCACCAGCCGAGTCAGAGTTGAATTGGAGTTTTCTGTGTCTCATTCCTGAGCCAACTCTACAAATCTTCCTCTGTCCTGGTCAGTAACACATAGGAGATCAGAGAAAGAGGTCTAGGTCTCTGAGGCTTGATGTCTTCCTAAGGCATTCCACACACCTGAGGTATTTGTCTCCTGAGGAGGCTTAGGGCCCTGGCCCATCTTGGTCCATACCTGTGACCTCATTATTACCCATGATTTAAAAACTGAGTCTCCAACCCCAGTAATTCAGATTCTGGACATGGTATCCACAGGGCATCACACTCCTTCACACGAACTTGATTCACGTCCACACTGAGAACTAGTAGCGAAGACCTGAGGCTGAGGGCTGGGGTGCCTCCCATTACAGAACCAGGAAGACTCCCAGCGGCTGCGGGATGAATGATCCAGTATCTCAGAGGCACTGGGGAGGCACAGATTAAAAAGAGAACACTGTCCCAGGAAAGTGTCCCTAGATCCCCTTGAGAACATGTTAAACCCACGGAGGGATCAAGGAGGCTGACACACAAAACACACACACACACACACACACACACACACACACACACACACACACACACAGGACCAGAGTGGGGTCTTTCGTATCAGCTAATTGAAGCAATGGTACTCTAGCATGATGGGAAGCGATAGATTCTCTGTTGGCGGGAGCAGGTTAAGCCCATTTAGAAGTAGCTAAAAGCCATGGTGTGTTAGAGCACTAAGTTAATATGGTAGATTCTTTCCAGTTCACTAAAGTGGAAAGACATTGGCAATGGTTACAGTCGTGCTAGGATTTTTGTCATCACTTCGGTGGAGCAGGCCATCTGCATCACCCCTTTCCTATTTCTCTCTGTGTTTCTTCCACTAAAGCAACAACCCAGCACACAAGTATTACTTGGCAGTAGACCCCGTGTCGGGCTCTCTCTACGTGTCTGACACCAACAGTCGGCGCATCTACCGAGTCAAGTCCCTGAGCGGAGCTAAAGACCTGGCCGGGAACTCGGAGGTCGTGGCAGGGACTGGAGAGCAATGCTTGCCCTTTGATGAGGCCCGCTGTGGGGACGGAGGGAAGGCTGTGGATGCAACCCTCATGAGCCCTCGAGGTAACGCCTGCAGAGGAAGGAAGCCCGCCCCAGAGAGAGAGCTGGCCACGAGCTTGGCTTTCTCCTTATTGGAGCTCAGCCGAGCCCAGGCACCCCTAAGCACAGCTTTCCCTAGAATGGCTTAACTCTGATCGATTGCTTGGGTGTGTGGGGGAGTGTCTTTTTTTAAGTGTATTTATTTTATTTGAAGTAAACTTCACCACCCACATATGCTACAAGTGGAAAGTGGTTGCTCCTGGAGACTTCTGACTGCAGTCAGTCACAGAGTCGGAAGTTGCCAGAGGTCTAGGTGTGCGGGCTGGAGACAGCAGAGAGCCCAGTGGGTGGCCTCCACCCTCTCCCAGATGTTCCTGTTAGACAACAGTGCACACAAAGTCTAAAGCGCGGTGCCTGACATTTTGTAAATGCCCAGTAAGAATGGGCATAATTTCCAAGGACCTGGGATTGGTGGGAGGGGTTCTTGGAACCAATGGATCTCTATTTGAAAAGGAATAGATAATTAAGGTTAAGGACAATCATTTGAAGGTCCAATTATTGTCACCATTTTTAGCTACCCTGAAAGCAGCTGGTAAGAAGCATTGGGTGTGGACATGAGAATAAAGATGCAAAAGAATTAGAAGCCTCTGTCTGTGTCTTAGGCGGGAAAGGGTGGTCCTGGGACCTGCGTTCCCCCAAGGTGCTGATGTGCTAGGTGAAGTCAGGGCTTCATGGGGAATGCTTCCTGGAGGGTACACTCTGAATGGGGCGTGTGTGGCTGCAAGAATCATTATTTCTCTACGTCGGTGTTGCAATCAGTCGTGAAGGGTAGTCAAGTAATTTACCACCAATAATTTTTCAAGCAAGGAACTTGGGAAATAACTGCTTTCCAAAAAAGAACAGATGCAACGTTATTTCCCCATCCATTCATTTGCAGCCTTGGTTCATTTGCAGCCCAAGGTTTGTTCTGCAGTTCAGTGATACAGCCAGCACCCCAGGAATTATGCAGATCTCAATGCAGTGCTCATGAGAAAGGGGGTCACCTTAGAAGGTTGAGAACCACTGCTCTGAGTGTAATACCCTCTCAGTAAGGTCCCAGAAGGGAAGGCCCAGTATGCATCCCCACCTTCACCGCGCAAGCCCTGCTCCTTACCGAGAGACGCACTCCCCCCGTTTGTCTTGCTCAGGGATCGCAGTGGACAAGAATGGCCTCATGTACTTCGTCGATGCCACCATGATCCGGAAGGTCGACCAGAATGGAATCATCTCCACCCTGCTGGGCTCGAATGACCTCACTGCCGTCCGGCCACTGAGCTGTGACTCCAGTATGGATGTGGCCCAGGTAGGACTCTCTCTCTATTTCTCATCACTAACTAAGCCACACCTGTTTCTTGGTCTGAAGTTCTCACCAGCAACCTGTCTGAGTGGAGTGGAAAGGGGGAGATATAGATAGAGATCACAGGTGTGTTTGCAAAAGGCTTGAGATGAACTAGGCAGCAAGACAGACTGGGAAATGTCAGGTAGGATAAGGGAGAGAGAGAGAGAGAGAGAGAGAGAGAGAGAGAGAGAGAGAGAGAGAGAGGGAGAGAGAGGAATTCTGCTCAGAAAAGTGGAGCTGGTGCCTACTGCAGCCGTGGCAGATTACAGGGTAGGAGTTCCTGTGTAATTGCCTCTCTTCTCCATCATTATTGCAGGTTTGAGAATGTACCGTGCAGTGTTATACGTCCATCAGAACTTCCCTGTTAATCTGAAATGATTGCATCCTCACTACATAAACCTTTATTTTGTGCAGTCAGAGCTGGAGCAGAGCCCTCTACACGATGCCCCAAGTGATGTTCTTTAGTCCGGGCTCTTGCTGCGGCAGAGAGCGCAGGCTCACGCAGCTGGACAGCCTAGGAAACTGGACTAACAACCTGGCGTAGAGAGATGTGGACCCTTCCTACAGGGGCCTTTCAACCCTCGGTCAACCTCATTAATTTCAGCTCAAATTCTACAACAAACTGACAACTTTCCACTGAGATTTTCATTTCAAATTCTGCAGAGAAGAAATGTGTTTTGTCCAGTTCATTTTTTTTTATTTTTTGAATGTTTTTATTGATTTTGAGAGAGAGAGAGAGAAGAGAGGAAGGGAGAGGGAGAAAGAAAGAGAAACATGGATGAGAGAGAAGCATTTATTAGCTGTCTCCTGCACACCCCCAACTGGGGATCAAGGCAGCAACCCAGGCATGTGCCCTGACCGGGAATCAAACCAGCAACCTCTTGGTGTATGGGATGAGCCTCAACCAACTGAGCCACACCGGCCAGGACTGTCCAGTTCATTTTTTCAAGCAAACACCCGAGCTGTAATTTGCTGGCCAGCCTGGGCAGGGGCTGCCCTTGAGTCAGGGCCGCATTCCAAACCTCACAGCTTCTTTCTGTGAATTAGATAAAGGGGTCATCTTAAAACGAACATAGCTTCCTCCAGCCCATGGCTCGGTGAGCAGGATATGGGCTGGGTCACATTAGCCCCTTGGGCAGTGGACGACCGGTACAGTCGTGTATGATGACTCTGACCCTGGCCTAATCACCTGGGGCTGAGGAGAACATCCTGGGAGAGCTAGTGACCTGCTCTAGCCACAGCTGACGATACAGTAAGACAGCGGTTCTCAACCTGTGGGTCTCGACCCCTTTGGGGGTCGAACAACCCTTTCACAGGGGTCACCTAAGACCATCGGAAAACACATATATAATTACATATTGTTTTTGTGATTAATCACTATGCTTTAATTATGTTCAATTTGTAACAATGAAAATACATCCTGCATATCAGATATTCACATTATGATTCCTAACAGTAGCAAAATTACAGTTATGAAGTAGCAATGAAAATAATTTTATGGTTGGGGGTCACCACAACATGAGGAACTGTATTAAAGGGTCGCGGCATTAGGAAGGTTGAGAACCACTGCAGTAAGAGATATGTGTTACACAGTCTCTTCTTCTCTGTCGTGTATATCATCATGGGCAGTGGGCAGGGGGTTTGATGATGGGCGGGTCTCCATACAGGATGTTAGTAAAAAGTCCTTTTTCCCCAGCTGCATAAAACCAACCCAAGTGGCCCTAGCCTGTTTGGCTCAGCGGATAGAGTGTGGGCCTGTGGACTGAGGGTCCTGGGTTTGATTCCGGTCAAGGGGACATGCATGGGTTGTAGGCTCGATCCACAATAGGGGGCATGCAGGAGGCAGCCTATCAATGATTCTTTCTCATCATTGATGTTTCTCTCTCTCTCTCTCTCTCTCTCTCTCTCTCTCCCTTCTTCTCTGAAATAAAAAATATTTTTTAAAAAAACAACACAAGTGTCCGACACAGGTAAACACCGGGCACATTAGATGCTGTTCTTTAATCGGACGCCGTGTCACCCACAGGTCCGCCTGGAGTGGCCCACAGACCTTGCCGTCAACCCCATGGACAACTCCCTGTACGTCCTGGAAAACAACGTCATCCTGCGCATCACAGAGAACCACCAGGTGAGCATCATCGCGGGGCGCCCCATGCACTGCCAGGTCCCGGGCATCGACTACTCGCTCAGCAAGCTAGCCATTCACTCCGCTCTGGAGTCGGCCAGTGCCATCGCCATCTCCCACACCGGTGTCCTCTACATCACCGAGACGGACGAGAAGAAGATCAACCGTCTGCGCCAGGTGACCACCAACGGGGAGATCTGCCTGCTCGCGGGCGCGGCCTCGGACTGCGACTGCAAAAACGACGTCAACTGCAACTGCTACTCGGGAGACGACGCCTACGCCACGGACGCCATCCTGAACGCCCCGTCCTCCTTGGCCGTGGCTCCCGACGGCACCATCTACATCGCGGACCTGGGGAACATCCGGATCAGGGCGGTCAGCAAGAACAAGCCCGTGCTGAATGCTTTCAACCAGTACGAGGCCGCCTCCCCCGGGGAGCAGGAGCTGTACGTCTTCAACGCCGACGGCATCCACCAGTACACGGTGAGCCTGGTCACGGGGGAGCACTTGTACAATTTCACCTACAGCGCGGACAACGACGTCACGGAGCTGATCGACAACAGTGGAAACTCCCTGAAGATCCGGCGGGACAGCAGCGGCGTCGCCCGCCACCTGCTCATGCCTGACAACCAGATCATCACGCTCACGGTGGGCACCAACGGGGGCCTCAAAGTCGTGGCCACGCAGACCCTGGAGCTTGGCCTCATGACCTACGACGGGAACACTGGCCTCCTCGCCACCAAGAGTGACGAAACGGGATGGACGACGTTCTATGAGTAAGTGGGTTTATAAAGTATGTCCCGAGAGCGCTCACCCCACCCTCGTTGGCATCAGAGCTGGCCCTCGCCCTAGCCAGTTTGATAAGCGTCAGCCTGCAGACTGAAGGGTCCAAGGTTCAATTCTGGTCAAGGACACATGCCCAGGTTGCATGCAGGAGGCAGCCAATCAATGATTCTGTCTCATCATTGATGTTTCTATCTCTCTCTCCCTCTCCCTTCCTCTCTGAAATCAATAAAAATATATTTTAGAAAAGAAGAAGAAGAACTGGCCCTCAAGTAGCTTCTAGAACTGCTTGGTCATATTGTCCTTCTAACGTTCCTGTCTCCCATGGCCCTAAGGCGCCCATGGCCGCTCTCCCTGACTCCTCAGTGATTTGCACTGTGGAGCCTTCTCCCTGAAAGAGCTGGGAATTCCTCTTGCCTGCCTGTCGTCAGGGTGTCAGGATATTGGACACACGCCGCACCTGGGAGATCAAGTGCTGATTAACTCCGCTGATTATTCGTGTTTGCCGTGTGTACGGAAATTAGAACCTAAAAGGCAAGATCCTGGCGGGACTCCTGTAATTTGCCAATAGGTCCGGCCACACACTTGATTGCACAGACAGGTAGATAAACTCTGCATTTCCTCTCCAGCAGAAGCAGATCAATACAGATAAAGTGCTAGGTATATTAAAAGACGCCAGCGCCGGTCATATTTCCCCTCACAATTATCTCACACTTAATAGTCCCGCCGTGTGTTTTGCCAGAAAAAGCTGCTGCCCCTCATGCTGCAGGCAGCGCTTGGCCACACTGCTGGCAACGGCAGGTATTGACCATTGGGATGCTGGCTGGAGGAAATTGCTAAGGCATCGTTCTGCCCACGGCTGCCTCAGCCGGAGGTGGAATTTTCAAACATCTGGCTCTCCTGGATGGGGAAGGATCTGGTTAACCCCTATGTGTTCGGGGGGTTTGCTTTCTGTCTGGGTGTTGCTGCTAGCCGAGAATTTAGTACGGTAGGGAGGGGTTGTCACAGAGGGAAGGGGGAACAAGAGAGAAACATCGTTGCTCACTCCTAAATCCAGGACTGTTCACTTTCTGATGGTAGTGACGATGGGCTTGGGAGAATGCACAGGAAGCTGTTGCCACCTGCTGGGAATTTGCTGCATTGCAGAATGGCTCTCCCTTGCTGTCTTCTTTCTTTGGGTATAGCTATCTTTCTCAGATTTCTGAGGCATCCTAACATCCTTCAGGGCACAGGAACTTGACCAAATTTTACAGCCCGGTTACTCTGTCCCCAAAGGCACCATCCGAGTGCCATCTTTATCCCTCACGCTGAATTAGGTTAAAGCTATGCAAGTGACCCAGACACCTCCCAGGCCCTCATCCTCCCTCGAAAGACCCAGCGCATCTCAGTGGCATCTTGCCACTTGTCACCACCTACCACACTGTACATTTCAACTTGGTTGATTTTAGCCCTCTCTGCCCAGCACACACAGGTCCTGAGGGCAGGGATTTTCACCCATTTCGTTGCTAGCAATGTCCCCAGTGCTTTGCCTCGTGCCAAGCGCATAGTAGGCACTCAGTGAATACTCGCTGAATAACTGAGTCAAAGGCAGCCTCCGGCGCCACACAGACCGAGGGAGGCTGGACTGGCTTTCTTGGTGGCCTTGAGATCCCATCGCAGGAGCCCACAGCTCCTTGCACACATAGGCTCAAAAAGGCCTGAGGGTGAAGAGGCCCACTGCACGGGGGAAGCAAGCAGAGCCCGAGGCAGCCGAATCTTCTTTGAAAGTTAAAGTAGAGGACATGTTCCTCACCCTGTTCCCCTGGGATTCTGATCGCCACGCCAATCCTCTGTTCCCCGGAAGTTATCCAATGCTTGCCACTTCTGTCATATGGAAGCCAGGCAACCTGCACATCGTAGGTGTCCAGGTAATGCAGGGGTTGGAACTCAGTCCTGGCCCGGGTCCCTGCTGTGCAAGAGCTGGGACTCTGCCTGTTACTGCATACTCCACGAGGTACCCCATGGCCAAACACTCGGAACGGTCATACTGTTCTTTATTGAGGTAAAATTGACATATAAGATTATATTCGTTGTAGATGTGCAATATAATGATTTGGTGTTTATACAAAACGATAGCTACAATAAGCCTAGTTAATATCTCTCACCATACAATTATTAAACATTTTTCTTGTGATGAGAATTTTCAAAATCTACCCCCTTAGCAACCTTCAAATGTGCAATACAGTGTTATTCACTAGAGTCACCCTGCTGCACATTTCATCCATGACTTATTTTATAACTGGAAGTTTTCACCACTTGACCCCCTTCACCCATGACAATCACCCATCCCACCTCCACCCCTGCCTCTGGCAAACACCAATCTGTTCTCTGTATCTATGAGCTCATTTGGGTTTTTTTAATTTGTCTTTCTCTGTCTGACTTCTGTCACTTGGCATAATGCCCTCAAGATCCATCATACTGTCACAAGTGGCAAGACTTCATTCTTCTATGGCTGAATACTATTCCATTGCATATATAGTACACCATATTTTCTACATCCATTCAGACATCAGTGGACACTTAGGTTGTTTCCATAGTTTGGCTATTGTAAATAATGCTGTAATGAATATGTGGTGTTTTCATTTATCTATTTTTTTTAATTTATTTCAGAGAGGAAGGTAGAGAGAGAGAGAAATAGAAACTTCAACGATGAGAATCATTGATTGGCTGCCTCCTGCAAGGCCCGCACTGGGGATCAAGCCCGCAACCCGGGCATGTGCCCTGACCGGGAATCAAACCTCAACCTCCTGGTTCATAGGTTGAACTTGGCAAGTTGGTGTTATAATTTGAGTTATATGAGTTCTTTATATATTTGGGATATTAACACCTTATCAGATATATGATTTGCAAATATTTTCTCCCTTTTAGTGGGTGCCTTTTCATTTCATCAGTAGTTTCCTTTGCTGTGCAGAAGTTTTTTTAGTTTGATGTTGTCCCATTTGTTGATTTTATTCTTTTGTTGCCTTTGCTTTTGGTGTCAAGTCCAAAAAAAAAATCACAAAGACCAATGTCAAGGAGCTGACCGCTTATGTTTTCTTCTAGGTCGTTTATGGTTTCAGATCTTACTTTCGAGTTCGTAATCATTTAATTTTTGTGAATAGTGTGTAATAGTGGACAAGTACCGTTTTTTGCATGTGGCTGCCCAGTTTTTCGAACACCATTTATTGACAAGACTGCCTTTACCCTATTGTATAGTCTTGGCTGCTTTGTCGTTGATTAATTGATCATATTGGCGTGGGTTTATTTCAGCTCTCTATTCTGTTCCACATTGATCTGTGTGTCTGCTTTTGTGCCAATATCGTACTGTTTGTAATAGAATTTGAAATCAGGGAGCATGATGCCTCCAGCTTTGTTCTTCTTTCTCAAGATTGCTTTGGCTATTTGAGATCTTTTGTGGTTCCATACAAATTTTAGAATTGTTTGTTCTATTTATTTTTTAATCGAGTAGTTTGGGGTTGTTATTGAGTTGTATGAGTTCTTTATATTTTTTGAGTATTAATACTTTATCAAGATATATGATTTACAAACATTTTCTCCCACTCAGTAGGTGTCTTTTAATTTTGTTGATGGTTTCCTTTGCTGTGTGGAGCTTTTTAGTTTAATGGAGTTTTACTTGTTGACTAGGAAAGAATTCTCCCTGTCGATGGGAAAGAATTGGACTTTTGATAGGGATTGCACTGAATCTGTTGATTGCTTTGAGTAGAATGGACATTTTTTTTAAATCTTCATTCTTTTACTCCATGAGCACAGAATATGTTTCCATTTATTTGTATCTTCAATTTCCTTCATCAGTGTCTTATAGTTTTCGGTGACAGGTTTTTTACCTCCTTGGTTCAATTTGTTCCTAGGTATTTTATTCCTTTTGATGCAATTGAAAATGGGATTGCTTTTTAATTCCTCTTTCTGCTACTTGGTTATTACTGTATAGAAATGCAACTGGTTTTATATATTGGTTTTGTATCCTGCAACTTGACTGAATTTGTTTATTAATCTTAACAGTGCTTTGGTAAAGTCTTTAGGGTCTTCTATGTAATATCATGTCACATGCAAATAGTGACAGTTTTACTTCTTCCTTTCCAATTTGGGTGCCTTTATTTCTTTTTCATGCCTAATTTCTCTGCCTAGGTTTTCTCTGATGTTAGGTTGACTAAAGTGGCATCCCTTTGACTTGTTCCCTGGTCTTAGATGAAAACCTTTCTGCTTTATACTATGGAGTGTGATGCTAGCTGTGGGCTTATAATAGGTGGCCTTTATTATGTTGAGGTGCGTTTCCCCTATACCCACTTTGTTGAGTTTTTATCATAAATGGATGTTGAATATTGTCCTTTTCTAAGTCTATTGAGATGATCATAGGATTTGTATCCTTCACTTTGTTGATATATCACATTGATTGATTTGTGGACATTGAGCAATCTTTTCATCCCTGGAAAGAAATCCCCACTTGGTCACTGCCCTCCAACACCCACAGAGCTCGACTCTTCCAAGTTCGCCCCAGAAGCAAAATTCCTCACTTCACTGAAACTCGGGAGCCAGATCTGCGTTCCTTTATTGCAGAAGCATTGGCCAAGCGCCTCCATCTGTGCCGTGTATCCTAGGCACTAAGCGGTTACATCAGATAGGCCACAGCGTTCTGTGCACAAGAGTCCTCCCTCAGGCCCTCCTCCCTGCACCTGCTGCCCAAGCTCCCATCTCTAACTTTGTCCCAGTCTCCTCCAATCCAGAGGGGCCCCCACCAGAGGTTGAGTGGTTTTTCCTTCTTTTTAACCCTCCAAGCAAAATGATCTCCTATATTCCATCTTCCTTCTCATCCCTTCTCCAGTAGCAAAGCTGATCTGGGAGACAGCAAAGGCTTTGACATTTAGACCTTGAAATGAAAAGAGTGTCTTTCCCTTTCCTGGAGTTTAAGGAGGGCCCACACTTTCTGAATACAATGGATCTTCCAGAGTAGGGAAATGCCCCCATCAAATGGAACAATGAAGCTCCTACTAAAAACTCAAAGCACTCCACACTTTGAGAAAAGATGACACATCAAAAAGGAGGGTTCAATTTCAGGTAACTTTCTGGTAGGAGCGATCGCTGGTATACTAGATGTGGGTGCTGAGGACAACTGAGGTCAAATGAGTCACTGGGAAACTGTCTGAAAAGGCTGCTTGGGGAGCGGAGCCAGGGTTGGTTTGGGGTCAGAAGGTCAGAGAATAGGTTACAGGCAGCCAGGCCTGCTGTGCTTGAGCCAAGGCCTGGAGGTGGCATTTGGCCCAGGCTGACTGTCTGGAGCACCGTGAGGTGACAAGTGGGTTGTATGAGTTGGTTATATGAGTGTGGAAGACCTAGATGGGCATGGATGGTCTCAAATGCTAGGCCAGGGGTGGGCAAACTTTTTGACTCGAGGGCCACAATGGGTTCTTAAACTGGACCAGAGGGCCGGAACAAAAGCATGGATGGAGTGTTTGTGTGAACTAATATAAATTCAAAGTAAACATCATTACATAAAAGGGTACGGTCTTTTTTTTTTTTAGTTTTATTCATTTCAAACGGGCCGGATCCGGCCCGCGGGCCGTAGTTTGCCCACGGCTGTGCTAGGCTTTGGTTTGATTGAGCAACCACAATGGAAGAAGAGTGTGGTTAGCTCAGCAGAGAAGTGACGTAAGGAAGCATCATTTTTAGGAAGGTTAATTTGGGGGCTTTGTGGGACACACAAAGAGCAAAAGATGCTCAGAAGCTGGTGTTCCCAGTAACGTGGGAGAGCATAATGAAGTGCACCCTGCCACAGGGGAAAGGTTTTCACTGAGCTGAGTCAGGTCTAAGTGCCACCACCATTTCTCAGGGCAGGCCGGGGTTTTGAGGATTGTGACGAGGGGCCTCAGACTGATGCACCACCTGGTCCCCCCACCTTCCAATCTCTTCCTCTGGCCCCATGAACCTTTCTCTGTGTAGTTCTGAGGGTTGGGAAAGCCTTCAGCCCCAACAGCTGTGTTCCAACCACAGTGTGTCTGTCCTCCTCCAGCTATGACCATGAGGGCCGCCTGACCAATGTGACACGCCCCACGGGGGTGGTGACCAGTCTGCACCGGGAAATGGAGAAATCCATCACCATCGACATTGAGAACTCCAACCGTGACGATGACGTCACTGTCATTACCAACCTGTCTTCAGTGGAGGCCTCCTACACGGTGGTGCAAGGTAAGCCCCCCACCCTCAAAACCCACCCCAGACCCAGCCCAGCAGACTTCTAGAGCTCTACAGCACCCCTCCACTTGCTGTTTTAGTGAAATATCCACAGCAAACACACTCTTTAAGAGCTCAACTTTGCAGAAAACGACTTAATCAGATTCAGGAGAAGGTCATTGATACCAAACCATTGAAAAGTTTGGAAATGTCTACAGGCTTATCTGAAAATATCAGTCAGTTGTCATCTCCACGTGCTATCCCCACCTCCTACCTCTCTCTCCACCTCTCCCCACCGCCCCAGGACGCATAGCTGCCTTCTCAACGGCTGTTGATTCTCTTGAGCCCCCCATGTTTGTGTGTGTGTGGCTCCCAGTCTGATTCTCTTTCCCAGGCATTTGTTTGTGGCGTCGGTTGTCCTGCCATCACAGCTCTTTAGCAATCTCTTGCCAAGACTGGGGTCTCAAAGGTGTCTGACCACCCCCTGGTTACTGTTGCTGTTCGACATGACACACAGTCCAGACGAGCACAGGGGCTGGCGAGAAAAGGCACTGTGCAGATTAATTTTTCTTTTAATTAAGATAGAATGTCAGTGGGTTAGCCCGTTGTCAGAGGATAAAAGTGTCCTCTCAGTAGATAAATGGTGACATTTCTGGACTGCGATCCCGCAGCAGAGTCTGTTTCGGCGACTCTATTTCTGCTCTGCCAAGTGATTAATGATGTAGATCCCGTCTCCCAACATGACGGCTGCGGGCGCGGGAGTGACAGGTACACGCATGCTCACTGCCCCCGAAGCCCGCGTCTCAGAGGCCAGCCCAGCTGGACTCCTTTGGCCAAATAATCAGGAAGTGACATATCTGTAAAGGGGTCTCTCACTCGCATTTCCTTCCTGGAACTTTCCGATAAAGGAAAAGGTCAGAAGTCTGATGGGCCCGTGGAAGTTCCATTCGGGCAGATAAGCGCCCGTTATCAGCGCCCACTGGCACAATCTGCCTCATGCCAGCTGCACCTCCTTAGGGTTCTCTTGAGTGGAGGTGGCTTGGTGGTGGAGTCAGCAGCAGAGTCACCAAAGACAGGACGGTTGCTGTGTCTCTTGATTTTCTTGAAGAATCCTATACTTGATTTGCAGTTGATCTGATCTGTGGCTAGCCCATCAACCTCAGGTTTGATGGTAGACAAAAGGGAAAATATACATAAATATACATGTATATATATGATTGTGTGTGGTATCCAAAAATGTATGTACGCACTTTAAATAATTCCAATGAGTTAAATCTGAAAAGAAAGAAACATCAATTGAGCTATCAGGAAAAAAGTGTATATACTTTTGGGGGAATATATATATATATTAGTAGTTTTTGTTAATTTTTGTCCATTTGAGCTAACATATATGTTAAGGATCAGGGATTTGATTGACACAAACTGTGTAGGCGATAGACATCTTTAAATGCACTATTAATAGTCTTCAGCGAGTAAAGGAAAAATATCACGGCATAATTGTTTCTGGAGTGCCACATATTAATAATGTTTTTCTTTCCACGGATCAGTAGCATCTCTGCTACCCACCTGAACATTGTGTGTGTGCTAATTGAAGGCCGCCTTAGACTGACAGCTGCAAAGCACCATGGAAACCTATAAAAACAGGACTTCTGTTCTCTTGCGACTGAGTGGATAATTTATTTCCCTGTCCCCGCCCCCACTTGCATTTCTCCAGATCAAGTGCGGAACAGCTACCAGCTCTGTAATAACGGGACCCTGAGGGTGATGTATGCCAATGGGATGGGTGTCAGCTTCCACAGTGAGCCCCACGTCCTAGCGGGCACCATCACCCCCACCATTGGCCGCTGCAACATCTCCCTGCCCATGGAGAATGGCCTAAACTCCATTGAGTGGCGCCTAAGAAAGGAACAGATTAAAGGCAAAGTCACCATCTTTGGCAGGAAGCTCCGGGTAAGTGGTTCCACCGAACTTGTCACCACCAAGTGGTAGGGGATGCACTTCGTTCTCGGGAGCAGAGGAAATGTCCCTGTTCTCAAGCTTCCCAGGAAAAGACAGGTCTTTCCCCCAGACGGTAGGAGCCATGTATCCCTCGGGGACTGACACCGTTTCCTGGGATTGAAAATGGGGGGACTGACCTTCTGCTACAGCTACAGGTAGCCTGAGTCCTCATTTCACACACGCCTTCTTCTCCCTCAGCGCCCACTGCTGGTTGGCCAGTTCAGCAGACGAACTGGTGCCAGTGCCTCCCGGGTAATTTGCTAAACACTCAAGGAGTTGACAGTTGGGTGGAATATGTAGATGCAGGACCATCCTACAGGCTCAGCGAGAAGATAGAGGAGGAGCTGTCCCCCAGCCTGGGAATCAGGGCAGGTTTCCCAGGGGGAAGCAACCCACAGTAGGAAGTTTTGACCAGCCCTCGCCTCCCCAGTCTAGGCAACTTACAAGTTGTATCTTTCAAAAATGAACACATGACAGCCTGACCCAGTTTGGCTCAGTGAATAAAGTGTCGGCCTGCACACCAAAGGGTCCTGGGTTCGATTCTGGTCAAGCGCATGTACCTTGGGTGCAAGCTCCTCTACGGCCCAGGCTCTGGTAGGAGCACATGCAGGAGGCAACCAATCGATGTGTTTCTCTCACATCGATATTTCTCTCTGTCTTTCCCTCTCTCTTCCACTCTTTCTGAAAATCAATGGGAAAATATCCTTGGGTGAGGATCTTTTTTTTTTAATTAACAAATAACATTTGTTGAGAACTTTCATGATACAAGCGCTACCTTAGATGCTTTACTTACATTATTTTATTTCCAGCAGCCTCATGGGGGGGAGCTATTATCATCTCCATTTTTCAGTGAGAAAACACAGAGTTTGGGAAGTTAAATAACCCATCCAAGGGCACGACAGGTAGAAAATGGCAAAGCCGGGACTCAGCCCCAGCTCCATCTTTCCGTGTATTTCACATACCGGTATTCTTAACCGCCAGGCCACACAGCTTCCCAGGCACCCAGGTCATCTGGGGCCTGCTCTGGTCCTTTATCCGGCACTCAGGACTGTCTCTGACCCCCAGGGGGCAATCCTAAGGATCCCAGGCTTCATAAAATCCAGCACGTGTTCACTGAACCCCTACTATGAGCCAGGCACTGTGCTATGTCCTGGAATACAGGGCACACCACACAAAACCCCTCCCCTCCCGCAGCTCACTTACAGAGGTGGGCGGAAAGGGGCAAGAGGGTAGATAATAAGTAAATGAATCAATAACTGGAATAACTGCAGATGGAGATAAGCACTAGGAAAATAGGACACAGTGGAGCCGGGCAGGGTTTAACAAATGCTCGGAGCCCCTGAGAGTAAAAGGCTTGCCGTCCAGAGAACTTGGCTCATCACTTATGCCGGGTTGTTGGGCTGAAATCCAACCGACCCAGGTGACCGCCCTGCAGAGCCAGGCCATTCCATCTTAGGGTTCGCCTTTGTCTAGT
Source organism: Myotis nattereri (assembly GCF_964212035.1). NCBI lineage: Eukaryota > Metazoa > Chordata > Mammalia > Chiroptera > Vespertilionidae > Myotis > Myotis nattereri. Next base: position 102,366,618 of record NC_138080.1, read on the forward strand.
TGGAGTCTAATTGTCCACGTCAGGTTATCAGGTGGCTATCTGCAAAGTCGCAAGCTGTGCACAGTATCTTCCTAAAGACAAAAATGGCCTGGCCAGCGTGGCTCAGTGATTGAGCATCGACCTATGAGCCAGGAGGTCACGGTTCAATTCCCAGGCTGTGGGTTCAGTCCCTGGTGTGGGGTGTGCAGGGGGGCAGCCAATCAATGATTTGCTCTCATCACTGATGTTTCTGTCTCTCTCTCTCTCCCTCTCCCTTCCTCTCTGAAAGCAATAAAAATATTCTTTTTTTAAAAAAAGACAAAAATGAAAGGAGGTCATTAGCTAAATCCTTCATAACTGGATTTCAAGGCTGTGTGATTGATTTTTAATACTTGGCATGGTAGAAGTTGATCATACGTAGTAATCACACCTTCTCATGTAGTACTCAGCTATGCATTTTGACTGAGTTTTCCAAATAAAGATAAAATGTGGGCCTAAAACAAAATGGCTATCATCCCAACTCTGAATATTAACAACCTTAATAATGGGACTCTTGGTAATTAGCAGAAGTTAGGCACGCAGGTCTTATAACTGCATTTCTGCCAGGGTTAGATTTGCTGGCATCATGTTTATGCAAATCAGAACACAGCTTTATCTATCAACACCTCAACACTTAATTGTCTAGTGTTAGTTCCTGTAACAATAATCACATATCCATTTAGCTCTTAAATGAAAATCACTATGAGATTATAACAGGTCGAGTGGACTGAAAATGTAATTTGAAAATGAGGGAGAAAGCCTGGAATTTATTTGCATCTCATTTAGTTTAATTCAATTCATAAATTGTTTAGTGAATGAAATAAAAGCAGCTCGTGGAGATTGGCGGGGAGCAGGTGGAAAGGCAGGGTGGAGTGGGATGTGGGTTAAGAGACCGGGGAGTGGCCCTTTCCTCAGATGCGCCCACGGCAGGGAAGTTGGCAGCCGCTCACCCAAGCTGTCTGGTGGCTCATGGGACTGCAGGCCCTTCTCTCCTTACCTTTGGTCCTGACCTTTCTTTTCACCCCGAATTTTTTTGACACCCCGAATTTTTTCATTCATTTCACAGAATGGACTCTTAGGAGGCCATTGCATGTGATGATTATAATTGCTTGCTCCCCTGGGTAGGTCTAGTTTTATTTTCTCCTAGGTGTAAGTCTCTCCTGTATTGGGACTGAAAATGAAACCCATGTTTCAAATTTTTTTAAAAAAGATGTTTACGCAGTGCCAACTCTACATGCAGGATGATGGAGGGAGTAGACTAGAGGGAGAAAAAGAAAATGAAATCTTGCCACCAAGAAGCTGACGGTCTAGTGGAGAAGGCAGTGGGAGCAGAGTGATGTAAGCTGTCATAGAGGCTAATGTCCCGTGGGCAGGGACGCTGCGTGGGGTCGTCAGGAGAGGAGAGGCTGTGGCAGGGAACAAGCCCTGACATCTCGGGGGCTCGGCGCATCAAACCAGGTATCGCAGCTCTAATCGCTCTCTCTTGTGACCCTGCCATTGTAAGCGCATGGCCTCTAGGGTTACTGGGGAAGGGGAGGCGGGCTTGGATGACAAGGGCGCTTACTGAGCAGGGCTGGATGAGGACACAGTGGGGTCACTTCAGCTCAGCCGCAAGGAGGCCCAGGAAATGCTGGTGAGCGCTGAGCAGGGCCCGGCCGCCCTGTCAGGCCTGAGGTTTGACAGGCGGGCAGGAGGAGCTGCGTGGAGGAGTGGGAGTCAGTCCTGAGGAGCAGCAGGAATTGGCCAGGTGAAGATCAAGGGAAGGCGTGATCAGCCGGAGTGTTGCCTGTGAGACAGAAAGAGGTCAGAAAAGGGAATGGCATTTCAGAAGCTTTAACTCAGCGTGGCCCGAGAGAAGGGAATGTGTTACACTGGGGTGCAGATTTAAAAAAAAAAAAATCGAGCTGGCGGGCTGCACATGGGAGGGAATAGTTTGCTGGGCTGGCATTTATCCTGAGGACCCTGGGGGGCGGTGGCAGGTTTAATTAGCAGAGTGATGGGTAGGGATGTGTAGTATTAGGAAGACCTCTCAGAGCCCAGAAATAAATCCTTGCTTCTATGGTCAATTAACATAAGGCAGAGGAGGCAAGAATATACGGCAGGATAAAGTAAGTGGTGTTGGCAAAACAGGACAGATACGTGCAAAAAAAAGAAAAGAAACTGGACCACTTTCTTACACCAGATACAAAAATCAACTCAGAATGGATTGAAGACTTACATGTTAGACCTGAAACCATAAAACGCCTAGAAGAAAACATAGACAATAAACCCTTTGACCTTGGTCTTAGCAATATCTTTTTGGATATACCTCCTCAAGCAAGGGAGACAAAAGGAAAAAGTAAACAAATGGGAGTACATCAAACTAAAAGGATTTTGCACAGTGAAGGAAACCATCAACAAAACAAAAAGACAACCTACTGAATGGGAGAAGATATTTGCAAAAGATACATCTGATAAGGGGTCAATACCCAAAATACATAAAGAACTCATACAACTTAACACCAACAAGGTCAACCAAAGACCTTGTACGCATATGTGTGAACTAGGAGGTCACGGTTCCATTCCTGGTCAGGACACATGCCCAAGTTGTGGGCTTGATCCCCAGTGTGGGGCGTGCAGAAGGTAGCCAATCAATGATTCTCTTTCATCACTGATGTTTCTATCTCTCTCTTCCTCTCTGAAATCAATAAAAATATTTTTTTAAAAGAAAGAAGGAAAATAATGTAGGTTAAATCACACACACACACACCCCAGATATATTTTGCATTCTCCAAAGCCAAAATTCTCACATGGCAAAATGCTGGCCCTGAGGATGGATTGGTAAGCACATTAATGCCTCCCCTCCCCCCAGCAAGCTCTTTTCCTAGACTTTTTGGAAGACAGAACTGAAACTGACCCCTTCTATTAAGATTTAAAACTTCTGCTCTATCCTGAAATGGATTCGGTGCGTGATGCACTCCGAAAAGGAAGGCATGTAACCAGGATATTTCCTCCGGCTTATGATTTGCATCAAGATTGCAAAAGCAAGAAACAGCCGCTTGTGTAGGAGGCAGAACAAAAGAAAAATTGCTTCCAAGGTAATCTTCCATCATGATATTGGTATTAGCGTCATGAGTACTCCCAGAGGAAGTGGGAGTTAGTAATTTTGTTTTGGTTTCCATATAATTAATATGACATGGCAATTACACGTTGGCTTGCGTTACTTGTGCTTTTGTGGCGAATGACTGTGACAGAGGAGCGAGGTATGAGGCAGCCATGCGTGTGTGCCTGGGAACACACACCCGTGAACCCAGTTCTGCACGGAGCCCATTCAGGTAGATCTGTTGACATACGCGGTCGTCATGAAAGCCTGGATTTCACCAGCTCCTTCCTGCTCCAGTGCACCCGCTCTGCACCGACTAAGGTTTCCTTTTGCAAATACCTCGTATGTGCTTGGAACTGTACTCAGCACTGCGTGTTTACTGGTAAACAGAACAGACAAGACTCTAAATTGCGCGTAATGCTTGTGCAGAAAGAACAACTCGTAAGACATTTCATATTAGCTTAAAGAATACTTCATTAGGACAAACTTCTGCAGACACGTTAAATAAGGCATTCCCCAAGCAAGTGTTACTTTGGGTGACTTGCTGTTTGGGAGGGCGTGATGGAAAAGGGGTAAGACCCTGGTGGAGTTTAGTCATGGGAATTGTGATGGCGGCTAGAAAGAAAACTGTAGGGTGAGGACAATGGGAAATGTCTGATTTAGGTTAAGGCCACCCTAAGAAAATGGCATTTGAGCTGAGAACGGAATGAATAGGAATTTTCCAGGCATGGGATGGGAGGAAAGCCTCCTATGCGAGGGTACCAGCATGTGCAAAGGCCCTGAGACATAAAAGACGGTTGCTTGTAACCTGAGCAGGAGGAGAGATCAAAGGCATGGGGGCTTATTGGCCCTGGTGAGGATCTTGAAAATACAGAAGTCCTCCTCGGATTTCCCCTCTAGAGTATGGTTGGGAACATCCGGCCTGAGGGCCACATAAGGCCCAATGAAATCATTTGGCCTGGCCCTGCCCAGGCGTGAGGGATGAGTTAATGAAATGTTTGACCAAATACAGCAGGCTAATTGCTAAGCTGATAATTCTGTATGGCCCTCGAATGATGTTATAAATACCCAAATGGCCCTTGGCAGAAACAAGGTCCCCACCCCTGCTCTAGTGAATGCGAAGGAGAATTCATCGGCAGGTTGACCGGCTGCTTCCTTCTTAGACGCTGGAGACATGTGACATACCTGGCTTCTGAAAGTTCAAGTTGAAGGGTGACAAGTACAAGCTTGTTCTGGTCTTCTGGGCTGAGCCTCCATAGCAGATGCCACTCTTCTCTGCCATCTCTTTCCCCATGCCCCCCCCCCCCACCACCACCACCACCTTCATTAGACTGTCCCAGAGCCTCTGACACGGAGTCCTCTGCCTGCGCGGGGACCTTGCTCACTCCTCAAGCTCTCCCTTGCTCACCAACCCACTGCCTTTGGGACAGTGTCCTTGTCAGCCCGGTTCTGGCTGTGTCCCTCCTCTGCTCCCATTTCCTCTTCCCTCATTACCACGCTCATGTTTTCCTTTGTTGGTTCATGTGTCTTTATCATCCTTGGCCTGGAAGCTCCATGAGGGCAGGGCCATAACTATCTTGCTCGATCTTAAGTGTTGATCATAGTAACAAGCACACAGTAGGTGCTCAGTCAATATTGAATGAATGAATGAATGAATGAATGGGATTTTAAGGTGGCATCATGAAAATCTGCTCGACCACTGTTGATTCCAGGTCTTGGGGGGCCTCCCTGAGTGACTCTAATGGCTCTTTGGAATGAAGCCCTTCAGACATTTGGAGATCACAGATGTCCCGCCATACTTTCTATTCTAGGTTTTCCATGTGAGAACCTTAGATCATCAGAGTTGCCAGGATTCTTAAACTCTACCTAATTCAAGCCCCTTATTTTAAAACGTTTGTTGAGCACCAAGCAATGCCCAAAATAACAGAGACACTAAGAGAATTGAGATGAAGTTACTGCCAACCGGAAGCTCACAGGCCGCTACAGATCAGCACACTGAGGCACGAGCGGTAAAGGTGCTGCTTTGCAGTGACAAAGCTAATCGTTGTCAAAGCTGCAACTCACAATTCAGGTCTTTCCACCTCACCACCATCCAAAATAGCAAGTCATCCGAAAGTAGTGTTTGCTTGGGGAAATACATTATGTAATGTGTTTGCCGAGGCTTGCCCTTCTGATTATGCATTATTTAAACTTAGTGAGTTGTTTTGTCTGCACAAGCACTGATCCCAGTGTAGCATTGAGTCTTATTATATGGGAGCTGAGAGAAAAGCTGCTTTTTAATTTTTTATTTTTTTTTTTAAATATATTTTATTGATTTTTTACAGAGAGGAAGGGAGAGAGATAGAGAGTTAGAAACATCGATGAGAGAGAAACATCGATCAGCTGCCTCCTGCACATCTCCCACTGGGGATATGCCCGCAACGCAGGTACATGCCCTTGACCGGAATCGAACCCGGGACCTTTCAGTCCGCAGGCCAACGCTCCATCCACTGAGCCAAACCGGTTTCGGCCATTTTTTATTTTTTAAATACGTTTTTTATTGATCTCAGAGAGAGGAAGGAAGAGGGAGAGAGAGATAGAAACATCAGTGATGAGAGAGAAACATAGATCGCCTGCCTCCTGAATGCCCCCTACTGGGGATTGACCCAGCAACCCCGTATGTGCCCTGACCGGGAATCAAACCTGCAACCCCCTGGTGCACGGGACAACACTCAACCAACTGAGCCACACCAGCCAGGTGAGAAGCTACTTTTTAAATCCCAGAAGACAGCCCTGGCTGGTGTGGCTCAGTTGGTTGGAATGTCGGCCCATGCACCAAAGGGTCACAGGTTCGATTCCTGGTCAGGGCACAGACCCAGGTTGCAGGTGGGTGCATAGGGGAGGCAACCAATGTATATTTTTCTCTCTCTCCCTCTCTCTTCCTTTCTCCCTCCCTCTCTCCCTCCTCCCCCCTTCCTTCCCTCTCCTTTCCTCTTTCTCTAAAATCAAAAAAAACATGTCCTCGGATGAGGATTAAAAAGAAAAAGAAGTAAAATAAAATAAATAAACCCCAGATAACCGGCCCAGAAAGAAATGAAGATGGCATCTGCGCCAGACCTCTCCTCTCGGAAGGTGAATAACTAACCTCTCCACGGCAGGACTGCTGCCTTAAAAGTGGCCAGACATGGACACTCCCGGGCCTTCCTCACTAGTGTCCTCTGTGCTTCCCTTACTGGAGGCAGGATGGGCAAACGGTTCTTCTGCCAGTCTCACTGCAGCCTCTCCTGCTGTGCTCCAGTGCCGCCTCCCTGGGGGGGATCCAGCCCAGCGTTCATTTCCTTGGTTCTCAGATCACCAGCTCCCATCTCTGCCCCGCGAGCTAGTTGGAGTCACCCGTTATGGGCCCAGGAGGGCCATTTTGACGCCAGCGTTTCCTTTTCCCTGGGTTTTTTATGAGCCTCCTTGTGACAGGCGGGTGCTTGGTGAGAGCCAAACATTCTGGCGGGGGGATCCCACAGGGGAAGCTACCTCCCCAAGCCTGCCCTCTGCAAAAATAAAAAGCGCGCTAAATAGCTGAGTTTTATTAACTGGGAAAGCCAGGCTGAGGAAAATGCTCGATAATTAAAAATAATGGCTTCCTTACGAACACAAAATTGTATTAATTTAAAAATTGGTTTCTGTGTTGCTCCGCACCTACCGAGCCAGCTGGGAAGGGAACTGTGCTGATCCCGGCAGTGGAAATCATTCAAAATAACTTTTATGTTCTCCAGGAAGCCTCGGGGTTAATTTAAATATGGTTAGATGGATAATTTAATTCAGGCAAAGAGGACGGCGTGGCTAAATTAAAGCTTCTGCGCTCTCGGAACTGGGGGGCAGGTGCCCATGAGCCAGCCAGCCCTCCAGCACCCCACACCCCACAGCTGGGGCACCTCCTCTTCACATGTGGTGCCCTCATAATTAACACTACTTGCTTCTAATCAGATTGCACAACTGGCCTGCACTGCTTGGCTCAGCTTCCGGTGAATCCATCATATTTAATTATTAGAAGGAGTGGGCATTTTTATAGAAGTCACCAAGACGGTGACATAGGTGGCTCCTGACTTCGTTCCCCCATAAGAGAAACTGACAACTGTTCACAGACAAGCACCTGAGGGAACACGGGTGAGGCCGAAGCATCCCCGGCCCCGAAAAGGCCAAGACAGTCGGCACTTTAAGGAGAAGAGGGGCAGCGACATGGTGCCCACGGGCGCCGCCCCTGGGCAGGCACAGCACCCTGCAGAGAGGTCACCCTGAGCCTACGGTTCCTCCATAGGAAGAGGGAGCCCCGAGGGGACCTCCAGCTGCCCCAACATTGTAGGGTCGCTTCGTGAGAACCCCGTTCTGGTCCCACCCCACAGAGAAGGCAGGGGGGTCTGATTGTGACGAAGAAGGAAGGAGGGGCTTCCAACAGCCAGCACTCAGATCTTGGCAGACCCAGCTCCCACAGGCAGAGCACAAGTCGCAGTCCCAACCAGCGGCTTTGCTCATCTGCAGCGCCAAGTTGTAGCACAGTCTGGCCAGGGAAGGCAGCGGGGTGATGGTCTGCCCTCGCCCAGGCAGGAGAGCTGAGTCCTGGCGCCAGCCCAACCCCATCTGACTGGAAGGCCTGATGAGAACACCCGGAGGCTGCATAGCCCTGCAAGACTCAAGCCCACAGGTGGACAGGCAGAGATGACCATGCCAGAGCAGAGCCAGTACCAGGCAGGGAGGTCCCCCTGCTATGCCCAGGCAGGGGGAGGTTGTTCACAGCCCCTCCCTCTGCTGAGTATAGCCCCTGGCCCTCCAGACCAGGAGGCCTATTTGGAAAGTTTGGGAGGTGCCTAACATGGGCCCTCCTACCCTACCCAGGCAAGGGAGCTGAGCCATAGCCCACCCACGCTGAGTGTGGCTCCCAGCCCTGACCTGCCATGGGGAGCCACAAATAATCCAATTTAAAAGTGAGCAAAGGACTTAAACAGACATTTTCCAAAGAAGATACACAAATGGCTAACCAAATGAAAAGATGCTCAACATCACTAATCATTAGGGAAATGCAAATCAAAACCACAGTGAGGTACCACGTCGTGCCTGTAGGAATAGCCATGGTTAAAAAGATAAGAAACCAATGCCAATGAGGATATAGAGAAAGAGGAACTCTGTGTACTGTTGGTAGAAGACAGCATGGAGGATCCTCCAAAAATAAAAAAATAGTACTACTATATAATCCTGCAACTCCACTTCTGGGAATATATTCAAAGGAAATGAAAACACTATGTCAAAGAGATAGCTACACTCCCATATTTTCAGAGAAGAATTATTTATAACTAGAAGCCCATTGCATGAAGATTCGTGCAATAGGCCTTCCTTCCTCTGGCTGCCGGCACCAGTTTTCCTCCTGCACCCAGAACCCAGGCCTTTGGTCGGGCCGCAGCAGAGAAGCCAAGCCTTAAAGCTAGGCTTCTCCCCTCCAGCCACAGTGAGGCTCTTCAGTCTTCAGTCTTCACTCCAGCCAGAGCCTTCAGTCCTCGCTCTGTGCCTGGGTATGCAAATTAACTGCCATCTTTGTTGGGTTAATTTGCATACTCATCCTGATTGGCTGGTGGGTGTAGTGGAGTGACACAAATTTGCATGTTTCTCTTTTATTAGTGTAGATATCCAAGATTTAGAACAGGGGTCCTCAAACTATGGCCCGCGGGCCACATGCAAATACAAATATTGTATTTGTTCCCATTTAGTTTTTTTACTTTAAAATAAGATATGTGCAGTGTGCATAGGAATTTGTTCATAGTTTTTTTATTAAACTATACTCCAGCCCTCCAACAGTCTGAGGGACAGTGAACTGGCCCCCTGTTTAAAAAGTTTGAAGACCCCTGATTTAGAAACAACCTCAGTGTCTATCAACGGATGAATGGATAAAGAAAATATAAGGTAAATAGGTAGACAGACAGATGCAATGGAATATTATTCAGCCATATAAAATGAGAAAATGCTATTTTCAACAGCATGGATGGACTTGGAGGGCATTATGCTAAGTAAAACAAGTCAGAGGAAGACAAATATTGTATGAGTTCACTTATATGTAGAATCTTAAAAAAATAAAAATTAACTCATAGAAAATTAGATCATATTATTTGTGGTTACCAGAAGGGAAGGGAATTGGACGAAAGAAAAGATACAAACTTCCAGTCATAAGTAACTAAATACAATTTATATGGAACCCAAAAAAGACCCTGAATAGCCTCGGCAATCTTGAGAAAGAAGAACAAAGTGGAGGGATCACAATACCAATAGCAAACCATACCACAAAGTTATTGTAAGCAAAACAGCCTGGTTCTGGCACAAGAACAGGCGTATAGATTGATGGAACAGAACAGAGAACCCAGAAATCAACCCCCACCATTATGGTCAATTAATATTTGACAAAGGAGGCAAGAGCATACAATGGCGTCAAGACAGTCTCTTCAATAAATGATATTGGGAAAATCAGACAGATACATGCAAGAAAATGAAACTAGACCACCAATTTACACCATACACATGAATAAACTCGAAATGAATAAAAGACAATGTAAGTCAGAAAACCATAAAAATCCTAGAAGAATACATAGACAGCAAAATCTCAGACATCTCACATCACAGAATTTTCACCAGTACATCTCCTATGGCAAGAGAAACAAAGGAAAGAATTTTTTAAATGGAACTGCATCAAACTAAAAAGCTTCTGCACAGCAAAAGAAACCATCCTCAAGACCAAAAGGGAGCCCACTATATGGGAGAACATATTCACCAACCATACGTCAACGATACGTCTGATAAGGAGTTCATTTCCAAAATATGTGAAGAACTCATACAACTCAGCAAAAGGAAGACAATCTAACTAAAATGGGCAAAGAACCTGAATAGACACTTGTCCAAAGAGGACATACAGATGGCCAACAGACATATGAAAAAATGTTCAACATCACTAATCATCAGAGAGATGCAAATTGAAAATACAATGAGGTATCACCTTACACATGCCAGAATGGCTACCATCAATAAATCAATAAACAACAAGTGCTGGCAAGGATGTGGGGGAAAGGGAACCCTTGTGCACGATGGTGGGAATGCAGACTGGTGCAGCCACTGTGGAAAACAGCCTGGAGACTCCTCAAAAAATTAAAAATAGGAGAAACCAAGATGGCGGCATAGGTAAACACCGGAGTTTGCTGCCTCGAACAACCACTTCAAAAATACAACTAAAAGACGGAACGGACATCATCCAGAACCACAGGAAGGCTGGCTGAGTGGAAGTTCTACAACTAGGAGGAAAGAGAAAAGCATACCAAGACTCAGAGGAGGCACAGTGCTGAAGTAAAATACTAAGGTGCAGAGTGCATGCGGAGCGGGCTGGCGGCTGAGGGTGCAGTTGTTGTTTTCAATTGGGAGGGAGTCTCAGGCTCTGAGCTCCAGTTCCGGACGAGTCTCTAGGGACCCAGACTCAAACGGGAGAAGCAGGACTGTCTGGCATCGGTCGGAACCTGAGGGCAGCTTTCTCTCCGTGAGGCTTGCAGCAATTACTGGGACACTGAGAAGCAGAGCCTCTGAGGGCAAGACTGAGAGCAGCCATAATTGCTAACCCCGCCCTGTTGATCCTGTGGGACCCACCCCGCCCAAGCCCTGCAGGGAGACTTTTGCTGGATAGCCTCAGGCAAAGGCTAGATTAGCACCTCCCTAGAGATCCAGGAGCCAGGAAGCCCAGAGGTCAAAGTGGGACCATCCAGTTTGCAGCTCCGTGGAACCATAAAAGACACACACAGGGGGCAGACTCAGTGAGCACCAAAGCCCCATCGAAGCAAGTCTAGCCCCAGAGGGGTGTCTCCAGCACAGAAGTTCTCCCACTGCAGCCACAGCTGATTCTCACAGCCAATTGGCCTGGAGGTCAGTTCCTCACAGTGATAACTACAACAATCAAGGCTTAATTACAACAAGACTGTGCACAAAGACCACAAGGGGGTGCACCAAGAGTGTCTACCTCAGGTAATTGGGACACTTAGCACAGAAAGGAACTCTATCGACACAGCGAAGCATAAAAAATGCCAAGACAAAGAAACAGGACACAAACGACAGAATTGGAGGAAAGCAAACTGCTGGATATAGAGTTCAAAACCACACTTTTAAAGTCTTTAAAGAACTGTCTAGAAGCCACCGATAAATTTAATAAGGCCCTGGAAAAGACTGGTGAGACCGCCGATAAAAGTAGTGAGATCTTCAAGAAGACTAGTGAGACCGCCGATAAATGTAGTGAGATCCTCAAGAAATCTAATGAGACCCTCGATGTTGTGATAAAGGACCAACTAGAAATTAAGCACACACTGACTGAAATAAAGAACATTATACAGACTCCCAACAGCAGACCAGAGGATTGCAAGAATCAAGTCAAAGATTTGAAATACGAAGAAGCAAAAAACACCCAACCGGAAAAGCAAAATGAAAAAAGAATCCAAAAATACGAAGATAGTGTAAGGAGCCTCTGGGACAGCTTCAAGCGTACCAACATCCGAATTATAGGGGTGCCAGAAGAAGAGAGAGAGCAAGATATTGAAAACCTCTTTGAAGAAATAATGACAGAAAACTTCCCCTACCTGGTGAAAGAAATAGACTTACAGGTCCAGGAAGTGCAGAGAACCCCAAACAAAAGGAATCCAAAGAGGACCACACCAAGACAAATCATAATTAAAATGCCAAGAGCAAAAGACAAAGAGAGAATCTTAAAAGCAGCAAGAGAAAGAAAATCAGTTACCTACAAGGGAGTACCATACGACTGTCAGCTGATTTCTCAACAGAAACTTTGCAGGCCAGAAGGGAGTGGCAAGAAATATTCAGAGTGATGAATACCAAGAACCTACAACCAAGACTACTTTATCCAGCAAAGCTATCATTCAGAAGTGAAGGCCAGATAAAGAGCTTCACAGATAAGAAAAAGCTAAAGGAGTCCACCAAACCAGTATTATATGAAATGCTGAAAGGTATCCTTTAAGAAGAGGAAGAGGAAGAAAAAGGTAAAGATACAAATTATGAACAACAAATACACATCTATCAACAAGTGAATCTGAAAATCAAGGGAATAAATAATCTGATGAACAGTATGAACTAGTGATTGTAATAGAATCAGGGACATAGAAAGGGAATGGACTGACTATTCTTGGGGGGGGGGGGGTGAGGGAAGAGATTGGACAATAATCGTGCACCTATGGATGAGGACAGTGGGTGGGGAGTGAGGGCGGAGGGTGGGGTGGGAACTGGGTGGAGGGGAGTTATGGTGGGAAAAAAGAGTAACTAATGTAATAATCTGAACAATAAATATTTAATTTTAAAAAAAAGAAAAAAAATTAAAAATAGAACTGCTATTTGACCCAGTGATCCCACTTCTGGGAATATATCCTAAGAATTCCAGAACACTAATCAGAAAGGATATATGCACCCCTGTGCCGCACTATTTACAATAGCTAAGATCTGGAAACAGCCCAAGTGCCCATCAGCAGATGAGTGGATAAAAAAGCTGTGGCACATTTACACAATGGAATACTATGCATTTGTATAAAAGAAGGATCTCTTATCCTTTGAAAGGGCAAGGGTAGACCTGGAGATTATTAAGCTAAGTGAAATAAGCCAGCCAGAGAAATACAAATATCACATCATCTCACTGATATGTGGACTCTAAAGAACAACAACAATAAAAACTGATGAACAAAGTAAGTCCAGGGACATGAATGCATGGAACAGACTGACAGACCTCAGAGGGAAGGGAGTTGGAAGAGGGGGGCAGGGAGGGAAGAAATTAACCAAATAACGTATACGCATATATGCATAGCCCATGGACACAGACAATCGTGAGATGAAGGCCTAGGGTAGGGCGGGGGCCAGGTGGAGGGGAGCAAAAATGAAAAAATAAAGGACATCTATAATACTTTCCACAGTAAAAAAATAATAAATGCCAACTAACTCTCCAACCAATAAAAATAATAACTAAGTACTGGGGACGTAATGCAAACTTGATGGCTGCGGTGAACACTGCTGTGTGATACATAAGACAGTTGTTAAGAGAGTGAATCCTAAGAATTCTCATTATAAGGAGGAAAATAGTGTTTGTTCTTTTTTTCTTTTTTCTATCTGAGATGATGGATGTTAACTAAATTTACTGCTCTAATCATTTCACGATATATGTAAGTCAAATCATTACACTGTACACCTTAAACTTATACATTAATATATGCCAATTACACCTTAATAAACAAGAAAATAAAAAGTTAATTCTAACCAGTGCTATAATAAAATCCAATTCCCAGGGACATGGTGAATTTGGGAATAAAATACCCCCTTGGGAAAAAAAAATGCCCCCTTGAATTATCAATGGCTAATAGTTAGTGCTTATTACTTCTTCACGGTTGGTGCACCCAGACAAGGGGGCAAAGGCCTCCTCAGCTCTCAGTAGTAGCATCAAACCCAAATGTTGGCCATCAGAGGTCTGGGACCCCTCTTCTGTGCTTGTCCACTATTCAGTTCTGCAGGTTTAACACCCTCATGTACTAATCTATAATAATAAAATCATAATATGCTAATTAGACCAGGCGTCCTTCTGACGACCTTCTGGACGAAGCCAGGGCTGCGAGGGAAGCCCAGGTCCTGGGTGCCTGTCTGCAGCCAGAGGAAAGCCCGGGTCCTAGGTGCCAGAGGAAGCCAGTGCTGGCAGCTAGGGGAAGGAAGGCCTACTCTTGCACGAATTTCGTGCATTGGGCCTCTAGTATAGTTGTAATGATAGTCATGCATGTGTATGTGACTTACATGTTGGTCTCTGCCCTGATTATGTTATAGTATACATATACATGTATACACACACACAGGCGTGATTATATTATGGTTGCATGTACTATTCACCTGTTCTCTCCCACGTAACTGAAGACAGGGCCTTCTATCATACTGAGTGTATTTTTTAAAATATATTTTTATTGATTTCAGAGAGGAAGAGAGAGGGAGAAATAGAAACATCAATGATGAGAGAGACTCATTGCTCAGCTGCTTCCTGCACACCCCATACTGGGGATCAAGCCCACAACCTGGGCATGTGCCCTGACAGGGAATCAAGCTGTGACCTTCTGGTTCATAGGTCGACACTCAACCACTGAGCCATGCTGGCTATCCCATACTGAGATATTTTAACCAAGAGCACACATCAGAACCACCCGCTTCTATTCCCTGGGAACTGACTCTGTGCTGTGGAATCCGTCCAGCAGCAGGATTTGCTACAACAGCCCCCACGGTTTAGAATCACATGCCTGATGGAATCACATGCGCTGGTCGGAGAGGCAGGACTGAGCCAAGTGAAGACCATGAACTCTTGCTTGGGGTCCTGGCTGCACAACTTACCACTTGTATAAGCTTGCGCAAGGGCATTTAAACCTAGTCGTGCCTTGCATGTCACAGGAAGATAATAACAGTGCTCGCCTAGGAGTGTTATTGTGAGGATTGAATAAGATAAAACAAGGGCAGTGCTCGGAGCAGGCTAAGAGCATCATAGGTCCTCAGGCCACATGGCTCTGTTGGTGGTGGTCGTCCCGCCTTCCACCACAGGCACCAAGCCTGATATTGGCGCAGAATTAACATTCAATCCTATATAATAAAAGGCTAATATGCAAATCGACTGAACAGCGGAACGATCAGTCACTATGATACGCACTGACCACAGGGGGCAGACGCTTAACACAGGACTGCCCCCTGGTGGTCATTGAGCTCCCACAGGGGGACTGCCACTCAGCCAGAAGCCAGGCTCATGGCTGGCAAGCGCAGTGGCAGTGGCGGGAGCCTCCCCTGCCTCCACAGCAGCCCCAAGGACATCCCCCAAGGGCTCCCAGACTGCGAGAGGATGCAGGCTGGACTGAGGGATCCAGCCCCCCCCCCAACCCCCAGTGCATGAATTTCATGCACTGGGCCTCTAGTGAATAATAAATGCACTGGGGGCTATACACTGTTATCAAAGAGAGCAAAAGGGGGAATAGGGAAAGGGAATGGGGATAGGAGATAGGAGATGGTGGGGTGTCACTAGCAGTTGGCTCAGAGAACGCTGAAAATCCTTCCTCCCTCTTGCCGCATCATTCATTCTGCTGAATAAAACATTGGCGAGGGCTTGAGCTGGAATTCTTAAACTCGCAGGTCTGGGAATCTTCTGCAGTTGTCCCAAATGGAGCAACCCGATGTGGCCAAACTTCTGTCTCCAGAGGAGGTGACCCCAGCCTGTGTGACTCTAATTTGGGATCAAGATCCCCAGTAATTCTGGCAGAATTAAGTTTGGACTGGTTAAAAAAAAAGTGCTGCCCCTCCCCTGTTGTCTTCGTGACTGTTCTTCCCAATTGCTGTGAGTCTGATGGTGTGCATCTTCTGCTGAAAGCTAAGCTTCTTATAATCCCAAGAACTTGCCACCTTCATCCCTATATCCAGGCTTTTCCAAATGTTCTATCTCAAATGTTCTATCCCTTTCTCTCCACGGAAATAGCAACAGTTTGAAAAGTCAAGTAGTCCTGGGTTCAAATCCAGCCCCTGAACCTGTCTAGCTATGTCACCCTCTGAGCTAACTGCCCATGCAAAAAATAACTTCTACTTATGTTGTGAGAATTAAACTGGGATCAGGTATCTAAAGTACCTAGCACAGTACCTGTCAAAGCATCAGGGGCTTATATCAGCTTAGATTAGTTTCAACTGCAATGTAACAGAGATATAGGAATAACGTGCTATTTTTTATGATCTAAAAGGAGTCTAGAGGTAAGCAATTCAAGGTTGGTATGGATGACCATTAAAGACACCTAAGTCAACAGAGAGAGAGAGAGAGAGAGAGAGAGAGAGAGAGAGAGAGAGAGACAGAGACATCATCCTTGAGGCTTCCATCCTCAAAGTCAGCCCATAATCACAAGGTGAATGCTGGAGCTCCAGAGATCACGTCCGCATTCCACCTAAGAGGAGAGGAAAGTGGGGAAAACAAAAGGGTGCCTACTTCTTAGCTGAGTTGGCTTCTTCAAGGTTCCCAGAAGACCGAGCTAATAACTATCACTTACATCGTGTTAGCCACCCCTGTCTCCAAAGGAAGCTGTGAAATGTCGTTCTTTACCTGAGTACAATACTGCTCTGCAGAATACAGGTGTCTGAGGTATTAGAAGTAGTCCTTGTCTCCCCATCATGCTGCAACATGAAGCCCTCAAGGGCCGTGGCATTGCCTTACAGTCTCTGCCTCAGTGGACATACCTCAGGGCACTCAATGCACATATAACACAGGAAGCAGTAAACCTGGTTACATGTCTAAGTGGTTAACTGGTCAAAGTCTTTAGAGCTACTAGTAAATCCCAGACCAACCCCACCACGTCATTGCTGTGAGACCTTGAGCAAGGACGTAACCTCTCTGTTTCCAGCACAGTTTCCTCATTTATCCAGTGATCTTTGTGAGCATCAGTTCAGACAATAGATGCAAATCGCCTAACTCAATGCCTATACATACTAGCCCTCGGCCCATGTGAAAGTTGTTACCATCATCATCACCAGCATCATTATTATCATTAGGTGCTAGTGAACCATTAGGGTAAGGTGAGGAGGTACCAGACATCTCTCCCATCTCTTCCCTCTGCCTGTTTATATCCTCCGTTGCCTTCAGCAGTCACTCCAGGGACGTCTGGATTTGCAGTCAATTATATTGAAAGAGCCTGAGTCGGCCTCATTTTATTCACTTCCAGCCATCCTCTCAGGACTAGCTAAACCTCAAGAGTCAGCCCTTCCCTTTTTTGGCATCTCTCAGCCCTGTTGAGGTCTCCCCAGTGAGTTCTTGCAACCCTGACAGTGGTAAGATTTTTCTCTACATAGAAGTAAAGGAGTGCACATAAGAATGAGCCTTCAGATTCCCAGGTCTTTGTAAAATATGGGTTTCCAAGACCTTCTCCCTACCCTCCTGGGTACTTCTGCTTAAGGCTTCAGAAGAAATTCTGGCACCTGCTATTACAGATTGTTAGCTGCTCAGCTGATGACATGGCCAAAAACGGTTCTAAGTGTGCAAATATACAAATCCTCTTGGCCCCTTGGTGGCCGTGCACTGCACATTTGTCGCCATCCACGCTTTCTACAACCTGGTGGCACCCTTGTAATTGTGCAAGTCCCAGCCCATGTGACTGCTCCTGGCTGCCATGCCCAGATCATCCATCAGTGACCTTAAGCAGCCCCATGTCTGTATTCCAGTACATCCCACAAATATCGCCATTTTCTATGCATACCGTGATGTAAGAGTTTAGAAAGCGCTCCTCTAGGTAAATTCAGGGTTATTTCTTCCTCCGATGCACACTGTGCCCCAGCCGCACCAAACACGTCCTCCATAGAAGCCTGAGCTAACATGCCCAGGTGGTATATTTCAAACCAGGCCCTTTGTGTTTGCCTAGGTCCACGGAAGGAATCTCTTGTCCATCGACTATGACCGGAATATTCGAACGGAAAAGATCTATGATGATCACCGGAAGTTCACCCTGAGGATCATTTACGACCAGGTGGGCCGCCCCTTCCTCTGGCTCCCCAGCAGCGGGTTGGCAGCCGTCAACGTCTCGTACTTCTTCAATGGGCGCTTGGCTGGCCTGCAGCGTGGGGCCATGAGTGAGAGGACAGACATCGACAAGCAAGGCCGGATCGTGTCACGCATGTTTGCTGACGGGAAAGTGTGGAGCTACTCCTACCTTGACAAGGTGGGTATCCGTGCCACCCTGGGCCAGCGGGGCTGTCTCTTGCTAAGGCTGCTCTTTTTCAGCTGACCGAATACACTTTGCTATAAGGCATCTGAACATCTTTACTTGGATTCCACAAGGGTTCCTCTCCCACTCTCCCCCCTCACTGGGAAGGAGGCAATCTGAATGAAATGTTATTCATAGCTCAGCACTATTACCATTAAAAGCAAAAAAAAAAAGTACTAGATACTCAGGAATGGCAAAACGGATAGACTGTCTGATTTTATTCCAAAAATCCTAATAAGTGCTGTTGAAGCTGACAGAATCAACCCGTTGGCAACATGGCTAATCATCACTTACAAAGTAGAAATCCTTACTTATAAATTAGAAATGGCTAATCATTTCTTATAAATTACTTACAAATTAGAAATGCCTTGCCCGAAATTTAGCCATCAGAGGAAGAGATTGTGCTTAAAACTCAAGCACACAGAGCAACACCCTTCCCCTGGGCCTATTGTTGAACCAGCCAATGGATCCTCTCCACAGATTCCCTGTGTCTAAAAGTGCCAGGTTCAGGTCTCCGTGTAGGTCTGCGGAGGTTGGCCATGCAATAAAAAGAGGTCCCTTCAGGACACAAGTCACGACTTTTGAGGCTGCCCTGGTCATCTCGTCATTAGACAGAAGCTGCTGGACTCACCTTGACACAGGTCCATTTCATTCCTTCCTCGCCTCCTGATTAGTGATCCCTTGCAGACAGAGCTGTTACCTCCTCTGTAAGAGAGGGGCTGCTGTCCCTTGGGTCCCTCCCAAATACTGTTCTCATTATGCCATAAAATACTGGAATGGTTGACCAGAGGAGGCAGGAATCTCCCAATGGCCTCAAGTTCAAGGCCATTTTTTTTACCCAAAGAATCAATGATTCTGAACTATTTAATCTTTTCAGTAGCTTCTAAAGGGAGGCTTGTGCTTTCTCTTTAATCAAGGGTGGCAGAAACATAGTATGTGTGTCACACCTGTCCCCTGCTGCGTCAGTGGCAAGTCATTACTAAACAATCTCAGGATTTCTTGTTATTGAGTCTATAGGCAAACTCAACCAATGCCTCTTAGCTCGGTCCTCCAAGCCCTCCAAGCAACAGCAGCACCACCTGGGAGCTTGTTATAAAAGCAGATTCTCAGGCCCCACCCCTCCCAGAACGAATGAATCAGAATCTGCCTTTTAACAAGATCCCTGGGTATTTCACATGCACATTAAGGTTTGAGAAGCGCTGCTCCGGACAGCCACCCTGATCCATCAGAGTTGGCATGCCCAATGAAATCAACCTACTCATAACCTCTGGTCTAAACTTCCCCATCCCTCGTGCCTTTTGAATGGACTTTTGGAGAAATGGCATAAATTCTGTCCGTGTGAGTGATTGGTCCTCAAAAGCCAACTCATGGATTTCCTTCCCCTTTCCATCCTCCAGTCCATGGTCCTCCTGCTTCAGAGTCAGCGTCAGTACATATTTGAGTATGACTCCTCCGACCGTCTCCACGCCGTCACCATGCCCAGTGTCGCCCGGCACAGCATGTCCACGCACACTTCCATTGGCTACATCCGCAACATTTACAACCCGCCTGAAAGCAATGCTTCGGTCATCTTTGACTACAGTGATGATGGCCGAATCCTGAAGACGTCCTTTTTGGGCACCGGGCGCCAGGTATTCTACAAGTATGGGAAACTCTCCAAGTTATCAGAGATTGTCTATGACAGTACCGCTGTCACTTTTGGGTACGACGAGACCACTGGTGTTTTGAAGATGGTCAACCTCCAAAGTGGGGGCTTCTCCTGCACCATCCGGTACCGGAAGATTGGCCCGCTCGTGGACAAGCAGATCTATAGGTTTTCTGAGGAAGGCATGGTCAATGCCAGGTTCGACTATACCTATCATGACAACAGCTTCCGGATCGCAAGCATTAAGCCCGTCATAAGTGAAACTCCCCTTCCTGTTGACCTCTACCGCTATGATGAGATTTCGGGCAAGGTGGAGCACTTTGGCAAGTTTGGAGTTATCTATTATGACATCAATCAAATCATTACCACCGCCGTGATGACCCTCAGCAAACACTTTGACACCCACGGGAGGATCAAGGAAGTTCAGTACGAGATGTTCAGGTCCCTCATGTACTGGATGACGGTGCAATATGACAGCATGGGAAGAGTGATCAAGAGGGAGCTAAAACTGGGGCCCTATGCCAACACCACCAAGTACACCTATGACTATGACGGGGATGGGCAGCTTCAGAGTGTGGCTGTCAATGACCGCCCGACCTGGCGCTACAGCTATGACCTCAACGGGAACCTTCACTTGCTGAACCCGGGCAATAGTGTGCGCCTTATGCCCTTGCGCTATGACCTCCGGGATCGGATAACCAGACTTGGCGATGTGCAGTACAAAATTGACGATGATGGCTATCTGTGCCAGCGAGGGGCTGACATCTTCGAGTACAACTCCAAGGGCCTCCTGACGAGAGCCTACAACAAGGCCAGTGGGTGGAGCGTCCAATACCGCTATGATGGTGTGGGGCGGCGGGCTTCCTACAAGACCAACTTGGGCCACCATCTGCAATATTTCTACTCTGACCTCCACAACCCGACTCGCATCACCCATGTCTACAATCACTCCAATTCAGAGATAACCTCGCTCTACTATGACCTCCAAGGTCACCTCTTTGCCATGGAGAGCAGCAGTGGGGAGGAATACTATGTTGCCTCAGATAACACAGGGACTCCCCTGGCTGTGTTCAGCATCAATGGTCTCATGATCAAACAGTTGCAATATACAGCCTATGGGGAGATTTATTATGACTCCAACCCCGACTTCCAGATGGTCATTGGCTTCCATGGGGGACTCTACGATCCCCTGACCAAACTGGTCCACTTCACTCAACGTGATTATGATGTGCTGGCTGGACGATGGACCTCTCCAGACTACACCATGTGGAAAAACGTGGGCAAGGAACCAGCCCCCTTTAACCTGTACATGTTCAAGAGCAACAATCCTCTCAGCAATGAGCTGGATTTAAAGAACTACGTGACAGGTGAGGACACTGCTGCCTCAGTTGGGCAGTGGCTCCCTGTGGGGTGGTTGTCCTGGTACACCATTGGGAACCTCAAAAGAAGGTCTTATGTCTTATACTAGGAGAATGTGGAGAACTGTAAACCCTGGGCTGTACAGTATCTAGGACAGTCAAGTGACAGCAGTACAGAGCAGTCACCAAGTCAGTCTGAAGATGTCCTGACCATTTGCAAGTCCATTTAGTTGAAATAAGTTTTATAAGAGGCTTTTTACCCCCACAGAGGAAAACCACCATAGGAAGAGGGAAAGAAAGGGACACTAGTGTCAGAGCTATCTGGTTCCAAATCTCCTCCTTGATTTATAAACCAATGGGCCATGGGCTACTTGTCCAATCTCTCTGAGCTGTAGTTTCCTTCTCTGTGAAAGGACACTCATGAAACCATCCCAGAGAGTGGTCTTGAAAAGTACATGAACTCTAATGTAGGTGAAGTCTAGTACCTGGCACTAAGACAGTGGATGTTCACCAAAGGGCATCTGCTCATGCTGTTAACATCATCGTCACTAGTGAAGCAATGAGTTAGCCTCGGTATGGAGATGACTAAGACCCAGTTCCCCACCTCACCCCCAGGCTGGCAGGACACACATACAAATAACCAATGATAACACAAAACAGAATTGTCTATGCTACCTTACAGGTACCTGTTATTTATTCAACAAGCATTTCTAGAGTGACCAGGCTAGTTTCTGGGGAATACAATGCTGAACAAGACAAGCACCTTTCTCTCAAAGGGTGTGTGTGTGTGTGTGTGTGTGTGTGTGTGTGTGTGTGACTTAAGATTTTAAAAATTTGATGTACTACAGAAGGGCCCCAAGGGTCAAAATGGGCCTAATGAAGGTGATCTTGGTTGGCAGAAATGGGCTCAAGGGTAAAGAAGAACTATGAGCAAAAGTCAGAAGGACACAGGAAGCTTTGACAGGGTATGAAGAGAGACATCAGAGAGGGTCTTCTCCACCTACATGTCCATCCATCCATTCACCGATTCAACAAATATTTTCATAGCATCTAAGATATACTTAGAACCAGAGATGCAGTGGAGAGCATGTTAAAGTCCCCGTCCTCAGGGAAATAAGCAAGGAAGTCTGGATGGATGGATGGATGGATGGATGGATGGATGGATGGATGGAGATCCAAAGAGACCAACTTCCAGCAAAGAAGCCAAGGCCATCTCGCCTGCCCGTGCATTATAGAGGAACAACACGGGGACTCCAAGTTCCAAGAAACTTAACAGCTTTTGGCCATGGGCCAGAGAGGCATCAAGCCTAAGGGGCCCCAACCTTCCCATGACAAGGAGTCACTTGTCCGTCCCCCAGATAGGAAAGGAAGCAGCAGTTACCAGGAGCACCGCGCGGCCCACTATGTCCTGTGCTTCAGAGAGAAATAGTCTGACCTTAACGATCAATCTGTGGCTATGCCATGCCTCATACACAAGTTCCAGGTCCTTTCAAGCCGAGCCGAGTACCCCACCCCCAACAGAAGCAGCGGGTACCTGTGAGCCCAGGAGCTACGGCCACACTGGTTCCCTCCCATCCTCCCCCCTGCACCTCGTTGGGAGGCACTCCCATGCTACTCTGCCAGGCTTCCTCTCTTCCCTGTGGCTTAGCCTGACTTTTGACCCCAGTTCACTGCAGTTTTAAATTAAAGCCCCTCTCAGGAAAACACACACATGTATATAGTTTCAGATAATGATAAGTGCGATGAAGAGAAATAAAATAGGCTAAAGGGTTAGAGAGTGATAGGCAGCGTCTACGTGGGAGCTCACAGAGGCCTTTCTGAAAAGGTGGCGTTTGAGCACATCTTTATGAAATGGGAGGGAGGGGGCAACGGGAGGAACAGTGTCCCAGACGGAGGAAACGATGTGGGGGGGGGGGGCGGTGCATAGGAGAAGACTCTCCCACCGCCCAAACTGTGCTTCCCTAAGCCCTGCTGGGCGCTGGATACCTTAGGGATGGATCAGCCAGAGGCACATTTTTAAAGCCCTCAAAATGAGCTGAACAGGTGCCTACAGCTGCCAAGGCCCAAACAAAATCATTCGCAGAGTACACTCGACCTCACTGGTTCTTCTGAAAGGGGGGAAAAAAACCTTTCTGCTATTCCTGGCGGCTCAGGGGGCACACGAAGTTCAGTGGTAGAGGGGACCCAGAAAATAAACTGGAGCTGGGAAGAAAACCCACCAGGAGCAGTAAGAGCTGGCTGGCTCCTTCTCGGCCTGGTTTAGGGGAGGGGGTTTGTGCCTCTCAACACAAAGGACGGACCCCTTCCTTCGTCCCAAGGTAGGGGCGAGAGAGAAAAAGCAGAAGGCTCTTGCTTTGGCCTCCTGAGTCTCAGGAAAAGGGGGGAAAGCTGGTGTTTTGAACTGGCAGATACCAGATGGTAGCTCTGGGTGTCCTCTGAGTTGGAATCACTGCTGTATTGGGGGGAGGGGGGTCCTCCCCCTGTTCATGGGGGCTGAGGTCGGTCCTGGCCTCTGGGCTGCCTGGGCCCAGGGGGCTGCTGCTGTCTTCACTGGAAGGAGGGGCGGCTTCATGGGCGCTGGGCTCAGGCCGGGAGCCGTCCATGGGCCCTCGGCTGGGCTTGGTCTCGACGTCCTCACCTTATGGTAGGCTAGCTGCTGGGTGGCCTGGGGCGGAAGGACCTTCTGTATCTGGAATCTGGGTGGGGGCGCCCACTCATCTAGTTGTGGGTCCCCCTCCAATGGGGCTGTCTCTTTAGGTTCTACCCGTTTGGTGGCGGGTCCCTGGGCCTCGCACAAAGCCAAGTCCATAGAGGAAGGTGGTGGAAGCCACCCTCTGGGCCTCCCCGCAGGGTCTGCAGCTCGCTTCCCTGCGCTGCCTGTTTCCGCCACCACAGCTGGTGGGGCAGCTGGGCAAGGCCGGCGGTGAATCCATTCACCCAGTATCTACGTGGGGGGGGGGGGGGGGTGTCGGGGCTGAGAGGGGCGAAGGGGCTGCCCTTCACTGGCAACCCCCTGGGCCCAGTTACGTGAGCAGTTTCTGCACCTTCTCTCCTTCCACAGTCTCTCCAAGGCTGCGCAGAGGCGGGGCTTCAGTAACAGCTGCCCGGGGACCCGAGGCATCCGCCTGGGTGTTGATGGATCCGTAACCATTCGGACCTGGAACTGTCGGGCAGCACCGGCCAGTCCGTCTGACTCCGGCTGGGGGCGCAGGGGTCCCCGAGGCTGCCGTTGCAGATGAGGGGGGGGGCGCTAGGGGTGCGGGGTCCCAGCAGCGGAGCCCGAGGCAGCTCCGATCCCGCCGCCTGCTTTCTGTGGCTCCGCGGGCACTGGTCCCACCACCGCTATCGCCCCAGAGACGCGAACTGGCGAGTCGCCACTGGGGGCCGCTGGCGACACTGCTGCCGCCTCTGCCTCACCCATCTCGGGGGTCCAGTACCGGCCGCTCACCCCGCGAGGCGAGGTCCAGTACCAGCCGCTGACCCCGCGAGGCGAGGTCCAGTACCGGCCGTTCATGCCGTGGGGTCCAGGACTGGCCACGGCGGCTCCCCTCCCCTCCCCGCCCCTTCCGCGGCTCGCGAACCGCCACCCACGTGCGCTCCCGAGCCCTGCGCCCCAGGAAGGCGGCTTTCCTGGTTCCAGTGCTTCAGACTCAATAAATGTGAATTAAATCAGGTTGAACCAAGTCCAACAAAATTAAATCCGGAAACTATTAGAGTCTGACATAAACGGTAGTGTTAGAGAAGCCACGTGGCCTGGGCTGATGTTTCCCGTCCCAGCTGGACCAGGGAGCTGCGGGGAGAGCAGGGCCAGGCACAGGCCCACACCCGCTGCCCCCTCAGGGGGAGGGGACCCCTGGAGCGGGGACCCCCGCGGAGAACACCAACTCGTCTCCACTCTGCGCACGGTGGCTCATCTGTAACCTCATCTCAAAGAGCCTTCATTTGCCACTTAGGAGAGCAGCCGAGTGGTTGAACTTGCCGCTCGCCATTTAAGCAGAAGAATAATTAAGATGTAGTCGGTAGGAACGGGAAGCACGGAACCTTCTCTCTCTCTCTCTGGTGCCCAAGAGCATCTTGGCTGTTGGGAAATTGCTCTCTGAATGCAAGAGGCTCCCTGGAGAGCGGGCGGGGGAGGCCCCGTCAGCAGCTCCAAGACACCTGGGCTGGAGCAGAGGGGCAGCTGCCAGGAAGGGGCGACGGAGGTCAGGAAAGATTCCTTTCCCACTCACGGGCTCCAAAAATGCAGCCTTTTTAACAGTTGTGGGTTTTTTTAATATTTTTTAAATGTTTTTATTGGTTCTAGAGAAAGAGGGAGAGGGAGAAATAGAAACAATGATGAAAGAGAAACAGCCATCAGCTGCCTCCTGCACACCCCCTACTAGAGATCAAGCCCGCAACCCAATCATGTGCCCTGACCGAGAATTGAACCCGTGACCTCTTGGTGCATGGGACATGTTCAATCCACTGAGCCACGATGGCCGGGCTTAACAGTTCTTTTTTTAAGGTGATATATTGATGATTGCTATGTCTGTGATTAAAAGGTATTAGTAAAAAGACAGGGAGACAGCTGTCCCTCCCAATGTTAGCATCCCAGGAGACTCCCCAGTCCTGGACAAACCTGGACCAGAGCCCAGCCCAGAGCCTGGTCTGTCCTCAGGCCATGAGCACGTTCTGGCCTTGCCCATCACTTGCTGTGTAACTTGAACAAATGTCTTAACCTTTCTGAGCTTTCGGTTCTTCATCAGCAAAATGGTGATAATAATAGTTCTCCCCCATGGGATTGGGAAAAGTAAATGAATTGTGACTTGTAACGCACTTGGCTCAGCACAAAGGCGATGGAATGCGGTTGCTATGCATGCCCAGCAATGAACTTGGACATGGGAACTTTGTAGATGAAGAGTGGGGACGCCACCCCTGAATCATCTTCTGGGGTGTGGAGGGAGGACGCTCCAGCTCCACCCTGAAACAGATCCAAATTCTGCTCTGAGTGGCATGGATTTGGCAAACCGGAAACCCCAACAAATTTGGAGCCAAGTGAACCTCCTAGGTGTCACCCACCATGACTTGCATTTTCCCCCCACCCCTTGTCCTGAGTGGGTCTTTGGGTTTATAACCCCAGGCACCTGTGAGCATAAAGTCAGATTTTGTGGGGTTTCCTTTCCCTCGGTGACGAGGAAGGCGGTCCTCCTCCTCCTTCCCGCACCCGCTCCTCCCATCTCTGCTTAGCACCAAGCTGCTGCGCTGACAGCAGGTTTTGGAGAGAGAACGTGCTTCCAGATGCACTGGAGAACCTGAGAAGAGGGAGGGAATGAGCTCTTAGGAGGCACCAGGTTGCCAGATGTTTAAGGAGCCCGTCACGTACCAGTGACTTCCAAGGGAGGAGGGGGCTTGTGGTGCCAGGTGTGTCTCCCGCCGAATGGAGGAGGAGACCAGCAACTCGAATAAACACTTTACAGTAGATTTAGACTCAGAAACCAAGCCATGTTAGAAGGTAAAAAAGGCAGGTGGCATGAGCAATTATTATTCGTGGGTGTGGCCCTTCAAATTCCTGGTCTCAAAGGCAGGGGCCAGGAATCACCTCCTGAGTGCTAGGGAGGATCCTACAGGGAAAAGACCTCTCTTGCCTTTCAGGGAACTCCCTACACAGCCCACATCTCTGTGAAGGTGTGCAGATGAGGTACTAAGCAGCATGGAAACACAGATGGGGACCTTAGTCTCTTTTCAGTCCTCCTTGTATTCCTCCCAATCAGTTGAGGCGGAGAAAGTCTACCCTGGACACTGGGATGTGTTTGCCACCTCATTAACACTTCTAATCTCCCTTTTTAATGGAGAGAGCAGATCTAAGACTCCCCCAGTAGCTGGCAACAAAATCATGCTCAATTTAATTGCATCGATTCTGTTTTCTTTGTTTTAATTTTACAGTTATTTTCTGTTTGCATCAAGTGAGTCTGCTTTCACATTGATGGTAGTAGCAATGTCTCTTTTTAAAAATGGACTGAGGGAAGCCCTGGCCCGTGTGGCTCAGTTGGTTGGGTGTCAACCCATGCACTGAAAGATTGCCAGTTTGATTCTAGGTAGGTCAGTTTGTGGGTGTGCAGGAGGCAACCAATCACTGTCTCGCTCTCACATCAGTAATTCTCTCTCTCTCCTCCCATCCTCTCTCTCTAAAAATCCATTTTAAAAATAATTTTTGAAAAATTTTAAGAGTTTTCTTCAAGAAAAAATGGACTGGCTTAAGTGAAAAAGAAAACTTGATTTTTCCGAAATCAGGAAGTAAATGCCTGCGCAGGTGATATGTAGATATGGCCAAACAATGGTGCCGAGGCCATTCAAAAATGAATGGCCATTCAAAAATGACTATCCACAGTTGGGAAAGCCAGGCTCTACAGCATCCGGCACAAAACAGCTGCTTCGTCAATATGTGATTGTTGCTGCACTAAAGCCAGGCTTCTCTCTGCTGGATGCTGACACACTTTTGAAGGCAATCTCAAGCCTGCATTGTTAAATAATTCTTAAATGGGCTAGCACTAATATGTCATTGCCAAGTCGCTCAAGGGACTAGTCTGTGCCCAAGGCCAACGAATGCATCATGAATCCCAGATTCCCTCCCATTCAAGGGTTCTTACAAGCCTGTATGTTTAGTACCAAAGTCATGCCGAACCGGTTTTGCTCAGTGGATAGAGCGTCGGCCTGTGGACTGAGGGGTCCCAGGTTCGATTCCGGTCAGGGGCATGTACCTTAGTTGCGGGCGCATCCCCAGTCGGGGGCGTGCAGGCGGCAGCTGTTCGATCCCTCTCATCGATGTTTCTAACTCTCTATCCCTCTCCCTTCTTCTCTGTAAAAAAAATCAATAAAATATATTTTTAAAAAAAAACAAAGTCAGCATTAACTCATGACAGTCCTGGGGCAGACCTAGCCCCTTCACAAGCATGCTCTGAGGCAGGGATAGCTAGCTCCTCTGTCACCCTTACACCAGTCAGGGAAGCCTTTGCCACATTTGTTCAGTGTTTACTTCATTCATTCATTCATTCATTCCAGGGACACTTACTGAGCACCTATCAATACAAATATATTAAAAAAGAAAAAAAAAGAAAACTGAAAACAGGCTTTTTCTTTTTTTTTAACCCTCACTCTAGAATATTTTTCCTTTGATTTTTAGAGAAAGTGGAAAGGAGGGAGAAGGGAGAGAGAGACAGACAGAGATATCAATTGGTTGCCTCCCACATGCACCCCAACCCCAGGCCAAGGATTGAACCTGCAACCAAGGTACATGACCTTGACCAAGAATTGAACCCATGACCCTTCAGTCCAAGGGCCAACTCTCTAACCATTGATCAAAACTGTCCGGGGCTAAAAACAGATTTTCAACAAAAATCTGTGCACCAGTGGTCATAGCAGCATTGCTCATAATAGTAAGGAAAAAGGGTATAAACAACCCAAATATTCATAAACTAATGAATGGATAAGCAAAATGTAGTATATCCAAACAATGGAATATTCTTTAGCCATAAAAAGGAATGCTAAGCCCTGGCCCATGTGGCTCAGTTGGTTGGGTGTTGTCCCATGCACTGAAAGGTTTTAGGTTTGATTCCCAGTCAGGGCACATGCCCAGGTTGCGCTTTTTTTTTGTTTGTTTTGGTTTTTTTGCTTTTTTAATGCTTTTTTAAATATGTTTTTATTGATTTCAGAGAGGAAGGGAGAAGGAGAGAGAGATAGAAACATCAATGATGAGAGAGAATCATTGATCGGCTTGCCTCTTGCACACCCCCTACTGGGGACCGAGACCACAACCCCAGGCACATGCCCTTGACCAGAATTGAACCTGGGACCTTTCTTTCAGTCTACAGGCTGACACTCTATCCACTGAGCCAAACCAGCCAGGGCAGGTTGAGGGTTTCAAAGGAGAATGGGAAGAGAATGGGAGACAATGAGTATAGAAAATTATTGTAAGTTTGAGAAACTTTTTGAAAGGGGGATAAGAAATGAGTGATGGCTAAAGGGAGAAGTAGAGACAAGGGAGGAATTGTTTAGGGTGGACATTTAGTAGCATGTTTGTATGCTGATGAGGTTGATCCATTGAAAGAAGAGGAGATTGGTGACATGGGGGGGAGAGAGTTGCTGGAGTGATGCTCTTGAGTGGCCAGGGAAGGATGTGACCTAGTGCGTAAGTGGAGGGTTGACTTAAATAGCTCCAGGAAGAAGGTGGGGAATGTGGGCACGGATGCTGGGAGAGAGTTTCGGAAACTCCCCTCTAGCTGCATCAGTTTTCTCAGGAGAATAGGAAACACGGTCAGCCGCTAGAGGGAGGAAGGGAAAGCAGAGATGAGAAGATGTAAAATCACCCAGGAGAATGGGAGGATGCCTGAGTGGAGGAAGGGAACATAGTCAGATGGCCAGGCAACTAGCAGTGGTTCTCAACCTATGGGTCGCGACCCCTGAAAATACATCCTGCATATCAGATATTTACATTACGATTCCCAACAGTAGCAAAATTATAGTTGTGAAGTAGCAACGAAAATAATTTTATGGTTGGGGTCACCATAACATGAGGAACTGTATTAAAGGGTCACGGCATTAGGAAGGTTGAGAACCACTGAAGGCACAATTAGGGTTGGTGGTCAGGAATTGAAAGTGACACAGTCAGCATGATTACATTAGTTTCTCCAGGCACATTCAGCTGCACAGCCCCAAACATGGAATAAGCAAAGACTCAAATTTAACCAAAACTGTGACTTCAACAAGCAAGTGTGAAGAAGTGAGAAAGGGGAGAATCTGAGCCTATACACAAGGGAATGAGTCTAATGCTTGGCCATGGAATGTGTGCTCAGTGAGAGAAGCAGAGAGACCAAGATGTTGAGGGATGAGGGAAAGAGGGTTAGGATGGATTGAATGTCCTAGGGAGGGGAGAGGGTCAAGGAGTATGTATATCAGGTTACAAAAATGAGTATCCCGGCAGTGGTCCCAGGGTGATGTGCATGAAAATGACATGACGGAAGATGAGAATGATTGGTGATGAGATCCAGAGGATGAGAATGAGCGAGGAAGGATTACCAAGGAACTAAGAGGGCAGGGAGTTAAAGGATCAAGTGCTTGTATAATGAAATCACTAAAAATGAATTCAGGAACAGAGATGGAGAATGATGGTGGAGAAGAAAAGCATGAAGAAATGCAGTGAGCCCTAACCGATTTGGCTCTGTGGATAGAGCAGTGGTTCTCAACCTGTGGGTGGTGACACCTTTGGGGGTCGAACGACCCTTTCACGGGGTCGCCTAAGACCATCGGAAAACACATATATAATTACATATTGGTTTTTTTATTAATCACTATGCTTTAATTATGTTCAATTTGTAACAATGAAAATGCATCCTGCATATCAGATATTTACATTACAATTCATAACAGTAGCAAAATCACAGTTATGAAGTAGCAACGAAAATAATGTTATGGTTGGGTGTCACTGCAACATGAGGAACTGTATTAAAGGGTCACGGCATTAGGAAGGTTGAGAACCACTGGGATAGAGCATTGGCCTGAGGACTGAAGGGTCCCCGGTTTGATTCAGGTCAAGGGCATGTACCTTGGCTGCGGGCACATCCCCAGTAGGGGGTGTGCAGGAAGCAGCTGATCGATGTTTCTCTCTCATCGATGTTTCTAATTCTCTATCCCTCTCCCTTTCTCTCTGTAAAAAATCAATAGAATATATTTTTTAAAAAAAAGAAAGAAAGAAATGCAGGTGAGTGTCCTGTTGTCAGTAATGACTGCAACAAGGAGCTCTCGTACCTCAGGTTCAGCAATTGTAGGAGAAGCACACAGACCAGCGTCCATGGGGGAGAGATGGTTTCAGTTAGAGCAGGAAGGGAAAGGAGCCTTTGGAAGGAGGTTGATGACATGGGGGACTTTGCTGCTGATGGATGTGAATTCCAGAGCCCAGTGGACATGTTTCGTGAGCTGGGTAGAAGGCGTGATGTTGGGGTGCCGATGGTGTGGGTGAGGCTGTGAGTGTGGTGAGGGATAGATGTCCAGGACTCTCCACTGGTCACTGGGGGAGGAGGCCAGGTGCTCTGGGAGACACAGTCTTCCTATGAGAGCCGGACCGTTCAGTGGAGGGGAGGACCCAGGGGGCAGGAGGTATGATTCCCAATGCGAGAGACTCGATCTTGCCCTCTGGCGGGAGGAGGGCAGTCTTACTCTGAGCGCACAGGGCTCTCTTTGGCCTCTCCTTGAAGAGCAGTCACCTGAGCCAAGGGGCTCGGGAGCCAGAGGACTCTGCATCCCACGCACTCGCAGACTCTCCTTTCCATCACGAGCCAGCACCCCACCCAGATGTCCTGCGCAGTGTTCACGATCACCACTTACCCATCCAGCTGATCACTGTATCTCTAGCTTCTAAACACACCCACTGGCCTGTAATAGATGTTCCCTTAAATACTTGCCCAGGAGAATGGGAGGGTGACTGGGTGGAGCAATCCACGTGCCAGGCACTGTGGTAAGCCCTTCCCATGGGTTTTCTCCTTCAGCCCTCACAACAACCCAACGAGATCGGCACAGGGGTTACCCAAGTCCCATCTGAGGAGCCTGAAGCGTAGAGAAAGGGCAGGAGCTTGTCCAAGGTCACACGGCGAGGGCATTTGAAACTAGATCTACCTCGCTCCATCACTGGTCTTCTACGTCACCACATGGGGGGTTAACAACTGACCAAGTGTGGGAGGGCATCTTCTTCCTCCAACCCATGCAAAGAAGCTCTGGGTCTGACCAGGAGACCTTCACGGGCTCCTGCCTCCCTCTCCTGTTGGATTCACACCTACCCATCCGTGTCATTTTGCTCTCTTTCCAGCATCCCCTATTGCTTCCCACCCACGGTGATTTCAGAAGCCCTTGTTTTTGTTTCCACCATAGATGTGAAAAGCTGGCTTGTGATGTTTGGATTTCAGCTCAGCAACATCATTCCTGGCTTCCCAAGAGCCAAAATGTATTTCGTGCCTCCTCCCTATGAACTGTCAGAGAGCCAAGCAAGTGAGAATGGACAGGTAAGCGGGGGTTCCTGCCAAGAACATGAAGGACTGTCACCATTCCCTTTTGCAAACAGGAGCCAAGGGCACGTGGGCAGAGGGGGAAACACCGGAGCTGGGTATAAAAGATGCATGAACCGCTGTGGCTTCCAAGGAAAGCCAGCGTCGATGCTGTCACCTGTCTGGCGCAGCACACATTTCTTCAGAACCTCGGTTACGACCTTAATTGTGGTATCATGGGCTGTTCAGTATATACCCTTGAGTGGCTCTTTGATTAACAACAGCACAGAGAAATCTAGCAGCAACCTACCATCTGCACTGCCTGTAAAACCATAAACCTTTCGGCTTTTATGGGGCTTCATAAAATGATGCTTTGCCGTTTCTGTCCCATTAAAGCATATTTTTATGCCCCGCATAAAACGTCAGGGTTTTATGGCCCACACGTATACAGATTGAGTTTTCAGTACATAATCCGTCCTTAGTTCTCTCGGTGATGACCAAGGGTGGTCATTTTCCACGTGGGTACAGCTCCGAGCTCTGCCACAAGGGGACAGGCGGGATGGGCGGCACGTCCCGTAGCCCCCGCCACGGAACCGGCGCTCAGCACCATAAAGGCCTGAGAGGTCCCAGCTGCGCTGGAGAACGGTCCAGACTGTGTAACGAGAGCGACGAGGAGGAGCCGCTGGGTAATTGAGAACAGCCTTCTCTCCGTCCGGCCCCTCGGGGACCACTCAGCGGATGAATAGCCATCATTTCTCTCATTTCTCTAAGTGCCATTACCTCCCCAACACAGCCTCTTCCATTATCCCAGCCTGTCCCCCAACCACCAATGGAGACAAGCTGTAATTTGTGAGGGGAGAACAGAAGGCTAAGGCGATAACGGTGATTTCCTCCCTCCGCGGAGAAAGGGCGAAAATCCAAGGCAAATGACTCAGAGCCCGGGGACCATCCCTCTGGCCCACGAAGCCAGGTGCACCTCAGACATGAATATGCTACAAACCACCCAGGGTGTCTGTCTGGTTAGAAGAGGGCTCCTGAATGAGGTCTGAGATTTCTGTTTTTTTTCTACCAGGGCGGGCCCAGGGGTTCCCCCGCTCCCAGCCATACTTTGAGTAGCAAGGTCTTAACCCAAGGAAGTTCATGAATATCCAGGGCATTGGCCTCAAAACAATCTAGGTCACGGCAGCCAGGTTCCCAGCTGCTCAAACATACACCCCACCCTTCAGGCCAGGATACGCCTGGGTGTGAAGTGGGCAAGGCAGCTGCCGAGCCATCGGAATGCGGAATGCGGCGACTCTCTTCCTCCTCGAAGGGACAGACCAGGCGAGTGGGGAGGCCTGGGCGCGGGTGCCAGCGAGGTGGCAAACCCCCATACCGTAGTTTTAGTTAGGGGCACAGTTCCAGCGGACAGGCCACACCACCAGAGCCCTGGAAACCGCCAGCCTGTCCCAGTCTCAAAAGGTAAGCCGAGCCCAGCCGGTGTGGCTCAGTGGTTGAGCTTCGTCCTCTGCACCAGAAGGTCACCTGCTTGATTCCTGCCCAGGGTACATACCCTGGTTGTGGGCTCGATCCCCAATAGGGCGCGTGCAGGAGGCAGCCGATCGATGTTGGTGTTTCTATCTCTCTCCCTCTCCCTGCCTCTCTCTGAAATCAATAAAAACATGTTTTAAAAACAGCCAGTGCATGTCATCAAAGACACAAGCCTTTGCAGGGAGGCCGAGCTCTTCCCTTTCTGTAACAAGCTTCCCAGCCTGTGCCCACGGTCTCAGCTCTCGTGTTTTCTTACGCCCGCAGCTCATCACAGGGGTCCAGCAGACGACAGAGAGGCACAACCAGGCCTTCCTGGCCCTGGAAGGGCAGGTCATTTCTAAGAAGCTGCACGCCAACATCCGCGAGAAAGCCGGCCACTGGTTTGCCACCACCACGCCCATCATCGGCAAAGGCATCCTGTTCGCCATCAAAGAAGGGCGGGTGAGCACGGGCGTGTCCAGCATCGCCAGCGAGGACAGCCGCAAGGTGGCCTCCGTGCTGAACAACGCCTACTACCTGGACAAAATGCACTACAGCATCGAGGGCAAGGACACCCACTACTTTGTGAAGATCGGCGCGGCCGACGGCGACCTGGTCACGCTGGGCACCACCATCGGCCGCAAGGTGCTGGAGAGCGGGGTGAACGTGACCGTGTCGCAGCCCACGCTGCTGGTCAACGGCAGGACTCGAAGGTTCACCAACGTCGAGTTCCAGTACAACACGCTGCTGCTCAGCATCCGCTACGGCCTCACCCCTGACACCCTGGACGAAGAGAAGGCCCGCGTGCTGGACCAGGCCCGACAGAGGGCCCTGGGCACCGCCTGGGCCAAGGAGCAGCAGAGGGCCAGGGACGGGCGCGAGGGGAGCCGCCTGTGGACTGAGGGCGAGCGGCAGCAGCTCCTGAGCGCGGGCCGCGTGCAGGGGTACGAGGGCTACTACGTGCTTCCCGTGGAGCAGTACCCAGAGCTCGCAGACTGTAGCAGCAACATCCAGTTCTTAAGACAGAACGAGATGGGAAAGAGGTAACACAATCGCCGGCTGCCATCCTGTGTCTGGATGGCTCCGCGGGAGTAACTGTCCTCTCCTCTCCTAAGGAGATGAAGACCTAACAGGGGCACTGAGGCCGGGCTGCCTTGGGGACCAGTGGCAAGCAAGCTCACATTTTTTGAGTTCCAATGCTACTGACAAAGTGAGACGTCCCTCCTCCCAAAGCAGACTAAAGCCCGGCTGACCATTCCGAGAGAATAACAAGAACAAAAACAACAACAACACACAAAGCAAATGAATGAATGAACGAATGAACGAACGCACACACACCATGTTCCAAGTTCCCCTAACATACGACCCACTTGTTCTGGGTCTACACAGGAAAGAGACGCAAAATGTCCAAAAGGAACAAAAGAGAACACACACACACACACACACACACACGCAAATAAAACGAAAAGCAAAACAAACACACGACTGAAAAACAAAGAGATGAAGGCGAGCAGGCCTCCTGTGCTATTACCTCACTGACTCGCAGGTGAGCGACGCAGAGACTCCCCTGGGACGGCAACCCCGGACCCGGCCCAACCAGCTGAGGAGACCCAATCAGACTGCTTGATGGACAAACTACTACCGACGTTTTTTTTCGTTTCAATACAGGTGCATTTAAAACATGACTTGGGGGAGGGGGGGCGATTTGTGCGTAGCGACTGGGGAGGGGGGCGTACACGTGAAAGAGTGAGCACTGGACATACTTTTTAAAGAAAAATTTAAAGGAAAAAAAAAAAAACACGAGGTGGGGGGGAGCAGGAAAAGGAAATTCCTATCCAACGTCAAAGCGAAATAATACCGTTCAGCACTTAACTCTCGGGTCCCGACACCGTGGGGCCTGAGCTCACCTATGGGAGCGCAGAGTGTACCTTCCATTCAGAACGGCGGCTCTCGTCCCCGCAGGGGGATTTCATACTCTTTTGTCTTTGAAGACTCCATTGTGGACAGTAATCCGCAGTCACAGGGTGTAGTCCGTCTAGATTCCGTAGTTCGTGGGTTATCAGTTGCAGTAGAGGTGTGGCATCGTGACACTCTTGCTAACGGGCACCACTTCCGATCACCCTGTACATACCTTAGCCTCGAGGCACAATCACTGTTTCCGGTTTAAAAATTCTTAGTGTGTTTGTTTGGTCCAGAAACTGAGACAATCACATGACAGTCACCACGAGGAGAGAAAACAAAACAAAGAAAAAAATTCAAAAAAAAAAAAAAGAAAACCCATCAAAAAAAAAAAACAAACAAAAAGAGTTTAAAAAAAAAAAAACACAAAAAAATGTCTAATAAGAACTTTGGTACAGGAACTTTTTTGTAATATACATGTATGAATTGTTCATCGAGTTTTTATATTAATTTTAATTTGCTGCTAAGCAAAGACTAGGGACAGGCAAAGATAATTTATGGCAAAGTGTTTAAATGGTTTATACATAAATAAAGTCTCTAAAACTCCTGTGGACACTGGTCTTCTGTGGAAATGCTTTGAGGGGAGGGCACGGTGCAAGTCGCTGGAGAAAGGGGGATGGATGCGCTGGTATGTTGAAGTTTTGGAGGAGTTTTTGCTGGCGGTCTCTCAGGGCCCCCAGGCTGCTCTCCATTCTAGACTGGTCTCTCCTTACACCTGCAGCCCCCTCTCTCATGACACAGGTGGGCAAGAGCGTCTGGGCTGGGGCCCACGGGCAGTGAGGACCCTCAGGCCCACCCTGGCTAAATGGGTCCCTGCAGGCCTCCCGGGAAGTCAGGGTTCTCCCTGCTAGTTCTGGGAAGTGTCGGCAGGAAATTGACCACAAACACCTTCACATTTTGGGAGACGTGCGTGTGTTTGTATAGTTGTGTGTGTGGAGTGTGTGTATGTCAAGCATGTCAAACTCGCAGCCCACGGGCCGCATGCCTCATTTATTTGGCCAGTGTTAGCCTTTGAGTTTGACATGCTTGGTGTATGTGTTTGTATTTTCTTCCAGATTAGGTCAATTTACTTCAAAATGGGCACACCTAGGACAACCCAAGTAAAAAGAGGACTTAGAATTCAGATGAATTTTTGTGCACCAATCCTAGTTAGAATATTATCATTCATAGCTAATATTTATAGATGCCGAGAGCAGTGCTAAGTGCCCTGCACACAATACTTTCACTTAATCCTCACCTTTTGTTCACTCATCATCACACTGAGAGCTGGCCACGTGCCAGGGCCTGTGCTCAGTTGTGGGGATAAATGAGGTGAATAGACATAAACAGAGGTCCTCACCTCGTGCAACTCATGGTCAGGGCTGCAGGGAGACAATCGTGGAGAAAATGACAGGGGTGTTGGTGCCAAAAGAGATAGACTGATAAAGCTGTGACTGCACATAAGTGGGGATGTGCGCTAGACTGGCAGTGTCACAGAAGTTGCTGAGGTCTGAACGTGAAGTAGGAGGTAACCAGGGGGAGAGGAGGACATGCGTTCCAGACCAGGGAGCTGCATATGCAAAGGGCCTGTGGTGAGACCTCCGGCTGGGTCAGGAGATTCAATGATTGAAGGCTGCATTTTGTCAAACAAACACAAGAGGGAGCCATTTTAATTTCACAAACAAGTGCTCTGGTGCCGGGAGGACAGGCAGGGGAGAGACGTGGTCATCTGGTGAGAGGAAGGAAGAGGCTGCCAGCCACTGACCCCAGGTGAAGGCACTGTGGGTGACAGAGGAAGAAATGGGAGTGAATTGAGCGGACAGATTGCAGAGCATTCGCTGCGCAGGTGAGGGAACAGGCCAGTCCTCCCACTAGCCCAGCAGTTCTCAACCTGTGAGTCGCGACCCCTTTGGCGGTCGAATGACCCTTTCACAGGGGTCGCCTAAGACGGTCCTGCATATCAGATATTTACATGACGATTCATAACAGTAGCAACATGACGAAGTAGCAACGAAAATACTTTTATGGTTGGGTCACAACATGAGGAACTGTGTTTAAAGGGCCGGAAGGTTGAGAACCACTGCGCCTAGCTGGTAAGTGGTGGGATCAGATTGAAGCAGATTTCAAAACCTCTCCAGGGCGGTGGTCCCTCACCCCGAGCCCCTAAATCATGCTGCCTCCCGGCCATCTCGCCAGGCAGGTGTTTCCCGGGTGGAAGGAAAGGGAGAGGGAGGCTTTGCACCAGGTGTGGGCTCATGCGCCCTGGCAGCATCACCCACAGGTCACGCAGACCGGGGCCTGAACGTGTTCCAGAGACTTCCTCCTCGGAAGCACACGCAAACCCTGTACCCCAAGTGCCAAGGGTTTGGCCCATTATCCTTCAGGGAAAATAACAGGAGGCAGGAAACAGCTCCTCCATGTGCTCGGGTCCAGCCGCCTTGTTTAACCCAACGAGCACCAGGACCACGTGGACGTGAACCCACAGAACAGCCTCCGGATCGAATCCTGGTTTGGTGGAAGCTACAAGGAGCACTAACCACCGTGTCCTGTCTCCCTGGGGTACATGCAACCACAGGGCCCAGCAAGGTAGGGAGCTGACCTCAGGCAAGAAGCCAGGGGGGGCAGCCAGCTGAGCCCCAAGTCCAGGCAGGAAGACCCAGAGGGCTGGGCGCCTAGCGAGGCTGACACAGGGTCATGTCACCCGAATTTTACTAGAACCTGAAACTCTCTTCCGTGCCGACATCTCTGAGTGACCTGTGGGCGAGCCCAGGATGAAGTGACCGCTTCCAGAAGTATTTGCACACTGACATAGAATTCCGGAAGGCGGCACAGGGGACAAGACGGGGTACAGGTGCCCTGGGAAGTCGGCTCGCCTGGGAACAGGCCCGAACTCCACACTCACTGAACAGGGGGACCTGGGAAGGTCCCAGGGTATCCATTAGGCTAAGTAGCAGCAGCCGCTTTGCAAGACAAACAAACATACGTTAACAAACAAAAAACTGAACCCTCATTCATATGGGGTCCACGGTGGGCCAGCGATGGGACTTGGTTACTGCGCTCAGTCGCCCAAGGTCCTGGGCTCCTCCGGTCGGTGGCTTGGCCTTTTTCTCGGTCCACAAAGGACCGGCCTTCATCCAGGCCCTCTGGATCTTTGACGTCCTCTCCATTCTGCTGGTTGATGGGAAAAGAGGCCCAAGGTCACACGTGTGACGATTTCTAACAGGTGCACGCACACCCCTCCGCACATTCCGAGGGGCTGCACGGACCCCCCAACCCCACGGGAGACTAGAAAATGGAGTCGGACTCTGAGCCCAGGCAGGCGAGGAGACGATGCTGGTGAGGCCAAGCGGTCGGCGCACAACACAACATCCGTGAGCCTCAGCTTCCCCCTGGGAGGCCTGATAGATAGGGCTGCTGGGATGATTCAATGAAACACTGCCTATGTCATGGACACACGTAAGTACTCAAGAATTCCTGGGTTTTATTATTTCACTAGAGGCCCAGTGCACGACAATAGTGCACTTGGGGGGTGGGGACGGGGGGCGGCGGGGGAACCGCTCGGAAGATGTCCGCTTGCCGGCAGTCAGACATCCCCCGAGGGGTCCTTAGTGCTGCCGGGGAGGTGGAAGAGGCTCCCGCCACCGTCACTGCGCTCACCAGCCGTGAGCCGGGCTCAGCCAGAAGCCGGGCTTGCTCCTCCTTCGTGCTGCCATAGGAGCACACTGACCACCGGGGGGCAGCTCCCGCATTGAGCGTCTGCCCCCCTGGTGGTTGGTGCGTGGCATAGCAACCGGTCATTCTGCTGTTTGGTCAATTTGCATATTAGGGTTTTATTATATAGGATCTTTGCTCCAAGCGCAGATTTTCTAAACATGGAAACAGGCATGACCCATTCGTCATAGGGGAGGCATTTTCATCCAGGGTGTGGGGAGGGTGCGACCCCCGACCCCAGTCCAGGGGATGTGACCAGGCGCTCTCAGCGTGAGACCCTTGCTCATGGCCTCAGGACTTCTAAGAACGGGTGACTTTGGAAGGTTGGGTGTCTCAGCACCATGAAGACTGGCATCTGAGCAGGACACCTGTTGGGGACAGTCCCCAAGCACAGTGTTGTCCCAGGCACTGTCAGAATCAGGGGATACACAGGTAAATAAAACATGGTCCAAAAGCCCTCAGTCTAAAGCCGTGGTTCTCAACCTTGGCTGCACGTTAGAATCACCTGGGAATCTTTTTAAAATCCTGATTTCTGGGCCTCATCCTCCAGAAATTCTGTTTCTTTGTTACTAATGGGGTGAGGCCAGAAACAGAATTTCCGGAGGATGAGGCCCAGAAATCAGGATTTTAAAAAGATTCCCAGGTGATTCTAACGTGCAGCCAAGGTTGAGAACCACTGGTCTAAAGTATGAGACAAGCTCACAAGCCAATCAGTGGGGGGCACAGTAGGCTAAAAGCTGGCACAGAAGAGACGCATAGAGGAGAGGCCAGAGGTCTCTCCCGAGCACTGCAGCCAGGCGCTCCGGGTGGGAGACCCCTAGGTAGGCGGTGGAGAGGGCACCCCGGGCCGAGAGGGGAGTGGGTGTGGCAGGAGGGAGACGCGCAGAGCAATGGCTGTGCATGAGGTCGCTGGTTGTCTATGAGAATCACCTGGGAGCTTCCTATACTCGGCCACGACCTCCAGGTCCCAGGGCAATTAAACCAGAATTTCCACAGGTGTGGGCTGGGCACTGGCAGCCCGAGACCCCCCAGGTGACCTCCGTGTGCTGGACTGCGCCCCCGCTCCCAGGAGGCACGTGGCCTGAGACAGGCCCATCAGAGAGGACGAGGCAGGAATGAAAACCAGGCCCAGACGCTGAACATTCTCCTGCCGGCCACGCGGAGCCTAAGGTGGGGTTCTCGTCACTGCGGAGAAATCTGCCTGGTAAATCCTTCGATTAACAAAGTGGAGGGGCAGGAGGCGGGAGGCGTGGGGGGGTGGGGGGAGAGCGGGTTAGAAAGCGCAGAGCCTGGGAGACTGCCACAGCCGGAGTGCCACAGCCCGGAGGAGGGTTAGAGGACAGAGGGAGAGCTCTTCACACAGGGGCAGGTGTGGGAAGTGCGGATGGGCTTCTGGCCCCTCTCGGGGTTGGGGACAGTGTCTATACCGCGTGGAACACCCAGGGCAGGATCTGGGGGGCTCTCTCCAGGGGAAGCCTCATCGTCCCAATGTTGCTTCTTCCCCGCCGCACCTGGGAGAAAGGAGAGCTCCTTGGGAGAGGGTTAGCTGAGCCCGGCTGGCGTGGCTCTGTGGTTGGGCATTGACCTATGAACCAGGAGGTCAGGGTTCGATTCCCGATCAGGGAACATGCCTGGGTTGCAGGCTCAATCCCCAATGTGGGGCGTGCAGGAGGCAGCTGATCAATGATTCTCTCTCTCCCTCGCTCCCTTCCTCTCTGAAGTCAATAAAATCTATTTTTTTAAAAAGAAGTCTAGCTGAGTACTAGCTGGTTTGGCTCAGTGGATAGAGTGTTGGCTGGCAGACTGAAGGGTCCCAGGTTCGATTCCGGTCTAGGGCATGTACCTCAGTTGCAAGCTCAATTCCCAGTGAGGGCACATGCCCAGGTTTCGGGCTCGATCCCCAGTGTGGGCTGTGCAGGAGACAGCCAATCAATGATTTTCTCTCATCGTTGATGTTTCTATCTCTCCCTTCTCCGTTCCTCTCTGGAATCAATAAAAATATATTTTAAAAAAAGAAAAGAAAAATCTTCTCAGGTGAGGATTAACAACAACAACAAAAAAGCCTAGCTGAGGTTCACCTTCAGGGGGCCTCGGGTGGGCCTGAGTCAGGACTTTCCAACAAACTTCTGACCTACCTGCCCACGGCCAAGCCCCACTTTCTGTCCTGAGGCTCCTGGGCAGCCCAAACCCTCCCCCCGATGCCCAGAACTGGCACTCTGGGTGTGAGGCAGCCCTTGAAAAGCCGGCTCCAGCCGGGGTCTCTTCCCAGAGACTGACTTCATCTACTACAGCGGTTCTCAACCTGTGGGTCGCGACCCCTTTGGGGGTCGAACGACCCTTTCACAAGGGTCACCTAAGACCATCGGAAAGCACATATATAATTACATATTGTTTTTGTGATTAATCACTATGCTTTAATTATGTTCAATTTGTAACAATGAAAATACATTCTGCATATCAGATATTTACATGACGATTCATTACAGTAGCAAAATTACAGTTATGAAGTAGCAACGAAAATAATTTTATGGTTGGGGGTCACCACAACATGAGGAACCGTATTAAAGGGTCGCGGCATTAGGAAGGTTGAGAACCGCTTATCTACTAGTATTCCCAAAGCTCCCCTGCTTCCCAAGTCTTGGCGTCCTCTTGGTAAATGGTAAGTTTTCAGTTAGGCCACTAGGTGGCAGCCTTTCCTGTAAAAACCTGGGCGCGGCAGGCCGGTGTAGGGAAGGTGAGAGGCAGCTAAATTGGTTGAGAAGAAAGAGTCCACCAGGGGAGCCCTGGGCTCAGGGCAGGGACTCCTGAAAGAGGCCCCTGGAACTGGTTCCAGGAAGCAGATTCCAAAGAGCAGCTGCCATGGGACAGCCAGACTGGGTTCTGAGCCCGGCTCCACCATTCACTCCCTGGGTAGACTTTTCACACCTTCCTGCGCCCCTCTTTTCTCCTTTGTAAAATAGGAATAAAAACATCTACTTATAGGATTGTTTGAAAAGACTAATGAAAAGAATCTATGCAAAGTGCTTGGCAGTGCCCAGCACTTAATAAATGCATGCTACACACTCAGCTGCTGCTCAAGAACAATAGTGGGGCATCTTTGAGTTCTGGTCTTTGGTCTTTGGAGGGACAAAGGAACTTTAAATCCCAACCGCCGCCCTTTCTAACCAAGTCTGGGCCTTTACTGAACCTCGGAAGCCTCCGTTCCCTGGCCGGTGAGGTGGGTGTAATTCCACCACCTCACAGGTTGCTGTAACAAACACCCAGTCTAGTGCCTGGCACGTGGAGGTGGCTGTTGATCAGCCACTAACTATTACTAAGGGACTTCTGTGGCAAGAGCCACCTGCTCTGTTGGCTGCACAGAGAGAGATCTGAGCATGCAGATGCACACACCCTCCCTGCTCCAGGCACAAAACGCCCGCATCCCAAGTCCTGGAGCTCAAGCGGGGATGGCAAGGAGCGGGCCCAGCGCACTGTCCCTGCAAGGGAGGAAGCTGAGGAACCAGGCTCCAGCCCGGTCACCGGCCTCTGTGTGACCCCCCAGAGCTCATGGAGCACCTTCCTTCACCCCCAAGGCCTCACTGGGCTTACTGTTGGCATCTTTCTGGCTCCGGAGCTCCATTTGTGATGTGAGCCCCGCTCACGCCTCCCCAGGGGATGCCTCCCAGATGGAGACCGTCCCACCACCCGGAGCAGGGAGTTCCTGGCCCCCTGCCCACGGGAGGGCTCAGCTGAGCAAGCCCAGGCAGTGGACTGTGCCCGTGCAGTTTGGGAAGTTGCCCCCCACCTGCCCCAGGAATTCCCATGCCCCGTCTAGCACGCCAAAGGTGCACCTGTGAACCTTGCCCCTGGGGGGAGGGCGTGAAGGGGCAGCCATGTTACTTGTTAACTTGCTGATTGGACATTCGTTTCTCTTAGCCCTGGAGCTGAGCATGGGCACCGTGGAGAGAAGGGCTCCAGAGAGAAGGGCTCCTGGTCCTCATGCCCTCAGAACACCAGTGATACCAACCTCCACTCAGATGAGCCTAGAGCTTTTCCAAGCTCTCAGGTGCAAGCTCTCATGGGCAGGTGCAATCCTCGCTATTTCCCGGGGGGAGGGGGGGGTAGTGATGTTGTACCGGCCACTCTGCAGCCTGGATTTGAATGTCAGGCAAGTCTGGGTCTGAATCCACAGGGTTACATACATTTTTGAGGCTGGAATGAGATCTGGATGCAGGAAGTGCCACCTCAGACCCCAGAGGACTGAGACCAGGGAAGGGGCCCCACTTGCCCACGAGTCCCTGTCAATTCCATGCAGGAGCGTCTTCAGCCTCCCGGGCGATTTCGGTCCTGAGGCTGGACCATGGGGTGGACATCAGAGGGACCGTAGGCCGCCCGCAGCTGAGCTCCTGAAGGGACATCGGGGAGTTCTCCAGCAGGATGGACCAGAGAGAGTCTGCACCCTGGACCAGGCCAGCAATTGTGACCCAAAGTCACATCCACGTCCATCTTTCTTTTCCTGTATTTGGAATATGCTAGGCAAGTTTCGCCCCCGTCTTTTGGTTTGTTTGTTTTCTGTGCTTCCACTATTCACATGGTAAGCTCTATGGAGTACATTGGAGCTCAGGCATATGGCTCACCCAGAAAGAGACGGGTGTTTGCTGGGCTTCTCAGTTATAAAGCTGCTCCAAACCCAGTATCAGAGGTTCAGAGACAGGAAGTCAACAGAGCATCCTAAGCAATGCGGTGTCGGCCTCAGGCAGCCAGCAGCTGCTGAAGTGCAGGCGGCATTGACGGAGGTGTGTGCGCTCCGTGACAGACGCCATGCTACCTGAGATGAGTGTTGAATGAAATATCAAATACAGGCCCGGCCGGCGTGGCTCAGGGGTTGGGCGTCAACCTATGAACCAGGAGGTCACGGTTCAATTCCCGGTCAGGCCACATGCCCGGGTTGCGGGCTCAGTCCCCAGTTGGTCGCGTGCAGGAGGCAGCCGATCCATAATTCTCTCTCATCATTGATGTTTCTCTTTCTCTCTCCCTCTTCTTTCCTCTCTGAAATCCATAAAAACATTTTTTAAAAAAGGAATTATAAAATGCCTACCAGTCGTTCACCTTTGTGCCGCAGGTGAGCTCTCTCCCTCCCCTCCCTGCCTCTGCAAAGCCCCAGTGGTGACCGAGCCATTTGAAAGTAAGTTGTAGACATCAGGACACTACACTCCCAAACGCGGCAGCTTGTAGCTCCTGAGCACAAAAATGCTCTCCTCTGTAACGGTGACCCGCTGGCACCCGCGGGATGCTTAACACCGACGCGGCGATACTGCCTACAGTGCATGCGGCAGGTACGCTTCCCTGGTTGTCCCAGAATGTTCTTTGTAGCTTTTTTGTGGTTGTTGTTGTTGTAAGTAACCCAGGATCCACTCATGCACCACACACTGCCTTTGGCTCTGTAAAGAAAGACATCGAGTTCTCACGCAGAGGCTTAGAGAAGGACACTTCAGACTCAAACTGAAAGGAAAAATCTTCCCATGCAGGACCCTGGGCTGCTGCATAATCCTCATTCCTCACCACAGATGGGCGAATTATTTCTTGGAGGGGCATCTGGACTCCTAATTGTTCCAACAGATGAATGCCATCTGCTCCCTACAGGAGGGAAAGGGTTAGGAGGCAGTGTCAGGGGGTCTGTCCCCTAACACTGGCCCATGTGGGCTGTGCTGGGCCTGTTTCAGGCATCAGAGATGTGGGGACAATAAAACAACCTTGTCCTCATGGGCTAACCGTCTAGCTGGGAGGGACAACAAAACAGGGTAAAGTGGATGGAGGGACACGTAACCTGACCTTGGACAGAGAGAGAAGAAGTCACATCTTAGCTGGAAGCTGAAGAAGGAGAATTCACAAGTTGATGGAAGAGGAGGAGGGCTTTTTTTTAAAAAAAAAATGTTTTTATTG
Organism: Myotis nattereri; assembly: GCF_964212035.1. Classification (NCBI taxonomy): domain Eukaryota; kingdom Metazoa; phylum Chordata; class Mammalia; order Chiroptera; family Vespertilionidae; genus Myotis; species Myotis nattereri. Next base: position 102,411,596 of record NC_138080.1, read on the forward strand.
ATTTGAGAGAGAGAGAAAAACATTGATGAGAGAGAAACAGGGATCAGCTGTCTCCTGCACACCCCCTACTAAGGATCAAGCTTGCAACTCAGGCATGTGCCCTGACCAGGAATCAAACTGGTGACCTCTTGGTGCATGGGACAATGCTCAACCAATTGAGCTTCATTGGACAGGAGATGAGGCATGTTCTTTTTTTTAACTGATTTTTTTTAGAGAGGAAGGGAGTGGGATAGAGAGATAGAAACATCAATAAGAAAGGAACATCATGGATCGGCTGCCTCCTGCACAGCCCCCATGGGGGACTGAGCCCGCAACCCCGGCATGTGCCCTGACCGGGAATCGAACCAGTGACCTCTTGGTTCCTGGGTCACCACTCACCTGCTGAGCCACACCGGCCGCCCACCAGGTGTGGAGGAGTGTCATTAACAGGCCAGAGGTGAGGAGAGTCAAACGTTTGCAAACCACATACACAAGCTCAACTGTGCTCTGATGGGAGGAGGCAGAAAATCGACGCTGGAAGGTGGGCCAGGGCCAGCCCCAAACTGTGCCTTAGGTCCCATGGCAAGGACTTATTCCAGCGCCAGTGAAGCGCCATTGAGGGGTGCAACAGGCGCCCCGGGGCCTGTAGAGAATGATTGCCGGGGTCCAACCCCAGCGGGTCCAGGGGTCCCCAAAGGTGTGGACGGAGTCGGCGAAGAAGGAATGACACGGAGACAGCGTTCAGTTGATCAGCAGCCTAGCCAGGATCTCCAGCCAAGTTCTGGTCTTGATCTCCAGAGAGGTTCTGCTGTTTATTGTTTTGTTACATCTGTATTTATACCAGTTGATTTTAATCCTGTCAATTTCTATTACAAAGGTTAGGGTGTTTCTTATCTCCATTCCAGGGAGTAAAGATTATGTAGCTTAAGCATGATTGTTTGTAGTGATTAACTACCCGCCTGGCACTTAGTTAAGGAGTTTCATCCCCTCCCTAACTTCAGGGAAAAATTCCTACCTGGGGAAACAACCTTTCTAGGAGAGGCATCCCCTCCCTGACTTCAGGGAAAAGTTCCTACCTGGGGAAACAACCTTTCTCGGAGAGGTGACCTTGGTTAAAACACACAGCGCTAAGGGGAGCAAACATATTAAGACCAGTATGCTATATACGCCAGGTCCCTTGAAACATATGCTGTGCAGATGTTTCTATCTTGCAGCGACTGTGTCAAGCAGGAAGGATGGACCGGCTTCCGGCAAATTCCCCCTTTTTTATTTTTTAAATGATAGCGCATGCAAATCGGTGGCCACCTCTCAGATTGGGCCCTTTAAACTCGGAAGAAGACTGGCAAGCAATGACAGTGAGCATAACTATAAACATAGTGGATGGAGCACACAAGAAGCCCCATTCCTGTATAAGGTTGCCGGCCTCTTCAGTCAAGGGATTTCAGCTGTCCTCAAGTTGTTGGTTTGATTGTCTTTGTTGGTCTGGCTAGCGGGCGGCGTCACGAGCGACGGGCTTCCTGAAGTGTCAGTGAGTTGAAGGGCTGCATCAAAGGGTCCATCAGGGCCGTGGTTGATGGTGGTGTCGGTGTCCGAGGAGGAGTAAGCTGTGCCCTCTGGATCCAGCTGATATGGAAAATGGAGGGTAGTAGAAAAAGAAGAGAAAGCAAAAGAACTACAAGGCATGGAAGTGTTTAGAAAAAAGAGGGAGAAGAAAGGGAAGAAGGCAGCATCCTGACACAGCCCTTTCCTTCAGCTTCCCCTTTCCCTGTGGTCCCAGGTAGAAATGGGAAACAAGTCCTGTTGCAGTGAGAGGGCAGCTGCTGTCAGCCAGTCTCTGTCTTTACCTGGGTCCCGATCTGAGCTGGGCATGGGAAGCAGGAAGCAGCCATGGGGACAGGAGACTTTCCTCAGAAGGGGCGAGTGTTCAAGCCCCTGCACCATTGGGGAGGGGGGTCTGTGCCCCACCTTTGTTGCACCCCAAGTTTTCTCCTACTGGCCCCCGACTGTGCCTGTCTTAGGTTGCCCCACCTTGTGGAGTCTTACCCGTCGTTGACTACCAGCCATCTCTGGGCCAAGTAGGGTGATGTGAGGTTCAGTTTTGTCTCCTTGATAGCCTATGTCCCTCTGGCCTCCATGCCCAGCAACTGCCTTTGGAATCCCTCGCCTGCTGGCGGGGCTCTGGCATTGATCATAGGGAACTCAGGTTTCTTCTCTAGAGAGGGCCCAGCTTACGCCATTGGGCCAGAGACAGATCCATGGTACCAGCCACCATGAGGCTTTAACCTCAGCATGAACAGAGAGCTCAGGCAACAGCTATGGGCAATTGGATTGTAAGAAGAGGGTCCCTCTTGGCACAAGGGTAAGAGGCACCAATACAGGACAAAGGAGAGTCCTGGAACAGGGCTTTCTCAGCCCAGGATGTCAGGCTCTTGGCACAAGACAACTCCATGTATGGGGCATATACCAAACACCCCTAGTCACGGCATAAAAGGGAGGTGCCCTTCCTGGAACAGTAGGGTAGGGAGATTCTAGAAAACGCTGTGTTCAGGAAAGAAGGAGAAAGGCCAAAGAACCAGCAAACAAGTAGTTAGATTTTTAAAAAAGGAAAAAGGAAAGGAGATGTGGGGCAAAGCTGGGACATGTGGAAAGACAAAACGGAGGCACATGTGATCCTCCCAATGGACAGATTGTTCCAGCTCAGGGCTGCACATCTGCTGCAGATGGGCACTGGTCAGGTGTGCTATGATGAGGCAGAGATGGCGGGCGGTGAGACATAAGGTCGGACTAGACGGTCTGGAATCCACACAGGTGAGTCTGCGTCCTGTGGAAATATACAAGCATATCCTCTCCCCTGGGTTAAAAGTACATCAGGTCCCTTCCAGGCTCCTGTAAGCAAGTCTCTCCATTTGACGAGGGCTTTAGGTTTAGTTAGATCAGGGTTCCAATGCCTGTACATCGGGGAATTTCCCTCAGAATCTACATTTAGTATATTAATTACAAATTGAGCATGTTGTAGAACATGATGAGGAGAGGAATATTTAAACTCATTTTCTTGTAATTTTTTAATTTGTGTTTTTAAAGTTTGGTGAGCCCTTTCTACTATTGCTTGGCCTTGAGGATTGTAGGGTATTCCTGTAGTATGTGTGATGCCGAATGTAGAGCATAAGTTTTTAAAAGCTCTAGAGGTATAGGCAGGCCCATTGTCAGTTTTAAGTGCCCTTGGTATTCCTAGGTAGGAAAAGCATTGGAATAGATGTTGACTTACATCTTTAAAGGCTTCTCCTGTACGTGCAGAAGCAAGGATAACATGAGAAAAGGTATCAATACAAACATGCACATAGCAAAGTTTGCCAAAAGATGGGACATGAGTAATATCCATCTGCCATAAGTCACAGGGTCTAAGTCCTCTTGGATTAACTCCAGTAGCAGGGCTAGGAAAATGAGTAGGACAATGGCCGCAGTCACGCACAATACTTCGAGCAGCTTCTCTAGATATGCGATAATATAGACGGAGAGCAGAAGCATTTTGATGGTGAATGGCATGAGACCGCCGGGCTTCTTCTAGAGCTGTACAAACTACTGGGCGAGTTAGTAAATCCGCCTGATAATTTCCTTCGCTTAAGGGTCCTGGTAGGCAGGAATGAGCTCTAATATGTCCAATATAGAAAGCCTTTTCTCGTTTGTGAATGCAAGTTTGTAGCTGAGTTAACAAAGAGAAAATGGCTGTTCTTCCTTGTGGGAGAGAGGCGGTCTCAATATGAGGAAATAATTTAACTATATATTGAGAGTCAGTGTACAAGTTGAAGGGAACCTGTTGCAATTGTTCAAAAGCATAAATGACTGCCAAAAGCTCTGTTCTCTGAGCTGACGTCTCTAGAGTTTGTTGAACATGGGTTATTGAGTCAATGATTGTTACTGCCCTACCATTAGAGGAACCATCTGTGAATACTAAGGAGGCAGGAGGTGATAATGGTTCTTTTGAACATTTAATAGGAAATATAAACGGATGTAGGGAGAGAAATTGCAATATAGGTGATCTTGGCAAATGATGTAAAATTTGTCCTGGGAAGTTACCTATAGCTATTTGCCACTCTTCTTCAAATTGTAATAGTGTGTCTAATTGTTCTCTTTTATAAGGTATTATTATCTCAGTAACTTCTCTTCCAAAGAGTTCGATACTGCGTCGTCTACCTTTGATAATGAGAGTGGCCACTAGGGAGGGATAGGGTGGTACAATCTTCCTAGGAGTGACAGGTAAATGTATCCATTCTAATGGTCCTTCCTGCCACAAGCATCCTGTAGGAGTATATTTAGTGGCTAGAATAATTAAGGCCCAAGATTTGGAATAATCTAGATACTGTAGTTGCTGTTTATTGATGGCCTGTTCTATTTTTGCTATAGCCTTTTCTCCTTCTACAGTTAATTGTCGGGGAGACTTAGGGTTAGAATCTCCCTTTAAAATGTCAAATAGAGGTTTTAAGTCAAGAGTGGTTATTTTTAGATATGGCCTGACCCAGTTGATATCACCTAATAGTTTCTGATAATCATTCAATGTGTTTAAATGATCTTTTCTTAATTGTAGAGGCTGATGGGTGATAGTAGAGGTATGTAATATTCTGCCTAAGTATGAAAAAGAAGGTTCAGTCTGAATCTTTTCTGGGGCTATTTTTAGACCATGTTCTTCTAAAGCAAGGATGGTCTGAGTAAGAATTTCCTGTAAAGTAGCCCGATCTTTATGAGCTAGTAAAATATCATCCATATAATGAATAAGATATAGATCTGAAAATTTCTTTCTAATAACTTGCAATGCCTGATCTACAAACTTTTGACATAATGTAGGACTATTTTTCATCCCTTGTGGGAGAACCTTCCATTGGTATCTCTGATAAGGCTGTTTAAAGTTCTCTGATGGTATGCTGAATGCGAATCTTTGACAATCAGCTGGGTGAAGAGGTATAGTGAAAAAACAATCCTGTAAGTCAATAACAACAACACAATACTCCTGTGGAATTGCCACAGGGGAGGGCAATCCAGGTTGTAAGGAGCCCATATCTTCCATGGTGGCATTTATGGCTCTTAGATCTTGCAAAAGTCTCCACTTGCCTGATTTCTTTCTTATTACAAATATGGGTGTGTTCCAGGGACTATTTGATGGCTCTATATGTCCCTCTGCTAATTGCTGATCAATTAATTGTCGGGCTGCTGATATTTTCTCAGATGTTAAGGGCCATTGCTCAACCCATACTGGTTGTGACGATTTCCAGACTATGGGATCAGCAGTCCTAAGGGCAATGGCCCCAATTACAGATCCTGTCGAGGAGTGTGAGGTATTACTTTCCTTTCCTAATCCCTTTCCTGGATTAAATCTCGTGTCTAGCATCTGTGATGTTACTCTATCACTGGGGCTATATAATACAACTCCCATTTGAGACAAGATATCTCTTCCCCATAATGTAAAGGGGAGAGTCGTAATTACATAGGGACAGAACGTTCCTGAATGTTGATCTTCATCAGTCCAAGTTAGAATCTGAGAACTCTTTTTTACATTAGATGCCTTGCCTAGTCCTACTAGGGAAGTGGACGTGGTGTGCGTGGGCCATGAAGAGGGCCAATCCTTCTCTGCTATGCAGGAAACATCTGCTCCTGTATCCAATAGACCTTCAATTGGTTTTCCCTGAATTTGTAAAATTTTTGTAGGTCTAGTAGCATGGATTTCTTGTATCCAAAATGCTGCATCACTAGATCCAAAGCCTCCGGCCCCTCTAGCTTCCTGGGTAACAGCTGTCCCTATTTTATGTATTGGTAACAGGATTAATTGGGCAATTCTCTGGTTGGGCTGAATCTGTATAGTTGTGGTGGGTGGGGAAAGTAAAATCTGTATTTCTCCTGTGTAGTCTGCATCAACAACTCCTGGGATGACTAAGATCCCCTGTAATGAGGTGGAGCTCCGTCCTAATATTAAACCCACGGTTCCCTCAGGCAGCGGCCCAGACACTCCTGTAGGAATGGCTGCTACTGGCGAGTCTGGGGTTAGTACTGCATGGGTGGTTGAGTGGAGGTCCAATCCTGCACTGCCTGGGGTTGCCCTGAAGAGGTCACTGACTGATCGAAATTTGCAAAGGGGTTGAAGGTTGATGCCCCTATTATTGCAGGGGCCTGGGGCTGGCCCCTTCTCAAGTTTCCCAATTGAGGTGATGGGATATAACCTCCTTGGGAGTTATTTGTAGAGTTTAAAGGCCGACCATTTTTATGGTATCTTGATCTACATTCCTTTGCCCAATGGAATCCTTTCTGACATCGGGGACAAACGGTTTTTGGAGGATTAATATTATTCCCTAATGTATTTCCAGGCTGTCGAGGAGCTTGCCATCTGGCCTGAGTATTATTATTTTTATTTGGGCATTCTCTGCTAAAGTGCCCAGATAAGCCACAAGAGTAGCAGTTCATATTTCTTTTATTACCTGTAGTATTGCTGGCTTGTCCTATAGCCTGTACATATTGAGGGTATGTCTCCCCTTTGAGAGCTGCAGCTATAGCTACACCCTGTATAAATGCTGGACTTACATCAGCACACTGTTTTATAAAATCATTTATAGTTCCTGTTCTGCGAATCGGCCTTAATAAAGCCTGACAGGTATTATTAGCATTTTCAAAAGCCAGTTGTTTGATTAGGATATCGGCTGCCTCTTTGTTATTGATTACTCTCTTGACTGCCTGCATGAGGCGAGAAAGGAAATCCTGATATGGTTCCTCGACCTTCTGTTTAACCTCTGTAAGGGTGGTTGTTTTTCCTGCCGTATAAGGTAGGGATTTCCAGGCACTTACTGCACAACTGGTTACTTTGGTAAGTGCCTCTGTGGGCATATGCATTTGCTCCTCAGCCGTGTTAAAATCACCTTCTCCTAATATCATGTCTAGGGTTATTCCTTTTCTGGTTTTTTCGCTAGTGGCTACAGCTTTCTTAGCAAGATCTTCATATTCAGTTTTCCATAATAAGTAATCGCCTCCTGAGAGACAGGATTTACAAACCTGTGACCAATCATAAGGAGTCATCCATTTACTGGCTAGGGTTTCTACCAAGGTTTGTGTGTAAGGAGCTAGAGGTCCATATTCAGAGCAGGCCAATTTTAATTCTTTAAGTACTTTGTAAGGTATAGGCTCCAAGGTGGGGTTTCTATTCCCACCAGACTCATTCTCATATGTAACTGGGAAGCAGAGTGAGAATTCAAGATCTCCATTAGCTTCAGCTTCTCTTATCGCCCTTTGAAATTTAGACATGGAGCTCATAGGAGCCACAGGACGTGGTTTAGGCTTCCTTTCTAATTTGGGGAGCCTGTTTTGAATGGGAGGGCCACTCTCCTCTCTACTGACTGGAAAGGACCAATGGTCATGTTTATGATATTTATTCTCCTCCCGATCAGTAGGCATAGCTAAATTGCTTTTAGATTGAGCTGAAGACAATGATGATGTATCCTCTCTGGGTGGAGCCGAGGGACTATTTAAATTTTGAGAAAGTTCAACCGTTTTTGCCTCTGGTGCCAAGGTGTCACAGATTGAATCCCAGAGGGAAAAGTAACATGGCAGGACCTTCTCAGATTCATGGTGTTTCTTTAATTGCTTTCCTACTTCAACCCAAGTTTTTAAATTAACAGTTCCATCCTCTGGAAGCCATTGACATACTTCTTCTATAAAACTTTCTGTCTCACTGGGAAAAACCTCAACTCCAATTCTGCTAGTAAGCATATGCGTTAAAAGATTAATACAGAGTCTTTTTTCTTTAGACTCAGTATGACCCATCTTGTCAATCTAAGTTCTGTACTAACTACCCGCTTACCCTACTTATCCTCTATGGGGGGGGGGGGGGGGGACTTACCTAAGGGAATCCTGTTCGGGCGCCAGATGCCGGGGTCCAACCCCAGCGGGTCCAGGGGTCCCCAAAGGTGTGGACGGAGTCGGCGAAGAAGGAATGACACGGAGACAGCGTTCAGTTGATCAGCAGCCTAGCCAGGATCTCCAGCCAAGTTCTGGTCTTGATCTCCAGAGAGGTTCTGCTGTTTATTGTTTTGTTACATCTGTATTTATACCAGTTGATTTTAATCCTGTCAATTTCTATTACAAAGGTTAGGGTGTTTCTTATCTCCATTCCAGGGAGTAAAGATTATGTAGCTTAAGCATGATTGTTTGTAGTGATTAACTACCCGCCTGGCACTTAGTTAAGGAGTTTCATCCCCTCCCTAACTTCAGGGAAAAATTCCTACCTGGGGAAACAACCTTTCTAGGAGAGGCATCCCCTCCCTGACTTCAGGGAAAAGTTCCTACCTGGGGAAACAACCTTTCTCGGAGAGGTGACCTTGGTTAAAACACACAGCGCTAAGGGGAGCAAACATATTAAGACCAGTATGCTATATACGCCAGGTCCCTTGAAACATATGCTGTGCAGATGTTTCTATCTTGCAGCGACTGTGTCAAGCAGGAAGGATGGACCGGCTTCCGGCAAATGATGGGGCAGGGGAAGCCCAGGTGGGAGGCTGCACAGGAAATGGAATCCAAGGCTCCTGTAGGTAGACGTACATAGGGAATCGGGAAAGGGAAGGCCTCCAGCATGATACCCAGGTCTCCGTAATTAAACTGATGATCTCACCAGAGGGGTAGGTAAGCTAAAACCCCAGGGCCAGGGGTCTGTTTTGTAAATAAAGGTTTCTTGGCACACAGCCAGGCCCTTGAGTTTACATATGGTCCAAGGCTGCTTTCAGCTACAATGAAAGGCTAAGTAGTTTCGACAGAGACCATATGGCCTGCAAAGCTGAAAGTATTTCTTATCTGGTTCTTTAGTCAAATACGTGTAGGCACTTTGTATTCTACACTGTCTTCCTGGCTGCTCACCGTGGCTGTAGGTACACTCAGAAAGTCCCACAGTATGGAAGTCTCTTTCCTTTATGGAAGCCAACATTTCCCAAATGTATTTGCTCCCAGGCCATTTTTTAAGCTTTTTTTTTGTTTGTTTTTTAAATCCCCACTTGAGGATATGTTTTTGTTGATTTTAGAGAGAGAGGAAAGGAAAGATGGGAGAGAAACATCAATTGGTTGCCTCCCATTAATGTCCCAACTGGGAATCAAACCTGAAACCTTTTTGGTGTATGGGATGACGCTCCAAACAACTGAGCCACTTGGCCAGGGCCCAGACCTTTTTATTTTTAAAATATATTTCTTTATTGATTTCAGAGAAGAAGGGAAAGGGAGAGAGAGATAGAAACATCAATGATGAGAGAGAATCATCGATCGGCTACCTCCTGCATACCCCCTACTGGGGTTGAGCCCGAAACCCAGGCATGTGCCCTTGACCAGAATCAAACCTGGGACCCTTCAGTCTGCAGGCTGACGCTCTATCCACTGAGCAAAACCAGCTAGGGCCCATTTTTTAGTTTGACCCTGAGGAATGCATCTTTAGACACTTGCATTAGAAAGATTGGGGGGTATGATGGAGGGGTAAAGATGGGTGAGAATACACGTTATGAGATCAATTAAGACTTAAAATTATAAGAATTAGACAAAAGGGCCTGAGCTAGATAGGGCTTGGGTCAAACAGCAGGAAGAGATCTACCGGAGAACCCGCAGGTTCCTATGCGGATAAGCAAACGCAGAGAGCACAAATGAAGACAGGGAGGTAGAGGGCGGAAGAGGACCAGCAGGATAAGGAGCTGACCTGAGGGGAAGGAGTGGACTCCAGCTGAGACACACTGAGTGCTGTTGGCTCAGACTGAGCGATAAATGTCAGGAGGCAACCGATCGATGTTTCGCTCTCACATCAATGTGTCTCTCTCTCGCTCTCCCTTCCCCTCTCTCTAAAAATCTATGTTAAAGCCGAAACCGGTTTGGCTCAGTGGATGGAGCATCGGCCTGCGCACTGGAGGGTCCCAGGTTCGATTCCGGTCAAGGGCATGTACCTGGGTTGCGGGCATATCCCCAGTGGGAGATGTGCAGGAGGCAGCTGATCGATGTTTCTCTCTCATCGATGTTTCTAACTCTCTATCTCTTTCCCTTCCTCTCTGTAAAAAATCAATAAAATATATTAAAAAAATAAAAAATAAAAAAATAAAAATCTATGTTAAACATCTTCGAAATAAATAAAGTAAAAATAAAGAAATGAACAGAGCCCCAGAGGCCTGAGGGACTACAATAAAAAGTGGGAGTCCCTGGCGTAGGGGAGAAAGAGGGTGGGACTGTGAAAGGACTCAGAAATAACGACTGAAAATGTTCCAACTTTGACAGGAGCCATCAAAGTGCAGATTCAAGAAGCTGAGAACCCCACACCAGGACACATCAGCTTCTGAAACCTAAAGACAGAGAGAGCGCCCTGGCCGGTTTGGCTCAGTGGATGGAGCGTAGGCCTGCGGAGTGAAGGGTCCCAGGTTCGATTCCGGTCAAGGGCACATGCCCGGGTTGCAGGCTCGATCCCCAGTTGGGGGTGTGCAGGAGGCAGCCGATCAATGATTCTCTCTCATCATTGATGTTTCTATTTCTCCCTCCCTCTCCCTTCCTCTCTGAAGTCAATAAAAAAAATATTTTTTAAAAAAAGTTAAAAAAAAATAAAAAGACAGAGAAGGCCAGTCTTCCCGAGGCTGTGTCAGACCCTTAGGGCCTGCTGCCCGAGGGTAACCAGGCCTGGGGGCAGGACGTCAATGACAGCGCAGGAAGCCATGTGTTTGGGCTCAGGGATCCTCACAAGATGGTAGGGCGACCACCTCCTAGGACGGGTTCCCGCACCCCCTCTTGGAAACAACCCCCTCGGGGGTGTTCAGTGGAAGGGAAACAGGGCTCTTTGGTTTGAACATACCAAATCTCCGGGCCTTTCTACCTGCTGCTCCCTCGCCTGCCATGCTCCTTCTTTGCCTCCTCACGTGGCTGCTGCTGCAGGATTCTGCCTGAATGGCACCTCCTCTCGTAGACCTTCTCTGGTGCTAAGGTAGGTTTTCCACCAATCCCCACCCTCCCAAGTTTTTCCGTGGCACCTGTTTGTTTCCTTCTTGTCGACCACAACGTGCCATCATTTGCTCATCGTCTCTCCTCTCAGCTGTAAGCCCCGTGGGACCAGGTACCACGGGGTGTCCCGAGCACTTGCTTCATTGTCTGGTACACAGTTGACAGACCGGAGTCTTATTGACTAAATGAATAAAGAGCTGAGAAGGGAAGGGACCCACCTTTAAAAGAACTCTGGTGTTTCAGGAGCTGAGCTAGCTAGCACTTTACCTCCATCATCTCTCTAAGTTGTCTCGAGTGAACAGGGGGGTGGGTATTGTTGCTCCATTTGACAGACGAGCAAACTGAGGCTCAAAGAGGTACAGTCTTATGCCCACAGTCACACATCGACCAAGATGCAGAGCTGAGTTCCATGCATGGATTTTTTCCCCTGCCCATGTATTTCCCACTGCTCCACCCAGCCACCCTGTTATCTGGGCTTAAGCCCCAGCCTCCCCTGCAGTATCTTGTGACATTCCCTCCGATTGCTCATTGAACATTCTTAGCCAAACCAGGAGCAGTGGACAGGTAAAGAGCGTTTCGTCCCACCGGTCTCTAGGCAGTGGGGCTGGAGTGTAATTGAAGTGCCTGGGTACCATGGCGATGCAGGCCGTATAAAGCGCTATAAATACCCTGAGAGAGGCTTCTCTCAGCCCGCCCGCTGGTTGCCGCACCCACCCCCGCTCCCACCAGGGCTCCTCGGCTGTTGCTGGGGTGGGAGAAGAGGGGAGCTCAGCAGGAACTCCCTCTCTCGGCTCACATGGTCTTTCTCCTCTCCACTCCCCCCGCCCCACACCCCCGCCCTTGAAACTGAGATTTCATCTCCTCCTCCTCCTTCCGTGCATAATTCATTTCCTTGTTGGTGAAAGACACAGCTCCCAGCTCTCAGTACCCAGAGGACTCTTGGACGGGAGAGTAGAAAGCCTCTCAGACCCGGGAGGCTCGTGTCCAGGAGAAATCCAGTTTATTTAATGCAGTGGTTCTCAACCTTGGCTGCACATTAGAATCACCTGGGAATCTTTTTTAAAATCCTGATTTCTGGGCCTCATCCTCCGGAAATTCTGTTTCTTTGTCACTAATGTTGTGGCCCCCACCCCATAGCAAAGAAACAGAATTTCCGGAGGATGAGGCCCAGAAATCAGGATTTTAAAAAGATTCCCAGGTGATTCTAATGTGCAGCCAAGGTTGAGAACCACTGATTTAAGGAATGAACTGGCAAGGAGAAAGGAGGAGAGGAGGCTGGCAGCACCGGGGTAAAATGCCCCTCCTCCCATGGCGACAGCTCAGCCTATTGAATTCCCAGATGGCTAACTCCAGGTGGGGCTTGTTGCTTCACGGGTGGAGTTCAAACCCAGGTTGATCCATCTTCAGCTTAGAATTCAGACACCCACTTCAACTCTGCCCGGTCCTTGGCAGCTCCGACCTCAGCATGTGCCCTCCCACCTCCAACCACTCCAGTCCTGGCTACTCCTCCACCCCCTTCCAACCCGACTGGTGGTGCCCCAAATCCCTCCTTTGTTGGCCTGGTAGAGCCCACACTTCGGTGAATTCACCAGTAAAACCCACTGGGACTGAGTTGGAATCTTGGCTCTGTTATTTATGATGTGACCATAGGAAAGTCACGTCTCTGAGTCTCAGTTTATGCATCTGTAAAAGGGGACGAATAAGAACCAGTCATAGAAACTCCATCTCCCATCCTGGCCAGTGTGGCTCAGTTGGTTGAGTGTCGTCCTATGCACCAAGAGGTCACCAGTTCGATTCCTGGTCAGGGCACATGCCTGGCTTTCGGGTTCAATCCCCAGAAGGCAGCCAATTGGTATTTCTCTCTTCTTCTCCCTTCCTCTCTAAAATCAATAAAACTTATTTTAAAAAAAAAGAAAAAGGAAAGAAACTCCACCTCCCTATTTGTAAACTAAGTAGGCAATGCTAGACTTATTTTGATTTATTTTCAAGCACTGTATTAAGCACTAAGGACCCAGAGATAAATAAGAAACCATTTCTATTGCCAAGTTTCTTCTACCTTAATTTTCCCTGGCTTAGGACGTGTTTCCCCATCACTGAAAAAAAAAAAAAATCACATGGGCTCAATTATGAACTTCAGCTAATGCATGACTAAAGAAAGGGGGCATGGTCCGCTCAGTCACAGAAGCATCACCGTGTGAGCTCCTCAGATGTGTGGGAGGTAACGTCATGGCATCAAGAAAATCCTCAGCAGCGGTTTCCACAGCCTCCACTTTCGGGAGAAAACAGAAGCCAACAGGAAACTACTGCTGACATATCTGTTCCTTTTTTAAAGCTTCATGTCTCCTCCTTCCCATCTTTGTGACATGTGCTAGCTACCCTGACACGCTGAGATTCTCTGAAACATACGTGTGGAAACGGGTCTTTCTTCTTCGCTGTGGCCGTGGGGGAGAGGATTTAAGTGGGCGTCTTTTTCAAAAACAAGACGACCTGTCCCGGACACAGGTGTCTCCTGTGGGCCACCTGGATGTGAATGCAAGTGAAGAAAGGCTTGGCCTAGGGTCACGTCTGCCGTGTCCTCCAGCTCGGCTCTGGGGCAGCCAGACACCGCCCCAGGAAGGAGGCGGGGGAGGCTGGGCTGCTGGCCTGTCCTTGGGATTCCTGCGGCTCAGTCACCTGTAGAGTAACGTCCAAGTCACGTGGCTTAGCCGGTTTTTCCTTTAATCCCTTTCACGTTTGTCCTCAGCTTTGAAGAATGCCTGGGGATGATTCACCCACCATCACATGGGGCAGGCAGTCATCTGTTTTATGACCTCACCCGGCTTGCAGCTTCTGGAAGATAACCTGGGATTCTTTTGTTGGGGGGTGGGGTCGGGGATGGAGGTAAGAAGGATGGACAAACAGACCAAGGCTTCAATGAGGCAGTTCCTGCTCTGGTTTCACTTTCCTGCTCCCCAGCTCAGGTCTACAGGGTCCAAAGGTACAAGCCATTTGGAAGAGGCCAGGGCTTGGGCACCTGGGCTGGGAGAGAGTTGAATTTGTCAGTCTAGAACAGCCATGGGCAAACTATGGCCCGCGGGTGTTTGAAATGAATAAAACTAAAAAAAAAAAAAAAAAAAAAAAAAGACCGTACCCTTTTATGTAATGATGTTTACTTTGAATTTATATTAGTTCACACAAACACTCCATCCATGCTTTTGTTCTGGCCCTCCAGTCCATTGTGGCCCTCGAGTCAAAAAGTTTGCCCACCCCTGGAAGGTGCTTTCCCTTCACCAGCGAGGCAAAGGGTGAGGAGGCTTGATTGCAAAACAAGACAAAAACAAAATCAGTCATTCGGAGGGTTGTCACAAGCAACCACGTACACTGTTCAGGAAGGGGAATTGGAAGGGCATCATGGGCTTGTATTGGGAAGAGAAAACACTTCATTGCTTCACGTTTCTTTTTTTTTAATATATATTTTATTGATTTCAGAGAAGAAAGGAGAGGAAGAGAGAGATAGAAACATCAATGATGAGAGGGAATCATTGATTGGCTGCCTCCTGCACACCCCCTACTGGGGATTGAGCCTGAAACCTGGGCATATGCCCTTGACCGGAATGGAACCCGGGACCCTTTAGTCCGCAGGCCAACGCTCTATACACTGAGCCAAATCAGCTAGGCCCTGGGCCCCTAGGGCATCGCTTCACATTTCATTGGGGTATGCTTATTAGCAGGCATCGGCACTTGGAATGTACCAGCATCTTGTGCTGTGTGGGCCCAGGTGTGCTGAACAAGGGAGGGGATCCCATGTTTGCGGTCTCAACTCCTCAACAGAGAAGACCCACCATGGGCCTGGGCTGATGGCTCACTGCTGATGCCAAGCCCTCTGTATTTCTCCTCTCCTTTAGCCCTTTCAACAGGCCTGCTGAGCCTGGATTATTATGCTGTTTTCCAGACCTAAGACTGAGACTTGGGTTGAGCAAAGTTACTCAAAGGTCAAAGGGTTAGAACATAGGGTGGATTTGGGAACCAACTAGACTGACTCCAGAGCTTTTGCTTCTCACCCCAAAAAATTATGAAGCAAGCTTCAACAGAGACCAGCATTCATCAGCACCTATAATGTTTCAGATCCAGGAGTAGGTCCAGGAGCTGCAGAGTAGTCAGTCCTCATTCAACATCGTCCATAGGTTCTAGGACTTTAAACGGAACAAGGAACAATGAAACCAATTTGCCGAGAGTTAAGTGCCTACAGCCTCAATGTAGCAAAACGCCATTGAACAATATGGCAGTATTCGAGGACCCGCTATAATTGAAACAGAAAAAGAAAGTATAAGTTAATGTTAGAACCCGAGTGCTCTAGTCAGACAGAGCTGGGTCTATTTGTTAGCTTGGCCAATAGGACAGCATCTCAGAACCTCCGTTTCTCATCAGTGGAATGGGTATAATAAGTAGCATTCCCTGCGCCAGAGGGTTGCTGTGCGGATTAATTTAGCTCACGGATGTGAAGCACTTAGTACCATGTTGGCTTTCCGTTTGACCTGCTGTTCTAATCACTCGTGGGAGGTTTTTATATAGTGAAGTCATGGCCCAAGCAGAGGAAGTGTAGAGGGCTGTGGGAATTCCCCAGGAAAAGATGGGGAACTCCTACTTTTGGTTGTTGGTGGCCAGTGTGAGGTCCACGTTTCCGGATTTTTATGCGTGGCATCTGTGGAATGATGGAGGGAAGAAAGGGCAAATGTTGAGTTGAGTCCTAGGTCTGGCCTCAGGCAAGTAATTGACTTTGCAGAAGGCACTTGGAGGTGAGGAGCTGCTCTGGCGGGTCTTCTCTGTTGAGACCACAGACCTGGGATTCCCTCCCTCGTTCAGCACACCTGGGCCCAGACAACACAAGATGCTGGTTTCTCGGGGAGACTGTGGGGGCTCAGCAAGAGGATCCACGGAAGCCCTGGGCGTCATCCCTCAGTCCAGCTTCCGGACACATGTCCAGGGCAAAAGAACGGTGATACACTTTCAGGAAACACAGACAAGCCAGGGGACCCCCCACTCAATCATGCCACCTTCTTTTTTTGAATGACATATTTTTCATTTCTCAAGAAATATCGGGTCTGCTTTTAACATTTCTAATTTTTTTTCAAGATGAATTTTTTTGTGTGTGCCCTTTATTCTTTTTCAAAACCCCCTTCCCACCAAATATGTAACATACCTCAAGGCAGCAAAGAAGAGAACGCATGTGAAGCTGCTGGCCCACGGCCTGGGACGGCTCCGTACTCAGTTTGGCTAACAATAGCAACATCATGACTATTATTTTTACAAAGTGCTCACCCTGACACCCTCTGGAAATCCTCTCGGGGGAGGGGCCCAAAGGAGAGCCGGCTACATTTGCAAACACTGGGGTGGGGGGGTGGGGGGATGGGTGAAACAACACGGGTAGAAGAATGGAGTAAGAGGGAGACAGATGGTGTGTGTGCTGGGGGGAGGAATCAGAGATCCTGTGAAACTTATGTTCCCTGATTTCCAAGAGCGTTTCTATTTAACCACTTCTTGCCTACTCCGGAGTCGGGGCTACCTGTGCCAAGAGCCTGGACTCTCGGGGTGCGCAGAGCTAGGGGCGTCGGGAGGTAGAGGCAGAGCGGGTCTTGCTTAGCCTGCTGCGGCTCCCGTCTGGTTTCGGGACCCAGGTAAAGGGAGGACTCCCTTTGCCAGACCCGGGCCGCACAGGGGCCGGCGGGCGGCCGGCTGTTCGGACTGTCCCACGAGGGGGCGCGTCTCGGGCCCGAGGACCCGCCCCTCGCGGCGCTGGGCGTGGGGAGGGGACCTGGAGCCCAGGCGCCCGGCGCTCCGCCCCCCGTTTCCGGGGCAGCGCGGCTACCTGCACCGCCCGCGCCGCACCTGGCGGAGGCAGAAGTCGCGAACCGAGCGAGCGCCGGGCGGCGGCGGGGAGGAGGGACGGCAGCCGGCCGCGGGGCGGGAGCGGCGGCGGCGGGCGGCGTGGAGGGCGCAGCGCGCCGCGCGGCGGAGGCAGGCAGGCGGCAGCCGCGCTCGGCTCGCTCAGCCCCGCCGGCCGGGCGCGCACCCGGGCCCGCACCGCGCCGCTGCGGGCGCACATGGCAGCGTGAGCGGCCGGCGGCGGGAGGAGCGGGCGGCGCCGGGCGGGGGCCGCGGGGCCACAGGGCCGCATGGACTGCCGCGCCACCCCGACCGGCCCTCACTAGGGCCCCCCAGCCGCGGGCACCCCCGCCGCCACCCCCCCGATTATGGTGCCTCGGCGGCCGCCCGGGTCGGGTACAGCCGGCCGGAGGCGCTGAGCCGGGGGCCCCAGCGGCGGCCGGGAGCTGCATGGGGGAGCGCGGGCCGCTCTTGGGAAGATGCCCCGGCCGGAGCTGCCCCTGCCGGAGGGCTGGGAGGAGGCGCGCGACTTCGACGGCAAGGTCTACTACATAGACCACACGAGCCGCACCACCAGCTGGATCGACCCGCGGGACAGGTAGGACCCGGGGGCCCCCACCCCCCACCCGGGCCGTCTGTGCCCTGGGGGCCACCAGCCGGGACTAGTGGCGGAGGGCGGGGTGGCTCCGCCAACCTCTTGAGCTTTCTTTGCACCCCCCTCCCCCCCGCCCCACTGCCCTTCTGGAGCGCCGCTCCGGCCCCCGGGAGCTGCTGGGAGGAGGGGACAGCAGTGAGTTGGCCCAGGCTGCCCCACCGCCATCCCTAGATGGAGGACTTAGGCCCCAGTCCGCACCTGCCCAGAGTTTTGACCTCGAGCTCTAGCCCCGCCCCCGCCCCTTTAGGAGAAGAAGGCGGGCGGGGGCGGGGGAGCGACCCAGCTGAGTGATGCTGGGGCTTCCCGGGGAGGCTTTCCCCAGCGCGGGGAGGGCAGCGGGAGGGGGCCTGGGAAGCATCTGGTTGCGGGGGGAGGGCCCCAGGGTTCGGTGGGAGTCTGCCGGGGGAAGGACAGACGCGCGCACGGAAGGCTGGCTGGAGTGGGGGTTTTGACAGGTGCCTCTGAGATTCCGAAAAGAGCTCGGAGCCTCCGGTGGCCTGGAGGCCGGGAGTGGGAAGGGAAGGGAAGGAAGGAGCAGGGGAGGGCTGCTCGGGGAGACTGGTTCTCCAGGAATCCACAGCCACTTGGGAGCTGTTGGCATGTAGATGGGGGCGAGAGGCCTCCGGCAAAGCCCTGCCCATCGCTCTTCCTCTTCGCTTTCTTCCTCTGGGGACCGGGCTCCTCGGCCCTGCACCTGCGCGTCCTGACCTTGGTGGCCACCACGCCGGCTGTAGTACAGGATTTTTTAAAATTTTATTTATTTTTTTGCTGAGGCAGGTGGAGTCCGAGATGCCTGGTGTGGCCTTTAGCTTCCAGACTTTATCCCAGTTTCCACTGTTCGGCATTTCTTTTCTTTTAAATATGTTTTTATTGATTTCAGAGAGGAAGGGAGAGGGAGAGAGAGATAGAAGCATCAGTGATGAGAGAGAATCAATGATCGGCTGCCTCCTGCATGCCTCACACTGGGGATTGAGCCTGCAACCCCCTCACCATAATCGAAGGGAATCGTGACCTCCTGGTTCATAGGTCAACACTCAACTACTGGGCCACGCAGGCTGGGCTGTTTGGCATTTCTTTGCACACAAGCACCCCCTCCCCGTGTATGTGGTGGGGGGAGGGGAGGACCACTTTCTGGGACAGCTTTGTTGTCCTTTGCTGACTCAGTCCTTGGTCAGAGTGTGTTAGGAATGTGGAATTTTCACCTGGTCGCTGGCTGTGACCTTGGGCATCAGGTGCCTCTCCAGCAATGCAGGTAAATGTTTTGGACCCTTCATCTTGCTGGGTTACGATGTATGTCCCAGGAGGCTCTGATGGGGGTGTAGCAAGGTGAGGGTGAACAGAAAGAAAAAGTGTTAAGGAGGTGTGAGTTCAGATTCTCAGGGTTCCTGTGAGCAAGTAAGTTCATTCATTCAACACTTACTGGGTTGCTCTATGCTCAGTGCCTTGCTGAAGGTCTCATTTACCATAATCCGTACGAGAAAATTTTAATGCTAGAGGGCATTCCTTGGGCAAGCTGCTTTAACCGCTGGGCCTCACTTTCCCTATTTGTCAGACGAATGGTTTGCTGGGAAGGAAGCAGTAATAGTGGAATTCTTAAAAGTTGGAAAGGATATAGAAGATCAGAGTCCAACTCCCATTCCCAAACGTAGGAGAAAATTTGAAGCCCAGGGGTGTGAATACCTTGTTTCTAATACTCTCATATGCCAAGTTCTTTTTAAATATTACTGATTTAGAGAGGAAAGGAGAGCTATATAGAAACATCAATGATGAGAGAGAATCATCGATTGGCTGCCTTCTGCACGCCCCACAGTGGACAGCCCACAACTCGGGCATGTGCCTTGACTGGGAATCGAACCGTGACCTCCCGGTTCATAGGTCAACCCGCAACCACTGAGCCACGCTGGCTGGACATCGTATGCCAAGTTCTTTACCGGCTTAGAACTTTCAACCTCCAAACATGTTCAGGCTCACTCTCCTTCCCCAACCCCCTCGGGGCAGCCCCTTGTACTGCTCCTAGAAGAGACACAAGTTCGAGCTCTGTGTCCTCCCCCAGTTTAGGTCCTGGCAGGTGTGCTGTTAGCAGTTGGATGACAGAGGTGAACACCCACACCTGGTGCTGCTCACTCACTCACTCTGGGTCACCCGTCTACAGACTGTTCGGGGTCTCTGAGAGGATAGTGCAGCTGTAGGAAGCTTCTCGAACACCCGTCGTTCTTTACCCTTGGAAGAGGGCAAGCAGTATTGCTTCCGAGAAAACCTGACTTGGCTAGAGCATAATTTCCCAAATTTTAGTACTATGTGGACCGCCTTCACGATATTTTGCTATGTGCATCTGTGCTTTGCTTACTTCATACTTGACTTTAAAGGAACTCACTTTGAAAAAATTTTTAAGCCACTTGCACAGTGGGAAACTAGGAATATCTATTGCCGTAAATAGAAAGGATCCTTTAAAATACAGTGGAGGAATAAAACCCCACTGCCATTATACTCTAGCTCGTACTGTGGCCTGCCCATGGCCCCAGCCACAGGCCTGCGCAGCCTTGGTTTTTAGGCAGATTAGCAAGCGATGGAGAGGAATGAAAAACATACGGTTGCTGAATGGAGCCCCTGGCTTCTTCACTGTGCAAGTCATTGGTTTTGTGCCTCCTGGTCATGCACCTGCACTTGCACTGGGCTGGTGTGGGGCCCCTGAGCTTGGGGTGCTGAGGAGCTCTGAGTGGTACCTTGGGGTCTCTGATGAATCTAACTTTGGAAGTTTGGGGAAAGAGCTGAGCAGAGGGCATCTATTCCGGGCTCTCCGGAATTTCCTTCCTGCACCCTGGGTAGGGATCTCTGTCTGCTGGTCCTGCCTGCGTGGCCTCAGGCCCATCGCTTGAGCTCTCGGGTGCAGGTGCTTCATCAGTGAGAGAACAGGGTTGATGAGATGGTCTGGGGGGACCCTGCCTGCTCTCAGGCTTCTCCTTACCCCTCCTGCCTCCAAGACAGAATTTGGGGGTGCGGGTAGGTGGGAGGGTAAGGGGGCTGTGAAGAGGAGGAAAAATTTAAAAAACTAGAAAGAGCCAGACTTCTTTGGGGTGGGGGGTGGGGTAGGGTAGAGGAGATAAATCCTGCCAAGGTGCTTATATCTCTGCAGCTGGTTAATGCTGGGAAACAAAATAAATCACACACAAGATGCTTACGTGCGGCCGTTTGGGTCCGTCTGGGCTTTTTCCTTACCTGAATCAAGGAGATGCCTGCCCATTCCCCTGAATTTAAAAGAAGCCAGTCCAATGGGCCTTCAGTCAGAAAAGGGATTTCTTAGCCACCAAGAACAAAATAGCGTCTCGGGTTACCAACCCCGAAGAATGCCCTGGCACATTCCTCCCCGTGGGGCTGAGCTGTTTTGTGTGCTGTCCGGCCTGGAGGCTGCTGGGGGTAGGGAATCCAGTGTTCAGCGTTCCCTTTCACCAGGGGGTTGGAAGAGCAGCCAGGCAGCTGGCCCTGCCAACTCTGTCCCCTTCTCACCCAGGGGAAGGCTGGGAGGCCGGAATTCCTGAGGACGGTTGTCCCAACAACCGGAGAGGGTCCAGTAGGCAGCTCGGGCCCTGCCTACTGGGCCAAGGGCTCTTCCTGAGGCCTGGCCGCTGGGAAGGTGACCGGTCCCCCCCGGGGAGTGGGGTGCAGCCCCACGGAGTGATCTTCCTTTAGCAGAGTAATAGCTCCGGGTGCTTCTGGGAGCTCCCAGCCACGGGCCAGCGTGGCGAGGGCATTTGAGCCAGGGGTATGCCAAAACAAATACGCTGATTGTTCTCGGGGGAGGAATGGCCCTGCCGGAGAAGGTTCCTGAAGTCGGATTCCTGCCCATTCTGTGGTTTGTGGTCAGACCTCCTTCCAGGAGCCACCTGTAAACTCCCGGCACAGTTTGGGGGGCTGTGTGATAAGTACCCAAGGCCCACATGGCCGAGGGGCTACGTGGAGAGGATTCAGCGACTTCCCTCATGACCTGAGGAAGAACTTGAGCTAACCCTGCCATCTCAGAAATCATTGACGTTGTAGGAAGTTGGGCCTAGCAGTCACAGACCTTAACCTCCGCTGGTCACAGACCCTTGTGAGAAGCTGACAGAGGTTAAGGATGCTTCTTGAAGACAAGTGTGAACATGGTTTGGGGCACATAATTTCAGGGGACTCATGGACCCCAGGTTCATAAATTCCTGCCGTAGATTAGCTTAGAAACCGCTCATCACTAACTGTGTCCCCTTCTGTGTAGGTAGGAAGTAATGATTATTTACTGCATCCAGGCCGTCTGCTGAGAGCTTTCCATGGGATTTCTTTTAATCCTCCTACCAACCCTGGGAATAGGTAGTTATCTGCCTGAGGAACCTGAGGCGGGGTGGGGGGTGGGGGGGGCGGGGCAGCTCCGAGTTGGGTGAAGCCACTCAGCTTTTGTGAAATGAAGGCACACTGACTTACAAACCCTCATTTCTAAGCCCTGCACCGCTCAGCTGCCTGCTGAATCCAGACCTCTACTCCATTGCCTAAGGAGTTTGGCTTTGGGGAATGGGCCTGGGACAGGCATGGTTTCACTTCCCTGCAACCATTCTGGTGTGGCCAGGCCGCAGTTCACCAGAGAGCAAGTGTGGATAATGGGGAAGAGGGTGAGCCTTTTGAGTCCTGGCATCTTGGGTCTGCTACGTGCTACCTGAGTGAGCCTGCAAGTTCCACACGCTCTCTGAGCCTTGGGTTTGTCTTGTGTAGGATGGGGAGATGCATAAGCAAGCTGGCAAGGGTGGTTCTGAGCATTAAATAAGCTAAGTCGGCTGGGCAGCCAGCACAGAGCGTGACATGCAGGAGGCACTTGGGGATGCCAGCTCTTTCAGCTTTCGCTAGAAGTACCTGCAAAACACTTCCGCGGAGACGGAGTCTCGCCGAGCTCTGCGGCAGTTGGCAGACAGGCTGGGCCTTTCTGGTCATGTAATCCAGGGTTCTCATTTCACCGATGAAACGGAGACTCAGAGACAAGTGACGTGCCCAAGGTCACACAGCAAGCAACCGTCAACCTCGAGTCGCTAGCACAGGTCTCTTTTCCTCTTTCTCTTACGAAAACTTGCTCCTAAAAATCAGATCCAGTTTCTCCTCTGCCATCGTAGTCGTTTGGGAATCTTTCACGCTTGGGGCTGATTTCTTCCAAATCCCTTTTCACTGTGCAGACCAGCACGTTTCTTTCCTAGTGTCACAGTCCTGGGTGAGTTGCGTCATAGGAATTTGTCATTTGCCGAACAGTTAAAGCACCAGCAACGGCAAGTGAGTTACTATTTTATAATCAGTTAAAATGGATTTAAGGTTATTGTCAGATTACTTTTCACCAATTTCTTAAAGCAGGAGTTATAACCAGCCTGCCATGGAATTTACCTGAAGCCTCTATTCCCCATGCTTCTCCTCATGGTCCCCTAATACCTACAGATGTGCCTTCACAAGTTATTAGAGAGTTTTCCTTCTCTTTCCGTTCCCTGGGAGTCTACGATGCATGGGGTTATCTTATGCCCATTATTAAGAAAGAAATAGGTTAAGAAGCACTAGTAGAGATAAGAGGAAGAAATAAGAGACTTTGGAACCCATAAATGAATAAAGTAATAATAAAATGCTAACGTGTGAACGTTTACTCTCTGCTGTGCACTGTTTTCTATTACCTCATTTAATCCTTTCACTGACTGTGTGAGGTAAAAGTACTCTTATCTCCATCTTCGGATGAGGGAAGTGAGACCTAGGAAGGTTAAGTCACTTGTTCAAGGTCACCAGCAGGTGATGCACCCAGGGTTGGAGCCCAGGTAGTGGAACTCCTGAACCCAAGGTCTTCTTAGCTGTAGGTAGCACTTCCGGGTGCCAGTGTGCCCTGTCCACTGGTTGGCCTTGAGAGTTACCATTTATTCCTAAAATCTGCTGTGGGTCTCAGCAAGAGATGTGGGCAAAGGAGGCTCCATCCGAGATGCCAGTGAGAGAGATCCACGCGGCGGGTGGCTTAGGAGACTGTTGGGCACGGACCCCACCTTCTGGGAGCAGCCGCTCACCAGAGCTCTGGGAGGGAGAGAACAGAGCCGGAGGCAGGGGCACTCGGAAGGACGCAGTGTGGGCCGGGTTCAGAGTCGTTTCCAAGTCGCTTGGGTAAATGCTCCCGATGGCCAGGGAATGTGTAGCCGAGGCAGCTCCTCTGTGTCACCACCCCTCCTGCTCTCGGCCTAGCCACACTGACCTGGTTCTCCAGTCCCCGGGGACCGCAGGTAGCTGGGAAACACTGCTCTTTTGAAGAGGAGAAAATCGGGTTGCCTTAGTTACTCGGAAGGTTGGAACACCAGGCTCAGGTGCACATAAGGAAAGCCAGGCGAGAGTTAAGTGGCCATTGCGGGTGGCCGGCCGGTTGCTGCAAAGCTCTTGGATGGAAGAAGCCTTGGTCAGGTTTGGGTGGCCTTGGTCAGGGTAGTGGGGAGGGGTGGGTGCCGACTTAGTGGCAGTTGGCTGTCCGGGCTCCGGGTTGGGGGTTCTCTCCACCAAGAGGATCCACAGCCCCAGCTCAGTGAGGGGCCTGGATACGGGAAACCCACTTCCTTTGGAGAAATGATTCGGGTGAGCTAGCGCTTCCACCGGGACAGGGCTGAGGGCTGGATCTAGGCTGAGTCCCTGTGACAGATTCCCGCCCGGCCTCTCCCAGCACAGCGAGGACCCGCCCGCCGCACAGCCTTAAGTAGAACAGCGAGCGAAAGGCTCCGGTTGCCGCCGCTGACAAGCCTCCCGGCCGCCTTGAATCCCTGTTTCAGAGTGAGATAAAAGAAGAGAAAACGCAGAAACTGGATACAGTGGCGTTTTGTTATTTAACCTTCACCCAGCGGGCCATTAAGCCTCCAGCTCCGGAGCAGAAAGCCTCTTGCCAAAATGATGGGGGGAGATTGAGGAAGAGGGGGGACAGGCGTTCACTGTTGTTGTGTCGGGGGAACATAGGACATTCTATAACGAGGCTGGCCAGGGGAGAGGGGGTGGAGTAGAGAGAGTGGGGAGGAGGAAGAAAAGGACAAGTGTGGTGGGTCCCATGCCTCCCCGCCCCCCCCCCCCCCCCCCCCCGCTTTTCCCAATTCCCCTCTCAAAGCTTCTACCCATGACATCTCGCCGTTGGGAAGAAATGGGATCTCTCCGTTTCAAATGTCTGCCTAAGAAAAAGGACCGAGGCTTAAGTTCTTGTACAATGGTCGGCCAGGAAAAAAAAAAAAATGAAGCTGCATCAAGATTAGGGACACCTTTGTTGGCTTTTTCTTCCCCCACTCCATTTATCACTCCCTGGCAGCCGGGACGCCAGGCCAGCGCAGCTGCTGCTTTTCCCCGGCCGGCCGGCTGCCTGCTGTCACCGGGCCTGGTTCGATGGCAGCCCGGCCATCCCCATGCCAGCGTCCTCCCCACCTCGTGGCGGTTACCTGTGTGATTCGTTCCCGGGGCCGCCCTTAGGATCCACGGACTGGGACCTGACTCGGAAGGGTCAGGTATCAAGATGCAGGGATCAGGTGGCTGAGATGAGGTGACCCCGGGGCAGCCGTGCGAGCCTGCATCTGCCGGGGCTTTCCTTGGCCGGCTCCCGCTCTGTGCGCACGTCATGTCGCCGTGTACTCCAGGAATTCCTTGCAAGTGCATTGTCTTTGTGTCACAAACAAGGAGGACAGTCACCGGCAAAGGTGATGACTACAAGGCTCTTAATCAGAATTATCCAGAATCAGCCTGATCCAGCGCCTGTCCCGGGCCTTGGCCGAGCACTGTTGATGATGGTGTTTTCCTGGCGTTTTGCAAGTGGGGAGACGGAGGCTAAGAACAGTTGAGTGGCAAAGTCAAGGTCATAGAGGTAGAAAGAGGCAGGGTTGGCGTCTGAATCTAGGTCCGTCTGATTTCAAGGCCTTACTCTTCGTACCACTGCACTCAGTGAATTTGGAGAGAAGGGAGGAGAGAGGAGCGGCAGCCAAGGGAAAGGGACTTTTTTATTTTTAACTGAACTCATTGGGGTGACATTGGTTAATAAAAGCATGTAGGTGTCAGGTGTACAGTTCTGGAATGCATCCTCTGTAAGGGGGAAGGGACTTTTAACTACAGGGAAATAACCAGAAACACACCAACCAGCATGTAGACACCTTGTTCACGCTGGAGAAACATGTCTGTGGGGTCCCAGCCAAACGTTGGTTTGCCACACCACACTGTGCCCTGCGGTGGGTAAGGCCTTCACCAGGATCTCCGGAGGATGCCACGTCCGTCCGGTCCTGGCTCTGTCCTTGATGCCTAGTGAATGACCTTGAACCAGTTCCTTCTGGGCTGTGTGTGAGAAGCACCTGCCTACCCCGAGGGCTGAGCCGAGGATGAAATGGCACCAGACACGGCAAGTCTCAGCCCAGTGCTGCGTGCGCCTCAGGCTCCCTCACGGGAGCGGTGCCCACTGGGGCTCCTCTACCCGCCTGTGCATTGGAAGAGGAGCTGGAGCCCGTGTCCCGTCCCTGCCAGCTCAGGTCTCTTCTGGTGAGCCACGGTGACATCAGCACCTCCAAGCCACCTTGGCGGCGCTGGTTACATAAGTAAATCAATATATTCGTCGCCCTGGTCTTATCGGAGGCAAGCCCTGCTTAGGAATTTCTGCAGTGAGGTGACTCGCGCCAGTGAGCTGGCACCAGGCTGCGTGGGAAGCAGGGTAATGAATTGCAGTTGTCATGGCAGAGCTCAGAGGCTGGGGCAGGAACTGGAGGTCTCTGGGATTCACGGGGAACTGTTGGACCCCACGGCCCTTCCCTCGCAAGTCCCCTCTCCCCGTGCCCTGTGCCTTGTTTGAGAACCCACTGATGGTAGCCTCGTGGTGGCACAGAAGGGCACTGGTGTTTATCCGTCCCACCCAGCTGGGCCATTCACTCCGCAGGTATTTATGGAGTGCCCACTGGGCTCCGGGCGATGTTGCCAGCACGGGAGGATCAGAGCAAAGTCCCTGCTGTCACGGGGTGCACCCTTGGGCGAGGGAAATGGACACACAGTTAAAGAGATAAACTGTAAGATGACGGGGGCTCGACGGGGGGGGGGGGGGGGATCGGTGTTCTCTTGGAGTTTTTTGGTTTTTTTTAACACATTGGCAGGCTCGTCATGACCCCTGTGGGCAGTGGGGATGTGAGCTCAGACTTGGAGCTGCGAGGCCTTTGTGCCTTGGGTCGGGTACTACCGAGAGCCGAGAGCCGGCTGTGGTGAGCTGGGCCCTGGGCTAAGTGCTGGGCGTGCTGGGGCCACAGGGCAGGCGGTCTCTAACACACAGCACTTACTACCGATCAGCTGAGGGATGGTCAGCAAGCTGTGCAACTAAGGGTAGAAATGCCAGGTTTGCCGAACCCCATCGCCTTCCTCTCCTGTTTCACCTGGACACGGTCAGCCATTTGAAAATATTTCCTGGAGGCCTGTAAATGGATAGATAGAGTGTCTGTAATATGCCTGGCATTGTGGCTGCCCGGGGAGTCAGCGGTAATTAACCAACAAAAATGCTGTCCTTATAGAGCCTACGTTTAGGGCCTCGGTTGTCAAACAGGGGGAAGCTCAGAACCCCTGGAGGGCTTGTTAACCCCACTCCCACCCCCAGTGAGGCCGGAAATTTGCATTTCCAACAGCTCCCGGAGGAGGCGTTGACGCTTCACAATACCCTAGGAGGGGGCCTCACATTCTCCCCGGTTTACAGCCTGGGAAACTGAAGACCCAGGTGAGGTCCCTCGGCCCTCCTTCTTATGCTAAGAGAGCTAACGGAAGTGGGTCCCTGACAGGCCCGTTTGCCGGCAATGCTGGGATCGCCAAGGGTGAGAACTATTGTTTTCCTGCTGACCTGAGGCCTGGGTGGTGGCAGAGCTCCATTATGAACGAAGTCACTGGGAAGCAGGAGGTCGGAAGGAATTTTCTTTACTTTAGAATGTATAGAATTATATATCCTTGCTGGGGGGAGGGGGCAGGACCCAAGGAAATGGTCTTCCCTGTGTCTCAGTGGCCAACACTTTGCTGAGTTGCTCTTCAGTGGGAGGGTCCCGCCCAGTCCCCTTCAGCTCTAGAGGGCGTAGGGGAGGATTGGGGAAGAGGCCAGATCTTCCCCTCCAAGAACCCTCTTAGCAGGGAGGCAGAGCCCAGCACTGATCCTCTTGACCAAGACTTGGATTTTCCTCTCAGCCTTCTCACTAGCGATTTCTTTCCTGCCATGTTCAGTATCAGAGAGATTTGGGCTCATGTTTGCCTTCATGTGAAAATCTCTCAACTCCCATTTTAGCTGGAATGCTTTGAAATAAATTGGTCGGAGTTACTTCAGAGTTGTAGACCTGGGGGTTGGGCCTCCCTTTCATCTGTTCTCTGCCCTCAGCAGAGCCTGGTCTAGGTTTCAGGAGCACATCTGTGTTCCTGAGACGGCAGGAGCGTGGGGAGTGCAGATGCTGTCACCATAGAGATCGTAGCCTGTGGATAGGAACAAATAATAGCGAGCATTTATTCAGACTTCGGATTGTGTCAGGATGTGGGCTGTGTGCTTGGCACGCGTCGTCCAATTTAATTCTTACAGCAACCCTGCGAGGTGAGAACTGGTACCCTCTCCATCCTGCTGATGGAGGCTTGGAGAGTAGAGAACTTGCCCAGGATCGCACAGCCAACCAGGGGCAGGCCTGGGATGTGAACCCAGTCTGCCTGCCCCCAAAGTGCATTGTTCTTCACCGACCTGTAGGTCAGACCAAGCTGGTGAGCAGCCCTGACTTGATCCCGGGAGCTCCTACCAGAGCCCCTCTCACTACTGTGATTGCCGCAGGGGCAGCTGCTTCCCTTTGCTCGGGGTCTGTCTGGAGAACCAGACCTTTCTGTTTGCTCTCCCCTCCTGTCTTCACAGGTGTCCCTCACTCAGAGCAGGGGGAGTGAGCTGTTTTCCTGAGCAGTTGGTTTTTAAAAATCAACTGCATGCCCTAATGCTGCTCTATGTGTTTCATAGTTTTATTACCTTAACTGTCACACTCACCTTCTGAGGGAGGTCCTGTGACTGTCCCCATTTAGAGATGAGGCAGTGGAGGCACAGAGAGGCTAAGTAATTTGCCCAAGGTCACACAGCTAGAAAGGGGCAGAGCTGGATTCACGCTCAGGCCATCTGGCTCCAGACCGCACGCTCTTAGGCTGGCATCCACGTCGAAGGGTCATTGTGAGAGTTACAGCATGAATTTCCTCATTTAAGGCATCTAGCGGAGAGCAAGGCTCGGAAGAAGTACTCAAAAATGTTAACAGTCATGACATCATTAGTTTGTGGGTGACTCATGGCTTTCATGGTGCTGGTCTACCGCATAACCCTCCAGCTCAGCAACCAGAGCTAATTCAGTGTCTCCAATTCAAATTCTGTGGCCGATGCTCATTTGGAAAGATTACAGAGCTGGCCTTGCACTGGACTCATCTGATACAGGGAACCATGGCAGGGGTCGGAGAGTCGTGTGCTACCAACCTAGGACGGCAGGTGCCCACCCAGGAGAGGCCGTGAGCAGTTGGCATCCCTCGGTCATTCTTGCCCTGAACCTCCACAGTAAATTGTTCTGAGTGTGTGGCGATTAGCAGGACCTGGTGGTTACTATGTTCGAGCACATGTTCGATCCTGAGCCTTGCTTCTGCCCCGCCCCCTTCCCCCCTCCCCCGTGGCAATCCTCCATTCATTGTGTGAGTCTGACCCTCTTGCTGCTGGAAGTGTGGCAGGTGAGCCAGGGCCCCACAAGCAATGATGGCAAAACCCGCAGGAATCCATCCTCACCTCCTCACTACCCTCAGCCAGGAAGGGCCAGGGGACCACAGGGCCGCTTAGAGACAGACCTCCTCTGCAGCCTGAGCTGGCTCCCTGCCCTCTGGGCCCGGGTCCCTCACTAGGAGGCTGCCCTCTGCTGCCCAGTGCCACCCAGCACGGTGGCATTGCCTGGGAGATCCTTAGAAATGCAGACTGCCAGACCCACAGAATCAGCAGCTGTGTTCTGACGTGATCCCTACGCATGCTCCTGTGTGACAGCACGGACCATCAGTGCTGCTCAGGTTTGCGTAACCGGCTTTTGGTTTTGTTCTGTGGCTGGCTGTGCCGCTTACCAGCTCTGATCTAGGACTCACCATAGTCATCCTATCAGTTGTAAACACAGCGCCAAGGCAGCTGGTTCCCAGGGCCTCATGTGGGATAGAGTAGGGATTGAAGCCCGGGGGCCCCGTTGAAAGGGAATCCCATCTGCTGAGAAATGGCAGGGTCCTGAGGCCCAGCAGGTCCGCCCGCGGGGCCAGATGCCAGAGGGCAGAGCAGACGCAGGCTGTGCAGGAGGTCCACGGGGAGCAGAGCATGGGCGTGGGGGGCACGGGGCAGCCAGAAGGTGGGGTGGGAACCCTTGCAGGAGGACATTGTCTGTTGGCTGTAACACGTAATGAGGACGTGGCCCCCACACACCTGGCAGAGATTGCAAAGGCAGGATTCTAGCCCTCGTAACATTGGCTAGAGCTGGGCAAGGAGGTCTGGGTTTCCCGATCAGCTTCCCAGGCAGGGGCTTGAATGGGACCCAAAATAAATGGGTCCAAACAGGGCAGAAATATTGCCACGAGGGGACTAACAGAAACGGAGCCTTCAGCCACGGCTTAGGCTGGCTGAGCCAGCTCCTGCCCCTCCACCCCAGTCCAGCCAGGGGAGCCCAAGTGGGTGGCGAGGGCGTGTGGCCGGATCTCAGCGGGTTTTCCCGTCACTGCTCACGGGCCCTGGCTCACCTGTGAGCAGAGTTCCGTTCCGGCAGAAGCCTGGACCTTGCCCCAGCACATTCCTGGGATAACACCCACCGCTGTTAACAGTGACAGCCCCGGGAGTGTGAGCCAGGCGCCCAACCCCCGCCCGGCGTTCCTGTCCCGTTTATATGTACGTCTGTGTAAAATGACTGAAGAACGAGTCATTAGTGAGCTGTCCGAAGTCCCTTTGGGGGCGTTCCAGGAGTATAAACCAATATTCCATCAAAGCCACAAATGGCTTTTTGCCCCATTCCTTCAAAGCATGGTTTCTCAAGAGGATGGTCCACAGACGACCTGCATTAGACTCCCCAAGGAGCTTGTGAAACTCAGATTCCCGGGCCCTCACTGGAACCTGCTGCATTAGAATCTCGGCAGGGTTCTCAGGAACCTGCATTTTTAGGAATTTGCATTTTTAATATGCTACCCAGAAGATCCTAGTACTCTTTAAACTTGAAACCCTCTCCCTCCTCACTCACGAGGCACTCCCTTCCCTGTGCGTAGACCATGTGTGCACCCTGCCTGCTGATACTCCCTCGCTGTGCCGCTGCACACAGCTAACAGTCACCTCTTCCGGGAAGCCTGCCTGGCCATCTTTGTCCCAGCTCATGGAGGGGCTAGCCGTCACTCTTCTAGCATGAATCTACCACATAGTTGTCATTTTCATGCCTGTGTTCTCTACGAGTGGTGAAGCTTCCTATCTGTCTCCCCAGGCCCAGTGCAAAGTTTTGTAGATAATCGGTGCGAATGAATGAATGAGTGAATGAATGAATGAGTGAATGAACGAACACAAGTGAGTGCGGCTGAGAGGCATTTGATTTGGGGAGCTGCAGAGTAGAGGTTGTTGAGCAGATGCTTCCCAATAAGAAACTGCCACCCTCCAATTCTTCTCTTGGTCAGTTCACTCCTAGGTCCAGCTTTGGATCCAGAGGGCAAGCATTAGACCCAGGGAGAGCCCAGGGCTCAGATTGGCAGGGGCACAGCCCACCTGTTTGGGATAGTTTGCTTGCCCTGGGCCTGACCTCAAACCCAGGGTGGCTGGAATGGCAGGCCGGAGGAGCTAAAGAATAGAACTATCAGACCATGAACCTCCCTGGAGTCCTTTCCCCCAGCGTTTCTCAGAGTTTGCTACCATGATTTTCTGCGTGAGGCTCTGAATTGCTGTTTGCCAAACCAGGAACTGTTGACCCAACAGAAATCACACAAAGATAGGAGAAGCCCTGGACAGGCCGTCCTAATCGTTTTGGTGAAGGGAGAGCCAGGCGCCTGCCATCTGAAGAATGCTGCCCATCACCGACTCTGGAAAACAAAATGCATTTCCTTATTCTTAAGAACTGGAGCACCATGAAACCTGCTTTACCAGTCCAGCCACGCTGCCTCCCATCCTGCCTCTCTGGGTGTCTGTGGGGGTGGGGCGCCTCTGGGGGCTGCTGGGGGACGGCAGGAAGGGTGGCTTTGGAAAGGCCTGACCTGGAGGCTCCAGGGTCAGTTCAGATTGCTGTGACCCCAGGGGACCTCAGAACAGGAGACAGACTAACCTCTTAATGTGTGAGGTCAGGGTGAGGGCAGCTCGCTCTCTCAGTCGCAAGGAGGGTCAGAACCTTGCTTGGTTCTTGGAGAAGAAAGGAGTGGCTGAATTCTAGGCAGAGCAGCTGAGGGCTCCTCGGCACATGCTTCTCGAAAGGAATTGGTGAAAGGGTAGCGTCCAGTTTAGTTAAATGCGGGCTGTATCTGAATCCTTCCAGCATTTGCCGTAATTCCACGAGGGAGCCAGGTATTACAAGATTCGAGGTAATTAGTGGGCTTCTTTTGTGCTTTTTTCATAAGGATGTTATGTCTGAATCCACTTCCTTTCTGTCCTCATCCCCAATTTCACTTGGTTTGCTTTCAGGAGGAAGATGTTAGTGTTACCACTGGGTCAAGGTTTCATATTAAAAAAACAAAGTTCAGAAATCTTATTAGTTGCAGCTGCCCCCCCCCCCCCATGTTGTGACGCTGCCGTTTACTGAGGAATTTTAGAGACATTTACTATTTCACTTGTCCTCTCCTTCCATTTGAGGCAGCTGAAGCCCAGAGAGGTTAGGGACTCTATCAAGATCACACAGCAAGTTTGCAAGAGGGTTAGGTTTCCATGCAGGGCTGGCTCTGCAGTCCGAGTGCCTGTTGGTGCTGCCTTGTCCCTGGAGGTTGCCGGGCGCATCGCGGTAACATTGCTAACACTCCCTGAGTTCTCCACCATTTCTCAGAGCCTTTTGTGTATGTGTCCTGATTGGAGAATTAGTTAAGCCGCACACTCTCCAGGGTGCAGCAGCTGGAATCCAGGCTCTGGAGGAAATTCCTGCCTCCTTCCTAGATCCTGCAGGCAGCCGGCTACCACAGACCCTGCTCTGTAGTGAAAACGGGAGACGTGGCCCACTGGTTGGCGTGGCCCACTGGTTGGCGTGGCCCGGTGGTTGGCGTGGCCTGATGGTTGACATGGCCTGGTGGTTGGCGTGGCCTGGTGGTTGGTATGGCCCGGTGGTTGACATGGCCTGGTGGTTGGTATGGCGTGGTGGTTGGCGGGCAGCGTGGCCCGAGGGGCTGAGCAAGTGAGGTTGTGATGACCCACAGTGTCATCCTTGGGTCATTTCTCAGGCGCTGAGCCAAGGGCCCTCCCCCTGCTGAGACCTCCTCTCCCATTTCCCCCTGTGCCTCCTGCCCTCTTAGGAGCCACAGCTATTTGGAGACATGAGCACAGGGGCCTTTGCAGAGAGAGTCCTCTTCTCTTCCAGCATTCCCAGTATCCTCCCTCACGGGGAAGAGAGAGGCAGAATCCTGCGGGAAGGACAGGCGAGTGTATGGGACAGTTTAGATCCAATTGCTAGACTCCTGGAATACGTCCCCCGAATGTCCCCATTGGCATTCAGGGACTCTGCCTGCCTTCGTGAAGGGCCACACCTCGATGAATGATGTGTTATCGGTGCAATGCCATCGCCGATGACGTCATGAGAATCCTGGCTTTGTGAGAGCATGTGCACAGGCCGGAATGCAGCGATAGAGAGGCAGTGAAAGGGCCCTGTTACACTGCGTGACCCAGCTCTTATTGTATAACTCCCGGGCTTATTGGCCATTTGTTCCTGTTCTCTTTGACAAAGGAATTTTTTTTTTTTAACTTTCTGATTAGAAATCAGTATTGTAAGCTTGCTAATCACCTCTTTGGCTTGGCATGCGGACCCAGGAAAGGCCACACAGTACTTAATCTGTTTGCAAATGTTCTCTCAGTTCCCAGAAGTTTAGAAATGTAGTCAGCGCCTCATCTTTTAAGAAATTAGACTGTAATTCAGGATACTTCCAACTGTAATTATAAATGTTCTGAGGTTTATTTCACAGATACTGCGTTTTAGTTTACTTTTTAAAAAGTTATTTTTAATTGGGGGAAAACATACATAACATAGAATATTCCATTTAAACCGTAGTTACGTTCATTGTTTTTTAGTACATTCCCATCCCGGTGGAGCCATCACCACCTTGTGAAAGATAAGCTCTTTTCATCTTGCAAAACTGAAACTCTATCCCCATTAAACACTAGCCCCCATTCTCTCCTCCCCCCAGCCCCTGGCAACCACCATTCTACTCTCTGTCTCTACAAATCTGACTCCTCTGGGGACCTCATGTGAATGGACTCTCAGTACTTGTCTTTTGTGATGGGCTTATTTCACTCAGTACTATGTCTTTAAGGTTCATCCATGTTGGACCTAGTATCAGAATTTCCTTGTTTAAGGCTGAGTAATTTTCCATCGTATCTATGTACCACCTTGGGTTTATCCAGTCCTCTGTTCCCGGACACTTGGGCTGCTCCCACTTTTGTTTTTGAAAAGTATTTACTTATTTTTTAAAATATATTTTTATTGATTTCAGAAATGCAGGGAAAGGGAAAGGGAGAGAGAGGCAGAAACATCAGTGATGAGAGAGAATCATCGATCGGCTGTCTCCTGAACACCCCACCCTGGGGATCGAGCCCGCCACCCCAGGCATGTGCCCTGACCGGGAATCGAACCATGACCTCTGGTTCATAGGTCAGCACTAACCACTGAGCCACACTGGCTGGGCTGCTTCCACTTTGTGCCTGTCATGGACAAGGCCACTGGCATGAGTAGTGGCTGCACCGCTTCCCATTCCCACCGGTAGTGCGCACGGGTTCCAGTTTCTCCACACCCCCACCAACACCCTTGTTATTTAACTATCCTCAATGGGTGTGTAACGGTTTGTCTTCTGGTTTTGATTTGCATTTCCCTAATGATTACTGATGTTGAACATCGACACCAGTGGTTCTCAACCTTGGCTGCACATTAGAATCACCTGGGAATCTTTTTAAAATCCTGATTTCTGGCCCTCATCCTCCGGAAATTGTTTCGTTGTTATGGGGTGGGGCCACAACATGAGTAACAAAGAAACAGAATTTCTGGAGGAGGAGGCCCAGAAATCAGGATTTTAAAAAGATTCCCAGGTAATTCTAATGTGCAGCCAAGGTTGAGAACCACTGATCTACACAGATACTTTTTTTTTTTTTTAATGGAACGCTTCATGAATTTGTGTGTCATTCTTGCGCAGGGGCCATGCTAATCTTCTCTATATCGTTCTAATTGTGTGTGTTTTTTAGTATATGTGCTGCTGAAGCGAGCACTACACAGATACTTTTAAGACAGTGTAACTCCTCG
This sequence comes from Myotis nattereri, assembly GCF_964212035.1. Classification (NCBI taxonomy): domain Eukaryota; kingdom Metazoa; phylum Chordata; class Mammalia; order Chiroptera; family Vespertilionidae; genus Myotis; species Myotis nattereri. The sequence continues at coordinate 102,446,540 of NC_138080.1, forward strand.
GGTCATTTCGAAGCTTGAGAGGCAGTAAAACATACTGTTCAAGAAGCTAATCCTAGAAGCCAAACTGCCCGGGTTTCATGCTGGGAACGCTCCGTTCCTTACTGACTTTGTGAAGGGAAAAAAAATGACTGAAAAGTTCCAAGATGATGGAACATAGCAACCCGCAGATCTAAGAAGCTCAACCAACCCCTAGCATGGTAATTATATGGAAAACCACACCTAGAAATATCATAGTCAAATGGCTGGAAATGAAAGAGAGCAATAAGAATGATCTCTGACCTCTTGTCAGAAACAATGCAAGTGAAAAAAGAAATTGAGTAGTAATTTCTAAGGTGCTGAAAGAGAGGAAGAAAACTATTGGCCTTCAATTCTTTACCCAATAAAAGTATCCTTAGAAAATGAGGGCAGCCTCGGCTGGTGTGGCTCAGTAGGTTGGAGGGCTGTCTAGTACACTGCTAGGTCATGGGTTTGATTCTCGCTTAGGCCACATACCCCACCAGGTTTCAGGTTCCGATCAGGGTGCTTAGGGGAAACAACCAATCTATGTTTTCCTTTCTTTGTAAAATAAATAACAGGATTTAAAAAAAATTTTAAGAAATAAAGATTTTTGTTCAGCTGGCATGGCTCCATGGTTGAGCTGTTGGCCTATGAACCAAGAGGTCACCATTGAATTCCTTTTCGATTCCCGGCCAGGGCACATGTCCGGGTTGTGGGCATGCAGGAGGCAGCCAATCAGTGATTCTCTCTCATCATTGATGTTTCTCTCTCCCTCTCTGAAATCAATAAAAATGTATTTTTAAAACAAGAAATAAATATTTTTTTTAAAATGAGGGCAAAATCAGTGCATTTTCAGATAAAAGCTGAGAGGAATTCTTACCAGCAGACTCACACAACAAAAAATGTTAATAGAAATTCTTCAGGCTGAAAGAAAATGACATCAGATGGAAACTTGGATCTGCATGAGAAATTAAGTGCACCAGAAATATAAAAGACTTTAACATTTTAAAATTTGATTTCTTTAAAAGATAATCAACTATTTAAACACAATAGTAGTATATTGTGGCTGAATTTTCTTTAAGGGGAAAAAAGAGTTAAACAGATGAGACAAAGGGGAGACAATAGGCAAGTTGGTAGACGTCAGTCCAGTTGCATCAATAATTCATGAAAAGTAAATGGACTGCACACTCCAACTAAAAGGCAGATACTGTCAGGTTGGGTAAAAACAAGACTCCAGTGTTGTGGGCTGCCTACAAAAGAGCCACTTTAAATATACATATACAGACAGATTATATGCGGTACAAATGCTAACCAAAAACAAAAACAAAAAACCAACAACCACTTGGGATGTCTATAATGACAACATACGTACAAAGTATACTAAAAAAAAGGAGTATTACTAGATCCAGGGGGAGAGCTTTGTCATAATTGGCCAGTTCAGCAATAAGACAGAATAATCCTAAGTGTATACACACCCAATAGCTGAGGGCAAAACACATGAATAAGTGACTGCATTCAGTAGACCAAGTTTCCCAGCTCATTGTGCGGGGAAGGCTTGGTGGATACATTGCCTCTTCCGGCCCGTCTCCTTTGAGCCTGTGAGGAGGACGGATGTGGGCAGAAGCAAGCTACACCTCACGGTCTCATTCTGTGCTCAGCATGGTGACCACTGTGTCCTTTCTGTTCCTGGCTGGCCCTGGGGCTCTCTGATCACAGCCTTTATAGATAGTTCCTGCCGGGGACTCCACCTTTTCTTGCCATAAACCTTTTTCTGGAACCTGCCAGTCTCACATAAGATGTCAGCCAGGAGGCGGGGCCATGGTTCCTGTGGTTGGAAAGGGCTGGGGCCCTGGAGTGCTGGAGGTGGGGTCAGTGTTTGTCGCTGGGAACTCCAGGTGTCCCAGGACACAGGGTGATGTGCAGTGTTTCCCCGCAGTCTGGCTCCTGCCTTTCAGACACTGAAAGGGGCTGAGTCAGCACTAGGTGGGGCAAGGGAAGGGACTAGGGGAGTTTTTAAGCGATAATGAAAAGTCTCCTTGAAGAGGAAGAGGCTCCCAGATGGGGTGTGCTTGGTTGGCAGAGCATTGCATTGTTTTCAGGTGGGCCAGTTTGCTGACAGCCCAGCGATGATTGGTTGATTGATTGATTGATTTCTTTTGAATTTAAAAAAATTGTGGTAACATGCACATAACATAAAATTTACAGTCAAGCATTTTTTAGTTCAGTGATGACAAATATATTCATATTGTTGTGCAACCTTCCCCACCACCTATCTCCAGAGCTCTTCACCTTGCAAAACTGGAGCTCTGTCCCCATTGAACACTAACTCCTCATTTACCTCTCCCTTAGCCCCTGGCAACCACCATTCCACTTCTTGTCTACTCTGGGTGTTCCATGGAAGTGGAGTCAGACAGTATTTGTGGTTTTGTGACTGGCTTATTTCACTTAGCATAATGCCTGTTTCTAAGATCATCCATGTTGTAGCAGATGTCAGAATTTCCTTTTTAAAAAATACTTTTATTGATTTCCAATAAAATAATTGATCAGCTGCCTCCTGCATGCCCACTACTGGGGATCAAGCCTGCAATCCAGGCATGTGCCCTGATTGGGAAGGGAACTGTGACCTCCTGGATCATAGCTCGATGCTCAACCACTGAACCACACCGGCCAGACAGAATTTTAAAGGCTGAATAATATGCCACTGTATGTCCCGTATATCTGTCTGTTGGTGGACACTGGGGTTGCTGCCACCTTTCAGCTATTGTGGATAATGCTGCTGTGAGCATGAGTGTATAGCGATGATTTCTTTCTGTTTAATTTCGTTTTGTTCAAAGGTAATGAGGTGAAGGTAGAGGTAAAAGTTAGTGGTTCGGGACACTGGCATGGCAACCTTATGTCACACTTGAGACCTAGAACAAAGCTGCATATTTGATGGGACAGAAACGTAGAGATCTCTGGGTAGTTGAGGTCTTCAAAGGCTGCCCCACCCTTCTACCAGTCATTTGCCCTTCAGGGTCCCCATAGCCACTGTCTGAGTTATGGTGTCATTCTGTGCATCCGCTATTGTAACAGGCTCAGAGCGTGGCCAGGCTCCAAGATCATTTACCAACAACTCACGTCGCAACTACTTTGGGAATTTTATCCCATAGAGCTTTCCAGAGCAAATGGTTCCCCTTCCCAGAACTTTTCATGGTTCTCCAATGCCCATAGAAAACCCCAACACTTGCCCAGCTGGTTTGGCTCAGTGGATAGAGCATTGGCCTGCGAACTGAAGGGTCCCCGGGTTTGATTCCGATCAAGGGCACATGCCCAGGTTGCGGGCTCAACCCCAGTAGGGGCGTACAGGAGGCAGCCGGTCAACGATTCTTTCTCATCATTGATTGCCGGGGTCCAACCCCAGCGGGTCCAGGGGTCCCCAAAGATGTGGACGGAGTCGGCGAAGTAGGAATGACACGGAGACAGCGTTCAGTTGATCAGCAGCCTAGCCAGGATCTCTAGCCAAGTTCTGGTTAGGATCTCCAGTCAGGTTCTGTGTCCATGTTCTCTTGCTAGGTTCTCCAGCCAGGTTCTCCAGATTCTCCAGCCAGGTTCTGTAGCCATGTTCCCTCGCTAGGTTCTCCAGCCAGGTTCTGTCCAGGTTCTCCAGCCAGGTTCAGTCACCAGGTTCTAGTCAGGTTCTCTTGCCAATTTCTGTAGTCAGGTTCAGTCCAGGATCTTTTGCCATGTTCTCTCCAGCGAAGTTCTTCTGTTTGTAGGTTCTGTGTAGGTGCTGTCTTCTTTCTGTCTCCTAAGTTCTGTGTGCTGTTGTCTTGTTTCAACAGTATTTATACCAGTTGATTCGAATCCTATCAATCTCTATTACAAAGGTTAGGGCGTTTCTTATCTCCATTCCAGGGAGTAAAGATTATGTAGCTTAAGCATGATTGTTCATAGTTAAAGTGATTAATTACCCGCCTGGCACTTAGGTGAGGGGTTTTATTCCCTCCCTAACTTCAGGGAAAAATTCCTACCTGGGGAAACAACCTTTCTAGGAGAGGCATCCCCTCCCTGACTTCAGGGAAAAATTCCTACCTGGGGAAACAACCTTTCTCGGAGAGGTGACCTTGGTTAAAACACACAGCGCTAAGAAGGTGAGCAAACATATTAAGAACAGTATGCTATATATGCCAGGTCCCTTGAAACAGCAAGGATGGACCCGCTCCCGGCAAATTCCCCCTTTTTTATTTTTTAAAAGCAGGCATTAAAAAGAAAAACCTGAAATGCTCTCTTGTATCCATTTTAAGAGTAGGATTGGCGCTTTCCGCTATTACCTGAGGCCTGATCTGTCACCCCAGGGAGAGCTTGCCAATCCTGCACTTTCCCAGGGTGGAAAGGCTGCAGTGGGGTTAAGAATAAGGCTCCTTGGGCCTACCTTCTCCCATGCCTCTACATTTACCTTTCGGGCACCTTTCCTTCCTCAGAAAAGCATGGACGTATTTCTTGTATAAAATGTTCCATCTGACTGGGAGTAACCTAAATTCCTCTGCTAGCAAACATATGTGTTAAAAGATCAATACAGAGTCTTATTTCTTTAGACTCAGTATGGCACATCTTCTTAATCTAAGAATCAATACAGAGTCTTCTTTCTTTGGACTCAGTATGGCACATCTTCTCAATCTAAGAATCAATACAGAGTCTTCTTTCTTTGGACTCAGTATGGCACATCTTCTCAATCTAAGTTTTGTACTATCCACCTTCTTACCCTACTTATCTTCTATAGGGGGGTCTGTAGCACCCTGGTGGAGTCCTATCCGTCCCGAATGTGGGGGTTCTCAATGGGGGGGGGGCTTACCTAGGGGAATCCTGTTCCAGGGGTTCCCAAAGGTGTGGACGGAGTCGGCGAAGACTATCCACCCTCTTCCTACGGTGGAGTCCTATCCATCCCGAGAGTGGGGCGCTTACCTAGGATGGACCCGCTCCCGGCAATTGATGTTTCTATCTCTCTCTCCTCCCTCTCCCTTCCTCTCTGAAATAAATAAAAATATATTAAAAACAAGAAGAAAACCCCAAAACTTCTTAGCATGACTCAGGGCTCCACTGGCCCTCTCACATCTCTCCCACTCTTCTTCCCTCCATTCCTTCATTTATTGATTGGTTCAGCTGTTCACCCGTGTATTGTGTGTGTGTGTGTGTGTGTGTGTGTGTGTGCGCCCTGTATTTTTGTATTTGTTTCTGACAAGCATGTCTAATATTGACTCATTCAAATGGTGTGTTAAAGGGCCCAGCACATAGTGAATTCTGAAATGTTTGTGATTAGAGTTTTACCTTCTGGGCTGTCATTAGCTCTTCCTGGACACCTTGGGAGCTCAATCTTTTCATCCCCAATGGACAGTTCGGGAACTTGAGCTTTAGAAATGCTGAGAAATGGGGTTTCTCATTTTGGACCTTGGATCAAATTCAGAATCAGAGCCAGGGTGTTGCTCTGAGTGAGATGGGGCTTGATGAGGTTCTGGGAAGCTGGAGGCAGCACGTGCAAACGCTCAGAGGCTCCGGGTGAACTCTGTCTCACCAAGCGCAGAGGAGGCCTTGCTGGGGCTGAGTTTGATTGAAGAACCACGAGAGGCCAGTGCTGGTAGAGGTTCGCCTAACGAATGCCCAAGTATAAAATGGTGCGGGGGCCCTAGCTGGTTTGGCTCAGTGGATAGAGCGTCGGCCTGCAGACTGAAGGGTCCCTGGTTCGATTCCAGTCAAGGCCACATGCCAGGTTGCAGGCCTGATCCCCAGAAGGGGGCATGCAGAAGGCAGCCGATCAATGATTCTCATCATTGATGTTTCTCTCTCTTCCTCTCCCTTCCTCTCTGAAATCAATAAATATATATATATGTGTGTGTATACATATACATATTAAAAAATACAATAAAATGGGTTCAGTGTAGCATTAAGTTGGCTACCTTCCCAACTCTGGAGGGACCTAGAGTGAGAATCAAAGCTCATGTTAGAAGGACCAATCTTCTCCCTTTATGGGGAACCCAGGAGCAAGGAAGAAGCATGGCCCAAATCTGTGGCATTCGTGCTGATAAAATTCCAAATGCTCAGCTGGATCAGCGAGAAATGTGGAGCAAGTGCGTGGATGTGTCTGGACTTTTCCCTCTAGTGTGTAACCCACCAAACGCTGCTGCTGAAGAAGGAAGTGGAATCAGAAAGACCAGTAGAAGGTTGAGTGACAGGCTCAAGGTTACCCAGCGAAGGTCACCCATGCTGAGCTGGGCCGCCCACAGTGTCGGAGGTTCAGTGCTGCTTCTAGCATAGCCCGCAGCTGGCTTTTACTGCATCTTCCATTTGGAGGCCTGAGCATCATTTGCAACCTGGGCTTCCTTTGCCACCTTAGCCAGGTTAGCTAGCCTTGGTGATCTCTGCAAGGTGAGGATGTACACCTGCCGCACAGGGCCCTACTGAAGACTAGTGAACACGTCAGGTAACCAGCCAGCAGGCACCCAGGACAGAGTCGCTAGGAATGGTCTATTTTTGGTGAGTTCTTGCTTCATCGGCTCTGCCTTCACTTTGAGGTGCACGCAGTCATCACCTGGGACCCGCCCCATGTGGTCAGGATTCTTGGTTGACTGCACCTGAAGGTGCTGTTGCTGAAGGTTCTGATTAGATACCGATGCCACACAACCGTGGTGGTTCTTCCTCTTCTGATTAGAGCATTTCCATTGGTCAACTCCAGCAATTGTGGGGGATGTATGGGGAATTTCTTTACTTCCTGCTCTCCAAAACTATCTGCGTGACCTCACTGTCTGGTGACTTGGTTTGTCATGGTGTCTGGTACTTACTCAGCCAGGGTCTGTCCTGGGCTGGTGTGCCCTCCCCGTCGCCCACCTCCAATAAAACAGACACAGAGCTCAGAAAATCAGCCGATTCTGCAGGGCCCAGCGGGGACTCAGGATCTTTCCCCACCTGTGAAGTCGGCCATGCCCTTTGGCTCCCCTTTGGTGAGGGGCTCTTCTCTTCCTCCCCTACCCAATATCTCAGCCAGGAAGAAAGGTCTGCCCCAGAGTTCCAGGAGGGCACTTGTTTGCATTGCTGTTTGATCCCCCCACCCCCCACGCCCCCCACACACACACACACCTCCCCCTCCTCCCCTCACCTCCTGGGAGCAGAGACCTGAGTTATGCTTAGGATGTTACGTCTACTGGCATCAAGGCCCAAGTCAGACAGCACCTAGAAGGTTTTGAGGTTTCTCATTTTCTGTGTTTAAAAAGGCTCCTGCTTCTTTTGAGACTGAACTTCAAAGGATGCATTCCAGGCCACACTTCCTTTTGGTAAATCTTAACCAGTGTAAATGTTTACTTTTCTGTTGTAAGTCCTGGGAGGTAGGGGAGGAGGGATTTCTGGAGCAGGTGTCCTGCCAGTGAAAGTTAAAACTTAATCTGCCTGGTTTTGGGGTGTTTATAATTCTGGAGCCATGCTAATGATCCTGCAATTAGACATAGCCTTTTGCCCTAGCCGGTTTGGCTCAGTGGAGAGAGCGTCAGCCTGCGAACTGAAGGGTCCCGGGTTTGATTCCGGTCAAGGGCATATGCTCAGGTTGTGGGCTTGATCCCCAGTAGGGGGCTTGCAGGAAGCAGCTGATCAGTGATTCTCTCTCATTATTGATGTTTCTATCTCTCTCTCCCTCTCCCTTCTCTGAAATCAATAAAAATATATTAAAGAAGAAGAAGAAGAAGAAGAAGGCACAGCCTTTTGCCACCTTTGGTGAATTCCTGGCCCCTGTGCCCCAGGCCCACCAGAAAGGAGAGGAATTTAGGAAAACCTGCCTTGCCCTGGTGGGGAGGTCAGTGCATGGAAATGAGAGGAGCGGGCAAGGCAATAATTAAGAAGGTAGGAAGATAAAGAGGAAAGCAACACGATGTATTCCTTAAAAACTGTGGCTTTGGTTAAAAATTTAAATTCTTCCAATGATTGCTAAAAGAAGACTCCATTCCCATGCCACCCTTCCGTGGGTCCCCCTCACTGCACCCAGGGACATAATACATCCAACTGGAAGGTCTTGGGGGTTGGCCTGGGACCCGCACTCTTCAGGAAAGACTTCTGAGAGTCACCTTGCTGCCTAAGAGCCAGCTGAGCAGTGATGCTTCTCCCAGAACCAGTGGCAGGCCCTGCCCCCAACAGGATCAACGGAGGAGGCTGATTGGTGGGGCGGAATGCCACAGGTCCCTCCTGTATCCTGGATACGGAGAGGGCGGAACGTAAACTGGGCCCAGGGACTGCATTCTTGAAATTTCCCTTTAGCCCAGGAGGAGCCTGCAGGGATGTGAACCTGACCTTGAAGTTCTTGCCTTTATTTTTTTCCTTCTCTCTTAAAAAAAAAAAAAAAGAGAGAGAGAGAGAGGTAAGAGGTACAATCATGCAACACAGTCTTTCTGAGGGGGCTGCGAGGTGGGGGCTCCTAAGTCAAGCTCCGCTCATTACCCAGAACTGCCTCTTGCTGGAGCAGGTGCACCATCTGAGACTCCCGGGCATTGCACTCCCTGGAGGCGGGGAGATTCCTGGTGCGGGCTCCCTGCGCACCCACGGTCTCAGCCACAGTCTCCCAAGTGAGGTGCCACAGAAGTTACCAAGTGCTGTGATGAGAATAGTAGGTGTTAATTGAGCATCTGCTAGTCTCAGGCAATGTGCTATGTCTGCTTCCTAAGAGCTGGGCCTCCCAACACGCGTAAGGGAGGAATTCTTATGCCAGTTAAACAGGTGCAGAATCAGGGCTCAAAGAATTGAAATGATCTGTCCATAGTCGCACAGCAAAAGGTGGAAGTGCCAGGAGACCTGCTCATAGGCACACAGTTGGGGGTGCAAGTGCCAGGATCTGGACCTGGACCCAGGTAGGCGCTCCCAAGCCTCTGCCACTCACAGTCTTCCTAGGGCTTCCCATTCCACAGCTTCTTTCTTTTTTCTTTTTCTTTTTTTAAGAATTCTTTATTGCTGAAAGTATTACATATGTCCCCCTTCCCCCCCGCCCCCATTGACCCACATCCCCATAGCTCATTTCATTGTTTACCATATAGAGCCCAACCAGGAAGAAACAGTTACTCTCATTTCCCAAATACTAAACTGAGGCTTAGAGAACTTAAGTGGCAGAACCAGGATTCAAACCCAGCGTCGTGGGCCTGCACACCCTTGCGCTCCTCCCCCTCAGGGAACAGGGGAGTCTGGTCATTTAGAGCGAAGCACTTTTCCTCTTGGTCCCCAGATTTCCCGTAAAACAAGGACACTGGGTTTTCACACGTTTCTACTAATGGAGCCACGTCTTCACGTGGAACCTCAGACCATCCTGTGCCTCCCACGGTCACTGCCCCAGCCTGCCTGGGTGTGTGGGGCCCTTACATTTCTCATTCTCTCAAACACAGACAGCCCTGTTTGGGAACCTCTGCAGGAGGCGACTTCCAAAGGCCTTTCCAGTGTGGTCAACTGTCTCTGCTTCTGTCCTTTGGGGTCCAGTACAAGAGCCAGGGCATGTCCTCATTTTTAAAAGCAGCACCTCATGGTTACCCACCTCTTTGGGTCCCCCCGGCAGAGGGGTCTGAGCCTGGCCCTGAAACCTTCCCCGAGCGCATAGACAGCAGGAAATAGGGATGCACTTCATTGTCCTAAGGGCGTGGCCGGCGTCCTGACTTGCTAGGAAATCCATGTAAATCAGTGGTGATTGCCAGGAATGCTGAGTGGGCTCAAATCCGGCACCGTCACTTCCCAGCAGGTGCCTGTGGGTATGCTGCCTAACCTCTAACCCGTGCTTTCATTTCTCCCGCATGTCCAGAAGGTGATGACACCCATCCCGGGTTCCCATATTAAGCTAGAGGGTGTATGTACTCAACAAGTATTAGCCATTATTAATACTCTTGATTGCAAAGCATGGGTTATTTCTTTTTTAAAAAATATTTTGTTGATTTTTTACAGAGAGGAAGGGAGAGGGATAGAGAGTTAGAAACATCAATGAGAAAGAAACATCGATCAGCTGCCTCCTGCACACCCCCTAACTGGGGATGTACCCACAACCAAGGTACATGCCCTTGACCGGAATCGAACCTGGGACCCTTGAGTCCGTAGGCCGATGCTCTATCCACTGAGCCAAATGGGTTAGGGCAGCATGGGTTATTTCTAATGTGCCATGACCACAGTTAGGACTTGGCCCCGAGCTGGATATCCGTGGGTTATGTAGAGATCAGAGTGGCGTTCTAAGGAAAGGGACCATCTCCCTATTCTCTGCCCTGCCATCCACACCAACTGGTGGTGACAAAATTATTAAAGTCCTGCAAAGACCTGAAACTTGTAACACCCTGTCCCCTAAATGACTATCTCTGGGGCAGCTCCCTCCCTCCCCAAGTCCTAGACCCCCCTGTCCACCCCACTCTCTGCTCTGGGGGAGTCTGGTTTCTACAAGGAGCCGGCTGCTTCCTACATGTAGCCATGTGTCCTCACACATTCAGAGGGTCAGTGGCTTCCCTGGGGCCCTCGGTCCCTACGATGGCCAACCTAGGTTCTTAGCACCTCAAAACATTTCTTTTTATTAAGATACTAGAGGCCCGATGCACGAAATTCATGCAAGGGGCTCGGCCTTCGCAGCCACGGCAGCTTGCCTTGGCCCTCGCAGCCCCGGCTTTGTCCAGAAGGACCTCTGGAAGGTTGTTCGGCTGTCCAGTCTAATTAGCGTATTATGCTTTTATGATTATAGATAATTGACATTCAACATTGTATTAGTTTCAGGTGTATAGCACACGGATTCAGTATGTGTGTACATTGGGAAATAGTGACCACAGTAAGTCTAGTTAACATCTGTCACCATACATAACAGAATTTTTTTTTCTGGTGATGCAGACTTTTAAGATCTTCTCTCTTAGCAACTTGCAAATATGCAATACAGTCTTATTAACTGTAGTCACCATGCTGTACATTCCATCCCTGTGACTAATTGATTTTATCACTGGAAGTTTGTACCTTTGACCCCCTTTACCCTTTGCAGCCCTGCCACCCCAGCTTCTGGCAACCACGAATCTGTTCTCTGTCTCTATGAACTTGGTTTTGTTTGTTTTTTAAGACTCCACTAATTCTTACTGTTTTGCTTAAAGGTCTTGGACTTTCTCTGTGAAAAGAGAGATATCTGAGTGTTTAAAGGCAGCCTTGCAGATAGTATGTAAAAAATGTTTCATTGTCCCGGAAAAAATGTTCACTTAGCCTGCACAATTTTTATTTGCCCTCCTGAGCTTGAGAGAGCCGGGTATCCCATGGGAAAGAAGGAGCTAGTGACACACCCGGGTTCCAGTCCGAAAGCTTTCACCGGCCTCGTGCATGTTCTTTAGATCTGAACCTCCGTGTCCTCACCTGTAACATGTAAGCTTTACCTTGGCCTTGCAGAACTGTCCTGTGCGTCAAGGTAAGATAGCAGATGTGATAAAGGTCTGTGTAAACCACAAAGTGTGAGGTAACAACACAGTTTCCTTAAGCCCCCGAGTTCCTGAGGCGTCAGGTGAAACCATCGCCAGCAAGGCTCTGTGAAGAGGGAAAAGCTCTGTGCATCTCGGAGGCGGTGATCATAGCAGCAAGGAATCTCCCTCAGCAGGAAGCGCAGGCGGCTCAGATCCCAAGGAGAGGGTTATTTTTTAATATATTTTTCTTGATTTCAGACAGGAAGGGAGAGGAGAGAATCAATTGATTGGCTGCCTCCTGCACGCCCCCCACTGGGGATCAAGCCGCATGTGCCCTTGACCGGAATTGAACCTGGAACCCCTCAGTCCACAGGCTGACGCTCTATCCATTGAGCCAAACCGGTAGGGCAGGCAAGGCTTCTTTTAGAAGAGAAACTACTTAAAACAGAGGCTAAACATATATAGTAGATATTGGGGGAAGAAAAGATTTTTTTTTCTGATTTTTTTTATTGCTTAAAATATTACAACGAGTAGTACATTTGTCTCCTTCCCACCCACCCCCCTTAACCTTCCCCAGCCTCCCCTACCCCCCAGTGTCTTGTGTCCATGGGTTATGCTTTTATGCATGCATACAAGTCCTTTGGTTGATCTCTTACCCCCCAACCCTCCCCAGCCTTCCTACTGTAAAAAGATTTTATTAGAACTTAATTTTGAGGAACAAAACAGAAAATTATGACAATAATTGTATTTTACGTTGCATTTAACAAAATTTAAGTTATAGTTGCAACTATGCCTCGATTCTCGGTATGAAAACGTGTTGATTTATATTTTGCATAAATGCTTGGGTACATGAATGAAAGTGATAAGGGGCAGTTTGCTCTTCTCATTTGGCGTTCCCAGCAAACTCCTAGAGAAGGTCATTTTTGCAGAGTATTGGAGAGAGCTTCACTAGTGTCCCAAGGGCCTAAGTTAGTTCCTGATTGTCTTTGAAGTTCTTCTCTTTGGAAGGGCCTGTTGTCTGTCCTTCATTTCGGTGGGTCTTCTCCTGAGTTGTTCACTGAGGAACTCTGTTGTCTCTCCGTGGGTGTGAGTGGAGTAGCTCTTAGGATCACTTTCACCAACTTGGTGAAATCTTGCATCTGTTAGCATATCTGCATCTCCCTTTCAGTTGATATGCATTGTATTTGCATTGTTTAGTTAACCGCTAAGACATCTAACCGGCACAGTAAGATGTTGTCTTAAAATGTTAATAAGCTGGCCTGGCCCGTGTGGCTCCACTGGGGCATCATTCTGTGCACAGAAAGATTGCCAGTTCGATCGATTCCCAGTCAGGGTACATATCTAGGTTGTGGGTTCAATCCCCGGTGGGGGCACGAACATGAGGTAATCGATCAATATTTCTCTCATACATGATATTTCTCTCTCTCCCCCGCCCCCCCTTCCCTCCATTCCCCTCTCTAAAAAGATTAGTAAAACATATCCTTGCCTGATGATTATAAAAAAAGTGTTAATATGCGGGACATAGATATTAAATGTGGAGTAATATTTGCTTTTTATAAGTGCTCAGTTCATGAGTCAAATTTTTAGATTATGATGATTTGTGCTTCCCTGAGTGATCTAAGTACAGGGATCAAAGTAATAATAAATGTCCAGGTATTGAGTTTCCCATGATCAGGAGTGTGGGCTGTGGAGTCAGGATGCTTGGGTTTGAATCCCTGTGTCTACTTGTATGATCTGTGTGACCCTTGACAAGATAATTAAATTATCAGAGTCTCAATTTTTACCACCTATATAAAGCGGATATTGTTAATTCCTAACTCATAGGGTTTTTATGAGTATTAAATGAGACAGATATAATTCTGTTCTTAATAAAGCTGCCTGGTGAGGGGGGAAAAAATTAAAAAACCTGAGACAGAGAGTTGAGGTCAAGAACTTAGCTTAGTTCCTGAAACTTTGTATATCCTCAGCGGTGTTTGTTATTATTAAGTGTTGTTGTTCACGGTTTTCAGAAGCACTTCTTTACTCATCTGTGTCCCCGTTCTTCTGTGAGTGACAATGTCAGTGACAGTGTACATCCAAGTCCAAGGTCTAAAATAAATGAGGCTACCTCAGGAAGGATGCATCTCAGAACCACGTCAAGATTGGGAACAAGAGTATTACCAGCATGCAAGGACTTTGTATGGTGCGAGAGGCTCTACCCAGCATCACCTTGGTAGGGAGAAAGGACTGACCCTGGCTCCTAACAGAATCAGATGCCAGGGGAGGCACGCACCTGCAAGAGCATTGGACCCAGACGCCTCAGCTGGCTCTCCAGCTGCCTGGAGCTCTCTGCTCCCTGAAATGAATCAGGTGCCTTGTGTCTGATGTAAGAAGCAAAGAGGAGAAGGGTGTGGGAAGGGCAGGTTCTTGCAGACAGATGTCAGCAGGTCTGGAGTTAGGCTAGATATTTTGGAGGTGCAAAAACCCTGTAAAGAGATAGCACACACCTTGCATGCCTGGAATGCTTGTTGAGAGAATTAAAGGCATGCAGAATACATTGGACTACCTCCTGTTTTGCAATTAGCAAAGGAATTCAGCTGAACCATTGTTGAAAAACCTGTGCGACTGGTTAGGATTAGTTAAAAAGTAAAAGCTGGGACCTCCCAGGGCCCAACTTTGGTATGCTGTTCGACTGAGATTGTTCCATAAATTGATGGCAGTTTGGAAATTATTGCCAGACGTCTGTTCTTTTTTAACGCGACAATGGATGTTTGGGTCCCTGTAGAAGGATTTGAGCGGGGCCTGTGTGCTTGAATCAGGCACTGAGTCTCTCTCAGTTCCCAGATGCTTTTCTTCTGATGTTGGGGCACTGGACAAATGTTCTCGGGGTCTCTTGGGAGTCTCGGGGGGCCAAGCAGGGCAGTGGAGGGCTGAGCAGAGCAGGAAATGAGCCTTCGGCCTTTGGCTTAGCCGGGCTTTCATCCCTAGCCTTAAGCAAATCAGTCTCAATCTGTGACACTGGGCTTGCACTCCAGGTTCCTCCTTCCTTTCCTATGGGGTCCTCAGAAATCACCCCAGGTATTGGCATCAACCCTCACCCAGTCTCTGAGCGACAGATCCCTCCCAGGCCAAGGTCAGGGTCTCTCCAGGTCAGCTGCAAGGACCGTGGAGCACCCAGGCACTGTTTCCCGGGGCCTGGGATGCTGTGAATTCTCGAGACCCAGGAGGAAGGCGATTTCATGACTGCTTATTGAGGCCACTGGTCTTGGAGGAGTCCATTCTCAGCCTTCCTCACGCTCACCTTGCCCCCTCACCCTGCCCCACCTGCAGAGGGAGTTTGGAGTTCTGTGCCACCGATCCCAGCGGCTGCTCTAGGAGCACCTTGAACAGCGGTTCTCAACCTGTGGGTCGCGACCCCTTTGGGGGTCGAACGACCCTTTCACAGGGGTCGCCTAAGACCATCGGAAAACACATATATAATTACATATTGTTTTTGTGGTTAATCACTATGCTTTAATTATGTTCAATTTGTAATAATGACATTGGGGGTCACCACAACATGAGGAACTGTATTAAAGGGTCGCGGCATTAGGAAGGTTGAGAACCACTGTCCTTGAGCCTTTTGCTGAGATACTGCTGTTGAAGAAAAGGTCGTGTGAGGCCCTTGCTCATCCTGCTGGCACCTGTTTGTGGGTCCCTCGCTTAAGTGGAGCTGAAACCCTGTCTTTGCCGTTCTGTCAGCTCATGGCTTGATCTGGACACAGCCTTCATTTTCCTACCTATGCCTCAGCTCAAGTGTCGGGCAGGGGGTGCTCTGAAGAGGGTGCCGAGGTATCCCTGTGAGAATCTCTTTCATTTCTTAGCCGGGGTGAAATCCGATAGGTTTAGAGTGTGTGTGTTGTTGTTTTTTAAATAAAATCATTGTCAAGTAAAGTCAGTTAAAAAACCAAATCTCTGTATATTCACTCTCATCAGATGTGCCAGGCACTATTCTGTCCACCGTCACTGGGGGTACGGACTGCCCTCGACAGTCCTGATGCCTGACCTTGGGGAGGTCCCTGTCTGCAGGAAAGACTGTCAGTCATTTGAAGCAAAGCTGGGATCTGACCTGGTGTAGAGGGTCAGAGGAGTGTGGTTCAGGCGGTGCTGACTTAATTATTCGATTTCCCACCATGATAAGGAGTATTGAGCACTTACTGTGTCCACGCGCTGTGCTGACGCCTGCGTGCCTGAGCGCCTTGACCCCTAGGAGGTGGCTGTTACTGTCAGCCCCATTTGACAGTGTGGGGTGCGTCCCTGCGAGATGAAGTCATATGTGCAGGGCTGCCGCTCTGTGTTCATGCGTGTGTTCATGTGCATGTGTGTGCATGCACATGCCACGTGTGTTAGGGTGCAGCTCGGTTAGACCCCAGTCGTCACCCTCATCACCCTCTCTGCTGTTTTCCTGCCAAGGAGGGGCACGTCCCCAGGATGTTTGCGGGCTTTATTCCGCCTGGGCACTTACCCAGGCTCCTTTAATCCGCGGCCGGATGGGACGAGCTGCTGGCACTGCTGGCAGAGGGAAGGGCCGCCCCGCATTGTCCTGCTGGTGAACACACCTCTTGAGGAGTTCCGGGGTGGGGCGGGAGCTTGGCCGGGAGCACAGGCCTCCCTTTATCCCACCTCGACATGGGGACATCGGATGGGCCCGAGGAGCCTCAGCAGTGTGCCAGCTGGGGGTGCCGGCCATCACAAACAAGGCCTCTCCAAGGAGGAAACCAGAGGCCCCTCCGGAAAGGTGGGGTGTAGGGACAAGGAGGTGTCTGGTTAGGGTCCACTTGGGAAACACAAAGAGAGAGACAGTAGCAGCCCAGGAAAGGGCCTCAAGAGGGCTCTTCCTGAAGGTGGCCTGGGAGGAACTGGGGTGGATTTGGGGGTGACCTTCAAACTATAGTCTGGGTTCTTTGCTTGGGGATGTGGGGAGAAAGGGGTTTCTCTTCTGGTGGAAAAGTTCCCGGGTAGTCTGAAAAGTATAATAGCTCATGTGCCCGACTGCTTTCCGTATGCCAGACGGAATGCCTGCTGCATGCACACATCGTCCCATAACGCCCCCCCTCCCCAATAGCCCTATGAGGTGGGGGACTGTGGTTATCCCCATTTTGCAGGCGGGTAACTGAGGCACAGCAGTGTTCATTGACATGCCCAAGGTTCTAGAGCAGGTAGATGGAGGAGCGAGGTGGGTTCTCCTCCCAGCTCTGCCTCTGAGTGACCCTGGCCAAGTCCCTTCCCGTCCCTCACCTCTGTTTCCTTATCTGCAAAATGAGGTGACCGGGCACAGCGATGTCAAAAGTCCTTTCCGAACCCCGAGGCCCCGTGATTGTGTCACAGGGACTTGCAAGGTCGTTCAGCCACAGAATAACGTTGTGGGGGCACAGCCTCTTGGGTACCGCGGTTTCCGACCCTCCTGCCCAGCTGTCCCAGGCACACCTGCTTCTGAGCACGGCTTGTAAAATCTCCTTCTGTAAATGGTATCCCCTTTCTGTGGTGTTGTTTTCCAACTCTGAGCTCAAGAAACCTTTTCTGTTCCCTGTGAAAGCTCTGCCCCCCACTCTGCAGGGTTCCTCCTTCAGTATAGCCCTAGTTACCAGCCCTCTGGTATTTCCCAAGCGTCAGTCACAGGACGTGCCCATTTCCCACAGTCCGGGAGTGGCTACGCTAAACTGGGACTTACTCCCAGCTTAGGCGCATAGTAGGTCCTCAGGGAGTGCTACTCCCCCTCCAACCTGGCTCTTCTTCCCTTTGCTTCTATTTGCGGGCAGAAGGAGGAGGAGGGCTTGGAGCGGGGCTGACTGCCTTGGGCCCATTGGGCCGGGGGCTCCCAAGCCCACCTGCTCTTAGAAGAGTTGGTGTGGACCGGCAACTCCACCCACCCAGCCCTGTGACCAACAGCAGCCTCCTTAGTCACGCCTCGGCTCTCACGCCTCGGGAGGTTTGTCCAGTGACTTTCTCACTGTGCGCACACTCTCCACCCAGGACACTCGTTTGCTCCACGTTCTCTCTCCAGTCTTCCCGGAGTGGCAGCGGGTGCAGGAGAAGGAGCGGGTTTGGATCCGGCTCCCGGAGCTGCTCCTTTGCAGCCACAGGGCCCTCTTTCGTTGTCAACTGACCGTAATCTGAGTCCCTGCCTCACGGGGGGTTGGGGTGTCAGAGGAGAGCATGCACTTGGTGTGCTGAGCACACAGCCTGGCCTGGGGCAAGGATGCAATACACACTAACAGGCACGATTGGAAAGGTACTGTTCCACTTGTGGAGTGCTGACCACTGAGGCACAGTTGGCTTCCTGTCCCCATGGCTGCCCAGCACTGTGACTTTGAGCAGGTCAGCTCCCTGAGCCTTAGTGTCACCATCTGAGATATGGGCTCTCCGCTTCAGGCGGTGAAATAAGTAAGAAGCACACAGCACGCCACCGGCAGCTCTCTCCTGTGCCCAGAGACTCTGGTAGGTATTCAGGTATCATTCATTGGACCCCACTTGGTGCCAGAGCCTCCCGTTTTCCCCCCCCGCCCCCCTCCTATTGTCAGAATAACTCTACAGGGTATTAATCTCTGTTTTCCTGGGTGCATGGTGCATGGTGGTTAAGAGCACAGAACCTGCTTCCCTGGGTTCAAATCCCAGCCCTGCGACTTTCCAGCTATAGGGCCTTGAGCAACTGTCTTAACCTCTCCATGCCTCAGTTTCCCTCTGAAAGGCAGATAGTAATCCTTAATTATACAAAGTAGTATCTTCACGGCATTGCTATGAGGAAGAAATTGAGTTAATATGTGTAAGTCTTTTTTTTTTTAAAGTAAAAAAATATATATTGTTGTAAGTATTACATATTGTTCTCCCCACCTCCCCATTGACCTCTTCTACCCCCGCCCCCGCCCCAGGCCTTCACCACACTATTGTCAGTGTCCATGTGTGATGCATATATGTATACAAGTTTTTTGGTTGATCTCTTCCCACCCACCCTCCCCTGCCTTCTCTCTGATTTTTAGAGAGAAGAAGGGAGAGGGAGAGAGAAACATTGATGTGATCGAAATATTGATCAGCTGCCTCCTGCAGGCATGCCTGTAACCTGGGCATGTGTCCTTGACTGGGAATCCAACTGGCAACTTTTGGTGCATGGGATGACGCCCAACCAGCTGACCCACACTGGCCAGGGAGATATGTGTAACTCATAGGACAATACCTGCCTAATAACAATGCTCTCTAAATGAGAACTATTATTGTTATGTTACTAACAAGGTGAATATTATTGTTATTACCAATGAGGTGAATGACTGAACTCCAAAGCCCATGTTTATTCTATTCCACTAGCAGCCTCCCTCCCACTTAGAAACCCTTCTGTGTCTTTTGGGCCCTACTCGGGGCCTGGGACTGCGCCTCCCCTGCTGCCTCTCACCGCTGGGGTCCCCAGACTCGCCCCAGCAGGCTCACCTCCTCTCCTGCCTTCCCTAGGGAGAGGCCACCACTGACCTCCCCTCCTCCCGGCCTCCCCTGGAAATACCCCATGACTGGCCTGGTTCTTCCTTCCAGAATACTCGTCCAGTCCCATGCTCTTCTTCCAGACCCTGAGGCAGCTCCTGCCTGTTGTACGTGAAGTTCTTAAGTAAAGGGACAGGATGCTGCTGCTGTGCAAACAGGTGGCAGTGCTGCCGAGCCTGAGCCTTCCAACTCCTGCCACCTCGGGGAGCCTGACCTCCCTGGCCCTAGACCCGGTCTTCAGGCTGGTCCTCCATGGCTGTGTGCCGTCAGGCCAAGGATCCCAGCCCTCTCGAGGCAGTTCCCTCTGCCGCAGTGCCTGGTTGTGGAGGGTGAAGACATACCACGCTATTTACTTGGCTGAACAATGGCTGCCCTTCAGGACCCAGGCTGCTTCCTGCTTCCTCTCGGGAGCCTCCTGGGAGCCGTCCAGCGCGGGCATCTCGCCTTTCTCTCTGGATCCCGTGGCACCTTTCACGGACCTTTCTCTTCCAACAACGTCGTCTTTGTTCTCAGTCCTCCGTCTATACTATCGTGTGTGACTGAGTATGTTTATTTCCAGCTGGTTTCACCTCACATATAATATTTGGTGCTGGGCATAGAGTAGCGAGGTAAAAGGTATGTGTTCATCAGCTTAGGCCAGTGGTCGACAAACTCGCGAGCCACATGCGGCTCTTTGGCCCCTTGAGTGTGGCTCTTCCTAAGCCTTAGGAGTACCCTAATTAAGTTAATAACAATGTACCTACCTATATAGTTTAAGTTTAAAAAATCTGGCTCTCAAAAGAAATTTCAATCGTTGTACTGTTGATATTTGGCTCTGTTGACTAATGAGTTTGCCGACCACTGGCTTAGGCTCTTTAAAAAATGAACGTGTTTTCATCTCCTTTTTCAATATTGAGGCACTGGAGCAGATGTAAATCGGGTTCATTGATGAATCTTTTCTCATTGGTTTGCCTGTTGTCCAGGGAAAAGCGAAATTTAAACGATTTGGGTATATTTTGGAAATACATCTTCACTCACTTTTTTAAAAGTCACTCTTTTTTTAAAAAAATATGTTTTTTTTATTGGTTTCAGAGAGGGAGAGAGAGATAGAAACATCAATGATGAGAGGGAATCATTGATTGACTGCTTCCTCCATGTCCCCCATGGGGGATTGAGCCTACAACTCGGGCATGTGCCCTGACCAGGAATTGAACCATGACCTCCTAGTTTATAGGTCAGTGATCAACCACTGAGCCACGCCAGCCTGGGAAAAAAAAGTCATTCTTTATTTCCTCCGTTCTACATTTTTTGGGAACCCGGGGTGTGCCTAACACTAGCACTGTCCTAGGCACAAAAGTAAGTAATTATTCTGAAGTTTAGGGGATCCTTGGGTGTGACATTTGCCCGTCTGCAGAGAGAGGTCTGGATGCCATGTAGTCCACTCTGTCGGCGAGTTTCTCCTCCATGGGTCTGTTTGGGTCCTGACAGTTCCTGTTCTTGGGTAGTTTCCAGTTTGCTGAGGGTGTGTGGGGGGCAGTGAGGGTCCCGGGTGAGTGGTTCCTGTACCAGGCCCCAGAGTGGGGCTCTGGGCTTTGCCTTGGGAGGGAGGGAAAAGGGGGGAAAAAATGACAAAAAAAGAAATGCCAAACTTTTCCCCTCGGGGAGGAAGGGATGCTCACAGTCCTCTTTCATTCATTCCATCTGGGTGGGAAGGTCAGATAGACTGTCAGTCAACATGTCAACCAAACAAACACAGTGATAGAAAGGAATGGAAGGGCCCACTCAGACAGGGCTGCCTGGGAAGGCTTCTTAGAGGTGGCATTATTGCTGAGAGCTGATAGACAGAGGGCAACAGCCATTCAAAATGTGGACAGACATGTGGGCAGGGATGAGTCGCAGCATGGCATCCTGGGCAGGGGAGCTAACTGTGTGAGCAAAGGCTGTGAGGTGGGAGTTAAGTTGCCGAGTTCTGAGAACTGAAGAAAATAAGGCTGCAGAGGTGTTTGGATGCATTCTGGTGTTGGTGGCCAGACGTGGCAGGGATTGAGCCAGAGAGTGACAAGACTGGATTTATTTATTTTGTCTTAATTTTAATACTTTGTAATGGAAAAGTGGCGAGCAGGAAGTAGCGGGCAGAAGAACGGAGAAAGCCACCAGTTGCAGAAGTGTGGAGAGAGTGAGGGGCTGAAAGAGCGAGATGTCAGTGGTTCCCACGGGACCATGATGGGGACAAATGCAGAGATGTGGGCTTTTGGAAACCCAGTGGCGAAGGTCCAGGCCATTGACTGTGAAAGCTGGAAGCCCAAGGATCAGTTTTCCCTTCCATGTAGAGCATGGAGAGTGAGCCTCGGGGAAGAATCCTGGCGCATCAGCCAGACGCATCCTGAAATCTTGCCACGGGGTTTCTACTGGTTAGACATTCTCAGGAGACTTCATTTTGGGGAGAACGTAGAAGGAAGCAAAGGGGCTCACACTCCTGGAGCCCTGTCCTGTTCCGGGGAGCCCACTAAAATGAGGTCCCAAGGCCCTTGCCCAGTCCCCCGACCTCATTGAGGCTCCTCTGTGTGGGGTCTATGGACAAGAAGCTGGAGCACACTGTCCAGCAAGGGCCCTCTACAGCAGCGGCTGGGCGGGTGTCTGGCCCACACCCTGCTTCATCCGGGAGCACCGTGATGGAGGCAGCAGTGGCTCCCAGGTAACTGAACCCTACAGACCATCCACAGAATCCTTTCTGCCCTTGGTGCCACCTGCGTCTCCCAGGACTGGAGCAGAGCTGTCCAAGGGCTGCAGGACGCCCGGGCCGGGAGAGTTTTCCCTCTCCGTGATGATGATTATACTAATGAGAATGAAACAGGAGCAGGAGACCGAGGCTTGGGTTATCCATTCCCCGGAAAGGAGAATTGGCTGCTGCTGCACTTCTCCAGTTACCAGCTGGGAATGAGAGGGGAGGCCCATTGAGACCAGCTGGGAATGAGAGGGGACCAAGCAGTGGGCCAGGGCTCAGGTGGCCCACGTCCAAGCCTGGCACAAACCAGGGACCCGGGAGTCCTGTCCGTTTAGGAACGTCTTGAGTGTCGTTTTGCTCATCTGTGAAATGGGGGAGTAGTGTTGATGGGAATGATGCTGCCGTCGTGATGGTGATTTGAGACTCAGATAAGGTCACGGGTGCCAAGGCACTCCGAGGCACTCCGAGGGCCCCACCACACACTTCTCTTTGTTAGGACAAGCCAGCCTTGGGAGGTAGGGGCCTGGCTGTGAACCCTGCGAGCAATCCCAGTGAAACAGTTCTCTCTCAGTTGGTTCTTTTGTGAACACTCACTCGGTGCCCACTCCTACAAGATGCTGGTGTTACGGTGACTAATAAGATGCTGTCAGGTCCTGGTGAAACTCATGGAGGTGGCTGACATAGAAACAAATAACAAAGTATACATATTGCAAAGAAGTCGTTCTCCAACCCCTGCAGGAGTCCAGGGAAAGGTGTTTGGGGCAGAAGGAGTGGCAAGGGCAGAGGCTTGGGATGTGTGAAGTAGCGTGGAGAGAGCAGTGGGTGGTCTCCGAGCCTTGTCCTTATGCCAGAGCATCCTCGGGGCAGAGAGGTTCAGCTCTTACTGTCTAGTATTATAACCATGGCCGTACCGCAGCTTGTGTTGTGACCTATCAATTTTCTGACTGACACCCAAAATATTCCAAGTGGGTCCCCATTTATCACTCCCCCCCACCAGCATTCCTCCAACAAAATCTAATGGGTTGTAATATTGGGGTGATTGATAATGGTTTATTTTTTTTTCCCTATGATCTTCATACCCAGATGCTGGGAATGGGGGGAGTGTCTAGAAACAATTTTCAAGTCTCCTTCGGGCCTTTCACATCAATCCCTAGATAAACCCCCAGGCTGGTCCCTTGTGGGGTCTGCGGGCTTTAGGAGGAGACCCAGGAGGCCGACTCTTCCTTCCCGGGCAGCTGGACTCGGACCACGCTGGGCACTCCGTGGCCTCCACGCTGCTCTGTGGCTCCACTTCTCAGCCGGGTTCATGTAGTTACTGTTAATGCTTGTTGACTTTCAATATTTTAATGCTTGTCTATACTTTGAATTTTTCTGTAAGAAAAATTTTTAGAATGACTTTTGTATTAAGGGCTAGTAAGAGATTCTGATAAATACATTCTTGATAATTTTAGGGTGTTTTTTTTTTGAGGGGTGTCTTCTTTCTGGTTGTAAAAGCAAAAACAGCCCTGTGGTTTGGCACAGTGGATAGACCGTCGGCCTGAGGACTGAGGAGTCCTGAGTTCGGTTCCAGTCAGGGACACGTGCCTGAGTTTCGGGCTCGATCCCTAGTAGGGGGGGTGCAGGAGGCAGCCAGTCAACAATTGTTTCTCATCACTGATGTTTCTATCTCTCCCTCTCCCTTCCTCTCTGAAATTAATAAAAATATATATATATTTAAAGGCAAAAACAACTGAAAAAAACCTGAACTTTATCCCCAGCATGGAAGAGCAAACACTATCAACATTTTGGAATTTTTTTTCTTACAGTCATTTTCCCTCTTTCTTGCAGGCAGGTATGATTTCGCTGTGTGCACAGTTTTTCTATCCTGCCTTTTCCCACTTCTTGTAAAATTCTGTTGTAAAATTATCCTCTCTTCCTTCATTTAAAATGCTTCGTGAACATACGTTTTAAACAGTTGCATCAAACGGTTAGAACCACAGCTTACTGACCGTTCATTTCCTGCACGTGTTGAGGCTGTGTTCCTTTCCTCCCTCTGGTAAACAGTGCTGCATGGAACATCTTCGTCTCCTGGGAGGGTGACGACAGCAGCGCGTCCCTGATGCATTTGTCTTCGGGGCAAGTGGGTGTCGATGCGAAGGCTCCTTCTTTTAGGAGTCTCTTCAGGGTGCCTCTGTGACTTGTTCTGTCCTCCTTCAGCTGGGACCTCTGCTCCTGGGTGGAGGTCCAAGAATGAGCGTCTCGTTCCATTTATCTAAAGACAATTCTTTTTCCTCTTGTCTCCTACATACTCACCCACAGTATTCCTGGTTAACTGACTTCCTAATATTTGTAGCCAAGGCCAGAGTAGCCCCCTAATTTTTAAAGTTTAGAACTACAGGGGATGGTGTTGAATTCCGCAGTATTTTTTAAATCCCCTCTTCTGGCCACCCAGTTGTGTAGACTCCGCTGTCTCCATTCACTTTCTGAGTAGTCCTTAAGGCCTGAATTCAAATTCTCAGTCTACGACTGAAGAGCCACGTGACCACGGTCAACCTGATACCGCTCTCTGGGGCTCCGTGTACTCATTGAGACCAGGGGGTTGTGATGGGAACCGCTTAGCTGGGAGGCTGGGAGAATTTACTGACCTGTCACACGGGTGACGTGCAGGGCATGTGCCAGTGTCATTGTTCCCTAAAGGTTTTGACGCTGGGTCCTGACAAAGGGGCATGTGGGCCACTTCTCAGGCACTGGATGTTCGTGACAAAGCGGTACCACGGTCTGCCACACCTGGGGGGATTGGTTGTGATGGAGTCCATACTCCTTGCTTTCATTTATGGGGAAACGGAGGCCCACAGGGGAGAAGGGACTTGACCGAGGTCACCTGTCGGAATATAAGGTGTGCCAACACAGGGCTGCTCCGCTGGGCAGGCAGCTGGAAGGCTGATGGAGCCCCTTCATGAGCCTGCTGGGTGCTTGCTTGATGTCCAGACCTTGGGCAGGTGGGCTCAGGGTGGGGCTCAGCTGATGCTCCAGATCCCACTTATTGCCTGTTGAGCCCCCAAGTCAGTCCCAGACCAGCTAGGGAGCTGTGGCAGGTTAGGAACACCACATACAGGGTGGGGTCAATGTAGCTTTACAGTTGTTTGTATGGAAAGTAATACAATAATTAATACATAATAATTCAAGGATAGACGATGTGTTTTGCGTACTCACCACTGTAAAGCTACTTTTGCCCCACCCTGTATCCCTTATATTTTCTGTTGTACCAGGCAGGTGATCTTTTGTCCTCCCTCTCCCCCCAGCACATGCCTGTGTGCCTCTTAAGCCAATTGGAAATTCATACGTTCTCCCCTGGCACCAGAGCCCGAGGCGTCTGCCAACCTGTGGGTTTCTTTTCCGTGTGGCTCACCATCTGGAGTGGCCACCTGGCCTCCTTGTGGGCTGTGTGTGGGCGCGCGTGCGCCATGTCCCAGGGCCAGGGTATTGTGTCCCCTCTGTGCTTGAATGGCTGGCTGAGCCGGGGCACAGAGGACAATGCCCAGAGCCCTCCCGGCAGTCTGAATGAATAATTCATATTGTATCTGCCGCCTTCCAGGGCTTCCCAAAATAGCTGTTTTAATTGCTTATTTGTTTCACTGCTGACTTGGACTGGCAGCCTTCAGCTCAGAGCACTTCAGTGGTTTAGGTTGACTTGTAGGTAGAGCTCCCCTTCAAGTCTATTTATTTTTTTCCTTTTGAAAGAAAGATGGGGAAAAGAATCTTTCGAGAAAGAACCCCTTCAAAAAAGCCGTACTTTGCAGAGGCGAAACCCATCTTTTCAACGCCTGCGTGCGGCTCCTTTGTGATTGGTTTCTGTAGGCCTCTGTGGCCCTGGCGAATAAAGAAATAGCAGTCAGATGGACCGACCAGGCGAGCGTCTTGGTGGCATCAGTCTGGCCTCGTGGTGCCACCAGCAAATGCTTGGGCGTCTGCAGCTTCCAGCTCCTCAGACGCAGCCAGCAGCGGCATCAAGGAAAGGTATCAGGAAGGCCCTACCTGCCCAGGGGAGCGGCCTGGAGGATGGCCCTGCCCTGCTGCCTGGGGGATTTTAGGGAGGTGGCAGTGCCAGTTGCCCAGGGGCTCTGGCAGGATG
Organism: Myotis nattereri; assembly: GCF_964212035.1. Classification (NCBI taxonomy): domain Eukaryota; kingdom Metazoa; phylum Chordata; class Mammalia; order Chiroptera; family Vespertilionidae; genus Myotis; species Myotis nattereri. The sequence continues at coordinate 102,472,233 of NC_138080.1, forward strand.
CCTCCAGCGTGACATGCATGGCCCAGCTTCAGAAAGGCTTCTTTCAGAGGTCCTGGTATAAGGACCTGGAAAAGCGGGGCGTTTGGAGCCCCTATGTATGCATACGGGGCCACCAAGAGGTAGCGAGACGTCGTTGGAAGGGCCTGAGCAGATAGCAGCCATGTGTGGTTTACAGCGTGAGATGACAAGTGTCATCTGAAGACACAGAGAGCGCCCAGAAGACCCCGTGTGGTTGCAGAGATGGGGCCATGGGCTTTGGCGTCTAGTTCTGCACCTGCAGCTGAGCCAGGCTGCCTGTAGGCCAGGTGCAGGCAACACCCCTACTGCCCCCACCCCAGCTCTCCTCAGCCTTGTGTTTACACTCGCATGCAAAGGGAACATGGCCCATTTAATGTGACGGGAAAGAAAATGATGTTTATTGAAGACCTACTCTGTGCAGACTGGTTGAGAACCTGAGTTCCCAGATCAGATCTAAATGCCGGCTCTGTGCTTCCTGGCTGTGTGACCTCGGGCCCGACAGTTTGCTGTACAACATGCCATGTTGTGCCGGCAGCAGCCTCATACAGCTCGTGTTTGCCGGCTCTCTTGATTGCATCAGGTTTCCACGTGCTTTATTTCATCTCGTATTGTTTTGTAATATACTGTGCAGGTCTGCCGCCTGGGAGCAGCAGGCTGTACCATCCAGCCTAGGTGCGTGTAGGCTGTCCCATCCAGCCTAGGTGCGTGTAGGCTTTACCATCCAGCCTAGGTGTGTGTAGGCTGTCCCATCCAGCCTAGGTGCGTGTAGGCTTTACCATCCAGCCTAGGTGCGTGTAGGCTGTCCCATCCAGCCTAGGTGCGTGTAGGCTTTACCATCCAGCCTAGGTGTGTGTAGGCTGTCCCATCCAGCCTAGGTGCGTGTAGGCTTTACCATCCAGCCTAGGTGTGTGTAGGCTGTCCCATCCAGCCTAGGTGCGTGTAGGCTTTACCATCCAGCCTAGGTGCGTGTAGGCTGTCCCATCCAGCTCTGTGATGAGTGCACTCTGTGATGTCCACACAACAGTGAAATCGCCCTGCGATACATTTCTTAGACCGTATATCCCTGTTGTTAAGCGGCACACGACGGTGCCACATTTCTCTATCCATTCAGCTATGAGTGGACATTTGGGTTGTGTACAGCTTGCGGTTATTACAATCGGCATAACATTGATTTTAAGAAGCACCACTGTTTTGTGTGCCACTAAGAAAGGACAAAATGCTCCCAACTAAGCCCAGAGTTTTTAAATTAACTAGAATGGTTATTACTCATTGAAATAAACCTTTCAAACTTAGATTTTTTTTTTTAATACATACAAAAAAAATAAAAGCAAAGAAATACATAAATAAAACCAAGCTCCATTGTTCCTAAAACGCCTTCCTATTCTAAATCCAATTCTTTGGAGTCACAAATGATGGCTGTCTGTGCTTTTTGATGTTGTCCCTGGTGCCCTCAAGAGTGGTGGTGTGGCAGCGCTGTTATGAGGACCAGAGGAATTCAAAGCTTGGGAGCTGGGCCCTGAGGCCAGCGTGGCAATTATGCAGAGTTAGCCTACTTTGCACTCCTGCTCCTGGAATGCTGCTAAACGGGTTGCTCCCCGCCTCCTCCGCCCTTCCCCGCAACCATCTGGTTTCCAGGGGTTAAAAGTGCTCCGCAGTTGTCTCTGTGATTTTATCCCAATGACACCTTTCATGTCTGTGCACACAGAGGCCGCCACAGCTCCTGGCTGACAGCGTTGTAAGGTGTCAGCAGTGGTAACACACATACCCCCATTTCGGAGATGTTAAGACGCATTTACAAAGGTGCAGCTTGGAATGGTGGAAAGAGAGTCTACAGAAGGGACCCTGAATAGTGCCACGTACTTGGTTTATACTCAATGAGATTTAGCTTTTATTATTCATCATTATTACTATCACTGTTAGGCATCAGTTGTCTTGTTGGTTAAATGAGGGTGGTAGTATTTGGGAATGACTTCTTTTATGTATAGCAGATGGTGCAATGCCTCGTACTTAATTGGCCTTCAGTGAAAGACGTCTTAATTATTATTTCTTTGCAATCTCACAATGCCCCTATGGGACACGCAGGCCAGATAGTAGACTTCAGAAGGCGAACTCTGCAAGGGAGCCCCAGAGACCTTATATTCCAGATGGGAAGCCCAGAGAGGGTACATGCCCTGCCCAAGAGTGTGGCTGATCTGGTGGCAGGATTCAAATCCAGACCCTGTCAATCCCCTCCCAGTGCTCCGTTTAGCCTGTGCTGCCATGGAAGGGGCGCGAGGTGAGGCAGGATTCTGGAGACACCTCCGCAGTCAATTCCATTTCTAGCAGGAACAGCTCCTCAGGCTGCATGCCTGGGGTAAGAGTCGGAGCTCAAGAAACAGAGAAATGGCCAAATTCCAGGCAAGGGTGTGCTGCAACTTTTGCTCTTAGTGCTGGGTGCTCCCAGACAGCCCAGCCCCTGGGAAGACTCTTGGAAACCCAGATCATGGGACTGGACCCCATGAAGCTGGGGGTTGAGTGCCCTCAGGCTCCTAAATCCTGAAAGGAGGAGCTCTGCATGCCTGCCTGCCCAGGGTGTGTGGCAAGTGCTGTGCTGAGTCACTCCCAGGTACCAGTGCTTTGAATCCTGTGAGAACCCGCGAGGCAGATTTCCCTTCCTGCTCTATACCTGTGGGGACACAGGCTTAGAGCTGGGGAAAGGATGTGCCCAGCTAAGAAGGATGGGAACTGGGAGTCCTATTTGGTTCTGTTGGCCCTTTCTGTTGAGCACAGAACTATATTTTTGTTTGTTTTTTGTTAATCCTCACTGGAGAATATTTTTTCCATTGATTTTTGAGGGAGGGAGGGAGGGAGGGAGGAAGGGAGGGGGAGAGAGAGAGAGAGAGAGAGAGAGAGAGAGAGAGATGTGAGAGAGACAGATCAATTGGTTGCCTTCCACATGCGCCCTGAATGGGCCGGAGATTGAACCTGCAACTCAGGTATGTGCTCTTGACCGGGAATCCAACCTGTGACCCTTCAGTGCGTGGGCCAACGCTCCAACCATTGAGCAGTACCGCCAGGGCTGGGCACTCGACTCTGCTCTTGGATTTTCAGGAAATTACTCTCCAATGAGCATAATGAAGGGCCTATCTCCCAGCATTTTCTCTGCATGAATGGGAGCTTCATAGTTTCCTATGGGTTCAGTGATAATTATTCTTCCAGTCTAATGAGGTTATAGCTATTTTATAACTCATGTAACCCAGAAAAGGCTAGCAGTAGCTATCTCTCGGAGGCTGTTCAGATACTCACCGCCTTTCAGATGGATCCTAACCCCGCCCCAGGCTGACTTGGTCTCTTGGTGTCATGCGTGTGGTGCAGGTCTGGGGCTGGTCCCCAGGGTTTAGCCTCAGCCCTGCCACTGCCCCTGGGTGGCCCTGGACAGGTTTTTATCTCTGTGCCTCGTTTTCTCACCAATGAAACAAAGGGATTAGAGTCTTAATCCTCACCCAAGGATATGTGTTGTTTCTGTTTTTAAGTATTATTATTGATTTCAAAGAGGAAGGGAGAGGGAGAGAGAGATAGAAATATCAGTGATGAGAGAGAATCATTGATGGCTGCCTCCTGCACGCCCACACTGGGGATCAAGCCTGAAACCCAGGCACGTGCCCTGACCAGAATCAAACCGTAACCTCCTGGTTCATAGATCAACGCTCAACCATGGAGTCACACCAGCTGGGTGAGGATATGCTTTTTATATTATTTTATTGATTTTAGAGAGAGAAACATCGATGTGAGAGAGAAACATTGATCAGTTGCCTCCCGTGCATGCTCTGACTGGAGATTGAACCCGCGCCCTAGGTATGTGCCCTGACCTGGAATTGAACCCGCAAACTTTTGGTGTATGGGACGATGCTCCAATTAACTGAGCCACCCGGCCAGGGTTCACTTCTAACATTCTTTAATGCTCCTGCATCAGGGGCCTCATTTGGATAGCAGTGAAAAAGATGATAATGAATTGGCTCACATTTATTGCATTCACATCACTTAGCAAAGTGTTGTTTCAGGAATTACCTCATTTGATCATCAAAGGACACTGTGAGATAGGTCTGAATGGTGCCTACCTGGAAGGGGTGTTATCAGGGCCAAGTGAGTTAACGTCTGTAAACTGCTTGGATTAGTTCCTGGCACATAGTGAATGCTCAATAAATGTTTCGGTAGTTTTTTTTTCTTCTATATTTGCACATGTGAAAACTGAGCTACAGAGAGTTTAACTATTTTCTCCAAGGTCACACAGCTGGAAAGTGACAGAGCCTGGATTCAAACCCAGGGAGTCTGGCTCCAGGGCCCTCAGTTAACGGCTGCTCAGTGCTGCATCTTGATAAGACGAGAGGCAGGAGTAACACTTTGGACAGCAGGGGGACTGTCTACCTGCCCCACCCTGTAGTAGACAAAGGTGTCTACAGGCTGAATTTGGCCCTCCTGTAGTCAGTTGGCCATTCCTACTTGAGTCCATGATCTGGTTCACAAGAGCTGTAATCTTAAATCCCAATAAGCGAGCCAGGGAGAGGAATAGCAGCCCAGATTCAGCATGGTGTCAGTGAGCTGGAGGCAGCGAGACATGGGGAAGGCGGTGGAGGAAGGGGACAGGCCCAGGTTTGAGGCGTGTGAACCCAAGAACTCAGGAGGGCAAATGAAGGTGAGCCACTGGTTTGAAGAGAGGAAGGGGACTGACTGGGAGAACAGCAGTCTGGAACCTTCCCTCCAGCTCTCTCCCGCCTCTTCTTTTCCCTAGAAAAGAATTCCAGGAGTGGGAGTGACTAGGCCAGGAGTGTTTCTGGATAAACCCGCCCAACCAAATCAGCGAAGCAAGGAGAACTAGGGGTCGAAAAACCAGAATGTTGAGACAGGTGTTTTGAGCGTGGAGGGAGGTAATGGGGAGATTTTCAGAGACAGAGAACTTGGAAATTCCTGGTGTGACCACCTCCCTCAGAGAGCAGATTTTGAGAGCCGAGTCCCTTCCAGCTGCCATTTCCCATCTTCTCTGGTTTAATTTCCAAGGAGAGAGTCAGAGACCAGCTTCCCGGGAAAGGGCTTTGGGGATGCACAGAGCTTGTAGGCTAGGTGCCTGGACAGTAACTTTGCTTCCGTTTCCCCGTCGTGAAAATAGGCAGGTAATACCTACCTTACAGTAACAGCTAATGTCGGTTGAGCCCTGCGAGCCATGGGCTCAGCACTGCTCATTTGGACCAGGTGGTCACTCTGAGCAGCCCCTTGCACAGGAAGAAGCAGATTTAGGCAGGGTGGGTTCATGCCCCAGGGGACAGAGAGAGGCAGGGACAGCCTGCACGGACCCAGGGGGCTGACGCTGCAGCCTGTGCGTTTTAACCACCACTGGGTATCTCTTGGGATGAAGAATGATGATGATGACGGTGATAATATGATGATCGCTAACATCTCAGTCCTGAAAGTGACCCGATTCTCACGGTACACAGAGCACAGATGTCACTCAATAGGTTGCGTTGACTTCCCTCATTTTACTGAGGGCTTTTCCGTGCCAGGCCGTGTGCTCAGCACTTTATGTGGGTTATCTCACTTAATCCCCACAACACCCTTATGAGATTGAGATTTCTCAGTTTCACAGAGAAGGAAACGCCTCCTAACCAGGTTACGTAACACCACCCACGGTGGTGCAAGGGGCGGAGCGTGGGATTCAGCCGAGTTTCACTGCTTTCTGAGCCTCCTGGGTAGCATCGGCCCTGTCTCCCCATTAACCGTGAAATCCATCACTGTTCCCTTTCTTCTCCAGCCTCCCCTGAGTACACCCCGTTGCCTCTGTCTCCCTCTTCTCCCCGTTCCTTGGCCTTTCAGTCTGTACAGCAGACGCAGCACCTTATTAGCTGTCCTTGCATCCGCTGATTTTCTGTGATCCACGGTCTCAGGTCGGGTAACTGCCGCATATACTGTCACCTTCCTGCTTTCAGGGCAAGCCTTGACTCTCTGGCCTGACCCCAGAGAGTCTTTTTTCTGAATTAACAGTGCTTGGCTGAAATGACCATGTCAGTTCACGTCCAGGCTGGGGTGTCTCCCCGGCTGCAGCATGAGGGCCGGGCGCTGTCTCGTCCACTCTGCAGCTGGCGTTTATTGATGGGGTTCACCTGTGTGTCGTGTGCTCCGCCCTCCCGGCAAACTTGGGAGTAGGTTACTTTTATCATCCCCAGATTTGTTAAAATGAATGAATGAAAGTGTTTGAACGGAACTCAGTTAAGGGAAGGAAGGAGAGCCCACTCCGGTCTCCAAGGTGTGGAAGTGAAGGGGCTCCCCGGAAATGGTTCTATGGGAGGCAAAGGCACGTGATGGGTGTGAAATCGGAGGTATGGGAACTACACGTGTGAAACACCCCTGGGCCGGAAGAACCGGCGGGAGAGGTTCGGCTGAAAGTTTGGACAGTTCTTGGCATGGAGTCTGGAGGGCCTTTTAGAAAGTTGTCCCTCCCAGCGGGCCCCTGGAGAGCGCCGGGCCGGGGCCAGCATCCTGCTGGACTCGATAAAGAGGTTACTGTGGGAAGTGTTGGGATCGCTCGGGAAGCACCAGAAACATGAAAGATACGTTCTGCGTTCCTCAGGCCCCAGAGAATCACCACCCAGTGTTAGACTTGGCAGACGCCTTCCCGCTTCTCCTCTGAGCTGCCTCCTGAGAAAAGACACACTGTCTGAATGCTGAATGCCTGCCCACCCGCCGTGGCAGCCTGCTTCCGGGCCCTCTCCCACAGCCCATGGAGCTGGGAGCGGGACAGGTGTGCCCGTGTGCCCGGTGTAGGGTGATCTGGCAGGACCTACCTGTATCCAAGGCGACGCTTCCGGGCCCCTTTTCCAGGAGGGCCTGTTGTGAAACATCCTGGAATGTTTGTGTCCCTTCACAGGTTGGTAATTAAGCAGAGGCAGAACGAGTTCTCGCTCAGCACCCTCTCTACCCTCCCTCCCTTTCGCCCTTCCAGCCTTTGGGTCATTTGATTTCATATTGGGGTTTTCCGCAGCCCAGGCCATGGAGGCTGGAGCCTGGGATTGCACCGGCCTAGGGTGGGGTGATCACTTCATCACAGGGGGTGGGGGTAAGCCCCCCAAGTCCTGGCCACATCTGAAAGCTGACATCTCTTCCCAGCTCACATTCTTGGCGCTTGCCCAAAGGGAAACATTACAAACCAGAGAAATACCCGCAGTTTCCCAGGGGGCACTGGTTTAAACAGTTCCTCCCTGGCAGGAAGGGGTGTGTGTGTGTGTGTGTGTGCGCGCGTGTGCGCACATGCACGTGTGTATACGTATGTGTGTTTAAATCCCCGTGCAGCTAAAATCGCTCCTCTTCCTCCTGTCTGAACGGCACGTCTCTGCACACTGAATAATTCATCTCCCTCTTGGCATTTGTTCCTGAGAGGTTCTCGCTGTCCAGGTTTCTTGTAAGTTGCATAGTCTCCCAATGGAAGCTTTTCTCTTTCCCATGGAAGAGCTCTGGGCGGCCGGATATCAGCCCCCTGGCTTCCCCCATGATCCCTTTGAAGGGAACCCTGAATATCAAACCAAAGCTGTCCTTTCTCCTCCTGCCCTCCCCTTCTAACTTTGGGTCCTCTTTATTCACTTTGTTATTGTTATTTTTTTTTTTAGCCCTCTTAGGCACAGTGTCTGCATTTGCTGCAAGTTGGAGTCAGCATCTTCCCCCATCCACATGTCGGCCACAGTGATGCTTGTAGCCAACATTATTTCAGTTCTGAATTCTCAGTGGCCGAGGCTGGGACAGTCCATGGGCCATGTTTTGCTGGAAAAGTGGTTGCATTGTTGATGCTTCCCTCTGCCCCTCCCCGCTCCTCATGTCACACACACAGAGCTCAGTGAATCACTTGTGTCGACTTTGAAACACTTAGCTGCCTTTTCATTAAGTAGCCTGTGTTACCCACGTGTGCTGAATATGCTCCTAGGAAGGCGTAGAAGCTGAAGGTGCAAGTGGGCCAGAGCTCCATGCCTTGGGCCTGCTGCAGGCTTCCCTGTGGTCCCACTTGGTCCTCTGTATCTCTGGCGTAGCTGACGCTGCGTTCCAGATTGTTCTGAGACTCACAGGGTCTCGTGAATTTTTGTTAGCAAAGCCCAGGTTTGGGAATCAGGCAGTACTTCAGGTTATACTGCTAGGATTGACCAACTCTGTCAGTGGTTCTCAACCTTCCTAACGCCGCGACCCTTTAATACAGTTCCTCATGTTGTGGTGACCCCCAATTTCATTGTTACAAATTGAACATAATTAAAGCATAGTGATTAATCACAAAAACAATATGTAATTATGTGTTTTCCGATGGTCTTAGACGACCCCTGTGAAAGGGTCGTTCGACCCCCAAAGGGGTCTCGACCCACAGGTTGAGAACCGCTGAACTCTGTGATGTAGCTGTGATGATGCTCTCCAGAGAGGAAACATGTTGTATATGATTTGCTTTCTAGGCCTAGATTTAGCCTTTAATAAGTTATTTTAATTATAATTAGCAAGTGAACATTACAGAAAAATTAATTTTAAAAAGGATAAAAAACTTAAATTTCATTGAAATCTCTGTACTGAGATAACCTTCTAATGTCTATCTTCCTAATTTTTCTTCTACACACATAACACACACACACACACACACACACTCACACACACACTTTTTCGGGCAAAATATACATAATAGTGTCCTGTATATCCTCTCTTTCAACAGTGTTGTCTTTCGCATAGCATCCCTCCCTTTTAGCAAATTGAAAGCATCCTTCCATTTTAGCAAAATATAGAACACATTGTTACTTTTTGTTCCTACATATACATGATCGTATGCACCCATTCCACAGATACTTATTGAGAGCGAATTGTGGGGGGCACAGGGCTCCCTTGCTCAGGTGCACACCATTGATGAAATTATTTCGTCAGTCCCCAGTGAGGAATTTTGAAAGGTGATAATCCTCACACATATTCCGGGCAGCGGTCGGGAAGGGACATAGCTTCTTGGTTTTCTGGGTTGCAAACTGATTGTGTCATAAGATTTATATCTCCACAGCCGGGCTGGGGGAGTGCAGGGTGAGGAATGAGCCCGAAGGAGCGGTCTGAGTGTGGTTGGTGTGAGCATGCCTGTTCCGTCACAGCTTACCTGTCCTCAGTGATGGAGTGGCTCACCGTGTCCGCCTGGGGGCAGAGTTCCTTCAGGGGCCCTTTCAAAGATTTGCTGGATGAAATGACGTGGGATGAGCTTTGGCTCTTTGGCATTGGTTCATTCTCCATAAGGAAGAGGGAACAAACACTGAGAGATGTTGGAGTGGGGGAGACAGCGCTGGAAGCGGCCTTCTGTTTCTGAAATCTGAGCAGAGTATTGGGTGGGCTGCAGGCAGCCTCGCAGGAACTTTACCCAGACCTACCCAGACCAACACAGGTGTCCCTGGAACTAGCGAGCGAAGAGCATTCTTAGCTGAAGAAAGGCCCCATCCATCACCTGCGTGATTTGCCTAGGGCAGGGGTGGGCAAACTTTTTGACTCGAGGGCCACAACGGGTTCTTAAACTGGACGGAGGGCCGGAACAAAAGCATGGATGGAGTGTTTGTGTGAACTAATATAAATTCAAAGTAAACATCATTACATACAAGGGTACGGTCTTTTTTTTTTTTTTAGTTTTATTCATTTCAAACGGGCCCGGATCCGGCGGCCGTAGTTTGCCCACCCCTGGCCTAGGGGCTCAGGAGATGCATTGAAGATGTCAGCTTTCAAGAGGACCTTTTAGCTCACTGCAGCGGCTGTGGCGACACATTGCCTTTCTTAAAATCCCAGCTTGGTCTTTGACACTGAGAATATTATTTAGTCTTTCTTAGCCTCAGTTTCCCTGTGTGGGAAATGGGATAATAGTAACTAATGTTTTGTTGTGCACTCATTTGTAGCGGGATCTGTGCTAAATGTTCTTATAAGCATGGCCTTATTTAAGCCAACCGACACCCCGGTGAATGATTATTGTCCCCACTTCACAGATGAATATACTGAGTCTCTCAGAGAGGTTAAGTTGCCGGACTCACACAGCTAATGGAAATCACGCTTATTGAACCACCATTTAGTGGTGATTAGCCTATTGCATATCATATATACCTCATCCTCATTGTCTCCTACAATGGAGCAGTAAATTTCCAACTAACAGAACTTTTGAGCCAGAGTGCCAGGAATTCAGTCAATCGGTATTTGTACAGCCTACCAGACCGTGGATATGCAGAGCTCATAAATGCACCAGGTCTCTCCACCAGGGGCCCTTCAGTCTTTCTTTCCCCCAGGTATTTTGCTTCAAGTTTGATTTGGAAGGAGATTGCACAGGATAAGAGAGAGGGTGGGTTCCTTCGGCTTGAAGGGAAGTTCTTTAAAAAACAACAACAAAAACCACAAAGTTTTTATTGATTTTAGAGAGAGAGAATCATCAGTGTGACAGAGAAACATCAATTGGCTGCCTCCTGCATGCCCCCTGCTGGGTATCAAACCTGCATCTCAGGCATGTGCCCTGACCCTGAATCAAACCTGCGCCTTTTTGGTGCATGGGACAAGGCTCAACCAACTGAGCCACCCCAGCCAGGGCTTGGAGGGAAGTTCTTGATCAGGATCGTAGACCTCATCGCAGTCGTCTTTCTTCCAGTCCCATTGGACCTCGGTTTGCCAGTCTGCAGAAAGACCGGTGAAGCAGTCTCTGGGAGTCTGGAGCTGGGAGTGGGTTGGGAGCAGACAGGAGAGGGAGGCGATGGGAATATGTATTTTAGGTAGAGGCAGCAACTCTAGAAACCCAGGAGCTGTCTGGAGAGGCCACTCAGGCGGACGGGTATGTCTAGATTCCTGGCACTCTGGCTGTCATACTTGACTGGCAGTTTGTGGTGTCTTTGGTCCTTTAGTTGGGTGAGTTGCATGTCTGTCTGACTTAGCCACAGACCGAGTGATTACTGCCACTTCACTCTTGGCAGAACGGGGACTTCGTGGGTGGTTATTGTTAAAAGATCAGTTGGGGCTGGATTGTCTCGGGAAGGACAGCAGTGGGTACAGGCATTTGGGAACCAGCTCAGGAGGCAAGAAATACTGCTCTTGGCCAAACTCACAGGGCGGGGGCATCTGCTATTCTAGATGCTGCAGTAAGTCAGGTTTCCAGAGGGGAAGTGGGCATGACACCGTGCCATAGAGCTGGGAGGAAGACTGGGGGTGGGACGGGCGAGGGAGTTGCAGGTGGAGAAGCCAGAGAGGGCTGGAGCCCAATTCCAAAAGCAAGCCTTGACCTTCGAGCCCTTTCCTGCAAACCCTTTGGGTCGAGGTGCAGAACTGGAGGCCCAGAGAAGGAAGGTGACCTGCTCATATGTCTCCCTGGTTAGTGACCAAGTTGGAGCTGGGACACAGATTCCCTAGCTCCTTCCACGTGTTCACCTTCCCGGGACAACAGGGATGGATCTGGTGCCGTTGCGAGGTTTTGGGATCTGTTGGGCCAACGCCAAGTAGCATGGAGGCCAAGAGTTGCAGGGTTGTGGGGAACGTAGGCTGATGGAGTCTTTCTCCTCTTCCTCCCCAGGTACACCAAACCGCTCACCTTCGCCGACTGCATTAGCGATGAGCTGCCTCTAGGATGGGAAGAGGCGTATGACCCACAGGTTGGAGATTACTTCATAGACCACAACACCAGTAAGTTCCTGGCCATCCTCCCCTTCCTCCTCCCCTCTCCCCGATCCTCTACCTCCACGCTCACCTCCTAAGTCTGGAAGTGGCTCTTGAAGCAAAATTGTATTTTGTGGGGTTTTTTTTTCTTTCTAAAAAATATATCTTTATTGATTTAAGAGAGGAAAGGAGAGGGAGAGAGAGATAAAAACATCAATGATGAAAGAGAGTCATTGATTGGCTGCCTCCTGCACGACCGGGGATCAAGCCCGCAACCCAGGCATGTGCCCTGACTGGGAATTGAACCATGACTTCCTGGTTCACAGGTCGATGCTCAACCACTGAGCTGTATTTTGTTTTATGTACAGTTAGGTAGAGATGTCAGCGTAGGTATAGATAGATAATGTATGCTCATATAAAATAACAGTTTAGAAGGGTTTTAAATAGAATCTGAAACTCCCCCTCTCATAACTCATCTCCTCAATTCTATAGAGGCAGCCACTGCTGACAATGTTGTGTGTATCGTTCCAGAAATTTCCCAATTGTGTGTTGATGTGTATATATATATATACTAGAGGCCCGATGCACGAAATTTGTGCAAGAGTAGGCCTTCCCTCCCCCAGCTACCGGCACCAGCTTCTCTCTGGCACCCAGGACCCAGGCTTTCCTCGCAGCCCTGGCTTTGTTCGGAAGGTCGTCCGGAAGGACGTCTGGTCTAATTAGCATATTACGCTTTTATTATTATAGATATGTCCTTTTTTACATATATCAGCATATGTGCATACAGACCTTCTTTTCCTCATAAAGGTAGATGTGTCATTGCCAGATCATTTTGGAGCAGCCAGAGCCCCAGCAAGCCCCCAGCAGCGTGCACACATAGGTGTCCCTAGGGGCGTGGTGTGAGTGTGTGGTCTCTAGCCCATCATATGAATCAGCCCACCCTCACTTCCTGTCTGTGATCCTGGCATCCTGATGCAGATGAAGATTCCTGGCCTTTGTCTCTGGGACTGTGATGGAGGAATAGGCTGAGGAAGGGACAAGCATGCTGTCTGACAGGTGGAGGAGCCCTGGTTGTAGTCTCTGAGCCAGGAGAACCGAGTGTGCTTGGGCTTTATCCATTGTACACCTTCTTGGCCAGGAGTATTCCTGCCTTCTGAAATTTGCAGCCCAATTTATTCATGTGAGGAAAGAGGATTTTCTGGCTCACTCTCAACCTTGCGAGTTGGAGAATTTCCTTGATCCTTTCAAGCAAAAGGAGAATGGAATGAAGTGGGACATGCCTGGCAAAGCTTGAAGGCTGAGAATAGGGCAGCAAATTCTAGCCCATGTACTGAGCGTACACTCTGTGCCAATGCTGGGCAAGGCACTAGCTAGGCAGCATCCCATTTAATCCTCCCAACTACCCTGTGGGGTGTTAGGATGATTATCCCCATCTTAAAAATGGGACTTAGAGGTAGTAATCCTTCGCTGAATACTCAGAGCTAAAACATGGCAGAGTTGGGATTTGAACCGCTGCTGGGGAGCAGAGGGGTGCTTGTCCATCCACTTCCTCTGGGTTTCAGTAGCACCTGGCCATACCTTTGTTGTGCCCCTCATCACTCTGTAGCATAGCCACTTACCTAGTGTTGCAGGTTCTCCTAGATAAGGCACGTAGTGAGTAGAAAAGGGCATACATGCCTGAGTGCGTGACTAAAGGATGGATGAGCGGACCGCTCCTGGCACCGAGTGTAGAAGAGTTTCTGAGAGACAGCTAATGACATTAATTGCATTGTTGGGGGTAGCAGAGCTCTTTATTAGCGCTCATGATTGCATACTGGATAATGAGAAGTAAATATGCCTAATTGGGTGTGCATGGGGAATGAGGTGAATGCTGGGAGGGCTGCGTGGCGTGCTGGGTTAAACACTGATGCGCAGGAGCCCTCATCAGGCCTTTCCTGTTTCTAATTGCTGAGTGCGTCCCCCTCATTAAAATCTGATGGCAGGAGTGGGATTTTAAGGTGCTTCTGGGAGACGTTGGAAAAAGGAAGGAAGGAAGGAGTAGCAGGCCGTGGCAGAGTTTATTCTTGAGGGGATGATGGCAGAAATGAGGTGGGTGTATGGGGGGATGGGAGTACATAGGGGCCAGAATAGGGAGAATTCTCTATGGTAGTTTTACCAACTATCAGGCTACTGGTTTCCTTTTGGTGTGAAGGTGCTCTCATTGGATAGAGGGCACCACCTCTGTAGATGGAGCCGGTGATGCCAATGGCATGAATATGGCCATCAAGGCCCAAGCATTCAGAGTCTTGGACTTGGAGTTCATTGACTGAAATTGCTCTCTTAAGAGCTACAGACACGTTAGAATTAAACAACAAATTACATCTACCACCCGACATACATTCATTCATTCAGCAAGTATTCACCTACCACCTGCAATGTTCCAGGCTCTGTCCTGGGAGCTTGAGACACATAAGAGTCCCTGGCAATGATCCTTGCCCTTACAGAGCTTTCATTTTGGCAAAAGAGAAAATAAACAGAATAAATAAGCAGATTAGGTAGTGTACTAGACAATTATCAGCATTATGGGAAAAAGAAAGCAGAGCGTGGGGCTAATGGACTGGGTGTGTTTGAGGATGACGGGGCAAGGACAGGGAAGGACTTGTTGAGAAAATGAGAAGTGAGCTAAGACTTTAAGGAGTGAGGGAGCATTTCAAGTAGAGAGCATAGAGCAAGAACTAAGGTGCAGTCACATTTAGGGATGGCAAGGAGGCAGAATGAGTGAGGGAAAGGGGGAAGGGCATCAGACCAGAGATAGATGGGGCTGTGGTCCATTTGCCATACTTTTCTGGCTTTTACTCCCGTGTGAGATGGGAGCCATTGGAGAGTTTCCAGCAGATGAGTGGCAAGTTCTGCTCTATGTCTTCAAAGGGTCACTCTGGCTGCTGTGCTACCAATAGACCTCTGTGGGTAAGGACAGAAGCAGGGAGACCTGTGAGAGACAATTGCAGCAGTCTAGTTGACAGAGGACAGTGTCCCAGAGCAGAGCCATAGCGGTGGAGGTGGTGAAAAGTGTCCAGATGCTGGATGTATTTTCAAGGCAGAACTCACAGGAATTCCTGATAGATTGCATATGGGATGAGGAAGAAAGAGGAATGAATGACTCTCATTGGACCTCAGCAACTGGCCCCATGGAGTTGCCATCAATGGGATGGAGAAAACTGCGGGAGGAGTGGGTTTAGGAAGGAGGAACTGCCGGGGTCCAACCCCAGCAGGTCCAGGGGTTCCCAAAGGCGTAGACGGAGTCGGCGAAGAAGGAAGGACACGGAGACAGTGTTCAGTTGATCAGCAGCCTAGCCAGGATCTCCAGCCAAGTTCTGGTCTCGATCTCCAGAGAGGTTCTGCTCTGGATCTCCAGCCAGGTTCTGTGTCCATGTTCTCTTGCTAGGTTCTCCAGCCAGGTTCTCCAGATTCTCCAGCCAGGTTCTGTAGCCATGTTCCCTCGCTAGGTTCTCCAGCCAGGTTCTGTCCAGGTTCTCCAGCCAAGTTCAGTCACCAGGTTCTAGTCAGGTTCTCTTGCCAATTTCTGTAGTTAGGTTCAGTCCAGGATCTTTTGCCATGTTCTCTCCAGCGAAGTTCTTCTGTCTGTAGGTTCTGTGTAGGTGCTGTCTTCTTTCTGTCTCCTAAGTTCTGTGTCTTGCTGTCTTATTACATCTGTATTTATACCAGTTGATTCAATCCTATCAATCTCTATTACAAAGGTTAGGGTGTTTCTTATCTCCATTCCAGGGAGTAAAGATTATGTAGCTTAAGCATGATTGTTTGTAGTTGAAGTGATTAACTACCCGCCTGGCACTTAGTTAAGGAGTTTCATCCCCTCCCTGACTTCAGGGAAAAATTCCTACCTGGGGAAACAACCTTTCTAGGAGAGGCATCCCCTCCCTGACTTCAGGGAAAAATTCCTACCTGGGGAAACAACCTTTCTTGGAGAGGTGACCTTGGTTAAAACACACAGCGCTAAGGGGAGCAAACATATTAAGAACAGTATGCCATATATGCCAGGTCCTTTGAAACAGCAAGGATGGACCGGCTCCCGGCAAATTCCCCCTTTTTTATTTTTTAAAAGCAGGCATTAAAAAGAAAAAACCTGAAATGCTCTCTTGTATCCATTTTAAGAGTAGGATTGGCACTTTCCGCTATTACCTGAGGCCTGATCTATCACCCCAGGGAGAACTTGCCAATCCTGCACTTTCCCGGGGTGGAAAGGCTGCAGTGGGGTTAAGGATAAGGCTCCTTGGGCCTACCTCCTCCCATGCCTTTACATTTACCTTTCCTTCCTCAGAAAAGCATGGACATACTTCTTGTATAAAACGTTCTGTCTGACTAGGAGTAACCTTAATTCCTCTGCTAGCAAGCATATGTGTTAAAAGATCAATACAGAGTCTTATTTCTTTAGACTCAGTATGGCACATCTTCTTAATCTAAGAATCAATACAGAGTCTTCTTTCTTTGGACTCAGTATGGCACATCTTCTCAATCTAAGAATCAATACAGAGTCTTCTTTCTTTGGACTCAGTATGGCACATCTTCTCAATCTAAGTTCTGTACTATCCACCTTCTTACCCTACTTATCCTCTGTAGGGGGGTCTGCAGTACCCTGGTGGAGTCCTATCCGTCCCGAGTGTGGGGGTTCTCAATGGGGGGGGGGGGGGGCTTACCTAGGGGAATCCTGTTTCAGGAGTTCCCAAAGGTGTGGACGGAGTCGGCGAAGACTATCCACCCTCTTCCTACGGTGGAGTCCTATCCGTCCCGAGTGTGGGGCGCTTGCCTAGGGGAATGGGGGGCTTACCTAAGGGTCCCTGTTCGGGCGCCATATGCTGGGATCCAGCCCCAGCGGGTCCAGGGGTTCCCAAAGGCGTAGACGGAGTCGGCGAAGAAGGAAGGACACGGAGACAGTGTTCAGTTGATCAGCAGCCTAGCCAGGATCTCCAGCCAAGTTCTGGTCTCGATCTCCAGAGAGGTTCTGCTCTGGATCTCCAGCCAGGTTCTGTGTCCATGTTCTCTTGCTAGGTTCTCCAGCCAGGTTCTCCAGATTCTCCAGCCAGGTTCTGTAGCCATGTTCCCTCGCTAGGTTCTCCAGCCAGGTTCTGTCCAGGTTCTCCAGCCAAGTTCAGTCACCAGGTTCTAGTCAGGTTCTCTTGCCAATTTCTGTAGTTAGGTTCAGTCCAGGATCTTTTGCCATGTTCTCTCCAGCGAAGTTCTTCTGTCTGTAGGTTCTGTGTAGGTGCTGTCTTCTTTCTGTCTCCTAAGTTCTGTGTCTTGCTGTCTTATTACATCTGTATTTATACCAGTTGATTCAATCCTATCAATCTCTATTACAAAGGTTAGGGTGTTTCTTATCTCCATTCCAGGGAGTAAAGATTATGTAGCTTAAGCATGATTGTTTGTAGTTGAAGTGATTAACTACCCGCCTGGCACTTAGTTAAGGAGTTTCATCCCCTCCCTGACTTCAGGGAAAAATTCCTACCTGGGGAAACAACCTTTCTAGGAGAGGCATCCCCTCCCTGACTTCAGGGAAAAATTCCTACCTGGGGAAACAACCTTTCTTGGAGAGGTGACCTTGGTTAAAACACACAGCGCTAAGGGGAGCAAACATATTAAGAACAGTATGCCATATATGCCAGGTCCTTTGAAACAGCAAGGATGGACCGGCTCCCGGCAAGGAACAAGGGTTCTCTGGGGCATGTTGAGTCTTCCATGCCTCTTACATGTCTGAGAGATGATGCTGGCCAGCTTGCTGTAGGAATCTGGAGCTTGGAAAGAGATCAGGGCTGAAGATACGTGCACGGGAGTTGTTGGCTATAGATAGTATTTCAAGACATGAAGCCGGATGAGATTACCAAAGGGAAATATCAAGACTGAAGAAGACCAAGAAATGAGCCAGGGGGTCCTCAGACAGTAAGAGGGTGCAGAGAAGAGGAAAACAGGTGATTCTGAGGAGTGACCAGAAAGGTGGGGGGAAACCCGAGGGTCTGGACACCACGGGAAGGAAGTGTATCAAGGCGGGGGGGGGGCGGGGGGAGGGTTGTCAGCCCTGTCAGGTCAACGATGAAGAGGCCTCAGAGTTGACCACTAGCTTTAGTGACCCAGGAGACACTGGTGACCCTGACTGTGGAGGGCAGCTTTGGACAGGACTGGGGGGCCAAAGTTGTGAGTCTGGGAAGAAAATGGAGGAGAGGAACTAGAAACAGCACATATAGACAGTTCTTTCCAAATTATCACCCATTCTTGCCCTAGCTGGTTTGGCTCAGTAGATAGAGCGTCAGCCCTCGGACTGAAGGGTCCTGGGTTCCATTCCAGTCAAGGGCATGTACCTCGGTCACAGGCCCGGTTCCTGGCCCTGGTCAGGGCGAGTCTGGGAGGCAACCAATTGACCTGTCTCTCTGACATCAGTGTTTCTCTGTCTCTCCCCTTCCCTTTCACTCTCTAAAAATCATTGGGGAAAAAAATATCCTCTGGTGAGGATTAACAAAAGAACAACCCATTCTCATTATTTCATATGTTAGTATTCCCATTTACATTCATCACGGTTAGAGGGTTTTGATTGGCGATCACATGATGTGTTCTGCGAAGCAATGTATGTGTAACGAAACCAATTTTATCGTAGGCTAATGATATGCAGGAGTTAAGTTCCTAGGGCCGCTCTTCAGCATTATGTGAAATGACAGTGGACGAAGAGACATTATTCGAGGACCTGCTGCAAGTGTCCTGGGACAGGGCTGAGGCTTTGATTCTGTTTTTTGAAGCTCCTTGGCTGATTCTCATATGCTGCCGGGACTCAGAATTACTGGATGAAGCACCAACTTTTTTTTTAATAATAATATATTCTTGCAAGTATTACATATGTCCCCCTTTTTTCCCCCATTGACCCCCTCCAGCCCGCTCAACTTCTTTTTTTTTTTTTCCCCCAGTAATTTTGCTGAGAATTGGAGGTGGGGGGAAGGCACTCTCATGGGCTTTTTGTGAGAATAAAAATTGGTACAATCTTTTGAAGCTAATTTGGTACTATTCCTATTGTAAATGTGTTTATTCTCTGAGCCAGTAGTTCCTCTTTTAGGAACTCTATCCTACACAATTAATAGACAAGTTCACAGAAGTGTGTTTGTTAAGAATCCTCACTGCAGCATTGACTGTGGTAGCAAAAGAATTGAGAACAATTCAGAAGTTTCCCATGAGTGGTCTGGGGAACCACTAGTACCCTACCGTAAAGAAACCTACTACTATACCATGGAATACTGTGCTGTCCTTTAAACAGTTGAGGTAAGTGAAAAATATAAGCAGTAATACAACTAAAAAAATTATTAAAAATTGAGGTTAATCTTTATACACTTACTAGGAAAGGTGAAAAGCTTGTAGACCAATATATATGATGCAGGACCACATTGCATTAAAAATAAGTTTATGGCCCCAGCTGGTTCGGCTGAGTGGATAGAGCATTGGCCTGCGGACTGAAGGGCCCTGGGTTCCATTCGGGTCAAGGGCACATGCCCGGTTATGGGATCCCCAGCAGGGGCGTGCAGGAGGTATTCTCTCTCATCATTTATATTTCTCCCTCTCCCTTCCTCTCTGAAATCAAGAAAAAAATATTTAAACAAAAAAACAAATAAGTTTGTGTATATATACACATAAATAAAAACAAATTTGTAGATAAGTAGGGGACAATATCTGCAAGTGTGTGAGCTCTTAGCAGCAGTTACCTCTGGGGAGTAGGATTAGAGAGACGGGAACTCTCACTTCTTATTTTATAAATTTGCAATTGAGGGAATTATTGATCAAAGGGTTAACATTTCCTTTGTTTTATTTTGTAGTATATTTCCAAAAAATACAAATTTTAAAAAGTTACAAACTTTAAAAATAATATTCAGCCTGATCCTGACAGGCCAAGGTTCCTTTGAAAAGTAATAGAGTTCTTTGGGTGAAGTAAAACCGGTCTGCAGGCTGGGTTCACCACCTGGCCATGGTTATAGAATTTCTGGTGTGTCAGTCACCCCTGACTCCAGCCCCCAACTGGGAAATGACGAAGGAGTGGATTGTCAATGGGCATTGGCTCTTTGACATTGCTTTGACCTCTTCTACATCTCTTCAGCTGCCAGCTATCCCTTTTTATTTTTTAATTAATGGCTTTTAGTCAAATTGCCACTGTACATATTTATTGTACACATAATTAAAAAAATAAATGAAATCACTATTGATAATTTGCTAAGTGTCCTCTTAATATTTTGGAGAATGTCCATATTTATTTTGATAAACATAGAATTATTTATGAAGTTTGTACACTGTATTGTCACTCACCTTTATGTCATAAGTACCTTTCCATTTTATTAATTTTTTTCAGGGACCTTTTTTTAATGGCTGTATTAGTGTATCATGTAAATATAACATACTTATTTGAGCATATATTTTCTGTTTGACCTTGAGCAAGTTACTTAACCTCTCTGTTTTCTCTTTTATATAAGGGGGCAGTAGTAGAATACCCTTTATAGAGGTAGTGTAAGGATTGAACCAATAAATAGATATAAAGTAATTAGGATAGTGCTTGGTAAAGAGTAAACATCAAATAAGTGCTCATTTATTTTTTATATTATTATCATGGTTTTGTACAAATGCATCTTTGCTTTAATTTCTTATATTATTATTATGAGTTATTATAAGGGGAATTATTGGTCAAAGGGTTAACATTTTAAGGCTCTTAATGTACATGGTCAGATAGCCCTCTGGTTAAGGCTCTTCTAAGTTACATTTCTAGTAGAGTATGGGGGTTCCTATTTCTTCATATCCTCTGAAGTATTATTTATTTTGCTTTACTTTGCTCTTTACCAAAACAGATGACCTTAAGCATCTATCATGTCCTTGAGCCTCTGTCTAGATTAGAACTCAATTCTGGTCTTTCTCCTAGCTATACTCAGACAGATTGACTTTGGGTTTGGAAATTGATCCTGGTTTATTTTGTGTTTGTTTGCTTCAAAGTGAAGAGCCTTTGTTGTATAACAGGTAAGTAAGTTTAACCCGTTCACATTTATTGTGGTTTGCTCTTCATTACGCTTCTTGTTTTCTGGTAGTGGATGTCGCAGGCCACCAACCCAACAGATACTTGTGAGGTGCTGACCTAGAGTCTCTGGGGTCTGTTCCAGAAACCACTCAGATCGAGGACCCCCGGGTGCAATGGCGGCGGGAGCAGGAGCACATGCTGAAGGATTACCTGGTGGTGGCCCAGGAGGCCCTGAGTGCGCAGAAGGAGATCTACCAGGTGAAGCGGCAGCGTCTGGAGCTGGCACAGCAGGAGTATCAGCAGCTGCATGCCGTCTGGGAGCACAAGCTGGGCTCCCAGGTCAGCTGTGAGTACCCACCACCACCACCACCACCACCACCAGGACCCACCCTCCACCACCACAAAGCGGGAGGGAATGGCTGCCCCAAGTCCTGCCTGTACTGCCTTTCAGATCTGCCCACTTTCCTCTTTCTCCACTCCTTGTGCAAACCATCTCTTCCTGTGCCCTGCCGTGATTCATTTGCCATTTTCCTTGCATTTTCTTTCATTCGTCATCATCTCAGAATGCCAACCAGGTTACATTATCTCCTTGTTTACAACCCTTCAGTGGCTGGATAGATGGAGAGTTAGTGATAGATGGAGAGTTAGTATTTAATGGCTCTGGAGTTTAAGACTGGGAAGATGAAAAAGCTCTGGAGATGGATGGTGGTGATGCTTGGACAATATGAATGTACACTTAAAGGTGGTTAAAGTGGTAAATTTTACATTAAATATATATTTTACCACATTAAAAAAAATATATATGTTTTTATTGATTTGAAAGATGGAGAGATAGAGAAAAATATTGATGACAGAGAAACATTCATCCGCTGTCTCCTGCACGCCCCCTACTGGGAATCAAACTGGCAACCTCCTGGTGCCTGGGACAACTAAGCCACATCAGCCAGGGCTATTTTACTACAATTTAAAAAAAAAATCTTCAGTGACTTCTCATTGCTCTTTTCATGGCCCCTGCCAGCCATGCCCACCCCATCTCATGCTGTCAGTCATTAGGCTCACCCTCTGCTCCGGTAGTCTACCCTGAAACTTTTCCCCTCGTCCTTGCGATTCCCCGGCTTAGAATGTTTTTCTGTTGATCCTTTTGCACAACTGGTTCCTTCTCACCCTTCCAGTTTTATCCTTCATTGCCTCTGAGAGGCTTACTGTAGCAACTCCATCAGCAGACTCCCCTCCCCGAAGCCCCAGTAATGCTCTTTGTTTATTTCTTCATCGCATGTATCACAATATATCTGCTTATTTTTCTGTCTATATTTCCGTATTTGTCTGCCAGGGTTTTTCAACCTCAATACTACTGACATTTGGAGCCAGATAAGTCTTCCTTGTAGGGGCCTATATATTGTGCACCTTTAGCAGCATCCCTGGTCTCCACCCACTAGATAACAGAAGTAACCCCCACCCCAAGTTGTGACAACTAAAAATGTCTCCAGACGTTGCCAAATGTGTCCTCTGGGGCAAAATTCTCCCAGCTGAAAACCACTGGTCTAGGTAACATGATTACCTTAGAACATCTTAATGGCTGAATAAATATTCTTTTTGGTTGAAAACACTTTCCAGAATGTCTTGAGAGTATGGACTCTGGAGCTGGACTGCCCAGGTCCAAATCCAGGATATGCAACTGACTAGCTGTGTGACCTCACACAAGTCATGCCACTTCCCTCTGTCTCAAATTCTTCACGTGTAAGTGGACATAATAACAGTATCACCTTCAGCTATGGGGCTGAAAGTAGTTAACAACAGGAAAGTGTTTGGAATAGTACCTGTCGTATCCTTAAGCTCTCAGACAATCACAGTTATTATTTGATACTATTAATTCATTGACATGACAAAAATTTTGAACAGATGCTTGGGACCAGTAAGATTGAACTCATGATCAATGATAGGAAGTTAATGATGCAGTCCTATCATGTGACTTCCAGGTGTTCCTGAGAGCACCATCAGGCTCAAAGACACCACTATTTTGAATGTTAAAGAACTTCAACCTGGCCCTTGACAGTGTTTCTCAATGGTTAGACCACTGGCCCTTGAACCAAAAGATTGTGGGTTTGATTCTAGGAAATGTGGGTTGTATTGGAGAGGCAACTAATTGATGTGGCTCTCTCACATCAATGTTTCTCTCTCTCCCTCTCTCTCTCTCTCTCTCTCTCTGTCCCTCCCTCACCCCCCCTCCACTCTCTCTAACACAAATGGAAAAAATATCCTCCAATGAGGATTCACACACACACACACACAGAACTTATATTTGAAGGGACTAGGGTCATCTCAGGTAACCTGATGTGAGATCCAAGCCCGCCAGGAATTGGGGCATCCCCCAGCCTAAGCGTCCCCAGTTAAAAGAGGTGGCCCAAGCCTCCTCATGACTGTCTTCGGGTTTTACAAGCCAGGTTTGCCTTCCAGGTCCAGCTCTTGAGCACGCCGATAGACCGGTGAGGCCACATGCCTGGCTTCTAACGCAGATGGATTGCCAGGGCCTGTGAGAGTTTTGCCACCTGCCCTTGGTTGTTGTGGGCCCTGCCCTGGGGATGGAGACTTCGTTGTCACCCCTGGTCCAATCCCTAGCTCGATGGAGAAGGAGGCGAGAACTACCGTTTAGTGTGTGCCTGTTCTATTCCTGTAGGGCAGTGTGCTGGGGGCACTCTACATGTGTCGTCTAAAGTAACCTCCCTCCCCACTTGCACACACGCATAGACACGTACAGTCCTGCGAGATGCTGCTGTTCTCATGCTACAGGGAAAGAAACTGAGGCCCAAAAAAGGGAAGTCATTTCCTCCCGGTCATTGGTAAAAAGTGATGGAGCTAGCCTTTATACCTGGGAGCATCTGACCTCAGAACCAATTCTCTTCATTTAATCCGAGTCAGCCAGTCCACTTCCAAGGTTCTTTTTTTTTTTTTAAAATTCTTTTTTTATATATATATATATATTTTATTGATTTTTTAGAGAGGAAGGGAGAGAGAGATAGAGAGATAGAAACATCGATGAGAGAGAAACATCGATCAGCTGCCTCCTGCACATCTCCTATTGGGGATGTGCCCGCAACCCAGGTACATGCCCTTGACCGGAATCGAACCTGGGACCTTTAAGTCCACAGGCCGACGCTCTATCCACTGAGCCAAACCGGTTTCGGCCACTTCCAAGGTTCTTGCATTACACTGGGTCCTCCCGTCCCCTGAAAGGTGAGAACTTAGAAGAGCTGGGTTCTTTTGGACCTCACCGTGTTCCTTCCTCACTACTGGTTAGAGGAAATTTGAAAAATAAATTATTGGGAGCCTTACAGTTCAAAATGCCAGTGAACTACCCACCTGATTTCACTGACTCCTGAAACTAGGAAAAGATTAGAAAAAGGTCTTTAAAAGCATACACACGTAGGGACAAGCAGACTTGGAGAACAAAGTAGCAATACAAGGTCTGGCCAAAGTAAATTTACAGTTGTATGTGAAAAACTGAACTTATTCTTATGTTATTACTTATGAAGTATTTTCTATATAAGCAACTGTAAACCTACTTCTGCCCACCCTATGTAATGTGGAAGCTGGGAGGCAGAGGGACAGGTGACAACCTATCTGGTAGACAGACCTATCGGAGAAAAGAAAAAAATGGGCTGGTAATGGAAACAACAACAACACTATAATCTGTAAAGAACACCCACAGTCCTAGCTGGTCTGGCTCAGTGGATAGAGCGTCGGCCTGCAGACTGAATGGTCCCAGGTTTGATTCCGGTCAATGGCACATGCCTGGGTTGTGGGCCCGACCCTCAGTAGGGGGTGTGCAGGAGGCAGCCAATCAATGATTCTCATTATTGATGTTTCTATCTCTCTCTCCCTCTCCCTCCCTCTGTGGAATCAATAAAAATATATATTTAAAAAACACCTGCAGAAGCCTTGCGAATTGGGAGAAGCACGTGTTTCTGGGAGTGAAATTGAGAATGAAGTGAGGAGGGTCCCAAGTAAGAGGATTGGATGAAAGTTGCTTCTGAAACAGACCACCTGATCTCCTCCCCGGATTGGTAACTGCCCAGCCCCAACCCGCAAAAGACGGGAGGTTTATTTTTTGGAGAGAACAAAAGAGAGTTTGGACTGCAGGACACAAGGCCAGGTTCACTGCGGGGCCGCACCAGACTGAACACGTAGTGATTAAGGGAACGTCGACAGGCAGGATTTGGAGACCCCAGCCCCCAGGTACCACTCGGTCCCCAGACTGGTGCCAGGCTATTACCTCCCAGGCTGGACAGTAGAAGAGTCTGGGGAAAGCTGAACAGAGAAAAGAGATAAAAAGAGAAAAGAGCCGAACCGGTTTGGCTCAGTGGATAGAGCGTCGGCCTGTGGACTGAAGGGTCCCAGGTTCTTTTCCGGTCAAGGGCATGTACCTTGGTTGCGGGCACATCCCTACTGGGGGGCGTGCAGGAGGCAGCTGATCGATGTTTCTCTCTCATCGATGTTTCTAACTCTCTATCCCTCTCCCTTCTTCTCTGTAAAACATCAATAAAATATATTAAAAAAAAAAGAGAGAGAAAAGATGTAAAGATACTGACATTGAGGATTCCTGGATGAAGCAGTACAGCCAAATCACGTACCCCGTCGCCCAGTCAACAAGCTCCAATCCAGCCAGCTTTTAGGGCCCCACCCTTAGATGTGAGCCGGCTGCTGAGATCCAGATGCCCGAGGGAAGCCTCGGATGGGAAAAATAAGAGATTAAAACAAACACGTGGCGATGGGAAGGCCTTGGAGGGAACGGGGAGTGTGCATGGAGAAGAAAACTACACGACCATGAAACACGAACAGGATGCTGCATTTATAAAAGGAACCCGCAGAGAACGCAGAGGAGCCTTTGGCAATTAAAATCCTTCGGGGGAAATGAAAACATCTGAAGGAAGACCAGAAAGTAAAAGGGAGGAACTCCTCTGAAAAGCAAAATGAAAAAACAATGAGATGAAAAATAAGGGGACGATATAAAGCACCAGGCCAGGAAAACCGAGTAGTAGAAGTTCAGAAAGAGCAGAGGAAATGGGGAAAGAAGCATCAAAGAAATTATTCAGGACAAGTTCTCAGAACAAATGGAGGAGAGTTTTTAGACTGAAAGGGTTCAGGGAGTGCCCAACACCGTGGATCAAAGTCAGCCACACCACGTCATACCATGGTGCAACTTCAACACTGGGAACGACTCAAGATCCTAAAAGTTTTCCGAGAGAAAACCAGGTCCTAGAAAAATGATAGCGCTGGGCTTCTGGATGGATGGTGACCCTGGAAACCTAAAAGACGATAGAGCAATGCCTTAAAAAATTTAAGGACAGTCATTTCCGACCTAGAATTTTATATCCAGCAAAACTACTTATAAACTAGTGTAGGATAGAATGAAGGTATTTTTAGAGATGCAAGATTTCAAAAAATTGACTTCCTTCTCATTTTGGTGCCCTGCCAAAATGAGGGGCTAGGCCCCAGAGGGGAAGGCATGGTATTTAGGAAAGAAGAGAGTGGCAAGGAGGGGAACCCAGGATGCCAGCTGTGCACGGAGAGCAAGCAGCTCACTCTGAAGCCGGCACATGCCTTGGCAGGACAGAGCTAAACAGAGGAATGGGGTGTACTGGCCTGGACTCTGGGAGGAGATTTAGATAACTGGCAGAGTGTGAGGTTAAACCAGTGATAAGTTTGTAGGCAGTCATAAAAATGACAATTATTAACTCTAGAAAAAATAAATGTGCTGGAAAGAAAAAGTGAGTATCGTCGGCTATGTGCTTCTGCCCCGAATAGTGTTTACAGAGTAAAAGTAATGCAAACACTGACGCTTGCTTCCACCCAAACGATGTGTGGTGTAGGGGCTGCGAAAGGGAGGAGCCTAAGCCTCTAGCCTCCAGAGCAGTGTTCTCAACTTGTGGGTCGAGACCCCTTTGGCAGTCGAACGACCCTTTCACAGGGGTCGCCTAAGACCATCCTGCATATCAGATATTTACATGACGATTCATAACAGTAGCAACATTACAGTTATGAAGTAGCAATGAAAATAATTTTATGGTTGGGTCACAACATGAGGAACTGTATTTAAAGGGCCAGAAGGTTGAGAACCACTGCTCCAGAGAGACAAGTTTAAAAATAACTCCTAACACTGAAAAAATCTAGAAGCAGCAAAACACACATATTGTTAAACACAAGAAACTGGCTGAACATGTTTAAATGGTTCTCTCTTAGGGAGTGAGATATGGGGATAGGATTCTATGAAATGCATATATATATTTATATACATATATATGTATTTATATATAGCAAAACCTGTACTGTGTTGGACCATTAAACTGTGTTCATATACAGGATGGGGCAAAAAAGTAGATTTATATTTGTGAGTACATGAAACAGTTCTTGTATTATTATTTTTATTATATTTATTTTTTGTTTTGTTTGTAAATTAAATATATTTTTTATTGATTTCAGAGACAAAGGGAGAGGGACAGGGAGATAGAAACATCAATGATGAGAGAGAATCATCAATCAGCTGCCTCCTGACACCCCATACTGGGAATCGAGCCGCAACATGGGCATGTGCCCCGACTGGAATTGAACTGTGACCTCCAGGTTCATAGGTTGATGCTCAACCACTGAGCCACGTGGCTGGGCTTATTATTTTTTAAAAATATATGTTTTTATTGATTTTAGAGAAAGGAAAGGGAGATGAAGAGAGAAATATCTATTGGCTGCCTCCTGCACGCACCCTATTGGGAACTGAACCCCCAACCTGGGCATGTGCCCTGACCGGGAATCGAACCGTGACCTTCTGGAACCGTGACCTCCGGGAATCGAACCAGTGGGATTAGGCTCAACCAACTGAGCCACACTGGCCAGGGCGCTTGTATTATTATTATTTATTAATTATTACATTATTTTTCATAGGAACAACTGTAAACCTACTTTGGAGACTTGAAAGCTGGTCTCTAAGGTCCTGTTGAAATATAAAATCCTTTTTGTTGGAGTGTTAGTGAGGGGACACGAACACAGGGGAAGCTGACAGCCTCTTTCTTAATTGGGTATTTAGTTACTTTTTGGTGTATTTCTTTCTGGTCTTTCTAGATGTAGCATGTGTGTATTTGTTTACTGTGTATTTTTTCCTAATTTGTTATTCTTTTTTTATAGTTTTTTATAAACTATTGTTTTTACATAACAGTACATTTTAGACATTTTTCCTTGTTCTGTACCCTTCTGCTCCATCATTTTATTTATTTATTTAAATGTATCTTTATTGTTGAATGATTACAGATGTCTGTCTGTCCCCCTCTTTACCCCCTTCAACCCCCATGCCCTACCCCCCTGGCCTACCACCGCACTATTGTCTCTGCGCCATCATTTTAAATCACATACGTTGTATAGTCCCCATTTCATGCATGTACCATATTTATTTAACATACCCCACATGGTTGGACATTTAGGTTATTCACAAATACTCATTCCTCTCTGGGTTTATCTAGATGGCCAAATGTGCCAATTTTCCCAAAGTGTGTTTCTTCTACAGAACCTTTTTTTTCTTCTTTTTCATTGCAGTGGTCTCCGGTTCGTCATCCAGCTCTAAGTATGACCCTGAGATCCTGAAAGCTGAAATTGCCACTGCAAAATCCCGGGTAGGGCCTCCTGGTCTGTGCTATGGATGGGGGTCACGGAGGCAGCCTTAGGTTACTAGCCCCCCTGTGAGACAGAGTGGATGCTCTGACCAGGCAGGGGCAGCCAGTGCTGACTCACAGGCCCTGAATAGTAACAGTAGTAGCAGCAGTAGGTTGTCGTCATAGTAACAGTAGTGGTAACAGCAGCCACCCTGTCGCTAGCATTCCGTGTATGCAAGGCGCAGTGCTGAGAGCTTCATGTGTAATTCCCCATGTCCTCATGACAGCCCCGTGAAGTAGCTCCTGTCAAGATCTGCATTTAAAGATGAGCACGCAGAGGCGTAGGGGGGACGGTATCTTGCTCAGGGACGCGGGTGTACTCCAGAGTCCGTGGTGTAGTGCGCTATCTTAGCTACTGCCAGCCCTGCGTGATCCTGTTTAACTACTTCGCGGTACCTTTTACTGATGAGGAAACTGAGTCCCCGCGTGGTGCTCAAGGTAAAGCCGGCATTTTGAACACTGGTTTAATTCCGTTTCAGATAGGTTCTGCAAACTCAGATGCCTGTAAGAAAACTTAAAAGGGAAGAGATGCAGGGGGAGGCAGTAGGAAGCAGTGGGGACTGTGACCTAGAGAGGGGAACCCTTTCTACCAGGGTAGTTGAATCTCAGCTCTAGCCTACCGTGGCCATGCAGGAATGTGGGCTCGGTGTTGGCAGATCTTCTAGTATTTTCAGAGAACTCTATATCTAGGCTTAGTATGTGAAATTTCTCAACATTTAATTATTAGCAACTAATTTTTTAAAACTTAATAACACTGCAGGCCAAACGAAAGCATTCCTGCTGGCCGGATCTGGCTCCCGGGCCAGGTCTCCCCCTGAAGTTATTGCATTTCTTTTTGCATCCATGCACAGCACTCCCATGCCCAGGACCTGCTTTCAGTAACTCTCGGCTCTGGAAATTGCCATCATCCACCAGAACAGGAAAGGGAGGCTCAGAGAGGCGTGGTGGCTTGAGACAGGTCACCCAGCCGGGCGGGGGGAAGGCCAGGCCCTGTCCCATCAGCCAGCTCCTGTCCACTTCCTGTTTCCCTGGCGCGAGGGCTGGCTGTGGATGACCCGCAGGGCAACCAGGCTGGGATGCCGACTGAATGGGCAGCTGCAGAGGCCAAGGCAGCACTGGGGTATTGTGACCACGGTGACCCAAGGGTTGTTGATCTGAGTCATTATATAGGGGCGGCAGGTAGGGAAGGGGGGCCTCTGGGCTCCCCTCAGGGAGAAGCAGCTTGCAGCTCCACATGGCCTCTGACCTAGCCCCGTGTGTGGTCTTCCATCTTCCAGGTCAACAAGCTGAAGAGGGAGATGGTTCACCTCCAGCAGGAGCTGCAGTTCAAAGAGCATGGCTTCCAGACCCTGCAGAAGTGAGTCCACCTGCCCTCTCGGGCTCCCCACATGCTCCCCTCCTGCCTCCTTCTCTTCCCCGCAGCCCCCCCCCCCCTTCTCGAAATGTGGCTCTCTGATCCCTGGATCTCAGTTCTTTCCGCTGGCATTTACCGAACATGCCATCACCAAGTTCGGGTTTTACAGAGAAGCGGGATCATTTCCGAGCACAGAGTTTGCACCGTCCCCTGAATTCCTGAAGCCGGCAAAGGCCCCTTCCTCCGTTCAGTTGAGGTTTATGAGCCAGTTGTAGAAAAAAGTATTGAGCATTTCTGTGTCCCCGTCTCATCCTCTCCACCAGAATCCCACATGCACAAAAACAAAACCAGCTCTTTTCTTTCCCCCACGGCCCCGAAAACGGAGCTTCGTCTGGTGGGCTCCACCGAGGGCACAAGCATCTCCCACAATGAATTACTGGAAGCACGTGCGCGATGCCATGCACACTGTACTTTGGGGTGACTTGGGAATGTCCAGGGAACCTGGACCAAATGAATGTTTCACTGTTAGAAGCCGACTTGCAGCTAAGCAAGACAGAGAGCTCTGTTGGGGCTTTTGTCATTGTTGTGATTGTACCAAGAGCAGTTACCCTGTGCCCGGAGCACTTCCGTGTTTCTGCATGGGTGACCTCGTGTTATCCTGGCTACCGCTCGGTCAGGAATGTTCTTTTAGCTCACGCCATCTTGTAGATGAGGAAACTGAGTCACGTAGTAGGTGCCCAATCAGTGTGAGTTTACTGTTACTATTAACCACGCGTATAACCCAGACCGAGGCATTGGGCACGCCCAGCATCTCCTCGGGGCTCCTCGGGCGGGCATCCTAAAGGCGCCTGCTGGCTCTCTTGGAAGCTCCAGGGGGGGACATTCAGTAGCTTTCTCTGTGCTCACGGACATCTCACTCAGAATCCAGGGAAGTCACTCCGTCCAGACAGTGGCATCTGTGGTCACTTGCTCTCTCCCTGACTCATCCTCTGAACCTCAAGTCCACTCCCGTCTACCTGTGGCCGGAGTGCCAGGCCTTTGGATAGCTCCCTCCAAGTCCTATTACTCTCGGGAACTATGACCACCAGCTGAGGGACCTGCTGATCTTATTAACATCTCCCTCCCACCCCATCGCCAAGCCCCCACTGCCTGGGGTGACTCACCATGAACCTTCTCTCCCCAACACAAGGTTTAGAAAGTATGGCTTTGTATTACAGGTTGTACACAAGACATTTTTTATGTTATAAATTCTGGTTTTCTATATAAGTGCTTATGTAGATATGCTATTTATATATGCATATCTATGTATGCCAATCCTATCTCTCAAACCAGATTCTAATCTCTTTAAGATAAGGGACCTTGCCCAGCTGGTTTAGCTCAGTTAAAGCATCGGCTCTCGGGACTGACGGATCTTGGTTTGATTCTGGTCAAGGGCGTGGATCCCAGTTGCAAGCTTGATCCCAGGACCTGGCCAGGGCTCATGCAGGAGGCAGCCAATTGATGTCTCTCTTTCTCTCTGTCTCTCTCGCTCCCCTCCACTGTCTCTAAAAAAATCAATGGGAAAAATATCCTCGGGTGAGGATCAACAAGAACAAAAAGAAAGATAAGGGACTTTGTTTCTGCTTCTTGGCAATCTTCAGTAGTGCCTCGGAGAGTGGAGGGCAGTGATGTGAGCTTAGAAAATGCCTGTTTTTGACCTACAGAGCAAGTAGCCTCCTCAGGCCTCCGCTTAGCAGCGGGGCAGCTTCTGAGCACACACCTTAGGGGCTCGTTCTCCTCAGCAGGTGCCCGCCCGCCTCCCCCTCCTGCAGTCCTCAGGAGCTTCTGGTGAGAACCCTTCCCATTATGCTCTGAGCCACCACAAACCTGTTTTACCACTTTGTCACCCTGTCTCAGCATTGAAAATTCTTGTCGTTTGGTAAGCTGAGCTGAAACCCCAAAGACAAGCCTCCTATTTTTTCCCTCTCCCTCCGCCCTCCTGATGTTTGATATCAGCCCCGATACGATTCCAGCGCAGCTCTGGCTGCCCACGCTCCAGCCGGAAGCCAGCTCCCCGTGTTCCATGCCAGGAACATCTGCCTTAATGCACACCTTGGCTCAGAGGGGTAGGAATGCAGCCTCCAAAGGTGACGGCCTAGGTTTGAATCCCAGTTCCCTGGGAACTTGGGAAAGTGACATCAGCCCTCTGTTAACTGTAAAGATGGAATTGGAAAATTCACGCCAAATGCGTGACAGTGCCTGGCACCCACGGGTGTAAGGGGGGTGGGTGACCGCTAGCAAGTCGCCTGCTTGAACTTGGGAAGGAACTCGGATGAACTGGAGTCTATTCCAGGATTATCACTGCCTCATTCTCCTCCTTCCATTGTCTTTAGGCCTGAAGAGAAGTTTTTGTTCTGCCTACTTTATAGATGAAGTACTGGGGGGTGGGGGGGAGGTTTAAAATATACCCAAGGCCTCCAAACTGGTAAGCGTCAGAGCAGGGCTTAGAACCCACCGCTATTGGATTCGGAAGCTCATGTCCTAATATGTCCCTTCCTGGCATCATCCTAGGTAACCCCCTCCCCATCCAGAAAACATAAGCCCCTTAATAGGGGATAATACAGTCACTTCCTCCTACCCTTCTCTTTCTCTCTGCATTCCATGGGGGACAGTGAAACGTACCATTTCTTCAATTCATTGTCACCTACCCATTTTCAAAAGAAAAGGTCGATGGGGACTGGAGGGTACCTCTTAGGGGAGAATGAAAATCAAGACGAAAGCTGGGCATGGGGGCTGCCCGCTGCCTCGAGCCCGTGTAAATAGGAAGGAGTTGAGGCTTGGCACACCGCCCCCGTAGGAGCAGGGCAGCATGGTGTCTTTCTGCATGTCCCCAAGGCCGCCCTGCCCGGGTGAGAGCTACCTGGACAGGATGGAGAGGAGGTGGCTTCGGTCAGAGCCTTTGCCCGCTTCTCTGTCTATGGCTGTGCTGTGGCCGCCGGGCTCCTGTGACTGCAGTGCACAGAGAAAGGACAGCTGCTCAATTTGGAAATCCTAAAACACGCACACCCCTCGCACCCCCTCTTACCCCCCCAACCACACAACTTTTCTTTTTCCTAAAAAAAAAAGAAGAAAAAAAAAGATTCATTCACTGTGTTCATAATGGTGACCCTTTGTTCCCCTCCCCCTCCCCACCCCAATCCCAAAAGAGTTCCTCTCCGAGCTGCTCTCAGAGCCAAATTCCAGAGCCTGGGTTGCTAAGGCCCCTGAGAGAAATCAGGTAGAGGCTGTGCGAGGAGCCGAGGCGCAGACAGACCGCTTCTGTCTCGCCCTGCTGGGCATTCACAGCCATCCTCACTGCTGGCAGAGGCCAGCCGGGCACAGCCCCTCCCCGGAGCCCCCAGCCCCTGGATGTGCTCAGATAAACGGTGTCTCCCCTCACCACCACCCCTTTGGGGGCAGGGCCGCCTCCAGGCCTGGACACTCGCTCCCGGGACCCTCCTCTCCTCGGAGCATCTTGGGCGGCCTCCGCTGCGGAAAGCTCCCTTTAGACCAGTTTCTCAAACTAAATCTGAGACCAGATTTAAGGTACCCGAGCTCGCGTGACCTGGCAGGCTGGCCCAGGCCCGAGTCCTCGAAAGGAATGGACGGGCTGTTTTCAGTGGGAGACACAAATGGGGCTTTGTTTTCTTTCTGAGGAGCTGAAATAACGGACAGGGAGCAGGAGGGCTGTGCTGTGGAGACCAGGACGCAGTCCCTCCGTCCCTCTCTCCTTCTCTCTCTCTCCTGCCCAGAGACACAGCCGATGAGACCAGGATGGGGACCTGCTCCAGGTCCTGATTCCCCACTCAGGTTATTTTTAGCTCAGGACGGTTGGCGTGTAGCTGGACACAGAAAGGAATGCCCCTGAGCAGTTTCTGTTCCTTGGATAATGGGCTTGTGGTGTTCCCTCCACTGTCGAGCTGCTTTTTCTCCACCCTGGATCAAGCCTCCCTGCCTTTGGCAAAAGTGTGAAGCAGTTAAAACTCTGTGCCCCCTGGACCTTGTCATCACCCCCGCCTCCTTCCCTGGGGGCTGGGACCCCGGCCATTCTGGTGTGGTCTGACCTTCCGAAAACATCATGACCCTTCGCTTTTTGTATTTTCCCCCCATCACAGTGACCCTGTGTGTAGGACCTGGATGAGCCGGGGAGCACTCCAGGCGAGAAGTATTTTAATCCCTTACATTTGTCTACAGCAGCGGTTCTCAACCTTCCTAATGCCGCGACCCTTTAATACAGTTCCTCATGTTGTGGTGACCCCCAATTTCATTGTTACAAATTGAACATAAAGCATAGTGATTCATCACAAAAACAATATGTAATGATATATGTGTTTTCTGATGGTCTTAGGCGACCCCTGTGAAAGGGTCGTTCGACCCCCAAAGGGGTCACGACCCACAGGTTGAGAACCACTGGTCTACAGCTTACAGGCTCCCTGTTCACCCCCCCATTTTCCATCCTTTATCCCCCTTGATGTTCCTCACTGCTCTGTGACATGGCTGGGCAGGTGACATTTTCCAGCTTTTCTTAGAGGAGGAAATAGGCTCCTGTGGCTGAGGGCCATGCCCAAGGTCAAGATGCTACTGGCATCCAGTGGGCAGAGGCCAGGGATGACATCAAACATAGGACAGCCCCCTACAAAAAGGAATGATCCGGCCTCAACGATCAAGAGTTCTGAGGTTGAGATAGCCGGATTAAAGGACTGGTCTATGCCAGACACTAAAGCTACTCAAGCATGCAAGCCTGCCAGAGTCAAGGGCACGATCACACAAATTATTAATTATAACAGCGTAATGAATGCAGTGTTTCAGCTAGGTGCAGTGTGCTCTGGGAACACCTGGCCCAGCCTGGAGGACCCTGGGAGGTAATCCGGGAAGGCTTCCTGTAAGAGCTCACACTTAGAGGACCCTGGACTTCAAGAGTGGTCTTGCTTCTACAGCCCCACACTAGGGACATTTGCAATTGAACATGGTCCTTCTTTGCCTTATTCCATAGGCAGGACAGAGAGAGGAAAATTTTTGAGAGAAGGAAGCTCTGTGGTCTGTGCTTTTCTCCTGGGACACCCAGTTTCTCACCCCATCTTTTTTTTATTTTTTTATTTTTTTACGGAGAGGAAGGGAGAGGGATAGAGAGTTAGAAACATCGATGAGAGAGAAACATCGATCAGCTGCCTCCTGCACACGCCCTACTGGGTATGTGCCTGCAACCAAGGTACATGCCCTTGACCGGAATCGAACCTGGGACCCTTGAGTCCACAGGCCGACGCTTTCTCCACTGAGCCAAACGGGTTAGGGCTCTCACCCCATCTTTGACCTTTCCCGTTGATTGTCTCCTAGAATTGACAAGAAAATGTCTGACGCTCAGGGCAGCTACAAACTGGATGAAGCTCAGGCTGTCTTGAGAGAAACGAAAGCCATCAAAAAGGCCATCACCTGTGGAGAAAAGGAAAAGCAAGATCTCATTAAGGTACCAAAGTGCCCATGATGTGGGCTCCATCTCCATGTCTCCTGGGCACCTTCCTATGCCAGGGAGTTCAGAGCGCCAAGGCTTAAGTCAGATGGACCAGGGAACCCTGGCTGTCAGCTTCTCCATGTCACAGCTCTCTCGTGGGCAAAGTGGGGATAAATCCTGGGTCATTCCTGGCAGGGCTGCGGTCAGGATTAAATACGATCATGGTAAAGTTACTGAGTATGGACTGTGCTAGCACTTTGCTCGTCTCGTTTAGTCAGCACGATAGCCCTAGGAGATGGGATCTGTGATTATTCCCATTTTGCAGGAGAGGACGCTAAGGCACAAAGAGGTTCATGAACTAGCTCAGATCACACAGCTAGGAAGTAGCGGAGCCAGGGGATCTCAGGCAGTGTGGCTCCAGAGCCAGTGTCCACACCAGTCTTTCCCATGGAAGGGGCCTGGCACCTAGCAAGTACCCATCACTGCTGGCTCTTTACAGAGAAGTAGGAAGCGTGGGTGAGCCTCAGTTCCTACTGAATTACCAAAGGTGGCAGGCAAGGCACATGGAGAGTGAGAGACCCAGCGCTCCCTCCCGAAAAGGTGTGTTACTGACTCTGTCCTCCCCGTTCAGAGCCTTGCGATGCTGAAGGACGGCTTCCGGACCGACAGAGGGTCCCACTCTGACCTGTGGTCCAGCAGCAGCTCTCTGGAGAGTTCGGGTTTCCCGCTGCCAAAGCAGTACCTGGACATGAGCTCCCAGACGGACATCTCGGGAAGTGTGAGTAGCAGTGCCGGTTGCTGGGGGCCTCGTGAGGGACCGCCCCCAGGAGACTGCTGGGATGATGGCCACCTCCTTGTGACTCACTTGGGGAGCCGGCTGGTGGCTCTCAATGGGGCTGGCGGCGCGCGCTCGCTCTCTCTCTCTCTCTCTCTCTCTCTCTCTCTCTATTTTCTCATTGATTCTTAAGAGAGAGTGGAAGGGAAGGGAGAGGAGGAGAGAGAGAGAGAAACATAATGACACATCAGCTGGCCGCCTCCCGCACGTGCCCAGACCTGGGGCCAGGATCTAACCTGCAACCTAAGGTATGTGCCCTTGACTGGGAATCGAACCCATGATCCTTCAGTGCACAGGCCGACACTCTAACCACTGAGCACACCGGCCAGTGCTGGAGCTCCGTTCTTTTGAAGAGCTTCTGGCCCCAGCGTGACAGCAGATGGTGGTCTGAGGAAAAGCCGGCACTGACTCCACATCCTTGGTGCCACTGGGCCCTGTGCTTGTGTCTAGACGCTGCACAGAAAGGGTTTTTGAAGGACCAAGTGTCTTTCCTTCATGCTGTTTTGCAGCACTATTCTGTGTTTCTCTCACCAGCTGGAAAACAGGGCATTCTCCTCCTATTGGTCCTAAAACAATGCGTGCAGCTTGCGGACCACTGCTGACTCCCCAGTTCCCAAGCTCCGTCCGGTCCCATGGTGAATGGTGCAAGCTCTGTCCAGACGTAGCTCGTGAAAGCAAGAGCAGGCAGTCCGTGGCTTTGGGGAGCTTTTGTTTCCTAGAGCAGGTGACATTGAACGAACTCGCCGCCCGGCCTCTGTGGCTAAAATGCTCTTCCTATCTGACTTCTATAGCTGTGTTCCCACTTGTGATGAGAAGCTATGTCCACGTCTGATTGGGTGAGCCTTCTAGCTTCTTGCTGCTCCCGACAGCAAACAGGCCTTCCGCTTTCCTCCCCCTCCACCCATGTGCCAGCTCCCTGCCGCCTGTGGGCCAAAATATTTGAGAACGAGTTGTGTGCCTCCTTCCGGTTCTGGAACCTTCTCCTTGCTCACCCAGTGTCTCAGTCCTGACTGCAGCCTCCTGAGTTTTCGGTCGACCTCCTCCCCAGTGCCCCCAGAATGGCTTTTCTTGTGTATTGGCTGTCCCTGACCAGCTGTCCTCCGTGCTTCTGTGGCTTGAATGGGCTCCAAGCCGTTTGCGGCTGCGAGATGATATTCTGGGCCCTCAGCTTCTCTTCTAGGCGTGACTGATGTCTGCGTTTGGGGCTCTTCCCATGGCCTGAAGGAAGGAAAGCGTTTTTGCCACCTAACTAGCTTCCTTGCGATGCGATGCGCACAGCCAGCTCAGTAATTGGGGGCTATTCTTAGCTACGTCCCACAAAAGCCTCACATATTTCCTGAGCTCCTGAAACGCCCCTGGGCACTGGCCACAGCAGCCACGTAACCATCCTGACTGTTCTTCCCTCCAGTTCGGCACCAGCAGCCACAATCAGTTGGCGGAGAAGGTCCGATTGCGCCTTCGATACGAAGAGGCTAAAAGGAGGTAATTGGCCGGGGGTGAAGGGTCCTAACAGTAGAATTACTGTTGCTGAGGGTCTGCTCTTGCCTCCGTTTTATACGCGTCTTGCTTAATCCTGCAGAGATTGTGAAGATGGGTGTTATAATCATCATGTTGTAATCCTCTCTGAAACTCAGAGAGGAAGTGACTGACCCACAGACACTGAGCTGGATAAAGGGTGGAGCTCTGCTCTGGACACACGTCTGGTAAACCTCAGAGCCTGCTTATCTTTTCACCTGCTGGCCGCAGTGTCTGTCATCAGGGTTCTCCAATGATCCCCTACGCAGTTTGGTTTGAAGGAACACAACTGGGGTTTTAGCAACAGGCCAAAAGGGCTATGGGTCCTACCCCTGGGAGCAAGCTGTGCTTATAAACCGCGGGGTCCCTGGTGACTAGAGAGGTTCTGTGACTTCACAGAACTCAACCCCACACAGTTGAGTTCCACTGCCACAAATAAAAAAAACTACTTTTTTTAATCCTCACCCAAGGATATTTTTCCATTGATTTTTAGGGAGAGTGGAAGAAAAAGGGAAAGACAGAGAGAAACATCCATGTGAGAGAAACACGTCGATTGGTTGCCTCCTGCACGAGCCCCCACCAGGGCCCAGGCCAGGAAGGAGCCTACAACCAAGGTACGTGCCCTTGACCGGATTCGAATCTGGGACCCTTTGGTCCGCAGGCTGCCGCTCTATCCAGAGCCAAATCTGCTAGAGCACACAAATAAAATAATACTCAGAGATGACATATTGAGAGCATCTGTTAGAGTCAGACATTGTACTAAAACATTCACATATAAAAAATAATAAAAATTTAAAAAATGAAACATTCACATATGCATTATCTCATTTAATATTAAAAGCAATGTATAGGATAGCTTGTATTATCTCCATGCTAGGGAAGAGAAAGGTAAGATATTTAATGATTCTTCAATGTGGTGAAGTCAGAATTGGAACCCTGGACAATCTGGCCTCAAGTCCTTCATCTTTCTATCACTGAGCCAGCCTTGCTAGGAAATAGCCCACAGGACATTGTGTAGGTGAATGAAGCCAGGCATATGCATCCATTTTCCTTAGACTAAGTTCCTGGCCAGGGACCTTCCCAAGCCAGTCCAGATAGAGTGTGGCAGTGCCCAGGTCTGGCCTCTGTGAACTCCCTGGGAGCAGAACCCTTTGCTGCAAGGCAGAAATTCGATAGAAACTAGAGGGAGTAAAAAAAGGGGGGGATTTGCTGAGACACTTGGCTGGGGAGTGGGCAAACTGAGAAGTATCTCTCTATGGAATTTTCACTACACAGCACAGGTCTCACCAGGTCTCACTGGGGGGGGATTTGTTGGCTTATTGAACTCAAGTCCTGGGTAAGCCAGCTTCAGGCACAGCTGTATCCAGGGACTCAAATGATGATATAAAGACTCAGTAGTCTCTCTTTTCTCCATCCTGCCTGCCTTTGTGTTGAGCTGCAGCATTTCTAGGCTTGCCTACTACCAGGTTAGCAACCCCAGTGGAAAGAGCACCACCCACCTTTCCCAAAAGTTGTAACAAGTTTGGCGTCTGAGACACCCTGGCTTTTCTGGGTGAACCAATCATTTTTGTAGGGTGGGGAGAATTGGAAGGGATCGGAAGGCCTAGGCAGGGTAATGTGCCCAGTTCTTGGAGGGAGATTGGTGTCAGCTTTGTGGGAACCAAACGACTTGGAAATTTGGGAGGCATGACTTCCCAAAGAAAATTTGGAAGACTGTGACCAAAAGAGGGAGACGGGATACTGGTCAGTAGGGAAAAAATGCTCCCTGTGCACTATTTCAGCTCC
Source organism: Myotis nattereri (assembly GCF_964212035.1). Lineage (NCBI taxonomy): Eukaryota > Metazoa > Chordata > Mammalia > Chiroptera > Vespertilionidae > Myotis > Myotis nattereri. Next base: position 102,511,560 of record NC_138080.1, read on the forward strand.
CCCTAGAGGTCCCATAAAACAACAGGACTTCCGCGTTTGGACGGCCACTTCTTGTGCCCTCTGAAGGGGACTGCTCTGAACCCTGCATCTCTTCCAGCCTGTGGTGATGCCTGTCTTAGGTCATCAGTTCTGGGGAGACTAAGATTGGAATCTTCCCTCTGGGGTTGAGCCATTCAACTTCTTATCACAGAGAGAAGTCCTATCACAACTTCTCATCACGTCCTGCCTCATCTGCCTTTATCCAGCTTCCTGCCTTCCCTCCACCCAAAGCTCTCTGCAGGAGTAGGGGACCGAGCCAGTCAAGGGGGAAATCAAGGCTGCAAGACCTGAGGGGTGGAGGCAAGGGGAGGCTGTAGTGCAAGGTCAGGCTTGGTCACATGTGCATTTCTGGGCAGCAAGTCTGGTAGTTTCCTCAGATTCTCCAAAGGAGGCAGGGCCCGAGGTTTGAGGAGCACAGGCGGAGAGAAAGAGTCACTAGAAAGAACATGCAAGAAAGCATCCATCACCCCTCCAGTGTCCCACGTGTGGTTGAGCTGCTGCCAGACCTGGCCATTCCACTGTCCTCAGAGCAGCTGGAGGACAGCAGCGAGGGCTGTACATGTGAATATGGAATTTAAATTAATTAGCTCTAAGAATCCACGCGTGCTGAGACACTTGGCTGGGGAGTGGGCAGACCGAGAAGGATCTATGGAATTTTCACTACACAGCACAGACATCTTGTCTCCCACCGTGTTTTGATAAACTAATGTTGGGCCACATTGTCTGCAGATTTGATCAAACTGGGTGGCCAGAGGCCTGGGCTCTCAGCAGGTCAAAGCCGTGCTGTGACTCTATCGTAGGTGAGCCTCTCTGGACTTGTGTCCAACAGGGTGACCACCAGGTCTCCTCTACCCTTTGGGGACCAGGAGGCTAGGACATGGTAGCTGAAAGCACTTTGCAAAGGCTAAATCCTGAAGGATCACATGACTGCCTTTAGATACGTGCCTCCGTGCTCTTGATTGTACTGTGAGTCTTAATTTGGCCCAATGATGATCAGACCTACTATCTGCAGGCACTGGGCAGTGTATAAAGAGCCGTGAATGGTATGTTCTCACTTGGTCGTCAGAACCCACCTCGAAGGCACAGGATACTCAGTCTCAAAGAAGTTAAGGGACAGGGCTCCCGACTCCTTCCTTAATGTTATTAAGTACCTGCAGTATACCAGGGAAAGTGCTAGAAGCTCCTGATGCCAAAATGATTTCTTAACAAAAATGACCTTTCATCAAGAAGGCCAGAGCCAAAACCCCAGCTCCAGGCCTCAGGCCCCAGTCCATGGTTGCTCACACGGCGCTGCCCCCACACTCACTGGCTAGCAGTTGTGGTCTTAGCTATGGTTGTAGGGGCCCGTGACTGCCATTGGTTTAGTACCTGTTATGTACTAAACAGGTGCATACTTTAAACATCTATAATAGTAAAAACGTAATATGCTAATTAGACCGGATGTCCTTCCGGACCAAGCCGGGGATGTGAGGGAAGCCCAGGTCCCGGGTACCAGAGGGAAGCTGGTGCCGGCAGCCTGGGAAAGAAAGGCCTACTCTTGCACGAATTTTGTGCATCAGGCCTCTAGTTATATAATAAATATATAATGGCTCATTTTCACAACAATTCTGAATGACGAATAATTGTTTTGTTTACATGTGAATATGGAATTTAAATTAATTAACTCTAAGAATCTATGCCTACTGAGACACTTGGCTGGGGAGTGAGCAAGGCTCAGGGAGTTTGCCCAATGTCATGTACCTGATAAACGGTCAGACCAGGTACCAACAACAGAAGCAGCGGAAACATTTATTGATCACCTACTATGTGCCAAGTAGCGCACTCTGAGGGTTTATGGATGTGTCACAAAGCCTTCAACCACAACTCAGGAGGAATGGTCGCTCTCTTTAGAGAGATTATGACTTGTCCACGGTCACATAGCTAGTGGTAAGAGGCTGTTGCCTGGTGATGAACCCAGTTCTCGGTTCCATTCTGCCAGGCTAGTGTCCCCCACAGCAAGGACAGTGCCTTGTTTATGCCTCTACCCCATCCCTGCAGCGCCTGCTTATTGTTGGCACTTGGCAGGCACTGCCTGGGTCTCTTAGATAAAAACATTTTCCTGGAGACGACATGCTGAGCAAAACGAAGTCAGGAACCGTCAGGCTGCTCGGAGGATGTCACGGCTCCTTGTCTCTCACAACCTTGGACGTGCCATCTGTTACCCTGCTCCCGCAATGCCACGGGCACACCGGTCATGCCCCCTTCTCGGCCCGCAGGATCGCCAACCTGAAGATCCAGCTGGCCAAGCTGGACAGTGAGGCCTGGCCTGGAGTGCTGGACTCGGAGAGGGACCGGCTGATCCTCATCAGCGAGAAGGAGGAGCTGCTGAAGGAGATGCGCTTCATCAGCCCCCGGAAGTGGACGCAGGGCGAGGTGGAGCAGCTGGAGATGGCCCGCAAGCGGCTGGAGAAGGACCTGCAGGCAGCCCGGGACACCCAGAGCAAGGCGCTGACCGAGAGGTGGGGCTGGGCCGGGGCCGGGAGGGGGCGTGTGGCCCTCCCCTCACTGCCCGTCCTGGGGCTGCCAGAGGTCCTTGTGTTTCATGAAAAGTGTTAGGATTTTTTTTTTTAATATTGAGAACTAATCCAAAAGTGTTTTTTTTAAATATATTTTTATTGATTTCAGAGAGGGAGGGAGGGAGAGAGACAGAAACAGCAGTGATGAGGGAGAATCATTGATCGGCTGCCTCCTGCACACCCCACACTGGGGATCGAACCCACAACCTGGGCATGTGCCCTGACCAGGAATTAACCATGACCTCCTGGTTCACAGGACAATGCTCAACTGCTGAGTCACGCTGGCCGGGCAAATCCGAAAGTTTTTTTAAAATACTAGGAAGGCTAAATCAGCTGCTTCCTGTGGGCCTGACTGAATCTGAAAGCCACTGGATTACATTCTTTGCTTTCAACCTTGCAACAAACTTTATTTACTTCATTGTCACACCAGTTTGCACACCCACACTGTAAGAGCACAACCTCACACCCACAGGAGGCCCGTAATCCCCAGCTTCTCATTCATTCATTCATTCATTCATTCATTCATTCATTGTGTCCATTACCTGTCACACAGTCCTTTATTTGAACCTCCTGGCAACCCTGAGGTTCATCTCCATTTTATAGATGAGGAAACGGAGGCTCCCCCAACATCCCTGAGTGGCAGAGCTGTGCGTAGATCCCAGGCTCACTGGCTCCGGAGCCCATGCTTGCTTTAGGCTGCTGCCCACGTAGAGGGTCTTTTATTATTGCCGTCATCCCCTGGGTGGCTTCCCTGGAACTGTAAGTTCACACAGCCAGTCCGGGAAGCCAGGATCTCCACTCCGCAGCAGCTGCTGAGCAGGTGACTTGAAGGTCCCCCAGGGCAGAGCCCTCTGGGGGACATGCAGAGGGAAGAGAGGCATGTGGGCAGGAGGAGAGGAGAGCCTGGGGAAGGGTAGGGACAGGCTGAAAGCTGTGAGCCTCTGCAGGCAAGAGGAGAAAGCTGACTCAATAGTCTTCGAATCTACAGCTGTTTGCTTCCCGACCACGTTTGTCTGTGTCCATCCCTCTGACTCTTGTCTCCTTAGGTCTCTTTCTGTTCCCATGTTACCCTCTCTCTCTCCTGTGTCTGGAAATGGGAGTATTATGCGCCTCATCTTCACACAATAGCCTTTCCATTCAAGATGCCTCTGAGGACAGGAATAGTTAAACCACACCACAGGGCCTGCCAAACCCCAGTCACAAATCAGTCAGAATGACAGACATCTCGACACCCCTTGTCCTAACCTCTCCCCTCCTGTAGGGCCTCCCACCACTTCTAAGAGCGGCTGTGCATTCAGGTGGGGTGCTTGTTAGAGTGTGGGCTCCCTGGCTGCCCCCCAGGGACCGGTTCCCCAGGCCTGGGATGCAGCCCAGGCTCTTGCATTTTTAACCAGCACCCCAGGTGCTAAGCTCAGCTTGTGCAGCTTCTGCATCCTCTGCCTTCGATGCTTGATGTGTTCTTGGCCTCCCAGCATGTGCCCGGCATCACACACAAATGCCATCTGGCCCGCTCGGCCCAGCGCCTCTGGGAGGAGGCCTCGGCGCCTGCGTGTTGCTGCCGGCGGCCACACCCTGTGCTCAGGAAGTCAAGGCCACCTGACTCCTGGCCCCCCAGCATCCTCCTGGGGCTTCAGTGGGGACCTGCTTTTACTCCCATAACACGCCTCTGTGGTTTTCTCCCAGAGAAGAGGAAAACGGAGGTAGAAGTGGGGGCCCCAGCGGCTCCTTGACCTCTTCCTTCCAGGGCTTTGCTCTTAGGGAGGGTCAGGGGTTCGGCCCTGTTTGTTCTGTAGAGAGTCAAGGATTCTGTTCATTTCGGGCTCCATATGCCCACCTGCTGCCTGCCCTGCCCCGGGCAGGACTCTGGAAGAACAGTGCCAGGGACGGTGGCCAAGGACCATGCCAAGGCCTCTCTGCCTGCTGCTCCAATGGTCTTTTCTGGAATTTCACAGGTTCCATTGACCATTAATAGTCCCCACCCATCCCTGACCACTGCTCAGGTGTCTAGAGCCAGCTCTGGTCTTCATTGCAGGGCCTGTGTTGAAGGCCTGGGATGCTGGTGGAGGGATAGTGTGGTTAGATCTTTCCATGGAAATGGAGGGAGGTAAAGTTGGGTAGAGTCCTAATTCTGCCACTAATTCTGTAGCTTTAGGTAAATTATTGGACCTAAGAACAACTTCTTCATACGTAAAGTGGTAAAAGCCATTACCTTACCTCGTTAGGGTTATTATGCAAATGAATTAAAACAATGTCATAGCACATTGTTTCTAGCACAGCACTTGGTATATTGTGTCTGATGATACAAGCCGTTGCTATGGATTATATGGGGAGCTCACATCTCCCCAAACGTTACAGGGAAATGCTTCCAGAAGGTTCTTGTGTGTTGGTGTGTCCACCTCCATGGGTACATGCCTGTGATTCCTCTTTCAGGGACACTTTCCTCGGGGCTCCCCCTCATGCCTTCTCTCCCTTCAGGTTGAAGTTAAACAGTAAGAGGAACCAGCTGGTGAGGGAACTGGAGGAAGCCACCCGGCAGGTGGCAGCTCTGCATTCCCAGCTGAAAAGGTGAGCGGTGGGCAGTGGGGACAGTGGTGTCTGGGGGCCGGCCAGGTGCAGGCGTCCCTCCTGCACGACACGGAGAGCAGACCTCAGGCCGGGGCCTTGGTGGGCAACTGAGTGTCGCTGGACTTCCACAGCACTTGTTTTTCTCAGATATTTCTCTTGTTTTAATATATTTTTATTGATTTCCGAGAAAAAGGGAGAGGGAGAGAGAGAGATAGAAATATCAATGATGAGAATCATTGATCGGCTGCCTCTTGCTGTGTTTTCAGATATTTCAACCGTAGCCTTTGTTATAAGTGATACTGCATTTCCACTTACCCTTAGGATATAGTTCCCTTTTAATACACACACACACACACACACACACACACACACACACATATATATATTAAAGCATAACAGAGTTGATTTGAATTAACATATTATTTCGGGCTAGATTCAAATATGGGAAGATACCATGAAAATGGAAAGCAGTCCTGACCGGTTTGGCTCAGTGGATAGAGCATCAGCCTGCGGACCAAAGGGTCCCGGGTTCGATTCTGATCAAGGGCATGTACCTTGGTTGCGGGCACATCCCCAGTAGGGGGTGTGCAGGAGGCAGCTGATCAATGTTTCTCGCTCATCGATGTTTCTAACTCTCTATCTCTCTCCCTTCCTCTCTGTAAAAAATCAATAAAATATATTTTTAAAAAAATTTGTAGGAAATGCAAATTAAAAAAGAAAGAAAGAAAGAAAATGGAAAGCAGCCAGCGGAGGTTTGGGAAACAGAGAAACAGAGGGGGAAATGAGCTTTAAGGCAGTTGGCTTGGGTTCGAATCCCAGCTCTGCCAGTTTCTGATTGGGTTGCCTTCTTGGGGTATCAGTTTCCTTTAGTGAAATGGGGGTGCATGGTCTACCCTGGAGACTGTCAAGGGGGTCCAGCGAGATCATGCACTCTGAGTGCTTAGGTGCTTCTCAGAGCCGGGCAGGAAGTCCCGGCTGTCCCAGCCGCTCCGTGTGTCCTCACCCTCCATCCTCTCCCTGCCCCCAGCCTCTCGAGCAGCATGCAGTCCCTGTCCTCGGGCAGCAGCCCTGGGTCCCTCACGTCCAGCCGGGGCTCCCTGGCTGCCTCCAGCCTGGACTCCTCCGCCTCCGCCAGCTTCACTGACCTCTACTATGACCCCTTCGAGCAGCTGGACTCGGAACTGCAGAGCAAGGTGGAGTTCCTGCTCCTGGAGGGGGCCACGGGCTTCCGGCCCTCGGGCTACATCACCACCATCCACGAGGACGAGGTGGCCAAGACCCAGAGGGCCGAGGGGGGCGGCCGCCTGCAGGCCCTGCGCTCCCTGACCGGCACCCCGAAGTCCATGACTTCTCTGTCTCCACGCTCCTCCCTCTCCTCCCCTTCCCCGCCCTGCTCCCCTCTCATCGATGACCCCCTCCTGGCTGGAGACGCCTTCCTGAGCCCCCTGGAGTTTGAAGATACGGAGCTGAGTGCCACTCTTTGCGAACTGAGCCTTGGCAGTGGCAGCCGGGAGAGGTACCAGCTGGAGGAACCCGGAATGGAGGGCAAGCAGCTGGGCCAAGGTAGAGAACACAAGCACAGCGGGAGGGCAGGAGCCTCCAGGAGGGAGGGAGAGGGGAACTGTGCTCAGGCCTGGGCACGGACCGCAATGATAATCATGATCATTATCATACCATAGGGTTTATGGATTTATTTATTCATTCAGTAGAGTGTACTTACATGTTCTACGTCTTGGGCTAAGGGTTTTTCCGTGGTGGATTCATTCATTCAGCAGGTAATTATCATTAAGTACATACTGAAATGAAATGCCAGTCCCGTGCGAATGGATGCACATGGCTCATACATTCATTCAGCAGATGTGCCATGCACCAGGCACTGGGCTAGTCACAGGGACACAGTATTCAGGACAGACGGGTCCATGCTCCCATAAAGCGTCTGTGCTAATGAAGGCCCAGGTGGTTACTGTACAACCAGGCCAATAAAAGCACTGGGAGGAAATTACACTAGGGGATGTGATGGAGGCTTTCAGGTTGGGTTGTGAAGGAGGGTGGCCTTGAACTGGGGCTTCCACAGGGGGAACGAGCCAGCCTTGGGGGAAGCAAGAACAAGTCTCTGAGGTCAGAGTGAGGGGTCTGCAGGAGGAGCCAGGCGTCGGGATCACCAGCAGGGCTGGAGATGCAGGGGGATTCTGGTCCCGGAAAGCCTGGGGGCCTGTGGGAAGGAGTTTGGGTTTTATCCTAATTGCAGTGGGGATCCATGTGAGTGTTTGCAGCCAGGGAATGTGATCTGACTCCCATTCTGCATGGGGTCGGATTGAGATTCATGTTGGAATGTCCCAAACAGAAGGCATTGCTGAAGATGGCAGCTAAGACTTTTCGAGAGAAAGCCGCGTAATAAATCATAACAGCTAACATTTATCGGGGTGCATCAAAGGTGGGCGATGTGCGTTATAGCGTGCAATAGCTTACTTGTATTGTGCCCACTTCACAGATGAGAAAACAGCAGTTTAGAGAGGTGACATCACTTGCCGTAGCCCCCCCCACCCCCACCCCCCCCCACACACAGAAGTGGGAAAGCAAGGATTGGAATATGGGTGTTCCTTTGACCCAAGAACCCAACATCTTTGTTGTCACTCTCCTCTTAGCATGTGAAGTAGCCCAGGGTGTTCGTTCCTGGGACGCTTCGGCGCTCTCTGGCCCCACTGTGCCTGCCTGACCTTGGGTGTGAAGGTTAGGACTGAGCAGGTGCTCAGTAAGCTCACCTTCAGCTCTGGCCTTTCCTGGCTATGACGTACTGAGTGCAGGTATACAAGACACCGTTATGCATATGTGCTCATTTAAGCCTCACAGCAACTCTGAGGTAGGTGCTGCTCTATCCCCATAAAACAGAAGAAGGAAGTGAGGCGCGGTGAGGTTACACGGCTTGTCCGAGGTCAGTGTCACGGCTAGGAAGCGGAAGTGTCAGGATGGGTGCCAGGCCTGCCCGGAACCCACGTCAAGCCGGTGCCGGCTCCGTCTGCCTCAGGTGCCTGCTCCTGCCTCCTCGAGTGGCCAACTAGAAGCCGGACCCATCTAAGCATCGAGGCTACAGGAATGGGCAGGAGGGCCATGCGGTGCCCAGAATTATCCCTTTGTGTGCAAGGGAGAGCCAGATTCCCTCGTTAATTAGAGGCTCCGCTGCGTGAGTTTCCTTAGATGAGGAGCCGAGAGACCCCTGGGCTCCCTAGCATACTGCGTGCTCTCAAACAGAATAAAAGCAGGCTTCCTCCTACAGCAGGTGGCAATTTCAGACAGTTGGTCCCTGCAGAGGAGGTGCAGGTGGGACCTCTAACAAACTTGACCCCAGCCGACACTCAGACCCCAGCCAGGTGCCAGGAGTGACTCCCCTCCTGCCCCCACAGTGTCCTTTCGGGCCATGGGCCAGAGACAGCCCCTCTTAGGATGGCGTTTCCGTCATGCCACCTCCAGAACCTCCCCACAGTGATCGATGCCAGGCTGAGCCCAGACGCTAAGCAGGTTAAGGGATTAGGGCTGCCGTTCAGTCAGCAGACAAATTAATCTCCGTAAGTGGTTTAGCGGAGGGTGGAGATGCGGGGGTCCAGAGACAGGAGGTCTGCAGGCTGCAGCAGGTGTGCGCCCCAGGCTGGAAAAGCCACCCCAGGTGGCTGCTTGCATCTCCCAGGCTCCCACCACATCCCTTTCCCCGGCCTGCTCACCCCCAGCCTCTCCAGTCTGCCCTCACTCCACCCCCCGCCCCCAGAGACTTGTGAGGGCCTCCGTCAAGGGCAGGGAGCTGAGCTGAGCTAGGGGTGGAATGGGACAGGCCGAGTGGCAGAGCCAGTGCTTCTGTCCTTCCCGCCTCTCCCTTGCCCTTCCCGAGGGTCCAGGTGTGTAGGGATTCACCCGGAAGGCATGGGGGTGTCATCGCAGTAAGGACCGAGGTAATGGGTTTTGTAGAGCGCTTTCCCCACACCAGTCTATGCTACAAACTTCTCTGTAGTGTCCGAGTGAGTCTTCCCAACAGCCCTACAAGGTGAGTATTCTCCCCATTTTACAGATGAGGAATCGGGGCTCACAGACGTGACATCGGTGTCCCAGTATCTTTTTTAAAAAAATATATTTTTATTAATTTCGGAGAGCAAGGGGGGGGGGGAGAGAGAGAGAGAGAGAGAGAAACATCAGTGATGAGAGAGAATCACCGATGGGCTGCCTCCTGCACTCCCTCTGCTGGGTAGTGAGCCCACAACCCAGGCATGTGACCTGACCGGGAATCGAAACATGACCTCCTGGTTCACAGGTCAGTGCTCAACCACTGAGCCATGCCGGCCGGGCAGTGAGTGTCTCAATATCTTGAAGCAGTAAGTGGTGGAGCTGAGAACTGAACCCAGGCAGTTTCACCCAGGCGTCAAACACAGAATCAGATGCTCCCCTTTCTTCACCCCGAAGCGAGGCGGCAGCTGGCTGTCGCGTTCACAGGTGGTTGGAATTTGTCAGGACCCTCTTAGGACAGAGGGTGGATGGATCTCAAGTGTGTGTTGCAAAGGCAGTGCCCTGGTTCTGAACCCCACCTTGCCACCCTTCTCCCACCTCTCCCTCCAGCTGTGAATACGGCCCAGGGGTGTGGCCTCAAAGTGGCCTGCGTCTCGGCTGCCGTGTCGGATGAATCCGTGGCCGGGGACAGTGGCGTGTATGAGGCTTCCGTACAGAGGTGGGTCCCTGAGACCTGAGTCTCTGGGAACTGTGATCCCGCAGACGTTGGGCCCCCAAGATGTGTGGGAGGGGCGTCCCCAACAGCAGGGCATGCCCCGGGGACCCCACCTTCCCCCAGCAGCCAAAGATGCAGGCAGGGCAGCTCCTTGTAGGGCTGGGGTGCTTCAGATTTGGGAGAGCGCTAGTTTCGTGGTCGCCATTAAGGGGCATAAGACTAGGGGAGCATATACTAGAGAAAGGGGAGCCCCTTCAAGTCAGACCAGGAGCGATGGTGGAAAGGCAGGGTGTGCAGGGGGGCTGAGCAGACCTGCCAACCTTTTCTCCTTGAGGAGCGACCGCACCTTCCCGGACAGAGCCCAGGTCGCTGCAAGGGATTCTGATGCCTGCCTTTCCCACGTGCCTTCCAGACTCGGTGCATCATCAGAAGCCCCTGCTTTCGACAGTGAGGAGCCAGACGCGGTGGGAGCAACCCGGGTTCAGGTTGCCCTGCAGTAAGTAACGGGGAGAGGGGACAGAGGGTCTGTGCAAGGCCTCTTCCTCCTGGACAGCATCTGCCCAGCCCGCTGCCCAGGGAGGAAGGCAGAGCAGCAGGACCTGCTGACAGGGTGGACGCCTAGTTAAAAGGGGCCACCCTTCCTGTGCCTCCCAGCACCCACTTTACAAGAGAAAAATGAGGTTTGATGACCTTGTTACGTGCCCCGACTCACTGCGTGGGCCAGTGGCAGAGCCAGCCCCTGCCTGAGCCCTTCCTGCCTCTCGTTGCTGTGGCTTTTGTCGCAGCATCTCAACCAGGTCTCCACCATCTGGACCGAAGTCACCCCCTGGGGGCCGCAGCCCAGATGAGTGGTTCTTGTTTTCTCTTGATCGGGGATGGCCTCCATTGTTTAAAAAAAGTTTGCCATTTTAACCATTTTTTTTTTTTAAAGTGGTTTTTCGAGGGAGGAAGGGAGAGAGAGAGAAACATTGATGTGAGAGAGACCCATTACCTGGTTGCTTCCTGAACGTGGCCCAACTGGGGATCGAGTCCACAACCTGGGAATGTGCCCTGACCAGGAATCGAACACACCAACCACCTCTTGGTTCATGGGATGACACTCCAAACAACTGAGCCACCACACCAGCCAGGGCCTCAATATCTTTTTAGCAGATTTTTAAATTGATTTTTAGAGAGAGAGGAAGGGAGAGGGAGAGAAACATCAATGTGAGAGCAAAAACATGGATCAATCCCCTGCCCCCCTGGTACCCCCTACAGGGGATTGGGATTGAGCCCGCAATCCAGGCATGTGGCCTGACTGAGAATCAAACTGGCCACCTTTCTCTGCAGAGGTCTCAACACCCAGCCAACACCCACCAGGGCCTCAGTATTTTTTTTTTAATAAGAATTAATTGCCAATATTTAAGTATCAGGAAATTTCACACAAAATTCTGACTTCCCTTTAAAGTTCGTCCTTCCCTGCTCCTGCGTTCCTGCATAGCAGCGAAGCGCTGGTCTGTGCTGTCTGACTCACCACAGTCTCCAGAGCTGCCGGGAGCCGCGTCTGTGATTATTAAGAGAGAGACAGCCCAACCGGCCTGGCTCAGTGGTTGAGCATTGACCTATGAACCATGAGGTCACGGTTCAACTCCCAGTCAGGGCGCATGCCCGGGTTGCGGACTCCATCCCCATTGTGGGGCGTGCAGGAGGCAGCCGATCAATGATTCTCTCTCATCATTGATGTTTCTATCTCTCTCCCCGTCTCCCTTCCTCTCTGAAATCAATAAAAACATATTTAAAGGAGAAAAGAGAGAGACACATGCGTTACCCTCAGGTGCTCCATATGCCCCTTTTCCTTGCAGGTATGATGAGAAGAATAAGCAGTTTGCAATATTAATCGTCCAGCTGAGTAACCTTTCTGCCCTGTTGTTGCAGCAGGACCAGAAAGTGTGAGTATCTAGCGGACAAGGTGAAGTGTGTGTCTTCCTCTCCGCAGCCATCCCTGGGCCACTCTCCTGCTCGGACAGCGGCCTCTGTAAACCCGCTGCGGGTGTTTCATGCCTGTGACCTTGACGCTAAGGGTCAGGCAGCGAATGTGATGCAGGCACGGTGGCAAACACGCCCGCTCTCATGAGAAGCCCTCTGGACCCTTCGGTTCCTTCACACGTACGTCCTGAGCACCGGCCGTGTGCCAGCACGAAGAACAGGCCAGGGAGCAAATCCCCGCGCCTGTGAACTTGAGGCCCCATGAAGAAGGTGGCCATGGCCCCTCTGTCTGCTCTGAGCTCAGGTGTTCCCCGCAGAGACAGCCGCGCCATCCTCAAGCGTCAGGGCCATCCCTGTGCTTCTGTCGGGATTTCCTTGGAATGGATCATCCGGCAAATACCTACCCTCTGCCTGTTGGCTCCTCACTGCAGACGGGTTCTGTTTCATGGAGCTCGTCTGCCTACCTGTTCTCCTCTCACTACACCCTAAGCCCTGATGACAGCAGCAGGAGCTCCTGTTTCTGTGGTCTGCACCCAGCCAGCCTCCGGGGGTGCGCCATGCGGGAAGGAGGGGGGCAGGAGGAAAGCCGGCCAAGCAGAAGGAAGATGGGATAGCACCCAGGGGTTGTTTTCTGTCTCACGCTCACCCACGCTCACCGGGTTGGGGAAGCTTCTGCATAGCTCATGGGTCCTCCCACAGGTATCTGGGCGAGAGAGCCTAAGAGCGAGCTGTCTGGGTCCAAGGGTAAATGCATCTGTGATTTTGTTCGGATGGCACGTTCCCCTCTGCAGGGGTCGTCACACTTGGCCTTCCTACCAGCAGCGGTATGAGGGCTCCTCGGGGGTAACAAGCAGCCTCGTCGGTCCTGCACGTGGACCTTTGCACGCTGCTGGCCTCAGGCTCCCCATGCGTTGCGGTCCTAAGGACTTGGGAGATTCAGGGGGAGGAAGAGCAGTGTGTTATCCTTAGGGGCCCTCTGTATCCTTCACACACACACCTGCGTGACGACCTGAGAAATGACAGTTGTTCACTCTGGCATTTGCAGCACGCGGTTAGCCCCGCACGCCAGGCCCAGACCTGGGCTGACCCGGGCTCTCCTGCATCTCTGTCTCCCTCCAGGAACATCCGTGTGGCCGTCCTTCCCTGCTCCGAAAGCACCACCTGCCTGTTCCGGACGCGGCCTCTGGACGCCTCGGACGCCCTCGTGTTCAATGAGGTGTTCTGGGTGTCCATGTCCTACCCAGCCCTTCACCAGAAGACCTTAAGAGTCGACGTCTGTACCACTGACCAGAGCCATCCGGAGGATTGCCTGGTGAGGGCTGTGTCTGTCTGTCTGTCTGTCTGTCCTCTGGGGAATGGTGCATCGTGTTCTTCAGGGAGAAGGACTGGAGAAAAGGCTCTAGGCTCAGCTGGGCTTCTGGGCAGAGACCTTTCCACGGGCAGACGGCACTCTCAGACTTATTGGGGGTGCAGGAGCTCGTTTCACAGGAGGAAGAGTGACAGCCCTGAAAGTGGTTTTTAAGATGCCAGGACCTTGACGATAACTAGCCACATGCCGTGGCTTTACCATGCGGCACTACAGGAGAACACATCTACAGGGGCTCAGATCCCACCTTCACCGCTCGAGGTGTAGCTGGGTGACGTTGGGCAAGTTACTTAACCTCTCTGGTCCTGTTTTCTCATCCATAAAATGCAAATGGTGATGCCTGTCTCGTGCCCACTAGAAGAGTCGTTATAAGGATTACAAGAGACAGTTCATGTAAAGCACCTACTCAAGTGTCTGGCACACAGTAGGTTCTCATTGGATGGGGCCACTGCTAGTCCACGCCCTGGAGCAGAGCCCCTCCAACTTCCTTCCCCTCCCTCTCCTCCTCTTCCTCCTCTTCCTACTCCTCCTCCTCCTCCTCCCCCCCATTGGCCGAAGTCAGGATTAGAGATGAAGTAGCTCCGGGTACATTTGTGTTCCAAGAAAGCCATTCCCTAGAGCCAGGCTGACCCAAGTACATAGAAATGTTGCTCAGTTTTCTCATCTGTAAAATGGGGCTTCAAAGCTAACTCGGGCGCTTGTTGTAATGCACACATGAGTTAAGAGAAGTGGGGAACCTCCTTGCTCTCCATCCCCGACCCTGACGTGTTTGTGCTGTGAAACCCTGGTCTGCCGGGGAGTTGGGGGCCGCAGCTTTGGAATGCTGGCCCTGAGGCTGTCACCAGCCCTGAGCTTCCCTGCGCAGCCCTGAGTTCCCTAAGACAGTTCCTCTCTCAGTCTGTTTCCTTATCTGACAGGTGGCTCTCTGGGGGTTAAGTGAGGTGCTCAAGCAGCACTTCCCAAACTGGTGAGAGACACACACAGGTTACCCGGGGCTCTGGTGAGAACGCAGAGTCTGGTTCAGCAAGTCTGCGATGGGGTCCGAGGTGATGGGGTCCGAGGTTCTGCATTTTGACATGCCCCCAGGAGATGCTGGCACTGCTGGTGCCATAGCAAGGATGCAGAGCAGTGAAGAGTCTCCCTGGAAGCTGGCTCCTGTCCCTCCTCAGCTGGGTACATCACTGCATCTGCGGTTGTCATTAGTACCGACAGTTAGGCAACAGTCAGCATTTATGTGGCAGGCCCTGGGCTAAGCTCCTTACGTGTATTCTCTCTATTGGTTCTCAGTCAGTCTTATAAAATAGGTCCTATTCTACCAGTGAGGAGACTGAGGCACAAAGAGGAGAAAGGACTTTCTCAAGGTCACACAGTCAGGAGGTGGCAGGTGCAGAGTTAGAACCCAGGCAGGTTCGCCTCTGCAGCTCACCCAGGTCAGCCCCTCGGTGCGTCCTCACCGTGCTCCCTGGAGCCCACAGGTGGGGACGGTGACCGAAGGGTGTGGCAGGCATGGAGGATGCTGAGTGACAGCAGAGCGCTTTTCCAAGCCCGGGCTCCCCCCAGCCTAGTGTTTCCGCAGCCCTGGCCATGCCTAGATGAGCAAAGACTCCGTCCTGTTTTCTTCTCCTAATTGGACGCCTTTTATTCCTCCTCCCTAATTGATGTCTGGCCAGTGCCGGTTGCCATGGCAGCAGCCAAGCGCTCATCCCACCGTGGCTTGTCTCCATCCTCGGCCAATGAGAGGCCTGTTTCTCCGTGTCCTGTGGGGAGATGGAGTGTCAGGCTGTCGTGTTCTGGTGGCTGGAGGAGGCGAGGAAGTGAGACACGAGGGGAGAGGGCTGTCTGCTTCCACGCAGAGGCCCCCTCACTGCTGCACTTGCAGAGTCTGAGCCATCTGTCCGCCAGACCACAGTAGTGCCCATCCTGAGTGTGTCCGTGTGTCTCGTGCTGGGCTGGGAACTTCGTGTGCAGTGTCCCGCTTCATCCTCACAGCAGCCCTGAGAAGCAGCATTAGGATTACCGCTGTTTGACAGATGAGGGATCAAGGCTAAGTAACTTCCCCGGGCCATCCAGGGAGTAGGTGGAGGAGTCTGGGTGTGCACACAGATCCCACGTCCCTTGTGCGGAGCCATTGCACTGTCCTGCTTCTCACAGGGTCACTGTGCCCCAGACCCAGATTAGGGGTTCGGAGGAGTACGTGGCCTGCCTTCCCCGGTATCGCAGGCCTCAGCCCTATCAGATGCTCTAGCGTGGCCTCACGGGTCACAGGCTGTCCGGTGGGGCCCTGGTTGCCCACCCCGACCACTGAGCTCAGCGCCACAGGTCCTGTGTAGGCAGTCCATTTCCCAGGCTGCACTCATGGCCTGTGGATAACCGCACGGTGGCTCCCACCCTTCCTCACCTTGCCACCCCCGCGTGGCACAACCCCAGGCCTGTCGCAGTGTACTCTCTCCCCCTGCGCAACAGAAGCACTCGGCTGTGCTGGGTGGCGTCACTTTGTCGTCATGTCTCGAAGCTCCCGTGAGCCCTGTTGCCGCTCAGCACTCTTCTCGTCTCCGTAGACGGCTCCCTCCCCGCTCCTCCCAGTGCTGAGTTCTTTCCCTCTCTCCAGCCTCCAGCACCACAGAGGGTGGGGCCCTGGCTTCACTCAGTGAGAGGTTAGAAGGAACCCGAAGAATTCCCACAGCTCCCACCACCTCTAGCTGGTCTCATGGGTTCTGCCATTTCCCCTGGTTCTAAGGATGGACTCTCCCCACCCCCATCTCTGGCCATTCTCTCTCATGGACGGCACGGCCGCCATGATTCTGCTCCATCCTGTCTTCAGGACTGCTGTCTCCACCGCATCTGGCCGGTCAATAGACCAACATGCTGTTATTTCTCCTATGCTTCACAAAACCTTTTTTTTTTTTAACCCCATTTCTACCTGCTCCTGTTATCTTGGATTTCAGCCCCAAGGCTTGCTCCAGCCTCCTTGTGCCCTTGAATACACCTGCAAGTTCCCCCCTCTAGGCGTTCCCACTTGCTGTCTCTTCTCCGAAATATTGATGGACAAGGCTCACTCCCTTGCCTCATTCTGGGCTTAACCCACGTGCTGCCCACCTCAGTGAGGTCCTTTTATTTTTTAATATATTTTTATTAATTCCAGAGAGGAAGGTGAGAGGGAGAGAGAGAGAGATAGAAACATCAATGATAGAGAATCATTGATTGGCTGCCCCTGCACGCCCCCTACTGGGGATTGAGCCAGCAATGTGGGCATGTGCCTTTGATCAGAATCGAATCCGGGACCTTTCAGTCCGCATGCCAGTGCTCTATCCATTGAGCCAAACCAGCTAGGGCTCAGTGAGGTCTTTTTGCCACCCTGTGGACAATCACACTCCCCATCCTCTCTTATCCCCTCGTATACCCTTCCCCTGTATTATTTTCCCTGCAGCTTTTCATCACCTAACATTTGTCTATAGCACAGATTTCAGGGTACACATCATTCTCACATTTTATCATCTCTGAAGGTAAGATGTAATTTATACTAGATGGCGGCTCCTCTCTATTCAGTTGATTTGTTGTAGTTTGTTTTATTCTTAAGGGATCTATTTACATGATTCAAAGAAAAATTGTTTAGAAAGGTTTACTATAGAGAAATCCTCCTCTCTTTATCCTGTCCACCCCAGTCGCACCACCTACTATATAGGTAACCACATTCATTGGCTTCTTTTTTCTCTTTCCATTATTTCTTTTATATATATATATATTTTTTGATTTCAGAGAGGAAGGGAGAGGGAGAAAGAGATAGAAATATCAACGATGAGAGAAAGTCACTGATCAGCTGCCTCCTGCACGCCCCACACTGGGGATCGAGCCCACAACCCAGGCATGTGCCCGGACTGGGAATCGAACCCTGACCTCCTGGTTCATAGGTCGCCGCTCAACCACTGAGCCACACCGGCCGGACTCCATTTTTTCTTGTTGTACATAGGATCATGTGATCATGTTCACTCCCCCTTGTACCTCAAATATTTCTTATAGAAAATGTGACACACTATATATTCTGTCCTGCATTATCCTATTTTTCTCTTTAACAATCAAGCCTGGGGATCTCTCCATTTCAGAACCTAGAGATAAACATTTAATAAGCTTTTGGCAAATGAGCAAAGCAGTGAATGGATAATTCGTGAATGCATGATTGTTGGAAGTGATCAACACCTAGCCCTCCCTTCTGCCCCGGAAGCTTCCGTCCCACCCGGAGTGATATTTTCCATACGGGAGCCAAATTCCCCCGCTCTCCTTGTCATCCCTGCTCCTAACTCTCCCTTTTCCCTCCTCAACAGGGAGGTGCCCAGATCAGCCTGGCTGAGGTGTGCCGGTCTGGGGAGAGGTCGACTCGCTGGTACAACCTCCTGAGCTACAAATACTTGAAGCAACAGAGCAGGGAACCCAAGCCAGGGGGAGCCCGGGCCCCCACCCCCGGGCCTGAGAGCACGGTGAGTGGGGGTGGGGTGGGGGGCCCTCTGGCACAGGCAGGGGGGTGGCGGGGGAGGGGACAGGGTAGGAGAGATCTCCCCCACCTGCAGCTTTCTCCTTCCCGATTGTGCCCTCACCTCTGTCTTTCCTTGTCCTGATACAGCTTGTGTGGCAAACACCTTCACTCAGCACATTTTAAACATGAATTGGGGAAGAAAAGAAAAAAACTGTGGAGGGCACAAAATTAGCCTTTATTGAGACCCTACTACGTGCCTAGTGGAGGCTTTCTATAAGAGGCAGAGGGAAACCATGGGAAGAACAGCCAAGAGACGGGAGTGAGGGGTTTCTCTCTCTCTCTCTCTCTCTCTCTCTCTTTAGTATATATATATTTTTTTAAGATTTTTTTTTAATTCTTCACTCAGTTTTTTTTAGTTTTTGTTTTTTTTATTGATTTCAAAGAGGAAGGGAGAGGGAGAGAGAAATAGAAACATCAATGATGAGAGAGAATCATTGATCGGCTGCCTCCTGCACATCCCCTACTGGGGATCAAGCCCACAACCCAAACATGTGCCCTTGACTGGAATCGAACCCGGGACCTTTCAGTCTGCAGGCTGACGCTCTATCCACTGAGCCAAACCGGCTAGGGCTTTAGTATATTTTTATTGGTTTCAGAGAGGAAGGGAAAAGGGGAGAGGACAGAAACATCAATGATGAGAGAGAACCATTGATCGGCTGCCTCCTGCACACCCCACAGTGGGGATCGAGCCCGCAACCCAGGCATGTGTCCTGACTGGGGAATTGAACCTGACCTCCTGGTTCATAGGTTGACACTCAACCACTGAGCCACACCAGCTGGGCAAGAGACTGGGGCTTTCTTAGTTGGTGGCAGTGGTCCGTCATTTCACCTGTCAGCTTCTGCACTTGTGCTCTGGGTCAGAGAAGGTTGTTAGGAAGCTTTGGAGAAGTGCCTGTAAAGAGCACTTGATCAGTGATGTCTGTTTTGTCATTAGTTTTTCTTGAAAAACCTCACATTTGCCTTTTTTTTTTTTTAGTTAAAAAATAGGTATTTTCATTTTAGTGTGGTACACTTTCACCTATGAACTATCCTTAAACTCTTTCCTGCACTTGGAAAGCCCACATCCGCTGGCCACGTAGACCGGCCAGGGCTCTGTTGAGCAATGAAGTTGCCCTTGAACACAGAGTGATGGGGTCCTAATGGGGTCCTAATGGGGTCCCCTGAGAGCATGTTAGGGATCCTGTAATGCTTCTTCCCTCCATCAGTACTTGGTTACTTTGGGCAGTCACTGCCTAGAATTTCAGTGGACGGAATGGGCTAGGTCACCCAGGTAAGGAGAAGGGTCATAATTAAATCTATTTACTCCTCCTCCTCCTCCTCCTCCTCCTCATTTTTCATCATCATCATCATTTTCTGTACTTCCTTCTTGGTCAGGCACTGTCCTGATTATGTACAGTTTACCAAGGTTCAGAAAGGTTGCCTAAGGACAAATATCTAATAAGCAAAAAAGCTGTATCGCAAACCCATGTCTCCCACACTCCAAACACGTGACCATGAGCTGGCAAAGGTCTTAACAAGACCCCTCTGCTTTCTAGAGCCTGTTCTTGGATAAGTCACATTAACCTGAGGCACATTCGTTTTCTCTTTCCCTTTCCTCAAGGGCATAATCATAATCTCTCCCAGCCAGGGTGGCTGCAAAGGTTCAGTTAGATGCTACGTATAAGCCATTTACCAGTGCCTGGCACATACTAGGCCTTCGACTGATTTAAGTTCCTCTTTCCTTCGCCAAAAGACAATCTGGCTTTATACTACCAACTGCGTCTGCAATTTAACCCTGTGCTCAGAAAAGGTCAGTTTGGCTTTTCTGTTAGCAGGCACTTACTGCGTGCTAGGCACTCTTTCATACCTTATGCGTATAATCTTCATAACAACCCTTTATCACAGGTTATTAGGAAACGGAGTCTGAGGGGTTAAATAATTTAACTCACACCAGCTTTTTCACTGTAGATACCATTCAGTATAGATGTTCTTCCTCCAGGAAGCCTTCCTTGAGTGCACCCCCCTAAGCTGACTTTGCCGTTGCTTCTCTGTTCCCAACCATCAATCCTTAACATCTGGCATGGTCCCTATCACATTGCTTTGTAATTGACGGTTCCTGTGATGGTCTTCTTGGCTGCACTGTCATCTCCTTACAACCAGGGGCCTATAATTCTGTCTCCCTCAACTACTGAACGGGGTTGTCTTCCAAAACTGTCCACACACAGGGTTATTTGCAGGAGAACTGCAGAGAGAAGAGCCAACGTATTTCCAACGTATGTGACCTGGGGGCAAGCTGCTGACCCACTCGGTGCACTGGGAGGGCCACACCCTGAGAAGCTCCGATTCTTGCCAGGAGGGGCGGCGTCCAGGGTGTGCCAGGGAACCCATCGGCCTTTGTCTCCACAGGACGCTGTGTCCGCTCTGCTGGAACAGACAGCGGTGGAGCTGGAGAAGAGGCAGGAGGGAAGGAGCAGCACCCAGGACCTGGGAGACAGCTGGTAAGCAGGGGTGCCCTTGGGCCTCGGGAACTGATCTGGCTCGGACGTGGGCCCAGGGATGAACTCCCTGAAGGCGGGCGCCACCGGGAGAGTGTCCCCCGGGAAGACTCAGAACCTGCTTCCTCACCGGCTCTGTCCAGGCAGCAAGGCAGGATGTAGTCCGGCACAGCGGTTCCCAAACCCCCATCCCAATTTGTCATTTGTGTTCGATGAAGTGCTCATGCTGGTTCACATCTCATGTCATTAGTTTGTCTGGAAGCGCTTACATTTACCTTGGTTTAAAATTTTTTAAGCTGTATGCCACTGTCAGTGGAAAAGAAGTATAATGTGCCATAATTTGGAGGTTTTTTCAGTAAGGAATTGCATTTGACTACGAGGAACAGAGCAGAAATAAGAGTCTTAAACAGATAGTTTATTTCTTCGTTATGGGAGAAGGCAATCCAAGGCTCATCTGTTAGCTGCAAGGTGCCACTGGGAACCCAGGCGCCTTCTCTCATTCTGCTCTGCTGTCCTCATGGTGGGCCCTCCATCATCGAGGCTGTTTTATAGCCCAAAGTGGCTGCTGAGTCACCAGCCATCAGGCAGGCATCAGGAAAGGGGACGAAAGAGTGCCCTTGTGCCTCTTTTTTTTTTTTTTTTTTTTTAAAATATATTTTATTGATTCTTCACAGAGAGGAAGGGAGAGAGATAGAGAGTCAGAAACATCGATGAGAGAGAAACATCGATCAGCTGCCTCCTGCACATCCCCCACTGGGGATATGCCCGCAACCCAGGCACATGCCCCCGACCGGAATCGAACCTGGGACCCTCCAGTCCGCAGGCCAACGCTCTATCCACTGAGCCAAACCGGCTTCGGCCCCTTGTGCCTCTTAACCGGGGAGCATTCCTGAAAGCACTTATGAGCCAGTTGGCCTATCTAACTGCAAGTGCAGCTGGGAATCGAGGTCTGTTCAGTTGGGTTCAAAAATCAGGGTTCTGTTACTAAGGCAGAAAGTGGGAATGGACACCGAGGAGGCCAAGTCTGCCTCAGAAAGTGACCGTGGAAAATTAAATGTAATGAAAATAAAACAAGGGCATTCAAGTGTGGCTAGGTGCATTGCTGGCTACGGTTTTAAGCCGGAAGTCTCCCCTCCCCTTGTTAGGAAGGAAGCGTGGTCAGTGTTTCAGCTAGTGGTGGAGACCCTCCGTGATGTAATCTGACAGAGAGCGAAGCGGAGACAGCTTTCTCATTGTGCAGTTCGGGGCCCTTTAGTCCCTTGTAACCAGACAGAAAGGTCTCTTACACCTTAAGAAACAGTGATGTAGGCAAGGGTTCACACTTAGCTTCATCGTTTGTTTGTGTAACCTTGGGCAAAGCGTTTTTACCTTTTTCTAAAATTCTTATCTGAGGATATGTTGAGAGAGAGAGAGAGGGAGAGAAACATTGATCGGTTGCATTCTGTACGCACCCCGACTGGGGATCGAACCTGCCACCTGGGCATGTGCCCTGAGCCACTGGGCCAGGGCAGCATTTTTAACTTTTTTTTTTTTTAATATATTTTTATTGATTTCAGAGACGAAGGAAGAGGGAGAGAGAGATAGAAACATCCATGATGAAAGAGAATCATGGATCGGCTGCTTCCTGCAAGTCCCCCACTGGGGATCGAGCCCATAACCCGGGCATGTGCCCTTGCCTGGAATTGAACCTGGGGCCCTTCAGTTCACAGGCCGATGCTCTATCCACGGAGCCAAACCGGCTAGGGCACATTTTTAACTTTTTATTGCAGGATAACATACATACAGAAAAGTTCACCTAAGCGTCCAGTACAGCTCAGTGAATTTTCAGAAACCAAACTCCCTGTGGGATCAGCATCCAAATCAGGAAGCCGGGCATTCATTACCAGCTCCCGGCAGCCCACACCACGCTTCCTCCCGTCACTGCCTCCACCTCAGGGCAGCCACTCTCAGGCAAGCCATCCTAACCTCTCTGACAGCATCCACTGAAAAATGGGGACATGACACCGATGACAGAGGGTCGTGGAAAGGGCGGAAGGGAAAGCCACTAATGAAGATAAAAGGGCTCACGGTAGACACTCAGCAGAGGGCAGGAATTACGGTTAGGCAAACCACAAGCATCACTGCGAACCCCCAACCTGAAAGGGAGAAGGCAGATTCCATCCTGGACGTGAACACAGCCTGTAAGTCTTGCCTCTTGGGAGGCAGTCTCGTTGGGCTTCCCTGCACGTGCTCTGAACTCAGACCAATAGGGATCGGAAGGCTCGCTCGGCCGACTTCCTGTGCGATCCTAGGTCTGGTGGGGGGTGGGGGGACTGAGCGTCAGTACATTTTAAAAGCTCCCTGGGTGATTCTGATGCGCAGCCTCCATTTCTCATCTGTGAAGTACAGATTTAAAACATAGCCATGCCCTACAGTGGATACAGCGTCGGCTTGCAGACTGAAGGGTCCTGGGTTCGATTCCGGTCAAAGGCACATGCCCAGGTTGCGGGCTCAATCCCCAGTAGGGGGCGTGCAGGAGGCAGCCGATCAGTGATTCTCTCTCATCACTGATGTTTCAGTCTCTCTCTCCCTCTCCCTTCCTCGCTGAAATCAAGAAAAATATATTAGAAAATTAATAAATAAAACATAGCCATTATGCATGATAAACACAACACACAGGAGGCCCTCAATACCTTTCTGTATGTCTCTATTACGCCCCAAATTATACATTTGATCTCAGAAGGAGTCTTTGCCTACTCTCTGTTACTCCAGGGCTCAGGCATGTTTTCTGGAAAGGACAGATAGTAAGTGTCTGCTTTATGGGCCATACAGAACCTGCTGGGTCTGTTCAACTCGGCCGTTTTACTGTGAAAGCAGCCAGCGAGGGCACGCGCGGCAGCCTCCGTGTCCCTGCCTCCGAAACTTTGATTGTGGACACTGACATTGAACGTCACAGCATTTGCACATCATGAAATAGCACCCTTTTGATTTTTTCTTTCTAGCCGTTTAAAAACGTGAAAACCATTCATAGCTTGGACTGTCCCAAACAGGCTGGATTGGGCCCTCAGTCTGACCCCTCTCGTAGTCTCCTTTACTGTCCTGCATGTAACGAAGGGTATGGCAAGGTTCCTGAATTTTTTTATTATTCATTTGTTTGTTTTAGGGTTCTCTCTAAATTGTCCCAGTTCCTCTCTCACTCCCCCTCTGTCTCCCTCCTTCCCAGTGCCTTCTCCTCTCTCTGCCTCCCCCCACCTCCCTGTCTCCATTCTTTCCCCCTCCCTCTCCTTCCCTCTCTCCCTCTCTCTAGCATGCTGGGCTGGGCTGGGCTGGGCTGGGCTGCACACAGGCAGAAGTCTGATGCCGGAAATAGGCCTCGGACCTGTCTTCCAAAACCCTGGCGCGAGATCACTGGTTTTCCCCAAATTCCAAGCCTGCATTGAGGCTTTTCACGCCATTGCCTAGCAACCGCCTTCTGTTCTTTCTCCCTTTGTGGCCCCCTCTCTCCCCACCCCTGGCCATTCAGACTTCCCTAGACACTGACTTACAAAGAGGGCTGCGAATCCCAGAGCTGCCCTATGGGGAAAACCCGTCTGCAGCCCCCTCCTCCGGCCGCAGGCTTCTTTGGGTCCTGGAATGTTAACTAGCCTTGCTGGGCCCCGTTTGCTCTGGCGTCACGTGCCGAGGCCTCCGAGAGACCAGCCCTCTGTTCTCATTTCCATTCCCTCCTCCCGCACCCAAGGCTCAGGGTGCCATTGCCACACCCTCCTCTTTTTGGGGGGGAGGCGGGGGGTTAGGTTTCTTTAGTGCACATAATCAGAAGACTGTGTGTGTGTGTGTGTGTGTGTGTTTTAGATTCAAAAGCAAAACAAAACTCTGAAAGTATTAAACAATATAGGATCATATAATCACAAACAACGCCGGAGTGAAAATCTTTATGTTGACCTCCCTGGGAACGTGTGCGTATTTGTCTAGGGCAGAAGCTGAGAAATGGCCTTGCAGAATAGCTCTCCGATAAGATTGTATTAGTCAGTGCTCCCACCAGCGGTGCTTATGAGTTCCCCTAAACCAGCCGTGGGCAAACTACGGCCCGCCGGATCCGGCCTGTTTGAAATGAATAAAACTATTGAAAAAAAAGACCGTACCCTTTTATGTAATGATGTTTACTTTGAATTTATATTAGTTCACACAAACACTCCATCCATGCTTTTGTTCCGGCCCTCCGGTCCAGTTTAAGAACCCATTGTGGCCCTCGAGTCAAAAAGTTTGCCCACCCCTGCCCTAAACCGACACCCTCTCTGCCATCAGTATAATCCGACGGCAGTACCGAATCAAGGAGATTTTAGCAGAGGCTGCTAAGTTGATTTCAGAGTGTAAATTGCCTGCTCTCATTCACCCCCCACAGGGATTAGCCTGTTTCCCCTACCTTCACCAGCCCAGGGGATTACCAGATATTTCTTTTTTTCTTTTTTTTTTTTTTTGAACTCCAAAGGATGAAAAGATGCCTGTTTTAATTATTTTTTTCTCCTTCCAGTTGAGGGTTGTTTTTTGTTTTTGTTTTTTTTTTCCTTTCTGGAAGTATTTAGATCAGGTTCACAGGCAAAAAGAGATTTCCCTCGTGGTTGAGCCCTTAGTGGACTTGGGTGGAAAGCCAGGCTCCCCACTTAGCAGCCCGTGACCCGGGGCCAGGGCTCTCAACTCTCCGGTCCTCGGCTTTTCAGTCCGTAAAACAGAGACAGTAATCGCCGGCTGCCCTGTCGAGGGGCCTTCGCGTAGCACCTGGAGCTTATTAGGCCCTCGGTAAGTGGTGGTTAATGTGGCGTCTGCGGAATTCTTGGGGAGGTGCCCCTGGCATGTTCCCATGTATAATGGCTCTTTTATAAGGAGACAGACAGGCTGCGGGTGTGAAGGAGGGAGAGCAAAGTCCCCCTCTAAGTGCAGAGGAGGTTTTCTTCGTGGGGCTGGGGGTGGAGATCCAGGGTCTATTCCCCGCATGGGAAAGTCCCGAGGGAGCGTTTATGTTTATCCACAGTCTCCCGGAGCCAGCTAACTAGATGTCAGGTTTTCTGCTTTTGGCTGGAATTCCTCCTGCTCAGTGTGGTAACACTGTCTCATGCTGATCAGAAGCCTGGCGGTTATGTATGTCTTTGAGAAGGAAAGATGGGAATCGAAATAAATTACTAATTAACAAATGCAGTCTATTTGTCACAGCAACTCCTTCCAACCGTGGAGCCCCTGGGGAAAGGATAATTTTGAAGAGCATCAACCAAAAGGAAAGTCTCTTCAACAAATGATGCTGGAACAATTGAGTATCCATATAGCAAACAGAAACTTTGAGCATGATGCACAAAAATTAAATCTGAAATGGATCGTGGGGCTGAGCATCAAATCTGAAATTATGAAACTCCTCAAAGAAAATAGAGGAGAAATTTTCTTTTGCAACTTTAGGGTAGGCAGAGATTTCTTAGATGGGACATAAGAGCACAAACCACTAAGAAATTGGTAAATCCGACTTTGTCACCATCAACATCTTCTGTTCTTTGGAAGATACCCTTTTCGAAGATTAAAAAGTGAAGCAGCCGACTTGGAGGAAATATTTGCAGAGGATTAATACTATCCAGAATACAGAATGAATTCTTCCAACTCAATAATGACAAGACAACCCAGCTTTTCAATGGGCTAATGGTTCTAACAGACGCTTTGCCAAAGGAAAATATATGGGTGGTCAATAAATGCATGAAAAGATTCTCTATGGGAAAGTGCTGATTAACAACCACAGCGAGCTGTGGGTACACACCCAGGAGGATGACTAAATTTAAAGGCTGACGATACCAAGTCTAGACGGGGAACTGGAATCCTCGTAACATTGCTGGTGGGAATGTCAAGTGGCATAACCACATTGGAAAACCAGTTTGTCAGTTTCTTAAAAGGATAAACTCATACTTACTGTGTGGCCCAGCAATTCCACTCTCAGGTATATAGCTGTTTTGGTCTGAATTGTGTCCCTTGCGAAATTCATATATTGAAGCCCTGATCCCAGGACCTCAGACTGTGACTGTCTTTGGAGATGGGCCCATTAGAAGATGATGAAGTTAACATGAGGTTGTTAGAGTTATGTGGGCCCCAATCCAATATGATCGGTGTCTTTGTAAGAAGAGGGCATTTGGACACATAGACCCCAAGCATGCGCACACAGAGGGAAGGCCATGTGGCCACGTGAGGCCACAGCAAGAAGGTGGCCATCTGCAAGCCACAGGGAGTGGCCTCGGGAAACCAAACCTGCCCACACCTTGGTCCTGGACTTTTAGCCTCCAGACCGGCAATGGATAAAAATATATATATATATATTATTCATTTCAGAAAGGAAGGGCGAGAGATAGATAGAAACATCAATGATGAGAGAGAATCATTGATTGACTGCCTCCTGCATGCCCCCTGCTGGGGGGATCAAGCCTGCAACCTGGGCATGTGCCCTTGGCCAGAATCAAACCTGGGACCCTCTAGTCCGCAGGCCGACGCTCTATCCACTGAGCCAAAACGGCTAGGGCAAATTTCTGTTATTTTAAGCCACCCCGGTGGGTGGTATTGTTAGGGCAGCTCTGGTAAACTAACACTATCCAAGAGAAACGGAAAGGAAACCTATATCCACGTGATTGTCTGTAGAAGCTTTATTTATATGAAATGCTAGAAAAATGAGATTTCATCAGTAGTGACAGGAAGCTGATCAGTGCTGGGCTGGGCTTGGGGGGAAGTTAACTGAGAAAGGGGATAAGGGAGCCTTTCGGGGTGGAGTGGTCTAGATCCTGGTAGTGATGATGCAGGGGAATTACATTGGCCCAGACTCGTCTCACTATGCACTAAAATCAATTTCCTCCCTTCCACCCAAAAATGTGTTCTCTCTCCTCAAAGGGTTTAAAGGCCGGTGAGCAGGTCAGAGTGGACTCTGGGGGAGTAACCAAAGTTCTTTGTCATCACAGGAGGTTCGAGGAGGAGACCAGTGACAACGAGACCGCAGCGGAGGAGGGAGAGGAGGAGGTTTTTGCCGAGAAATCCTCACCAGATCCGGAAGAGTGCCCGGCGGTAAAGGTAGGGGGGGCTGGGGCGATGAGAAGGGCTGACTTGGGGGAACTAGCCCTCAGTCCTTGAGCCCAGGCAATCACGAAAGGTTCAGGGTCAAATGTTCCTTCAGCATCAGGGACAGCCCCCCCCCCCCCCTCCATGGAGTGACCAGCAGAGGGTGTACGGCAGTGTCCCTGCCTGTAATCTGGCTCGTTTCCTTAACAGTGAACCCAGGAGATCCAGAGAGGCTGACGCGCCCCCTCCTCGCTCCTGTCGTCTGCCTTTTCCCCATTTCTCTGGACAGACCCCAAGCTTTGCAGTCAGATGGGTCTGGGTTCAGATTCGGGCTCTGCTACGCCCCCAGCTGCAGAATCCTGGGCAGACGACTTCATCCCTCTCAAGCCTTCATTTCATTCTCTTTGAACTGGACACAGTAATACTCCCCTCAAAGACAGGTTGTAGGGTTTTGAAGGAATGTGTTTCCTCATTTGGGTCCAAGTGCAGGAGAAGAAGAGAGTCCGAGGGTCAGCCCCTTGCCTCCTGCTTCCCTGCTGCTCTCGGGTAACGTGTGACAACAGCACTCGCTCTCCAGAGGTCTCTGTTCTTCCACCTGCAGGGCTCCTGGACACAGAGCTCCCGTTGTGCTGGCAGGGCACCCGGGGGTGGAGCTGAAGGCTGTGCATGGCACAGAGGTGCCCTGCCAAGGGGTACCCAGAAGCATCCCGGGCTGCCTTCTAACGCACACCAAGGGGAAAGCATTTTGAAGTTTCTCCAGACAAAGGGGGCTCCTTTTTCAAAATTACACAAAGGTGCTGTTAAGGCTAACGGAGGCCCTGCCTTTCCGTGGTTTTTGTTTGCTTACCTTGTACTGGTGACTACCGTGAGAGGCCACTAGAAAGCCTGGTCCCCTAGCCTGGCCGGTGAGGCTCAGTGGTTGAGCATCAGCCCAGGAACCAAGAGGTCACCAGTTGGATTCCCAGTCAGGACACATGCCTGGGTTGCGGGCTCCATCCCCAGTAGGGGCGTGCAGGAGGCAGCTGATCAATGAAGTTTCTCTCTCATCAATTTTTCTGTCTATCTCTCTCTCTAAAAATCAATAAAAACATATTTTAAAAAGAAAAGAAAACCTGGTCCCCCGGGTTAAGTAAGGAGATTTGCTGGTTGCCGCCATAATTCCAATAAAACGTCAGCAGCCCTCAGCTGGGGCACCGGAGGCCTTGGTGTGGCTTTGACAAAATGTGTGTGGCTTTGGGGGGTGACATTCAGGCCATAGAGCTTCAGGTACAGGAGCTTGTTTGGGGACTGAATATGCTGAATATCCCACCAGCCCCAACCACAGCTGTCCTGGAGGAATTGGGGCCGGCCTCGGGCCCGGGGTGCTGTCCTGGCTGGGCAGGTTGGGCGCCTAAGAAGCTCCCAGCTGTGTCCATGGGACAGAGGCGAAGTGACAAGCGTGGGGAGCATCTCGGGGCTAAAACTCCGTGGTCTCAAAGCTGTGACGTCTTCCTCAGGTGGACAAAGAGACCAACACAGAGACCCCTGCCCCGTCGCCCACGGTGGTTCGGCCCAAGGACCGGCGGGTGGGCACGCCATCCCCAGCGCCATTTCTTCGAGGAAGCACCATCATCCGCTCCAAGACCTTCTCCCCTGGACCCCAGAGCCAGTACGTGTGCCGGGTAAGCAAACATGTGGCCCTTGCCCCTCCCACAGCACTGGCTTCCTGTGGGGTAGCCTTCACCTCACGGTTCTGGGTGCAAATCCCGGTTACTCTCACCGTGTCAGTATCCCTGGCGAGTTGGCAGCAGTATAGTAGGGTTGACACCAGGCAGTGTGAATCTTCCCTGTCGCCTACAGAGCCCATCTTTATGGCTCAGATGGGACCACTGTCAATCCCCCGGGGTTGTTGGAAGGATTAAATGAGATATGGAGAGTATAGCAGGTTGCAGCATGCATTGTGCTGAGTACATGCTCGATGAACGTTCACCCGGAAAGGAAAGAGAGGCCGAATGAAGCTGCCTCCTGCAGGCCCAGGGAACAGAACTCTGAGTGTCTGCACCGGAGAGAAAGGGCCGGGCTGGGAGGGGGGGAGGCCGCCACCACCCTCCTGGCCCCGCCACCACCCTCCTGGCCCCGCCACCACCCGCCTGGCCCTGCCACCACCCACCTGGCCCCGCCACCACCCACCTGGCCCCGCCACCACCCGCCTGGCCCCGCGTGCCTTCCAAATGCCCTCGGACCTTCACAGACTTCCATGGCTCTTTCTTGCAGCTGAATCGGAGTGACAGCGACAGCTCCACGCTGTCCAAGAAGCCACCTTTTGTTCGAAACTCTCTGGAGCGGCGCAGCGTCCGCGTGAAGCGGGTAAGGCGGACTCCTCGGAGCCCCTGTGAGCCCCTCCTCCCTCGCCTCCCCAAGCGCATGCCCGGGTGTCGGACTGTTGCTCCGTGGCCTCTGGTGTGAACAGGTTGCTCTTGCAACGGTGGTGGTTTTTGCAAATGGAAGGTTGCGAACTGTCAGGCCTGAGTAGGCCCTGGGGAACGTGCCATAGGGGAAACATCACATTATTATCCTGAGGAATAGGTTAGGTAGAAGGGGCCTTCCTGGCTGGAAATCGCCGAAGATACCAGGGTCACCGATGGGAGCCTGCCTCACGGGAGACCGCTCAGTGTGTCAGTGCGTCCAGCTGGCTGAGCGGGTCAGGGTTCTGACAGCCCTTCCAGCTGGCAGAGAAGCCGGGCATCCCCAGCACCGACCGGAGGCAGGGTGTGAGCGGGCTTCTCTCGGTCCAGCTGGAAGCACGCAGGGCAGAGGCCACCACGGTCGCTGTAGAGAAATCTCGCCTTTCCTTATGGAGGCGTGGCTGAGGGACGGGGTCGGGTGGCATTAGGCTGACTCCTGATACGAACTTTCATTCGCCAGGAGATGCTTGTAGCTAGGACTTTGCAGCAGTTCCGCTGAGTTTGCAGAACGAGGAGAAACCTGGCTGCCAGAGTATCAGAAAGAGGAGCAGGGGGAGCAGGAGAGAGAGCAGAGTGAACGCACATGCAGGGAAGGCTCCTCTGCGTCCCCTGCAGATCCACTGAGGCCAGAGTCAGGAGCTGGTCCTCCGTCAATCCCTTCCCCTCCCGTGAATCTCCAGAAAGAATGAGAGTGAGCAGAAGAAGGCCGTGTAAAAGAGGGTGCACAGGAAGGGGAGAGAGTGCTGGCTGAAGGAGAAGCTGGGCATGGCCTCCCTGGGGTGACAGGGACGGCCAGCTACCCACTCACCCCCCACCCCCTCCCGTCTTCTGGCAGGTTCCGCAGGGTCTCCTGGGGAGCTTGTCGATGGTGCAGATTCCAAGGCCACACACCTAGACAGTATAATTCAGCACCAGGAAACTGCATTTTCAACAGGCTCCTCAGCATTCTGGACGGAAAAATGCCGTTGTGTGCCCCCAAACTCCCTTCCACAAAGTTCCCCTTCTTGACCTCCTCTTCCGCTCAGCCAAGGGCCTGGCTTGCTAAGGGAGCCTTGACGCTGGTCTGAGCCCTCATTTCCCTCGGGTCCTCTAACTATGCCCAAGGGACAGGAGAGTCCAGAGGCTGGGCCCGAGCCTGGGTTGCTGCCATCCTCCCACTCGCTACCTGAGCTGTGCCTCTGTCTGCTTCCGGCAAGGTTCTGAGCCTGGACATCAGTCAGAGCCAAGCAGAAGAATCTTCATGTCTTGCTTGGGGAACTTGGGCCCCAGATTTCCGCAGTGGATTTCCTGGCCCTGCTCATTTATGAGCACAGACTGGACCGTGGTCCCCTGGATGAGCCTTAGAAAACTTCTACCCTGAGCTGAAAGTGTGCTTGTGCAAGTGGAAGTGAGGGTAGGGCTCATCCTAGCCGTTTCCGTACCATCTCGCAAATCCTTTTATTGGCCATTGTATTTGTTTCCGTTGCTGCATAACAAATTAAGAGCTGAAAACAAGGCGCTCTCTCACAGTTCCCAGAGGGCAGGAGTTCAGCACAGGCCAGCTGGACCCTCTGCTCGGGGTCTCCCCAGGCTGAAATCTGGGTGCTGGCTCATCTGGAATTTTGACTAGAGCGAGAGTCACATCCCCGCCCCCGCGGGGTGCTGGCAGGATGCATTTCCTTGCATTTCCTTGCTAGCTGCAGGTCTAGAGCTATTCACAACGCACAGAGGTGATGTTCAGTCCTTGCCTTGTGGCCCTCTCCATACATGTATTGCTTCTTTATGGCGAGCAGATCTACAGGAAGGGCAGTTCATCACTGAGGAGCTCACCTAGTTAGGTCAGGCCCACCCAGCATGATTCAAGTCAACTGATTAGTTACCTAATCACAGGAGTGATATCCATTATCTTCACAGCTCCCACCCACACTGAAGGAGCAGGCATTATATTGGGCATGTCTGTGAGGGGGTGGGGATCTTGGGGGCCAGCTTAGAATTCAATCTCCCACAGTCACTTAGCCATTCTTTTTAAATCATTACTGGGTTTTGAGAGGAGAGTTAATGATTATACTAGTACTAGAGGCCCGGTGCACAAAAATTCATGCACTCCAGGGGATCCCTCAGCCCGGCCTGCACCTTCTCACAGTCCAGGAGCCCTTGGGGGATGTCCGACTGCAGGGAGCGGGCCTAAGCCATCAGTCGGACATCCTTAGCGCTGCCACAGAGGCGGGAGAATCTCCTGCCACCACCGCTGCACTTGCCAGTCATGAGCCTGGCTTCTGACTGAGTGGCGCTCTCCCTGTGGGAGCACACTGACCACCACGGGGCAGCTCTTGCATTGGGTGTCTTCCCCTGGTGGTCAGTTCTTCTGTCATTTGGTCGATTTGCATATTAGCCTTTTATTATATAGGATTACTCAGGATCTTATGCATACAGATAACTGAAGAACTCAAATGTAGCTTAAAAATGAAAAGGGCAATTTATTGGCTCATTTCATGGAAACTCCAGGATGTTGGACTAGTCTCGGGCATGGATTGATGCAGGAGTTGAAAGAATGTCATCAAACCTCAGCCCCCCGCCCCCCGCCCCCTCACGGCATTGCTCCCTCCACATAGCTTATTATGACTCTTTTTTTTCTTCTTCATCTTTTTTTAGCTGAATTCTTAATCAGGGTCACTCCATGTGACGGTGAAGATGACTGTGATCAGTTCTAGGTTTATACTTGCCGGCTTAAGAATCTCTGTGTAAAGACATTGCCTTTTCCCAAGTCGCTCGCAAAGGTCCCAGAATTGAGTTTTATTGTCTGGGCTGAGAGAACATACTCACCCCGGAAGCAATCACTGTGGCTCTGCTTTGCCAGGTTCAGGTCACATTCCCATCCCTGAAGCCCCACAGGAACCATGTGGGTTGGGCATGGAGGAGGCGTGGGTTCCCAAGGGAAGATGATGAGACTGGGGGCATTGATGCTGCACACGCAGAAACAATAGATGTCCATTGCGGGAACACCAAGTCAAGAAGGGGGGACAGACTTGCACTGAGGAAGCAACTTGAGGGCAGGAGACAGAAAAGCAGGCTCTGACTGAGACTGGGAATGTGGAGGACACGGAAAGCAGGGAGCCAGGCACCGTGAGGGGAGTGAGGGATGGGGTCTGGAGCCCACTGCCCGGGGTGGAATCTCCGCTTTACTACTCACAATGTGTGACAGCCTCTGGGAGCTCATCTGTGCAGGGGTAACCATCGGGAGGGACCTCATAGGGTTTGCGCAAACGAACTGGGGTCATGGAGTCAAGTGCCCAGGACCGAGCCTGGGACGTTGCCGGGGCCTGACTAGCAGACCCTGAGCGGCGGAGGAACGGATGACTCTGACACACATTTCTGTGAAAGAGAAGACTAAGGGACTGTTTTGCTTTAGCAACTGAAACAGCCCTGATTGTCTGCCTCGTTAGCTTCTTATTGTAACAACAGCTTGAACTAAAATTGATCTTAGATACAATCAGCAGGGTGAATATCCTTGAGAAAGCACATGCTTCCACAAGGTCGGGTTTGCAGACTAAACATAGAGATTCCAGTAAAACACCGGGAGCTTGGACTTGTTTGGAAAAGTCAAGGAAGGGGCTGCTGCCTTCGGCAAGGTCCCCTCAGAGACCCCCGACCTTTCGGAGAATCCTCCTTACAGACTTTCCAACCAAGTCCCGTGCTTCCCCACTGGACATAACCATGCTCACTAAACACGGGCTGTAGAATGGGAGAAATCGGGCTGAGGGGGTGGGGGCATTTTTGAAGGATGACTAAGTAGTCAAAGCCATTCCCACCCCCACAGCCTTCATCTTTCAAATCCCTGCGCCACGAGCGCCTGATGCGCACCTCGCTGGACCTGGAGTTAGACCTGCAGGCCACCCGGACCTGGCACAGCCAGCTGACGCAGGAGATCTCGGTGCTGAGGGAGCTCAAGGAGCAGCTCGAACAAGCCCGGAGCCACGGGGAGAAGGAGCTGCCCCCGGGGTTGTGTGAGGATGAGCGCTTCCGCCTGCTGCTGAGGATGCTGGAGAAGCAGGTGAGTGCCTCCCGCCTTGCAGGGTCCGTCCACTGTGGCAGGAGCAGGGGCACACCACAGACGGGAGCTCTGAATGGGTCGTCCAACCCTGAGACCCACTGAGGGAGTTCCTGCCCCTGGTTCCCTTTGCCCAGTAAACGTTACCGACTCTTTTTTTTTTTTTTAAATTTCAGAGAGGAAGGGAGAGGGAAAGAGAGAGGTAGAAACATCAACGATGAGAGAGAATCATTGATCGGCCATCTCCTGCACGCCCCCTACTGGGGATCAAGCCTGCAATCCAGGCATGTGCCCTTGACTGGAATCGAACCCAGGAACCTCAGTCCACAGGTCGATGCTCTATCCACGGAGCCAAACCAGCTAGGGATGTAGCCAACTCTTGACCTCACAGCCAGGCCCTTTTTACCGCATTTCCGTGTTGATGTGCACAAGCCCTTATTATCCATTCACATGTATTTCTTTGTGCAACCCTTCATCAAACATTGGCACCTCATCTGGCTGGAGCACACTAGCAGTTCATCTAGGACAGTGACCCGCCCTGGTGCCTGCCCACGCAGTCCCACCCAGCAGGTATCACCCAAGCAAAGAGGGGTGGGCCATGCAGGGCTCAGGACTAAGAAGCAGGGAACACAGCCTGCTCGCTTTAGCACGCCATGAGTTTTATCAGGGTAGCGCTGCTTTCACAAACAAGTTAGCATGCCGGAGAAGTCCCTCACAGCATGGGACCTCCCAGAGACAATTTGGGGCCATACCTGGAGGGCAGGAGGGCAAGGGAGCTCCTAAGGAGAGGGGGTTGGAGAGGGGGCATCGTGATGATGTCACTCAGCAGCACCACGAGGAGTCTCTGGCTCAGAGAGCAGCAGTTTGGGGTCCTTGATGGCCCCAGGGTGTATCTTATCATCGGCCAGCAGACGATGGGTGGAGCTTAGCTTCACAGGGTATGCAAAGCAGGCCGCTTCTAAATGGTTTAAAACTGCTTGTTCGAGCTGTGTTTAAAACAACTGGATGGGTAAAAATTTTAAGTTTGGCCCTAATGGGCTTTGAGCTTACAGGTCCCAAACTGTGATGAAAAAGGAAGCAACACTGGGCTAGTAGAGGCCTTTGACTCAGTTTCATAACACCTGCCACCCTCGGATTGTCACGCAGGGCAGGGATGCCAGCCTTTGCCAGTTCTGTCCGCACGCAGCCAGGCAGTGCAGCGAGCTCCATGAAGAGGGCGCCTGCCTGGATTGCTGGGAGGGCCACCCGCTGAAGCCCCAGCTCTTGACGCAGCTGGTGGTGCCTTCGAGCAGGAACGTGGTGCTGGACTTCCTGGGTCAGGACTAGCGTCGGAGCTTCAGGCTGACTCAAGCGATTCAGAAAGTCCCCAAATGTTTCTTTCTAATTTATTACTTGTGCCCTGTGTACTTATATCAGGGATTTAATAAGAGCATTCAGGGAAAATGGAGAATTAGAGTTCTAAGGATGAGGAGGGAATACATGTATTTTTAACCTAATTGTGGTTGTTTATCACATTTACCTTTGAGCTTCCCAGTCGCCAAGGCATAGGAAGAGGTAAGAAAATAAGTGTTTTTGGGCCTCGCCTTGAGAAAACCCGACCTTTCAATTATAGTAAATTATAGTACATGCATGACTGTCTGGGACTGACAGTGATCTGCTAAGGAGTCATTTAACCAGTGGCTTCACTGACCAGAGCTCTGGCTGTGTGCAGTGTTGGAAAGATGGGTATTTTAGGGCTCTCAGTGACTTGTTCAGGGGCACTTAGATAGGTTTGCATCAAGAGGAAGGGCAGCCCTAACCGGTTTGGCTCAGTGAATAAAGCGTTGCCCTGCGGACTGAAGGGTCCCAGGTTCGATTCCGGTTCAATTCCGGTTGGGGGCATGTGCCTTGGTTGCGGGCACATCCCCAGTGGGGAGTGTGCAGGAGGCAGCTGATCGATGTTTCTAACTCTCTATCCCTCTCCCTTCCTCTCTGTAAAAAAATCAATAAAATATATCAAAAAAAAAAAAACCAAAGAGGAAGGGCATATGCCCTAGCCAGTTTGACTCAATGGATAGAGCGTTGAGCCACGCACTGACGTGTCCTGGGTTCGATTCTGGTCAAGGGCACATACCTTGGTTGCAGGCTCCTTCCCTGGCCCTGGTCTGGGCTTGTGTGGGAGACAACCAATGAATGTGTCTTACATCGATGTTTCCTTCTCTGTGTCTCTCCCTCTCCCTTCTACTCTCTCTAGAAATCAATGGAAAAATATCCTCGATTGAGCATTAAAAAAAAAAAAAAAAAAAAAGAGGTAGGGCCTTGAGCACACGGCATGACTTGGAATTGGGTTTGTGCCCAAGTAACGTCTTATTTGTTTGACGTTAAAGAAATTTCTTAACACATTGTGGACAGATCACGAGAATTCTCGCTTCGTATTACACAGTGTTTTACAAAGTATCATACTTTAAAAAAATATTAGCTTGTAAGGACATGTAATAAATACCTTCAAAATGCAATGGGTATTTAATTTTAAAGCGTGCCTTTAACATTGATGTAAAACGTCTTTTTGTACTCGTTCAGTAGAAACTTATCTGGCCACTGGGTAAAGCTAGCAGTAAAACTACTGGTCCGCAATGTGTAACGTGTCTGAAACCCCGTTTCCTGGGCTGTCAAATAGAGGTCATTATACACTTGACCTTTCTGGTGGCCCTGAGGACTAGAGGAAGTAGCACACATTTCACCAGACAGCCCGTCTCCGGGGTCCCCACACGTGTTCAGGTTCCTGCCGCCCGATACCTGGCCACTGTCGCAGATGGTGGGACCACTTTGCCTCCTCATTCGGAATCAAGAGGGTCCCACAGTGGAACAGGAAGGGTGAGGGTGCCTGGGTGTGGCCCACAGACCTCTTGACTACAGCGAAGTCCCCCTTTGTACTAGAAAGTTCTCCGTGGCCGGCCCATTTCTGGAGGCCCAAAGGACTCCCCACAGCCTCACGGCTTTGCTCGCTTTGCCCTGCAGATGGACCGCGCGGGGCACAAAGGTGAGCTGCAGGCAGACAAGATGATGAGGGCGGCCGCCAAGGACGTGCACAGGCTCAGAGGCCAGAGCTGCAAGGAGCCCCCAGAAGTGCAGTCTTTCAGGTAAGCACGTGGTCGCCCGGCCAGCCGCCCGCCCGCCCTTCCCTTTCCCTGGCCCCCCCGCCGGCCCAGCCTCCGTCCCCTGCTCCCTGGCCCACGGACCTTTCTCTCTCGCTGTCACAGATGTTCAGCCCCTGGCCCCTGGCAGTCTGTGTGCCTGCACTGCTGTCCCTGGCTGTCTTTCTCAGTCCCCAACAACTCGAGCTAAATTGTTAGTCCCTCTTGTTTAATGAATGGCCTTTCCTCTCAGCGTTGCCATCACCGGTAATTGCTGATTGCGGAGGATGGGCTGCGTGATAAATAAGCCAGGGGTGCGGGTGCCCCTCGGGCCTCCTGGCTCTGCCTGCCGTCTGCCGGGACCTCGGGGATGGGCTTTCTTGCTGTGCTGGACTCCAGTGCCATCTGTCCTGGCCTCCCATCCATAGAGGGCCTTGCATTTAGACGTGTGACGTCCTCTCAGATAAGACTAAGGAAACATGTAGAATGTGCTGTAATTTGTATGACCATGTTAGAACATCTCAGTTTTTTAATCAGTTGAGAATCTAAAACAAGCACCAGAAGTGGCCCAAAGGGCCTTCTAAGCCCAGGCCCCTGATTTTAACCAAAGGCCCCTGGTCCTGCTAATGTCCCCTAAAGGAGGAATGATTTGGGTCCCCCCTGGAGACATTTGGCGATTCGGGGTTCTTTTTTTTTTTTTTAATCCTCACCAGAAGATGTTTTTTCCATTGTTTTTCCAGAGACTGGAAAGGAGGGAAGGGGAAGGGAAGAGAGACAGAGGAGAGAGAGGTAGATGAGAGAGAGAAACATCAGTGTGAGAGAGACACATCAATTGGATGCCTCCTGCATGCGCCCTAACCTGCAAGCCAGGTACATGCCCTTGACCGGGAATCAAACCCAAGACCCTTCAGTTCGAGGGCTGGTGCTCTCTGACCATTGAGTCCAGCCAGGGCAGTTCGGGGGCATATTTGGTTGTGACACTGGAAGGAGGGGTCGGGGAGCTGTGACAGACATCTAGGGGGCGGGGGCAGGGATGCTGCCTCCCATCCTCCCACGTACTGCATGGCTCCCGCCGCCAAGGATCGCCCGCCCTGCCCATGGTGTGCGTAAGGCAGGGCCAAGCTCCTGCCCTGAAGGCGTGGCCTCTGTTACAGGGAGAAGATGGCCTTTTTCACGCGGCCGCGGATCAACATCCCCACCCTCTCGGCAGACGACGTCTGAGCTGCAGAAAAGTATCTCCTCTGGTCCGGGGACCCTGCCGTGAGCGGAGACTGCGGCCGCGTTATTTATGTGGTGTTATATGAAGGTTCTGCATCCCATGTCCTCTAGCGCTCCTCTGGTTTGAAGATGAAGATTTTTTTTTTTAGTTTGGGTTCTATTATTAAAAAAAAAAAAAAGGAGAAGAAAATAAAAAAAAACAACAAAAAACACAGCATTAAAACGACAAGATTGTATAGTTTGTATATTTAGGAATGTATTTTTGAGAAAGAAAATTTAAATGAACTAAAAGCAGTGTCCAGTTGCTGCTCTTCTTAAAATAAAATGGTTTAGATTTTTTTCTTTTTTTTTGTACAGCTCTGCCTTCTAGAGGTTTCATGCAATAAGTCAGTCATGTTTTGGGGACCGTCGCCCTAAAAGGACGCCCCGCAGACATCACAGCACAGCTGACCTTTCCTACCTAACAGATTTTGTACAATATTTTAAAACGCACGGCCAGCGTGTGGCGGATTCTGGGGTGTGCCTGTGAGTCTTCGCGAGCTGTGACGTGTTTTTACGCGGCCGCCTGAGGTGGAGCTGGCCACAGGCCTGCCCACGCCGTCTCAGATGCCCAGTGAAGCCACTGACGTGAGTGAGGGAGGGCTTTTCATTTTATCTCCATCAATAAAGTGGCCTTTCTGAACAAATCTCCTCTCTCTCTTCCTCCCCCCCCCGCCCCTCACGCCGCCCCTCACGTCACCTGTGTTTCCCTGATTTTTGACTCTCCCCCTCCCAGCCCTTCCCTTCCCACCCATCCCCTGTCCCGTCCAGGTGATACTCTCTTTGTTTTGGCTTGGTTTGGTTTGGTTTGGTTTGGTTTTTTGCTCACCCCTCCACTCATTTGCTCATTAAATGAAAATGACTGTTGCAGACGATTGGAAGTCCGTCCTTCACAAACAAGCAGCAAAACCTCTTCCTCCTCCCATCCCCTGACATTATCCTGTGCAACCTCCCTCCCAGCGTGTGGCACCGGCAGCCATGGCACAATCACTTGGGCCAGCTTGTTACAGACACACACCCCCGGACCCTCGCCCTGCCCGGATGGGCCCAGCACTTGCTTTTATCCATGCCTCACTGCCAGCCCAAAGCACACCGCAGTTTGATGGACCCGCTGGTATAACATGAGAAGTCCAGGCAGAGACGGAGCATCCTGTTAGAACGTCACTCAGGGGACACTAACGTGCATGGCCCTCTGCGGGCCACGGAGGACCGTCGGGGAGGTGTGATGAGGGAGTGGAGCCCTTCGCTTGGCTGCGGAGGCTTCCCCCCACCTCCCACTGCGTTCCTATGGAGAAGGTACCTACAGTGGCATAAAGTCCACCGTTATTCCCCACATGCGATCCCAGCTGGCCAGTCAGAGCCCTTCCCGGCATTAGCCACCTGAAGATTAAAGAGTAGGTTTTCTTGCCCGGCTGGCATGGCTCAGTGGTTGAGTGTCAATCCATGCACCAAGAGGTCACTGGTTCAGTTCCGGGTCAGGGCACTTGCTCAGGTTGTGGGCTCGATCCCCATTAGGGGGCCTGGAAGAGGCAGCCGGTTGATGTTGATGTTTCTCGTCGGTGTTTCTCTGTATCTCAAATCAACAAAACATTTTTTTTAAAAAGTAGACTTTCTCTTCCCAAAGCTACCCGTAGCCATGGTTCAACCTCTGGGTCCAGTCCTGCAAAGAGAAACAGATGGAACAAGCGGGGAAAGCATGGGGGGTTGGGGGGATGGGGGGAGGGTACCCTTGGGGTCTGAATTGACTGACACTCGAAGTTCACTGCATCCTCGTGTGTCTGTAGTCTGCCTGGTGGCCCGTGGAGGGTGCCCAGTAAAAACTCGGGGGCCGTGCAATGGGATTCCTTCCCTCGGCCACACCTTTCTCTGTGTCCAGCATTCCAAGCCATGGTCAGCCCCTCACCCCACCCCCACCCCCCCTGCAGAGCTCCGACCGCCCTCTGTGAGCGGCAGAGGCTATGTGGAGCACATCCTCCTGCCCGGGAAGTGTGTGCCAGTGTTGCAGAATTCACCAGGCGACCGGAAAGTACACAATGACTACTTTCAGGGAGATCCAAGGGAAACCCTTTATTTAAAGCAGCGCTGCTGGCTTGGGGATTCGAAGATCTAGAGCCTTATACAATGAGATTACTCCTTATATATATATTCCTACATTTCTTTGTTTCCTATCTGTTTCCTAGCTACCCGGCTTTCGTGACAGGTTTTCACAGCCCTTCCGGAGTCAGTCAGAATGGGGAAGTTGGAATGTATCTACTAGTAAATGCCTGGCCTGGGTGGCACCAGAGACCCCTCCCCTCCCCTCCCCTCCCCTCCCCTCCCCTCCCCTCCGGCCAAGCTGCCAGATTCCCGTCCTGTGGCCCCTGCAAACTGGGAGCACCCGGGAAAACAGACTGTTGCCCAAGGAAGGGGCAGTGACTTCATGCTAGGCTAACAATGTGCACTAGGACACCGGTCACTGGCACAGACTCAGATTGCTAGTGCCACCCCCCCCCCCCCCCCGCAAGGTTGCCCCCTATATTCCTCCTCACCAGTGCTGTTTCGGCTGATGGAGCATCTGTGGGCAGAGCCAGAGCACCTCTTCCGAAGGCAGAAGGCCCTGTGTCTGCCCCGGCATTGAAGTCTCTGTGAACAGTCCCTGGCCAAACACCAGTCCATACATCCTATTATTGTATGCAGAATAAAGTCACTGTACACGCAATTGTGCACACATGTTCTCCAGAACCTACAGGAAACAGGAGCTTA
The DNA here is from genome assembly GCF_964212035.1 of Myotis nattereri. Taxonomy (NCBI): domain Eukaryota; kingdom Metazoa; phylum Chordata; class Mammalia; order Chiroptera; family Vespertilionidae; genus Myotis; species Myotis nattereri. The sequence goes on from NC_138080.1 coordinate 102,552,390, forward strand.
GAGATGTGAAATGCCCTGCTCAGGGTCACTGGGATAATACATGGCCAGGGCTAGGGCACAGCCCGCTCTTCGGACTCCTAAAGTTTCTGAATCTTTCAGTTCCAGTTTCTGTTTCACAGTGTGTGGTCACATGAGGCCCCAATCGCAGGGACTTTGAACATTTGCTTTACAGGAATGAAACCATGAAATCCTGCGGTTCCTCTGCGTGGGGGTATGGAGAAGGGGGGTGACTGGGATGCTAGCTGAGAAAACCTCACTGGATCTGATTGTCTCGTTCATAAAACCAATTGTTGCCTTTTGACTACAAATGTTTTAAAAATACACTTACATTGATTGGGGTGACATTGGTCAACATGAACGTACAGGTTTCAGGTGTGGGTTTCTATGTTACACGATCGGTTTATTGCACCGTGTGCCCACCACCCAACGTCAAATCTGTCACCTCTTTTTCTTTTTTTTTTTAAATATATTTTATTGATTTTTTACAGAGAGGAAGGGAGAGAGATAGAGAATCAGAAACATCGATGAGAGAGAAACATCGATCAGCTGCCTCCTGCACGTCTCCTACTGGGGGTGTGCCTGCAACTCGGGTACATGCCCTTGACCGGAATCGAACTCGGGACCCTTCAGTCCGCAGGCCGAGGCTCTATCCACTGAGCCAAACCGGTTTCGGCTTTTTTTTTCTGTCTTTTTAATTCAACTGCAAATCTTTTGCGACTGCCATTGGCCCTGTAGGTCAGCTGCGTCCTAGCTCTATTTGTAGTGTGCCTGGTGAACCGAGGCAAGAGTGCTCGCTGGCAATCTTTGTGCTCCCTGCCTCTAAGAAAGCAACCTCCATGAGAATGCACAATAAATGCTTGGTGAATACCTAAACAGATCGTATAGCTCGGTGCCCATTTCACAGACGGGTAAACTGAAGCCTTTGAGAGACAGAAGCTGTAGGTAAGCGCCTCTCACCAAGTCCGTGCAAGCACACAGAGCAGCTCGGGTCCGAACCCCATTGCCCTCCCCCAAAAGCCCAGTCTCAGGGCGGCAGCCCCAATCCCGGCCCACTTCCCGCGGGTTCTTCCCGCGGGTTCTCCCCGCAGTGCGTCCTGGATCCCGCCAGGGGGCAGCAGAGGCGGCGGCGGCGGCGGCGCCCTGTCAGCCTCGAGACCGCGGGCGGGGAAGATTTCCGCTTCCGGGAAGTGCTGGCTGTTTCCGCTTCCGGCTGCTTGTTGCGTGAGACGCTGACAGGAGGATGGACGGGCTGGTGGCTCAGTGCTCCGCGCGGCTGCAGCAGCAGGTCAGGCCGCAGGGGGCCAGGGGGGAGGCGTGGAGGGGAGGGGCCGGCCCCGGCTCCCGCCCGAGCGTCGTCGAGGCGGCGGCAGAGCGGCCGGGACCGGCCCGTGCCCCTCGGAGGCGAACCCCCTCCGGGGGGCGGGAGGGAAAGAACCCATCGTTCCAGGGCCCGCCCTCTCGCACACCCTCCGTCTCCCAGCCAGCATGTCCTGGTGGGCTGGAGCCTGGCGAGCTCATTACAGCCGCCCCTCGGGGTCCCTCCTGCCCCGCGCACACGCGTGGCTGCGGGGGTAGCGGGGGGCGGGCGGGGGAGAAGAGAGGCGCGGTGGGTCCGGGGTTGCAGCTCAGCCTCCCTTCTCTCCGTGGTGCTGAGCAAGAGGAACTCTGCAAAGCCCAGGGCAGGGCTCATCCATCGCACGGGACTTTGCTCGCTGCCTTCACCGTCACAAGCTCGCAGTGAAAGCGAAAGTTGGGCGGTGCCGCGACCTCCGGTGCCCGGGTCGGGAGGGGTGGGAGGCAAGGAGCTCAAGTTAATCATCGCCACGTCCAGGGAGCGGGTGTATAGCCCTGACCCAGCAGCCCCGAGGTTCGGGCTGATCGAGCAAACGGGCAGGTCGGCTGCTCCGGGCATCTGTTCTTGGTCAGCGTGGGGGTGTAAGTGCTTCTTCCCTGGCGGTGGGAAGGATTATAGACACAGTTTCTGAAGTGTTTAGCGCAGCACCTGGAAGGTAATGTGTGATTATTTATGCCAGCTGTGTTTGTGTTGTTGTGGGGGGTTTTTGGGGGGGCGGGGGGAGGTGGGGTGTTTGGTTGTGGTTACGTCCTGGTAAACATTCTTACAGGTCGGGACGCCCCTCTCCCTCGGTAACAGCAGTTGGGTTGGAAGCTTTACTTCCTTGCGAGTCGGCATGTCCTTGGTTTTAGGTATCAGAGTAAAACGCCTGGTCTGGGATCTAAGACACTGTAAGGAAAGTGGGGGGAAATGGGAAGATCCAGAAAGGGCAAAAGGCAAACACTTGGGCCAAAGAAAGAAACCTGGGATGTGAGGCTCGCCCCCTCCTGTGCTTCACACTCGTATTTTTTCTTTCACACGTTTTCCATATTGTCAAGGGCAATGTGCTAATGTCATCAAAGAGCTTGAGGAAGGACAGTCCCCACTTACCAAAGGGAAAGGCCCCCGTCCCTATCGCCTCTGCCCTGCCCGTGCCGGTGCCCATGCCGGGTGGAGAGGGGAAAGGAGGAAGTGAGTTTACGGTCCAGTGGATGACGTCACGGAGGCCATCTGTCATACGGGGCCGAACAAAGTGCCTTTTCTTTTACAGGAAAGAGAGATCAAGTCTCTGACGGCTGAAATTGATCGGCTGAAAAACGGTGGCTGTTTAGAAGCTTCTCCAAATTTGGAGCAGCTGCGGGAAGAAAACTTAAAATTAAAGTATCGACTGAATATCCTTCGAAAGGTGAGTCCCCTGGTTCTGGTTTCATTCTACCGTTTGAGTTACTGCCTCTCTTTAGAACTCCTTGCTATCGAAGATTCGGAAAGTTGGCTCTGAGGAATTTGGGCAATTTGTCTTCCAGGGCTCTTAGAAATCTGCTTCCTCGTCCTGAATGTTTGGCCAGCTTCAAGTTAAGACTTCTTTTTTTTTTTTTTTTGAGACATTTTTTTAAATGTATTTTTATTGATTTCAGAGAGGAAGGAAGAGGGAGAGAGAGAGAGAAACATCAGTGATGAGAGAGAATCATTGATTGGCTGCCTCCTGCGCACCCCCTAATGGGGATTGAGCCCGAAACCCCGAGCGCAACCTGGGCATGTGCCCTTGCCCGGAATCGAACTGGGGACCCTTCAGTCCGCAGGCCGACACTGTCCACTCCGGCTAGGGCAAGACATTTTTTTAACAGTTCATGGCTGTGCCTTTTAACAGGATACTTTTTGAATTTTAAGTAAGTGCCTCAATCAATGGGAAATGTTTCAAAGTACATTCACAGTCCTCTTCTGCCCCAAGTTGGTTATTTTGCTGTTTTATTGTTATATTTTATAGTGTCATAGTGGTTGGGTTCCTTTTCCAGCTTAATATTTCTGAACAATTTTTTTCCAGGAAGCTTGTGCTGTCTGTTATTTAATGACCTCACCATCTAATAGTGTCCATCAGTTTTGTTCAAAAAGCTTAGCTTGCTTCTGTTGGGTTTAATCTTTTGGCCTGCCTTTCGGGTCTGCTGATGACACATCCTCGGGGAGGACCCCACTCCCATGCATGTTCTCCTGTGTGTGTACTACTTTCAGCCGGGCTGACTGGCACGGGGTCTTTTCCAGTCGGCCCCATTTATTCATCTCAGACTCTGCCCTGCTCTCATGAAATCTTCTATTGCCTGTGTGTGCCCTGTTCTGCTTCAGATAGCTTTGTCCTTCTGTCTTCTAAAATCACAAAATTTCTTTTCCATGGAATCTTCCCCAAAATACCTTACCTTTGTCATTACTTCATTCTTTCCACACTTATACTCATTTCTCTATTGTATTTTTTTTTCAGTTCAAAAGTATTAAGTGCCTAATATGTGCTCATGACTATGTAAAAGATACCAAAGGCCGTACAGTGTATTCTAATGCACATGCCCCTGATACAAATTAGCTCTAGTGTGTAAGTATGAGAACACTGCCAGTGTAATGTGGGCGCACGGCGGTTCTTTCTCAGATACTGTGGTCTACTGAGTAACAGCTCCTGAGCTGGACACAAGGTACACAACAGAAAACAGCAAGCCAGGAAGGGAAAAGGCACTGTGTGGGACGCCCATTCACCCCACTTCTATTCCTGGAGCATTCTGCCATGTGCTCTGACTTAGAAACACTTATTGGATGGTTTATCTCAGAGGCATTTTACCGCTGTTTTCATTAACTCAGTAGCTTCAACTCTTCCTTATCCCCTTTCCGTTAAGCTGTCCTTATCTGTCTTTAAGATGAAGTAGAATATTTTTTTAAAAATACGTTTTTATTGATTTCAGAGAAGAAGGGGGAGGGGGAGAGAAAGAGAAACATTAATGATGAGAGAGAATCATTGATCGGCTGCTTCCTGCACATCCCCTACTGGGGATCGAGCCCACAACCCCGGCATGAGTCCTGACTGGGAATTGAACCGTGACCTCCTGGTTCATAGGTTGATGCTCAACCAATGAGCAGCACAGGCCAGGCTAGGCCCAGTTCTTGACACAGTGCTACTCAAATCCCAGCTTTTATCATTTTTGCCATTGTTATTGACATTTTTATTAACATAAAATTGTGACTAGTGTGTGGGCAACGTTTTTATTTGTATTCCATTAAAAGCATATAAGTTCAGTCACCATTTTTTTACCTGTTGCATAGCAGGTGCAGTGCTAGGTGTCAGGGATGGAGCCATGAATAAGTACTTTTCCTTCCTCCAGGAGTCTGGTAGTGGAGACACATAATTCTGAGAAGGTGTGGTAAGTGTAGTAATAGAGATAACTAATTATATACCATCTTAAATGAAGGTATCCCACTTCACAGAAAATAAGAAGTAGGAGGTAGGAGTAGTCCAACATGGGATTATTTAACAGTAAGACAAAACAACCTGCTTTTCTGATATTTCGATATTACCTATCACATTTCATGAGTGGAAGAGGTCAACATTTTAATTAAGAAACAACATGAATACCTTTTTTACTATTATTATTACACTTTACAGTTCAACATTATTTCGTATTAATTTCAGGTGTACAGCATATTGGTGAGATAATCATATACTTTACAGAGTTCTTTTTACTTGTTTTTGTCCATAGAGTTTTTACTGCCAGCATTTTATATATGTCAAATTTTATACTATTTTTTCAGAACTTTAGAGAAGCTAAGAAGATTTGGTCAACTCTTCATACTTCCTTCTCTCAGTTTCTGTTCTGATAAAATAACTATTGAAAGAGAGCTTGGGGCATTTCCTGTTTCTGTCTTACATGTTCTATGGGGTAGACTTGTCCTGTTACATTTCCTAGCATACCTCAGATTGGAGAGCATCGCGGTGTGAGTGTATTTTACCTTTGGTCTTCTCAAGGTATTTGAAGGTTTCTCGAGATATTTGGGAAAATTTTATATGATAATTTAATATTTTATTGACATATTCCCCCCCCCCCCCCCCAGAGTCTTCAAGCAGAAAGGAACAGACCAACTAAAAATATGATTAACATCAATCGCCGCCTACAAGAGGTCTTTGGCTGTGCCATTAAGGCTGCGTATCCAGATTTGGAAAATCCTCCTCTACTGGTGACACCAAGTCAGCAGCCCAAGTTTGGGGACTATCAGTGTAACAGTGCCATGGGTATCTCTCAGGTGAGTGCATTGTGAAGAAGCGCTCTGGGTGATGTGATTTTCTTACACATTAGCTTCCTCATTACCGTCTATATAAATAATAGCAAATTTTTGTTTCCCCAACAAAAATAACGTATCCCACAATTCTGAAAAACTTGAGAAAAGGGATTTTATTTTTATTTTTAAAAAAGCACAAATATGAATATTCAATTAAATTTTATAAATATTCTCAATATTTAAGGGCAATAGTAGGTACTGTTCTGTTTTTGTACTTCCCTCCTGTTGCAGCCAGGGTTGCTGGGTGTTACTGGTGAGTGATAGAAGGTGAGGGAGTAAAAGTTAGCCATTTACCATCCAGCATTTCCATCCAATATTTGATGCAACTGTGGTGTCTTTGAGGTAGGCTGATGGATTTCATTTCCAGTCAGTATTCCCTGTTTTTAACAGCTGCCTTGGCTAATGTGTTTGTGGTTAATTGCCCAACTTTGGGCATGTTCGCTTTCCTTTCTTTGTTGAATAGAAAGGGTTCAGCTAGAGTTCAGATCCCTCCCTCTCCCTGGCCCCCTCCCCCCAAGATAAGGTGTGTCTTCATTGGGGTCAAGTTTATCAGGGTGGTTGTTATTACCCAAGTCTGCATATTGGCACACTGGTAATTTGAAAATTAGAAATGTAACTATCTTGGAAACAGAGTAATAACTAATGTCTTTGTAAAACTGTTATAGACGTGTGTGGCAACTCATTCTGAAGTGGAGATCACGTGGTTTGGGCACTTTTGTATTCCTCTTGAGACTGTTGATGCTTGATGCTTTAGTCTGTCCATGTACAAGGTCATTGGACTTCTCCGCTTCTGCCTTTTGATTGGTCTATGTCATATGCATCTAATGCTTTGTCAGTTGTGCATTTCTGAGTAACTTGCTGAAACCCAGTGTATAATGAATCGTTTTGTATTGTATTGTAGATGCTCAAAACCAAGGAACAGAGAGTTAATCCAAGAGAAATTGCTGAAAACATTACCAAACACCTCCCAGACAATGAATATATTGAAAAAGTTGAAATTGCTGGTCCTGGTATGACAATGTTACCCTTCTTAAGTCGTTGTATGGATGCTGAGCCCTTTTGGAATAAAAATGAAAACCATTGTTAAATATAAATGTAGGATTAAGACTTGTATACTGAACAAGATGGTGAAAGCACCTTGGATTGAGAGTTAGGAAACCGAGGTTTTAGTCTAGACTTAGCTGCCTGATCTTAGGTGAAGTTCCTTTACCTCTCCATGATTCAGTTTTTCTTCAGCAAAAGGGTAGACAATGGCAGATAAGTCTGTGGTTAAAAGGTGGTCTATTTTTTGTTCAGGGGTGAACAAATCATTTGCTGCGAGTGAAGGGGCCTGAATTAAGTCAGCTCTCAGGACAGTGGTAAGGTCTGGAATAAGTGCTGAAACGGAGCTGACATGGGGCCTCAAGTCAAGGCCCCAAGTGGTACTGGAATCCTGAAGAGTTTTGCCAAAGCCAGATTAGCTCTGTGGAGCCAGCATAAGTGAAATTGAGGTCTTTGGGAGAAAGCAGTTCTTAAAGATAGGAGGCTAGCTGATTTTTTTTTCTCTCTACTGTTCATTAGGTTTTATTAATGTCCACTTAAGAAAGAACTTTGTATCAAAGCAGTTGACCAATCTCCTAGTGAATGGTGTTCAACTACCTGCCCTTGGAGAGAACAAAAAGGTATGTGTACAATTTTTTAAAAAATATATTTTATTGATTTTTTACAGAGAGGAAGGGAGAAGGATAGAGAGTCAGAAACATCAATCAGCTGCCTCCTGCACACCCCCTACTGGGGATGTGCCCACAACCAAGGTACATGCCCTTGACCGGAATCGAACCTGGGACTCTTCAGTCCCCAGGCCGACGGTCTATCCAGTGAGCCAAACTGGCTAGGGCGATATATGTACAATTTTTAATTCATATACTAATGTAATACTTAAGACTATGAAAAGTGCTGTAACTGGGAATGGCTTTTACTTCTCATACTGAGATTTAATCACTAATATGTGAGATTATGAGCAAAACTCAGCGTAGCCTTTTTCCTGGACCTTGCTTGTTACATGATTTTTCTTTTCACATTATTTCATAAGGCATTTGAAGCAACCAGCTGATGTTTTTGAGATATTGCTGAAACAAAGCTTAGATAATTTGTATAAACGAATTTGTATAAACAAATTCAATTAATTATGGACAGGTAGATCCATCAGAAAAACAACGCAGTTGAAGTATAAGCCAAGCTATTATTTAAGTCTGAGTTTGTTATTACATGTTATTAATGAATGTGTTAGCAGAATAAAATGTTTCTTCCCCATTTAAAAATTTATTTTTATTGAATGTATTTGATATATAACATTGTGCAAATGTAATGTGTATGTGTTACTTTGATTTATTTATATGATATGTTGTGATTGCCTTTGTACCTGTATTTATCACATTACATAATTATAGTGCAACATTGTTATCTATAAAAATCTCTCTTTTTATTTTCTATTCCAGGTTGTAGTTGACTTTTCCTCTCCCAACATAGCCAAAGAGATGCACGTGGGCCATCTCAGGTCAACTATCATAGGAGAGAGCATGTGCCGCCTCTTTGAATTTGCAGGATATGATGTGCTAAGGTATATACTCTTGCCTTTGGAACGTTCTATAGCAAATGACAAATGTCACTTGAGAAAAAATCTTTGACTATATCAGTGTTTTATGAGTGTGGTTCTGCTCTTAATCATCAGTAGGCTTTTTAAAAAAATTATGTCCTGGGGCTCCTCTGAACTAGTAACTGTGGGTGGAACCAAGGAAAAGGTACCCCCGGCTCTATTCATTCCACAAGTATTTCTTGAGTGCCTCCTGTATAGTAGGGGTTTATATTCCAATACGGGGAAAGGTAGGCAAGGGACTTGCAGGCCATGGCAGGAAATCAGGATTTTATTCCTTAGTGTAATAGGAAGCGACTGCAGAGTCTTAATTAGTAGAACCAAGTATAGACATACCTTGGAGATACTGCAGGTTCAGTTCCAGACCACCACGATAGAGCCAGTACCACAGTAAAGCTATTCATAATCTTTTTGCTGGTGGAGGGTCTTGCCTTTGATTTTTAAAAAATGCAACTTCACCCTAGCTGGTTTGGCTCAGTGGATAGAGCGTCAGCCCACAGACTAAAGGGTTACAGGTTCTATTCTGGTCAAGGGCATATACCTTGGTTTCAGGCCTGATCCCCAGCAACCAATCTGTTTGTCTTGATGTTTATATTGATGTTTCTGTATGTGTGTCTCCCCCTCCCTTTCACTCTCTCTCTAAAAAAAAAAAAAGTAAATAAAAAATGCAACTTCTGTGAAGTGCTATAAAGCATGGCACAATAAAATGAGGTGTGTCTGTAATCTACTTAAACATTACTTTGGCTTCTGTGAAGAAACCAGGCAAAGGAGGAATTACTATAGTAATAAGTTAGAACGTTATTGTAATCCAGTTAAGATGTGATGTGGTGGTTTGAGATTAGTTAAAAACAGTGAGGGATGAGAAGTGGTTGGATTGACATGATTTGAATAATTTTGTCCATTGACATTTGAGAACCAGCGGTACAAATTACACTGAGATAATTGGTTCAAAAGTTAAATTTTCATAAAATTATAATGACCAACATTGGCTCAACTATCATTGTCCCAGTTAACTACACAATAAGCAGATCACAGTCTATTGGTAAAGACTTCATTCATTCAGCAAATCCTGGAGACCTGTTGTATGCAGTCTGTGTTACTGGATGTACAGGCACCTAAATATTAATGTTTGTCATTTTAAAATTTTGTTCTCTGATTGGTATCAGATTAAACCACGTAGGAGATTGGGGAACCCAGTTTGGCATGCTCATCGCTCACCTGCAGGATAAATTTCCAGATTACCTAACAGTTTCACCTCCTATTGGGGATCTGCAGGCCTTTTATAAGGTTTGATATCATTTATTGTTACATTATTTGTGTGTTTACCATTAAGTCATAATTATTCATTTTCCTTATGGAGTTTAGATGGTATTTGAAGCTGCTGAGGACCTAAATAAAAATTGCTAAACTCCCTACTCCTTAACACATTCTTTGCTATTGTATTGGTGTATGCTAAAAATTAAATTTTTCCACTTTACCTATTATTAAGTGAGTTTAGGAGTTTGTTAATCAAAATACATTTTAGTATTTAAAATATTTTTCCATCCTCTCCCAGTATTTAAAATGTTTTTGATGATGTTGTTTTATCAGTTTTATATATTTTGAAAATGTTATTAAGTATATGGAAGAAGAGTTTTTATTTTTTTATTTTTAAAATATATCTTTATTGATTTCAGAGAGGAAGGGAGAATGAAAGAGAGATAGAAACATCAATGATGAGAAAGAATCATTGATTGTCTGCCTCCTGCATGTCCCCTGCTGTGGATCAAGCCTGCAACCCAGGCATATGCCCTTGACAGGAATCAAACCTGGGACCCTTCGGTCTGTAGCCTGACGCTCTATCCACTGAGCCAAACCAGCTAGGGCTGGAAGAACAGGTTTTTGTTTGTTTGTTTGTTTGTTTGTTTGTTTTTTAATATATTTTATTGATTTTTTTACAGAGAGGAAGGGAGAGGGATAGAGAGTTAGAAACTTCGATCAGCTGCCTCCTGCATACTCCTCACTGGGGATGTGCCCGCAACCAAGGTACATGCCCTTGACTGGAATCAAACCTGGGACCCTTAAGTCCGCAGGCCGATGCTCTATCCACTGAGCCAAACCTATCAGGGCTGGAAGAACAGTTTTTAAAAGACAAATTTACTGCCCTGGCCTGTGTGGCTTGGTTGGGCATCATCCCATGTACTAAGAATTTGCTAGTTTGATTCCCCATTGGGGTCCATTCCTGGGTTATGGGTTCGATCCCCAGTAGGGGGCATGCAGGAGGCAGCCAACATATGTTTCTGTCTCCCCTCTTTAAAATCAGCTTTTAAAAACATTAAAACTCTTTTTTCTAAAATCTACCATAAATCCTACCTTTAAATTAATCACTGTGGTCAACCTTCTTTGATTTTTTTAACTTATCCATAAATTTATTACATTATTTGTAATCTATATATATAAAAGCCTAAGCGACTGGTAGCTATGACACGTACTGACCACCAGGGGGCAGATGCTCAACGCAGGAGCTGCTTCCTGGTGGTCAGTGGGCTCCCACAGCCAACCTCTACCCGCCCCCCATTGTCGACCAGCCAAGGGACCCCACCCTTGCACGAATTTGTGCACGGGGCCTCTAGTTATAGTATAATTTTGTATTATACTTAATATTTTATTATAAACTCTCTCATGTTACTTTATGAAATGACTGCATGTTGTTTTGTTGGATTAGTGTACCAGAGTTTGTTAATCTGTTGTTGATTTTCCCCTCTATTTTGGGGGGCTCTTATCTATTCAGTGAACGACTTTGTACATGCAGTTTTTTTTTTCCTTTTTAAAATTATCTTAACTTCCCAAGAAAAGGATTACTACATTAAAAAATAAAAATGCCCTAACCGGTTTGGCTCAGTGGATAGATCATCATCCTGCGGACTCAAGGATCCCAGGTTCAATTCCAGTCAAGGGCATGTACCTTGGTTGCGGGCACATCCCCAGTAGGGAGTGTGCAGGAAGCAGCTGATCGATGTTTCCCTTTCATTGATGTTTCTAACTCTCTATCCATCTCCCTTCCTCTCTGTAAAAAATCAATAAAATATGTATTAAAAAAAAAAAGTAAACATTTGTGGGGCTTTTTGTTGCTTGTGTTGGGTTTTGTTTTGTTTTGTCTTTTAGTAAATGTTTTCTAATGAAAAAATTGAAAACAACCAAAATGTTTACTGATATGAGACAGGTAAAATAGCTAGTGTTATAATTACCTGTTGGAGTTCTGTGCTCTGAATAATGAAGCAAATCTATTAATGCAAGAAGATGTTTATATTACATTGCTAAAATATTAAAACTATAGTAAAAGAAAAGTGCTGTATTTCCAGTTTTTGTTAAAACATATAGGTGTGTATTTACAAAGAAATGTCTAGAATTATATACCAAAGTTTTGTTATTACTGGTTAGTTTGGGGTGGGATTAACTAACTATATACTAGTATATATATATATTATTTTCTTTACAGTAAGCATGTGTTGCTTTTAAAATTAAAATAAAATAGTGAAAGTAATGTTATTTTTAATTTTAAAAAATATTCAGGCCCTAACTGGTTTGGCTTAGTGGGTAGAGTGTCAGCCTGCAGACTGAAGGGATCTGAGTTCGATTCCAGTAGAGGGTGCATGCCCAGTTTGTTGGCTCAATCCCCAGTAGGAGTGCTGGAGGCAGCTAATCAGTGATTCTCTGTCACCATTGATGTTTCTCTCTCTCCCTCTCCCTTCCTCTCTGAAATCCATTTAAAAACATATATATTTAGGACCACATCTAAATGGAAAATAGAGTCCAGTAAAACCAGACCTACCTGCTAGCTATTCTTTATTTTTCCACTGGAACACAAAAGCATTGGTGTGAGTAGGCTTTTGTGAATTAGAAAAGTTAGAGGTAGTACCATGATGAGAATTTTGTATTTTCAAGTAAAATGATTTCAAAAGAAATAATAGCATTCTTTGACACATTCATTTGTAAAAATATTCTTGACTATGAGATAGACCACTTGTTCTGGTGTTCTAACTTTTCACTTTCCTCACTCTGGCTTTTTGGTGGGTTTTGTTTGTTTTTTTGAGAAATGAACAAATGCTTAATCTAGAATACAGGTTTGGCTCTTTTTATAAACCTTACTTTTCTTTATTTAAATACAGGAATCCAAGAAGAGATTTGATACTGAGGAGGAATTTAAGAAGCGAGCGTACCAGTGTGTAGTTCTGCTCCAGAGTAAGGATCCAGATATCATAAAAGGTTGGAAGCTTATCTGTGATGTCTCCCGCCAAGGTGAGTTTCTACTAGACTTTGTTCATTCACTCAGCAAGGACTGCTGCATGTCGTTTCCTTCAGTCTTTATTCAGATTTGATCTTAAATGACATGTTAAGCTTTCAAGGACTGGCAAATAGACTTTTAAAGCAAGTTTATTAAGATAAGCAGGTAGGCCGTAACCAGTTTGACTCAGTGGATAGAGCGTCGGCCTGCAGACTGAAAGGTCCCAGGTTTGATTCCGGTCAAGGGCATGTACCTTGGTTGCAGGCACATCCCCAGTAGGAGGTGTGCAGGAGGCAGCTGATCGATGTTTCTCTTTCATCGACGTTTCTAACTCTCTCTCTCCCTTCCTCTCTGTAAAAAATCAGTAAAATATTTTTTAAAAAATATGCTGCTCTTAAGCATAGAAACTTGCTTATTTAAAAAAAAAAGAGAGAGAGAGAAGCAGGTAGAAAATTAAACTTTCTCAGAAATCAGAAAAAAATTAGGAAAGAAAGTGGAAAAGAAAAAGACCTCTGTTCACGTAGCAACCAAAGCTATACAACACATGGGAATAAATTTATCCAGAGATGTGTAGGACTGAAACGAAGAGAAATACACAGCAGATGTAATAGAATGTTTGAACAGAGTATCATACAAAGTCCCCTACTTACTGAAATTCATTTGTCATTATAAGACAATTTCAAGTTTTCAAACTTGACAAAGTAATTGTAAAGGTCACTCTGAAGAATAAGTAAATAACAATAGCTAGTAAACCTTTAAAAAGGAAGACTAATGATGGCTGTTTTGCAGCACTAGGTAGTAAGATGTTTTATAATGCTACTGTCAGTAATATTGTGTCACTGATGCATGGCTAGACAGTTAAATGGTACAAATTAGGAAGAGGTAAAAAGAAATTGAGTAAATATTTGATCTTCAAGTAGGAAAGCCTTTTCTTTCTTCTTTTGTTCTTTTTTAAAAATAAAAGTTTTTTAAATTACAAAAGTACATATTCTTTGTAGGAAAAATGTAAATGTGGACAGGAAAAAGAAAACATTACCTATAGTCCCACCCACTGTTAATATTTTGATGTGTGTCTTACCATATTCTTGCCACGGTTTCAAAATGGCAGTATGCATATAATGTTCTGTATCATACATTTTTAAATATAATTTTCTTCCTTCCAAATGGTTTAATTAAACAATAAAGTTATTTTACTGTAAGATGCATGTTTCCTCTTTGTTTAAATTCTTAACCATTTTCTTCATTTGGTGACTTTTTTCCTTAGAGTTTAATAAAATCTACGATGCATTGGACATCTCTTTAATAGAGAGGGGGGAGTCCTTCTATCAAGATAGGATGAATGATGTTGTAAAGGAATTTGAAGATAAAGGTGGGTGCTCCTTTTGTATTTTAATTCTGATTATGGAAATTTTCAGACAAACGCTAAAGTGGAGAGACTATTATAGTCCTCCCCTCCTCCACAACTCCATGTACTTGTTACCCAACCTCAACAATTAGGAATACGGAACAACCTTATTATTCTGTTCACTGCTTATTACATTATATAATTTCACCCATAACTGTTTTGGTATGTGTCCAAATGAACAGGCTCTTCCTCCCACTTCAAAATCATGGTACCATTACCACTCCATGAAAATTAATGATAATTTTTTATAATATTAAGTGGTCCATCAGAGTTTAAATATCCCACATTGATTCATAATCTATTTAAATCATGAAGTTTGGTGTGTGTTTTTTTTTCAGAGTCTGAACATTGCATTTGTTTAAAATATACTTAAGTTCTGTAAATCCATGGGTATTTTTTTTCCCTTTTGTTGTTGGAAGAAACTGAGCCATTTGTTTTACAGAATTTTCCATATGGTGTTATTTAACATAATTACCCTCTATTTTTAAAAGAGGCTTGATTAAATTCTGGTTTGTGTTTTCTTTCCTTATTTATTTTGTCTTTTATTTGCAAGAATGTAAACAATACCCTATTGGCTCTTTTTGTGATACTAAGATGGATTCGGGGGTTCAGGTGTTGTCACCTGATCTATCATTAAATCTCCCCACTGGACTTTCCCCAATGGTTTTAGGAGCTAATGATGATGATGGCTTTGATCCATTACTTATTTGAGGTTGGAAAATGGTAGCATTCTGTCATTCCTTCTTTGTTACCTGCAATTTCTCATGTGCAGAACTTTGTCACATAATTTTGGGTACTCTGATGTACAGTTTATATAAGATAGTAGAATGCTTGATTTAATTTTTCTTTATCAATTTTCAGAATAATAAATTAGTTTCTTAGCCTCTTCCAGATATGACAACTGAGTTGTACTTAGCATTATTATAAATGAGGTTTAGTATCCTATATAATAAAAGCCTAATATGCTAAGTGTCCGGTCATCTGGTCAGCCATTCAACCAATCAAAGTGTAATATGCTAATGATATGCTAAGGCCTCTCAACCACTTGCTATGACGTGCACTGACTACCAGGGGGCAGACGCTCCAACCAGTAGGTTAGCTTGCTGCTGGGGTCTGGCTGATCAGGGCTGAGTGATAGAGGCCGGACATGCCCCGGAGCCCTCCCGAGGTCCTTCCCCAACTGGCATTCCTCCCCGCCCCAATCGTTCACCGATGGGGTCCCTCGGCCTAGCTTGCACCCTCTCACAATCTGGGACCCCTTGGTGGATGTCGGAGAGCCAGTTTCAGCCTGATCCCACAGGCCAGACCACGGGACCCTGCCAGTGCATGAATTTGTGCACTGGGCCTCTAGTATTTTATATTTTTCAATCACTTGCTTTGTTATTTTTTGTAATGCTCAAATTATTCCATTTTTGGCTAATAGATTTTAGAGAGAGAAACATCAATTGATTGTCTCCTCTACATACCCCAACTGGGGATTGAACCCGCAACCTGGATATGTGCCCTGACCAGGAATTGAACTGGCAACCTTTCAGTACATGGGACAACACTCAACCAACTGAGCCACACCGCCCCGGGGCAGGACTATACTTTTATTTTTAATTTTTATTTATGGACTGATTGATTTTAGAGAGAAAGAGAAAGATTGATTTCTTGTTTCACTTATTTATGCATTCATTGGTTGCTTCTTGTATGCGCCCTGACCAGGGCTAGAACCTGTAACCTTGGCGTACCAGGACAATGCTCTAACCAATGGAGCTACCTGACCGGGGCTAGAACCATACTTTTAACATAAAATTTTAGCTCATTTGCTTAGAGAGTGGTACTGATACACCAAGATTGCAGGTTTGATTCCCTGTCAAGGCAAATACAAAAATCAACCAATGAATGTTTAAATAAGTGGAACAACAAACCAATGTTTCGCTCTCAAAAAAGAAAAGATAAAAATTTAAAGACTCTTTAATGATGAGAAAAGAGGCACAGAGAAGGTAGTAACTTCCTTAGGTCACAGGGCTCATAAGTGATAAGTCTGATATTCACCCTGAGGCAGTTTATAGAGCATGTTTTTAACCACCATTTTATACTACCTTTATTTTACCAAGCATCAGTTTCTTAAACTTAAAAAAAGCAAAAATAATAGTATTTCTTGCACATAAGACTTAGCATAGTATTGGCACACTGTAGCACTCAAATATAGCTGTCAGTATTGTCATCATGTTCTTTCAACACAGTTTAAGAGGCAGTGATAGAAATTGCATCTCTCTCCCAGGAAAGGCTGTAGCTCCAGCTTGAAAACAAAGCATGGATTTACATATGCTGTGTCTACTGAGCGGGTGGCTCCAGTGAGGTGTTCTACAAAGAGTTTGGGAGTGTCAGTCTAGAAAATGGTCAGGATATCTCGCCTGTGCCCTGAAAATATCCTGGGTGCCAGACAACCTTGACAGTAGCCATTTTGCAAGATGTATAGGTCACGGAGAGAAAAAAATCATGTAATGTCTGAGCTCTCTAATAAATATCCTATAATGGCTAAGCATTTATATTCTTCCAGGGTTCTTTTAACATTATTAATAAAGATTGTTCTTCTAGGATTTGTGCAAGTGGATGATGGCAGAAAGATTGTATTTGTCCCAGGATGTTCCATACCTTTAACCATAGTGAAGTCCGATGGAGGTTATACCTATGATACATCTGACCTGGCTGCTCTTAAACAAAGACTAACTGAAGAAAAAGCAAATACAATTATCTACGTGGTGGACAGTGGACAAGTGAGTTTGTAGATTCGTATATTTTCTTATATTGATTAGAGATGAGACGGTCTGGTGAGGTTTGTGGCATTTGGCACTTGAAGACTAAATTTTCCCCAAAGACTGACATTCAGAACATCATTTGTTAACATAGGAGAAAAAACACGGTTTGGCCCTACTTGGACACTTCCCTGCTTTTCAGCTTGTCTCCATAAATAGGAAACTTACTTCTCTGAACCTCAGTGACCATTCCAAACTGAAATGGTGTTGTGTGACAGAAAATTTAACTGAAATTAGTGTACATGAACCTGCTCTAAATTCAGTTGCTTTTAAAACCTTTGGACATAGAAAGTGTACCAGTCCTGCTCTTACTGTTTCTCATATGGAGGTAATAAAAATAGCTTTTACTAGTATATTACACTTGCCTTACAAGATTTGTGAGTGATTTGAATTTTATAAACCTTTATGCTTAGCATGAGAGCTGTAAGTCTTTTTATTATTAGGAAGCTTACCAAGTAACTTTCTATTTCTGTTCCTTTGTAGGCTGTGCACTTCCAGACAGTATTTGCTGCTGGCCAAATGATTGGTTGGTATGACCCTAAAGTAACTCGGGTGTATCATGCTGGATTTGGTGTGGTGCTGGGGGAAGACAAGTAAGTCTGGAAAATCTAAGGGCCCAAATTTCTTTGGAAGAAGCTATATTTCATTTGATAAACATATTAGAATTTTAAAAGTCCACACTTTTTAAAGTCTACATATGTTCTAAGGGTGAACCCAGCTGAGCTGTTTTGTACGTGTGTCTTATCACTGCCAGAGGATGTAACTTTTTAGAGGGGTTTATACAAAGTTGAAAGAAAACCAAACTATAGAATTAATAGTTTCATTCCCACAGATCTTAATTGTAAATTCTATCAGAGTACCTCCTTAGATTTCCAACAAAACATTCAACAATATATTTCAAGCATTTTGTAAATGTCTGAGTTTTAAGGTTCACAGCTTTCATTTTTATGCTTATCTCAAGTATTTTTGAGACATGTTACTATCTATACTTTGAGTTTTTCTATAATCCAGTTCTTTCCCCACATTCTGCTTAACTTTTATGATAAAAAGGTAAATACAAGCAAATATTTATATAGAGTGTTCATCAATTCCAAGGCACAAAATTTTTTAACATTTTATATCCAATAGAGATTCCTTAGCTATTTTTTTTTTAATATTTTTTATTGATTTTTTACAGAGAGGAAGGGAGAGGGATAGAGCGTTAGAAACATCGATGAGAGAGAAACATCGATCAGCTGCCTCCTGCACACTCCCCACTGGGAATGTGCCCGCAACCAAGGTACATGCCCTTGACCAGAATCGAACCTGGGACCCTTGAGTCCGCAGGCCGATGCTCTATCCACTGAGCCAAACCGGTTAGGGCTCCTTAGCTATTTAATTAATATGTCTTTAAAATCTGTGGCATTTTAGATTTGGTGACACAGCGCAAATACTACCATTAAACAAAGACAGTAATGCTTACAATAACCACATGAAGTAGCTCTAGCTCAAAATGCTTGACTGGCCAGTGTACAACAGCCCCAATTAACATAAAAGGCAGGTAGGTGTGTCAAGGTATTATTTTAGATGCAGATTATCTGGAGATCAAAGGCCTCGGCGTCAACAGCAAACATGTTTTAATTATAGTGTATGAACCTTCTGAAGAGCTGCACATTTTTGGAATCAGAAAACACTGACTGGGACCTCATGATGCTCATGGTCCTAAGAAAGTGCTGAGAAACTAACCAGTGAGTTGAGTGTTGCTTATAGCATCTTAGTTTCTTAACTGTTGAATTTTTGGATGAACATTTAGATGATTATTCCTATAGTTAGGTGACATCATTAAATTGGCTTTTATTTTTTATGTTTACCACCAAAATATATCTTGACATTTAACTTCCTTATCATGTAATAGCTAAGGGGTTTTTGTGGTGGTGGTTTTACATTTCTGCACTCCCAGCATCTTGTAATTATGGCATCCTAGACCATTAAAAATGAAGACGAATTTCAGTGATAGTTAACCACTTTAACTGGCTCCACAGAGGATTGCTCTGCTTCAGATGATAGGCTCCTTCAGGGAAGAGGCCACGTTCTGGGTACCTTCATGTACACACCTTGGAGCATCCAGCTGATGCATGCACAGCAGGTGCTCAATAAACAGGCATCCAAGGAATAACGGGTGATAAATGAAACAATAAATCATTTATTGTAAAATGTCTTAAAGCTGAAAAATCTCACCAAAAAATAGGTGGTAGAATCTCTGAGCATTTTAGTGTAAATATTTAAATATGGTAGGCTGCCGTATTTACCCAGGTAGGAAGCAACAAAAAAGACCAATTCTTGCAAAGTGGTGATGGTAAGGAAGACTTCACTTAGCCCTTTGACTAGGCTTTATGATGGATATCATTTCATCAGACAAGATTTGCAAGTTGTTGGACACTCAAAGAGGGGATGGCATAAGGAAAGCCATGCAGTATTTCCGGGATAATAAAGGTGTTTCAATTCTATGATAAAGGGCAAGGAAATCCTTTTTTTTTCTTTTTCTTT
Source organism: Myotis nattereri (assembly GCF_964212035.1). Taxonomy (NCBI): domain Eukaryota; kingdom Metazoa; phylum Chordata; class Mammalia; order Chiroptera; family Vespertilionidae; genus Myotis; species Myotis nattereri. The sequence goes on from NC_138080.1 coordinate 102,571,662, forward strand.
TTTTGTTTTTCAGGGTGGAAGGGAGAGGGAGAAGTGATAGAAACATCAATGATGAGAGAGAATCATTGATTAGCTGCTTCCTACATGCCCCCCCACTGGGGATCGAGCCCACAACCTGGGCATGTGCTCTTGACCAGAATTGAATCTGGGACCCTTCAGTCTGCAGGCTGATGCTCTATCCACTAAGCCAAACCGGCTAGGGCAAGAAGATCCTTTCTAAGGCAACTCTGAAAATAAAACTTTAATGGGAAGTATCACAATTATTTTGGTAGGCTTTGTGAGAGATAGAAAAACATGTTTCATTTATAGCATTGTTGTGTTTTAAACGTTTTTTAAGCTCTCCAGCTGATTATAATAAGCATTCAGGGTTGGTTACTGAATAGAGAAATGCAAATGAGATTCCAGTTAAGAATTCACCTACTTCCCAAATGTGTATTTTATTAATAATTTTACTAAGAAAGTAAAACAGCTAAGCCAAACTTAGTGTTCAGGAAAATAGACAAAATAACAAATGCTGTTTTCCATCTTAGGGGATGTATTAACGATGAACATGTCGAGAATGCTGTTAGGAACCTAAAGCATAGAATGCTTTAAGCTGAGGGCTATAGAGGAAGGACACTTGAAAGTATCTGTTTGTTTCTTTTGGCATCTTCCCTGATTACCAACTGGAATAGGGCAGTATCAAACCTTCATTTTCAAAGATTTCTAAGTCGGGTCTGTTTCAAAATCTATATAATTAGGAATTTCAATAAATTTTTTTAGGAAGAAGTTCAAAACACGTTCAGGTGAAACAGTGCGCCTCATAGACCTTTTGGAAGAAGGACTAAAACGATCCATGGACAAATTGAAGGAAAAAGAAAGAGACAAGGTAATTCAAGGCGAATGTGCATATGGTGTGCCATGCACTGTGTGGTGATTTTGTTTTGTTTTATCGATAGAACTGGGAAGGAGTCAGTCCATTTACAGCAGGCTTTATTACTCAGATCTTATTGCACAGTAAGTTTGTTTCGTGAGTTGCTGAATATTTATTTTGAAAATACAGTTTTGGCGTTTACAAAACACGGCTTCTTTGTTTATGTGGCATAGTATCTCTGCTTCTTATTGGTAGTTTCCCCGTCATTGCTTTGAACCAGTGATGGGAAAGTATTGCAGACTGGGCCAGTTTGAGTCTTCAATCTGCATCTGCTGAGCTCCTTTCTCTGGGAGCATTTGTAGAATAGTCGTAGCAGACTACCACCCAAGGCCACTGATGAGCCATCAGAATAGGCAGCACAACAGGGAGGCTTATACTTAACTTTACTAAAAATTTCCAAGGAGCTCCCACCCGTAATCTATGATTATTCCACTTGCCTCACCCTCACCAACACTTGATTTGTCTATTTTTAGCCTTTCTTTTGTGTGTAGTGGCATCTCACTGTGGTTAAAATTTACATTTCCCTATGAGCAACGATGTTGACTAACTTTTCATATGCTTATTAGCCATTTAGATATCTTCTTTTGTGAAGGGCTTGTTCAGTCTTTTGCTCAGTGTTTGTTTTAAACCGGAAATGTTTATTACTATTTATCCACACATTTAGCTTTCCTGTGTACTTTATTCCTTCCTGCAGTTTTTTTACTTCCACCTAGGATTATTTTCTTCATTCAGAAGGTCTCCTTTTAGCATTGTGTGTGTGTGTGTGTGTGTGTGTGTGTGTGTATAGTACAAGTCTGCTGGTGACAAATTTTGCCAGTAGTTGTCTGAAAGCATCTTTATATTGCCTTCAGTTTGGATGTTTTTATTGGGTATAGGATTCCAGTTTGTCAGCTGTTCTTTCAGCATTTCATTTTTATTTTTTTATGTTTTTTAGAGAGAGAGGAAGGGGGAGAGAGAAACACCAATAGGCCTGCCTCCTGCATGCCCCCTACTGGGGATCAAGCCCACAACCTAGGCATGTGGCCCAACTGGGAATCGACCAACGATCTCTTGGTGCATGGAACGACACTCAACCACGGAGTCACACTAGCCAGGGTTCTTTCACCATTTTAAAAACAATGTTCCATTGTCTTCTAGCTTCTGAGTTAATTTATCCAGTTTTTATTTATTTTTTTTATTGATTACAGAGAGGAAGGAAGAGGGAGAGGAGAGAGAGAGAGAGAGAGAGAGAAACATTAATGATATAGAATCATTGATCGGCTGCCTCCTGCACACCCTCCTACTGGGGATTGAGCCCCCAACCCAGGCATGCATGCCCTTGACCAGAATTAAACCCAGGATCCTTCAGTCTGCAGGCTGACACTCTGTCCACTGAGCCAAACGAGCTAAGGGTATCCAGCTTTTAAATAGTTGCTTCTGGTGTAAAGGTTAGTCTACTACAGTGATGGCGAACCTATGACACGCGTGTCAGAGGTGTCACGCGAACTCATTTTTTTGGTTGATTTTTCTTTGTTAAATGGCATTTAAATATATAAAATAAATATCAAAAATATAAGCCTTTGTTTTACTATGGTTGCAAATATCAAGAAATTTCTATATGTGACACGGCACCAGAGTTAAGTTAGGGTTTTTCAAAATGCTGACACGCCGAGCTCAAAAGGTTCGCCATCACTGGTCTACTATAAGCTACTTAATCAAGTTCAGAACAGAAATCCTTAATTACTTACTTGTGGCCTAATAATAGTTCAGAATGTGTGACCAGCCTGGCCAGAGTTGGTCAGTGGTTGAGCGTCAACCTATGCACCAGGAGGTCACACTTTTTAAAAAAAATATCTTTTTCAGAGAGGAAGGGAGAGGGAGAGAGGGATAGAAACATCAGTGATGAGAGAGAATCATGGATTGGTTGCCTCCTGCATGCCCCCTACTGGGGATCGAGCTCGCAAACCCTGGCATATGCCCTTGACCGAGATCGAACCTGGGACCTTTGAGTCTGCAGGCCAAGGCTCTATCCACTGAGCCAAAACAGCTAGGGCAGGAGGTCACATTTTTATTCCCAATCAGGGCACATGGCCTGGATTGCAGGCTCAATCCCCAGTTAGCGCCATGCAGGAGGCAGCCGATCAATGATTCTCTCTCATCATTTATGTTTCTATTCTCTCTCTCCCTCTCCCTTCCTCTCTGAAATCAATAAAAATACATTAAAAGAAAATATATGGCAAATATTGGCAAAATTACATGAATTCTTCCTCCTACTTTTTTTAAAATATATTTTATTGATTGTTTTACAGAGAGGAAGGGAGAGATAGTTAGAAACATCGATGATAGAGAAACATCGATCAGCCGCCTCCTGCACATCTCCTACTGGGGATGTGCGCGCAACCAAGGTACATGAATTGACCGGAATTGAACCTGGGACCTTTCAGTTGACCGGAATTGAACCTGGGACCTTTCAGTCCGCAGGCCGACGCTCTATCCACTGAGCCAAACCGGTTTTGGCTCTTCCTCCTACTTTTGACACCATTTTGATTTCAATTAATTACTTGACCCTAATTTTTAGTTTTTATTTTACTCTCTTGTTTGCTCTCTGCTATCTCAGAATCTTTATGGAATGAAGTGGGTATAACTTAATAATTGATTTCACTTTTTTTTTTTTTTAAATACCTTTAAGAGAAGTATTTTACAATAGGGTTGCCCTGAGGCTTGGGGTGTACAATCTAGGGTGCAGCTTGGTCTTGGGTAGCCTCTCTGTGAGCAGGCAGTGGTTGGGGGGAGAAGGAGCTGGGGAATATAGCCTGTTTCCACCCGGGGGTTCCCGGAGAGCCCCAGCAGGATGGGGTGACCAAGATGGATAATGACAGCAGTGGGACGTTCACCACTTGAGGAAGACCATGCCGGCCAGCACGGTGTAGCCCAGCACAGGGAGAGGACTTTGAGCAGGCGGTCATTCTTCTCCTCCAGTTCCTTCCCCAGGATCTCAAAGAAGGTGACAGAGAGAAAGGTGCCACCCACCAGACCCTGCAGTAGCACCGAGGCCACACTCCTGGGCATGCCCTGGGCACTCTCGATGCCCAGGCCAACACTGATGCCCAGGGGGATCATGGCACTCACGGTGATGGCCAGCTTGGCCGCTTCCCTCAGGGGCATGGAGCTCCAGGCCATGTTGATGCCTAGGGCCACAGCTACCAGTGTCTCGTGGATGGCCACACCCACGAACAGGCTTACTACCTTCTCCCCCTCTTCCAGTAGGCCCAGGGCCAGGCCCTCAAAGATGGAATGAGCCGACAGAGCGAAGATCAGGCTGAGGAGGCGCAGGGGGCTGGAGTGTGACAGCTCTTGGACATTCAGCCCGTGGCTGTGGGTGTGAGGCTCCATGTAGATTGCGTGGCCCCGCGCAGCCCCCATGAAGGGGCTCTCGTACTCTAAGTCGCTGCCAGCGTCTGAGCCAGCATTGAAGGTCTCCAGGTCGATGAAGGACGGCTTCTCCTTGCGGAAGGTCAGGATGAGCTGCTCCAGGAAGACGGTCTTGAAGAAGCCTAACATCACAATGGTCTCTGCCTGTGGGTAGTCAGTGGTGATGTGCCCAAGACTCAGAACTTTCTGGAGCTTTTCCCTCACAGCAGGCAGCAAAGCATTGAAGCAGGTGGCCAGAAAGACCCCGCCTCCAAAGGTGTTGCAGAGTGAGAGGATCTTTTTCGAGCGGTGGGCCTTCTCAAAGTCTGTCTCGATGATCTTCACAGGCAGCAGGGAGCCCAGCAGCATAAAGAAGAACACGCCCACCATGCAAAGCATTTTGACCACTAACAGCTTCACCATGGTGACAGCCTGGGCTGCTATGGTTACCGCAGGGCCGAACCATGTGTGGCTGCACACTCCCGTCCTCGATGTGCTACCAGGGGCTCATGCTTCAGTCCAGTCACCAGAGGCCTGGTGCACAACAGAGGTTCAGTAACCGCTGGCTGAACAAATGGATGTGCTGAAGCATGTGGACTTCTTCACATGACTCAGTGAGCCAAGGTGGAGCAGTGTTCCCTCTGGACCTCCACAAGGCCAGCCCGCCAATGCCTCCCGCCGCTCAACGTAGCGCCTGATTTCACTTTTATGTCTCCTGAATACATTGGAAAAAATTCAAACTGACACCTCATACTTTACATATCAAGTTTCTCATAGAAACATTCTTAGTTATGCATAGCTGATGAGTTGTATTTTCATTATTTTCTCTGTGGGTGGGCTCATGTTGTTCCACAGTTCAATGATAAAGGAGCACCATTAGATGCTCCCTATTCCCGTCTTCTGCCCATGAGACACCAGGACAAAGGCAGTGGTCAGTAAGCTGTGAGGCTTGTTTTTGTTTCTCCAAAAGGTTCTAACCCCAGAGGAACTGAAGGCTGCTCAGACATCCGTTGCTTATGGCTGTATCAAATATGCTGATCTCTCCCATAACCGGTTGAATGACTACATCTTCTCCTTTGACAAAATGCTGGACGACAGAGGAAACACAGCTGCTTACTTGTTGTATGCCTTCACCAGAATCAGGTAATTGTGGGTACAGCATTGTCTTGTTTCAACCCAAAATGACAGTTCTTATATATATATCAGTCACTTCTTATTCCATGTTTTCACATGAAGGAGAATGTGCCTAACAGAAGAATGGTGATGGTGGGTATTGCCTGATTTTCCAGGTCTATTGCTCGTCTGGCCAATATTGATGAAGAGATGCTCCAGAAAGCCGCTCGAGAGACCGAGATCACCTTGGACCACGAGAAGGAATGGAAACTGGGCCGGTGTATCCTACGGTTCCCTGAGATTCTGCAGAAGATTTTGGATGACCTGTTTCTCCACACTCTCTGTGATTATATCTATGAGCTGGCAACTACTTTCACTGAATTTTATGATAGCTGCTATTGTGTGGAGAAAGATCGGCAAACTGGTAAGTGCCATGTCCGCTGGTCACATTGCAGAAGGGACACCTAAAGGCATTTATTTGAATTGGGTATGGGTGGTTTTCATATATAATGACAAAATTACACTAGCTCTAATAAAAGCATAAATGGAATTCTTTCCATTTCCATATGGTCTATAGTTTTCCCACTCCCGAGCACATGGTATGAAACCATAAGTCTCCAAAGAAAACAATTAGAAGACCATTCACTAGGAATAGGATAATTTCAGTGTGACTGAGGGTTCCAGGACAAGTCTTTGGGGGTTCTTAATAATGCAAAACTGCCCTTGGGTTGGGGGGAATTATATATATTTTTTACCTTAGGCTTTCTTCTCTGTCATGTTACAAAGTTAATGAAATAGAGTGAATTAATATGTTACAGGGCAAGTAGATATTTCTGAGGTTCATGCCTGTGAACTGAAACTTTATTAAGAAAAAACATCTCACCATTATCATGGTATTAAAGGTTATACTTACATAAGACCTTAAGGCCTGGGAAAGAACTCTAAATTTTAAATGGGAAGATGAAATTTACACTTGTAATAAATCCAAATCTTGTATCTGTTGTCGTATCCTATCTAATAATAGACAAACATGGTAATTAACCGTACCTCCGACATGCTTCCCATTGGCTAGTCAGGGCAATATGCAAATTAACTGCCAACCAAGATGGCAGCCGGCAGCCAGGCAGCTGAAGGGAACAGGAGGCTTGCTTGTTCCAGTGATGGAGGAAGCCAAGGTTCCCTACCTGCTGCTGCCGGCCTCTGAGCTGCACTCTGTAAGAATCAATGTTGCAATTATAGAATCTAAACAAACCCCAGAAACCTGCTTTCAGCCAGCTGGGCCTCAGAGCTGGAGCTGCAACAGTGTTTTAATTATAGAAGCCAAACAAACCCAGATACCTGCTTTCAGCAGCCGAGGTCTCAGAGCTGGAGCCGAGCCTCAGAGCTAAAGCCGGCTCTCAGTTCCAGTGACAGCCATAGAAGGTAAATAAATCCCAGAATAAAATTTAAAAAAAAGAAAAAAAGGAGAGGTTGGGAGCTTCAGTCACCCGCCAGCCTGAAAACGGCCCTCAGCCTCTCACCCAGACTGGCCAGGCACCCCAGTGGGGACCCCCACCCTGAAGGGTGTGTGACCAGCTGCAAACAGCCATTATCCCCTCATCCAGGCTGGCCAGGCACCCAAGCGGGACCCCCACCCTGATCCGGGACACCCTTCAGGGCAAACCAGCCGGCCCCCACCCGTGCACCAGGCCTCTATCATATATAGTAAAGGGGTAATATGCAAACTGACCCTAACAGCAGAAAGACTGGGAATGACTGGTCACTATGATACACACTGACCACCAGGGGGCAGACGCTAATGCAGGAGCTGCCCTCTGGTGGTCAGGGCGCTCTCACATGGGAGGAGCTCTGCTCAGCCACAAGCCAGGCTGATGGCTGCCAGTACAGCTGTGGTGGTGGGAGCCTCTCCTGCCTCAGCAGCGCTAAGGATGGCCGACTGCAGTTTAGGCCTGCTCCCTGCTGGCAACTGGACATCCCCTGATGGCTGCTGGGCTGCCAGAGGGATGTCTGATTGCCAGCTTAGGCCCAATCCCCCATGGAGCAGGCCTAAGCCAGCAAGTGGTCATCCCCTGAGGAATCCCAGACTGCAAGAGGGCACAGGCCGGGCTGAGGGACCCCCCCCCTCACCCCCGAGTGCACAAATTTTTGTGCACCGGGCCTCTAGTCCTATATAATAAAAGCCCAGTGACTGAAACGGCGGAATGACCAGAACAACCAGACACCAGAACGGCCCTGCCCCCCAGTGAGCAGTTAGGGGCGATCAGGCAGGCAGGCAGGCAGAATAGTTAGGGGCAGTCAGGCAGGCAGGTGAGTGGTTAGGGGCGATCAGGCAGGCAGGCAAGTGGTTAGGGGTAATAAGGAAGGCAGAGTGGGTTAAGGGCAATGATGCAGGCAGGTGAGTGATTAGGGGCGATGAGGCAGGCAGAATAGTTAGGGGCGATCAAGCAGTTAGGAGCCAGCGGGTCCCGAATTGTGAGAGGGATGACCAACTGCCAGTTTATGCTCAATCTGCAGGAATCCCTGCGGGATCGGACCTAAACCTGCAGTCAGACATCCCCGAAAGGTCCCAGATAGCGAGAGGGTGCAGGCCGGGCTGAGGGACACCCCCCCCCCCCCCCGCATGAATTTTGTGCACCGGGCCTCTAGTTATCAGATAAAAACAGACTTCTTGAACAGAAACACCTTTAGTTCTTTGATTGTTTCTGTAGTTTAAGGTAAAGGTGATTCTAGTTAAAGCCCAAAAAACATCTATGGGTTGGGCTATTCAATTCTCAGTAAAATCCAGAAGTAGCATAGATTCTTTAATAACGATTTTCAAAAAGAAAAATTATTTACTATCTTTGTTCTGTCTTCTCAGGAAAAGTGTTGAAGGTGAACATGGGCCGTATGCTGCTGTGTGAAGCAGTGACTGCTGTCATGGCCAAGGGGTTCGATATCCTGGGAATAAAACCCGTCCAAAGAATGTAATCTTTCTAGGTTTGAACACTGTGTGTTTTTACCAAAGTGGCCATTCGCACTGTTGGCTTTTTTACAATCATGTGGATATAAAAACAAGTAAAGGAAATTTGTCAACTATCTATATAACATGTGGTTCTTTATCTCTAACAACTAGGCTTCTGAAAAGAAAAAAAAATTGCCATCATAAATGTGTTCTTTCTGCTGAGCATTAAATCAAAATGACTTGGTGGAGGGCATGGAATCAAAGGTTTTGTGTATCACTGTGAGTGTTAATTGGTGTCACAGGGATGTTTTCATTAAATTTAATTAGATAAGGAATCCGTTATTGAGCCCCACTATAGGCTCCATGAACTTTTCAAACCTTCATTATTTATCCCTTATTCCATTGTTCTATCATAGATACTTTTGCCTATTTAACAAGTGACAAAAGTGAGGTTCCACAGAAATAAGGATATTGCCCTGGATAGCGCGGGAACAAAATTGAGATTCATATCCATGTATATCTAACTCCCAAAATTTAAGCTCTTTCCATTTAGTATAAGATGGCACCAGCAATATACTAGGTCTGGGTTCAGAGGAAGGAGCAAGGAAATATAGCAGACGGGAAAATTTCCTGAAGGTCCAGATTGACTCAGCATCTCATTGGTCATAAGCTGGTCCTAGTTGCAAGGGAAGCTGGAAAAACAGTTTCATGAATATCTAAACCAGCGGTTCTCAACCTGTGGGTCGCGACCCCTTTGGGGGTCAAAACAACCATTTCACAGGGGTCGCCTAAGATCATCGGAAAACACATATACAATTACATACTGTTTTTGTGATTAATCACTATGCTTTAATTATGTTCAATTTGTAACAACGAAATTGGGGGTCACCACTACATGAGGAACTGTATTAAAAGGTCGTGGCATTAGGAAGGTTTGAGAACCACTGCCTTTGGGGGTCGAACGACCCTTTCACAGGGGTCGCCTAAATACATCCTGCATATCAGATATTTACATTACGATTCATAACAGTAGCAAAATTACAGTTATGAAGTAGCAACGAAAATAATTTTATGGTTGGGGTCACCACAACATGAGGAACTGTATTAAAGGGTCGCGGCATTAGGAAGGTTGAGAACCACTGATCTAAACGACAGGATTGCCATGATTTACTTAGATTAGTCAAGATTCATTTTCTGAGCTTGGTATATTATTCCACTCCATGAAACTGTAGTTCTGCTAGCAAGACAGCAGGTGGAGAAGTATGTTCTGGTTGTTAATCCTCACCTGAAGATATATTTTCCATTGCTTTTCAGAGAGAGTAGAAGGGAGGGAAGGAAGGGGGAGAGAGAAACGTCATTATGAGAGAGATTAATCAGCTGGTTGTGTCCTGCACTTGCCCCAACCAGGGGCAGGGAGCAAACCTGCAACCCAGGTATGTGCCCTTGACCAGGAATTGAACCTGCGACCCTTCAGTGCATGGGCTGACGCTCTAATCACTGCCCTGGGCACACCAGCAAGGGCAAGAAGGTAGAGATTTTTTGCCGAAACCGGTTTGACTCAGTGGATAGAGCGTCGGCCTGCGGACTGAAGGGTCCCGGGTTCGATTCCGGTCAAGGGCATGTACCTGGGTTGCGGGCACATCCCCCGTGGGAGATGTGCAGGAGGCAGCTGATTGATGTTTCTCTCTCATCGATGTTTCTGGCTCTCTATCTCTCTCCCTTCCTCTCTATGAGGAATCAATAAAATATATATTAAAAAAAAAAAAAAAAGAAGGTAGAGATTTTTTATGATAGTGAGGGGTCAGCAGAAGTTAGGCTAATAGTGATGCCTGAGACATTAGTTAACGTAATATTCCAGTACAACACTGAACTGAGAATTTAAGTAAAGAAACTAACATAATTCCTTGAGAAACAAGTGCTTAATAAAAATGAATGGTATTACTCATGCTGTTTCCAAGGGTCTCCAACTTTAAAGAAACCTTCCAGTTGATCTTAATAAGTTATAACTATAATGGTATGTAATAAAATTCAGGTTATAAAAATTTTATTGAGGTTAATGAAAGTACATGAGTCAGTTGAAAAAATTTTTAAATATATTTTTATTGATTTCAGAAAAGAAGGGAGAGGGAGAGAGAGAAAAACATCAATCATGAGAGAACCATTGATTGGCTGCCTCTTGCACACCCCCTACTGTGGATTCAGCCCACATCCTGGGCATGTGCCCTTGACCGGAATCAAACCCAGGACCCCTCAATCCACAGGCCAATGCTCTATCCACTGAGCCAAACCCACAGGGCTCAGTTGAAATTTTTTAAAATTTGCTTTATTTTGTGTTTGGCATGCTTTGCATTTCCATATCGGCCAACAGTTTCATGACATAGGAGAGCCCGTTTGTGGGGATTTTTAGATAACCAATTTATAGAAATTTGCTGTTTATAGGACTTGTAGTGTGGATAAGCCAGCTAGCCTCGATCTCAAGTTTCTTACTCTGATTTTTGGCATTTTCATTATGATGTGTCTGGGCATGGGCCTGTTTGGGGTTCTCTGTAACTCCTGTACTTGTGTGACTTTCTTTTACCAGGTTAGGGAAGTTTTCATTATTTCTTCAAACACATTCTCTATCCCTTCCTCCCTTTCTGCCTCTTCTGGCACACATGTTGTCCCACAGCTCTCTTAAGATCTCCTGTTTTTTAATTAATTTTTTTCTTTTTGGTTCGCTGATTGAGTGATTTTTTTCAACCCTGTCTTCTAATTCACTGATTCGGTACTCAGCTTCCTTTAATCTGCTGTGTATGCCTTCCAATGTGTTCTTTATTTGTGCTATGTCATTCTTTATTTCCGACTAGTCTTTTTTCATAGTTATATCTTTTCTCATGCTGTTGAGCATCTTACCATCATTATTCTGAAGTCTGTTTCAGATAAAAAATATTTAATTCTTTATTGTTTAAAATATTACGTATTGTCTCCTTTTTCCCCCATTAACCTCTCCCTGGCAGCTCCCACCCCCTAGAACATGCCCTCATCCCCCCAGTGTTTGTGTCCATTTGGTTATGCTTATATGCATGCATACAAGTCCTTTGGTTGATCTCTTACGCCTCCCTCCTCCCATCCTCCCCTGCCTTCCCTCTGAGGTTTGATGGTCTGTTCGATGCTTCTTTGTCTCTGGATCTATTTTTGTTCGTCAGTTTATATTGTTCATTATATTCCACAAATGAGTGAGATCATGTGATATTTATCTTTCTCCAGCTGGCTTATTTCACTTAGCATAATGCTTTCCAGGTCCATCCATGCTGTTGCCAATTTTTTTTAAAATATATATTTTATTGATTTTTTCACAGATAGGAAGGGAGCGGGATAGAGAGTTAGAAACATCGATGAGAGAGAAGCATTGATCAGCTGCCTCCTGCACACCCCCTACTGGGGATGTTGCCCGCAACCAAGGTACATGCCCTTGACCGGAATCGAACCTGGGACCTTTCAGTCTGCAGGCTAACGCTCTATCTACTGAGCCAAACCGGTTAGGGCAACTGTTGCCAATTTTAAGAGTTCTTTCTTTTTTACAGCAGCGTAGTAAGTATTCCATTGTGTAGATGTACCCTAGTTTTTTAATCCACTCATCTGCTAATGGGCACTTAGGCTGTTTCCAAATCTTAGCTATTGTAAATTGTGCTGCTATGAACACAGGGGTACATATATCCTTTCTGATTGGTGTTTCTGATTTGGGGGGGATATATTCCCTGAAGTGTGACTACTGGGTCTAATGGGAGTTCCAGTTTTAATTTTTGGAAGAAACTCCATAGTGTTCTCCACAGTGGCTGCACCAGTCTGCATTCCCACCAGCAGTGCATGAGGGTTCCTTTTTCTCCGCATCCTTGCCAGCACTTGTCATTTGTTGATTTGTTGATGTTAGCCATTCAGGTGTCAGATGGTACCTCATTGTTGTTTTGATTTGCATCTCTTGGATGATTAGTGACTTTGAGCATGTTTTCATATGTCTCTTGGCCTTCTGTACGCTTTCTTTTTTTAAAATATATTTTTATTGATTTCAGAGAGGAAGGAAGAGGGAGAGAAAGATAGAAACATCAATGATGAGAGAGAATCATCCATCGGCTGCCTCCTACACACCCCCTACTGGGGATCGAGCCTGCAACCTGGCATGTGCCCTTGACCAGGATTCGAACCCAGGACTCTTTAGTCTGCAGGCCAAGCCAAACCAGTTGGGGCTATATGTCCACTTTCGAAAAGTGTCTATTTAGGTCCTTTGTCCATTTTTTGATTAGATTGTTTATCTTCCTTTTGTTAAGATGTATGAGTTCCCTATAAATTTTGGAAATTAGACCCTTATCGGATATAACATTGGCAAATATGTTCTCCAATGCAGTGGGCTTTCTTGTTGTTTTGTTGATGGTATCTTTTGCTATGCAGAAGCTTATTTTGATGTAGTCCCATTTGTTTATTTTCTCCTTAGTTTCCATTGTTCTAGGAGCTGTATCAGTAAAGATATTGCTATGATATACTATGTCTGCTATTTTGCTGCCTTTGTATTCTTCTAAGATTTTTTATGGTTTCCCGTCTCACTGTTTTAAGACCTTTATCCATTTTGAGTTTATTCTTGTGTACGGTGTAAGTTGGTGGTCTAGTTTCATTTTTTGCATGTATCTGTCCAACTTTCCCAACACCATTTATTGAAGAGACTGTCTTGACTCCATTGTATGCTCTTGCCTCCTTTGTCAAATATTAACTGAGCATAATGGCTTTGGTCGATTACTGGGTTCTCTGTTTTATTGGTCTATATGTCTGCTCTTGTGCCAGTACCAGGCAGTTTTGAGAACAGTGACTTTGTAATAAAGCTTGATGTCTAGTATTGTGATCCCTCCAACTTCGTTTCCTCATTTCTCAGTAGTGTGGTGGCTATTCGGGGTCTTCTTTAATTCCAAATGAATTTTTGGAGAGTTTATTCTAGGTCTGTGAAATACGCCATTGGTATTTTAATGGGGATTGCATTGAATCTATAGATTGTTTTGGGTAGTATGGACATTTTTTTTTTTTTGAGGGGGTTAGTATGGACATTTTAATGTTGTTGATGCTACCAATCATGAACATGGTATTTTCTTCCATTTGTTTATATCTTCCTCTATCTCTTTTTTCAATGTCCTGTAGTTTTCCGAGTTTGGGTCTTTTACCTCCTTAGTTAAATTTATTCCTAGGTATCTTAATTTTTTTGTTGCAGTGGTATATGGGATTTGTTTGTTTGTTTGTTTTGTTTTCAGTTAGCAATAATCGCACCTCAGATATACATCATTGGCTACAATACTGCCACTGTGCAAAGTATGGGATTTTTTTTTTTTTTTTTTTTTAGTTTTTCTTTATGTAAGTTCATAATTCGTATATAAAAAAACCATAGATTTCTGGGTGTTAATTTTGTATCCTGCTACATTGATGAATTCATTTATTAAGTCTAGTAGTTTTTTGATGAAGTTTTTAGGGTTTTCTATGTATAATATCATGTCACCTACAAATAATGACAGTTTTACTTCTTTTCCAGTTTGGATGCCTTTTATTTCTTCTTTTCTGATATGGCTAGCACTTCTAGTACTGTGTCGAACAGGAGTGATGAATGTGAGCATCCCTGTCTTGTTCCTGTTCTCAGGGGAAATGGTTTTAGTGTTTGCCCGTGGAGTATGAAGTTGGCTGTAGGTTTGTCTCAGATTAAATTTCTTATCTCTGTTTCATTTATCTCTTCTGGAGAATTCTCTTGCTCTTTCATTTGTGGGTTCTTTGTTTCCTCATTTTGGTTCCCTGTTTGGGTTTGTGACTATGTATTAAGTAGATCCTCTACGCCTCCCAATCTCTGTTGCCTGACAGTGTGGAATGCTATTTCTGACTAAAAGACTCAAAGCTTCCAGAGACTGCCTCTGGCTGCAAACTGATAGAATTCCTCTTAATGTGCACTCCGGCAGTCATCCACAGGTGTGGCAAGAGACTTCTTCAACAGGGTAGGCCAGGGTAACTGTTTCTGCCTGGAGGCTCATTGTTACTCAGTCTGGTAAGGAGCAAGGTGTTTTCCAATAGGGTGGGTCAGTTGTCTTCCCTTCAGGTGGTGCTACCTCTATAGCAATTGTCTGCATGAGAAAGACTGCCTCTGCAGGTGAGGGAATGGCTCAGCACAGGAAACCGGGGAGTCTGCCTTCTGAGCTCTCACCCCAGAGCCCTTGATCCTGGCTTCTGCTCACCCTGCTTCAATTCAGTCCACACTGCTGTTCCTCTGTCAGAGCACAAGATGGACGGCTCCACAGGGAATTTTATGCGTTGACTTTCCAGCCGTCTCTCCCTGGCAGACAGACATTATGTGGGTACCTTTCCCAGTTCTGGTGCTCTCTGCTGGGGGCCCAGCTTGGGATTAGGCCCCAGAGTTCTCAGAGGCAACTGCCCACAGCTGACATATCTCTCTGGAACTTCAGCTCCTGTCTGTGGGGGCCCGGGCAGCCCTTTCACGCCTCCACCCCTCCTACCAGCCTCCATGCGGTCTCCATTTTTGGTCCTCAGTTATCAAGGTTCTTTCCAGGGAGTCTGCCGTTGATTATTCAGTAAGTTTTTCTGTATTTTAGTTGTAATTCCAGTTTGGACGTGAGAGGGTGTCTGCAGCATCCACTTACTCCACCGCCATTTTTAATTTGTCAGTTTCTTATTCCATAAAAAGATAAACTGATGATTTCTAAGGTTTCTCCTAGAAAGACCTTTGGAACAGTAGCTCATTACTATAGATTTAAGTGTGTCACCCCAAAATTCATGTTGAAGCCCTGACTTTCAGTGTCTGTTTGTGGAGTAAGGAAGTAACTAAGGTTAAATGAGGTCACAGGATGTGGCATTAATAGGATAAGTCTCCTTATTTTATTATTTTTTTAATTTATTTTTTGCTTTTTAAAAAAACCTTTATTGTTAAAAGTATTACAGATGTCCCCCTTTCCCCGCTCCCCCATTTCCCCCCTCCACCTGGTTCCTGCCCCATCCCAGGCCTTCACCACCCTGTCTGTCCATATGTAATGCATATGTTCATATAAATTTTTTTTTTTTTGGTTGTCAAATGATCTTTAATTGAAACATTTTTCCTCTGTAGTTCTTAACTAGTCAGACATTCCAGTGCACCACTGTTGGTATTATCTATGATGTCATGAGGGTGGCGGCCATCAACATTGCACCCCACAGACTGGGCAGTCCCCAGGATCTCTTTAATGGTTCCAGAGAGTTCTCTAGCTAAAGATCAGTGCCACATCTGTCGGGCAATGCTGACAATCATCAAAAGTGGTATTTCCACTGTGCTTCATGTTTTTTTGCTTCTTTCTGTTTCTTGGTGGTTCTTTGAGGGCTTTGATGATCAGGGCAGAGGCAGAAGGCACTACTTCAATTTGGGCCTGTCTGTTCTGAATGGTCAGTTTCACTGTAATCCTCAGACCCTTCCAATCACTGGTTGCTTCAGCAATGTCATCACCAACCTTTTTTGGAGACAGGCCCAGGGGGGCCGATCATGGGGGCCAGGGCAGATGTGGCACCCACTTCCCCACTGGTGCACCTCAGGTATACGACTTTGATTTCGTTGGGGTTGAACTACAGCGGCATGGTGGAGGCAGCTGGTGTCTGATGAACCCGGATTCGGGACGACCGAAGAAAGTTGCACCTGAGCCTCTTCTGAGCCGAAAGCCATATAAATTCTTTAATCTCTTCCCGGCACCCCCTTCCCCCCTCTACCTCCCTTCTTCCCTCTGAGATTCTTCAGTCTGCTCCATGTTTCCATGCCTCTGGTTCTATTTAATTCATCAGTTTATTTTGTTCATTAGATTCCTGGTTCATTTATTTTGATTTTTAGATTCAGTTGTTGATAGAGATGCATGTATTGCCATTTTATTATTCATATTTTGATCTTCTATTTATTTTATGTTTTTTAGTTTGTGTCTTTTGTTGACCCAAATACAATGACTTGTCTTCTGGTTGGTTGAAGCAATAGGTTGGACAACATGTGCCACAGTAATGTCTGTCAGAGTGGCTGGCCATAAAAACTTCAGCACCACATTCATCTGAAGGGCACTCCCGGCGAGGGCGACTGATTTTGCCATTCTCACCCACTTCGTAGTATTTCAGGACAGCCAGCTTAACCTTCTTTCTCTTATGCTTATTCTGCTTGGGAGTGGTGTAAGACTGCTGCTTCCTTTTCTTAGCACCACCCGAAGTCTCAACACAAGATGGACAGTGGACTCCGTTTGAATGTTGTAGTCAAAGCACATCCTTCTGCCAGCAAAGATCAGTTTTTGCTGATCAGGAGGAATTCCTTCCTTATCCTAGATCTTGGCCTTTACATTTTCTATCGTATCCGAGGACTCAACCTTGAGAGTGATGGTTTTCCCCATGAGAGTTTTTACCAAAATCTGCATCTTGGCAGTGACTCCACCACAGATGGTAGATCAGAAAGGAAGCTCTTCTACTTAAGCCTCTGTAGCATTTCATGTAACACTGGTTTGGTGATGATAAACTAACTCCTTCAGCTTTTTCTTGTCTGTGTAGCTCTATCTGACCTTCAGTTGTAAATAATAGCTTTGCTGGATAGAGTAATCTTGGTTGTAGGTCCTTGCTTTTCATCACTTTTAATATTTCTTGCCACTCCCTTCTGGCCTGCATAGTTTCTGTTGAGAAATTAGCTGACATTTGTATAGGTGCCACCTTGTAGGTAATCAACTGCTTTTCTTTTTTTTCTTTGAGAGTGTAAGGAAGGGAGAGAGATACAGAGAGAGAAACATCAATATGAGAGAGACATGCCTCCTGCACAGGCACTGACCAGAGCTGGGGATCAAACCTGCATCCAAGGTACATGCCCTTGATCGGAATTGAACCCAGGACCCTTCAGTCCATGGATGAATGCTCTGGTCACTGAGCCACACTGGCTAGGGCATACCTGCTTTTGTCTTGCTACTTTTAAGATTCACTGTCTTAACCTGTGGCATTTTAATTATGATGTGTCTTGGTGTGGGCCTCTTTGGATTCATCTTGTTTGGGACTCTATGCTTCCTGGACTTGTATATCTATTTCTTTTACCAGATAAGGGAAGTTTTCTGTCATTTTTTCAAATAGGTTTTCAATTTCTTGCTCCCCTTCTTCTCCCTCCAGCATTCCCTTGATGTGAATGTTGGCACATTTGAAGTTGTCCTAGAGGCTCCTTACACTATCTTCATATTTTTGGATTATTTTTTTCTCTTCTGCTTGGGTGTTTTTTGTTTCCTCATATTCCAAATTGCTTACTTTATTCTTGGCATTCTCTACTCTACTGTTGATTCCCTGTAAATTACTCTATTTCAGTTATTGTATGCTTCATTTCTGAAAGCTACTTTTTTATGTTGTTGATGTTCTCACTAATTTCCTTGGAATTCTCACTAAGTTCCTGGAAGTTCTCATTAATTCCTTGAGGATCCTTTTAACCATTGTTTTGAACTCTGTATTGGTAGTTTTCTTGCTTCCATTTCATTTAGTTCTTTTTCTGGAGATTTCTCCTGTTCTTTTGCTTGTGATGTGTTTGTCTCTGCATTTTGGCTGCTTTCCTGTGCTTGCTTCTATTCATTAGGCAGAGCTGCTATGTCTTAGCAGCCTGGACTTAGTAGAGTGGCCTTGTTAGCAGGTGTCCTGTAGGGCCCTGTGGCTCAGCCTCCCCAGTCACCTGAGCTGGGCACTTCAGGTGCGCCCCCGTGTGAGCTGTGTGCACTTTCCTATTGTATTGAGCCTTGATTTATGTTGGCGATACTGTGAGGGATTGACCCTCAGGTCCATCGGTTGGGAAAATTAGCTTCGACTGCAGCTGAGGAGCTGCATTGCAGGAGCCAACCCTACGGGGCGGGACTCGCTTCTCTGGGGCTTTGGTGCTCACTGAGTTCTCCCTTGAGTGTGTCACTTGTGTAGGTGGTAAGGTTGTAATCGGCATGGTAAAAGTTGATCACCAGGTACACTGGCTCTGGGCTTCTCAGAAGTTTCAAAGTCAGCCTCTAACTGCCCTGCCTGGGGCCACCCAGCATGAGCTCCAAAGCAGTCTGCAGGTGGCTGCTACTTGTGTGGAGTTTGGAGGTGCCCAGGAGAGGCCACACTGAACCAGGGCAGGTTGCCTCTGCCAGGCCTAGGTTCACTTATTGAGAGGTACAGGGCATGCTGATGCCAGCTGATGCTTATTTGAGAGATGTTAAGAAAGTCCAAAGCATGAGGCAAGAGAGGCCAGTTGTATGGAAAAGTCACTGGAAATGGCTTGAATGAGCCTATAAGTAGGGAGGGGCTGGGTCTCAGGGAATCGCCAGGAAGGGGGAAAGTTGTGAGCCAGGTTAATGGAGATTCAGATATGGGGCATCCTGTCAACTCTGTGGCCTGGAGGCCTCAGCAAAGGAACACTGGCCTCTGCCAGCACTTCTCTCTGGAAGAAAGCTGCTCCTCCAGCTCTTGACCTGAATCCAGACAAGTTAGTTCCTCCCCAAATGTCTAAACATCTGAGCACCCTGTGCCCCAGTCAAGTTGACACTTAAAATTAACCATTACAGGCTCTGATGTGGGAGAAATCCAATTCACAGCATCAATCATAGCTCATCATTTTGGAGAACACTCCTCAATTTGTAATGCGAGCAGGTACCTCTAAGTAGTGTTTTAGGTGAACCATCCACCTTCGGAACCATCTATTGCGCTCTCTGACCCCTTGTCCACGATCTGGTGCCCATTAAGGAGGCACTCTGGCCCGAAGGGAAACTGGTACTGCTGCTGTCCATGAATTTGGGACAAGAATCCTGGCCCAGATGGAATGTGTGTGTGTGCACCTTCAGTACCCACTGCCTGACATTTCCCCTGGCCTTCAAGTACGTTTTATCTCGCTCTGGAGCAGGTAATTAATCCCTCTGATAGGGCGGTCTGCAAGTTGCTTACATCACCATCCCCGGCTGTTCGGTTGGCTTCCTGGTGAGGAAGCCGGCTCTAGTCACCAAAGTAGCCCCAATTGGTGTCGCTGTCCGTGGTGCTGACCAAACCCGAAAACTTCTGCATTGGCGTGTTCACTGTCCTTGGTGCCAATGGTTCTTTTTTGTGTGTACTCAAGAAGATACTGCAGACTGAAAGAACGGATTTTTGAAATATGGACCAGAATTCAAGGATAAATATGAGATTCTTGGCTTCTGCTGAGGCACGTTATAGGATTTAGGGCTCTGACCCACTCACTCTGAAGAATCAACAGTTTCTTGCTGCCCCATGCTCCCAGAACAGGTTCTGGGATTCGGCACAGTTCATGGAGCAGAGCTAAGAGAGCAACCAGGGCTGGAGCCACTGCACCTTAGCAACCCATGGTTGGAAGTTTCCACTTTCTGACTTCCTACATCTGGCCTGTCAGAAAGTCCTGTGGATTCTATCTTCTAAATATCCATTGCTTTTTCTTTTTCTTTTTCTTTTTTTTTCAGAGAGAAAGGAAGAGAGGGAGGTAGAAGAGAGGGAGAAACATTGACGTGAGAGAGTTACAACACATTGAACCAGGTACATGCCCTTGACCAGGAATCAAACCTGTGACCCTTTGGTGCCCAGGCCAACACTCTAACCATTGAGCCACACTAGTGAGGACAATTCTATCTTCTAAACATCTCTTGTATTAGTCTACTCATCTCAGCTCCTCCACCCCTTCCATGACAACAGTGTTCATCACTACCCTTGCTCCACTAGTCCTAACTACTATCACTGGTCATTGCTGGGGTTGTCCCTTTAAGATAAAATTTTAGCAGTTAACTAAGTCAAAGTTTAGGTTCATTGTTGGTTTTGTTCAAGTATGTGTACCAATTTGGACTCCCACCAACCTTGTATAAGAGTGCCAGAACCGCCTTAGCTGGTTTGGCTAGTGGATAGAACGCTGGCCTGCAGAGTGAAGGGTCCCAGGTTCGATTCTGGCCAAGGGCACATGCCTGGGTTGCAGGCTTGATCTCCAGTAGTGGGCATGAAGGAGGCCAGCTGATCAATGATTCTCGCTCATCATTGATGTGTCTATCTCTATACCTCTCGCTCTCTAAAAACAATAAAAATATATTTTTAAAAGAGTGCCAGAACCATTCTCAAGTGGTTAAAGTTCTACACCAATGCACTGATTTAAAACAAAACAAAATGGCACTTTTGTTATGTATATGTAAACTATACCTCAATAAAAAGATTGACCAAAAGAGCTTGGCTAGTGTTGCCCAGGGGTTGAGCATCGACCCATGAACCAGGAGGTCACAGCTGGATTCCTGGTCAGGGCACATACATGCATTGGGGCTGGATCCCCAGTGGGGGCGTGCAGGAGGCAGCTGATGGATGATTATCTCTCATCGATTTTTTAAAATCATCTCCCAAGGATATTTTTCCATTGATTTTTAGAGAGAGTGAAAGGGAGGGAGAGAGACAGAAACATTAATTTGAGAGAGAGACATAATTGGCTGCCTCCTGCATGCATCCTGACTGGAACGGGGAATTGAACCGGGAACCCTCCAGTCCCAGGGCCGACACTAGCCATTGAGCAACCAGCCAGGGCTCATTATTAATGCTGCTATATATCTCTCTGAAATCAATAAAACATATTTTTTAAAAAAACGATTGACCAAAAGAAATGCATTTAGCCCGCCGGGGTGGCCCAGTGGTTGCGCATTGACCTGTGAATCAGGTCACCGCTGGATTCCGGGTTGCGGGCTCGATCTGGACTTGATCCCCATTAGGGGGCGTTCAGGAGGCAGCTGATCAATGATTCTCTCTCATCATTGATGTTTCTATATCTCCCTCTTCCTTCCTCTCTGAAATCAATAAAAAAAAATTTTAATAGAAACCCTTCGAGGCAGGTTCTGCTTTACAGATGGGATGATGAGAGGCAGCGCAAGAAACTTGCTCAAGTTCAAACAAGAACCGCAGAGAGGGTCGGTGAGCTTCCTGACACCACACAGCACGCGAGCGGCCCAGCCAGGACGAAGCCCATGCTTCTCTCCCCCGGTCCTGCCCAGACGCCCGCTCCTGCAGCCCAGGAGAGGTGGGAGGGGTCCCCGAGGAAGCAGATGGGTGGGGGAGGGGAGAGAGCAGGCGGCAGGCCACGTCTGCAGCCAGGGGGGCTTCCGGGGGCTCCCGCATCGCCCCTGCGGCGGATGCGATGACGCCAGTGCCTGCGTCAAGGGCGCGGGTGGAGCGGCACTGCGGCACTGCGGCACTGCGGTGCGCTCCACTGCCGCGCTCGGCGTCCGTGCCGCGGGAGCTGGGCGAGCGGTGCCGCCGGCCGCCGCCAACCTTTGTTCCTGCGCCAGGACCGCCGCCCGGAGCCACCGGCCGCAGCTGACCACCGGTGCCCGGGGTGCGCCATGAAGTCCTCCTGGCGCGGGGGCGGCTCGGGCGGCCGCTGGGGTGGCGGCTGGGGCGGGGGACGAGGCAGGGGAGGCTACGGCGGTGATGGAGGTGGCCAGGGCGGCAAGGGCAGCTACGGCTCGCGGGGCCGTACCTTCAGCCGGGGCCGCGGGCGCGGTGGCGGCGGCGGCGGAGGCGGCGACAGGAGCAGCTGGGACCGCAGCGGCGGCTGGGACCGTGGCGGCGGCGGCGGCGGCAGCAGCAGCGGCGGTGGCGGCGGCGGCGGCTGGGACCGCAGCGGCGGCTGGGACCGCGGTGGCAGTGGCGGCGGAGGCGGTGGCGGCGGCTATGGTGGCGGCGGCGGTGGCTACGGCGGCGGCGGTGGCTACGGTGGCGGCGGCGGCGGCGGTGGCGGCTATGGTGGCGGGCGGCGCGGCGGCAAGAACAAGAACCGCCGCAAGAAGGGGATGAGGGTCGTGACGGTGGAGCCGCACCGGCACGAGGGCGTCTTCATCTACCGCGGCATGGAGGACGCGCTGGTCACGCTGAATATGGTGCCCGGCCAGTCGGTGTACGGCGAGCGGCGGGTGACGGTGAACGAGGGCGGCGCGAAGGTGGAGTACCGCACCTGGAACCCCTTCCGCTCCAAGCTGGCCGCGGCCATCCTGGGCGGGGTCGACCAGATCCACATCAAGCCCAAGTGCAAGGTGCTGTACCTGGGCGCCGCCTCGGGCACCACGGTCTCCCACGTCTCCGACATCATCGGCCCCGACGGCTTGGTCTACGCGGTCGAGTTCTCGCACCGCGCCGGCCGCGACCTGGTCAACGTCGCCAAGAGCCGCACCAACATCATCCCGGTCCTGGAAGATGCCCGGCACCCGCTCAAGTACCGCATGCTCGTGGGGATGGTGGATGTGATCTTCGCCGACGTGGCTCAGCCCGACCAGTCCCGCATCCTGGCTCTGAACGCCCACACCTTCCTGCGCAACGGGGGCCACTTTCTCATCTCCATCAAGGCCAACTGCATCGACTCCACCGCGTCGGCCGAGGCGGTGTTCGCTTCGGAGGTGCGGAAGCTGCAGCAGGAGAATTTGAAGCCCCAGGAGCAGCTGACCCTGGAGCCCTATGAGCGAGACCACGCCGTGGTGGTCGGCGTCTACCGGCCCATCCGGTCCAGTTCCAAGAGCCGCAGCAGCAAGTAGAGCCCCGCCGGGACTGCCCCTGAGAGATCTCCCCCAGACCTTGCCGCCTTCAGTGTTGCCATGTCCGTGTTTTCTTTGTGTGCTGTTTTGCTCTCCTTCGCTTAACTATTAAATGGCATAAAGAAACGGTATCCTCTTGTATCCGTGAGCCGGACTGGGTTTTGCTGCAGACACAATCCCTACAATAGCTGGGGATGGGGCCCATCGCGCCAATCAATCAGGGCAGTGACTCCCCAGGGGCGCACACAGGCTTCCTCAACCCCTGGGGGGAGGCGGGAGGTCAGGAAGAGCTGGACAATTGCTAATGAGCTTGTAAAGTTGCCCTTGGAACTGAGGGGCACTTCCTATACTTTGGCCAAGTCACTAGTCCCTCCAGGAAGGGGCGTTGGATATTGATAAACAGTCCTATAGCCTAACACACTCAGTCTTTCTCCCACCTCCCTCTGCTACCCTTTTCTTAGATTTCAAAACAGCAAAACAAGGTGGGGGGAAGGGGCGAGGGGAGGGAGAAGGGGGGAGGAAGTGGACCCACCTCCCAGAATCCCACTGGGAGGCATCACATACCCAAAGTGGCATCGCCAAGTGTTGAGAAACAACTGGAAAAATGACTCCCAGGAAGACCCTGTCTCTGAAGAGCATTTCCTGCAGACCCTGAGCTGCTGGACTCGGTGCATCTCATTATGGTTCACACTCCAGGGAGAGGGAGCAATGCTTGGAGCGCTGGGCATGCTCCAAACGAGGCCTTCATAAGGCCTTTCATTTATTCATTCACTCACACGTTTGGAAAATCCCCATTGCCAGTTGCCAAGGTGGTGGCCCGGTAGTTGGGAGTGACTGCTCGCTAATGCAGCGTTGGGAGAGTGGGTCCCTCAGACCTGCTCGGGCAGAGATTACGGTTAGTCTGCGTTTTCTGAGGACGTACTTTTTGAACCAAAAAAATAAATAAAAGATAAATCAGATTTGTAATAAGGCAGCCACCCCTTCACTCCTCCCCCACCCAGTCCCCCACCACACCCACACAGCAACAAAGTGGGGGGTGGGGGGGGCTACCATGCAGATTTGTTGGCCAGACTGATTCAGGAAGAAGAGGGTGGATGGAGTACACATCTACAAAAACCCGAACCAGGCATTGCCATGGAAGATGAACTCCTGCCCAGCCGGTGTGGCTCAGCGGTTGAGCGTTGACCCATGAACCAAGAGGTTGCTGGTTTGATTCCTGGTCAGGACATCTGCTTGTGCCTCAGTACTGGGCATGCGGGAGGCAGCCTATCAGTGAGTCTCTCTTATCATTGATGTTTTTATCTCTATCCCTCTCCCTTCCTCTCTAAAAATCAATAAAGGAAACAAACAAACAAAAAAAAAAGCAGGTCCTAATTAAAAAAAAGATAAAATGTAAGGTCTTCATTGCAACCCTGCAAAGCAAGGATCCTGACTCCCACTTCACAGGTGGGAGATGGCAGTTCAGACAGATGATGAGCTTTAGCTTAAGCTGCCCCAGGTAAGGTCCCAACCGGAAACCAGAACCACAGGAATCAGACTCCAAACCCTATGGCCCTTCCACGGAGCTCTATGCTGGCTCCTGTGCTTTGAAAACCCTCTCTCCAACCCTAGGCTAATTAATTCACTGCTGGGTTGAAACCCTGAGGCTGGAGATGGACTCCTAGGGCACAGGGAGATTCCTTTCAGAACCCCACAGCACCCTGCCCTTCAGACGCTCAGCCTCCACGGGCAGCCCTGGGTTCTTTCTTACAGGTGTCTGTGGCCCAGGAGGGGGACAGGGCATGGGGACCTGGCTTCTTTCTCCTGCGCGCGCGCACACACACACACACACACACACACACACACACTTCAGTCTTTAAAGTGGGACCACCTTGGACACACGGCATGAAAGCAACCTCCTAAAAGTGTCTCTGCATTGCAGATAGACTCCTGGCCAATGGAGCGACACGGTGAGTACCGAGAGGAATATGGGAGTCAGGGCTAAGGGACGTGGAACGGAAGGTCCAGGCTGGAGGCCCCAGTGGGCAGTGAGGCCCAGGACACAGGTAGCAGTGACACCGGCCCCGACCTGCCCAGAGCCGAGGACGTGTGAGTTCCCAGGAGGCAGGAAATGGGGTCTCTAAGTGTTCCTAGGCTGCTCAGCTGTCACAACAAAACCCTGCAGCCGGCGTGGCTTCCGCAATGGACATTTATTTTCTCCCAGCTCTGGCGGCTGCAAGTCCGAGGTGAAGGTGCCAGCAGGTGGTTCCTGGTGGCGCCTTCCTCCTTTGCTGCAGCTGCCTTCTCCCTGCGGCTCCCTCGGCCTTTCTCTGTGTGCGCCGGGGTGGGGGTGGGGCGGAGAGAGCCATGGAGAGAGAGGGGAGGGGCAGAGGAAGAGCAGGGAAGAGAAATCCCTGGTGTCTCTCTTCTTTTTTTTCTCCTTCTTATTTAATTTATGAGGATGACACTTGTTAACAAAATCCTACAGGTTTCAGGCGCACGGTTCTGCAACACATCATGTGTACCCTGCATTGTGTGCCTCGCACCCCAAGTCAAGTCTCCCTCCATCACCACTGAACCCCCCTACACCCCCCCTCCCCCACCCCGTCTCTCATCTTCAGACCCTTATCAAATTAGGGCCCCACCCTGAGGATCTCATTTAACCTTAATGACCGCCTTAATGTCCCCATCTCCAAATACGGTCGCCTGGAGGGTCAGGGCCTGGACCTTTGAACTGGAGGCAGCACAGTCAGCCCGCAGCCCGAGGGCTGGAGGGGAGCTTGCAGCTACAGGAGCCCGTCGCACCGTCTCTGAGGCCTGACGGAGGCACCGCCGTGCAACCTGAATTACCTGCACGGAGCCCTGCGTGCCGTGCCTCCTGCCTTTCCTCTCAGTGTCAGTGCCAGTGTAACAGGCAGCTGAGGACTGCGAGTTGGCAGAAAGGCCGGGGGTCGCGTCGGGGTGGCGAGGCGCTCACAGGCCTCCTGAGAGGTCTGCTTCCCACGAGGAGCTGGCGAACTCGCGGTGCGTGTCAGAGAACACGCAGCTGGAGCCATCACTCCCGCAGCAGGTGCGGGGGGCGGGGGGAGGCTGGTGCTCAGCCGCGGGAGCTGAACCTGGGCCCACAGCGGGCGGCAGGGGCCAGCGGGGAGCACGCTGTCCGACCTCCCGCCGGCTGCCTCCGGGAGGACGGGCGGGAGGCTGGGAGGGAGAAGCCCCGGGGAGCGGACCTTTGTCCAGAGGAGGCTGCCTTGCACCAGCTGAAACCCCTTCCTTTACATCGGCAGCTCGCCTCCCAGCCGCAGCCCTGCTCTGA
Organism: Myotis nattereri; assembly: GCF_964212035.1. Classification (NCBI taxonomy): domain Eukaryota; kingdom Metazoa; phylum Chordata; class Mammalia; order Chiroptera; family Vespertilionidae; genus Myotis; species Myotis nattereri. The sequence continues at coordinate 102,597,863 of NC_138080.1, forward strand.
GCTGCAGGCCGCACGTCCGAGCCGCAGTGAGTACCTCGGTTCTCCGACATTCGCATTTCTCAAGCACTTCTGTCCCAGGCAGAGCGGGCTGAGCATGCCTCTGACTTTAACAGGCGTTGTTTTAAAACTAAGGATGAGGGCAAGCACCGGAAACACCGAGCCGGAGAGGTTCAGCCTCCTGCATGGCAGCGGAATGGGCGCCGGCGGCCGAGGCCCCCCGACGGTGCCGGTGCCGGGGCTGCCTGTGCGCGGCCTGCGCCTCTCTCCCCCCATCCCGGGTGGGCGCACACCCTGGGGGGCCTCAGGAGCCAGTTTGCGGACCCCCAGGCCTCAGGTCCCAGGGGCGTTCCAAGCAGCCTCCTGCAAGCCACGCCTTGGACTTGCGTTGCAAATGGGCGCAACGTGCGCTCTCAGGAGGGTGGCCTGGGGGGGAGACGAGGAAGCGGGGTTCCCTGGGCCTGAGGTTTGACCCACAACCTGCGGACGTGAGCTCGCGGGGGGCGGGGGCGGGGAGAGGGGGGCGGGCCTGGCAGTCGTCCCCGTGGACTTCCTGCCCCTGGGACCCGGTTCAGACAAGTTGGTGGAGCTGGAAAGAGGGCGGTTTGGGATATTGTGGAGCAGATTCTCTGTCTCTCTGTGTCAGTGATACGAAAATCAGATGCTCTAGGGGAGGCCTGGCTCCCGCCAGGCTTAGAAGACCTCACAGGTGATTCTAATGTGCCTGCAGGCCCCCCCCCCACCCCCCCTAAAATCCCGTGATTGCGAAAGGCAGACTTAGGACGCTGCTTAGAATAACAGCTGAGCTTTGCTGCGTGCCTGCTGGTACCGGGGGCCCCTGTGGCGGCTCGGGTCCCAGGGGAGGCTGTGCCGGACACCAGGCTGTGAAGTGTTTGTGTGGATGGGGCTGGTCAGAAGCTCTGCTGAGCCGGGGCGGCCCGGGTCCGAGTGGCTCAGAGAGCAGGGAGCCAAACATGAGTCAAGTGCTTCCAGGTGGTCCCCGCTGACGGTGCTGCAACTGGCGGCTTTCACCTTGACAGTGGTGTGTGCAAAGGCTGTCGGTGTGCAGTGGAAACTGTCCTTCAGATTTAGAATTTTGATCTTTTCCGGGGCTGGTGACCCCTGGGTGTGGTCCTCCCTCGGGACGCTGGGCTGAGCACCCCTGGGCAGCCCAGCCACGGAGGCATCCCCTGCAGGTGCTGGGTCTCTGGGCTTTTTGGACACTGGTTTGTGTTTTTCCGCCCAATTATGTCTACAAACGCCTGTCTGTGTGCCAGCGCGTTCAGCCGTGGAGGTGAATGGCGAGGACTCCTGCGACCATTGTGCTTTGCGCTTTCAGTGCCGTATTCAGTAAACACACAGGCTTTCGCCGCTTCATTCTACGGTGGCCTGTGTTCGATGCCTTTGCCCATCTGGGGGCCCATGGGAGTGTTCCGAGCACGTCTGAGGCGGGCCAGGCTCTTGGGTAGGTGAGGTGTATATTTTCAGCTTCTGGTATTTTCCACCGCCGATGGGTGTATCAGGAGCATCTGCACTGACTCCCATGGAATGGGCGAGAGGCTAAACTTGGAGAAATCGCTGACCCGCCCCCATTCCGCTTCTCCCACAGAATGGGGCCCCCTAGTCGAGGGTCAGGGTCATCTGAGCTCCAGGGGGGTCAGCTCACTCCGAGGGGCCCCAAACAAAAGGCTCTAGCATCTTCTGGTCCTGAGTGGGTGGTTTGGGAGCAAGGGGGAAAGGCTGGGAGTGGGGGAGTTCTGAGCGCTGAGTCAGAGGGGACAGGCATCTTCAGGGCCCCCCCACTCTCCCTCCAGGAGGTAGAGGGGCCTGAAGGGGGCCTAGAAATAGTGGTGATGGGTAGGAGCCAGGTGCCCTGAGCCCTGGACTGAGACCCCCCTCAGAGACCACAGTGCGGCACCTGTGCCCCAGGCGTGGTGTGGGAAGGGCGGCCCCCCAGCCCTGCGAGGTGCGCCAGGGGAAGCCTTTGTGAGCGCCTCCCTTCGTCAGGCCTGAGACATTGCATTGGAGCCGATTACACCTGGTTACCGCCCTTTCCAGACTCTCCGTAGGGTGCCCAATACTGAAGTGGGTTTGAATGGGCTTTTCTATCACTTGAGCAAAAGACCTTGTGTTTCTTTCCACAATCTTGCCTTTTGCCCTTTTATTTCTCATGTCTGCCATTTTCAGTCCCTGGCGGCCACCAAGCCCCCCATCGGCCACAGGTCCAGGGCCACTGTCCTTCAGGCACCTCTCCACCCCGGCCCGCACCCGAGCCTCTGCCTGGAAACAGCTGCTTGCGGCAGCCGCTGTGCGAGGCAGCGTTCCTGCCACGTGAGGAGCATCGCTGAGGCAGAAGCCAGAGGTGGTTTCTATGGAAACACTGTCGTTCTCACCTACTCATGTGATTTAAAAAAAATGTTTTTATTGATTTCAGAGAGGAAGGGAGAGGGAGAGAGAGATAGAAACATCAATAGCGAGAGACTCCATTGGCTGCCTCCTGCACGCCCCACACTGACTCAGCGCTCAGAACTCTCCCAAAGCCTTTTCCCCTCGCTCCCAAACCACCCACCCAGGACCATAAAATGCCACAGCCTTTAGTTTGGGGCCCCTCGCAGCGAGCTGACCCCCATGGAGCTCAGATGGCCCTGACCCTCGACTACATCGGGGGTGCACTCTGACTGGGAATTGAACCGTGACCTCCTGGCCTATAGGTTGAGGCTCAACCACAGAGCTACCTCCGCTAGGCCTACTCATGGGATTTCTAACAAAAATATTTTTATTACTATTTGTAATATTTTAAACAATAAAATAAAATAATAAAATATTTTTTATTGATTTCAGAGAGGAAAGGAAAGATAGAAACACCAGTGATGAGAGAGAATCATTGTTTGGCTGCCTCCTGCAATGCTCCCCAATGGGGATTGAACCCACAACCTGGGCATGTGCCCTGACCCAGAATTGAATCCGTGACCTCCTGGTTCATAAGTCAATGCTCAACCATTGAGCCACACTGGCCGGGCTACTCATATGATTTTAATCTTCTCCCAACCCAACCTCCTTCCTCCCCACTTATTTGCCCCCCTCACTGCCTTTAGGAACCCCAAGTCCACCCCCACGAGGACTTCTAACGCCCTTGACACCACCTTTCATCACCCCTTCAACCCGCCTGCCCACATCCTCACTCCCTCCTTACCTGGCTAAGACTTCCTGGTCCATCATTAGTCACTTCCTTGCTTAAGTCCTTGTCCCTCTGTCTTCATTTCTGCTCGCAAACTGGCCAGGTCCCTTCTGAACCCACCTGTTTCTTGGAGTATGTAATTAAATGAAAGCAAAGCTGCCAATCTGTCCTACTGACACTTGGTTTTCCAGCTTCTCCTATGACCAAGTTCATTGGCACATTACCTACCTTTGAAGTTATCAGGCGCGCTGTAGGATTTTGTTCTTCAGTGGGATTCCATTCCTATCAGCTGGGATACCTATACCAGGGGGGTTATGCTGTGGTAACAAGCCCCTGGAGTCTGTGCCTAAATGAAGAGTTTTCTCCCTCGTAACACAGTGCCTTCATTATTTTGTGTGTGTGTGGCGGGGGGGCGGGGGGGTGGTTTGAGGCAGACGGACCTCTGTTAATTTTAGTCACTTGGGGTGGGCGCAGAGCAGCACCGTCTTGAATGCCACTGGCTGTGAAGCTAGAGGGGAAAGTGGGCTCCGGAAGGTCTCAAGCAGACCACTTCTAGTCGCTAGTCAGCCAGCACTAGTCAGATCGACCTGCTCAACTACAGGGAGCCAGGAAGTGCAGTCCTACTGTGTGTCTGAAAGGTGGAACTCTGATCCCTGCTGAACTTGAGTGATGACCACAAAAGGTAGATTGCTAGCCAGCCTCATTCTGCATCTGGAGAGGCACATGGAATTTACAAAATTTGCCTGAAAACATATGCCTAGTAAGTCATATTCTTGAACCCATGCTCAAGAATACTTGATTAAAAAAATTTAGGTATAATTAACACACACTATATTAGTTTCAGGTACGCAACGTGATTTGGTTTTCAGAATACTTGCTGTTCACCACTACTCAACACCGCTTCTGAAGCTGTCAGCAATTACAGTGTTTTTTGTTCTTGTCATATAACTTAATTGTATTGTAATGTGCTTAATGTGGTCTAATTTTTAAACATTTATTGAGACGCTATGGTCTTGCACCTGATCAGTTTTTGTAAATGTCCCACGTGTGCTTGAGAGAATGAGTATCTTCTATCTTGTTGCTGGATGCAGAATGCACCATGATGTCCCTTAGCTCAAGCTTGTAGCTGTGGCGTTCCCTTTTGTTTTGCCAGTTGTTTGCTTGAACTGTCAGGAATTGAGAGATGCTGAGCTCTCCCACTGCGACAGCAGTTTCTAAGGCTTAGAATACATCCTGTAGGTAAATCTATACACAGAAAGCAGAGTGATTCCAGGGAGCTTAAAGCTGGGAGGGATGCGGCATTGTGAGATGGAAAAAAAAAAGTGTACGCTGTATACGAAAATTCTAGAAAAGAGCAATTGAATCTAGTGACAGAAAGCAGATCAGCGGTTGCCAGGGAACGGGAGTAGGCAGGAAGTGACTAGGATGGAGGCCAAGGGGACTTTTTTTTTTTTTAAATGTTTTTATTGATTTCAGAGAGGAAGGGAAAGGGATAGAAACACCAATGATGAAAATCATTGATCGGCTGCCTCCTGCACACCCCCTACTGGGATTGAGCTCACAACCCGGGCATGTACCCTGACAGGGAATTGAACTGTGACCTCCTGGTTCCTGGGTTGACACTCAACCACTGAGCAACACTGGCCAGGCAATTTTTGTAGTGATTGAAGTATTCTGGAGTGATGGTTACATAGGTGTATAAATTTATCAAACGTATTTATTTAAATGTTATTGTAGTTAAGCCATACATCTTTACTAAAGTTTAATATTAAAAATAAACAAGTCCCACATGGCCAAACCAGCCACTTCTTGGGACATGGGTCGACGCTCAACCACTGCCATAGAGCCACCCTGGCCAGGCAATAAAAATATTTTTTAAATTTTATTTATTTATGTATTTATTTTTTATAGAGGGATAGAGAGATAGAAATATTGATGAGAAACATCATCAATCGGCTGCCTCCGGCAGGCCCCCTACTGGAGACTGAGCCCACATTCTGGACATGTACCCTGACCAGGAATCAAACCAGTGATCTCTTGGTTCATGAGTTGACGCTAAACTATCCAGCCAGCTGGGCAAAACATACTTAAAAATTTAAAAAATAAACAGGTCCAAAACCAAAGGTTAACAAAAATCAATAATAGTTACAACAAAATTTTTTTTTGAAATATATTTTATTGATTTTTTACAGAGAGGAAGGGAGAGTTAGAAACATCGATGAGAGAGAAACATCAATCAGCTGCCTCCTGCATACCACCTACTGGGGATGTGCCCGCAACCAAGGTACATGCCCTTGACTGGAATCGAACCCGGGACCCTTCAGTCCATAGGCCGACGCTCTATCCACTGAGCCAAACCAGTCAGGGCAAAATGATTTTTTGAAGTATTAATTGTCCTGAGCAGGTGTTCTAGCGAATGTGAAAACACAGGCTATCACACACACCCCTATATAATATGTACTGACTTAACCTTTTTCCAGGATTAGGGCCTTGAATTTTCTGAAAGGCATGTTGGATATGATAAAAATGATGATTTTGTGAAGACATCAGAGTGACTCCAAACTCTTGGAGAGGAAAAGGAGTAAATGGGCTCTTCACCCCCAAAGAACACGCCTTTCGTGGCTCTGCTAATCTATTTCCAGAGACGTGGTTTCTGTTTAGAGTCCCGACTGGAAATACGCACTTACTCACCCAAAAGCCCAGTCACCTGCACTTCGGGGTGTGCTGTGACCCTCTGAGAAAAACTTTAAGAAGTACCAACTTTAAAAAAATATGTATATATTTTGATTTTTTTTACAGAGAGGGAGAGGGATAGAGAGTTAGAAACATTGAGAGAGAAACTGATCAGGTGTCTCCTGCACACTCCCTACTAGGTATGTGCCCACAACCAAGGTACATGCCCTTGACCGGAATCGAACCTGGGACCCTTGAGTCCACAGGCCGACGCTCTATCCACTGAGCCAAACCGGTTAGGGCAAGAAGTAACAACTTTTATGTAAAGGAGAAGATAAGGACCAGCCAGGTTTTCTAAATTTATTTTTTTTGGGAAAAAAACAACCCCAAACCCCCAACAAAACAAAACTTTATAAAGACACTCAAAATCCAGAAATAGGAATTTATGAAGTGTTTAGCACAGGAGCTGATTAAGACTTTAGATGCTGAAATGTGAACAATGTTTGCTCAATATACAATACATTCAGTTGAGGAACATGCAAACAGAACAGACACCTTGTTTTCAAAATTTACTGGGTCTGGCCTGGCCAGTGTTGCTCAATGGTTGAGCATCAACCTATGCACCAGGAGGTCACAGTTCAATTCCAGGTCAGGGTACATGTCCGGTTGCAGACTCGATCCCCAGCAGGGGTGGGGGAGATGCAGGAGGCAGCCAATTGATGTTGTCTCTCTCACTGATGTTTCTGTCTCTCCCTCTATCAGTGAAAACATATATTTTTTAAAAAAATAAAACTTACTTGGTCTGCATATAGAATACAGTACAACCCCTTTCCCCCTCCCTGAACGTTTATTTTGTAGCCTTGAACTGCTTTTGCTCTTCATAGTTTATTTCCAATCGCTTCTATACTTCTACACCTCAAATCTATAATTTCCACACCAAATTCACCATTTTCTCCTCTAGTCTCCATTTTCATCCTAGTTCAGGTTTACTGGATTTTTCTTTTTAAACAGGCAGGTTATGTACTTCACATGGCCGTCTTCCTGTTTCCAACCATTCTTATGTGCCTACAGTAGACAGTCACACAATATGAAAACATGGAAGTCAATTTTCCAACTTCATTCCTCACATATTAAGAAAGGTCATCAAAGCCTCTCTCTCTCCCCCCTCCCTTTTACTCGAATCTAACAGGCATTGCCTATTAAACATAAATGAATGAAGTCCTGGTTTGGAGGAAACATGTATGAAATAGGCCTCTCTGAGCTGTGTGATACCACGTGCCGTGAGCATCCGGCACCTCCTGGGGAGCACGTCTAGGCGTGAAGGAACGATGTGAACACACTCACTTCTGAGTGGGGCAGCATGGCCTCCAGTCAAGGAAAAGCAGCACTTTTCACATTTTATTAATTCGCACCTTAGATTTCAAGGTTTGCATCCCTGGGAACATTTGCGCTTCCTAATGTTGTGGAGAGGAAGGTAGTGACCACCTTTGTTACTTCTGTCTTAGATGGGCGGACTGGAGAGGTAACACTTCTCTACAATGAATTCACTCAGCACACACTTATTTATTTATTTATCACCTGCCTTCTCTGTGCCAAGCACGGGGATGCAGAGGTGACCAGTCTGCACACAGTCCTTGCCTCGGCGTGTACATTCTGCTGTAGCCGACTTCAGTTAGACCCAACATTGAACCAGAATGGAAATGTGGGAGCGCATTATGTAAAATAAAGAATTCATACAAAGATGCACATAGTAAACAACTTAGTGAATTTATTTGGAAAGTAGGAAATAAGCATGATTTTAACATTTAGAACATGAACAAAACTAGAAAAAGTCCAGCTACAGAAAAGAAGGCAGAATGCTGAAGTTGGCTTCATGGCCATACAGTGCAAACCAGCCAAATCCTACAGTGCAAACAGCCAAACCCAAGGTTCTCTCATGCAAATAAGCATTAAGGAAGAGGAGGAGAATGTTTCCAGAACAGGCCACAACAAATAGTCTAAAAATTTACATAAGAAACTGTACATAAATGAAAAAATAAATTAGACAATTTACAAAAAATGTCTTATAGGTTACAATAGGCTATAACTTAGTTTGTTATGAATAAAATTTATAGCACATCATACATTTTTACATCAGATTCAGTGTTAGGATTCCAACATGACAAAGCTTAGACAAGAACAACCTGACAAGAACAACTTCAGAGAATAAGGCAACTTAAACTGAAAGGGCTTGTAGAAGTGAAGTGAACACACAAACATCTGTGTATGATTTGGTCAGTAACTGGGCAGAATTAAGACAGATGCCGTTGAACTTCAGTAAAACGTCAAAAAAAGGGAAAACACACAATGTATAAAAAAATGATAAAACCATCTTAACATGACTTACATCTAATTCCATTCATTATGTTTGGACAAGGAGACTACAGTTACCTGCTGTTCCTAAATGTTGTAAACTAAAAAGGGCACCTCGTAAAGAAAAAGGCAGATTTCAAAATGGCTTCACACCTGCAACAACTACTGACTGCAGGCACAGCAGCCATGAAGCGGGGGTGGGGTGGGGTAGGGGGGCGCAGGCTCAAGTGGCCTCAAACCATCTGCATTATCTACCCACACTTTACCAATGGTGTTAAGCAGATGGTGCCCTTTGATAGCTACTGGAATTGTAAGCACTGCAACGTGTGAAAGATGTTAAGAAATAGCAAAAAAGAAAAACAGCACTATTTTAGAATTGAAATTTAGTTGCATATTTATATAATTCAAAAATCTTGATTTTGACCTTCATTTATGCCTTTGAAAAATACATTCCTCATTAGTTCTTTTAAACACAAAATTAGTGGCAGCTGTGGCAAACAGACTGAAAATGTTTAAGAAAAATAATCTTTGATTACAGTAAGGGCCAGAATGTAAATAAAGTTATAATAATGCACATATAATTTTGAAGTTAACACAACAAAAATTCCAGATACGTTTACACACTTTAATATATGTATGTATCGCTTCATATTAGTTTAAGGTATATCTACTTGCTCATTATAAGCAGTAACATAACATGATAAATAACTAATACCATCCTATTGGTTGGGTGAGAATTCAAGTCCAGTACCTATCAACATATACACATAAAATACATCCCAAGACATGAGGCCAGCATCTGAACCGACTGGGTCAGTCACTGCAGACGCTGCCACATGATTCAAGTACCTGCCTTTCCCAGGAACTTGATGACAATTGATGATCCCACTGTGACAAATCAATGTCCTTGTTTTACAAATAAAACATTTAAAGAAGTTAGACCAGTGACTGGTGCTATTTCTAATACAAAACCAAATTATGACCCCATGTCCGCTGACCACACAAGACTGACAACCCGAACAACAGGGACTGCTGAAGACATCGGAACTTTTTGAAAGTGGAAATTACTCAGAAGCTGTAATGAGTTACTTTTCACAACAGTTTTTAAAATAGGCTATTAAAACACTTTAAAGGAAGAAAATTCTTTCTTGGGTCTGCCAGTTACCAGGCTCAGTACTGAAAACAGGTGGTGGTAGTACAAAGCACACCATTTTGTGAGATTATCTGATGAAAAAACAAAGTTGGCCGAATTCCTCCGGTGTGAGAATAAAATACAGTAAGATAAACCAACTTACTGGGAAATAGGACATCATTGACATTTCATGGCAAATCATCTTAAACAGGTCAAAGAGTATTATCACAAAAGGCAACATGTTTCTAGTATTTTGCTTATACTAGTACATACCACAACGCAGTAAGTTAAATGAAAAATAATGCACATTCTTTTTTTCTGGTGATTATTCTTTCAGTCTTTTTCTAAACTGCATTCTCAAATGCAATAGATTAAAAAGCATTAAGTGCTCAACCAGAAAAAAATAATACACTAAAAAAATATGAAAAATTTTCTATATAATACAGACTGGTTACAAAGGACATTTAGAAGCTATTGCTTTGCTAAGCTTTCCACCCAAGAATGCAGCCTTAAAAATCAAGGCGAGCCCGGCCGGTGTGCTCAGTGGTTGAGCATCGACCTATGAACCAGGAGGTCACAGCTCAATTCCCGGCAGGGCATATGTCTGGGTTGCAGGCTCAACCCCCAGTAGGGGGTGTGCAGGAGACAGCCCATCAATGATTCTCTCTTATCACTGATGTTTCTATCTCTCCCTCTCTGAAATAAAAAACATAAAAAAAAAAAAAAAAGAAATCAAGGTGAGACTGAGAGTGATGAGCTACTCTTAGAAGGCAAAAGTACCGCTGGACACAGAGGAAAAACTTCCCTCTGAGCCGCATCCTTTCGCTTACAGAAATGAAACTTTCAGAAACCAGAACTTGTAACACAGCAATCACATTTGAACACAAAGGCAACAGACTCAGGAACCCTCGCAGTCTAATATTTGGCAAATATTCTGAACTTCCTAAAGGCCTGTCAATTACCATGTATATTATTGGCAATAGCATTGACTTTTCCTACACTAAGAGTCCACGTATTTAAATAAAGTAGCTGAACAGGAACTGCCAGGCAAGTCTACCAATACTTTGTCTTGGGGAAGTTGGGATATGGAACTGAAAGCCACTAGTTCTAAAACTCTCTAATTAAAAGGCAATCTTTTTTTGGGGGGCGTGACAAGTTCTATAGACCTTGTGTTCTTTACTGAGCCTCAAAATAAGTTGATAGTGCTCCTGCATTTGAAAATGTTACCCAGTTTTTACAAGTGAAAATTAAATCCGAAAGTTAAAAATTCTCTTGTACATGACTCAACAAAGAATAGGGCCTCTTTTTAATCCTTTAAAATTGGCTTCTCAAAATTAAATTAGATAGGATGGGGGGCATTTAAGTCACTGGAATCATCAAATTTGCTTCAGTGTGGGAAATACGCACTTTGGAGAGTGCTGCGGCAGTCAGAATGTGTGCTGGGCACTTTATCAGTATCACTGGGAAAGGAGACACTATGATGGATAGGATGCAGTGTAAGGTATTTTTGGAATGGTCAGAAATACAGCTTGTCTGTATAAAATTAACTATCCAAATGAGCTACTTCCTATCCCTTGTTTTTAAAAAATAAGGTTCCCATATTTTCCCCTCTCAAACACGCTTTTTAAAGCCAAATTTTAAGAGCTAGTTTTAAAACTGCATTAATACAGTAGCCACTACCCAAATCTGGCTACTGAGAACTGGAAACATGGTTAGTGTAAATTGAGATGTGCTCTAAGTATAAAATACAAACTGGTTTTGAATACCAAGTGCAAAAGACCAAAACGTAAAATATCTAAGTAACTTTTAATATTGATTACATGTTGAAACAATAGCATGTCAGATATTTACTGAATTAAATTGAAACATATAATGAAAATGAATTTCACCCATTTCTTTTTACTTGAACTGTGCCTACTGGACAATGTAAAATTTCACGTGCCTCACATTTTCTTTCTATTAGCGCTGTTCAAGAACACAAAATGGTGAGGCATTATAGTGATTGGGATCATAACCAAACCTATTTACCACCGCATTCTCACATGGAGGTCATAATACAAAAGTGGAATCTTGGCAGCCTTCATCATAATTCTGTGTTCTTATTATTCCAGTCATTCTAGATTATACATGAGAAAAGCCAAGTGCAGAGTGGTAAGATGGCACTCCCCTTTACATGCGTGTTAGCAAGTACCTGCAGTTCTTGAGGACAGAAAGTAGGAATCGTAGTCCCAAATTAAACAAAGTATTGATCAAACTAACTTGTAGAGACTTTGATCATTCCATTTCTTTCCACCTAAGCCTACGGCTGCTAATGTACCGTTTGCCACAGAAATATAACTTGAAGTTATGGTCTTTTAAAATATTCAAATATTCAGAATTAAAACTTTTTGTACCAATGCCCAAATCACAAACTTTTAAAATAAGTTGAATTGGCGGCTTTTGGCTGAAATACCTCATCAATACGATGGAAACATGAAAGAAAGGTTTGGTCGTAGGTTTTCAAAATATCTACGGAATGACATGAATCCAAAGATCTAAATATTCGAAATTCTAAAAAATTATGCTGACATACTTTCTCCACATATTCACCAGTACTCATATTAATGTCTTTAAATAAAAGAAAACCGAATTATAAGTATTTGAGCACAGATTCTGAAAATTCTAAGCACCTCTTGGTAGTCTAGTGAAAACTGTTCTCCATGGAGCAAAACTGTGTTCTGTGGAAACACCACAATACTTCCCCGTAATGTAAACAGCTATAAGTTCTTCAAAGCACACCAGACTTACTGGTAACTTAAGGAGGTGACTAGCTTCCCCAAGCCTCAATACAGTGGGGCCTTGACTACGAGTTTAATTGGTTCCGAGATCGAGCTCGTTAAGGAGCTTATTAACTGAAATTACTCTGTCAACTCAATGCAAAAAATCAGCCGAGAGACAGCTGGTACCTCAAAAAACTCGTTAGTCGGGACACTCGTAAGTCAAGGCCCCACTGTACTTCATAAAAACCATGAGCAATAGTCTCTAACGACGTCGCTGAGCTCTAAAATGTTACTGCCAAAGTAAAAATCTGAAAAGGTTTATAACATTATAAAAAATGATTCAAAATAGAGAACAAATTCTAAGGCAAAGGGATTTACAGTAAATTTAGGAATTATAATTCTTTTATTACCAGGATGTACAAAACACTGATCCTTTTATAATTTTGCAGTACGGCCTCTGAATTCCAGTTTCAAAAGCACTCTGACTTCTATAACATCAATTTAGAATAAATGTGATTTTGTTGCTGTTCATAATAGAATTAAGTCTTTAGCTTTGATGGTTCAGACCTAATTAGACAGAAAGGACTGAGTCTGGGCCTGAGATAAATGTGGTACAGAAAGAACTCTCCAATGCATGCAAACCATATTCATTAGAATAGTCTTTGGGACCTCATCATAGGACTCTCAAATAAATAATTAAGCTTCCAATTACAAAATATTAAACACTGTAAATGTACTGATTAACAATAAAATCTAGAAAGTGCAATGTCACCAAATATGTGCATTTTCTAGATTCATTTAAAATTCAGGCTAATATTTCAATTACATTATGGCATTTGAAAAAGGTACTTCTTTTAAAAAGGTTATACTTCTGGGAAAAGATCACATAAACATGCTTTTTTGGGGGGATATGTTAGGAAAACAACAATGAATAATTAGTATTGCCTTGGCATTTCTAAAATCACATAAAAATTATCATCTTTGATTGCCATTTCAATTTATTTTGATACAGGGTATGTTACGGTCTGCTTACTAATACCCAAAACATAGAACAGACTTGTAACAAATATTCAGAATTAATTATTTTTATGAGATAAACATTTCTGAGCCTTTTAAGATTTGTTTGAGCATACAGTACTGCAATGTTGGCTACATAAAATAAATAGAAAATCTTTTTGAGAGAAAGCTCAATAATCAGAGGCTGTACTGCATTTAAGGATTTAACACTGGCTATATACAAAAGGGAAAGCATTTCAATTAGAAATACTTCACCTGCTACCGAGTTCTTGCTGTTACTATGGCAACATTTAGCAGCTTACCATTTTGACATTTAAAAAGCAACAGGAATAGTGCTACTCTTTTATCCTTCGTTTCCAGTGACAAATAATGCAGCAATTATGCCTGTGGTTTTCAGTTCCTCTTGGATGACATTTATTATCAGAGATAAACCTGATGCTTTTAGCTGAAATTTGGCAGCCCAAGAAGTGCACCAACTGCTCCAAAGTATCCCTGTATAATTTAAAACAATTATTAATGTAGTGCAGCTCTTAAATTATCATACAGTATGAACCACTATTAAGAACACATTTATATTATAACAACATCTATTCAGAAATCTACCAATTTGTTTTGTCAGCTATTATAAAAAATTTTAAACTGTATTCTCAATATATACACCTTTTAAATACCTACTTTTAAAGTGTGGTTTAAAAGAAATTAAATGTCTTTTTATTGATTTTATTGATTTCAGAGAGAGGAAGAGAAAAGGAGAGAGAAACAGCAATCATGAGACAGAAATATTGATCGCTGCCTCCTGCACGCCCCCTACTGGGGATCAAGCTGGCAAATCGGACATGTGTCCTGACCGGGAATCAAACAGTAACCTGGTCCAAGGGTTGACGCTCAACCACCGAGCCACACCGGCAAAGCAAAGTGTGGCTTTTAGACACTAAAATTTCTAGGTCTATTATTGCAATTCTGTGCCCCCTCCCCTTTCCTCAATTAACTTCCCTTGGCTGAGCCTGCCACTTTCAGTGACTCCATCCCGCATGCAGCAACTTGGCGTTTCTCATTCTGATCTCTACAGTGAGAGCAGTGACAATGAAACACGCATGCTTTTAAGGAAATGCTCTGAACCTGTGTTATTAAAACTCTTGTAGCCAGTTGACTGACCAGAAACAAAATAACTCGAGGTAAATTTACTTAATCTGAAACATTATGTAAACTGATATTTGCTTAGATCAAAATTTAACTGGCTGTAGTGAATATGAAAAAACCAAACATGACAAAACTCCAAAGTGTTAACAGTGGTTATCTCTGGCAGTGAGGGTGAGGTTGTGGTGGGAAGATTAATTTTCATTGCTAAATTATATAGTTTTGTATTGTTCACATTTAACATTTGTTACCTCAGAGGAGAAAATAAGATCCACTAAGTGTACAAGCAGCCCAATATTTAAGGAGCTGATACTGCTCTCTCAGAATTGTGAAGTCTCAACTTAATGCGGTGCCTGCCAGGTTACAGTAACCCTGATCCCCCAATTCAAACTGAAGTGAGGAATCAATATACAATTTAGGTAAACTGTAGTTTGTACTTTACACAAGAAGCCTCCTATAAAAGCAAGCTATTAAAATTCACAAACGTTATTTTGCGGTCATACCTCATGCTCTAGAAACAATGCTTTCAGCTGTCCTTTTGACCAGTAATCCAGTGCATATGCCAAAAGTTTCATTGAGAGAGTATTGACTCGTAAAAAGTTTCCAACAAAGACAACTCTGTTTATTTTCTAAAGGAAAAGAACAAATAAAATGACTTTAAGAAAGAATTATAAATAGGTTTCACAATACAAGAGGGTTTACAAAATCTCTACTTAAAAATGTAAATAACTACCACTTGCTAGTGCCTGCTACATTCCTGGCATACAACTCCATAATCCTGTATATTTAAAAACATGACTTTTGGACATTACTACACACTTGTCTAAACCCATGGAATGTACAGCCAGAGTGAACCCAAGTGTAAACTATGGACTTTGGATGGTGATGGTGTGTCAGTGTAGGTTCATGGGTTGTAATGAGTGAGTCAGTGAGCTGCTGGATGGAAACGGGAGGTTGTGCAGGCGGATCAGGGGTATATGAGAACTCTCTGTACTTTCCACTCATTTTTGCTGTGAACCTAAAACTGCTCTAAAAAATAAAGTCTATTTTAAAAAAGAAAAGTTCTGGAAAAGATGCTACTTAAATGATTATAGATGAGACCTGTTTGCGAAAATGGCCAAGAAATAATTCATTTAATATAGCAATTTGGAGAGGTGCTGTTGTTGAGATTAAAGGAGACCAACCAAGGAAGAGTTAAATGTGTTTAGGATTGCCCTGACCGGTTTGGCTCAGGGGATAGAGCGTCGGCCTGCAGACTCAAGGGTCCCAGGTTCGATTCCGGTCAAGGGCATGTACCTTGGTTGCGGACACATACCCAGTAGGGAGTGTGCAGGAGGCAGCTGATCGATGTTTCTCTCTCATCCATGTTTCTAACTCTCTATCCCTCTCCCTTCCTCTCTGTAAAAAAATCAATAAAATATGTTAAAAAATGTGTTTAGGATTAAAAGCAGCTGTAAACTTGGCCAGTATGTTGCAATGTATGCTCAACAATGACACGCAACCTGTGGACTTTATACAGAGCTGGAGAGCAACACTGACTGGGCAGGGCATGCACACTGACTGAGGTTAAAATGCCTGCTAGTTATTCCCTCAACCAACTTAACTACACTATTATTAAAAACTAAAGAAATAAAATTCTGGATTTAAATAATAATTCAGAACATTAATTTGGGTTTTGGCACAGCTGTTCTCTCTGTTGGATCCTCTTTCCCCCAAAATATCCACATGTATGATTCTTTTGCTTCCTTCAAATCTTTGTGCAAATGTCACATCTTCAATAAAGCCTCCTCCAACCACCCAATTACACAGCAATCTGTCCTCTGCTACGCTCTGGTCTATTCTCAAATTCTCTTTGTCCTGTTTGATTTTCTCATTTTGAAAAACAGCATTTGTTACCTAACACAAACTAAATACTTATTTATTACATCACTCGAATAGATGTAGGCTCCACCACGTCAGAGATCACTGTTTCCTTCACTAATGTATCCCAAGTGCCTAGAACAGTGATGGCGAACCTATGACACGCGTGTCAGGGGTGACACGCGAACTCATTTTTTTGGTTGATTTTTCTTTGTTAAATGGCATTTAAATATATAAAATAAGTATCAAAAATATAAGTCTTTGTTTTACTATGGCTGCAAATATATATGTGACACGGCACCAGAGTTAAGTTAGGGTTTTTCAAAATGCTGACACGCCGAGCTCAAAAAGTTCGCCATCACTGGCCTAGAACGATGCCTAGCACATGGCGACCTGTACATATTTATCCAACGAATAAGTGAATGAATGAAGACTAATAAAGGGTTCCTTCACAAAGCCAAGTCTCCATTCAGTTAAAAGTACTTGACATTTACAAAAATTCAATGGACCCTGGCTGGTTTGGCTCAATGGTGGAGCATCAACCCACACACCAAGAGGTTGCTCGTTTGATTCTGGGTCAGGGCACATGCCCGGGTTTCGGGCTCGATCCCCAGTAGGGGGAGTGTGGGAGGCAGCAGATGGATGTTTCTATCTCTCTATTCCTCTCGCTTCCTCTCTCTCTGAAAATAAAAAAATCAATTAAAAAACATAAATTAAATTGACAAATATATCTATTACATGAAGAAAGAATTGTATATATAGTCTCCTTCAAATAAAAATAACCCAAATATGAGATAGGTCTAGCTAGCAGTACATGCTTTTCGTAAGTATATGAAGAATGAGTCTCAATGCCTTCATAGCCCTGTACAATGCTGCTTGATCCATATGCAACAAGGCAGCACTGTAAAGAAGCCGAGGGCAGTAAGAAAACTTCCAAGCACTTCACCAATCAAATGCAACAGTACCAGGAAAAAGACAACACAAAACACACACTCACACACACTGCCTTTTTCTCTTACATCTTTAAGAGATTTAGGTCATGTACGGCCATGTGCTGCCTAACGACATTTTAGGATCACATTTATGATGGTGGTCCCAAAGGATTACAATGGAGCTGAAAACTTCTATTACCTGTGATGTCATAGCCATGAAACAGCCATCCTGATGTAGCACAACACGTTACTCAAATGTCTGTGGTGGTGCTGGTGTGAACAAACCTACGGCACTGCCAGCTGTATAAAAGTACAGAACAATGCTGTACAGTATATACAATCTGGCAATGATAGTAAATGTCTGTCACTGGCTTATATACTTACTAGAGGCCTGGTGCACAAAAAATTGTGCACACTCGAGCAGGGGTGGGTCCCTCAGCCCGGCCTGCACCCTCTCGCAATCCGGGTCCCCCCGGGGGATGTACAACTGATGGCATAGGCCGACTCCCTGGGGATCGGGTCTAAGCTGGCAGTCAGACATCCCTCTGGCAGCCCAGGAGCCCTTGGGTGATGTCTGACTAACAGCTTAGGCCTGCTCCCCGCAGGGAGTGTGCCTAAGCCATCAGTCGGACATCCTTACCACTGCTATGGAGACGGGAGAATCTCCCGCCACTGCCGCGGAGCTTGCCAGGCGTGAGCCAGGCTTTTGGCTGAGCAGTGCTCCCCCGTGGGAGTGCACTGACCACCAGGGGGCAGCTCCCGCATTGAGCGTCTGCCCCTGGTGGTCAGTGCGCATCATAGCAACTGGTCATTCCACAGTTCGATGATTTGCATATTAGCCTTTTATTATATAGGATTATACTATACTATACTGTACTATACTATACCATACCATACCATACTATAAACTTCTTACTGTAATTCTAGAGCAGCCGTGGGCAAACTATGGCCCGTGGGCCGGATTCGGCCCGTTCGGCTGTTCTATCCGGCCCGCGGAGCCGAAAGAGCGGAGGGTTCTCTTGCTCTCCCCTCCACTCCTTCACCAGCAGCAGTGTTAACATGGCAACGTCGGGAAACACGGCCGCAGCTCCTTCTTCTGAGTCCAGTTTAAGAACCCATTGTGGCCCTCGACTCAAAAAGTTTGCCCACCCCGTTCTAGAGTGTTCTCTTTCTAAAAAGAAGACAGTTTGCTATAAAACAGTATGCCATTTTACACCAGAAGCAGCAGCAGCAGCCTCACAGATCTATGGGTCTCTTGGTTGCACCATTTTTCTTGTGCTTGATTTAATCTCATGTTGTTTGGTACAAGTAATATGCTGTATAGGCTTGTAGCCCAGAGCAATAGCTCTGCCATCCAGCCTACGCGTGTGTAGGCTGTGCCATCCAGGTTTGTGATAAATGTGCTCTATTATGTTCACACAATAATGAAATCACCCAATGACGCATTTCTCAGAATGTACCTGTCATTAGGCAGCATGTGACTGTATTTCCAAGAAGGCGAAATGTAAATGTCTATTTGTGCTATTTCTGATTTGAATTACCTGCTACTTTCTTGAAAGGTCATGTAACAATTTGGGTACATAACATACACACTTAATGTGTTGGGTGTTAACATACATCCATGAGTCCTGGGGCTTAACGGATTAGGTCTCTATCCTATAGGTCTCTGCAAGAAACATGAAGAAGCTCTGCTATATGTACATAAAACTCCAATTCACATTTTTCATATAATTAAAATTTTCTCACCTCGTTATCAGCACACATTCGTGCCACAGAACCAATGTTATTGGTGATAGTAACTAAAGTAGCTCTTGCTAGATCTTCTTTACTAACAGATTCTCGCTTCTCCTTATAAATCATGTTGCCAAAACTGCAGAGAAATGAAAAAACAAAATCAAACCTGCTGGTAAAAAGCAACATTTCATACATACAGAGAATTTATCCTACAGATAAATCTACACATATACAGGGTTATTCATTGATCCACTAAACTGAACATACCAAAATAACGGAACCCAAACATCACCAAACAATGAAATAGCATGAAGCTGTTAACAAGAAAGAAAGAAGGGAAGGAGAGAAAGAAGGTAAAGGAGGCAGAGAAAGACTAGTGTGTGTGTGCGTGTGTGTGTGTGTGTACATACACACACACACACACACACACACATATATATATGTAGATACACACATATATGCTGTTAGAGTATATATATTGCCCTAGCTGGTTTGGTTTAGTGGTTGAGCGTCAGCAGCCCACAGACTAAAGGGTCCTGCGTTTGATTCTGGTCAAGGGCATGTACCTCAGTTACAGGCTCGAGCCCTGCCCTGTGTCTCTCCCATACTGAAGTATCTCTCTCATATTGATGTTTTTGTCTCTACCCCTCCCTTCCATTCTCTCTAAAAATCAATGAAAAAATATCCTTGGGTGAGGATTAACAACAAAAGTGTGGAATAACAAATCCATGTCTCTTTCTCTCTCTCTTCCCCTTCCCCTCTCTCTATAAGAAGAGTAAAATAAAAAAAAAAATCAATAAAAAATGTTAAAAAGTATATATAGCAGCAGTTCTCAACCTGTGGGTCGTGACCCCTTTGGGGGTCGAATGACCCTTTCACAGGGGTCGCCTAAGACCATCGGAAAACACATATATAATTACATATTGTTTTTGTGATTAATCACTATGTTTTAATTATGTTCAATTTGTAACAATGACATTGGGGGTCACCACAACATGAGGAACTGTATTAAAGGGTCGCGGCAGTAGGAAGGTTGAGAACCACTGATATATAGTATGCTAGTCAATGGTATGTAAATGTTACCTTCTAAGTAAGGGGAGGATAAGGATATGTATTTGTATTTGCAAAAGATTTAAAATGGAAATGCCACAGATTCAGCAATCCTACCTCTGGGTATTTATTTGAAGAAATCCAGAACACTAATTTGAAAAGACATAATCATGGAAAGAATACTCAAGGATTAATAAAAATGGTCTAGTATAGGGTGCACTCAGGAAGACATCTAAGATCTAATTCTCAAACTACATGAGCCTTCAAAATTTGGAATCTAAACTGAGTAAGAAGAAGCCCCCTTACAACTTCCTGATATATTTAATGCTTTCTAAAAACTAAATAAGCAACTTTATTTTTTAATTTTCAATTACAGTTGACATACTATATTCTATTAGTTTCAGGTGTACAACTTAGTGACTAAACGTTTATATAACATAGGAAATGATCACTCTGATAATTCTAGTACCCATCTGACACCCACACATAGTTATTACATTCTTATTGACTACTAGAGCCCCGGTGTATGAAATTCGTGAAGAGTAGGCCTTCCATCCCCCGGCTGCCAGCACTGGCTTCACTCTGGTACCCAGGACCCAGGCTTCCCTCGCAGCCCCAGCTTCATCCGAAAGGTCGCCGGTCTAATTAGCATATTATGCTTTTATTATTATAGATATTACCTAGGCCAGTGATGGCGAACCTTTTGAGCTCGGCGTGTCAGCATTTTGAAAAACCCTAATTTAACTCTGGTGCCGTGTTACATATAGAAATTTTTTGATATTTGCAACCATAGTAAAACAAAGGCTTATATTTTTGATATTTATTTTATATATTTAAATGCCATTTAACAAAGAAAAATCAACCAAAAAAAATGAGTTCGCGTGCCACCTCTGACACGCGTGTCATAGGTTCGCCATCACTGCCCTAGGCTGTACTTTACATCCCTGTGACTGTTTTTATATCTGGTAATTTATACATCATTTTTTTTCTTTTTCCTTTCTTCTTCTTTTTTTCCCCCTTGATGTCTGTAGCCAAACTTATCCCTGAGGCCCAGCAGAGGGGATCAGGGCCCATGCACCACAGTGTTTCTGTGGCAGCCTTCTGGTCCAGTGCCCGCCATGGGTGGGCAGGCACCGAATTTGATACGGCTGCAATTTATACATCTTAATCCAATTTTTTTCACCCATCCCCACAATCCTCTTCCATCTGACAACCATCAGTTTGTTCTCTGTAGCTGTAAGTTTATTCATTTGTTTTTTAGATTCCACATAAGTGAAATCATGTAATAGTTGTCTTTCTCTGTCTGACTTAATTTCACTTAGCATAATACCCTCTAGGTCCACTCATGTTGTGGCAAATGGGAAGACTTCATTCGTTTTTATGGCTGAGTACTATTCCATTGTATCACAAGTTCTTTATCCAATTGTCTATCAATGAACACTTAGACTGTTTCCATAACTTGGCTACTGTTATTAACACTGCAATGAAAATACGGGTGAATATGTCCTTTCAAATTAATGTTTTGGATTTCTTCAGATAAATACCCAGAAGTAGGATTGCTGGAACTTGTGGCAGTTTTACTTTAAATCTTTTTGAGGAACCTCCATACTGTTTTCCATAGTGGCTGCCTCAATTTGCAACCCCACCAACAATGCCCCAGGGCTCCCTTTTCTCCACATCCTGGCCAACACTTATTTGCCAATTTATTGGTGATAGCCATCCTGACAGGTGTGAGGTGGTATCTCATTAGGCTTAAATTTGCCTTTCCCTGACGATTAGTGATGTTGAGCATCTTTTCATATGTCTATTGGCCATCTGTATGTCCTCTTTGGAGAAATGTATGTTTAGGACCCCAGCCCATTTTGTAATTGGGTTGTTTGGGGTTTTTTTTGGTGTAAGTTATATGAGTTCCTTATATATTTTGGATATAAATAAACAACTTTAATTACAACACAAGTGTTAAACTTACCTAGATGCTACAGCCCAACCTGGCAGACCAAATCTTTCATAATCTCCTCCATAAATATCACGGACCAGCTTGTCAGCGTGGGTGCTGTCCCCTTTGGATGCCATTTCAAGAGCCTCTTCAAAACTTTCACAGCCAGTCAGTAAACTGCATAAGCCCAGAAAGGTACCTCCTCCAAGGCTAAAGAAAATAAAGAAACTCTATGAGCTGCATTCACACACTGTATTCTTTCTCCAGAGTAAAAGGGCGGAGCACTTATTTATTCACTAAACACATAGAAACAACATATTGCTAAGGCTTAGTGCTGAAATATTAACATGAGGAAAGGTTAAAAATGCTTAGCAAAACCTAACTGGTCAGGTCAAAGAATAAAAGGAAAAAGATCACTTGGTAGAAACAACATGAGGACAGGAGGGTCTTTTATTTTATTATTTTTTTTAAAACATTTTATTTTTATTGATTTCAGAGAGGAAGGGAGAAGGAGAGGGAAAGATAGAAACATTAATGATAACAATCATTGTTTGGCTGCCTCCTGCATGCCCCCCACTGGGGATCTAGCCAGCAACCCTGGCATGTGCCCTTGACCGGAATCGAACCCAGGACCCCTCAGTCCGCAGGCTGACGCTCTATCCACTGAGCCAAACCGGCTAGGGCAGGAGGGTCTTTCATATCTTCCAATAACTTCATCTGATCCTTTATACTTTTTACTGCTAACAATAAATGTTTTTATGTGCATGTGAAAGGATTAAGTGCTAAAAATGTGTACCATCTGAAGTGAAAGGAGAAAACTTCTGATTCTACATGATTTCCAGGAATGATTTTGTGGAAGGCCTGCTTACTTGGCCTGACAAGGCTGAAAGCAGTTCAGTGCTACATGACCATTTACAGGACCCAGAAATAAACACAGCGAGGAGATTTATGTCAGGCTGGGCATCATGTTAAGACAGAAGTTTACTTGGTTCTATTATTCTTTTGGATATGCTCACAAAATAAAATCATGTCTCTCTAATCCCTAAAATCAAAGCCCTTGCTCCCTCGTCTCACCTAAACTTCAAACAGGTTCTATCCTCGAATCACTGTTGGAATTTAGTGAACAGGCTGAATTTCTATCTTTTAGAATCGATTTAACACATTAAGCGCCAGCCTGTTTGTCTTCCGGATGGAAAGTGTATAGTGTCAGTCACTGGTGACTGATAGGGCGCTTAACGTGTTAAGTAGGTAATATAGTCATCCCCTCTTATTTGTGGGGGACACGTTCCAAGACCTCCAGTAGATGCCTGAAACCGCAGATTACAATGAACTCTATTTTTCCTCTATGTACCCATAATAAACTTTAATTTATAAACTAGGCACAATAAGTGATTAACAGTAACTAATAATGCAATAAACAATTCTAACAATACACTGTAATAGGTTATGTGAACGTGGGCACTCATGTCAGCGGACCCCGGGTGGACGTCCTCCTGTAGGCTCAGTGCTTCTGGGCACCACGTCACCATCGATCAGAACACAAGTTCTGCTCGCCTTCCACCCGCGGGTTTAATGCCTTTCCCACTAACTAAGCCCTTATCACACACTGTTGCTGTAATGTTGGCCGTTGGAGGCGTGCTAGCAGAACTAGCAGGCATTTTTCTCCTTCACAATTTTAGGCATAGAAAATTTGTTCCCCTCAACATACGATTTATTTTCTTTCTTTATTAAGTCAAGAACTTTCACTTAAAGAACTTTAAGGCGTCTCGTTGGCATGTCTGGATTTCCGGCATCACTGCTCTTGTGCTTTGGGACCATTATTATTGAATAAAATAATCACTTCCTGTAAGTGCTGTAACTCCGCCACAGCGGGTCTGATAACCGAGATGCTACTCTGTGACTAAGGGGTAGGGAGTGTACATACACAGTGTGGAGAGATCAGACAAAGGGAGGATCACGGGCAAGACAGCATGGAGATTTCATCATGCTACTCAGAACAGTGTGCACTTTAAAACTCATACACTGTATATATATATATATATATATATATTTTTTTTAATATATATTTTATTGATTTTTTACAGAGAGGAAGGGAGAGAGATAGAGAGTTAGAAACATCGATCAGCTGCCTCCTGCACATCTCCCACTGGGGATGTGCCCGCAACCCAGGTACATGCTCTTGACCGGAATCGAACCTGGGACCTTTCAGTCCGCAGGCCGACGCTCTATCCACTGAGCCAAACCGGTTTCGGCTCATGCACTGTTTAACTCTGGAAATTATGATTTAATATTTTCGAACTACAGTAACAGAAACTGCAGAAAGCAAAACCACAGATAAAAGGGAACTATGGTACGTTCCTGTAATTCTTTGGCATAATTACAATGGAAGTAGATTTTTAACCACCACAAAAAGAAAATAATTTTATTAAATTTAAGTATTATTTAAATAGGAGTGCTACTTTAAAATATAAATGAGGCCCTAGCCGGTTTGGCTTAGTGATAGAGTGTTGGCCTGCGGATTGAAGAGTCCTGGGTTTGATTCCAGTCAAGGGCACATGCCTGGGTTGCAGGCTCAATCCCTGGTGGGGGTTGTGCAGGAAGTAGTCAATCAATGATTTTCTCTAATCACTGATGTTTCTATCTCTCTCTCTCTCTCTTCCTCTCTGAATTCAATAAATATATTTAAAAAAATTGAAATGAGCTTTCCACAAATCAATCTGAAATATCCCCAAATCGATCTAAATTAAATAAAGGAGTCTCCACCCTCCTTAAATGTCTATCAAGTATATATCAGAAAAATAAGAAAAAATTTTAAATCTCATTTCACATTCATATTTCAGGTACTATAGAAAATTTGAAGGGATAGTTGGAACATTAATATTATCCCATAAAGAGTGCATACTAATTCATCCTATAACGTTACCCAATACTCTGCATGAAACCAGCAGATGGCAAGCTTTAGGCTTAAATACACCTATAAAAATGTAAAAAAAAAAAAAAAAAAAGGCAAGAAAAATGCTTTGGAAAATAAAAAAGTCACTGGAACCATTCCAGACAAAAATTCAATTTATGTTTTTACTGAATTTAGAGAGAAAGGAAGTGAGAGGGAGAGAAAGAAACACTGATATGAGAGAAACCTGATGGGATGCCTCCCTTATGCACCCCAACCGGGAATGAACCCGCAACCTGGGTATGTGCCTTGACCAGGAATTGAACCAGCAATCTTTTGGTACACAGGATGATGCTTAACTGGCCAGGGCAAAAATTCACTTAACATTATGGAAGTTTTAATGCCAATTGGCACTAACCCAATATAAACATTTAATGATATTAAATTGAGTCATTACATGATATTATCTGCAACACTTTAATTTATATTTGCACATCTATATTTTTTGCACAAATATATATTTTTCTGATGAAGCTAGTATTAACATATTGATTTCGTAACACAGTGCGAATGCTACAAAAAGAAAAACGTTACTTACCTTGTCCCAGTTACTCGTTTGTAGTTGTCTTTGGAATGGACTGCTAGAATACTGACTCCCGAGCCAATGTTCACTACCAGCAGTGGATAGGGGTCGTCCAGGTTAAAAGGCATCTTTTGGCATCTCTCAGGTTCTGAGGCATTAGCAAAATAATAGCACTCTGCTTGTCCATTGAAACTGACAGAATCTATATACAGCAAGCCCTTTACAAGACAGTCAAGTTCATCCAGTTTGTGCAGGTGGAGGTTTCCAATCTGCAAAAAAAATACCAACAAATTTTATAAAGTGAACAAAAACCAGCATTCAAAATACTCAATTATACTGTACTAGAGACCGGTGCACGAAATTCATGCACGGGGGATGGGGGTTCTCCCTCAGCCCAGCCTGCACCCTCTCCAATCCGGGATCCCCTCACAAACCGGGACGGCTGGCTCCTAACTGCTCACCTGCCTGCCTGCATGGTCGCCCCTAACTGTCCCCCTCCCCCGCTGGCCTGGTCGCTCCACGCAGCCTGCTGCTCAGTCGTTTGGTCGTTTCTCACTAACCCCCCTGCCAGCCTTGTCGCCCCATGCAGCCTGCTGTTCGGTTGTTACTGTGAGGGTGTCCTGACCAATTTGCATGTTACCCTTTTATTAGTACAGATAATTTTCATGTACTTTACAAAACTTCAAAATCATCTACGACCCCCACATTTTTACTTTTTTCTTTTGTGTCAAATTCTCTTTGGGACTTTATCTAGTCCAGTGGCCTCAGTGACGGTGGTGTTATCTCTGGAGGCATTTTGGAAATCTGTGGGGACATCTTAGTTGTCACGAAGATGGGATAAAAGGACCAAACTAACATTCACTGGCAGGGACTTGGGATGCCTGACATCTTTCCTGGCTTTTGGAACATATGCCCAAACAAACCGGTCTCAAAGTGATAAAATGCATGTTTAAATTACTCAATAAATTGAAATCAGGATTATCCATTAAAGAAAAATAATAATGAACATTTAGACTCTTAAACAATCCTAAATTACAAGGGGGGCAGTTTATGTGAGCCATATATAAATGATCACTTTTGTTCTATTAACACTTTTCTTATATAAATTGAGAAATTAAATGGCATACATGCATATTTTCAAGGAAAAATTTTAGTAGTCCCAAATACCAACTTTTAAATATTGATTCTAATGAAAAGGACTAGAAGCCTGGCAAACCTCTACTAGCACATAACCCAAATCAACACTTACATAGTCCTCTTACCATATCCACATACTTGCCAAATTGCCTTTGAGACAGTAACATAAAACCAGGAAAAAAGGGGTAATGGACTTTCAATCAAGTGTCTACTAATCAGAAGACACTGGCTTCAGTTGGGGTTTGGGAAGGAGGTGGCTCTGGGGAAGATGACTATATGGCTAATACTCAAAAACTGCAAACATAATACAATAATGGTGAGAATAATTCAAGCCACATTTCTATCTGGCTTTGTACACTGCCAAATTCATTAAAGTTCTTTTTATTGTTGCAGTCCCTAAAAAGAGCAGGTTTTTAGCAAATATCATATACAACAATAACCCCAAATCTGGCACTTCTTACTTAACTTATAAAGGTGTTTAAATGCCCCAAATCAAAAGCTAGTCATGAATCAGCAGGAGGAACTAAGCTAAGAAACACACTGGATGGAAACCTAGCCTCATATTTAAAAACTGAAGAGACTGGGTATCAATTTCTGGCTTTGAGTAACAGACACCTACTGTGCGAAAATCTTTTTCAAACTTGTAAGCACCACCTCCTGTAGCACATAGCACCGTGTGTAATGTGGAGAAGTTTTTATCTCTTCCCATTTGGATAAAAGTAGGCAGGTCCTGGGTTGGAAATCTGATAAAGTGCAGGTTCCCTCTTCGGCCAAAAAGTGTTAAATCCTTCAGTTCAAGGTGTACATCCCGAATACCTGTGGATCCGTATGCTACATTAGAAGTCAAATATTTCCGGATACTTTTCAAGCTCTCAACTTCTTCTTGTTCTTCCTCTGCTGTGATATCAATCGGTTCAAAATATGAGAGTTTTACTAGAGTTCCCCCAATGTCCATGCCAAACCATGGGAAAGCTGTGGATAAAAACAGGAAAAATATGTAAGTATAGTTTGGGAAATGCAAATTAGAAATGAGTTAATTAGCCACAAACTTCATTTACCCTCAATCATTAGTCCATAATATTTATGGGTTAAAACATATCTTCTATGTAAGGGGTAAAACATAACACCCCTTCTCCCTTCAAAATGTTTTTACATCTTTTCTAAAAACCCGTATAGAGAAGGCCCAGGGCCTTTTAATTCCTATCAAGGCATTCCTTTTTCATTTATGAAATACTTATAAACATATTTTTTTAAAAAAGTAAAATAAGCCCTGCCAGCATGGCTTACAGCGTCGACCTATGAACCAGGCGGTCACAGTTTGATTCCTGGTCAGGGCACGTACCCAGGTTGTGGGCTCGATCCCCAGTGTGGGGCAAGCAGGAGGTGGCCAATCAATGATTTTCTCTCATCACTGATGTTTCTCTCTCCCTCCCTCCCTCCCTCCCTCCCCCCCTTCCTCTCTGAAATCAATAAAAACATATTTTTTAAAATGTTATGCATCAATCTTCTCCCCCTCATTCAAATAAATCAGTAGGAGCAAGCAGCAATACTGATGGTCACAAAGGGGACATTCTCAGCCAAGTGTTTGCTTGGATAAACACATTTAAAAAGAATATGGAATAGGCCCAGTTGATCCAATAAAGCAGAGATTCCTTCAGAATTTTCCAAATCTGTTGAGCAGATATTAGGGTACTTTTCAATGGGCATTAGATAAAATAAGGATCCTTCTCATGTTACATAACCAAAATGAATTTCCCATTTGATTGCTTGATTACAGATTTCATGGGAGAGGGGGTAGAAATCACTACTGCCACATAAAGTAAAATTTGGGATAGAAAAATCCCTACAATATTAAGCTAACAATCTTTTATTTTCTAAAAGTCAAAACACATTAAAATCACTTAACATTCACAGTTGTTCCTTCTGGGCCTTTGTCAGTGTCAAACACACAGGCATCAAAACATACATACAAATAAAAATGTTACTCAGAGAGCAAACTACAGAGCTGAGGCAGCACGACCAGGTTCAGAGTTCATGCCATTTCATTTCCAGCCAGAAGTTAATTGCTCCTGGGTTATAAATACTGGAATGCTGTCATTCTGGAAAGCAAAAGTCCAGTAACACGTGGAGGACTTTTAATTCTTAAAATAAACCATGAATAAAGTTCTAAAGCAGTGGTTCTCAACCTTCCTAATGCCGCGACCCTTTAATACAGTTTCTCATGTTGTGGTGACCCCCAACCATAAAACTATTTTCATTGCTACTTAACTGTAATTTTGCTACTGTTATGAATCGTCATGTAAATATCTGATATGCAGGATGTATTTTCATTGTTCGCGACCCACAAGTTGAGAACCGCTGCCCAGAAAAATACTTCAGGCTTACAGATAAAATATTGGAGAGTAAGAAATTATCTACTTAAAAAAAAAAAAAAAAAAAAAAGAAATGATCTACTTTTCTACAGCTATGCATGAGCACCAAAGTTTTTGACCAAAAGGTATATCGATGGCCAATTCCAAAGTACAGTAACTCTGGAGGAGCAGGCAGTAAAAAGGCTCCCTGAATGAAGTCCTGTTTCTAAAGTCTAGATTGCAGGGAAGTGTTAATTGTTTGACTCTTTGCCAGAGAGAAAATAACTTGTTTGGGTATAATTATCACTCAAATGATTTAAACAACAACGAAAAACATCTCCCAGCTTCGCAGGAGGCTTTTGTGGGTCTCCTGGCATGAAACTACCAGACCTGCCCTATCTCAGAAAGAAAACATTACACAGAAAGTAAAAAACACTTATAACACAAATAAGGTTATGTTATATTATTAGAGCATATTCCAGCTCATTTGTTTTAAACACTGAAGATTATAAAATGTGTATGGTATATAAGGCACAAAAAAATGACACAATCAACAACCAGGACCTCATGAAACAGAATAGAATATTTATTGCCATTCAATTTTCAACCTTCGGGAGACCCACTTGTTTGTATATTGGTCTGGAGCAGTGGTTCTCAACCTTCCTAATGCCGCGACCCTTTAATACAGTTCCTCATGTTGTGGTGACCCCCAACCATAAAATTATTTTTGTTGCTACTTCATAACTGTAATGTTGCTACTGTTATGAATCGTAATGTAAATATCTGATATGCAGGATGTATTTAGGCGACCCCTATGAAAGGGTTGTTTGACTCCCAAAGGGGTCGCAACCCACAGGTTGAGAGCTGCTGGTCTAGAGACACAGGAGGTTCTATGAAGTAACTAAATTAAATTGGAAAAATAATGCAATTTCCTTAAGGGTTATTGCCCACAGAGGTAGCTTTTATATCAACAGTGCAAAAAACCCATGATCCCTCTCACATCTAGCCTATTAGCTATGTCTGTTCTTTTAGTGCTGTCTGCTCTAAAAGGAGATTAACTAGAGATTCTATATTGCAGATGAGAAATTTCTTAGTAAACTAGAACATTACATGTCCCTTTTATTTCTAGTAGATCTCAATTACGCCAATTTTCTTACTATTAGGAAGGTAGGGACTGAAACTCAGCCATTGGCCCCCCCCCCCAAAAAAATAAATCACTATTTGCATAGGGATAGGGAGGGAGACTTCCAACTCACAGAGTTCTGGAATTCATTTCCTTATACCAGAGAAACAATCACCATTAAAAATTACAGGGGCCCTGGCCGGTGGGGCTTGGTTGGTTGAACAATGCCTGTGCACCTAAAGATCCCTGGTTCGTCCCAGGTCGGGGTGTGATCAGAGGCAACAATTGATTCTTCTCTCACACTGACGTTTCTCTCTCTCTTCCTTCCTCTAAAATCAATAAAAAAATATTTTTAAAAAATTAAGTTCCTCTTTAAAAAAAAAAAAAACTATGGGGGAGACAACAGAACACAGAAGTCACGAATTTTTAATTATGATCACGCCTATCATTTAGCAATTGGTCGAACGACCAACTATTACATTTTCCAGTGCATTAAAAAAATTATTATTTTGTCACTGACCAAAATAAATGGGGGGTGGGGGCATGGAACTCAAACATTATTATCTGCAATGAAAATATGAAATGTTAGTTTCCTAAGAAATCAGACAAGTAACTAGCTTTGTTGCTTCTAGCCAAGGGACAGGTTAAAAGCAGGTAGGTCATCAGTGCACAAGGAGCCTACTTACTGCATATAACCTAAACATTTCTTACCTTTTGAGAAAACTCTCCACTGCCAAGGTGAAAAAATGAACCAAAGGACACATTTAAAAAATAAAACATGCATTCCATAAGTATACTTTACTGAAAGCAAATATACATTACCTTCTCTAGACTGAGAATTTCCTACAAACTCTTGTGATCTGTGTATTTGGTTTAAAAAAAAACCACACAAAACAATAGCTACCATTCTATTTCTGACAGGAGCCTAAGAGAGCTGCCGGTAGTTCCCCATTAATTGAGAAATATCCGGAACTACTATAAGCATAGAATACTACCAAGAATTCTGTTTCTTATCAGATAGATTATGTAAACAGCATTAGATAGATATGTAGTCACCGTCTAGCTGTTAACTTCAAAAAAAGCTGCGTTATAAAAGTTTGGTATCTTGCTAAGTACTGGTAAAGGGGTGGGAGAGGATCATTAAAGAGATATTTAATTGCTATTGGCCCAATGCAAATTTCAGCCCAAAGGGATCCTATGCCAAATTAGATTGCATTTCCCTTACAGCTAGTTACACTGAGCATCTTTTCAGATCCCTGTTGGTCATCTGTATGTCTTGTTGGGAAAAGTGTCTGTTCAGGTCCTCTGCCCATTTTTAGATGGGATTTTTTTGGTTCTTGTTGAGTTATATGAGTTCTTTATATATTTTGGATATTAGCCAGTTATTGGAGGTATCATCTGTAATATGTTCTATTAGGTTGGATGCCTTTTTGTTTTGTTGATGGTTTCCTTTGCTGCGCAGAAGCTTTTTAGTTTGATTTAGTCCCATTCCTTTATTTTTGCTTTTATTTCCCTTGCCTTTGAGGTCAAGGTTCATAAATTTAGTATGTTTTCTGAAAGTGATAATTCTTAAGTAGTGATTCAACTTACAAGGCCAATCAAATTATACAGACAGAAACTACAAATAAATGCTATTATCATTCTCTCTGGCTTTGACAAAAATTTCAGGTACCTTACTGCTTGGGTTAGCAAAGCACAGACTCCAAAACCTATATCACATCAAATTAAAAAAATATATGTACAATGGGAAAAATATCCTCAGGTGGGGATTAACCAAATATATATATATATAATACTATCACTTTGTTAATCACGTTTACATGCTACACAAGCTAAACAAAGGCTGAAAAAGCCTTTACCTTAATAAATCATGTCAGTCGAGGTGCAGAGGAACACACAATTGTTCAGATTTTTGGTACCTTTAATATCTAATATTTAAGCAGTGTGAAAAATCGCTTATGGCAAAGCAAACTGCTGTTATTTTGGTTCTCATATATTAACTAGCAAAAAACTTTCATTAGGTTAATGTTTGACTTCATCCTTCTCCTGGAATTTAATTCACACATAATTGCAAATGATAATCTTTTTGTTATATAATCTAGAGGATGAAACCAATTCCTTTTCCTATTTTCTAGTTAAATACATGCATTTGTAAGTAACCTGGTCATATGTTAGAGATGTATCTAAAAGCAACTGTTTTCTAAACCTTAGGTGGATAATATAAGAAAGTGTGTGAAGCCAAAGTCACTTACTTAACCAGTCTGAGATATAGCTTCTAGTTAGTGGTGTGCTGTAGGGGCTAAATGATTCAATGCATATAGTGCCTTACACATACTAGGTGCTCACTAAATTTATAATTTAACACACTAAGCTCCATGTCAGTCACCAGTGACTGCAACGGAAAGGAAGACAGAACAGGCTTGACGCTTAACGTGTTAAAAACAAGTACTCAAAAACAAAACAGATACATATCTAATATCTAACCTGAGTGATTTAAAAAATTAGAAGTAACACTCTCCAGGTATATATATTTCTTTTTTAAAAAAATTTTATTGATTTCAGAGAGGCAGGGAGAGAGAGAGAGAAACATCAATGATGAGACCGGCTGCCTCCTGCACGCCCTCTAGTAGGGACCGAGCCCACAACCTGGGCTTGTGCCCTCGACCAGAATCAAACCTGGACCCATCAGGCCGCAAGCTGAAGCTCTATCCAATGAGTCAAACCAAAATGGCTAGGGCCCCACTCAATTCTTTATGGTAAAATAAAGAACATCTTGGGTTTTTCTGTGTGTGAGAAAGAAAATATGAAATGTCCTGGAACTATGTATCCCTGAAGCCCTAACCGGTTTGCAGGCTCCTCCCTGGCCCAGGCTCTGGTTGGGATTCGAGCTAGAGGCAACCAATCAATGTGTTTCTTTCACATCGACATTTCTCCGTCTTCTCCTCTCTCTTCCACGCCCTAAAAAAAAAAAAAAAAAAAAGGAAAAAAAAAAAAAAAGGAAAAATATCCTCGGGTGAGAATTAAAAAAAAAGAAAAGATTTAGGTCACCATTTATTTATTTATTTTAAAGCCACCTTTTATATTAAGAAACTGAAAATGTTACTTTAGACTTCTAAATCAATTTAACTGGCTAGTTTTTCAGCATGACCCTATTTTAACATTAATGGTCCCACAATGTAGTAATAGACAACCTACCGTTAATCAATAGGTGTTTTTATTTCTCAACCTAAAGCTTATTTTATAAACTTTTAATTATCACCTTTGCTGAAAACACCTTTGACTGAAGTGGTATTCATACCTGAGTGTAAGTTTTCCCAAATCTAAGTAACCAAATCACCATCATGGCAAGAAGAAAATAATACTTTAAGAGTTAGAATCTGAGCCTGTCAGAGGTAAACTCATTCCACTTAATGGAAATTCTAAGACAAGAGCAAAAAAGGTATGTGTTGAGGGAAGATGTCCAAGTGTTTTACATACTGTGTGTATTCAAGATTAGTTTCATTCAGCAAATGTAAATTAGAAGTTTCTATATTTGTCATTTAAGCCTTCACATCACTGTTTTAAAGAACTTTTTAGCACAAGAAATCATTAGCGTTTTTTAAAAATTGGCAAATTTAACTCCCAGGTTTGTGTTTCTAAGTATTTAGACTATGCCCTATGGGTGCAGAAGAAAGAATACGAGGCTATGAGTCAGCGGACCTAGACCTAAGGCCCTGACCCTCCTTAGCACAGTTGGTTGGCGCTGCAATTGCAAGAGTTACTCTGGGGCTCAATAAGTTCAATTTCCTCATCTGTAAAATTAAGATCAAATTATTTCACATTTAAATAACAATCAGCAGTTTTCAGGGTGCTCTGTTATGTTGCCTCTCCTTTGAGGTTCACAAGAAACCTGATGACAGCCCTAGTTGGTTTGGCTCAGTGGATAGAGCGTTGGCAGGAAGAAGGAAGGTCCCGGGTTTGATTCCCGTCAAGGGTGCGTATCGTGGATGCAGGCTCTATCCCAGCTTGGGTCAGTGCCTGTGCTGGAGGCAACAAATTCCCATTTCTCACATCAATGATTCTCTCTTCCCCACACCCTTCCACTTTCTCTAAAAATCAATGGGGAAAAAAATATCCTCAGGTGAGGATTAACAAAATAAAAACAAAAACAAAAACCTGATGGGCGGGAAAAGCTCAGTGCTCCC
This sequence comes from Myotis nattereri, assembly GCF_964212035.1. NCBI lineage: Eukaryota > Metazoa > Chordata > Mammalia > Chiroptera > Vespertilionidae > Myotis > Myotis nattereri. The sequence continues at coordinate 102,631,888 of NC_138080.1, forward strand.
TTTTATCAGTTTTCTGAGATCTGCTGGTTCACTTGAGACACTCCCAAACCTGGAGAATATAAACACAATCCCACAGTTCTCCACATTCCGAGCGGCTCTGGAAGAATGCCCTTAAAGAATGACAATCCCAATAGCTGAGTGATTAAATAAGCCATTTACAGAAGAAGTCAGAGGTTTTTAAAAGGCTAAAATTAAAAGAAAGCAAATAAAAGTTCATCTGCTCGTCCAAAGAATGTTTTGCACATAGTTGTAAAACTGAGTATTCACCAAAATTAGCCAGTAACCAGTTAGCCAGTAACAGTGGTTAGCTTGGAGGGGCCGACATACCTGCGATTTGTGTTATCTTTTTTTTTTAAACAAACATAAACTAGTTTTTATGCTCAACAAGAGTAAGTCACCGGCGGGTTACAGGCGCAGGCCTTTAAAAGCTCTAATTATAACAACGGTGACAACTCCCTGGAGCCCACCGGGATTTCAAGGACACAAGCAGAAAAAGCCCAGAAACCAGTGAGTGCTCCGGCGCAGTTTGACAGCCATGACCACCCGTTCTCGCACGACGGCAGGAGGCTGGGCGCGGGCACCGGTGGCTCCAGTTAAACACTCCCTCCTGCACCGCCCAGGCCTCGAGGAGGAAGTGGGAGAAAAGGGCCGGGGGGAGGCAGGCGTTTGCATGCAAGTATCGGGGGGTGAGGCGGGGGGCCTCCAACCCTGAGCCCCAATGGTCCCTCTGCCCCAACCCGTGCAGGGCACCGGCCGTGGGCGACGGGCTGGGAGCCGGGCCGCTCTGCCAAGGGGCTTCCAGACCGGGCCCGAGGCGCTCTCCCAACCCAGGGAGCCCAAGCCCCGCTTACAGGGTTTCTTGGCATCCTTGATCTTCATGGCGACGGCCTGAGGGGCGAGGGGCAGCCTGGGGTTCGGTGCACGGAGGGTGGTGGTGGTGGTGGCAGCGACTCCGGAGGTGGCTAGGCCCTGCGAGGAGGCCCAGCCAGTTCTTCCCCTTTAGCTGGCCGGGCGGGGCCGGCGGGCGGGCGGGCCGAGGGCGGGACGGAGGCGCTTGAGGCGAGGCCGGCCCAGGGGGTGGCCCCCCAACCCCTGAGTGGGGCGGCCAGGACGGAGCGAGCTGGGGAAGGCCGCCGGTCTCGCCGCTCCGGGGGCCCACCCCCTGCAGCTGCTCCAAACAAAAGGCCTCGGTCCCCCAGCTGCCACCGCTGCACTGAGAAATAGCCCGCCCAGGCTGAGCGCCCACGTGACGCGAGCCCCCCTTCCCCCAGCTGGCGGCCCGGCTGCTGGGGATTGTAGTTCTCTGGGTCGCGAGGCCCTGCTCTTTGGCTGCAGAGGTGTAGATGGACTACAAAGCCCAGGATGCATTGCGGTCTCCCCTTCGAGGCCCCTCCCATTCGGGAGATCGCCTTAGAGTGGTCCCAGAGAGAAGGGGGCGGGGCCTTAATCACGCCAGTGACGAGGCGACCAATGGTGACTGGTGTGGGCGGGCTGCGGAAGTCCGGGTCTTGGGCCTCTGCCCGCCGCGGAAAGAGCAGAAGGGGAAGGAAACTCTGCAGGTATTGTCATGGCTGTTCTAGAAGTTGCAGACTTTCCCTGGAGGCAGAAAAGCTGGCCCTTGTGGCAAGGAAGGCGCAGAATCCAGGGCTAGAGCCACTCTTAAGACAGTCCGTGAAACACATTTACAAAGGAACCCCCGCGGCTTAATAGAGACGCCTCAAATACTGGCGTTGGAGTAATTATGTCGTTAATAATAACGGCAATAGCAGTGATAGGTGGCAGTTGTTGGATGCCTACCATGTCGAAGGCACTCAGCTAAGCGCTTTTGGCGAATTACTTGATTTACTTTAACGACTTTGTGTACTACGGACAATTATTCTTCGTGATGGTGTCTATCACGCATTATGAAGATGGACAGATGTGAGAAGTTAAATGACGTGGGGAGCACATGCTCTCGTCACCATTCCAGGGTCCCCTCAGGGGCCCTGCAGCCCAGCTCCTTGCTTCCAAAGGGGAAATCGATTCCCAGAGAAGAAAATTAGGTGCTCGAGTTCTCATAGGAGAGCCAGGGCACCCCTTTCCCTCTGCCTCCTAGGCTCCGAGTCCTCCAGCTGGAAGGGGAAGGAGCAGCATTGGGGTGTCCTGGCTTTCCCTCCACACCTGTCCCCCACTTGGCTGACCAGGAATTCCGCAGCCAATGGTTTGAGACTTGGCAGTGGAGGCCTGCGCCCTCGTGCCCCTTCCTTGAACAGGATAAGCCCAGGGTTATGAATAAGGCCGGGAGGGGACACACATTACCACATAGGCGGCACCTTCTCAGCGCTGGCACGTGGCAAGGTACTTTCCTTCTTAAACTTTACATTTAATCCTCACCACCACCCTTTGAAATATAATTATTACGAACTCAAACTTGAGTTCACATTTTGGTCCTACAACTTGGTAATAAATTTAGGCAAATGATTTCATCTCTCTGGCTGTCATTGGAAATAATGGCGCTGTTAACGTAAAAAAACCATTGAAACCTGTGAAAGATTTTTGTGAGTTTATTTGAGCCAAACTGTCGACATATGCCGGGAAGCAGAACCTCAACGAATTGCGGTAATGCTCCGGAGAAATGGTGGGTTACATCTGTGTTTATACATTGCAATCAAAGGAAAGGGGTGTAGGTGGATTACATGAAATCCATTGGTGATAAACTAGAAAGGCAGGAGAAAGCAAAGTGGGTGGGGGTGAGGGTGGTGGGGGGGTGGGAGGGGGAACCCCCTGGGGTTGGATAAAAAGTAAAATGATAGACACATACTTAGGTGGGTGCAGGAACAATTAACATGGTAACAATGAAGGAATTTGTGGTATCTGTTCTGGCGCCCAGCACGTTAGGTTGTGCCCCAAGGGGTCCAGAAAAAGGGAAGTTACAAGTTACCCAGACATTTCAAGGATATGTTATTATAGATGCAAAAAGACAGATAGGTTCAGTTAAGGTAAAAAGTTGACCTTATTAGTGAAGATACCAGCCTTAGGTTGTAACTACCCACCATAACTGCTTTAGTTAAAGTCTAATTTCAGACCATCCTTTGTGGTTACTTTAGGTCTCTGATTTGCAAGACCGCCATGCAGGCCTTCCCTGAGCTTGTCAGGCTAGTGTGTGGCCCCTTTTGTCCACAGTGCCAATCACATTTCATGCCATTGAGATGGGGGTTAGATGAAAAAAGGTATATAATGTGCTTAACCCCTAGAGGGCCTGGGAGCGCGATCATGCTCCTGTCTTTCGCCAAAAGTGCCGGGAGCGCTATCGCGCTCCTCCTGCAGTGTCACTATCAGATGCTAGCAGTTCACTCAGCAAAAATGCCTTGGCAATTTTAGCATAGTTCCTAGGATATTAGTTGGCACTCAAAGGGTTAATGCATTGCCTGGCATATTGTCACCATGGTATGGATAAGTAAGTGCCATCTAGGTTTATTATTGCATTGTTGTTGTTAACCTTAAGACAAGAAAGAAAGCTTAAGAATTTATCCTGCTCAGGTTAGTATTTAGGATGAGACCCTAGGTCTCATTGGTGCTTTGTGCTTCCTTACCGTTTGTTGTTTGATCCCAGGTTTCACATTTGTTGTTTGGAAATATGTGTGTGCGTTTTTTTAAATTTAGATTTTTAAAATAGAAACGTCATTCAGACCTCCCAGATAATGTGACCTGGTAACGTAGAGCTCTGAGTGGTAGACTTAACCTTGTTTACCTTCTTGTCACTTCTTCCCACACAGAACCCTACATGTTCTCAAATGATCTTGTTTTCCCACAATTTTATTGGGTGAGAGTCATGATTTCTAATTTGACATGGCTTCAAAGAGTGTTCACTATTCTATCTATATGATCTACCCACTGATTCTGTAAGTCTTGTGTGCACACCCTGTTCTCTATCAACATGTATCTTTTGGTTGTTTTCCTGTCTCTTAAAAAAAATATATATATATATATATATATATATATATATATATATATATACCTGTGAATATATATATTGCTTGATTTCAGAGAGGAAGGGAGAGGGAAAGAGAGGTAGAAACATCAATGGTAAGAATCAGTGATTGGTTACCTCCTGCATGCCCCCAAACTTGGGACCAAGCCCGCAACCCAGGCATGTGCCCCTGACCAGGAATTGAACTGTGACCTCCTGGTTCATAGGTTGATGCTCAACCACTGAGCCATGCCAGCTGGGCAATTCCTGCCTCTTTTTGATAGCATTAGCTATCAAATGGGAAGTGATACTGTACCTTATGATAGGCTGGCTATGGTCTACGGGGAAGGAGAGCTAGAAATAAGAAGCTATCGGAATTTGGGTGAGTTTTGGAAATACAGTCTTGTTTCTGTGGCCACAAAGATAAGCGCATACATGAATGACTTAGCTAAAGGTAGCTTAAAAGTTAGGTTTACACCTGTGATGTTATATGCCAGAAAAACAGTGAATTTCACATAGTGAGAATTCTCATTGTAGATCAGCCATGGAATTTCTGTGTGACCTTGGGAAAGTTCCTTTCTCCTCTCTGGGCTTCAAATTACCCATCTGTACAATGAAATGATTGCCTCAGATTTCTTCCATCTCTGCTTTTTGAGGTTCTCTTTTTCAGGAGCAATATGAGATGTGGCCAATTATGTTTTCCTTTACATTTTTTCCAGTGTTATTAAGACGGAGAGGTCACCCTGCTTTAGTTTCTGGCCAGACTCTTTCTTCTACAGCCCCTGTCGGCTGTCAGCCCCAGTCCCTCCCTCCAGCACTGTCTGGTTGATTACATTTTCTCTCTTCTCTAGTATGTTCTCAAACCCTTCCTGGCAGAGTGTGGGAGCTGGGAAGAGCATCTTGTCTCAATATTTATTGTCTACCAGACACAGTAAATCCATCCCATCTTGCAAAGTGATAGAGTGCCGCGACCTGCACGGCTAGGGTTCAGGATCTGAAGGAGGGGCCAACGCACAAATGAAAATACTATATAAGAAATTATGAATTTAGAAGGCATGGGGAGCCAGGTGGAGACCTCTCTCTTGGAGAGGCACACTGAAACCTGGCCTTATCCACTTTTTATTCAGTTTTAGATACACATCTTGCCCTCAGTAAAGCACGGCAAACAGGTAGCAGACAGACCATCTCTAAGGTCAATAAAGATCAGTAAAGATCAGTGAGGTGCAGTAATCATTTACTTTGAGGCTATTAGGTGAGGAAACTGCTTTGAGCCACTGCTATTTCAACATGAACAATGGTGCTTGGTGTTAGCCCTGCTAACGCTCAAGGGCCATTGGCCTTCCGCGTTCCTTGGTGCACTCTCAAATAGTATTGACAGTGGGTGGCTTCCTGCAATAGAGGATTCCTGACACAATCTCATTTTGCTTTTACTGAGTAGGTATCCATGGAGAAAGGTGGTACATTGGACCTAATGATGACTATGAGGTCTCCTGGCATGAATTAAACACACACACACACACACACACACAGCTTCAAAGCTCAGACAAAGCTTGTAAAAATAGATTCTGTCTCTAGATGGTCAAGAACGTGCTATAATCAGTCCTTGGATCCACACACTCAAACAAGCATCCCACTGTGGGAAAGTATCATTAGTATGAGTATCATTGGGATCATTGTTGTATCATCATCATCACCACTACCACCATCACCACCATCATGATAGTGGGAGCACAATTTCATCCAACAAATATCAATTGAGCTTTAACTATGTTCTAGGCATGCTGGGGGGAAGAGAGGTGAAAAAGAGAGAAACAGAAATCAAGTTACCAAATCGGTGAACAAGAGGAGTGTGATGAGTGATGTGAAGGAAGTAATCAGGGTGATGTGCTAGAAGGTGCCGGGAGTTGCGGGAGAGGAGGAGGCTCTGTTTTAGTTTGGATGGTCAGAGAAGGCTTCTCAGAGGAGGTGGTGTAGGAGCTGAGATCCATGCAGGTTGCTGGGAAAGGCAGAGGTGTGACTAGTACTGGAGGTGAGGTTTGAGAGGCGGGCATGTTGGTTCTTGAGGGCCACTGGAAGATTTTAAGTAGAGGAGTGACATGATCTGTGATTTTAAAGGGCTGCTCTGGCAGCTCTGTGGAGCATGGGTGGATTGGCGAGGTGCCATGACTTGGAAAAGGAAAGACTAGTTGCCTCAGGCTCCTCCCTCACCTTCCCAGCACAGGCAATCAGTTGCCAAGTCCGAGGGGCGCTGGGAGCTGTGTGGGGGCTTGAACCAGGGTAGTGACAGTAGAGAAGTGCTTGGATCAAGAACTTCATTGAACAGCCCTGGTCCATGTGGCTCAGTTGGTTGAGTGTCATCCCATGCACCAAAAGGTCGCTGTTTCCATTCCCGACAGGGCACATATTGGGGTTGTGGGCTCCATCCCCATAAGGGGCTTGCAGGAGGCAGCTGATAGATGTTTCTCTTTCACATGGATGTTTCGCTCTCTCTTTCTCCTTCTCACTCTCCCTTCCTCTCTCTCAAAAGTAAAAACAAAACAAAACATATTTTAAAAATGTCATTTGACAAATGAGCTCCTACAGCGTGCCAGGCATTTTTCTAGGATTAGGGAGCCAGAGAAGAATAGGACAAATCCCCCACCCTCCTAGGGCTAACATCCCAGATGGGACAGAGACAGACAAGTGGACAGACGTATACTGTGTTACTTTAGATAGTACAAAGAGATGGCATGTATTTAGATAGTGTAAATGCTGTGAAGATGATACAGCAGGAGAGGGGGATCAGGAGTGACAAAGCCATTTGAGGTAGAGGTGGTCAAGGATGAATTAGATGAGATGGATGTGGGGAGGGAAAAGGAGGCAGGAAGAAGAGGTTCTGGGGTTTGGCTTGAGCTTTGGGGTCAATGGTAGAGCCACGTCCCAAGCAGCAGGAGCACGGGGAGTACACCAGTGGGACATTAGGGCTCTGCCTTGGCCTTGTTGCTCTCCAGGGCCATGCTGTCCTCAGATTGGTGATGCAATCCATGCTCTGTCATAGGAGCCAGCTTGTGTGAGCAGTTGACAGTTTGCATCTGAGAGGCCCCCAGCTTGGTTGTTGCATACTTCCACCCTGCCCAGGAATGGGTCCTCCCAGACATTTCCTTATGTGGCCAGGAAGAGAGCCTCTCTTCAGAGCTGTGTTCTGCCTGCTGACCCCCACTTCCTGGCACTTTAACCTCAACAAGCCCATCCCTCCCACCCTCCCTCCCCGCCCCCCTCCTCTTCCTCTCATCCCTCTTCTCTTGCCTAAAGGCCCTGCCCAGCTGGTGGTACCAGCATCCACCCACTCACCCAAAGAAAAGTTGGGAGTCATCCTGGACTCCTCTCACGCCCTCACAGCCCACATCCAGGCCACCAAGGCCTTTTGCTGTTACCTCATGTCTGGTCCTTCCTGTCCAACCTCATTGCTCTCACCTGAGCACTAGCCTCTGAATCTCACATTTATATTCATAAAGGCCCTTTTTGCCTCTTAGCTGGCTTTTCCCCATCACCCTCCTTATCGATGCCAGAGTGAGTTTTCTTAAAAGAAATTCAAACTATTATTTCCAGGGCTTAGATCCATGCCTCTCCCTCACATTGTCTTCAGGATTAAATTCCAGCTTTTAGTTTAGGATATAAGAGTCATCATGAGTGGCCACTGTGAACTTATTTAGCTGCATCTCTTGCATCTACATACCCTTCATTATATGCTCTAATAAGACAAAAACTGCTTATAGCAAGCTGAGAGCAAGCTGTGCCTGATGACTTCACCCCCTTTACACGAGTAAGGCTCCCTTCTTGAGTTCCCATTGAACTCCTAGTCATACCTTAAAACCCAACCCAGAAATTATCTTCTCCAGAAAGACTTCTTTCCCTCTATGTTATTTCTGGTCCTTGTACATGCTTCTTTGCCACTCATCGCACACTAATGTTGTGGTCTGTTTACTTGCTGGTCCCCTTCAATACAAGATAAGTTTTTTGAAACTAGCATTGTGACTTACTCTGATTGGTGTCGGGTCTGGCCCAAAATGGTGGCTCACAAATAATTAAATTGGATGCCTTTGGACCTAAGTCCTTCAGAAGCAACCTGGAAATTATCATCCTTCTAGAAGCTTACAGCAACCAATAATTATTGACAACAAAGGCAGTTTAGTTGGTGCTTTATGGGGGTAATATTTAAGAGAGCTTGACCTGGGAGCCTGCTGGAGGCTAGGAACAGTAGTTAGCATAATGAATGCGAGAAGTTCATCAGAGGCTGATGGACATCTTCAGCAGGGCTGAAGATCTGCATATTAGTACCTGCTGCCAAACAGCTGAGGGCAGTTCCCCTAACCAAGTGGTTCTCAACCTTCCTAATGCCACGACCCTTTAATACAGTTCCTCATGTTGTGGTGACCCCCAATTTCATTGTTACAAATTGAACATAATTAAAGCATGGTGATTAATCACAAAACCAATATGTAATTATATATGTGTTTTCCGATGGTCTTAGGAGACCCCTGTGAAAGGGTCGTTTGACCCCCAAAGGGGTCGCGACCCACAGGTTGAGAACCGCTGCCCTAACCTGAAAATCCTTTATTGTTTACCAAACCTTACGTTTGATACGTATATCTGCTTTGCTAAAGGGAAAAATGTGTTAATAAAAATCCGTGGGTCCAGAGATTCAGGGAGTCACCCCACTAGAGGGTGAAGCCTCCTTCTGGTTCCCCCAAATACCTTCCAACTTTATGTTTCTTGTCTAGTTTCTCTTCATTTATGCACAGCCCTTCTCCAGATTCCTGAACCCTTGCTGCGAAAAGACTGTGCAGGAGCCATCATGTATTTCCTAATGCCATGTTTCACCAGGGGCAGCTCGAATTACAGCTGCCTCTTCTTGGGCCTGGGACACCCCCAAGAGTGTATTTATCAGGGCTTTGACCAGGTTAGAGCAGAGTGAGATAGTTTCCCTCTGTAGAGGCTGGGAGTGAGAAGTAGAAAACTCTGGCTGTTTTATATACTCTCTAAAATTTGCCTCAACCCCCCAAATTTCCCTTTTTAGTTGCATCCTCTCCTTTGCATTTTACAGATTGGCCAGATCCTCACGTTCATTATGGAATATTTCCTACTTTTCACATTACAGGAGACAACCTTCTAGCACCCACAAGGGTCCCCTTTCCACGAGCTTCTAGTAGCATTTCCCTCACTTTTCCTTTAAGTTACCCTCTCGGCTCTTTAGACTTTCACTAACTTGCTCTTGGAGGCCTCCCTGCCTTCTGTCTGCTGGTCAAACACAGGATGATTGTGATATTGTGATTTGGGCGTTGGAATAGGGAGCAGAATTCTAAGGCTGCCACATGTTTCAGTTTCTGTTATAGCAGCAACCCTCGTCCAATACCAAACTCTGTTCCAGTTATCTATTGCTGTGTAATGTTTTAAAATAAGCAAAGGCCAGAATGGAGTCACTTTTGCTAAGCCACCTCACCCAACCAAAACTTAATAACCAACCTAATTGTAGCTTCAGCCTCTTCCAGGAGTGGGATTTTAAACCAATTAGCCTGGAATTTCCTGCTCTACATGGGTGAGATAACTCACGTGCAAGGCCCCTGACATTCTCTTCCCCAAAAGAAGATGACCTAGCCTAAAAAATAGCTCTTTCTTTTATTCATTCATTCATTTTTAAAATCTTTGCTAATGACTTTCCTGCCACACCCTCTATTATCATCGTAATTAGCTTATTAATATTAATAACAGGAGGAGAACAAAGGGGAGGCTGGACATTTAAGCATGGTCACCTGGGCAGCTTCACCAGGAAGCTACAGCTTCATGCTCCCAGGGACCCACCAGTCCATTCCCTGCAGATCACTGGGGGAGGGGATCGAACAAAAGGGGAGATGGGCACATGAGCAGCGAAGCCGGGTCGACACAGGAGAGGAGCTTGTCTCAGTCTAGCCTGGGAAGCTATGGATTTGGCGAGGGTTGGACCCCATCAGAAGCCAATGATAGAGTTAGTTTGAAAAAGCTCCTAGAGACATATGTAATACTCTTTGTAATACTTTAAGCAATAAAACAAAATTAAAAAAAATTAAATTAAAAAAAAAAGAAAAAAAAAGAAAAAGCTCCTGGTTAAAATTTCCCGGCGAGGTTTCCTCTTTCTTGGGCTCTTGCTCTTGCTTGCCCTTGTTCTACACTTGCTCTCTCGTGCTCCGTGACCCGCACTCGCCGTGTGCTCACCTGTTCTCCATTGTCATCTGGCCTTAAGCAGCCGCATGGCCCATGCCCATGCAGACCCCACACCCACCTGGGACCTGCAGCTGGGAACACAAGCTGGACTGGACTGGACTTTCCTAGGGAGCAGAAATTCTGGGCAGTGGCGTTAACTGTGGCTCTGATGAGGTCAAGATTGGACTCCTTCCATGGTGAGACGGACAGAGACGGGACCCCCCTTAATTTTACATCATCAGTAAATCTTTCCACAAAACCCCATCCTCCCGTGGGGGGCCTCAGGAAATGATTTTCCTTGCAGCACCTCAAGAACTCCACTTTCACCAACAACGCTTGTGCTTCAAAAGACCTTCCAGTGTGTACAGCCCCTTGGAGCACCCTTTGCGTTGTTAGATGGGATGCTGTCCAAGTCATGAATCACTTAATAAAGCCAATTAGTAGATCTTCACATTTACTTGGTTGAATTTTGCTCTTTAGCGGCTATAAATCACCCCAAATACGTGGCTTGGAGCAAGAATAGTTTTATTTTGTGGCTCATGGTCTGTAGGCTTGACAAGGCTCATTTAGCCAGTCCTCATTCAGAGTGCCTCATGAAATGGCCGTTGTTTGGCTGGGGCCACAATCATTTGAAGGTCAGCTTAGACTCCGCCAGTGTAATCCCTCCTCTGGGGATGCATGGCAGACTGAGCTGGTTGCCTAAGAGCCACGCTGAGAGGCCATGGGCACCTTCCGAGTCAAAGTGGAGCTGGGATTGCTGTGCTGGACCCTAGGCACGATGGTTAACCAGAGCAAGCCCCCAAGCTGCAGCGAGGTCAGAGAGCAGGGGCACCTGGTTCCTGGTGGCTTTCCCAGCTCAAGTCCGGACTGTGCTTCGTTTCCGAAATCCCTCTGCATTCTCAGCATAAGCTCCTCTTTTTCCTGGAGTTGTCCGGGAGAGATTTCTCTTCCTGGCACATGCAACGTGTCACCCTGACCAGGACCCGGGAAGGATCTGTGTTCTTCTCAAGGAGTGGTAGGAAGAAGTGAGCATGTAGTGCAGGGCCACTGACTCTTGCGTTCATTTATTTATACCCATTATTATTGTTTTAAAAAAATATATTCGTATTGATTTCAAAGAGGAAGGGAGAGGGAGTGAGAGATGGAAACATCAATGATGAGAGAGAATCATTGATCGGCTGCCTCCTGCACACCCCCAACTGGGGATTGAGCCCACAACCTGGGCATGTGCCCTTGACCAGAATTGAACCTGGGACCCTTCAGTCTGCAGGCCGACGTTCTATCCACTGAGCCCAACCAGCTAGGGCTATATCCATGATTAAGTCTCCCTTGAACTTCTGTTAGGTGTCAACTTCTGTTAGGCACGGGGTACAATGTTGACTGGGCTCAAGATTGAGTGAGAATCACCCAGAGCCAAGTTCAGATTTCTTTGCCAGTTAGTGGTTGTGTGAAGTCCTCACTTAACTGGGGGTTCCCTTTTCTCACCTGGGAAATGGGCCTCACTTTGTGGAGTTGGGTGTGAAGACTAAATGATGTGTATGTGTAGCTCATATAGCACATGGGAAGCCCTTAAATATTTGAGTTTTTCTTTTCCCTTGTTCTCTTACATCACAGTTGACTTTTGGGGCTGGATAAGTCTTTGTGTGGAAGGCTGTCCTGGGTACTGTGGGATGTTTAGCAATATCTTTGGCCTCTGCCCACAAGATGGTAGTAACACTCGCCACATGGGCCCCAGGGGTGGAGACAGGGTGGGGGAAATTGCTCCCATCTGCAAACCACCACTTTAGATAAAAGCCAAAGGCCCAACATCCACCTCTGCCTTTGATTTCCCAATCTGTCTGATCCCCTTTCACTGGTTTTTTTTGTCCAAAACTCAATGGCATCAGGAGGAAAGTAGACACCGATACCAAGGTGGTAGCGCTGGCGTTCCAGAAAGGAAAATCTGCATGACACCCTCCCTCCCTCCTTCCTTCTCCGGGAGCCAAGTCCTGTCCTGCCTCTTTAATTGGCTCCAGTGACTTCAGCATGAGGCAGGTCTGTTGACCCACCATAGCGCTGGTATGAAAAACAGGCTTGGCCAGATCTGACAGTGCAGAGAAATTGGAGCCTTTCCTCCTCGCTGCTCACCCCAGCCCCAGCTCGGGCCATGGCTTTGGTGACTCACAGCTGGAACATACTTGACATGGCCTGAGGGAGAGGAAAGGGATTCTGTTTCCAGCAGTTGCTTCAGGATTTCTCAACAGGGGGCCCTGGGCAAAGCAATCTGATTGTGTAGAAACTGAATTTGCATGGCACGACTGATTTATCCAGAGATTGTGTTGCATAACTATAAAAACATCTTCTACACTTGATGTAAGTTTGAGTCAGTTGTTTATGATAAATATCATATTGATGATGATGATGGCTTCATTTGGGGTGAGGGCTTTTCCTTTTTGGTTTTTTATTGATTTCAGAGTGGAAGAGAGAGGGAGAGATTAGAAACATCAATGACGAGAGAGGATCATTGATCAGTTACCTCCTGCACGCCCCATAGTGGGGATGGAGCCTGAAACCTGGGCATATGCCCTGACCTGGAATTGAACGTGACCTCCTGGTTCATAGGTCAACGCTCAACCTCTGAGCAATGCCTGTCGGGCAATGAGGGCTTTTTCTTGACGTTCTCCTGTTTAAGCCTGTGGACCAGGACTGGCCTGGCTCTCTGATGTCTGTCTCCCCTCATTCTCCCTTGATCATTCACCGGCCTTCTGCTGTTTTCTTAGACGCTAAGGTCCCTCAGGGCCTTTGCACCTGGGTGGAGGGGATGAGCAAAATCACTGTGTCTGTGACGTCAGTGTTGAAAGTATTTAGTACTGTTTCCCATTGACCATCAAAGTGACCCAGAGGTGTACTTTATGATAAACAGACTTGGACATAAAAAGCTACCTGCTCTGGATTGATACTACGAGGCATTATTCAGAATGTGATAAACAGATTCCTTTCCTTTAGAGCAGTGGTTCTCAACCTTCCTAATGCTGCGACCCTTTAATACAGTTCCTCATGTTGTGGTCACCCCCAATTTCATTGTTACAAATTGAACATAATTAAAGCATAGTGATTAATCACAAAAACATTATGTAATTATATATGTGTTTTCTGATGGTCTTAGGTGACCCCTGTGAAAGGGTCGTTCAACCCCCAAAGGGGTCGCGACCTACAGGTTGAGAACCGCTGCTTTAGAGCAACTGCTAGAAAACACATTGGGGGCTTTGGAGGCAGGCAGACCTGGGTTCCAATCCTTGCCTTCACGGACTGCCCTCGGAACCTTGGGCAGGTTCTGAGTCTCCGTCTTATCTATGAAATGGAAATAATAAAATCATAGACTTTTAAAATATCCCTATGAATAGAGGATACTTCATAAATGGTAGCTAGTTTTTATCATAATATGGTTTATACCAATAATTTAAACCAAAATTTGATTTTTTAAAGAAATCACTAACCTGTACAGGAGCATCTATCCTATATAATAAAAGCCTAATATGCTAAGTGTCCAGTTGTTCAGTTGGCCGTTCAACCAATCAAAGCATAATATGCTAATGATATGCTAAGGCTGCTCAACTGCTTGCTATGATGTGCACTGACCACCAGGGGGCAGACGTTCCGACTGGTAGGTTAGCTTGATGCTGGGGCCCAGCCGATTGGGACTGAGTGAGATGGGACAGACACGCCCTGGAGCCCTCCCGCAGTCCCTTCCCGGCTGGCCAACCTCCTGCGTCCCTCCCCGGTCCTGATTGTGCACCAGTGGGGTCCCCTGGCCTGGCCTGCGCCCTCTCACAATCTGGAACCCCTTGGGGGATGTTGGAGAGCCAGTTTCGGCCCGATCCCTCAGGCCAGGCTGAGGGGCCCCACTGGTGCACAAATTCGTGCACTGGGCCTCTAGTATTACATAAACTGAGGCCAGCCAAGAAGCGAGTTGTGTAAACTGGTCCCTTGGAAGCAGCTCCTTCTCCGTGATCCCCCTGAGTGCCTCAAGATAACCCCACCGCCTCCAGTCCCCTTTCCCCTGAAAGCAGTGTCTTTGGGACTGACAGCCTGCAAGATTCTGGGAGCTCACAGGAGGCCAGGCCCCTTGGTACACCACGTGTCTCCTTTCTCTTTGCCTCTGGTTTCAATAGGAGGGTGTCATGTTAGTGGGTGAGGAAGAAGTGAGAGGAGGGAAAAAGGAAAAATTTGAACTTAAATCCAAGTCTGATCCAGTTCTCATCGGAGCCCCAGAAACCACCTTCCTCTTTTGGGCAGGACAGACAGAATGACAATCAAACCATCACTGGGCTTTGGGCTGTGGGTGTTGGGAAGGGGTCTGTGCATTTTGCTTGCCCCATATTCATTCACTCCCTTTAAACATAACCTGACTTTTCTTTGGGAAACCACCCTTCTTCTGCTCTCGGCCCCAGTCCACATCCAGGTCAGCATGCAGCCAATCAGCACATTCCATTCCTCTGGCCACAATGATTGATTCAAGGATGGCAATATAATCCCAAACTAGACCAGTGAGGCTGATATTTGGCATTTTTATTGGCCTCCTTTCCCCACTAGAGCCGCTAAGCTCCGGAGATGTAAACCGGCTTCTTCTGCTTCAGACCTCTAGGGGGCGCTTAGCGAAGAGTGAAGCCAAGGAGATAGAGACCCCACGCTCCCATTGTCATTTTGAGTGTCTCCCCCCCCCTCCCCCCCCACCTCCCTCCCGCCCCGCTCCTTTCCTCGGTTCTTTCTTTTCTTTTCTTTTTTTTTTTTAATTAAATCTTTATTGTTCAGATTATTACATTTGTTCCTCTTTTTCCCCCCCATAACTCCCCTCCTCCCAGTTCCCGCCCCACCCTCCGCCCTCACTCCCCACCCACTGTCCTCATCCATAGGTGCACGATTTTTGTCCAGTCTCTTCCCGCATCTCCCACACCCCTTTACCCCCCAAGAATAGTCAGTCCATTCCCTTTCTATGTCCCTGATTCCATTATAATCACCAGTTCATTCTGTTCATCGGATTATTTATTCACTTGATTCTTAGATTCACTTGTTGATAGATGCATATTTGTTGTTCATAATTTTTTTCCTTATCTGTGAAGCTCTTTATCTGACCTTCAATTCTGAATGATAGCTTTGCTGGATAAAGTAATCTTGGTTGTAGGTTCTTGGTATTCATCACTTTGAATATTTCTTGCCACTCCCTTCTGGCCTGCAAAGTTTCTGTTGAGAAATCAGCTGACAGTCGTATGGGTACTCCCTTGTAGGTAACTGAGTTTCTTTCTCTTGCTGTTTTTAAGATTCTCTCTTTCTTTTCTTAAATCAAATTGATTTTGTTTTCTAACACTGGAAATCAAGAGATTCTCGAGCAATAGATCTTTGTATTGGAGCGAGAGGAGGAGGCAGCCAGGATGCGAGGGGTCTGGGAGCCGTGTCCTGGCGGAAACCTTTAGGGGGACCAGCAGTGTTCCCCCTTTCAGGAGGGCTGTGGCCGGGCAGCCAGTCTCGCCTCGTCTGGTCTGGTTCGGTGTGCTCTCGGGGCAGAGCGAGAGCAAAGAGCGGTGGTTATGGAGGAACAGATGGTAAGGATAGTTCCAATAGTAATTGCTGTGAAAAGTCCTAGGATGGGAGTGAGAGCCCTGTGACTAGAGCTGTCTGATTCCAGGAGATTCCAAGAGGCTGGACAGGCCTTTCCAGGAGGGGGTGTCGGGGGGGCAGATTTGCACGGACTTGGAGCTCCCGGCTGTTTTGAGAGTTTCGGATTGGATGCAAGAGTTTTAAAAATATCATTGACCTGCGATACCTTGAACGGCAAGCTGGAACTCTTATCTCACGAAGTTTGAAGGATAAATTTCGCGGACAAAGGGTTTTGAGCAAAAGTGTGGCAATTGATTGTAAGCGTATACAAGCTCCCATGCAGGGAGGGGTTCCCACATGAAAACGGAGAGCCCGTGAGTGTCTTTGTCTCGGGGTGTATAGATGCTGGCAGCTTCTTTGTTCGTTCTCCCCACTTTCTAATCGTCCCCCGTGCTTTTCCCAATTGGCCCCGTCCCCCATCCCCCTGCGTGGCATCGGTTTCAAAGTTTCCAAGCTCACCGGTGCCGCCCGCCCTTCTTCCCCTTCGCTTGTAACATTCCTGTAACAGTCTGGCGGCTTGGAGGTGTCGCTGCCAGTCACGCATGCGTTCCTCTCCCGTGGGCCCCCCTTTCCCTGCCTGCTTCTCCTGTCTCTAAAATCCTCGCAGTGGGAACCCCCTGCGCATCCCCCATTGGAAGTTGGGTTCATGCAGGCCCTTCTAACCAGGTAACTTCTCCGGGCTACACGTAGATTTTATCTGTGCAGTTCCTCTTCTGCAGACCTTGGGGTGGCTAGTGGCGGCCTCTACCAGGGGTGGGCAAACTTTTTGACTCGAGGGCCACAATGGGTTCTTAAACTGGACCGGAGGGCCGGAACAAAAGCATGGATGGAGTGTTTGTGTGAACTAATATAAATTCAAAGTAAACATCATTACATAAAAGGGTACGGTCTTTTTTTTTTTTTTTTTAGTTTTATTCATTTCAAACGCCGGCCGTAGTTTGCCCACGGCTGCTCTAGACCCTTGGCGTTCCTCATGCTCTGAGGCCACAGGCTCCCCAGATGCCCAGGGCTGGGGAGCTGAGGGGTGAGCTCTGCCCCCTCCCCTCACCCACAAGCCCACTGGGAGCGCTCACTTGCTGCATTGCCACCTCTGGCACAGAGGTGTGGGCACCGCCTCCCGCCTCCCGTGATGGCCTTCCTGAGGGTAGATGCTAGCGAGTGCTGTGGCCACGCTTCCTCCTGCTTCCATTTCCCAGGGTTGCGCCCCACCCCCATGTCCCAGTTCTTCAGAGAGGCCTGTCCTCTCGATTATATTATCTGCCGTTGTCTTTCTTGGTTTTGCTGGTTGACACACAGTCAAAGGTTAAAGGTTAAGCTCCAGGAGAACAAGCACTTGGCCCTGACCGTCCTGGGGGCGGGGTCTCAGTGCCAAGGCCTCACCTGGCAGGTAGCAGAGGTTCCGGAGATGCCGGTGGAAGGACTGAACTGAGGAGGAAGTTTAATCAGGCATCCAGGTGCCCACGAGTCTCCTCTGAACGGAGGGGCTTCCTCCCCCTGACTCCACGGCAGCCGGTCCGGGACCAGGCCTGCCTTGCCCGGCAGACCCAGGCCATCGGCGTCTTGGCTCCCATGTCTGGGAACTCTGTTCCTACTTCGTTGTCCGAAAAACCAATTTTTTCACTAACTCCGCCGCATACTTAACCCAAACTTCATACATGCAGCAATCTTTCCCCCAGGGAGTGTGAAGGTCAGGAATAAAATAAAACACAGCACAGAGCAGGGCTGACCTATGGTATCACAAGAGCGTTCGTTTATTTCAGTGACATCAGAATATGACAGTCTGTTGGGGAAAGCACATTTTTTTTATTCATACTGGGGAAGTGGCACTATAACATTGTTTTAAAAACATCTTAATACGTTTCCTCTAAGAACCTGTAGTTGAGTTAGAGAAATAAGCTTTGCCAAATGCCCATTTCTATCTTCCTTGGTCCTGGCCAGCTGGCACCTCTCATCAGCTTTTCCCAGTGCTCCGTCGGCATCGTCTAAGCCAGCATGGAAACGTGGGCAAGTGCACCAGCCCACAGTGCCCAGCCTCCTGCCGTCGCGTGCCCCGGAGCTGGCTGGGGGGAGGGCGGGGTGCGCTCCTGACACCTAGCAGCTGTCCCCGGGCTGTCTCTGGCCTCACTCTGCCTGGGTGCCCACTGGGGAGGCACCTGCTCTATTCCTGCCTCTGGGGTTAAGTTGCCAGATGACCCTGGTCTCAGATCTGGACGCTCCGCTCTCTGATTCTCGGTTTTCCCACCCCCCTGGGGCCCCGGGGGCTCCTTCAGCTCTGCTGTCGGGGACACTCTGAGTTTTGAGGGGCAGGCCTGTTGACACTAGACTCTGCTCCTGGCAAAGGCAGCGGTGACTGCGGAGCCTCTGGGTTCATCCGGTGGTAGATTTGTCTGCGGTGAAGGGCAAGGTTAGCGCCCCTGTCCGGCAGCGCTGGGCTCCCCTGGGGGATTTTCTCCTTCGCTGGCCCTGGGGGATCTCCCCTCCTTCCCTCGCCCCTCTCCTCCTTGTCCTCCTCGCTCTGATGTGTCAGACTGGAGTTCCTGCCTATGAGACTGGAAAGGCAAAGCCGGCTTCACAGAGGACCTATGGGCACATCAACAATAGCAACAACAACAGTAACAATAACCACAGCGTCTTACATGCAAGGTTTTTTAGTTTACACTTTACAAGAGCTTTTAAGTCCATCATCGCATCAGTCACGCGAGGGCCCCTCAGAGTAGACAGGAGGAGGACCCTCCCTTCCTTTTCCCTGAGTCCTGCGGAGGGGCAGACAGGGCCAGGGCGCCCTCTTCCGCAACCTCTGCCTCGCAAACACTGACCCCAGCAAACACTGACCCATTAAGCGTGAACATTTCCCAACCGAACTCTTCCTGCCCCGTGGGGCTCCCTGTTCTGAGAATTTGGTTGCTGAAATAGGAGAATTTTAATCTCCCCGTGTTAGAAAAGCTTCATTTGGGGGTGGATTTTTTTAGTGGCCTTGCATTTGGCACTTGGTAAAGTCAGGGCTTCCGAAATTGAGAGGAAGGCTCACAATCCTTCCCCTCCCCCACCAGCCCCCCTGAGAGAAAGAACCTGGTCCTTCTGGCTGGTGGGTGATTGGGGGCTGGACGCGGGTTTGGACCCAGGGGTGACGGGCAGAGAGAGGCCTGGACTCCTGGGGAGGCAGAGGGAGCCCACAGCCCCCGAGAGTCCTTCCAGAGGACAGGGGCCCGGCGGGCTGAGCGGGTTGGTGCCACCTGCCTGTGCTCCTCCATCTTCCCTCCGCTCCTTCCTCCCTTCTGGACGCTCCGGGCCTTCGGTCCACCATCGGTCCTCTCAGACCCCCTAGGCTTATCCGTGGGCCCTCAGCGCGGGGGTCCACGCTCTCCCTGCCCCTACAGGGGAGGCTCCCGGGGACGGGGACGGAGGGCTGGGGGACGGGAGGTGGGCAGTTGGTGTGAGGGGCCCAGCCCGAGGGTGGCAGGGGCAGCCGAGGTGGAGGAGAGGCAGGGCCCAAAGGCCGCTTTTGCTCACATTCCCGACACGGAAGACGCTCTGTCTAGAGTGACTCTGGGTCCTCGGGAAGCAGAACAAGGAGCGAGCGAGGCAGAGGGGAGCAGGAGAAACAGCAGGAAAGCTCTGCCCTTCTCTGGCCAGGCTGCCGGCTGGGCTTCCAGGGCCCGCATCTCCGTGTCTGTGCCTTTCGGGGAGGCACCGGAGCGTGGAGTCTGCCTCCGGCCGCTCTCACATAGCAGATGGGAGGCCTGCGGCAGGTCCCAGAGGCGGGGAGGCCTCTCCTCATCGGGACCTGGGCTCTGCTGCTCTGCCCTTCCTGGGTGCGGGGTGGGGGGTGGGGGGCAGGAGTTCCGTGGGTAACGGGGGGGGGGGGGGGGGGGAGGGCGGCGCGGTGGCAGCGCCGATGCGCACGGGAAATGTCCAGACGTGCAAGGGGGTCTCTGTCACCATGTGGGTGCCTGGATGGCCCCGTTAAGGCCTGTGCCCCAGAGCAAGAGCCTCCAAGAACGTCCCAGCATCGGACTCTGACCAGGGCTGTGGGCAGGCTTGGCTCCGGCCTTGGCTTCCCGCCCTCCTGGGGTCACAGCCCAAGCTGGACGGAGGAGAGGCACAGCCTGGCCGTCTTCCCTCCCCTCACCCACGGGACTCAGTTCCTGGGGAGGGAAGGGAAGGGAAAGAGCAGCTGTTTTAAATTTTGGCACAACAGGCTCACATAAGCCCGAGTTCAGATAGTTTTGCAATGGAATCCAGGGCCGCTCAGGCAGGAGGAGCGGGGTCCGCAGGGGGGTGGGGGGCACAGAGGAGGCCCGTGCCCCAGGGCTTTGCCTGGAAGAACTGGGCATCTGGGACCTTAACAGCCAGGACTGACCACTGTAGAGAACGAGTCACGTCTCCTCCCCCCTCTCCCCTCATTCCTGAGCTCACAGCCTCTGGTTTCTGCTGACACCCTCCTGTTTCATCGGCATAAAAAGTTCCTTCTTCCTCACACAGGCTTTCACTTCTTTATTCTTATCCTTCCGTTTTAAAACATTTTTATTAGTCTTTTCTCTTAAAACTTTTAACAGCTGTTTATAAAAACACGACAAATCCACAACACAAGACAACTCAGTCACAATAGCTCACTATATGGTACATATACGCGGACGGTGTGATATATTTATATAATAAAAGATGAAAATAGTCACTTTCCATAATAAAAATAAGTTCTATTTTTTGTTTATTTTACAATATACTTAATATTCTCTTCTTCTTTCCTCGCCAGGCCCCCCCGTGGCCGTGCCGGGGCCGCCGAGCTGGAGGGGCGGGCGGAGGCCTAGGCGCAGGGCCGGCAGCCGCACTCTAAGTGTCTCTCCACCTCCTCCACGAAGGAGGAGCCGTCCGTGCACTGGAAGGCGTATTTCCGCCGCTTGCTGCGGGTCGGCAGGCAGCACTGGGGCCCGCAGCCCCCGCGGCACTCCACCACGGGCACCTTGGAGGCTGTGGCACACGACGCGTAACCCTTCTGGCGGCGGATCACCTCTCGGACGACCTCCCCCAGGCACGGGTTTTCTGCAGAGGGCAGCGGGGTAAGGTCAGGGCACTGGTGGGGCAGAGGGCTGGCAGGAACCAGCGCCTGTTCCTGGGCAGCATTCTGAAACTCTGTGGTCTTTAGTCACTCACTCATCTGCCCACCCTGCTCCTCCCGCCCCCCCTCCCCCTGCAGCCATCGCCCACATACTCACCCCCCAGGCATCGTTATCTCGGTGAAACTGCCCTCCGCCTATCTACCCATCCACCCTCGGATCCATTCATCTCCCCACCCACCTGCGTCCCTCCCTTCAAGGAACTTGAGACCAAATTTTATGTGGCAAACAGATAGAATGAGGGCTCGTCCCATGTCCCTGCAAACTGATTGCACCGTCTGCTTAAAGTCAGATGAAATGCCCAGGTTAGAAACAAAACCCAGGGGATTCCACCTAGCAGTTGGGGTTTCTGGCTGCTTTGGAAAGCAGGAGGCCTGGCAAACGGGGCCCACTTCTCTGCATTGTAGTGCTGGCTGGAGCCCAGGGTTTAGATGGGGTGGCTCTAGGTGCCCCGAGCCTGGACACTAATGGTACCTGAGAGGGCTGGCGGGAGCACACAGCACAGGGGCTGCCGTGGGCGGGGGAGGGGCTCTAAGCCTGCAGGAACCCTCTGGACCCTGACCCGCCTCTCCTCTGCACCCCTCCTGCCCTCCCTGCACTGGGAGCACCTCTGCAGCAAGGCCCGAGGCCAGCAATGGACACAGCCTCGGTTTCCTGGTCTGGAAAATGGTGCCCCATGCCCTGTCCTCCCTGCTACTGCACAGGCTGGCAGGAGTCCAGAAAGGGCCTCATGCTCTGCCCAGAGGTTGGGTCTGGGGACTAATGGGAGAGAATGTTAAGCTGGATACAGTTTTGGAAGTGATGGGATTGTCAAAAGGTCCAGAGAGAGACCAGGGGGAACGAGTGTGTGGAAAGTGCAAGGCAGCAGCGACGGGCCATTGGGCTGAAGGAACGGAGCGCTGTCTGTATTGTTCTGGCAATTTTTCTGTTCAATCTGAAGTTATCTCAAATGCACTGATAAATTTTTGATTAAGAGTGGCAGTTCAGCTGGGTATAAAATGTGAGTCCTCTACTGTCAGGAGTGTGGTGAGGGAGGGGAACTCTCTTTCTCTGCAGGTTCTGACCTAAACGGTCTCCGGTGGGGGCCTGAGACTGCACTTCTACCACCTCCCAGATAAGTCAGTGTGCTGGTTAGACGTCTACACCTTGTGTGGCTAAGTTAGGGATTCGTTTTGAAAGCGGGCATTTCAAGGCGTCAGAAAGAAGGAAGAGTAGAAAGGAGATGGACAGAAGAGAAGTGGGAGGAGAGGGGAGAGGCTAAAGGGAGAGGAAAGAGGGTAGAAGGCAGGGGGGGGAGAAGGGAGAAAGAAGGGAATGGAAAGAGGGGAAAGGAGTGAGGTGAGGAGAGGGAAATCAGGACGGGGGAGAAGGGAGAGAATAGAAGGGAAAAGGTATAGCAGAGGACAGAGATGGGAGGAGGAAGAGAAAGGATATGAAAGAGGGAAGAAGAAAGAGTAGAAATAAGAGGTGAGACAGGAGAGTGGATGATAGATGGGAGAGGAGAATGGAAAGAGAGGCAGGAAGAGTCGACAGGTAGGGCCAAGGGAGAGAGGGAAGCGGGGAGAGGAAAGAACAGAAAGGGAGAGGAAGGAGGATTGAAGAAATATGGGAGGGGAGACTAGAGAGAGGAGAGGGTGTAGGCTAGGGCCGT
The DNA here is from genome assembly GCF_964212035.1 of Myotis nattereri. Lineage (NCBI taxonomy): Eukaryota > Metazoa > Chordata > Mammalia > Chiroptera > Vespertilionidae > Myotis > Myotis nattereri. Next base: position 102,654,452 of record NC_138080.1, read on the forward strand.
GATTGGCAAACTGTGGCTCGCGAGCCACATGCGGCTCTTTGGCCCCTTCAGTGTGGCTCTTCCACAAAATACCACGTGCGGGCGCGCACGTACAGTGCAGTTGAAACTTCGTGGCCCATGTGCAGAAGTTGGTATTTTGTGGAAGAGCCACATTCAAGGGGCCAAAGAGCCGCACGTGGCTCACGAGCCACGGTTTGCCGAGCCGCAGTTTGCCGACCACTGGGCTAGAGGGAACGGAAAGGGAAGAGAAGCGGGGGGGGGGGGGGTAGGTTAGAGGGGACAGAGAGATGGGCGAGAAGAGGGAGAGGGTGGGTCATGCAGCCTCCAGGTGGCACACAGCAGGCTACCTTGTTCGCAGTGCTCCCCTCCGAAGCCAGGCTGGCACAGGCAGTAGGGCTCCCCTCGGTCTGAGACGTGGCACTGCCCGTGGTGGCATTTGAAGGCTGAGCAGGCGCTGGCAGAGTCGTTTTTGTGGTCACACAAGGCCCCGCTGTAGCCCTCGGCACACTTGCACACGTAGGAGGGCCCGGTCCTCACACACTTGCCATGGTTGCAGCTGTGGGCAGACGAGAGGGTGAGAGGGGAACCGGGGCGTGGGTGCTGCGGGAGGCGTCTTCCTCCGCCTCCGGGCTCAGATGCAGACCCAGCTCCATGGGACCATCTCCATCCCACGCTCCACCTCCGGCCGGCCCCGTGGCCGCGCTCAGTCATTCCGCAGACGCTCTGCGGTGTCCTAGGGGCATTATCCAGTGTCCACGCGGCTGCGGCCACCACGTGGCCGGCTCAGAACTCACGGGTGCGAGCAGCAGTCACTGCTGGGGAGCGTCTCGGCTTTCTCTAGGCATGTCAACTGCCTGCAACCCTCACTGCTCATATGTGATTGCCGTGGGCACCACCAGGCACAGCCACTCCTGCTGGTGCCAAGCAGCCAGCATCGCGCTGGGTATGTACTAAGTCCCCCTCCTGCTGCTCCTGTGCGGTGGGTCGCCTTCTCCATGTGGCACAGGGGCAGGAACGGGTGCCCAGTTTATGTTCTAATATGGGCAGCGCTGTCTCTGCTGGGGTGACGGTGAGAGCCGGGGTCCCCTGCAGACGACTCAGAGCCACACACCGCAGAGCTACGCAGAGCCCCCGGCCCTCGTTGCCAATTTACGCCGCCCCTTCCCAGCCGGCCAGCCAGCCCAACCACTGGTCTTGGCTCTGGTGTTATTTTTGGCTGATTCAGATTTCTTAGCACTGAGACTCTGGGTCTCTCAGTTTAACACCAGGCAGGGCGCACAGTAGGCCCTCTGAATACTGTGGGGTGAATGCGAACGATTAAGCCGTGAATGTGATTCGGCTGTGGGTATGCACACCGGGTCTTGCACGGGTACCAGCTGAGGAGGCAGCTGAGTCTGGGCTGAAAGTCCCTCCTCCCACTGGCCCAGCCCAGAGGGTGCCCGTCTGCCCAAAGGGGCACCTGTCTGACTCGCAGGGAGGCAGGTAGGGGCGTGCTGCGGCCTGGCACCCGATGCCTCGGAGCGGGGCCTCCTGGACACGTGTAAGCTCTGGACTCCTTGCAGTCACACCGATGCAGGTCCTGCCTACAGTTTAACCACAACCCCTCCAGCTGCCATCAGGGCCACTTCTCAGGTGGGCGGGGCGGGGGGCACTGACCTGTGGCCCAGGCAGGGGTCCAGGGCCTCCTGGTCGCACAGCGGGCCGGTCCAGCCGGGGTGGCACTCGCAGACCACGCTGTCCTTCTCCACCGCGCGGCACAGGCCGTGCTTGCACACCGTGCAGGACTTGCAGCCGGGTGAGACCCCCAGGGACTGCGGCGGGAGCGCCTTGAAGTCCTGCAGCTCGTTGTTGATGCGCACCTCGTGGATGCAGCCGTGGAAGCCGCCCAGCGGCCGGTCCGCCCCCTGGCGCAGGGCGGAGAGGCCCGTGGAGGTCGGGATGCCTGTGGGAGCGATGCCAGGACAGCGGCCTGAGACCCTCCCCCCCTGCCCAGCCCTCCCCTTAGAGCGAGAGCGCGCTCTTTCCATGTCCCTGCTAAGCGTTCGCAGCCCTGGCCGCTGCCGTGCCAATGGAGGGAATGGGCCAACGCCCGGGATCCTGTCCACTCAAGGACATGTGCCCATTGTCCTGCACTGTGACTCAAAAACGGGAAATGTTGCCATTATTTACATATAGGAAATATCCCGTAAAAGTCCATTTTTCAGGCTCCTCTAGAGAAACAAAATGTGGCCAGCCACTGCCACGCGGCCACCCCGGTCCGATGGGGGACCACGCCCAGGCAGGGTGCCCACCTCCCCCGCTGTCCCCATCAGGCCTCTGCTGTGTGACAGCCCCCACCTCCCCGGGACACCGCAGGGGAGCGGGAGCAGGAGCTGGGGAGAGAAGACTGGGAGTGGGGTAGGGGTGCGGGGGGAGGGGTGCAGCCTGGATCTGTGGAACTTTGGGATCTTCATTGGGAGAGATGCTCTGGGCCCGGGCTCTCCCTGGACCACTCCAGCCTCCACAGCGGGGCTCCCTGGGGGCCCTCTGTGTTGAACAAGCAGTTCTGGTGACTGTTTTGCACACCTTCCTTTCAGAACTACCAGCCCAGGGCTGCCAGGCTGGGGCGGGGTCGGGGGGGCACTTCTCTTTAATCTCAAACAGGTTCTTCCACGTACATCAGCTGAGCCTCGCAGTGTCCCACGAGGTGGCAGAGCACAGGGAACGTGACCTGAAGTCCAGGGATCGCAGGGTATGGAGACCCTGTCTTCTTCTCCACATCCCCCCACCCAACTACTTGTGGTTCTCAGAAGGAGCCCTGCGCTCTCTCCTCTCCGTTTCCCCTCCCCCCCCCCCCGCCCCCCATGCCCTGGCTAACTATTCACCCTTTAGGGATCAGCTTGGTTGTCACTTCCTCCAGGAAGCCTGCCCTGATTGGCTTTGCAGTGGGTGCCTACATGAGCACAGGGGAGCCCCAGCCAGAGGGCCCGAGTGCAGGTGCCCGAGCACAGAGGGCAGGTGAGAGGTGGAAGTGGTGGGGGTGGCAGGGGAGGGGCTTTACCTCCAAGGTAGAGGGGGCTGTTGATGCCCACTGCTGGCTGCTTCTGGAGCTTTCCCAGGCTCTTGGGGGCTCCTTTATCCACCACCAGGTTCAGGGTCTGGTTCAGCATCACCAGCTCCACGCTGTGAAACTGCCCGTCGTTCACCGTCTCCACGCTGGGCAGGAGAGGAGGAGAGAGGTTGGCCACGTGCCTTCCACAGCGGGCACTGGGCTCCGAACTTGACTGCCATTACTTGCACTTCATTTTACTTTTTATTTGCAAATAACTTCAAGCTTACCAGTATATGTTGCAGAATAGCCCTGTTTGCTTTATCATTTTTTTCTCTCTCTCCATCTCCACACACACGAATACACACACACACACACACACACACACAGTTTTTCTGAACTCTTTAAGATGAGTTACATTCCCGTGCGGCTAAGGACAGGGATGTTCTCTTCCGTAGCACATGGATGCCACACGTTATCTAACCAGCCTGTATTCTAGGTTGTCATTGGACCCTGTAAAGCCTTCTATAACATTTTTTCCTTCCAGTACAAGACCCAGCCCAGTATCTGCAGTCTCTCTGCATTTCACAGAGCTGAGCCAGCTCCACCTCAGACGCCCCCATCGCTGCCTGCTGCACACCGCGGGGACCAGGGTGTGCGTCACACACGCTCCTCCACTCGCTCGTTTCTCCCTCAGGTGTCAGTGGGGATGCCAGGCCAGCCTCGTTCTGAGGAACGCTGCACACAGAGTTGTGTGAGGTGTATCTTCTAGGACACGAGCAACAACGACCTCGGAGGTGAAGTGTCACTAGCTCGTCTCTGCCCCACCTCAGTCTGCCTCCTCCGCCTCCATCTCTGCTTTATTGTTTAGAGCTGTGGGCCGTGGCCTTCGAAGTAAAACGTCAGCGGAAGCGTGGCTCTGCTGCAAAGGCAGAGGAAGAGTGGGGAAACCCCGCCGGTAATCCGCCTGCCGTGAGCTCCGAAAGAAAGGCCTGCACTGTGGTTGGAGCCCACAGTCAGCCCCCTGGGAGACAGACGCTCAGGGGTTTGGGGAGGGAGGGCTCTGAGTCTTCCCCCTGATCCGCTGGCCCAGAGGTGGAGGCCACGGGAGGGGCCGCTGGTATAGAGCCCGCTGGGTGGCCCGCTGCGTCACACATGAGAACAGGCGCTGAGCAGAGCGGCCTGTCCAGTTCGCCTTTGCTTCTAACAACAACGCTGGGCAGGTGTTGAGCCCTTAAGAGGGGCCGCGCATGCTACTCAGTGCTAAGCACCTGACCTCTGCTCTCCACGTGGGAGGCGCCATGCTGCCTCCATTCTAGAAATAACAGACTTAGGTGACCCCGCCACTGTCTTGAAGTGCGAGCGGTAGAGGCCGGACTTACATCCAAGCCCCCAGCCCCCAGCCGCAGGCCCCTGTGCCCCTGGGGACGAATCGTCGTTTCAGGGGCTGGGCTCGCTCACCTGGGTGCTGAGTTGTGACCACGAGGTGGCGACAGTGTCACAGGAAGAAAGGGCTGGGATTTTAGTCAACAGCCTGCACTGCACACTGCTCCCCCCGCACCCCCCACTGCTGGACCAGGGTGCCGTGGACGCTGTCTGTCTGTCTCTGCCTCGCCCTCTGTGCCCCAGCACCGGGGAGGGCAGGCTTGGGGGGGGGAACCTGAGCTGGGTTTGAAGCCCAGCTCTCCCACTGACTGACTTGTGTGCCTCTGGGCCAAGGACTTCCTCCGAGCCCGGGTTTCTCATCCTTGAGACGGGAGTGCTGCTGCCCGCGGGGCTTGTGGTGCGGAACCAATGAGACGAAGGCCTTGGCAAGGGTCGGGGCTGTGGCCATGACTCGGGGAGCATGCGCGGCAGGCCAGATAGCGCTCTCACCTGCTGCTTTAAAACGGCCAGCATTTACACACAGGCCTCACACAGAAACCTGGATTTCTAGCTTCTCTTGAGAATCTGCATCCCCACACGGCAGCCTCTGCTGGAGCCGAGGTCAGCGGTCCCAAGGCTGGTACCCTTGAGGCTACCACAGTCCCCACCACTCCCTACTGCATACCAGCCCACGCTCCCCAAGTCTGTCAGCTTAGCCCCTTGGCCTTCTGGGTAGGAAATAATGCCTGAAGCCCCTCTGACAAGTCTGGGGACGGACTTATCCCCATTCTGGGCCAGGGCGGGGCTCAGGCGGGCTCTTCTGTGTGTTGGGCCTGGAATAGAGCCTCAGGGGCCCCCTCCCCTCCTGCGACTGCTGCTGGCAGAGGAGCACGGCCAGGCACCTGCACCAAGGAGGCCTGCGACTTCACAGATGTCACTGAAGACGGAGCCACATTTAAAAAGCAAGCAGACTTAAAGCTGATGTAAAGCAGCGTGTTCAGCAACAGTACGGCCAAGCACCGGTCGTGTAAAAACCAGGGCGACCGGGAAGGACGGACGCTCGGGGCCGACTGTCCTTCAGAGCCGTCCGAAGGTCACCTTGGGAGCAGGCCTGTCCCTGGAGCTCTGGAGCATCCGCCCCCTGAGTTGCATGCTAATCTCCCCGTTTTCTTTCTTAAACTAATAAAAGATTAGGGTGACATTTTGAAAAGGGCATCTCATTAAGCAGCCTTGTCCCCGTGGGAGCGGACCCTGCGGTAGCTGGCTGGCCATTTATCTTATGGAAATGAGGTGCCATCTCCCGGGCCTTCCTCTCCTGCGTCTTCCTCCAGCACCTTTATCCCCCAGCCCCTCCTTTCCTGGGAGGGAAGGTGTGCATGTGTTGGGAGGGGGGCAGCGAGAAGAGGCAGCGGAGTCTCCCTGGCCATCGCCTCCCAGGGCGGACGCAGGCGGGCGGGTGCGCGGTCGAGGGTCTGGGGTCCTACCTGTACACGGTGGTCGGCGGGGAGCTCAGGCTGTCGTAGACCAGCCGCACGTGGCCCTGGTACAGCTCCAGTGCCAGGGGGTCGTTGTCCCCCTTGTAGAGGAGGATGCCGTTGTCCTTGTCCGTGGCCACCTGGGCAGAGGGATGCGGTTAGGCTCCCCCGGGCCTGCCCTCCCGGCCCACCTCCCGGAGACGGCTTCCGGGTGGCATCTCTGAGCGACCCCAGCATTCACGTCCCCCTTTCCTCCCTGTCTGGACTGTGAACCCCCAAGGGAAGGCCTGTGCTTACACCCCAGCAAACGCTGATTCAGCTCATCACACACCCGTGGAGCCATCACAGTATGCTCATACCCACCCACCCTCCCAGCCGTCAGCAGCCCTGAGCTCTGGTCTAGTGCTCCCACTGGTACATGGTTGCACCCAGCCCGGCCCCTGGCTGCCTTAAGTGTGATGCTAGTTATAAACTAAATGCTAACAGTCACTATTGATTCCGTTTCTTACGGACCAGGCGCTGTGCTGAGTGTCACCTGGGGAGTTTTAAAAACATCAGTGTCTGCGCTTCACCCCAAACCACTAACACGAGTCCGGGGGGTGGGGCCCTGCAAGGGCCATCTGAGAAACTCCGGGCGAGCCTAACGTGCTGCCCAGGCTGACAACCATCGGCTCCAGAGGGCACCCCATCAGGCCCGCTGCAGGGGGGTTCTCTGCCTGCAGCTCCCACCGCCTGGCACACACAGCCTGGAGGACTGGGCTGTGCAGCAGGTGGCCTGATAGACATCTGGGTGTCCAGGTACTAGACTGCACCCCTCTTCATCCTGCCCTGTCGGCCCCTCACCTTTCTGCCCTTCTCCAGGCAAACTCCTAGTCCTCCTTCCGATCTCAGCTTCCTTATCACTGCCTCTGGGGAGCCCTCCCGGATTCTTCCCAGCAGCCAGGATCCCCGCCCCGCCATGTGCTCCCACAACACCAGGGCTGTCACTGTCACTCTCCTTGTCATCCTGCTCGGACAACGGGCTTGCCCGTCTCGTCCACTATTGAACGCCCATTGCCCAGCACAGTGCTTGGTGCGTAACAGCTGAATGAGTATTTCCTAGACCAGTGCTTCTCAACCTTCTGGCCCTTTAAATACAGTTCCTCATGTTGTGACCCAACCATAAAATTATTTTCGTTGCTACTTCATAATTGTAATGTTGCTACGGTTATGAATTGTAATGTAAATATCTGATATGCAGGATGGTCTTAGGCGACCCCTGTGAAAGGGTCGTTTGCCAAAGGGGTCGCGACCCACAGGTTGAGAACCGCTGTCCTAGAGGAAGGCGTGAATGAGGCTGGAAGTGGGGCTGCTGGAGCGTGGGAGCTGGTCAGCAGCTGGCACAGACCCCAGAGCTGCGTGCGGCCTTGATGCTGCCGCAGGGGGCAGGGCTGCATGGCCTGGGGCCTCCCCGCTGTCCTCAGAGCAAGCAGAGCTGGGCGTGGGGGGGGGGGGGGCGGAGGGCGCACCTGCAGGGAGATGTTGGCCTGGGGCCGGACCTTGGCGGAGGCCAGTTCCACGTAGGAGTCCTTGCCCACGAAGTTGACGGTGATGAGCTTCTCGCAGCGCGGGCCGGCAAAGCCCGGGGGGCAGCGGCAGGCGGGCTCCTGCTGCACCACGATGCACTGCGCCCCGTTCTGGCACTCGTACTGGTCGCAGGGGCTGGTCTGCAGCAGGACCATGGGCGGCGGGTGCTCGCAGAGGAGCCCGCTGGGGGAGGGAGACAGGTGTTCGGCCAGAGCCCGAGCAGAGAGGGGTGCGCGATGGGGTCCCTGCTCGACGCTCACTGGGGCGGGTCCCTTTCCTTCTCTAGGTCCCAGGCCGCCATCAGATGGGACCATGCCCCAGCCTGACATGGGCTGGGCCTCAGGTCCAACCCCCGCGTGGCTGCCCGTGTGGCTTTTCTCCCCTTCTGCACACGGGGCTGACAGCATCTGCCCTGGGCCTTGGAGGGGCTGAGGACCTTGGGGGGATACAGGTGCCGCGGAGACCCAGGGCCGGGGCGTGGCCCTCCCCCAGCCCCAGCCCCTGCCCGACACCTGGCCCAGGCGGGCTCCTTCCCCGGGCTCCTCCATACCTGAAGCCCTGGGGGCAGAGGCACGTGTAGCCATTGACCGCGTCCACGCACTGGGCCCCGTGGCGGCACCTGTGGGCCGCGCAGTCATCGTTGTCCACCTCGCAGAGCTTCCCACTGTAGCCGGGGAGACACTCGCACCTGGACACAGACAGCGAGGCTGTTCCACGCCGCCAGCGCCCACGGCCGCAGGGACAGCCCCGCCGCTGCGGCTGCGGACAGTCTGAGCGCACTCCCCTCCCGACCCAGCACACGGGCACCAGGGCCAGCCTCGCGGAGCCACGGAGGCAGACGCCGTGAGGCTGTGCACAGGGCAGGGGACCCCGTCCCCCCGTGATCTCCGCTGCCTCAGCGGGTCTCTCCTGCACCAGCTCCGGGAAGGGGACATGGTGAGAGGGGAGAGCGAGCCTCTGCCGCAGACCCCAGGAGCCCGCCTGACCTGAATCCTTTGTCCAGCGAGATGCACTTGGCCTCGTGCTGGCAGAGGTTCAGCCCTGGCACGCAGTGGTCCAGCACCTCGTCGCACAGCTCACCTGTCGGGGGCAGAGCACGCAGGCCTCAGGGGCCGTGGGCTTCGGCCGGCATTTGCTCTCCTGGAGCGTCCTTGCTCCTGGCCCTGCTTGGTTTCTCCAGTGACAACAGGAGATTCCGGATCTCTCCCGGGCGGTCACAGCACCACCATTTGGCTGTTTCTCCCTAACCTTGGGCTACGCTTATTTATTTGTTTTTTCCCTCCACACTGTTTATTGAGCGCCTCCTCTAGGGCAGGCACTGTGCCAGGTGGCAGGGACACGGCAGTGAGGGGTCCTGTCCCCCATGGCTCAGGTCTGCAAACACGCAGGCAAGGACGACCCAGAGGTGTGAGCAGGACGACAGGCGAGCTCCAGGGAGGCCCAGCAGCTTCCTGGTGGGTGGATGTGGCTTAGAGCACAGTCCACCTGCTACAGGCAAGCCAGCCCCTCGGATGACCTCAGAGGAGCCGCTAGGAAAGGCATCTGAAGGCCTGGTCTCTGGATACATCCCTTTGACGTTCACAGCACCATGAAGTGCCTGACGGGTCATAAATGCCCAGGATGGCTTCACCACTCATGGTACATGTAGCCGTCCTCACTAGGGCTATTAACATGGGAAATGAAGGTGCTATTGGGGTGCTGTGGTGGGGAGAGTACCAGTAATCATCCCGTGGAATAGCCTCTGGCGGGAGCCCCCGCTTTTCCCTACTGGGTGAGGTTCTGTCTCTGTGGCCCCACGAGGTGTCAGCTTGTGTCCTATTCTCTATATTCTCCCTCTCTCTCTCTCTCTCTCTCTCTCTCTCTCTCTCTCTCTCTCTCTCCCCCCCCCCCCCCCCACCTCCATGATGAATTCTTGTGAGAAGAAGCTCTGTCTTGCTCACTTTTGCATCCCCGGCTCCTAGCAGTATCTGGAAAGTGTAGATTTCCAGAGAAGGCTGACCAGACCTGAACACAGCACCAACAATGCGCGGGCCTCTCTGCTAGCCTCGAACCCCCCTGCTCTCCAGGCTCCCAAGGGAGGGGAGGCCACCAACTGAATGAGCAGACAGCTGGGAGGGCTCTGGAAACCTGTTCCAGAGTGGGAAGGAGCTAGTAGTTTGTGGGGATGGAAGGACAAACAAAGAGATGGGGCCTTGGGGAAGCCCCTCGTGGGGTTTTAGGGGTTCAAGCCTCTGTCTATGGGGGAAGGAGGAGGGGTCCCTGGAAAAAGCTAAGAAAACGGTGCGCTCAGTGCATGAGGTTCGCCCCCCCCCCCCCCCCCCCCCGCCATGCACCAATCCCCACTCAGGCATCAGGCCTTACCTGTGTAGTTAGGCGGGCAGACACACACGTAGTTGTTGATCCCATCCACACAGGTGGCGTTGTTCTCACAGTCATTGTCCTCACAATCGTCTGGGTTGATCTCACATCGCTGCCCCTCAAAGCCCAGCGGGCAGGAGCAACTTTGGGGATGGGTGGGGTAGGTAGGGGGGGAGTGGGGTGGGTTGAGTGGCAGAGAAGACAGTTGGGGGGTATAATTAGTCAGGTTTCTCTCTGGATGGAGTTTCAAGGCAGAAAATCAACAAGGAGACAGTGGCCTTAAATGACACACTAGATCAGATGGATTTCATTGCTATCTTCAGAGCATTTCACCCCAAAGCAGCAGAACATACATTCTTTTCAAGTGCACATGGAACGTTTTCTAGGATAGACCACATGTTAGGACACAAAACAAGTCTCAGCAAATTTAAGAAGATTGAAATCATATCAAGCATCTTCTCTGACCATAATGCTATGAAACTTGAAATTGATCACAAGAAGAAAACTGGAAAACACTCAAAGACATGGATGCTAAATAACGTGTTACTAAACAATTACTGGGTTAACCATGAGATCAAGGAAGAAATCAAAAGATACCTGGAAACAAATGAAAATGAGAACGCAACAACCCAAAATCTGTGGGACACAGAGAAAGCAGTCCTAAGAGGGACATTCATAGCATTACAAGAGAAAGCTCAAATAAACAATCTAACTTTACACTTAAAGGAACGTGAAAAAGAACAATAAACAAAGCCCACAGTGAGTAGAAGGAAGTAATAAAGATCAGAGCAAAAATAAATGAAATAGAGTCTAAAAAAAAATAAAGAAGATCAATGAAGCAAAGAGCTGGTTCTTTGAAAAGATAAACAAGATTGACAAACCTTTAAATAGACTCATCAAGAAAAAGAGAGAGAGGACTCAAATAAATAAAATCAGAAGTGAAAGAAGAGAAGCAACAAACTGATACCAAAGAAATACAAAGGATTGTAAGAAAATATTATGAATGACAAATTGGACAATCTGGAAGAAATGGATAAATTCCTAGGAACATACAACCTTCCAAAACGAATTCAGGAAGAATCAGAGAATCTGTATCCAGTGGTTCTCAACCTTCTGGCCCTTTAAATACAGTTCCTCATGTTGTGACCCAACCATAAAATTATTTTCGTTGCTACTTCATAACTGTCATGTTGCTACTGTTATGAATCATAATGTAAATATCTGATATGCAGGATGGTCTTAGGCGACCCCTGTGAAAGGGTCGTTCTACTGCCAAAGGGGTTGTGACCCACAGGTTGAGAACCGCTGGACAGATTGCAACTAGTGAAACTGAAGCAGCAATAAAAAACTCCCAACAAACAAAAGCCCTGGACAGGATGGCTTTTCAGGAGGATTTTACCCAACATTCAAATAAGAACCAACACCTCACCTTCTCAAACTATTCCAAAAAAATTCAAAGACTCCTAAGCTCATTTTACGAGGCCAGCATTATCCTAATTCCAAAACCAGATAAAGACACGACAAAGAAAGAAAATTATAGGCCAATATCCCTGGTGAACATAGATGCAAAATCCTCAACAAGATATTAGCAAACCAAATCCAGCATACATTAAAAAGATCATGCACCATCATCAAGTGGAATTTATTCCAAGGATGCAAGGTTGGTATAATACCCATAAAACAATAAACATGACATACCACATAAACAAACTGAAGGTTAAAAAACTCATGATCATATCAATAGATGCAGAAAAAGCATTTAATAAAATCCATCACTCATTTATGATAAAACCCTCAGCAAAGTCGGAATAGAGGAACATATGTCAACAAAATAAAAGCCATTTATACCAAACCCACAGCCGACGTCATGCTCCAGGGGCAAAAACCACAGGCATTTCTTAAGATCGGGGAACAAGAGAGGGATGTCTGTGTTCACCACTCTTATTCAACACAGTACTGGAAGCCCTAGCCACAGCAATCAGACAAGAAGAAATAAAAGGCACCCAAATTAGAAAGGAGAAGTAAAACTGTCAATATTTGATACAGTTGCATACAGTGGCCTCTACAGACAATATCATGTATGGGGTTTTCTATATATATAATATCATGTCATGTAGGACCCATGTATATAGATTACCCCCCAAAACTACCAGAACTGATAAATGAATTCAGTAAAGCAGCAGGATACAAAACCAATATCCAGAAATCAGTTGCATTCTTATACACCAACTAGAGGCCTGTTGTATGAAAAGATTTGTGCAATAGGCTTTCCCTTCCCCTGGCTGCCAGCACCGGTTTCCCCCTGGCACCCGGGACCCAGGCCTTTGCTCCGGCTGGAGCCGCCTTCAGCGCCTTTGCTGCTCCGCTTTGTGCCTACGTGTGCAAATTAACTGCCATCTTTGCTGGCAGTTAATTTGCATATCTCACTGATTAGCCAATGGGAGGCGTAGCGAACATACGGTCAATTACCCTGTTTGTCTATTATTCAATTAGAAAATGAACTATTGGGCAGGAGAAACAAAAGAAAAACAAATGGGACTACAGAGTTTTTGCACAGCAAAGGAAACCGTCAATAAAATGAGAGATAACCCAATGAATGGGAGAACATATTCACCAATGATACATCTGATAAGGGGTTAATCTCCAAAATTTATTAAGAACATATAAATCTCAACACCAAAAAAACCTAACAATCCAATGAAAAAATGCACAAAAGATCTGAATAGATACTTCAAAGAGGATATACAGATGGCCAGTGGACATATGAAAAGACGCTCAATGTCACTAATCATCAAAGAAATGTAAATTAAAGTCACAATGAGATACCACTCCCTCCGCTGGGTGGGCAGAGCCAGGCTTTCCTCCTCCAGGTGTGTTTCCTGGCGGGGGCCCAGCGGATGCCATTGGGAGACTTCTGTGGCTTCTCCGGCCCTGCTCTCAGGAGAGGGTGCGGGTGTCCGGCCTGCTCCAGGCAGGAAAACAAACTCTGCCTTGCTTTTCATTTTTCAAGACTCAGAGTTTGATGGGGCGGGCTGGCAGGTGGACGTGTGGGCGGGCTGGGTGCCTGGGGAGGCGAACTGGAGCCCAGAACCTGACTTCCTTCACAGACCACACAGCAGCCTGGGCCAGAGTGCCTTTGAAAATCAATCGTTTGCAACCTGAGCTCTAGGACGTCTGCAGAGAGCTTGGCATCGGGCGCCCCCTCCTGTACCGCCCAACCCACTCGCTCTCTGGTGGGGGGTGGGGGGCAAACGAGCCAATTCTCACCGGCCTGCTTTTGCCAGGGCCCTGGGCTGGGAAACCGGGCATCTGGGAGGGCAGGAAGCAGGAGGGGCCCACGCTTGGCAGGGGTCTAGCAGGGCCTCTCCTGGGACAGGGGTGAGAAGAACTTACATGGCTTCTATCCCTTCCTTGTTTTAAAAACTGTAGTGGGCATTCAATGTTATATCAGTTAGTGAGTCCACATTTATGCATCGTACGATGCGATCACCACACCAAATCTAGTAACCACGTGTCAGTGCAAAGTCATCGAATAGTATTGACTATTTTCCCCCTCACCTTTTTCACCCCACCCCTTCCCCCACCCCCACCATCGGTTTGTTCTTTGTGTCTATGAGCCTGTTTTTGTTTTGTTTGTTCATTTTTGATTTTTAAAAATTCCACATATAAGTGAAATCATATGGCATTTGTCTTCCTCTGTCTGACTTGTTTCAGTTAGCATAATGCCCTCTGGGTCCACCCCCGCTGTTGGGAATTGTAGGGTTTTGTTCTTATTTATCTAATATCCAGTTGTATACATCTCCTTATTCCATTCAGCTGCCCCCTTCTTCCTGAGCTCTGAACGCAGGGACAAGAGGTGGGGCTGGAAGACTCAGGAACGAGAGTCAGGACACATGCCCCAGAGCAGATCAATCTCCATGACTCAGTTTCCTCATCTTTTAAGTGGGGCCAGTATCTGGGAGGATTTAGAACACACTTGACCGGCCAGTATCTGGCACACGTGAGCATGTAATCAATGGCACCTACTATTAATGTTATTTTTATGCCCCAGAATATAGAGTGGTGGCATCACCAGGCGGGTGGCTCTTTGAGCCATCACTGCCCCCCACCCCGCCCCCCGCTTTCTGACCTTAGTTAGCAACTGCAAACCCCCGAGGCCTGGCTGCATCTGCGTCCCTGTACTAGTGCTTACTAACCGTACAACCTCCTCCCTCTGATGCTTCAATTTCCTGATCTGTACGGAGGGTAACACAGGAAGAGCCTGGCAACCACCCCCACAAAGGGCTCGGCCCAGCATGGGCACATGGACCCTCAGTGCCAGCTCTGCCCCTGCAGCCGGCAGGAGCCCGGGGGAGGGCAGGCCGAGGGTGAGCTGTTACCTGAAGCCGTCCTTGTGGCTCTCGCTCAGGTGGCAGGTGCCGCCGTGCTGGCAGGGGTTCTGGACGCAGGTGTTGATGGGCGTGGCGCAGTCTTTGCCCTGCGGGGAAGGGGGAGAAGCACCCAGTTAGGGAGGCTCTCAGGGGCTGCCCTGCACCAGGAGACCCCTGGGAGTTCCCAGCATCCTCTGGGATGGGGCCTGCAGTGTGATCGGAGAAGGCCGCAGGGAGCCCCTGCCGCTGGAGGCTCCCTGGTGAGCAGGGGAGGCAGGCGGAGGATTCAGGAGTCTGGGTCCCCAGAATTCACACGGCTCTCTCTCCTATTCTAAACCCCAGGGCAAGCGCATGGGCTTTGGCTACAGAACAACCTGGATTCACCTTGCAGCTTCGTCTCTTCTCGGTTGGCTGACCTTGACCTTGTAGAAGCCTTTTAACCTCTGTAAGCCTAGCTCATCCAGTTTCTATGAGGCTTAAACCAGACCTTTCTTATAAGAAAGCACTTAACATTGCATAACCCATCTCGCACACAGTAGGCATTCTATACATCCTAGTAGGCGATATTATTATTAGCCTCACGGAGGCTTGAATACAGTCCACAAGGAGGGCGTGGCCAGCAGACCTTGTCCCTGTTAAGTGACAACCCCTGAGATTCATCTCTGATTGGCCTGGACGTGGGCCCAGGTGCTGGCATTTACATTAAAGCTCTGCGGGTGATTCTCATGTGCAGCCTGAGACCTGTGACTGAGTTCTGTGGGGGAGGGGGGGGGTGGTCCTTTGGCACAGGCGCCTCTGGAGGGGACGTTTGAGCTGAGAAGGAGCCACCTGGCCGCAGAAGGGACAGCGGGTCGCAGGCATAAGGAAGGGGCTAAGTGGGCGGCCCACAGCTTGGCCCCCTGGCTCCAGCCTCTTCCCTGGGACCCATGGGCCAGTGCTACACCCCAGTCTTGGCAAACTGTCCCTCGGAGGGCCTATGAGGCCTGGGGAGATGCTCGCTGTGCTGGTTCCTGGGCTGTGGGCACCATGCCAGGCAGGGGTGACCACGGAGCCCTCCCACTGCCACACCACCTGCTCACCATCTGCCTGAAAATCCTCTCCCCTCACTGCTGCCACCAGGGCCTCGAAGAGTGGCCTGGGCTTCCTGCCTGGCCGCCGCTGCCAGCCAGGCGCAGGACTGAGGTGGGTCTCCGGCCTCCACTGTCCCAGCAGCCGGAGCCTCAGGCCGTTCCAGCAGCCCCAGGCTGCCTGCTTCCCTACCTGCCCCGCACGTTTAAAGGGCCAGTCAGGGGTTTCAGGGAGGGGCGGCGAATGCAGGATGCGTGGGATCTGGTTTATCCTAAATCACAGCACATAGGAGCATTTTCAGGGGTCAGTGTGCAATCCCCATTTCCACACGGGTTCAGGGAGCACGTTTCCACTCCGGGCCTCGTGCTAAGTGCTCTGTATTCACCATCGCATGTGATGTTCACAGCAACTGTATGGGGCTGGTACGACTGTGACGACCCCCACTTTTGCCCCTGTGCCAGCCACTCATCCCTCAGACACGGCTGCCGAGTGAGGCAGAGCTGGGTGCACACCCGCTCGGCTGCCACGTGCCTCGAGGAGAGACCTGCCTGGGCCTGGTTCTCACCGTCTATGACAAGGATACCTACCTACAGAGTTGCCGGTGATTAGCAACCACCTATATGCGAGGCACCTGGTGAGGCCTGGCAGCTCCGTAAATAGCCATTCTGATGAGGAGGAGGACTTTTCAGGTGCTGATTGTTCAGAAATGTGTGTGTGTGTGTGTGTGTGTGTGTGTGTGTGTGTGTGTGTTGAACAAATGAGCCATGAAGGGCAAGGCAGGAAAACCTGAGCAGGTCAAGGTGGGCAAGGTGGGGCCCCCCTAGCTCTTGCCTGGACCAGCCTCTCTGCTCTGGGGACTTTCGGAACCCTCGCTGGGGCTGGGGCTGGGGCTGGGGCTGGGACTGGGGCTGGGGGTGTCTCCTCCAGCCCCTTCCTTATGCTGAGCACAGGAATCCAGGAGGCAGAGCTAACACTGACAACACGGCAGCTCAGCCTGCAGGTGGGGTTTCTGTCATAGCGGCCTTGAGGTATAACCACCGTTGTCGGTGCTTGGCAAATGAGCCCGACTCAACTTTCTTCAGCCTCGTTTTGCTCAAATCCACCAGCTCTGTGATGCTCCTTGTCCCCCGCCCTCATCCCCGCCTCCTCCCCTCCCCAAGTGTGTGCCTGTGAAGGACATGGCCAGGGCCCATGGCTTCCTCTGAGGAGAGTGGGAACAGCCACCCCCACTGGAAACCTCTTCCTGGAAGGCTGCCCCGAGATCTTGCTACCCAAAGCATGGTCCCCGGACCAGCAGCAACCGTGGGCCTGAGCCCAGGTCTGACGAGTCAGGGCCTGCACGTTAGTCAGCTCCCCGGGTGACTACGAGACTGTTCGGAGACAGGGAACACCTGTGCATGCAGCTCCCTGGCTGAAAAAGGATCAGCCGGAATATGCATTTTATTTCTCGTCCTTGCTGGCTGCCCTGAGCCTGTCAGTGGGTGGCGTGGTGACCCTAGGCCTTATTTTTTTAAAAAAAGTTATCCCTTTATTGATTAAGATACTACAAATGTGTCCTTATCCCCCCAATCCTGCCCTCACCTTCTTCCCCTGTTGTCCACATCCATCGCTTAGGCTTATATGCATGCATACTCAGAGGGAAGATAGGGGAGGGTGGGGGTGAGGGGGAGAGATCAACCAAAGGCCCTAGGCCTGTTAGTCCCCCACCCTGTGTCCTCCTCCAGGGGCTGGAACCTTCGGGGGCTGGGTGTCCTGAGGGCAGAGCTGGGGTGGGGGTGGGGTCTGGAAATCCCCTTGGAAGGGAAGGTAGGGGAGCGGGTTTAGGGATGCCTCTCCCTGGAGGTCCCTCTGACTGACTGACGTTCCCACGTCTAACTAAGGCAGTGTCACACTTCCTCCTCTCCTCAGTCGCTGTGGAGACCAGGGGGTCCCGGTGGTTGGCATGAGCGTGATGAAACTGGGCAGCCCGACCAGCAGAACAGGCGTGTTAGCAGCAAATGCCACTCTGGGGTGGCCTGTGACACGGAGTCACCCCGGCTGCCCTGGAGGCACAGGCCCTCCTGGGGCAGAGGCCGGCGGGCGGGCGGGCGGGCGTGCTGCCTACCTTGTAGCCGTAGGGGCAGGCGCAGCGGTACAGCTCCACGGGGTCCTGGCTGCAGGTCCCATTGTTCCTGCACGGGCTGGAGAGGCAGGCGTTGCACTTGGCCACAATACTGATGTCCACTGGCCCTGGACAGCAGAACCGCAGGCGGTTGGTGGCGGCCCCTGAGCAGGCTCCGTTATGCCTCCCTTCCCCTGGGCTCCGGCCCCTTCCTCAGCCAGCGGCAGGCGCCCCTCCCCCATCCCAGCCCGCACATCTGCCCAGCCCGAGTCCCATCAATCCAGCCACTGTCCAGGGAGGGAAGGTCACAGTGGGACAGCATTCAGAAGCACCACTGCAGTCACACCAATTACTGTAATTAGCCTGATCCTATTCGGTGCTAATCTGCAAACAATGCACCATAATTAGAAAACCCGTGTGTATCTTTTTTTGTTTCGTTCCGGAAGCTCTGGGCCCAGGCTCCTTTGGAACCTCCCTCCTCCACCCCAAATGCACCCCCCACCCGCAACCCCCATGGAGTGGTCAGTGCCCAGCTATGGAGGATGCAGGGTGGGGCCAAGGAAGCAGAGCCCGTCACGGCGGGAGGAGGAAGACACAGTGGTGAGGACACAGCCACGGTGCTGACAAGGGCGGCTGTGCTTGGGACTCTGGGCTGCAGGGAGAGACACGGTCCCTGCAGAGCTGGGCTGTTGTCAGCTCGGACAGTAACCCCGGATGAGCAGGCCCTACTTCAGTGGTTCTCAACCGTCTGGCCTTTTAAATGCAGTTCCTCATGTTGTGACACAACCATAAAATTATTTTTGTTGCTACTTCATAACTGTCATGTTGCTACTATTATGAATCGTCATGTAAATATCTGATATGCAGGATGGTCTTAGGTGACACCTGTAAAAGGGTCGTTCAGCCGCCAAAGGGGTCGCGACCCACAGGTTGAGAACCGCTGCCCTACTTCATGTTAGGACTTGAAATGAACCCCAGGTAACGGCCATCCATGTGGAGACCGGGTTAAGTCTGAGCCGGTGGGAGAGGGGCTATTTCGGGTTGGTGACCAGATGGCCGGAGTGACAGCCACACCATGGGCGTGGCCCTGGGTTTCCATTAGGACAGAGACTGCCCCAGGGAGACGGTTCCTGAGGACACATGGCAATGTAGAGGGTGGTTAAAGTACCTGGTAAAAAACCAACCAAACAGGCGAAAAACAGTGAGGCTCTACTCGAGGTGAGCAAAGACGTTAATGGACAAGTGTAACACATGTGGGAAGTAAACTTTTGAAAAAAATCAGTTTCTCCAGTAATCAGAGACAAAAGAAATATAAAGAGATATGATGTTTTAGCTATTGAATTAGCAATGATTACAAAATGAGATAAAATAAAGCCAGAAAGTGAAAAGTGCACGCACATGGTGCCCCTGGGGAGTCAGCGGCTTACAGCCCTTTCTGGAAACCAGTGTGGCGACAAGCGTGAAGGTTTTAAACATCAGCATGCACCTGGCTCAGTAATTCCTGCCTCAGAACCTTATCTGCGGACCCACTTTTAAAAAGAGCAAGAACTTAATGCAGCAACAGTGAGGATGAAACTGGAAATACTCTACGGCAGTGGTTCTCAACCTTGGCTACACATTAGAATCACCTGGGAATCTTTTTAAAATCCTGGTTTCTGGGCCTCATCCTCTGGAAATTCTGTTTCTTTGCGACTAATGTTGTGGCCCCACCCCATAACAAAGAAACAGAATTTCCGGAGGATGAAGCCCAGAAATCAGGATTTTAAAAAGATTCCCAGGTGATTCTAATGTGCAGCCAAGGTTGAGAACCACTGCTCTATGGGTTCAAAAGGAGCTGGTGGGGAGGTGAGTTGAGTATTATCCCTGGGGCCCAAGTGAGGCCCGGGTGGATAGTACAGCTGGGGCCCAGGAGAAGCTTGGTTGACAGTACAGCCCGGGGCCCAAGCCTGCATTCTGAAATCAGCAAGGCCGAGCACCCTCCCAGCAGTGGCCGTGAGAAATGGTTTCACCTCGACCAGATTCAGTGTTTTCATTTTTTAAATGAGGGTGATTCTAGTGTGCACCCCACAAAGGTTCTGAGAAAGTAAATACATTAATACATGGAGAGTGAAAATGAAATAAAACAACACGTGAAAAAGAGCTTAATAGTGGGGATAAATGGTGATGGAAAGAAAATAAAGAGAAAGAAAAAGAGAAAGTACTTAACATAATGCCTCCCTCATAATAAGACCCAGCAGTAGTTTGTTATCATGACGATGCAGTCAGTCTGCGTTACAAATTGCTGGGGAAATGCGTGTGCTTTAGGAATGCTGGACGGCAGATGCAGGCCGAAGCGTTTCTCAGCGACGCGGAGGATGGAGAGAAGGCAGGCAGGGAGAAAAGTCAGGGCGGGCCTTGGGGAGAGCATGACAACGGGGCCTGACAGGCGGGCCCACGTCCCTATCAGCCGCTGCGTCTGTGACCCATGGCAGACAGGGCAGTGGCTCCAGGCGTCCCACCTGCTCAGGGCCAGCTCGGACAGGCTGCTGGAGGCAGAGCCGAGCCCGAGAGCGGAAGGCTGGCGGGAGGGGAGGCGTCAGCACCTACCTTTGCACTGGAATCGGTGGGTGGGGGTGGTGAGCAGGAGTCTGTCGGCCATGGGCTCGGGGCTACTGCAGCGGGCGATGCCGGGCTCCTTGTACCCCGCCTTCACCCACTCCGACAGCCAGCGCAGGCTGCAGTCACAGTGCAGCGGGTTGGTGCCCAGCGCCCTGGGGGCAGAGCAGGAAGTCAGGGTCCCCCCACCCAGCTGGGCCCCAGGCTCCGTACCCTTGGCCCTCTGGGAGAGCAGAGTCTTCGGGCTCTGGCCAGACTGGGCGTGTCTGGCATGAGCACCAGTGGCCTCCAGACGGTACCTCCCACCTCTGGAGATGTTTCACCCCCAGCCAAGCCCCTCCCCCTCTGAGGAGTTGTTCTCGCCCACCCCAGGAAGACAGTCCTCCACTGGACCTCAACGACCTCAATCCCGGAGCCGCCAGGAAGCTCCCCTGCCCACCGCCCGGTCCACGGGAGGGCGCTCCCTGCGGAGGAGGTTTGATGCCCAGCCGCACCGAGGGCGCTCGGAACACACACCCTCAACATGCCACTTTGGGACGTTGAGTATTTTGAGCTGAAGGTGCTTGAGAACCGGCAGATGCAGGAAGGGCTCTGACTTCCCCCTTTCTGCCTACAAGCGGGTCACTTTCTGAGAAAGGTGCCTTCCCTGCACCAGGAGAACACTCTTATCACCAGGGACTGGAGCCTCTGAACGTGCAGACCCACTACAGTAACCCTGCTCTTCCATCAGTTTCCCCACATATTTCCTAGTCCCTGTCCCCCAGGGTATGGCCCTACCCCAAGCCCCTCTGTCCTGCCATAGCCCCACAATTCATCGTTCTTTGTGTGGAAAGGTGTGTCAGTTTTGGGCCCCATGGCTTGTTTGGGTCATTTTCCTCTGGCAGCCGCCCATGTGCATTAGCCGTGGCCGCCATGGGCCGTGGCACTAGGCGATGTTCCGTTTGGGTGGGCGCACGCTGGGGAGAGAGCCGGGGCTACTTACAGATGGGACAGGGACGGCAGGTCGTTGAAGGAGCCTTCGGGGACGCTGGAGATGTCGTTGCCGTGCAGGGTTCTGCAGCAGAGCACAGGCAGGAGGTTAGCGCCCAGAGCGGACCTGACTCAGGCCCTCGTGGTGTCCCAGGCTGGCCCAGGCCCCTCCGTTTCACTGGGGGCCCCACTGCCAGCAGCAGGAGGCACCGTGTCCTTTGTGGCCGGCGCGTGGATGTCCCCATGCCCCGCTCGGCAGCAGGGACTCGGGGGTAGAGGGTTTGGGAAGGAGAGGACGGACTGCTGTATGGCACGGGCCTGGGATGGGACCAGTCCCTTTTCGCTGTGGAGTGTTGGGCAAGTTACTTTACATCTTGGGCCTCCATTTTTGCACCCCCCAAAATGGAGAGCTGTCTCCCTAAGGGAGGCCTGGAGTTTCAGAGGTGATGCAAAGAGCTGTGGCTGAGACCGTAAGTTCTGCATCCACGTTGCTTCCATTCACACCCTGATTCTGCCTCGTGCCAGCTGTGTGACGGCGGGCAGAGTTATCACCCTCTCTGGGCCTCAGTGTCCTGTTGTAAACTGGGAGTGAAAGTAAACAGATTTGCCCCAGAAGGTGGTGGCGGGGGCATTAATCCATGCAGAACTGTCATTTCCTAAGTGCTAAACGATGAGCCTCTAGTGGTACTTGTGACAGGGTTTTGAAGAATGTCTGGTTCCGATCAAGAAACTCGTTCCCTTTTTAGTCACTTTGGGAGATTTATGGGGAGTGAGAAATGCTATCGTCCCAGCTCAGGTGACAGAAGACGGTGGGCACTCGGCTCCTGTGGAAGGTGCCTGGGGGCCTCACACTCGCCTTAATGCAGTGGTTCTCAACCTTCCTAATGCCGCGACCCTTTAATACAGTTCCTCATGTTGTGGTGACCCCCAATTTCATTGTTACAAATTGAACATAATGAAAGCATAGTGATTAATCACAAAAACAATATGTAATTATATATGTGTTTTCCAATGGTCTTAGGCGACCCCTGTGAAAGGGTTGTTCGACCCCCCAAGGGGTCGCGACCCACAGGTTGAGAACCGCTGCTTTAATGGGGCCGGGTGGGCCTGGTGCATTTCCTAACAGCATGTCCAAGGGGCCAGGTAGCCTCCCTCCACCCTGCGGAGCTATTCCCACCTGCAGAGCAGTGCATATACTGAGCTTCAAGTAAATGCCTGGAGAATAGGATCAGGGAGAAAACGGAATGAACTATGCTTCACTGCTCAAGTCACAACGCGAGCAAATCCACAACCCACGGATTACACCTTCCACTGAAGGATCAGCCATCAGCTGCACACCCCAATCCCCCAGCTGATGGCTCCCTTAGGGCCTGGCCTGTGAGATGCGAGGCTGGTGAAATTCACAGACTCTCAGAGGCGGCGTTAGGGACGCTGGGCACAGACCCCTGTGCTGTGAAGGGAGCCGCAGTGAAACGAAGGGGTGTGTCAGGATGACACTCGGAAAGCTGTTCTTTTGTCTCCCTTGTAGCTGCTGTGAGCCTGCCCGGGTCTTCGGTGGAAACAGACATGAGCTCAATCATCCTTAATACAGAACAGAGGCTCTCAAACCCCGGGCAGGGGAGCTAATTGCAGGCAGGCTCTGCTCTGTCCCCAGAGGCTGGCTCAGGAGGGTGGGGTGGGGTGGGGCCAAGAGGCTGCGTTTCTAACAGGCTTCCGGGTGACGCTCCGAACCACGCTGAGCTGGTGTAGGGTGTCATCCACCACCCTAAGCACCCGCCTCCCCTCCCCGGACGCAGGGCAGAGTGCGCCGGTGGCTCCTCACCTCCCGTTGCTCCCGGGGAAGAAGGTGCTGGAAGCACTTCCTAGCACTTTCGTCAGTCTCTGTCCACCTCCACTGCACGTGGTTATTTATGAATCACAAGGCCCCTGCCTGCCATTAGCTGGGATCACCTCATGGCTGCCTGCTGGTTGGCGAAGGCCCCCCAGCCCGCCGTTAATCATCTCTGAACGAGGCCTGGGCTCCTGGAGAGGCACGGAGCCCTGATTTAAAAACAGCAAACGACCCAAAGGCAGCGCTGGCGCGGGCACTCCTGCAAGTTGCGCTCCCATTTGTTATGAACGGAGCCGCTGAGCTCCCCATAGACCACCGAGCAAGGGGCTGGGATTTACCAGGACAACACGGCTGAGGAACCCTGCCTCCCGCAGGTTCCCGCTCCTGGTTTGGCTCCCAAAGAGCGGCTCCTGCACGTCTGAGCACCCTCCTACAGCCCAGCACCTGCTGCTGAAGTTTTCAGCTGCCTGCATCTCTAACGTCTCCTTTTATGCACCAAAGGGCCACGCCAGGACCGTGGTTTGGAGGTCCAAAGGAGTCCCCTTTTGGTTCACCAGAATTAGCTGATGTTCACCAGCTGGTCAAAAACGAAGTGGGCCCAGGGGCTGGGTGGAGGGAGGCAAAGAGAGAGGGCGGGGGGTGGGGTGGGGGACATCTGTGATACTGTCAACACTAAATAAAAAATATTTCCTGTAAAAAATCGAAATGAGCTTGTCTGAGAGGGGAGTGAGCTCTTGGTCTCTGAAGGTAACCAAGCAAAGGGCACGTGGAGCCCTTGGCAGGCACGCTGTAGGGACGGTCTATGCCAGCGTGGGGCATGACGAACAGCCCCTGTGCGTAAACAGCGAACTCCATCCCACTTCAGGGAGTGTCCTGGGAGCTAAAAATACCGAGGATGATGGATGATAATCCACGCCCCCCGCAGACACACGCCAAATTAGCCGCCTGTGCTAACCGAATCCAGGTGGCTCCTGCGGCCAGCGGGGGCTGGGAGTGACGGCAGGGACCACACGCACGCAAGGCACGTGGCTTGGTGCGGGGCACAGGCCAGGGAACACAGAAATCCCCGGAGAAGAGCGCGAATGTTCCCGAGAATGTGCTCATCTGACTTTCTTCAGATGAGGAGCGAGGTAGGACAGGCATGTTTTCACACCATGTTTTGCACTCAGGGCTCCTGGACCAACCTTCTGCCACGTTCTCTGAAATGGATTTATATCCATCTGCCAACACACACACACACACACACACACGTATACACAGACATGCACACACAGACGCACACGTGCGCGCACGCACACTTTCTGGCCTTTGTGGCTGAATCTTGAGGCTCCTTCTCCTGCCCCACCCCAAATGGCCAGCATCCCTGGGTCACTGGTCATTTCTGAATTTTAATCAAAATTACGAATCCCTTGAGAAATGAGAAAATCTACAAATGCTTAAATGCAGTTGCATATATTGCAATTCCTGATTTCAAAAAAACAACAACCCTATCTTTTTGTCCCTACTCTCTCAATTGTAGATATGTTACTGTCTTCATTCATCTCTAACGTCACCTTCATTGATTACAGAAACGACAAGGCTAACAGCCCTCCATGAGTTTTTTCAAGTGTCTACGTTCCCCGATAGCCCCCCCCCTTCAGAGCTATCCATGTTTACCAGTTATAATTGTAACGTATGTGCGGATTAGGTTTATTTTTCCACGCCCGCACTGCCGTGGAGTTTTCATCTTCTCACAGTAATTGCCCTTCATCGACTGGCTGCGTGATGCGTTCCTTACCCGTTTCCCCACGGTGGCACTTGTAGGGAATATTTAAAATTTAGGTTAAAAATAACAGTGCAGCCAGGCTCTTAATGCACAGAGCCTTTCCCTCATGTTGGATTAGGCTGCAGCATAAATTCCTCCATGTGCAGTTACTGGGAAAAGGGATACAAATATCGTAAAAGAAATGTAGCCTGTGAACATTTTTATTTTTCCTGAATTGGCTCTTATGCAGCAGATGACTGCTCCCCACTGAGGTGGAGGGTTGCAACGAGGGCCTCTAAGACCCCATTTTATTTACAAGATGCCACGATTCTAAAATCACGGCGCTCAGATCCTAGTGGCCCTAACTCAAGAAGCAGGCTCAGCGCGCTGCGTGTGTGAGTGCACCCTGATGAACTGACGGCTGCAGGGGTGGGCATGCCGTGTGCTGGGGGAAGAGGGAGAAAACAGGGTGACGTTCACCCCACCGCCTGGCGGACGGACAGATGGACAGGCAAGCAGTCATTCTCTTCCTCCCTTTTCCGTGTTGAGTTGCCCCCAAAAGAACTGCTCTAACTATGGACATGTGCACAGGGATCCCATTAAAATCGGCAGGTCACCCCCTGGCAGCAAACCCATGCACAGAGCTGGAAGGCCGGGGTGGGAGACAACAGGTTGAGATGGAGGGGGGACAGTGGGAGGTGGGGGGGCAGGTCCAGCCTCAGCCCCTGGCTGGCGAGATGAGCTCACGTCCTGTGTGCTCGACGGGAAACAGGGAAATGGTTCTGCTGATGTTTCCATTCTCCGCGCCCCCAGAGAAGGTGGATAATAAATAAGTGACAATAACAGATGGCGCCCTGTCGGCGCGGGCACTCCTCTGCCCCCAGAGAATTGATTTTTAATAACAGCGCAGATGACATGTGGCGGAGTTGTCGCTGACACCGGTGTTTCGTGGGCCCCAATAAATCATATCAGCCTGGAGGCTCTGGAAGGGACCAGCTCACTGGGTGGTGTTTGCCGACGGACTGGCCCTGGGTGCTGGGAAGGACCCCAGGGCTCGGAGTCAGGAGGCTGGTTCCTGCCACCCTCTGGCTGCTGGACCTTAGGCCAGGCCTCAGTTTCCCCATCTTAAAAATGGGCGCAAGCCTCTCAACCGCATGCACTGCTGCAAAAGGTTTCATGAGGCAACAGCCATGAAAAGCCCATAAAATGATTCTCACTATTATAGTAACAATGGGCCAGAGGGTAAGAAGTTAGTAAGTTTGGGGCAGAATGTCTGGCATCTCCGCTCTCACGGGCATCATTCAAAGGATCCTCTTTGTGCCAGATGGAAGGCACCAGAATCAGGGGTCACCAGGCCTCAGGCGGAGGTGCCAGGGAGGTGCTTTTGCAAGTGCTGACGTGGGAACAGTCATAACAAATGAATATTTATGAGGTGTTTCCCGTGGGCCTGAGCGGCGCTTAGGGCTTTATGTTCAGTATCTGACTTAATCCTCATAAGGATTGAGAGGCACCTGGCATCATCATCCGATTTTGTGGATGAGAAGATGTGCGGCGGGGGCGGGGCAGAGCTGTGTGGGCAGAGGTGGCCCCGTCTGCCTCAGTGGGCTGCCCCGTCTATGTGCAGGGCAGGGCCGCCAGGCAGGTGTCATATGGTGAGGAGGGGTGAGGGGGGAGGGAGAGGGACAGAGGGACAGAGGGACAGAGGGAGGGTGCAGCCAGGCAGGAAAGCAGAGGCGAGCCCTGGAATGGCCAAGCCACTCCATTTCCCTAGGGTTTGTATGAGAAACCTCCTGATATTGAAATGTCAGCAGCTTATTGACACTGTTCTGTGAAAAGAGACCCTAAGAGCAGACTGTCCAATTGCTGACTGACAGCTGTCTGCGGGCCGGGCCCTGAGCTCCCAGCTCGCGGTGAGGGTTTCCCTGTGGAGGGTCACAGTGCTGGCCTCGCCCCTCTGAAGCCGAGGGACCAACTGCGAAACAGTGATCCTCAAAATAGCGGCCCCAGGCCTCACACGTGCTGTGCTAAACCCCACAGGTCCCAGTTACGCGTAAACACGCAGAGGTGGCGGCTTGCTCAAGGCTCCCCAGGTGGTCCTGGTCTGGAACCGGGAAAGGCGAATGCTCTTTCCTCCCATTCAGCAAGTGAGGGTGCTGGGGGGGAGGTCACCGTAGAGGAAGTGTGGGGGGGGGGGGCTGGGACCACGGAGAGCGGGGAAGGAGTGCTCAGCACTGCCCCTGTCACCCGGCGCAGGGCGCCCCGTACTCACAGCACGCGCAGGGACCGCAGCCCGTGGAAGGCGTGGACGGGGATGCAGCGCAGCCGGTTGTAGCTCAGGATCCTGCGGAAGAGGACACAGTGCCCTGTTGGTCTTCCCGTCTCAGCTGCTCACAGGTGCACTGCCCACCCTGGGGCCGTCAGAGCCAGGGGCTTATCTTCCCCATTTGAATGTACTGACAAGAGCAGCTTAACAATGAGAGGGTCGCCCCCTGCCACGGAGCCTCATCCCCCACCGCGGAGGGTCACCCCCCACCACAGAGGGTAAGCCCCCGCCCCCAGAGGGTCACCCCCACCACAGAGGGTAACCCCCCCCAGAGGGTCACCCCCTGCCACGAAGGGTCACCCCCCACCACAGAGGGTAACCCCCCGCCCCCAGAGGGTCACCCCCTGCCACGGAGGGTAACCACCCCCACGGAGGGTCACCCCCCGCCACGAAGGGTCATCCCCCCACGAAGGGTCACCCCTCATCACGGAGGGTCCTCTCCCACTACTCCAGCGAGCTCACTGGCTGCCTGTGCCCGGTCCCTTCTGGGTCCCCTGCGGGCTGGCTGCCCAGCCAGCTCTGCCAGCGCCCGCCTCTGCTGTAGAATGGTGAGTGTTCTCCGTGTGCAGAGCTCATGGGAAATGAATGGGCCTGAGCAAAGTGTCATCGTGTAGGGAAACGTCCCCTGGACGGAACCTCACACGGCACAGCAGGAATCCTAGAGGCCACTCCAGAAGGCCTGCGGGCCGGGCCCTGTCTAACGGCCAGGCAGCGGCTCTGTTCTCCTGACGTGAGGGCCTGGCCTGGGCAGGGCGGCCACAGGCGGAGGATCACGGAGCACAGGGCTGGCCTGAGGGGTGGGGACAGGATGGCCCAGCCCTGCCCTGTACTCACAGGGTGGAGAGGTGCGACATGTTACTGAAGGTGTAGTTGGTCAGCACGCCGATGCTGTTGTTGCTCAGGTCACTAGGGAGAGGGAAACAAAAGGGTCATATTTACTGTTAGCTGCCTCTGAGGGAGCCATTCCCAGCTTCCACACATGCCTGCCGTCCACCCATCCATCCATCCATCCATCCGTCCACCCATCACCCACCCACGTATTCACCTACCCACCCAGTCATCCAAATGTTCATATTCTATTCACTCTTTATTCAATCATTCAAGCAATTGTTGTCCATCCATCCATCCACTTAGCTATTCAACCATTCCATTCCATGTCTATCCATTCATTTCATTCTACCAGCAGCCATAACACATAAGACGACACTCCCTGATTCTAGCACATTTCCCCTGATCATTTCTTCCTTTCACTGTCCCTCTGCCCTCCCTCTCATTTGGCGCTCACTTATTCCCCTTATCAGATTCTCTCTTGGGGGACGAGGTGGGTGGGGGTCTAGTCTCTGCTGACTACAACCTCCAGCTTCTCCTCAGGGACGAATCCTCCGGCAGCGGTTTCCACAGCAGCTGCACGTCGGAATCCCCTGGGAGCATCTCCACCCTCCGAGGCCGGGGTCCATGCCCACAGCGTCTGATCTGATTGGTCAAGCGTGGGCTTGAGCATCAGTATTTGAAAAAGCAAGCACACCACTCAGGCTGAAGCTGGGGACCGCTGCTCTGGGGCGGAAGGGTCTCTAGAGCGAGGTTCTCAACGGGGGGCACCCCCCCCCCGCCCGTGGCATCTGACAATGTTTGGAGACATTTGTGTCACTTCCAAGGGGGAGGGGGCTGTTGGCATCTAGTGGCCAGAGGCAGGGATGTTGCTGAAATTCCCACACCGACCATGACAGCCCCACCAGCAGGAATGATCCAGCCGCTAACGTCCCTAGTGCCGAGGTTGGGAAGTCCTCATCTTAGGCTGATTTCGGGCTCAGGTGGGAAGCCAGGCTGAACAAGGTGACAGGGTGCTTCCTTCCACCTTTCTTCAGTGCCCTGTTTCCTAAGGGTGACACTTTCTTTCTGAAAGAACTCTCTTTCCTCTGTGGATGGGCTCCCTGCCCCCTCCAGGCCCCTTCTTGGCGAGGCAGGGAAGCTGTGGAGGGCCGAGGCTCAGAGACCAGTCGGCTCCCCGGGCCACACCCATGCCCAGCAGCCCGCTCCTCATCTGAGGGGTTTCCTGGGTCTCAGCAGACAGAGAGCCAGTAGCAGCTACCACCCGAAGGTGCCTCAATTAGAACCTTCTACTGAGAACATTTTCTGGGCAAATAAAGGAGGAGGAAGAAGAAATGCCCATTTATGCTTTGGGCAAATCTAAGTGCAGCCACAGTTGGCGGGAAACTGGAGACTGAGGGATCTCAGGCATTTAACGGGGAACCCAAGCTGAGGAGGCAGGTGATGCGATGGTTGGCAATGCCAGGCGCCGGGTATTTCTGCATGTGGTTCTCACTGGGGCAGGCTGAGCCTTCAGGCTGGCCCAGCCCTGCCAGCTGTCTGTCCCTGCCCCACCTGGGGAGCCTGCAGCGCCAGGCTCCTACTCCCCGCATTCCTCAGCTCCCCCAGGAGAGAAGCGGGCTCTTACATAAGTGTCAGGTGTCGGAGGGCGGACAGCTCCCTGGGCACGGCCGTGAGGTGGTTTCCTTCCAGGTACCTGAAAGAGGAGCAGAGTGACACGGGCAATGGGCACCACACGCCGTCATTCCCCCAGAGGCGCCATCTGGCCCTGACTTCCAGACTGGGGGGCCCCTGGTTTACTCTCTCACACCCCACCTCCTTCAAGGCGCACACCACATTTGCCATTTAATATTTGTTTGTGTGATTATTCCACCAATGACCTCTCCCCCACTGGACTGCTAGGCTCCCCAATGGCGGGCTCTTGTCTAAGACTGTCTGGTGCAGAGTCTCCCCAAGGCTGTGTACAGAGCGACACATGGCAGGTGCTGATAAACAAACACCCACCGTGTACCCAGCCCCCACCACACCTACACGGCAGGGGTTCACAGCTGAGGAAACAGAAGCGCAGAGATGTTAAAACACTTGCCCCAGGCCACACAGCACGCAAGTGGCTTATGCACTCATACCACAGTCCTGTATGGCCTCTCGTCAGCATCTTCACCGGAGGTGGGAGGGGAGTGTAGGGCCCTGGAGAATGGGCACCACGACCCACACTTCTGGAGCCCCTGGGACGACGGTGCTGGTGCCGGTGCCCCTGGGTTCCAGCCGGGCTCAGACCGGTGCTGGCGCTGATCGGATCAGCCTCTCTTCCTGCTTACAGTCCTTCCCTGGATTCCACTGCTAGTTAGAGAAGGGCTGTCTGTCGGTCTATCTGTCTAGAGCAGTGGCAACCTTTCTAATGCAGCGACCCTTTAATACAGTTCCTCATGTTGTGGTGACCCCCAATTTCATTGTTACAAATTGAACATAATTAAAGCATAGTGGTTAATCACAAAACAATATGTAATTATATATGTGTTTTCCGATGGTCTTAGGGGACCCCTGTGAAAGGGTCGTTCTACTCCCCAAGGGGTCGCGACCCACAGGTTGAGAACCGCTGGTCTAGAGAATATATTTACCTAAGGAACTGCTCAGGCCACTTGGAGGGGGTAGTGTGAGACCTGTGGGGCAGGCGGCAAACTGGAAACTCAGGCGGGATTTCTACCTTAGTGTTGAGGCAGGGTGCCCGCTTCCCCAGGAACCCCTAGCCTTTTGTTCCCAAGGCCTCCTAGGATCATGCGTTCCACCTCCACACCAGCTGGGCGATCTCTGCTACTCAGAAAGCCCGCTGACTTAGATGCTACCGGATCTGCGAAGCGCCCTCCGCGCGTTTGCCCCGACAACTGGGCTGAGTGAGCCATGACGTGAGCCACACAGTCCTGTCTCCCCCTCCAGTTGGTCTACAGCCAACGCCCCCTGGACCTCTGCTTCCAACTCCACTGACCTTCCTCCTCCCCAGGCACCCCAGCTCCTGGCGGGGCAGGTCCAGCCCCTTGGCTGCCCCTCGCCTAGTTACCACCCCCCCCCCCTCAGATGCTCGGGTCTCAGCCTAAGCGTCCCTTCCCGTATCGCCTCCCATACCCACGGGTGACACGGCGGGATCCTGAAGTGTTGGACCCCATGGTGAGGTCCTCGGAGTGATTCTGCTTTGCTCACCATGGCATCCCGTGTGCTCTGGGCAGCAGGGAAAGTGCTCTGTGAGATGAGAACCCCAGTGCGCCCAGGGGGCAGGGGCTGCGAGGGGGCGGCTCTAAGAGCAGAATGTCCCTGGCCACCTGGCCAGGCAGCTCAGGAAACGCGAAATCAAAGGTTCCACTTCTGAAATGCAGATGTGGTTGTGGGAAAGCCCTCTTTGTAGGGAGACTCCACAGCTGCCTGCAGCCTGCAGCCCAGGGCCCCGGGATGCTTTCCCAAGGCAGCATTCGTGTTCTCCCTAGAACTAGCAGGGAGCCTTTCCAGTGGGTTAACTTCCATGTTGACCTGCATGTATCTATTTATTTTTTAAAGTATATTTTTATTGATTTCAGAGAGGAAGGGAGGAGGAGAAAGAGCTAGAAACATCAGTGATGAGAATCATTGATCAGCTGCCTTCTGCTCGCCCCCTACTGGAGATCAAGCCCGCCACCTGGGCATGTGCCCTTAACCACAATGGAACCTGAGACCCTTCAGTCTGCGGGTCGAAGCTCTATCCACTAAGCCTAACCAGCTAGGGCAACCGGCATTTAAATGCTGTGTCAGCCCAAGCTGTTTTGGCTCAGTGGACAGAGCATTGGCCTGCAGACTGAAGGGTTCTGGGTTCGGTTCCAGTCAAGGGCACATACCTAGGTTGCAGGTTCCTGGCCCTGGGTGGGGGCATGTGGGAGGCAACCAATCGATGTGTCTCTTTCATGTCGATGTTTCTCTCTCTGTCTCTCCCCCTCCCTTCCACTCTCTCAAAAAACCAATGGGAAAAATATCCTGGGTTGAGAATTAAAAAAACCCAAAAATGCTGTGTCAGCCCCGGCAGGAGGACAGGTCTGCCTCGCATGAACATCCACACAGATCTCTGTAAAGAATGTTCCCTGTCCTGTTAGAGCTTAGTGGAGCTAACAGGTGCCCCCACAAAACTCCTGGACCTGCAGGCTGGTGAATGAGAGGGAGGGCAGGCGCCTTCCAGGGCCCTCACTGTGGGCCAGCATTTCCCCCGGGGCCTGGGCTGACAGCTGAGGCTCACATCCTGGCCCCGCTAGCTCATAGCTGTGTGGCCTTGGGCAAGTTGCTTACCTCTCTGAGCTTGTGTTTCCTCGTCTATAAAGTGGGGCTTATAGGGTCAGCACCCTGGAGTGATTATGAAGGTTAAATTGGAGTCTCGGGGGAGCCCTCGGAGCAGCCTGGCAACTGGTATGCAAGGCACTCTGAACGTAACATATACGGAGGCGCACATGTCTCCATCCGACGATGCGCGTGACCACGGGAAGGCAGACAACCAGCCCTGCTGTCCAGTCTCTGTTCTTCCAGACTAACATTTCCAAAGCGAGAGCCAGATCATGTCCCTTTCCTGCCTCAGCTTCTTCCGTGCCTCCTGCACTCTGGGATGGAGAGCCAGCCCTCATCACGGCCGACAAGAGCCCACACGTCTCTTCATGTCTCCAGCACACACCACCCCCTTTCCACTCTACTCGCTCCATCTCATGGCCCCTCGGCTTCTTGACCTTAAGGCCTTACCACCTTGTGGTCTTCATGAGACCTATTCTCTCTCCTTTCCCCCTTTATTTTCCTGGGAAGTGCTGTTCTACTTCCTCTCGGAAATGCCTAGTTCACGGGTTCGTTATTGTCCTTCTCCCCTAGTCCACGTTTCTGAGATCAGGAATCTCATTAGTACCGTGGGCTGCTGTCCTCCCGGCTCCTAGGACAGATCTGGTACAATAAGCTCAATAAACACTTGGCGGAGTGAAGGGGGCTCCCTCAGTCCCGCCCCTGCCCCCCCAGATAGTCATGGCACTAGAAGTGTCCTCGACTGAAGCCATCTGCTCAGGGCTTTTCAGAGCCCGTGCCTGGACCCTAAGTCCTGGGGTGCCAGAGCCGGCCTGCACTCCGAAGATGTGATCAGTGCCCTCCGCTGACTGCAGGCGGTTCTGTGCCCCTCCCTGGCCAGGCAAAGGCAAGGAGGCAGTCCGCGATGGGCAGTAGCTCTGTAAGTGCTGGGGAGTCTGGCCAGTGCTGGGGGTACAGCGAGCATTGCTAGGGAAGATTGGACCCAGCCAGCAGGAAGGATCCAGTCAGAACCACTGACCAGGGCCCACGGCATCATGGCAGGGGTGCTGGGTTTGCCTTCTCCCTGCATTTGCAAGGAGACCCGTGGCTGGCTGGCGCAAATCCCCAACAAGCCGGGCCCTGGGCAGAGTGCACAGGACCTGGGCCTCGGCCAAAGGGGAGGAAGAGTCTAGTGGCTCAAGGATGAGCCTTGGGGTCAGGCAGCCCCGGGCTCAGGTCTAAGCCCTGCTGCTTCTTGGTAGTATGATCTTAAGAAATTACCCCACCTTCCTGTGCCTCAGTTACCTCATCTGCAAAATGGGAGTAAAAATATCGGCCTTGTCAGTTGTTGGATTAGATGAGGTCACATAAGAAGATACCTGGCATTCATAGCCCTGGCAAGCAGTGAATGCCCTATACATGGCAGCTGTGGAGAATCCCGCAGACAGGACTCTGCCCTGCCTCCCTAAAGGCCCCGGGGGTGGGGGGGTGTGGGGGGGTGGGGGGGTAGGGTTTCCCGACTCCTCCCCATCCCGGGCACATGCTGTCTGCTTGTCACTCACTGCACGGCTCCGCCCCTCCTCCTGCACTCATGGCCATCGCCCTCACTTAGTTTGAGAGGAGACAGCTCCGTCTGAGCTGCTCGGTACTCCCAGACCCACTGCGCAGTGCGAGGCCAGGTCCCTCCCACCCTGTCCTTCAATCAATGACTCTTGTCATCTCCTGCCACACGCACTCTCCAGGTGCCCTGTGTCCTCCTGGCCAAGTCCCATCCCTTCCGCGTCTACAGGGCTGTGTGTGTGTGTGTGCACGCGCGCGCGCAAGTGCGTGCGCCCCCCAGCCTCTTCCCATGGTGCCCTCTGACCCCACTTGGTTCCCAATAGAAACCCTTTCTTCCAACAGGTGTGCCTGGGGACAGATGGCACCCTGCCCCTTCCCCTCTCCTGGGGGTATCAGTGGTAGGACAGCAACCCAAGAGCATGGTCCTCAGACCCAAGTCAGCATCAAACTCCCTGGGTACGCCTCGGGGGTGGACTGCAGCACCCCGGGGTCTGCCCCTCTGCTCCAGCCTCAGGGAGGTGTGGGCCTGCGGGTCCATTTCCAGAACCAGAGGCCTGGTGTGAGCAAAGACCCCCTTAAGCAGCGCCAGCAGACGTTAGGTGTAAATGCTCCGGAATGGCAGGCCTCCGTGGAGAAGGCTCGAGGCCCAGCAGCGACGGAACTTCCTGAAGCTGAGGAGTGTTTGTGTCAGGGGCCTTGGGGGCTGGGCTGTGCCACATCCGTCTGCTTCCATTCAGCGTCCAGTAAGGCCCTGGAGGCTTGCTTTTAAACCGGAACTCGCTGCTGACTTCTAGCAGGTGTCTCTGTGGATTGTTTGCCTGCTCGTGTGTAATGGCCTGAGTGGTTCTCAAAGTGTTGTCCACGGGACCCTGGGGTCCCCTGGACTCTTCAGGGGTCTATGAAGGAGGCTAAAACGATATTTGCGGTTAGATTAAATCACGGTTTTTCCTTTTGTGCTGTGTGAGTAAAACTGCTGGCACCTCAGCATGAATCAAGGCAGCGGCACCAAAGAGTATAAATAAAAGCCAGTCTCATTTAAGAATGCCCTCGATGAAGGGTAAAAACTGTTAACTGCATTAAATCTCCAGCCTTGAGCGCACCTCTTCAATATGCTTTGTGTCGAGTGGAAGTGTGCCTAAGGCATTTTTGCTGCATGTGAAGTGCGTTGGAAGAAAAGCACCTGGGCACCTGAGTTACAAGCTAAACTAGCCCCCGCCCCCGTAAACCACCGTTTTTACTTAGAAGAATGACTAGCAAACAGGGTCTTCCCAAATGGGCATTGAGAAGACAATTTCTTAAGAGCGAACAGGGTGAGCCCGCCACTCCAAGAAAAAGGGCTGACAGCAATTGTTGGCAACGACAAAATTTGAGCTTCCCAGTGGAAATTAAAAATTTGAGAAAACATGGAACTGCCACATGGAGCGTGACTGCGTGCCTTTACTCAAGGACTTCTCTGTGAGGCGGGCCGTGATGGGCATGGCTGTGGCATTTCTGGTGTTATATGACCCAGCGTGTCAGCATGGAGAGGACAGCAACTCGGTGAGCCAGGGTTTCCCAGTCCACAGTGCGTGCTGTCACAGGACCAGGCGTGGGGGGCGTCCCACTCAGAGTGCCAGGTGCAGCAGCGGGCTTAATGGGACAGAGCACGAACGCGCATGGACATGGTTTCGGGTCCCGCACGGCAAGTAGCCGTTAAGGCGGGGGAGACAGAGAGAGGCCGCGGGGCTGCCGACGGCCGGCTGCGGGGAGACGGCTCCGTGGGCTGCCCGCTGCCCGCTCTCTCTGCCTGTGTCAGACGTCCACACCTGCTTTGTCTTTTCTCCTTCTCAGTGAGCGGACATTTTGTTTTGTAAGCTGGCAGCTCTGCCCGAGATGGCCCAGGATGCCCGAGGGAGCTGGGAAGCCGGCGTTGGACACACCGAATCTGGACTCGGGGACTCGGCCGGCGTCCCTGAACCAGAGGCCTCGGGGCCTCAGCTTCTTGGGCCGGCAGCTCTTGTGCCCTCTGGCATCCACGTTCCTGCCCTCTGCCCCCTCTCCCCTCCCGGAGACCGAGATGGTGTGGGACCGAGGGGAGGGCTGCTCGCCATGGTGAGCTTCGCAGACCATCTGGCCAGGGAAGCGCCATCGGTTCCCAGGCAGGCAACCGGGCCTCCTCCCCAAGCTCCGGAGTTTACTCTACAATTACAGCCAATTATCTGTGTGATTCCAACCTCTGCTTCATGAGCCGCGGGAAAGCATCCGCGGGCCTGTTTTCACAGCAGGTTCTTCTCTTTGACCTGCGGCACTCGGCACTCAATTAGCCCAGAAAGGGGTCACTTTATGCAGCCCCCCCCCCCCAGCCCCCCAGCCCAGCCTGCCTGGGAACATCGCGGGGCTCACTGCACGTGGCACATGCTCACATGGATCTCCAAGGGCAGGGCCTTGGCCCAAACCCGGGGCCGACGCGGACTTTCTAGTGCCCATCAAGACCTTTGTTCCTTCCCCTGGCTTGGCGGCCCCAGTTACTGTCTCCCTGAGTGACAGGAGGTGCCAGGAGGTGCCAGGAGCCACAACACTCACCCAAGACAATGGCACACTCAGGCCCCACCCAGGCGGCAGTGGGAGAGCCGGGAGGTGTCTGGGTCTCCCTCGGTTGAGGTCTGAGGGCTCACGCAAAGCTGGCCCGGGCGAGTGCAAGCCTGAGGGGTGGTGTGTGGGTGGGTGGGTGTGTGCGTGTCCTGCTAGGGCAGGTGTCCCTCCCGCAGTCCCTCCCGCTCTGCCACTCAGCCCTCCCCTTCTCACTTTCTGCTCCTCCCTTTCACACCAGGGCTCCAGCTTCACCCCCAGAGCAGCCTCCTCTGGCCTTCACGTCGAGGTCAAGCCTCCCCCTTTACGGTTCCCAGCAGCCCCGTCCCTCTTGTGCAGCACAGGCTGTCCCCGCACGGAGCTTCTGGGACCAGCGAGCAGATGTGCGACCTCCCTGGTAAACCTCGCCCCACGAGCAGAGGGGTCACACCGGGGGGCTCACACGGCCTCCCCAGGGTTTGCAGCGTTCCTGACACGCGTGCACCGGTCGCTGAGCGGGAACGGAAGGATGGAGGAATCGAGAGTGGTGTGGTGTGTGAGTGAGCACGCTGGCCTGGCCGCAGCCTCGCTGCTCCTGCGACAGGCCTCCTGCCCGCGGGGCTGACTGAGCTTTCGAGGGGCAGACATAGGTTCTCTGCCCAAGAGTCAGAGCCCTGCAGGGAGGGAGCGGCTTCTCTTCCATCTAATGGGGAAGCCGGGGCAGAAACTGCCCTGAGGAGCTAGTGCCGGGAGCGTGGGCTGCGGAGTAAGAGGCTCCTGGGCGGAGAGGGAACAGACCCAGAGCTACGTGTCATCTGTGAAACGGGCTGCTTTACGGTGAAGAGGGCTGTGTTTGCAGCAGCGCCTGGGGAGCCGCGGCGCCCGCTGGACAGTGTCCTGAGACGATCCTGTGTTGTGTCTGGTGTCAGACGGAGAGATTGGTGGGGAAGCTAGAAGGTGGAGTGCAGAGCGGGGATCCGGGGGACACAGAAAACGGGGCACTGACCCGCCCACGTGTCACCGGCCAGGCAGAGGCAGGGGTGGGCTGCTTCCTATCCCCTGTCTGAGCTGCTGCCTGCTGCCGGGGAGGCTCTGCTCCATCTTGCAGGGGTCCATGTAAGAAGGGGCTCCGGGCAGCTTTGTGGGACACGGGGGGTGATGATGCTGGTGGGGATTCCGGGGTGCTCAGGGGGTACTTACAGCTCAGTCACGTCCTTGGGGATGCCTTTGGGGAGGGCATGGAGCCCCCTGTTGCTGCACCGCACCACTGTCTCCACGCAGGTGCACTGCTCGGGGCAGCGAGGGCCCAGGTGGCAGCTGCTCTCGTCGTTGCCTGTGGAGACCCCGAGAGTCAGCGTGGTGGGGGACAGACTCCATGGTGGGGGACAGACTCCCCTGTGGGGACAGTGAGCAAGCCGGTGCCACCAGTAAAGGGAAGCCCTTGGCTTCCAGGCCCAGGACAAGGGGGCCTGCTGGTCTCACTCTCGGTCGGAGGAGGAGGAGGAGGAGGAGGAGGAGGAGGAGGAGGGCCTGGCCAGGGAGCAGGGCTGCCTGTCTTCTATCGCATTTGTCATGAAGACTCTAAAAACTTGATTGGCCAGAGTATTAGACAGAAAAGAGGTCACTGCCAACCGATCAGAAATAAACCAAACTGACGAACGAGTGGTGGGGGTAGGGGCAGAGCCCTGCCCAGGCCCTTCCTCCCCTCCTCCTCCCTTTCTTCTCTCTTCCCACAACACAGCGCCTCTAAAGGTGACTGTCCCACCCTCCAGGACACGTTCACCTCAGGTAACCTTTAAACCAGCTCTGTATGTGAATCGCTGGCCAAGGAAAAACTGTGCTGGCTTGAATTTAAGCAGACCATCTGCCTCTGGCATCCTGACACTCGCAGCCTCGATGCCCAGGTCTCCTCACACCTGTCCAGTGACAGGAACTTGCCGGGAGCTCACCGGGAAGTCCGTTTCTCATGAGCGCACACACGGAGCCTCAGCAAGGCGCCGGCAGGAACCGAGGCCTAGGCCCAGGGCACCGTGCTCAGCGGTGCGGGCTGCGCCCTGCACGGAGGGCCGTGCCCCTAATGGCACCATCTCACTGTGGACTCGGCAGATGAGGGTATTTGGGTCACAGTAGATGGCTGTATGGTATCTTGTTGTCACAGATCCATATATTATGACAAACTTCTGACTAATGGAAGTAAACTGTCTTTAGAAAGAGGCACCTTTTCTTAATTTGCTCTAAGGAGCCAGGTGGCCGGGCAGCTGCCTGCAGAGCCCCTCCGAGGCCCAGCTGCATGCCTGGGGGTGGGGTAGAATCGGACTCAGGGGTCCTTGCCTGCCGGTACACCCTGCCCCCCCCCCCCCCCCGGCTGCGCCCCTGCCCACCCCGGCTGCCTCACCTTCGCAGGTGAAGTCCTGGATGGCCACGTCCTGGATGGGAATCTCCTTGAGGAAGAATGGCTTCTGGCACCGGGGGTTCCCGCTGACGACCCGCCTCTTCCTCAGCCACTTGCCGAGCCAGGCCAGGTGGCAGTTGCAGTTGAAGGGGTTGGACAGGAGGTTTCTGGGAGGAGAGAAGGGCCCTCTCTGGGTGCTTATGCCTCTACTGTGGGAGCTGGCCCAGGTCCTGTTCTGCACCCTGGGGCCCAGCTCTCCAGCGGGTCAGACCCAGGTCCTGTTCTGCACCCTGGGGCCCAGATCTCCAGCGGGTCAGACCCAGGTCCTGTTCTGCACCCTGGGGCCCAGCTCTCCAACGGGTCAGACCCAGGTCCTGTTCTGTACCCTGGGGCCCAGCTCTCCAGCGGGTCAGACCCAGGTCCTGTTCTGCACCCTGGGGCCCAGCTCTCCAGCGGGTCAGGCCCAGGGGAGGAGGGAGGAGGTCTGGGAAGGGAAATGCAGACTCTTCTGAATCCAGATGCAATCTTTGCAAGTGTCATTCCGGACCTTGGCTGATGGCCATGACCGGGGCCCCGGCTATGCATGTCCTCTCTGCGGAGCCCCAGCTGTGAGCTCCCTTTGGCTCCCTAGCCGACTCTCTCACTCAGATCCTTCACACATGGAGGTCCTCCTGCGGGGACAGGCCCCTAGTGTCTACCTGGCCGGCCCTCCTCAGCCTCCAGTCCTCGGCCTGCAGGACCCTCAGCAAATTCTCCTCCATCACTTGCCTTCATTCCTCCATGGCACCCACTAGAGCTGGTTGCCCCATGTTTGTCCCCGAGAAGAGGCCCCAGGTCTGTCTGTCTCTGTGTCCCCTGGCACAGGTGTGACACCAGCACATATACTCTGTGCATGTCCGCTGGATGCAATGATTGGGTTGATGGAGGGACAAAGGGATGA
Organism: Myotis nattereri; assembly: GCF_964212035.1. Lineage (NCBI taxonomy): Eukaryota > Metazoa > Chordata > Mammalia > Chiroptera > Vespertilionidae > Myotis > Myotis nattereri. The sequence goes on from NC_138080.1 coordinate 102,693,784, forward strand.
TAGCACCTATCACTTCCAGTGTGTCACTTAGAGGACTGGAACCAGGCAGAGCACTTTATAAATCCTCCCCTCACTTGACTGGTCACAACCACCCTAGGACAGAGGCAGCGTTATTCTCATTTCACAAATGAGGAAAGTAAAGCCGCTCAAGTGCCCTTTGGCCCTTTGATGGGACCCCTCGAAGCTAGGCTTTCATGGTCCTGTGTATCTGCTCTGCTCCAGGCCACCACAGGGCCTTTGCACAAGCTCTTCCCAGGGGAGGAGTTGCACTTCCCGCTTGACAAGCTAGCCCCCCTCCTGGAACACAGTGCTGGGTTCCCCGACAGAGCCTGTGCTGGTTTCCACAGCACGGGGGCCTCGTTCTGTGGTGACTCACGGCGCTGTGAGCTCCAGGAAGGACCACGCCTGTGCATCCTCAGACCTAGGTGTGCCCGGCACACGAAGGAAGCCTGATAAATGGCTGTTAAGTGGGCAGATGGGTAGATGGCCTTAGGCAGAGATAGCAGGGAGCCGGGAGGGGAAAGGCCTGCAGGGGAGGAGCTGGTGAGTGTGCAGTGGATCCAGGAGGACTTACATGGTGGACAGGGAGACCAGCGTGGTGAAGGCTCCAGGGGTGATGGTGCTGATGCGATTGTCATAGAGGGACAGCAGTCTCACTGAGCTCAGCCCAGCGAAGGTGTCATTGCTCACACAGCTGATCAGGTTGCTCCTCAGCATCCTGCAAGGAGAGGGGTGGGGATGCGAGGGCACAGGCATTACCCTCTCCTTCCCACAGCCGGGCCACACCACGTGGTGTGTGTGAGTGTGTGTATGTGTGTGCTTGCAGGCATGCTTGTTGTGTATGCATTTATCTGCATGTTGTATATGTCATTTTTATGTACGCGTGTATATGTCACTGTTAGTGGGTAAATGTGTTTGTGTGCCTCTATCAGCATGTTTCTGGTATGATTCTGTGTGTGTGTGTGTGTGTGTGTGTGTGTGTGTGTGTGTGTTTGGGGCTGCTTAGCATGCTCAGCTCTTCCCCATCACGGGCTGGGAATGTCTGAGGCCTTTGGCTCCAGGAAGAGGAGATTCAAGAGGCCAGGCAGGCGCCTGGGCCTGGTCTGCCGCCCGCCAGCCATCGCAGTCCCTCTGATGCCCTCCCTCCCTCCTCCTTCCAGGCCGTGGCCCAGGCCCCGGCACTTACAAGGTCTTGAGGCCGCTGAGGCCACGGAACATGCGCCCGTGCACCATCTCCAGCTGGTTCCCTGTCAGCATCAGCTCCTGCACGCCCGCTGCTCCGTCAAAGGCGCCCTCTCGCACCTCCTTGATCTTGTTGTTACTGAGGTTTCTAGAAGGAGGGGCAGATGGGTCAGGACAGATGCAGGCAGGGAGTCACTGGCCCTGCAGCCAACCCCTGGAGTGAGGATGGGGTGGTGGGGAGCGCAGCCTTGGGCTCCCAGACATTTGATTCCAGCACCTGTGCCCGGGGGCAGGGACCCCGGCCCACGGGGGCGCGGGGGGGAAGGAGGGTGAGGAGGGGGATACCTTTGTGAAACAGACTGTGCGGGGCTTAAAGTCTTGTCAGGGTCATCACCTCTTCCATGCCTGGGGACTGCTAGTTTTACAAAGGGGCTCTCTGTTAACTACAGTCACCAATACTGTACTGCACACTCGAAAGTTGCCAAGAGAGTAAATCCTAAAAGTCCTCAACTCAAGAAAAAAGAACAAAAAGAAAAAAATGTTGTAATTATGTACGGTGACGGCTGGCAACTGGATTAATTGTGGCGACCATTTCACGATGTGTGCAAATGTCGAGTCATTATGTTGTAACCTGAAACTAAGCTATGCCAATTATTCCTCAATAAACATGAATAAACAAAAAAGTATGCAAAATAGGACAAACAATAAAAAGTGTGTATGGATGAAAGAAAAGGTGATTCTCGAACTTCCTGTCTTCAACAGATGCCCTCGGTAAGCAGCACTTCCTAAGAGGAGGGGGGAGAAAAATGGTCAATTACGCCCCCCCCCCCCCCCCGCCCCCAGCCCCGCCACGGGCTGGGCATTTGCAGAACTCCTAGCTCCCTCACCAGGCCAGATCCCAGACAGAAACGGACACGTCCTAGCCTCCACGTTTTGAGCATTATTCTGTGAGGGGTTTGGCCACAGAATCACATCAAATCCTCATAGCAAGGCCTACCAGATGGTGTCATTATTGCCATGGTCTCATCCTGGGGCTAAGGTGACTGAGCTCAGAGAGCTGGAGCAACTTGCCCGCAGTCACAGCTGAGACGGGGATGGGAAGCCAGGCTTTCGGGTGCACGCAGAGTCCTCCAGTGAACCCACGTGGCGGTTCCTTAGGTGATGTGGGTATTGACTTGGTTTTCCTAGAGGGGGCTCGGTCCTGTCACTGCGAGCAAGCTCTCCCCTCCCCTGCGAGGTCCAGTGACCATGCCAGGCCTGAACAGCCAGCAGGTCCTGTAGGGCCACTGGGGCTGCGAGTTCCCTGGCAGGCGGGGGACCAGCGGGAGGTGGGGGTGCAGGGGCCTCTGCAGACCATCCTGAAATGCAGCGCAGGCGCAGGAGGAATGGATGGAGTGGAAGGTGAGGGCATTGACAGCCTGAGGGAGGAATTCAGCCGCCCGAGCACACAGCAGCCAGAGCCTTGCACCGGATGGTGGTGGTGAGGTCTGCGGGTGGAGACGCGCCCGCTAACTGGCCGAGCACCTGAGGTTGTTAGAACTGAGGGCTCACTAGAGATGGACCAGCGGGCCCATTGTGCTGCTGGGCATGCCGAGGCCCCGAGAGGAGAGGGCGCTGCTCCGGGTCCCAGAGCGCCACTCCCGCCTGCACTGTTGCGTCTCCAAGTGCTCACCTCGTGGGAGCTCTGTGTGAGCCACAGCGGCTTCGGGGTGTGGAACTGGGCATCTAACAGCCCCAGGCAGCCCGCCTGCCATTGTTCTAAGTAAGGACCGGCCCTGCAAGGTGCTACAGTGGCCACACCTGTGGGCAGGTATGGAGGACACAGATGGCATCTCAGTCCCACTCTCCAATCTGCTCCCCTCCCCCACTTCTATCCTGCTAAGGACATAGGAGCACACCCCTCAGAACCCGCCCCCAAGATCACGGGGGAGGGGGGGTGGGCAAACGGGGGGCTCTCCCACTGGATTTCTGCTCGCTGCCTGGCTGTCCTTAATCGCAGCTGCTTTTCTTATAAATCCTGTCGTCCTGGTGCAGGAATGAAGGTAATGTTCTGGGGAGACTGCAAATTACCCCCCAAATAGACATAGGAGGCTCCCCCAGCAGCTGTAACTCATGGAAACGCTGGAGGACACAGGTTTGGCTCCTGAGAGTCAGGTTCTCGGGGATTGAAGTGCAGGGCCGCGATGACGATGAATTGCAGCCGCGGTGCAGCCAGGGCTCCCATCGCCTGACATCTGGTTCTTTAAATGAGCAAAATTAGCATCACGTTCCTGTAAGGCTCATGAACTGCATGTCCTCAGGCTGGGAGAATGGAAAACATCAGGTAGGACAAAAGGGGAGAGAATGTTCCAGAAGACCAGGCTACTGCTCTCTCTGCATCCAACACAGTGGTGTTCAAAATGGCAGGCGGCCTGGGCTGGAGCCCCGTGCGAGCGAGCAGGCCGGGGCTAGCACTCGGGACGTGGAATGAGGGTGTCGGGGTGTCTGCAGACCCTCCTGAAGGGTCCCGCTCGGCACTCTGCTCAGGGCTCTGCCGCCCACGAGAACGGAGGGTCCCCCCGGAAGGATCCAGGAAGCCCCGCCCCAGGCCAGGGTGCTTCAGAGGACCCAGAGGCAGAGGGACCTGTTCCCACTGCGAGCTGCTGGCTGAGCCTCTCAGGCCTGTTCTAAGGCTTCCCCCAGAGACACGAGGGCCCCGAGGCTGGGACGCCTCTGGGAGGTCTCTCAGCTTGCAGGGCAGCCCGTAAACCAGGCAACGGGAAGGACCTGCAGTGCTGCTGAAGCCCATGCCAGGTGGACGGGCAGTGGGGAGAGAGCAAAGGGGTTCTGGGAACCGAGGAGTGGGTCACGGTGGAGCAGAAGCACCTGGCGCACCGGCAGGTCTGGGGGTTCCTGGTCACCTCCATGTGGACCCCTCGCTCCCCTGAGGTGGACATTCTTTCTGCAGCGGGGGTTGCAGCTCGAATGTCCACAGGGTCCAGGCAAGTGACAATGCCAGGAGCAGGCCCAGGGGATGGGAGTGGTTAGCCAGGAGCAGGTCCCGGGGGTGGCAGTGGTCAGCTGGGAGCAGGCCTGGGGGGTGGCAGTGGTCAGCTGGGAGCAGGCCTGGGGGGTGGCAGTGGTCAGCTGGGAGCAGGTCTGGGGGGTGGCAGTGGTCAGCTGGGAGCAGGTCTGGGGGGTGGCAGTGGTCAGCTGGGAGCAGGCCTGGGGGGTGGCAGTGGTCAGCTGGGAGCAGGCCTGGGGGGTGGCAGTGGTCAGCTGGGAGCAGGCCTGGGGGGTGGCAGTGGTCAGCTGGGAGCAGGTCTGGGGGGTGGCAGTGGTCAGCTGGGAGCAGGCCTGGGGGGTGGCAGTGGTCAGCTGGGAGCAGGTCTGGGGGGTGGCAGTGGTCAGCTGGGAGCAGGCCTGGGGGGTGGCAGTGGTCAGCTGGGAGCAGGCCTGGGGGGCGGCAGTGGTCAGCTGGGAGCAGGTCCGGGGGGTGGCAGTGGTCAGCTGGGAGCAGGCCTGGGGGGCGGCAGTGGTCAGGAGAACACATGCCCCACCTAAGGGGGGCTGCTCCTCAGGGCAACTCGATCGGAGCCATTTGGGAATGTGGGTCCAGTTCTGCCAGATCTTCCGGTTTTCCAGAAATCCTGATGTTTTGGCGTGTGCCAACTCCTGATTTTTAAAAGTGGGCAACTGGTTCTTATTAAAAACATAATTGTGGCCGGCAAACCCACCGAGAGGCACCCGGTGGTGGGGCTGCCAGTTTCCAGACTCTGGTTGAGAGTCTCCCAGACAGAAATGACTGTAAGTCACCAGAGAGCCGCCATGACCTCACTCTGAAGGTGATGTCATTTGAAAAGTGGCTTCGAGTTACCACAGTGCTAATGACCCCGTGGGCACCAGTTCACCCTTCTGCACCCCTTACCACAAGCGATGCTCAGCGCAACCTCATCATTCTGACATGGGCACAGGGGCTCAGAATGGTCCAGAAGGGCACAGCAAAGTCTAAACCCCTAACTCTGTTCACTTTCCTTTTCCCTGTCAGGGTAGAGTTAAGAATGCATCCTGGCCAGGCCAGCATGGCTCAATGGTTGAGCATCGACTTATGAACCAGGAGGTCATGGTTTGATTCCCGGTCAGGGCACATGCCCAGGTTGCTGGTTCGATCCTCAGTGGAGGACATGCAGGAGGCAGCCGATCAATGATTCTCTCTCATCATTGTTTCTATTTCCCTCTCCTTCTCTCTTCCTCACTGAAATCAATACAAATATATTAAAAAAACATGAAGAATATACCCTAGGGCCCTGGTCCCACCGTCCTGAGGACACTTAGCAGACTCAGGCATAGGCACAGCTGGCTCTGACCACCAATGGGCAGAATCCAGTGGGCCCAGCACCTCTCGGGGGCATAGGGGTGGTGGCAGGTCCCAGCGCATAAGGATCTCTACTTAACCAAGAGGTGCCATCAAGTTATCTATACATATAAAGAGGTAATATGCAAATTAGCTGGGAAGCCTTAACGGGTCATGACCGGACCATTAGCATATTAGCTCTTTATTAGCTCCTATGCGTGCTGCAGGGTGTTGCTCCAGAGATGAGGCAGAAGTGGGGAGGTGCCGGGAGAATTCGAGACCAGCCTGAGGTGACTCAAGGGTGGGTGGTGCCACGGGAGAAGGCAGAAGGGAGAAGGTGAGAAGGCCGGTGCCATGCATGAGAAGGCAGAAGGGAGAAGGTGAAAAGGCCGGCGCCATGGGAGAAGGCAGAAAGGGACAAGGCGAATTGGGAAGGGTTCCCAGATTGGAGAGGGTGCAGGCTGGGCTGAGGAACAGCCCCCCCCCCCCACCCCCGTGCACAAATTTCGTGCACTGGGGCTCTAGTTTTATATAAGTGGTTGCAGCTGGAGGCTGTTGGGCCCAGGTTTACCCGGTCGGGTCACCAGGCTGGCTGGCCGGCCAGCAGTGTTTATATGGATTTATGCACGCGTGTACCCCCCTCTCCCCCGCCACACACACGTTTGCTGCCTCTGTGCCATGTGCTCCCCACCTAATGGCCCTGCCACCACTCCTGGCTCCACGCTGCTCACTGACTTTTGACCTTGGACAAGTTCCTTAGCTTTCTGTGTTTCACCCGAGATCCCCATGACCCGTCGCTGATCCTTTCCTGAGTCCCTCCCCCGTCTCTCGGGGCAGATGCGGGTTGTGGGCTGGGGAGCAGGACGAGCAGAGGGCACATGGGGGGGGGCAGGGATGGCGTGGGGTACACACCGTCACAATATCGACGATTTAGAAACAGTGATGTTCTGTTTGGTCTGTGTCTACACGCCATGCCTTAGTGCCTACTGCCCAATAGGGCCACCTGGAGCTGAGGGATCCACCCCCGCCCGCATTCTGCCCAGCCTGCCAACTGCCCAGCTGACTTACATCTTCCGCAGGTTGGGCAACTTCTTGAAGATACCGGTGGCCTCCAGGACAGATATCTCGTTGTCATTCAGTCGCCTACATGGGAAGTGAGCAGATGAGGGGGTGGCTTAGCTGAAGATGGATGGGGCGCTCTCTCCCCCACCTTCTGATGCCCCACCCAGAACCCCCATGGCTTCAGCTGAGTTGCCGCCTGGACCTCACACTCAGCCCATATCAGCAGAGCCGTGGACAATGCAGTGTCCACCCTGCAGTCCACGGGTGGGGAGGGTGGAAAGGGGCAGGAAAGGGCGAAGGCCAGGCTCCTCCCGGGGGAAGCCCCCGGGACTAGGTGTTTTGGGCTTTTGGATACTCAGCATCCATTGCTAGTGAACCGCCTTCACTCAGGAGGGTACCAATGACAGCCACACCGCCAGGAAGGCCTCCCCATGTCCTCCCAAGGCACCCAGCCTCTTGGCTTTTTCCAGATCCTTCTCTCTGCCGGGGCTGCTTGGGGACCCCAGGCCCCCATGCGTAGGTGCTTGGAGAGAGGAGGGCCTGCCGTGACTTGTGAGGCCAAGAGAAGGAGGGTGCGGGTCATGAAGGCCACCTTCATTGACCCAGGGCTTACTCTGCGCCAGGTTCAAGGTGAGTCCTGTGCTCACATTCTCTGATCTAATCGTCCTGGCGGTGGGGTCATTGCCTCCAATTCTGCAGCTAAGAATCTGACCTTCAGGTCTGAGAAGCAGCTGCCCAGTACCAGGAAGACCGGAGAAGGCGGGCATCAGACTCAGGTCCGCCAGCCCCCCACCTCCCAGTGCTGCGTCCTCCCCCCCCGCAACCTCCCTGTGGGTAACTTCCTAGCGCTTCCTTTTTGGATAAACCATCACACCCCTGTATCAGTACACATGGAGGCTCAGATACAGCTAACCGCCCTAGCTGCTCTCTCGCTATATGACAGTTACTTGTTTACCCTCCGTCTCTCTGGTTATACTGTAAGCTTCGTAAGGACGGACTGTCTGCTCTGTTTGTTGTGAAAGCTGGTGGGCCTAGCACAGTGCCTGGCTCACAGGTGTTCGGGAAATATTTGCAGAATGACGGACCGTCTTCACCGGTGAGCAAGCTGTCCCCAGGGGATGCCTGGGCAGCTGAGTCAGGGGGGCACCTCAGGAGACCCTGCCAGGGCTGACCCTGGGTGACTGGGGTGGAGGACGCAAATGGAGCCCGCGCCCCCCCCCCCACCCCCCCCCGCCACCCCCCTGCCCCAGGCGGCACTTACAGATCGGTGGCGTATTCGGGGAGGTGGCTGGGGATGCGGGCCAGCTTCTGGTTGGAGCAGTCCACAACAGTGCCCTCACAGCGACACTTCTCGGGGCACACGAGGTCCATGAAGCACTCGCTGCTGAACCGGCTGCGGTAATCCTCTGAGCCTGGGCGGGCCAAAGAGGGGGGGCGGCGTCACCAGGGTTCCCGCACCCGGCGAGGTGTGGGCAGTGGGGTGGGGGTGCAGGGACAGACACAGTGCTGCCCGCGTTTGTTGGCCACCTTGCTGGTGCCCTCCCGCCCCCCAGCTCTCCATCTGGGCTGCCATTCACCGCTCTCATCCCCTGGAGACCCCTCCGAGGGCGCATGAGCTTTTGGGGGGCACGGACCTCTCGGAGGAGCTGAGGGAAGCTAGGACGCCTCCTCCTAGAAGTGCTCCAGGCACATGTGTATGGAATTTGGCTACAATTTAGGGGGCTACTGAGTCCCAATGCTCCTCATCCATGGACCCTCTGAATGTGCGTGACAATCCGAGTGAGCAGACTTTGATGGGGTCCTGATGGGGGCTACACCAGGGGCGGGAACAAAGTAAGGGGAGGGGTCACGCACTCAGGGCCCAAGCAGGGAAGGGGACGATAAAGGAGGCCCACATAGGGCCACCCGTGACCACCGACACCTGGCTCCAATAGCCTGGGCCTGGGGATCGGAAGGCACTGCCCCGGAGCTTGGGGAGGTGGCCCCGTGTTGCCTGACATTCCTTTAAAAATATGCTGGCAAAGAGTAAACATTTAAAACACAGAGAAGACGAACACCAGCCCTCTGAGGGTCAGATCTGCGCCCCCCCCCCCTGCCCCCGCCCCCTCGTGAGTGAGCCCTGCTGAGCTACAGTGAAAGGCCAGTTCTGAGGAGCTAAGAGTATCCGAAACTAAGGTTTATTTTTTCTAGATTTGGTTTTCTTGAGGTTGCATAGTAAGGGTAACAGGGCCAACCACGCGCTGTCTGAGCGACGCCCTGGGAACTGCTTTATTGATCAGAAATGCTCCCTGACCCCGGGCAAACCTCCACGAGGCAGACCACAGGCCACACCCGCGGGATGGGGATCTGTTCCTCCTGTCAGACCAGCTAGCGGATGGGGAAGGTCTTCATTAGCTCGCATCAAGGTTCCAGGAGCGCAACGCCAGTCACAAAACAAGGGCCCGGTCCACATGTGTTCAGGGCATCAGCGGGGTGCCATTGGCTTATGGGGGTGGGGGCAAGGGGGTTGTAATACAGGACAGGCTCAGAGAGCATCATTTCCTCGCGCAGCCCGCCAGGCGCCCCTTGGTGACCCTATCTGCACCTCGAGCAGTGTGGGCACCGGCAGCAGTGTGGGCACCGGCAGTAGTGTGGGTGCCGGCAGTAGTGTGGGCACCGGCAGTACCGAGGTCTCAGCAGGAGAGGGCGTGGTTTTGCCTAGGCTTTGCCACGGATTCGCTTTGGTCTCTCCACATGCAAGAAGGGAATCAAGCAATCGCCCGTCTTACGGGGGTCTCACGGGGGTTGTGGTGATGGTGCAAGGAAGACCGAGGCACTGGAGGGTCTCCTGGGAAAGGGGCAAGAGTTGTGTAGATGTCTGTGATTCTGCTTGTTTTTTCTAGAACGTAGTGGAACACTGGGCGTGTCGGAAGCCACTGAAACATCCGAGTAACCCGTGACGATAGCTGACATTCACTGAGCATGGACCGGAGCCGGGTGAGCACATTAAGGCTCTGAGGGCATCAGGGCTCCGTTTTATAGATGAGGACCCATTTTACAGGCGAGGACGCTGAGGCCCGCAGGTGCTCAGTCACGGCCGGGGCATGAGGCTGCCGCCGGGGCCCACGTGACCAGCACCACACTCTACTGCAGGCGTGCTTCCTGACTAAACCTCAGGACTGTCCGGAAGCCCCCCTAGGTGGGGTGGGGTGGGCTGAGCTGCAGGTTCCTGCCCTGGGCTACGGTGAGGCGGGAAGCTGGCGGCTCCCACCCTCTTGCTTCTCCCATGATCAATCTTCGAGAATTCCTGATTGACAATGGATTTGGTGGGTCTTTGGCTCTGAAGTGAACCTTCTCCCTTTCACAAGGGGCCGGGGGTCTGGACCGGTCTCCGCTTCCTCCTCACCCCCCACCCCCCCTCACTTCACTCCAACGTCCACCCCCAGGTTCGCGTGAGCAAAACCTGTCACGGATCCCCATGGTTTTTTGGGGGGCGCTTCCTTGTCCGATGTCTTACACAAATCTCTTGCCCTTGGCCTGCCAGCATCCAGCCCACTGGATAACTCTGACCGGCGCCATTTCCCCCAGAGGCACCCGCGTGCCGAGCCCGGGGGAATTCCATTTGGCAAACCCTGCTAAGTGGCAGCCCTCTGGGTTCCCTGCCAGCGGCTCCATGCGGCCGGAGCGTGCAGGGGCATTTCGCACATATGCTCTGCTTCTCCTTAGGGAGGCGTTCACGTGGGATCCTTGCAAAGCGGAGGGGCCCTGAAAGCTGGTCAAAGGCAGAAAGACAGGAGGGAGCACCGTTTGCTCTTGGACACGCTGAGCCCGAAGACGCGCACCGCCGGGCCGTGTCTGGGGACGGCCGCCGGGTAAGGTGTTTTCCTTTTAATCAAGGTGAGAGCCGCGTAGTTCGCAGGAATCGCTCTCTGTCGTGTACTTGGATTACAACGGGCAGACCTCTGCAATGGAGCCGCTGACCCATTTTAATGAAATGATTTTGCAATTAGATTCCATGGACTAATGTGTTCTTCCCAGCATCCCCCCTGCGGTTTTTGTTATTGCCCCGGTCTGTAATAACGAGGGGGTCGGAGTGTAATATTTCGTGTAAGTGGAGGCCAGAAATGTTAATCACGGCGTAGGCACGTAAGCAGAAGGGTCCGTCCCCAGGCACAGCCCGCCTGAAATGCCACCTCCATCGCTTCATTTTTCATGATCGAAACGACCCGGGGTTTCTCGGAGCCATTTGTTCTGCCTAATGCTCATAACCACCCGAAAGTATTTTTAACTTTCCCAGGGCTTTAGAAGTCGGTTCCCATCTCACTGTGCATTTGTCACTGCCAGAGACGCTGAGCCAGGGAGGGTAACCGCACCAGGCGGGCCTGGGGCTCTCTCCAGGCTGGTTCTGGCAGGAGAGCGCTCGGGGGACTTGCAAAGCGGCCATAGAACGAAGCCCGGCTGAACCGGGTCTTGGGAGAGCTGACGTCACGGGCACTCCTCCTCCTGCCCGGGTGGTCTCCTCCCCTCCCGGGCAGCTCAGAACAAGGACACTGGGTACATGATCACAGAGAAGCTTTAATACATCGGGTGGGGAGGGGGTGGAGCTCCACGGCAAGGCCATTTTATTACGGACAGACCCCTGGCTGGGCAGGGAGGGAGCCCCAGTCGCCCTCTATGATGGATGCGGCTGCAGCGCCAGACTGGCCCAGCCCGGCTGCTCTCACCAGCCGTCTGCACTTTGTCATCCTTCCGGCAACCCGTTTGTGGAGCGGAAGTCACAGCTCCACCATCACCCGATGACCATGGACCTGTCCAAGCACACGCCCAAAGCTCTCTTCCTCTACCTCCAGTATCTCTAAGGTGGGCAGGATGAAAGAAAGAAGGAAAGGAGCAGGAAGAGGGATGGGGGCCGCGGGAGGCCTGCCAGGCTCACCAGCTTGGAAAGAGAGTTATGTGGACAAGCAAAGGGTCATAAGTCATGAGTGGAGTCAAGAGGACATTGCCAGGCGCAGTGGGCGAAGACGGGGACCAGACACCGGCGGCTGGAAAATGCCAACTGTGCTAATGGTGCAACAGCTGTTCCAGGAAGCTCTCCCCGCTATTGTGAATGTAGCCATATGCCTGAGGCAGAGGGAGATGCCCGTGGCTCATTGGGCACAGCCTGGTCACAGCCTGCTGCTGAGGACCAGGGAGGTGCCAACAGGAGGGTACTATGATGGACACACTCCCCAGGGCCTGGCCCTGGCATGGTGGGTAGCCCCAAGGAGCTCAAAATGCCCCCCTGACCCTGTTCAGAGGGAAGGGGATTTCTCCAGGCCCAAGGACTTGTTCTGTACCATATGGATCTTGACATATTCACCCCAAGAGGAGGACCCATATAAACAGCGCTGCTTGCTCTATTTCTTACTCAAGTTATTTTCTATTAACAGAGGTAAGCTTGAAAGGGAATGTTAAAAAAGGAAATTTCAATTCCCCATCAACTCAAGTCAAAGTCTTTTTGATTTTATGATTCAAGACAATGGAACTGTCCACAGCTGGGAAGGCTGAGTACTGCAGACATAAAGAATATTCACGCTGCAGGCAGGGGGCCCTGGGCAGGTCAGTGAACCTCTCTGAACCTCGATGTCCTCATCTGTAAAATGGGACTTATCGACAGGGTTGTTGTGAAAACTGAACACGGTAGTGACGTAGAACAGCGCAGTGCCTGGCCCACAGGAGCACTCAGTACATGGTAAGGGATTCAGAGAGGTTCACAGGACTCCCGGGTACTCAGCCAGGCGGGCACGTGGCTGCACGGTAACCTGAGAGAGGAGATAGTCCAGTCACACATCCCCAGGGGAGTCCAGAGCCCGCTCCTGGGTCTAGAACAGGGTTCGGTTCCCACCATGGCTGTCTCTCCTGGGAGAGGGCACAGGCTCCATGACATGCACCATCAACACAATCCTCTGGTTACACTGGGTCCAGGATTTACCAAGAAACAAGCTGAATGGGAGGCGCCAAGACCCCCTCTTCATTGTCAGACAGCAGGTGTCTGCACAGGCGTGTGGCACTGAACTAACACCATGGAAAGAACCTTCGGCCTCCGTGTTAACTGCGCTTGAAGGTCAAGGGAACAGACTTCAGTCTGCACCGGCCCAGGGCCCAAGTGCTCCTAAGGAGCAGGGGCCAGGCTCAGAGGAGTCTCCCAGGTTCCAACAAAGTCTTGGACTCACGCCCATGGCCCCATTCCCCTGCTCACATCCCTTCCCATGAAGACGGTGGGAGGGGGCGGGCCTAAGCACTGTGACCTTTGGGTTCACTACACTTGGGAAAATGACCTTGGGCTGGGCTTCTTCCCTGAAACAATGGGGCATAGGCCTCAGGTGTACCCGCTCCCTTTGCGTGGAAGATACGACCGATGGTTTCTGAGCTTGGACCTGTCTCCTCTACCCGGCTGGCATCCAGACTAGATTTGGGGAGCGGCGGCTCCATTTGGGGGGGATGTGGATACACATCTTAGCCTGGCCTCAGGGTGCTTCTCCGCCCCTTTCCGCCCGTATCTCTCCCTGGAGGGGAGGCACTCAGCGGTGTGGAGACTCCCACCCTGCCCGAGGCTGCCCCGAGGGTCTGGCGGGTGCGGCTGCGGTGTCCGGAGCAGAGAGGTGTCCAGCGGTGCGGCGGCGGGCCATGCTGCAGGAGAGCGCGGGGCCTTCCGCGGTGCTTGACAGAACCATGTTCCGTTTCCATCGTTCCACCACATGGTTAGATCAAGCACAAAGGAAAGCCCCGCGGACCGGGCAGTCAGGTCAGGAAGCAGCGTCAGAGAGAGGACAGCTCAGTGGAAGCAGCGTGGAGAGGCGGGAGCCGGAGGAGGCCCCACGGAGCGTGATTAGTACCAGGAGTGGGGGCCGCGGGAGCACTTCCGAAGACAGGAGCCCCCGCCCTGAGCCCACCCCAGGAGAGACACTGGAGGGGGGAGGAAGGGAGGGGGGAGACCCAACACCTCCACTCAGGATGTCGGGCAGAACGCACCCTTCCCCAGAGAATGAAAGCAGCAGGTGTCCGTCACGTCACAGCCTGAACTGAGCCTCTGCACCCCACGCGGTCACCCCTCTGATCCCAAACGACGCCAGACTCGGCGGAAGGGCCTGCTGTGTGCTCAGTCCCGAGGCCCCCCAAGCAGAGCCTCCCCAACAGCCCGTCCAGCCCCTTGCTAGAGACGCGCCACCATTCCCGGGGGCCTGGCAAAGCTGCCATGATCTCTAGGAAAAGCCCCCGATGCGCCACAATTCAGGAGTCGCCTCAGTGTCCTTCAGGGTCCCCAGAAACCCCCTGGCTGATGGACGTCCCTCCCAGATTGCCCGAGATACAACGGGGGCGGGGGGGTGAGTCCGAGGGAAAATACACGTTTCTAGCAAGGGAGGCAGAAGGGGGAGCCAATGGGGCCCCGCACTGGGACGGAGACCCGCAGTCACAGGGCTCTGAGGACACGGATTTCACAGAGGAGGTGCCGGTGCTCCCAGGAGGGGCCTCTTTCAGACTAAGAGGAGGAAGGAGGGGAGGACACCAGTTCTGGGCCCTTGGTGAGTTCCTGATTTCTTCCATGTGAATCACGGGGTGGGGTGGGGGTGGGGAGGCAACAGCCAAGTATTTCGGATGCCAAGGCCCAGGTGAGGATGCTGGGCTTTATGTCCCCGGGATCCTACAAGAGATCGGGCAGCTTTCATGCACCTGCTGGCTCAGGACTCCCCCCACCCCCACCCCCCAGCCACTGGGAGGAGACGTGTGTACCTGGAAGAGACCTGATCCAGGGCCAGGTGGCCCCCCCTCCCCCCCGCCCTGTGTTGGAGGGACGAGGTCACTGTCCTTCCACAGTGTGCTTCTGGGTCGAGACCATCTCAGCATCTGGACGTGCACAGGTGTCTGCAATGGGTGGCCAGGCAGCCAAGGGCACCGCGCAGCTCTGGGTCTGGCCCCTGGTCTTCCTAAGCCCTCCCCTCTGACCGACCAGAGTTGGCCGCTGTCATTCAGACCCAACCCTGCTTGGACCCCAGACAGGCAGGGCTCTCTGTAAGTGCTCTGGTTTGGGGATTTGGTGCTCAGGCGTGATAGGCCGTAGGGGCCACAGCAGGGACACAGCCCGCTCCTGCCCCAGCTCCCAGCCTGAACACCAATGAGGCTTTCCTGCTCTCTGGTCTCCTCAATGACAGCCAGGGGAGGGGCCAGGGAGAAAGCTATGGAGTCTCCACAGCCTGTCAGAGCTGGGTGTCAGAGCTTGTCCCTTCTCCCATGCGGCTCCGTCTCTCCCTCTCTGGCAGGGTCTGGTGAGCCAGGGGCTCTAAAGCTCTAATTCCCTGAGTGCCACGCTGTCAGCCACCTTTGCACATCTGGTGTCCCCACCTCTGGACTTTTCGCCAGGAGAGTTGCCTCTTGCTGCCGGGTGCCCACACACACAGTGGCAAGGGGGGGTCGAGAACGAGGGAAGACAGCATCTTCCAACTGCCCGTGCTCCCCGGGGTGGGCTCGGGGTCCCCACAGCCAGATAGCGCCCTTCCGGGAGGACATAATCGGGCGGTCAGATCACCCCAGCTGGCAGCCTCTGCCTCTAGCCTGACCTGCTGCCCAGGGAGGTGGGTGCGGCTGATGGAGCAGACGCAGGGCTGCTAGAAGCCCAGACCCACCATGAGGGGCTTTATGTGCTGCAGGAGCCGCCCTCAAATTGGCTCCTAATTACATCAGCTGCCTCTGCAATGGGGCGCTTTTAGGGGGAAGTAAAACGCAGAGTTATTATCTGTCAAATCCACTACGTGTCACCTGCCCCTCCTCCTTTCTTCCTGGAAGCAGCGTTAGGGCTCTGGCTCTGCTGCCCAGCATCCCCCAGAGCCCAGGCCTCTGGGCTCAGCAGCTCTCTCCCTCCCTCCTCTGCAGCTCAGAAAACAGAAGCAGGCAGCATGCTCTCGCTTTCTCTGCCTTCAGAGCAATAATAGAAGGAGGGGCGTCCATCATGTCTGCTTAGTACGGATTAAAACAAGGTATTTAGAGAGGGTCAGGCCAGGGGCCGCCCTTTGTCCTTGTCTGTTGCATGTGTATTTCCCACCATTCCTGCCCCACACAGAGCAAGCAGCCGATCCTGCCGTGCAGAGGCAGGTAGGCTGGGGCGAAGCTAGAGTCAGAGCCAGGCTCCACCGCCCTGTGTCCTGGGTCTACTTGCTACTTCTCTTTCTCCTACTTGCCCCTCCCTCCCATCCCAGCATACAGTCCGCCTGGGTCCCTGGGAGATGCCAGTCTCAGACCCTGCCCCCCAGAGCCCGGGCATCAACCTGGAGCCCGACACCAAACAGGACCCCGTGAGAGAGACTGAGGGTCGGTTGGCACCTGCCTTCCTCTCCCTCTGATTGCCCCTCTTCTTGAGCACAGCTGCCTGTCAGAGCGAATGAACGCGGCCGTGGCCAGACAGGCCAGGGACGGAGGGGAAAGTGTCAGTCAGGAGGAGAGGCCCCCAGGAGGGATGGCTGAGCCTCAGGGGCAGCCCTGGGTGGGAGGAACTTCAGACAGGGTTCAGGGGTGGGGTGGAGGGAGGAGCCATTAGACTGGGAAAGACAGTCATTCAAGGAGCTGGTCCTCCTTCCCAAATGCTCTTCTCTCCCAGATGCTGCGAGGAACAAGCTAGACCGGGGTCTGGCCCCGCCTCCACCATGGCTGGCTGTGACCTTGGGGTGCCTGTCACCTCTGAGCCCTGGGCTCCCTCTGCTGCAGGGCGGGGCCAGTCCTGCTGGCCACCCAGGACTCTGGGAAGAACCAAGCAGAGCAGGCGGCACAGTGCTCACCAAGGCGAGAAACTGCTCTCCAAGCAGACATGCTGCTCTGGGGAGACCACTGGGAGCAGCGCCTCCTAGTGCCCAGACTCCCTGTTACCCCCAAGCCTCTCCAGGTGTTTGCTGCTGTTGAAAAAATAAAAATAAAACAGCTGAAGTCATGCACGTGCTGGCTTTTCTGGAGACGTGGACTCAGGGGTCTGACTTGGAGGACAGGAAGGGCTTGCCAGCAGCAGAGGCCTGCCCTCGGGCCCTCTCCGGGCCACCCAGCTGGCGCTGCCCGGGAAAGTGCGCTTCCACACGGCGCTCTGGGGCGGGGAGAGGAGAGGTTCTTGCTGACACGCGGATTGTGAGGTGGGTGCAGCGTCTCAGCACGTCCTATCAATCTCTTACCGCTGGGACACAATGCGGCTTGGTGATTTTTTTCCAGGAGCAAATGACAGTCATCTTTAACTGCCCATTCCCCTCACTACTGGGTCAAGGAGAGCGACCTCCCTTTCCAGGAAGAGCTGAGAGCCCCCTGCCATTCAGCCGGTGTCTCTCCCGGGGCGGTGGGGAGCCAGGCGGCAGAGGGAGCCTGGGGACCGGAGGGCAAGGCTTGCTCTTTGGCAATCAGAGTTACCAGTCTGGCGGGGGGAGCTGGCAAAAATATTTGTGAGACCTGTAATCAACTGTGGTTGAAGGGCTGCACCAGGTGGCCTTAGAGGGGAGAAAGAGGCCCACAAGATTGTATGCTGCCTGCAGCCTGGCCTGTGGAATACCTCTCTACCTGCCACTTGGGGAGCACGCTTTAGACACTAGGAAAAATGCATAAAAAGCCTGTCCCAACCTCTAGCTTCCACCGAGCCCCGGAGATACGCTGTCGCCTGGGCTCTGTCTCTCCTGAAACCACGCATCCCCCTGCCACCCCCCTCCCCGCCCCATGATTTTACTGTGTGTGTGTGTTTTATTTTAAATCCATAAGGTAATTGGTTTTCTGCAGGACTAACTGAATTTCCCCAATTTAATTTGCAAAGCTGCTCCCAGGAGCCACTGCAGCTCGCTGTCCTCCAGATCGGATTATGGGCCTCCAGGGGCGCCGAGGGGAGGTGGGCCCGCCCTAACCTGATTACCTGAGCAGCGGAACTTCTTGCTCTTGACCTGGCTGATGCGCTTGTTGGCCAGGCGCCGGGGGCTGCTGCAGCGCGCCCCGCTGGTCTCGATGGGGTTGTCCTGCAGGTAGTCCGCCAGCCACTTCAGATGGCAGTCGCACACAAACGGGTTTTGGGCTAAGTGGCTGGGAGAGGGAGGGGCGCTCATCAGGAGTGACCTGTGGTGCCCACACCACCCCCTCCCGCCTGGTGCTGGGCCCTGGCCATCCAGTGCATGGATCCCTCCCTCATCACCCCAGGAGGCCTGGGGGACATGGGCTGCTTTCAGAGAGGACCAGAGAGGGGCTGGGCACTCGGCCTCGCCCACTCAGGGCAAGACCTGCCACGGATCCTGCCCCCCCCCCCGACCCTCACCCACGCCAATCCTGATGGGCAAAGCGAGCTGCAGGCCTAGGGTGTGTGCGTAGAAAAGACTGTGTTTCACGTCTCTGAGCTCTGCCGCACAGGCGCATAAGGCAGCTGGCAGGGCGACGGGCACATGGGGGTGTTCCATAAAAAGCAGCGGCACGGCTGCTGTCATCGCGCCGTCGTGAGCAGCACCGTGGCCTCCCTCTCCTTGGCTCAGTAAGAAAACCCTGCAGAGCTGCACACGGTGCCTGGCACGTGGTAGGGGGCCAATAGGTAGCAGCTGTTCCGCTCTTTATTGGTTCCTGTCTCTTGCTACGGGCCAAGTGCCAGATGACTCAGACGCCCCAGGCTCACGGCCAGGCCACCGGCTGGGGTGAGGGTCTCAGCGTGGGGCTGGAGCATCAGAAACATGGCCCGAGACCTGACCTGTGCGAGGTGGTCAGCGATCTCACGGACCTATCTGTGAACATGTGCAGTGCTTGGGAGTGAGGAACTGCTCCCAAGGCGGGAGGTGAAATACTCCCAGGGTGCCCGTATCAGAGGGTAGCCGGGGTGGGGGTGGGGCTCGGTAGTGGTGGGTTATCCTCAGAGAATATAGTGGCTGCAGTGAATAAGAGAGCAGCTGAAGGGCAACTCTGCCTGGATTCAAATCTGGATTCTCACTAGCTGTGCAACCTTGAGTAAGTTACCTAACCTCTCTGAGCCTCGGTTTCCTCTCACAGAACCAGGGGATCATAACAGCACCTACCGCAAAGGGTTGTTATGAGGCTTAGAGGTTTGTATCCAGGGGAAGAACCAAGTGTGGCGCCCTGCATGGTGTGAGCTCAGAACAGGGGAGCTGTACCGGTCGGTGCCCACTCTGTCCTCAAGCGGGGGTCCCCGTGGCCATGTGCGGTCCCTGCGGCCTGGGCGTACTCACAGCGTCTGGATGGCCTGCAGAGGGGCGAAGAGCCCCTTGCTGATGGTCTGCAGCTTGTTGTCATAGAGGGAGAGCAGGTTGAGGTTCTGCAAGTCCTGGAACGTGTTCACCCGCAGGCAGTTGATCTTGTTGGCATTGAGGAGGCTGCAAGCACAGGAGAGGCGGGTGACTCGCTGACCCTGGTCGTCAGCCGTGGGCCCAGGGCTGATGCAGGGACCGGGCTGCAGAGCTCCCTCGCTCTCCGCGCAGCCAGGCTCCTGCTGCTGAGCAGAGAGAGAGGGTCTCGCCTTCCTGTGGCCACAGACACTTAGAAGATGCCTGGGCATGGGAATGGGCATGCGGGGCACCATGGCCGCTGTGCTGCCCTCTGCCATCATCTGGAGCCTCCCCTGGAGCCCATGTCCCCACAGGCCTGAAAGCCATAGAAACATGCCTTTCAGGTGGAACTCAGTCCATCCAGCACAGGCGATGCTGGGAGGGGTCAGTAAGTTTTCCAGATGCAGCTGGAAAGTCAAGCAAATTTGGGTCCCCTTAGGATCCACACTCCCCAGACTGACTAGTGGTGCCCTTGCCACTGGCTTAAAGTAACCTCCCAGTCTCTCTTAAAGGGAAGCAGGGGAGGGGGAACCGAACTAACGAGCTAAACATGGAAGTTTCAAAATTCCTATTTTCAGGGCTGGCCCAGAGCTTCCCTTGCGGGGAGCAACCCATGAGGCTCATAACAGACTGTCTTGTCTCCGGGGGCCCTTGATGCCAGGGTCCCCGGGGCTTCCGCTGGCAGCGGTGGGGCTGCCCTGGCGGCGGAATCATCTGTGCCACCTGTTCCTGCTGCAGCCGGTGTGCGGGCAGCTGCGGCCATGACAAGTGGAGGAACTGCCTGTGTAATCTGGCAAATAACGGGCAGGGTCCCCAGGGCTCGCACAGATGTCCTCCTGCCTCACGCTGGAAAGGAGCTCGTGTTGCTGGAACACGTCTCGTGTTTGCCAAAGTGCCTTTCTGACGGCCTCGTATTCTCACAGTAACCTGGGCAGATGGGCAGAGCGCGCCTCTCAAGTCACAGGCGGGGAAACCGCGGCTGAGTGGGGAGGGGCCTGCCTGAGGTTGGGAGTCGTTATGATCACTGGGGCTGCAGAGGGACTGTGTCTTCTGTATGAACGCCTCACCTCCTGCCCACGTCTACCCCCTTTGTAGCTCCCTCGCCCTAGGATTTCCTGTGCTTTATAGATCACATTCTAGTTGAGGCCCCTCCATGTGGGGCATTCTGAGAAGGATGCCAGGGAGCAGAGGAACAGGGAGCAAAGCTAGAGAGCCCACAGGGCCAAGCAGCCAAGAGTTAGGGACAAACGGACCCTATACACACACACACACACACACACACACACTTTTTGATTGGTTTGTTTAAAACAAGAAGTATGTGGTAAATGACTTGTTCCAAACTTTGATATTCAGGGCCTCCCGAGGGCACTGTCTGGGCTGGTGAATAGTGAACCATTTAGCAAAGAGGCCCACTCTGAGGTGCCGTCTGATGGCCCAAAGATAGGATCCTCCCTGCAATACAGTGCAACATCCCACATGTAAATACGTTCATTCAGTCCTCCCAGTGTTTAAAATCCCTCTCTCTCTCTCTCTCTCTCTCTCTCTCTCTCTCTCCCTCCCTCCCTCCCTGTCCCCCTCTCCCCCCCCCCATACACACACATATAACAGATTTCTATTTTTTTTGAAAAAAAAATTTAGAATCTGGGTCCACTGGAGGCAGCTATGGAGTGGCTGCCCCTTTCGATAGAACATATGCCCTGTTTGCCACAGTTCTCACTTCTCCCTATTGTCTGCCCTTCACTATTCCATCTACCTTGCCTGCCTGCGTAGGCATTTAGATTTGAGATGCTAGTGCAGATGCATAAGCCCAATTGCAGGGCTTGGTTCTGGTGCAGGACGTTGGTCAAGGCAACCGTGACCTGCCTTGAAAGTGTCCAAACTGCATCCCACTCTGGCACCCTCTGCTCCCCTCAGAATTCCCGGAGCTTCTTTTTCAGACCCAGATGCTTTCCCATTCCCTGCTGCTTCCAGATCTCTCGGCATGGGGTAATATCTTGAGGATGTGAGGTGTCTCACCACCCAGGCTGGCAGAATGACTCGCCAAGACAGCACAGCGTGTGGCCTGCGTGGAGCAGGAGCTCAGGGAAACACGAAGGGCGCTGGCTTGGTCCCCTTTGCTCTCCCAGGACGTGTGGCTCCTAAGGCACGACTCGGGGGTGCAGGGAGAGGCCACATTAAGCTGGGTATCCAGATCGAGGTGCCGACGGCCTCACTGATCCCAGCCCGGGGGAGGCCTGACAGCAGGTCCCTCCTCTTTCCTTGGGAGGAAGGCTGGCAGCCACTCCCCGCCTCTGCTCCGTGCATGGAACACGGACAAGTCGGAGGGGCACTTAAGAAACACCTGGTCATGGAGCAAATAGAGAGCACACAGCTATTGGAAAGGGGGTTCGACAGCTCGACAAGAAGGCCTGAGCACAGGCCTTCTCCCTCCTCACTGCAGGGACCGATGCGCCCTCTTTCTTGATCTGCCCTCTTTCTTGTCTCGCCCCTGAGACATGATGACAATCATGACACAGACCACGGTCTGTGTGCTGCCCTGTGCTACGCACTCTCCATAGCCCTTTCTGTGCCGTATTTCCTCTCACCCAAATGTCCTCATTTTGCCGATGAAGACACTGAGGGTCAGGGTGGACCCCCAGCGGTAAGTGAAGCTCCAGCCACTCGACTCCACAGCTCATCTCTGACCCACTACGTACAGTCCATATTCTCTCCTCCTGGCCGATGGAAGGGGTTCCCGTCCCGGGGGAGGGGCGCTCTTGCCTGGCTCTGGAATGCACTGGGCGCGCCTCAGGTGGACGGGGTCTGGCTGGGTCTAGGTGATGCTGCTGGCCTCTGGGTTGTGTAGAGGCACCTTAGGAAGGACTTGGCACCAAGTTGGCAGACGGGCTGCTCAGCACACAGCCGTGGGCACAGAGGGGCCGGTCTTCACTGACGGTTCACCCCTGCACCATGCAGGGCTGCGGCCTTTAGGGACCACTGGCTACATGCTGATTTGGGGGGTGGTGTGCTCGTCTGTGCTCCCCTCTCCTGAGCTCTCAGTCTCCTCTGGGCAGGCCAGGGGACAACGATGAAGCAGAGACGACAGCCTCCCTTATGGAAGAAGGGGCGCTCCAGCTTGCCATGGTCAAGAGGCTGCTGGTATGCGAGCTCAGAACTTGGACGCCCCAACTGGCTCCCAGCTTGATGGACTTACAGTTGGAACCAGAGAGTCAGGGGGCTGGGGGCATGTCGTGTTCATAACTATTTCCCCAGTAGCAGATCCAACCGTGCTGTGGGGACACCTGCTCCCAGACCCAGCACCCAAGGGAACCTCAAAGTCATATAAACAAAAGGGAAGGAGTGCTGCAAGGATCAGGCCAGGTGAGCATCTGTGGTCACAGGACCTAACAGGTGATATGTCAGGTCATCGCTAACAAGTAATAAGTTCTATGTGTGGCCAGGCACTCGCCACGCGCCTGTCCAATATTAACTCCCCGAAGCTCCCCACAGCCCGATGAAGTAAGTGTTCTCTCCACCTGACAGAGGGCACCCCTGGGACTCAGACAGCGCAAGTGCCTTCGCCCCAAATTGCACAATTAGCAACCGGTAGGTAGACTGAGAGCTGGATCCATGTCACCTAAGCCCACAGACTTTACTCCTGGCCACCAGGCCCCCGACGCTCAGCCCACTCCCACTAAGGGACCAGGAATCCCCGAGGGCCTCCGGGAGGCGTGGGCCTCATCCTCCCAGGCACTCCTAGCCACTTAGCAATGAGTCCATCACAGAACCAAACCAAAAGAGCTGGGCTTCACAGAGGAGATGAAGGCGAAGGGCGCCACCTCCTAAATTCACTTCCCAGGGTAGCTCTGCCGGCACCCGCCGCCCCTTCTCGGAGCACTTTCAGCGTTCACATATGTTCCGTGTCAAGAGGGATTAGCGCTCAGCCCATTGACTTACCAACACAACACGCTGCCGAGAGATAATCCTTTCCAGGAGCTGCGCCTGCAGGCAAAGCCAGGCAGGAACCAGGAGCCGCTAGGGACCAGGGCGTGGAGCTGGGGGGCGTGGACCAGCCCGTCCTGCTGAGGAGGGCTCTGGCCTCCAGGCCTCCCGGCCTCCTGTCCTCCTCCAGTGGGGGGATGGGCCTGGCCGGGCAGGAAAGCTCCCAGGAGCTCATCACTCCGCAGCTTATACTTCACTCACTCAGGTCCAGGCAACACGGGGAGATGGACCACAGGAGGGGAGTAAGGTCCACCCTGATCAGCGAGAAGCACCCACCACACCCAGTCTCCCAAAGAGGCCACTGGGCAGACCACTGGGGCCCCATTTTTAGCGACTACCCTGGGCCGGATCTTTTCATTGCTAATCCCCCTGGGGCCCACAGCCTTGGCTGCTAGGCTAGGAAAACACAGACATCTGGGGTCAGGTTTAAGGATGACTTGCATTCAAATCACTGTGGCAACGCCAGCGGTCCACATGTGGCTTCAGTGGCCCAGAGCTATCTTTCCCGGGTGTTCATATCCTCATAGGTGCCGTGGGCCGCGGGAGACAGTGGCCTCTCTCCTCCTGGGATAGGGGGCTTGTGTGGAAATGCCGAGTGCAAACTCCAAACTCCGCAGTGCAGGGCCTTCTCTGAAAGCTGGTGCCAAGGAGGAGCGCAGCAGCCCCTCCCCGGAGAACAGGGAAGCCCCTCCAGGAAAGGGGGGCGAAGGGCGGGCCCAGGCTTTTGCCAGGGCGGGCTTCACGGCGCCCCTGTTCCTAACTGAGGCTGAGGAGCCACTTGCTGCTTCACACACACTCAGATGCAGGTACACGGGAGGAAAGACGGCACCCACAACCGCAGGGCATGGAACACTTTCTTATAAAGGCTCTTTGTGGTTACACACAGACCTCTGTGTATCCGGGCAGTATTCCGCACCATCACACATCGGCAGAAATGGTTAGTGAGGGCACCCGTTAGGGGAGCTCCTCTGGACCCCTGATTAAGCTGCCGGATAGAGAGTCAAACCTCCCTCATTAATTTGTCTTCATCTTTAAAAAAATTTCTCTACAATTAACCTTCTGCCATCATGAATTTCTTTATCTATTAACTGTAGTGAGAGCCACTCTCCCGCCTTAGAACAAACATGCTCTCATCCTTCCCCTATGAAATATGGGGGATTTATTCTGACCTTTGGTAGCTTACTGAGGCCTGACCCGGGAGGAGCCTGGTGATGCCTGGCGCTGTGAGATCGAGGGACTCTGACCTGCCCAGAACCTCCTCTGCTCTGTGCATGGGTGTTCTGGGCCAGGTCATGCTACACGCTCACTAGAGGACACGGGGAGCCCTCCTAGTCCAACAACGGCGAGGAGACTGTCCACATCTCTCCTGATAATGACTGCACTGCTGGCCACTGGTTGTCATGGTGACGCCGGATGCAGGGGAAATTGCAAATGCAGCAATGCCATCGGGTGGCCGGTCTGAAAAACAGGATCTCCTTCAGCTCCACAGACTCAGGGGGGCCCTGGGGGCAGGGTGCACACAGCTGGGCTCCCCCAAGGCAACCAGTGGGAAGCTGAGATCCGGAGAGCCGGGCGGGGGAGCCCTCACCTGTTCTCAGGAGACCAAGGGACCTCCCCTGGTGCCACAGGCTTGTCCCTCCACCCCCCAACAGCAAGTGGGGGAGGGGGGAAGGGAACCTGCCTATTGATGGCTACCTGGTTACTAGTAAGTCCTTTAAGAGGAGTCCACCATTCACTCAGTGACCAAGCATTGAAGGTCCCAGACTTGAGTCTCCCCAAGGGCTTTCCTTAGGAAGCTCCGGTGCTCAGAGGGAAGAACGCCTCCCTCCAGGATGAGTCAGAGAGCATGTCTGCCTCTACTGCTGGGAGCATCCTCAGCCTCTCCCTCTCCCCAGTTTAAGGACCCGCAGCTCCTCGATTGCCACCTCCCAGGGCTCAGGGGGAGCATCGGTGGGGTGGAGACCCTCAGCCAAAGCACGTTCCATGGAGACGAGGCACCCATTGCAAGAGGAACTGACCGCAGCCCCTTCCTCCTGGGCGGAGTCGGGGAGGATTCCTGTCCCGGATTTCCCCAGCTAGTTCTGCGGACCTGCTGTGCCTGGGTCTGCAGCAGGAGTCTCTGGCGTGGATTCTGGTATCAGACTTACATGCTGACGATGGCCAGGTCACTCAACCCTCCAGTGCCTCAGTTTCCCCATCTGTAAAGTGGGCTTCCATCATTTCTGTAACCATGCGATGGGATGGTGCATGTGACATTCCCGGGCACAGGCCCCGGAGCACATTAAGCATTCAGTAAAAGCAAGCGCGTTTATTAGCAGCAGCGGCGATACCAGGGAAACAGCTGGCGAGGGAAAGTGAGCTGTAGGGAGTGACGTTTTGCTCGCTGCCCGGTAATTGGCATGTTGCTTGGCAAACTCTGAGATCCTCAAATGGTCTTGTCTGCCTTCCAAGAAAATCAAACAACAGGTGCCTGGCTTGTCTTAACTGATTCCAGCCCCAAGACAGTCTGGTTTGGTTTAAGACCTCCTAGAGCAGGCTTCACATTGGATGTGGCCAGCGTTCCACAGGCGCGTCCACCTCCAGTGACGGCCGGCTCCAGGTGAGTGGCCTGTCTACGCACACCACGCAATCACTACATGGTGCTCTTTTCCCCGAGGGAGGGGAAAGGGGAGGGGCAGTCACAGTGTAGCCTTCAAATGCCCATCAGAGGAGGAAGTGACCTCTTTTCTTGCTTGAGGGAGGACTGACCCTTGAGCTGCAAGGTGAGGGATTGTGGGGGGGCACTCCGCGGGCTGTGCACCCAGGATCACCAACTCCATGAAGTCCCAGGAGCCCAGGAGCCTGGGGGGCAGAGGGATGGAGAGGAGCTAGAGCACACCCCTGCTTCCGGCGAGGAAGAGATGGAGGGAGCCTGGGACAGGTCATGTCTCCGGTTGTCCAACTGCTCCCGTCCTTGGCGTTGGGGGCATGTGCCAGTGTCCTCCCTTGGATTCTGAGATGTCTCAGGTCTCAGCAGTTTTGGAGGCAGTCTCTAAGCACACTCCTCGTTCAGATGGGCACCTGACTCCCTCCCCAGCCCCCTGCTTGAAGTTGACCGGCTGCCCCGCACCCCCTGAATATAATGAGGGTCGTTGCTAATAACTGATGAATGTGCGTCCGTGCAGTGAATGTCTGCAGGAACTGACGCTGTTCAGGGTTAAGCACAGGGTGACATACTAGCTATTTTGAAAATGATGCAGGAAGGTGTGTGCGTCCCAGGCTGGCAAGTTTGGTGGGAAGGCTGAAACGTTTAGAGAATGGGGGAGGGGAGGGCAGGCAGGACAGCGATGACCATGCACCCACTTTCTTACTGGCAGCATTGGGACAGGTGCCCAAAGGGAAATAGCCAAGGTCACTCCATGGGGGAAGGCGTGGCTTTGTGATGAGTGGAGCGACAGAGAGAGGAGAAAAAACAAACCTTTCGCAAAGAGCCTGGGAATCCAAGGAGAGGAAATTACCGACTGCCAGGGCATTCTAATCAGAGCCGTCTTATCAGAACGTCTCCCCGTCTAACGAGGAGAAAGCCAGTCTCCAGCGGGCTGAGCGCTAACTTAGATCTAATCAGGCCTCCTTCCAACACTCAGCAGGCCAAGACCCTTGCTGGTCCTTTCTGCAAACAGCCGGCCTGAGCTGTGTCAATCTTAGGCGTGCGTGTGTGTGTGTGTGTGCGTGTGTGTGTGTGTGTGTGTGTGTGTGTGTGTGTACGCGCACGCACGTGTGCTTTTTCTTTTCTCCCAGCTACTCAGCTCCATCTGCTTAAAATCATAATGTGAAGATGGAGTTGCCTGCTTGGCCCAAGCAAAGCCCTGCAAGTCTATTAACCCCTGACTGCTGCAGCTCCGAGCTGGGATATATTTCCTCTTTTAAAAACACACATTTATCGAACCTTCGCCGCGTGCCATGTACTGTGCTCGGCTCCTTCACACACGCTACGTTTCTCCTTCACACACGTAAGGGCATTTTCCTCCTCACACCAAACCCAGAGTGTAAAAGGACATCATAAAGGCTCCTGCTCCAGCCCCAGCCCGTGGAACACAACATCCCCCCCATCCACCTCGAGGCCGATGCTATGGTTACTCTTCTTTCAAGGGAATAATCGCTACAGTTAACTGGCCTTATGGTGGCGGCCAGTTTCTTTGCCACAAGCAGAGAACACCATCTGTGAATCACCCAGCGCCCCGCAGGGCCCTGTCCTGTCCTTCTAACAAATGGCCTCCCAGGCCCTCGGAGGGCTGGGACCCCTGAATACGAACGTGCCCCGCAGCGAGGCGGACACGAGACAGAGCAGAGGGAGACGCAGAGAGAAGGCCAGCCTTCCCCTTGCTCTCAGCCTGCTGCTCTGATGGACGTGCTGCCTGGAAGCTGGCTGGCACCTCCTCGAGACATGACTCACACAGTGTTGTCCGAGAGGAATCTGCCCAGGCTGAGCCTTAAAGGACACCGGGAGGCAGGGAGCAAAGAAGTGAGGAGGGAAGGGCTGGAGGCACAGCCTCACTTCCTCTTACAGGAAGCGTCTTGGGCGCCACCCTGTAAGACCTGCTGCCGCCCTCCCTCTCTCCATCCTCGCTCCTGGCCTCTCACCCCCTGGAGACCCACTGGACTCCCTGGTCTGGAACCTTACACTGCAGCTCCGCTCAGGAGGTCCCCCTCCCCTTCCTCGCTGCCTGTGGCTTGGAGGTGATTTTATTTTATTTTATTTTTTAAAAAAAGATATTTTATTGATTTTTTACAGAGAGGAAGGGAGAGGGATAGAGAGTTAGAAACATCTATGACAGAGAAACATTGATCAGCTGTCTCCTCCACACCTCCTACTGGGGATGTGCCCGCAACCAAGGTACATGCCCTTGACCGGAATCAAACCTGGGACCTTTCAGTCCACAAGCCGAACCAGTTAGGGCTGATTTTATTTTTTGAAAATATATTATTATTGATTTTCAGAGAGGAAGGGAGAGGGAGAGAGAGAAACATCAATGATGAGAGAATATCATTGATCGCCTGCCTCCTGCACACCTCCTACTGGGGATTGAGCCGGCAACCTGGGCATGTGTCCTTGCATGGTTCCCGGGAATGGAACCGTGACCTCCTGGTTCATAGGTCGACACTCAACCACCGAGCTATGCCAGCTGGGCAGAAAAGACACACAAATACACACACACACATATGCACACACACATACACACGAACACATTCACACACGCACGTACTCATTTGAACTCAGATGCACACCTCGGTGAGCATGCATCCCGTGCTAGTCAGAGGGTGGAGCCTTCTGAGCCACAGGGCCACGTGAGCTCCCCGCAGTTTCTACACCTTATGCTCTCGGTTGCTCACAGGATACTCGAGAGCGATTCCTGATCCCAGCAGGCATCGTGGTGCATGGAGCCAACATGGGCACGGACATGCACACATACCCGCCCCCCACACCCACAGAATATACATGTAGATGCTACAGCTACCTCCTCACAAACCAGAGGTAACTCCCCCACATCATACAATCTTAAAGTACAGGAGGAGCTGAATTCCTCCCCTCACCTCTCCACATCAGAGTTCACGTAGCTTCTTCAAACACGAAAGCGCAAATGACCAGAATGAAATACAAGCAAATAAATAATCCCAGAGCTCAAAATTCAAGGCAACAAATCTTCCTTAAATTAAATAAACACTTCCCTCTCGGCCATATCTTACCAGATGGAGTCACATCGGTGACTGATTAGGCGCCTCTCTAATTCTCTCACCCTCCTCCTCAAGGTCACATGTCTGTCGGCAGCTCCATGGCTTCAGGACTGGGGTTTGGTGTATGTTTTAGTTCCCTGTCCCTAGCACACGCCCCTAAGATCCTACTCCTTGTAGGATTCAGCTCGGGCCTAATCTCCAGCCCCCAGCCTACGGTGAGTGCTATGCCTGGGCCAGGCTCCCAGCCGTAACCTGTAGGTTTGTGCACACTGACCTTGGACTTCCTCTGCCCGCTCCCTGGCCCTCCTTCCAACAAAAGGAGGTGCTGCAGGTAAGGGGCACAGCTCAGATTTATTTTTTCCTGTTGGTGGGTGGAGAGTCAAAAGAAGAGCGCTATAGAGCAAGGCTCCAAGTTTGCAGGACGGAGCCTGCCAACGGTCCCAGACACACACACAGCAACCAGTTCCTACTCACAGCAGCTGCAGGGACACCAGCCCGTCAAACAGCCCCTTGGCAATCTCGGTGATCTTGTTCCCGTAGAGCACCCTGGAAAAGAACGCAGAGACGGCGGTCACTGTGGATGTGTGGCCACCGGGACCCACTCATGTAGGAGGCCGCCACCTCGGCCACTCGGGGGGAAAGGGCTGTCAGAGTCCCCTTCCCCATCCGCCTCATCCCTTCTCGTCACCAGGGAGGCGGCCGCAAGTGCCACCCGGGCTGGGGGCACAGGCTGCCCGGGAGGCGAGGAGAAATGGGCTCTACCCTTTCGCTCCTGGGCAGCCCAGCCCAGTAAGCGGCCTCCAGTGGGAAGAAGCTGTCCCTTTGTGGTGCCGCCCGGACCTGCCAACGTGACTCACACCCTGGCAATAAATGCGATGTGGGGGAGGCTGGCTGGCCCTGTGTCCGCTCCCCTTCAGTATTGATCAGGCTGAGCCCAGCCCACAGGACGTTTCCTTTCAGTCTCCCATCGCATCCTGGGAATCCTGAGTGGAGTCCTCCCATCATCCATCTGGACAGGCCTCTGGCTGTGTGGGGTCCCGCCCAGCTGGCTCAGAGACTGCTGAGTCAGGGACTGGCTCTCAGGTAAAAGGGGGGGCAAGGAACTGTGAGCTCGGCGGGATGGCGGCTTCTACACTCCGCCCTCCTCCTGTCCTCTGAGCCCCCAGAACCCAGGACGCCGGGCTGGTCTCTGGTGACTTGGGAAGCTGGGAGGAAGGCTGCTGGGTCTTTCACTCCGGCCGGTGCCCCGTGGCTCCCGCTGGCCCTAGGCCCAGGCACAAAGACCCTCAGCCTCTCTCTGCCTCACCCACGGCATAGACGTGCCGCCTCTCGGGCCCGGCCTCCTCTGAGATGGAGGGAACTTAGCTGAGGAGGGTTTGGTATGCGTGCGTTTTAATTCCCTATGGGCCCTGAGGCGCACTGAATGAACACAATTCACCCCCATCCAGGCTGCTGTGTATCTTTGAGGAGGTAAAATGTGAGGATGAGGAGATGGTAAATGGGAGAGAGCAACCAAAACCCGTTTTCTAGACGCCACCAGGAGTGAAGAGTGAGCGTCTCGCTTGGCCCCCGGGTGTATCTCACGAATGTTTCAACAAATGAACGACTAAATAAAAGCCAGCATGATGGCTCAGGCTCACATTCTAATTCATATTAATGTCCCGCCGCGCACTGTGCCCAGTGCCGTAATGTCACTGCCTGCTCGTCTCCTGACGCCCAGCTTCCGCACAGCAGAGCTGGCGGGCGGCGGGATCAGGGGTCTGGGCAGGGGGCCCCACATCATCCATCCCGCCTCCTGGGGGCCTTCCCCCAGCCTAGTGGGTCCGAGCACACCCTGCAGGCGGACGGGGCTGTGGGTCCCCAGGTGGCATCTGGGTGTGGACTCTTCCTGCTGCCATCTCCACACCCTGCAGCTTGGCCCCGCCTTCTCTTCCTGGGAAGGGTCTCCTGAGTATTTTGATTACTGCTTCTCACTACCTGTCACCCTATTTTTACTGCTTTTCCTCTTCTCATTATATCATGTTATATTACCGATATATAGGGTGGGGCGAAAGTAGGTTTATAGTTGTTCGTATAGAAAATAACCAATAATAATAATACAAGAATAAACTGTGTTTTGCATACTCACAGCTGTAAACCTGCCCCCCCCCCCCCCCCCCCCGTCATACTTATTTACTATAGAAATATTCTGGGCCTCCCTACCAGCCCTTGAAGACAGGCTGTGGTGACATCATGCAGCCAGACTGGGCCCTAGAGCTGAGGACGGGCCAGGCGTCCAGCACAATCAATGCTGAAGGACGGAATGGACAGGGATGCATGGAGGCTTTCCGGCCCTTTCCCGTGGCCACTCTGAGTTTGGACTGAGTGTCGTGTTGAAAGCCCACGAGGCCAGGGTCTTGCCTGTCCAGGTCACTGCCATTCTCAGTCCCCACACTGCTCCTCAGCACAGAGGGTGACACTGAGGGGTGAATGTATAAACTGGGGGTGAGGGTAGGGGGGCACTTCCCTTAAACAGGGCCCCGATACAGTTCCGAATCGGCCAGCGGCAGGCCAATTTCAAGTCCGGCAACCATATTTTGAATTTCTTTTCCTGCAGGACCGAAGCATCTCGCTGTCTTCAGACTATTCCCACATCCTGGCAGGGGGAAACCGGACCAGGGGACCAGGCCGGTGGGGCAGGGCTGGGATCCTGGGGGCGCATGGCCACTCTCTCGTCTCCTCTGTGGTCATCAGATGCAAATCTCACACGCAGTCCTGTCGGATATCCCAGCCAGATGTCCTACCTGATAAATGAAGCTAATTTTCTCTGCGAGCAGCAAGGCCACGGATGCATGGAGACACCTCCCTGACCTCCCACATTCTCGGTGGGGTGGGGCCGGGGGGGAGCTGTGTAGCTTCTTACCTGCCCACTGGCTAATGAAGCAAAGAGGCAGAGCGTGGGCACCGGCCTCTGAGCCACCACACTCCTGCCCGGTGGGTGGCCACCAAGGACAAAAGCAATACCGACAGGTGATGCCTTTGCTGTGTCCCACTGTTTACTTTTCACCTCACCCCGCGGCAACAGAGCATGAGGATTGTGGATTCTGGGGCCGAATCCAGCCGCTGCTGCTGGTTACGGAGGACTTTGGATGAATTACACGTGTCTATCCACCGAGGTTTCTTTTGTACCATAACTACGTGTCAGAGATCCAGCCAGGATTGAAACGATAAAACCCCCAGTCTATGTGGAGCTCGGACGGAGTCTGTCTTAGAGGGTGCTGTGAGGAGGGAACGGCAGGGCTCCTAGCACAGTGCCTGGTATGCAGCAGGCGCTCAATAAAAGCTGCCGGTTGTTCTAGTTGCTGTGACCACTGTCACCGGGTGTGCTTCGGGCAGGAAGGTATCACTGTCCCCTGTGCCCAAGGGTGAGTCACTGACAGTCAGGACAAAGCCCCGCCCCTTCCTGCCCAGGGGTAGGGTGGGAGTGGGGGTTTCTGAGCCCAGGATAGGCAAGTCTTCCCTTCCACCCAGTGGGCAGCTCTAGGGTTCCCAAGCGGAGGAAGGAAGGACTTGTAGGGTGGGGCTGATGCTTCCTCCAACACCATGAGCTGGTTTGGAGAAAGAGTCTGAAAACCAGGGGAAGAACATGAGCTCCTCCCTGGACCAGGCCGCATTCGTGGGGCAATGGGTAATAAACATCGGGTATAAACATCTGTTACAAGCCTCACCCCACCTCCCCGGAGAGCACGGCCCAGGCCTGCGGGGTGGGAGGGGGAGCGTGGTTAGAGTAGAAGATGCATTGGAATTAAAAGCCAATAACTGGGAAGGCTGCCAGGCAGTTAATCGATAGAAATAATGCATTTGGGTTGTAGAAATATTCCCCAAGATCAATTTCCCCTGAAGAAATATTTGTTTCCCTTACCAGGCTGCCACAAGTGTGTAAGGGAACATAAAGCCTTGACAAAGCCTCCTGGAAACGATGGATGTATTTCCCCCCCAGCCCCTCCCCCAGTCCCTGGCAACTACTCCCCACTTACAGTGACGTGAGCGATTTCAGACCCTGGAAGGCATCGGGAGCGATGTCCGATATCTGGTTCTTGCTGATGTCTCTAAAAACATGAACGTGAGAGTCTGAGAACGTGGCTCGGAGGTCTAACGGCCATTCCTACATGCAAATCAAGCATTTCAGGTATCAAAACGGTGAGAACTAATTCACCAACCAATTTATTTAATCAGAGCGCAAAAGAAGGGCTTCAAGACCATTCAAGTCAAAATATACGGAATGTACTGCATGCATCTCACTCTCCTGGCTTCAAAGCACACCCACCCCTGGCACCTGCCCTTGATGGGCTTTGCACATGCAAGCCTTCCTTTGGCAGGAGGGAAACTGCGCCAAGTCAAATCAGGGCCTTGTCCAGGTCACACTGCCGACAACGACAGCACAAATGAAGCAGAACCAGCCCCACCCAAACACAGGCCAGGCGTCCTCTAAGTGGCCCGTCCTACCTCACGCCTCAGCAAACGCTCATTTTTCTCCCCAAAAGTCCTGAGTCATTTCACTTCCCCAGTGACATTTCCTCCTTGACCTGCGAGGCTCTGAGCAGGACTTGAGGCTTCACTTGGCTCAGGGCATCCTCCAGCCCTGTGGGTACCTCATCAAGAGGGTCCCACAAGACGGCGCTGAGACCTGCACTTGGCGCAGGCAGTGCTCCCTGCACAGGAGCAGCCCCAGGCCCATGACGTCCAGGCTTTGTGACACTGTGAGCGAGAGGCAGGCTGTGTGAGAAGGCAGCTGGCCTGGCCTGGCTGGTGGAGGGGCTTTGGGGTCTCCTCAGAGCAGGAGGCTGCTGTGTTCCAGCATCCCAGGGACCTCTGAGCATCCCAGCGACCTCTGTGCATCCCAGTGACCTCTGAGCATCCCAGGGACCTCTGTGCATCCCAGCGACCTCTGTGCACCCCAGCGACCTCTGAGCATCCCAGGGACCTCTGTGCATCCCAGTGACTTCTGACCATCCCAGGGACCTCTGAGCATCCCAGCGACCTCTGTGCATCCCAGCGACCTCTGTGCATCCCAGGGACCTCTGAGCATCCCAGCGACCTCTGTGCATCCCAGCGACCTCTGCGCATCCCAGCGACCTCTGAGCATCCCAGCGACCTCTGCGCATCCCAGCGACCTCTGAGCATCCCAGGGACCTCTGAGCATCCCTGCGACCTCTGCGCACACCAGAGACCTCTGCGCACCCCAGCGACCTCTGAGCATCCCAGCGACCTCTGCGCATCCCAGGGACCTCTGTGCATCCCAGTGACTTCTGACCATCCCAGGGACCTCTGAGCATCCCAGCGACCTCTGTGCATCCCAGCGACCTCTGTGCATCCCAGGGACCTCTGAGCATCCCAGCGACCTCTGCGCATCCCAGCGACCTCTGCGCATCCCAGCGACCTCTGAGCATCCCAGCGACCTCTGCGCATCCCAGCGACCTCTGAGCATCCCAGGGACCTCTGAGCATCCCTGCGACCTCTGCGCACACCAGAGACCTCTGCGCACCCCAGCGACCTCTGAGCATCCCAGCGACCTCTGCGCATCCCAGCGACCTCTGAGCATCCCAGGGACCTCTGAGCATCCCAGCGACCTCTGAGCATCCCAGCGACCTCTGAGCATCCCAGAGACCTCTGTGCATCCCAGCGACCTCTCAGCATCCCAGCGACCTCTGAGCATCCCAGTGACCTCTGTGCATCCCAGCGACCTCTGTGCACCCCAGCGACCTCTGAGCATCTCAGCGACCTCTGTGCACCCCAGCGACCTCTGAGCATCCCAGGGACCTCTGAGCATCCCAGCTACCTCTGAGCATCCCAGCGACCTCTGCGCATCCCAGCGACCTCTGCGCACCGGCCTCGAGCTCTTGCTAATGGCTCTTCACGGAGGAAGACTGTCTCTCAGGTCACTGGCTCTGGGATAGCCTCAGGCCCCCATCGCTGGACAGGGAGATGCTCCAATCTCAGTGACAAGGAACCACTCCCGCCCTTCCCCTCTAACAAAACAAATCAATAGGTCCTTGCTCTTGTGCAGAAGAGGGCTAGCTGGGGTCTTGGCGGGTCAACGAGGAGGAGATGGAATAGGGAGAAGAAAGCACATCGAGGCAGATTCCTGAGCTACTGCCTCCTGCACATCCTGCCCTGCTTCTCTCCCTCCAACATCCTCAGAGCCCTGCCGCCCCCTCGCCGGCCTCGCTCCTTCCCCTCCCCTCCCCGTCTCCAAGGCCTGCAGGTTGAAAGACACTTCACAGGTCAGGTGTCTTGGGCAGCGCGGCGGGCTTATCTCTTTAGCTGCCGAGACGGCCTCTGACAAATCCACAGATTGTGCCTGCGAGCTCGCCGGCTTACCCCGGCTTTCCTCCGGCGCTCCATTTTTGTCTAAGGGTCTTAACAAGCAAATGCCCGGATTATCCTAAGCTCGCTCACCTTCAGCACCGCTGCCTGGCAAGGAATTTCAGGCGAGCACACAAGGTCTGCGTTCAGGTCTGAGAGCAACTGTTTCATTGCTGTTGTTTCTCCTGATCCTAGACGTCCCCCTGAGGTGCTCAGACATCAAGCCTTGTGTTAGCCTGGTGAGGGCCACCTGGGTTCCAGTCCCCAACGAGACTTGGTCCCAGCCTCTGCAGCACTAGGTGCATGTCTCGTGGCTTTGGAGGTGGTGGGGACAAGGAATAGTCCAGGTGGGAACTGACCCTGTGGTCACTTCGTCCTCATCCTAACTCTGCGGGAAGGAAGCAGCGGCCCTGGGGGGTGAGGAAGCGGGGATGGAGAGTGGCCGGATGCGGCTGTTCAGGCTCAGAGTTGGCACCTGGAGCGGCCTTGCTCTCACTGCAATGGAGCAGCTCACAGTGGTGCTGGATAGGAAGGCAGCGGAACGGCTGAGGGTGCCCACCTGTCTCCGTGCTCAACCCCTCCCAACCCACCCAGGGTGGCCCCAGAGCAGACTCTGGGTGTCTGGGTCACTCTCGACCGGTGGTCCTCAACCTCAAAAACGTCACGGGGGTGTTTATTAAAAGGCAGAGTCTGACTGGGTTGGCTGGGGATTTGGGGTAAGAAATCTGCATATGTTACAAATTCCCAGGTGCTGTCCATGCAGGTGGCCCCTGAGTCAGACCTTAGGCCACAGGGTCCTAGAATCTGGTCAGTCTCAGACCCATCCAGTCTCCTGGGACTTATAAATGCAAAGGCTGAGAGAATGTGGCCTTCCCAGGCAGTTTGGGACCGAAGTAGCCGATTCCAGGGCTGACAGGGGTCAGTGGGAAAGAAAGGTGTGTGACAGGCAAGCTGGAGCCCGTGGGACGCTGCTCTGCCTGAGATGGTGCAAATGGAGAGCTCAGCACATCCCAGCCGAGCAGCACAGGTGTGTCCCCAGGGTCAGGGCCACCAGCTACCCAACCCCGTAAGCCTGGGGTCCTCTCCGATGCCTCCAACTTTCTCTAAAAATGGCTTCTCTACCTGGATACAGGTTTTTACCTGGAAATGCTGCTACACTAAGCTGACCACTAGAGATGGGTGGGAACAAAGCCACTCATTCAGGCAGAATTCTTCACCGTCGTCTTATTATTAGAGATAAGAGAAGGATGCGGTTGAGGGGAAACCTGGGTTTGTTGGGTCATAGAGACAAACTTGCCACGCACACCTAGGAGGAATCCATGCTTAGGGTTTTAAAATCCGTCCTCACCAGGCGCCCTGCTTCCCCCAAGCCATTGCATGTCAGCAGGAGTTTCTGGACTTCTGTTAGAGAAATGCTAAGCAGTCTCTCTTCCCTACCACCATTCCCTTGGGGAAGAAGGGGCCTCAATGAGAGTGATCGAAAGTTAGAGTCCCTTCCCAAGCCGTGGCTGAGAAGGCCTTCTGAAGTTTGCATACACAGATCATGGCACGTCTAACAGGAGGAAGACAGGGCAGTAACATACAGCCAAGCTCTAAATTACCTGGACTTCACCAAAAAGTAGAGCAGGAACTTAAATCATGCAAGAGATATAGGCTGGGGCAGGGACTGAACTTGTCATTTGTCACTGAAATTACTATCTGGCTGCATAATCAAGCTGGGCTTTAAAAATGAATTGGGGGGGGGTAGTTATGGAGAGCGAGCTGGGGAGGCAGGGAGCCAGGAGATTAATGGGCCAGGGTTTTAAATATTAAGGCCTATATTTATCCAGCTCCTCCGGCAGGAATGCTGCCAAGGGGAGGGGAGAGCGTGCGAGGGCTGCCTCATTAGGCCGGCTTCCACTCCTGGAATTGCACCAGGAGAAGAGCCTGTTTGGTTTGGATTTCCAGGGAGATGAGGAGTTGGCTTCCTGAGATCTGAGGGTGAAGCCTATCAGTGCCACCGCTTCGCCGGGTGTTTATTTTTGACATAAAAGGAGTCAGCGGGCACTTAACCTCTTTAACGTGGGCCTCGTCCTCCAGGGAAATGGATGCTTCAGCCCTGAGTGGAAGGGCACAGCCAATCCATGCACATCCCCTGCCTCTCTCCTCGCTCTGTGGGGTCAGCGGGAGTAAGTGCAGTGGAAACAGCGCTGTGATGGCTGAGCTGTAATAATGATTTCTTAGCCTGGAAGAGGGAACGGCATCGCCTGTCCCCCTCCCCAGATTCTTAGCTATGACGGGGATGCATGGGCCATTTCTGAACCCTACTAGCCCTTGCAGAGGGCCCAGGTCTGGTGGCTCACAGAGCAGTGCTCACGGGGCCATGTGATGGGGAGGGCGGTGCCGACGTTGCCTCAACAGCAGGAGGAGGGCCATCGTGCTCTCTGCGCTGCTGTGGGAGGGAAGGGGCAAAGGTCTGGTGCACCAGGCGTTGAGCCTGTCGTGGTGGCAGTGATGTTGGTTAAGGTGGTCACGGCGATGGTGGGTAGTCACGGGCATGTCATAGAGCTGGAGGATAAAACCCTTCTAATCTCACTTAGAAAGACTAGAAAGGTCTTACCATAGTCTAAAGCAGCGGTTCTCAACCTGTGGGTCATGACCCCTTTGGCAGTCGAACGACCCTTTCACAGGGGTCGCCTAAGACCATCCTGCATATCAGATATTTACATTACGATTCATTACAGTAGCAACATTACAGTTATGAAGTAGCAACGAAAATAATTTCATGGTTGGGTCACAACATGAGGAACTGTATTTAAAGGGCCAGAAGGTTGAGAACCACTGGAAGGGTCCATGGGATCTAGGCCAGTGATGGCAAACCTTTTGAGCTCAGCGTGTCAGCATTTTGAAAAACCCTAATTTAACTCTGGTGCCGTGTCACATATAGAAATTTTTTGATATTTGCAACCATAGTAAAACAAAGACTTATATTTTTGGTATTTACTTTATATATTTAAATGCCATTTAACAAAGAAAAATCAACCAAAAAAATGAGTTCGCGTGTAAGAGGGGGTTCGCCATCACTGATCTAGGCCTTACCCGCCTCTCCGACACCCACTTCATTCCTCACTCACTCCACATGCACACTCCCCTTGCACGCTCCACACGCACACTCTCCATGCACAATTCCCATTGCACACTCCCCTTGCACACTCCCCCACCCACATCCCTTGCACTAACACCCATGCACACTGCCCACGGCCTTTTACGCATCCTTCCCCCGAGCCTGGCATGACTCACTTCCTCTACTCGGCGACCTGCACATATTGGCCTTCAGGACAAACCCCCTTGAAGCCCACCCACCATCACTGTCTGTGCCTTCCCTTCCCTTGTTTTACTTTCTGTGTGTAGCAATTTCCAGGGCTGGGGTTAATGTCTGTGCTCCCTCACAGACACGGAGGCCCCACGAGAGCAACACCACCTCAGTTCACGCGCCGACCACAGACTCTAACCCAGCTCCTCACCCCCAGCGGGTGTTTGTTGAGTGGCTGTGTGTGGTGGTAGCAACGCTGGTGACAGTGCTGCAGAATGACACGGCCACTGCCACCGTCCATAGAAGCTCCTATGCTAGGTCCACATTGCAAAGCCGGAGAGCGATAGGAAAGGTGACGGCGTTTTTGGCCAGAGGAGCTCCACCCCCACCCAGACCATTCCCTTTGCTCTCGTTGGAGCGGCCCTCGCTGTCCAACCAGGTGTGTGGGTGTCAAGACCCTTTTACCTCCCGTCGGAATGCAGCACTGCTGAACCTTAGCTCCCAGGCTTAGGGCACTGCCCGGGGAAACCTGACACAGCCTGTCACCTGAGCAGGCTGCCCACCACACATGACATGCTACCCCCAAACTGAACACGCGTGGGCTCATTTGTGTCGGGGGGAGACTCACATTCGCTTCAGCTTCTTGTATGGGGTGAAGGCTCCGGCAGGGATGGATTTGATGGAGTTCTGCTCCAGGCGTCTGGGAAACAGAGCAGAGGAGAGTCAATTAACCATCCGCCCTTCACCCGGGGTCGCTGAGGGCTCTGAGGGCAGGAGGGTCTCTCCCACCAGGTGGTGCACATTCTGGGTCCAGGAGGCCAGGCAGGCACCGTGCAGAAGCCAGAGACGGGTGTTCTGCTGCATGGAGCACCCGCCCGGGGCTAGAAGAGGTGACATCCCTCGAGGATGGGTTCCTGCTCATTGTAAGCTGGCTCCTGAGGCAGCAGCTTCTTCAGAAGAAAGCTCTGAGGGTAACAGATAGAGCTCGGGGAAGTCAGGGGAGAGAGAAGAGAGTAAAAAGCGAAGGACCGGGCCAGCCCCGCTTGGTGGAAGTGTGTCACTGTTCTCGTAGAACTGCCACCCTGCTGTGGGGTCCTGGACAGGCACACACGACAGTGGCTGACTTCATGTCTGGGTTTCTTTTCTTTTCTTTTTCTTTTAGGAATAATTGACATATAACATTATGTTAGTTTCAGGTGAATAGCCTAATGACTCTATTTATTTCTGCTTTTTAAAAAACAATATATCTTTATTGATTTCAGAGAGGAAGAGAGAGGGAGAGAGAGATAGAAACATCAATGATGAGAGAAAATCATCCATCAGTTGCCTCCTGCACGCCCCCTACTGGGGATGGAGCCTGCAACCTGGGCATGTGCCCTGACCACGAATTGAACCGTGACCTCCTGGTTCATAGGTTGATGCTCAACCACTGAGCCACACTGGCTGGGCTATTCCTGGGTTTTTCAATCGGCTGTTCTAATCTGTGGAGAAAGAGGCCTCCCATCTTTAGCTCCTGCCTGACATTCATCAAGCTGGCTCCCCGACATCCTGGAGACGTCAGGGGACCTGGCTGGACCTCTCACTGCCCTGGGCTGCTGCTTGAATCCAGGGCTCTCACATCTTACAGACTCCCTTGAAAAGTGTCCTCTCCTATTACTCTGGGAAGATGAGAGCTGATATAGGCCCAGGGCCCAGAGCTTCCGTGGAAGAGAAGGGGCCGTGGGGAGCGAGCGCTCACTTCCATTCTTTATTCTTTTGTCTCTCAAATGACTTCCTGTCACCAGGAACAGGTGTGGTGGGAAAGGGCCTGGGCGGGAGGTGGCCCCTATTAGAGCTGATGAATGATGGCCCGGCCCAGGCTGAGGACGCAGCCTCTCCCCTCATCCATCTCCCTTGTCTCCGAGGTGCGGATCTTTTCATCACCTCCTCATTCGGCATGGAGGCTCCCCAAACCTCAGCTGGAAGACACAAGGAAAGGTGTGTGTGTGGGGGTGGGGGGGTAGGGGGGGTGAGGGGGGTGGGAGGGGTAAGAGGAAGCCATGGGAGGAACCGGCTCCCTCCGAGGCCACG
Organism: Myotis nattereri; assembly: GCF_964212035.1. Classification (NCBI taxonomy): domain Eukaryota; kingdom Metazoa; phylum Chordata; class Mammalia; order Chiroptera; family Vespertilionidae; genus Myotis; species Myotis nattereri. Next base: position 102,734,048 of record NC_138080.1, read on the forward strand.
TCTGGGGGCTGCACACTCCTGGCTGGGACGAACCTATTCATCTTGAAGAGTAATCCCCGCGGCAGAGTGGGGGAGACAGTCGTATTAATTTGTGCCTCTGCGATCTCATCTTCATTGGGGAACAGAGTATCTGTTACTGGAACGGCTAATGGAGCAGTTTGCCAGCAATTTTCCCATTTCAAACAACATCTCGGCTGCTAATGGGGAAGGGTTTGTCAGGCCGACCCATAACACCGACAAATCACTCCCCAGGCCAGAGGGAGGGGGAGGCAGGGGAGAAGGAGGGGTGGGGGGAGCAGAGAGGGAGCATCGGGACAGATCATTCCAGGCTGCCGGGTGAAGAGTGTGCAGACGAGACTGCACGGTCTGCTGAGAAAGCCTTTGCGGCCGCTGGAGGGGCGGGGAGTGTGCGCCGCAGGGCACGTGGGCGCAGGCTGGCTGGGCAGGACCTGGCTGGCTCACAGTGAGCCACAGAGATGCCACGAGGTCTCAGAGGCCTGGTCTCACAGCCACCCATCTAGGCCTGTCAGGCAGGCCGCCTTGGCTGAGCAGTTCCAAGGACATTGGCGTTCTCCAGATAAGCAGAGGTCAGCAGGGTTTTCTCAGCTCAGACAGCAGCTCTGTGGGTCTCTGGGGCCTCCAGGCAGGTGGCAACTGCTCTCCAGGAATCCTGAGATTCCCCTGCCACTCAGGCGAGGGATTGAGGCTGATGGTGCCTCAGGAGGGAGCCACTGCCTCTCAGCTTTGCAAGATGACACGACCCGCTGCTCCTGGCTGGGGGCCAAGAGCCCGTACAAGTCAGGTCAGCGCAGGGCGTGCGGTTCTTAATCACGTACCTCCACTTAGGGGAAGTGCAAGGCTGAGGGAGGGACAAGTCCGTGAGCAGGAGGGGACACCTGCCCCCCAGGGGTTGAATCAGCTGGTGGTTTAATCCAGCTCAAGATGGTCCATCACGGAACCGAGCTTCATTGCTACCATCCAGGAAGAGCTGTTGTTTAGCATGGAGTGGAGTTGATTTATGTCCATTGTCTCTTTTCATCCTTACTCTGCCCAGGCAAGCGGTTGGGCCCTGTTTTGTGAATGAGGGAAGTAAAGCCAAGAGGGAACCATCGGTCCAAAGTGACGGAGCCGGTGGGGGGCAGCACTGACACGCCTCTGCTCCTGCCCACTGATCACACTGCCTCTCCATCGTCTAGGAAAAGGGGAAACTGAGGCCTGAAGTCACCGGAAAGTCTGAGGGGTTAGGAGGCCAGGGCCCCTTCTGAGACGCCACACAGCCTCTGCAGCAGCAGGTATTTTGTGCAAAGGCTGTGGGAGATGAGGGAAGAGGGAAGAGCGATCTGAATGTGCATAACATATGCAAACAGAGTGCAAAGGTGTAATTTTTGAACAAAGAACCAAGAGTTCTGATCTGAGCCTGTGAACCTGCAGGGGCGTGGCTGTGCCCCCCGCTACTCTCGGGACTCGCACTCTGGGGAGGGTCTTTTCTCTGCTGTTACCGCTGCGGGTGCTGCTGTGGGTGCTGGCTGGGCACCCAACTCCCCTGAGATGCCAAGGCCAGGAGTCGCAGGTTAACGTCGCCCCAGCGGCATCAGAGTTTGTCTCGGGGAGGGGTGGGTGGCTGTGAATAGTCAGCTACTTCAATGTAAAGGCCAGGGTAGCCATAATAGCAGCATAAGTGCTTAGAAGTCAGGCATTAGGCTGAGTTCAACAAGGCCTGTCTAACAACAATTACCCTCTAGGAGGCGGACCCTACGCACTACTGCCATGTCCACTTCACACAGGAGGAGACTGAGGCTCCGAGATGGTAAGTCCCGTGTCCAGATCCATGGAGCCGGGAAGAGCTACGGCGGGATGCACACTCAGTTTCACCGGCTCGAGAGCCGCGTCTCCGTCACTGAGCTGTGCCGAAGGCCCCTGGAGCTGAGGCCTCTCCATTTTTTTAGTCACTGCCCGTGCCCATCCCCGGGGAAACGGCCCTTCCGTCAGGGGGCAAGGCTGTGTGCACACCCGCCTCTATGCGGCAGGTACCCCGGTGGTGGTTACGCAGAGCCCAGTCGTACAGCCGGCAGCAAGCGTGCAAAGATGCGTCCTCCCAGCGACGCAAACTCAGAGCGGAGGACAAAGGCAGCATTAACACCAGCAAAACCCGGCACACTCAGGGATGCGTCTGAAGCCAATAGCTGTTTTAGGTCTCACTTAACTGGCACGTGTGTCTTTCTTTGTCTGGCAAACACCCTTCAGGCTGCCAGCCGATCTGACAGAACCGGCATAAAAACAAACACAGATCAAACATCCGAGCCTCTTCCACCCAGTAAAACGCCGGGAACACCCGACGGGGGTTTCAGCCATGCGCCGTCTGCATCGATTTGCCCTAGTTACTTGGTGCTGCCTTAATGATCTGCCACTTGCAAACTCACCACTGAACACAATGTATTTCTAGCCACACGTAAGTCAACACCATGCCAGGGAGCCTGCCTGGGGCCGCCAGCCACCTGGCAGAGAGGGCCCGGAGCTGGGCTGGACCCCTGGTGGTGAAGTGGTTGAGGCCGTGCGGACGACGAACATCCACCCTCTACTGAGGCCTTCTTCTGTCAGACACTGCGCTCGCCACACGTGGGCTCATTTCATTCTTTCCACAACCCAGCAAGGCGATGGTATTATTAATATACCCATTTATGGACGAAGAAATCGTGCTACAAAGAGGCCAGTTTGCCTGATGCCAAGCTGCTGGTAAATGGCAGAGCCTGCATGGAACCTAGAGTGGCTTGGTGCCAATGCCTGCATTCTTCACCCTGGGCTACACTGCCCACTCCCAGAAGCCACCTTCGTGAGAGCTTGCAGTGGTTCTTGTCTTTCCATCTCTAGTCTTCCCTGGACTTGGGAACTCTTGCTCGATGTCCAGGTCCTGCTAAAGGAAGGAAATTCCATGTGTGTCCTTCCCCAAGGTCACCCTGGGCCGTCGGAGAAAGGCAACATTGCTCCTCTGGGCCTGGAATAGGGCTGAGGGGAGGTCTCGTCAAGGTCATGTTGCTGGCCTCTCCCTTTCTCTACCTCTGCTCCTGGTGGTTCTGCAGACCAGCAGTGAGTCCTGACATCCCCACCGAGTGTGTGTGCTTGGTAACAGCAGCGATGAGGATGCAGGCATCTGTGGCCTGAGCCGTTGCTAAGCTGCTCTGCAGAACACCTGGCGTCACCGGCAGGAACAGGGGGACCGACGCCGAGCCGAGTCTGCTCCTACTATATGCACATGCTCAGAGGCCTCCAGCAGGAGACATTTTTTTTTCATCTTAGAAAAAATGAATGAAGAATAAATAGTGTGGGAACTTGAGCCTAATCATTCTATCATGGGCTATATGTATACATGCCCATAAGTTTTTTTCTTTTTAGATCTCATTTAGATCCCAAACACTGTGCTACTTTCTACATGGTGTTATTTAATCTTCATAGAAAATCTCTAGCAGATACCATGAGCTCCATTTTTCAAAGGGGGGAATTGGGTGAGGCAGGAGATGTTAGAGAAACGTGCCCTAAGTAAGAGGCGGAGCCGGAATTCGCACCCAGGACTGTTTATCCCAAGGCTCTGCGTTATTCTGCTGCCTGATCGGCTTCCCCTTTTCCTGCTGCCCCACCACCCCCACCCTCTTCCCGTGGCAGACCCCCAGAAACCTGGGGCTCTCAGAACATTAGGAGAATCACTGGTGTCAGCGATTTCCAGAGCCCTTCAGCCTTTTTGTTCTGTTGGCTGCTTTTCTGTTTCTGTTGTTCAGTTCTTTCTCTCTTTTCAAATCCCCTGCAGACAGGGTCACGGGGGAGGGGATATTTGCTTTTGTGAAGCAGCTGTCTCCCCGCCCAGAAGGACACCGGGGTTGAGGTGAGGCTAGATGGAGAGTGGGGCGGCTTCCCCCCAGATGCTTTCACTTATAATTGACCCCAAAGCCCACCACAGTCTTTTCCCACCAGACACACTGCCCTGTCCTAGCGAAGGCCCGAGGCACTGGCGGACACTGGCGGACACTGTGGGGTACGAGGCAGAAGGAGAAGAAGATGGGGCTCCGGGTGCAGACGGCCCCTCTGCAGCCCCGAGGACCCAGGAGGTGGGCTGAAGGCGACAGAACAGGAAACATGGGGGGTCGGGCTCTCCCCAGAACTGTCTCTGCCGGGGGCTGGAGCTGGTCAGAGAAGTGAGCGGGAGCAGCAGGAACGGCCAGCCAGGAGCTCCTCCGTTTCGAGGAACGAGGGACGTTTGCTGTGAACCGTCTCACTGCGGGCTCTGGGGAAGAGAGCTATTTTTAGAGGAACTGGCTCTGCTGGGGGGGAGACCAGCACACACTCCTCCGAGCTGCTCTGCCTCTGAAAAGAACCTAAAAGAGGCTGCCAGATGGCCTTGCACGAGAGGAGCTCCTCCCAACCCAAAAGGTTGGCGAGCATGGAACCCCTCCCAAGGTTAAGAGCATCACTACCAGCTAAGAATCGAGAGTCGGGAGCACAAAGTCTGACTTGGTGCCAAGCGTCCCGAGGGAGAGGGAGAAGGATGGGTTGTGGAGGTGGCTGTGAACACGAGGCGGCAGAAGGAGAAGAAGTCACATTCGGCTGACTTTGGGATGATAAATCAGACACTTCCCCGTCATCCTGGGGTGCAGCCTGCAGTTTCACTCTCCGCTCCCGTGTTTCTCATCTGTCAGCCTCCCCCGCCTGCTGGGCGTCTCTCCCTGCCCAGGCGATGCATTTCAGCGGCTTGAAAGACCTTTGAGTTGCCACACAGGACCCTGAGCGCCGGCTTTGTTGCCTTTAGGAGCGAGCAGGTTTCCCCTAAAGTTCTCCCCACCAACCATAGAGTCTCGCCTCACTGACTTTGATGCCTCAGCTTCATTGCATTGCAGAAGGAAATGAGGCAAATGCAGCAGGAGAAGTCCTGGGCAATCTGTCTGGTCAGCCTGGGTGCCCCAGGGCAGCAGGGGCAGGGGCCGCCTTATTTGCAAGTCCCCATACATTTGCGGGGAGGTGAGCTACCTCCAGGCTCGATTCATCATGCAAGCGGCTAGTCTAGTTCGCCAACCTATTCTCTCACCCTTAACTTTCAAAAAACTGACTTAGCTTTACGGAGGGACCTCTGGTACAGGTAGGTCCAGCTCCTCTAACATGGTCTCTAACCTCTCCCCATGCCTAATAAAAGTGGCGGCCATAGCAACAGCAGTAGTACTAATTGTAGTAGTAAAGTGACAGCAATCGTTGCTAAGGCAGCGTATCTCATGTGCCAGACCCAAGGCTAAGCATGTGACAGCATCCATTCACTCACCCCCACAAACATCAGTAAGAGGGTACCGGTAGCCTCTGCTCTCCATTTGAGAAAAACAAGGCTCAGAAAGGTTATTTGCCGATGGCGAAAAGTCAGGGTTGCTGCTAGAAGTGGGGGTTTGCCTGCATCCCTGGCCTACACTTTTAAGAACCTGGCTGCTGTTTGCAGTTGCTTATTTTTGGAAACACTCTAGCTAGGCTGGTCATTCCCAGACTTTTGGATTTCATAGGCTAAGTGGTTAAAGAGCTTTTATTTTGCCAATTAAGGCAATCTCTCTCTTCCTCTCTCTCTGTGTCAGACATAATACATATTTATATAGAAACATGCATTTATAATTATATAATAACTAGAGGACCGGTGCACAAAAATTTGTGCACTCGGGGGGAAGGGGGAGTCCCTCAGCCCGGCCTGTGCCCTCTCGCAGTCTGGGACCCCTCGGGAGATAACGACCTGCTGGCTTAGGCCCGCTCCCGGGTGGCAGAGGGCAGGCCCAATCCCTAGGTGCAGCCCCTGGTCGGGCTCAGAGCAGGGCCGACTGGGGAGTTGGGGTGCTGTCCCTGTCATGCACAGAGCAGGACAGATCAGGAGGTTACGATGCCACCCCCTGTCACACTCAAGGCAGGGTCGATGGGGAGGTTGCGGTGCCACCCCCTGTCACGCACAGAGCAGGGCCAATCAGGGGGTTGGGGCGCTGCTCCCTGTCACGCACAGAGCAGGGCCCATCAGGGGGTTGGGGAGCTCCCCCTGTCACGCACAGAGCAGGGCCGATCAGGGGGTTGGGGAGCTCCCCCCTGTCACGCACAGAGCAGGGCCCATCAGGGGGTTGGGGAGCTCCCCCTGTCACGCACAGAGCAGGGCCAATCAGGGGGTTGGGGAGCTCCCCCCGTCACTCACCGAGTAGGGCCGATAGGGGATTTGGGGCACCGCCCCTGTCACGCACAGAGCAGGGCGGATCAGGGGGTTGGGGTACCGCACCCTGTCACACTCAGGGCAGGGCCAATGGGGAGGTTATGGCTCTACCCGGTCACACACTGAGCAGGGCCCGTGTGTGTGTGTGTGTGTGTGTGGGGGGGGGGGTTGGGGCGCCACACCCTGTCACACACAGAGCAGGGCTGATCAGGGGGTTGGGGCGCTGCCACTGTCACACTCAGGGCAGGGCCTATGGGGAGGTTATGGCTCTACCCCGTCACACACAGAGCAGGGCCCGTGGGGTGGGGGGGTTGGGGTGCCTCACCCTGTCACACACAGAGCAGGGCGGATAGGGAGGTTGTGGCCCCGCCCCCTGTCACACACAGAGCCGCAGGGCGATCAGGGGGTTTGGGCGCTGCCCCCTGTCACGCTGATCCCGGTGCTGGGAGGCATATTACCCTTTTACTATATAGGATAGAGGCCTGGTGCATGGGTGGGGCTGGCTGGTTTGCCCTGAAAGGTGTCCTGGATCAGGGTGGGGGTCCCCACTGGGGTGCCTGGCCAGCCTGGGTGAGGGGATGATGGCTGTTTGCAGCTGGTCACACACCCTTCAGAGTGGGGGTCCCCACTGGGGTGCCTGGCCAGTCTAGGTGAGGGGCTGAGGGCTGTTTTCAGGCCGACTAAAGCTCCCAACTGCTCCTTTTTTTCTTTTTTTCTTTTTTATTCTGGGCCAGCTTTAGCTCTGGCTCCAGCTCTGAGGCCTCTGCTGCTGCTGAAAGAAGGTATCTGGTTTGTTTCGGTTCTATAATCGAAACAATGTATAACTCCAGCTCTGAGATCCTGGGCTCGCTGAAAGCAGGTTTCTGGGGTTTTGTTTAGCTTCTATATTTGTTACATTGTTTCTTAAACTGCAAGCTCAGAGGCCGGCAAGGCAGGCGGGGAACGTTGGAGTCCTCCCTCACTGAAGCAAGCAAGCCTCATGTTAGTTTCAAGCTGCCTGGCTGCCGGCTGCCATCTTGGCTGGCAGTTAATTTGCATATCTCACTGATTAGCCAATGGGAAGGGTAGCGGTCGTATGCCAATTACCATGTTTCTCTTTTATTAGATAGGATTACACATATAATTAAACACATTTAAGACATACACACTCACACACATTCTACTTTCAGTGGCCATCACTTTATAAAATAAAAGATATTTTTTAAAAACATATTTTTATTGATTTCAGAGAAGGGAGAGGGAGAGAAAGAAACATCAATGATGAGAGAGAATCACTGATTGGCTGCCTCCTGCATGCCTCCTACTGGGGATCAAGCCCGCAACCTGGGCATGTGCCCTTGATCGGAATCAAACCTGGGACCCTTTAGTCCGCAGGCCGACACTCTATCCACTGAGCCAAACCGGCTAGGGCGAGGGTATTTTTTAATAACAACATTAACAACAGGATAAGAAAGTCCAGGAATTTATAATAAAGGACCTTCCTTTAAGTAGAATATTTTTGCTCAATGGAAAAACATCAAGTTGGCCTTATTTTTCTCAGTTTATTCCAAATAAGAAAAGATTCAGTACTAACTAGGGAGCCCTTTGGAAACTGCTGCTCTAGCTTGTTAACATCCCCTCTAAAATTCGATGTCCAGATGCCAGCTCAACAGCCCGGCCTGCCTGCGTCCCACCTCCTACACGGATATCTCCCAGTTCTCTCCCACACACCTGAGCTGTGTGCCTTCGAGGTTCAGAGATGAGGAACAGGCGAGGAGGGGGGCAGGGTCTGAGCTCCTGAGTCAGGGGTGGGGAGGGGGCCAATGGCTAGAGCTTGACCTCCTCGACTGGCCTCTTTCATCGGCTGTGGTTTGAGGCCTGGTCAAGGGGGGATCTGTGCCTGCCAAAGAGAAAACCTGGCAGCTGGGGCAGAAAGGAAGGGTCCGTGGGAATCTGAAACGACATGCTGTTGGCAGGAATCCTGTCTTGAACACCCATCCATCTCGGATGGCCAGGGTCCTACCTTGGCATGATGGAGAGGGAAGGGGGCGGGCTCTTGTAAAGAAGAGCAAAGGTTAGCCGGGTGGCGAGAGGAATGTGGCTGGGAGGAGAAGTGGAAAGACCGTGGTGGGGAGAGAGAGAGGCATGTGGAGGGAATGAATCACGGGAGGGAGAAAAGAAGGGAACAAGGTGCAGAAAGGGAAGAGAGTAAGGACAAGAACCAAGAGAACGAGCAGGAGGTATGAGCCGAAGAGGCACCGAGATCTAAGGGAATTCCACGGGAAGAGGGCCCTTTGAGGCCAGAGCCGTGAACCGGGAGGAGTGAGGGAGAGTCACAGTCACGCGTGAGGGAAGTTATGGTGGATTCTTGCTGAAAGGAAGGCTGAGGGCTGAGTGACGGTGGGTGAAGGCTCAGAAGGGGAGGGTATCAGGTTAAAGGGCCACTTGGCTAGCTAGCTCCCGGCTCCAGGAGGGGTGTGGAGGCACGGATTGTGCCCACTGGGGCTGGGGAGGAAAGTGTCAAAGGAAATCAGAGACAAGCTGGCAAAGCAGATGGGGACAGAAGAAACTGGAGCTCCATGGTTGTAAGTCAATCAAGGTGAAACCAAAGTCCTTAAAATGCCTCCAGGATTTGGTCCCGCGTACCCCCCCGAGTCATCCCCCAACACTCCCCACTGTTTCCTCCACACGGGCTTCCGGCCCACCAGGCACACCCCTACCTCAGGGCCTCTGCACAACACTCTTCCTCCAGACGTTCACTCTTTGGGGTCTCATTTACCTCACTTTCTTTCCTTGCTTTTCCCATAGAACCTACCACCTTCTAGCATATTATCTAATTTACTCTGCTTTGTTGATTGTTTGTCACACTCTCCCCACCACCGGAATGCAAGCACCGTGAAAGCAGAAATTTTATCTACTTGTTGATGCTCCCCAAGTACAGAACGATGACTGGAACACAGTGAGCCCACAATAGATATTTGTTAAAGGAATGTATGAATGGATGAGTCAATGGCCATCGTTGGGAACACAGGGCATGCAGAGGAGGAAGAGGTGAAAGAGGAGAAAGAGGAAGAGGAGGAGGAAGAGGAGGAGAAGGAGGAGGAGGAGGAGGAGGCTACAGGAAGGGTGTGGAGGAGGAAGAGGAGGAGGAGGAGGAGATGAAGCAGGGAAGTGAGGGAAATGTGTGTCTCTTATTTGGAGGGATTTTATCTAATGATGTTTTCAGTAGGAGGGTTTCATCTAATCATGTTTTTAATAAAGTCGCCCAAAGGTGAATGTAGAAAATGAAACAGTTATTGTCATATAGCGTGATCTCGGGGTCAATGCTGACTGCCCCTCCGCTCGATCCAAAATGAGACGTGGGCCATGTTCTCAGCAGAGGGAAGAGGGACGAGGTGGGGCTAGGTGGGCAAACCTGTATTCCTGGGAATTGGGAGATCTGTGCACACACACAAACCCACACCATCTTGTCCCCACATTAAGACCGTCTAGAGGACGACCGTCGTATCTGAAACGATGGAGGGCTCAGTCTCGGGCTCAAGGGCGCGGCTGTGACACCAGCTCCTCACCCGGGTTCTCCCCACCACCACCGTCCAGGCACTGCCCACGTGCTCGGATCGCATGCAGAGCTCACACAAAGCATTCCGCTCAGTTTCACAGTGAGCCATCGGGGATATGTAATCGTCATGTTACTACAGAAGAGAAAACTGAAGATGAGAAAGAGCAATCCTTTTGCCCGAAGTTCTCCCCCTCCCCGCTTAGTAAAGGGGGGAGCCAGGGGGCTCCAGGGGGCTGGCAAACTTCTACTACAAAGGACCAAACAGGGCATATCAGGCTGCTGGGCCGAACGGCTCACTTCTGCCTTCCCTGCACAGCCATGCACGGTACGCAAACAAGCGAGCGTGGCTGTGTTCCAATAAAGCTTCATTGACAGTAATAGGTGGGCTACGCGGGCCGCCACTTACTGCTCTCGAGTCTGTGCTCTTTTTTTGTTTGTTTGTTAATCCTCACCAGAGGGTATTTTCCCCCCATTGTTTTTTAGAGAGAGTGAAAGGAGGGAGAGAGACAAGAGAGAGGAGAGAGAGAGAGAGAGAGAGAGAGAGAGAGAGAGAGAGAGAAGAGACATATTGATTGGTTGCCTCCCACGTGCCCCAATCAGAGCCAGGGATTGAACCTGTGACCCTTCAGTCCTGGGGCTGACATAACCAGTAAGCCAAACCAGCTAGGGCTAGTCCATGCTCCTGAGCACGGACTGGCACAGCTGGGAAGCCTATAGGATAGCAGAGAGACCCCTGAGTGTTTTAACAGTCAGCTCCCACAGCCCAACGCAGCCGGTTCCTGGAGCACTGGCTGAGACAGGGGTGGCCGATGGGGCACTTACATTTCGACGATGCCCTCTGGCAGGTTGGCGGGGATCTCCGTCAAGCCCTTCCCCCGGCAGTCCACGATGTTGTTGCTGCAGGTGCAGGCCGAAGGGCAGGAGATGGAGTTGGCATTGCAGGATGGCGGCTCCGAGTGGGGGCCTGTGGGGCCAGAGCACAGTGGTCAACTCGTGCAGTGTCAGGAGCCGAATGGGCTCCTGGGCCCCTTCACCGGCTACCCAATGAGGCAGCACTACACGGTCAGCTACTTGGAAAAGGATCACCAGCGGACATCGTCCGCATCTTGCAGACACAGCTGCCTCTGGCTACACATTCAGCCAGGAGGAGAGATGCTGCCCTTGACCTGACTATTTCTGGATCGTTCCACCTGCTCTGTCAGCCTATCACCCTCATCTTTTAGAGAAAGAGCTGCTCTCTGAGTCAACCACACACAAAAACATGCCACGAGCTGACCCTGGGACTACTGTGGCGGGGGGTCGGGGGGGGGGAGGGAAGGGGAGTTGGAGTTTACCTGGGATGTGGATGCCGAGTATAGACACACCTTCATTCCTTCCTCTAGTGTCTGGAAGTCACTGTCTAAACCAGTGGGAGGAAGGGAGGCGGGTGCATATCCCCGTGTGGGGCATTGGTGTTCAGGGTCAACACAGGCGTCAGCAGTGCCATCCAAGGCCCTTTCACACAGCGTTTGCATACAGAGAACAAGCTAACAAAACTGGCCACATTAGGAAAAGGCAAGTAAGTTACCTCGTATTTTGGAGTCAGCTCTTAATTTTGCTTCAGTGGAGAACTACTGTGAATTTAAACCAAAGTGGCAAAAACCCAAGAAAAGGCATCTAAGGCGCTTACTCAGGAGGCGAGTGTAGATAAACATATGCGTCACAAACTAACTTGAAATTCCATCACGCGGATCTAGTCACCCCCTGTGGTGGTCACACCGAACCTCTGACACAAGAAGTGAATGCGAACGCTTTGAAAAGACAGTAGATAAGTTTCAAATAGGATTAGTTCTTCAGAGTGAGGTCAGGATCCCAAACCCGTGGTTAGTTTTTCAAATGTGGACCCTGAGGTCCAAAAGGCAGACTCAGCCGAACAGCCCTCCTGGACCTTGTCCCAGGCCTGCTACGTCTAGCAGGGCTGCTCTGCGTCTGCCCATGTCCCTCCTCCCAGAACAGAGGGCCCCGGGCAGCACCAAACTCAGACTAACGACGCAGACCTCCTCACTGGGCAGGCACAGGACGTGAGACGCAGGGAAGGATGGTGGGAGTCTGGCCTCTGTCCCCTGGAGGAGCTGAGGGGAAGCCGGGTGGATCCAGCCACAGCAGTTGAATCACAGGAAGAGGAGGGCGAGTGGCTGAGAGTGTGGGCTCTGCAGTCCCAGTGCCTCAATTTGAATCCTAGTTCTATCACCTCACCCTCCTGTCCCCGTGCCTCAGTTTCCCCCATCTGTAAAATGGGGGGGGGCGGGAATAGCAATGCGTATTTGGTAGCATGGTTCTGTTGGGAAGGCAAAGGGAGGTAACGCATGTAAAGTGTTTGGAAGAATGTACAGCAGAGTCAGTGCTTAGGAATGCTTGTTGTTGTTAATGTCATTGTTATTCTTATTAATATTATTAATAATGGCCTGCAGGACCCCCTCTGAGCTTTTTGCTACCATCTCGGTGGATAAGGGTTTGCACTGCAGACTTCGGAAGTCCTTCCTGGGTCTAAAGACTGACTATTCCCGTTCTTCGGAAACTGGAAGCAGAAGGAGTAAGACACTTCCCAGAGCCTCCCCCCGCCCCCCCTGCGCACCAGTCTTAGCGGGTGGCAAAGAGGACCCACCGTGTGAAGGCTCCTATCCTCACCCACATCCCGAGGAGGTGGGACGCGTGGCCCCAATGTCAGGGCTTTCACAGTGCTGATGGGGCCCCCAGAGAGAACTGCCAGGCCTGAGCCTGCACACCAAGGGGCAAGCGCACCTGACAGCGCCAGGGACCATGGCCACACCCTATTGGACCAGGGCCTTCCTATTGGGGAAATGCCAGGGCTCCTCAGAGGTGCAGCCTGGGCTCCTGCCCATCCATCGAGGGGAGGGTATCGGATGGCTGTCCCCCTTTCAATTGTCAATATTACGTGGTTGGGGTGTTTCAGAAGAAAGCGGGGGGAGGCATTATACTCAAGGGCTCATCTGGGTAACAGGAAGTTCTGAAATGGAGTTTTTCAAAGGCACTCAGACTCCGATGCTGGAGTCGGTTCTGTTTAAAGCGGACCAGGCTGTGGCCTTCGTCCCCTGGGAAGAAGCCGGTCCTACACAGGGTGGCTCTGTCCTGCAGACAACGTCAGCGGCTTTCAAGGGGTGTTGTCAAGGCTTTTTAAAAAGCCTTTGAAAACGATCCTTAACAAGGTCACTAACAACACCTTTAATTACTCGGAGAGGTAATTATAGCCCCTGAGAGCACCTGGCTGGCAGCGCCCCAGTTGGGCATCCACACACAGGGAGGGCATCGCTCTCCTGTAGAAACAGACAGAACACCACAGGCTGAAGATGGTCAGCGCCTGATGGACTGAGCCCTGTCCATCTGGGCGCTGAGGGTGGAGCCGGCAGAAGCCCCTCCCCTTAGTTCTGCCTCTGGACAGACTGAGTCTTGATGTCAGTTCTACCAGGGCAGTGACCGTGTCTGTCTCCTTCCTGTTCGACTCCTGTGCCTAAAACAGGGCTCGGTAGGAAGCACCATCTCAGTACCAGGCCTTGGGGGAGCGAGAGGATGAATCATGGATGCAATTGGCCCAGAAACCCTTGGACATGGGGATGAGAGGTCCTCCTGGAAGGGCCTGGGGGAGGCCCCCTGAGTCCCCAGTGCCTTGGGCTCTGGTCAACAGGGTCAGCCACAGAGCGGGGAGCTGGAGGGGCTCTGGTAGATGGGACTCCCATGCCTGAGGTCAAAGGCTTTCTACCAGAGCTCTCAGTGCTGGCCAAGGCCACCTGCCTGCCCCCAGCTCACTGGGCGCCTGGCTCACCCACACGGTCAGGGTGTCCCAGGCTCTGCACCAAACTCTGCCAGCAGGTCCATCGCTCCCAGCCTTTCCCGGCCATGCATGCTGAGGGTGGTGGGGGGAGGGAAGGAGGCAGTGAATTCCAAGGGGGCAAAGTGAGGAACCCTTTCTATCCAGTGAATTCTATGACCACAAGCTGAGAAGCAGAGAGAAGTGGGAACAGAGTTTTTACATTGGGATAGGAAGAGCCTCCACATATCTTTCATGGGAGGGACTGTCTGGGTATGTGCCTGCTGCATGCACGTGTGTTCCTGGGGCCGAGGAATCATGGGGCAAGCCTGTCGATGGGCACCACCTCCTCCTCTCCCTTAAACCGGAGCCCAACGATGGACCAGCACACGGAACCATCACCGACGTTCTAAGGCGCTGGTTATGAATTCAGGAGTGCGGGCAGCCTGGCTCTGCATGCCCGCCTCCTTAACTGTGTGCCCGCCTGCCTCCTTAACTGGCGCCCTGAGCTCTGCCCTGCAGCTCTCCCGTGGCACTAAAGGCTGTTGCGTGGAGGCTGGGGGGCCATCCCCTCCAGACCAGGGAAACGGACAGGGATGTGGGCCAGCACCTGTCTCCCCACTGGGGCCTGGACCACCTTTCCCCCTTTCTACCACTTCAGCTCTGGAATTTTCATCTGAAGCCAAAGCTACCTCTGCACCAAAGCGGGAGGAAAGGGAAGGCACTTGGTGATCGAGGGCGGGAATATGCTCCCAGCCAGAGGAGCTCTCACAGGGAGAGTGCCATGACCGCCAGCCTGGACGGGGCATTGGCGATCCTGTCTCTGCTGACCACACCCCCTCTAGTCTCGAGAGGCAGGAAAGGCAGCGGGTTGACCAGGGAGATGCTCTGGCCTAGAATCCCCCTCATCAGTGTTCTCCTAATTGGCAGATGGGGATGATCATCACGCTGAAAGCGAAGGCCCTAACTTCTCTGCCCAGATGGTGGGGCAGAGGCCACTGAACTTCACCCCAGGAAGGGATATGGAGCCCTGAGAGACAGAGTTCTTGCCCAAGGACACGGTGGTGCCCAAGCTAAAAGTTACCACCATTCTCCTAAAAGCAGCTCAAGGCTGTAGGATGTGTCCTACGTGCCAGAGGCTGCATTAAGGGCTGTGTATAGATGATCCCACTGGATCCTCATAAAAGCCATGACGGAGGCTCTGTAATTATGATTCCCATTAGACTGATGAGGAAACAAAAGAACAGGGAGGTTAAGCAAACTGCCCAGCATGTGTTCTTACCATCACCTCCGCCAAAAGACAGCCAAGCGCCTCTCTTCAGTGCCCTGGAATTGAAGGCCCTCACAGCCTCAGAGCCTTGGGAGGTGGGAGGAGGAGGCTTGGCTGACGCACGGCCGTGTAAGCCACAGTGCAGTGGCTGGGCACTCCTGTGCTGGGGCTGAGTTTATTTCTTTCTGTCTTTAAAGAGAATGTTGCCCAGAGGAGCGCACAGAGCTGAAGAGTCCAATGGCCTTGTGAGCATGTGGAAACAAATTAACTCCAGCATTCAAATTAAGCATCCCTGTTGGCCTCTGGCCTTTCAAAAGCCAACAACAGGCTGTGATGACAATGGGACTCGAGCAATTATGATGAGAATATAAATGCACGCGATTCAAATGCCAGAGGCATGATAATTTGGGGAATGGCTATAAACCTAATAATCTCATCCTCGCAATGTCCAATTATGGGGTTTTAATTAAAACCTCCTAAGGAGATGGGCGGCCAGTCAGGCTTACCTTAATTATCTTTATACTTTGTAACTGGTCCCAAATTTAAAAAAAAAAGGAGGGGGAGGAGGAGTTTCTTGTTTCCAGGGAGATACACCCATTTCATTTTTAATAATAAAGAAGAAGATGTTTGTTGAGAGACCCCTTATTACTAGAAGGCAAGATTAATCTTCCTGAAAAGGCATCTCACATTCAAAGGCCGAGGGCAGATGAGTGGGAAATGGCACAACCGGATGAGTGTGAAGATGTTCAGGAGAAAGAGGCATGGAATCAGGAGTCAGATGTTTAACTAAGCCCCTTGATTTACAAAGGGGGGTCGGTAACACTTTCTCAGATCAAGGTACCAGAAAACTGACACAAGGAAGATAAAGCTGAGGGTGTAAACCACCAAAAAGCCCCTTAGGTAAGGATGGAATAAAACAAAACATCTTGCAACTCACATCACATGAGCCGAGTAATGGCCAGAGCAGAGCCTTTTCTCTGGGCTGTTCTGTGAACTCAGACCCAGCCCCAGTCTGGCCAGGCCCACAGAGTAGGGGCCAGGGACTCTTCCTGTCCTGCGCCCTAACCTTCTGCTTGAGCAAGAAAAGCTAACAGAAAAACCAAGCAGTCAAGTTGTAGATCACAGAAAAAACATGAATAGAAAATAAAATAAGATAGAGTCCCACACTCCTGTGAAAAGTTCCCAGTTGATTCCCCAGAGGAAAAAGTAAATGCCTCCG
This sequence comes from Myotis nattereri, assembly GCF_964212035.1. Lineage (NCBI taxonomy): Eukaryota > Metazoa > Chordata > Mammalia > Chiroptera > Vespertilionidae > Myotis > Myotis nattereri. Next base: position 102,750,088 of record NC_138080.1, read on the forward strand.
ATTGGAAGGGGACAGTCGACAGAGGAGATGGGTTTTGCCGAAGTGCATTGCTAGAGGATTTCTGGGTTAGCTGGAGTGAGAACGAGCCCTGGCCAGGGCCGTATGGAGAGGACTGGGCCCAGACAGTGCACTTAATTCTAAGGGGAACATCAGGGACTAGGGCAGGAGGCCCTCACAGGCCGAGACGAAAGCGCTCTCCTGTCTCTGTGGTCCTGTGTTTGATGGATTTTTTGATACCATCGAAGGGCCCGGGGAGGTTTTCTGTGCTGCCCTTATGGGTGCAGGTGATGGAGCAACACGCAGGGATGGCTGATTGGTACCCCAAGTCTTTCTAGTCTCCTGAGCAGATAACCTCAACTTTTGAAGAGATGTCCTTGCCCCCTGTATTGGTTGAAGTCTTCCTCCCACAAGTTATTGAGGGAAGAGCTTGTACGAGGACCTAAAACAACCATAATTGGGTCTGCACAAAACCGCCTCATCTGGCTGCCCTGCTGGGCTCTGCCACGGGGTGGGGCCTGCACCCCCGGCAGTGTGTGTGGGGGGTGGTCAGTACATGAACACAGCCCTTCTCTGTGACCTTCCTGTGCACAGCCCGTCATGCTCCATGCTGCTCCCTCTGAAATCCTTTTGTCACAGCCTCCCAAACGACCTTGAACAATTATTAAAGAGGTAGCACGTTTTGGAGACGGTGGTCATCCAGCACCTCACTAATAACGGTGCTGGTTCATTCATCATGGATGTTCAATGCACCAGCCCCCCCAGACCTTTAAGTCTGCCTTCGACCTTCCCAGAAAGAACCTGTACAGCGCTCTCTCTTCAACCCCTGAGATCCTGAGAAGCACCTACAGAACCCCTCACGGATTGGGGCCCCAGTATGGTGCTCCCCTAAACTCATACCATGGCGAGAGGGTGGCGATCAATAGCATGTTCACGTCTGGAATCTGTGGACTAAATTCTCATGTCCTCAAAAGATGCCTAGCTTTGCACTAAGAAGCTGCAGGGACCATCGCATGGGCCTTAATGCTCTAATCAGAGGAGGTGACAAGGATGCTCCTATGTACCCATTACCCTGACTGGGAGATTGAGTCGTTTCACAGGAGGGGGATTTGGGGTGCTGACAGGCCCAGGACCCACAAGGGTCAGCCTGCCCCCCTGGGCTCTGGATCCTAGCTGCTGCTGGGTAAGCAATGCTTTGCCACTCCTCGGACGGGGAGGTGCCTCCGTGATGAAGCGCGTTCCCGATCTGCGCAGCGTTAAACTTGGCACCACCTATCCTGGTGTGTTTTAACATTCTCTCTAATTAGTTTTCCTCATTAGCTCTTGGATGACTCCTGCACTCTGTAATTATTTCTTTCACTGGCACTTACGCTGATATTGTCTCCTTTGCCTAATAATTACTGTAATTACAGTCACTATATTTGAGTTTGGTGCTCGTGTGATAAACGGTTGTATTAAATGTGTTTGATGGGAAGTGATTTCTGAGTGGGCGTCTATAGGAAATTATTGAGGTGCTGCTCTGAGATACGTTCCAATGTTTTTGGATAATGAACTTGATGAAGTAGTGACATGACAGGAACAAGCAGCAGAGAGCGCGATGCGGCTGAATTCATGGAAAATCCTTACTAGATTGCAATCATGCCTACGGGCAGAAGTGCCGATCTGCACCCTGGCCACACCGGCTGCAGCACATGCGCCCCAACCCCTTCCACACTGAACAGGGTGGCAGTCCAGGAGGGCGAGAGTGCCGCCCCACAGTGCCACGCCCCCCGCCCTTCTTCCTGCGCGTGGACTCCCCAAGACCAGCCTCCGGAGGCTGCTGGGCCCCAGCTCTGGGACTGGGCTCCTGGGTTCCAGGAATGCCTCTGGGAGAGTCATCTTTTTATTTATTTATTTTTCTAGAGAAAATAGAGGGATTAGCTCTACATTTTTTTTTTTTTTCTCCTGGAAAAGGGAGAGTTGGTAGAACTAGAGGATGTCAATGAAAAGTAAAAAATGAACAAGCAAGCAAATTTAGGATGAGGCTGAAAAGCTACTCCATCCTCCTGTATCTCTCAGCCGCCGCCCATCCCCGGAGACCAGCGCTGCCTCAGTTATCTGTGCACAGTCTGTTTCCTGGGCTACACGGCAATCCGCTCCTGTTACACTTCAAATGCCCAAGGTCAACTGCTTCTGTTTGCTCAGCACATTCGGTGGGCCCTCTGCACTGTACTAATTAAGCTCCGCTTATTAGCTCTCACCTAGTTCTGTGCATGATGCTCAGGGCTTTCTATGCATTATCGCATCCAGTCCTCCCAGGCATCCCTTGAGTTGTGTACTATTATTATTTCCATTTTGCAGACATGCTAGGGAACCTGCCAAAGTCACGTCCTAGTGAGGGGCAGAGCTAGGATTCCCAGCCACACAGGCTGACCCCGAAGCCCCCGTGGTCCTGCCTCCCGATTTCGATGAGCGACCGGATGCCAGGAACCTGTTTAGCAAATGCTGACGCGCCTAACAAGTGTGAGGTTTCTTAGCCCAGATGGACGGTCAGGCTTAACAGAAAGTGACGCATGAGCTCTTTGAGCCTTTTCCTTCAACAAATGACAAAAACCTTCTTTCTTGGAGCCCCTCGAGGCACCCTAGGGATCTCTAAGTGGCGACAGAGTGCTGGGGAAACCTTGGGGGTTCCACACCGAGCTCTGGGCTGGGCGGGTGTCCAAGGCCAGGGTCAGGGAGAGCGTACGGGTGGGGCAGCCTCACCTGGGCACACGTACTCCTTCTTCTGCACGTCTGCCACGTTGAAGCCCCTCAGGTGCACGGGCGCCATGCAGAGTGTGAACTGGCCAACCGTCCGCCGCTGCCGCAGCCAATCCGAGAGCCAGGCCAGGTGGCAGTCGCAGTGCAGGTGGTTGGAGTGGAGGCGCCTGGGAGAGGAAGGGACAGAGGGAAGACGCTGTCACAGGCTGAACGGAGGGGGCCAAACCTTTCTCCAGTGTGATACCCTCAGCAGCCCCGGGGAGCACGCCCCTCAGCGCAACTGAGTCACCACAGGAGTCTCAACCCTAATGTTGCTGAATCACAAACTACAGTCATCGCCGCATGCAGGCCCCATCCCACGGATGCCTCCTGGGTTCTGAGCAATTCACTGTTTCTTAATAGTCCTTCCACACTCTTCTCCCCCCCAACCCCTCAAAGAAGCCTCAGCACAGGATGGGAGCATGGCATCATCATAGTGACAGCCCTGAGCGAGCCAAACTTCCACAGGGTGGTTCCTGTGCAGATGGCATTGCTGGAGCTATGATTATGAGTTATTGATGGCTTGAAACAGCGTCTCATCAATGCCACAGTCTATGGAGGCACTGGGCTGAGATCTGAGGTGCTTTTAGCCTTTCTTTCTCTCCCCAGGCGTTCCTTCAATGACCCCCTGCATATAATCCCAGTGAGCCCCAAACCAATACCACCGGGTGCCCCATCAGGTTGAGCAGGGCCTGGAGAGAAGGTGTGCCCTCTCCACTTTCCTATTCCAATAGGGGGTTGTCCCCACCAGACGCCTGCAGTCTCCACAGCCTCTCCACGGTGCCCTGCGTCTGCCTCCCAGCCCAAGCCCCCCTGGCACACCTGCTATCCTGACTGGCTCAGGGACCCCCTAACCAGTCCCAGGACTCTGGCTTCTCCCTCTAGTAGCTGTGATTCCAGATCAGTTTCTCCTTGAGTGAATAAGAGACCAAAGAGCCGACTGCAGGTCCTAATTTCAGGGGAATCCTATCTGGTTAAGTGGCCCAGATTTCCTTCCCACTAACCGGGGGCAAACTCAGGATGTGCAGGGGCTTCTAAACATCCTTCCCCAAGGTTTCTCTCTCAGGGGTTTCCAACCTGCTCGTTCCACCAGCCCAGGTCATTGGGAGTGGTGGTAGGAATTTAAGTCACATCAGCTTGCCATACACTTGGCTTTCCGATGCAAATGTCAAACACCCAGCCCTGGGCATGCTAATCAGCCGGCAGTGTCGGGGACTTCCACTCGGTGTCCAGTCATGAGACTGAGGGCCGGCAGGAGCAGTGGCCAGGCCACCTCTGCCTGAAGTGGAGAGAGCGGAAGGGCTCTTGACCACCCTCCACTTAGCACAAGGTCAACATTGCTAACTGTTGGCCAATGGCAGCTCACTTGTGCCCCCCATGGAAGCGAACCTCTGGCCGGTCAGGTCCAGTGGGGGTCTTGCAGGCTAGGGGGCCCACAGCCCATCATACCAGACAAACTAAATGAATGTGGTTCCCACATAGAATGTCATATTTTTCTGCTGAAAATATTTTAAAAGATTTTTATTTTAAAACTAGAGGCCCAGTGCACAAAAATTTGTGCACTCAGGGTCGGGGGGTCCCTCAGCCTGGCCTGTGCCCTCTCGCAGTCTGGGACCCCTCAGGGGATGACCACCTGCTGGCTTAGGCCTGCTCCCTTCAGGGTGGGGGTCCCCACTGGGGTGTCTGGCCAGCCTGGGTGAGGGGCTGATGGCTGTTTGCAGGCTAGTCAAGCCCCCCCCCCCCCAGTGGGGAACCTCAATCCATGGAGGTTTGGCCATCCTGGGTGAGGGGCTGATGCCTGTTTTCAGGCTGCCCACACCCCCTTTAGGGTTGGGGGTCCCCACTGGGGTGCCTGGCCAGTCTGGGTGAGGGACTGAGGGCCATTTTCAGGCTGGCCAAGCCCCCTGGCGACGGAAGCTCCCAGCCTCTCCTTTTTTTCTTTTTTTTTATTCTGAGATTTATTTACCTTCTATAATTGAAACTTTTTTGCCTTCAGGGGAGCTCAGAGCTGGCCAGGATGGGTGGGAAGCTTGGGTTCCTCCATCACTGGAGCAATCAAGCCTCCTGCTCGCTCCAGCTCCATGGCTGCTGGCCACCATCTTGGTTGGGTTAATTTGCATATAGTTGCTCTGATTGGCTGGTGGGCATGGCTTAAGGCATAGTGAAGGTATGGTCAATTTGCATGTTTGTCTTTTATTAGATTAGATGATTAATTTTGATGGTGCAATTTTCTTTTTGGACTCCAGAGCCAATAATTAAGGTCAAACACATTTTAATAGGCTCCTAAGTCCAAGACACAGTGCCTATCATGGGCCCCAAGCAATTTTCCCTTGTGAGCTTAAAGCTCAGACACCCCCCTCCCACTGCCTACTAACCCCCATGCTGCTAAAGGCGCTCTAGAAAGAGATGCGACAGGTGGGAGGGGTTGGGGAGGCAAAGTCCTAAGTTGGGGAAGGACCTCAGTTTCAAGAGGGAACGCAAGACCACTGTCTATTCAACAAAGATGACCCCTTTGGGCCTGGCATGAGCTTGCAGGTCCCTCTTTCCTAAAGAGCATGAGGAGAGGGACTTCCTGGAAAAGGGCCGCATGAGTGACAGTGGTCTGTCTCCTGACCCATCAGCGAGCTGCCGGGAGAGAGCGGGGACTCCATGGCCACCCCCCTGCCCCCAAGGGCCTAGGCTGCCTGGGATGATGAAATGGTGGTCTGCTGGGAGGCAGGCTGGTGGCACACACAGGCTGAGGGCCGGTCCTGTGTGCCAGGAGGGAGCCTTTGTGTGAGAGTTTGGCTTTCCTCAGGAAAGGCCGTGGAATGGAAGCAGAGGACACAGAGGTTCACGTTGAGCCAACGAGAGTGGGCCCACGAGCCGGATCAATGAGAACGAATTCCTGTCGGTTCCAATCAGGGTAAGAGATCAATGCAGGAACAGAAATGAGGTTTAGGTGAGTCGGATCCTTGCTGAGCAGATTACTTTCTGAGATAATCAAAATGTCAGAGGTCCCCCTTTTGGAAGATTCGATTAGGTGGGTGCTGCCTGAATTCCCGACGGACAACCCCAGCCACCTCTCCCCTGAACCTTGCTCCCTGATCCTTAGTCTGTCTTTGTAGGGGTCTCTCCTCTCCCAAGGGGGACCCTGGAGAAGAGGTGACCAAAAATGACCTGGAAGCCACGTGAAGGCTCTTGTCAAAAGCCTGGGATGGTTGGTGGACTCAGTTTCCCCCCTGCTGCACTCTTACCCACCAGGAATGCTGGGAGAGCCCAGCTGGGCAGGCTCTTTCATGCCGCCCTTCATATCATGTTGGGGAGACCAGGTTGAGTAGTGTCACCCCCAATGTGAGCCTACGCTGCCAGGAGGAGCATTCCTCACCCTCTGGAGGGAGAAGGAAATGATTTTAATGACTTTCAATAATCTTGGTGGGTTGGGTCGGCAATGACATGGGGGCGACACAGAAGCTCCGGTCACCTGCCTTGGCCCATCTGGGACCTGTTCCTCTGCTGAACAGGATGCGCTCAAGCTCTGAGGTCACACTGCCTGGATGTAACACTGGCTCTGTGCTTTCTGAATGTGACTTTGCAGAGGTGGGGCGGTGATTTAACTCTGGGCCTCAGGGTTACCCTCTGTAAAATGGGAGTATTAACGATGCCCCCTTCCCGCGGTTGCTGTGAGGATTGAAATGATTCCTGGTGAGTGCTCAGTACAAGGCCTGGCACACTGTGATGTTGGAACAACTTATTATTGGGAGGAGATGAGCCTCCGACTCCTTCTCCCAACCTGGGGCCCTGCCCAAGGCATCAAGGTGGCTGGGTGCTTCCTGCACGTGGTCGTGCGGGCTTTGCTGACAGAAACGCCATACTCCAGGTCGGCAAAACCACCTTCACAGAAGATAAGGTGAATGGATACAAATGCCAATTTGTAATAGGTGCCTTTTAGCCACAGACGCTAAATTAAATTTCCAGCAAATCCTTTTAGAGGGAGTCAGTGTTCATTTTCTATAAAATGTGGCTTTCTGAATTCAATATAAAAGCTTTCCTTTAGAAATCCCATTTATGACTTCCTTCCTCTCTCCCCTCCCCCCTTCTCCAGCACCAGCCCCCCACCAACCCCCTTAATCACAGGGAAGGGGATTAGTCAGCTCAAGTCTCCAGGGAGCTCTGCACAGAGCCATCTCTGAAATTAAATGAAAGAGAAAATGGCACAAGGCAGGGAGCAAAGGGAGCAGACGAGACTGATTGATTGATTTGAACTCATCAGATGAGTGTTCAGGACCACAGGGAAGAATGACAACAGAAACAAGGAGAATAAACTCTTCCATCCTTTTCCCAGACCCCATATCCCCAAACAAAGTGCCCGAGATCCAGACCTGGCAACTCCCTGCCTCCCTCCCCCCACTGTCCTATGGACCCAGCCCAACCTCCGCTACTGCTGCTCCTATACTGAAGGTAACAAGAGGGGAAGCAGAAGTCACAGGGGAGCAGCCCCAGGAGCTGGCTGCTGATTTCTGCAGGGAAAAGCCATATTTCTCCTAGGCAACCCACTCGCCTGGGGACACAGGCCCAGCACCCTGAGACCCACAGCCCTGGCCACACTCTTCTCCAGCCCATTGGTGATTTGATGGGGACTTTGAAAAGGTCTTTGAAGACCCAATGGTTTCTCCTTCAAACTCCGTCAGTGCACCGTCCCATTTTAAAGCGGGGGGAAAGGGATGGATTTTCTTGGCTGAATTATGTTATCATACGAGGGATCAAAGGAAGGGCTGGGGAACAGTGATGGAACCTGGACCCGGATTCTTCTTCTTCATAACAACTAGTATTGGTTGAGTGCACACCATGACCAGACACACCTCAGTGCACTGCATTCTCCCAACAGCTCGGAGGCAAGCATTTCACTCGCTGTCTGTGAAGCACAGAGAGATGGAGCAATTGCCCAGAGGAAGCGCCACCCCTTGCACTTACTCTCAGGTCTGCATGACTTCCACTTGGAGCCCTAGCATACTCTGCATTGTTTCCTCACACACTGCTCCATCGGTCTCCACTTTATTCCCACCTGAGATAAGGTCACTTTTTCACCCTGGCAGGGGGTCCTCAATGCTTATGAGCATCCTTTGAGCATTGAAAGCTCCTGGAGGGCTAGTGAAGAACAGATGGCGGGGCCTGCCCCAGGAAATCTGATTCCTTGGGGCTGGGTGGGGCCTGGAGTATTTTTTTGTTTGTTTGTTTTTTGTTTTTAACAATTTCCAGGTGATGTTGGCCCTAGTAGTCTAGGGCAGCAGTCGCCAACCTTTCAGACCTCATGGACCGCCAGCGGTCCGTGGACCACCGGTTGGTGACCGCTACTCCAAAGGTTTCCTTAAACCAGTGGTTGCCAACCTTTCGGACCTCACAGACCACCAGAGGTCTGCGGACCACAGGTTGGCCACCGCTGGTCTAGGGACCCCACTTTGGGAACCACTGCTCTAAGGATTTTCAAACCTTTGTGGATTCCATGTTGCTTAGGGGCCATGGGTAAGCTAGGTGCTTAGTACTTGCAGTCCAGATCTCTGGCTAAATAGTGATGATACCAATGACCATGATGATAATAATAATAAACCATTAATATCAGTTACTGTCCACTCCATGCCAGGCACTTTACATTCACAGAGGAGGCAAGAGATGCCCCGGGGCTAACCATGTGTGGATCAGGTCATGGGGCAGAGGTAATGCACACGATAGAAGATGCTAGAGGGCATTTTCAGTGGAAGATATTGTGCTCGCCAAGAGCCCAAGGCAAAAAGCACCTGCTTAACTAGTGGGAAAGGAGATCCTGCCACAGAACACCTCCCGTAGGCGTTGCTGTCCCTGGGCCCCCATGACCGGCCCCTGTAGAAGGGTGAGCCCAGGCTGTATGTGCCTTCATCCTGATTTCCACGGCTATTCTGAGGTTGTCCACGCGCCCCGCGCCCCCCCCCCCCCCCCGGCTTCAGGAAGTCTGGCCCTGTGCCTTGGCCCTAAATGTATTTGGCTGAGAGCTCGTGGGGGCTGGCTCTCCCCTACAGCTGTGATGCACAGACCACTGAGACCCACCAACAAGAAAAGCAGAGTATGAACCTCTTTGCAAGGCCAGTGGAGCTCAAGTGCAAAGAAATATACAAAAGGGGTTCTGGCTGAATAGAGGGGGACCCCCTGGTAATAGGGACACTAAAGCTGCTCTCTGAATGGGGCGTCAGGGGAAGATCTGCCTCCTGAGTACACACCTTGGAAGGGATAAAGAACCAAGTTACTGCGTTCCAATGCCAGCTACCCTCTGGGGCAGGTGGGCAGGGCAGTGAGGATGGGGGGATGGGAACAAGGAGCAGCCAAGGCTCCCTTTCCTCCCCGGGCCCCAGAGGGGAAACTATTGTGATCACTGGCCATGGGTAGAACCGCCAGGGGCATGGCATTAGCGAAGGAGAGGGTGAGTCATTGGGTCCCATCTCCCACAGCCCAGGAAGGGTCCCAGGATGAAGAGCACGGGTCTGCCTCTGCAGAGGGTGGGTCAGACCATAGATGACCCCTGGTCCTCCCCTCCTCCCTCCCCCGTGCCCTCGCTCACCAACACCCCCTCAGTCAACGGCAGAGGAGGCAGCATCTGGACAGAAAACCCCCGGGCAGGTCCTAGTCCGGGAGGTCTCACGGTAGGTCTTACCCGGCTGCGCTGTGGGCTGCGTGTGATGGGGAGCGGGGGTGGGGCAGAGGGGGAGGAGAGCAGGGAGCTTTACTCACAGGGTTCGGATCTTCGGCATGTGGTTGAAGCTGGTGACCAGGATGCGGCTGATGTTGTTGTTGTTGAGGGTGCTGCGGAGATGGAGGAAAAAGGGACATGGTCAGCAGGGGCGGCCTGAGGGGCACTGCGACTCGTGAAGGCGGGGAGGGAAGGATGTGACTGCAAGAGGGACCAAGGATCCCTAACCACGGGTCACGGGGTGGGGCAGCCAGAGACAGGCAGACGGACAGCTCTCCCTATGATTAGGGAATCCGTGATGTCTCTGCCCCTCTGCTGCCCACTCAGTACCTACTGGCCCACCTGGAGCAATAGTATTGCGTCCTGAATCCCGACTAGGTGCTGAGTGCCCCATGACAACAGCTCTCATTCCCACACCTACACCGCCAGCTGGTCTCTCTGTCCTCATCTTAGAGCAGGGGTGGGGAACATCCAGCCCTCGGGCCGCAGAAGGCCCGAGAAATCATTTGGTCTGGCCCTGCTAAGGCAACTGCAGGCGGGACTCGAAATTCAATAAATCTAGGAGCTTTGTCCATAGCAACATACGTTTATATTAAGTGAATTATATTAAGGGAATGATGCTATAAATATCCAAATGGCCCTTGGCAGAAAAAAGGTTCCCCACTCATGTTTTACAGAGAAGGAAACAGATTTATATCGCTCAGTAACACACAGCCCTACAAGGGAGGCATTCCCCTCGTGTGAGAGACGAGGGGGCTGAGCTACAGAAAGGCAGGCCGACTTCCCAGGGACCCTGGCTGCTAAGCCCTGGAGATGGGACTTGAACCCAGCGCCATCTTGCCGAAGACACCTCTCGTTGCCCCGTGCACCCACTGACTCAAAGGATGCCACGTGGAGAGGTTATCCTGACTCCTCAAGCTCCTCTTATCCATCATAAGGGAGTCCGAGAGGCCAGGGGCTAGGTCTCCTCTTCCTGTGCGCGTCCATGCCATGGCTGGCAACTCCGACAGCAGGACATTCGCACTGACTGGGTTCTTTGTACATGAAAGGAAAGGGAGAGATGTGAACTCCACAGATGGGTCAGCATGAAATGAGACTGCCAGAGAATGAAATCGGGCTGGAGGCACGTACGGCCGGTACCGGAGCCTGTCGTGGAGGCCCAGGGACAGCATGGCCAAGGCACCGCCTGCAGAAAGTGTCCTGTGGCAGGACCGCCAGGTGCGTTTAGCCTCGGGCTCTTGGCGAGCACACGATCTTCCTCTTAAAATGCCCTCCAGCATTCTTTCTTGGCGCATTACTTCCGCCCCGTGCCCCGTTCCACACATGGCTCGAACTGCGTCTTGTATAACCTAGTTGTGTGGTCTTGGGCAGATGATCAGCATCTCTTACCCACAGGTCTTCATCAGCAGACCTTAGAGGAGAGAATCTGGTCCTGCCTGGTCATTCCTTCCACCCCCACCCCCTTGCCCCCCAGAAATAGAAACAGCTTTGTCCAGCACACAACGGTCCCCATACCCGCCCCACCCAAGGGGCCCTGCACAGATCCCTTACCCAGTCCCCGGTGACTGAGCTCACAGCAGGATCCCAGCGATCCATCCCCCTGGCTTCAGGCTGTTCCTCAATCCCCACCCCCCGCCCCCTCTATACTTGGCCTGTGTTTGGCTGATAAGGCCAGGGGGCAGTCTGTTTACGCAAAGGCACAGAGCCGCATACTTTTCCTCCCCTCCCTCCCATATTTATTATGTACCTACTGTGTGTCTGGCATTATTTTAGGCGCATCACGTGGTCAAAAGGAATGAACAGACCTGCTCGGCCCACTCTGCAACTCTAATAACCACTTTGCCTTTTATGAAATCGAACCCACAGAGCTGCATGTTTTCCGTGGCTTATCTTTTCCGTGAGCGAGTGTGTGAGTCCATCCCATCTCCACCCACTCAGGAAACCTTCAGAGCATCTCATCAGACAGGGCTGGAGACCCTGCCACTCCCATCTGACCGGCGCGCCAGCCTCCGCAGGGAGTTTCCTGGGGGGTGGGAACTATGACCCCCAACCCCTCTCCACCCAGTTAGGAACACCTTAAATGGCACCTTCGTTTCCCCTTCTATCCATCCCAGAGTTCCAGCGCCACTACCAGCTACAGTCTGAGCATCCTCCGTACTCTCAGAGGCAAAAGCAAGATGCCTTGGCAGAGAAGTGGCTTCCTTCCGGCCCGGCCCAGCCGCTCAGCACCGCTGAGTTCACAGCCAGCCCTAATTTAGCTGAACAGACGTGCAGTTATACGCAGGGCTTCGACTAACTGCGTCCGGCAGCAGTGACTTATTAATGTATTACTACACTGATATTTAAATGCGAGCCGTAATGAGGGCTATAAAACATTTACGATGATAGCAATTATTCCAGGACCAAGATGACTAAACACAGTGTTCAGACTTCCATGATTTGCCGCAGGGGGCTGGCCAGCCCTGGGTGGCGGAGGGTCGGTCACCTCTTAGATGCGGATCTCCAGGGCAGCTGGAGTTTCTGCTTCCCTAATAAACACAGATTTATTTGATTTCCAGCCTTGGCGGCCGTGGCCTGTGCAGGGAGCTCTGTGCTCCATTTGGCTCGGGTGCCCTTGCCTAAGCAGCTGGCATCTGAAGGAGGCGTCATGGTCCAGCACAGCGGAGCGGAGAGGTGAGCATGGCCTCGAACGCCCAGGCCTGGGTTAGGCTCTGGCTCTGCCACCTGTAGCCTGTGCAGCCCCGTTCCCTTAACCCGATTAGGTCTCCTCCTTCATGACGTGGAGATAATCACAACACACTGGCTGCATACAGCCTTAGTGGTGATTAAAGGATATGATACTAATAACTGTCCGTATGGGCTGAGGGCTTATTGCATGCCAGGCCGGCGCTGGGCTATGGGCTCTAGCTGCGCCATCTCACTTAACCTCTCCCCCACCTGATGAGGCAGGCACTCTGTCATCATCTCCGCTTCCTGGATGAAGCAAGCAGTGGTACCAGGACATGAGTCCAGATAAGCCTGACGCCTCTATGTGTTGTCTACTGCTGCTGGAACAGGTTACCAATAATTTAGTGGCTTAAAACAACACAGATTTAGTCCTTATAGTCTGGGGGTCAGACGTCTCAAATGCGTCCAAGGGACTGTGTTTTTTTCTGGGACCATCAGGAAGAGAAAATTTTGCAGTCTGTTCAGGCCACCCACATTCCCCGGTGCGGGGCCCCTTCCCCGAGCCATTCAGCCTCTGACTTGTGTCGCCACATCTACTGTTCACTGTGACCTCCTGATTCTCTCTAAGGAAGACCCTTGTGATGCAGGGCAGTTGGAACCTAACCGGGTAATCCAGGCCCACCTCCCCCTCAGGAGGCTCCATCCCATCTGCCAAGTCCCTTGCATCACAAGTCCCTGGGATCAGACAGGGACATCTCTGGGGGAGCATTATCGGCCAACCCCTATGCCCTTAAGATGGGCACGGAAAGCACGCTGGGTAGCACACTGCCGGGCACAGAGGTAATGTTATAACAGTAGCGTGTTTAGTCCTTTACAGTTTACAACGCACTTTCACCTTCATCGCGTTTGATGCCAGCAGCACTTTGAAGTCACAACTATGGCTCCCACTTTACAGATGAGCAGATTGAGGCCACGAGGCAAGGGACTGACGCAGGGCAGCACGTGAGCTGCCGCAGGATTCGGCCCTGCTGCTCTCTCTTTACACCCCAGTTCCTCCCCACCTGCCCATGCCTCCTGCTTCCAGGGCGGGCTTGTTTCTCCAGCAGGGTTGTTCTCTGTCTTTCCACCAGGGACCCAAAGCTGGAGAGAACCGCACAAGCCTCGCACCGCCTCTCCTTCTATCAACTGCCTTAACGATTAACCGGCAGAAAGAGAAAGGGGCCTGACAGCGACCCGCCCCCACTGGATGGCTGGTTCGGGCTGAGCCGTCCTGGCCTCATCGGCGTCACCCTATTTACCTCCACATCCTGGACGAGTTTTGCCAGTTCCAGCGTCTGGTTTCAGCCTCCCTGCTCTGCTCCCGGGGAGCTACTCTGACAAGATATGCTGTAACCCAAGTCATAGGCTTTCCCCCAAGTAAATGCTTTCGATTCAGCATTTTTCAAGTTCAGAGTCAAATTAATTGTATGAAACTTCAGGACTGTACGGGCCTCCCTTTTTGCACCATCACAAGCTACTGAATGGGCAGTTCAGTATGAACCAGAGATAAGGTGCTCCCCCCAACAGGATTTCAAAGACAGGCCACCTACGTCCACTGTCTCCCGTGGAGCCCTTCCCCACGACAAACTCTCTTTACACTGAGACTGTCCTGTTTCTCTCCTGTCTGGTCAGACGTGGAGCATACAAGCATCATGGAGAGGGATCGTTTTCCTTAATAGAGTGACCCTTCTGGACAATGCTACTGCTACCAAGGCTCCCGCTCTTGGCTCTGAGCGCTAGAAAGAGGGTGTTCCTCCTTTCCAGGGCCCGAGGGGATGAGCGAACTTACTATCGCTTCTCCGGTGCACACATTAAACCTTAACGCCTGAAGAAGTGTGTGCCTCCCTGTGCCCCTCAGTGAAAGGCTGGGTCCTGCGGCAGACAAGGCCCCCAGGAGTGGCGGATGGTGAGGGAGTGGCACACATCCTGGCCTGTCCAGGGCTTGGCCAGCTCCAGCCCCCGGGCCAAATCTCATCGTCCACGGCCTGTTTTTGTAAATAAAGTTTCACCCTCTTGCTTACGTACCATCTGAGGCTGCTTTTGTGTCACATGGCTGAGTGGTTGCTACAGAGACCGTATGGCCTCGAAGCCTAAACGAGTTGCTAAGTGGTTCTATGCGGACAGCGTTCCTTGACCTCTGGCCGCTCGCTCTGGGCAGAGCTCCTCCCGCTCCTGCCGGCGACGCACTGCAATGGGCCGGGCCAGTCACCTGGAAGAAGGTCTCCCTGCGCCCAGACCTGCGAGGCTGATGGAATCAGGGTATGGCAGGCCCTGCTCAGGGACAGGCTGGGGCACCCACCTTGGGCTGGTGCAGAATGAACGTGGGCTGTGGGTCCCAAAGTGTGGTACCGGGCCCCCCAGACCCACCGGATCAGAAGCTTGGGGGTGTGGGGGTGGGCGCCTTCTGTGTTTTAAGGGACCCTACAGAGGAGTCCCAGGCAAGCTCGAGTTGGAAACCACCGAAGGAGGGAAGAGCGAAGAACAGCCTTGAGCTGAGTGTGGAGGCAGCGTACAGGCGGCCCCCTGGCTGCCTCTGGGACCGAGGCCTCTGTGGGGAGGACAGTGTTTTCTGCTGAGAAAGCGGCCCGAGCTCTGAAACAGTGCTCAGCCCTCCATGCAGGTGTCTGTTGCCCTTGGTGAGCCCAGCGTGGCGTCTGCCCCAGCTCCCCTCTGCTCTCCACTGAGGGGTGAGGTGTGGCCCTCCCCTGGCCCCTCCAGAGACCTACTTCGGATCTGGAGGCCCTGCGTCCAGCTGCAGCCACGCCACCCTGGCAACCTTAATAGGCTGACATTTCCCTCTGTCTCCTCCCATTAGGCCTTCGCTTGATCACTGTGCCTCCCTGGCTCCGGGCGTAAGCTGCGTGTCGTGTGTCCATAACACTATGTAATTGCTCTAACGCAGCGGCATTATCTGTAAGCATGCATCATCTAATTGCAAAGCCAGGCATCCACAGTGAGTGCCTCGGCCATCTCCCCGGCTGCCAACCTCCCTGGGGGCGCTCTGGGAACCCCTCTTCTTGCCTCTGCTCGGGTGAGGATCCAGACGCCCTGGCCCATCATCCCTACATCAAGGCTGGTTACTCCTTAAGTCTAGACAATTACGGTGGTTCCCTCCTTAACGCTGCCCAGGAAGGAGACTCCCGGCGAGTCATCGGCAGCTATGGCAACAGGATGTCCTGTTTTGTCCTCACACCTGTGGGCGCCCAGTGGCCAGTCCTCTAAGCCTAGACCTAAGTGCTTCTGAGAGTGCTGGTGCTGAAGGCACGGGGCCGAGCACTTTCCCACGTCGTCTCATCTAATTCTCTAACCATCCCGAGACACGACTGCCATTTCATTTTGGACCCTAGAGAGACCAGCGCACTCTACCCGATCACACAGCTAGAGAGAGCGGAGCCAATATTCAAAGCGGGACACGAATGACCATTACACAAACCGCCTCTTACAGGACTGTTGTCGGACAGACGTCGCTGTCCGATTCCCACGCTCCCACGGAGGAGGCGAGTCACACAGGTGAGCGGTGGACTCGGCCTTCATTGACTTCGAGGTGGCAGGGACCAGGGACCCTGGTGCTCACCTCTCTGCCGAGGCTGCTCAGAGCTGACCTTCCTCTCGTGGGAGAACAGAGCGCGCTCAGCACAGAGAGCGAGGGCCGAGTGGAGGCGGCACGGGGAGAGAGGGCGATTGGGTCTGGAAGCCTTCTACGGTCAAGGCTTGGCTACCAAGTCCAGTGTTGCCCAAAGCTGCCCTTGCTGTTGGCGCGGCTGACGGAATTGTCAGGAATACCAAGAAGCCCCGAGAGTCCAGATCCTTAAGCAAAGCTCATCTCCTGTCTGCCTGGAGCAGGCAACGAGTCCCTGCGGCTGATGGGGAGGAGGGATGAGAGACGGAGGGAGGGAGGAGAAGAGGGGCGGAGGCCACCTGCCCTGCATCACCTGCTCTCCTGGCCCATCCTGGGAGCTGCCTGTTCCTCACTGCCGTCATCTCCCCGCGGACCGTTTAAATTAAAGCTCATAACCATTGTGTGGGCATATAATGAAAGCAACTGATGCTGCACTGATTAGCCCATTACTCTCCACTGTTAGAAAACAGTGATCTCACAAGGGGCCTCACTCACTGACGTATAGCAGTCGGCCTCCCATTTGACACCTCAAATTAGCAGCCAAAGCAATAACAGCTGGGGTTTTTGTCTCAATATTTGTACCCGACTCCAAAGCGATTTGGCACCGGGGTGAGCGTTATTTTTAAACACAGCGCTCTCACCGCCAAGTAACATTTTAAATGGTCTCCAGGTGTCATGTAAAACCTACAGAAAGGAATAAAAACAGTCCACTGCCAATCTGGGCCCTTGATGCCATGGGTGCTTAGCAGACGGGCCTGTCTTTGGTTCTCCCTTCACTGTATACTCACATTGTGACAGACAGAAACTCCGCCCAGCAGAGCCTCGCTGTGAGAGAACAACAGGGAAAAGATGCCTCCAAACTAACTGTAAACCACGTGAGTTTAAAAAGGGAGAGACGCCTTTTCAGATCCCGCCGTTGCTCAGAGAGATGCTGGTCGTCTAAGTCTACACGATGCTCCATGCTTGTGGCCCCTGGATGCTGAGGAGCTCGTACTCATGTGTTGAGAACATCACAGGTGACGCCTGGTGGTGGCTCAGAAAGACTCAACTGCCTGCAGAGGGCCAGCGTAACTGCAAAGTGTACCTTACCCGACAACACCAATGAGATGGCCTACTCTCCTAATTCTATTTCATCTTCTATAAACTGAGGGCCTGGACAGGCAGTCTCATCTGCTACCATTATTTAGAAACCAGGCAGCTACCGGGGTGCCTGGAAACAGACACTTTCCACTTCCGCTGCACTGGGTGTCTAGCCCCGTGAGAGGAAGAAGGGGAAAGTGTTTACTCAGCGGCGTGCACACTAAGAGGGACGGAGCACACACCTGTTCTGCCCCTGGGTTGGCACATAGGACGACTCCATGAATATACACTGAGTGGATGAGTGAGTTTCAAAACGTGAAGGGTCCTGCTTTTGGCATCTTTTGGTAAAACACATTTCCACTCTGAACAGCCTTCTAGGCTGACCTGGGAGTCACGAACTCAGATGCCTATGGGAGCGAGGTGTGACAGTTACAAACTCAATTGCCTACGGGAGCCAGGCTTGACCTCTGAGGCTGTAAGTGGGCTGTGTGGGGCTGCAGCCACCACCACTCCACGACACGACTGTCACTTCTCGTGTCCAAGGATCACTGCTACGCTGGGACGTGGGTGCGAGGCTGCCAGCTGTTCTCTGTTGTTTAAAGAGAAAGCCAGGCATCTAGAGGCTGTATGTGAAGTCTCCTGCTTTTTTTGTACTGGTGAACCGTAAGGAACTGAAGTCCACATGGAACATACCTGGGGCTGGATCTGGCTTGCAGATGCCCGTTTTCGGTCTCTACACCAGACAGATTAATTTAATGATTTGAGGCAGATACATACATTTGACACACACATATATATCGCATGATATATATGTATCAAATATGAGTTTAGCGTATATGTATATAATGGAAGAACATTAATGGCATTACGGTGACGTGGTTAAAGCCTCTGTCCCACATGCTTCTCCTGACGGGCAGTCTCTAGCTGAGAGACCTTCTATTCCAATGAACTCCCTTTAACTGGTTGAAACTTATTCAATGCTTTCTTCCCCCACACATCATTACTTGAGGACAAGTTCCTGAAGAAGTTTCTGTTTATAGGGCAAAACTATGTTCCTCCCGGCAGGTGTAACCCTGCCTGTTTTCTGCCCGCTACCCATCCGTTCCGTGGCTAAACATACCGGTCCGTTCTCATGTAGAGTTCGGAACTGAGCCACTTCAGACTTGTTGGCAGAAACACTGCACAAGATGCATGAGGCTCATTTCCTGGGCTGGATGCTGGGTGGTCCTGCTTTTACCCCCTGATAGTTGTAAGGGGGCGGGGGCTCTCTCAGGGAGCTGGCTGCAACTTACACCTGGGCCAGTGGGGCTCAAAGACGGGCAGGGGCACCCAGTGTTTCCTCGCTGGGCTCTGGTCACCACCAGGTGCCAGGACCAGTGATGGGGAAACCCACCTCTTTCCAGATTGCTCTCCACCAGACAGAAATCTATTGGGGTCCTGGGGCAATTAGCCCCTAATCAGTGGCCGCCTGATGGGAAGGCCCTCATGCTGAATGTAAAATGTTCCTTCTGGCAAAATGCTGGAGGCGGAGGGATGGTGGGAAGGCAGGACATACAGGCCAGCTTCATTCACTTTTGTTTCCTTTCTGCTAACACAGGAGGGAGGGAGGTGGCCATCTAGAGCACTGGATAAAGAGTCCGCAGACCCGTCTCCTGGCCTAATTCTTCTGTGAAACTTCCCTGTGGTTGTGGGCAAGTCACTTAACCTTTCTGAGTGACTTTCTTTCACTTAAAATGAGGCGGTGGGGCCGGCTGACCCCTGGGTCTTTCCAGCCTACAGTTCCCCCCTCCCGTTCCAACTGGGCTGGCGCTGTCTCTGAGATGCCACATCTGGAGCAGGAGCAGCCTTCCCAACAGCAGTGGAAGGGACGTGGACACCCAGGTCTGTATAAAAACAGCACATCTGGCCAAACTCAAAGCCGCCCGCACGCCGCCCCCCCCCCGCCCCCCCCGCCCCAGTTGAACAAAGTTATAGGGTCGGCTCTTTTTCTTCCTTTGTGCAGATACCTGGCTGCGCTGCTGTGGGGTTAACGGCCTGCTCCCCTAACCGGCTGCCTCATCTCCAGCTCACGTACGGAGAAGCGACGGGTCCAGACATGGGGGCAACTCTCCTACCTGCTGACTTTGTGGAGCCATTTCCAGGGCCAAGAGAAGCGAGTAACGGGGACCAGGAAACATTCACGCCGAGAGGGTTTACTCTGGTGGAGACGGCTTTATAATCATACTCCTGGCTTTCCATGAAAGTGCGTCTTTTGGGGGAATAAGATCCAGATGTTTAAATTAAGATAAAGGGCAGAGCATAGTGTGAGGGGCGGGGGGGGAGTGGCAGATATTCCCAAGTATTTAGTTTCAGAAAATACACTGTTTAAACATGGTGCTTCTTAACGAATGGGACGTGACCGCAGAGAGTGGGAGCAGGGCCGGCGAAAGCGGGCCTG
Source organism: Myotis nattereri (assembly GCF_964212035.1). NCBI lineage: Eukaryota > Metazoa > Chordata > Mammalia > Chiroptera > Vespertilionidae > Myotis > Myotis nattereri. Next base: position 102,769,402 of record NC_138080.1, read on the forward strand.
GTGGGAGCCGTGGCGATCCAAGGGGCACGCCCTGCCCAGATGGGGTGCCCGCCACGCAGCTGTAAGCTCCGCTGTGCAACAAGTGGCCATGAGCCAAAGGTGGCGATTTAAAATTAAACCAATTAAAATGCAGTAAGATGAAAACTTCCGTCTCTCATTTGCTCTAGCCACATTCCAGGTGCTCGAGAGGCCGTGGGCCTCGCTATATCGTGGACGCGCAGGTGCCAGCCGCTGTCGCCCGCAGCGGCCCACGACAGAGCGCTGCTCCGGACCATCCTGGCCACCTGCGGGCCCAACCACTCCCGGAACTCACGCAGAGTGGAATGCAGAGACTTTCACATATAATCACCGGAGTTTTAGACATTGGCAACTAATTACTGTTATTTTTTTAAAAACACTGGAAAGACCAAAACAAAACAAAACAAAAAATCAAATCCCACATCTGCAGGGTTCATTCCCCCTAAGGGCGGATAGTTGGGGTCCTCTCCTTAGTTGTCTGTGGAAGGAGAACGGGGTGTCTAGAGTGTCTGCAACGATCCCAGATATAACCCGGGAGAAGCGGGATCCTACTCCCTCCATGCCTCCTCCTCACCACCCCTGCTCCTGAGTGTCCTCGCAGATGGGACATGGCAGCTCGGGGAAGGGTCAGAACGGTGCTCGGATTCTCCCAGCTCTGCCTCTTCAGGGCCTCCCCGGGCAGGAGGCCATCCGGCAGGAGGAGGGCCATTTCCTGCTCGAGTTCCTAGGATCTTGGCTTTCCAGACCCAGTTCTGCAGAGTCAGGGACTCCTGGCCACAGGAAGCCGAGCCATCCAGGAGGTCACGGTTTGATTCCCGATGGACGTGGCAGCAGCAACAACAGGCAGGTTTGGCTCTTCACAGGGCTCATGGCCCCCGGTCTGGAGACCCACGAGAGCCAGGAGATGAGGGCGGATCAAGGAGCCAGGTACTCCCTGAACCTGCTCTCTTACTGGCACCAGAGCTGGCAGCAGAGGACGGAGAAAGGGCACAGGCTGACCGTCAGCCGGGAGCACGTTTCCCGCCGGGTGCAGCAGCTCTGTTTTGGGGTGAACTGATCCCCATATGCATTCGGCAGCTCTGCGGCATTTCCCCACTGGCCTCCTTACCTCTCGCTGAGAGAAACCCCCCTGGAATCTTTTTACAAAGATGCAGAGCTTTTCCCCCATTTCGTTTGAGGCAGGACACAGCAAACCACAAGGCTGCTCCCCAACCTAGTTTGCCAAGCTGGGATGCCAGCCCAGAAACCTGGAGGCTGGAGTCCGTGGCCCCTGGGCCGTCCGTTGCCCGATTCCACCTAAATGCCATTCATGGCAAGTTGGTAACGGGAGTCCTACCGATTCAAGAGCCTCTGTTGGTGAAGAACAGTCCAGTGACCTTCGCCACAGCCTCTGAACCCACGAATTCATAGGACACATCCATTTTGAGACTAAACTAGCCTTCAGTTACCAGGAAAAGGAAATCAAACGGAAACCACTAGGTGCTCCCATATCCTAGTTACCTGAACTGTTCAAGTGCTACTTATTTAAATGGGAAAAATCATCTTACATTTTTCTTAAGCCGATGTTCTCAAAACCAAGCTAGTCATTTTAAGAACATGACTATGATCGCCCAGTGGCTCAGTAGTTGAGCGTCAACCTGTGAACCAGGAGGTCACGGTTTGATTCCCGGTTGGGGCACATGCCTGGGTTGTGGGCTCAATCACCACTAGGGGCATGCAGGAGGCAGCTGATAGATGATTTTCCCTTTCCCTTCCTCTCTGAAATCAATAATATCTATCTCTATCTATCTATCTATCTATCTATCTATCTATCTAAAACATGTGACTATGATCGAACTTCGAGCCTGGGTGACTGAAGGAGGGGTGTGGTGTAGCACAAGCAAACCTTCACAGGACACCCAGTTCCTTTCCTAGTATTCTGGGGGCCCAATGGAAGTGATCAGCGCTTTCCACAATGTTCCATTTTAATCCTCATTACCTGAACAAATCACAATTTGCAGCATAGCACCAAAAAAAAAAAAATCATGTTCTGGAGATATTTTAAGACTTTCATTAAGCCACGACAGTTTTATATTCAAAGCTATGTCATGACTAAACACTCTGATTCCAGAGTCTGTTAAAAAAATAAAATAGTTGCATCTCCCAGAGAAACCGAGGTGAAACATTCTGTAAATAAATGAAAACGAGTCTTGTCTGTTCGAAAACATCAATTTTCACCAAGGCTGTAATTTGCTCATTGTTAATAAGAAAAAAAAAAAAAATCACCATTTAACTGGAAGAATAAAAAACCAGAGGTAACATGAGAAATCTTCTGTTCCAGTAAAATACTACATTGTTCAATATTTGAGATAATTCTGGGGCAACTTTAACTTAGCTCTGTCCAGGGCCAACATGTAGCAGAAAATCTAGAGACGGGGCAAAGTGGGCATGCATTTGGTTAATTAATTCCTACTCAATGTGGTCCCGTGTCCTTTGACTTCCTGCTCTGTGCCAGGCTTGTGCCAGGTACGGATATAAGGTGGCAGAACAGGGCAGGGCTGCTTTTCAACTGCACTTGTTATGAGAGGCCTGATTGGGTGTCTGTGACTTGCCAGACACACACCTGTGGTGTCTCCTTTAACCGGCATCGCAAGCCTGGTACCCAGCTTCTGTATTACAATACGGAAATGAACCCCCTGCACCACTCAGCCTGGTGAAGCTGGAGGGCGGCCCATCCGAGGGGAGGACTCTGACGCCCCCAAGCTCCGCTGTGGCCTTGCACCTCCATGTGTGGGCGGTTCTGTGGACTTGGATGTGATGCCGATTAAGTGGAGGTCACAGGATTAGTTCTGAGTGCCCTGTGGGTCAGGATCATTTTTCAAAAAGAAAAACGATTGGTCCTGAATTATTCTGAGCATTTACTACACTTGTTTCTCTGGGGTGCATTTTGGAATACAGTTTTCAATTTTCACTTTTTCATAGCAGAGCGGTTAGGAGCCGGGGCTCAAGGACCGGGCAGAGGGGGACTGGATGGAAAAGCAGCCCCTGTGCAGCCAGGGTTGCTCCGGGCAAGTCCTCCAGCTTCCCCAGCCTCAGCTTCCTCCTGGGGAAAGTGAGGTGAACAAGAGCCACGCCGTGAGGTTGTGGCGAGGATATATGTAAAACGCTCCATTCTAATATCACAGTGCCTAGGAGACAGCACATGCAAAATGCGCAGGTGAGAGCCGTAGCTGTGATACTTATAATGCCGACACTAATAATTATCTAGTACCGCTGTACTGCAGCAGTCCCCTCTTAGCCACAGTTTTGCTTTCTGTGGTTTGTTACCTGTGGTCGACCATGGTCCAAAAATGTTAAACGGAAAATCCATAAACAAACAATACAATAAACAATTCATAAGTTTTAAACTGCGTGCCGCTGTGAGTAGCGTGATGAAATCTCGCGCCCTCCCGCTCCGTCCCACCCAGGATGGAATCGCCCTGTGTCCCGCGTACCTATGCCGCACACCCTACCTGACATCAGTCACTTAGCAGCCGTCTCGGTTATCAGACCGACTGTCCTGGGATCGCGTGCTTGTGTTCAAGTCACCCTTATTTTACTTAGTAATGGCCTCAAAGCGCAAGAGTAGGGATGCTGGCAATTCAGAAATGCAGGAGAGAAGCTGTAAAGTGCTTCCTGTAACTGGAAAGGTGAAAGTTCTTGACATAATGAGAGAATTTAAAAAAAACGTGTCCTGAGATTGCTAAAACCTATGGTAAGAACCTCTATCCGTGAAACTGAAGAAGGAAAATGAAATTCGAGCTAGTTCTGTTGTCACACTTCAAACTGCCAATGTTACAGCCACAGTGAGTGGTAAGTGCTTAGTTAAGGTGGAGAAGGCATTAAACCCTCGGGTGGAAGACGAGCAGAAACCGTGTTCTGATCGATGGCGACGTGGTGCCCCAGAAGCACTGAGCCTACAGGAGGACGTCAGCATGGGGTCCCCTGACATGAGTGCCCACATCCACATAACGGCTATTACTGCTCAGTTATAATTGTTCTGTTTCGTGATTAGTTAGTTAATCTCTAACTGTGCCTCATTCATAACTTACACTGGGAACAGGTGCCCCATGGGTGGGGGGACTACTGTATGGGATATGCTATCCTACTCCTGTTCATCCTGCATCTAGTTCCACATCCACAGGAAGCTCAGCCGAAGCAGAGAACAGCCGGCCACCTGCCTCAAGCTCCGGGCTTTCTGAACTGGACTGACAATGTCTATGAGTGTCCCTACGGCCAGTGCCCAGCACCCCTGATCCAGGACAGCACCCCACACTAGGAGAGTGAGCACACCCCGACCTGGGCATCAGGACTGTTGCCAATTTCTTCCCACTGATTCCTTCTTATACCAGCAAAGAATGCTCTTCTCCATTCTTCTGTGTTTACCAGTGGGGCCCAGGGCCGGGCCGTGTCATGCCCACCCTAATGTGGATGAATTAGAACTACCCTAAAAGTCTGATTGATTCCACCACTGCCTTAGCTCTTGAATCTCTGAATGTGGGCTGAGAGGGGGTTCAGTGCACAGGCTGACACAGGAGTCTGGGGAGCAAGAAACTGGGCGGTGGGTGTTCATCTACTTCTCAGTATTTGCACAACCCCAATCAGAACTGATTTACAATCAAAGGGTCTAGGAGGCTAGTTCAACTCTCGAGAACTTCCTGGAAGATGGGGCATGAAGACCTTGCTTGCTTCTGTGGGGTCCTTGCTCAGTCTGGGACTCCTGGACTCCATGCCCTTTAGCTGCATGTCCTTGCACACTCGGCAGTTCTGGTGACCTCCGGCCCAGCGAGTCTGACCCGCCGGAGCGCCTGCCCACCCTCTGAGAGCTCTCCTGTCCTGGCGCCTGGCGCTAGACTAGCTTGTGGGGTGTCTGCACTTCCATGGATTACAGCAGGGTCTGCCTGAGCTGGCAGCAACCCAAAGGAGTGGAGGCCAGTGGGAAAGGGGCAGCCACATCCCATGGGAGGAGGGCTTGTGCACCCAGCCACACCGACCATCGCGATGCAGGAATGAGCTCAGGGCTGCCAATGCTTCTGGTTGCTAAAAGCCCAAGCTGGAATTTTATGAAAAATACAATATGTTTTAAGTATGAAATGCTCTCTTCCATTGTTAAAGAACATGTTACGAGATTAAGTAAAACTCATCCATAGATGCAATATGATCTGCTGTCTAGTTCCAGAGAGAGAGCTGAAAGCAGGACCTGGGATCAAAGTCTGCCCTCCCTCAACCTCCAAAATAGGAGAGGCCACTGAAGGACGGGCTAGAAAGACAACTGCACTCAGGGTCCCCGTGTCACCAGGGGTTTCTCCCAAAGGGCCCAACTGCAGGAGGTGCCCATGTGGGCAAAGAACATGGGGCCCGGGGCCTGGAGACCCAGGTGCCAGCCTCTTTGCTACCACCAACTTGTCCTTGGCATCCCCTGGCCAGAGCCGGGACTCGGGTGAGGGAAGTGGGGCATCCGAGGTGCGAAATGCTAGGAGGCCTCGGCTCACTGTCGCCCGGCCTTGCTCTTGGCCTCTCTGTCCCTTTTCTCTACAGACACCAGGGCCAGCCTAGAGTAATGTCACTGAATTTCCATGGATTACAGCAGGGCTGCCTGAGCTGGCAGTAACTCAAAGGAGTGGAGGCCTTGGTAATGACATAAATGTGAGCAAGGCCTTCCAAACGGCACCCCTGGTTATCTGCAGACCCGAGGATCTGCACGCAGTTTGCTGGGCCTGGGATCTCTCCGGGCAGACCCCTCACCGGGAGGTGACAGCCTTTCAGGATGTGTCTGCTGATCTTCAGATTTGCTACATGTAGTCAGGAGACAATATCTGAAAATCTTTTCTCTCCTCCCGTAATACTATTTAAAAAACTAATTACCTATCTTATTCATTAGGTCTTCTTATTTTTGTTTCATTTGTCCATACTCTTAATTTTTTCTTTTTCATTAAACATTTTTCTAACCTGGGCAGGGAAGAGCCAGGTATAATTAGTAAGTTGCCCGCCCATTCTCAATTTCGCTAGCAGGGACCAGAAACCCATGGTTCAGAGCACGACCAGCAAGGATTCCTGCCCGAAGGGGCTGGAGATGCAGTCTTGGTGTACTCAACGGCCGCATACACATGCCTTAGAGCAGCGGTTCTCAACCTGTAGGTCGCCAACCTGTGGTCGACCCTTTCACAGGGTCGCCTAAGACCATCGGAAAACACATATAATTACATATTGTTTTTGTGATTAATCACTATGCTTTAATTATGTTCAATTTGTAACAATGAAAATACATTCTGCATATCAGATATTTACATTACGATTCATAACAGTAGCAGAATTACAGTTATGAAGTAGCAACGAAAATAATTTTATGGTTGGGGGTCACCACAACATGAGGAACTGTACTAAAGGGTCGCAGCATTAGGAAAGTTGAGCACCACTGCCTTAGAGAAAGTGGAGATGTGAGTTGCCAAATGGATAGAACAGGTGGAAATGAAAGGGCGGTGATGTGGGTAATAGAAAGTCATTGGACCCACGGGAAACAGGCCCCTCCATGAAGAACCTTAAGTGCCATACAGGAAGTTGGGGCTGTGTTTTGGGGCAGTTTGGAGAATGGGGCCCCCAAACCGTTGGGCGCCAAAGTCAATTGGCGGCATCCAGAAGTGAGACTACATTGTCCCTGGGACTAGAATGTAAGTCAGTGAAAAGTGGGATTATTTTCCTTCCCTGGTGAGTTTGATTCATCTTCAACTTTGCGGGGACCCCTAAACTGGGGGAAGGGGATGACAATTCTGCAGGCTTGTGGGAAGCGCCTGCATTCTCCTCACCAGGATTTTGAGTCCTGGGTCACCTGCCTGGCCCGGCTCTCGGGGCCAGCTCACACCACCCATGGCGCATGGCGGCCACGCTTCAGGGGAGCCAACCCTAGGAGAGCCCTGGCAACACAGCTCAGAGGGGCAGCTGGTAGGATGCTGGTCACTCGGGCTCTGCTGCTGCTGGGCGGGCAGGTCCCTGGCTTCCCTGACATGGGCTATTCCTCTGTACAAGGCGGGCGGCGATAACGGCAGTTTCCCAGCAGGTTTGTGAGGACGCAGAGAGGTCACGGGTTAAAGCACTGGTTGTGTTATGTGTTGGGGATGGGGCACTGCCCGAATGTCAGCTACGATCACTCGCATTGGGATTCCTCCCCTGTGGGGGCTTAGGCCTTGAGAAGTTTTGCCTACACCAGTGGTCGGCGAACTGTGGCTCGCGAGCCACATGCAGCTCTTTGGCCCCTTGAGTGTGGCCACGAAGTTTCAATCGCACTGTATACGCACCTGCATGTGGTATTTTGTGGAAGAGCCACACTCAAGGGCCGCAGTTTGCCGACCACTGGCCTACACTATGCTTTTCCTTTTAGCCCCCTTCCTGGCTACCTGACTCCTTCCCTTTGTCCTCCATGCCCGGTGCTGGGCATCCCCCACTGGGCATGCGCCATCAATGCAGACAAGGTGGGCAGAGTGGAGTCTTTTCCAACCTGTACCCCTGCCGCTCCCCTCACTGCAGAGAGTGGTTCCTGTCGACTCGCCTCCCAAGTTCTCATTCTCTGGAACAGGGGAAACCCACCTCGGTCTAGATGGAAAGAAGTCCTACGGCACTTCCCTCACAGTGAGGACGAGTCACGGGGCGATCCCGCGTGAATATTTCCACTAGTGCAGCTGACCCTTGAACGACACGGGTTTGAACTGGGCAGGTCCACTGACCCAGGGATTCTCTTCACTAAATACCTGTACTGTTTCCCATCTGAGGTCGGGAGTCTGTGGATGTGGAGGGCCAACTGTATGCATTGCTCTACACCAGGGGTGGGCAAACTTTTTGACTCGAGGGCCACAATGGGTTCTTAAACCGGACCGGAGGGCCAGAACAAAAGCATGGATGGAGTGTTTGTGTGAACTAATATAAATTCAAAGTAAACATCATTACATAAAAGGGTACAGTCTTTTTTTTTTTTTTTTTTTTTTTTTTTTTTTTTTTTTTTTTTTTTTTTTTTTTAGTTTTATTCATTTCAAACGGGCCGGATTCGGCCTGCGGGCCGTAGTTTGCCCACCACTGCTCTACACCATTTATACAGGGGACTTGAGCATCCATGGATTTGGGTATCTGTGGGGGGCCCTGGGACCAATCCCCTGAGATACTGAGAGACAATTTAGGTTTTGGGGGGAGTCCAACGTTATATGCAGATTTTTGACTGTGGGCAGGGGGAGGGGGAGTCAGCACCCCTAACACCCATGTTGTTCAAAGGTCAACTGTAGGTAAGGTCCACAGACTTCCCTTGAGTTAATTTTGAGAGCTTTCCACGAGGCCACCCCGAGTCTCTCCTTGTTTTGTACTTCACGCTGCACAACGTCAGAGAGAAGACACACCTGAAAAACTGCATCTTGTCTCTTAATGTGCAGATGTTCCAGCTGCAGGTGCTGAAAGATGACCTGCCCAGGGACAGCGGGCTTCGAACTCCATCCCCTCTCTCTGCATCTCTGAAGAATTTACTAAGTTAACGCACGATGCCCTCCCTTAGTTCCTATTTATGTCATTGTCAAGATTCTTTATGGTGCCAAGTTGTGATTACAGGGAAGTATTACAAAATGTCGATGCCTAGCTGAGATTTGGGAGGTCTGGGGGTGGGGAGGGGAGGTCCTTTAGATGGAGATGTCAGCTCCAGCCAGTTTCAGAATAGCTCCCCACTAAGATGGATGGTTCCAGAGCTGAGTGCCTCTGCTGGAGATTAGAAACCCGTGGACTCACTGATGATGATTAATTTTAAGTACTTAGCCACGTGAAGCCAAATGAGCGTGTCTTTAAAACAAAGCTATTGATCTGGCTTTGTTTGGAATCGCAAAGATAAACTAATCAGATCCTGCGGGCTCTGCAATGACGGGGAAAGAGAACTTTTCATCACAGGCTTGTAAGCTTCCAGTGTGAGAGACCCGGTGTGCCTGGATACTAGCGTTTCCGAGTCCGACTGCCCCCTGGATGGGGATGGGGCATGGTCGGGAGAAAGTGAGGGGCCTGGAAGAAACACTATTTGGGGAGCCCTTCCTATAAAATAGATCAGGTGCCTCTTCTTAACGTGAAGAAAACAGGCTCAGAGAGGCTCAGTAATCTGGCCAAAGTCCCACTGAGTCCCTGCTTCCACACCCAGGTGTGTCTGATTGTCAGACACCGCCCACCCCCCCCCCCCCGCCCCCGCCTTCCTAGTGAGGAGACCCCACCACGTCTTGTAGAGGTCTCCCAGCTGCTCTGTGGCAGCTGGTGACTTCCATTTCCTGATTTCTTCCCAAGGAATTTCCTCATCCGTCCCAAGAACAGGGTGCTACGCTCCTAGCGGCCCTTTGTACAGAGGCTTTCTTTCAGGCAGAGAGAATCATGCCCACCCTTCTCAGCTCCGGCCTCTTGATAAGAGAAGCCCCGGGTGACTACATTTGGGCACATGCGTTGGTTGCGGTTCCGGGGTCAGAGTGTGGTGAGGAGGGACCACCCCTGTCAGGAGTGAGTGCCTCCGCCCTGGCTGAGGGCCTGCCCCTTCGGTGCTGGGATGCTCGGCTTTCATCAGTCCCAGCGCTGGCAGCAGCAGCTCCCCTCTATTCCCCCCCCCCCCCCCCGTGATTCCTCTTGGAATCACCTTCCTCCCTCATGCAACGTGGAGAGGCTCTCTCCAGCCCGTTGCTGTCTGCAGGGCCAGGTGCCAGGGGAAGGGACAGGGAACCCTTCACGCCTCCTTTTATGTGCAAAGGGACATTTAAAAATATTCACTCGTGTATTTGTCTGACATTTATTCATTCTCCTGGAAGTCAGAGCTATGCGACCTGGTGACTAAGTAACTTCGTATTTTCAGGGATGCTCAACAGACCCCACACTTAGCATTCTCTGGGTGGCACTGTACCATCAGAACTATTTTTAGAACCAAGCAATTATAGAACTTGGAAAGGAGAAGTTACCCCCAAGATAGAGCAACCAACCCCTTCATTTCCCAAATGAGAAAACTTAGGCTCTGAGCACAGAAGGGACTTGCCCAAGGTCACGCAGCTAATTAGGAGCTGAGTGGGGACCGGACCCCGCATCTCCTGACATGAGTTCTGCTGGGCTTTCCTGCCTTCCTCTCCAGCTTCCCCCAAACCAGGGATGGCTGGAAGTGTAGCTGGGGTGAGAGTGATCAGAATGCTTTCTCACACAATTCAACTTTAGTGTGAATGACCCGAGATGACTCCTGGCTGACTCCCTCCCCCTTGTTGCCCTCCCCTCCCATAAGTCAGGTTTCCTTACAGACCCATTTGAAAATCTGGAACCCAGAAAGGCAGCTTCATGCTTCCAGATAAGTATACAGAGTGGGGTTCTGGGAGGTGTCCACTTCCTCTCATCCTCCCCTCCCCCCCACACTTAAGGTCACTGTTTAAAGTTTGGATTTGCACCTGAGGCGAGAGCCCAGGAGCAAAGGCAATGGCTTGACTTGACCTGCTGTCTGGCCTCCCCCAGTCCTGCACCCAGATCCCTTTCGGATTTTGGGTGATTGCCCTGACCCCTGGTGCTACCCTCTCTGTTCTCCCAGACCTGTAACCTGTCTCCTGCGTGCCCACACTCAAGACAGGCTCCCCCCGACCGCGCTGGCAGGGGCTGGGGGCTACTCCAGCCCATCTGTTTTGCCCAGCAACAAACACCGTGGGAACAGTGGGGAGAAAGGGCTCCGCTGAGATATCATTCGCAGGAGCCCCAGTTTGCGGGAGGTGGGAAATCACACTTTGCTGCCTGCGAACACTTTGGCCAAGGTGAGCCAGAGGGATCTCCCGGTGCCCAATGTTAATAGCACTGCAGCAGCAGCCCCAGAAACGCACCCGCACGGAACCCCCTGCACACGCACTCCCCCTGTCTCCTCCTCACCCGGACACGCACACGCACACCAGGCAGCGGCCGCACAATCAACTCACAGGATCTCCAAATCGCGCAGCGCTCGGAAGGCTCCATCTTCAATGCAGCTGATGTGGTTGTTGTCCAGTTGCCTGTGGAAAAGCAAGGGAGAGCGTGAAGGCTGAGTGCGGGCAGCGCTGAGGAGCAGCCGGCCGGCGTCCCCGTCGCCGAGCGCCGGTCCCTCCACCCCTCGCAGGCTCTGCTCGTCCCCGCCAGGAGCTCCCGCAGAGCCAGCCCGTCTGCCAGGCTGCTCCGTCTCCTCTCTGACTGTCTGAGAGAACTACACAGACGAGCGCACCAAAGGCTGTCAGGTCTCAGTAAATATTAATTGCGCATTTTTTTTTTTAGGCAGAAGGGAGTAATTTCATTACATTAGGGCATCCAATCCATTACGAGCTCTTACCGTCATGTCACTGAAACAATTTCATTAAGCTAAAGGCCTGTAAATCATTGGAGGTCACTGCTCTGCCCTCCGAGACCTCCCAGAATGCTTTCTTCCCTTTCTCCCGCGCCCGGTTTCCTTTTACTGGAAGTGGCAGTCTCTGACACAGCGCTAAATCTCAAGGCTTTATCTGCCCACGAGCGGCGAGGGTGCATGGGGAATATACCGATTCCAAATTAGACTCAACTAATCTAATTTTATAGTCTTTTTATTATTCTAAGCACCAAATGTCTGTGGTGGTTTGATGCCTCTGTGCTTTGTGACGGGGCCCATCTGGTAGGTCATTCTATGGAAGCATTTTCTGACTAACTACAGATTCCCTCAAACTGCACCAACCACCATCAGCATTAAGGCAATCCACTGATGGAGGCGCTCCTGGTGGGGGGAGAAAAGGGAATATCGTCATTGCCTTCAAGAAGGGCCACTTACATTTAAATTGGGGAGAATTAAATGCGCCTATTTTAGGACTTGGTTTTCATTTCCCTTTCCATCCTCTGAGCATGAAAATCATGTCTTTTAAAAAGATGTCTCGACTAACAGACAGTCTAGTTGGGAGTGAGGTATTTTAGTTGAGAGCCAGCAAACAGATACCATTATCTCTGAATCAAAATGCCTCTGATGCGTGGGGATATTTACTGTGACCACGTTCCAACTTAGATATCGTGCATTAGATGACTCATGTGATTTCTAAAAAAAAGATGTTATACAGAAAGTGGTTATTGGCACCAGATTGTCGATGGCAGTTTGCGTGCAGAACACACCGTGGTTTTGGGGAAGCAAGGAGATGGCCCAAAGAAGTAGGGCTGTCCTGAAAAACTCCCTCACAGACTCTTTTCTTTCCTTTGTTTCAGGAAAGATCAGCCCCTCTCAGGGGAGGGATCTCCGGGGCTGCGATTTTCATTTGTAACTTGCGATAATCTCTCCCAAGACAACTCTCTGCAAAGGACGCATCCGAGCGACACTGGGCCACCCTCATGGAGCATTTCACGTTCTGCTAAAGGCGGGATTAAAATTAAAACACTATGATCCCTGGGAAAGTATAGATGTGGGCTGTGCGATGAACAGGAGTGAAGTACATGCAATTAGAGCGATCAGTGCATCCCGGCAGATGGGTTCCAGGCGATACGCCGAGGAGCTAAACCATCTCAGATGCTCATGATACAAGACACCAGCCACCCAGAATTTAAACGTAAACAGGAAATGGGCGTCTGAAGGAGCAGAGGCGTTTTTTGGGCTTTAGGTCAACCAGTTCTACATGTGGTGGTCTAAGCCCTTGCTGCTGCCTCCTTCCTGGGATCCCAGAGCTCCCTGTGCCCCCACTCTCCTGAGCCTCCCCGAACAGGAGTTTATGAGCGCCCTTCCACAGGTTTCCGTAAGTGTCGCCGCCGATTCCCTGCACCAGGTCTGTTAAGGGAGCCTACCTAGTACTGCTGCCGGGCTTCCGGATTTATCATCAGTTGAAAGGCCGATGAATCAACAACCACTGCCCCACGCCAAGGCCATCGGACCTTACCCAGCAGAAATGCAGTGGAGCTGGCTTTTGGCTCCAAGAAATGACTCAACGAACATGCTGAACTCGGCAAAAACGGCACCCTCCTCCTAAGTAGAAAAGCCCCTAAATCACCAGGCGGGGAAGTCCGGGGCAGTGCCGGGAGAGGGCAGTTTGTGGTGCCGTCCACGTTTGTGAAGACATTTTAGCTAGGGCCCTGCTATTAGAATAGTCTTTAGGTGCTGGATTTGTGAAGAATTTTCTATTCTTTTTCTTTTGGGGAGCACTAGAGACCAAACGGGATACTCTAGATCAACGGTTCTCAACCTGTGGGTCGCGACCCCTTTGGGGGTCAACCGACCCTTTCACAGGGGTTGCCTAAGACCATCGGAAAACACATATATAATTACATATTGTTTTTGTGATTAATCACTATGCTTTAATTATGTTCAATTTGTAACAATGAAATTGGGGGTCACCACAACATGAGGAACTGTATTAAAGGGTTGTGGCATTAGGAAGGTTGAGAACCACTGCAATAGATGTATAGGATTTTACATGGAAAGAATGCAGTCTGCAGGGAAGAGGAGAAAGGAGAGAGGGGGGGGGGGCGGAGAGAGAGAGAGAGAGAGAGAGAGAGAGAGAGAGAGAGAGAGAAGTGGTAGAAAGAGATTATAAAGGGTGTAGGGAAAGGAGGTGTGGAAAAGATTTTAAAAAATCCACTGCTCAGTGTCCCATGGGGCTCCTCCAACCCTGGACCCTGACGCGGTGGGGACAGCGTCTGAGGACCCTGATCATTGCAGGGCTAAGCGCGGAGATGCCCAGTGTATCAGCACTTCCATGATTTTTAAATATTTTCAGTGGGTGTACCAGGTGACGCCTAGTTGTTTATTAGTAACGTGAAAACCAAGCTTTAATATAAGCATCCCTGTGGGTGTATTTTATAGATCAAATTAGAACATACAAAGCATGTCAAAATTTAAAATATTTATGTTTAAGTGTGCTTTTCCAGAAGACATTTATTTATTATAATCAAGATGGTCTCCTTTCCTTCTGACCAGATAAACTAGGCCGGGCTCTGTAGTCAGATTCATTCCCAAGATGGATGGGGCATTATGCGTGTCTACAGGGTACAGGGCTGACGAGGGTCCCGCGGGGCCAACGGAAACCTCCATCGCGTCACCTCCCAACTGTTAGATGAATCCAGGGCATGAAGCACCTGGGTGTTTGTAAAAAGCAATCCATGGTTTTGCCCCCAATGCCACTATTTCCTGCAAATGAGCCAGGTCCTTCAACAAAGTAAGCACACACTGCTTCTGGCAAGGTGTCTTTTTCTTTCCATAGCACATCCCAGACCCACAGAAGTTGGCCCGGAAGCACAGGACAGGGGAGGCGACGTAAAGCAAGCCCGGCGTGTCTGTGAGAGGCAGGGAGTGAGGGCTGCTGCACACACACAACCTTCCGGAGCCCAGGCCAAAGCACTGGACTTTGCAGTGTGCTTCTGGGGGTGGTGGAGGCCACCCACATGTGTGCTAAGCTCTCGGGTCAGAGGTCCCTAAAGTGCTTTTTCAAAGGTCCTCTCCAAAACACATCAAAACAGCCCAGCAGCCACTCACACGGAACCCGTTACTCAGGAGGCCTGTTCAAAGGGGGCCTGGGCCGTCTTAGGAGGCTGGATGGCGCTCTGTCCGTTCTCCTCGGCCGTAAGTGCATTCCACACGGCTGCTGCTCCTTTCTCCTGAACACACAAATCACCGACGCCAGTGCCCAGCCCGGTGCAGGGAAGTCACTGCTGGTCATGGTGGCTGCAGAATGAGCTCTCCATGGCAAGGGTGGCAGGGCTGGGTCCAGGTAGGGGAGAGAGCTCCCCGCCATGGACCACACTGCGGGCTGTGACCCTGGAGTCCCCTCAGAACTAACAGGCAATGACCCCACATGCCCTCTACCACCACCCAGGGTGCTGCCTGTCTGCCACGCAGACACCTGCTGGGGAGCACTTGGGAGGAGACACCTGGGATAAAGTAAGATTTCCACGGGCTCAGGGTGAAGGTGAGGAGCAGGAAGGCCCGGGAGGGAGGGCAGGTTGGCTATTTTTTGGAGGCAACTTTGACTGCCCGCTGCTTTACACAGAATACTCAGTGATTTACACTCTCCTGCCTGTGAATAAGCCCAGAAGCCCCAAAACGCTCTCGATATTAAATTAACTGCTCTAATTTCCCTGGGCAGCTCGGATTTCGGCAAACAATGTGAGAGCTAAAATGATGCCGCAGTCCATTTAGAAAGGGATCCTCAGACAAGAGCTAAAGGCAGACTCCCCGAGAGGAGCTTCCCGGCTACTGTATTTTTATTCTCTGAGAATATAAACAAGACAGAAAGGAAAGCCAGCGTGAGCGAGGACTCAAAATAAACTCCACACACAGCGGACAGGGAGATAGCGCTTCAGTAAGAATTCCCTTTCATACACGCACCGCTACCAAGATGCCTCTCTTTGTATCACAATTTCAAATTCCATAACTGAGGCAGCACAGGCCTATCTAAATCCTTAAAAAGGGGCTTTAAGAAACCCGATTACAAGATTCAGAGCAATCTGCCCATCTCTAAACCACCACCACCACAAGAGAAGAAAGAAAGAAAGGAAGAAAGAAAGAAAGAAATAGAGAAAAAGAAAATTGCAGGGTTTCAATGACGTATTTGAGGCCCCATGAGAAATACCTTGAAAACAGAAATCTCTACAAACAGGCTTTGAAGAGCTGAAAAAACGTAGAATTCCAAGCTAGTTATCTACGTGCGAGGTCTACCTCCCGGAGCACATCCATCCAAATGCTTGCTTCTCATCCAGATGCTCTGGGCCCCCGAGCATCTCGGCCCATGGATGGTTAACCTTCCCAAGCCTTTCTCTCTGGGACGGCAGCTAGATCGCTGCGGCCCTTTCATGCTAACTCAGAGAAGTAGCTAAGGTTCAGCACCCTTTGGAGTTAAAAGGTTTGCTTATTTCTGAGCAAAACTACACAAAATGTACAAAATAAGTGGGAGGACTTCTGCAATGAAATTCACAAGGGAAACCTTACTGGAAATTGAGAGCAAGTCTGTGGTTTCGGAATCTAACGATGAATTAACCCACGTGAGCCGCGGCAATAGTCTCATTAGAGGCTCACCCAGTGTAGGTACCCGGGATGGAGAAGGAAGGGTAAGACGTCCTTTGAAAATATTTGGGGGGAGGTTACCATCCACTCGGCTTTTACATCTCAGCGATCTTAGGAGATTTAGGATAATTCTAAAAACGAAACTAAGTTGAGTTGGGTTTTGGTGAAATATATGTGTTCATCCATATACATATTTGAAGTGTACTTCTTCTACACTGAGGAGAAATAGAATGTTGCAGTATTTTAAAAAAAATAAACCTGTGGAAGTCCTACTTTTGTAAGATAAGCCAGAAGACAAAACATGAAGTAGCCTTGACATGTGATTTTTTTCTCCACTTTGGTCCTATTGTCCTTTAAGCAGAAAACAAGAAACCTAGTAGCAATTCTGAAGGTTTTTTTTTTTTTTTAATATATATATGACAGTGTAACGTTCTGAAAAAAAAATCATTATTGAAGAACAAATTATAGAAGCATTTGTCTGCTGCTGGCTGGGGTCTTCAAAAGAAAACAAGAACAAAACTCAAGGTTATTTTAACTAGTAAGAGGGAAAAAAAATTATGTTCAAAAGAAATGCATACACTTCATATAATTGAGTACCGGTCAGACTTTGTAGGCAAATCAAACACTTGATCTAACCCGCAGTCCGCTAATGAGTTGTCACTACTTCTCATCATTAAGGAGCTACTGTAATTCCACACGAAAACCACATCTCAAATGAGAAGAAAAAAAAAAGAGGTGAATCTATTATTTTGCACGTTTTGTACACTTGCCTACCAGACCTAAGAATACATGCACATAGATCTATTTACTGATCCATGAATTATTTATGTATCCACAAAGACTCCTGTCTAGAGAACCGGCAACTTTATGCCTATTTCTCCTACATAATAATCACATGTAGTCTCGCCCTATCGTGTGTAGGTAAGTAGGAATGCATATCACAAAACAGGTAAAGTGAGTGATGGTTGACTGCCGAAATTGAATGCACCTGTATCCGGTCACAATCACAGATGTATTCAGATAATCAAGTGATCGTTAGCCTTCTAAAGGCCTCAGCCAACCAGACCGACTTCGTAAAGGACAGGGTCCCAGGTTAATTAAGCTCTCAGATCAGGGCATCCTGCAGAGACTTGGTTACGAATGGAAGCATGACTCTATTTTAACAAGCGTCGCTCTGCGCACTGTGCCCCTCGGCTGGTGTAATGCCTTATTTAGTGCAGTCTATGTCATATTATCTCTCAGCAGGAGACTAACTGCATCCACTCCCGTAGATGCCTGCGAGAGTGAGCTTGCAACCCGAAAACACCATGATGGATTAGCGCCGAGGAGGCAGGCCAAGCCGGCGGAGGAAGGGGTGTGTTACACCTCGCTGGGAAATAGCAGCGACTCCACTGCTCTGTTTACAGTTTCTGGTTTGCCGGGAATTTGGCAAATGCAGTTGTGCTGAAAAAATGCAGGGGCAGGACCCCTGCAAAAACGATTTAGCACAAACTTTTGTTTACTTTAGACGAGTTTCAATTTGAAACAAATTTCTAGCAGTTCTAGATAGAACAACAACAACTAATCAAACAAAAAGCAAATCAAAAGAAAACACCACAGCTGGAGGGGGTCAATGGGGATAAAAATACTTTCAACAATAAAGAATTATTGTAGGTAATACATTCAGCAATAAAGAATTATTAAAAAAAGAAAACACCCCATTTTCATGACGAGAAAGTCTCATTTGTTTCCCAGGAACTTTTAGACCAAGGGACCAACAAAACTTGGCTATTGATTACAAAGTGTGCTCTCAGGTTTTGAGGCTTGCGTGCCTGAAAGCCATTTTTTTTCTTGTGTCAACCTGTTGTGAGGACCAAAGGGCTTTGTACCTGGGACATTCAACTTGCCAAGGTTTGCCTGGAACTGGCCCTGTTTTACAGCATCAAAGCTTCTAAATCCCATCCTGGGACACTCATCAGTCCTGGGCCAACCTCGATGCTTGTTCACCCCTCATACTCCTAGAGCCGACATCACTGGAAATAGATTCTCCCCATTCCTTCATCAGTGTCCCTAAACTTTACGACTGACAAACCAGCTTTCAGTTATGTCTGCTCTGAAAGGCTCCCTACCACATCCTCCGCAAGACGGGCTGTCCCTTTGCAGACACACCTACAACTAGCCTGGTGGGAGCCCTGGAAGTCGCTAAAATGTTCTTTGTGCATCTTCAACCCTCCTTACGGGGAGTGAACATTTCTTTGTAAGAAGTATCCCCTTTTACTCTGAGGCCTTGAAGATGCCATGAATACTCAAGAGGCCAAACGAATGAAAGGCTGTCTCCATAGCGATTGGGGCAGCTTTCTGGTTTCCCTGGTTACACTTCTGAGTGATAACCATCTGGGGCTCCTTCCTGGCACAGGGGCGGAGTGAGAGAGACCATGGAAAGATGGAATGTGCTTCTGTTAATGGGCCTGAAAGTTATCTCTGACATCTCTGTGTTTTACTCCTTTGTTTTTATGTGTGTGTGTGTGTGTGTGTGTGTGTGTGTGTGTTTAAAACAACCAGCACAAACATAGTGAGTTTATAAATGTTTTTGCATTCAAGGGGGTTGCAGAAATTTCCCCTTTGGGCTCTAGAGATAAACTATCCCGGAGTGTGAGTATGACCAGGAAGCACGGCCAGAGCAGAGAATTTCTTCCTGGACAGACACAGCATCAAGCCCAGGCAGGACGCTGGCTTTCATTCAAACCCAGGATCAGAGGCAGCAGGCGCAGGTCTCCCTGACAGTGTGTGGAGGATGCATCATAGGGGCAGGGGGCTGGGGGGGGGGGCAGGGATGGCCTCCTAAAACCATGGAAGATCTGCTTCCCTTTACAAGAGTCACATGGCTCGCTCCTGCAGAAATTGAAGACTTGCTTGAATGTACTCACATTTCCAACCCATACTAACCTTGTGGAGGCTCTCAACACTTGCTACCCGTTTTATAAATGGAAGACTACAGCTCCTGGACATTGTAGCTGTGTGAACACAGTGCTTCATCTCTGCCCCTGTGATCGGAGGGCAGAACCTCAGGTCAGTGGTCATTCTCGGGCCCTAAGGTTTTGGGTTCTCAGGGACCTTTCACTCCTTCCTTCCTCCCCATGTCTCCCTCTTGGAATGACCGTGGCAGTCCTGGGCCTTCCCACCATTGTGCTCTGGAAGCACAGGCTGACAGCTAGAGAGCAATATACTGGGAATGAATACACCCCAGATCTCATCCATACCCGACTGAGAGGAGATTGAGACGCCATTTTGGATTTTAGACTTCTAGATTGATGCTGGGACCTACTGGGATGGAATGAACATATTTGCATGTGAGAAGAACATGAATTTTGGGGAGAGGGCAGGGGCAGAATGTTTGTATTCCCCTCCAAATTTATATGTTGGCACCTGTTCTCCAAGGTGATTGTATTAGAAGGTGGCACCTTTGGGAGGTAACTAGGTCATGAAGGCAGAGTCCTTCATGAAGGCAGGGTTCGTGCCCTTAGAAAATGGGCCCCTCACCACATGTTGTTACAGTGAAAAGACAGTACTAGGGATGAGCCCCCAGCAGACAGAGAACCTGCCAGTGCCTTCATCTTGGACTTTCCAGACTCCAGAACCACGAGAAAGAAATTTCTGCCACGTATAAGCTAGCCAGTGTGTGGTGTTTTGTTTTAGCAGCCTGAATGGACCTCGGGCTCCATTCCATGGAGCTCGGGCTCCCCACCATGTTATCCTGCCCTCCATGGCCCCAAGTCTCAGTTTCCTCACCTATACAATGGGGAGAATAACACTTCACCCAGAAGGACGTCTTGAGTAGGAAAGTAATGAAATGTATGCACTCGGAAAAGCTGCTGTGGCATGGCTCACTTGTCTTTGCTTCGAAATAAATAGTATTAAACACAGGACTTCATCTTACATAATCTCTGAAGCCTCTTTTGGCTCTGAAGCTATGCGGCCGGAGGTCAATTCCTTAAGAGATTCTCAAGTAAAAGTTCCTGTTCATCTCACTTGGGTCTTCCTGGGATTTGAGACTATCCCTTTATCCCCCCTGCTTCCGTCCCAGACCAAAGAAGCAATTATTGAGAAGTTCAGTATATGCTTTCCGAGCCGAGGGCAGCGGCTCCCGCACACGTGTTTTTTGTATTTCTCTAGCTAATATGAGACTGAAATGTGAGAAGCCATCCGACACCTACACAAAATACAGATTTCCCTCTTACTGGGAGGAGGATGTCGACGGACCCATATTCACAATTCCCATAGGCGAGAACCATGGAGAGTAAACGCAGAATGTAACCCCATTTCTTGGTGGCCATTTGCAATTAATAACCAGTCATGCAATGTACTGAGCACCTAAAACAGTCAAGTGCCTTACCATCGTCTATGGTGTATAATTTCTTTTTTTAAAAAAATATTTTTATTGATTTCAGAGAGGAAGGGAGAGGGTGAAAGAAATAGAAACATTATTGATGAGAGAGAATCATTGCTCGGCTGTCCCTGCACACCCCACACTGGAATTAAGCCTGCAAGCTGAGCATGTCCCCCAACCAGGAACCAAACTGTGACCTCCTGGTTCATGGGTCGACACTCAACCACTGAGCCACACCGGCCAGGCGGTGTATAATTTCTTAATGTCAACATTCCCCAATCTGTACAGAAGCCTCCAGTGGCTCCCTACACAATCACAGTAATAACCGCACATAGTATCTATTTACCCTTTTTAGGTCTTGAGCTGAGTGTCTTCATGCCTATCTCAGTTGGGGCTCACACAGCACGATCCCTACTTCACGGGAAAGGCAGGTGAGGCATTGAGAGTTCCACCTCTGTCCCTGGGTCTGTCATGTGCACAATGACCACAGGCGCTGCTGCTCCTCTGTAAGAGGCCCAGCCTACTCAGCATGGCTGCTCCCCACCCCTCCACGCAATCTGTGACTACCCTACCGAGAACCTGTGCGTTTCACGCCTCCCTTACGCCGGCCGTCCTGCCCCTGCTCCGTTTGGGGACTCCTTCTCGCACAAACTCAAGCAAAATGAACTCCTCCCTCCAAGCCCTCCTGGCCCTTTGGCCATCCCTCCACTGAAGCGCTTGTTTCACAGCTGTAGGATGAGTTTCAAACAAATGAGGAAACCGGCGTTCAGAGTGGTTGTGCAGCATCATCAGGAGAACTCAGCGAATGCATCAGAAAGTCAGGTCCGAACTGTGCTCCTCAGCTGAGGGCTCGGGCTCCCCACCATGTTATCCTGCCCGCCTCTGACTCTCCAAGTGCAGAGATAGGGAAGCCATAATACCACTGTGTCGTGGTCTTAACTCAGTTATCTTAGGTTGGGAGGAAGTTCCTGAAAAGAGTCCAGGTCTTACCCAGGAGAGGGTGGGTGAGGGCAGTACACTCCATGGTGTCCCCTCACATCCCCTGTGTCTCTCCATTAGGTTCCCGGGGTTCCCAGGACACTTGTCTTTCCGAGGATCACGGGGAAAAGCTGGCCAATTTAGTTCCAGTAGCTGGGATGATAGGCAGGCACCTACCCCCCACCCTAAGTAGGTGACTATCACCTCCTGGACATGGAGGGTGCCTCCTGACCAGGCTGGACAGCGTAGTGCTCTCCTGAGCAGGGGAGAGGCACGCCCAGGAAACAGCTCCCCGAGCTCCAGGCCGGTGGCAAACAGTCCTTCCGGGGCATGGCCTTCCCCAGGTGACACAGGCCAGGGGTCCTGAGACAATTGGGTGCACGGACCAGGTCGTGCACTGGGAAGTGCGGGGTCAGCGCCATTAGCAGGGTGTCACCCACAGGCAACTTTCTGGTAGCAGAAGCCAATTAAAACCCTGTAAGTTCTGCATAAGGGGGCGTCACAGTCCCAGTGATTCACTGCGGAGTAAAGGCAAATGGAAACCCCGTACGTGGGCAGCCTGAGACTGCGCCCCACCCGGCTCAGGGCAGAGCTGAGACCCTCAGAAAGCCGCCTCCTGCCCGGTACTATTACTTCCAGTGAACAGTGGACGATGCCTGGGCTCTGCCGCAGCAGGAGGGCAGGGGCAGGATCGCCTGCTCGGGGCCGCACCTGCCCCACAGTTGCCAAAAGGCAGAGACAACCCAGATGCCCATCAGCGATGAATGGCTGACCAATTGTGGTCTCTACCTAATATTATTCAGTCATAAAAAGGGGTGTCATACTGACACATGCTACAACATGAACAAACCTTGAAAACACCGTGCTCAGTGAATGGGCCAGCCACTAAAAGGGGTTTCCTTGGGGGGGGGGGGATGGAATGTTCTAGGCTAAAGTGATGGCTGCACAACATTGGGAACATACTGAGTGCCACTGGACTGTATCCTTACACATGCTGAATTCCGTTATGTCAACTGTACCTTAAGAATAAAAGAGGAGCCACTCCCTCGGTGACAGGGAAGACCTTTGTGAGAGAGTCACCATGTGAGGGGGACTTCCCTGAAACATTGCAGAGACAGGCAGGGAAGCTGGGCCCGATCTCCACTCGCACCTAAGGCGGCAAGCTCAGCCATCGGACGGAAGACCAGTGGGAACGAGGGAGAGAAACATGGGGGATTAACGCACCCACTTTTGGGGATTATTTATAGCAAGTTGTACACTCGCCTTGCTTGCTTTGGGGAAACTATGAATTGCTCCACATTCAGGAAAAAATATAAGTGCTTCAAGCAAAGAGAATGAGGGCAGTAAACTAGATGGAAGGGAAAAAATAATCTGCTCGACTCCCAAATATACGATGTTGTGGGATTATCCACTTTAAAAAAATGTTTAAATTATTTTTCATTTTTCAGTGACAGTTGACATACAATCTCCTATTAGTTTCAGGTGTACACCCCCATGATTAGACACTCTGTAAGTCTATAACTTATTAAGTGATCATCCGGATAAATCTGTATTTTCCACTCTGCAGCTTGCTCCTCTGTAGGTACACAGATAACGGCAGATTATATTTGCATTTCAGAAGCTACTTCTTTTCTTTCTTTCCCGCTTTCCTCAGGATGGTTGTCCGGCTTCCCTCTCTGAGGAGGCTAGCAAGGAGGCCTGGCTGCTACCTTCGGCAGTGAGAGATGGTCTCTGGGCTGGGCGATGGGAGCCCTGGGCAAGGCTCCTGGGAAGGGCCAGGTGAAAATGGTGGTGGTGGTAGGGTGTGATTTTCCCTACAGTTTATCTCCCAATTCTTACAGGACAATTTGCAGCACTAACATTGGTCTCACTGAGCTGAAAAAATCCAAAAAAAGTTGAACAGGACGGAAGAGCCAGAGGAACAAAGGAGAGGAAGGGCTGGAAGCCAGAGGGGTCCCCTGAGCAGCCCCCCACCTGGTGCAAGGGAAGGGCCAGTTCCAGAGACAAGCAGGTCTGAAGAGACTGTGTCTGGCGTCCTATTGCGGCGGCTGCTCTTTACTGGCTGCATCCAGCCTGAAGTCAGCGTCTAATTCCTCCCTTGATTCCGGAAAAGGGAAATCAGGACACGGCTCACACTTCAGGGCTGAGGATAAGCACCACACTGGGGAGAAAGCACCTCATTTGTCAGCAGTGGCGTTTTATCAAAGAGCCTGCGGGTTAGTGGGAAAGGACAAGCATCCTTGACCTTGCTGGGCTGGGACCTAACAGCTCTGGCCTGAAATTTCCCTCTCAGTACCACAAAGGTGTGAGGTCGGTGACTTCTCCACGCTCCCCCAGCCCCACCTCCCGCTGCCATGCGGAGTGTTAATCCTCCCCCAGCCCGCACAGGAGCATTTTCCCATTTTGTCGTGACAGGTACCATCCGAGGAGACAGGTTTTCTTTTTAACGCAGCGTGTTGAGCATGCAAATGTGAGCTTCCCCGGTCGAGAACAGTCAGGATGGGGATGCTCTAATGCACGGGAGGCTTGCACAGGAGGTTAAAAAAATACAGTAGGAGCGAAACACGGCGTTAACTTCTGCCAGACGGTTGCACGGGGAGGCACCGTGCTCAGCAGCCTCCCTGCGCCTGCAGGTAGGGGTTCGTGCAGCATTCCCAGGCAGACGCCCCACCTCTCCAGGGTTAGAAGTGGGGGGTCGGGCTGCTGTGGCTCCCTCTGCCTCATCTCCTTGAGATGCCTCCTCTTCCTGGTTAGAAACAGCACCTAAGTCATGGAGACGACTTCTGAGAAAAGTCAGTAATATTTACTGTGGCCTCAGAAAGCTAAGGTGACACCAACCGAGAAAGTGGCTGTCGAGTGAGCTGCCGAGAGGTACCTGGGAGGTGCCGGGGCAGAGAAATCTTCTAGGACTTTCTGAGATTCGCCACTCAAGCACCTTAGAAATGGCCCCTCACCCGCTTCAGAAATGACCTCTCACTTGCACATCCAGCCAGAGGCCAGCCCCCTCACAGCCTGGGGTGGGAAGAGCAAGGGCCTCTGAAGTTGGACCTGAGGGGACCAGCTCATTTCCAGGTCAAAAGTGCTGTTTTCTCCACCACCCACACTTCGCCCAGTGAGTGTCCGGCTCATGCACACAGCCCCGGGAGCAGCGTCCCCCGCAGGTTCCCGCTCCCTTGGCGGTGGCGGCTGGCCTTCTGCAGTCTGGGACCGACGGGCAGGAATGGGTGTGTCTTCTTACACGTCCTCAAGTTCCCTAATTCTATCTTTTTTCCTTAAAAAATTCCTTTCAAATGTGCCACTCAAGGTTCAGTTTCCCATCCCAGGTCCCTCACATCCTTTCGTGGGCACGCACATCGGAGGACCGGGCTCAGCGTATATACAAAGCACTTCATCACAATACACTGAGGTCCCTTGTCCTTGGCCAGCCCGGGGGTTGGAGGTGCAGGATTCACATGTGAAATGTAAACGGGGGTGACCACCGCATGGAGTGTTCTCTCAACAGAGCGCCAGTGAGGCCTGGGGTGGGGCGAACACCAGCGAGCAATGCCACCTCACAGGGCCTCAACACTGAGAAGTCGGAGCCCATCGGAGCGGGGGAGAGGGCTGGACAGGCAGAGCTAACATTTCCTTTGCGCGTGATGGATAGCCACCGCGGACCTGGTTCCTGAGCTGATTTCCCTTCGGTCAGCACCGCGGTGGAAGCGTGGGGCCCATTTCCATCGTGGTGCCCGTACGAACCCCTCCAAGAAGAGCACAGCCCCCAGAATTGTGTCTGTACAAAAGGTTTGCATTAACTGTAATGAAGCAAATGGCAAAATCAATAAAGCGGGAATTGCGCGCCTGTCATAAAGATGATGTAAATCCAGGGTTCAAGATGGTTATGGAGCTATTCAGAATTGTAATTAAAACCAGCGCCATTTTTTTTCCAAGATAAAAGCCCCTTTGACAACCATAAATGCAAGCTACAGGAAATTTTCAACAAATATATTCAAAATTAATGTATGGCACAAAGATGGCATAAATTAAACTGAGGGTAATCCATAAGTCCGGGCTTCAGAATGTAAGAGCAAGTAAAGAGATTTCGATTTCGCATTTGGTTTACAGGCAATGTGGTTCTCAATTTTAATCAAGTTAAAGCTTGACAGAGCACTTAGAGACCCTGAATGAATGGCATATTTTTGACAACTACTTTTCAACGGGACTGAAAAGGCTGTCTCTGTATTTGCCCAACTTGAGACCTGACAGCATTTGCTATTTTATGCATCTTACATATTAAAAAAAAAAAAAAATCTAGGGATGGGTGTGTGTAGGGGAAGAGGACCATTTTGTTGATTTGCGAGCGGGGGAAGAAAGTGTGGGGCGGAAGAGGGGGATGAACTGACCAAGTCTTCCGGTCTGAACGAGCTATCTTCCTTGGACTTACTTTCGGAGCCCTGATGGCAAAGTGAAACACTGAGGTTTCTTGGGAAACATCCACCCGCCTACCTACCTCTCCATTCACCTGACCTCAGGGCATCACTGCTCTCAGGTCAGTAACAGTGTCACCTACAATGGCCTGCGGTCCTCTGGGTGACTGTAACCGTGAAGCCACAGGATGCTGGGGTGGTGAGCAATCTGAGAGATCACCAGGTCCAAGTCCATCCTTTTTAACAGGAAAGGAAGGTCTAGAGCAGCGGTTCTCAACCTGTGGGTCGCGACCACTGGAAAACACATATAGCGTATCCGATATTGACGTGACGATTCATAACAGTAGCAACATTACAGCTATGAAGTAGCAACGGAAATAATTTTATGGTTGGGGGTCACCACAACATGAGGAACTGTACTAAAGGGTCGCGGCGTTAGGAAGGTTGAGAACCACTGGTCTAGAGAGAGGAAGAGCTACTTAAAGCCCTAAGCTAGCATTTGGCAGAGTGGTCTGGACTTGATCACAAATCCCTTAGGCCACACTGTTTGGAGAGAGAACAGTGTGACATGCCAGGGTGATACGGACAGTGTGATAACGTGTGATGCACCAGTGGAAGAAATAAGACAGTAAATGAGACTGAATTACATTTGTCAAGTCTGAAATGCCCCTAGAATCCAGGGATGCTTGGTTCTTTCAACCCCTTTTGGTTTCCCAGTGTGGTGAGGAGGTAGGAATAGAGGGGTCCCGGGAGTTTAGGGGTGTACCATCATGTTTTATGTATTTAATTTTCTATATTTTATGGGAGTTTGACATCTTGGGGGTGGGGTGGGGCTTGCTGACTGGGGAGAGACTGCCACTCCCAGAGCCAGTTAATTCCTAGAGACAGTGATCCTGTCTTTCATATACAAGCCAACCAACCCAAAGTCCATACCCTAACCACTGCCTTTATCTAACTGTCAGGCACCAAGCAATTACTCCCCTTCCCTACGTCACCCCAGGGCCAGGCCTCAAGGCACTCGGCAAGGATGCTAACCCCCAAGGCCCAGTGGAATTATTCAAACCAGCCACTCCCAGAGGGCTTACCCCGCCTGCTTGGCTCTCCCCAAGGAAACCTCAGTCATGGCCGTTGCCTCTGCTCTCCCGGCTCCTGCTTCTGCCTCCCGACTGCTGCTCCCTGTGTGGCCCCCACAGCATGGCCTGCCTCTGGTTTCTAGGAGACCTCAGGTAACAGGGAACTTTTCCTTCAATGGCCCCCACCTCCCTGTGCTATCACATCAGTTAAGCCCCGGGCACAGGCCAAAGGGACCCAGGTTTTGGTCACGACTCCTGCCCACTGAATGAATTATTCTGCAAAGGTTTAATTGCTACATTTTTAAAAAAAGAGGTGTGGGTTTTCTTTCCTTCAGGTCCTCCCGAGCTTGGTTAAGTCTGACTCAAATTCCAAGTCCTCCATTCAACAGGCCCGGAGGCTGGCAGCAGTGGAAGGATTGCATGCCGGCCAAACCACTTATTATAAAAGCACAGCTCAGACTTGTCTCAGTAGCAAATGGGTAGAGAAAGGAATCCATTTTAGGAAATCGAATTGCCTTTAGGAGCTGATTCCAGAAAAAGGGCTTGGATTGATAGTCTACCGAGCAGGCTCGCCTTCTGCGACCGACAGGCCAGCAGAGAAAATGTGCACACCCACAACCCAATTGCACCAGCGACAGCGGGCTCCCACACTGCGCCCGGCCGTCGGTGAAGCAGTTTCAGGATGGACCAGCCCTTGGTTCGCAATGGCCTGCGATGTGTGAGGAGGACCCAGCGAGGGCTGATTCAAACCGTCCAACTTCAGAGACACACAGTAAGGAAGATGCTCAAAAGTCAAAGCAGGAACCTCTAGTTGGGGGGCCTGGGGCTTTCTGTGTTCAGGGCAAAGATAAACCCTTTCTAACATCTGCTGCTGGCTAGCGGCAGCGAGCACATCTCAAGGGCCAAGGGACGTGTAACTGGGAGAGACTGGCCTTCTCTTTAGAAAGAGAACAAGACAGGACCAAAGCAGAGGTACTGTTGAGAATCCTGGCTTTGTGGTCTGTAGCTGGAGAACATACCCAGGGCCGCCAGGGTCAAAGGAATCCCTTGTTGGATTTAAGGCCTGAGCAATCAAAGGCAGATCAAAAGGAGCTGGCTTTTGGGAAACCCCTTTTGTTTCAACCCCTGTGACATGTCTTAAAGTTCCAGTGCTGAAAACTTCAGAAACGGGAGTCCATTCACTGAGGTTTTCCGGTCTGGCAATCCCCTTGCTGTATTGTTCTAGGGCAGTGGTTCTCAACCTTCCAAATGCCGCGACCCTTTAGTACAGTTCCTCATGTCGTGGTGACCCCCAACCATAAAATTATTTTCGTTGCTACTTCATGACTGTAATGTTGCTACTGTTATGAATCGTAATGTAAACATCTGATATGCAGGATGTATTTAGGTGACCCCTGTGAAAGGGTCGTTCGACCCCCAAAGGGATCACGACCCACAGGTTGAGAACGGCTGTTCTAGGGTGAGTCATTCTCACTCGGCCACGCCCTCCTCCCATTCATTTCTCTCTTGTCTGTAACTGCTCAAGATCCTCTATAGAACGCTGGGGTTTTCTCTACCTTGTTGTCTGGGGAGCTGGGAGTGAAGGAGGAGAAAAAGACCTTACAGGAGACAGCCATGCAGCAAGTGGGGGCGTGCTCACAGAGCCACAATAGATGAGGTCTGTTTACAACACCACAAAGCTGGATTTGCCTGACAACTAAATGATGACTCAGTACGTGTGTCTCCCCAGTGAACCAACGCACCGGCTCCTTTCAGCCACCGCGCAGTGTCAGGAGCACACTAGGAATCTGGGTGTGGGATTGTTTTGTTTTGTTTTTTTTTTTTTTAGAAAGAAGCAAGGAAACATTTGCAGGCTTGTGAGCGGAATATGCTTAAGTAAACAAAAGCCATATGCAGCCAGTGATCTAATTGACATTTCACTTGGGCCAGAGGACGGGGATGGCCCCATGGCAGGCAAATTCATTTTTCAAAGGTCGTGGGGTTGGCTGCTGGGGATTGGCTGTTGAAAGATATCTCAGGGCCGGCCAAGGCCACAATCAGAGAGACCCGAGGAATACAGATAATTCTCCTCATTCAAAACTGTCAGCCCGTGGGTCAATGTGGTTGTACTTATGCAAATGGCAATGATCATAGTTTCTAGTTACGTGGGGTCAACTGTGACACAGACAAGTGGCCGGGGCCACGGCTGGCCATGAGTCCTGGGAGTTTCTGCTCAGGAAAAGGCCCACTCTGGGATTTGGTCCGTGGGAAGGAAGCGAAACTGGGCTGAGGTCAGGTGGATTTCTCTAACTCACACACTTTTAAGATGTGAAGACAAGCACACGAGGAAGGAAACTCAGAGAGCCTCGGAGAGACTAGCATGAGAAGCAGCGCCCTCTGCCCCAGGCCCTCCAGTTCAGGACTTTGCTTCACAGCAGCAATGATTAGAGTTGTCTATAAATTTGTCCACACATATTTCACATATTTAAAGGACGTGAGGACAACTACGGGCATACTGCTTTAAAAGCAAACATGGTAAGGAACTGCACCGTTGTCTCATTTACCAGCTTCGGCTGCCGTCCCATGTCATATATAACGACCCATCTACTTGAACTGCTCTACAATAGCCCCACGGGGGACATGTCACAGTTCATCTAACTAGTGCCCTGGGATGCTTGTCCACAATGACGCCTACCCATACATCTTTTGGGTTTGTAAAAGTTTATCTTTAAAATACTATAAATTCATAAAACTCATTGGAGGGATTGAGGAGTGTGTGTATTTTCACCGTTGATAGCTGTGGCCAGGTTGCTTGATAAGGGTGTTATACCAGTGACATCCCCGCATCCCTGCCAAGTCAGTGTCCCATCCACTCTTCCCCAGCACCCAGGAAAAGAAATCTCTGTAAGCACATCTAAATTTCATGGGGGGGAGGTGGGTGCACTGCCTGGGACCAGGACGGCCAAGGCCAGTCCACTGAGGAAGGCTTTCTTCCCGACTCCTGTCGGCTTCCTAAAACAACGGGCCATGGGACAGGTTCTCCCGACTCTAGTATTTGGGGTCATTAAGTAATGTATGTTCGCTGTAGAAATACTGGAAAATAGGTAAACTAAAAAAAATCGCTCTTAGGTATTTACCCAAGACAAAAGAAAACCTGAGTGAATGTCCATAGCAAATTTATTCACAAGTAGAGGCCTGGAGCATGAATTCACGCACGGGTGGGGTCCCTCAGCCTGGCCACCAATCAGGGCCAATCGGGGTTGTCTTGCCAGGTCCTGATCAGGCTTCTGGGGGCCAGCTGGCTGGGGAGGGACCGTGGGAGACCTCCAGGGAGTGTCTGACCTTCTCACCCAGTCCCGATCAGCCAGACCCCAGCAGCAAACTAACCTACCAGTTGGAGTGTCTGGCCCCTGGTGGTCAGTGTGTATCATAGCGACTGGTCGAGTGGTCGACCAATTGGTTGGAAACTTAGCATATTACACTTTTATTATACTAGAGGCCCTGTGCACAAAATTCATGCACTCTGAGAGGGTCCCTCAGCCCGGCCTGTGCCCTCTTGCAGTCCGGGAGCCCTCGGCAGTTGGACATCCTTAGCACTGCTGACCACCAGGGGGCAGTTCCTGCATTGAGCATCTGCCCCCTAGTGGTCAGTGCAGGTCATAGCAACTGGCTGTTCTGCTGTTCAGTTAATTTGCATATTAGCCTGTTATTATATAGGATAGGATAATAAGTATTTGGAAACAATCCAAATGCCTATCAGCAGGGAAGGATGCATGTATTGCACTGTGTCCATACAATCAGAAAGAACAAATCACCAGCAGACAATGCAAACTAAGATGCATTTCATGATATTATGCCGAGGGAAAGAAGCGAGATAACATAAGACCACATGCTGTATGAGACCCTGTACATGAACCAGGCAACACACAGTGACAGAGCAGACTTGGGTGGCTGGGTCGAGGCCTGGGGTGAGGTTACATGACTACATGCTTGTCAAAACGCACTGAACTGTATAGTTAAAACGCACATATTTTATGGTGGGTAGAGTACACCTCGACAAAATTAAAAAAATTAAAATCACATAAATTCCTACCAGTTAGTTAATCTTCGTTAGCATCTTGGTTTTTATCCTTCAGACTTTATTTTCCATGCCAATATACATATACCAGTATATTCACATTTTAAAACGTACCTTTTATTTTATGTTTTTAATAAACGGAAACATGTGGTTTGAAAATCTGATTTTTAGAAATCTTAACGATATATTGGCTAAAACCTTCACAGTTTAATTCCTTGTGTGAAACTGATTTTTTCATTCCTCACAGGAGTGGGCGTCACCTTGCTGCCCAGCCCAGCCGCAGGTGAAGCAGCTGGCAGAGTCAGCAAGTCCGAGGAAGCGCCAGGAGTACGGGCCTCTCTTTTTTACGACGCCCTTTTCTCTCTCCCTACAAGAGTGTGGGTTAAACTAGCCTCGCCCCGATGGCGACCCTCTCACCGCCCTGCTGGGGACAGCGGAGTCAGCACAAGCTGAAAGCTGGGCCAGAGCCAACCACAGCACGCAGGGCGCGCACAGGGAGGCACCCCGAAAAGGTTCCAAGGAAAACCAGAGGTCCTCCACCCTCCACTGTCTGGGGAAACAAAAGCCCCAAAGTCACTGAAAGGGAAGCCTTGTGCTCAGGCCTTACTCCCCGGGAGGCCTGCCCTTCTCCAGGCCGCTGACAGCATTCCGAGGGGCTGACAAATTAAGAGCAACACAGGCACACAGGGAGCCCGCAGGAGCCCAGCCACAGCCTTCATAGCCTGGAGGCTCTTGCTTGGCACACAGGGCCAGGTTTCTCTAATCCTCCCGGCCCCCAACTCTCCTTGCGATTCCAGATGGATTTCCTACTATTGTTTTAAGAATAGTTACCAGTTTGGGTCAGATTAACGCTGGTTCAAATTTCGGCTCTGCTGTGTGGTCTTGGCAAACTAGCCTTGCTGAGTCTAACTTTCTTACCTTTAAAGGACAGATAATCCCACTTATTCCATTGGGCTGGTTTCACAATTAAATGAAATAATAATAATAATAACTAACACTGGAAGCACTCCGTGCTAACTACTCTGCAAACATTACCTAACTTAGGTACTGCCTTTAGTTTCCATGAAAACAGCCAAGCTTGGAGAAATTAGCAACTTGCTCAAGCCAGACGCCCCTCACTCAATGCCAAGTCCTGATTCTGCCTGCCAGTGGTTCCCCAACGGTACAGAATCGGCCGAGGATCGAGTTAAAAGTGCCAAGGCCTGCTCCTCGACCGGAAATTAAGATTGGTTCAGTCACTGACAGGACGCAGGGCGTGTGTTCTTAATGAGGTCCGGGGGATTGAGAAGCAGGTGGTCTTCAAATCCCATCTGGGAAACACTGCACATGCTACGATGAAACAACGCGATGGCCACTTTTACAAGGATTACTTTAAAACGCGTGTGGAGGGGAATTCTAGGGCGGGCCAGGCAGAGAGGGAGGAAGGGGGCTGTTGGACTGTGAGCTCCCGAGTCTGGCCAGTTTTCAAAGAACAGGCGGTCGATGATGGGGTCGAGCTGATGCTGGGGGCAGAGGAGACACACTGGCTGTTACTCACCACGTGCAGCTCTATCTGTCTAAATGAATGACTGGGAGCCGAGGTGAAGAACGTGTCTGCCCCTTGGGATTTGGAGGCTTCGGGACACTTCACTGACCATGACCGCTGGGCCGTGACTTTGAAAGAAGCATGGCAAAGCCACCCACTCCGGGAATAGGCCGGGCTGTATCCTGATGCTGCAAACCCAGTTCCCGACAGAGTGTTTGGCCTCGAAACACTACGGGATGTAATTGAAATGGAAGTTCAAGTCTAGGGTCAGCGCTCTGCTTGGCACAATTAGCCATGACCCATGCCAGGCACTTTCAGGTGTGTCTGTCCCCAGACGCTCCCCTCCGGCCATCCTGACTGCCACCACGAGTCACTCTTTCAGGGCCTTTGGAGACAGCGGCTGTCGGCTGGTTTAAGGCGAATCATTAGCAACCATCCAACACACCAGCAAGGATCAGATGACTGACACATGGGGCTTCGGGAAACCAGCCAGCCCCTTCCATTCTCTTCAGTTCCCACGACAGGTCTCCCCCGGGGAGCGGGAGGCAGCCTCACGTCGGGGCCTGCGGCTGAACCTGCCCCACAGGTGGTGTGATTTAGCCGGCACCGTGTGGGTGCTCAGTGTTGGAAAAGATGGTGAGCTAGATGCCAACATTTCAAAATCAGATGATTTCACATAGAACTCTAAGCTTGCTTCTTTTAGAAAGATGAAAAAACACTTGTGAAGGCTGGGCCTCCGTGCACCTGCTGGAGCCGCGGCAGGGCCGGTCCCTTTAGCCATGGCTCGCACCACTTTCTGGTACTTGCGAACAAGCACTCGGGCGGAGTCCAACTCTCATTTGTCAACTCGCAGTATATGAGTATACAGTCCCTTATGGAAGGGGTTGCCTGCAATATACTGGATCAGAGAGAACCCCCCAGACAACCCAACAACCCCCCCCCAAACCCCCTTGCTCTCCTGCAGTCCCAAACGCCAGCAGAGCCAGTGTGCGCTAACCTCTGCGCCAATGCAGGTGAGAGGATGTGACAGGACGGGGTGCAGGATATTAATATTTATTGAGCATCTACTTGGTGACACACTCCATCTTCGGTCCTTTGCACTTGTCATCTCATTTAACGCCTACAGGAAAATGTATGGCTTAGTTAATGGCCAACCAGCTGCATTTTCCTGAAAAGGGAAGGAAGGCTCCGGGAGGAAGCAGGGTGCCTGAGCAGCAAAGCACAGGAAGAAACCGCAGCTGCTGTGCTGGAGTTGGGGTTCTCTCTGGGGTGGGCTTCCTTTCAGGTGCTCTGCACGGCCAGGGGATGCTCTGGACATTGGCAGGACCAGAAAGGCAGGCCTGCTGGGGACCGGAGAGCACTCGCGACGTCTGAGGGAAGCAGGCGGCTCAGCTCCGCTCTGTTGTTGCCACGCAGGATGGAGCGGTTGTGGGTAACAACACTGATTTTCCCAGGGAAGCGGGAAGTCCAGATGTTTCAAGGAAAATTTACTGATTTTTGAACTGGAAAGAGGAAATAAAACTTGTCTGGAGGTGGGATTTTGTCCATGGTTTTTGATTTTCATTAAATGCTTTTCTGAGTTTAGGCAGCATTGCACGGTGGTTACAGGTTCTAGATTTAAACGCCCTGGGTTGAAATCCCCGCTCTGCCCGATTAGCATGTGCCCCTGGGTGAAGCACCTCACATCCCCGTGCCTCGGTGGAGCAGCTGCAAGCTTGCCGTCGTGAGGATTAAATGAGACGATAGGAGGAAATTAATAAGAACTGAAGCTGGCACGTGGTCCGGGCTCTATAAGAACTTTTCATCCACTGAGAAGAATGAGTGTCTGTCTGAGGCTGCTATTCCTCCCTTGAGACAGTCCCTGCTTATTCTTTGTGGGGGTGAGGGGTGGGGGACAGATGTGAGCAATTCAGGTTAACTTACGGACTTTAGAGGGATCTTAGAAGTTAAGATCCTGAGCCCGGAAATGGTGCTGCCTCTAAGAGCAGGAAAAAAAAGTGCAAACTTCCATAGTGAAATGCTAGTTAGGTATAACACTCCGAACCGCTGCCGGACCATGTGCCATGCGCTGTGTAAGCCAAACCTTACCCGGTGGGGACTTAATTTGTCTGGCTAGAAAGTGGTCCTGGCAGACACAGAACCTGAGAACCGATCGTGGCCTTTAGAAGTAACTGTGGTTCACGTGCTTGTGCCTGGGGACTGGTTAGAGAGAGCTTTAGAGGAGAAGGTTAATAATGGCCCAGAGTTGTGGTTCTACACGGACAGGCTGTACACGCTGTCCATTTACAGAGCGGAACGCTGTGGCACACGCCCACATGCTTCACTCTGGGGTGGTGGCGCCGTGCACATGGATTTGTCAGTTCTGATATGAGGCGCTTCAATAACAGACCCGCCCCCACCCTGAGAGGGACCCAGCTGAGATCTCAGGCTCTGCAAACCCCGAAGTCTGCATACACGACTTCTTGACTCACCTACGAACATTTCCTGACCCCTGTGGCTGGCCACGCCTCCCCACACTGAATCCTTCCCGACCCAGCCATGTCAGAGAGGCAAAGCTGTTTCTCTGGTGCAGGGAGCAGGGAGGCCATGCGGAAATGCTGGCTGAACTCAGACCTGCTGCAGAAATGCCTAAGGCCCAAGGATGTCCGAAAGATTTCAGAGGCCCTCAGCTCCCTTCCAGAAAACAGCTCCCAGCCACTATCCAGAGCTCTCTTTTCCTTTCCTCCGAAGGTCCATCCAGTCTAGATCCTCAATCTGGTGTCCAGCTTCCAGGAGCGGGGGCCTGGGGTTATCCTCACCCTCTTCTCTGCCACCCCCCATCTGGCCTTGGCCTCCTGATTCTGCTGCTGAGTTTGTCTCAATGACAAAGCTACCTCCTCCCTGATGGAAGATGGTCTCAAGGAGTTCTCACACTTTACGAACCCCCAGGGACCCAACAGATTAGCTCTCTATCCCAGTGATGTTCTGAGCTTGCTTGTTTAAATAGGACGCTTTGCTACACAAAATCTCATGGTGAGCCCTACTGCCCGACAGAGCCTATTTAAGACTTGATCGTGATTGAAAAGTAACTTTCCGCTTGTGGGTTCTCGAAGCACTGGAGTTTCTCAGAATACAAACCGAAATCCACTGATCACCACACGTCAGTGACTTACTTTAACATGAAGAAATGAAGACCGTGAGGTTAAGTAGCAGCCTGAGGGCAGTATCGGTGTCTGGTTCTTATTGCTGCTGTAACAAGCACCACAAATGTAGTGGCTTTACAACAATGAGAATGTACTTTCTTCATGGTCTGGAGGCCCCAGGTCCTACGTCAGTCTCCCTGGGCTCGAGCCAAGGTGTGGGCAGGGCTGTGCTCTGCTGGGAGCTCTTGGGGAGCACCTGTCTCCCTGCTTTTTCCAGGAGTGGTTCTGTCCTAATTCTCTGCAGCCTGTGGCCTTTTCTCCCCTGGCTTCCAGCATGTCCTCTTTCTCACCCAAGGAGAGAGTAGAGGAGAGGAAGGATGAGGGAAGAGAGCGAAACATTGATTGGTGAGAGAGACACGTCAATTGGTTGCCTTCTGTATGCAACCGAGGTACGTGCCCTTGACTGGGGATCAAACTCAAGACCTTTGGGTCTGTGGGCCAACACTGTAACCACTGAGCAACCCGCCAGGGCCAGCATGGACTCTTTCTTCTGATTACACTGGGTCCACTTGAATAATCCAGGATAATCTCTCCCTCCAGCACAAGATCCTTAATTTAATCCTATCTGCAAAGTCCTTTTTTCCATGCAAGGTACACAGTCACCTGTCCAGGGATCAGGGTGTGGACACCTTCGGGAGGGGCATAAGCCCTGTGACAGGCACTCAATGGGCCCGCCCGCTCAGCACCCCTGTCGGCTTTCTCCGCAGGTCTCTGTCGTAGACGCTTGCTCTTTAGCTCCACTTGGCCTGATTCAGGCCCATAATCTCTGAAGAATCGCACACACGACCGCCTCTCCTGCTTGCTGCGCTCCAGCCGTGAATCTATGGCAGCTCATACGCCTCTGTGCCTTGGCTCAGGTTGGCAATTCTTCATGTGCTGGTGCTTCCCCCTATAATGCTATTCCCCTGGGAAAACTCCTGCTCATCCTTTGAGACCCAACTTCATGTCACTTCCTGAGTGAAACCTGAATCAGGCCTGTCTCCATGGGCTTTCCCACCTTGCCGTACCTCCAGCAGTGTCCTGCACCTGCCCACTTACTGTCTGTGAGTCCTCCAAGTATAAGGACGGTGCTTTATTCTGTCTATAATATTACTTTCATGTTAAACATGTTAACAATTGTACATGATTTCTTGTATGTAATAGGCCAACGGCAAACACTTGAGGAATGAAAGAATAAGTACATTCCTTCTACTTTTTTAGTCCTCCTCACTCTCTGCTGAACTGTTTGGGGATTCCACAGTGATTGAGACAAGCAGGGTCCCTGTGTATACACATTCATTCTGAAATACTAGAGGCCTGGTGCACGAATTCATGCACCAGTAGGTTCTCTCAGTCTGGCCTGCAGATCAGGCCAAAACTGGCTCTCCAACATCCCCTGAGGGGTCCCAGATTGCGAGAGGGTGTAGGCCAGGCCGAGGGACCCCACCGGTGCACAATTGGGGTGGGGAGGGACGTAGGAGGTTGGCCAGCTGGGGAGGGATAGCAGGAGGGCTCCAGGGTGTGTCTGGCCAGTCTCACTCAGTCCCGATCTGCCGGACCCGAGCAGCAAGCTAACCTACCGGCTGGAGCGTCTGCCCCTTGGTGGTCAGTGCACATCATAGTGAGTGGTTGAGTGGTCTTACCATACCATTAGCATATTACGCTTTGATTGGTTAAATGGAAAACTGGGTGACCGGACACTTAGCATATTAAGCTTTTATTATATAGGATAACTGGGCAATGGGGTAGAGAAGAGGGGCAGTGGGTGCTGGAAAGCTGCTTTAAATGGGTCAGGGAAGGCCGCTCTGGAGAGGAGGCGACATTGAGCTGACATCTGAAGGATCAGAAGGAGCCAACTGTGCAGGGGTCCGAGGGCTTAGCAGGTCCCAGGCAAAGGAAAGAGCAAGTGCAAAGGCCCTGAGGCAGGAAGGAGCTTGGTGTGTGAAGGGATGAAATGGCGCACGGGAAGCATGATGCGCTGAGAGAGGACCCAGACCACGTGCCGCCTTGCAGGGCAGGACCAGGAGAGTGAGCACTGGCCCAGGTGCAGGGACAGAAGGAATGGTTGCTGAGATCAGCAGGCAGAGATGCTGCCAATGGAATGGGTGCTTCGTGCCCCTCCCCACACCTCCCTCAGCCTCACGTAAGATCACCGCCTGCTCCCTGGGGCGGAGACGGCCCTCATTCATCTCGGGAAGCGGGAGGGCAGTGCAGCCACACAGACAAACTAGAGAGCACAAAGCTGCCTGCCCGGCCTGTGTTGAAGCCGTCAATTCCGAATTCTGTGCGCTGCCAGGGACAGGGCTATTGATTTTCCTTCTGGAACGCATGTCCTACAGCGTCCTGGCAAATAGAAACCGAAAAAACAGGAAAGCACAACTGCTGAGGAAGACAGGCCAAAGGGACATAAGAAAACCAAACAACTACCATCTATACAGGGTTTTGCCTTTCCCCTGTTACGCTTGGCTGGACTGTGGCTTGTCATCTCTGCCCCCCGCCCCCATTAATTTTCTCCCGATCTCTATGTCTTTCTGATTCTTTCCTCCCTCTCTCCCTCCCCTGCCTTACCCCTCTCCCTCTCCTTCTCGCTTCTCTCTTGCCATGCCTTTGTCTGTTGTGGCACCTACCACAGCGTTTACACACAGCAGTAAGACAGGTGCTGTTGAGTGTTGGTCTATCAGGGGTGGGGAACCTTTCCTCTGCCAAGGGCCATTTGGATATGTATAATATCATTCATGGGCCATACCGAATTATCAACTTAAAATTAGCCTGCTGTATTTGGTCATACATTTAATTAACTCACCCCTAGTGCCTTGGCAGGGCCAGACCACATGATTTCACAGGCCTTATATGGCCCGTGGGCCAGATGTTCCCCACCCCTGGGCTATCTACAGGCCAGTCTCTCCAAGCGGCTCTTCCTGCTCATCAAACTGCCTGTCTCTTTAAATACAGCCAGTCTCCCCCTTCCAGGCAGCAGCAGAGTGGGACCAGCCCATAAAGTCACCTTTTAGTAACTGCAGAATGGTGTCCCCAGCTAATTACTTTCTCTCATCTCTGGAGAAGCAGGAAGCAATTAGGGGGTTCCTTGCACTGCCCGGGGGCAGGGTACCCCGTCCCCTCAGCACCAGTGTGCAGGGTGGTTCCACACTCCCACAGGGTCCCAGCGCCTGCGTCCTTTCTCTCGCTCTGCTGAGAGCTGTGCTCTTGCCTCCCTGCCTCTGTGAGTCAGACCTTTGCTCTCCAGCAGCCCCTGGTACCACCCATTCTCCCTGCTGCTGGCATGGCTGAGTGAGGAGGGATTTGTGTGCACAGACGTTCAATGCACAGAGTCCAAAAGACGGTTGGGTGTGCCACTGAGGGCAGGCTCGGCAGGGAGG
This sequence comes from Myotis nattereri, assembly GCF_964212035.1. Classification (NCBI taxonomy): domain Eukaryota; kingdom Metazoa; phylum Chordata; class Mammalia; order Chiroptera; family Vespertilionidae; genus Myotis; species Myotis nattereri. Next base: position 102,808,369 of record NC_138080.1, read on the forward strand.
CCTCGGCCCGCTGGGGTCTGCTGACTTTTGGCAAATTGCACTGCCGATTGAAACTGAATTCTTTCATCTGGAAAGTGGGGACATCACAGACTCTTCCTCCTTGAATGGGAATGTTAGGGCAAGCAAAGAAAATCCATGTCACAATGACAAAGTGACAAAAAATAGGAAGTCTTCCCTGGTCAGCTTAGCTCAGTGGATAGAGCATCAGCCTGCGGACTGAAGGGTCCCAGGTTCGATTCTGGTCAAGGGCATGTGCCTGGGTTGCGGGTTCGACCCCCAGTAGGGGGTGTGCAGGAGGCAGCTGATCAATGATTCTCTCTCATCATTGATGTTTCCATCTCTCCTTCTCCCTTCCTCTCTGAAATCAATAAATATATATTTTTTAAAAAGTAGAAAGTCCTGGATTTTCTCCTCTATTTTAAAAATTATATTTTTATTGATTTCAGAGAGGAAGGGGGAGGGAGGTAGAGAGGGAGAAAGAGAGAGAGAGAGAGAGAGAGAGAGAGAGAGAGAGAGAGAGAAACATCAGTGATAAGAGAGAATCATTTATCGGCTGCCTCCTGCACGCCCCACACCGGGGACTGAGCCTGCAATCCAAGCATGTGCCCTGACCAGGAATTGGACCATGACCTCCTAGTTCATAGGTTGACACTCAACCACTGAGCCACACCGGGCAGATTTTCTCCTCTTAGTGAAGCACATGGAATCATGGACAGGCCCAATTGCGGTCACTTCACAACCTGCTTGTCCAATAATGTATCTTCTACTCCTATTACTTAAGTAATAGTCCCAGCTCACACAGGGGCAGCGGAGGGCGGGCCTGGGAGCTGGCTCTCGAACAGACTGAGGAGGGGATGGGCATTCCTGGGATTTAACAGTTGCCACTCATCACTCATAAGACAATCTGCCTGCGGGTAGCTGAGGTCAAGTAGGATGGGCAGTGCTTCCCTAACAGGTTTCATACAGACGTAATTTCTGCAAAGCGTTTCCCATTTTGCACGTACGGATACAGATTTAAACGCACAACTTCATTATCGCCTTGACCAGATGTTCCCCTCTTTGAACTTGCTCCTCAGCTCCAATCCAATATCTCTAATTACCCACATGACCTTTTCTCTCACGACTGTAAGATTATTTACTAGTAGTTGGACTTCCTCTTATAAAACCCATGGAAGCTGAGGCCCGTAGACCAGCAGGGACCGGATGGCACGTCGGCCCCGAGTTTCTGAGCACACATTGTCCAGGGAGGACGTGACATCCCTCCATGCCCGACTCCTGCCCCTCCCGCCTGGCTCTCCCGCCTCACCTTCCAGTCTCCGTGGGCTGGAAGCTCCAAGGAGGCGGAGCTCACAGATCTACCTACTTCACCTGAGGTTTCCCCGAACTGGCATTTAATAGGCCCAGGAAAATATTCTGACGGCTGCATGGATGAATGGCTGCGAGAACCTGCCATCATTCTCTGCGTTGTCAGAGCCCGTAGCGCATCACTTTCTGCTTCTTTTCCCCTGGCGCCCGTAACTCACTGTTCGACAAGCTCTGTTGAGTTGGCCCCCACGGATTCCTCCTTTCACTTCCGACGGCTCCATCCCGAGTGCCAGCCCTGATCCTTCATGTTGAAGTCCAGCTCCACCTCCAGCCCAGCCTTCCCCTTTCTACCTCCTCCTGTCCTAGTGTCTCTTCCACAGCCAACGATTTCATCGCGGCCTATCCCCGGCGGCCAGAAGCCAGCCTAACTCCTAGCATCTGCATCTCAAGTCCGCACTCCTCGCAGGCGAGGCGCATCCACCTGGCCTCCTCTTTTTTTTTCTAACCTCATCACCTATTATTCTGCCTCATAACCACCCCACTCCCACCAGACGACTCTGTGTCCTTGGGGCTCACCTTACACAGGTTTCCTCCACACTTTCCACACACTGTTTGCCTGTCTATGCTGTGAATTCCGATCATTGTTCAGGCCCAAATAAAGTCTTTACAATTATCATAACGAAAGAATATAGTAGGAGCTAGAACTTTCTAAATAACTTCCATGTTAGCATAGCACTGTTATTCATACGCATTATTAATCTTCACAAAAACTCCAGAAGATTAAGTACAATTCTTAGCCTCATCTTAGAGTGGAGGAAATCCAGGCTCAGAAGTGGCAAGTAATGTGCTTAAGGTTGCTGCACAGAACAGCTGGGCATCAGACATCCATCTATCCGACCCCAAAGCCGTGATACTAGCAGCACTGCCCAATGCTATTTTCTTCTCTGAGCTCTGACAGCCCTTTACTATGCGTAGCCACTCATTTGCCACTTTTCACTTGGGTTGTTAAATCACAGGACACTTTCTTGTCGGCCCGTGTTTCTTGCCCCCAGTTCTACCTGAGAACAGGAATTACCCTTTTGGGACTTTTAAGTTCTGGCCAACAAATGTGTGCTGACCGAGCTGATGAGAGGTGTCAGGTGACCCATCCGTCTTTAGTTCTGCTGGTTAATTCATCCGTTAAGCGGTGAGTTTACTGGCCTCCCCTCTCCCCACAGAACCACATGCTGACCCCAGAGATAAACCAGAGAGATCATCACTGCTCAGGCCCCTGAGTGACACACTGCTGAGTGGCCGGGAAGGAGGCATGACGGCAGCTCCCGGGTGACTTGGGAGCCTGTGCTTGCAGAACCTCGGATCTTGGCGCTCCCGAGGCCTCTGTGAGGTTAAAGGTGTTACTGAAAAACAACAACAATAAACCCCAAGCCTCCAGATACCCCTGAGGCCCACTGTGAGATGTAACCACTTTCTCGAGAATCAGAAATGCAGCAGAATTACCCAGGCCTGTTCATACATCACCACGGTTTGGGTGTTTTTTTGGTTGTTAACTGGCCTGTTTAAGATTAGAGCCATGAGATCCGACAGATAGACAGACCGCTCTATATATGTAAAATATTAATCTGGCGCTCGACCTTCAAGGAGCTGGCTGACCCTGAGTTCAGCGCTGCCCTTCTCTGGGCTCCAGCGTTCTCAGGCTGACCTGGGGGTTAGAGGGTCTCTACTTCCCCTCCTGTCGTCCTTTCTGGGGCTCCTTAGCATAGCCGCTTGCTTTGGTTTATGCGCACGATGCTGAGTCACCTTCTCTGAGGCTGTCTGCCCTGCCCGCCCTCTCCGGCTCCTGGCATACGCCTCTGTCCGGACAAAGCGGTGGGCAGCCTCCAGTCTGGGCTCCCCTTCCAAAGTCCTCCCTGTCCTCTGCGCCCTTCACCCTGACATGCCTCTGCCCTCTTGTGTGCTTTGCATGTTTAACACGGAAAGCTTCCCGCCAAGTTCCCAGCAGTGGTGGGGAAGCAGGTCGCCTCTACCTGGAAGCCACCATCACCTTCCCGGTTCCCTCAAATCCCTACTGTCCTTAGAGGGAACAGAGATAGCAAAAGTAGTTTTAAAAACGTCCTTCAAGACGTCTCAAGTTGAATGTGGGCCTGTGGAGGAGGCCGGGGCAGGAAGGCCCGCTCACACCAACCAGCCCTTCTGTGCCCCTCTCCGGTCCTGACAACAGGGACACAGTGGTGCGGGTAGAACATTCCGAAGGCACACTCCTTATGGGCGAGGAGACGCTGACAGCAGCACAGTGGAGACTGTGTAGGAAATGACCAAGGCTATCTGGCAAGTTCAAAATGCAGCAACGGAATGGTCCTGCATGAAGTGAGGCCATGGGCACAGGGATAGGCATGTGAGACAGTCACACAGAACTGCATGAGTGTGCACATGCGCATATGCACACACACACACACACACACCCACACCCACACCCACACCCACACCCACAAATGAGTGTGTGTAAAACTGTGGAATCTGAAGAATAAGGTCGGTGGAATATACCACATCCATTTCCTCGTTTTGATATTAAACTATCGTTATGTAAGATGCCACCATTGGGAGAAAAATGGGTGAAACAGCACATGGACCTGTCTACCATTTTGTGCAATTTCCTGTGAATCAATAATTATTTCAAATTAAAACAACAACAACATCCAAGCATCTAGTGAATTGAATCTTTGTCTGTCCCCCAGGTTCCTGATAATTGTCACCACCACCATCCTCCTCTTCATCATCATCATCATCATCATCATCATCATCATCAAGGCTCCCATTTGTTGAACATTTACTCCGTGCCACGCAGTACTTAAATATCTTCTCACTTGCATCGGCACCCCCACCAGGCTATCAGCCCAGTTTTGTAGATGACGGTGACATTGGGAGAAGCAGAACTGAGTCCCAGGCCACAGAGTAACTGCAGGGCCAGCTCCGACCCGGGTCTGAGACGCTGACGCTCATATGTGGGGCCGAAGAGCCAGGAGAAACAGGACTGTGTGGAGCCGTCGTGGCAGTTGACGTGTGGTTCCTGGAAACCACTGAAGCACACCCCTCGGGGTCTCCAAGGCGCCTGGCCCAGGCCGCACAGGGCGCAGCCTAGCGCCTGGCTGTCCCCTCCCGCGCCCCCGCTCTGGCCTGAGAGCCACATCTGCAGCGAAGCAGCGAAAACATTACTTACAGGTTCTTCACGTCGGCGATGCCGCGGAACGCCTTCCTCGGGATGCCCAGGATCTGGTTCTCGCTCAGATCTCTAAACAAGAGGAAGACAGGCACCGAGTTAGCCACCAGGCCGGCTCTGTCTGCATCTCATTACGATAACAAAACCCCGTGCAGGCGGTTTGGGGGACTGTTTAGTCTCAGGCCCCAGGCTGCCACAAGCCTGCGCATTGTTCCTTAGAGATGGCTTTTGCTGGAATGGTTACCAGGGGGAGCCGCTCGCCTCCAGGGCGGGCTCTGTGGGTGGTCTCGCACCTCCAGGCCAGGAGCCAAGCCGCTGGGTTATTTGTTGCACACACTGCACCCAACTCTCTGTTTTGCCACCTCCCAGAGACGACCCCTTGCCCCTCCTCCCGCACGTGTCCCTCCCCCATGGCAGGGTCAACCCCTCTCCATCTCCCATCTCTCAGGGACCCGCTGCCTTTGTCATCTGGGGTGGGAATGGAGCTGGCCTCCTGATTTTCTGACAGGGACCAACCATCTTTGCCGCTTAGAGTCCTCTGGGCCTCCTGGGTCATCTTAGTGACAGGCACGATGAATTCAAATTGCATTTCCACAAAACCATCCAAAGTGGGGTCCCATTGGCACCTCACCCCGCATTAGGCAGCGCTAAGGTGTTGCTTCAAAGAGGGAGGGCAAGGAACTCTCCAAGCTGGCTCAAACCCAAACCTCCTGCCGGGTCCTCTTTAAGAGTTCCCCAAGCCTCAGCTTCCTTTCCTAAGAACCATAAGGTCTTTTCCATTTTGCTTTCCAGTTTTATTTATTTATATATATGTATATTTTTGCGAGAACAAACACAGGCACTTGTTTTCACTCATGCCTCAGGCTGCCTGGGATCTCAGCGAGTAATCAATCCTACATACATGTATATCTATAGTGACATAGACCAATCATATATTATATACCTACACACATGTGCATATTTGTAGTTATATCTCTCCATTATTTTGAAGGACACACCAAAACCTTCAGATATTAAGGCAAAAAAAAAAATATTTTACCTACCCAGACATAACCACTGTTACCAATTAGGAGTAATTTATATATAAATTTCACCAATATGATCTCATAGCATATAGTCTGTTATAACTTCTTTTCCACTTATTATATTGAGAACATCTGCTCATGTCATTAGCAGTACATCTATGCCAACACTTTTAATGCCTGTATATCATCATCCACTTGCTTAGATGGCTATATGGTCCCACACTGCTATTTTAGGAAACACTAGGATGAACTTTCCTGTCCTACAGGGAGCATGTGCTGGGTCACAGAAAAACACGTGTTGAACTGCCAGGTGTCCTAGAGTCGGAGTGCACCAGGGACACTCCTGTGCCCATTCCCATGGACACCTAAGCAATGGCTGTAGGCGGCTCCAGATGCAGCTGGAAAGAGAGTCCAGACCACCATCCTCCACCAAAACCTGGGCCTCTCGATGGACATTTTGCCCGGGGGCAGGAGGGAAACTGGAACGTGGAGGCGAGGCCTGCATTTGCCTTCTCCCACCTCTGAGGTGAGCTGCCACACTCTGAGCGACTGGCAGCCTCTGGGACCCTTGGGGGCTGTCTGGGACCCTGTTAGGCTCCAAGGCAAGGCTCAGAGTTGGGGTTGGGTGCAGATCGGAATACGTGTGGCTTCTGGGGCTGAATAAGAGGGTGCCTCCCCTTCTCAAATCCAGTTTCCTCGGCCTGCAACTGATATAAGTCAATTTAGATGCACACGGGGCCTGGTTGCAGGCTCCCCCGGCTGGGCCTGATTCAATGAGCAGGGCTCCAGCCTGCAGTCGGGCGCTGAACAAAGCCCACGATGACAGCAAAGGTCGGCAGTGTCACCGAGGCCACGCCTCTGCTCTCCATCAGCCTCCTAGAGAAGGGGGCCGGGGTCCTGTCATCCAACTAATGCAATTTCCACGGGCATCTGGGCAGTCCCCCAGGCTCCGGCAGCCACAATGGGCCCAGTCTTTTCTGGCGAGCAGAGGCTGGTCTCCAGGACAGCCAGCCCTGCCCCCTGCCTCCCAGGCTGGGCTGCTATCTGTGGCCGTTTGGGCCACACTCAGGCCACACTCGGCGAACAGCTGATGATCAGTATACAGGTGGGGGCAGCAGACCCGAGACAGGGTTAGAACCACCCGCTCCAACCATGTTTGGAAACGACAGGAAGGGGCACACACATACCCCAGCAATGCACTACCCCTCTGAAGCTAAGGCACCCCAACCACACAGGCAGAACGATTGCATGAAGGTTCTGGTTTGCAGGACGGTGGGATGCAGAGGAGAAAGCAATATTTAAGCAGACACATCTGGGAGCTGCTGGGAAATCTCCCACAAAAGCGGCTACCCAGGCAAAATCTTGTGCTCGGGCGGGGCGGCCACTTGGGTTTCTGCTCACTGTTTTCTCGCTGTACATACGCCGAGTCCTGCTCCGAGTCTAAGGAGCCCAGGCTAAGCTTTCTTCCCTACTACCACCCCCCCCCCCACAACCCTCCCCGCCTGCCTGCCACAGCTGAGCAAAACAGTAGATTGTAGGGAATTTATCTGTTCTCTATGACAATCTGCTTATACATTTTATTAATTTCATTTTCCATTGAGCCTCTCCTCTCCGGCGGACAATACGGCTGCCATCCATCTGTGGGAGTGTGTATTGATTTCATAAATACCTCCAGTAGGCTGACAAACTGACGGCTTTAATGGTGTTACTGATGGGGCGTGGAGGAGGCTCGGGCTGGTGCTTCATTTTCGGTAACTGTCCCTTCGCAATTATCTCGGGGCCTTTGTGAGGGTTCCTGAGGGTGTGTTTATCTCAGCGTGATGCCGGAGCACGAGCTATTGTTAAGTACGGTCCCTGTGAGAGACAAGAGCCACCATTTTCGGCTGACACTTAAATAAAAATAACAAAATCCATCCGGAGTGCCCGAGAGCCTAGTTCCGGCCAATTACTTGTTGGGGCTGGAGTACCTCACCCTTCCTGAGGGGACATGTGGAGAAGTGACCTGAAAAGGGAATTTGCTTTAAAAAAAAAATAAAAACACAAAACATTAGATGGAAGGTACGAGATTGGCGTGGGGTGGGAGGAAGGTGTGCTGGGGTTCTCCGGGGAGATAAAGGGAGAAGGCTGGTGGGAAAGGCTTTCCTGGTTGGGAAGTGGGGTTATGAATTGGGATGCCTTTCTAAGTGATTAGGGCTCTGCATGAAAGGAAACTGCATTAGCTAAAGTGCATTTTCCTGTTTCCGGAAAATGATTAACCGACAGATTATTCCATCCAAAAACTAAAGACCAAAGAGGACTTATTAGGGAGACAGTAAGTCAAACAGAAGTTGGCAAGAATCGATATATCCCCCTTCTGCCCCTCCACCCCCTTTTTAATTTACTAAAACGCTTTGGACACAGATTAACTTTCTTTGCAAATTTATTATTGCTCCATCTACCCTGAAACGGGAACTGCGGACACTTTGCTAAATGGATTGAAAGGTTGTCTAGTTCCAGTGGAGCGTAGGGAACGCGTCCCGGGCTCTCCCTGCGATGCCAGGCTTGCTTTGTTCTCAGAGCAAGGGTGGATGGCAGTCCCCGCCTCCCCCAGCCCTGCCCACCCCACGGTTATAGGCAAGATGCAGAGGCAGTTGTTCCTCTGGGGATGATGTGCTTATCTCGGTCACGTTTGTGCTTCCAGGAAGTCCTGTCTGTGTTCAGCAGCAGTTTTTAGGAGGTGGTGGTGGTGGTGGTGAGGGGGGGTGGGGGGGGTGCGGTTTGCTCCCAGATATCAACCTCCAGTTATCCAGAAGGTACAACACGGGGCTGGAAGCTCCCTCAACCTTGGAGAATTCTCGTTTCTCACATGGGTGGAGCCACTTACTACTTATATCATCATGCCAACGGCTGGCATGCCCATTGCCTCAGTTTCCCCATGTTTACAGGAAGGCAGCTATTTTACAGACCTCAGAGGCTAATCGTGAAGATAAAGTGAGTTGATACCCGTGTGCACTTTGCACCTGGAGCCCTGTAGACAGGGAATGTCTGTGTTTATTTCTTGGATCCCTCCCCCCACATGGAGTCCTGAATTGACCCTGCTGAAAACGTAGTTTAGCACCACCCTCAGGACATGTGCCTGTAATTCTTCAAAGAATAACACACACAAATGCTGCTAATATTCTTTCCATAAGATCCGGGGGAGGGATGAAGGCTTCCCTCCTTGATCATCCAGAAAGGAGGACCCATTTTTTTAGTCTAGGACTGTGATGGCGAACCTATGACACGTGTGTCAGAGGTGACACGCGAACTCATTTTTTTGGTTGATTTTTCTTTGTTAAATGGCATTTAAACATATAAAATAAATACCAAAAATATAAGTCTTTGTTTTACTATGATTGCAAATACAAAAAAATTTCTATATGTGGCACGGCACCAGAGTTAAGCTAGGGTTTTTCAAAATGCTGACACGCCGAGCTCACAAGGTTCGCCGTCACCGGTCTAGGAGAATGGGGTCTGCCTTCGAGTGGACGCTCTCAGAAGCAGACACAGCTCAGGGAGGACTCACAAACTGCTCCTGGGAGAGACCATGAAGGGAGGGAGGGCGCAGGATGGAGAAGGGGCACACAGGACACTTAGGTCCAGTCCTGGCTCAGCCCAATCCCCTGGGCGCTCCCGTCTCTAACCTCTGCAGCCCTGCTCCCGGCAGCCCTTGGTTAGAGAGAAGTTCCAACTCCCCCGCTCGCTCGGCCTGTTCTCCAGGGGGAGGGATGAGCTGACTCCAGGAACCCAAGGACACTTTGCTGCAAAGTCCAAGAAGCAGGAGATGGAGCCAGTGTCAGAAAAGGGGGCCCCGGACTCCAACCCAAACCATTTCCTAAGAAGGTTTCAAGGGCAGTTCTCCTGAATCAAGAAGTTCTCGGAAGATTAACAAAATCATTCCCAAAAGATGACATATCCAGGACCAAAGATCAAGAGGCCGCCAAAGAACATGGAAACAACCCAGTCCGCAAACCCCTTGCACTGAGACCAACAAGGTGCCTTTTCAGGAAAAAAAAAAAAAAATTAACTCTTGATTAGCAAATTTGGATCCCCTATAATTGGAACCATGACTGGATTTGGGACCAGGGCAGTGGATTACCACTCTCATTCTCTTTGGGCTGAATTTATATTAAAATTACTGTCCTGGTCACTGCCTAGTAGAAGGAAACCTGCCCACTGGTAGAGTAGGTATCAATCAAAATTCATTTAGGGACTTCTGAATTTCTGATGGATAATCCATGAATCTACAATTTCTTGTACTCTCAGTACTACCATCCCAGGCAAAGGTGACCCCTGCTCTCCTCATCCTCAACTTCCATTGTAGAGTAACTATCACACATCACTCCGCTCTAGAAACCAAAGAGGAGGGTATCGCTTTGCTTACTTATACAGCAGGAGGGACAGACATGCAGGAAAAACTGTTCCCTGGGGATTTTACAATGTGGACTTCAGGGAGGATTCATTTTAAAAGGCACATTTCTTTTGCAGACAATTTATCTTAATAAGCAAGATTAAGTGTTTGCAGTTGGGTCACTGTCAAAACCAAATGCATCTAACTCAGCTCAGAAGCCCTGGTGCCCCTAGTGGGATGTCTGGTCAATGGCATCCTTTGTCCCAGGGAGATCACACGGAGTAACTGAGTCATTTCCTGAGATCCAGAGAATCAGAGTCTCAGTGGGGGACAAAACGCCACAATTATCCCCACTGCTCCAGTTGGGCTTCTGAACATTTCATGGCAGCAGGAGTTTATATTGCTTGCTCCCCGGATGCTCTAAGTTATTGAATGAAAGACATCAGTAAGAGCTCCTCGTGTCATGCCTTCTCTGAGAAGCCCATGAGAAAAGTCCTACCCTTCAGATATTTCATACCAGCTGAGTAAATGTCAGCTCAGAGTCTTATTTCACTCACACAGTAGGCACTCAATTCATTTTATGAGCACCTACTATGTGCTACACCATGTAACGTGTTGAGATACAGAGGTGAACAGACCAAGTTCCTGTCCTCCTGGAGCTGGCCTTCTCATCAACCCCTGATACAATTGCACAGACCCCTTACATAGGTGAAGGTAAAATAAACACCCAGACACCTCAAAAAGCAAGAGCTGCTGTTCAGCTTTTCCTCTGCAACAAGAAGAAAGCCCGTATGTATCTAAACTCACACTGCACATTGTTCCTAACCAACATGGAAAAGAATGCACAGCTTGGTTTGACACGAGGCCCCGAATGCCCTTTAGATTTGGAGCGGGGAGGAAGGGGGGGAAAGATGGCACTATCAGTCATGGCCCTTGTAGGGAGGCGGGCCTGATTCGTCAAGTGCTTTGGTGTTATCTTTCCAAGTGGACAGTCGGATAGAAATCAGGACAGTTCGAAGATGTTTCCAAGAGTTGGCATGTCAAGAGTTGACAGTCCTCCCAGGAGGACTCAGGGACGCCCTTGTCAGTGTTCACTGATGGTGCTGTGAGAAATACAGATCCCTTTATAAAAAAAATTAGGTGTGATCATGGCATTGTGGATTATGTCTCCTTTCACAGATGGCTGGAGGGGTGGAGAATGGCAGGTCTATATTCTAGAAAGCCACTCTGTGGCCCAGTGTGGAGACTCTGACACCCTTCCCTGGGATCCCAGCAACGTGGCAGGAGAAAGCAAGCACAGTACCCTGGACCCTCCCAAACCTGCCGGGATTAGGATCTTCCTGGTGGGCCTTGTGGACGGGCGATTTCCCACTGCTCTCCAGAAGGGCTACGGCAGGGGGAGAAAGCCCTGGCGGGCAGGCCAGGGGCAGGACCGAGCAGCTGGGATGCGAGCAGGTCCAGAGCGGTGACCGCGACGAGGCCTGGGTTCGGCACACAGTGCTCAGGGTCCCTCGGGGGCCTGAGGGCTGTGGGTGCTGCGAAGGCTGCACTTGGCCTTGGGGTGTGGGTTGGTCTGTGATGAGTTACCAATGGGGCCCTGTTTTGTCTCTTTATGGGCAGACGTTCTGGAGATTGCAAACTCAAGTGCGTCAGGATTACCCAGGTTTAAATGAGTAAGTAAATCAGGCTGAATGTGGACCATAAAAGCATCGAGGGGGTGAGCTGGACAAGTGCAGGGCCCATCTAACTCAATTTCCCCCAAATTATGCACAAGCAGCCCGCTGTGCTGGCCAACAGAACACTCCAGACCGGGCTGAAGGGCGCGGAGGCCAACATCTCTCCAGGGGAAATCGGCTAATTCTGGAACGGCATTCTCCCATGGGAATACAGGAGACGCCCATGCAATTTACATTTTTTTCATTAGCCGCATTAAAAACAGCGTAACGGTTAAAATTAACTTTAATAGATTATTTTACTTAACCCAATATATCCAAAATATTATCATTCCAACATGCAACAATATAGAGATTATTAATGAGATACTTTACATTCTTTTTTTATACTGAGTCTTTGGAATCTGGTGTGTACTTTACGCACATCTCAGCTCAAGGGCTCCACAACCACGGGGGCTGGTGCCTGCTATACTGCACAGGGCAGTTCTAGAATAAGGTGGGGAGCCGGATGCTGTAGCTGGGTGCCTACTCGTTGCCAAGAGGGGGAGAGAGTTTCAGATGGGAGAACCAATCTGTGGGACTCCTTGGGGGTTTGGGGTGTATAGCAAGAAATATGAAGGGGAGCCAGTCAAGACAGAAACCTCTGGATTCAGGGAAGCAAGCCATGGCCTGAACTGTGAGCACAGGGCCTCCTTTCAGACACCGGATTGAATGTGACCCTCTCTGAACCAACACCCGTCAGGGCTGGCAGGGCTAACCGATGCTTCCAGTCCGAACAGGAGCTTTCTCCATTCCATTCCCACATGCAGCTCAACCAAGGCTCTCCATGGTCACGAAACAGCATTACAATCGACGGATCATCCCCCGCCAATGGGGCAGAGGCCGGGCCCCTCAGCAGCACACTGACCCCTGGGATTACTACCATTTACCCACAAGGCAGTGCTATCAGACGGACTGGGAGCTGTCATTATCAGCCCAGTTGTGCCTTCTGTTCTGTCCAGACACAGCCCTGCTTAACGAAGTAGTCCAGGAAGCATCACAGGGACCCCGGCTACAAGCATCTGACTGGAATCAAGTCCGTGCATCCATCAGCATGTACCCTTCAGGGGGCACAGCTGCGATTTCGGTGCCCTTAGAGGGTGTGCAGAAATCTGGTGCAGAAAGCCATCTGCTTGAAGGATCTAATTTTGTATCTGATAGTCCCCTGCCAAGTTTTAGGCCCAATGAGGTGTTTTGGTCTAATTTATTGATTTTGGTTGGGGGTAGGGGGTGTGTGTGGGACGTGTCCACCTAGTTCAAAAGGATGTTGACTAGTGGTTTTTTGTTGTTTGAAGCTATGTGTCTGCCCAGTGGAGTTTAGGTGAGAAAGCCTATTTCTGTGTGGTCATCCTCCTCCCAGCTGACATGCTGCCCCCCCCAACCCCCCCCCCCTCGGTCCCCTGCGTCCCTCTCCCCTGGCCGTCCTCTGAGGCTTTCATCCGTAATTTGATTGTCGTAACTGACACTGTCAATCTGAAACCCGGCAGCATGTCTAATTCTGGCTGGACAAGGGGACTGCAGGGGGAGCTGAGGGAGGCAGATTCATCTCGAGAAGTAGTTTTATGTAAATCGATCCTCTGGCCGAAAGCTGGAGCCAAGCATTTGCTGATTAATTGGAGAAGCGTCCTTGTTCCCGTGTCTTCTTTAGAGAGATGGCCCAAATTGAGTCCTCTCTTCTTCACAAAGACATCCCCATGCCAAAAAGCGTTTGCAATTAGGAGATGAAACCTCAGGAGCAAGGGGGAGGCGGTGGGGGCTGGGGGTTGTTTATGGAATTGTTCTGAAGTGAAGTGCGCGCATTTGTCTGGCCTCGTGATTCATCGCTGCCCTGGGCACCCTCATTTGCCTCCCAGATGATGGCCTGATGGTCATAGGTCCCGAGGCATAATATCCCATAGGTGACGCCTGCCGGAGCAGTAATCAGCAACATTAGGGGGGTAGGGGGTGTGCTCTCCCACATGGCTTCTGCTGGGTTCCAAGTGTGTGTTTTTGGTTACCGCTCTGGCCAATGTCTGCTGGCATCAGGAAGTGAGTCTGTGATTGACACAGTCCCTTGCTGGTGTCTCTCTTATCTTTTCTGAAAAAGAAATCTTCAGAAAAATGTCAGATCATCCAGCACTGTGGCCCTTTAACTCAGGAACTGTCCCAGGGCGAGGTTAAATTTGCCATGACCAACAGGCTAAAGGTGAGTTCGGGACCTGGGTGCAGGTAGACATGAGCCTGGATTGGAGGAGGCTGTTTGCTACATACACGCGGAAAAGGTCAAGCCCCTAAGGTGACGTGGGCATTCCCGCCAGTACCGTCACTAAATTATTAGTTTCATGTGCTCAGAGATTTTTGGGGAGCATGAGGCCTGACACACCGCTTAAAAATTGTTTGTTGAGTGGATTAAAAAAATAAGCAAAAATGATTCCATGCCATTGCCTGGTTTATGGGTCATGAAGAATAAATCTCAAGCTATGGGGATCCCCCTCCCCCAAGTCCATATTGTCCCTCTACATTATAAAGAGCTCTGGCCCTATCCCCCCATCCTCTACCTCTGTCTCCTTGGTGGCATGTCCTGCTTGAGAACTAATGCCGCTCAGATAAAGTCTCCAACGGGAGAGGCATAGCGAGGGAACCAGGGATGTGGGATGAGCAGCTACGCTGGGGGCTCGGCTGGGCAGAACTCCGGAGAGAGCTGAAACCTGGCGTGAGAGAGTGCAACTGGTTTGGAAATGGCTTCGATCCAGAAAAGGGCCACTTGCCCGACAATGTTTCATTTCCAAGAATAGCCCCCCCTCCTGCCGGGGCTGAGCCCTGGCACTCACTGAGCTAGGCTAACGCTGACAATGAGACTCTGGGACGGAGGAGGCACTTCGGCATCAAGCTACAGGAGCTGCTCCGAGGGGTGACCGGCAGCGAGAATGCTTGATCACCTGTGTCGTCATCTGCTCTGTGATTAGTCTCCTTCCCGCCAAACTGTGCAGAAGGCCTGGAGAACCTCACGGAGACTGCGCATTCGCAGAAGTCAGCTTGGGGCTGGCAGAGGAAGCGGCGGGAAGAAGAGAGGCAGTCCCAGTTTCAACTACGTACGGGACTGCAGTTGAAATCACTCCCTAATTCTTACCCCTGTGACCTCCAACTTGATCATGAAGAGAGCATTCTTGGCGCTCTCCTCTGGATCGCCTATGTGTGCCTGACTCTCAGACAAATGTTCTGGTAGACTAAACAACCCCTCCCTTCTCCTGGCAATATGGCCCCGGGGATACCCATCTGGCCCTGGGGTTACTCTTCTCTTTACTGAAGAAATAGCAGATGCTGGGTTGGGTGGGGGTGGGGAGGGGTTACGGACCGGGCTGCAGCTGCCCAGAGGCTGGCATTTGCAATGCAGAGCTGCAGCTCAAGGGAGCGTGGCTTGTATGTGGCTGTTCTTTCCTATAACTTTTCAAAACCCCATTAAATAAGTGAAACCTCCATGGTGAAGGTGAGATGCTATCCTGGGGCCATCTGCCTATAAAATCAATGCGGCTTCAGAAAGGCTCAAAATTATCTCCTACTGAAGCAGGAAAGCAATTCAGCAAGAGCTCAGCCCCCCGAGCTGCAGGGCCAGCGTCTCGTCTCGAGGCGAGCGTGGAGGTATGCAGCCGCGGAGGCCACTAAGCTACGTGACTGCCACAGACGGCATTTCTCATCGTGGCCGCCTGCACTGTTCCATCCAAAGCAATTGTAGGTGCTGCTAATACCTCGCACCTGTGGAGGTCCTGGGCGTGACCACAGCAGAGTAGATGCTGTTCTCTTGTTTATTTACATAGAAACATCAGTTCAATAGATTTACACCGAGTTTGCAGTTAACACTAATATTTAATCCCAGCCCTGCTTCTGGCCATGTAGCTTGAAAGGCACTAGACACGGGATGTGAGCGGAGGAGAACCCAGCGAATGGCGATGATGGAATTAATTAGCGATGCGTGTGAGGCTGTTGCCACTAGTCTAGTGCCAGGTGCAGTGAAAGAGGGAAGGACCTGCCTTAGGAGTGGGGAGCAGAGAGAAGGGATGAGGGCGACTTCTTCTGAAGCACCCCCTTGCCTCCCCGAGTCTGCTCCTCGGCCACAGCCTGAGCCACACTCTTCCTGGTAACTCCTTTCCTTTCGAACCTGACCCCAAGGTCCCGCATGCGGCCAAGATCCCAGGAGGGGTGAGGAAGGAAGGGAGAGCATGGCTCAGGAGCCTGGAGGACTCGGTGTGAACCCCAGCTTTGCCTCTTGCTACATGTGGCGTTGTAGGAGCCTCAGTGTCCTCATCTGTAACATGGGGACAATGACTATACTTATGCCAGAGAATGATGAAACGGCTAACGAACTTAGAGCTCTTGAATGCTACCCGGCCTTCATAAATACTAATTATTGCGAGTACTTGCATCTGCCTTCAAACACTGTGAGTAGAAGACAAGAAAATCCCTGTAAATTCCTTGGCCCAGAGACCATTACACAGGAACCCTAAAACCATAAGGCAGCAATTCCAGGTCAAGTTCAATACCCACAAAAGCAGTTGTTGGGTCCCACTTGGCCTGCAGCGCCCCAAAGCTTCCCCGGGCCCTGCAGGAATCTACCAGGCTCTTCCGAGGGTGGGGAGGACATGGTGGCAAAGATGGGGGCAGAGTTTGAAAGTTTGAACGACACACAGCTCTCTGTAACCCAGGCAGCTGGCTGGAGAGGGAGGCTGTGCAGCAGCTGCGGTGCACAGGAGAAGCTGGCGGAGACTCCCACGGAGAAGATAGAAAGGGGGGCAGCTGGGGCAGCTGTAGGCACAGCCGGCGGGGCCAGACTGTGAGGTGGCCCGACCCTAACACAGGCTCTGGGCTTGGGAGTGGCGTGTTGATCGGGCCTCCCCCTTCCCAAGGAAGCTGGGGATCTGGGTGAGCTGCAGGGCCTCCGGAGCTGGGCAGGAAGCAGCCCCTGGAGAGCAGCCACAGTGGGGACGGGAGCTGCACTTGCTACTAAAGCAAGCTCCCTGCCTGTCCCCGCTCCCTCCCTGCGTAACTCCTGGGCTCACAGTTCAGTGCGGGGTCATCGTTAGTAGGGTGACTGAATGGGCTGCGGAGGTAGGTCCAAGCTGAGAGAAGGAAAAGACACAGTCCATGGGAGGTGACAAGGGGAGAGCAAGTGTGAGTCTCCTCAGCAGAGGACCCTGCTGCCCCGGGGAAGACGCAGTGGGTCTGTCCTTGTTGTTATCCCAAACCCAACGGAGGCCTCAAGGCTGCTCCGGGGAAGACGCAGTGGGTCTGTCCTTGTTGTTATCCCAAACCCTACGGAGGCCTCAAGGCTGCTCCAGAAAAGACCGGAAATCCAGCCTCTGAGTGACGGTGGGGAGGGGCTGTCTGTGAACGAGAGGCCTTCTTTAGACCAGCTGTCCGCGGGGCAGGACAACCCAAGCGGAGGGGGAGACAGACAGACAGACAGCTATAAAGATAAGAGAGAGAGACTGAAAGACAGAGGAACTGAGAGAGAGAGAGAGAGAGAGAGAGAGAGAGAGAGAGAGAGAGAAAGAAGAAGAAGAAGAAGAAGAAGAAAGAGAGGGAGGAGGAGGAGGAGGAGGAGGAGGAGGAGGAGGAGGAGGAGGAGGAGGGGGGAGGGGAGGGGAGGGGAGGAGAGAAAGGGAAAGACAGGCATGCAGAGAAACACAGACCAAGAGGGAGAGAGCAAGAAGACTGACCCAGTGAGACAGGGAGAGTAAAACTAGAGAAAAGGGAAGAGGAAGCGGGAGGGAAGGGCACACAGAGAGACAGTCTTGCAGAGAAAGAGGCCCTGGTGTGAGAGGGAGAAGCAGGATGGAGACGGGCACACACACACACACACACACACACAGGAATAGGCATGAACAGGCTGAGAGAACGAGAGACAGGAAAGCAAGAGGCGAAGGACCGGGGCTGCGTGAGAAGGGGTCTGTGAGGCTGCAAGAGGCCCCTCTCCAGAAGGTCCTAGCGTTCGGCTTTCGCAGGCTGAGGGGACCAAGAATGGGCGGCGGTGCAAGGTCTCGCTCTCACAACTGACTTGAAAGGCTGCTCTGGGGGGAAGGATGTGTCATCTTGGCTGTGGGGACCCTGCACTGAGGGGACCATACTCCAGCCCAGCTAGGTCTGCCCAGACACCCACCCCGCCCCCCCGCCACCAGAAAAGTGTGCCAGCGTCCCCCTAAGCCCCATCTCCAGCTCCCAGGCCTTCCTCCTGCGGGAGGCAGACTTCAGGTCCTGGCACAGAGCGCTTGCAGAGGTTTCAAACTTTTTACCTTACAAAGCGAGTTTTTAAATGCGCCGTAAAATTTCAAGGCGATACTTAATGTTCACAGGGCAGAATATATGGATCTCTGCCCACCCCCGAGTATCTTAAGTTTACCCAGAGGACCGTTTTATTTAATTAACTCGGTGCTTTATTAATATAAATATTCTCCTATTGATCATAAGAGGGCCTGACAAGCACTCAGGCTGGGTATCCATCACCCGCCCCCTCGGCAGGACCACTTAGCGGAGTGCTGGCTCAGAATCGGGAGAGTGGCAGGAAGTGGTCCCCTGGGACGTTGGGCAGATGGATCTATAGCGCTTTTATGGACGGAGCCCTTTTTTTTTTAAGATCCAGCTCCTCGCTTCTCTTAGAGCAGAAAGCATATGGAAATGAGATATGAAAATGGTCTTGGCTTACATGTATCAATTAAGCATGTCAATACCTTAATTAAATCGCTCAACTTAACGAGATTATACCAATGAATATGTTTTATAGTTATAATAGCTTTTTTGGCCACTGTTCAAAATGTCAAATAAATTGTAAAAAGGGGATTTAAAAAAAGGACATAATTGACGTCCTGAACTGAAGCCAGTTTTTTTTTTTTTTTCCTTCCTTCCTTCCTTCCCCCTTTATTCATGTGGTTTTGGAGAATATATATTTATATATAAATGGACTTCATAATGGACTGGCTTTTCAAGGGTCTTTTTAATCCTTCAATTTTAAACCTTCTTATCAACTTTTCTAAGCCTCGGACCCTGAACCTGCAGACGCCCTACTTTCTTCTGGTTCTCTGGAGCTTGCTTTTTAAACAATCTGCAACAAGAGGTCCCTGGTACCCGCCGACCCCCCCCCCCCCAAGGAAACACACACCCTCTGCCCGGACAAACAAAACCCCAAACAAAGCCGGGAACAGGGTGAAAAGGCTCTGACCCTGAATGAAAACACCGGTGGAAGCAGTGGCCATCTCTGAGGTGAAAGCCGGGGTTAAAAGCCTGTTTTCTCTACTGAACAATGTGGCAAAGGCGCCACAAACCTCGCGTCTTTCTTCTTAGACTCTCTCTGAGCTTTTCTAAATCGTTTTTGGGTCAATCGTTTCGGCACAGAACTGCATGCAGTCTACCACCCTGAGGAGAGAAAACCTAGACTTGTACAAACGAAGACAAAACGTGAGAAGGAAATCACGGAGAAGTGATGGGGCGTCCGCCCCCCTGTTGGGGATCCTCCCAGCAAGTCACAGACAGATGAGCAGAGCTGTGAGTACTGCCATACAGGCTCAGAGTCACTATCCAAAACTGGGGCTGCAGAAAAGAAAATGAAAGAGCAGACAGAAATGATTTGGGGACACCCATGTGAAACACACAAGTGCATTTCGAGCGTTGGTTAAGTACTCGGGTCCTGAAACCTCAGCCAGGCCATCCGGATGAACGCTGCCCTAAAGCAGGTGACAGGCAGCTGGATGTGGGTGCCCCTGAGGCTGTAAGGTGCGAGGGCTGGATCTGTGACCCCATGTCCTTCCGTGGCCACCCCACTCCCAGCTCCCGGGGAAGGATGGCTCCAGAGTCTCGAGAAAAGCAAGAACCCATCAGGCCTGCCAGCTTGATTTCCTTTGTGAAGCCCCGGCCCAAAAAGGACCAAACCTTGACCATTGTTGGATACTAATCAGAATGAAGCATCTTTGCTCAGAACCCATGATGCCTAACAAATGTTAGAGCTAAAAGGTCCAACCTTCTTGGTTTGCAAATGGCAAAGCTGAGGCCCTGAAAGAGAGAGGACCTGTCCAGAGTCACACAGCCTGGGGCAAGGCAGGACCCTGCCCTGTGGAGAGGGCTCCTGCCCTGTGCCTGCGCTGGTCCTGTTTTATACGGAGGGGCAGAGGGGCGGGAGGTCTGGGTGCAGCAGCTGTCATTTTCCTGGTTGCCAGGGACAACCTGGCTGATGTGGCCAAGTGGCTCTTCCTCCTTTGCACTCTCTCTGCAACATGTGAAGAGCCCTCTGAATGCTCTGCCCACATTTAACATCGGTTCCTCCACCCGTCCATTCATCCATCCACAAACATTTATTGGGCGCCTACGATATGCCAGGCATAGTGCCAGGCACAGGGATAGGTACTGAACTAGCTCTTCGTTCATGAAGCTTATAAAATTGTAGGGAAGACAAACATAAGGACACAACGTTACAGATGAGTATTTATAATTCAGTCAGAGCCTATGAAGTATGAGGTGCTGTACAGCAGGAACGTGTATCATAGGAAACCTCAATCCGTGCCCGGCAGCCAGACGAAGGGAATCTCCAATGGAATCATGAGAGGTGAGTAGGAATCACGCAAGGGATGACTATGTGTCGCCTGGGCTGGTGCGTGGTTCTCAAAGTGCCGCCTCTGGACCAGCAGCTCTGGTATCACATAGCCCATGTTAGAAACTGGAATTCGCAGATGTAATCCTAGATGTTCTAGGTTAGAAATTCCGGGGTAGGGAACAGCCCCCTGTGGTTTTTATTTTCCCCAAGAAAGTAATTGTTTTGATTTTTCTAGTGAAAATTTAAAAACATACACAAATGTAGAGAGAACAGCATAATAAACATTAATTTCAACAATTATCAATATTTTGATAATTTCATTTCCTCTACCCCGCCTCACATATACACACTTTTTTTTTCTTCCTGGAATATTTTAAAAGCAAATCTCGGACATCATGTCACTTCACCCACATGGTTTTCAGTATTCATTCTAACCAATAAGGACTTACTGGTATGTAACCGTCTAGCCTTAGTGCATCTAACGACGTAGCAAGTCCTCCAAGTTGGTTTGTAGTCTAGGTCTGACCAAGTCCGGGCACTGCACGTGAGCCACCCATGTTTTAAACAGGTCCTCGGGGGACGCTGGTGCAGGTGTGTGTGGGAGGTGAGGACCCCTGGTGTAGAGCATGCTAGGAGAGGGCGTGTGTGGCAGGACGCAGCTCAGCACACAGCATGTGTGATCTGAGAAGGCGAGTGTGGCCAGCAGGGGCCGGGAGGAGGGTCGTGGCTGAGTGGAGGCTTGCGGGGTCGACGGGGGTGGTGGCAGGTGGGATCAGGTCTGGACTTCATCCCAGGCCAGGAGAGCCACGGAGGGGTCTAAGCAGGGAGAGGGGTGTTCTTTGCTGAATGCCGACCAGAGTCCTGCAACCAAACCAAGCAGACCGATGGGAGGCGGCCATCCCTGGGCTGCCGTGGAAAGCCAATGAAAAGCAGCTGGCATTTCTGCTAATTAACATTTACAGGTAAATTTTCACTTAAAGAGCCACAGACTGTCCCTGTCTCACCACGAGCCCCTTCTGCATTCCCACACACCCAGTGGGGCAGGAGGTGGACGGATGAAGAGCTCTCAACAGCAGCTGCTCCCTGGGGGTGTGGCCGGGGCCCCGGAAACCCAGCGTTCTCTCCCAGCACATCCCTCTGTCAGGGCTTATCTGTCTCAGCATTTCCACTGAGTTACTAACCTATCGGGCACGTCATCTGAGGAGGGAGCTGGGTCCCGCTCTCCTGGCCAGAGGGCTACCGCACTGCCCCATGATCTCGGTGTCACGGAGAGCCAGGCAGGACCCCTGGGTCCCTTGCTCTTGGTTCTAGCTGCCCACTGCTGCCCAGGCAAAAAGAGGGCACTTGTGGGGGCATGGGATGAGCGACTTGGGGATCACAGGGCATGGCTGGAGCACGCTGCCCCCTCAGAGCCCTCAAGTCCCAGCCCCTCTGTCCTTGCTGCCATTGCCCCTGACCCTGCCTCCACCACATACCCCTTCCTACTCTTCCTAAACATCAGGCACCACGGCGGGGGGGGGGGGGGGGGGAGGGCGTCGGTTCCTGCCAGCATGCTTTCCTCTAGTCCCGTGGGTTTGAGATTACCACCTAAATGCAGGATTTTGGCGAGTGCATTTCCATGGTGCCGAGATGTACAAACCAGAGGTCCGGTGACCGGGAGCCAGCCAGGCTGCACCTCCAAGCTCGGGCAGCTTGAGCCTGGCCAGCTGCTTTGATTGCTCAGGAGGACGCGGAGGCACAGAGGCCAATGCCATAATGGAGGCCCCCAGCAGGAGGGCGCTGTCACAGTCTGTGGCTCCTGCTTCTGGGCCTCTCCTTCCCTCACTCGGTTTCCAGAAGCTTCCAAAGTCTCAGAGCAGAGGAGATGGGACCCAGTGCAGATTCTCAGTTCTGCCTCATCTGCACTTGCTGGGACCATACCTTCTAGGTAAGAAAAATGGCATTTCATTTCCCTCGCGGCCCTTCCTGCTAAGTTTGCTTGGGGTAATAGTCTAGTGAGAACCCCCCGTGGCGCCCCCCCCCAATAGCCTAATTCTTCACTCCCCAGTCTCTGTGTGCTCACAGCATTAAGCAGGGCTCCCCTCCGAGAGGAAGCTGCGAAACTTTAACCACCCCAACTCTCACCTCCTCTTTGGGGCCAATCCGGAAAACTGTCCTTTAGAAATAATCATGATAATGATAATAATAATAATAATAATAATAATAATGGTAATAATACCTCGCATGTACATAACCGGCACTTATCCCATTGCAAGTATTCTTCTAAGCATTTTGGCATAGGTTTCAATTTCTCTTTTCTATCAGGAGAACAGAACAAAAACTCCCAGACGTCACTGCCAAACGCTGCTTCCAGCTCTGGGGGCAGGCACAATGGCAGGGGGCAAATTGCCATGGAGATAATAGTTCTGACAGACACACGTGCATAATAGGAGGGACCCATAACAAAAGGCCTCATGCCACTGGTCTCTGAGGGAGGGCAGTTGCTATAGTTTTGGCAGCACAAGCGTGCCCTGAGCTGGCACAGAAGTTCTAGATAATCCTGGGGCCCCTCAGTGTTATCATCTCACAACTTTCTTTAAAAAGATGGAGATTTCCAAACCCTGCCCTCAACAGGGATGCAACCATAAAGGACCATGAAATCCTGGGAGTCCTGGCTTACATCAGCACGCATACTCAGAGAGACTAACATCTGATGAGCACCTACTATGTGCTGGCTTCAACGTCAAAAACAATAATGAAGGTACCACGGGTTCCAATCTTACGTATAAGGACACCGCAGTTAAATACCAGGCAACTTGCCCAGGGGCACAGAGCAAAGAGGAGTGAAGATTGAACGTGTCGATCTGACTTCAAGACCCTTGTCCTGCTGCTGGGAGACCACAACACGTGCTCAGAGGAGCCTGGTTCATCACAGCCATGTGCCCCTCGCTCCCTCCCATACCAGCCAGTGAGAAAGAAGGACCAACGTAGGTGTCTGAGCACAAAGCTGATGTCTAGACTTTTCAACCTTGGGAAGAAGATGGTATCTTCCTGGTTAAACACTCTCAATGATTCTGGAGTGAACTAGTACATTATTTCAACACATTTCACGTACCAGAGTCCCGCTAAAGCTTTAGCATTAATAAGGTGTGGGGGCCACAAAAGAAGCTGAAGAGCCAGTCTCTTCTGAGAGTTTAACTCATGCCCCACGTCCCGCAGCATAAACTCACGCATGGAAGTTGGTTTCTGAGTAAGCTCTAGGTTGAGACATTGAGTGTTAGAAAGCAAAACTTTAAACCTAACCAAATACAAGGGGCCAGTGAGGACTCGGCTGGGATGCTAGAAACAGCAAGCCTGGAACCCTAATTATCAGCAAGTCCTAATTTCTGCCCATACCCCTCAGAGTTGGCAGGAACAGGGTTAGCGGTATTCTCTCATAAAGAAAATAACACATCCCCCTCCCTCCTTCCCTCTATATTTGAACGTTCAAGAAATGAAAGGATGAAAAATAATATCTTAACACATCAGACCATACTATGATGCTTAAACATACGAAGGCATGAACACTGCCAGACCACATGAAAACTAACGGCAGGTTTGGTGCCACCCTTCGTTGCCTTGGCGTTGCCCATTGTCCCGGCAATAAAGGAGCATCATGGGTAATTTATTGGGAGTGATTCTCAAATGAACCGCATTTGCTGAGAGGGGCACATTTAGCATTTGGTGATTCATACATGGGAAACATTATTGTTCTGGAAAGAAGCTTAGAATAAGTGAGATTTAGAGCCCAGGGGATAAAAAAAAAAAAAAACACCCCAAGAGTTTAAGTTTAATTTAAAAAAATGCAGGCATTCATTATGGTCTGTGCCTGGTTATGGGCACAAAGGCAAGTGCGTAAAAAAAGCTGTCTAGACCCAAGCCCTTAATGTGGTTATTGCTACAGCGAGGAGTGGGACTGGAAAAGAGGGTTAAAGCAAATTGCCCACATTTTTTCTCAATTAAAAAAAAAAAACAGAGGGGAAAAATATATGACCAAGAAACGTATACTTAACACCTCTTGATATTTCTATATTTTAAACAATTTTTATAAGCAAGTTGAAATGAAAGGGAGTGGTTGCACTTTCAGAGTCCCTTTTACTGTCCCTGGGAGCAAGGGAGGACTTTTTTATACTTTCCCACCAAGTATTTCAAGCCTCTAGGCTCCCAAGTGGCTGGTGCCAGCCGCCTGCTCTGCCAGCCCTAGGTCCCTGCAGAACCACAGCTGTGAGTGAGCTGGGGCCATGGCCTCGCCTAGGACCTCAGGCTGAAAGGCAGCCCGTGGAGCAGAACTGCCCGCGGTCCTCCCTCCTTATCTGTGCTGCTGGTCGGTTGGTGCAAATTTCCCTACCGCCTCCCAGGCAGAGGGCCTTTCTTTCTGATTTCCCTGGTACCTGCATGAGTGCAGGTGCAGCCTTCTTCTTTGGAAAGTTCTTGTTTCCATTACACAGGCAGTAGCAGAGATTTCTTGAATAGTCTGTTAATCAGAAGTGATTCAATGGTATTGAGGCGTGGCCGTGCGTGTGCAAGGACCTGGCCAGGGAGGGAGGAGCACGAGCCGCGTGCAGCACCATCCCCCATGACCTCCGGGTGCCGAGAGGATGGGTGCCTTTTACTTCCTTCTTTCTGACGCTTGCTCATGTCCAGTTTGCTCCAGTCCCTTCAATGGTGGTATCATATGTATAATAAACGAATCTGTTGATTCTGCCTTTAAGGCAATATACGTAGAATGAGGACATTTTGGAAAATATAGGCTGGTAGAAGCAACTACCTATAATCTTTCCTTTCAAAATAACCACTGTAAACAATCTTCTATTCATAAGTGTTTTGTGTATGTACATTTATACACATACACATATGCATGTAAGTAAGTATATAAATAAATACACATATTTAGAGAGCGAGAAGGGGAGAAGCTTTAGCTTTGTTCTCTTGTCATTTAATGCACAGGGTGGAAGGAGACTCTTCAATGTACACCACTAGAATTATTTGGATTTTGAGCCATTTGAATGTATTGCCTATTTTAAAATAGATTAAAATAAAATAGAATTCCACATTGCATTAAGCATTTCCCATGCTCTTCTTTTTACACGGTTGTGCTGTATTCTTTGCAAATATTCTAGAAGGGACAGTGGCCAGGTCAGTCCCCTTGGTTCTCCTGAACTTCCCACAGCCTTGCCCCATTTTTCCTCCTAATCTGCCCGAGTGGCACTTGGCCCATGGCTTGGTCTGTGGGGGGCTGAGGGCAGGTTTCGGCAGAGCTGATGTCACTCGATGGGTACGCGTTCTGGTGTTAAGAAGGATGAGTGGAGCAGGAGGACGGCGAAGAGCCTAAATGAACAGTGTCTCTAATTCCCACACCTCCCACCACGTACTGCTAAACGGAGCCTGGCCAGAGTGCTTGGACTCATTCCTTCTACTCATTCCCTGAGACCTTTTCCTCCTATGACAAGGGATTTGGGGACACCTATAGTTAGGGTAGCAAACTGTGCAAAGAAACACAGTAAAATACCAGCAATAATAATAATAATAAAAAAAGGACATTCCGAAGACCAGCAAACAGCCTGGAATGATAGACTAAAGCAGACCAGGTAATAAAGTTGGCTGCCACACATTGAGAATGAGAAAGGAATTTCAAACCTCTATTTCAAATGAAAATACTCCCCATGTTCGAGCTGCGGAGGAACTGCAGACACCTCTTACAGAGCACACCCCCACAGCCCTGTGAAGAGGCTCCCCAGCGATGCTCACTGTCCCAAGCCTGGATTTGTGGCCTCCCTGACAGGTAAGGAGGTGACGTGGCAATCACATCAGGGTGCCCGCACAGTCTTTTCGCTTTTTCTCCCAATACGCTCACGGGTTTCTCTAGCGAACCCCGATACACACAGACACCCGTCCTCCAGCCATATGTCCATGACGTCCATGTGAGTGTGAGGAACCAGCATCTCAGCCGGCAGAGGCTACGCCCTGAGCTGCTCGCACACAGAGGACCAATATTTAGGCCACAGTTTTACTTTGCTGCAGATGTTGCACTTTCTTTAAACACACACACACACACACACACACACAAAAAAAAACAACAAAACAAAACACACAAAAAAAACACAAAACAAAAACAAAACACTGAGCCAAAGTTTTAAAATGCTGAAATTTCTATAAACATCTGGATTTTTGGCTCTTCTCAATAACTTCAAACATCCATCCGTCGGACCCTGTCTCCCAGGACACGAGGCTGGTGGCCGCTGCCCTGTGTGGATGGCGCAGGCAGTTTTGGTTGGAGTTCAGCCTCACCCACAGAAGTCCCTGTTGCCTCCTAACGTTAGGTCCTTGTGTCCGCTGCCATTTGTCATGAAACTTGCATGGTTGTTCTTTTGATCAGAGAGAAATGAATTTATTATGCCTCCCACTTCACTCAGTGACTTTACTTAAAGGCATTTGAGTTGTCATCTCCGGCCTGGAGTTCTGAGACTGTGGCCTAAAGAGGTATTTGGGTATTACCAAGAGTAAGACACACAGAGAACAAAACAGGCCTCCTGCTTTTTTCTCCACGGAGGCGGTGCCCTAACAGCCCCTTCTTGCACCCACACCGGGTTTCTTGTCTGGGTGGGAGAGTGTTCGAGGGGACCAAACTCCTGGTCCTCGGAGCCAAGACGCTGGCCCTGACTACCTAGACTTGGCTCTGCAAAGAAGCCGGCCTTCCCTGTTGCACGATCGGCTTTAAACCCATTAACCTAATTTGTTACAAATGTGCAGCACTTCCCTCCTTGTTAAATGGGGACAGATCAGTACATGATTTCAAAGCCGAGAGAAGCACATAATCAAATGATTTTGTGCAGAACCAAACCATCTGGGCTGAAAGCAAGCTTCTTAAAATAATTGCCTCCCCCCATCCCCCCTTGGTGGCTACGTTAGAGTACTCGCTCTCTGGCTGAGTCAGTCGCACTATGTAGATGCAGTCTGTTTATTTACATGGTAATGACACTGAAGGCTCAATGTATAACTAACTCTCTGCTGTCACAGAGCAATCAATGCCAAGACCAAAATATCTAAATGAGCAGAATTTCCATTACATTAGCTTGCTGCTGTTGTTTAAAGAAATATTTCTACCCATAAACACACACATACACACACATGTTTATGCAATGACCTACGTGCATCGGTATGTTTACACACATACACACACATTTGGCCACGCGGCAGTGATGGGTTAAACCCGTGGTCGGAAAACTGGGGCTTGCGAGCTACATGCGGCTCTTTGGCCCCTTGAGTGTGGCTCTTCCTAAGCCTTAGGAGTACCCTAATTAAGTTAATAACAATGTACCTACCTATATAGTTTTAGTTTAAAAGATTTGGCTCTCAAAAGAAATTTCAATCGTTGTACTGTTGATATTTGGCTCTGTTGACTAATGAGTTTGCCGACCACTGATCTAGACGAGTCTCAACTGGGCTGACTGGGCACTTCAAGTCTCTGCCACGTATCTGTCCCATGCCAGTAGGCTACCTCAGGAATGTCCTCATGGAGATGACAGAAACACAAGAAAGAGCAAGGCCTCTCGAGTTGTAGACTTAGAAGCACCACACTTGCACTTCTGCTTCATTCTATTACCCAAAGCCAGGCACATGGTCAAGTCCAGAGACAGAGGCAGAGGACACTTCAAAGCTAAATGCCCAAGGGGGTGGATGCAGAGAGGGTAAAAGATCATTCGGTAACCCATCAGCAAGACCTATCAATTCTACCTTAGAAATACTTTCCACACCTGTCCAATCCTCCTTCTATGTTATTGCTCCCACCACTTCAGTTCGCCATAATCTCTCTTACCTATCACCAGCTGACTGCTCTGCCCAAATCTTTCTTGTCCATTCGTTCTCAGACCATTCTCAATGCAGCAACGAGAATAAACTTAAAAAGAAAACCTGCTCTGACCACTCATTTAATTAAGTCTGCCAAATGGTTTCCTATTGTTCTCAGGATAAAGGTGAAAATCCCGAGAAAGGCCTGAATTGTTTTCAATTTTCAATTGAGGGGTTATTTTAAAGCAAATAGGTGAACCTGGTGAAAGGGAGAAAGAGTGAAGAGGGAGTGGGGGAAAGAGAGGCTTTGTAATGACTTCCATGTGAGGACAGCCTGGGAGCCCTTTCTCCAACCTCATCTCTTTCCATCCTTTCTTTCACTCTATGTTTGGAACACATCATAATTCCCCAACTTGTACAGTATTTCAAGCCTGTGGGGTCTTACTTGGACTGCTCTGTGTTGAAGGAGAGTTCTTCATCCCTCCTTTTGGTACGGCTTTAAGACCCTCTACCTTATGCCCTAAAAAAGAGAGGGAAGAAGAGCGCAGATTGGTTGGGCTCAGCGGATAAAGCACTGGCCTGTGGATTGAAGGGCCGGAGGTTCATTTCTAGCCAAGGATGAGAGAGAGAGAGAAGCCCATGGCCAAGGTAAACATTCAAATTATAGACTGGCTGCTGCTGAAGCCACGCTGGGTCTAGTGGTCTTTTCCGGTGAGCTCCTTACCGCTACCTGCACCTCTGCTGCACCTGTGGGGCTGGAAGACCGGATGAAGTGAGTTTCCCCTGACCTGGCTGCTGTATTTGAACCTCAAACTTGTTCAGAAATTCAATGTTAAAAAAATGAATTGTCTGTGATTTAAAAAATGACCAGATGGGTAGAAAATAAAAAGTAAAACCAATCTTTTTCTCCCTCCCTCTGACTTGTACTCTCTTCCTCTAAAGATCTTAACATTGTCTTGTGTATCTTTCTTGAAAATGGAATATATCCACTGGCATATAAACATATTATTTAAAATAGCCCCAAGTAAGAAAATAAGATACACAGTGCTCTACATTTCTCTTTTCTAACAGAACTATAAATGTAGCTGTACCCACACATGCAGCGCTCTCTCTCTCTCTCTCTCTCTCTCTCTCTCTCTCTCTCATAAATGGCCACATACTACCCCTTGTTCTTACAGGTATACCAAAAATTAATTATTAACTGGTCCCCTACTGCAGGGTGCTCCCAGTTTTCTGTAAGGACAGTGAACTTCAAGGCATATATATTTTGGAATATTTTGGGAAGAGATCTGTTATAAGAATTCCTAGCAGAGCAATTGTTGGGTCTAAAAGGGTATATGCACTTAAAATGCTATATTTCCCAAGGGGTCTCCAAAAGGGCCCTCATTCTATTTAGCTTGAATAGTTCACACTGACTCCGTAGGTCATGGTCCTAAAGGAGGCTCTGAACTCCAGCTAATGCCGTGGGCAGCATCAGGATCTGCCCAGGGCTGGGGGAAAATTGACTCTTGGTCTGAGAGGACCCGGCGGCGGCGGCAGCATTAAGCTGTCACTGCATGTAGAAAACTCAAAGTATACACAGAACGGCACCTTCCCCTAGCGACATGACTCCTGCGGCTCCGCGGACTCTGGGCACAGCCTCCCGGGGCCTGAGGATGAGCACAGTGGTCCTCCTGGGAGGGAGGGAACCTGGCTTCTGGTCCCAACTCTGCCCCTCACTTTGGTGTTCCGTCCTCTGTCCTTTAACTTCCCTGTTATGACAGGTGGACTCGGGGCCACAAACTCAAATATTCACAGGAGGAGACGGAGGACCCAACACGGGGCTGGTGGAGAAGCCTGAGCCCTGTCTGAGGACCGAGCCAGGCTCCACAGAGGCCTGAGCGGCGGACAGAGGGCCCACTGCCGCCGGCCTCCCAGTTTCCCGTGGGAACCCGGAAATGCGGATTTCCTACAACATTTCTAGATTTCATCTTTTAGAATCTAGATTTTTTAAATGCTAGAAACGAATTAAAAATTTAAGAAGTTCTATTTGATATTTAATATACAAAAACCCACGACTTCACAATAACGCTCAAAAAGAAAAAGTTTAAGAATTTCATTTGTCACTGCTGTGCAACACTTGATTCTGAAAACTGGTAGCTAAAGAGAAAGAAGCAAACATTGATCTGGTCTTTCCTGTCGGAACTGTACTTCAAGGTGACCAAATGGCCCATATGAATCCTAATAGATGTAAATAGAATGGTAGGGGAAAAAATCATTTAGTAGCCTCCCATTAAATAATTGATTCAGGCAACAGTGATCAATGGATGCTAAAACCTTTCAGTTAAAGCTGGATTCCCAGGGTGCAAATAGACACAGAGAATTGCTGGTAGGGAGGTTGGGAAAGCGACTTTATAATGGAGGGGTCAAGTTCAGCCCCCTGAAGCCATGGATCCATCTTAGCAGGAGGGCCGTGACACAGTGTTAGCATCCTGAGGTGGTACTCTGAAATACACAGCGCCACGTATGGACTAGTCCCATGAAAAAAGTTAAACCTGACTCTAAACCAGCCCAATTAACTAGTTGCTAAAAGTATGGGGGACCGAGGAACGAGTTAGACTATAGCATGGAGAAGCCAACAGAAACATCCAGAAGGTGGGGCATGCTTCAGGGTCAGGTTGCCTCAAGTCAACTGCATGAAAAAAAAAAAAAAAAAAAAGGAAAAGAGGGAAAAAAATATGGTTTTGAAAAGGATAGTTTCCAGGGGTGGGCAAACTTTTTGACTCGAGGGCCACAATGGGTTCTTAAACTGGACTGGAGGGCCGAAACAAAAGCATGGATGGAGTGTTTGTGTGAACTAATATAAATTCAAAGTAAACATCATTACATAAAAGGGTACAGTCTTTTTTTTCAATAGTTTTATTCATTTCAAACGGGCCGGATCCGGCCTGCGGGCCGTAGTTTGCCCACAGCTGGTTTAGACCATCACTACCCAACCGGGATATAATATGAGCCACGGACATGAGTCACATATGTAATTTAAAATTTTCTAGGCGCCACATTAATAAAAGTAAAAGGAAACACATGAAACATATTTACTAATATATTTTATTACACCTAACACATCCAGAATATTCCACATGTAATCAATGTAAAGTTGTTAGTGAGCGATTTCACACCCTTTTTGGGCACCGTCTTGGCAATCTGGTGTGTATTTTGCATTTACGGTGCATCTTAATTTGGACTGGTCATGTTATAAGTGCTCCCAAGCCACACGAGTCCAGAGGCTACTGCAGTAATAGCACAATTCCAGACCGAAAGACGCATAGCCACTGAATGCTGTGTTTGAATTGTAGTCTGAACAGAACTGTCCAAAAATATCTTAGGATAATGAGAGGACTGGATATTGGAAACAGTAAGGATTTATTACTCATTTTGTTAGGTGTGCTAATGGCGTGGCTTGTAAGAACATATTTTTACTTTTTAGTGAGGGTCACTAAAATGTTTAGGTGCAAAGTGCCACAACGTCCATCATTTTAAAATCCTGTGGCAGAATTACAACCACCATCCCACAAATAGCCAAAGATCCTTAACTTAAATCTAGGTGATGGCTACGTGAGGGGTCTTAAGTATGGTGATCTGTGAGGTCTCTTCCAGAGGAACATTTGAGGATGCAGGTGCATGTCTGCCTTTGAATTCCATCGCTCTGGGAAAGGGGAGAATAATCAGTAAGCAGAGAACTCTCACTAACGGGGCTTTTTGCTTTTCCCTGGAAAAAGGGCGTTTGATCCTACAGTCCGGAGGTTGTCTGCCGAGGCCTGATACACACACACACACACACACACACACACACACACACACACACGGCTGCCGCTGAGGCAGCAGGACCCCGTGAAGTCAGGACCTGGCTGAGTTCAGAGCCAGAGGGTGGGGGCCCCTCTGGGCGCCGAGTGCATCACTTACCGGACTCCAGGCAGGACGCGTCCAGCACTGTCCTTCATTAGCACTAATGGAATTTCAAGGTCAATGACCCGTCATAAACATCAGCCCTAAATTAAGTGTATCCAAGGCTCCTTGCCCAGAGGTTTTTCTTTTTTTTTTCCTTTCCTTTTTAAAAGCCAAGTTGCTTGGGAGATAGGGGAGTGTCAACAATACAGTTAACCTTTCAGATGAAAACATTATCTATTGATTTAGATCATAACTTACTTCCACTTAAATCATCAAAACGGATCGCCAATTTTAGAAATAATGCATTTCTCAGTCTTAAAGGTTTTTTTTTTCTTCTTCCCCATCTCACTTTCTCCAGGTAACTTTCTCTCAGCTCTGTAGAGCGGGAATCCTCATCCAGGAGATAGACTGGGTCCAGACTGCCGACAGCACCAGAATGCCACCCACCCCCGCGGAGCCTCGAATTACGGATAGCAGCTTCTCTGCCCGGCATCGCCCCTCCCTCACCCCCATCCTTCCCAACAGCCGGGAACAGCCTGCGATCCTTGTCACACAACATGACGAACAGGCTCACCTTCAGAGACACGAAGGGGACGGCAATCAATGAAAGGTTCGCTAACAGGAGCTTTCCTAGCCCTTCAGTGGGATCAGGAGTAACTGGGACCAGACGGCCACCAGCATCATCATGAGGGCCTGAGAGACACTGAAAGAATCTGAAATCAACACCCTCTCTAAGGTCACGTGTGTGGTGAGCTCAGATCCCAGGGCCAGAGGCAACAGCCATTCCTAGCTAAACCGAGACGGGCAAGGTGGATTTGTGGCTGCTCCAAACCGCTCCTGCCCAGCTGGGTCTGGGGCCTGTGCTTGGCTGGATACATCAGCTGGGTTCCTTGCCTGCTTCCCGCTCTGTGTGGTGCTGCAGGCAAAGGAAGAACTGCTTCCCTGACATAAATGACAGTCGCAGGCCCATCTTTGTTTTTTACTGCAACTCCATGCTGAAGCATTCCAACCAGCACTCCAAACAGGGCACATCTTGCTGCAGACAGGAATGACAAATCTTTTTTTTTTTTTTTACAAGATTCTGTCTGTATTGATGAAAGATGGCCATGGCCCTTCCACCACGGCCCGTGGCTCCCTGCCAGCCTTCTCTGAGTCCTGGGGTCTGTTGTAATGTCTCCTGTTTCCCATCAACAAACAAAAACCCGGTATTGGTCTTTTGTCCATCTCATCTGCAGAAGCACTCCCTCCAGTGTGGAAGGGTTTGGCATGTTCAAATCTAATTTTGCTTTGGAGAAGCCAAGGAGTCCTCTGAGGTACTATTGTGCGATTCCCTCCCCGCTGGCGGGAAGGGTTAGCTTTGTCAAGCTAATACAATCTCCTCCTCCAAGACAGACCAGCTCTGACTTGAAACCATCTATGAATAAATAGCGCAGCTTTCCCCCAAGTCTTTCCATTCATCTCAGCTGAGGAAGGAGGGAATACGGATTATCATTTTGATTACAAATATATTTCTATCTAGAGGGAGATCTCCAAAGGGCTAAAGACACATCTGTAAATTTAAACAGTCTCCAGTTAGCCCTGAAGAGTTAAGGCCTCTTTTTTTTTTTTTTTTAAACATTCTGGAGCTTCAAAGATGTTATATTAGACAGATGTCACGTTGATATAATAAACAGCAATGCCAAATCTAATGAATTAGGGGGAAAGGGAACCACATGCTGAGATTTTTCAGATGAAATCAGGTAATGCCAGGGAAGAAAAATGAAGCCGCATTCAAAAACGGCTCAAGAGTCCAAAATTCAAGGTGTGGAGAGAGAGACTTGACGATGCACTGCGTTCGGCTTATATTCCTGTGCATTTCTGCCTGATGTCCTGATCTGGGTGAAAAAGAAAGAAAACGGAATTTAAAGGGTCCCCGGAGCTAGTCCTACTTTGGGAAAGGAAGTTGGTATATCAGTTGTCACTGAGGCCCCAGCCGCGTCCAGGGCTACACTGAGGTGAGGGATGTTGAAGATGTTTTATAGGAGGTGTGTGAACCCGATTTGTGTTTCCAACAACTTCCTGGCACTTGCATTAATTACGGTCAGGTGGGAGGACTCAGCGCTCAGCGGCTGGGTCTGGGACAGCTGTGGCAGTGCACATCGGGCCTGGAGGAGACGGCTCTTCCAGCGGTTCTCAACCTGTGGGTCGCGACCCCTTTGGCGGTCGAATGATCCTTTCACAGGGGTCGCCTAAGACCATCCTGCATATCAGATATTTACATAACAATTCATAACGGTAGCAACATTACGGTTATGAAGTAGCAACGAAAATAATTTTATGGTTGGGTCACAACATGAGGAACTGTATTTAAAGGGCCAGAAGGTTGAGAACCACTGTCTTAGAGGAAAAGATGCCGTGACCTCAGTGATGCATTCAAGGTCACACATGGGTGGCAAAGCTGTTCTTCCTTCTGGCTCAAAGAACTCTCGCTTTAATTCATGCTTGTCTCATTTTTTCTTAAAAATGTTCCGATGACACATCCATGTCCTCCTCAAAATGAGCAGCAAGATGCCCTCCCCCTCCCAACTCCCCGCTCCAGGAGCACTTTGCAATCCCTATGCAAATAGAGTGTGTTCATACCCTTTGCCCCAGCCATTCCACTTCCAGACACTCATCCGATGAACAGACTCAGAGTAATGTGCAAAGGTCTATGCAAAAGGATGTTTGCTGCCCCACTGTCTCAGCATCTAGGAACAATTTCTGCCTCTATCCATGATTACCTGGTTAATGTGAAAGGAAACTCTAGTGCATTAGATAACAGAATACCATGCCGTTTATTTAAAGAGAGGGGTGTTCTGACATGGAAACAGCTATGGCATACTGTGAAGTGAAACAGCAAACCTCAGAACTCCATTCTTTACTCACAGACGCTTTCTGGAAAGGCACTCAAGCTTTTAATAATGGCCAATTCTGTAGAGAGGAATATAGGAGGGGACAGGACTTTTATGTGTAAGTTTAGGTAATATGTGCTTTTTAAAAAACAAAAAATATTATTATTTTTATAATGAAAAACTTTAGAAAAGTCCCCTACTTGAATAAAGATAAACTGAATCACCCATTGGGCTCTCCTTTTCCGAATTAAACACCCCCAAAGTGCTTTCATTTTCAGTAATAATAATTTAATAATAATAATAATAATGGATTCTACATATTAATTATTTAAAATCACTTCCTCATTGATAAAAAGTGAGAACATGTAAGTGAAGAACCTTTTCCATGCCACGGTTTGATGACTTACCCTCTATAACAGCAGCTCTCAACCTGTGGGTCTCGACCCCTTTGGGGGTCGAACGTCGCTTTCACAGGGGTCGCCTAAATTCATCCTGCATATCAGATATTTACATTACGATTCATAACAGTAGCAAAATCACAGTTATGAAGTAGCAATAAAAATAATTTTATGGTTGGGTGTCACCACAACATGAGGGACTGTATTAAAGGGTCGCGGCATTAAGAAGGTTGAGAACCACTGCTGTATAATATTCTTTCCTCTATTCAGAGACTTTGCTTTGAGAAGAGGCCATGCCCATAATCCGCGCACACTAAGCAATTTTAAGGGTTAAAATCACGTGGGGGGTTTGGGCTTTTACTACATGGAAGTGACTGTCATTTCTTATTTTAGCAGGAAACTCTGGCATCTCGAGTTCCCCAAACAGCGAACTCTGTAACAGTGACCTTGATTCTGGGAGATAAAGGACGTTTGGAAAGCTGGTCCTATTTGGGCAGAATTCTCGAGGACAGTCAAGGGCTACAAAGAGAGGAAGCTAGCCCTGCCTTCAAGGACGGTTCGCTATTTATTTGATGAGTTTGGCTTGTGTTTTGGGAGTCGGTGGTCTCAGCAAGCTGGCCCTATCTGGGGGGACCCTGCGTCTATGAACCTCACCGGAGAGGGGTTCCCAACTTACTCTCCCCAGGACGCCTCACATGATGGAAGCACAACAGCCTCACACCCCCAGGCCAGCCTTGCCCAGAGCAAGAGCAACCCCCTCACTGCGGGAGGAGAAGCTCAGAATGATATTCACTGTGAGACGGCCATGCTGAGGGGGGCCATGCTGAGGGGTGAGGGGTGGGGGGGAAGGCACAGGCACCCGCCCCCGTGGGACTGAGTCTCACCAGCTCCCTTCCTCAGTGTGCATCACCTTCCGGGCCTTGTGAGGCCTGTGTACCAATTCCCAAAGTGCTGCCTGCTCTCTCCTCGTTCAGGCTGCCTTCTCTGGGTGGGGGCGAAGTCTCTCCTCTTTAAATCCTGTTCTCAGTCAATTTCTCTGTCTGTCTGTCTGTCTTTCTGGCTTATTCAAACTGAGTCTCTCACCCTAACTTTTTAAGAAAGAGGAATTGCAACCATCATCCACCGTGTCCCACGCTGCACCCCCTGAGGGACCAGATGTGAGGCCCCCTTGTGTAGTCACCTAGAGCCTATGGAACTGGTTCTGCAATCCGGCTGTCAGGGCACAGGGCACGGCTCTGGTGGGCAGGAGCTTAGCATAGCGACCGAACGCAGCAGCTCTGGAGGCAGGCTGCTAGAGGGAAGTCCCAGGTCTCTGATTTAACATCCTCATTTTTTCTCTCTCAAAACCTGTGTATTTCGACATCACCTGTCACCAACATATGGAAGGAAAAATGATAGAGAACCTGTATCTACGGGGATATTTCTGTGCACGGGATTGGGCACAGAAACCAGCTTTCCTTTCCCTGGCTCCTCTCTTCCCGACCTTCTTGAAAACTCTCATGATCCTACACTCTTCATGTTGCCAAACTTCCCTCGGGCTCCCACTCCGAGGCGCGCGGGGCTAATCCATTCCCCTCACGTGCAAGACGAGCAGGGCAATTTTATGTGGTAAAGATATATAGGACAAGCCAACCTCAAGTTCACATCCGGTAAAGCATTTCTCTGTTGGCAACATTTTCACAAGCCTCGCACAGCTATAAGCTTAATTAAAATAAAGGGGTGCTATGCATCATTGCACCGCGTCCTTGCTGATGCGGGGGCAGGAAGGGGACAGTGAGTGCGCCGGTTCTCCTTTACTAAAAGAATTATTTCAGCACATCTCAAATAAAGGCCGCCATTAGCAAAATTAAAAGTGAGGGGAAGCTGGTTTTGGGAAATGCGCACACACGAGTGCGCCCCTCCTGCCCGCCTCCTGCTCGCCTCCTGCCCGTGGCGGCGTCTCCTCCTGTGCCAGCTCCAAGCTGCCCAGGCACCTCGCCCAGGCAGCGTTCTTGGTTTTCAAGTCCCCAAGCTGATTAGCATAATGATGGAGTGACAAGCGGAGGGAGAACGGTGTATAGGTTCTGCTGGTATAGCCTCGAATGAAATAAGAATAAAGGTCAACCTTTACTGAGCACACAGTATGTGCCAGACATTGTTTTAAGCACTTTATTCATTCGTGCTTTTTAATTATTTCAACCGCTCTTCGGGGGTGTGGGGGAAGGGAAGCAGTACTTACTGAGCACATTGCCACATCCTAAATGCATTCTGTGAGGTTTCTCTTTTAATATTTACGTCAACCCTGCAAGGTTAATGAAATGAACCCATTTTATAGATGAGCAAACAGAGGCTGTGAGAAGTTAACTGGCCCCATGCTGCAGTGTTAGTGAGTCAAGGAGCAAGGCTTCATTCGCCCCGAGACCTTTCTTCTTGCAAACAAAATGAATCCTGTATGAAACACAAGAAGTGGCCGGCGGGAGCTGCTGTGAGTAAAAAGTCTGTAGAGGTGAGAGTGTGCGCCGTGTATCTGAGAAGAGACTGACCATGACCAAAGGGTCCCAAAGGGGAAGAGAGAGGGACCGAGGTCACAGAGACGGGCTGGCTTCAGACGCAGATGTCAGAAGGCCAGGTGACGGGCCATGAGCTTCAGTTTGGAGGCAAAGGGCAACCATCGCAGGTGTTTAGGCAGCGCGCAAGGCAGAGCTTGATGAGGTCTGATCAGGCAGCGAGTATACACTGCTTGCAAAGAAGATGCCTATGCTGGTGAGGGGTCTGGGCCTGAGGCTGGGGCGGGCCGCCAGGAATGAATGAGAAACCGTGGGTGCTGCTCCCTAAGGGAACTCCTGCTGCCCTCCCTCAGGAATGGACTGTTTCTGACAAATCTTTTGAGACTCCTTTGATACCTGAACGTGTTACCAAATCTTGCTATCGGAACCACGAACTGAGTAGACACGAAAAGCAGGGACATTTGCATTTAAGAGGCAGTGAGTAGCTGGGCCGACAGATCATGTACTTAACAGGCTGAGAGAGGGATGCATGGGGTGGGGAGGAAGTCTAGGATGACTCCCACCCGGAGCCCTTGTGCCCAGGAAAGACCGTGAAGGCACAAAGGGCAGGGAGATGCCCGGATTGAGAATGTTCTGAGGAAACGGTTTACTTTAACAAATCTTTAGACGAAAGAATATTCTACAAGCCGTAGGCCTGGGTGTCCATCCTGATGGTTTCCTTTCCTTAATTTTTATATCTCACCAACCACCAAGTCTTATCATTTTTACACCCAAATATCTGTGCTATCCACTTCTCGGGCTCCCTGGCAGGACCCCACCCAGTCACCCCCTCTTCCTGGGATGCTCCAATCCCTTTGGTCCCTTCCTGACTCTCCCCGCTGGAGTCAGAGGGCTCTTTCACACACATAAATACGATTAGGTAACCTCTCCTAGAGATCATTAAAAGGCTGCTGATGAGTCCTTAGACAAGGCCAGGCCTCAGCTAACTGTGGCCTGGAGTCAGTTCCCGGACACAGCCACGCTCATGCACGCGAGGACAGCCCACGGCCGCCTAGGTGCCACACAGGAGCTGAGTAGCTGCGATGGAGCCTGTCTGGCCCTTTAAAGAAAACGTTTGCCAGCCCGTGGACGAGACGGGAGTCCTTCACACGGTCCACAAGACCCTGTGAGATCGGATCCCCACCTGCTTCTTCGGCCTCTCCTCCATCCCTGACCCACTTGCTTTTGGCGCTTCAGTCGTCCTGGCCAACTTTCCTCCGGTCGCTCACAGGGGCCACAGATGTGGGGCTAAGTGGCCGTGCATGGGCATGGCCTGCAGAGCACCCTAACTCCGTGTGTTTCTGGGGGGCAGGCCTTCTGGACTCGAGGCACTGCCAGCCCCTGTCCTCGCCTGGCCTCCCCTTCCTGGGTCCAGTACCTTCCCTGTCTCTCACTCGTTCCTCCTCAAACCCTCCCTTGAGGAATGAGACCCAAATCAACTGCTGCCCCTCCTTTCAACTCAAACCAGGGTAACGGATACAGGGGCATTTGAGTTTTGAGCCTTACTTCTAAGTGAGAAAGCCTTTTCCCTTTTCAAAACCATCTGGAGGTCCATGAGCAGTGGAAGGACTGGGCAGAGTGGAGGGGAAAGGGTAGAGAAACCCCTGCCTCCCAGCCCTGAGGTCCCACCAGCCCTGAGGCACTCCTCCACACGGTGCCTATCGGGCCTGGTTCCAGACTCAGAGCCAGCCAGTCGCTAGGAGCTGGGAACGGTGTGAGGAATATTCTCGTTATTTTGTGTTGACTTCCCAAACCATGTAAATGAGTCTGGGCTCCAGTGTAGGTACCAGGAGCCACTCAACTCTAGGTAGTTTATTTACTTATCTATCTATTTATTTTTTAAATATATTTTTATTGATTTCAGAGAGGAAGGAAGAGGGAGAGAGAGAGAGAAACATCAATGATGAGAGAATCATCAATCGGCTGCCTCTTGCACACCCCACACTGGGGACTGGGCCTGCAACCCAGGCATATGCCCTGCTGGGGAAGTGAACCATGACCTCCTGGTTCATAGGCTGATGTTCAACCACTGAGCCACGCCAGCGGCTCTATGTAGTTTAAGCAGAAAGACTAAAAATGTTGTGAGCATCTATCCATTTGCAGCAACTTGCTGGATGGGCTAGAGGAGCAGGTTTCAGGCTGCACCTCGGGAATAGGAACCCATGGGAATGGTGTACAGAGCGGCCAGGGAGGGAGCTGCCTCTCTGCACAGGCTGGAACCGGGGGTGGGGGTGAGGGGCGAGGGGGGGAGGGGGCGCGGTGTGGGGTGGGGGTGGTGGTGGGAGAGACAAGAAACAGCTGCCAGGACTGCTGGTTCCAGAATCAGACCCTCTTAGCTGCTGTGTGGGGATTTAGAAGTGACAACCAGAGCTGTGAGCTGCGGGCCAGAGCCCCTCCCTGCCTGTAGGAGCCGGGCCAGCAAGACCGATACCTGGCAGGCCGCCCCCTTCACACTTCCTCGGTTCTGGATTCCAGTCTTGGACAAGTGCATCTGGTGGCAGAGGCTGTCACCCCTCCCCCTTCCCCCTCTCCGAAGCCCTGCTCGGGGCACCTGGGGGCTGGTTTCCAGCTCTCCCATCTCTGCAGTAGAGGCAAGTGCACCAGGGAGACGCTGCAGGGAACTCTGAGTGAGGCCATCTGCAGTCGGTCTCATAAAAACACAGGCGCTGCTTCCCTGACTATAGAAGCACCGAGCTTCCAGGGGTGATGTGCTCAGTCCCCAAGTCAAGTCCAGGTTTGCCAGCTCTCAGTGCCACTGCTTTTCCAATACAAGGAACGAGGATGTCATTTGTTCCAGTTGGGCTGTGAGGTGTCCATCTTCTTATGGCACCCCTCCCCCCAGCCTCCCAAACAAAAAAACCCCCACATTTTGGAGCTCAGCTAGCTTCTGGAAAACTGATAAGACTCCAGCCACAGGGTCAGCCTGTGAACCGAGATGGGGAGGATCTGGAACTTCCACCAGCTCTTCCCGAAACACGCCATCCAAAAGTGATTGGGACAGAGTATGCTTCATCCCACCGGGGGTTCCATGGCGACTGTGTCTTGTTCCAGGAGCAGTGACTCAGAATTCAGGATCGTCATAAATCGACAAGCCAAAGAGCGGAAGCCTGAGTCCATCTACCCAGCCGTGGGGGAGGCGGGGATGCGGTCCGGAGAGGGACCCCATTTCTCCAGGACACACACAGTTTCAGGAGGGAGCAGACAGTTATTCCGTTCCTCAAGACCACTGCCTGGGTTCAGCTCTCCTCATCTCTCACTGGGCCTTGCAGAGCCCACTCCCCGAGTGTATTTCTAGCCTCTA
Organism: Myotis nattereri; assembly: GCF_964212035.1. NCBI lineage: Eukaryota > Metazoa > Chordata > Mammalia > Chiroptera > Vespertilionidae > Myotis > Myotis nattereri. The sequence goes on from NC_138080.1 coordinate 102,849,375, forward strand.
ATTCATCTTCCCTGTCGCCACACCTATGTTTCTTCAATCTGGACCCAACTGTGTGAAACGCCCTGTTTAAGAACCTCTGGCTTGCCCTTGCTTAATAAAGTCCACTCAACAACAAAAACCACCCAATTGAAAAATGGGCAAGGGACTTGAATAGACTTTTCTCCAAGAAGATAAAAAAATGGCCAACAGCCACATGAAAAGATGCTCCACAGCACTAGTCATCAGGGAAAGGAAAGTCAGACCCACACTGAGATAGCACGCTACACACGTTAGGATGACCGCTATTAAGAAATCATTTCCTGATAATAAGTGTTGGCGAGGATGTGCAGAAACCGGAACCCTTGGGCACGCTTGCTGGGAAATGGCTTGGTGGCTCCTCACAAAGTTAAAAATGGAACTACCACATGCTCCGGCAATTCCACTTCTGCGTTGGTACCCAAAAGAACTGAAATCAGGGGCCTAGAGAGATACATCCATGTTCATAGCACCATTATTCACAACAGCCAAGCGTGGAAGGAACCCAAGGGTCTATCAGCAGATGAATGGATAAACAGAATGTGTGTACGGACAACGGACAGTTATTCAGCCTAAAAAAGGAAGGCACTTCTGGCACCTACTGCAACATGGGCAGACTTTGAGGAGATTACGGTAAGTGAAACAAGCCAGACACAAAGGACAAATCCTCTATGATTCCACTTATAGGCGGTACCTGGAGCCATCAGATTCACAGAGACAGAGTGTAGAGTGGTGGCTGCCACAGGCCTGGGGTGGTGGGGAAAGAGGGTATGAGTTTCAGTTTGCAAGATGAACAGAGTTCTAGAGATGCTTGCACCACAATGCAAAGATACGTAACACTAATGAACTGCACACTTAACACGGTTGAGATGGTCCATTTAATGTGATGTGTGCCACAATTTATGGAAAAGATATAAAGTCCAAGGTACCTGCTGTGACATCCAATACCTGAGGCCAACGGGCTCTAGCCGACTATTCTCGCTTATCTCCTGCTTCTTCTTGGGATGGCCTCACTGGCCATCCCCAAAACTCACCATACCCTTGCACATCTCTGAGCCTTTGCTCAAACTATTTCCTTGACCCGGAGTGTCTATTTCCCCAGGTGCTCCCTCGCTCCTTCTGTTGACCTCTCGCTGAGTTTAGCATCAAAGTCACTCTTTACTGTGGCCCACGCGGCCCTTTGTGATGCTGCCCATGGACCACTTGCCCTCTTGCTCCCTGGTCAGCAATCACACTGGCCTCCTACTCAGTTCCTAGAACACCCCTCTTCTTTCCTGCCTCAGAACACTCTGTGCCCCCTTTCCCATGGCTAGTGGCTTCCAGCCCTCTCTGTTTCAGCCTCACTCTCCAGGGAGACCTTCCTGCTGCTCCACCACCCTTGCTCTGCAGCCTGCTTCCTTCGTGGCATCTGTCAGAACTTGCATTTGCATCACATATGTCCCGGGCCATTAGGACTCTCCCTGTCATGTCTGCGAGGATGTCAGCTCCGTGACATTGGGGACTGTTCACTGCTGTACTGAGCACCTACGAATACCTGGATGCCTGGAGTATGCTCAGCAACCACTTAGTGCAAAGGTCATTTCCGCCCGTAGCCTGTCTCAGCTATCCAAGCAGAACGGATCCCTCCTTATCGGGTTTGGTTTGCACCTTCTTCAACCGCTAGCACCTCCCCTATCATCTGTGTCACAGGCAGCGTGCACGTGGCTACTTCCCACACCGAAGGAGAGCTTCAAGCCACAGATCATACATACGTCATTACCCGTGATGGTGCTTGGCACATAAGAGATGCTCAGGAAGGTGTGTTCAATGTGGCGTTTTCCAAACTTTTGTCATTTTTTTCACCTTTGAGATTTTTGTCATATTTACTTTCAATTCCCTTTAAAGCAGGGGCTGGGAACCTTTTTTCTGCCAAGGGCCATTTGGCTATTTATGACATCATTCGCAGGCCATACAATATTATCAGCTTAAATATTAGCCTGCTGTATTTGGTCAGACATTTAATTAACTCACCCCTAATGCCTTGGCAAGGCCAGACATTCCCCACCCCTGCTTTAAATTCACTCGCATTAAAACAAGTGTTTAAAGATGAAAAACAGTAATATCAGTGAAGTCAAGAATTTAATGTGCTAGTTGTATTTTCTCTATTGTGCAGTAAATGAATGCATAAATACATCTGTGAAAGTTTCCATGTACCCCTGAAGGTATGTGGACTGTCACTCTTTGGAAAACCTGGTTTAAAGAATGAGCACCTTGATCCTGGCCACTCTGGTGGCCTTCCCGGTTCTCCGGCAAGGACTGGATTTGGGGCCAAGCCCAGAAAAAGGGCATCAGGGGCTGCCGTGTATATCACATCTGCTCCCTCTGCTTAAAAACCCGCCCCATGGGCCCCTTCTTGCCCCCTTGTGTATGTCCGTCCAACTCTTTCTAGAAGGAGGAAAGGCCAAACCTAATTTAAAAATCTCTAGCATTCTACATTCTCCCTTGGAGAATTTCTTAAATTTTTTTTAGACATTTAAACAGCCAGGAGTGAATCTAATGAATATTTTAGGTGCTATCTTACTTAAAATAGACCTTTTAGAGCTGAAGCGTTTTTCCATCTGCTCTCCCATTCTCTCTTCATAATATCTCTGGAAGGAAGTGGACACGACATTGTTTTATGGAGGAGAGAACAACCCAGGCTGAGACCATCTAATACCTCTGCCCAAAGTCCCTGGGCTGGTCAAGGTCACACACCTTTGACTAGCCATTAGGTTATATGTCATTGGCCTGGACCCAATAATAAAGAATAACATATTCATTAAAAATACTGAGTGATAGTAATGAGAGCAGCTAAGACTTGGTGAGGGCTTACTATTGACCAGCACTGCCAGCACTGCTCTAAGGACTTGCTCAATCCTCACAACGACCCTGGTAGTGGGTGCTCTCATTGTGTCCATTTCATAGATGTGGAAACAAAGGCTAATAGAGATGAGGTCACCTGCTTAAGGTTACACCAGCAAGTGCCTCCCAGCCCCACGGAATGTCTTGTAATAATAATCCTATCTAATAAAAGAGTAATATGCAAATGCACCATCACTCTGACACAAAGATGGCGGCGCCCAGTCTTCTCAGCCCGGCTGAAGTCCTACAGTCCCAGGGGCAGCTGCTGAGAGCAGGGCCTGCTTGGCTGTCCCACAGCGACCCAGGAGTGGCCAAGCGGGCCCTGCAGACAGAGAGAACCATGGGGAGCGGGCCTAAGCCGTCAGTAGGACATCCCCTGAGGGCTCCCGGATTGGAGAGGGTGCAGGTCGGGCTGAAGGATCCACCCCCCCCCCCCGCCCATGCACGAATTTCATGCACTGGGCCTCTAGTAAGAATAATAATAAGAATTATTATTATTGTTGCTATTGTTACAATGGCAATTGCTAAAATTTATTGATGGGTTACTGTGTGCCAAACAACTATATTGGACATCTTATGTGCTTTGAATCATTTAATCACCAGGACAATCCTATGACTTGGGGCAATCATGACCTTCACTTTACGGATGAGGAAACTGAGACACATGGTGGTTAACCAACCTATCCAAAGCTATACTGACAACTAACCAGTGGCAGAGGAGGGATTCAAACCCAGGCACACTCCAGAGCCAGCGTCGGCGTGGGTTGGAGAGAGCAGGGAGGAGATCCCGTGTGAGTGGGAATGAGACTGCCCGGGGTTAACGCTTTCTCCCGTGATCAGGAGGGATGGGGTCTCTATGACTGGCAGGACTTATCTGAAGCCTGCATGGGAAGTCTACTTGTACATGATAAAGCCTGGCTCCGGTGGGGAAGAGAAATGCTGGGGAAGACTGTCCAGGGAATAGTTACGCTGACTCTTAGGCCCTAACTGAAAGGAGTTTTTGTGGAAAACGGACAACTGGGCAGTGGCCGGGGCTGGTCTCCACTGCAGGGGGTGAAGGTGCCTCCCCACAGTCGGTCTCTGGCCTTGGTTTATTCAGGGGGCGTCCCTCCTTGGGGGCCACACCCGCATTTGGGCCTGGTGTCTGCACTCAGGGAAGGTGCAGAGGAGACAAAGGCGCCAGGACCTGCCATGCGTCACTCTCCTGAGACAGAAATCAGGTCCCTAAGCAGGTGGAGAAAGCAGTCCACCGGCATCGCCAGGGAGACGAGAAAATACCGACTCCTGGGCATTCCCCTGACGAAACAGCACTAGCGGGGGTGAGGACTGGGAATGTAAGCACTACGCCCCCTTTAATTTCCCCTGCACAGGGCTGCCAGGGAGAGATGTGCATGTAAAAGAGTCAAACAGGCAGATACAGGTGGAAGCACACGGCTTATTGCTGGCCATGCCAAGGCAGGCAATCTGGTGTCCAGCGTGGACTTGGCCACTTCTAGCCCGTGACTCTGAGCAGCCCCGCTTCCTCCTCTGCACAGGCAGGTAACGGCTCTCCTGGGTCTGAGTGGGTGGGAGGCAGAGCCCTGAGAGAGCCATGCTTGGCATCTGGCACATAGGGCGTGCTCAGCAAGTGCAAGTCCTGCTACTGTGACTGCACCAGCAGAATTCATGAGGAGGTCGGGGGCACTGTCCTCCCCTCCCGGCTGGACACAGAGCCCTGCTCAGGGTGGCCAGCGGCCGCCTGCCGCTCAGTTCACACGAGCAGGCGAGCTCCACTTCTGGAAATTCTCCAACCGGGAGCTCCGGACACACTGAGTCCCCTGTCCTGTTTCACGGAGCCTTGTGCCACGAGTGAGCTGCGTCCTGGTCTGTAACGTGTGGCTGTCAGGCCCGTGGAGAGGAAACCTCCAATTTCAGAGGGGAGCGCTGCAAGTCCAGAGAGAGAAAGAAAAGCCCTCCGGAGTCTCCCGGGCTGGTCATGCCTCTGCCTCCCTCGGCCATACCTTCTCCTGCCCAGTGCTGACGACCAGCCAGGCCAGAGACCTCCATGCCCCCATCAGGGGAAACCCAGGGGATTCTCCAGCTGCCCTACCGTCTGCCCAGCATTTGGCAGGAAGGAAACACAGGCAGAGATCAGACTCCCCAGAGCAATTCATCAATGCATCTGTCCATCTGTCCATCCGGCCACCCATCCACCCTGCAGACATTATTGTACATCTATTCTGTGCCCGACACTGCGGCTGTGCCTGAGGACGCAGGGGTGAGCACCACTGAGCCTGAGGGGGAAGTGGGAGGGTTTTCCCCCACCTGCCATCCCTCCATAACCATCTCAAGTCACAAGTTCAGAGCTCAGATACAAGTTCTCTCCGGGAAGGGAAAGTGTGTTCTGAGAGTGTGGAATAAGGCCAGTGACCTGGGCAGGTTGGGGACCTCACAGCCAAAGGCCCCGCCTCCTGGCCTCAGCCGCTCTGCCCCACGTGGCAGTGCGTGTTGGTGGATAAAGCAGTGCCTGTGGCCAGAGATTTGTGGCCGGGCTGTCTGTCAGCACAGGGAGAGCTGCCCAGGACACGCTGGCCCAAGACGACTCCTGAGACGGCTTTAACAGCTTCCTGGAGATGTTTGCACCTTGTACTCAAGCTCTGGAGCCAGACTTTCAAATACCCTTTGACATTTTCCTCTGAGTCATAGAGCCGAGCAACTCCTGCCTCCTTGCCAGGGAGCCTGCCTGTTTGCCAGGCCCACGGCCATTGCAGTGTTCCTGGGGGGTGGGGGTGGGGTGGGGGGAGAGGGGACGGGGATGGTGGAGGTCGGGAAGGGGAGGATCAGGAACAATGCTTATTACAGGACTGCAGACTGGTGGAGAGGGAAGGCTGCTGGTTGCAGGCTAGTGTGGCTGCTGGGACCGGCTGGGACCATTTCTCTCAATTCAGCCCCAAATCTCAACTCCCTACCCCATTTCCGACACTTTCCTGTTTGGTAGAAGGCACCACACATTTCCAAGTCATTTTTCTAGCCCAGACAAGAAGAGGAGGAGGGGCACAAGGAGAAAAAGACACAAACATGTGGGTTTCTTCTCCGGGAGTCCTCTCTTCCTGGGCCCCTACCTCACAAGGAGACAGAAAAGGTGGTATTTCTGCTTCTGTCATTGTTGGACAGATTCCTCGTAGACTGCAAAGCTCCGGTCTCCTCATCTCAGTCAGGCAGCAACGTGTGATGTGAGTAAGCAACGCGGACACCACGGGGCAGCTTGGCGAGTCACCAGTGAGCATTAGTGATCATGGAGGGGAACAGACCTCGGGCCCACCCAGCTCCTACCTGTCTGACTTGGGCCAATTTTTACCCTCTCGGTCTGTAACCATGTATTTAAAATGGGGAAGCGTGCCTCCCAGGGCTTCCATGAGACTGCAGGAGAGAAAACATTTGTCTGTCCATCCGTCCATCCATCCATCCATCCATCCATCCATCCATCAGGCTAATAGTTACAGAACCTGCTGTGGGAAGACACAGAAGTCGATGTGACAGTGTTGGTCTTCAGGGGCTGTCAGGCTGATGGGCGAGACAGACTGACACCCCCGTGCGATCCTGGGGACACGAGGCTGCAGAGCCACACAGAAGGAGGGGCAGGCATCCTGACAGAAGAGCAACTGACCTTCGAGACTGAGTAAGTGTGTTTTAGGAGGGCAGAGCGCCCGTGCAAAGGTCTGGAGGCAAGAGAGCCTATTTGGGGAACTAAAACAACAACGATGAATAATGATTGACAGTCCTCAAGCACTTACTGTGGCCCAGGCTCTGCACTAAATACATTATATATATTATCTCATATATCTTTAAATACAGCACAACAAAAAAGAATAACTTTATAAGCTAGGTCTTGCCCTCATATTGTACTGAGACTCAGAGTGAGCGATAACAGGTCTAAGGCCACATATTACAATGTGGTAAAGTTGGGATTCAGATACAGATTACCTCCCTCCAGGTCCTGAAATGGAACCACTGCACTGTGCACTGTGGGCTGGCCCGGCCACACCTCCTCCAGGGAGGCTTCCCTGACTTCATCAGTCTGCAGGGATGCTCTGCTCCTTCCCTGGACAGCTCTGGATTCCACCTTCTCTCTACACCCAGAGAGCACCTTCCTCACAGGCAGTGGGACAGCCTCCTTCCTGCTGTTTCAGGGGATCCCACTGATTCCTTTGTTTTAGTTCTCCCACGGCACCTGAAGATGTAGTTGTTGACTGACGATTCTTTTGTCCCAATGTGGTACTGATGAAATGATCTTTAAATGAAAATGCCCGTTGGGTCCACCTATGCCTCTAACTCCTGGCCAAAGGGATGTTTGAGTGCATTGCAACTTTAGTGGTGTTTCCATAAATGGGAGTGTATAGGGTTCTGATGAGCAGCGAGGAAGAAAGCTCGGTACAGGCCACGCATTCTGTTCTGAGCTCCCAGGGCCCCAGAGAAATTCAGAGAAACTTTATGGCTATACTCACGGACCCCATGCTGTGGTTTGTCTGAGAAGCATCCTTTGTATTTGTGTTGATTTTTGTTTAAAGAATAGTTTTTCCAAGGTGGCAAACATTAAAGAAGAAAATCTCATTATATTTGTCTGGCAACCAAAAAATGCCACTACCCCCCAAAACACACACACACACACACACACACACACACACACACACACAACAAATGCATCAGACTGAAAGCAAATTTCAAACAATGAAGCAAACCTGGCCTAGCACATAAAGACTCTGGAATCCCATAGTCATAATTAGCTTCCCCTCCACAGTTAGGGAAGCTTAACCTAGGGAGGACCACGTGGATGTGAAATTAGTGAAATGGAACAAAAAGATTCTAACCAAAGCTGCTCCCTGGCACTAAGGTGCTTGGATCCCATTGCTTATGAAGGATGGGAAACCAGCCACCATCAGGCCAAGTGCGGAGACAAGTCCAGCTCACTCACATGCCCCTCCCAGACCACAGCGTTTCCACTCAAAGCAGGCGGTCAGTTTCAAAGACCTCTCAAGCCCTGGTGTCCACCCAGAAGGAACGGCTGTCCCTAGAAGGGACGAAATGAACTCAAGAGCAGCCTAGCTCATTCTGGACGAACAAGCGTGGATGAGTAGTTACTAGTAAATGACACCTGCCGGACTCACACGGCTTTCCATGCGCAGGACCCCCTGCAGTATCCTGTCCCCAGGCTGAGCGACATGCTGACACTGGTTCTCTCTGGATGTGGGGTGATGTTCATTCAGCAAAGGGAGGGAGCTTCCTATCATTTGGTCCTTTAGTCAATCAACGCACAGTCATGGAGCACCTACGGGCTTGTCCTGTGCCAGAAACCGGGGCTACGGTGGTGATGATTTAAACGCGGTCATCTCTGCTCTCCCAGGGCTTCCACACAAGTAGCTCTTTAATGATAACTGGGCTTAGTTCTATGGAAGCAAGTTTGTGGCACACAGAGGTGCATATGGGGGCCAAGGTGCAGCCAGAGAAAGCTTCCTGGAGGAAGGGACACCTGAGCTGGGGTTGGAAGAATGAGTGCAACTCTTCACCCAATGAAGTTAAAATGAGGCCTTGCAGTGGAAAGAAGTCCTGCACGCTGGAGGGGTAGGGGGAAGGCCAGTGGACCCAAACACACAGGCCGAGAGGGCACATGCGTTGAGGATGTTGGGGTGGAATCATGCAGGGCCCCATAAGCCCACGTGGGAGGATTTTCATTTCTGCCCTATCAGGATGGGGGGCATTAAAGTGTTTTAAGCAGGGGAGGAGGGGGATCAGATGTGCATCTTGGAAGAGAGGCGCTGAGCCTGTGGAGAATGGTTTGGGCAGGGACAGGAGTGCATGAGGAGAGATTACTGAGGAGGTCGCAGGCCCGGGGAAAGGTGGTGGCAGCCTGGCCTCGGGTGGTGGCCGTGGGAACAGAAGTGGATCAATTATATGCTTCAGAAGTACAATCAACTGGACTGATGAGATACGGAGTGGGGTGCAGGGGAGGTGGTATCGAAGATGGCATTGGCCTCGTGCAGCTGGAGGGGAGGTTCTGACATTCTCTGAACCTGGGGCACTGGAGGCCTCTGGGATTGGGGAAGAAGGTCAAGGACTTGGGTGAGGATCTCCGATTGGCCCGTCACCAGCTGCATGACCTCCCTGCACCCAGGTTTTCTTTCCTGAATAACAGGGACATCAACAGCTACCTTGGGTTTCTTTTCAGGATTAGAATAAAGTATGGTGTCTAGTACAATGCCTGGTGTATGGCAGTCTCTAATAAATGGCAGCCGTTAGAATCATTATTAATATTTTCTAATGCAAACCGTCTGGTTCACACTAAAGCTCCCGATCCCAGTGACTCGGGCTGGAACCTCTGACTTCCAGAACGCAAGGACTCACCGGCCATACTCCTAGGGAGGACCAGTCCAGCACAGACACCATAGGTCTGTGTATTTATTACAGTTTCATCCCCAGAATGTGGTCAGAGAGTCCTTGTTCTAATGTTTGTCTGACATGTAGGAGTGAGCTACTTGGAGGAAGGGTGAATTCCTAGTTCATGAAATTTGCTGTAATTCTGTCCATGATGAGAAAACATGAGGTGTATTCCGGCAAAATACTAGGTGGAAAAACACCTTAAAAAATTCTGTCAGCCTTGAACCATTAGTGTGGATGGATTTTTAGCACCTAACCTTTATAGAGAATGTTTGATTTTAATACCAGACATTAGTGTTAGAGAGAGGGGGCATTTAACAAGAAATAGATGAGAATACATATAAAGTGCTCAGCACATTACGTGGTACCTAGTTAGTGACAGGTACACGGTGCCATGACCGCACTGCGGCTAACGAGGCAACATCGTTTTCTAGAATAAGCCCTGGCATCTGAGGACTGTCATTTATAAGAACCCTCTCAGGGCACTTAGACACCATGATTTTATTTTTAGTCACCTCTCTCTATTCTGCTGTATTCTTTCCTCTATATAATAACTGTAGCAGAACAGTCATCTCCAATTTGGAAGATACAGATATTTGTGCAAAATGAAAGACATGATACACCCCCCCCCAGGTCCACTGCAGGACAATGACATAAAAAATGTCCCCACCAGGTATATGAACCCTTAGGGACAACACAGGAATGGGTGCACAGGGGCAGGCATGCAAGGGACCAGAAATACAAAGAAGACCCCAAGCCGCAAAGCTGCAGCAGGCCAGGTGGAGGCACCTGCCCACAGGAAGTCCAGTCCGGTTGCAGGTGAGGGCTGGACTGAGGAGCGAGGTCTTCAGGGTTACTGATGTGCGTGGGGACATCTTGCCACGCGAAGCCAGTGTCACCTGGCTCCCGATTTACTGCATGGAAACGGGTAAGAGAGAGGAGCACAGGTGTGCACCTGGCTCAGAAATTCCCGCCGGAACTGCTGTCTGGTGAACGGCCCAGCAATACAGCCAAACTTGTAGATTCTCACACTGCAGAAATTTGGAATTTTTGCTAATACAGAAAGGCTGAAGATGATCTAAGTCTATTATTCTATGAAGGCAGTCTTGGCTAAGCAACTCGCTAATGCAGACAAGACAGAGGGAGACATGTCAGAAAAAGCAAGCTTTCAAAGCACACTGGACAACTGGACAGCTTTAGTGCTCGCCCATAAAGTGAGCTGCCGTAAGCATCGCTATTGCTCACATTTTGCTGTAGGATATATACACATACAGCGTGATGGATCTTTTGCATAAATGTTCTATAATCAAGAATTGTCTTAAATGCACATTATCTACTTTTATGAAAGGTACTTTGGTATACAAAAAGGGAAAATGTAAGACCATGTTTTATGCCATTCATATTATTCTCCCTCTATTAATCATAGTAACAGCTACCATCAATAACAAAAATGTATATTAAAAATTAGTAATAACAGATACCATTAATTAGGCACTTTCCATGTGCTCGGCACTCTGTTAGCGATGCTTCGTACATCACTTAGTATAATTTTATTATCTAACTTTCATCCCCGTTTTATAAATGAGCAAACTGAGAGTAGGGGTTAAGTTGAACAGCCAGTGTTCCCAGGTAGTAAGTGGCTGGGATTTGAAAGGATTGGACTAAGTCTAGGGCCCGTGCTTGCAGCAGATGGGAATGCAGTGGGGGAGGATGAGGGAAAAGCTAAATAAAACTGTCAGGCCATAAACGAGAAGTGTCAAATGAGATGCAGGTGAAAAATGCTAACGGAGGTAATAGCCCTTGGTAAGTGCCACTGGCTGGCTTGGTAATAGCAGGTTTGTTCTGCTCGGGTCTTTGTCTTGAAGAAGTATGATGGCTGCCCAGGGCTTAAGAACGAGAAGACGGAAATGATGGAATGTTTCTGGATGGCGCTCCTACAGGTTTGTCATGTTGAATGCCAGATGTCACGGTCCTTCCTGCAGAGCGGTGATGCCAGACAAAGGGGGTGATTTCCCACGCTGTGGCTGCAGATAAGCAATTAAGAAGGACCACATGCTTGACTATATTTATCACCATTTCTATTCAAACGACGTCCCTGATAGCAAAGCAGGGAAAAAACAACCACCCCAGAATCTCCAAGACACATACAGTTATAAAGTACTTTTATCATCTCTGTTAAAAAAAATAAATGGAAGCAACTAGAGTCTTCAGATTCTTTTACAGCCTGGCCTATTTTGCAAACACCAACCATCATATTAAAGGTATCAACAAGACGAGGGTGATTTAGTTCCAACCTGGAGATGTGAAATAAACTAGTAGGCAGGTTGCATTAAATCAATCCCGACATGAATCTTCCAGATATCAAATCTGGGCTTTTCAGGACAGTTTTATTTGCTAATAAGCCTAATAAATTGAGAGCTGCCAGTGTAGTCATGAGACATGTACCTTGACTAGTATAAACGATGTTAAGAATGTGGTTTGCAGCAAGCAGACGTGGCAAAGGATGGGGCTGTGAGGAGGAACACGGTGTCGTAGTGAGGCTCTGGCTGGTCTGCCCAGGTCTGCAGATGGAAGCACTCCGGACCCCAGAGGACTGTTGTCATTCCGGAGTGAGTTATAGGAGCAAGTCAAACACAAGACGCCCGTAGGAAAGCAACTAGCCCCGGGGGCTTGGACAACTAAAACCTAGTCAGTTTTTACTTGGGAAATCTTTGAAAGGCGATATTCTTGTTTGCCTGCTTATTTGTTTCTCATTATTCAGGCCTTTTGACTCACCAGGAATTTGTCTACAATCTAATTTTGTTCCACTATTTCTGGGCTCCACAAAGTTTGCGATGGATGCTTTTCTTGTCTCCCATTTCTACCCAGTTTTCTAACGCGTTCTAATCAGTCAGTGACTGAAATCAAGACGTGAGGTCCATTCAGCTCTCAGTTGGAAGCACAGCAGAGTCAGAGCTGAGTTCAAAACTCTGGCTCCACACGCTAACTAGAGTAGGTCATGTCACCCATCTGAGACTTGCTTTTCTCTGCTCTCTAATAGGAGTAAAAGGGCTATTCCATAGGATACCTTTTAGCATTAATGAGATATTCTTTGTAAAGTGCTTACACAGTGCCTGGCACATAGTACATGCTCAATAAACTATAGCTAGTGTCATTTCTATGTTGTATCTAAGTACACTCCTTCTTATCATGAATGTTGGGTTCAAGGTTTGTTCCCAAGTAGAAAAACAAACAGAAATCCAGTCTCTAACTTGCCTCTTTCAGATAAAAGAGTGAGGAGTTGTAACTTCCATGTTAATATTCTCATCTCCCCAGACACAAGAATCATGGGAAGGGCCCAGTTTGGGGAGCTGGATAAGTCAAAGGCCAATAGCCAGGTCTACTAGAGTAGGTTACAGCTACTTAAGTAGGTTACAGACCCGCCACTGAACACAACTTTTCTCCTCTGTACAATGGTAATAATAAAAATATTTATCTTGTGGTGTTTTTCAGGATTAAATAAGACTATTTATACAAAAAGAGTCTGCAAATTGTTAAGCCTTGGACCTATCTGTGATATCTTCTTTTAGCATCTAGCATGGCCTGGTATATAACAAGCAGCCAATTGAGAGCCTGTTAGCTGTCCCTCCAATCCACCATATTCTGCACCATTCTTAATGTAAGTGGTTGGTATATGGAGTGGGGAAGGGAACAGGGCTAGTCTCCAGGGAGACCACACAGCCCAGGCCTGGCCCAGCTGCATCCTTAGCAACTGTGGACACATGACCAAGCCAGACCCAACCATAAGAAGTCCCAGAACTTTTATAGGAACTATGGGGGAGGGGGCTCTTTTTCTTCTGCCAAACTCCATGCTGAAGAGATAAATGTAGAGATACTGGGAGCCACCATGTAGAAAAAGTCCTAATGACATTATTAAGCTACTAGGGGTTCAGCCTTTCTGGAACCCCTTGAATTTTTAGTTTTATGAGCCAATAACTTTCCTTTCCTTTTTTGGAAAAGTCATTTTGAATTTGGGTTCTATTATTTGTAGATGAGAGTCCTAATTATACTTCAACAGTCTATATTGGTTTTGTTTGTTTACTTGCTTCTTTAACCTTGATCGAAAGCTATAAGTGCTTTAAGGACTAAATATTTGCACAAAATGTTGTATCTATGTGTAGTTCTCTTGGGGAAAAGGTATATAGAATCAATTGCCTGTAGCAATCTAGATTTCTGCTCATGCACACACCTTTCTTTCCTGGCAAGTTAGCTGCTGCCCTCATCTTCACTATAATTACACCCTGAATATATCAATCTCCTAAATCTAAAGAGTTTTTGATCATAGTCTCCTTGACCTTTCCTGGGTGTCCTGAATTGCTGACCACCAAATGAGGCCATCAAAATGGTATTAGACAAAAAGGGACTGACCGGCTGGTCCGGTTGTGCCTCTCAAGGCCTCTGAAGTTTTGTGAGGTCACCAGAGCCCAGGGTCAGGATAGTAAAGAGATGCCAACTTGCTAGCCAATTCTTAGCGCTTGCTGGTGGCTGCCTGGAGGTCAGTTTTGAGATGTGTTGGAAGTGCAAGCTCAGACTAAGTAGAGAAGTGCGTGATGACCCATTAGCAATGGTTGCACTGGTTTTAGGAGGGAGAAGTCAAGGCATAGCTGATCCCTAAAAGACATAAGGAGCTCAGATATGCCTACTCAGATTTATTGATTGATTGATTGATTTCAGAGGGAAAGAGAGATGGAATCGTCAATGATAAGAGAGACTCATTGATCAACTGCCTCTTGCACACCCCACACTGGGGATCGAGGCTGCAACCCAGGCATGTGCTCTGACCAGGAATCCAACTGTGACCTCCTGGTTCATAGGTGGATACTCAACCACTGAGCCATGCCAGCCAGGCCCTACTCAGAGTTCTGATTCTTACCAGAGGTGCTTGGGGCCCCAATAAACTAAGTCATGCTAAGTGAAATTACAGGAGATTGGCTGGTAATTTACATCTTTTCACTGACCATAACATCCATCTTTCTAACTCCCAGATCCTCAGAAGTGGCTCCAGCATTTATTCTAGGAAGGTGAAGTGATGACCAATTTCTTCAAAGGTGGAGTCTAATGAATATGCCAGGAAAATGGTTTAGGGTAACCCTCAAAGAACAGGTCCATGAAGTTTTCTTCATGCAAAATTTTCCTCAGCTCGGGAAGAAAGTATTTAGCAACTTAATTAGTTGTTCAAAACTGATACCTGATATATTTCTCATGGTAAATAGAGGAAGAAAACTGATCTCAACCAAGTTGGTTAATACAAATAGTCAACTGCCATGAGCTGAACACAACTTTTATGTTTAAAATACACTTGTAAACTGAGTTCACATGTGTTTGTGGAACGCTAGGCTAGGAGGAGCAGTTGTGAGCAGGCACCTCAGTTCTGGAACCATCTAGTTGGGTGACCATGGATTAACCTCTCTTGAGTCCCAGTTTCATTATCTGTAAAAGCATCATCATAATGCCTATCTATCCCAAAGCATCGCTGTGTGGGTCAAATGAGAAATATGAAGTGCTTTGTAAAGCTATGAAACATTATGCAAATACAGTGTATTACACGGGCACACACTCTCTCCAGACAGGCTCATGTGCACACAGAGCCTGAATGAATTATACATGAGGCCGTGGGTCTCCGATCCACTCTGATCAATAATCTCCCCTCCACTCTCACACAGAACATTAGGGACAGACATCTGGAATTAGTGCTCTGACAATAGCTACAATGGCATTGAGAAAGGGAAAACAAACAGAAACTGCTGACAGTTGCTTTAAGCCACAAACTCTATCTGAACAAAACACCTTGGTGAATCCCTAAGCGGTAATTCAATAAACAAAGCCATTCACTCGGTTTTACCCCCAAAGTCCTGGGTGGCCCAGCAGCGCACATTCTGAAGGTTCACTTTGTTATGCACAGTCCCCATCCTAGGACTAATCTTTTTATAATGAACGTAATCCAGTTAGAACTCCCTAGAATGGCCACATGTCAAAGTAATTGGATAACGGCCTGAGATTTCGTAATTATTCCTACTCTTCAGGCAGAGCTGGTTTGAGTCTGCCCGCCCCCCTTCCTATCACTGACAACCCTTCCCCAGTGATAAAGCTGAGGCCTGGGGAGAGAGTCACATGAGCTCTATCTTGGGGGGGACAGGGGTGCAAGCGGGAGAGAACTGAGATAGAGGGGAAGGAGAGAGAGGTGGAGAGCCGCTGCTCCTGGTAGCAATCTATCTGTCTCTCCTAATCGGCTGCTCCTGGCAATAAGGAAAGGCAGCCTTCAGAGGCGTCGGTGTCTCTGCACCATGGGGAGGAGCAATTAGCCCAGTTGAGAAAATGGTTTCGAACAATTCTGCAGCTGCGTGGGCACTGCTTCCCTCCTCATTTTCCAATTTGCTTTCCCCCACCGAGCATGCCACACTCGCCTCTGCTCCCATCTCCCTCAGACACAAAGACACAGGCCGTTCTCGGGGCACTAGGCCCGCAACGCTCAGAAAGAGGGAACACGGGCTGAGTCAGTGATTATGGAATTAAGATGCCAAAGGTGTTCCCTCAAAAACAGAAATCCCAATGCACAATCCAACCGAAGGGGTGCCTTGCACTCCCAGTTTGCTCTTTGACGCTAAGGGTGGGAGCGGTGAGCAAGGGGTGTGTGGGGACTGGATGGCTCTTTAATACCAAGGGGGCCTCCCACTTGAATCCCTAACTTGCTCTGAGCTGAGAATGGTGGGCCCAGTTCAATACGCCCATTTCAATGCACAGAGGGGTCTGTGCCTCCAATCACCTAAAGGATGCTGATGAGCTAGAGTGGCAGGACCCCACCTGGGAGGGGCCTGTGATACCAGAGGAGAGGAGGCGGGGGGAGGGAAGTGGTACCTCTCTCTGGCTCAAGGTATGTGCGGGGAGTGGGCGCTGGTAAAACTGGCAGCTCCTGTCACTGGAGCGAGGCTCCGGGAAACTGCTCACACTGCCCGAAGCCGCACCACACTGGTTGGTGTTGGCGCTGTTTTACTAATTTATAATGTGACATCTCATTCCAGGGAGGAAAGCCGAAAGGAGCGCAAAGGCTTCTGGATGGAGTCCCCTCTCAGGGCGCTGGAGAGGCTGACGGTCTGGCCTCCCTCAGTCACGGGGTCTCCTCGCTCCTCAGCCCAGAGACCCTGCTTGGCGTTCAGTTCGCGGGCTTGCCTTTTCCTATGTGCTAGGTCTGCTTCCAGTTATTTCAAATGTATCAACACCGAGACGGGAAAGAAAATCCCCTGACTGCTCTAGGGCTCAACTCGGATGCGTCCTCCCAACACCCGGATCAAAACACACACACATGTGGCTCCACGAGGAGGAGGCGGCGGCCTCCCAGGAAACTCGAAACCAAGCGAGAGGAAAGGAGGGCGCTGGTCCTGGTAGGTCGGGGCCAAATCTCTTGATTTGCTCTAATCTGTGAGCCAGGGCTTCCTTTCATGATTGGATTAGAGACAAGCTTTTCCTCCCGGGCTGAGGCCTTGGAAGGCCCTCTGCGTCCTCTCTCTAAATTCCTTGTGAGAATAGCAGCCGCACGGCGTGGATTACGTTTCGTGTGCATTATTCCCATTTAATTCTTCATGCTGCTAGGGAGTCCCATTTGATGCCGGTGGTGGGACCCTGGCTCTGAGGCCAGAGGCAGCTTCCCCAAGTTCACGGCCACTTAGAGAGGCTGGGGTGTGAGCTCACAGCCGTGCCCTTGACCACGGCACGCGCTGGCCCGAACTTCCTCCACTGCTCTGACGTGGTGCCTCGGGCCTGAGCGGGGCTGTGTGGGTGGGGGTGTGCTTGGCTTACCCCAGTTCTCTCAGCCACCCTCGCCTCCTCGTGCTAGAGAAGCAGTCCTGCCCCAGGACATGCGGGACCATAGAGCCTTCGTGTCACCCCTACCCCCTACCCGCTATCATGGGGCAGCACCATTCGGCTTGGGGACATGGAGCCCCCACCTCCCAAATGCTTGCAAACAGGCCCATCCCCGCCTGCCTTTTCCTACCCGGCCTCCCCCAGCCCTCAGGGCTGCGCTTCCAGGGGGGTTCCCGGCTCCTAAGTGCTCCCCAGCGCCGTTCACACAGCACAACAGTGACATCCAGGGGAGAGGCTGGGTGACGCAGGGACTGCAGGCTCCAGCACAGGCTCCGGGCTGGCTTCAAGCACACAGACCCTGAATCTCAGAGATGGGCCTGGGGCTTGTAGGTCAGCACCCCCTGCAGCCTGCCCGGGTCCTGCTATACCAGCTCCATGCCCTCCCCTTACTCTCCTCCTCCCCCAGCATTTGGCACAGTGACGCCAGCGCTTAGGGAAGGTGTCTTTAACTTGAATACATAGCAGCTCCAAACTCCTCCCATTCATGAAGTCTTTTATCAGCACCACCTGATGATAAAAAGGTGCTTCTGGAACTAAAAATTAGCCCAGTACTTCCCTCTAGAAAAAGGCTTCACCAGCAAATGGCACGTGTGCCAGGGTGTCTTATTATTGCTACTGTGTCTCCCCCTAGCACTTTATCACCCATGTTCACTGGGCTGTGCCCTTCACTTTTACTTGTACTGTAGAGTAAAGGTTGTCTATGGAAGTGAGGAACATGCACCACACACAATCAGACCCTACACACACACACACACACACACACACGCACACACACGGACCGACAGAGACAGAGAGACACATGAAAGCCTTTAAACACTAAAGCAGACACCAGGGGCTACGTAAACGAAAAGGCTGAAAGAGAAATGCAGCAAGAGGGAAAACAGATCCTCGCCTCTGCTGGGCCACTTTCTGAGGGGCATCTGGGCAGGTGTCTATCCATTCTCTGTCCATGGCCAGGGTGTTGTCTGCAGACTGTGTTCCTGGATACTCCCCGATCCCTCAGGAGCTGCCAGCAGAGCTCTGCCTGCAGCCTGGACACCCCCGCTTCACTCCACAGGCTCCTCGCTACCTGCTTTGGCCAGGAGGTGGTGGGGCTGAGATGCTGCGCAGGCCCCAGGCCCACAGAGGCCACATGAAAGGGACCCCGGACTGCCCTGCATCCCTGCCCAAGGAGGGAGGGGACCACCACCCGTCCAGGCTGAGGGAGGCTTCAGGGCTGCCGGCAACACCATCAAGACTAGGAGCCCCTGGCTGGACACACTGACCTGTGAGATCCCCTTCCCCTGGGAGTGTTCCAAGGGGAATTCTCTGCTTTTAACTCTGAACCAACCTGACCTGGTTTGGTGAAGCTAAGCTCCCCTCTCAATAACTGTCCCCGGAGCACCAGCCACAGCAAGTCCAGGCATCGTGGGGACCATTCATCACAGGGATGGTCTTCCTCTTCCCATAGCCAGCCCATCCTCTGGAGAAGACTTCCTCCAAGAATCCTCCCCAAACAAACGCCAAGACCACATACATGTGAGGCCAGACATAGCTGACCAGATCAGGTGAAAACCACCACCACCACAACCACCACCACCACCACCACCACCACCACCACCACCACCACCACCATGACACACCCACCACCATCACCACCGTGCCATGGTCCAGGGGAGCTTTCTGGGAACTCTTCCTCACATAAGCCAGCGTATAAAGCAGAGTCTCAGCGAGGTAACATTGTCCTTGAAATTCCCTTAAATCACCCAGAGAACACTGCAGCGGATGGTTCTGAGTACACAGCTCTGGATAGTCATATGTACATGTTGATACATAAATCAGGGATGGGAGCATTTTTCTAAAAGGGCCAATGGTCAATATTTTAGGCTTTGTGGGTCCCACAGCCTTTGTCACCACTGTTCAGTTCTGTTATTGCACATGAAGGCAGCCACAGACTCTCTGAGCATGGCTGTGCTCCAATAAAAGTTTATTTACAAAAACAAGCAATTTCCCAGGCCATAGTTTGCCACCCTCCATTATCTATATCTATATATATAAGAGCCTAAGTGACCATTACGACCGGTCGACCTGTCGCCATGATGCACACTGAACACCACGGGGCAGATGCTCAATGCAGGAGCTGCCTCCTGGTGGTCAGTGCACTCCCACAGCCAACCTCCCGCGGTCCCTCCCCCCGGCCGGCCAACTTCCTGTGGGGAGGGACGACTGGGCGAGACGGTCCTGATCAGCCCCAATGCTGGCCAGACCGAGGGACCCCACCCGTGCATGAATTCATGCACTGGGCCTCTAGTAATACAATAAAGAGGAAAGGACCCATATTACAAAAAACAGAAAATCTGTCTCAAAACACTGCCACCCAAGGACGTGGGGTGGGGTGAGGAGCAGATTCCTGCTCCCCATCTCAGGCTCACCCCAGGCACACACTGACCAGCACGGCGGGTGACACTGCCCAGTTTAAACGATTGATCTGCCTCTTGCTGCTCAGCACACAGAGTTAAATTCCGTAAGTTGACTATTACCTTTTACGACCCAATATATAAATATAAAAACAAACACCAAGCCTGTGCGGTTTTGTTTTTTTCTAATTTCAGTGAGTTATGCTGCACCCTGCAGCTGTAGACTATGGCACACCTAAATCATAGGTGGCAGGAGGGGACCATGTGATCAAAGCCAGGTTCTATCTCGGGAGATGGCACCACCCAGAGGAAAGCCAGCCCCCGGCAGAGGCCTGACAGGCAGCTACTATGGGTAGAGGGTTTCTCCCTTCCTGTGCTCAGCAGGGCAGCCACGCCACCGTGTTTGTAAAATGGTCAGAGCACAGAAGTCCTCGTGAAAACCTTTCTTACAGATACTTGGCCGAGAATTTAAGGCCTAGTGACTTCATGTCACCTGGTTCAAGGAACAACTTATTCCCAGCTGTAAACCAGGCTTAAGAAAAATGTCACTCAGGCAACAGGAAGGAGCTGCAGTGTTTGACGGCAAAGTCCAAGAAAGGAGCTCCGGGCTCCTGGCCTGCTGCTTCCAGAGGGGATCCCGCTTCCTAACCAGGGGCCCTGCTGGCCAGGGTGCTGACGCCTGGCCTGCCGGATCTGTCACTCTGTCTGTCTACCCCTCCAGGAGCCACGCTCTCACCGGGAGAGACCTCTGCCAGAGAAGATGCAGACCCGAGGGCAAAGGCACCGAGGTTCTCAGGTGCACAGACTGCTGTGGGGGCAACACACCCAGGGCCCCGAGAACCAGGTGGAAGGTCACCGGCACCGCTCTCCTCCCTGCGCTTCCTCATCCCCGTCATCCAGGCTCCACACCAGGAGACCCACCTTCCCCCGCTGCTCACACCTGTCTTGAATTTCCGGGTGTTTCTTGGGGAAGTAGGAGACAACTCCAAAGGCTTGGGAAATAGATTTAATGAGAAATATTCCCCCAAAGTTCCCAAGTGCTGTGGGTTATAAATGAGGCCATGAATCATGGGGCTGCCTGTAATATTTCATAAGTGGTGTTGGAAAACGGCCTTTAATAAACTTGGGGGAAGATGGATCGCCTTCCTGAAGAAGCAAAAAAAGGATCTGGAGGCATAAATATACGCAAAGACCAGATTTGAGCCCTCCCCGGCTAGGAAGCCAGGCCGCACTCCCTCCCTCTGGCATTCCCGGCGCGCCAGCTGCGCGAGCTTTATTGCTGGCGCTCGGCACAGTTTACATTCAGGCTGATTGTTGGCACCAGAGGCACATCTGGTATTACTTCCCCCGAGTTGCTGCACGCCTCCCCAGCTCCATCATCCTCAGAAATGCCTGCAAACGTTTCCCCAGCAAACTCGGAGACCTGAGGGCGGACTTTGTGGGGAGCCGGAGAAAGATGAGGAGGAGAAGGAAAATAGAGAGGAGGAGGAAGGAAGAGGAGGGAGAGAAGGAAGGAAGGGGTTGCAGAGGAGGGAGAGGAACAGGAAATGCCAAAGAGTATAGAAGAGAATGGAGAGGGTGGAAAAAAATGAGATCCAGGAAAGGAAAGATTATGAGGAAGAAAAGACAAAGGAAGAAAAGGAAAAATGAGAGAGAGAGAGAGAGAGAGAGAGAGAGAGAGAGAGAGAGAGAGAGAGAGAGAAGGGAATGGGGAGGTGGACCTGACAGAGGACAACACCCTTTCTGTGCACAGCAAGTGGATCTGACGGGGGTGTGTGTGTGTGGGGGGGCCTTTGCTCAGATTCCCTTTCCATAGAGATTTGCTGGTAGGTACAACCCAAAGGGATGCTTCTTCTCCCGCTACCATGGCTGCGGGCAGATTGGTACGACTGTCACTCATTCCTTCAGCTGCATTTCTGAGGAACGTATCATGCCCACGTCATGAGGGTTTTGGGGAGGATTCAAAGGAGCAGCAAGTGCTTAGCAGAGGGCCTGTCCCTAGGAAGGGCCCCCAGCAGCTTAGCACTAGGATCCTCCCAGAGAGTCCTCAAGGAGCTTGCCCTTAGGAGGGGACAGGGAGAAAGAGCAGGGAGAACATTAGCTCCTCTTTCTTTGCCCATGTCTGCACAGGACAGGTCAGCGGGAAACAAACTCAGCAGGCTCTGTCTGTGAAAGGACGCGTCGTGGCAATTAAATGAGATCATTAGCGCAGAGCACTGAGAAGGTCCCCGGGCACCTGCGCGCTTCAGAAGCCGTTCTCTCCGCGCAGGGCCCGGAGCTGCAGTGGGGGATGCTCGCAGTCACCTTGCCGATGAACGATGAACGTAGGTGCTGGATCACACGCGCTCCCCCACTCTTCCGGGCCCCATAATTGACTCTCGGCCCAGGGAATTGGGGCAACAGACTCAAACATTTACTGTGCACGAAGAGCCCTCATCCATAAATATTTATTTGCCCTTCAAACGTTTTTCCTGCTGCCGGCAGCTGAGAACCAAAGAAATGTTATATTTAAGCATCCAATTTGACCACGCCTAGAAGCAGCCGTAATGGGCCCCCAAGTAGGTTTTTCCTGTGGAGCAGGGAGCTGAGAACATTTTACTTCAAAGGTGTCATTTCTGCTCTGAGGAAACAGGTGTCGCTCCAGAGCCCAACAATTCACTGGAAATTGTCTTATTCTAGAAGCTTCAGCTCAGGAAGGAAGGAGGCTGTGGAAGGTGGTAGAATGCTTTGGCGATCGCCTCCCTGGGT
This sequence comes from Myotis nattereri, assembly GCF_964212035.1. Classification (NCBI taxonomy): domain Eukaryota; kingdom Metazoa; phylum Chordata; class Mammalia; order Chiroptera; family Vespertilionidae; genus Myotis; species Myotis nattereri. Next base: position 102,871,724 of record NC_138080.1, read on the forward strand.
CGTGCACTCATCAATAGACCAAGGAGAACACCCCTAACTCTGCTGGGCTGGGAGGGACCCAGGATGGATGCGGACGGGAGAAGCGGGTCTGGCATGCAAGGCTCTCCACTCCTATTACTAGCTATTACTATGCCTATTTTTTTTTTTAGGAACACTGGCTTAGTTTTGGTTGGGGCCTGGGGAGCGAAAACACTCCTCGAGAGTAAGGAGAGCTCCTTAAGAGGAAGGAAGAACATTCCTTTCCAACGTCATCACGTTTTAAGTCAAGTGGGCATATCGCGTCCCCTTCACAGATGAGAAAACCAAGGCTTGAAGACAGCATGTGACCTTTCTAAGGTCATCGGAAGCCAAGGTTCTCAGTCTCCAAAGCCTAAAATCAAAGGGAATTCAAACTCCCGCACCAGCAGGGGCTGTGGGTGAGATGGAAGAGGAAGCGGCTGGAAGGAGCCCTTGGTTGGTACCATGAAGAATAAGGGACAGCTGCTCTCGCTGATGGCTGCCATAGATGCACAACCCATGGACACCCACAGAGATGTGGTGGGGGCCAGAGGGAGGGCAGTGCGGGGCTGGGTGCAGAGGGGCAAAGGAAGGGAATGGGGGACATCTGTAATAGTATCAACAATAAAAATAAAATATAATTAAAAAATAAAAGATGTGGCTCCTGGTGACCAAATTCTTCTGATTTTCAAGCAAAACAAAAACTCTGGATTTTTAATGGTGACACATTTTTTAAAAAGTGGCTATGTGGTCAGATTTGACCTGATGTCCTAAGTCCTCTATGTCCCTGCTTCCCCTCCCCCCACCTCTGTCTCCAGGGACTTCTGAATGCCTCCTGGCCTCACTTCTCCGCCACCAGGGCACTCCTGGCCTTCCCCATGGTGGGGGCCAGCTCGCCAGGTGTTTCCTATTTAATTTTGATGTGCAGGTTTTATCAAGAGCAATTTATAAGTATGACATTGTCAGTGGTGGTCTGAATGGCTTCTCAGACTAATACAAAGGCTGCCAGAACCCATTAGCAAATCAATTGGGTAGCCTGGCGTTTCTGAAAAGAAAATTATTTTTCTGTTTTTGCAGGTTAGACAGCAGAGCTCCCCGGAGGCTTCCCAAGAGGGGCTCCGTGGGCTGCTTCCTCAGAGTGGTGAATACTAATGGTTTGGACTAAACTGCTTGCTGCTCCCCCCCCCCCCCCCACACACACACACCTTCCTCTCCCAGGCAACAGGCTCAGGTGGCTGGGCCAGGCTGTTCTAAAGGCGAAGAGATGGGGAGGGCATGAGCCAAATCCCTGGCCCTCACTACACGCTGAGACACACTCCAGTATCACACGACTGGTGAACTGTGCATGCAAGGGGCACGCTGGGGGAATATGTCACCCCAAAGCCCAACTCCAAAACTGTTGGGCCCAGAAAGGACAGTGGACTTCAGGCCACTGCTGAAAGGTTCAAGGTAAGAGCGGGGATTAAAAAAAAAGATATGTTTATTGATGTCAGAGAGGAAGGGAGAGGGAGAGATTGAAACATCAATGATGAGAGAGAACCATTGATCGGCTGCCTCCTGCACGCCCCACACTGGGGATCGAGCCTGCATCCCAGGCATGTGCCCTGACCAGGAATTGAACGGTGACCTGTTGGTTCATAGGTGATGCTCAACAACTGAGCCACACTGGTTGGGCAAGAGTGGGGATCCTAGAGACTGTTTTGATGTGAGGAAGACAAGAGCCAGCAGAGCACCAGCAGGGAAGGGATCCCAAGGATGAGTCTGCTTAAATTTCCTTCTGTGACATGTGATAGAGCCATCCTTCCTGCCCCCTCTACCCCTCCCCGTAAACCCTGAAAGGATGTTTCCACAGGTGGCTAAGATTTCAGATTTGGGGCTGTGACTCCCACTGAATCTGGTCTTCCATTGCTCGAGAAGCAAGAGGAGAGATCAGTCAGCAAAACTTTTGGGTTGTATCCATGCCAGCAAACGAGCAGGGCAGCGAGCTGCTGGTCTGTACAACACAAACTCTGATGTAGCCACACCAGACATAAGGGCAATTCACTTGGGGACTTGGGAGAGGGGGGACCACACAAATGGTACCTGTAAAACTAGAAATCTCCCAGCGAGAATATTCCTTCCCACCGTATTTCAAATGTAAAGGTTGTTCATCACACACATCAGGCACACCCACTATTGGAAGCAACAAAAGATCAAAACTCTTATTCAGAAACAAGCCACTGTTCTCCGAAGGGCATACAAAGCCACTGGAGTAGGAGAAGGTCAAGGCAAAGATGTTCTCTGGATGTGAGACGAGGACAATTTGGGGAAACCTGTCTGTGTTTATGTAAGCAACAGTAAGGCGGATGCAAAGTACATTTGAAGAAATAATAATAAGGTTCATTAAAAAAAAATCAAATGCCCTTTGACCAGCGATGAGAAGGATCAGTCAGCTGATCCAGGAAGAAGGCAGCTGAGTGTTGAAAATATTGCTGAGATACCCTAAGGTCAAAGGCTTAACCTCACTCCGTCCCAGGTCTGTGTAGTCCAGCCGTGGGCAAACTACTGCCCGCGGGCCAGATCCGGCCCATTTGAAATGAATAAAACTATTGAAAAAAAAGACCGTACCCTTTTATGTAATGATGTTTACTTTGAATTTATATTAGTTCACACAAACACTCCATCCATGCTTTTGTTCCGGCCCTCCGGTCCAGTTTAAGAACCCATTGTGGCCCTCGAGTCAAAAAGTTTGCCCACCCCTGGTGTAGTCTCTTCAGGTCAAGCAGATGTTTTTGATAATCTCGGCCCCGTTGAAAACATGTGCTGCCGGACTGGCTGTGAGGGGTCTTTGGAGTATCCCGTGAGCATCCTGCCCACCAGGGTGCACACATCCACCCCGGGGACCTTGTTCACATCCAGATCCTGGTGCAGGAGGGCTGGGCTGGGGCCTGGGGTCCCCTGCATTTCCACAAAGCTCCCAGGCGATGCCCATGCTTTTGGCTCTCAAGCCCACTTTGACAGCCAGGGCCCAGCGATGGCTGCCCGACACGATCGTGCCCCAGGACCGCCTGTGCAGCTGGTGTACTCATGTATGTTTCAGAGGCTCTGATGACCTGGTACCGAGGTGTATATTTTTACAAGCGCCTCGGGTGATTCTGGTGCACGACCCCCCCCCCCCCCCCCCCCGCCACACACCCAAAACTTAACCTAACACTTTAGATTCTCCTTCCTACTTGTGGCTTAAGATGGAAACTGCATCATGAGCGGTGCTTCTCTTGGCTTATGTTAGGGATAAGGGATAGGTGCACTGCCTGGCCCCACTCTCCTAATGTGGCCGACACTGCTAATCAATCACAGCTGTGGCCACCCTGAATGTGGCCCTACCACCCTCCTGTGTGGAAGGCTCCAGGCAGGCACAGCCGATGGATTCAGGTTGGGATTTGAAAAGAAAGTGGTTGCCTACTGGAACGGTGGCAAAGGAGAACTAGCACTTGTCTGGGAATCTGGAAGCCTGAGTTCGAACCCTGCCTCTTGCACTAATTTGCTTGTGATCTCATGCAGGTTGCATCTCACTCTGGGCCTCAGTTCAGTCATCCATAAATGAAGGAGTTGGCCTGCTCCTAGAGAAGTACAGCCTCATCCAAGAATAACATCCTAATTTCTGGCAGGTGTTCAAAGCCAGGTGGAGTTCATCAGGGGAGAGGCCCTGTCTGTGTTGGTTAATATGACTGTGCGGCCAAACTTGTGTAAGAAAATTCCCCCCACACATGGAAACTGCCCAGAGAGGCCACTATTCCACATTGTCTGTGACTTTGTGGATAAAGTGTCAGTAAGTAGGAGAAAAAGCAAACACAATATCTTTTGCTCAAATTATGAGTGACATCCTGGCAGAGGCCCTACCTCCCCGGCTGTCTGAAGCAGGTGATCCCTCTAGAATGGAGCCTGAGATGTGGGGGCCAAGAAGCTGTCCCAGTGATGTGGGCCGAGGGATTTGGAGCCTTGAGGACAGGGCTGCTCAGTTCTTCTGCAGCCTCAGGCCCCAGCTCTGTCTTCCCCATGCCTGGGAGTCAGTTCCAAGTTGCTTCTCCTCTGTTCAGCTCAGATATGCAGGACTCCAGTTGGGCTTAGTGAGACATTTGGCATTAGTGAGAATCATGTCACCCACATAATAACAACAGGGGACATTTATAGAGAGCTAGCTCTATTCCCAGAAATATATATATATAAAATATATAAATATATATATATATAAATAAAAGTGTAATATGCTAATTAGACCAGACGTCCTTCTGGACGACTTTCCGGACGAAGCCACGGCTACAAGGGAAGTCCGGGTCTCGGGTGCCTGCCATTGGCTGAAGGGAAGCCCGGGTCCCGGGTGCCAAAGGAAAGCTGGTGCTGGCAGCTGGGGGAAGGAAGGCCTACTCTTGCACGAATTTCATGCATCAGGTCTCTAATATATATATATATCCCACGTTCAAAGGCTGTTAAATCGCGTTATTTACCCATATCTTCAGAAAAAAATCACTTCTGTCATGGTAAACAACCTGCTTTCCTATTTATAATGGTCTGGCCCTCTAGCAACTTCAGCGTGAAATTATAGCTAATTTGCCTACAAACGTCAGGTGGTCATAATAATCTGGCCACTGTGTGTGTGTGTGTGTGTGTGTGTGTGTGTGTATTGATTTCAGAGAGGAAGGGAGAGGGAGAGATAGAAACATCAATGATGAGACAGAATCATTGATGGGCTGCCTCCTGCACAGCCTGCACTGGGGATTGAGCCCAAAACCTGGGTAAGTGCCCTGACTAGGAATCAAACTGTGACCTCTCCTGGTTCATGGGTCAATGTTCAACCACCAATCAGGCCTCCACACTTGTTTAAAACCTACATTCTCTGCTGAATTATAACCTCTAGGAAGGGAGGGCCTTGTCTTACTTATTCACTACTGTACCTACGGTGCCTCACCAATGGATGGCATGCAGTAGGTGCTCAGAGACGCTGATTTATAATGCATGCACAAATAGTTGAGTGAGTACAACCCAGCCAACAAGAGTTTAGAAGCAATGCCTCTTCCCTGGAATTTTAAGCTTTCTGAAAAGAAAGAAGTTGAACATATTTGTTCAATGCCAGATATTGTGCTAAATGTTTTCCGTGATCGGTTTCTTTAATCATCATAACAATTAAATGAGGTACTATTTCATACCTCCTTCACACGTGGGAGAAACCGAGGCTCTGCAAACTTAAGTCAATTGCCCCAAATCATATAGATTTAAATGGCAGAGCTAGAATTCAAACTCAGAACCAGCCACCAACTCCGGAGTTCCATGGTCATCCCGTGACTGTGTTCTTACTAACATGAGTCCAAAGTTAAGCCAGTCCTGATCAAAGATGCCTTCAGTTAGAGATGCCTTCTTGGGCTGGATGGTTTGATTTGGGAGAAAATAAAGAGCAATGACGTAGGAAAATGTAGACAACATAAAACTGAGTGTCAGCAGTTACGGATTTTAGAGTGGCACTTTTACTAAATTAATTACGTAGTCCTAGGAAGTTTCTCCCCTGGTCGGAACCATTATAAAATGAAGAAGCTCAGGCAAATGCTGGCTGAAGTACTTTCCAATTCCAATGGTCTGTGAGCCAATAAAGAGAGCCCAGAAGAGGCCGGGAGATGTAGGAGTGGTGCCGCTGGAGTTGGTGGAGAGGACAGCAACGAAAGCAGATAGCACCCCTCAGATTTTATCTCTCTAATTTTTCCCAATGTGCCTAAACCTTGTGAAGCTTCAAAGCCCTTAAGTCATTGACATTCATGAGCTCAATGATAGACACTGGTCGTTGTTTCTTCAGTGCCACAAATAATGCTAATATATTAAGACAGAGCTGATAATATAAAACCAGGTATGACTATTGGAAGCAAAATATCTGAGGGGTCTAGCAGGACTTTTAGTCACAGGAACAGAGAATACTAATGGCATAAACTCAAAATGGATTAAAGACTTAAATGTAAGACTCAAAACCATAAAACTCCTAAAAGAAAACAAAGGCAGTAAAATCTTGAGCATTTCTCTTCGCGACATTTCCTCTGATATATCTCCTCGGGCAAGGAAAACAAAGGAAAAATAAACAAATGGTACTTTATCAAACTGAAATGCTTTTGCACAGCAAAGGAATCAACAACATGAAAAGATAACCTACTGAATGGGAGAACATATTCACCAATGACCCAGAATTTATATAGAATTCTCATATAACTCAACACCAAAAAAAGAAAACCCTACCCCCAAATCCAATTAAAAATGGACAGAAGACCTGAATAGACACTTCTCCAAAGAGGATATACAGATGGCCAATAGACATGAAAAGATGCTCAATGTCACTAATTGTCAGAGAAATGCAAATTAAAACTACACTGAGATGTCACCTCACATCTGTCAGAACGGCTATCATCAATAAATCAACAAACAACAAGTCTTATTGAGGATGTGGAGAAAAAGGAACCCTCATGCACTGTTGGTAGGAATGCAGATTGGTGCAGCCACTATGGAAAACAGTATGGAGGGTCCTCAAAAAGTTTAAAGTGGAACTGCCTTATGACCCAGGGATTCCACTTCTAGGTATATAACCGAAGAAACACAAAACACTAATTTGAAAGAATACATGCACCCCTATGATCATTGCAACATTATTTATAACTAGTGGCCCTGTGCACGGATTCATGCACATTGAAAGGAAATTAATTAGAAGAAATATCTTAATATTGCAATTCGCCCTTTCTCTATAATAGAAGTGTCAACCAAATTCATAATCGACAATGACAGGTTGAAACACATGTGCGATGGGCACCAGCAAGTGCTTTATATGTATCACGCATGCCTGAGTCAACTTAGCCTTTTATATATGTAGGATAAACTTTCTTAATTAGACCTGCTTTCTGATGTAGCTAAACTTTTTCCAGCCCAGTGAAGCACCCTAACTTCTCTTTCAGGTAATTGTCAGCAACACAGCAGTAAATATCAACACAGGTAATTGTCAGCAACACAGCAGTAAATATCAACACGCAGGGAGAACAAAGGGTAAACTATTTAATTGCAGCAGTGTTTGACTATATTCTGCACAGTGAGAAAACCTGAAGTCACTTTCAAGGTCCACTATTTCTTACTTCTTTTCAGTCGGGTCAAATTTCTAAACTTTCTAAATCTCTGTTTTCTGGCTAATGAAAAGAAACTAGGATTCCACCAAGTCTCCTATCTACCTACTCCAGGACTTCCGTGAGGATCAAATAAGATGAGGCACAGGAAAACACTTCACAGACATTTGGTTAAAGTGTGAAATGTTTGTACCTGGCTATAAAGCAAGTTGTGTTCCTGGACTGAAGAAGCTGTGAGGAGGATAGTCGTCGCTAGGGAGAGGAAGCCGGGCATTGCTACCTGATGTCATTACCTGGCGCCCACAGGGACCTTTCTGGGCTAGGCTGGTCTGTGGGCCGTATTTTGCGCCATGGGGTCTTGGCAGCAAGTTGGTGGGCTGTCGCTCTGGGATGGTGGCGGGGCCTGTGTTCCACTTGGGGGAAGTTGAGTGTTGCTCTGTGGACCCCAGGTCCGCAGTGCCAGTGCGCATCACAGCAGCTCCTGCATTGAGCATCTGCCCCCTGGTGGTCAGTGTGTGTCATAGCAACTGGTTGGACAGTCAGACACTTAGCATATTAGCCTTTTATATATATAGATAGCCAAGCTATGGAAGCAACCCAAGTGCCCATCAATAGACGAGTGGATAAAAAGTAGTGGTTCATATATACAGTGCAATATTACTCAGCCATAAAAAGAATGGAATCTTATCATTTGAGATAGTATGGATAGACCTAGAGGTTATTATGCTAAGTGAAATAAGTCAGTCAGAGAATGAAAAATACCATATGATTTCACTTACATGTGGGATCTAAAGAACAATATAAATGAACAAAATAGAAACAGACTCAAACATACCGAGAATAGACTGATGGTTGCCAGAGGGGAGGGGAATTGGGGGACTGGGTGAAAAAGATAAAAGGACTGAGAAGTACATATTGTTAGTTACAAAATAGTCCTGGGATGTAAAGTACAGCATAGGAAATATAGTCAATAATCCTATATAATAAAAGCATAGTATGCAAATTGTCCCCTTGACCAGGAGTTCGTCTGGGAGTTTGACCACAGGATGGGGCCAACCAGGAGAAGGGAGGGAGGCCCCAGATGGCGGCAGGCAGCCGATAGGGTCCCTATCAGTGCATGTATTTCGTGCACTGGGCCTCTAGTGTTGTGATAAATGTACATAGTGCCAGGTGAGTACTAGAAATACTGAACATTTTATAAAGTATATGCTTGTCTAACCACTATGCTGTGCACCTGAAACTAATAACATTGAATGTAAACTGTAATTGAAAAAATAAAAAGTAAAGTCAGACCCCTAGAGCATTGGGAGGTGCGGACTAGAAGCTCACAGAGATGTTTTGTTTGGCTTACGTAGTATTTTAATCATAAAATTTTGGCTAAAAATCCAAATTTGCAGATTTTCTTGGGGAAAGAAAAGAAGATCTGAAGACTGTGGGCCTGCACTGTCATGTGGTAAATATTGGATGCACCTGTACCAGGTAAGAATCTTGTTACAGGTAAATGAAAACCCAAGCCAGACACCTGAAAAGCCCAGAGGTGGATTAGAAGGCAAGGTTGGTTTGATTTAGAGGTCAATAAGGTCACCAAGGGCCCAATTTGTTTCTGCTTCTCCTTTCTTTTAAGATATTGGTTTCATCACAAGGCTGGCTCCCTCATGGGGGCAAAATGGAAGTTGTGGTTCTAAACTTCACAACTGCATTTGATGCTATTGAGAGAGAAACAGCTTTTACGGCTGCTACCCATTGGGGAAGGGGTCGGATTGATGTTGTAGAGATAGCTTCATTGTCCACTGGATCCAGCTGCCCCCTGGTGGGTCCATACCCTCTCACTCACCACGCTCTCCACCATTCCCCACTGTCTGACACCCAGCTCATTTTAGCCATGCTTCCCAGGTATTAGACACTGAATCTAATTCATGCCCCCTGCCCCCAATTAAATGAAAGAACATATAGGCACTTAGAAACACCAAGGCTCATTGGAATTGTTTTACAGATGGGAAGTTAACTCCCAGGGACATGGAGCATGTTCCACAGTTGCGGTTCAGGCAGGTGGGGAGTTATCCCCGAACAGCTTAGCTGAGAACCAGGGGATTTCACACTGTCTGCGTGTCCACAAGCTTGATGTGGGCCTGACTGACTATGGTCCACTTGGATGAGAAAGTCCCACTCGAGAGTTAGCTTCCAGCCCATGCATAGAGGGAAAGCGATGGTAAAATCAAGTCAATTCAGGGTTGATGCTCAGAGGCAGCCTTTGCCCTGTCTTAGAGGTGAAATCTAGTGTTTTCTGCTGAGCACTGGGCTGAACTCCGTAAGTGGGGTAAAAAGCTCCCACAGTGAGTGCAACACTGCCCTGAGTTCCCACTGCTAAGCAGCTCCAGGAGGACCTGGCTTGAATGTGGGTGCTCCTGAGCTGAACTGCGGGTAAACCCATGAGCACGGCTCGGTGGGCTGCTCGACAGCGGAGTCAGCAAAGTTAAAATGAAAGTTAAAATGCATGGATCTAGGACAAGAGAGTCTTGAGGATGATGTCAGGTCAGGAAAGGTGAGCATCAGGGGCACCTTCTAGAACAGTGGTTCTCAACCTTCCTAATGCCGCAACCCTTTAATACAGTTCCTCATGTTGTGGAGACCCCCAACCATAAAATTATTTTCGTTGCTACTTCATAACTGTAATTTTGCTACTGTTATGAATCATAATGTAAATATCTGATATGCAGGATGTATTTTCATTGTTACAAATTGAACATAAAGCATAGTGATTAATCACAAAAACAATATGTAATTATATATGTGTTTTCCGATGGTCTTAGGTGACTCCTGTGAAAGGGTTGTTCGACCCCCAAAGGGATCGAAACCCACAGGTTGGAGACCCACAGGTTGAGAACCGCTGTTCTAGAACACGCTGAGCATCCTTGGCCTGGAAAGGGCGGGTGTGGTCCGGTGGACAGCGAGAGTGGAGAGGAGGGATCCTGGTGGGGAGGGAGGAGCTGGAGCTTTACCAGTTTGCGGAAGGTTAACCTTGCCCACTGCACTCAGGGCAGATGTTGGGCTGAGACGGGGGTGGGGATAGGGTCAGGCAGCAAGGCTTCTGGTAAAAATCTGTGTCCTAGGGGCTGGCAGTGTGGCTGTAAAAATGGCTGATAATCTAATGAGCCCTGACCTTGAAAACCTTTAGCCCCTTACCTGTATAATGAGGGGTCCATGGATAATCTCTAACAGCCCCTTTCACTCAGAAAGGCTTCATTTCCAGAACGAACAGAAAGAATTGTCATTCCTCCCCCCTCCTTCCCCGTTCACCACAGAACAACCCAGTTGGGGACCAACGCATCTTTGATTGGAAAAAGCCCTGTCGGGGAGGAACCCCAGGTAACGGGATATGGTTCTGAAGATTACTTCAGTGCAACTGCAGGAGGAAATAGCCAGCAGATTCACTCACTCGTTAAGAAAAATGTATTTTGTATCAACCACGTCCCAGGTACCGTTTTCGTGCAGTGACAAACAAACCTCACAGAAGAGAATTAACACTACACGCAGACAATCTGTACACAGACCCTGCCCTGTTTCTTGCCCCAGGAATGATGAGGAAGGTGGGGGTGAGAGCCAAGATCAATCAAATAATGTAAGTAAATACAAAACTACAGTAGTAATAAATGCTCTGAGGGGGAAATACTGGGTGTGATAGGAGTTAGAGAAAATGGCCCGCGTTACGGGGCCGGGTGTTGGAGTTGAGAAAAGGTGAAGAGGCACAGGGAATAACGCTTTCCATGCATGTACAAAGGGTCTGTGGCAGGGGAAGCAGGAGGATGGACAGAACTGATAAAAGGTTCAGTGAGGTTGGAGAAAATGCAGGGTAACTCAGGAGAAGAAAGAACCCAGGGGTGTAACTATAGGGGTAGTTTATGCCATGTTAGGAACTTTATCTTTATCTTAAAAGCCATAGGATACCATTTAAAGTATGCGTGTGTGTGTATGAAAGAGAGAGAGAGAGAGAGAGAGAGAGAGAGAGAGAGAGAGAGAGAGAGATGCTTTGAAAAGACTATTCTGGCTGCTGGATGGACCCTGGAGGGGAAGGTCAGGGAGGTGTGTGAGGTCATAAAGCCCATGGTCCTGCTGGCACCTCCACTGCCCGAGGCTGCGGTGTGTAAGTATTCGTACGGGCAGACCTCAGGCTCCAATGCTCTAAGCCAGTGGTCGGAAAACTGGGGCTCTTGAGCCACATGCGGCTCTTTGGCCCCTTGAGTGTGGCTCTTCCACAAAATACCACGCGCGGGTGCGCACGTACAGTGCGATTGAAACTTTGTGGCCCATGCGCAGAAGTCGGTGGTATTTTGTGGAAGAGCCACACTCAAGGGGCCAAAGAGCCGGATGTGGCTCTCGAGCCGCAGTTTTCCGACCACTGCTCTAACCCAACTGCTCAAGCCCTGCCCCTCTGGGGGTCTCTGGCCAGTTTTGGTACCTGTGGGGTGCAGGGCGTGTCTTTAATGATACGGCTTCCAGATGCAGAAAGCACAAGCATTCTGCTTTCCAGGCGGGAGCCGGCAATGAATTCCTGCCTTGGAAATCAACCATCACTCACACACACACACACACACACAGACACACACACACACACAGACACACACACAGACACACACACACAGACACACACAGACACACACACACACACAGACACACACACACACAGACACACACTCACACACACACTCACACACAGACACACACACAGACACACACACACAGACACACACACACACACACACTCACACACACACACAGACACACACACAGACACACACACACAGACACACAGACACACACACACACTCACACACACACACAGACACACACACACAGACACACACACAGACACAGACACACACAGACACACACACACACAGACACACACACAGACACACACACAGACACACACACAGACACACACAGACACACACAGACACACACAGACACACACACACAGACACACACACACAGACACACACACACAGACACACACACACACACAGACACACACACACACACGTACACCGGTACCTTGCATATCTGTCAGAAATCTTTTCCCTGGACAAATGATGATTTATGGGAGGCTGCTCTATTTCCCGCCTTTCTCTTGTTCTATTTTAGGAGAATATATCCAGACCATGTGTTTTTGCTTAGCCTGACACATTCCAAGCAAGCTTTTTGTATTCCATGTGCTGGTGAAAGATTCTCTCTGAAGAAGTAGAAGTAAAAAAGAGAGAGAGAGAGAGAGAGAGAGAGAGAGAGAGAGAGAGCGAGCCCAACCGCTGTCTTGCCTGGGTGGCTAGTGGAGAGAGGTCAATGTCCACACATGGAGGTCCCAGGGGGTCCCCAGGGAGCCGGGGCAGCTGGATTCCCCAGAATGCCAACAGACTCCCATGTTTCACAAGAACACCGCACTTCAGGCATGAAGAGAGCTGTGGCCTTCGACTACCAAGCACTTCCCCTCCGTGGGGCCTTTGCACCCGCTGTTCTCACTGCCTGGAATCCTCTACTGCTCACTGCCCACCACTCACCTCCTCAGCTGCAACCACACCCCTCCCCGCAGCCACTCCTTCCCCGACTGCCCGTCCACAGCCTGTGTCCCTGCCCCTGTCTCTCAGCGCCCTGCTGCTTTCCTGGCAGTGCTCACTATTATATTCAGTTCATACTTATTTTCACTTTTGTTTCATTTGGCCAGGGGTTGGCAAACTGTGGCCCATGGGCCACATCTGAGGCCCTGCCTGTTTTTGTAAAGGGAGCCGTACTCGGGCGTCATTCTCGCTCCTGTCGTCACAGACTGCCATGCACGGCAGAGCTGAGTTGCTGTGATAGCGTCTGGGATATTTCCTCAGAGACAGAGTTTGGCGATCTTTGTGTTTGACAGTAAACTCCATGAGGGTGGAGACTAAGTCTGTCTTTCATATGAGTGTGTGGCTGGTTTGCAGCCCAGGGGGAGGCCCATCAGAGGCACTTGACGGGCACCTGCTGAAAGACAGACATTAAAGACGGCGGGTCAGGACTGCTGTGCCAAGGGCCAAGAGGGTGACCTGCACTTTAAAACCCTTTCTTTTTCTTACATTGTTGAAGGGTTGCCTTGAACTTAGTTTGGGGTTAAAAGCCAGAGAAGATTCTTTAGTTCCATAACATCGTGCCTTTAAAAAAGAACAAATGGTAAAGTTTTAAGAGAGAGGGGGAAAAAAAACCAACAAATGCTCAAACTGCATTTTAAAAGACCCACAAAGCCATAAATATTAACAATTCTGATTTATGAGGCCGCAGAAGGTTGTCTCTGGTTACACCAGCAAGCTCAAAGCAGGCAGCTCAAATGGAGAGAAATGCCGGGGAGAGGGTGAAATAAAAATCATTAGCTTGAGTTTTCTCCAAGTGGGCAAAGAGTTCCTTTCCTGCTGATAAAAGCGAGCGTCTGTGCAAATCTTAAGAAAGCATTTGGGAAAACGCTTTTGTAGCCAGATCAATATTAATATATATATATATATATATATATATATATATATATATATATATATATATTGGTTTCAGAGAAGAAGGGAAAGGGAGAGAGAGATAGAAACATCAATGATGAGAGAATCATTGATAGGCTGCCTCCTGCACGCCTCCTGCTGGGGATCCAGTGGGTATCCCAGGCAGGTGCCCTGACTGGGAATCGAACTGTGACCTCCTGGTTCATAGGTCGACGATCAACCATTGAGCAACACCGACTGGGGCCAATCAACATTTTTAAAGTCACTCAGTCATAGGAAAAATAATTTATCTGGACTCAGTGATAGAATACTTTGGAAAGTATAATTTCAACAGAGACATTCTATGTGGGTTTATGTAACAGAGTATTTAACACCTAACCCGTTGGAGATACGTTTCCTGGGTAAGTTACTACAATGGGAGATAAGAGAGAGGTAGATATTTACGTGCATGTCCGGAAGGCCTGAGGCCCGGGGTCATGATGATTGGCCAACAGAACGTATAAAGGGTTTTTAGGAGCCTGCTGAACACAAGCTCTCAAAGCAAACTAATTTCATTTTGCAAGCTGAACAAAAGCTAAGAAGCCAAGTAGACCAAGTGAACATTACTGCTCATAAATAAGCAGAAGCTGACAAAATGTAAAATGAGCCGGTTCTACACAGTCAACCTTTGGGACTTCTGGTCACCTAAGCAGTGTTTTTGTTTAAACCTTTGGGCCCACACGTTGTAATGGAGGCAAAACTATCACACGCACTAGGGAGAGCACAGAAGAAACAGCAGCCAATCCGTGTGTGAGTGCCGGAGCCACCTGGAGACCAGTGAGAGGGACCCTTTCACCATACGGCCACCTGCTCTTCAGCACTTGCACACACCGCAAAGCACATTTCCTGTGTCTACAGGGCCAGTCATACGTTTCTAGTGAAGAAGGCTCTAAAGTAGATACCATTGATGTGTCCAAAAGAGTCTGGAGATAGTAACCAGGCCCAGAGCCAGGATGAGTGTGAGGTGAGTGCAGGCATCTGGGACACCATTTAAGGATGCTCTCGGCCGCAGGTGCCAACCCTGCGCTTACCCATCCCCGAGAGTGAGTGCCTCCTTAAACAGTATGCCCTGAGCATCTGGCTTATCTTACTCTAGTCCAGGCTCATTGTTTTTCCTTCTCTGAACAACTGAACCCAAATGGATCATTCTCAAAGAGGGACCACTTCTTTTAGAGCAGCGGTTCTCAACCTATGGGTTGTGACCCCTTTGGCGGTCAAACGACCCTTTCACAGGGGTCGCCTAAGACCATCCTGCATATCAGATATTTACATTACAATCCATAACAGTAGCAACATTACAGTTATGAAGTAGCAACGAAAATAATTTTATGGTTGGGTCACAACATGAGGAACTGTATTTAAAAGGCCAGAAGGTTGAGAACCACTGTTTTAGAGGGTCACAAAAGAAAAAAAAAATCTTTAGATGGTAAGTATCTATTAAAGACAAAATGTTAAGAACAAAATTAAGGCATACGTTTATTCTCATACTATTTAGAAGATAATAACATGCTATTTAGGTATGGCAATTTGCTCACTTTAACAAGGGAAGATCCTAAAGCACTTTAAGATACAATACAATATACAGTTGGTGTACTATAGAATTGCATAACTTAAACCTATATGATTTTGTTAACCAATGTCACTTCAATAAATCCAATAAAATCCAAAAAACCCCACTTCAAGCAAAGCTAAAACAGGAGATGTAGTTAGAGATTATAACAGCTAAGAAGCAAACGTTGACAGGGTTTTTACTCCTTACTGATATGAACATGAGATAGCTATAAAATGATTAAGTACTTGATCCATTCCAGTGAAACTGTATCTAATTGTGACTTTCACTGCATTTTGACAGCAGGAAGTGAGGTCAGAAAACTATGACCAACCCTAACAGGTTTGGTTCAATGGTTAGAGCATCAGCTTGTGGAATGAAGGATCCTGGGTTCAATTCTGGTCAAAGGCATGTACCTTGGTTGTGGATTCAATCCCCAGTAGGGGGCATGCAGGAGGCAGCTGATGGATGTTTCTCTCTCATCAATGTTTCTATCTCTATTCCTCTCCCTTCCTCTCTGTAAAAATCAATTTAAAAATATATTTTTTTAAAAAGGAAACTATAACGAGTTCGGTCTCTTCAAACACAGGTCCCTTATGGCATTTCTCTAGTTGGTCATCCAAAACGAACCTCATGCCGAACGCACTTTGACACAGCAGTGTTGCAGACTGATATCATATGGCCACAGGTAGAATTCTTCTCTGTCACTTATCACCAACGATACCTGGAAGGCCACTGTCTTCCTGAGGGCAAGCCTTCCACTTGATTCCGAGTTGGCGCTTCTGGTTGAATAGCTCGACCATCCCAACTGGCATGTACTGAAGTGTGTCTACCTTCCCGATTATGAAAAATTGGGAAGCACACTCCGGCTCCCTCTGAGTGCCCCGACCCGGTTTAGTTGGGGAAACAAGATTTGCCTTTGAAGCCACCCATTAGGAAGGTCTCAACAAGGAAGAATAAGCCATAGCATATGTCTCTCTTACCCGAGGCAGGCCAGGGCTCGGGTGCCCAGTGTGCAGAGGGCCTGAAGAGAGGCTATATTGATCATGAAACGCAACTGTGAGTTTTATGACCTTCTGGGAAACATGATGGCAAGAGTTCCGTGCCAGATGTAAGCACTGGCGCCACAGTCCTGTTTGGATGGAGACATGTGCTTTGAGTGTGGGACACTTGTAGGTCTCCCCAGGTGAGTTCCCATCTTCTCTGCACCGCTGACGTCAGGCTTTCTTGTGCCTGCTCTTCTCGGAGGGGACCCAGATGAAGCCCAGTCTTCTGCCTAGAAGAGGCTGAGGAGTTGGCCGATTTCTTTATTTGAAAGCCAGGGTGATTTTTATGGGAGGAAGACAGAACCTCGGGACCGTGTTTGGAATCACGGGATGTATGAGACAGGAGGCGGACTAGAGGGAGCCAGCGTGGACCACTCCCCTTGCTCTCCCTGCTACCAGTGTACCCTCCTTTCTACCGTGTCAGCTCTGATGGCAGGAGCCGTCCCTCGATTCTCTACATTAAACCCGACAGAGAGAAGCTCCCAGTCACTGCCATCACCTGTATGTTAAATGCATTCTCTTATATGTGTTCTGATTCCTCCAAACCCAACTCCAAGGGCTCTACACACCCCCGGTCCCTAAACTCAGCCTGGAGAGTGCTGTTGGGTGTCTGGGCAGAGTGAGGTCATGGTGTTCCTTCCAGCCCCTCAAACTTGAACAGCAGTAATTTTTTTTTTTTAAATGATGATGCCTGTGAAAGTGAGAGGCAGAGCTCTCTCTCGCTTCTGGAAGGAATATACACGGGTAATGCCTTTCAGTTGGGCAATCTGGCAATACATCTCGAAAGCACTTCACATGTGCATAGCCTTTATTTGGTAACTCGTACGGAAATAATCTGACAAAGGTACAAAAAGTTGTATGTTCACTGGGGCACTTTTGATGATGGAAAAAATCTGCAAACCACCTAAACAACCCAACCGCGGGAGCCTATCGCCACAGGGGAAGACCAACAACCATTAAAAAAAAAGATGTTATTCATAAACTTAGAAAAATGGTCTGTATGTATTTTTAAGTGAAGAGGGAGGTTTCCAAAGAGTATGCATAGTGTAATCAAAAGCTATAAACATAAATGTGTGTGTGCATGTGTATGTGCGCACGCGGGTGTGTGTGTGTGTGTGTGTGTGTGTGTGCGCGCGCGCGTGCGAGGGAGAAGAAGGTCTGGGGAAAATTGTGCCAAAATATTATAGTGATTATTTCTAGGTGTGGGATTATGAGTAAATCATTTTTGTTGGTTTGGCTTCTCTATGCAATTTTTCTACAGTGAACTTCTACATAGCACTTCTGTAACGATTTTTTAAAAACCCTTGCATTCCTCTGGCACCTCCATCTCAAATCTTTGAGGGTCTTTATTACCTTCCTTGCCCCTGTCCACTCACAGCTCTGTAGCTACGACATGTGATGTGGTCAGCTCTGCTCTGCTCTGCAGGCCGGATATGCGCCGGTTTCCCACTTTCCTTTCTATCAGGCAGCGCTGGCAGGAGGGCGAGGTCTGCAGGATCACACGCTCGCACCCCCTGCTAGCATCTGTGTCCGTGCCAGATTCTCTCCTCAAGCCTCGCTCACCTGCTCTGGCAGGCGGTCAAATTCCTCACTCCCTGGGCCTTGGAAGAGAGACCCGGGTTTTTAAGATTCTTCACCACCCTCCTCCCTGACCATAAAGATAAAGAATTATTTATCTCTCCCCTCCCGTTAAATATGGCATTCCTCCTCTCACAGCCTCTCTCCCCATCTGCTCCTCCAGGTCAGCGGGCTGGGGTAGTGCTCAGCACCGCCATTATCAGCGAGCGAGCCCACCCTCTGCTTCCCAGGGCCCTCGCTCGGCCTTACCCCCTGTCTCCCAACACAATGTGTAAATCTTCTCTTGCGCCTCTCCTGCTATCCTGGAATTCCAAACTCCTCTCTCCCCAAATATGGCTGGGCAGGGAGCGCCAGGCTCCACATTTGGACAGCAGCAGAATCCCATCCCTGTCATCACCCTGGCAGACACCGTCCTCCGCTGCCATCACTGTCAACAGCGTCATTGTAAACTCGGGAAGGTATCTTTGTAGTTGGCTCTGCTGGGTGCATTACAAAGGAAATGGTTTTGCAGACCGAGTTCTATATTCTTTTGAAGTACTCATCTTCTCGGAGCATCAGTCTCACTGGGGAGATAGGACATAAACCTCAGCTTGCTCCTCTATAGCCATCCGGCTCCCACCTCACCTGTCCACCCCAAAGACTCCCCTAACGTTCGAGTAACTTCTCTGTTTACCAAACCTGTTTCCTCCTCCGCTGTGTCTACATTACATACCTTTGCAGGTTTTGCCCTTCTGACCACGATCTCCTAATGCAGCGGTTCTCAACCTGTGGGTCACGACCCCTTTGGCGGTCAAACGACCCTTTCACAGCGGTCGCCTAAGACCATCCTGCACATCAGATATTGACATGACGATTCATAACAGTATCAACATTACAGGTATGAAGTAGCAATGAAAATAATTTTATGGTTGGGTCACAACATGAGGAACTGTATTTAAAGGGCCAGAAGGTTGAGAACCACGGTCCTAATGGAACTCAGGGAAACCTGGAGGCTTTGACTCAGACAGACTTAAGTCCGTCTTAGCACTGACACTTCCTCACTGTGTGACCTTGCTGGGCAAGCCACCCTGTCTCTCTGATCTTCATCTACAAAATGGCGACAATAATGTCTCCTGTGTATTATGTTCTCAGAAGCAGAAGAAAACACAGTTGGCGTCTGGGACTGGGGCCTGGCTGTCCTGGTCTAGACATCAAACTTGAAGGAATAATAATAATTAATCATCTTGATGCAGAGTCATTTTCATCATAACAGCAGAGTGGAACCAAGTCGGTTGAGGAATCAAATGAAAGGACCAGTGCGCAGTTTTTGTGTTTGGGTTTATCTTAATCCCCGAGCTGATTCTTCGTTTTCCTCTTTAAACAGACACAGTGGAAGCCGTTAAATGAGCGCCACGCGAACGCAGACACGCAAGGGGGCAAGGTGAGGCTGTGAGCAATAAATTAGACCGAGGTTTGCGGTCCTGGAACGGGCGGTTCTATTGTTGGACTCTGTTTTTCTCAGAGAAACAGCAGTGAGATGAGCCCTCCCACTCAGGTTGTCGTGAAAACAGCCCCAGGCTACCGGATGGGGCCGCTGCTCCGCTGCTCCGTGTGGCTGATACCGCACACACATCTCGAAGGCTTTCTGACGGGCTAGGAGTTGACAGCTTGGTGATGGGACTGAGACACTGGATTTGTCTGACAGGTGCAGTGTCCTCGAGCTTGCTTTCCCTGCAGCCGCCCGGCTCCCGGGGATGGGAAGAGGACGCTTATCACAGTCTCGTTAGGGTCCTCGAAACACCATTTCTCACAGTGAAGGGAGGTTAGTTAACACCCTAATTCTCCCTCCCACCCTTCCCTTCACAAACAACAAGAACAAAAAAAGACTCTTCTGACCTGAACTGTGTGAAAAAACCCAGAGAAGCAGAACCTTGTGGGAGCCCAGCATTGAGCCGCCTTTTGCCCACAGGCGACAGTTTAGCTGCAGCATTTTGTGGGTTTAAATTACCTCACATTCACTCTCCACCTCCACTTAGTCCCTTTCTAAGCAGGTTTTCACCCCCCGCCCTTAAATCAGAAGTTCCTTTTTCTTATCATTATAACAGCCTGGCTTGTCATGACCACTTCCTGCCTGTGTGACCTTGGGCAGGCTACATCCTCTCTCTGGGCCTGTGTCCTCATCTGTGAAATGGGGCATCACTGATTCAGCAACTATCAATGAACCACAGCCAGGCGAGCACTGGGCAGGAGAAGAGCTTGTATGCTGGCGGGTCAGTGTAGGACCACCTCCTTCATTCATTCGCCAGCAATTACTGCACAGCTACAGGCCAGATGCTGCCCGAGACACAGGAGACACACAGGAGACTCAAGGTAAAGGAGGCAGGTTCCCTGCTCGCATGGAGCTGAAGTGAGGGGACTCGCTGACATAGAGCGAGGACAGGTGCTCGGTGCTGGCACGCTGTCACTCTGCACCATACGGTGGCCGCTGCTCTTATCATCTTCACTATTATCAGGTGTGAATCGCCTGGGGTCACAGATCAGTGTCCCTGCTGTGTCTCTGCACCTGAAAACATCCAGCACCTCTTCAAGCCTCAGTTTCCTTATCGGTGACGCTGGTAATAACACTTACTTTTAGGGGCAGAGAGTAAGCGAGATGACTTCTGTGAAGCACCCTGTGGCGTGACACCCATACAGGGTTGAATCCCTTTCTCTCTCCTCCCTTGGCTGTCTTCTGCGCACGCATACCCGTCCCAGCCTGTGTTCACTCACTGGCCTGCGCCTCACACTGGGTGTGAGCCGCATGTAACATGTCATCCACACGTCAGGGCAGCTGCTATCACTCTGCCCTCTCCTCCCCCCGCAGGGTCAAATGCATTCTTTCCCAAGTCCTTCCTCCCCACCAGCCGTGCCACAAATATCCCCCACATGGAGTTTGAGGTTCCCTTCTCCTCTCTAGGTGTAATTTCCTGGTAAAAGCAGAGATTAAGAAGTGTCTGGCGGAGACGAAATGCTGGCAGTGACTGGGGCGAGCTTTCCTTAGGTGACCTTTGGAATTCTTTCCAGTGCAGGGATGCTAAGCTTCAGCTTAACACTGATTCTCGGTATTGTCCTTGCAGAGCCCAGAGGAGTGAAGGGACACAGATGGCTTCCTGCAGTCTTATTTCGTGTCTGTCATGAATGTAACTGCAGTTTTCTAACTGTTGGCTTCCGACTCATGGTCAGAAGCAAAACCAGCAGAAATAAATCGCCCCCCGCCCCAGTCTTCATTGAAAAATTTTAAACAGCTTTATTGAGACATAATTCATATACCTTACATTTAACATGCACAATTCACTGGTATATTCACAGAAATGTGCAGCCGTCACCACAGTTAATTGATACAGTTCTCATGACCTCAAAAAGAAACCCCATATCCTTGAGCTATCCCCCCACCTCCCTATCTCTGCCCTGCCCCCAGCCCTAAGCAACCCCTAATCCACTTTTGGTTTCTGTGGAGTTCCCCATTCTGGGGTCTCATAGGAACTGCATCATACAACACATGGTATTTTGTTACTGGCTTCTTTCACTTAACTTAATGTTTTCACGATTCATCCATGTGGTAGCATGTACCAGGACTTCATTCTACTTTATGGCTGAATAATATTCCATTGTGTAGATACACAATATCTGGTCTATCCATTGGTCCAGTGTGGACATTGGATTGTTCCCACTTTATGAATAATACTGCTGCAAATATATCCATGTACAAAGTTTTATGTTTCCATTTCTCTCTAGAAATAACTTTTAAAAACTTCTCATGGAATAAAACCAATAGGATGGGAATGACCATTGCCATAACAGATAATGTATATTGTGTTAGTTGGTGTTAGGGACTGAGCTAAGTCTATCTCACTGGATCTTCATAGATGAGCTTATGGCTATCTGGCCATCTCACCCCTAGTTTACAGATGGGGGGCCCGAGGCTGAGAGAGTGTGAAGGACATAAGAAACTCCCAGCTACTATCCGAGTGTTTCTTTTCTTAGGAGAACCAAACATGAAAGATACAGGCTGATCCTAGAAAACTTTTCTTCCCGAGGGTCACATTCCCTGTGACACTTAGCCCCGCCCACCAAATTTTATACTTATTCTTCAGAAAAGATATTCACTTTCATAGCCACCCCCCGTCCTCTAATGACTTCAATACGAACAATTAATGCTGCAGAGGCTGCGTGAACAAACACATGCATGAACAGGCAGGCACTAGGCTTGTTCACACCGTGATGAAACGGAAGCTCAGTTTCTACACGGAGTTACATGTGAAGAAGAGGTTAGGCAACCGCACATGGTTAGGAAGGAATTCTCATATTATTATTCTCATTTATTTGGATCTCTTATTGCACTTATCTGGGGGAAGACTTTCAGACAAGCTTTTTCCACATCTCCATGTGTCTGGTACATATATCTCATGGATGCTCCAAACACTCCTGCTTGCAAGCACACCCCATCCCTCAGTCAATCCTGCCATTTACCACCTCTCAGGTCCTGTCCTTCCACCCATTTCCCAGATTTTACATCACAAGACATCCAAGAATGAGGTTAGTAAGGGCAGGCCTTCCTCTGGAGAGTTAAGGACAGGGAGGCAGCAGGACATGGCGGAAAGCGAGGGCACTGTTATATGTAGTTATATTTTCTTCTTACAATGAATTCATTTTTCACTTTATTTGTTCATTAGTAGGAAAGGGAAAATCCTGACTTGTCAAGGGGTCCCTGCCAAGATCCTCTGAGTAACAGATCCCCTCGAAAGGCAAACAGACACATGAAATGTATTGTGCCCATGAACAGCAGAATACGAGAACGAATAACTTTACCTAGTTTTGACTAGACTGCCAATGACTGACATCACATAGATAGCTGATCTTCATATTTCACAGATCCAATCTTTGCAATATTTTCTTGCAAACATTTTTTTTAACCCCAAAATCAATACCTGCAGTGCTTTGCCGTCTCTGTAAATATGCGAAGAGCGGCCAAAAAAATTTGAGTTGCCCAACACAGAGGTAGGTTCCCAGCTCAGGTCATCCAAGGCGATGCTCTGCCTTCCTGAGTCAGGTCTCCTGCAGGGATGCTGGGGTGGGGGTGGGGCAGAGTGCGGGGACAGGCAGGGCAGGGCAGGCTCTGGCTCTCAGGCCAACTGGATGGGCTTTGAATCCCAACTGTGACATCTGTTTAGTGGGGTGGCCTTAGGCAATCCACTTGACACTTCCGAACCCTGTTTTCTTTCCATAAAATAGAAAGAACAGAATTTACCATGATGAGTTGTTTTTAGAAATTAAGATGATAATCTCTCTGTGTGTGTGTGTTGTGTGTCCACATGCATGTGTGCACACGTAATTCCCCTAGGAACAATGATTCAGCATTCACAAATTCAGTAGTTCAAGGTGAATTTACAGAATATAACTACCATAAATAACAAGAATCAACTACATATTGGTTTCATGACCCTGGGGGAATTGGATGATGGAAAGGAATCTACACCAATTCCTAGAAAGTAGCATAATGTTCAGGATTCATCTGCGCAGGCCCCACAAACTCAGATTTCTGTCTGTTTCTCTATTTAAGATCACGAAAACTTACACGTGGTGACTTTAGACTTTAAAGATCATCGGTTTCCTTTCAGTTCCCTCACCACAGACCCTTTTTAAAAGTGAAATCTGACATGAAAACTTTAATATATAAATCAGATAAAAGCAGAGCTGTATCACTGCAAGAAGGGGACCTGGAGTCCTGACAGCTAGAAATCTCCTCCCGCCCTCTCTCCCTGCCTGGCTCCTGGAAGGCCCCTGGGGCATGTCCCGGGAACCCAACCAAAGACTGTGAAGACCTCTGCCCAACAGCCTCACTGCGTGTTTGAGTAAATTTAGACTCTAAGAAGTACATTCCCTAAAAGTGTAAATTAACAAAGTCCCAACAGTACGGCCCTCCAAGTTCTGCAAGGTATTACGATTCCTCCGGAGTTGTCTACCTGAGGCACCAAATTGCCAACGAGACCTGCCTCTCATTCACCTTCATCTCCAACACACATGGCCTCTAGCGCACAGTGAGGACGGATTTTTCTCAGATGACAGGAGGACATCACAAATGTTAGCTGATTTCAGTCCTAAAATGGCTTATAGTCAACACTTTGTACACTCTGGCCATTTGCAACAATATTAGGGGGCAAGGTTAGACTTCTAAATTCAAAAGACTTTCATGAAAAAATATAGAAAATTATAAAGCCACAATTATAAAAGCATCCATTCTCCTCTTGTTTGAATACTTTAAATTATACATTTAAAAAAATACTGGAATCTATCTACCAACATACCTCCCTATCTATATAAATATTTTCACTGAGTTTGTTCTAAAGTTTGGAAAATTAAGATCAAGTATCTTGTTCAAGGTCACATGACTAGTTTGTAGTGAAGCCAGACCTCAATCTGAGGTCCTCTGCCTCTTGGTTCACTGCCTTCCCCGCTCTTAATCCTATTTACTGAAGTCATATCAGCAAGGGCATAAGAAACAGAACTGTCCTGCTCAGCAGAAAGAGAAAAATCCTTTGCCGACCCCATCATTTTCCAGTTCACACTAGATCTTGGCCTCTACTCCAGTTTTGAAGGGACCAGGTTCTAGAGATTAAGGGATTTTCGAGGGTACAATGATTGTGCAGATGTTCCTATCACTGCTGACTTTAAAACAGACACTTGGCATGCAATGGGCTATATTGTATTCCCATCCAAAAAAAGTTCCACTGTGAAGAGCCTGTTGGGCTCTGAAAAAAATCTGGAGAGAAGAGGAGAGGTGGCTCTTTAAGGAACAACAAACAAACAAACAAACAAACAAACAAAAACCAGTTAAAATGTGGCCACCTCTATCCAGAGGGAGGGGCTGTCGCCAGTTACTCTCTGCCCTGTCCCTTTGCCTACAGACAATGGCTCAACCAAGCCAACCTCTGCTCTGCCAACTCCCAGGAATCGACCCAGCTGCTGCAGGGGTTCCAGGAAACCCCCAGAGGAGGTGGCCTGGTCTTCTACCTACCCACACACCTCTAGCCTCTCCTCCGACGACAGGGAGAGGACTGGGCGTGTCTCTTCTAGAAATCCTGCTCATTTGCTGGGTCTCCCTCCTTGGTCTCAGGTAGATAGATTCCCACCATCCCTTTTCCCAGCGTTGGCCACACATCCCCATGGCATCCTCAGACCGGCGCTCTATCACGTAGAAAAGTCACTCCCCACGAGGGACAAATGGACCCTTAAGCAGAACTGCAGGGACACATGGGAAGGGACTTCTGGGCACAGTACTTCCCTATACCTGGCAGATGATGTCCAGCCCCGCCTGAGCCTGCACAGGTGGAGAAGCAAGTGATGTGGATGCTGGACTCGCCTCACTCCCTGAGGAAGCCCTGTGTCCACCCAGCCTCTCCAGGGCCTGGGGTAGGGGCAAAAACCAGGGCTTCTCCTAGTCGGCTCTGACTTGAAAGTCTGACTTCTGCTCAAATAGATCAGCTATGGATCATCTGGCCATCTCACATGGGCGGGCCCTGCCACGTCACCCCAGCCAGGAAATCCAACCCCTTGTCCTTCTTTTATGAACATTACACCAACCACCACCACCCTCCCCCCAGACACTGCATTTTTATATAAGATACAGATGAATGTGAAGATAGTGGAGATGGAGGGAGGTTTAACAAAAGAGAAACAAACTCATAGATACAGAGGACGTTTTGATGGCTGCCAGATGGGAAGGAGGTTGGAGGGATGAGTGAAAAAGGGGAAGGGACTAAGAAGAACAAGTTGCCAGTTGTAAAAACAGTCACCAGGATGTAAAGTACAGCACAGGGAATGTAGTAAATAATATTGTAATAACTATGCCTGGTGTCAGGCGGGTACTAGGCTTATGGGGGGGGGGGGAGCACTTTATAAGTTATATAAAAGTCTAATCACTGTTACACACCTGAAACTAATATCATAGTGTATGTCCACCGTAATTGCAAAGAGAATTATTAAAAATAAATCTGAAGCATATCTGTTCTTAAAAAAACTCATCCATCTACCCACGCAAGGCTCTACCTCCTACATCATCCCTGAATTCTCTCCTTGCTACTCTCTCTCAAGAGTCCTCTGGTAACCTATCCTCTACCCCACATCCTCCCATTTCATTAGGCAGAGCGATTGAACTCTGCTGAGCCCTGCCTGCACACGGAAGTCCTACTTTTGCCAGGAGTCCATACCTCTCAGTGGGCCCCCTGCTCGGGTCCATTCATTCTCACTCACCCCCACAAGCACAAGGCAACAGGACAGAGATCCACTTCTACAATTGGCCCTACTACTTTAAGAGCCAGAGCAGCTAGGGTCGATTTTAATTTTAATCAGTAATGACTATATCTCCATAACCACCAACTTCAGCCTCACTCTGGCCAGTGACTCCATGACCACCACTGAGAACAACCTCAAACACGGTGGGCACCAGGGGCCACCATGGCTCTGAGTGCTTTCATTCACCATCTCGTGCAGTCCTCAGGTACCTTGTGAGGTCGGTGCTATCATTACCTCCTTTCCTGAGAGGGAAACGGAGGCTCGGAGAGAACAGGTAACTTGCCTAAGGTAGCAGAGCTGAGGGTTTCCCTCGCAAGTTGCCTTCTTGATTCTTATGTTATACCTATTTGCTCTCTGCAGATTCCACTGTTTTTGACACTTCCTGGGAAACTGAGGACCCAGAATTCCCAGGTAGGTGTAGAGAAGGTGGTGGGGCCGCATATGCTGTGCATGCCACTGCCTAGTGGGCTAGAGAGCGTTCTCAGGCTCGGAGAATGTGGCATTCCATGCTAACCAATCATTTGAAATTCCTGCCATAAATGAAAAAATAAACACGCCGTTGAGGATATAATTCAGCGAACCTCGCTCCCAAATGAGGCTGATTGCAGATAGAAAGCAGATTTTCATATTTACTGGATGTGACAGCTGTAGGAACTAAATGAATCATCTGTCTATCTCCATCGCCTCGTTCCTCTTGAGCTGTACGGATCTATCCCTGGGGCTGTCTGTCTTCCCATTGCAGGAAGACGGATCAGTGCAGTTTCAATTATTAATTCCATGTTTGGATCACAGTAACACCGGTTCCAGTTCAGTGACCTGCAGTTCCTATTGATTTAAGTGATGAATTATCTACACTGCAATGTATTATTAACTTTATTTTGTCTCTTATTCCTTCCGCATTCATGCATCAAAATAATAAAGCACCATTCACAGGCTAAAAGGATCCATTTCCCTTCTCACATTTCCCATAAGGGTGAAGCCACCACACAACAGAGAGGTAATTACACAGAGCTGGGGCTGGGGGCTGGATATTTATTTGGCCTATAAATTATTTATCTAAGCTGTGAACGTAGGGGAGGGTTAAGACAGGGATCTTGAGTGGAGGCCCAGATCTGAATGGAGAACAGTGGGATTTCGGGGGGAAGTTAATGAAGACAAGTGAAGATTAGAGCCTTGGAGATTCAACAGAAATAAAATAGCCTCCATCAAAAGGTCATGTTCTGGGAATCTATCTGCCCATTCTGAACCTGACAGGATGGGTGTGGGCGAGGTGATGGTGCAGTGAAAGGAAGGAAGCGAGGGAAGAGAGCATTGTCACTTTCTCTTGCACTGTCCTCTATCCAGCTCTGCTCTGCATGCTGCCATAGCAGACCTACCCAGCAAGGTCAGGTCTTAGCGAGACGTGGACCTGCGTATACAGCACCCTGTCCTACCACTTGTTGAGAAGTTGCCTTTCTCTGCATACAATCTGGTAGGACCTTTGCTTGGCCAAACATATGGCCCAAGTTCAGCCAATGAGAGTCTCCATTCATGGCATCTGAATTATAGGCAAAGGGACCGAAAAAACAGAATGTAGTTGGCATCTCTCATTAGCTCTGGTGCCTGGGCACAACTGTTGAGTGATGCCTGCTTTTAAGACCCTGTGAAGACGATCAGTGCCTGTCTTTGCAAGCCCTGTTTTTAACCTTCCCTTTGATTCCAGATGATCCACCCCATGTGTTTTCAAAAAATCCCCTTTTATTGAACTAGATTTGTTGTGTTTTGTTGCTTTCAACCAGAAAACTCTGGCTAAGCAGCCAAAGGAGTGTCTGGAGCGTCACTGAGCCCTGAGGGATGGCAACGGGGAAGAGGGAGGTGCTGGGATCTTGTCCACGTCTCGCACAACAATCAAGCAACAATCACACACATGGGAGGCGGGCAAGAGAAAGAGGGGACGAACTGCTCTGTCACTTCCTCCCAGTTCTAGTGCAAACTGAACCCAACCTCCCAGCCTCCAGATTCCTGGTGGGGTAACCCCAAAGCCAGAGAGCCTGAAGAGACACCCCATCTGGCAACCCCACCCAAAGGGAAGACCTCAGCACGAGCTGCCTGGGGCCAAGCACCCGCCTATGAGTCAAACCCAGAGCGGAAGGGGAGACATCCAAGACCTCCCAGTTGGAAAGGGAAGGGGAGGAGGCTGACTGTGTAACAGTTTCCATGGGGGATTACCTGGCCTCCCCCTTAACTGGTCGCCCCTTAGAGGCTTTGTGGGAGGAGGCCAGGCTCACCTAAGGCTGCTCCCATTTTGTGACTCACGGCTCAGGAAGCAGCCTTCATATGAAACGGATGCCACACCATTTTATTGTAGTCCCTACTTGCCACCCTTCATTCACCCGATTCAGACATAAGAGCCTTGGGCCTCCCTTCCCTCTCTTCTCTGCTCACTGCCCCTCCCCAAGGGAAGAGCACAGAGCTGGGGCTCCAGAGGCAGAGCCTGATCTTACCATCAGCCTACCTACAAGAACTCCAGAGTGGCCAGCCATGCCAGAGGAAAGAGTTCTTCCTCCTTCCTGAACCTCACCAAATAAGGAGAGGAGGATCCGAAAACCAGTGTGATTAGATTATACGGAAGAGGGTCAAAGATTAAAAATCGCTGCCTCTCATTATTAGAGCTGGGATGATAGATTCAGACCAGAGCACAAAAGAAAATACATTATTTCAAAACAGGATATGAAACCTAGTCCCAGGTGATTAGTCTCTGTTAAGTAAATTTACTATCTAATCTTTTAGCTGTCTCCCGAAATTGCTGGTCCAAGACCCCCCTCCCTCCTCAGTTGGAAGCTCAACCTTGGGCGGGTGCTGTCATCCGCCCGGACTCCATCAGCACGTTAATGGAACTGGGACTCGTCTCACGGGGATGGGGGGTGTGTTGGGGGGCTGGAGCCAAATGCACCTCATGACAAAAACAGGATGTGCGTGCCTCAGCCCAGCGGGGGAAGGACAGGGATGGAGGGGTAGGGGCCGCGCTGGTTGTGGTGCAGAGCCAGGCCCATCAACCGGGAGACAGTGCTGCAGCATCCCTTTGGGATCCTCCTGGAGAAACTAGACTCTCCTCTGTCTATGCAGCCCCAAGAGGCCCACATGCCAAGGCATCCCCGCTCCCGGGTTGTTCTCCAACCAGAGCAGCCTTCAAAGCTTTGATTTTAAATGAATGCTGCTCTGTGGGCCAAATACCGCAGGCCTGTGCTGGGGCCCGCGGAGGACAAGATGTGCACTTGGAGGCCAGACAGGCTCGCGGCACCATCCGTGCAAGGAGAAAACAAAGAGAAAACAGAGCTGGTGAGAGAGAGCGCCTGTTTCTCCGTATCTTTCTTGGCTTGGGTGCCACCGTTCACACGGGGCCCAAGAATCTGAGAGGTAAGGGATGTCAAACCCAAAGCAAGCCCTTCTTTCTCTATTTACCAAAAGGAACTCTTTCTTTCTTTCTTTCTTTCTTTCTTTCTTTCTTTCTTTCTTTCTTTCTTTTTTTTTTCTATGCTTCTCTATTTTCTCACCGTCTGTTTAGTCTAAAAGGCTGAACAATTGCACAAAGAAAGTTCTCTCCAAGAATGAGTTTTCCAGAAAAAAGCTCTTCAGAGCAGCGACGTGTGTGCAGGGCTGGCCGCAGCCTGGAGAATGGGGCATGTGTTCAGCAGGAGGGGCCGGAGCGGAGCCGGCTCCCCGAAGGATTCCTGAGGTGCTCTGTTTGTGTGATTTATCCCTTCTGGAAAATCCAAACATACAAACGCGCCTGCTGCAGCAGCCAGGCCCCGGCAGGGACGGCGCCCCACAAAGCGCACGCATACCAGTCTCCATCCCCGGGGGCTTTCTCGGTTTGAACCTGGTGGGTTTCAACCAGAGCACATCCAAGGGAGGGAGATGTCGTTTTGGGGGGATCAGCGGGTGTCGTTCCTCTTCCTCCCCTTAGCCCTCAGTGAGCTTCACAAAGAAGCCAGGGGGAGCAGAAAAGGGGCAAAAAGAGACTTCTTTTCGGCTCCTGGGATTTCAGAACCTGACATCGTCATCTTGCTCATCAAGGAAGGAAAGTACCCAATTCTGAGGCCCCACACTTCTAAAGAACGGACACAAACCCCTAACTGTTTCTTCTAGTCATCGTTTGTTCACAGGAGATTTTATTCACATCACAGAAGAGCCGGGCCAGCTCTGCGTGCCTTTGAAACTCTAGCCCCCGCACCTCTGCTTCCCCCTGAAATGGAATGGAGCCATGTCCGGGTTTGGGGCTTGTGTGAAAGCTGATGGAGATGACAGGCAGAGTTAAAAACGTGTCCTCGCTCATATGTCATTTGTCCAAGGTACAGGCCGCTTCCTAGGCCAGGAACTGTGCTCAGGGATTGAAATGCAGGACTGTCTTTGAGTTTCAAAACAGTGCTGTGGCCCGACCGGGTAAATCAGTTGCTTAGAGTGTCGTCCTCATACGCCAAGATTGCGGGTTTGATCCCTGGTTAGGGCACATCCTAGTATAAGAATCAACCAGTGAATGCAAAAGTAAGTGGAGCAACAAATTGATGCTTTTCTCTCTCCCTCCTTTCCTCTCTCTCAAATCAATAAAACAACAACAAAAACACAGTCCTGTGAAGTCACACTTTTATTTGCATTCCTATAGGGTTTGGAGGCAACTGAGGCTCAGAGAATGTCAGCCCTTAACAAAGGTCACCCAGCTTGGCAAGGGCAGAGCGAGGCTTAGGACCAAGGCCTATCTTTCTTCACAGCCCAAGGTCTTGCCTTTCCTTAGCCACTTGGGCAGTATGGCCCGGCTTCAGGAAGGCCTGAGAATACTCCATGCCCTGATCCAGAGTTTTCAAGCCTACAGACTTCACCTAAGAAAATAATCATAGGCAGGCAAAGGTCTATTCATAATGATGCTCCCTAACACGACAGATAACAGCAGCAATTTGGGGGGGGAAATAAGGTATTATATCCATGCAGTAGAACACTGTGCTCATTAAATCACCAGGACAAAACAGTACTTAATGACACCAGAATGTTTACAGTGTAAAGTTAAGTAAAAAAGAGAAAAGAATGTGTAACTAAATGTCCATTTGGCATCACTGTACAATGGGATACTATGACGCTAAGGAAAGAATGAGAGCTCTGTATACTTACTGACTTAGAAGGGTTTCTGCTTTTGACTAATTTGCATTTTCCCTAAAAATGTATTATTTTTTAAATAAGAAAAAAAGCATTAAAAACAATTTCCAACAATCACGTGCAAGGCACAATTTTTGGAGACTGTCTCTATATAAGACTGTGTCATTATGTGTGTGATAATCATGTTACATATGAGCCAGGTTGCTTTTGTTTATCACATACATGTAATTTAGCTCACACACTGGTTTGTTCACCAATGTGTGCTTGGCACATTGTGGGGTGCAGGCTGACAGGTCCAATCTTGGTAAGTGGGGAGACCTGAGGGAAGCGGTGGGATCTGAAGATAGAGGGTGGAGAGACAAAGGACTGTGATGAGGCTTGGGGGCGCCTGGGAATGAGCAGGGGGTTATTCCTTCCTCTTAAACGGCAGTGCCAATGCATGTGACGGAGTTCCACACACAGCCCCTCCCTCGTGCCCATTAAAGTAAAATAAAATAAATAGAGCCTCAAGTGGCAGGGCCAGCCAGGCCCGTGGAGCCAAGCGAGGGCAGGCCTGACCAGCTGGCGTCATTCCCAGCCAACACTGCCTGACTTTGGTTACTGCGGATGGAGTCGAACAGGTTGCCCATTCAACTGCTGTCCCTACCTCTCCTGCCCTTTACTATAATAACGCTGAGACTAATTTCATCTCCAATCAATAACTTCATGCCCAGATCCTAAAGAGGCATCGTCTGCTCTCATCTTCCTCTGATGAGTGGATTGAATCAATGTTGGGCATATTACTCTGATAGCCCTGGTTTATTGTATCAAAGGCACCTGGCTTCCCAAGAGGCTTCTAGGAGCCTGGCTATTTAAGGGCACTGAAGGTTGGAGCTAGGACTGGAGTCCCGTTGACTCCCAGGGGATCACGGCCAGTCCAGGAACTACTGATCACTGGTCCCTGAAGACGTGCAAATAGAAGTTGAGAGTGAGTCGTTCAGAAACTTCTATAACAATCTGACATTGCCAATCCTAGTGTGTGACAATCACCTATACACATCCTATCGGTGACTAACGAGCATGGGGCTGTAATTACTTTCCTTTTCTCTTATTATGTGTATTCTGATGTTTTTTTTTTTTTTTAAATAAATGCTGTTCTAAGCCTGTTTGGTTATTAAATATCCAGGCTTTTATTTTGAATGTCATTTTTAGTCCATGCTTCAGTTAAGTCATTTTTATTATGTTTTAAAATTGTATTCATCTGTAGAATGGGGTTTTTCTTTCTTAAAGGAAAAAGTCTATCTCCACCGAAGTTTGGGGCTCAGTCTTTGCAGCTATTGTTTTCATTAGAGATAATCCAGAGTTGAGTAGAGCTGGCATTTGGGGCACAGCTTTGGTTTGGAGTAGAACCCCAGCTGGGTGGCACCTGGAGGATCACCAGGAACTTCTAAGAATGTCCTTGGGCAAAGGTGACGGGAAGGTCCATGGACTGAGGGGACCCTGCAGCAGAATCGCCTTGTTTTGTGCTGAGAGACCTCTAGTTAATGCCCTTATTTCGAACACAGTCCTTCTCCCCTCTGCCCCCTGCCTTCTTAAAATTCCACTCAAATGTCTTGGTCTGCATAACTGTGCCCAGCCACATTACATTTTTATTTAAAACAAACTCTGCCACAAGAAATCTATATAAAAATGGTGGGGGGAAGGGGCCTAAGACGTTGCTACCCATAACATGTAACTTGTTTAGTTTCCTTTGAGAAAGAATAGCCATGCATTTTTCAGCCAAGCTGCCTAAGCCATGGGATAATCAAACCTGGAGAGTGAGAAGTGGTCACAGGCTGTCCTGGAGGCCTGGACGAATGGACACCCTGGTCTCAGGTGACATTGGGTTTGACCTCAGAAGGCTAAGTCAGACGTCTGATATCTACTGGCTCCAGAAAACTTAGCGATCAAAACATCACTTTCTGGATGTTAAAAGGCGCCTCACTTTGCAGAGCCCTCACAGCCTTATCCCCCAGGTAAACTCAGGTAAACGCCCCAAGATCACCTGCAGCCAGGGATTCCCGGTCTGGCGACGCTCCATCTTCCCACGTAAGTCAATGGTAGGTTAGTGCTGAGGTTTCCTCCACTTAGCCCTGCAATCCCGTCCTCCTGGGATGGGGGCAAATACCTTTTTCATCATAATATTGTGACTTCTAAGTGGGACCTTGGTGTTGCCTTGTTTCTCTGAGACTAAGATTCTTTTCAGGAGGCGGTGGAGGCGGACAGAGGCCGGCAGTCCATTCCCCACTCTGCCATTTTTAGCTGTGGGCTTCCGGGGGAATCACCCAACATCTCTGTGCCTTGGTGTGTTCATCTGCAAAATGAAGGAACCTGATCCCTAGAGTTACTGTAAAATTATAAAGCACACAGACAGTGCTCGGTATGTAGTAAACACTAGGTGCGATAATTATTTAATTATTTAAGAGGGTAAAAGCTATTTATAAAAGGTTTTTATAGGTGCATGATTATAGAAAACTTTTTATTTCTCAAAAAAAACACCCTCCTCTCCCCCCAAATTTGAGTCTTAGCATGAAACTACATTATGATATCATTACCATATTAAAAGGACACCAAAGAAAAAAGAAAAAAGACAAGAAAGAGAAGTGGAGATGCTGATAGGAAAGATAACAGACAGAAGGAAGGCAGACATTGTAAAATGCACTTGTGACAAACTCAAATATCACTCACTTAACTTTGAAACTGAGTACAGGCCTACCTCAGAGATACTGCGGGTTCGGATCCAAACCACCGCAATAAAGAGAGTACCACAATAAAACAGGGTATCCCGGTACCATACAAAATTTAAAAATAATAAATAAGAACTTAAAAAATCCCAAGGGAGGAAACAGACACGTGATATGAATTAAAAATGCAGGTGAACATGAGGAGAGGCGAGAACTCGGGGCCCACGGAGCTGTCCGTGCCTGATGCAGACTCCTCACACTGAGTCTCCCCCTTTAACAAAGGAATGTTCCTCGATCCCAACCCCTTCACTGAGAACAGCAAGCGCATCTGCACTGCCCAAGTTCAGTCAGGTCCCCTGGCTTGCTTCCTGTCTGGACGCTCTCTCAGGTGCTGTGTCTTTTAACCGTCTGGCCTCCGGTCATTGTGAAGTTATGGCAGCTACAGCCATGCTGTCTGTACAAGGCCAACCACAGAAGAAAGCTTTTTCCAGGCCCCAAGAAACATCCACGAGGCTGCATGGGGCCGAATGGCCTCATTTGGGGAAAATCTCAGGGTGACTCAGAAAACCACTTGCTTGTCCCACTTACAATGCTCTCCACTCCTTAATGAATTACTTCCAGAATTCCGAGGAAGATGACTGGAATATGAGACCGAGTTTTAGTTAAGTTGATAGGAAGGGAGTTACAGGGGAAAATCTGTCCATGATACAGGACTCTCGCACACATCAGTGCACTGAGCGGCCAGGGCGCTTGCTCAGCAGGCAGACCCTGTCCTCCAGCCCCCATCTGCACCTCAAGGTCCATGGTAGGAGCAGGTCCGCACTTCCTACTAATAAACTTTCAGAAATAATGATCCAGAAACATCACACAGTGAGGGAAATGCTGAGAGAGAAACAACAAGAAACTGGAAAGGAGTCACCTACAACGTTCAGATCTCTGCACCCTGCTGGAGGAGCTATTTCCTGGCCCGAGTTCACTTGAACCCTTTCAACAACCAGCTCAGGAGTCAGGACCTGACTCCCTTTCCAGCTGCCATCTGAGCTGAGCTAAGAACATGCCATCCTGGTCCTCAAGGTGACTGCCGAGCCTTCTGGATTCTGCAAGGTCTTGGGAAGCAGAGAGAAATTAGGCTTCAGCGATCTCTGCTCTGCTGTCGTCATC
Source organism: Myotis nattereri (assembly GCF_964212035.1). Lineage (NCBI taxonomy): Eukaryota > Metazoa > Chordata > Mammalia > Chiroptera > Vespertilionidae > Myotis > Myotis nattereri. Next base: position 102,906,854 of record NC_138080.1, read on the forward strand.
AGCAAGTCATCAGAAAAACATGGTGGCTTTGCGTCTGTATCCCTAACTGAAGGGCACAACAGGGACGGGAGGCATCTGCTGACAGATGAGTTATCTTCCAGTAATTTATTTCCCTGTTTTTGTATTTTATTTGTTGCAATGGCTTCCACTTTTGTCTGCACAGCCAGTCCGCACACTTTTCAGTTCCTGCACATGAGTGAAAGCATGTCGCCCTGGCTGAGCCAATCAGAGCTTCGCATTTCTCTGTCCCATGACCCAGGTGGAACCATGGGAGGAGGGTGTTTGCAGGCATACTGGAACAGACAGAGGCAGGATTCTCTACTCACCTTGAACCTGGAGGGTGTGAGGGCTGAGCTGTGGTGGCCACCCTGCCACCATGAACAGCTGTCTCAATGGAGCCCCTGGGTGAAACTGGGTGGGGTGGGGGGAGAGAGAGCCTGGGTGTGGCAGCTGTCCCTGAACCCCTGATGAAGTCGTCCTGCAAGCTGCCCTACTCCTTCCTGGGCTTTTCAGATCCTTGAGGCTTTTGTTTTGTAATTAAACTTGGGCTGCCTTTCCCTAAGACTCGGTAACTGAGAGACGCTAACCACTCTAGTAAGGCGAGCTGTCCAGCCTCTCAAAGAAAACGCGACTTTCCCTTTCGTCCTACAGAGACTCTTCCCCATCAAGCGGGTACACTCAGCTGAGGAAACCGGAATACAGCATACAGCTCAGCCTTTCACGTCGTTTATTACATTTCATTCTCACAACTTCTCCTCCCACAGTGCTAAAAGCTGCTGAGGTAACTTCCATGCAGCAGGGCCAAAGTGGTGGTCCCCCTACGACAGAGGAGGCCACTGAAGCCAAGAGAGCTTCAGTGAGTTGAGGTGGGGGGACCCATGGAGGAGTCAGGCCACTGCCTGGCCCAGCGGTGTGGATAGGGGTCACCCTCGGCACTGTGGGTCCTTCTCTCTTGGGCTCCCTGGTCCTCCTCCCCCCTTGGCAGCACAAAGACAGCGTTTGGCCCACACTGGCAGCTGGAGGGAGAGGGCTTTCAGCATATTCATCAGCCAGAACAGGCAGGGAGGCTCCTGTCTCAATCCTCAGCATCCTGCCCGTCTCTCCTCTGCACAAACCCTCCCATGATGCTCGCATGACTTCCAGACATGCTGTGGGCGCTGCCCTCTGCGTCTGTGCCAATTCTGTTTCCTCCACCAGGAAACACGATGAGGTGTGAGCACAGGCTGTGGTCCCAGGACCGGGGTTCAAATGGGGACTCTCTCCCTTATTATTGATACGACTGTGGGTGAGTGAGACCCTCTTAAAGGCTCAGTTTCTTCACCTATAAAATGGGGGTCATAATCGGATCTCATTGACCTTTTGCAAATTAATGAAATACGTGTAAAAGCCTTAGCATGGGTCTCACGGATAATACTAAACATTGTTAACAAGAGCTAATATTAATAGGTCACAGACTGTCAGCACATCATTTAATGGGCACTAAACTAGCTTGCTCTGTTTACCTGAGTCCCTCAACATCTACTTCAAGTCCTGTCTCCTGCCTTAGCCTTTAATCCCGACAACTCTAGCTGTCTCTCCCCCTCTGCTGTGGATTCCTCTGCATTTGATGTCAGAGCCGCCACCTAACTGGCATCCATCCTTGATGTCCATAGATTCAGGGTAACCTACTTCTCCCACCCAGACAGACTATCAGTGCTGTCCTGTGTTTCTGGTCACGCTCATCTTATCTCTAGGACAGCAAAAAAGTGACCACCTCCCACTCGCAGTTTCCTCATCCGTAAACTGGTGATATCAACACCACCTTCCACTCTGGGTTGTTGGAAACACTCTAGGAGAGGCCATATGCAAAGTGCTAAGCTCATTTATCACGTGCACAGAACAAGTTCAACCCTTGTTAATCTAATCACAGCCTTAGTTGCACAGTGCTTAGCTTGCTGCCTCAAGCCAGGTAGGAGCTGAACGATTTAACCCAGAGGCATTTCCTTCTCCATGGTTACCTGCACTCTCCCACATTCCCCCTTACGGCCACCAGGTGGCAGCCTATCCATTAGACAGGAAGCTTCTACTGCCAGAACTGGGAGAGGATGATTTCTTATGGAATATATAGATGTTTTCTTTCTCCTTTTTGGTGGTGGAGGGGACGGAGATGGACTGAAATCCTCAGGCTCCTGGTGCCATTTCCCGAGTTTAATATTAGCACCAAACAGGCCGAAATGGCACAGCTGAAGCTGATTGCACAAGTCAAGTACTGAGGTTTCAGCTTGGAGGGATGTGACTGGCACCTGTCCCCTCCTTCCACCAAGCTGGCTCCGTGGGAAAGCCTGCGGGTTTAGAAGTCCCTGCCAGGCTGGGCTTCCCAGGCCCACAGCTATGTTAAAGTGCCAGGGAGGCTGATGTCGGGCACCGTAAGTGCACCCAGGGTGACCGTTCTGTCCAGGGCTTTCCTAGTTTAAAAACAAAGTCCTGTGTCCTGGGACGTCCTTCGGTCCCAGGCAAACCAGCACCGTTGGTCACGCTAGAGCAGCGGTTCTCAACCTGTGGGTCGCGACCCCTTTGGGGGCCGAACGACCCTTTCACAGGGGTCGCCTAAGACCATCGGAAAACACATATATAATTACATATTGTTTTTGTGATTAATCACTATGTTTTAATTATGTTCAATTTGTAACAATGAAATTGGGGGTCACCACAACATGAGGAACTGTATTAAAGGGTCGCGGCATGAGGAAGGTTGAGAACCACTGCTCTAGAGCAAGTGTGTCAAACTCAAAGGCTAACACGGGCCAAATAAACAAGGTTTAAGTGTATGTGGGTCGCAAAAAAACAAAAGCTTCAATTTTCATAGAAATGTAGGTTTATTTTGATAGAGATGTGCTGAATACAAAGGGCTGAAATAAATGAGTCATTGTTAACGTAAAATAATAGAACATTTTGATAAAAATTAATATTTTTTCTTTAACATTAATTTACCAGACACTGAATAACTGCACAAATTAATAAGCGTAACGCAAATAAACCTATTTTTCTTGTTCTCTGAAAGCGAAATATTTCCTGTTGCGCACACCAAACAAGTCAGTCCAAGTCTAATGACGTGGCAATCAGCTACTAAAATATTTGCTGCTGGTATTAGTGGAGGGAAATGGTGTGCCTGCGCATAAGGCGCGTAAGGGAAATGAATGCAACACGATTACAGTAATCAGTCATTAGCGAGCGTTGTAGTTCGTTATTAATAATTATGTATAACAGGATATTGTAAAAATTAAGTTATGAGATTTTTATTAAAACGGTTCTTACATACAGCATTATTGGCTCGGCCGCAAAAATATTCATTGTGGGCCGCGAGTTTGACATGCTTGCTCTAGAGGCATTTCTCTGCCCCACTGCTCCTCTAATTTAACCACATGGTGCTTCTTTTTGTGTCCTCAATTACATGGGCATAGAATCTGCCGAAGTCCTGGAATCTGATAATTTTATATCTGAAAGGGATACAGACAACACTCATGTTCCCCAGGCTGGGGAGAAGGGAAAGGGTTTGCCCAGGTCACATGACTGGGCTAGGCCGGAAAAATCAGAACATCGTGACTCATCTGCAGCCTGGGCTCCCCATCCACCTGGAGCCACAAGGTACCGAGGGAGGGTGTCAGGCTTCCTGGCATTCTCTCAGAAGAGCTTCTGGAAATTAACAACCCAGGGCAGGACGCCGCCAGGGAGGTGAAGATCTAACTTAAAGCAAACTTCACGCCAGATACTCGGGGATGTACTTAATGTGCTCCTCAACGTGCACGTTGGATAGGAAGGTAAGTGGTGGGGCTTAAATTTAACCTCGGTGGCAAACCACAGATCTCACTGAGGGAGGCTGGAGAAGGAACAACTGGGGGATCCCCCTGGGGGGCCAGCAGGGTGAGAATTGAGCCCCAAAGCCTTCCTGGGTTTGGCCTCCTGAGAAAAGAATGCGCCAGCTTTCTCCTGGAATCTCTCCTGCGCTCCCGGCTCAGCCCTGCCGGCCCTTTGCCACCTTGTTCACTTCATAAGGCAAAATTTTCTGGATTTTTTTTTTCATTAACAAATCCTGCTGAAGCAAACACCAGCTCTCAGTATTATCGGACATTTACATCTCCACAGTCTCAGCCCTGGCACTAAATCGATTTGCCTTACAGACACACCACTGAATTCAAGCTTTTTATCAGAAAGCTACACTGAATGCAGGAAAGCTTGGCAAAGCAGGATAGAGAGAAGGCTCCCTTACAAAGACACCAAAACCAGGCAGACCCAGTCCAATACATCTTTTTTTAAAATATATATATTTTTATTGATTTCAGAGAGGAAGAAAGGGAGATAGAAACATCAATGATGAGAGAGAATCACTGATCAGCTGCCTCCTGCATGCCCCACACTGGGGATCGAGCCGGCAACCTGGGCATGTGCCCTTGAACGGATCAAACCCAGGACCCTTCAGTCCACAGGCCAGCGCTCTAGCCACTGAGCCACACCGGCTAGGGTTGGTCAGTATACATCTTAAAGACACCATCTCTTTTGGTTAAAAACAAAATTCTTATTAGTAGTAAAAAATTTAGAAATTGGTTTTCCAAAACCAAGTTCATGGTGAATGAAAGTATCTGCAGGAGGAAGAAACAAAGCCAAGAGACTTTCCTACAAAACAGAAGCTGAGCTGTACACTCAGGCGTATTCAGCACTTGACTGCAATCTGCCAAGAACACGGCAGAGAGGCCTCAGCAAATGTCCCATGGGATTTGCCACACTTGTCACTTGGGCTCCCCACCGTCAGAAAGGAGGAGAGTCCCACCGGGGAAGGCTGTGGGGACGCGTCTCAGCGAACCCCTGCATCTAATATAATTCCCAAAGTTTGCTGTGCTCAGTAGCTGGATGCTGAAAGAGCTGCAGTAGTTCTCAACCTTCTGGCCCTTTAAATACAGTTCCTCATGTTGTGACCCAACCATAAAATTATTTTCGTTGCTACTTCATAACTGTCATGTTGCTACTGTTATGAATCGTCATGTAAATATCTGATATGCAGGATGGTCTTAGGTGACCCCTGTGAAAGGGTCGTTCGACCGCCAAAGGGGTCGCCACCCACAGGTTGATAACCGCTGAGCTAGAAACATCTGAGTTGTATCCAACGCTTACAAGAACGGAAAGGCAGCTACAAGCAAATGCAGAGCACTTGGGCAGACGCACTGGAAAAGGATGCTTAGCCGCTGCCCTGTCGCCCCATTGAAGGCGGGATCACGGAGGATGAGCTGAGGAGCAGGCCATCAGCTGAGCAAACTGGAGGGCAATCCCAGGGCTGCCAGAACCAGTGGGGAGAGGTGACCCTGCCCAAGCCGTTCACCTTCTCAGGTTCAGCTTCCTTTTCCTGCAAAGTGATGGGGTCAGGTGGAATGTCCTGGGAGGTCCATCCTCCCTCTAGCAGTTCAGTGAATAACTATGTCGCTGGCACATAAGGGTCAAGAGGTTAAACAAGAGAATTCAAAGTTGAGTAGACAAGAAAGTCCAGGCCCGAAAATTCCATGCCCACCTCTCCGCTATGTATTTGGGTTCAGAGCAATGTCTTGAGCTGCTGCTCCAGACCCAGCCTGCAGACCCTAAGTGCCTCTTCCCTAAAGATGTGGAGGGGATCTGCTCGACTAGGAACGGACTAGAGCCCAACTGAGTCCAGATGCACTTCCCCTGGGGCCTTCTGCCCCACAGGATGTCCGTCTTCTGTCCTGGGCAGCTGCAGCCCTGCAGGCATCCAGGCCACGAGCACCTTCTCATCTGCCCCACAGCCTCCTCTCTCGCGCACTCGCCACGCCACCGTTGACAAAGGAGAGAGCAAAGAGGCCTGGGAGGGGGGACCTGGCGAGAAACTCCGGTCCCAGCTCCGAAACATTCCAGGGAAGCCGCTGTTTTCATTCTACATGCTTTTGCTTTAAGTGATGCAGATCCTGTCCCTTCGATTTCACTTTCATATCTAGGCCTTGGTCTCTCCCATCCCCTCCACCGTCACCCGGCAGCCTGGAGAGCATTATCTTTTTAAATTTGATGAGAATCAAAAAATGTAAAACAACGTGTCCCTGTCTCAGCCAACAGCCTGAATGCCATGACTCCGACAAGAGACTCAAGGGGGCCAGGTACAGGGCCCTTTGGGGAGGGACGCCCTGTCCCTCTGGGGTGGGTCAGGACGATGTCTGTCATCTGTCTGCTGGTTCATCCGGGGAACCCACTCTGAGGAGGCTTTGGGGGGGGGAGGAAACAACAACAAAAACGAGCACAAGTTCTCTTTGGAGAACACAGATGCGAGAGCTAGCATTAATAATGACGTCTATCGCACGGCCGGCGTGGCTCAGTGGTTGAGCGTCAACCTATGAACCAGGAGGTCATGGTTCAATTCCAGGTCAGGGCACATGCCCGGGTTGGGGGCTCGATCCGAAGTGCAGAGGTGGCTGATCAATGGTTCTCTCTCATCATTGATGGTTCTATCTCTCTCTCCCTCTCCCTTCCTCTCTGAAACCAATAAAAATATATTTTTTAAAAATAATGATGTCTATTATGTACTGACTGTTGGCTAAGTGCCAGGCCCTGTGCTAAACCCTTGTTTGCATCATCTCCTTTCATTGCAACTGCTGCCTTGCGAGATGGGCACTATCACCTTTATCCTCTAAAAGGGGAAAGTGAAGCTCAGAGAGGTCAAGGAATTTATCCAAGATCACACAGTTAGCAATTGGCATGGCTAAGGCGGGAACCCAGATCTTTTTTTACTGCAAAAGCCATGCTCGTCCTAGACACTAGACTAGAATGCTTGTTCCCAACGAGGTGACTAAACTGGTGACAGCTGGCATTTATGGAGAAGTTACTCTGGGCCTGGCTGTTGGTTCCAGAACTTCGTCTTCTTTCATCCATTCAAAAGCCTTATACAGCAGGTTCCATTCGTCTCCTGCTGGGGTCCAACCCCAGAGGGTCCAGGGGTCCCCAAAGGTGTGGACGGAGTCGGCGAAGACTATCCACCCTCTTCCTACGGTGGAGTCCGATCCGTCCCGAGTGCGGGGCGCTTACCTAGGGGTCCCTGTTTGGGCGCCAGATGCTGGGGTCCAACCCCAGCGGGTCCAGGGGTCCCCAAAGGTGTGGACGGAGTCGGCGAAGAAGGAATGACACGGAGACAGCGTTCAGTTGATCAGCAGCCTAGCCAGGATCTCCAGCCAAGTTCTGGTCTGGATCTCCAGCGAAGTTCTGTTTAGGATCTCCAGCCAGGTTCTGTGTCCATGGTCTCTTGCTAGGTTCTCCAGCCAGGTTCTCCAGGTTCTCCAGCCAGGTTCTGTAGCCATGTTCCCTCGCTAGGTTCTCCAGCCAGGTTCTGTCCAGGTTCTCCAGCCAGGTTCAGTCACCAGGTTCTAGTCAGGTTCTCTTGCCAATTTCTGTAGTCAGGTTCAGTCCAGGATCTTTTGCTATGTTCTCTCGCTAGGTTCTGTCTCTAGGTTCTGAGGCCAGTTTCTGTCCAGGATCTTTTGCCATGTTCTCTCCAGCGAAGTTCTTCTGTCTCTAGAGAACGTTCTGTGTAGGTTCTGTGCCTAGGTTCTGTCTCTCTCTGTCTTGTGACATCTGTATTTATACCAGTTGATTCAATCCTATCAATCTCTATTACAACGGTTAGGGCGTTTCTTATCTCCATTCCAGGGAGTAAAGATTATGTAGCTTAAGCATGATTGTTCATAGTTAAAGTGATTAATTACCCACCTGGCACTTAGTTAAGAGGTTTTATTCCCTCCCTAACTTCAGGGGAAAATCCCTACCTGGGGAAACAACCTTTCTCAGAGACCTTGGTTAAAACACATAGTGCCTAGAAGGTGAGCAAACATATTAAGAACAGTATGCCATATATGCCAGGTCCCTTGAAACAGCAAGGATGGACTGGCTCCCGGCAGTCTCCCCATTTTAGAGGTGAGGAAACTGAGGCTTGAAGAGCTCAAAAGGAGAACGTGGTGGGGATAGGATGGGAATTACTCCAAGGTTCCTGCTCTTACCAGCATAGGCAGAGCGCCACCCTGTCACCTGGCTGCCAGGAACTCATTTTTTATTTAAAAGAAAAGAAAACAGCAATATGCAAGGGCCCATTTAAGAACTCAGTGTGCAAATAGGACCTGCCTGGGGAAAATTTATTGAATTTTCCTGAAAACGTGTATTTTACCCTTTGGCCCAGGAGAGCAGAGGGCCCGAAGGCGCAGGCTCAGGAGGGCATGGCGGCCCGGGTGCTCCTCGGGCAAAAGCCCTCGAGGAGCAGAGGCGGGCCACTGGCACGATGGACCACAGCCGTGCACCGTGGTGTTTACTTCCAGCAGCAAAACTGTGGTCAGGATTGAGGAAATGTAGTGGCATGTGGTCTGTGGGGAGACCCAGGAGAAGGCTGGCCCTTCTCTCCAGGTTGCCTGGGACCCCTGGGAAGGTCCCTTGATAAGGTCCCCATGGGAAGGCCCCCTTTAGTCTTTCTGTAGCAGGGGCATTGTTTTCCAGGGCCCACCCCCCAGAGATGGGAGAGGAGAAAGCCCTTCTCAGAGCGGCCACCCCTGCGTGTCCCCCTCATACAGACCCAGCCCAGACTCCCGGGCCTCCACCCCCACATTCCCTCTTGACACTGAGCTGGCAATTCCCATCTGCCTCTGACCCTGAGCCTGGGAGTGGGGGCGGGGCAGGCTGCGCAGACCCATTCAGGGCCCCAGAGGCCCTGGCTGGCAGGCACTCATTTTTTATTTAAAAGCAAAGCAAACAGCAATATAAAAGGGCCCATATAAGAACTCAGTGTGCAAGTAGGACCTGCCTCGGGGCAAATTTATCGAATTTTCCTGAAAACGTGCATTCTACCCTTTGGCTCACAGCCATTGCATTTGCCTCTGGACTTGCCCCCTACCCCACCCCCTCCCGGGTCACCATTTAGTGGTTGAGAAGTTGCCCCTTGCTGAAAAGAGAGTGACCCCGTGTGTTTTATTCAGACGGGGAAGATTTCTCAAGTTTGCTCACTCTCCAGCCGGAGCCCCTGCAGGGGACACAGAGTACAAGGCCACCTCAGGAAGGGGGAGCAGGCCGTCTTGGGGAGGGATGCAAGGACCCTCAGCTACGTGGACAGGGAACAAGGGTTACTGGGACTCCGAATCCTGCTGGATTCTGCCGAGGTTTACTTTCACTTTACGCAAGGGCTAATTAACCTGGATTTGTAAATGGCTTTTTATTTACTTTTTCCTGTGAATATAATTACAGCTTGAATACTGTGGAGAGAACCTCTAAATCAGCCAGTGGGCTTCAAACTCTCATTAAAAACCTATGTCGGTGGAGAAGTGCAGAACATCAAGGACAGAGGAAAGCAGCAGTTGCAGAAGGAGGGGGAGGCGGGGAGCCCTACCCACGGCGCGCCCTGGTCCCTGCCCCTTTCCTCCTGGCCCCTGACCCCGAGGTATTCTATGGAACCTCAGGGTTCCGAAGAATGCAGTTTGAGAAGCATGGCTCCAAACACATGACTACTCCTTAGGACATATTTCCTAGTCTCTGCCATCCTGGATCCCTGGACATAAAAGGGGAATGGTGGTTTCATATATAAATGTCGTTACGATTTCCGTTTTCACGGGGGCTGACACAGTGCCCCCTTGTTCTAGAAGATGCCAGTGGGTATTAGCAAGGGCTCTTCACATGCAGCACAATGGTCACCAGAGCTTCAAAGACTTCTCTTCTCGGGAAAGGGTGACAAGGTGCAGGACTGACCCTGAGCCTCTCAAGGCGGGTCAACTTCTGGGCCTTCAGTAGGTGGTGGTGGTGGTGGTGGTGGTGGGGGGGGGGTGGGGGCACATCAGGCTCCTCAGGGCCCAAATGAAAACAGCCCTTGTGAGCTCCCTGTAAGCCTCAGGTCTGACATTTAGAGATTTATCTCCCTTTTCAAACCGAAAACACACATTTCCTCTCCACCTCCTAGGGGACTGAGGAAACCTGAGATGTCAGCCCAGTGAACAATGGCCAGGCCCTGGGGAGCTGCGCCTGCTGAGGACAGACCTGGCCGAGCTCTGGGCTGGTCCACCCTGGCCGGTGAGGGAAGAGCTCTGCGTGTGGGTCTGCACTGCACAGCCCCAGGCCTGCGCCCCGCCTGCGAGACCCACCCTGGCTTCTCCAGAGACGCTGCCGGTGCTCCTGCTGAGACAGACAGGACAGACAGGAACCCCCTACACAGCTGTGGGGCAGAGGCGGTGAGGTGAGAGGCCAGGCAACAGAATCCCCCAGGTGGGCACTGGCGCTCACCGGCTCACCGGGCCCCCATTCCCTGCTCGGTAGCGCTTTCGTCTTCCGAGGATTTTCCATAGCAAGTGACTACGACTTTTTCACCTCCTCACCAAAAGGGATGGAGAGGGGTCTTTACGTCCTCATATACTTTCTCAATAACCAGGAAAAAAAAAAATCCTGCCTGAAGGATGCAAACGAAATAAAAAGGAGAACAAGTGTTGACTGGCCTGGCAAGCCAGCGCCTCGCTCCTGGCAGTGCCCACCTTCTCTGCTGTGTCAGCTACAGGCCACGTAAGACTGTGCCCAACTCACCCACCTTCCCTCCTTCCCGGCAAAACCCTTGGATTTGCCCTGCTGTTATATTATGAGATGAGTGAAACAGAAGCAAAGCGCAGCTCCACAGAATGTAAGTTCTTGGCAGCAGCTGAGCGAGAGCACCTGGATGGCAGTGGGGTGAGGGAGAACGCGGGGGCTGGGGTGCTGCTCTGACTTTGCCCCGCACGGGCAGGGCAGCCGAGTGGCGCTGGGAGAGATGCAGGAGAAGAGGGGCCTTTACCAGGCCGCCTGCAGACACACTTGTCCCAGAGGCACTGAGTGGGAGGGCTGTGAGCTCCTCGGGGCCTCCAGAGCCCCATGGACTGTAGACTCATGACCCCGAAGAACAAGTGGGGTGCACGGGCCCCTGGGTGTTGCGAGGGACGGTGCAATGCTGCGCTGGCTGGTGACGACCCTGGCAGGGCTTTCTGGGAGGCACAGAGAATCTAAAGGCACCTTCCGGATTCCTACAGAAAAAGAGCCCCAATTCCACCGTGATTTTCCACTTTCTCACCTGGAACTTGTTTGTACCCCAGCAGGGTGAAAGGCACCACCCTGGATTCAGTTATCTGTCCATCTCAGTCTCCTCTCACCCCCACCCCCACTATTTATTTACACACCCACACAAGCCCCGCCTCGCCTCACAGATGAACAGCCCCCCCTTCCCATCCCCTGGTCTCAGTGGAGACAAACAGCAATGATATTCAGTGCTATCAGGCTCCACCCTGTCGGGCTTTCTACTCTGCATGCATTGTCTTATTTAATGTGTACAACAACCCCTGACATTAGGAGCTGTTACTATCTCCACGTTTCCACCAGGAAACGGAGGCGCAGGGAAATCTGGTGTCTTTCGTAAGCTTTCACAGGTGGTAGGGGGCAGAGGCAAGATTCAAACCAGTCTTGCTTAACAGCCCCATCTTTTAGGCGCGCCCACGGATGGCAGTCTGCAGCCATGCCTCAGGATAGCCACAGCACAGCCGAGCACACCGCCCCAGTGTGACAGTGCGCTGGCCTTCCTGCACGCACAGCGGAAAGTGTCCACAGGGCAGCTGTGGGGCTGGGTGGCGAAGGGGGCAGCGTGGGACAGGATGTGGAAAATCAGCCACTGGATCATCCCACAGGATGGACCCCCCAAAGGGCCCTCATTCTGCTCTCAGATTCATTACGTGATTGTCAGATGTACTCCCCCCATTCCTCATTGTGACGCCTTAAGTCACGGTTTGCGCAGGCTAACACTAAACCTAGCTTGCCTTCCCTGGGCACTCAGTGATTAAGTGATGAACGAAAATGGTTGACTTGTGTTAGGCGCGACGGAGAATTAAAAATCTTGGCGACTTCACTGCCAGAAAACTGAGAATCATCAGTGTCAAGAAGGGTGCTCCCAAGAGAGCATCCACTTGACACATTTGCAAAGTAAGTGATCCTGGTTCGCTGGAAGTATGTGGCTCCCATGGACGGGGAACCTGTGGTCTCCAGCGCGGCTTCCCTTGCTACCCAAGCCCCACCCCCTTTCGTGGCCTAATTGCTTACTTGGCAAACCAGCATCAAGCTGGCGCCTGCCAACTCTGCACACAGCCCGGCTCCCAGAATGCAAGGCAGGACGCGCTGCGCATCTGGGCGTCTGTGCCGGACGGAGCCTGAGAACTACAGCTGATCTCCCTGAGCAGGATCACTGTTGAGTCCAGTTCCCCCAGCGCTGGACGTTCTTCCTGGCTCCCGACGGTGAGTAGCTTTACCCTAGATGTTCAACTGGAGACGGACAACGTCACTGATGCCCACAAGGCTTGCGGAGGCTCCACATGGCCAGAGCTGGGAAAGGGGAGGAGTGAGGACACGTCTGTTCTGGGGGCGCTCTTCCCTTCAAGGGAAGCCATTGCCCTTTGGGACGGAGGAGCAAGCACACAGGTGGTAGGTGTGCAGGCAGAGCGCTCCAGAGCGGCCTGCTGTCCTCCTCCCCAGGCACACACAGCTTCCCAGGCGGAAGTCAACACAGGACACCTGAGCTACGGTAGCCTGTCCATTTCACACAGAAAGTGGTTCCATGGTAAGTGAATGGGGATGGGAAGAGAGAGCTAACGTTTCAGTTTGAATGAGCACCAACCGTTCTCCCCTAGACGCTCACACCCTGCACTTACGCAAGAGAAAGCATCTGTGCCTTCCAATGACCGCTGGACGCCTTACACATATTTGGGGGTCTCAGCTACAACGTCAAACCCCTTCCTGATGCCACGGTGTGGCTTCTTAAGAACGGTGGATTCAGAAACCTCCAAGGAACTCGGTCCACTCTGAACTTAGCGACTCTCAGCCGGTAGGAGTTCACCTGACAAAAGGGACAGCAGCGGGTTTTTAATGGCCCTCATGCATGGTCATGTCTCTCCGGGTTGGTCAGCGATCTGGCATCTGGCCAGTCCATCCCCCCCCAGGCCGGGTGACAGGAAGCAGTGCTCCGGACAGTGAGGAGTCCTGGCCACCAATGTTATTATGGCCTTTGATGGGATGCAGAAGCCAATGGGGCGCAGGTCACCTGGGGCGGTGGCAGCTGGGCCAGAGGAGCTGGCCCTGGTAGATCTGGCTCACAGCCTGAGCAAGTCTAGGAGCCTTTTAGCTGTTGCCGGACTAGCGGGTGTGCTGTATGAGGAGGTCAACCTCGCCGCGCGCCTCAAGAAATCACGGTGGGCAGAGGGACTCACTCCTCACTGACAGGGACTCCTCAGCCTCCTTGCACTCTGTTTCTGACCCACTGGAACTCAACTTTCTGCCACAGACACGAGGGGTTCCGATTCCACACTCTCGCAACCCCCCTTCCTGAGAGTGACAGCTGCGCCCTCCAGGACACGTGGCCTGGAAGCTGGTCACCGGAGGGCTCACAGCATGCTCTGGGAAAGGCTGTGCTTTTGGGGTGTGGAGGACCTGGCAGGGGAACCCTCTTCTGCTGGGAACCACAGCTCTGGTCTGAGGTCAGTCACATGGCTCCGGGAGGAGACCTGAGCTCTGCTGCTTCCCCTGGAACAGAACGCAATGGTTTTCTGCACCTGCTGGAAGAGCTGAGTCCTGGGGCTCTGGACCTAGTGGGCATCAAATCTTCATGGGGAGGAATGGGACGTGAAGGGGCAGAGTGGCCCGGAAGAGAGGTGAGAAGGGTCTTCTTGCCCCCAAACTAGAAAAGGATGGGAGAAGGGAAGAGATTCCTAGGGCCCAGAAACTGGGGGTGCCCCAGAAAGAGGAAAGACCTCAAGTCACAGCTGTGTGGCTTTTCTAAAAGCCTTGCCAAAAACTTCCTTCCCAGGAAAACTCAGAAAAAGCAGGGCTGCTGCATTCCCAGGGACCTCAGTGAGCCTGGGCCTGGGGCCATGCCAGTGCCCTTTGTTTCCGGGCAAACTCTTAACTCTTACATGGAAGGGAGAGGGAGAAGGGAGAAAGGAGAAGAGCTGGTAAGATGGAAGTAGGGGTCAAACTGGGTTCATGGGAACGGTACTACTGGCAAACCTGAGTGCTGGACCCAGGATCCTCAGTCACTGGCCCTTGATCCTGCGCTGCTGGTTTCATCCTCCTTAGCCTGGTTCTCTGATCTTGGCCCTGTGCCCTTCACACCCACGTGTAGCCCTTGGTTGGCCTTATCTATAGAGGACTAGGGGTTCTGTTCTTCATGTGATCACTGTTTCTTGAATTTGGGACCATTTTCCAATCTCTCTCTCTCTCCCCTTCCCCCTCCCGAGGGGGAAGCTGTCAATAACAAGTTCTAGGCATTGCTTGGAACACAGAGATGGCTCCTGTCTTCCCAGTTACAAGAGGAGAAGTCATCCAGATGGTCTCCACAATAAAATGCCACCAGAACATGAACTGTAAGAATGAAATACTCTGCCATGGCGTACAGTGACACATCCCTCGTCCTTCCCCTGATTCATTTCAGCTTTTAGAAAGTACAAACAACTCCAAGATGCCTTCGAAAGGATCTGCAAGATGACAGATATCTTAGTTCATCATTCAAATCAGCTGACTTTCCTAGTTTGAATGTTTTGAGCCACAATTTGATGCCACCCTCAGGAACTCAGAAACAGCCACTGGACAGGACAGTGCGAGGTGGACTTTGCAGCAGTGCGGTCCCTGGAGGTTCCCAGCATGACCGGTGTCAGTTCCACACCTGAGGAAGCTGCGCAGGACCAGATCACCTGGGAACTGGTTAGAAATGCAAATTCCTGGGCCCCACACCAGGCTCACTGAGTCGGAGACGGAGAGGGGGCCCAGCCACCCGTGTTTTACTGAACCTTCTGGGGGGGCCAGCTGAACCTTCAAGCACGAGAGCCTCAGTGGGGGGCTCCAGGCCCTGAGCACTGTGGTCAGGCAGCCCTGGCTTTGGACCCCAGATCCTCAGTCCCTGGCTCTTTATCCTGTGCTGCGGGTTTCACCTTCCTTGGTGTGGTTCTCAGATCTGATGAATAATAATCCGCATCTCACAGGGCTGTTGGAACACAGAGCCTGGTGCGGGTGTTTGGGGTGCTTAGAGAAAATGAATCACAAGTCCGTCCCTTCCAAGTGCCAGACCAATGAGAACCAGGCGGGCGAGGCCAGAGCGCTGGCTTTATTGGTGGTAGAGCTCCTCTGAAGAACGTGACTCAGGTGTGTGGCCACCACCCAGCCCTGGGCTTCCTGCTCTGTCTCCCAGCACTTTGGACAATGGCCCTGGCAGGGTGGTCTTGGTGGTGGTGGGTGTGCAGAGGAGGCCCGTTTAACCTGAATCATTGCCGCTCAGACCCCAGGAGTAAGGACAGAAGAGGCACCCGCAGGCCTCACAAAGGTAGTCCTGGCCCCGCCCCAAGAGCCAGCCCTGTGGCTGCAGGCACAGAGTGGATGTCCATCTGGCAGATCTATACCAAGGAGACCTGCTGGGCCCAGCGGTGCTCTTCACTCACAACCCTTGTCGCTTAAGGCTCAGAGTAGGAGGGAGTGAGGGAAGGAGTGTGGAAGGCAGCCTGAGGCCCCTCATGATTTCTCCTCTTGGGGCCTTGGGGGTGCTGCCGCTCTACAGAAATAGGAGGAGTGGGGGTAGGAGTGGGGGTAAAGCATTCCCCATCACTTGCAAAAAAAAATCAGTGTTTAATCGGTGCTGTGATCATTACTAAGACGTTAGGTGATATTTCCAGATTGTTACATGGAAAAAACTGGTAACACTGCTGCTTCCTGGCAGGTGAGAAGAGCCACCGTCAACACACATGGAGAACTGAGTTTGGGCCAGGAGTGTATGATTCAATGTATTAACCCATTAATCCTTGCACCACCACGACAGGGCAGGTATATTATTCACTTCAGTTCCACACATGGGGACACTGAGGCACAAGATGCTCAGCCGGTAGCCAAGGTGACAGAGTCAGTCAGTGGGGACCCCCAAATTCAAGTTCAGGGGGTCTGCCTGCAGGGCCTGTGCCCCAGGCCTGGTGCTGTAATGCTGACCCACCAGCCAGCTGGGGCATGGCTGGGAATTCTGAAATGCGTGTATGCTCTGGCCTTAAAAAAATTAGTTAAGAACAAAAAGAATTATAAAACTTATTAACGTGACCCTTTCCAGAATTGGAAAGTTCTTTCAGTTTCCCTTATACTTACGTCTATAATTCAGAATTCTACAAGGAGAAAAACAATAGTGGAATCATAGAAAATGTTCGACGACTCCAAAATAACAATGACACAAAAAACTAATTATGGAAGCTTTATGGTGTTAGAATTCTGGACATAAGCTGAATCGTAAAATGCAGATTGAATATTATAGGCCTGGGAAGCACTGGCTGCCTTAGAGAATGGTCGGGAATCACCTTAATACAAATGTAGCCACGAAAAGGAATACACACCCCGGCCAGTTCTCAAGCTGCTGAGCAGACAGTAGGCATCTGATGGATACTGATCAACTGAGAAATGATTTTTCTCATCGTCATTTATTTTTTCCCAGATACCCGTTATTGGAAGTTCTGAAGTCTCTCCTGAATAACTTTTCCTGCTAATCTGTTATTTAAGTTGTTTCAGAAACCACATTTTTTAAGTGAATTCTACACTGAGCAGGGTCCTGGTGTGAAGCCCATCACTTTGTCATCTTAGTGACAGGTCAGAGGGGCAGAAAGAATCCCATTCCATTGAAAATCATGCTTTTCTGCAAATACACAGTACTTCTCACATTTCCCACCACTTCCATGTTTACCCACACTCTTTGCTAATTTTTAATGAATGTCTGATGGGAATGAAATGAAAGAAATCTCAGCCAACGCTTGCAGAATTTTCTCACATCTAGTGCCTCTCCATCATCCTAATCCTGAGAAAATAAAGTCCTCCAACTACCCCCACTTATTAAGTTAGGGTCACTGTCCCCTACTAAATCACTTATATTTACCTTCTGCTTGGAATAAGGGGGAGCCCCCGCCCAGCATCTTTCAAGTTCGCCCTTAACAATAAAAAGACAGATAACAATGCAAAATAGCTCTAAGAGGTACAGCACATTCGCTGCTCACGTCTCTACTGCTTTTTCTCCTCCAGTGTTTACATAGGGCCATTTCAGCTTGTTGCAATAGAGTGGGAATGAGAAAGTGAAACCGACTAGAAACAGACCAATTTCATTTTTCTGTCAGCATCTCATGACAGGCCAAAGATAAACCTCATAAACTGTGAAAAATGACCAATTTTTGGTTTTGATAACCTAAGCTGGGATGAGGACCAAGGAGTTAACATTTCTGGAACCCAGGAGTTTATCTCACTTGTTTTTCAGTGAATACTCCCAAATTAACCCATTTCCCCAATAACTTCAACAAGCCAAAAGGGAAGTTTTAGACTCCTGGCGATGGCTCTATGTCTAGGCTGACTGGTGCCAAATAAAAAAGTTAACCCAAAGTCCTCCCCCCCACCCCCCCTTTTTTTTCTGACATGCAGAACTGCAAGGCACCAATATTCCCAAGAAGGGAGGCACCGGTAGACACTGTAAACAGTAGATCTGTAAGGTTGTGGGGGGCTCAAGAGAGGATTAAGAAGCACAGGGTTGGCAAAATCAAAGAGGCACGAGTGAATATGGGATTTGTGGACTTGGGGAGGACAGTGAAAAGAAGTTTCGAGCAGGAAACAGTGGAGATAGCAGCAGGGGGAAGCTGGACTTGAAACCCCAGCTGGAGGAGTTTGGGCGCAATGTGGTAGCCACAGGGAGCCATCGTGTTCCAGAGCAGGAGGGTCTTACGATCTGAGCGGGTGCTGGAATGACCATTGTGTGCAGGCCACAGAATGAGACCAGAATTAGGGTCTAAGTTACAAACGCCGCAATCACTGGGGTAAGAGGTGATGAGGGCTGGATTCTCCCATGTTTTCCTCTGTTATTGAAGTATTTCCCTGTTCAGCATCAGCGGACTTTGCCGTAGATGCATAGAACCTGTACCACTATTTACTCATTTTATCCTTATCCACTACTAATTTGACTCTTATATTTACTCAAATAATGTTTAACCTCATCTTGATCTGCAATATCTGTGAAACCATAAACTTGATATATTAGTTATTTATATATTAACCCACATGAAAATAAGCACATTGCTAGTAAAATAAGAATTCTGTCTGAGTTAGAATCATCTCAGACTTCCAGTGGGGCATGTATACTTGGTAGGAAGCTGCTGTGGATCATAGGTTGCTAAGTTTACTGGGGTCCCAGATGCCTTTGCTTAGCAACTAAAATCTACAGGCCCCTTTCCCAGAAAACGGCGCATGCAGTTTTCTAGATCGTGTCAAGTTGTCACTCCCCTCTGGGTTCAAACCCTCCTTACTTATTTGAGGTTTGCAGAATGTGAACCTTAGCTTCCCATGGACCAGATTAGTTGGCGAATTTTCCTGAAGGTCACAGTGGCTTTGGAGAAGTCTGCAACACCCTCTGGGGGAGTCTGACCCCACTCAGCTTCTAGAATGTTCTGTGGGGAGGGCTCCCCAGATGCCCTTGCTCTTTTCTGAGACAATTGCCACAAGGGAACTCTTCTTATGGAGCTGGTCTGCGTGGGCCAGAGTGGGCGAGGGCAGCACATACCCCGGGGCAGAACCTGGAAGCGACTGAACCGGCCCCAGGAGGTGAGCAGCCCATCATGCTCTCAGCCTGTTGCTGAGAGAGGCATTTGGTCTCACCCATGGCCTGTGATTGCTCTGTCAAATCAATTCAAGACACGATAAAGATATAAGAGCTGAACAGCACCAGCAGGGGACTCCTTTTTCTTTTAAGGCTCCTTGCCAGATAAAACAAGAATAAATATGAAATGGCTTCATGTTGCAAGCATGAACTGACGCTGGGGCTGCGGCTGATAAGTACAGAACAGCTAACCAGGCTCTGACACGGCCACGCCGGAGAGGGCCACGTTCTCCCTAGAAGGGGGGTGTGGGATTCATCGGGGCGGTGGGGAGAGAGCTGTCTGGAAGAGGTTCCTCCCTCGTAAAAAACTCAGGCCCCTGCTGACCGATTCTCACGTTAGGAAAACATTGGTAAATCATCAGCATAATCCAAGAATCACTCCTTTCCTCTGCTCAGAGCGCGAGGGCCCTTCTCCTCTTATCTGTTTCTAATTTTCTCCGTGGGTGCTGCTCCCAGGCCATTAATTGAAAGGATTTTTGGCTGGAAGCCCATGTCCTGCCTGGACAGCCCCCCACCCCATCAGACGGGCTGATCCTCTGGGCGGCTGAGAGAAGAGCAGTGGACAGGAATGGCCCCTTCAGAGTCCCTGCTGGGTTAGGTTCGGAGCCCCGAGGCGCAGGTACGCGGAGATGCCTGGACATCTTCCCTAGCCAGGGGGCTGCGGTAAATCACTGACGCTCAGACTGTCCTCTGGAGAGAAGAAGGTCATCACGAGGCTTTGGAGATGAACCATTAATAGGCTCCCTACCTATCTGTTTTTCTTCTGATGCTTTTAGTGACCCCTCTGGGCCCTCTTCCGAAGCCAAGTCTGATGCTGCTCAGCCTGGCTGGAGGTCAGAGAACGGGCTTGGAGGCTGTCCAGCCCCTGGCCTGAAATGCTGTCCCCATGCCTTCCCAAGCAAGGGGCTTTGGCCATGTGGGCTACCCACTCTGGGCTTCAGTTTCTGTGAAATTGAGAGAAAAATCGAATAACTGCATCACAGAATGGCTATGGGGCTTTAGTGAGGCGATGCATGTAAAATGCATAGGAGAGTTCCTGGCCCATGGCGGGCTCTCAATGAATGGTAAGCAGCAGAAGCAGCAGCAGCGGCAGCGACACCACCAATATCTCCCCAATGACCTGGCCAGCGGTGAAGGCGAATTAAGAACAGATGCATTAAGTTCAACTCAACTCAGTGCCATATATGGTGGATTTGCAAATGGCATTCATGACAGCACCAGTGTATATGCTCCCAGTTTCATTCTCCAGCTAGACCATCGGGATGTAGGAAAAGACACAGCTATAACATTCACCCATTCATTCATCCAAAAAATATTGTAACTGCTACGGGCCATACACTTTTCTGGAATGGCAGCTCCAGCTGCGAGCAGGACAGACAGGGTCTGCTTCCGTCTGGGGAGCGCTCTGCCTCGTGGCTGTAACGCAGCCTCAGCAGACAGTGCAACCAACCTGCATCAGTGCTCAAGGTGAAAGCCAAAGGGCAGAACACAGAAGTCATCAGGGCCATAGCAATTTAGGTGCCGTACTTTCCCCAGAATGCTCACGGGAAATCCAACATGTGTTTCCTGCCCTCTCCTCAGTATCAGGCACGGGGGTAGACCAGGAGTGTCAGGGTGGATGAAGCAGGCACAGTCCCAGGATGGGAGATTAGGGCTCAGAGTCTGACTGAGTAGAGGGAGAAGAAACAGCACCCTATGAAATGGCAAGGCCCGATCCCCAAGGCGTCTGCTGTTTCATTCTTTTTCAGGGCCTTACAGCATAGCCATCCACCAGCCAGGCCATCTTCTGCAGCGGGGTGCACGCAGAACCTTAAAGCAAGTCTGCATGCTCTAACATCTCCTTCATGTACAGGATACTCTAAAAGATAAGGAAGGCAAAGATCGCCTTCCACCATAGAGATGGACAGCAGTTAGGGAGCTCAGTAGGTCTGAGTTGTAGTCCATTGTCCATATGGCTGGTTCCCTACCCCTTAACAGCAAGATTCCCCACTGGACCCATTAGGAACCTACCCCTCCCTCCTTCTTTCTTCACTAGCCCCCAACCTCCCACATTAGCACATAAGTTGTGGTCTGGGACTAAGAGGGTTTTGTTTTTTAAACAGTTAAATCTTTCATTGCAGACCAATTAAATTTTAAAGACTCTCCCTCCTCCCCCCATCTTCCTCCCTCTCCCCCTCTCTCCCCCAACTCTCTCTCTCTCTCTCTCTCTCTCTCTCTCTCACACACACACACACACACACACACACACACACACACACACACACTTCTCTAAGCACGAAGAGCTGATGACAGCCTGGTGTTTACTATTAGAAACAGGATTTGAAAACCCAATGAGAGAAAACCTAGCTCTTTACCCCCATTTGTTTTTTCCTGCCTAAAGGTCCTTAAAAGAGAGATTGCTCTACCAGGAATCCCAAGTGCCTTCTCCAAACATTCCTTTTACAAGCCTGTAAAGCCAATCCCTTTGGCCTCCTCAGCTGTCACAGCCCCCCCACCCCCGGCCCCGGCCCTGGCAGAGTGTGAGGAGGCATGTGGGGCTCCCAGGAAGTGGCCTGGGCTCTCAGAGTGCCCTCCTCTTCTGTCCCACAGCTCTGCCCACCCCACTGCCCAACTGCCACCCTCAGACCCACCAGGCCTCAGAATTGTGGACATTTTCCTATTCTGTCACCCTGACTCTGCCCTGTGCATCAGGGATGAAAGGGCAGGATGTTAGGTGACCCCTCTGGCGCCAACCTCATTCTACACATTCTGTGATCCAGAAATAACAGACTTTCAAGTGAGCTTAGGCAGAGAGGGTCTAGGAGTCTCTGGAAAGGTGTGTAAGTGTGTTTGCACTACACCTGTACATGTGTGTATGCTCTTGAAAGTATGTATTTTGGGGTGCACAGTCTGGGAATGTTTGCCTACATCCACTGCAGCCTGTCTGCTTCAACTGCATACGTATCGACTTGCTCTGCGACCATTTTATCCTGACTTTCTCAAAGTGGAAAGTTCCTTTCAACAGCTTTTCTTTCCAGGATTCATCAGAGCTGAAATTGTCCTCTTCCCAGTGCACTGATGTGGTGTACTCACACACGTGTACCTGTACACAGGCACGCACATACACATGTATACAGGCACACACTTTAGTAGTCTCAGGTTCCCCATCACTTCTGCTGGAACACTCAGAGCCAAGGAAGTCTTCTCTGGGTGTTAATTTGGACGTTACTCTTTCCTGCTCATCTCCCTTTTCTCTGCTGCCTTAATGGCACAGCCAACAGTGACCTCCCAGCCAGCCAGCCAGCCGGGGTTCTGTACTGGGCTTCGTGGAGCCCGCTCCAGGAGATCTGGCCACTTTCCTTTGGTGTCAGTGGGTAGATAGCAGTCGTCCCGCCACGATGTGGGGCCTATATTCCCAGCTCTGGATGGTTCTTGGTGACGTGAAGATGGCTTGACCCTTCTCCTGGGTGAAGTCCACAGAGATTAAAATCCAAAACCAAGGACAACTCTTTGTGACGGGAAGGAATCATCTTTGCCAAGATGTGAGTTAGGAAACACCCTGGGTTCTGTGGAGAAGGGGGTCTGTAGACTCCTATGAAACTCCTATGATTCTCATGCCATTCATTTCTGGGTCACCACACAGTCTGTGGCCACGGAGCTGGGAGGCTGGGCGAGGTCCCACGATAAGAAGGAACACACAGAGAATGGGGCCTGACTTCCCTGGCCACACAGAGGAGCGCGGGGGCTGGAGAAGAGGCTGTACTGATAGCTAGAGCTGGCCTTGGAAGAAGCCGGGAGAACCCAGGGCCTGTGGTCCTGGCCAGGTCCACCTTTTTATGGAGGAAGCGGAGCTCCCAGCTCAGCTACTGGCTTCCCTTGCAGGTCTGGACAAACGACTGGCCTCTCTAGGTCTTGCCATTGGCTTTGTAAAAGGAGAAATCGTCCGCCCTTCCCATCTTCACAGAAAAAGTATTCTAAAAGCAATTACAGCAGACATTTGCCTCGCTCTCATTACGGGCCAGGCGCGGCAGGGGATGCTCTGACACACTTTCTCACCTGGCCCTCGCACCCGCTCATGGCAGACACGTGCATGTGTGCTGCTATTTGCATTTCTCAGGCGAGGAAGCCAACGTTCAGAGATGAGCTCACTTGTCTGAGGCCACACGGATATGAGTGGAGGAGCTGGGATTTGAGCAAAGGCAGTCTGACCTTTCCGCACCCAAGGTAACATTTCAGTAAGAAATTACTGCTCTTTTTAGAAGAAACCAGAAAAGGTAAATTAGAAGAGAGAGATGACCTTGGAACACAAAGCAAATACGGAAGACCTTCAAAAGGCATCAAACCTGAACACCATCTTCCTCCTCTTAAAATACCCACTTTATATCCATGCACTCCTCCCCTCTCTCCCCTCCCCCCCCCCCCCCCCCCCACACACACACACAGCTATGGAGACCCACTAATTCACTTTCCAGATCCCGGCAGCCATGTCTCTGGGTGACCATAACTGGGTTGAGTCGGCTGTCGATGTTAGCAAGGCTCTCGGAAAGATATCATTAGCTGGAAATGATGCCAAATGTCACACAGGGAGTCTGCTGCAAACACCCCTCCCTTCTTGTCAAAGGCAAGATCTCTGCACGGCCCCAGCTCCTGTCTGTGCAGGCTCCTCAGGCCCACGCAGCTCTCCACGCTGAAGAGGAACAGACCAACAGTGACCCGTGGCATCTTATCTGCTCTGCTCCTGTCATCAGGAGCAGCCACTTCCCGGAAAGGTAGGCAGGTGAGCCCTGCAGCTGACAGATGCCACATCCCAACATCACACTAAGTAGCTCGAAGCCACCAGAACAAGTTCCACCAACATCCACTGAGCACCTCCTTCAGGTCAGACAGAAGACAGGATGAAGCATGGCGCCCACCCCTCCCCAAATTATAGAGGAGAAGACCAGTGAAGAAATCACAACATAGGGTGCAATTAAATACATGCTACATGAGCATCATTTAAATTCTGGCTGGCACTTATTTTGAACTATTCATTTGTATTTATTTTTCATCTATTTTCTCCTCAACCAAGTGGCCGATCAGCCTTGCCCGCGCTGCCTCAAGGATGGTAGGTCCATTGCAGAGAGAACAGTCACTTGAAAGAAGCTCCCTGGCTTTCATCTTCCAAAACTGATGCCCGGAGTTGAATCAGTAGGGTTTATGGAGGAGGAAGGAGGACAGAGAGGAACTGGAGGGAGAAGCAGAGTAAACTGCAAAAAGCCAAGGATAGAGAGAGGCTTGCTCCCAGAATAGAAAGCAATATTCCGGGCTGGGGGCAGAGGTAGGGGGAAATGAGAGAGAGAGAGAGAGAGAGAGAGAGAGAGAGAGAGAGAGAGAGAGAGAGAGACTTGGATTATTGGGTGCTTAGACAAATGGGACATAATTTCACGACTCTTGCCTGAGCAAGACCCCCAAAAGCAAGGGCTGTGTGGTATATCTAGGAAAATACAAGACCAGAGGTAATTCTGTAAAAAAATTCTCAGGTCCTCAGTGTGACCACAGAGAGCTACTAGCCCTAAGGATGCCATATGGAGGGAACAGGGGCATCCCAGAGGCAACTTGCTTGGTTTCCGCCTTACCTTGAGAATGCACAGGTCCCTAGCACTGTGGCCCAGACTGACGGTGGAACCCCAGCAATTCCTAGCATAGTGACCTGGTGGCCTGGAGGGGTAGAGCTAAGGCTGCCGGACACAATATAGAACGGCCTATAGTGGGTGTGCTGTGTGTTGTTGTTGTTTTTTTTTTTAAATTATGCACTATTTATTTATTTATATGTGCTGTGTTTTTATTTGCTAAACCTGGCAACCCTATATTGGGCTTGAAGTTGAAATTAAGGTGACAAAAATGATGTGGAAGAAAATTCATACCTGAGTTTGTAGAACTGAATTTGTGGACCGGGACTGATACCCGTTCAAATGTAGTGCCTTTATCGTTAGAGCGCTTTACAGTTTAGGAAGCTCCTTCACATGCACTGTGTGGTCTGGTTCTCCCACTAACCTGGTGAGATGAGAACTGTGGTCTCATTATCTCCAGAAAAAGAACCAGGGCTCCGGGAAGCTAAGCTCGCTGAGGACGCCAAGTCCACGTAGTCTAGAGCTGTAACCAAACCTGCTCAGCTCCGGTGGGGGCTCTGCTCTGGGACCCGGCACCACCCCTGCATCCCAGCCCGGTCCAGGCTCCAGCCTTCAGAAACGGCACTCCTCAGTTTAGTTCCAAAACGCCTCTTGCAAGCTTTTGTGAAGCATGACATTTTAGGGGTGTCCGAATCCACGTGCCCGCTCTCTGGTTTGCAGAAGACCCAGAACTGAGACACAGTTTTACCTGGCAGGGGACCACAGTTAAGTCTCCATTGCCTATGGGTTCCAGGATGACACGCCTGGTAACAGGTCGAGCTACTAAGCTCTGGTGCATCGCCTTCCAGGCCAGGGGACAGCCACTATGATGGGATGGCTTCCCTCTGACGCTCGGCGACGATGGGGTGGATGGTGATTTATGGAGAAGGGAGCTGTGCAAAGAACGTGGCCAGACATTTGGGACACCCTGTCGACACCCGAGGGCACCAGGCTGCCGAATGCTCTGTCCAGCACACTCCCAAGACAGCCGCTGCCTGGGGGGAGGGGCCCGCTCCGTCAGAGCTTGGGGTTTGCACACCCTAAAATCTGTACTCATGGACCTGGTGCTGCTGCTAGCAAATGGGCCACAGCTGCTTTTGACATTAGAAGAGCGGGGTTTTTTTTAAAAGTATGTTTTGGAAATGAAAGACTACGATCCAGGGGAAGCCTAGTGTATACCACTGCCCACTTTGATAAAAATTTTATTTCTCACCCAGCCAGCATGGCTCAATGGTTGAGAGTCCAACCAGTGAACCAAGAGGTCATGGTTCAATTCCTGGTCAGGGCTCATGCCCAGGTTGCAGACTCAATCCCTAGTGTGGGGTGTGCAAGAGGCAGCCAATCAATGTTTCTCTCTCATCATTAATCTCTCTTTCCCTCTCCCTTCCTCTCTGAAATCAACAAAAATGTATTTTAAAAAATTTCATTTCTCACTCTACTTAGAGGACTTCAAGGGCAGGGGAATGTTCTTTTCTTTAAAAAAAAAAAGGAAAGATGAGTGTTAGAAGATAGGAACCAGTTTTATTTTCATTTTTTATTCTTTAAACCTTGATATGTCATAAATATTATTTATTACCCACTAAATAGTTAATACTAGCAAGAATCACTCTTCATTGGTTGGGGGAAGCCATTTTTGGGGTGTGGGAAAGGGCAAATTCTAGAATGGGAAATGAGACAGGATTTTGATGATCATCAAACATTCAGTATAAGTATCTGATTTGTAATATTTCCAAGAAAAATGACACAATGCTCTGAGGACCTGTGATCACTGTAGCTGAGTACTTCTCTCAAGGATCTATCTCGCTGACTGGCAGCCATGGCCTGGAGACATATCCTCGGAAGGACACCCCCTGAGGAGCTGGGGCAGCCTGAGTGGGTGTCAGGACTCACAGCCACCGTGCCTGGCACGTGTGTCCTACTCAGAGGGTGGGGCTATTCTTGCCTGCCTGGCTTACCTGGATGGTTGAACGTCAGCAGGACTGAGCTCAGTGCCAAGGCTCCCGGCCCCTTCCTTCTCCCAGAGCTGCTGACTTGTAAACATGGAGGCTCTGCTAAGCACTGGGATTTCATTAAGGGCCTTGTTAACATTTACTGGGAGTCCAATAAAGGAAAGATCCAGCCTCGGAAATCCTTCCCCACCCGTGTGTCCCTCTCACGGTGTTCCACCCCCACTCCAATCCCACTTACTCATCCATTAAACAGCTAACAACTGAGCTAATTCTGGAACGTTGCCCACATAGCATGTCTTTGGAAATCACTTCAGAAAAATGCCTTTACGAAGGCAGGTCACCTCTTTCCATTTGTCTTATGATGGCAATTCCGGCGCCTGCACAGAGAGGCAGCGATATGTGAAGAATACAGACTCTCAAGTCAGAGCTGGGATAAGTCCTGGCCATTGCCTACTACCCGAATGACCTTGGGCAAATTGTCTAACCTCTGAGTCTCACTTTCTGCATCTGCAAAATGGGACTAGTACTATTACCTATTGAGAGGTTTAAGCAAACCAGTGCATGCCAACTGCTTAACTCGGTGTTTGGCATGTGGCAAGTGCCAAAAATGTGTTACTAGCAGGGGGTCTTTGCTGGCACTGGCTATCTTCCCACTGCATTGTTCTGCCTCATGCATAATGAGGTTTTGCCAGACACATGGGAGCTAAGGGGAGCTAAGGGGAGGAAAAGACACATTCATGCTCCTGGACTCACCAGTTGCCCCATCCATCTGTGATGTCATAATTGGAGCTGCAGCCCACAGTTCTGAACTCTAACAACCCCGGCAACCGGTCCTCACTCCCCACATGCTTTTCATCACCCACTCGCACACAACATCTGGGCGTCTGCTTCCATCCTACCATTTCAGCAGGATCAGAGCAGCCAGCGTCTGCATGAGGTAAGCATACGGGGCCCCGAGGATCTGAGACAGGAAACCCTCTCTCAGGGAAGCTGAATTTGAGCAACATGGGACAGAGGCAGTGACATCTCTTTGGTTCCATAATTAAAACTGAAACCGGATCCCTCTGCTCTGGAAGACCTGACCACAGGTTTCACTTTTCAAAGGGCTACCTGGATGCTTATGAAGGGCGGACTGTCCCAGATTGGGTTACCCAATGCAGCAGCTGCTTGACCTCCTCCTTAACCCGCCCGAGGTGGAGACTCACCTGGAATGAAATCCTGGCTGAATACTAGGTAGCCCAAGGCAGCCAGGACCCAACACAGCTCCTGGGTTGTCAAATGTGTATATATAGGGTGTCCCAAAATTCACGCAAGATTTGCAATTGAATTGAATGGCAAATCTGGCATGAATTTTGGGACATCCTATGTATATAAAATCCTCACCTGAGGATACTTTTTCCTTTTTTTTTTTTTTTTTTTTTTTTTTTTTTTAGGGAGAGAGTAAAAGGGAGGGAGGACGGGGAGAGAGAAAGAGAGAGGGAGAAACATCAATGTGAGAGAGAGACACACACTGATTGGTTGCCTCCTGCATGTGCCCCCATGGAGGCCGGGGATT
This sequence comes from Myotis nattereri, assembly GCF_964212035.1. Taxonomy (NCBI): domain Eukaryota; kingdom Metazoa; phylum Chordata; class Mammalia; order Chiroptera; family Vespertilionidae; genus Myotis; species Myotis nattereri. The sequence continues at coordinate 102,934,685 of NC_138080.1, forward strand.
GAGCCTACAACTGCAGCTTATGCCCTGAGTGAGAATCGAACCTGAGACCCTCAGGTCCTCGAGCCGACACTTTAAGCACTGAGAGAAACTGGCTAGGGCAGTTGTCAAATATTTTTTGAGCCAGGCTGGTTTCTCCTACTTGCTCAGGTCTCTGCCCAAATGTCCACTCTTGTCTCCTTCCTGTACCCCCAACTATGAAATCGCTCACCTCTTAGCTCCTCTGTTTTCTCACGCCATTTATCCCAAAGCAGCTCATGGATACACAGGGTGTCCCTAAAAAATTGTATACACGTTGTGAATGATTATAAAGTCAGTGTTTATTATCATACAGTTCATTTTCAAATTTTAAAAGAACCTACAGAAATGAATAACTTTTTTGTCAATGCCTGTTTTCAAACTGATGACTACTCTGGACCAGGCACTGCTGATAATGGAAAACAATAGAATCTCAAACCTCAAGAATCATTTCATTCAGTGTTTGCGTGCCCTTAATTTGTCGAAGGTTGCGGGTTTTGTGCCGCAAACTTTATCTTTTATGTATCCCATAAAAAAAAAAAGTCTAGTGGCAGTTTAGGATAAATTTTCTTTGTCCAAAGCTTAATCTAGTTTCATCTATTATTTGAAGTCAGTGAGACCTGCAAAGGAGTGAAAATTAAGTGAGTTATCAGCTGTTAAAGTGTGTGTGCATGTTTTCAGGACACCCTATATTTGCTTCCACGCTGCCCCTAGACGGCAGCTCCATGAGCAGAGGAGCTCTAGCTCGTCTGGCTTGTTCCCGCTGTAGGCCCAGCCTGTACTGGTTTTTGCATTGGGTAGATGAGGAAAAGGAGTAAAAGTTTTACAAAATGCCACACTAAACCCCAGAGGCCTGTCTCCAATGGGGCTGGGAGCCCAGAGAATGTTTTGTTGAGGAAGTTAGTTAGGAAGCTAGAAGTGTCTGACAAAAAGGAAGGGAAGAGAAGAAAAGGAAAAGAGGAAGGAAGGGAGGAAGGTTATTCTTTCACTCAATGTCCCAAAGCTTTACGACAGACTTGTGGACTGACTATACACTTTATGACATCATACACAAGGAGTGAGTAATCTATAATAATAAAAGCATAATATGCAAATCAACCAAATGACCGACTAGATGACCTTCCAGACGACCTTCTGAACGAAGCCGTGGTTACGAGGGCCGAGGCAGCCGGGGCTGTGAAGGTCTAGTTTTGCATGAATTTTGTGCATCGGGCCTCTAGTTCAAGATAACTTTATCTGGAAGTGTCCCCTGCCATTATACATATCCACATTCCCTCCCTCCTCCCTCCCTCCCTTCCTTTCCCTCTAACGATATCTAGTGAATTTTCTAAGCACATAAAAGGGAAAGTCAGTATAAATGTGAAGTATGGGTCGGGGAGAGCATGGTGACATGGCAGCAAGGACAGGGATGGTCAGGGCTGTCCTTTGCCTGCAGTCTAGGGCAGATGAACAGAAAGGACAGGCCGAGACTGATGTCACCCCAGCTTCCCTCCCATGGAGCACATGCTGTCCTTGCTGCTCTGAGCTGGGGAGCCGTGCTCCCCACAGGGCTCCGGGGAGGGAGAGGAACAGGGAGGAGAAGGGGTAGTGTGTGTACAGGAGGGGTACGAAGCATCCTCAGAGGCTGCGATGACTGTAGGCTACAGAACAAAACTTCGAGGCGGGCAAAAGCGAAACCTGGTCACTGAGGAGGGCTACACATCCAAGCAAACACAGCCTGCAAACCAAGGCAGCGAATGCCAACAGCAGCACCCTGGACAGGCCGATCTATCGGGCCTGGGTGGACTTTCTGTATATTGTGGTGATCGTCACTGCCGCCGGCCATCCTTATCCTCGGCACTGAGAGGCTCAGGCCGGTTCAGGGTGGGGTCGTGGTGACCCTGAACCCAGATGGAGAGCTCCTGGAGGCATGTGTCCAATGGCTGTGGGGGCCTCTGCCTAGGGAGGCTGGGATTCCAAGTTTCGGAAGCCAGTTAGCCAAGGGGTTCCAAAACCCAGAGTTTGGCAACCTGCACACTGCATGGACAGGCAGGGGCAAAGTCTCTGCCACGACCGTCCAAAAGTGATGCACAGTCTGTAGCTGTGGAATCAGAACTCTCTTACCTCATTGATAAAACAAAACATTGTAATGGGTCCTTTCTAAGAATCTTCCAGTTTAAAAATACTACACTTCTACCCTCTCTGCTCTCTCCCTCCCTTGCTCTTCCCCTGTCATCTTCTGCCTTTTTCCTTTCCTCCCTCATGGCCAATTGCCCTTTCTCTGCCTCACAGGGGCCAGTGACCCCCCGGCAGCGAACCAGGGAAGTGGGCAAATCAGCAATGGTTTTCACAAGGTTTGGAGTAGGCAATGACCCGCGGTCATGATTCAACTTTCTAGTTCTTGGACTGAAAGGCAAATCCCATGTCTCCTTAACAGCAGTGAGTAAGAAAAACAGCCAGTCGGCAACCATGGGCTCCAGATTGCGTCCTGGAGGACCCGAGCAATAAATACTGGGACACGGAATCAGATGCGCACGGAATCAGAAATGCAACGTTTGTACTGCAATATGTACAGACACCGAGCCATTGTCATGTACACCCGACATTAATACAGTGTTATCTGTCAATTATCCCTTAATATAAAAAATAATTCAATGAAAAAACCCAGTTCTACTGCAAAAATCAAGTCTCACGTATTGGGTGAAATACTAGCAACTAAGGAATCATGCTGATTATGGGAGGGATGAATTTTATGGATCCAGGAAGTCTTCGTAGGAGAGGCCACATAATGTGGGAATTTAGTGAAACGTAATTAATATTGTTTTTCATTAAGTGCATCTATTCCTCTAAACTGGGAAATCACTCCATTTGGGAAGGGCCCTTCCATTAAACATACATAATACATGTAAATACACATTTCATTCAATCCTCACAATAAAATGTTAGCACAGGGTTGAGAGCATGTTAATAGTCACACAGATTCTGCACTTCCTGGCACCTCAGTTTTTTCATCTGTGAAATGGGACCAATAACAGTATATACTTCAAAGGGTTGGCATGCCTTTTTAATTACAAAGTTATATAAAGCACTTACCGTAATGGCAGGAACACAGTAAATGCTCCATAAACGTTATTTATTGTTGCTAGCATCATTTTCCCACACATGGTTACTAAGGCCTGGACAGAGTTATGTGACCTGAGGTCACGGCTAGGATGGGGCTTGGACCCAGCTCTGTCTGTCAGCACCCACACGCTGGGGATGTAAATTACCGCTGCTGCACTCAAGTGTGCTTCATGGCACCTGCTTTAAACGTTCCAGCAAACTGGCCGCCTCCGGGGCATTTGTCCTGCATCTGCCTGTAAACGTCACTACGAATCTGCGGTTTGTATAAATCTGCCCTGGGAAGGTCAGGCTGGTTTGTGCCTGACACAGTCAGGCCTGAATTCGCGTTTCTACGTTGAGGTAGCAGATCAGGCCGCTTCGTGCATCCTCGTTGATTTCAACACTGTGACCTCCTTGCCCGGCCTGCATGCTGGGCTCTTCCGGGAGACTGCCTTCTGCCCCTTCCTTAATGACCCAGCTCACACCCGGCACTGGGGGTCCCTAATGCAGACATGCCAAGGAATGAGCTCAGAAGAGTGATGGCAAAGAACAGGCAACAGACCCGGGAACGCAGGAGGCCCACAGGCAGCACATGTGCCAGCTCTTGCTTGCGGCAGGACTGGGAAGGGCAGGCCCGATGCGTGCTGTCTGCAGCCGGCTCCTCCAAGTCAGCGAATGCTTCCCTGAGCTTCTGCAGAGCCCACGGCCAAGTTTCCTGTGGAAACGGACGGCCTCAAAGGTGTGAGCTGCAGAGGAAGCTCGAGGAAGGGTGACCAAGACGGCAAGGATAACCAGTCCTTTGAGGAAGTCCTAAAGGAAACTTGTCTATCAGAAAGAAAAAAAAAAGCCTAAGGACTGGCTTAGTGTCAAGAGGCTCTAAACTTTTATTTGGCTTATTTGCTGTTATGAGGAAGAGAGAGAATTCAGGGCCACTGAGAATCACAGAAAGGAACATGGGCTTAAGTGGGAGGAAGGGGTCTAGCTGGATAAAAGGAAGTCTTTTAGGAATGCAAACTGATTAGACTGCTAGATTTCAGTTCTACCCAGAAATCTTCAAACTCCAAAACTACAACTCCAAAACAAAACAGAACTCCCTCCTACCGCCAGGACCCTGCCTGCTTCCTAGTCATACCACTTGCCCCAGCATTACCTGCACCATTTATACCATCTGTGTTAGGATCATCTGGGAAGCTTGTGTACATGCAAGTTCCCAGGCTCCACCCCAAACTTCTGAGGCAGGGGGTGGGGGTGCCCCTTCACCCACATTTTTACAAGCTCCCCAGGTGATTCCTGTGCATACTAAAGCTGTTGGACTGTCCCCTGTCCCCCCGTCTGCATCAGGGGCATGAATCAGCAGGAGGAACTCTTTCCTTGCATTTTCTGATTGTAAACATTTTACCAGGCTCCTCAGAGGGCCGCTGGCAAGCGCACTCAAATAAGAATAAAAGCTGCCTTTTCCAGGGAGACGCCAGAGCACCATCCTGAGCCCAGAGCACGGCCAAGCTGTCGAGCTGAAGGAGGGGGTTTGGCTTTGGCAACCCTGGTTCATAGACAGACAGGTGAGGGGGCTGCCTGGCCCCCTCCAGGAGGGATTGGGAGAAACTGCAGTGGAGGGCCAACTGCCATGCCCAGGAGTCAGATCCGAGCACAGGCCTGCCATCCTCTACTAGGAAAAGAAATCTTAGCCTCATGTATCTCTCCCCTCTCTTACCTGAGCTGGGTGGTGAACTGAGGAAACACTTATTGATTTGCTCGTCACTCTTCCATGTTTTGCAGCCTCTTGCTGAGGGAACGGAAAACATCCCCAGCAAGTCTGATGGTAGGCGACTGGCTGATTTTAGGGACAGGAGGGGGCTCCACACAGGCTTCTTTTTCCTTATATTTCCGCTACATCTTCGGAACACGGACACAGGGGCTGGCATATGGGAATCCCTGTGGTGACCTTCTCAAGGTCACCGGAACCCACTTTTGCCTCCCCACTGGGTGCCCATTAGCACCGGCTTTGCTGCCCACCACGCCTGACTCTCCTAGGCCAATTTGCCTGTCCTGCTCTGGGCTCCTGGGTGACAGGGGGGGAAGTGAGTGGCCAGGGCTAAGTCACCCCCTGCAGAGGGAGAACTCTTAAGCCACAGTGGGGAGAGGAAGGGCAGTGACTTGGCTTTAGAAATCACAGTTGTCCAGCTGGGTCGGCTCATTCCCCAAGACTGTGAATCTCTCTTGGCAGTGCAAACACTGTCCCTCCTCAGATGTGGGGGTCGACACTTTGCAGGGGAGGGAAGTAAGGGGTGGAGCGCCTCCGGGAAGGGAACTGCCTGCAGTCCGAGTCTGGTTGGAAGTCTTGACTCCCTACTCCCTGCTTCACGACCAGTTGTGGGCTGTGCCATACATACGTGATTGGTTACTAATTATTCTACTAATTTATTCACTTAAACTAGAAAACCTAAAGGTCACTCCCACGCCCTTGGATCCTGATAGCTTCCTTGGAGGGGAAAGAAAACTTAAGCCTACCGAGACAAGTGGGTTTGTGTTCTTACCCATGGACTCCAAAGGCTCATGCCTGGTTCCATCCACGAGAGCCAGCAAAACGAATGGCTGTGCAGTGTTTAACAAGCGGTGACCACCCGCCACTTCTACTATTTGCTAAGGACAGCTGAGGAGCATCCCGAAAAGGCAGATTCCCGGGCCCCACTCCAAAGGCATTGAGGGTGGAATCCTGAAATCTACATTTGTGATAAACTCCCTCTTCACCCTTTGAAGCACAATCAACACCATTTCTCTTTTATAAAGGATTAATTAAGTAAATTTCTGACTCCTTTTAATCCATTTTCTTTTGCTGCCTCCAGCACTCAGAGAAAACACACACTTCTTTTTCGGTTCTTTGCAAATAGTCTGAAAGGTGCCTGTTCTGGGTTTCGTTGGGAACAAGTGTTGTCCCTGTCTGGAACAGAAGTTGGCAAACTGGAGTCCTTGAGCCAAATTTGGCCCACTGCCTGTTTTTATAATAAATTATCCTGGAACACAGTCATTCCATTTGTCTACACACTGTCTGTGGCTACTTTGATACTACAATGGCAGCGGTGAGTATTTGTAACAGAGACAGTATGTCCTGCAAAGCCTAAAATATTTATTATCCAGCCTTTTGTAGAAAAAGTTTGCCCAATGCTGGCTTAGCAAGGTGGCAGAGCACATAGCTAGACTACATTTCCCAACCTTCTTTGCAGTTAGGCATGGTCATGTGACTGAGTTCTGTCCAAGATGTTGTGCAAAGAAACAATATGAGCCTAGACTGACCTGGCCTATCAAGTCTCCCTGAATTGATCTTCTGCTGCAGACAAGCCTGGTCTTGATTCTAGGCAGCCTCCTGCTGAAAGTGGCAGAGCCTCGTGAAGGAACTTGGGTCTCAGTCATTACTTGGAGGCAAGCCATCTGCCCATCAGAAAAATCCACTTTGGACTTTACATGAGAGAGAAAGAAACCTCAATCAGTTTAAGCCATTGTACATTATACTGAATTCATTGTTACAACAGCCAAAATTAATTTAACTTAAACACGGAGCCTCCTCCCAGGAGGGTTAAGGAATGAGGGCCTTCCCTTATTCAGAACACCGTTAGCGCCTCCAGGAGCGTGGGTGGGAAGGGTAGGGACTGCTCCCTGTGCACAAGGGGAAGAGGGGCTAGAGGAGAACCACAGAGCGTAGTGGTTGGGGAAAGTGTTTTTGCACATCCCACAGCACCAGCACAATCAGTGGGTTCTCCCATGGCTGGCATCTATCATTGACAGTCCTGGAGGAGGAGACAGGATCCTTTCCCTGGGAAATAGTTATTTTCTGGGGAGATGGACCCACCTAGCATCAAGGTTAGAATCCTATAGGAAGGCACGAGGTATGGGGAAAACAGTTCTGAAGGAGGTGTGGCAGACTTGGCACTCGGATTTTTCCGGCAAAAATTAGATGTGCAGCTAAGGCAAGTTGCCACCCCTTTGAAGTCATGATGTCCCCATCTGTGCAAGTCTACATCTTCGAATGTCAGAACCAGACTGGATTTCAAGTATAACTAGTTGGTGATTTCCAGAGCAAGTTTTAAGGCCCCCATATGATCCTTCAGAGGTGCTTCCATATCTTCTTTAATATTTAAGGGGTGGACATTGGCAGAATCTGGGGTTCAATCAGCACAGCACGATTTTTAATTTATTTACGGTGGGATAGCACTGTGGTGTGATAACTGATGGGTTCCACGCTGCACCCTGCAGTTCATGGGCAGTTTCTTGTACCCTGGCAGACAGGATACATTCCACTTTTGCTTTAGGGATGAACTGTATCAGCACAGCATCAAGAATAAAGACATTAATTCGTGGCTTTTAGCTTAAAAAAGTCTAGACCTCTGTTGTCCAGTATGGTAGCCACTAGCTACTTGTATTTAAGCCAGCTAAAATTAAAAGACTGGCTTATCAGTCACTCCAGTGCATGTAACCGGGGCTACCATCATGAACATTTCCCTCATCACAGAAAGTTGTTGGACAGCCCTGATCTGAACCCTAAGTGCATTAGGGGTCCTACCTGATTAGTCAGAATTAGTAACCTCCCTCTGGCAAAGATTTCTCCAGCTGGGGAGAATATGAAAAGGATGGTGAAGGGAGCGGAGACAGAGATGAACGCATGGTGAGTGACCCCTTTCTCTCCCAGTGGAAACGTTTATATCCTGAGGTTGATGAATGTGATCCTGGGTACATCCTGCGTTAGGGACCTCATGCATGCTATTATATTTATCCTCAAAAACAAGCTCTGGGGTAGGTCTAATGATTTTCTTTTTATGAACAACCAGTGGCGGACCAGAAAGGTGAGAAACACGGCCGATCACCCAGCTGGTAAGGAGTTGATCCAGGAGCTGACTCCCGAGAGCATGGCAGTGCGTGTGAATGCTGCGCGGGGAGTTAGCACCAGGGGGCTCCACGGTGGCCCATTCGCACTGGGAGGTGGAGGGCTGCTCCAAGGTAGGATGAATGCCCGAGGTCATGGAGCCCTGTCTGTGTGCCTCATCGAGTAAGCAGCAGTGTGAGTTTTCTTCTAATAAACTACACTGCCCCCCAATGTGAGGTGTGGGCAGATGCACATTCTCGAACTTCAAGAGATAAACTTTTCCACTGGAGGGAGAGACCCTCTCCCTTTTCCTGGACATTTCGGGTGGACTAGGCCATGATTCTGCTCCAGACGGTGCTGCGGCTCCTGTTTCCAGAGCAACAGCGCAGAACTAGGAGAGCACGCGTGTTTATCAGATGTGGGCGGGGAGGCGAGCAGCGGTGTTTGTCGGTGGGAACCACAGCCTGGGCTCTGTGCCTTGCCCAAGCTGTTGCATGCACTACATCCTCCAGAAGCAAACCGACGACAACCATGGATAAACCATCCCTCTGCTCATCTGTAACGAAGAGTAGCAGAGTGATGGGGGAACGGAGAGACAAAATAAAGGAGACACCCAAAAGACACAGGCATCTTCAAGCAATTCCTACCTAGCGTACAGAATCCTCACAGGGCCATAGGATTAGAAGTCTCCAGACACTTCCAGTCTCACGAAATTAGAGGACAGCTTGCAACATAGACTATTTCTCATCAGGACACTGTTCTTCATAAAGGGGCCAGTGCTTTCCGGAGGAAGGCCTGAATGAAGGGGAACGTTTCAGGGTGGAACCCTCTCTCTTGCTGGGCCACAATCAGAGAAGGAAGTTTAGAAGGCACTTCTCTGGGTCTGGGTCTGGCTTCAGCTGGAGAGTTAAGAGAGGAGTTTGAAAAATTATTTTGAAATCCATCCCTTAAGAAAGGAAAGGGATGAATTCAGAAATGGCTCCAGTGCAGTAATGCAAGCGGCACGTTAGACCCCCCGAGTTCCAGCTCGCTCTAGAGGTCAAGCTGCCTACATGTCTCCCCCCATCTCGGCGCTGGGGTGGCTTTTGTAGACGTGATGCGCAAGGGATCAAACCAGGCAGGTGCAGAACAGAAGCAGAGAGGCTCACAGCCCTTCCCCCGGCACATGGTCAAGCCTCTGTTCTTGTTCTTATCTTGGGTCTCACGCATTTCCTTCTGTGGGGATTCCAGGAGCCTCACCCCATACCTGGTAGAGCCCGGGCATCTGGGAAGCCTGTTCCTCTCTGAGGTGAAGAATCCAAGTGACAGCTGAGACCAGCCCCCTCCTTCCCAGAGAGGGAAGACAGCTCCAGGGCCTCCTAGAGTCACGTATGCAAATAATCCAACAAATGGCTTAACAGCAAAGTTGTCAGAAAAACAATTTCCATCACCATGGCGACAGTTTCATCAAAAAATGTAATCTGAAAATTGTCTTCATTTGGCTGATGAGAAATAATAAATAGGGCTCCTGGGGCCCAAGGTTTGTATTAACTCTCATTACCACTCCCAACCCTCCCACAGCGTCACCACCTTACCTGGTTTGGTCCTTGCATCGCTACAGCCACCTGTGATTCCCCAGGACACACTTGAGCCATGGACTTACAAGAGAAATGGCCCATTCCTCACACACCCAAACCCCCAGCCTACCTCCCCTCCCCAGGCTCTTGCTGGCATTCATTAACTTCTGACCCGGGTTTACGGATGTCCACAGCAGCTCCACACCCAGGGCATTTATGGAAAGGTCTCAGGGCCCCAGGTTGGGGTGACTCCAGGGAGAGAGTGCTCACAGGAGAGACCACCGGGATGTCCTGAGTCAGGAATGGGCACTGTGACTTCCTTCTGCTCTCAGGGAAATGGCCTGACTATGACATTAAAAGCTGAACTGCATTAAGTCCGAGGCCTCCTGAAACAGCATGTGTGCTTTGCCATTTCTAGGAGAACTGAAGTCCAAGCAACTGCTGGGAGTGTGAGGACTCCAAGAACAGGGACTGAAAGAGGAGCACAGACTGGTGAGTGCGGGCGTGTTTGCTACTTCCTTGTATCGACACGCAAATGCCAGGTACCACCCAGGTCCATCAGCTGTGCACTAGTGAATTCTGACCCAACACCCAAGGGAACACGTGCTAGATTATGACATAAAAACTGCTGAAGACCTATGGCTATTGACGTGGCAAGGTGCCCACGGAATGTTATTGTTGTAAAAAAAAAAAAAATCAGGCTCTAAAACAGCATACAACACACAGCACCCTCCCATTTGCAGTATATCTTGCCATGTAAATGCACACAAGGAAGAGAGGAGAAGGCTATGCACCAACTGTTAATGACTGTTACCTCTGGTGGATTCTTTTTATCGTTGTATCATTTTGGAACCCAAAGCAGTATTTTATGCAGGGAGTTTGTATTAATATTGTAGTTAGTTGAAAAAAACAAACAAACACAAACCCGAACCACCAAACCCTAGTGCTCTGATTGGATGGATTTTTCAAGAACAAAGGGCGGGAACCAGGTCTCTACTGCAGCAGGCACTGTGGAGGGAGATACAATGTAAGGACCACAGGTCCCTGCCCTCGGGGGGCTTGGAGTCTAAATGAAGGGGTACATGAAATAACCACGAAGTCAGTCCCAGAGCTTCCGGAGCAAATGAGCTACACGTCAGATGATGGTGGGCCACATTCACATGGGTAGATGTAGTTTGGAAGATAGAGGAAGAGCTCATTAGGGTTCCCAGCCCAGATGGATGTGACATTGGTCAAGTTGCTCATCTGCCCCGAGGTCCAGTTTCCACATCGGGAAGTGGGGTGAATCACAGTGGAGGATCCATCTCAGAGGATTGCTGTGGAGTTTAGATGAGGTAAAGACATAACACAGTGCCCACAAGGGGTGGGGAGGGGCATCAGGGAAAGGCCAACTATTATTACTTCCCCACCATTCTCACCCAGGGCTCTGAGAAAGCAGGTGTGGAGCGGCGGTAGGTAGGAGAAAGAGTGCCCTTTGGTGTCCCGTCCCCTGGATGCTCGCCACCATCCACCTTCTTATAAAAGACCCTTCAGCGTCAGTGTTTAGACGCGTTGTGAATTAAATGGCTCTCGCTTTTCCAGGACCATGGAAGTCTGGCCCACGCGTCCCTGGCACAATGCGGTTTTCAGTGTAGAGCTTAGTCTCTTGGTGACTTCATCTGTTGATGAAGCCAGTCCATGCCCACCCCGCCTTCCTAAGCAAATGACTTGCCCCATTCCAATCAAAAGGCACCTTTAATCTGATTCCTTTTCACTCAGCTCCCCACCATGACCCATGTGTCATGCCATTCCCCCATTCCCCTCCTGAAAGTAATCAGCCTGGTCCAATTTGCTTGTATAAACAGGAGGCCAAGGTGGGGGACGGCACTTGGCCATGGCGGTTCTGGTTTTTATACATCCCCCCACCCTGTTTCCTGAGACCTTTCAATAGAGCCAGACTTGGAGGAGAGTTATATTAAACAGTTTGACTCCAAACCTAAACAGCCCCTGAAGCATTAGTGGTTCAAAGATCTCCTGGTGCATTTATGAAAAGACACTGATCTGGGAAGAGGTGTGAGCCGACTTGAAATGCGCTGAGAAAACTCCTTTGCTGGCAGGAGGCAGAGTGGTTTTCATTAAGAAACTGCCCTTTATCTCGTCACATTATTGACCTGCCCAAGCCCGGTGGGTGCCTCCCTGGCCTTGAAAGGAGGCTGCCCCTGGTTGGATACTATGAGCAAGTTTTTCATTTTTCAGACAGACACCAAGGACAGGAGTGACTGGCTCTTCTGAGTCAGAACCCCAAATTTCCCTTAAATTCTACGTTTGTGACCACCTCTGAAGCATGAGCGCTTTGGGAACCCATGGGTCATTTCCCTAGCATGTGATTCCTAGGACTTGTGAGAACCTTGTGAGCCCTGAGGCTCCAGAGCTCTAGGAACTTGAAATGTCAGCTAGAAGAGGGCCCACTCCTTACTCAGGGTCATACCCGCCCAGGAGACCATTTATCGGCTTCAGAACAGTGTCGATTGCCTCAAATTCCTTTCTGCTATTTACCAGCAGGCGACCTGAGATCAATTCCTTCCCATTTCTGCCATGAGGGTCTCATCTAGGAATTGGGCCTGATGACTTCATAGGACTGTTGCAAGGGTTAAATAAGAAAATGCATGTAATGTGCTTTGCACAGTGCCCGGCATATAGTTGACACTCTATAGATACCAGCCGTTATTACTGCTTGTTACTGTTGTATTACTCTTTATGCGGTCTAAAAAATTGTGTAAATGGCGTTTTGCATTTATGGGCACATGTGCATTTGCCTGGGAAGAGGTCCATACATTTCATTTTCATTTTTCCCTAAAGGGGAAGAACCACTAATCTAGCTAGACTAACCCTCTCCTTTAATTGATGAGGCAAATCAGGCCTGGAGGTTTGGACAGCTTTTCTGAAGTCACGTGGTAGGACAGACGCAAAGCCAGAGCTAAAACCCCAAATTTGTTGACTCACTGTTTAGTGCTTTGTTAAATTCTGGAACCATCAGCAAAAGTAACCCAAGCCTTACCCAGCCTTGCCCAGAAGAAGCGATCTGTAAATAACTGAGGTACAGGACTAGACACACTGGTGGTGTGGAGGCAGAGGGAAGGCTGGTGGTCTGGAGGTGTGATGTCTGTGGAGTCGTTAAAAATTACTTCACAACAAGGATCAACAGAAAGGAGGGTTTGCAAACCAAAAGAGGGAATGGATGGGGCCCCAGTGCCAAACTCCCTGCCATTTCCTGTGCTCGAGAGCAAAGCACATTTATCCCATGAACCGTCCGTAAGCTTTGTAACAACCAAGAGAATATAGGCTTATTTGACTTAGGAAAGACATATCTTTTAAGTTCTGAATGGCTGTACCTCCTCTTCCAGCCCTAGGACCTGGAGGTTCCCATTTTCTTTCTTTGCCCGGGTTCTTCGAAATCCTTTGCTATTTCCCCAGTTCACTGGTTCTCAAAAGTGTGTCTTGTGAGCACCAACATCATGGTACCAGGAGCTTGTTAGAAACGTGAGCTTTGGGGACCTCCTTACACTTCCTGAGTCAGAGACTCCAGGATGGGGCTCAGAAAGGTGCTTTAGCAGTGTCTCCGGGTGACTCTGAAATGCACTCAACTTTGAGGTGCACTCATTTCGGCCTTTAGTGTGGCAGGAAAACCTAGCAAGAAATAAGGACTTGGAAAAGCCTTCCAGAAATCTGAATCCCTGGGATACATTTTTAAATTTCTTTTGGTATGAAATAAAGTAGAACTAGATTAGTAACCCAGGCCCTCTTGTATTTTGCAAACAAGGGATCTTGGAGGAAAGTGGAAAATAAATTTCTAGGCCTTTCATCTCAGTTAAAATGACATGTTCATTTAGCATTGTGTGAGGGGTGGGGGGGAGGGCGGTGGCTAAAGTTGCGCAGGAGAATACACAATTCCAATGGAATCCACCGTAATTTAGGGGCAATTAGCGTCTGCACATTCTCCATCCATGAGGCTTCATTAATCCAGTTAATCCTTATCTTCTAATCAAAAACAAACATCCTTGAGTGTACTTGGGATCCTTTTAACACATTCTGCCCACCTGGATGCTGTCCTCTGCCTTGTAATCCAGGGCTTTTAGGAGGCACTTCAGCTCCTGGAAAGGGGGGGACTACCCCTCGTCTTGGCTGGGTCCTGCCAGCCCCTTGGAAATACGCCCTCTCCCAAGCTGCACCCTGCCTGAAGCACGCGTTCTCTCCTAGACCTGCCCTCCCTCAGTCATTATTCAAGGCATTCTTCATACTTCCTTGTTATTTTGGGCAGCCTTCCCTGACAACTCCTTGACCGCCCCTTGGCTAAGTAATGCAAGTGCTTGGATAATACTAATGCCTTGCATTGCTAAGACACTTGGCTGTTTCCAAAGGCCTTTTTTAGATGCTGCTTCACTTGATCCTCCAAATTACCATAATGTCATTACCATTCTCCACTTCCTCGCCCACTCCACCCCCCTGCAATTTGCAGATGGGGCCACTGAGGCTTCCAGGGGTTACGTGACCTTCGAAACTCGCACAGCTTGTAATTGGATGACAAGGTGGGTTCAAACCCAGGTCTCCTGATCCTCAGGCAAAGATCTTCCTGCTGGAGAAACCAGTCTCTTCCTGACCACCCACCTAAATCCATAATGCTAATGAATAATGCATTTGTTCCTCCCTGTGTGTATGTCTTTGGGATGTCTTTGTATCACTGAAAATCAGTGCCTCTTCCTTCATTTAAAAGCCCTCAAGGAGAAATCATATAATATAGCAGTTCAGGCTCAAATAATAATGTAAAGTGCTTCTACCTATTCAAAATTTTTTCATTTTTATCTTATTTTGTCTACAAAGCAATCCAATGAGCAAGTAGGATAAGCAGTTTTACCCCTATTTTAACGGAAACTGAAGTTTGGCCAATAAAAGCAACTCACTGGCTCAGAAGTAGAAAGTAGGGAATAGATGACAGATTTATAATTTATGGTGCTGTATTTATCTACTAGATATGCGGTTTTAAAATTGTGTTCCTGAGAGCCCCTGGAGTTCTTATACACTGCCCCCGGAACTTCTGGGGGAGCAGTGGGAAGGTGGGGCCAGCAGGGCTCTGGGAGTCTACCCTGGGTTTAACTGGAATGTTCGCTCTCTTAAGAAGCAGCGTGGAAGCCATTGGCAGGTGCTCATTTCCTGCATAGAGTACCCAGTATAGTCAAAGCCTAGTCAGGTGCAGACAGGAGCTACAGGATAACACTCCCAGGCAGTGCTGACGGGCCTCGAAGCTCTTGCAAGCATGGACCTCCTGGCTTGCGCTCGGCATGGGCAGTGAAAACTGCACCCTGTCCTCAGGAGGGCAAGCTGCCTCTCAGCCTTTTCCTATTCTGTTCATTACTTCAACAAATATTTGTTGAGCAACTACTATGTACTAAGTTCTGTATTAGGGTGCAGGACTGGAGCGGTAGAAAAACCAATATGGAGGTGATTCCATCTCTGCCCTCATGTAGTTTCCCACCAATAATTGCAAATCATACTAAGAGCTCTGAAGCTCTGAAGGAAAAACCTGTCTACTGCACAAAGCGTAACGTGGGGGGAGCTCATCCAATTAGGGAGTCAGGGAATTCCACCTCCTGAAGATAAGTCCTGTCGCATGGGACAACCTTGCTTGATGTGACAAGACAAGCGTGTGGTCTGTTTGAGGAGTCACACGAAGATGAGGCTGCCGGTGCCCAGCGAGCAAGACCAGAGCACCAGGAGCTGGGAGGTGGGTCAGGAGGAGCAGGGCTCATCCTTATGCAAAGCAAGATGGATAGCTGTCACAGGGATCTCAGGAAGGAGTGTCACTGTGGATGGACAGGGTTTCAAAGACGACGTTGGCTACTGTCTGGAGAAAAACATTGAGGCAGGTGAAGAGTGTAAGTGAAGGGATCTATGCGGAGGCTATCAGGGTGGTCTTCCCCCGATGCATCGAACCAGCCCCATGAATTTCCGGAACTGGAAGTAACACTGGATGCTCTTAGTGTGGAACAAGCCACCAGAAAGGAAATGCAGTCACAGTGACGGGTGCCCTTGAGGGAGTTTATAACTCAGTGTGGGGGAGAGAGCAGGCAGCACGGACCAGACTTGAAAGAGCAAGAATGGTATCAACTTCCAAAGTCCTACCTTGATGCCAACACCACGTCTTCGCTGTGTGATGTGGGACAGGGCATTTAACTAACCCCTCTCGGGTGATTCCATCTCTGCCCTCAACTTTTCCCATGTGTGACAAAGGGCTAATAATCCAAGGTCAGCAAGTTATTAGGAAGCCAAGTAAATAATGCGAGTGCAAGTGCTTTGTAAATGGTAAAGCATTATTAAAATGCAGGATGTCATTATCGTCAACCATGTCAATGTATACAAAGTAATTATAATTAGAGTTCTGAGTCAATGTGGAATAACATTTTTATCTCCAATTGCATCCTCAAAATAAGTTACCAGAAACCAAAAATGTTTGTGTTCTTAGATTGGTTAGAAATTTTACATTTCATAAATCTAACTTTACTTTTTCAAATGCTGAAAATTGTACCATTATTGAATAAAATAATTTTGTTCTTTAGAATTATCACATTTACTCAGAATTATAATTAAAATGATATTTTTTTCAAATTACATTCCCCAAACCTTAGTCACTTATGTACCGATGTTTTAATTTTTACTACAAATGTGAAAATATTAACTTGATATTTTACTTAAATTGAATTTACATAGATTATCTTTCACCTTTTTTAAACAAAAATTTCAACCTAAAGAATATTACCAATGAAATGACAGGTTGACACGCTAATTACATTTTCCTAAGTCACATTAAGATAGTTACTGGTCTATTAATGTATAAATCAATGACTATCTAACTGGCTCTCACATACCATCAGCAGTAAACACTATACTTGGGAAACAATAGCTTACACCATTCATAGTTCAGGTCCTTTTTAAATATTAAAATTAATAAGGCCAATGGTTCTTACCATTTGAATCATCTGGGGGAGGTTTTAAAACTCTTTATGCCAAGCTAGATTCCAGATCAATTAAATCAAAATCTCCGGAATGGGACCCAAGCATCAGTATTGTTTGAAGTTCTCCGGGTGGGAGGGAGGAGGCGGGGCCCAGATGGGCCTCAGGGAATCCCAGGTCTGAGCAGCACGCAGGCCCCACTGGGTGCTGGTGGGTGAGGCCGGGGGTCGGGTGCTACGGGTCAGGAGCAGCTTGGAGAAGCGACGCTCCGGAGGCCCCCGATGGCTCTTCATGTGTTACCGACACGAGGGACGGTTCTCACTCTTGCAACCTGTTGTCAGCACTGGGATCACTGGGATCACCAGGGAGGGACTCACCCAGGCTTGGTACTTTATAAGAAACACTTCATTTAACCTTCACAGCAACACTGCAAAAGAAGCACCGTGATGACTTATTTCTAAGATGAGGCCCAGAGAGGCGTAGTAAGCTCTCCAAGGTCACACGGTAGAAAGTGGTAGAGCTGAAATGGGAGGCTCCTGGAAAGGAACCCGTTTCTATCGTTTCTTACTTAAAACAGGTATGTTAAAGCCTAGAGTCCTGACACATAAACTCCACCATCTCCTTTCTCTGTACCTTTATATTAGGTTTTCTCTCCCCGTCCCTCATTTTACAGAGGAGCACATTTCATCAGTATGGAAAGGAAGACCTATAGAGATGGCATGATTTTCCAGGTCACATAACCAACCACATGTGTGGTCTCGTGAAGTCTCTAACTTCTCCTGGACTTGGCTTGCCTCATTTGAGTTGCAAAAACAAACCCTCTGCCTTGAAGCCCTTCAGTGTTGGGTCCCCACAGCTCACTGCCCTGGAGGACACTCTGGGGAAAGGGAAGGATGGTAGCCAGCAGCCCCACAAGTCACTCTTCTCTTTGTAGGATCCAGTTACACAGAAGAGACTTCAGTCTGAATAAACAAGACCAGATTAACACCTAGGGGCTCTCAGAGGCCAGCCTCAGTCTTTAGCATCCAGCTACAGGGAGGGGAGAAGAGCCTGATGTTTTCTGAAAGAGAGATGGAGGCACCACCCTCCAATTATGCAGCAGAGTTGAGTAAGGAGCATGAATCCGATGTTGTTCGAGCGCAAAATAAAGCAGGGGAAAATCGACCTCCCTCTCCCTCCACAAAGAACATCTAAACACGTTGCTTTTCATTTCCGAATAGGGCAATGCTCTTTTTAAGGGAAACGTTAAGCCGGGATTTGAGACAGGATGGGCTGTGTAACTTGATCTTCAGCCCTTTTATTGTTAATAGTATTTTTTTTTTTTTTTGGCAGGGTTTGTGCAGAGATGTGGGAAAAACCAAAGTCATGTAAATGAGAATCGAGACACACTGATAAACCAAGCACCAGGCCTGAGGTCTTAATTACACAGGAGTCTAGATGTCAAAATGAATGCGGCTTATTGACGTTCAGAGATTTCACTCAGTATTAACTTGGACGACCTTCTTCCGGGGGCAGAGAGCAAAGTGCAGGTTTCTCATTACTCAAGGCCACGTTCACAAATAGCAAAGGGCTAGGGTCATGGCCGGACACTTTTCTGGGTGGAATATATCCCTGAACTCTGACACCCACACCTGCTTGCCGGGGCATCAGCAAGGCAAGGTGTTTGCAGCCCGGGGGTATGCTGCTGCTAACTGATCCAGGGTTCCGGAAAGCAAAGTTCTCCGGTGGTGTCTCCCCTCCTACCCTGTACCCTGCCTACCCAGCCCTGGCATCGGTATCATCTCCTTTCAACAACTAATACTCCAGGGAGATGCATAAGAGCATCAGTAGCCACTTTTAAAGGTTGAGAAACCTGGAGTCAGTAACTAATGAGCATTTACGTTGCTGAAGACGGGGACACTTGGGCGGTACAGCTAGCTCCCACAAGTTGTTCCCGGGTACTAGGATTTGGTGAGGTTTATGCCTCCCAGTCCACAGACCTTTTCATTAGCTGACATTATGGCCATCGTCCTAGGGGGTGCAGGCTGTGTTTTGAAAAGGAGAGAAGACCACATTCAGGCTTGGGTATAACCAAACAGTTCTCAGTGGGTGTTAGGGTCTTTGCCTTGAAACATAATAATAATACACCCTTTCCCTCCACCCATACTAATTAAAGTGTCAGGATGGGGCCCCAACCCTGATCTGACACATGACATGACGTCCCTTGTAATCCGACGTGTTTTGCGCCAACATCAAAGCCCCGTCAAGGATAATGGGGCGGGATATTTAGTGCATGCCTGCTGCAGTCTGACACATAACTCCATTCCGCTTCATTCGCAGGCCCTCGCTCACCAGGAGATTAACCCTTCAGGCCGCCCAGTGAAAAGGGACGGAGCAGGCCCTGCCAGGAGCCCAGGATGCAGGGGAATTCAAAAGCCATCCACCTGCTCAGGGAAGACATGGCTGAAGACCGCCACGCTGTGGCCGCGTCCTCCTGGGGACATCTGTGGCAAGCGTTTTCCTGCCCACTGATGCGGCACTGGCTCGCCTATGACTTCCTTATGACCTTCTTTTTCACTGTCGTGCTTGCACTGTTGTTTAACAACTTTGTGTAATGGTCTCTTCTCACTCCAAATAAACGGCAGTGCCTGGAAGGCAGGGGATGGCTTCCGTACGTGTCTATCCTCCCAGACTTCTCCAGTCGCCCGTGAAGGGCCGGTGTGTTTTTTTCCCCCTTGTAATTTGCAATCTGCCATGTACTGATATTTTTGAGGAATACAATAAAAATTAGGTATTAGGAAAGTGAACATGGGCATGATGCCTTAGCAGCGCCTGATTCCTGTGTGTCTAACGGATCACTCTCCGTTTCTGTACTTACCAGCCCTGGACCAGTCACACAGTCTGCGCTGGCACCCACCGGTGGACCACACGGAGCAGCACTAACCCTGAACACCGGAAGGCCTGGAGCAATGGGGAACGAAGGCTACCTCCTCACTATGTTAACTGTTGGCTGCATATACATATATAATAATATGGATATATTACATATATACGTATATGTGATATATTCATGCCAGATATGGCTATATGCACATACATTCAATTCACTTATACTTTACACCAGCAATTTTCAACCTTTTTCATTTTATGGCACATAAACTAATTACTAAAATTCTGCAGCACACTAAAAAATACATTGTTGCCGACCTGAATAGGTATAATTTTTATTCATTCACACCAGATGGCTGTTGTTGTGTTGGCAGTTGCCATTTTTTAATTTGACAGTCGAAGGGAAAGAGTCAGTGCCCCTGACCAATATGACACTGAACTTCACTGTCCCTTTTAATAAAAGCCAATGTTTGATTCACACTGTCCCCTTTTAAAAAAATATTTTTATTGATTTCAGAGAGGAAAGAAGAGGGAAAGAGAAACACATCAATGATGAGACAGAATCATTGATTGACTGCCTCCTGCACACCCACTACTGGGGATCAAGCTTGCAGCCGGGGCATGTGCCCTGAATGGGAATTGAACCCTGACCTCCTGGTTCATAGCTCAACGCTCAACCACTGAGCCACGCTGGCTGGGCTCACTGTCCCTTTTAATAAAAGCCAATGTTTGACGCACATGGGTGGGCTAGAATTTGAAAGGAAATGATCATGTGATTTATGGCAGCATCATACATTTTCAAATCACAATTTGCAATGAGATTTAGATGCTTTGACTGGACCATAAAGAATTTAACTTGGAAATAAAAATTTAAAAAAAAGAAATGAAAGAAATCCCACAATATGTAATGTAATTCCTACTGATGACCCCCGGGACGCAGTTCAACTTCCGGGATGCAGTCTGTCAAGGCTGTGTGATCGCAGCCATTGGCTCTGTTTAGGAATTCCCCTGCTCCTTCCTGCGTGTTTACACAACTGAATGCTTTTCTACATGGGCTCAATAAAGCATTTTTTTTCCTACTGCAGGGGCCTTTCTCATCTGTATTTATCTCACAGTGAGGAGGCTGAGCTCTCGTAACAGCCCATTGTGGTAACGGTAATGCTGATAAATTGTATACAAACAGCTCAAATATTTCCCAGGAAATAAAACTGAAGAGGCGTTGGCTCCGACCAGCTAAGACAGCCTTGCGTGTTTAGAGGTTAGGAATGAGATGTGGGCTTCTTCTGTCGGCTAAACTCTCATCCCCCTGCCCTTGACAACTTAATTTCCTGCCCTTTTTGGGAGACAGGAGGATGAATATTTAGTGTAGAACATGATTGTGATTAAGCTTCCAAATGTATCTTCATCTGGATCCCAGCTGGTGTGGCATCTCAATTACTCCTCCGTCCCCCTGTGGAACCGTCTTATTGATGTAGTGAGCGTTGCCTGATGGCACAGGATTAAAATGTCCCAGGACTCTCTGAAACTTCTGACCTCATCAATTATCCCGTAACAAAGGGGAAAAAGAGGTCCTGTGCATAGATCAGGACCTGAAGAATCCCATCAATAGGCTTCCGACCACTGATTAGCTCCCCTCCAAGCCCAGAAATCTTCCTCCCAGTGGCTCCCTTCTCCTACGCCCCATCTTTGCAAATGTATGGATGCATTCAAGTGGGGCTGAGAGAGAGATGGGGTGGTGACTAATAGCAGTGCTCTCAATACACATGAGGATGGTTGCAAAACATTCAGCTCCCAGCATTTCTTTACTGGACCACAATATTTCATATTTGTCACTCTTCCCAGGACTCCTGCTAACATTCTGCCCAAACCAAAATAAATTACGGGAGTACGGATGGTATCATTCTCCAAATCAATTCTGAGAATCTTGGATATTCACATATGATTTCTCAATATCGTTTCTTTTGAGAAGAGGCCCAACTAATGTACATGGCTCTTTCATTCAGTCACACAGTCATTCATTCCACATTTACTGAGCTGTGTGTGGCCTGGGTGCTAAGTGCTGGGGACAGATCTGCAAACAAGCCATAGGCATAGGACAAGTTCCCTGTCCTCAGGGAACACAGTCCATGGGGGTGACAGACATGCACATGGGTAATCACAACTGCGTGTGAACGGTGCTGGAAGGAACCAAGTCCCCGGGACTGTGGGGACAGGCAGGAGTGGCATCTAGATCAGACTGGGAGGCATAAGCAGGGACAGCTTTTCAGAGCTTTTCTTGTGATCTATTCTGTTCTCAGTGGCCTCAGCACGTAGACTAAGTCTTCTATAGAACAACCATATCCTCGCCTATCTTCCCTTCTCTTCTCTCTCTCCTTCCTCTTTCCCTCTTTCCTTCTTCCCTCCTTTCCTGCCTCCCTCCCTCTCTCCCTCCTTCTTTCCTATTTTCCTTCTCTTCCCTTCCTTTACTTTTTGTCAGCCACTCCTTAATTCTTGCACTTACAATCTAATGAAACATGACATATCCATGAAGCCTTGGGAAAGGGAGGCAGGCTAAAAGGTATTTTTGATCTTTTTCCTGCTACGAATGAATATATATTATTGATGAGTGGCTGTGGGTGATCAAATGCTATCCTCAGGGCTGCAGTCAGTGTGGTCTCTATAGGCGTTCGGAGGACGGGGCCGTCGAGGGGATTGTAGTACTCGGGAGATGCTTCAGAAGAGGAGGAGGCTGAGCGGACTTTCTAAGATAAGCTAATGTGAAGTCTGCTTATTAGACAAGTTCTTCATTTCTAGCAAGCAGACTTATGAGGGTAGTAGTAGATCCTCGGAACCCAAGTGGGTGGGCAGAGAGCCCCTGGGCCCCTTCCTGGGGTGAACAGGACAAATGGGGTATGGACCTCATCACTCATTCAAAACGCGCAGGTCTACAGAAGGCACTCTCTCCTAGAGGGAGGCTGGCTGCTCCACTCACCTTCTTGGTTCAATGACTGTGCATATTGCTGTACACAGGGGATGTGCAAGGAAAATAAAAAAACGGAGGAAAACTATTTGGTAACAAAGTGGGATAGGCCAGCCTATTGGGCTGACTGGAGAGTTTTCAAACTCTCTGGAACCATTCTTCCCAACAGGGACCAGGGAGAGAAGACAGCTGCTCAGACACCTCCACGCGGACCTGCTTAAAACAAGGCAGCCCGCACATTCAAAATCCTCAGAAACCAGGCAGGTGGGGATGGTCGCCCGAAGCACTATGAACTCATGAAAATTTAATTCAACCTCAAAGTCAGCACCAGTAAGGACTGTTCTAAATGACAAAAAGTTCTCAGTTGCATTATTGAAAGCACTGCTCTGGAGTGACCAATTAATTTCAAAGGCTCCACGCTCCGCCTTGGCCGTTATCAAAGACAGATGTGCTGCGAGGGTCCTCCCCATCAAACCCGGGGCCCATCTGCTCTCCCAGGGTTATAATTGAGATCCTTATTATAGTTGGAGCATTTTTGCTTTCATTTTAACCTAAACGTTTTGGTGAGATTTCCCTTAAAAGCCCAAATGGAGAACAAGATTAGTGAAATCAGTCTTTTTTCTCCCAGGAGCCAGTAAGTACCTGCTTTTACCAGAGACCCGGGGCTCTCTCACACACAGTCTGGTCACATCAGCCGGGGGGGGGGGGGGGGCAGGGGTGTGTGTGGGGGGGGTGGAGGCGGTGTTGTTTGTTTGCCACACTAGCATTTGCCAACCTGAGAATAAAACTGACATTTCTTAAGCGCAGGCAGGAGATAAAAACTTAAGATTCTGGACAGGTGTGTCTCATTTTAAGAAACCCACCTATTCCAAAGTAAAAAGGATATCAACCAGATTAAGCTCGAAGTGATTCGGTCATTTACGAAAGAGGACTCGCCGTGGGGTTTCTTCAAAGTCAGATCCCTAGTCTACTTAAAAGGTTTCATTGTCCACAAAACAAAAGTAGGAAAGTGTTCACTCGCACCATTTCTGGAACGCCTGTTATTAAAGATTGTACTCCTACTAATGGCTCCCCTTACTGAATGCTGATACTTCACATAAGTAATCTCTACTTCACAAAACAGCCCTGGAACCCACATAGCAGACTGTCACTTTACACGAGACAAAAATGACTTGCCCAAGGTCACATTGCCGAGCGGAGCTGGAATCAAAGCCCAAGTTTGTGCCACTGTGCACTTGGGAGAATCATACTCAATCATCACACTTCAGCGTATGACCACTGTACTGTAAAGTCTTCATCAATGTGCTGGTGGAGATCCATGACAGCTTAAATTTGCTAGAAAAGTTTAAATGACAACATATGCACAGATTATCCACATGTATCCACAGGAGCTGGTGAGTTCAGTGCTTGCTGGAGCACCTTCAGGACTTACTTTAATGATAACAATTTATACGTGACAACCCCGACACATGGAAGTGATAGAAACGTACAACTAAAATACATGGAAATATTTTGTTTCCTTAAGTTGGTTTAGTATAACTTGAATATTGCATTCTCTTTTGCAGACTCTTTACACAAACTTATGCTCAAAGGATCACAGATTACCCTTGATGTGATTAGGCTTTGCTTTTATTTTATTCCAAACTCAAGTTCTTTGTCTATTTCATTAACCCCCAGGGTTTACAAATAAAGAGAAGCAAGAGGTTGCCTGTGGAATCAATGAGCTCCTCCTCGCTTCTCTCCAGTTGCCTGGACAGGAAGGGTGGCTGATTTAAGAGGAAACAGCTACCTCTGTGCATCAAACTCAGGCCTCAGAATTAGGAAATATGAGGAATCAAGAGGGATCTTGATCCCGAGAAGACATGTGAATTGGGAGCTGCAGATTGGGATGACACAGATTCTGGCCAGGTTAACATTAAGAATGATGTAACTATGAGAGACCCAAATATTAACATTTCCCCACCATTTTTTGTTCCATTCTAGGAAATAAAGGGGATCCTAGATAGAAGAAGCCTGTGCTGATAGGAGCAACGGGTAGAGAAAAGTAGAAAATGCCTAGAGTGGCCAAATCAATACACATGAGAAAGGGTGCCACGTCACATACAGTGGGCACATTCACTAGGACGGCTACACAAAACACAACACAACAAAAACAAACAAAAAGGGGACAATAGCAAGTGTTGGCAAGGGCGTGGAGAAACTGAACACTCACACATCATTGGTATGCATATAATGATATGGCCGCTTTGCCAGTTCCTCCAAAAGTTACACACAGAATTACTATCTGACCTAGCAATCCCACTGCTAGGAATATGACAACTGAAAACATACATCCACACAAAAACGTGTACACAAATGCTCATAGCAGCATTATTCAAAGTAGCCAAAAGGTAGAAACAGCCCAAGTGCCCATCAACTGATGAGAGAAAAACAAAACGTGGTACATTTAGACAGTGAAATCCTATTCAGCCTTAAAGAAGGTGTGCAGCACCGTTACCGACACAGCCTGGATGAACCTCAGGAACATTATGCCAAGTGAAGGAGTCAGACATACAAGGTCACAGATGGCCTGACTCCCTCCATATGAAATGCCCAGAAAAGGGGACAAAAAGTAGATTAGTTGGTTAACAGGGCTGTGGGCAGGGGACAGAGGAGGGACTGCTAATGGGAAGTGGGTTTCTTTTGGGCATGACAGAAGTGCTCTGGAATTAGAGAGTGGGCCTGGTTATATGACACAGTGAATGTACTAAAACCCACTGGCCTGTACACTTGAAGATGATAAATACCCTTGTTCCCTGAATTACATCTCAAAAAAAGTGTGTGTTGTGGGGAAGGGGTTTCCTGGAAAGAGAATGGCTCAAAATAGTGATGCTCCCCCACGGCCCCCAAGCTGCTCTGGGGCAGAGATGCTGGGTCTTGCGAAGGTTTCAGCGGGGCCAGAGTTCCCAGTCACTCCTGGCTCTGTGCGAGGGTCTGAAACAGCTGCAGCTGCACCCATGCACGCGGTGGCCAGGTTCTCCCTGGGGAAAGGCTCCTGGGAGCAGGGCATTTTATTTCCAAGAATTCCAGGTACTCAGCAGCAGTGGGTGCTTGTAAAACTTGAAGGCATCCTAATTGGTTTTAGGCATTTCTGACGGCAACAGAGGGTGACAATGCCTGTCATGCTACACAGAGCTGAGCTTGAGATGAGGTGGGGGAAGAGATGACGGTGGGAGGGGAGGGCTCCGGCAGGGCTGGAGCTGCAAGTGAGAGGGGAGCCCGACACGTGCAAACTGAGTGCAGTTACGGGAGCTGCTTCCTGGCCGGGCCTCTGCTCAGCCCTAGGAGAGCTCTGGGTGCTGCTTCAACAGCGAGCAAAAGAGAGCTCAGCACTGATATTACTTCTTAGACTTTCTCCAAATACAGTCCATGCAGAAGGCAAAGGACTGAGATGAAGTAAGTTACTCCCCAGAAGTACCGATATTTCAATATCTGGGCACACCTGAACACACCTTCAAGAACACTGCTAGGCACATGGTACGGACTCAATAGGTAGTTACTGAATGAATGAACATGGGCTTATTTACTATGTGTCGGGTACTTCACTAAGTTTTTAACTTATTATCATGTGTTAAAGGCACGGAGGTATTAAGTGACTTGCCCAAAGTAATACAGCTTGTAAGGATTAGATCCCAGATCCAAATGGTATCAGGCTAACTCGTACTTCCTATAGGAAGCATAGGAACCAGGTGAATGAGGGATCCACACTCTGTGTTTCCGTAGCAACCGTGCTTACCCCTTCTCAGCATCCACCACCGCAGACTGTAGGTTTATGCTCACTTTCCCGTCATCTCCCCACTACACTGCGAGCTGCGGGGTACAGGGACTGACTGTGTTTTGTTCACTGCTATTCCTAGGCAAACAACACAGTAGTTAGTGTATCACTCAACACAGACATACTGACTTAATGAATGAATATGTCTTGATGAGTGGGAGTTATATGGACTGAACAGGGAAGGCAGAGGATGAGATGGGCAGTGGGTGGAGGGAGGCCCCTAGTCCCCCAAGGCCTCTTGTTTGTATGCGTAGCTACAGGTAAAGGGGTGGTATTGCCTAGAGGGACTGTGACTAACCGGGGATCTCAAAGCAAATTAGGGGGCACCAGGGTCTGCAATGGAACATCTGTACAGCACATTGTGAGCGCCAGATGAAAGGCATGCATGGAAAAGCAAAGATCACAGCATAATTTTTGCAGAAATGAACCATTCCTAAATTAATACAAGAAGGGAGGTGAGGCTCCCGGAATTGGATACACTGGTTCCCTCTGACATTGCTTTAAAAGTAAGTAGGTAAGTCAGGAAATATAAGGCTCCAGAGAGAGCAGCCTTCTCTTTTGCATATCTGAAACCCCCAGATCTGTAACCTCAGGGGCGCACTCCAGGCAGAGCAGCGTTGAGAGGTGGCCTGCACTCGTAGGGAAGCGCGAAGAAAGCCACAGAAGGGCTGGGAATCACTTTCTCCGTGCCCTTCACCAGAAATACATCCCTCTGAGCACGGAATCTGTTCGACATAAAGGAACGCGAGCGCCCTCAGCCTTGCAAGACGGCAGGCTCACTCTTATCTCTCCATCTCTCCTCCTCACTAAGCCCTGTTCTTGAAAGTATTATGAGCCCCATGTGTGCAAAATTAAAAACAAAAGTGATTTCTTTTTGGAGATAATTCTCCTGCCCTTTGTCTCCATCCTCTCCCAACAGCCTCTGCTCCCAGCCTAAGCCCTGCTTAGCGCTGGGTGCCCGTCCCAGGCTGCCAAAAACACCATTTGCTTCCTATATATTCTGGGCTTTGCTACAGGGAGTCTACTCTGGCCACAGTCAAGACACACTAATTCTGACATTGTTTTTACTGGCAACTTCACTTCTTTAAGGAGGATTCCAGTTCTATTTGTAGATTGGGAACACACACACACACACACACACACACACACACACACACAGAGCAATGCCTCGCTGATAAAATATGCTTCACCTGGATGTCCTGTAGGCGTTGCAAATTCATTAGGAAGCCACACTCGTTGACAACTCCCTCACCACCTCCTCAGGCCACTTCTTCATCCTGATCCTGCAAACAACATCCCCACCCACCCTACCCCCACAGCTGAAGACCTCAGATTCCTTTTCCCCTAGGCCTCTCTGTCCCCTTTCAAGTGTCTCCACGTCCTTAGATTTTACAGTTGAAATGTCTTTGAATCCAACCTTTACCCCATCTCTGCTACCTTCTGTGCTAACAGAGGCTCCTAGGCCCATCTTTATTGGGGGTCTCTCCTTCAGCAGCCCTAGGATCATCAGCTCTTCACATTGAGCCCTGTGAACATCATCTCCCATGATGCTCCTTCCATCCATTTGTTCCTCCGGAATTCCCCCTGATTTCCTTGTCTTTCCCTGACTATGATGTGTGCTTGGACGTTTCTGGGCCTTGGCACACCAGGTTGTCGCTGTTTCTGCTGGGAGACTTGCTCCCGCTCCCTGCCCCCCTTCTGCTTCTCTGGCTCCTTTCCCTGTGCTGTAGCAAACCAGGACATGGCTCTGTGAAGGTCCTCAGCCATGCTGCAGGTGGCACTGCACTGTCGTAGGCCCCCCCTAGCACTCCTAGGGGTGAGCGACTTGAGAGCAGGACCAGGTTACAGTCAACTCAGCACAGTGTCTAATACACATTTGTGGAAGGAGGAAAGGAGGAGGAAGAAAGAAGGAAAAGAAGGAAACAAAATGGGAGAAAATGTCAACTTCTGCTCCATCACTGTTCGCAAGATCCACAGATTGCCTCCAAACCGCCACTGGTTTCTTTTAACGCCCCTGGAATGAAGTTGAGGCTACAAAAGAGAAGTGAGGAGGCTCCAGGCACAGACTCTGCAGCGGAACCAGGTATGAGTGTTCACACTCGGTCCTGGGCGGTCTCACTTAACCTCGCCGAACCTCTCAAAGCCCCAGCTTCCTCCTCCTCACACAGAGAATCATCAGCTTGTCTACACTGAGTTGCCTTAACGTGTGGCCAGTGGGATAAGGTACAAAACATTCTGATAACAGATCCAGGCATTAGTAAGCATTCAATGGATGATGGTTTTTACTGTTTTTCCTTATTCTTGCCCCTAGTGATCTTTTACCGGATACAGCTTCTCAAGCTACAAGACAACCTCTGCCCTGGTGAAGCTGGTAGTCTAGCTGGTGTGATAGACACGGTGCAACAATAAAAAAAGGAGATTCATAGTCTTAAACCAGGCTTATCAGAATTTAAGCATTCCCCATAAACGTGGTTGCTCACAGCAAAAGCTACTTAGTTAGCCTACAGACTTCTTTCAAGGAGTTCAAGAATTGTCCCTTTTAGCTTTGAGTTTAAGGAGCGATGAGTTCCAGTATAATAATACACATTACACAGCACCGTATTTTTGCTTCAGATAATAATCCTCTAACAGGTACCACCCGTAGCTCACATCTACAGGTGGCGTGCGATACTCCCAGAAGGAATCACAATCTGGGAAAGGGAGCCAGTTCCCTTACTGCACGGGTTCCACTGTGCGGAAACATTCCCCGCTTAGTTAAGATATCGTTCTTGAAGCATGGAGTCCTCAGCTAGCCTGAGCCGGGCACAGCCCTCAGAGCCGGGGCCGGGAAGTCGAGTGACGCCACGACCACCACATGCTGGGCTCTCAGTGGATGACGGACATCCGTGGACTGAACAGAGAGGACGGACAGGTGGGTCTCTCATGAAAGCCAACAGCCTGTGTGGGGAACCGACGGGGCAGATGGGACCATTTCACACGGGTTTTCTCAGGGGATGTGAAGATGTTTGGAGCTGAAGAAAAATGTATTTGCCTCAGTGTACAAAACAGTATGAAATCAAAATGGTAGGAAGCAAAAGGATAAAACTTGCTTTACTTTTCCTGCAAATCGGTGGTATTGAATGTGTGACAGAAATGTACTTGACTCTGTTTGCTGAGGTGGGAGTTGGGACACCTTCGAAAATAAGAGCTTTGGGGCTTTTGCACTTGGGAGGGTGACCGGAGCAGGTTACCGGGAGTCGATACCCACGTTCCCTGGACCCCTGGACGCAGGTGTTGTTTTGTTTGACTGCTGGCCTTTAGGTTTTATTAACCCTTCCTCTGTCTCCCTCCAAAAGCTATAAAGGCAAGAGAAACCAACCGGCAAGGGACGTGGCCACGCGGACAGGAAGACCCGAAACGTGGAGAGACTGTGATTTTCCCAATGTCATGAATGGAAGCAGCAGACGTACCTGTTTCCCCGCAGGAAGCCCAGCCTAGGGCCTGACTCCCTGCTGGAAGCTGAGAGGCTTCTAATGGGCCCAAGATTTATTGTCCTGGTCAGAGGAAGTGACACAGAGATAAGAGAAACTGGAACTTGGCAACATGCTTACATCTGTCAGACAAAAACTTAAATTCGGAAATGGGTGAGAAAGAAACAAAATGAGAGTGTCCCGCAGCTCCCAGGTGCGTTTGCGGTACTGTGTCTGCCGTTGTCACTTCCATGTTGGTCACGACATCTTTACCCGGGAGGTGGCAGCCTCGCAATGTCGGGCTTGGACACTGGCTTCCTGGCAGAGTGGAGCCCTTTATCCCTTTCTGGTTCTTTCCCTGACTTCTTTCCTCCTTTCAGGAAAGGACATGGCTCCCGAACAAGAGATAAACGAAGAGGTGTGTAGAGGGGAGTGTTTTCTTCCCCCAAGAAAGACACAGCCCAGGATTTGCTGGATTCAAGGGCTCCCTCCCACCATCCTTCCCACTTAATGCCAAACCTAACCCAAGGAGAGCCAGCCAACTGTGAGGGAGGCAGTGCCATGCACCTCCTTCTGTACAAAGACCCAGCCTATGAGCTCTTTCTGGAGAGTGAACACGGAGCCTTATCTGCCCATTATCCGCTGTCTTGTTCTCATCTCATTTCCTCTTATCTCACCTTAGCACCCCCTCTTTTATCCCGCTGTCCATCCATCTAATAATTATTCTCTCTGACCAGCTTTCTGAGCACAAAGTTGGCCCACGTTTCTTTGATATTGTTGGGTTTGTGCCCAGAGAATTCATTCATTCGACAAGTATTCATTCAGTATCTGCGACAGGCCAAGCACTGTGCTAGGCTATTGGAATGTGGTGATCAAGCAGGCCAACATTGTGTCTGCACTAATGAAATTTATAGTCAAATAAAATGCCAATTAACGTCAGGATTTTCCTAACCACTGCTCCCTTTGAACTGCAGACCCTGCAGCCTTTAATAGCACTATTTTTTTTTCAACCACATAACACTTTTCATATTGAGTTTGCTGATGTCAACTATAACACTTAGATTTTCTTTCTGACTATGAGGAACACACATGGGAAAGAGGATGTCCCAGGCATTACGTCCAGATCACATCTACCCTTTCTAGAAGTTTCCATGTACCTGGAACATAATGGAAATATGTGTCAAATGAATTTGTGGGTTCCATGTGTCCTGTGTTTCATGTTTCCATTCAGCGTCATGCCAGCCCTCTGCTATCTTTATGGAGCCTGGTTTGTAATCTGACTTAACCTCTGTCTTATCTGATTCTTTTAAATCCAAAAATACCACTAGAAAGCCATCAAGATCTACATTCAAAAGATGGGAAAATTGAAAGTTGGCTGTACCAGAAAGTTCAGGTCAACTTATGAACTTGTCAGAAGTAATCAGGATTAGACTTTGTGGGTCCTTCAGAACAGGAAAGGAAAAGGAAATCAGACATCCAAGGGATCAATTTAGATTCATAAAAAAAAGAAAGGAAGGAAAATGAAAGCCAACAGAATTAATGCTAGTTTGATTTAAAAAATAAATTGCCAATTTTTTTTCTAGCCTTTTTTCCCCTCCATGAGACACTGTGGGCTGTATATAAAAGAGTAAATCAGAGCTGTGGGTGCCGAATCTCAATTCTCTATTTAGGTTTCCTTCTGCCCAGGAGTGACTCCAAGAAGGAAATGAATTCTCAGTGGGGGATCCTGTAGTTGATTAGCTTTTACCTTCCAGAGGAGATGTCAATCATGTTAATTGGAATCAATAGACAGCTGTTCAGGGGACCAGGATAATTAAGCAAGTCATAAAGGGTAGAATTAGAGGTCCCTTTAAAAATTAAAAGGGATCCCACTGTTTGCTAACATTTCAAGCCACTTCGGCTACCCAAGACCTATTCTGATTTAAACTTGCTGATCAAAGAGAGGCCACTCTCTTTTTTTTTGGAGGGGAGGAGCAAGGCAGTGCTCATCCTGTGAGAAAAAGGAAAATCCCTCTTTGGAAGTGAACTTCCATGGCATTCCACGGAGAAGCTAAATTGGTTGGGTTTTGAGGGTCTGAGCCAGGTTGTTCTACAGAACTGGAGAGAGAGAGAGAGAGAGAGAGAGAGAGAGAGAGAGAGAGAGAGAGAGAGAGAAAAGAGAGGAGAGAGAGTGAGTGAGCACACACTCCAGCCTTCTGAGCCCTTGTCCATTTCAAACTTCCCAGTGTGCCCTAAGCAACCTACAGAATCCATCATCCATGACCCAGGTCTTCCTGGAGGCGGCGGCACAGAGAAAACTCCACAGGAACAGAAGGAAAGGAGAATCCTGACAGCAGGTCACAATGACAGGACATCCCCAGGCCCCTTCAAAAAGATGCCTCTCCTGCCAGAGACCTTTTTCCCAGAAGTGCTTGAGAAGTTTTATGCCCCTTTTAAAACTTGAAAGGGAGCTCACACCACCCCTATCACCCCACCCCCCATCCCAACACACACACATTTGCTTAGAGACAGAGAGGGCTCCTTCACCCACATGGCAACATGAAAAGAAAATGAAATTCTGTCCCAGGCCTTGTGATTTTTTTTTCCTTCCTGTTCCTGAGTCAATGAATGCCAGATGTTCTCACAAAACGTCTTCATATCTCCAGCACAGCCTGCGAGAATACTATTTATTATTGCACAGAGGTCAAGAAGCCATAACGGAGTTGGAAGAAGGCCGTGGTCACTCTTTGTGTCTCCTACACTTAGGAGATATATGTGGCAAGTGTCGGAGGTGGCTCTTCTTTCTACATAATTTACTTCATTGGGGCCAATTAGCAGGGTCAGATTAAGAGCAGAGGTGGTTTCCCGCTTTAGGCAACGGAAAGCTAGGCAAGGCCAGAGAAGCAGACAGGACTTCCCAATAGTCCAAGAGCCAGAGGAGGGAAAATGGCCAGTAAGCCCATCTGTCAATGATCTGCAAAATGTGGCAGGTCACATCCTCTTTGGCCTTGACCCGGCAACGTCTCAGCCCCAATGAGCCACCAAGCTGCTGAGGTCTTCCGGGGTTGAGCTGGGTCTTACGTAGAAGGAAGGTGGGTTTCATGCTGCACCACCCGAGCTTCCTCTCAGGCCACTGCTGAAACACTGTATCATCGCCTCTGCCCGGTGCCTACAAATTCCATCGGCCTTTTCATGGGGATCACCCACCCGCCTCCGCCCCACTCCATTTCAAAGTCTGCTGCAGAGAACTGCGGCCTGCAGGTAAACATGCTGAAAGGCACGGATGCCCATGGGGAAGCGGGTCGCATTTGGTCTGGACATCAAAGAGGCTCAGCTGTAGGCACCGGATGAACCATGTCAGAATAAGACCCTGGATTATGGGGGCCCAGGCGAGGGTGCTCTACCTGTAGAGTCTGCTGCTTCCTGTGCAAGTGAAATGCTTCCTCTTCTGAAATAAGCCCACCGTTAGCCTCCCTTTTCTAAGGTTTTCTAACCAAACAAGACACTATTGATTTCACCCTGGCTCCCGAGTGAATGAACGAAGGGTCAATAGAGTAGGCTGGGAAAACAGGTTTCCTTCCTTCCCCCCACCAGGAAAACTCAGATTGTGCCTGTGGCTCCAGTTTATAAGAAATTAATTGAATTCTGTAAGTTGATTTCCATTTCAGCTTCTGCTCTGAATTCTGAGGAAGGGAACGCTCCCTCTGGCTTTCCTCACGCAGTTGCCTCCTTTGCCATTACCTTCTCTTGAAGGGAGTTCTTCAGGTTATCAGATGGCTTGGGAGGATGTGCTAAGTATTTTGTAGTAGAGAAACAGGGATCTCAGGTTCTACGCCTTGAATGATGTATCCCATATTTTAATGAATGGCTCTACCCACCTACCCGACTGCATAATCCCAAAAGATGAGAATCCTTCTAGGTCACCCCTCTCCTTCAGACTTTCACACCCACACAGCTTCTAAGACTTATTGAATCCGTTTCTATTCAACTCCTTTTTCCTCTTCTTCCCATTCACTCCCTGTTATGGGTTGAATTATGTCCCTAAAAATGGTATATTAAAATTCAAATTTCTGTACCGTGGGTGGAATATTTGTGTTCCCTCCTAATTCATATGTTGAAACCTAATGCCCAAAGTGATGGTATTGGGAATTGGGGGTCCTCTGACACATCCTCTCCACTGGGGCCAAAGTGACCTTCCTAGAACACAAACCTTACACTCCCCTTCTGAAAGTTTACATTTGTTTCAGGATAAAGCCCAAACTCCTTATTATTATGAAGATCCTTAATCCAGCCCGTTTAGTTCCTGCTGCTCCTTCCTGGGAATCCTTGACTTCAGCCACGCAGGGACATCTGTCAGTCTCTCTTGGGTCTCTTAAAATTTGCTTTTCTTCTGCTTAGACTACTTCAACCACTTGTTGCGTAGCTCCTATACTTCCTCCAACACACAGCTCAAGGTTTAGCTCTTTTGAAACCCTTCTTTGAAAGCCCTGACCGAGGGCCCGTCTTCTGAGTATAAGATGCATACTTCTGTTATATTTCTGGCCTTGTTCAATAGCTATTAGGGACTTTTCTAGATCCTGAGTTCTTTGAGGTCAGAGACTGCCCTGTGGCCCAATACATGGCATACAGGCCGGCAAATAGTCGGGAATTAGTGACTGTTGAACAAATGAATTTTAAAAATGACTGACTGAATCTCTAGTAAACTTCAGCATGGTTATTTCTCAACTGACAATGAAGACCATCAGCTCGGGGGGAAAGGAGTCTGTCTGACCCATCAAGTTCCATGAAGACTCCAACCCTGAGCCAAGCAGCCACTCTAGGTACTGGGGATACATGTGGGAATAAGGCAAAGCCCTTGCTTTCTGACACCTTCCACTGTAAACGGGGAGATGGATAATAATTGAGTGATTAAGTCAGTTTCAGCTAGAGATGTGAGGTAAAAGAACCATAACAGGATACAACAACCCGTCTCAGGCTCTCCGAGGAGGTGACATTTGAGATTAGACATGGCTGGTGTGCTACGTCAGAAGCAGGACTTTCAGGCAGAAGCTGAGCAAAGGCCCGGAGGCAGCACCGTCTTGACAGATCTAAGTAAGAAGAGCAAGCCGAGCGGAAGAAGCTGTGGCTTAGGGAGAGCGCTGGGCAAAGGTATGAGAAAAAGCCAGAGAAGCAGGCAGTGTCCAAAACGTGGAGGGCTCTATCTGCCATGGGACGTCACTGGAATTTTCTTCATACGGTGGGCCACGGGAGGTAGGCTGAGCAGGGGCAAGACGTGATCTCTGGCTCTCAACGGAATGCTCTGGCTTCTTCGTGAGTGTGGATTGCAGAGGGCAGAGTGGAGTTGATCAGGATGGTGAGGTAGCTTTCACAGAAGTTCAGGAGGGAGCTGCAGGGGGCTGGGAGGAGGCAATGGAGTGGGGGGTGTCCAATATTATTTGCTCTGCTAAGAGTACTGCTCAGACAGGGGTCTGGGTAGGTTCCGGAGCCTTTGCTAGGGGCAGCAGGAGTCTCACTTTCCCCTAAGCCCATGGATGAGGAGGGGCCTTACTTTATTCGGGGGAAGTGTGATTCTCGGTTGGGCAGATTTCCCAGCACGGAGAAGGGTAGAGTCCAAGAGATTCCTTGATTATCATACTAGTTCTTGTTCCTTCTGTCCTCCATTAAATATACATGTCAATACATACTTACACAGCCATGCGCTGCCTTCCCAAACCACCTCTGGAGCGCCCCGGGATAACTGATTTGTCTTTTCAATGTGCATTAAGTTGAGTGATTTTGACATCACATTGCCATCAATAGAGAGGTTTGACTTACAGATTATTTAGTGCTTACAACGGATCGTTGGCCACCTCCCAGACACTCTTAGCGGGCAATCTCTTAAAAAAAACAACACATTAAATGAGGCTCGCCGTGATTTCAGCATTAACTGCTGGCGTGCAGGATTTGTGCCTATTTGAGGCAGAGTTCCTGCCGTTCTTGCAGCTGCTGGTTTCATGGTTTCCACTTTATAATCACTGTAAGGGACGGGAAGAGATTGGCGGAGCTGATGGTGCCCCATGGCTGACTTCCCCGCCTCCTGGAGGAGAAGGGCGCCCCAGCTGGAGAGGCGGCATGGTGCCCCAGAAGGAACGTTCAACCGTCAAAACGCACAGCTCTTCCCAGCTGTGCCCCCCACAAGCTGTGTGACCTTGGTGGGTCTCCTACCCTCTCTGGTCCTCAGTTCTCTCAGCTGTGAACTCAGAGAATGCTATCTACCTTACCTATGATAAGAACAAGCATGTTGTAAGCGAAATGGTGTTAATAATTTAAAAATATTCCCTGCTTTATTTCCCTCTGTATGCCATTCAGGTCTGATATTCCAGGGAGGAAAAGGGCAGCTGTGCTCCTGTCACCTAGGGAAGGTGAGAAGAGGATATGGCATAGAGGTGAGTTCCCTCCAGTCAGCAGGGGGAAAGGTGCTCTTTTGGACAATAGGGGAGAAATTCACAGGTGATGAGACTTGGGGGGAAGGGGATATGGTACCCCATCACCTGAGCTGAGGTCTGGAAGGATGGATCCAGGAGACGATCCCCCAGTGGACAGGGAAGAGGCTGAGCATAGTAGGGCTTTCCTCTCGCTTCCATATTCTGGGGGGAGGGGAGGGGGAGGAGACCACCTTGGTAGGTGCCCTGGCACCTGCAGGGGCAGCTGGGGAAGCCTGGCATTGGTGGTTTGCTGGGCGTTGGCAGAGAGAATCCAGAAACAGAACTTGGAGAGAAGAAAAGCAGGTCTGACGAGTGCCCTGAGGTCCTGCTGGCTAAGAGAAGAGAGCTGGTGGGTCCATGAGGAGGGTGTCATGTGAGGGGTGAGAGGACCTGTTAGCAGAAGCCCGAGGGAGGAGGAAGTGAGAGGGATGGAAAGAAAACAGGTCCAAGACACAGAGCAGCTGTGGAATGTAGGGGGAACCAGGCACAGAGGGTGGGGTGGGGTCATCACGGCTCCCAACTGCTGAGAGGAGAGACCACAGGTTTCATGGGCATGGGCTTCCGCCACGGGTGCCAGATGATCGGGAGGAATGAACATCTTACTTGCACCCCTTCCATGAGAGGTACATCGGTTTCCCTCTGTGCCTCAAAGACACTAAAGCACAAAAGAGATGGCGTTCCTTCCCATTGGGAAGTGG
Organism: Myotis nattereri; assembly: GCF_964212035.1. NCBI lineage: Eukaryota > Metazoa > Chordata > Mammalia > Chiroptera > Vespertilionidae > Myotis > Myotis nattereri. Next base: position 102,971,407 of record NC_138080.1, read on the forward strand.
GGGGTTTTCTCCCTCCCCTTTTAGCAGGATGGGGCTAGAGATCGTCTACAGGAAATCATAAGGAACCCTGGTTGCTTGCCCCACGGTGCAGTGAATTAAATGATGGGCCCCATTCCACCAGGTAGAGGAATGGAACTTCCTTCGATGTCAGAGGTAGGGGCTGCCTTGTCCTTGAACACAAGGTCTGGCCCTCACACTGCCTCTCCAACATTCTGCCTGGCAAAGAGCTCCCTCTCAAAAGGCTGCTCCCGAGCCTGTGGCACCCGCTATGTTAATATGATGGGGCAGAATACTGCCCTGGCACATATGCATTCGTGGCCTTGTTCCCTAGAGCATTCCCAGGCAGGTTCTTTGCTGCCTGCTTGCTTATACTGCCCTGCCTGCAGTTCCAGGGAGAGGCACCAGCCAGCAAGGAGAAGCCCTGGAGCTGAGCCGGTTTATACAGAAAGGCAGCATTGGGAAGAAACTGGAGGGATTTTCAATTCAGGCCAGGGAGAAAAACTCCCTTAACATGGGTGTGGATGCTGTGTGGCTTCAGTAGTACCTTTGGTGACTTTCTCAGAAGCTTGGTCCATGGAGCCAGGACAGAAAAAACTTTGAATTTATTTTTTCCATATAACGTGCATGTGGCAGGAAGTTGACTAGTGCTGCGCACTGAATTAGAACCCAGGTCTGCTTGCCTCTTGGATATGTTTAGCTCTACATATTTCTTCTCTCACTCACCCACTATGATAAATGCCATTCTTCTTAGACGGAGACTCACTGGGCTCCCCATTGTCCACCCATAGTCCTGGCTGCAGACAGCATCTTGCTAACCCACAGGTGAGGGCGGAGACACTCCGATGCAGCATTTGATCCTGGTCGATCCTGTCTCCGCTTGACCTTACAGAGCTCTGCCTGGGCCCCATCCAGGAAGCTGGGAGCCTGGGGTGGCCTTCATTTCTGTCATATCAGGACTAGGAAGCCTTTAAAGCAAGTGTCACTGAGATGCCACCAGCTCCTGGGAAAATGCTGGAACATCATTCACCTATGGTCTTCGCTCTTGCCCTGAGCAATGTCCCACTTCCTTACAGCTGTTCACCAGGTAGCGCTGATGAAATCCTTACCCCTCCCCACCCTCCACCCTCTGCTGGCAGGAAGGTGCCCAGAGAGGCTGAGTCTATCCCTTTGCTTTGAGGACAGAATCTGTGTCAGCCCAGAAAAAACTCCAGGCAGTTCATCGTACAGAAACTTTGCCAGTTGTCCTTCTAGGCCAGTGGTTCTTAACCTTCTGGCCCTTAAATACAGTTCCTCATGTTGTGACCCAACCACAAAATTATTTTTGTTGCTACTTCATAACTGTAATGTTGCTACTGTTATGAATCGTAATGTCAATATCAGATATGAAGGATGGTCTTAGGCAACCCCTGTGAAAGGGTTGTTCGACCACCAAAAGGGTTGCGACCCACAGGTTGAGAACCACTGTTCTAGGCAGACATATTAATCTGTCATTTACTGCTGGAAGATGAACCCATCCAATGGGTTTGGTGCTCACTAAAACCACATTATTGCTCACTGAATCCATACAGATGTCATACTGAATGCTTAACCCTATCCCTTACCTTCATGGTGTAACACTCCCAGCTCTGAGTCCCCACTTGGGCCTTTGCCATCGGGCCTCCTCCGCTCTCTGATTCCATCTGCCTCTACTCCCCTCGCCCCTCACTGTGCTTCAGCCCCACTTGCCTCTTTTCTGTCCCTTGGACTTGCCAAGTTGGCCCCTTTTTCTTGCTCCTGCCACCAGTCACTAGTACATTGTTTTCTTATTATTTCACACTTTTGGAAATTATTCAATTTACTCGTGAGTTTGGTTCTTATGGTCTGTCTCTTCCCAAGACAATGTAAATTCCATGAGAGCAGAGACACCGCCTGGGAGGTTTTGTTGCCCATGAGTCCCGTGGGCATAGAGTCAGGCCCAATAAGGTGTTCTTCTTACTATCATTTTCCCATTAAAGTTCCCTCCCTGCCTTCCTTACGTGGAGAAGTTCTCAACACAGCCAGAGAGGAGAAGAACCTTTAACTGTGAACAAGAAAGAGGTGCAGGAAGATGAACAAGACCTTCATAAAGAGGGTGTGTGTGTGTGTGTGTGTGTGTGTGTGTGCAACCTCTTCAATATCCAGCCCTTGCTAAGATGTTCCTTCCATTTGGAATGGGAACTTCACTTGTAAGAACTGCTTTAAAAACGCACCTGCTGGATTGTCTGCCAGCTTAACTGTGACACTCGGACAAATTAGCACATTGATGGCTGCAGATACAGATGTAAGGGGAAGTCTGGAATCCTAAACCCAACCTAGCCCAGCACCAGCTGTGCCCAGAGGCCACAACTTGGACTTGCCATGACGGCAGATGCGGGACCCTGATGGCCAGTTCTGTACCCTCCAATGTATTAGTTAGCTCAGCCTCCTTTTGAAGGACTGCTCCTCGGCACCCCACTTGACCCATCTCTGGAACCAGAGGCTGTGGATTTCTTTCATACCAGGAGCAGATGATACTCCTGGTTGTTTCTTCTTATCAGCGTCTTTGTTCCTCCAACCCTCCCATGTTCTCTTAATTCTTTCGTGGCTGATGGAAGGAGTAGGGACGGACTTGTCAGAACTGAGGCTCCCAAACACTGCCACATCCCAGCTGGCTGCTGGATGCTCTCTCTGGTCCTCAGGCCCTGCTGGCGACTATGGGCTCCACACACCATTCCACCTGGGGCCACAACCGACTTCCTCCCGTGCGTGAGAAAGCGGGAGCTGCGGTGAAAGTTTTATGTGTGCGATGTGGACACCATAAACCAGAACCCTGGCAGGATCTAAACCTGTGAAGTGCAAAGGGAATTCAAATACCAAACCAGCCGTGCAGCAGGCGGCCCTGACGCTCCCGAGTGTTCGTCTCACACTAACAGCTTGCACATTTATATTATGGTACTGGAAGCAGTGAGCAGAGGAGTGGAAGGTGTTAACAACTACTGCAAAATATTTCTTTAAGGATACATTTCCTCCATTTCCTCTCAACATAAATTCTGACAACACAAATGTAGTATTTATCCACGAAATCATGTATCTGGGAGGACTGCTTTTAATTTATGGAATGATTTGGGAAAGCAGTCCTTTAATCTGTACCGGGAGTAGTTGGTTAATGCGATGTAATTAGCAGGGTAAATTATTTTCATAAGGACAGGGTTGAAGGCACAAAACCAGCCCATTGCAAATGAACACCTTCTCTTCTGCTTGGTGCCAGAAAAATGGATTCCATTGCTCTCCTTTAAACAGACACACACGTGCTCTTTCTGGATTATTAAAAGTCAAACTTCACTCCTCTGGCTCACCTGCGACTCCTGGAAGGACGCTAACTGAAGTGGGAAGGGGAGACAGGAGGACAGAATGGTCTTTGCCTGCTCAGACATTTCTTGGCTCGGGGCCACTGCCTGTCGATTGTCTGGGTGGCTGAAATAGAAGCTGTCTTCTCTGTTTCAGTCCAATAATAACAATGGTGGTCCCATGAGTGAATGCCCACTCTGTGTGAGGCCCTATAATGGACAAGTATTTTTAGATACACGATCTGATTTGCCCATCACAAGACCCAGCAGGTGTATTAACCTTTTTTTACAGAGAAGAAAATGAGGTCAGAGAGGTAAAATGATATATTTCCAGTCACACAGCTGGAAAGTGACTGAGCCAAGATTTGAACCCAGGTCTTTTGCTGCCGAATTGAATGTACTCTGTATGCAATGCTGCCTGAACGCTGTGTTACTGCTGCCCATGCCTGACTGCAGCTAAAAGCGAGGGCCATTCCTCCCCTCCATGCACCCCTCCTGTCCTGTGAAGCTGGATTTCCTTCGATGTTGACTCAATCCTAGGAACACTGTCTATGTTCTAGGGCTTTGCTGTTGAATCCTTTTGGACATTTCATATAGACTCCCAGAATGCTATAGCTATAAGGGACTCAGCTGAGCCTTCTCATTTCAAAGATGGTGACAAACAAGCTTCAGGGGGCTTTTCCCTGGCAGTTTTAGAGCCCAGCCACATTGCTCACCTTGACACTATGAGTTCTCTCCTTTCACTCCTATTATTTTAATTTTATCCTCAAAATTTCTCCTTTGAGGAAAGTGTGGAAATGACTATCACTCTTGAAGAAGTGGAAGCCCAGAGGAGCAAAGTTCACATAGTTATACAGTCATATGGAATACGGGTGGGAAGGCTCAAAACTGGACCTGTAGATACTTACCCAAAATTCTCCAAGATGATTCCTTGGAGCGGGGGCACTGCCAAATCATTTAGTCTGGCCCCGCCAAGGCATTAGAGGTGAATTAATGAAATGTCTGACCAAGTACAGCAGACTAATTCTTAAGTTGATAAGTTTGTATGGCCCATGAATGACGGCATAAATATCCAAATGGCCCCTGGCAGGAAAAATGGTTCCCCACTCCTGCTGGAGAGTCTCAGGTGTTTATAAAAAGTAAGACTAATGCCTTTCACAAACCAGCTTCAAACACAGTCACATCTCCTCTCCAACTACCAGATAAGCATGCACCACCCACCTTTATAACAGCTACTGTTAATAGTGTATAATGCAGGGTGCTAGAATAAAAAAAGACAGAAGAAATTCTTGCTCCATCCCAAATGGATAATGTGGAAGCCATCACACAGAGCATGGCCCAAGAGTCAACTCAGAGTCCTCATAAATCCATTTCCCTCCACTTGGGTGGCCCCACTGGAGTGTTTTTGGGGTGGGGCCAACCTCCTGGTATCCCCAGAGGTTCTAATCCTGTGTCCCGTGGGAATGAATTGGACGAGCCTGACCACCAAAGCGATGCTCTTTTTGACTTGACCTTTGCCCTGACCTTTGACTTGAACATATCAGGCACCCCACTCATTGCTGGGGAATGTGGAGGCCAAGCCATCTTCCCGAGGTGTCCTTAGGTCCTGGGAGCACTTTTATTCTCATGGCACTGTGGGCCGGGAGAGAGGAGGGATATCTGCAAATCTCCCAAGAGGGCCTGCTCCATGGAGGCTGGAAGACTTCTTCCTAACACAGCATGCACCTCTCCTCACTGTCCCATCTGCAAGGAGGGAGGGATGGAGGGTGAGGGAGACCCCAACGGTTACATCCAGGCTGCTCCAAAGTGACATGATTCAGTAGAAAATTGGACATTATTTTCCACAGTATCTTGAATGATAATAAGGACGTCTTTCAATGGCTGCCATTTTTGTAACCAGCACTGTGTTTTATAAGCTTTATCACATTTGCTACTAGAGAAAACTGTCTCACTTGAGAGATGAGGAAACTGAGGTTTAGAGAAGGGAGGCAACCTGGCCCACGTTCACCCAGCTAGTAAGTCGCAGAGCCAGGACTCGAGCATGGTCTATCCATCATAACACAAATAATGCCAGAATTGGTCATTAAGTTTAAAAAATATTTTGGGGCAGGCTGGAATTTGTTACATCAATTTTACTAGACGTGATTGCAATCTCAAGCCCAGAGTTGATCCTACCCTCCCCATTAGCATGAAATTATAGAGCCAGACAATGGGGGAATATTTTTTGGTAAAGTAGGACTACCCTAGCCACTCAAAAGATAGTAACACCAAAATGAACATCACAACACAAAATGGGCAAAGGACAAGAAGAGATGATCCACAAAATAAGGAATCTCAATGGATGAAAAAAATGTTCAACCTGACTTGTATAGGGATGGGTAGGGGGGAGCACAAATTAAATCAGCTACTATTCCTACTGTCTTGAAACCTAGAAAAGAATGTTAATCATAAAAATTCTAATTCCCAGTGCTAGAGGACATTAGAAAAACCTTAAAATGCTCTACTTCCTTTGATCAGCATCTAAAATTTTCACACAAGAAAATAATCATGGTTGTGACCAAATATCTGTAAAAGGATATTAATTATAGTGTTGCTTATAATAATACACACCTTAAAAACCATTTGAATGCATAACAATATGTATAAGTTAATAAATTATGATACATGTACATAATGACATACTGTGTAGACCTTAAAAATGATTTTGTAGAGGATGATTTAATGACATGGGAAAATGTTCATGATATATTGCTAAGGAAACAATTTCTGAAAAAATAAAAATAAAAATAGAGAGATAAATATATGCCTAGAAAAAAGCAAGAAGAACAAACATGCAATATTAATAGTATAACAAATTGTGGTTGTTATTCTGTTCCTTCTAGGCATTTAAAAAAATTTCTATAATAGCCGTATTTTTATTTATATAAAAAATACTTTTTTGAAGGATGAAGATTAATGACTCCAATAGGCAACGGGACTCCTTCATTCTGTACAGGACAATCCATTCACCTCTGTCCCTTTAAGGCAGAAGAGCTGGCAGACAGGAGGAGGAAGTTAATTGTTAGCTCAATGGCCAATATGGATGCGCCTGAGCCTTTGAGCCAGCCTTTTGCAAGCTCGCAGGCCTCCAGCTAGTGAACTTCCCAACACACATCCCAACTGGTGACCTACATATAGCTGGGGAAGTACTCCAAATGGCCTAAGCTTGTTAGAAGCCTCTGACGCTAGAGGCATGCACTGGGGGGTGTTGCAAACAGCACTCCATAAAACATAAAGCATGAGCTCCGAGAGTCCCCACTGCTTTCCTGTGTCTGCGGCTTCCCAGCCTCTAACACTGAATGGCGGCTCTGCCCTGCGCTGCGAGGAAAGGGGCTGGCTTCAGCCAGCTCCTGCTCACACGCAGGGCATCACACTGGGCTGGAACACTTGAGGGGAATTATTCAGTTATGATCTTTATTAGCTGCTTTTAATCACAATAATGAACTAATACAGCAGTACTTATGCTTGGGAAAGTCAAAGAGGATCCATTAAAAATCTAATTAAAAGCCAGTCCTTAAGAAGAATCATGGCTTATTTATCTCTCTATTAGGTAATATAAACTAGTGAACTGTGCAGCTTGGAAATTTTCCACCAGGCGGGCTGGTAAGGACTATTCCCTGTTCGGCTCTAAAAGTGCAATAAATCTTGCTTTAAGGGAACTCTCATTATGTTTTGAGAAGAGAGACAATGAGGGAGGGAGAATGAGGGAGAGAGAAAAAAATGTTAATAACGTTTCTTCATTTATTATCTTGCCATTTTCAAAAAAAGGGCACATATATGTATTTCTATAGAGAAAAGGATGAAGAGTAGTCTGCTGGTAATAGACTTTTGGAAACAGATTGTGGTTAAAAAATTACCTACAATGGGCCAGACATTGAGCTAGACGCTGAGGTCAAGAGATTGAAGAAAAAGGAAAATAAGGTCGGCCACTCCCATGAGGACTGGGAGGAAGTCAGAAGTCAGTACTGACCACCAGAGGGACTTGTTTAAAGTCGGCTACAAGTTACATAGACTCTGAGCTTCCTAGTGGCCAAAGCGAAGACAGATACAAAAGTCCAAAACATACCAATTGTTATATAGGAATAGAGTTCTTCTGGCAACCAAAGGCTGAACGGAATGTCTTAGAAAGGGAGTCCCCTAAGAACAATGTCCCCGACAATACACTTAGAGAGGCCATAGCCAGGCAAGTGTCAGAGGCCTGCTTCCAATGACGCCTGGGCACGTCACGCTCCTCGTGATGCCCCTTGTTCAGCAACAGCTACTCTGCAAAGGCCTGAGGGAAAGAGGTCTGGGTCCCGAGGTGTCTGATGAGACAGGCAGGGAGGAGACTTTTGATGGCAGAGCACCCCTGGGCGTGCGCACGTGTGTATGACGCACACACAGCCACCCCAGCGGGAGAAGCTTTGCCATGGGGAAACTCCTAGTAAACACCTACATTTTAAAAGCCTCAAAAAAGGGGTGCAGAATCCTTTTGTTATGATCCCTTAGGAAATGGTTACCTTCCAAAGTAGCAGTAGCTCAGGGGAAGTTCCATTTCAATTAATAAGTCTGTTGGGTTTGTTTCTAGCCTCCACAACGTACAGGAGGCTGAGTGGAGAGGCACAAACACTGCTCCAACAGCGTAGAAGGCACAGAGAGGAAATGACAAGACTAGCACTACCCTTTCCTGACTAGCGAGACATGGGCCATGCGTTTGAGGCAAATGCTCTCCATTAATCCTCACAACAACCCTTAGAGGGAGTTATAACTACCATCCCCGGCTGACAGAAGAGACACAGAAATCCTCAGTGTCAGAGGCGGGAGCTGAATGCAAACCCGACCCCAGACACCATCCAACATGGCCAGGGACTGTCTTCCAGATGCTCCCAGACACCTGGCTGGCAGGAGGAGCAGGTGGGGAGGAAGGACCACTGGAGGCCCCAGAAAGTGAAAGGCAGGAGATGTGCAGTCAGTGGCTCTTTGGGACCAGCGTCAGCAGGAGGAGCAGTGGCATGGAAGGTTCATTCAGTCCCCATTAGACCCAGGGGCAGCTTTGAGCACTGACCATCTACCAGGTCCACTTCACAGGAGAAAGGGGGCCCCTGCCCTCGGTCCCTGAGGAACTCAGACCTGTGGGAATGGTCCCAGTGGACTTGGGAGCCTGGAGGGCTCAGCATCCTGTACGTGCAGGAAGATGATTACAGGTAGAGGCAAAGGTGTGATGGAGCATGGCCTATTGGGGTTTTGTAGGAGGAGAGGGGAGAGGAAAACAGGGACAGGGTGAGGAGGCAAGACAGACAGGCAGATGAAGTGAAAGAAAAAATAAAGGAGTGTGGAGAGTGTGTAACTCATGAGGACAGAGAAGCAAGCAGACACCTGTCGCATCCATAAACAAATTTGGGCTTTATTCTGAGAGCAGTGGGGAACTTCTAAAAGATTTAAAGTGGGGTGAAGTCAAGGTCAGATTGGGGTTTGAGAAAGGTCACTCTACCTTCATATGGTGGAGGCACAGGAAGGTGGGATGGAGACAGGTAGCAGAACAGGCCAGGCAAAAGGTTATGGGGCATGAAAGCGGGCAGCAGCCATGGAAATAGACAAGGAGGGACAAAGGAGAGAGGCAGCAGGAGGGCGGACGGTTCTAGCAGACGCTGTGCTGGGTAAGATGGGAGGTCGGAGCACATTCCTAGGTACTGACTGAAGGTGACAAGTGACTCAGAAGGGAGAGGAGGAGGGGGTGGCAACGGTGTGTTTGTGGGGCTTGCGGTGTATCCAGGTGATGCAGTGAGGAGGCAACTGGATGTTGCTGGGGTTCAGGGAGCATCCCAGGGGAGTAACCACGGCACACTGCAGAGACGGCCCCTGGAGAGGAGACTCCTGCTGCTGTGCCCAGGACGGATGTCTCACTCTGCTTCTGGCCCAGGGGAAGACACACTCAATTGCCACGCATTCTGTGTTGGGTATCCTCTCAGTTGGATTCTGTCACTGACCCTGTGTTCCACAGAGGACTCAAATTGGAGTATTTCTCCTAAAACTCTCACCAGGGAAAAGCAAAAGGCAAACTTGAACTAATTGCTCCGCTGGCGGAATGACCTTTAGAAACAAGTCTGAACTTTGTCAGCGTGCTATCGGTATTTCCATCAGGAAGTATTTCAACCAGAGAATGTTTGCCGACTGGGAGGACCAAGTGTTCGGTTCAGCGTCAGGGTTCCTGTGCTAATCTGACCTTCTGAGGTATTTAAAGATGCAAAGGCCAGATTCATCACTTGAGTTCCCACACCCGTCCCGTGAATGCCAGCGAGCTATGTCTACCAACACAGGCCGAGACTTTCTCTCCCCTTTCCTCCAAAAACAAGCCCAAGGTCCTCACTGTCTAACTGACCTCACAAACTGTTTGGAACCCTGAGCTGCTGAGCCTCCTCAGTCGTCAACGGTCATCTTCCTTAAAAGGTGGCGGGTGTAGCAGGGAGACACCTGGGCTCTGCAGCCAGCAGCCCGGGTTTGAATCCTGGCTTCGCCACTTCCCAGCTGTGCATCCTGGAGCAAGCTCCTTAACTTCTTTAAGCCCCAGTTTCCCCGTCTGTAAAATGCGGCTAGTAAGAGAACTCACCTTACAGGTAAGGTAACTAGAAGGCCAAAATGATGATATCACTGTCCATGGCAGTTTGATTTAAATATATATATATATATATATATATATATATATATATATATATATATATATTATTGATTTCATAGAGGCAGGAAGAGGTAGAGAGAGATAGAAACATCAATGACGAGAGAGAATCATTGATCAGCTGCCTCCTGCACACCCCAAACTGGGGATCCAGCCGGCAACCCGGGCATGTGCCCTGACCGAGAATCAAACTGTGACCTCCTGGTTCATAGGTCGCCGCTCAACCACTGAGCCGTGCTGGCTGGGCTGGGTAGTTCGATTTTGATACGTGTAGCTATCACGATCGAAAAGTCGTTACTACGGAATCACAGAGAAGGTGCTGTGTTAGCGTCAGTCCCTGACGGGGGCCCTGCAGCTGACATGAACCAGGGGCTGTGCTTGTTTTTCTTCTTTAGAAACAGAAGCAACAGGTAAAGTCATTCCTGCACAACCCAGGATCTCCAGCTCTATTTCCCTGCTCACAGCAGCCGCAGCAGGAGCAGTCCAGGGTTTAATTAAACTCTTATTTTGTGTACAATGAAGGAGAAGAAAGAGCCTTGGAGGGAACGGTAGTTCATAAAGCGCTGATTACCGGGTGGAGGCGCCCAGAGTGACAAATGGCTACGCACTAGAGGAGGTACTGGAAGAGGGCTTTTTCTCGCTCTCAAGTTTTCTCCAGACCACAGCCCCTCTGATGGAGCTGCGTGCCTTTTGGACACGCTCATTCCCCCTGATGACACAGTCCTCCACGCCAGGGGACCTTCTGGGGCACCCCGGTGACAGCACGTCGTTGCTGGGGGTGAGCCTAGAATCCAGGATTGGAACTGAAGCTCGCTGTCCCATCTTTTTCCATTGCCAAGGCCGTGTGCTCTTGAGTTACCACCATGACTGGCTTGGTTTCTTGTGTAGGAATTAGCCCCTCCTGCCTTCTCAGTTCCCCTACGGGCGGGTGGGAGGGTGGGACCACGCAGGCCGAGGACAGGTATTGGGTCATTATGGTCAGAGGAGAAAGGGGGGATGTGCCAGGTGCAGGTTCTCGGAAAGTCGCAGGGAAACACTAGAAGGTAACAAAAGCGGCCTTTGATGTTTCTTGGATCTAAGTTGGCTTGAGTTGGGGCTAGAACAATAGCTCAGTTTTGATCTCCAAAGAGCCAAAGAGTCCTTTATTAATAGGCATTGGAATTACTACCTCCAGATTCCAGAAAACATCAAGAGGGAGAGGCGGACGGCACTCGCATGAAAATACTGTATCAAGACGGGGGCGCTTGCTGCAGTGATGGCGGCGTGGCTGTGGTGGGGACAAGTCGTTTAGGAGCGGGCCAGAGAGGAGCAGAGAATGACAACTGTGGGAAAGAAGGACGTTACTGAGAGCTGTCCTCCAACTGACCCTGTGTTGAGTGTTCTGCACACAGCACCCCCTTTCACCCTCACAGCAGCCTAGGCAGCCGAGGTGCACCCCAGGGGTGGCAGGCACTGTGCCCTCCTGCGTCCTGCACCGCACAGGTCCAGACAAGGGGAGTGACAACTGCACAGGCACGGCCCTGGGGGCAGGAGGCCTGAGATCAGCCCTCGACTCACTGCTGTGTGACCCTGGAGAAGTCACATCAGCTTCCTGAAGCCCAGATACCTCCTTCTTGTATCCAAAGAGGTTTGTAAATATCTGCTGGTCCTTCCCCAAGGGGCCGAGAGGAGTGAACGACTTACAAGTGTTCGCCTCTGTATAGAATCAGCTCTCCCGTTATGCACATCTCCTCGCTCCTGCTTCACCGGGTCTGTGATGAGAGGCGAGTACAAATGAAGATGCGACTTATTCAAGGCTAAAGTGTCTGGTGCAAACGGGGGCCACCGTGCTGAGGCCAGCCTGCCTGGAGAGGTTTTGTCATCCTGACCCAGCCACCCAGAGAGAGGGTTAGGGATGTTTCTAGATTCCAGCGGGGCCGGCGTCAGCACAGAGCAGTAGGGAGGTAAAGCTCACACCAGGTCATCTCCGTAGCTGAGTCACTGGCTGGCCTCACACACTACCCTGGTGTGAGCACCTGGACGCTCTTCCTGCCGCCTCTGGCCCTTCTCAGCCTCCATCACCCTTTCTCCTGTGCAGCAGAACTACACTCAGTAGCAGCCCAAACTGCGCCCCTGAAGGGCGCCTGCCCCTGGCTGAAACGCTGCCGGTCCCCGCAGCAGGCCCCAGCCTACCTGGAACACGCAGGTGTCCTAGGGGGCCAGAGGGCTTGTGCAATGATTACAGCGCATTCACCTGATACTTATTGGTAAACGCTCATGCAGTGTAGGGAGCACGCAAGGCACTAAAAACTCATCCTTCAGACCTGATACTAGGCTTGTAAGGCTCGTTTTCTTACACTGCTGCCCCTGGCCGACCCCCAGGTCACCTGGTTCTCCCTAGGAGTGAGGAACTCCGGTTTCTAATTCTCCTTCCAGAAGGACCGGCACAGTAAGAGGCAGGGCGGGGCTTGTGTTCTTGATGGGCACCACTACAGGCAAGCGCAACCCTGCACACCACCTCCCGCCCCCCCCTCCCTCGCCTCTCAACGTTCTTCCAACATTTGGGGAACTCTCTGCATTTGGAGACTTGGTGAGAGACAGAGCCGCTTCCTATAGGAGAACCAGACAATGCCAAAGAGGTGCTGCCTACACGCCCTTGCAGTAACAGTAGGGACATGCCCTGAGGCTCTACCAGTCAGGCAGAGCCGATCCCCAGGGAGTGAGGAGTGGGCTCAGGCAGATCCTGGGGAGTGAGGTGTAGGTTTCGTGAGGAATGGGAATTAGGAAGAATGTTTTCCAGGGGTTGAGCCAGATGGAGTTTCAGGGCAGTGGTGGCTGGAGGGGCAGTAGGGTGCACCACCCAGTCTCTGGAGCTGGGGGGGGGGGAGGGGCAGTGGATAGCAGGGTGCCCTCAAGGGCAGGTCTCCAGGGTGGTGGGTGTTGTTGTTGGCTGGGAGGGCTCTCAGTCTCATTTTTCATGTCTCAGCAATTCACTAGGCCCCTAATATCATTGTTAAAGCATTCCTTTTCTGCCAACATCAGAGACTAGGCATCCCGAGTGATACAACAAATGACCCAAATAATAATGATGGTAACTATTTATTGAATATGTCTACATTCCAGGCACTGTCCCAAAGTTTATTATGTAAGAACTCATTTACTTCTAATACTCTGTGAAGCAAATGCTATCAGTCACCCAGTTTTACCTGAAGAGGCAGGTGGGAGAGGTAAGGACTTAGCAAAGGTCTCGAGAGTTGCCCTCCCCTCCTGCCCTCCCCCCCGCCCCCCCCCAATGGAGCAGGCGTAAGCATGGGATTTGGGGTTCTAGTCCCTGTGCTCGGGGCTCCTCACTGCTCCTTTGTGTTTGGACCTGGGGTGAGCCTTCTTCAAGAGGAAACATTTACACCATCAAGTGTTCTCTGTGAGGCTGAAATCTCTCCCAGAGGGACCAGAGTGTGGCTTTTCCCTAGGTCAGCCTTGTGACAAACAGCTTGAGTCGGGGCTCAACATGGGACAGGCCCCATAGGTCCTTGCGTCCAGAGCCACCTGAGGGGCTTGGGGCCCTGGGACCAGCTGGGAATGTCACTGCTGACCTCTGAACCACATCCCGAGATGGACTAAGTAGGCTGAGCACTGAGCGAGTGGTTCTCTGATGCAGGAAGCCCTTCGCAGGACGCCACTGCTGGGAAGTCGGCTGTAAACACAATCCATCACCCGGAGGCTCTGCTTCGGCCGGGTCATGATCGTCACCCGGGAGTGACTAATTGTCTCGCCCTCATTCTAATTTTGGACCAGACACTTTGGGGTGATCATTAGTTTGGCATTTCAGCCGTCTCTTCTCCTTCACAATCAGGTCTAAAGTAACCGTGACTCAGGTAGAGGGAGGAAGGAGGGGACCTGTTGACAGAATGACTTTCCACAACTTAATTATTAAAAATGGAAGTGTCACTGTGAAAATATTAAAAGTAATTTAAAACAATAACAACACTTCCCAGGTGTACTTTTCTCAGGCCGCGTCTTTGTTCACACAGCAAGTTTGTTGCCTGGCTTGCTGGGCCGACTGCCAACTGTGTTCTCCCACACACACAGGACGGAGGCAGGTCTGTGAGGCGCAAAATCCTAGGCCACCTCGTTTTCCTTTCTGGGAGCATAGTCTGGGGACCTCTCTTCATTTCGCTTCCCCCTGGGCACTGTGTCCTGTGCATTCACTACCTGCTCTGCCCACAGGCATCCACTGCTTCAGCTGAATCACGTCAGGCTACGAAGTACAGGGTATGTGATGTCCAAGTGCAATGACTTCAGAGGCCCCGTTCTGACCCAAACTGGCCAGAAACAGCAGAATAAGGTGGGATTTTGAAGCAAAAAAATCCAAAACCCTCCTTTTCTTTCCTCTTGTTTCTTCGACTTCATATTCCTCTTCTATTTTCTTTGCTTCTCTTTTCATCTCCACCCTCAAATTTTATACCATTTTGAATCCCATGTATGCCAGGAACTCTGCCTTCACAAATAGGTTTCTCCTTGAACACACACAGCCAGTAAATGAATGTTTTTATTCCCGTCTTACAGACGAGGAATCTGAGACTCAGAACAGTCAAATGCCAAGCGGAAAACACAGACCCCTGTGTGACAGGAGGCTGGCCGCCTCCAAACCCCTCCTCCTTCACCACCACTGACCTTGTCCTCCCTCCCTTGTCCTCCAGCCACCCTTCCCATCACTTTCCTTTACCCTTCCCCCCTCTCCTTCTAAGGAGCATGCCTAAAACAGAAAAGGAAAAGGGAACACACAGTGAATATAACTGGGCTAAGGGCTTTACACATAGTATTGTTGTGCCCAGATTTCAAGGTTCCCAAAAAGCCCACCAGGGAGCCAGCGAGTCCCATGCAAAAGCAAAGATCCTTCATTTCGAACTAGTTCGGCTCCCCGACCACACTCACCGATGCAACAGTAAGCCCAGTGGCCGAGAGAGAGAGAGAAGCCTGATGGGATTGTGGGTTTTATAGTTAGGGCAGGGGAGGGGACTGTGGGCTCCGCCGATTGGCCAGGCACGAGTCGGGTCTTGTTACACAGGATGTGGTCATCTCTATGGTGCGCACGTCCCTCGATTGTCATTGGTTAGTTTAAAGAAATCCTGGGCGTGGCCAGCAGGGGCCTGGGCTTCCGGGAAGAAGGCACTCTCCTGAGCACATGGCGGCTGCCCCAAAAACTGAGGACCCAGGGCAAGATGGAGGGCGCAGTCCTAGCCCCCCTCAGGGTGAGCTGAGCCCGGACTCCAGGGGCAAGTCCGGTTGCCGGGGGTCCAGCAGATTGACCAGTTCCAGCCCAGACAGGAAGTCCACGTCCTCCGTCTCGTCCCGGGGGCGCCGGCGATCACCTCCTCCTCCATCTCCTCAGGCGAGGGCAGGCGCCCCGCCCCGCCGCCACTGCTGCCGCGTGGGTCCGGTCCGGGGGCGGTGGGCGAGTGGCGGCCTGCGCCGGGCTCCCGCCGTGGGCTGGGGAGTCGGTGCCCGAGGCCGCCAGCAGTGTGGTCAGGCTGTGCCTCATGGGGCCCGGCGGCCGGCCCACGCAGGCCCCGCGACGACTCGCCCTTTCAGTATCTCAATAACTAATTCCAACAATTCAATAAGGTAAACCCGTATGCATTCACTCAAATAGATACAGGTAATGGACGCTAATGGTGTGACAGATATCATGTTAGGTGCTCCGAGTGAAATAAATTAAAAATAAAAAGACCCAATTCCTGCCCTTAAGTCCCTTATAGTCTAGCAGCAACTCCCATGATCATTCGTTTTCCAAAGTTAAAGAAACTAAGGCATAAAGAATGGATTCGCCTCCTCATTGTCAGAGTTCACACCCAGCATCCTTCTTTTGGACTCAGATTTCAAGCTTTCTAATGGCACAGAATTCTGGGATATCAGAAAGAACAACAACACAGCCTCCCAGACGCAGCCTTCACCTTCAGCTCTCCGAACAGGAAAGAAAAGAGCGAGCGAGGGAGAGAGAGGTGGGGGGAGAGAAAAGCAGATCCTTGGCCCCCATCCCGCTGTGTCCTAGGCCATGAGTCACTGTGAATTCCTTCCTTTTCCCGCTGGGAGGGAACAGGCTTCAAGGGGCCCCAGGCTTTGAGGCCGGGGGTTTGCCCAGGTGGTTGTGTAAACCCGAGAATTACAGGGTGAGGCGTGTCACTATGCACCTGCCTCCTTTCAGCTGTTTTGTTTTGGGCTTTCACAGCCCCTAGCTAAACAAAGAAGCTTTACTTCACACCCTTGGTCTCCCAACTGAGGGACTTTCAGCTAAAAGGAAGACTCCTGCTGACCTGGGCCGGGGAGCAGATCAGAGAGGATCCCAGGCTTTGAGGGCCCGCAAGACGATGGCGACGTTACTGCGAGTCATCATGACAGCATTTAACATTTACTGAGCTTCTATGTGCCAAGCACCGTGCTAAGCGCTGTTACATATGCGTTTACCCACGTAAATAATTCTGTGAGGTAGGCACCATCATCATGCGCCATGGAGTCTGGGGCTGGGTGACGTGACATAACTTGCCCGAGACCACGTTAGCAGGTGACGGACCTGGGACTGGGCTGCAGAACCTGCACAGGTGCCGCATCTACCCCCGCCCCCCCCCCCCCCCGCCCCCGGCCCCCTTTTCTCTGGAGAAAGCTGTAACACACGTGGCAGGCGCTCAGTGAATATCAGTTTCCTCCTCTCTTTTTACAACATTTCTGGGGAAGTTGTTTTTCACAAATCTCTCCCTTCTACCATAAAGCCAACTCTGCGGTGAGGTGGGGAGACATCCGTCTCTCCTGCTGCAGATGAGCACGGAGTCCTCAGCCGGCTGCCCCCGAATGTCACCTTTGTGCTGCCACAGGCTTTCCCTGCTACTCCCAGATCCCCAGGTGATTCTGGGGCACGTTAACCTTGAAGAGCCACTGCACTAGAGACCATTAGGGTTTGAATTCTTGGAACAACCATTTATCATATTTCATGGTTTTAAAGAAAAAACACACAAAAACATAAAAAGCCAGGCACCCTGGAGGAGCTGACAGGTAACCTCTGACCTGTGGCTTAGGATAGGAAGAAATGCACAGCCAGCTCTGTGGCTTGGACCGCCCCCTCCCCCACAAAGGCTCCCCTCCCTGGGGGCTGTGTGGACTTGTAAATGGCCTGAGGGGAGAGGGGGAGGGCAGGAGAGGGCTCTGCACAAGTCACAAAGGGCCTGGGCCAGGCCTGCTTAGCCAGGTGCCTGCCACTTACAGGAAAACAATTTTCTCAGGTTGAAGTTTATCTCCTGTTCTGGGGACCCCCTGGAGGGGTCGATGCCTTTCTCTTTCATTAAACAAGGGTAGGAGGTGCTCAGTGGGGTGGATGGAGCTGGGAGGAGAGGAGAGGAGGAGCGTTTCATGTCATGCAGGCAGGGGGCCAGCTGGGCCTGGCTTCCCAGCCCGGGCCAAATTGAGCCAGAGAGACCCTCAGGTTCATAATTCATCTTAATGAAGGGCCTCTGTAAACCTGCCATGCCCTCGGGTTCCGGCAGGAAGCTCCTGGCCGTTCTGCTGACCCAGGTCCCCAGTTGTGCAGGTGCTAACGGGTCCTTTCCTCCTGGGGTTTTTATGGCCCGTTTTGCAGCAACTGAATGCTTCGGAAGGAACCGTCTTCCATCAGGGCGTCCAGGAGAGGGGATGCTGCTCTGAAGGGCCTGCTCTGGGAAGATCTCAGAAGCCACTAGAAACTCCTGTAGCAGCAGCAGCAGCACACATCCTGTTCAGCAGATAGCTCGAGGGGGCATCCGGAGTGGGTAGAGGCGGTCTCAGTAAGAGGCTGAATAGAATCAATTTTATTCAAGGCAGCAAATAGCACCCCAAATCTATAAAAAAAATTCACCCTAGGCCAGACCCTGCACTGTCTCCCTCCTCACGAAAGCATGCTATCAGCTCAGGATCTCAGCTGAGGAAACGGAAGCTCAGAGCGGCTGAGTGATTGCCCAAGGCCACGCAGGTGGAGCGGTGCAGAGCCAGCCTTTGAATGCAAGCCGTCTGATTCCGAACGCCACACGTCATAACATGTAATGAGTAGTGTACAAAGTAATATGTATTAGGTTTCCCTTTTAACGTCAACGCTCTGTCAGCTCCTAATTGCTGATGCATTTTGCAGATGAAGACAGAGCCCAGAGAGGCACAGGATTTGCCCAAAGTCACACAGTCACTGTCCCAGCGAGTACTTCCTAGTACTCTGCAGCCGTGGCCATTCCAGCAACTCCGTCCTTGAGTGGAGCACTCTGCTGAACAAACCACTGCTTCCGTGCTGCTTAAAACCCTCCTCCTCCTCCAGCTTCATTTATTTTTCCCTGTGTACCCCCAGGGACGCTCACAGATGTGGGAGACACACGGCTCATGTTTTAGGCTCCGATTTTTTTTTCTTTTTAATCTACAGAGCTTCCAGGTTTCATTTTGGCCAAAGATCCAGCTAAGATAATGTCGGAGTAATTATTTTTTATACTGGATGTCTCACTCATTTCCAAAAGAGTAATGCGGCGGTTTATTTTAAAAGTAACACGCAGACTTCTTCTGCCACCCTATAAACTTCACAGGGTTGGATGTTTGTCTATGGACTCTCTATGTCCTGCTCTTCCCACCCCAACACTCGGGGTCTGGGGAAAGTGTGTGTGCATGTGGCAGAATGGGAGAAATGCCTGTGCCAGGACAATTGGCCATTTAATCAGTTCAGAGTACCCTGGCAACCGTGGAAACGTGGAGAAATGAAAACTTTCAATGTGATGATGTTTCACACCTCTTTCCTATAAGACCCGCTGTTTATCTCTACCATCTGATCGGTACCTTCATCAGCAACTGCATGCAATTTCCTACTCCTTCAGCTGAGTTTGCTCCTGCTCCTTCCTGGCCTGGATAACACCATCCACACAGTCATTGCTGAATTGTGTTTCCCGCAGCCAGTATAGGGCATATCCACAATGTGCACTTGCCCATTTGTCTTTGAAAGGTGCCCAAGTTTTGCCTTTTGGGATACTGATTTTTAAGCTGGTTATTAAGAAACAAAAGGTGCAGAAAGAATTGTTGATGCTCCACCCTTTCCTGCCTCAGAGAGTCAGAGGGCAAGGCCTACTCCAGGGAGGAAATCTTAGGGTGTCTGCCTTAGCCTAATTTGAATTAAGTATGGGAGATAGGGAGGTGCTGTTTACTAGATCAATCAGTGTCCAAAAATTTACCTGCCATGTATACTCTTCCTCAACTGCCTGTAAATTGCCTACTTCCTTTGACATGTCAGGCCCCTCCCTTCACCCCACCCCTTCCCACCCCCATTTCTTCTTTGTCCAAAGTGACATATATGCTCAATTATACATCACTACTAGTATCTTTAGAATTTTCGTGTTTATGTGAATTCCCCATGCACACGTATTAAAATTTGATTTTCTCCTATTAATCTGATTTGTTAATTTGATTTTTAGCCTAGCCAGAAGAACTTACAAGGTGGGAGGAAAAGCATTTGGTTTTAGCCCCCACATCTTACAGCTCCAAAGCAAACGGAGTGATCACAGACTCAGATAATTTGGTTTTTATGGAATACCTACCATATGTGCCATAACTTAACCAAATAAGAACCTGGCTCCTTTGGTTGCTGGTAAGAAGCCCTGTCACTCAGTACCATTTGGAACCAACTCATCACCCCAGCGAGTGAAAGGGACACACAAAGCTGCCGAACCAAACGAAGCTCATCATTGACCTACTCCCATATACATTATGTGTATCTGCATTTATCTACTCAAAACATGTGATGATCTAGATATGTGTGAAGACAGATGCATGGGCAGGAGGGGCACCTGCATCTGTTTCCTCAATAGAATAGATTTATAGAGAAAGACCGTGGGTTAACTGGGATCTTAAAGCTTGGTCAATCTAACATCCCTCTCCCCCTCCAAAGCACATATACCCAAAGATGAGATGGCAGAAGAAAAGATTATAACTTCGGCAAAAGAGGGATCACGTTAAATGCCATCCACATGCCTTAGTTAAACTTAACACAGTCCCAAGCTGGCAAACAGGAAATTGCCCCATGAGCTCCTGCTCTTCAAAGGGGAGCCTGGCCCCTGTGTTTGTCAGTTCAGAGTTTACTTAGCCATCTCTGTGCATCAATCTGGGCTCAGCAGGGAAGACCAAACACTGTCAGGGCTGGAGTCCGCCATCACCAGCCTCTGGCAAGGATAGGGCAGTGCTCAGAGCTCTGTGTGCCAGGGAGCTGACATGCCAGCCACCCTCCAGGAATTTCTCCTTCCCTTCCCAATTCTTAATGCCTCCGGGAGAGACCTAGAATTCTAGTCTGCTGGGCAATGAGGGAGGTAAAACTCACAGAGGGCTACCGACACACCCAGAGCACAGTGGTCCCTCCTGGTTCCCTCAGCTGCCTCAAGTAATAACCCCCATCTCTTAAGGGCCCTGTGTCTTGCTTCTTGGGACTTGCCCCTCTTGGAGAGCAGTCTCCATCTTACCAATGCTTATGCCTGGCATTTGTTCTTTTCCAAATGTGTGCTTATTTGGGTGTAAGAATCAAAAAGGAGAGTCCCAGAATCCTCACTGCTTTTGTTTCATGTGTGAGTGAGTGTGTGTGTGTGTGTGTGTGTGTGTGTGTGTAGGAGAGGTGGTATAACTCCTTTTCCATTTAAGACCTGAGTTTGGAAACTTACAGGCCACCCAAACCCTCAAAAAATGAAGTTGTGGCTTACATTTAAAATCGGAGTATTTCACACACAAAAATTAGATTTCCAGTTTATTTTGAAAAAATAAAATCAGAAGTGGCTGGCAAGCTGGGTCCATACCCCTGCATGACAA
This sequence comes from Myotis nattereri, assembly GCF_964212035.1. NCBI lineage: Eukaryota > Metazoa > Chordata > Mammalia > Chiroptera > Vespertilionidae > Myotis > Myotis nattereri. The sequence continues at coordinate 102,992,263 of NC_138080.1, forward strand.
ACGTTGTGTTGAGCTGAGCGGTGGGCGGGCCACGGCATTTGGTGGGGTGGGTAGTGCCGGTTCAGGGGCCCAAAAGGGCTGAGTCAAAGCTGGGCCAGTTGGCTTCCACAGGGAAGAAGGGCCCCTTTTCCTAATTCACACAAAGGCTCCCTGTGGGCTGGGGGGAAGTGGGGGCGTGGGGGGGGGCAGTTCCCTTTCCTGGACACCTGACCGAGTTCACCCATTCATGCTACCTGCCACTCACAGCAGGAGTGTCTACTCCCTGCACAGACAACAAAGAAACATGCAGATATAAACTTTTTACAAGCTCAACAGCACCAACAATAGATTAGATTTCTACCCTGGTTTTAGAGAAATTTCTTACTGGGTTGCCATCAAGTCCAATCTTTGCTAGACCCCAGGTTTCTTGCTTTCTTAAACTCAGCCTGACTCCTGCTCAGGCTCACTTGCTTCCCTGGGTCCTGGAGAAACATAAACCTTGACTCTCAGAGCCAGAGCAGATCAGCTGGAAACACATGTGGCTTATTACACCACCGAGTTACAGAGAATGAGAACAGCCGAGAACAGCCGGTCCAATTTCTTTGTGAAGTGGCCCGCTGTCTCTGAGGCTGTCAACAACCTGGGCCTTCCGCATTTATGACATCTTCTGACCCAGTGAGCAGGCCTGGGCAATAAAATGCAAATCATTCTGTAGTCAATTAATCCCCCTGAAACCCTGTCAACTAAGGCAGCACAGCAGTAACAGAGGAGGAAAAAAGAGTTGTTCTCTCTGGTATTTCCCTCAGAGATAACCTGCAAAACTTAAAGGACTTTCAGTTTTCCAGATCCACCTCAATCCCCCAAATCCAGGCCACATGCATGGCTGTTTAAGCCTTAATGAAACAGAAACAAGAAGGAGGTGGCTGCTGTGAGTCAGAACCGCCTGGTGTCAACACCCAAACCAAACACAGCCTGCCCAGCTCAGCAAGACAGATCGCAGGCTTAGAGGGACCAGCCAGCGACTGCAATGCCTGCCCATCCTAACACTAAGCCATCTTCTCTCCAGTTTCTGGAATAATAAAACATCTGTGAGAATTCTTCCTGTGATTTTCACAGCTCGATAGAGAGCGTGTCCCAGGCACAGGCAGAGATGACGTGGGCATCGCCAGGCAGCACCATCTTGCCTTCTTTCAAAGATGGCCTGATGCTGGCATATTTGAACCTCAGCTGATTCGGCCACAGAGTACCAGCTGGAAGCCCGGAGAGTGAGCATCAACTTTACCCCTTCGGGGTTCCCCAAATCATGTCAGAGGTAGTGAGGTAGTGAGCTTCTGCAGCAGAAACACCGGCCCTCATCTACAGCTGTGGGTGGCTCCACTCACAGCCACACGTCCTTCAGAAGCTCAGCATCCTACACAATCAACTGCTATTCACTTGTGAGGATGGTCAAGGCCACAAGCACAATCACTTGCTTTTGAGCTTAGAGGTTACACAGGCCAATCCCCCTGTTTTGCACATGAACAAAACAGAAATGACTTGCAGGAGGGCAAAGAGCTAGGAACAGAACCCAGGAATCCAGAATCACTGTCTGGAGTTCTGAAAGGGATTAGTATCACCTCAATCCCTGCTCACATTCTTTCTCTTCTCTTGCATCCTGTTCTTCACAGGCCACTTACAAGAGCGGACATCCCTGGCTTCTAAGAAGGCGGGCAATGGAGGCAGGAGGGCAGGGAGGTTCCTTAGATGTCTTTGTATGTTTGTAGATGGTCCTACTGCTATTTTCCAGGCTGACTGCTCTCCAGAAGGAAACAAAGGAAATGGCTTTAGATGAGGTAGGAATTAAGCAGTTGCCCTTCCTATTGTTGGGGGGCTGTCTATCTGGTTTTGGAGGTGAGAAAAGCCTGTCCTCTCTCCTAACTTGTTCTCATCTTGGCCAGGTGGTATGTGGAAGACACAACATGTATTACAAAGGGTCCAGCAGGGATTTGCAAAATGCTGACATCCCCTCTGCCCCCTACAGATCTATCAATGTTTTTTGTTAAAAGTTATTATTTGCCTCCACAAAAACAGCAACAATAACAACAAAAATAATGGGCATTGGAACAGCCAACCCCCAAAGAATCACAGCATAAAACCAGCATTTCTGAACCAGGGATTTACAGCCAGCCCAAGAGTGAGCAGGACCAGAGAGAGGGCTGTAGTGTGGAGGGAGCAGTAATTACACCACCACCGAGAACTAGACCCCTTCCTGGCCACAGCCACAATCTTCTCCATCCTCCACTCTGGCTATCCGCCATTGAGTTCAAGGGCTAGCCCCTGTGTGGCTGGAAACTTCCAGAAACCTCCTCCTCTTGCTGGAGCCGAGATTCTCTCCTGTGGCCTCTGTGTCCATGTGTGCCACTTCATTTTGTAAGAAGGAAACTGGTTGCTCAACCCCGCAGCAGCTTTGCTTCTGCACCTGGGCTCCAGTGGCTAACTCAAGGCCTACCTTAGGCAGCTGCTAGCTCAGGCTACATTGCCTTCTGCTCCAAGGAAACAATACCACTTGCCTTCTTTTCTAAACCCAAACCCAATCTCACAAGACCCGGAAACACCTGCCTTCTTCTTACCTCTCTGCCCCTCTTGGTGAAGCCCCTTACTTGGGCTGTTGGTTCTCTACTCACATCTACTTTCAGACCCTTGAGAGTGTATCTCATGCATCAGGGCTGGTGGATATGCCTCATGCTCTCTCTGCGATGCGTAGCTGGGTTCCCTCCTTCACTCAGCTCTCAGATCTCAGTTCAGACACTGCTCCTCTGGGAGCCCTGATGACCCTCCACCCTGGATCAGGTGTCCCATAATTGTATTTTTCTAAATCCATCCTACTTCCCCTTCATACACCGACATTGTTTGCACTCTTATATTTATTTGGGTGCTGAGTTGATTAGTGTCTGTGCTTTCCATTTCAGTGGGCTCCAAAGGGTCTGTGTGGCTCACCATTGCACCTCCTGGCACAGAAGTACTCCTCCACCCTCTCCTAGACTATCCATCCTTCAAGTCTAAACTTGGATTTGGCATAGGTCAGGGACCTACCAGGAAAGTAGAAACCACTTTAAGTATTTCCTACAGGGAGGATTTTATGCAGGGAATTGGTTGTGTGGTGATAGAGGAGCCGAGACACCAAGAGAGGATGCTGAGCTAGCCCATAGATAAGCAACAGCAGGAAGCTGTTCCCACCCCTAGGCTGGAGGCACAAAGGGAACAGGCTCTGTTACCAGAGCCCAGGGACCCCTCTGGCGGGAGATGCAACCACAAAGGAGACACAGCCACTACCAGAGAGGGTGTTGAGACAAAGAAGAAGAAATATCCTGGCTTCTCCTTCCCAGTTCCTACCTCATGCCTCTCCTTGCTGGGACACAGATGGAAGCCAGCTCACATGAGAACCTGGGAACCTCGGTGGCAGGTACTGGCCCCCTGATCCACAGAGTAGGGGGGAAATGGAGAATGGAAACAGGCCTAGCGCCAGAAGTCCTTAATTCCTATGGAATCTAGGCTTAGGGTCCTTGGTAGGCTGAAAAATTTCTACCCCTAAGATATATTCATTTCCTAATTCCCAGAATCTCTGAATATTATATTACATGACAATCTTATGTCCTATATGATGCAATTAAGAATGTTGAGAGGAGCCGAAACCGGTTTGGCTCAGTGGATAGAGCGTTGGCCTGCGGACTGAAGGATCCCGGGTTCGGTTCCGGTCAAGGGCATGTACCTGGGTTGCGGGCACATCCCCAGTGGGAGATGTGCAGGAGGCAGCTGATCGATGTTTCTCTCTCATCGATGTTTCTAACTCTCTATCTCTCTCTCCCTTCCTCTCTGTAAAAATCAATAAAATATATATTTAAAAAAAAAAAAAGAATCTTGAGAGGAGGAACTTACCTTGGATGTTCTGAATGGGCCCTAAAAGCCATCACAAGTATCCTTACAATAGAGGCAGAGGAAGACATACACACAGAAGAAAAGATAAGGTGAAGACAAGAGATCGGTGATGCAGCCACAAGCCAAAGAATGCTGGCATCCACCCAAAGCTGGATGAGGCAGAGAGCAAATTCTCTCCTGGAGCCTCCAGAGAGAGTACAGCCCTGCTTATGCCTTTATATCAGGCTGCTGCTCTCTGGGACTGTTGTTTTAAGTTATAAGTTTGCAGTAATTTGATTCAGCAGTTTAGGAAACTAACACAGTGTTCCTCCATACGTTCCCATCAGCACTCCCTGTTTACCCCTGTAGCCTGTCTCTTTGTATTGAAGTAGTCTATTCCATTATCTTAACTGTCGTGTTAGACTGATCGTGAGGGCAGGACTATGTCTTACCCTAGTTCTCAGCATAGTGACCAGCATATAATGGAGACAAATACATATTATTAAATTGAATTTAGGTTTTATGCCACACCTGATCTTCGACCAAATGAAGAGGTTACTAGATTCTAATATTTCTAGACAGGACCCAGACTCTACTCTGGACGTTTCTCTACCCTATAAATCTGGCCCCCACCTTTGAAGGCCCTGCAAGGGACTCTCTCTGCTTTAAGTGGCAGCAAACACTGTCCCATGACAGCTGTGTTCCCACTCTTCCTACCTATAGTCCTTGAAAGTGATGACAAGCCAAGGGGAGAAAAGCACCTCTTTTTCTCTTGAGTTATCCAACTCACAGCCATGAGCCAGGTCAAAGTTTCTCTGGAGTCTCCTGTGCTAACAAGCTAGAAGCCAAGCACCAGTGTTGTACAGCACTTTTCTAAGTAGTCCATTAATGAAGGGATAAGCTACCGTGACGGTCAGTGAAGCAAACAGCCTCGGTGTGCAGTCGTCAAGAGGAATGGAATTAGTTTCTAGGGAGACAATAGGAAAATGATAAGGAGGGCAGGCTTGTTGGGACCTGCGGTTTCCTCAGTGCTGCTCCTTGCCTGACTCTCCTTCCCACAATGCAAAGTGGACATGTGCAAAGTCATGCCACGAGGCTGCCCTGGCCTGATAATTACTGATCACTCAGTGGGCGGATTTAGAGTCTGCTCGCAGGTGGAGTGGGTTGGATTGAGCGCCTTGCGGAAATCACGTTACCCAAGGCTGACAGCCTAGGCAGGTAACAGGTCCCAGGGAAATCACTGAGGGGACCTGAAAAGTGACTCAAGAGGTGAGCGGGGTTGGTGAGGATATAGGTTCTGGTTGATCCACAGCGGGCAGGAGGTAAACTGTGGCAGTTGCTGAAGGCTAAGAATGGTGAGCAGATGCCCATGCAGAGTGGCAGCATTTCTAGGAAAGGAAAGATAGACCATACGGGGTATGTGCCACCTTATTTTATTTACTCCTATGCTACTCCACTCTGCTCCACTCCATTCCATTTTCATTTTTTCTTTCCTCTCCAAAACCTCAGGGGAAGGTGCAGTCTGCCTTCCACTCTAGAAGTCAGAATGGCCAGATCACTTTCCCAGCCTCCTTTGCAACTAGAGCAGGCAGGTGACCTAGGCTCAGCCAATGAGATGTGCCTGCCTGGGATTTAGCATCTGCACTTTTGATGAAAAAGTAGTAGGCATGCAGAGTGCTTGCAGGGATGGCAGCACAGCCCATTTCTGGGGCAGCAGTGCCAGAGAGAAGGCTGTCTACTGGCAGGACCAGCATCCAGGGCTGGCAGTGGCCTTCTCTCCATCCTGGCCCTTCGTGGTGCTGGTGCACCAACTGCCCTTGTTCCCATCCCCATCTGGAGCCCATTTTTTAGATCTCTAGCAATTCTGAGGCCCACCGGATTTATTTTCTATAAATAAATTTGCTGTTTACCTCAGCCAGTGTGGATGTCTGTTCCTTGCAACTGTTAGCCTGGCCTGATCCAGTGTGTCTACTGGCTTATTTCGAAATGGTTGGAGGAAGTGAGGAAAGTTTGCCTTGTTTTATCCAGAGCAGAGTTCTGAAAAATGATCTGCATTTTTTTTTTTTTTTCTGTCACAGCATAAAAGGTTAGATATATTTGTCAGGCCTCTTTGAAGTAGAAGTGACAGAAACTGGTTTAAGAACAATGAACATTTATTTATAACTTTAAAGTATGGGGGTTAACAGGATCCGGGTACAGCTGGATCTGGGGAGAGTAATGTCAAGCATTGCTCTCTCTCGCTTTCCTCTTTGCTGGCTGCATTCGTAGGCAAGCCCTGTTCTTACAGTGGTCTCTGCCTCCTCCAGGCTTGGATCCTGCCAGCTTAGTAGTCCCAGTAGGAAAGAAAGGTTTATTTCACCCCAAAGCCCAGAAAAATCCTGGGATGGACTATAACTGGGCAAACTCAGGTCACCTGTCTGTTCTGACCTTTGGCCAGGGCTAGGTAGGGTGGGGAACAGGGGCTGGCTGGCCCAGGTTGGGACTGTGCTGTGGAGCCAAGACAATCACTCGGTTAAATGTTCTCAGATTTTGTTTGAAACCTTCATGCACCCCTGCCCCCCAACAATCCCAACTGTTGTTGGGAGACTGTGTTTTCTACCAATTAATGGGATTAAAATTTTCCTATAGAGTAACTCATGCTTTTTAAGTTTTTTATTCTTTTACAACAATTAACATATTATTAGTAGACTTTACTTGTGTCCCCCATTAGTTGTGCCAGATATGAGACAGGCTAGGCTAGCTGATCATAAACTGATGCTCCATTCATTTTTCATCCTCTTAAAAAAATGCACATTGCAATGCAAGGGAGTAAAAGTGATCTGGTATAAGGATTGCCTTGAATCAGCTATAATTTATTAATGTTTAAGGCAGGTAAAAATTGATTATTATTTAAAACCAAGAACTTATAATAGAAGTAATTACTACGGGTATCTGATGTTTCTTGAGTGCACTATATTCCCAGTGCTGCTCTAAGCTCTTCCTACCTGGGAACTCCCATCATAGTCCTGGCATACTACAAAACTGGGGTCATTATTAATCCTACATTACAGATGGTGAAATTGAAGAATAGAAACATAAAGAACCTGGCCCCCAAATCACACAGCTAATAAATGCTGGAGCCAGGATTTGAGTCAAATATTCTTACCTACTATGCGATCCTCCCTCCATTTGTTAATCCAACTGTATATTCAAAGAACCCAGGGAGGCGGGGCTTATCTCTATCTTACAGAGGAGAATACCAAGGCTCATGAGATCCTACCATACGTCCAAGGTCACAGAGCTAATAAGAACTTTTGGGCCAGAATTCAAAGCCACTGTCCTTAACTACTTCCTAACATACTATGAATTCCCTAGGGACAGAACAGTATTGACACCCCGAGGCATAAAGGTGTAGACACATTTCTTTAGAACAGAGGTTGGCGAACTATGGCCCATGGCCAAATCTAAACTGCCACTGTTTTTATAAATAAAGTCTTATTAGTACACAGTCATCCCTATTCATCCACGTACTTTCTACGGCTGCTTTATAACAGCTGAGCTGAGTCGTTGTGATAGCAACAACATGTCCTGCAAGTCTGAAATAGTTACTGTGTGACTCTACAGAAACAGCTTGCCAACACAGTCTGCCTGGAGAGGACCCGGGGTGGCTCATGCTCACAGGGACCACCATGGGGTAGAGAGAGACAGCAAGGGATAGCTGCTTCCCTACCGCTGGATCCAAGAGATGAAGTCTGACAGTCATCTCTGTTGCTTTGAAACCTTATTTCCTTGTGTCTGCCAAGTGCTCCAAACCAGGGCACACCCTTGTTCCAAACCAGAGCCCGCATCTGCAGTTTCCTCTTGTACATTGTGCAACTACTGCTCATCCCGGGAAGCACTTTTAAGTTCTCCAACTGGGTGGATTTCCTCATGTTAAAAATATGAATGCAGAGTCGTCTCACCCCAAACCACATCTGACTGGCACTTTTACATGTTATAACAACTGTTTTAGAAACGGGCCTTTTTTTCTCCTAAAGCTAAACACCACATCTAGTCGGTTTTATGAAGCTCTGAGAAGCAGAGCCAGTTCTCTGGTCCCCTAGTGCTAGAACATAATGTAAAGACTTCGCAAGACCCAAGGGGGTGGGATTGAGAAGAGCAAGCCTCCACCGCTAGTCTGGCAGGCCAGATGGACCCCAAGCTCTGTCCAGCCTCATTGTAAATATCCATGACCTTCCCACCTGCTGCCTCTCTCGAGTGTCCCCGTGTGACAACAGGCGTAAGGCTTTAAGTCCCCTTCAGGACCTCTCCTGTAAAAAAGGACTTCCCTCTGTGCTAACTGCCCGCTTCTCCTCCCCAGTCCTCACCTTCTCCAGCCTTCCACAGGCCACACCAGTTACTGCCATCACTGCCTAGCGACTCAGTGACATCAGTACCTTCCCAGCCCCATTGTTTTGCTCTTGCGGTCCCTCTGCTTGGGAACATGTTTCTATCCCAGGGCTCCACCTATTGGAATCATGTCCATCCCTCAATGCTCTGCCCAAGAGTCTGACGTTTTATATACAACACTTCCTAAATCAATTTTAATTAAACAAGAAATACATGAATGCATTCTCCCAGTCATAATGTAGAGCCTTATGGATAGGGCTGAACTCTCTATTGACAAAAACCTCCAAGCTCCATTCTTCCTCAAAGGTGAGCAATATTATCCATTTGTTGCATGTTTTCCCAGAGTCCTTTGTATGCATTTGCATATTCACATATGAACGAGTAGGAAGTATACAATATGTTTTGCATGTTTTACACAAATGGTAACACCCTTGGTTTTTTTCACTCAACAATCCCTACTGGAGACTTTTCCACATGACGTATCTATAAGACTCAATAGGGTAGCGGGTATTCTTTTAATCTGCCATAGTATGAGCCCCAGCATTTCTCCTCTGATTGACAGACTGTTCCCAGGTATTTGACAGGGAAATGATGATGTTATAAACATCCGTGTCTATGCCTCCTGTGCACTTGCGAGTGTCTCCAGGGGAGATATGTTATTTATTGTTTTCTAATTGTTTACAGCAGAGGTTGGCAAATGTTCCTCTGTAAAGGGCCAGCTAGTAAATATTACAGGCTCTGCAGGCCAACAGTTCCTGTCACAACCACTCAACTTTTGCACTGGTGTTTTGAAATCAGCCATAAACAATACGTAATGGAATGGGTGTGGCTGTGTCCTAATAAAATTTATTTACAAAAGCAGCTAGAGGGAAGGATTTGGCTCACAGGCCATGGATGCTGTACTTTGCTTTAGAGCTTACCTTTCAACTAGAACACTGGTGCTTTATGGCTCTTTCTAGACACCAAAGCACCAATGGTTCCTAACATTTACTGAGCCCCTTAGATGTATCATGCCCATTGCTATCTGTTTTGCCTATATTATCCCATTTAACCCATGAAGTAGCAGAATCACTGAAGCTCAGGGATATTAAATAATTCTTTAAGGTCACAAAGCTGGTAACTGATGGAGCCAGCCTTGCTATCCAGGCAGCACGGCCCCAGAGTTCACGTGCTTAAACTACTGCAACACAACACTGAAAGTCACAGATGGCTTGCGCAACTGGGAATCTGGTGGTTCTGGTGGACCATTTCCCCAGGAACATGCACATACATTTTGCCTACAGTTTCAGGCCATTCAGAGAGCTCCCAAATGGCACCCATGAACCTCAGGTTAGGATTCCTTATAGGACCCAGTGTGCCAGCATCCATCCAGTGCTGATCCCCCCCCCGCCCCCCCCCCCCCCCCCCCCCGCCTGCTCTACCAGCAGCAGGCACCTACCCTGCCTGCAGGGCCTGAGCCACTGTAACTCTTAGCTCCCTCTCTGGATAGAGATCCTTGCTTTTCTTCCACACTTGGTCCATTAAGTTTGAGAAGTGGCCATAAAACTGGCCTGTGGTTCACCCACTAAAGGATGAAAGGAGGATGGGTGGATGAATAGAGGGCTGAGTAGGTGGATGGGAAGGAGGGAGGGCCAGGTAGAAGGGAGGAAAAGGGAAGGAGGGAGGGAGGGGGAAGAAGAAAAGAAGGGAAGGAGGAAGTGAGGGAGGGAGGAGGGGAGGGTGAGAGAAGGGAAAAAGAGAATCCATTGTTAAATGTATATGCCCTTTTTAAATTTTTTCTCCTTATTATTGAAAGTATTACAGATGTCCCTCTTTTCCCCCATCGGCAGTCTCCCCCCACCCCACCCACACACTTTATTCAGCACTTCTTGAGAACTGCTATATATGCCCTTGGCAAATAGTATTTCCCTATTTCCGCATATGCTTTCACTTCTTAGGGACAGGGGATGGATTAAGACTATCAAGGGCAGGCTACCAGGGAAATGCTCATTCTGCAAGAAAAGCAGTTACGGGACACTGTGCCCTTAGCCGCCACGGGCAGTTCTGGCCACAGGCGTCCTTGGGGAAGCAGGCGAAGCACAGCAGCCGGGGCGCTGTTTGACCTTGGTGTCTGGTAGTTGGCTCTGGAGCCCCCAAAGGTCCCCAGTGCTGGTTCTCCTCTGCCCTTTGTTAGGTCCAAACCCAGATCCCCAGGCGCAACTTGGAGAATAAAGTGCATTTTCCACGCCGTCTCTGCCAACTGGAAAGCTAGACCTGCCAAGGCCTGAGCTGTTAAAAATATAAGTGGGGAAACCCCAAGGGCCCGAACGAGGGGCCATTCAAAATGTTCTCCTCCTTTCTAAATTTTTTAATATACTTGACAAGCGTTTACTCCCAGTTTGGGGAAAACCTGTCAGAAGAGATGCCCAGAGCAAAGCAAACCTCTGACTCTGGGCAAGCTGCCCGCCCCTTCCCGATGGTTATCACGGGGCCCAGCTTGGTTTTATTTCTTTTGGAGAGCTGGTTCCTCCTCACACATGGTGTCTCATGGCTTAGGGTTCATTTTCAGTCACAAATTACTCCAGGAAGAACTTCCCTTCCCACGGAGCCAAGTGACCAAGTGTCTTTCCTTCTACAAAAAGAACCTCATCTTTTTTTAATGTGGGGTAGCCCTTTCCCAAATCACCCCCATGGTGCACACTCCCCCTGCACATGCAACAATCTTAGGCACCTTTTTGGCCTGAGTGTGAATCCATTCATTGTAGATGCAGAAGGTTTTTCTCTCCTGAGCCAGAGACTTAGGAGAGACAATTTTAATGACATAAAGCAGACTATGAAGAAATGCTGACGGGCACAGAGCACTCCATCAGCCAGTGGATTCTCCACCTATGATTCCACACCTCCCACGATTCCCGTTTTTGATATGTTCCATTCTGATAACCCAGGCAGAGAGATGCTGCATACAGTTTGGTAGACGTGACACAGCTCAGCAAGCAAACAGCAGCAAAAGTGGGTGAAACTGACGCGCTCACCTACGCATGCGTCAACGATAAAAGAGTTGCCTGTGACGGCCACTCCGCTCCACAGGCTCATGACAATGGGGCAACTGTTCCGGCACAAGAAGCAGGACTCACATGGTCCCAACCTGTCTACTCTTTTCCCTCTCACAGGAGCATTTTCTGAGAAGCCAGAGGAATTCTGCTGATTATATCTCCAGCTTGGCCACATGCCAGGGGGTGGGAGGGTCGCACCTGGGCAGCAGGAAAAGGCCAGAGCACTGAGCTCGGATGCCTGTCCTCTCCTAGCAGCCGAAGCTCAGGGCCCACTCTCAGGAGCTGGTGAAGGTTTCACAAATTGGCCGCCTCTGCTTGACCAACTCTAGGATGGCTTGAAGACTTAAGCAAGCATCTTCTCCCAACTCCCTGCACCCCCATCTCCCAGTCTTTTGCCATCTCACCTTCTGACTACCTTTCCTTGTTTCTGGAATTCTCTGATCAGCATGGAATGTGCCTCTGAGGCTACAGTTTGTTTGTACAAAGTAGGTGATTTATAGATGCAGCAGCCCCAGAGACAGTGGCCTCCACATAACCTGGCAGGGAGGAATGACTCAGGATACTATGGGCCCCGCTCTATTCTTCTCCTCATGCTTGTATGTGATAGTTATTTTTGTGTCAACCTGACGGGCCATGGGTACCCAGATGAAACATTATTTCTGAGGGGGTGTGTTTCCAGATAAGATTAGCATTTGAATCCAGGGGCTCAGTAGAGTGGATTGCCCTCTCCAGCATGGGTGGGTACCATCCAACCTATTGAGGGCTTGAATAGAACAAAAGGCGGAGGAAGGAGGAATGGGCCTGTTTCTGCCTCACTGATGGAGGTGGGACATTTCATCTCATCTTGTCCTGCCCTCAGGCTCTCAGGCCACTAGTCATTGACATCATTGGTTCCCCTGGGTCTCCAGCATGCAGATGGCAGATCATGGGACTTCCGGGCCTCTGTAAGTGTGCGAGCCGATTCCTTATAACAAATCATTACCTTTCTTCCCCTGCCCCTGTTCTGCTTCTATGGAGAACCTTGACTAAAACTCTCGTACGACTTATTCATCATCCACTCAATCATTTGTCATTTCTTAGTTCAATCAATTTTTCCCTCCCCTAGGGGTTCTACCTTACCTGTGCACTTACTACCCCCTGGGGGTATGCACATAATAATAATTAGCATATGCCAAGCCCCTACTGTGTACCCTTCACAAGGCTGAATGCTTTTTGAACACTATGCCAGTTTATCCTCCTAAACACATTTTGGTGAGGTATGCTTATTAGCCCGGTTTTACAGATGTAGAAACTGACCCTCTAAGTGGGTCGCACAGCTACAAAGTGCTGAAGCTGGGGTTTAAACCCAGGCAGTCTGACTCCACAGCCCATCCTCGCCCTAACCATGACAATGGCCTGCCACACAACCTTGTCTCAACCTCAGGGGCACGGTGGCCGGGTAGTGTGGGGACTGAGATATGTGTGACAAACACTCTGTAGGGGCAAGTGTTCTGGAGTGGCACCTATCCCTGCCTGAAGGGAAGGAAGGCAAGGACTTGAAGGGAAGGGAAGGAAGGAGAGGACATCTAAGGTGGGCCCTGAAGGCAAGTAGGCATTTGGCAGCAGGGAGAGGAAGGTCCAGATGCACTTGCTGGGTTCAGCTGAACGAAGGCTGACTGACCAGGAGCCACATCCCCTTCCCTGGGAAGCAGATGTCGGGGAGATGACTGGCCTTTGGCCTGGAACATCCTCCTCTGTTTCGCCTCCACTTACCTAATCACACTGTCAAGTTCTCCTCTGCACTGTAGATGCTCAGCTGCAGTGATAATGGAATACAGTGCGCTGGCCATAGAAGCAGGGATGGCCGGCCTGGAGTATAGCCAGCAGAGGGCGGGATCCAGAACAAAGCAAGAAGAGACCAGGAAGGATGCAAATGTGAATCCTCCTGGGCCCAAGCGACAAAGATAAACACCACGGGTGGGACAGGGGGGAGAAGGAAGCAAACACTGTGGACTTAACCATTGGGTGTAGTCTTGGCAGGAGCACATGAGCTTTGAAGGCTCATCCCTTCAAAGTAGGTGAGCCTCAGTTTACCTATTAGTCAAATGGGGAATAAGATGCCCACTTCACACGGTTGGTATAGGCATAAAGGAAAGGGTGGCAAGAAAGTGCTTTATAAGTGAAGACAGGAAGGTGCTCTACAGTGTAAGGGAGTCCAGAATATGGGCTATGTTCTCAACTAGGCAGGAGAGTAATGGTATCTCAACAAACGGTGTGTGAGGCCCCTTCCAAGGCTGAGGGTGGGGAGAATAGGGAAACAAAGGCCAACAAGTTTTTCGACCTTCCTCATGACCATCTGCCTTTGAGCGTCTATCCATGAGCCGTGGTGGAGGGAAAAACTGGAGCCAACACTACGGCCTCCCATCTCCCAGTGCTCCTTGGCTAAGTCCAGGCACCTCCACCCTCTCCAATGGGCCTTGGGACACCTCAGGGTTGAAGACCAGGGTGACTCAGCAGTGTTCACCATGTTCCTTGGAGGATGACAAGCTGACACAGGGAAATCCCACTTATGGAGGAAGCCTGCTGGCAAGAACATGCTAGTTGCTGCCTCTCTAAATGCCCTCCTGTTTTATAAACAAACAGCCCAGCGTGGGAGCCAGAGTGAGAGTTGACAATTGGAGGCCTCCTCCCTGGGGCTCATCCTGGCTAACTGGTTTTGATTTCTGTTTGTTTGGACAAAGGAAAAGTTAATATTGAGCATTCAGTCTCATTCCGAGTCCTGTGCATGTCTGAAATTATTGTTTTCAATTTGATGGTCTTAGGGAGTAAAGGAAATCTGGTTGTCGCCTTCCAAGAAGAAAGCCGTGAACAGGATCAGCAGGGGGAAGAAGACCTGTGATTTGCTGCACAATATTTCATACAGAAGCACAGCAACAACCTTCCCAAGGTCATTACTGAGCTCTTGCATGGTCCCTCTTCACAGGATAGAACCTGGGCAAAATCATGAGGCCAGTGAAGTTTGTTTTAATGCCCTAGTGCCCTCCACACCTCCTACCATGAAAACCTGCTCTTGGGGAAAGTCCCTGAACTCACTCACATTGAAGTGTGATAGAGATTAAATTCGTATCCCACATACACTATATAGGGATACAAGCTTTAGCTACTTGAAAGGAAAATTTAGACTTCCAGATCTGCCTTGGAGATTCCTTGTCACCTGGCCTTGCCTCCCCTCTCAATCCATTCTCCACAGCGCAGCTGGAGAGATCTTCCTAAAGTGGAAACATAAGTCATTTTTCTGCTAAAAAATAAAAAACCAAAAAAAACAAAACAAAACAAAAAACCCCAATGGTCTTGAATCATTTTCAGGAAAAATGGTCCTGATGATCCTGCCACTCCTTATGTCTCTGGCCTCAATATCTGAGAGCCACCATGTGCCGCAGCTATGGGAAACAGTTCTCTCACCAATCTGCTCTGCTTAACACAGGACCTTTCTTTGCCCAAGCGATTCCCTCTGCTTAGAGTATCTTTCATCTTCTTCGCCACCTGTCTAACCTTGTATGCAACCTTCAAGGCTCAGCTCAACGCTTTCCCACTTTTTAGTGGCCTTCCTTGCCATCCTCACTACCCCAGACTCAGTAACCCCAGAGAACCTGCCTTTCCTCTGTCCTAGCACTTACTACGCAGGACTTGGCTTTTCCAGTTACACACTCGTCTTCTCCAATAGATGGTGAGCTCCTTAAATGAAGCAACCCATGTCTTATTCACGTTGACCTTGCCTCCGACAGTGACTCTTAACTACATGAATGAACCCTGTATTCTGGAGAGCAGCCAACTTTCCCAGTATCCCTAGGAATTTTTCTTCATTGTCTACATGGAACTGGCTGTAAAGGGGAATATATGTGTTGGGGTGGGGTAAAACTGGAGATTACATGCCCTGTCTGATGGGGACAGTTAAAATCACCTCCAGTCAATTTGAGAATATTGCTGCCAAATCTTCAGACATTTGGATTAAATATGAAACTATGTAGACAATCATACATATATGTGCCTACACATATATACACACTCACACGAAATTTGGCCCACAGGTCATGCATTAGTCAGGGTTCTCCAGAGAAACAGAACCAATAGGAGATGATATACAATATGTATATTATTATGTGTGTTTAATAATATACACACATATTTAGACACACATGTATCACTCACACACACACACACACACACACACATACACATACACACACACACATTTATTATATGTAGGCTGGCAAGTCCAAAATCTGCAGAGCTGATGTCCCAGTTCTAGTTCGCAGGCAGGCAGGCTGCTAGAGAACCAGGAAGAGTCAATGCTCCAATTCAAAGGCCATCAGACAGGAGAGTTCTCTCTAAGTCAGGGAGGGCCAGCCTTTTTGTTCTATTCAGGCCTTCAACTGATTGGGTGAGGCCCATCCACATTACAGAGAGCAATCTGCTTTCCTCAGTCTACTGATTTAAATGTTAAAACACCCTCACAGAAACACTCAGAATAATGTTTGATCAAATATTTGGGCACGCCCATGGCCAAGTCAAGGTGATAAATAATATTAACCACACAGATCACTTCTGTTCCAAATCAATGGATTTCAAATGTGTTTTGTCTTTCAACCGTTCCCCTCTTTTTCTTCAAATGGAATCTTTTCCACAACTCTAATATGATAATGACCATGATAATACTAGTAAATGGTGGCAGTAACATTTTTGAGTGATGATTCGTCCAGGCCTTTTTGCAGAGCGTACATACACCACCTCCCTGACTCTTCATGGCAATCCTGTGAAGCAGGCACCATTCTTCTCCTCCCCACTGTACAGAGGCGGGAACTGGGGGCAGAGAGCAGGTGGGATAACATGTTCAAAGCCACACAGTTCGTAACCAGGAAGGCTGCATTTGAGCCCAAGGCATGGGATTTCCCCCAGCCTGCTAGGTACAACAGGCAAATCAAGCCTGTGCTAAAAAAGCGGAGGGGCAGCCCTTCCTCCCTGGACGGGGAGCTCTGAGGAGGGGGTTGGTTGAGAAGCCCTGGCTCAGGTGATCCTCAGAGTCTGTGAGGAAAATCAAGCCAAGGATACGTGATCCTGCGGTCCCCAGCACAGGAAAGGCCGGCTCCGCCTGGCGCGTTCTGAGAGCAAGTGGCTCTCGGTATCCTGAGTCGTCCCTGGGGTTGGTAGCATATGTGGAGAGTGAGACCCCTTTCACACTCTGGGCTGTTCGTTTTCCATTGGCAAGACACGGGGATTAAATCACACACCTTCCCCAGGTCCCCTTGCTGAGGCTGCAAGACCAGGGCCTGCCCCCTTTCTAGGCCCTGGTGGAGGAGGAATCGCCTGCAGCCAGCAGTGAGGGGGCTTTCTGAAAGCATGGCCAGGTGTCCCCCTCTCACCCCTCCAGCCAGGGGCAGGCCCGCACAGGCCTGGGGCTGGCCATGCTGCCCAGAGGCCTGGACTCCCAGCCTTTGTCACACACCAGCAGCAGGGCAGTAAGACCCAGGAGGCAGTGAGCATGGCTGGCCCCGCGGCCCACCCTGCGCCCAGAGGGGACCTGCCACTTGCTGCTCAGCGCTGGGCTTTCCTCAGACCAGTGTGTGAACTGCGGAGTCACTCCCTAGTAGAGCTGGCTACAACTTGTCGGGGATCCTGTTACTCCCGAAGCCAGTTCCAAAAACAATATGAGGCCTGATATATTAACCCTGATTAAATTGGCCCACAACATGCTTTTCACTTAATTCACCTATTTTTCTTCTTCTTGCCTCCCCTTCTCAGGGCTCCACCCCTCAAAGCTCAATTTGGAAATAACCCCACATTTGATCTGAAGGTGGGCCCCCTGCCGAGAGGTGCACCCCTGAAGCCGTGCCGGCAAGGAGCCAAAGCCCAGGAATCACCTGTCTTTTGTGCATTTTTACGTCTAAGCCTGGATGAGGGGGATGGCCCACAGAGCGAATGCACGGGAAATAAATACGCCTGGGCAGGAAGGCCAGGGCCCAGGACGCCTCCGCTCGCTCCCTCACATTTTCCCGTTTCCTCCTGTACATTTTCCCTGACATCTTTGCACAGGGTAATTCTGATGAAGTGCTCACCTGTCAAAATGAAAAGGCTTTCAAAACGAACAGCCGATTTCACACAGGGGCCCTGTTGAATCTGAGGTCGAAGACCTACTGAAGGCGGTGAGGAACTTTGTGTGGCCAAATGGGTCCACGGTCGGCTTTCTCCGCGGACACTGAGTGCAGGCGGTCATTCCACCCTGGGCCACGCGTGGAGCCTCAGTGCCTTCTCCTGGTTGTGAGCTTTGGTGGGTTTCTCTCCTATTTTGGAGGGGGGACCTAAGGAGACCATCTACCCCCCTTGTCTGGTCTCCTGGCAACCAGGGTGCCATCTGAGAACCACACAAAGATATCACAGGGTGGTGGTAAAAAATCAGCAGCTCCACGGGGAAGTTCCCGGGCAGAAAAGGAAGAAAACCATAGAGTTTTCGAAGGCTGGGCCTGCCCGCCTGGCAATCCAGTCGGCCCTTCTCAGGGGGGCCCTTCTTGACTGCGGGCGGCATTTTGAAAGCAACACGCACATTTTAACGTCAGGAGAAGAATTAGTGTCTCAGAACAGCCTCAAATATGATCACATGTAATTGTTTTATAGGTGCTGGCACAGGTTCAGGGAAAAATGGGTTTTTAATACCAAATCTTTCTATTTCTCTTTGTTTCCCTGTGATTTGTGGGCTCTGTGAATGGCAGCTTCCTGGCAGATCCACAATTTCGATTTCCCCTTTGTTTTCTCACGCTCTCGGAGTTCAGGGTTTCCTTTTTTCTTTTCTTCTTTTGCTTTCTTTTCCCCCCCATGCATCACAAATGCTGTTTAACAGGGCGGTTTTCTCCCCACCGGAGAGACATCATTTGGATAAACCACACATAAATTTAACCTCTCTCCAAAGAATCATTAAGGATTCTAATGCACATGTATGTAACATGCTCACACGGACTGAGGACGCTTTTCTTTTTCCTTTAAACTAAGGAACTACCCAATGCATGGCTTCCTGCCCCATCTTTACCCCCATGGGAAAGCAGTTTTCAGGCAAAGGAATGCAGGAGGGCCATACTCTCCCCTAGGCCCCCAAAGGCTCACCAAGTGTTACGGAGGCTGAGGACATCTCTGGCTAGAGGGCAGCCTTGGGAGGCACCAGGCTTCTGAAGATAAAGCTCATCCATCAGGCAATGCCCTCCAAGGTCATTCTTGGATAAACCAACATGTTTCAGGGCAGAGGGAAGTAGGAAGAACAGGATTCACCGATCAGGGTTAGCAGCCTTGCGTTTGTGTCAGGATACAGAGGCCATGGAGACTCTTTAAAACAGATGTGCTTCAGAAAAAATCCCTGTGGCTACAGTGTGGAGAGGAGACCACAGGGTGACCAGGGCTGGGACTGGTGCAAGAGTATGGTGAGTGGTGATGAGGGTCTAGACGAGGGTGAGAAAGGGGAGGGGAGATGGGAGACTCGATGAAGATTTCTGTCGAGTGGACCCTTCTCCTTAGCATCACAGGTGGGTCATTCTGATATGATCACCTTGACAAATTTCAACATTAACAAATATGCAAAATACCATTTTAAAAAGAACCAATGGAATGCAACCATCATCTTGCCCCTGATACTTTACTGTCTCCGACCTTCTCCTCATTCTGTCTCATTCCTGAGCTCCCCCCATTCCTCACGCTACACACCCCCTCAGGCTCCCTGCAGCATGCTAAGGCATTGCAACACGCGCTGGCAATCCCCTGGCTGGATGTCTAGATTATGTCGAAGTGACCCTGGGTCAAAATCGCTAAGTCAAAATATCACCCATCCTTGTGCTGAACTTCAAGAGAAGCAAAAGTCCTTTAGCTTTTGCAGATAAATCCTCAAAAGACAAAGCAGAGGAGACGGCCGCTCACTGTAGAAGCCGTCTCCGGAATCTCTAGCCAAACCCAGCTTCCCTGGGTGTTCCAAGGTCACGCGCATCTCAGAATGAGCTGCAGGAGCAGGTGAGATGCTGCCAAGAGGCTCAGAGGAGGCAGCACCTGTCGGCCCCTCATCCAGGGCTGCCCACCCTGTGCAGGAAATGGCCCCCACTGGGTGTCCTTGCAGCCACTTCAGGCCGGCGTTAGTTTGCTTCTAATTAGTGCCTCCTCATGACTGCCCATATGGCTGGCCCCGCTCCTCGCTGCCAGTGAACGCACGAATGAGTCTGCCTGCCTCTCTCTCTCTTTCCCATACATGACCCTGTGGCTCAGCTCACACTCCTCCCAGCTCAAGCTTCATTCCCCAACTCAAAGGTGTTGGGGGTGAACAGGGTAGAACACCAAGCTCCCCCAACTCTTTACAGGCCTGAATGCACTTGTTGACTTTTTTTTTTTTTTTTTTACTAGTAACTTCCTAAGAGCTGCTCCCTGCATACTGCCCTGGTGCTAAGAGTTGTAACATTGGTTTTTTCTTCCAAGTACAGATGGGTTTGCATTTCTGAAGGCTTGGAAAAAAAACTTGTTATTCTAAGCTGTGTGTCTTGAACATGGAAAGAGGATTGGTTGGGTTTCTATGTGGTGAAAGCTTCACCCAGGGGTGATGGCCCCGGCCAGGTGGCCTGGCAGGGCTCTTCAGGATGATAAATGGGAGGCCCTGGCATGCCGGGATCACGCTGAACTCATTATGAGCTGAGCTCACACTAGACCGGGGGTCATTCTGGCCCAGGCAAAATGAGCGGGTTTGATACATGGCTTTAAACATCTCTTTCAGTTCCAGCACCCTGGTGTCTGCTGACTGGGATGGACAATGTGTTGTGTCCTTGTATGGGTGTTGAGCGTGGCTTGTTACAAAGTAGGTGCCCAGGCCTGGAAGCTCAGGGGGGTGGGAGTCACGGGGTCTGTGCACAGTAGCTCCCTTTGTCCAGACACAAGGCACGCGGCTGCCCTTGCTCAGTGCCCGCGTCCTGATGCTGGTGATAATGGTGGTGACATGACCCACTGCCGGCCTGCAGGCCCCTGCAGCTGGTGGAAAGAGCTGGGCTTTGGAGTCTGAAATCCCGGATCTGCCGCTGATTAGCTGCCTGACGTGGGCAGGCGACTGCGTTAAGCTCTCTGAGTCCCCCTTTTCCCACTCCTGGGATGAGGAGAAAACACAGTGTCCTTTCCCTCAGGAGGCTAGGGGCCAGCCACCTCAGGTTCAAAGCCACCTCAGGTTCAACGTGTGACCTTGGGTGGGTTACTTTAGCTCCGCATCCTCACTACAGAATGGGAATAATGGTAGCTCATTGAGTCTTTTCTGGTCACCCTCCAGATCTGTTTTCCACCCTCTCTTCCCCTCCTCCCCCCGGCCCTCCTCTGAGCCTTTGGGAGGCTGACTCAGTGGACATCACCATCACCTTTGCCCCGATTCCAGCTGGGTGCTGCCAGTGGGCCTCACGGGCCAAAGGACAGAGGTCAGGGTAGTTGTCCCCTGGTTCCTCTCTGCCAGGCCGTGGTCTGGAGGTGCTGAGTTCTGTCCCTAAAGCCACAGCTCCTGTTGGGTGGCCCTTCTCCCATGCTACTGTTCCCACATTGTTCTGACAATCCCTCCTTCCACGAACCCCTCAGGCCTATGGGTGGATGTAGTTCGCCGTGGTTGCTACTCCCTCCGTGCTTAACCATCACCACCCACAGGTCCTATAACCCATCTATATCTTCTGTCAATATCCCCTTCCTTAAGCCCTCCTTTAAAATTATCTTTAATTTTGGTAAAATATATATAACATAAAATTTACCATTTTAATCATTTCTAAGTGTACAGGCTAGTAGCATTAAATATACAATATTCACATTGTTGTGCAAACATCACCACCAGCCACACCCAGAACTGTTTTCATCCTGTAAAACTGAAACTCTGTACTCATTAAACAGTAATTCTCCATTGCTCCTCCCCCTCCTTCCAGCCCCTGGCAACCACCATTCTACTCCTATGAGTGGAATCAGACAGCATTTATCTTTTGGGACTGGTTTATTTCACTTCACATAACTATTCTCAAGGTTCATCCATGTTGTACTGTAGCATGTGCTAGAATTTTCCTTCTTTTTAAGGGTGAATGATATTCTATTATATGTGTGTATCACATTTTGCATATCCATCTGTTGATGGAAACTTGAATTGCTTCTATCTTCTGGCTACTGTAAATGCTGCTGCTATGAACACAGGTGTACAAATATCCTTACACCCTCTTTAATTATCCCTTCTACCAAACCCTCAGGAATATATAGTCTATACATAGTATCATCATGTTGTTTTGAGTAATTGAGTTAATATATCAGAACAGTGAGTACTCAGTGAATGCCCCTACTGCTGTTACCAGGCAGGTTCTCCGGGTGGCTGAGCCTCCACACCTTGAGCACCAGCTAACCACATTCCCTGGTCAGGTTAGACGGGGCAACATGACTGCATCCTGGAGAGGGGATGGGACTGGAATGGGGCACCCCCTGCCAAGCCTGGCCCCTCTAACCCTGTGCCCTCCCATCCTGTATGCCTTCTCCCTTTCTGTGGGCTAGACTCCCGATCTGCAGGAAGATCCTGGAGGCCACATGTTAAAGGTGGCAGAGCCGCCGTCAGCCTGGGTCCCTCCATGCATGGAGCAGAGGTAGGTGCTGGTGCCATCGTCCATGTTTTACAGGTGATAAAACCAGGAGATTTGGTAACTTGCCCGGCAAATAGCAGGGCCTAGATTTGAACCCAGGGCAGCAGTCTGCCCCAGGGCCCACACTCCTAAGTACTGCTCTGCACCGTGTCTCTCCTAAAGTTAGGAACAAGGCGTCACCACTATAATTTCCTTTTCCCAGATAATTCCCAGACTCGCCTGGATGGAGTTCATGGTGCTAAACACTGCACCAAAGTGCCTGACATTCCATTCATTGCATTGCATTCCCGCTGGGGCACGGGGGGCAGGAAGGAAACCGACCATGGCTGGCAGCAGCGTCCCGGCCACCTCTGTGCGGCGCTTGGGTGCTCTTTTCTCCTAGAGCCTGTGACCCGCTCTAAGGACTTGGGACGCGGACTGAGAAGGAGGGGTGCTCCCTGGCTCCCTGGCTCCCTGGCAGCAAAGTCGGGATTACCTGCTGACATTACAGCTGGCAGCCCCTGGCTGCTGGCACCCTTTAAAAGAGAACACGGTGGCGATTTTCCAGCTAAATTCTCCCAATTAGGCAGTTAGAGAAACATTATCCACCCCAGGGTAAAGCTGATGAAATGGAGGGGCAAGCCTGGGGGAGATGGGGTGCTAATCTGTCTGTGTTGAGGCCCACAGCCCAGGAACACATATGTCCAGGGGTGCTCTGTGCTCACGGAGAGGCATGTGCAGAATCTGAGGGCCTGCCTGGGGGCAAACGCATGATCCGTCCACCTCAGCCACTCCAAGGGCCCCACCTTCCTCAGCTACGAGCAGGAAAGAGCTCTAAAACCCGGAAGCTCTCCCAGCTCTGGTCTGGACTGAGTGGGCAAAGGGGGGAGGGGGAGCAGAAGACAGAATTACATGAAGTTAGAGCCGGAGGAGGCTTCTGTTCCTAACCCTGCCAGACTCAACGTCGGGGCTGGGGAAACTGAGGCCTTCCAGGGAGAGTCCCAGGCGTGATGTGACGCAGGCCAGCATTCTCGAGCGATGCTCAGAATCCCAGGCTCTTCAACAACAGAGCCTTCCCTGTGTGCAGGCATTTCAGACCCATCATCCCAGTTAATTCTTACAACTCTGGGAGGTGGGTCCTCCTGTTCTTCCCTATTTTCACCTGGGAAACGGAGACTTAGTCAAATGTATGGAATCCAGGCCAGCAGTTCCACACACAGACCAAGCCAAATGTCCGACCCCTCGGAAAGGCCCTGGGCCCTAGCGCCAGAAGCCTATGCAACACATCCATGTAACGGGAATGACAATAATAACCGTGAATTGAGCACCATGCCAGGTGCCTAACCCAGAATATCTCACTTAATCCTTACAACGATTTCTGTCAAATAAGTCACCACTCCCCCACGCTGCCAATGAGGAGATTCTGGGCCAGAGGGATGAAGATCTTGCCCAGGGTTGCACACTGTGGCGGGACTCCAGCCTCCTGACCCTCCTGATCCGGGCCAGTGCCCCTGACCTCCATGCCAGCCCACCTCCTCTTTGGCAAGGCCCACCCAGCACACAGGCACAGTGGGCCCTGGCGAGGCTGAGACAGTTTCTTCGCTTTATTCTATAAAGCAGTGAAAAATAGGGCCCCAGACTGAAAGTGCCAAAGGACAACAGATCGAGAGAAATAGAGAGAGAGAGACAGAGAGAGACAGAGACAGACCCTCGGGTCAGGGCCGTCAGGGATGGTCTGTGAGGGATACAGACGTGAATGCAGCGTCACTGCAGTTGGCCAAGGGAGGCCATTCTGAGCAGAGATGTGGTAGAGCAGGTGTCCGAGGGGCTGTGAGCCTTCTGGTCTGGTTACCACAGAAGAAGGGTAGCATGTGAGGCCATAAACATGGGTTGGGTTGAGACCATGCTGTTAGGGATTTGGATGTCAAAAACGAAGAGAGGACTTTACCGTAGGGCAGCGGTTCTCAACCTGACCTTTTCACAGGGGTCGCCTAAGACCATCGGAAAACACATATATAATTACATATTGTTTTTGTGATTAATCACTATGCTTTAATTATGTTCAATTTGTAACAATGACAACACATCCTGCATATCAGATATTTACATTACGATTCATAACAGTAGCAAAATTACAGTTATGAAGTAGTAACGAAAATAATTTTATGGTTGGGGGGTCACCACAACATGAGGAACTGTATTAAAGGGTCGCGGCATTAGGAAGGTTGAGAACCACTGCCATAGGGGAACTGGGGAGCTATTGGATGTTGGGGACAAGGTGCCGAGATATTTCTCCAGAATGACCAACCTGGTTAAGGTGTTCAAGGATGGAGCTGAGGAGGGAAAGAGTAGAAGACGTTTATGGAGTGGAGGGAATGATGAAGGCCATGCTGACAGAACATCGTGGCTGACTGAAAACACACAGGCAACCAGACCTGTTATCATCACTGTCAAGATGACAGTCAATGTGCATGATTTTCTGTGGGTTACATTTCCTTGGGCCACACACACTTCTTCCCCTTAACGAAATGTTGATGTTGGAGGGAAACCACTCTAATCAAGGCCTAAGTATGAGAAGAGGCTCCCACTGCTTGGCACCGCACTGGAGAAAAGTCCTCAAGCATGAAACGGCCCCATCCTCTGATTCCCACGGCAATCACAGCCTGATTATTGATAGGGAATCTAAGGAAAGCAAAAGGGAACTGATTTGTGGAGGTTTCCCTGGGCTGGCTTCGGAGTCCACGAAGCCTTTCAGATTTACATAAGCTTTTGGGGAGGGCTGCATCCTCCTGTCCCTGGCGTTCCCACAGCATCCAGGATGGGCTCGAGGACCCCGGACCAGGACACACCGCCAATCAGAGGCTGTCCTGGGTGCAGGAGGGACATGGCTTCCTATGAAGAACTGGCTGGGGGTGGGGAGAAGTCCTTTGTAGTCAGGGCCAGCGTGAAAGGGGAAGGCACCGACAAGCATGAGTGTGCCTGCACTGTCCGGAGCACCAATAAAAAGAAAGAAAACACTGCCTATAAACTGCCCGGATATATAACTTCACAATGAACTCACAGTCCATAAAAGGTGAGCTCTGTGCCCGGCCTCAGGGAGCGGAGAGCCAGACTGGAAGTGAGTGAGCACAGATCTCGTGAAATTACTTCCTGGATGCAGATTCTCATCACTGGGCCATTCACAGCAATTACCCTGGATGGTCCCCCGTCCCCCACCCCCCTTCCTCTGCCCCCACACCTCTTGCCAGCCCAATTTTGCCAGTGATTTTGAAAGTCATGGATATGTTTCATTGGGACTTGGCTCAAGTCTGCCAGGAAAAGCAAATTCGGGCCAGAAATAGTAGAATTTGGACATGATGGCAGAGCCAAGCTGCCGCCAACTGAACTTCACCTCAAGTCTGATGTGGGAAGGAGGAATGGAGGATTTCTAGGCACTGATGGGTGGTGTTAGCCAGAATTCTGTTTGTTTAAAACATCTGACCCAAACCACAGCCAAGGTTCCCATGCCCTGAAAATGTCTGGCGACTCCTATTCCCTGCCACCCGGAGGTCTCTCTTCTCAGAAGGAGAAGGCTGGTGTTCTCCTGCACAAGGAGCTCTGAACGCTGCTGGCCAGAAATAGATTTAATAGATTTGAATCTCTGGGGGTCTCTCCCTTGCCCATTTAAATAGCACTTGAGAGTCCTTCAGAGTGTTTTAAGCATGAATTGACAGGACAGGAAAAAGACATTCTGATACGGGCTCAGGAAAAAGTTGTGGTTCTTTGATTCTAGGATGCATGCTGTCCAATTTAATATTTTTGAAATGTGTACCTTTCCAATATATAACAGAGCCTTTAAGTCCCCAATAATTTGTTAGATGAGTTCTGTGACGTGTTCAATGACGTCTTCCATGGGGGACTTTGTGGGCTGTGATGAGCACTTGGTAAATGGTGCTAAGACCAAATATTGATTTTCTCTGAGTTTGTTTCTCCTATAAGAGTTGCCTCTGGCCTGAATGTTCCCTTCAATCTTTGAGGGTTTCTTCACCTCTGAGATGCCAGGTGAGACTAAGAAAGGAAAAGAAATCCTAGGCAGGACCAGGCCACGACCAGGCTGTTGACCCAGGACAGCGGGGTCAAGGAGCAGAGCTGTCTACACTTTGGGGTAGAGCTACACGATGAGTCTCCCAAATGCCTGCCCTGGATCACTGGAGGGACACGGCCCAGGAACTTGGATGGTAGTGGTCTGTGGGATTCAGGACCTTGGACATCACTAGGAGATGGAATAGATTTTTAAAGGAGTGGGTGTGCCATTTGGTACCTGCAGGAACCTGTTGTATGCAAACCTGCCACTCTGATAGTGACTCATTTTGAGAGTAGGAGACATTCTAGCCACCTTTTCACCTGAATGGCTTTTATGATATTCTTCAGTTTGCTTCTGTCCCAGAAAACAGACTGGAGTCTCACGATTTTTTAAAATGATTCCAGTGGTGTCCTTAGTTTCTAAACTACCATTTAGGAGCACTTACTATACACTAGGCATCATGGTAGGACATTCCACATAGATTATATTTATTTCTGAGTTAAAAGTTTCCCAAGGCCCCATGACCAGTTAGTGCTCGGAGCTTGTATTTGAACCCACGTCTGTCTAGATCTTGTCTACTAAACCATGGTACTTGGCCTGCCTCTGCAGCTATTAAAAGCATCAAAGCTGATACATATGGAGGTCAAAGACACTGGCTGACCCAGAGCAAAGGTCTTGGAGTTCCACCAGAACAGACTTGCTCCGCCTTGCCTTGCAGATGACCCCTGGGACTTATCCGAAACTAAATCTCCCACAGGAATGTTTCCTCTGCATGGGCACGTGCGGCTCTCCTGGGAAACAGCGTCCGCCATAGAATGATTTCTGATCTAAGTGACGGTTTGATAAAGGGACCTCCACTAAGCACAAAACCTGGTTATGTTGGAAACGACTAGAAACTGTTATCATGCTGATTAATGATGCCATTGTTTAGAAAAATGATTAACCCAGCAGGTAGGACCCAAGGGAATAAAATAGTGACTAATCAATCTCAAAAGAGTTCCCAGGTGATGTTTATTTCGTGAGAACTGGAGGGAATCAAAGATACAATCATTTTCCTTGACTTCGATGCTCCGTCCAGCCCATGGGCAGGCAGCAACAGCAATCAGAGCCTATCCGTATCCCATCTCAGGTGCACAGTCGGCAAAGACTCATGCAGGGGCAGCAGGAAAGGGAGGGGGGACTTGCCTTTGGCTGACCACCCAACCTTGGTTGGCTGCCAGTGTGGGTGTCCTGCCTTCCCTCCGATCATAGCCTCCACTTTCTCCAGAGCCAGTGCCCACCTGAATTGTTAAGTAATTCTCTTGTTCATCAGACTTGGATGGTTTTCTTGCACCACTGCCACGTGAACTGGCCCTTAATTATATCAACTCATGAGACCACACCAAAGACAGCCTTGTCAGAACACTCACTTGTCATGCTATTTAAAGAAAGAAAGAAAGAAAGAAAAAAACAAAAACAGCTGACAAGATGACAGTCAGTGTCCAGGGGAGGCCTAGAAAAGCCTCAACATAAAGCTCTTCGTAGCTGCACCACTCGTCAGCTTCCGAACCTGGCCTTGGATCTGACTATTTAAGACCCGACTTTGTGTGCAGGAACAGAACCGAGACAAGAAGGATATCTTTTTAAGTAGCGATGTTAAGCGAGTCCTACCGTTCTTTCCATTTCAAATTAGACTTCATTTGATATGTGAAGAAACACATCTGATCACAGATATAAAGTCAGAGTGCGTGTCTTGGGGGTGATGGCAGACGATGAAAGGTGGAGAAGTAACAGGGACCTAATTTTCTAGCCTTCTCCATCTTCCCCATACACTTACTCTGAGAACACAAGCTTTGGGGAAATCCTATGCGAGGGAAGTGATTTCTGTCAGAGTTCCACCCCTAGCCCAGGAGGAAAGGAGGTGGTGAGACAACAGAAACAGAAAGTAAGATAGATTTAAATGCTGCAATGCTGCTTCGAAGATGGTGGAAGGGGCCATGAGCCAAGGAATGCAGGCAGCCCCTAGAACCTGGAAAATGCAAGGACATGGATTCTCCCCTAGAGCCTCCAGGGGGAGTGGCTGGCCCTGCCAACATCTTCACTTCAGCTCATTAAACTCCATTTCAGACGTCTGACCTCCAGAACTGTCAGTTAACAAATCTGTGTTGCTTTATGCCATAAAATTTGTAGTAATTTGTTACAGCAGCAGGAAGAAATGAATACAGCATGGAATCCAAGACTTCTCCTAACTTGCACACATACCTGCTCTGTGTCTAACAGCATAGCTGTGTTTATCTGTGCACAGCTTCTCACTGGTCTTCTATTTACCACACTCTTGGTTTACCTGCCTCTGACCCACCACCCACCTCTCAGCATCCAGCTAGCGCCCTTCTGCCTGTTTCAGTGTTGCTGGGTCTAATCCTAGTGTTGTGGTCTAGGGATTGGTATAGGATACCCTCTGGTAACCCTAGCCTCCATTTCTTAGGAATTTACTACTAGATATCTTTCTTCTTATAACTATTCACTATACTATATTTCTGCCCCATTTAACAATAAGGAAGCTAAAATTAGATAGGTATTAACTTGCCCAAATTTACATGGCTACTATGCCCTTATAATCCAGATCTGTCCAACTCCAAAGTCTATGTTCTCAAGGTCTCTTCAACATAGCCATGCTCATTAGCCACCCCTGTGGGAGGCCTCAGGAGCTGTGACCCAGAGCCCAGGACTTCAAATACCTACATCTTCCTGATAAAAGTCAAAACTAACTTAATCTCTACTTGATTTCATTAGAGAGAGCAAATCCAAATCTATCAAGTGGCATACTTTGTATAGCTTTAGATTCATTAACCAGTGACATTAAAAACTTTCCCCACTCCCAACTTTCTGCCCCCATGGACTCGTGTCTACTGTGTTTATGTCCAAAACACCTGACTTTTCTACTGGGAGACCTCTCCCATGACCCCTGATGGCCTGTGTACCCCAACTACTGACACACTGAGGCCATCCTATCCTGTCAACATTCAATGCTCAGAACTGAAAAAGCCTGGTTTACACAGTCATCAATGTTCAAGGGCCCATTCATCTTCTTTTTAAAAGATATGTTTTTATTGATTTTAGAGAAAGAGGAAGGGAGAGGGAGAGAGAGGATCCCCAACTGGGGGAATTGAGTCTGCAACCAGGGCATGTGCCCTGACCAGGAATTGAACCGGCGACCTTCTGGTGCATGGGGTATGCTCCCCACGAACCACACCGGCCAGGGCAGGGAGATCATTCATCTTGCTATCCCTTGCTGCTCTGTACAACAGTCACACCTTATCTGCGATTTCACTTTATGAGGTTTCAGTTACCCTCTGTCAACTGTGGCCCAAAAACATTAAGTGAAAAATTCCAGAAATAAATAATCCGTAAGTTTTAAATTGCGTGTATTTCTGAGTAGTGTGATGAAATCTTGCGCTGTCCTGCTCCCTCCTGCCCGGGATGTGAATCATCCCTTTGTCCAGAGTCTCCACGCTGCATACACTACCCGCTGTCTCAGTTATCAGATGGGCTGCCACAGTATCGCAGTGCTTGTGTTCAGGTAACACTTATTTTACTTACTAATGGCCTCAAAGCCACTCACATAACCTTTATTACAGTATATTGTCATACCTGTTCTATTTTATTACTAGTTATTGTTGTCAATCTCTTACTGAGTCTAACTTATAAAATAAAAACCTTGTCATAGGTACGTATATATAGGAAAACTAGTATATATAGGGTTCGGTACTATCCAATGGGGATCTTGGAGTGTATGCCCTGCAGATGAGGAGGGGCTACTACATTTACTTTTGGAGGCATTGCTGTGAGCTAAACACAATCTCATTAACATTCTCAAAAACCCCACTGTCAGTAACAATTAAAGACATTTCTTCTACAATAAGTGTGTGTGTGTGGTGGGGAGAAGCAATCAATACTTCTGGTTTGAAGGCTTCTGCTTATGGATCGTGTTTCTCTAAGGCATCCTTAGCTAGTGCTTCCATCACAGAGCTATAGGGCATCATAGTGAAAGGGCCCCTAGTGATAACCTAGAGAGGCTCCTTTCAAGGACAATGATGTCCTGAGGTTACCCAGGAGCTGCCCGGCTTCCTAGTTCAGTGCTTTCTCTCTATACCCTCTCCCCCCTCCCCACAACACCATTACCTGACACTCCAGTTCTACTGATTTCTCAGAGAATTCTAGAGCTGCACATGAGACACCCTAGGCTACTCCCTCTGCTTACCACTGAGCTGAGAGTGGGCAGTTGACCAGCTTGGCCCCAGACTGCCCTGCAGGCGATGCTGCTTCTAAATCCTGCCTCCCTGGGGCCCAGGTTTAGGTGCTCCCAGATAGGAGGGTGTTCTGAAATAGACATCAAAGTGAAGGCTGTCGCAGGATCACTGGGAGCCCAATCAGTTATTACACGCTTTGACTACACAAGTCAAGGTCTCAGACCACACTCTCAAGGGGATAACCTGGAATAGCTATTTGGCAGTTCTGTCATTATTGCAACCCTGAAATTAAAACAAGCCCCCCACCCCCCCCCAGGCTCTGGGGTCAGAAAAGCTATTTCTGGAACATGCAGGTGCATCAAAGCCCTAGGCTCCCATAACCCAGCATCCTCCTGGCTCATCACAGCTTTACTCTGACTTGAGGGAAGAACTCCGGGAGCCATTCAGTTCCATTATTGCATGCTTACTGGATAGCTCATGCTCTCTCTATTAAGCTACATCAGTTTCCCCCAAATAACAAAGGAGAGACCATACAAAGAGATGTAGATTGGGAAGAGGGTGAAAGAATTTGGCCATCTTCCACCAAGAGGACAGTCACATGGTCATGGTGATTCTTTCTTTAGGCCCCTGGTGACACCACCACCACCCCCTGGAACAATGAAGATGGCCTACATCCCATTTGCACAGGGGCGGAAGGGTGTTACTTAGCTGAGGTCTTTCATTGGTCAGGGTCTACTAGTGACATTTCAAAGTCAAATATTCTTCCCCTAACCCTTTCTATCCCTAGGACATAAGCACATATACGGCCCCCCAAAAACTGGTCCTTCTGAAGAATCTGTGAACTTCACCCATCCCTACAAAAGCAATTTCTAAAATCTGAACGTGAGAATGAAGAATCTTGCTACATTTAGACTGGGAAATAATTCCGCTTTGTAATAGTATATGGCGGTTAGAAAGATGGCCAAAATGATTAACCTGAATCCAGAGATGGGGGTGGGGGAAAGAGGAGGGAGAGGGAGAGGGAGAGGAAGGAGAGAGAAGCAGAGCTGCTGGTCACTGCATGAATAAAGAAACAGGCATATCTGGGCAAGTAATTACAAAAGACTCCCTTCCTCTGGGAAGACACAGTCCAGGGATGGTTTGGCAAGTGGATCAGGAGATAAATGTAGACCCACTCATCCCTTCTAAACCAGAGCCGGCACAGTGCCAACCCAGCCCACTGCCTAGAGCAGCGACTTTCAGTCCTATTCATCTCATGGCACACAGGAACTAGTAACTACGAATGTTCTGCAGCACACCAAAAATATATTTTTGGCCGATCTGAGAAAAAATAGGTATAATTTTAATTCATGCAGACTGGATGGCTACTGTCGTGGCTGTTGTCATTTATTTTTACTTGACAATTCAGGGGAAAAGAGGTCAGTGCCCCTGACTAAGTAGTCAGGTGTTGAATGTTTTAAAAATTCTTGCGCCGCTCCAGTGTGCCTGCCACGGCACACCAATTGAACACCGCTGGTCTAGAGCAACCCTAGAGAAAAATATAAATGGGTTTGATACCTGGCTATAGGTAGAGGTTGCTAGAACTAGAGTGATCAAAAGTCATTAGGGAAGGAAAAGGTTTAGAAAACAGAAAAACCTCCAAGGAGAAATAATCACCAGTAACATTACTTTGAGAAATGATGGCCATTTAAACCTCCGGTGCAGTTTCCCATTCTTCTCTCCACATAGAGAGAGAATTCCACTGTGGCAATGTACTGCACCTACTGTTTTATGGCCTTTGCTGTTTGCTTATTACATCCTGCCTATCTTTGCATGCGAGCTAAAATACACCCCCAGCATTACTTGCAACAGCATTGCAGCATTCTCTGGAACTGTAACGCGTTTGACCAAGCCTACGGTGGGAACTACAGGTTAACTAGGTTTCTCCCTGCCTGTCTCAGCCATCTGCTTGCCGTGAAAAGCCATCTGGCTGGAAATAGAAGCGAAGGGAACACCCAGCCTTGAAGTCAGAAATGTGCTATGATTGGTTACCAGTGTAGGGTGGGAAACGTTCTTCTTTGAAGAAGGTATCAGGGCAAGCTAAGTCCTTGCACCTTGTTGCTGACTTGCAGAGAAGGTTTACTTCCCCTCCCACTGGTCACTCCGCCTCCACCATTAGGCACATTCCTGGCTTCCACACTCGCAGAGCCAGATGCCATTGCTGGAGTCTGTTGACAAGTGGCAGCTGGCTGAAACGGAGACAGCTTGTTCTGCAGCCCCTCCCTGCAGAGCGTCCCCCTCCACCACAGTGTTTTCCCCAAAGCAGAGAGAGGACGGATCAGAACGTGACTTCCATTTATGCCTGGGCACCATCGAATTCCTACCAACAAATGCATTCCTTCCATACCTGTCCATCAGCTTGAGAGGAACAGGGCTTGGGTACGGAGGCTCATATTTCCTGAGCAAAGTTCTTTATCTTTCCTCAGGCAGAGATGAAGCCAGCTTGCTAAGAGATGAAATACCCTTCTGTCCTGGCTGTTGGAAGAGCATGTCAACTGGTGTCCCGGAGTTCACACTCCTCAGGGACTGTATTTTGGAAAGCTTGCTTTTGCGCGCATCTCACAACAACACATTTGCATTAGGCCCTTAGGAAGAAGGGGCCCCATGGAATTATAGCGGGACACACTATGTTTACCGTAGGAAGATGGTAGCAGAGGCCATGCTAGATTCCAGTTCTCCAGTGGTACACAATTTGACGTTAAAGGACTTTGTAGGAATATTTTCTCATGCAAAAACCCATGATAAATTTTTAATAAAAAAATTGGGGGCATCCTATTTATGTTCTGAAGTGAATTGTTCACTGCCCCAAACAATGAAAAAGCAATAGTATCCAAACAAAGAAGAGAGAGACAGAAAGGAGGAGAGCAGGAGTGGGCGAGAGGAAGAGGAAGGGGAAAGAGGGAGAGGGATGAAGACCTCGTCCAGGGAACACCAGAATGTGGCTAAACGCAAAATATTTACTGGTTCTTGAGCCTCATCCCTCCTTTATCACCAACGAGCACAATATGTTAACAGAAGAAAAACAACCATGATTTAGAGCCAAGGAACTTCAGTGTGGACATTATTAAAAGCACAGCCTGGGCTGGGATGACCCTCGCAGATGACATCATGGCTGACACAGGGCACTGCCTTTCACAAGCAACCATGGCAGCTCTGCCCACACACAGGCTCTGCTTGGCACAGTGATATCAGCCACTGAGGTGCGGGGCAGGGGGCAGAGTGGAGCTGCGTGAGCCTGCATCTGGAGCTCTCCTCTAAGGAGGTGGGAGCGAGGCCCCGAGGAGTCAGGGACCCCAGGTGACAGAGGAGGCAGCATTTGTGGAGGTGGGTCAGATGGGGAGTGCCTCAAGTCTTGTCCTTGGTTGACCAGATTTTCTGCCCAACTTACCCAAACGACCCCATGATCCATTAGTCAGTCTTTACTGAAGTCCACTGGGAGTCGTCAGGACTTCACGATCCACATAATTACAATGAAATGTCTGCACTGACGTCAACCATTCAAGTGATTTAGACAAAATGTTCCCCAGACAAGTGGCCATGGCTGCATCCTCAGAGCTGGTCTCAGTTGCTCCTGCTGACCCCAGTGGCAGGCTGCTCAGAGGCACACATTTGTTCCTCTAAACCTTTTGGAAAACCATTTCAAGATGGTGCTTCTCACACACCATCATTATCAAAATAAAGAGGGTAAGATGGCCAATGAGGAAGATGGGAAGGGGTAGAGTCATAAATCAGGGACTCCAAGGCAGAGAATAGGAAAACAGGCACTTGCCGTTAAACCCTTGGAGACACACTCCAGACTGCATCTTCCCTTCTGATCAGAAATCCAAGTGTGTGTCAGTTCTTAAGGACGGCAGTAGCAGCGAGGCCCATGAGCATCTGCTGCCTAACCACATGGCTTGCCCACGCACAGAGAAAATGCGTTAGTTTTGTCTCCTGGGCTCAAATCAAATCTCCCTCAAATCGAATGTGGAATGGCCAACTTTCTCTAAAATCAGAACAGTTTAGTTAGAGAAACAAAACTGGAGGTAGACAGTTGGCATTAAACCATCAAGCTGCTGGTGAAAAAAGATGGTATTCAAAGGGGTTATCTAACTCTCTTCTCAACCAATCAGGGTCTTCCCAAACCAGATGCTGTTCTGGACATGAGAGTAGGAGCTCTGGTTTTGCTTAGCATCTTATTCTCAGCATCTGGTAGAATGCCTAACACCTACGCGTATGTGAGTGAAGGAATGAATGCGTGAATAAATGAATAAATCAGTAAAGCAGAAGTTTCTTTGTAGTGGCCAAGTCAAAGTGTAAGTCCAGAGAGCAAGCAATGACATTGGACAAAGCTAGAAAATTACTAGTGTTTGATAAAATGGGTTCCCCCTCTACCCCAAAATGTATCAAAAGCCTTAAAATTGTTTTATAATCTTTGATCCAATAACTCCACTTCCAGGATTTTATTTTATAGAAATAATCTAACATATAAGGAGAGGAGAGCTCTACTTTCAAAATATTTCTCTCAGCATTAAAAATTAACAAAATGAATCACAGAATGATTAAATGACCTAAAAGATTATTTAAGTGAGAAACTATTATGTATCTATTTAAGAGTTACTTAAGAAACAAGTAAAATCTTTATGATGGTGTTACATAAAAGTATTTAAAAGTATATAATATATTCTGAAAAAATCATAAAGATTTTTGAATCTACATGAAGGAAACAGGAAAAATATAAGTCATAATTGACTCTGGGAAGTGAATCATGGATAATTATTTATACTAGAGGCCCGGTGCATGGATTCATGCACTGGTGGGGTCCCTCAGCCTGACCTGTGCCCTCTTGCAATCTGGGACCCCTCAGGGGAAGTTGGACTGCTGGTTTCAGCCTGATCCCCACAGGCCAGGCTGAGAGACCCCACAGGTGCATGAATCTGTGCACTGGGCCTCTAGTATGCATATAAAATCTTTGGTTAATCTCTTCCCGCCCTTCCCCCTCCCCACCTTCCCTCTGAGACTCATCAGTCTGTTCCATGTTTCCATGCCTGTGCATTGAGTGTCTGCCCCCTGGTGGTCAATGCACATCATAGCTACCAGTTGGACAGTTGAACAGTCAGACGGTTGTTTAGGCTTTTATATATATAGATAGATGCTATTTTCTGAAAAATTTCAAATGGGATGGAAATACACATAATTACATATATGTACAAACATATATTTAAAATATATTTAAAAAATAAACTCAAACTAAATTTAAATTTTAAAAAGAAAGTGCCCCAAACACCACCCTTTTAAGAAAACAGCTGGCAATTTAGTATGCTCTAAGAATTGACCCTTTCTGGGTTCTTCCATGTTGTAACCTGATAACACTTCCGGGCAACAATTTGGATATTGTTTCAGAGTTCTCTGATCCCTCCATGTTGCCCATCAACATACAGTGGGGCTGGCAAACGTAATGACAAATTTCTCTAGGCGTCACAGAACCGGTTGGCGGAAGCTCACTCTCATCCCTCTAGGGTTTTTATTCAGTCATCAGAAATAAAGCCTGACTTTTGGGAGACACAGATGCTCATGGAAAAAGGCAAAACTAGAGGCAATGGAGCACCATCAAACTGTGGTTATAAGACACTGGGGTTGGAACTGGACATGGGGGCAGGAGATTATCAGCTCCCGGTAAGCTGTGTGTTCACTGAACCTGCCCTTCTCCATACTCAGCCTCAGGACAACATGCCACCCCGGTTCCCTGTGTCCTTGCACCCAGGGAGCACCCACCCAGCAGTGCTGCCCTTTCTGATGCGCTGAAACGGCAATTTCTCTTCACTGCTAGGACCTCCAAACCCTAACTAACTCTCAGGTGAGTTGGTTATGACTCTCAAAATTCTTGATATGACCTCATTTGGACATTTGTGATAAACTAAACTAAATCAATACACTGGTTGTCAAGGTCATGTTAAACAAGCAAAGACTGAGAGCTGCCACAGATCATAGGGACTGGGGAGACATGATGACTAAAGGCAGGGGGTGCCCTGGACAGGGTCCTGGTCCAGGAGGGTCATTAATAGAAAAACTGGTGACATCCAAATAAAGCCTGGTGTTTCATTAACACCAACACACACATGTCAGCTCCTTAGCGTTGACAAACGTGCCACAGTGATAACCGTTAACAATGATGTGGATGAAGTGTCTACGGATGGGGGGTATATAGATGCTCTCTGTATTATCTTTGAAACTTTTCTGTAAACCTGTTACTCCAAAAAATAAACAACTATATCAAGGCCTCCAAAGAGATGGTTTTAAGCTAAGAAATGGTCATTGTTATCAGGCTCACTGAATATTTGGCGCATCAGAAATCCTGTTGAAATGGCAGAAAGTGTTAGAATTAGGGTGAGCAGATTTGTTTCAAAACCCCCTGCACTTTTCAGTGGGAGCCTGGGGAAGTCATTAAATTCACAGCACTCCAGTTTCCTCGCCGGTAACATGTGAATAACAAAACCTGTTTGATAGATTTGTTGAAAGTATCTGATGAAAACATAATGAGGAAGGGAGGTAGTGCATTCGCTGCTATATCCCAGGTGCCTAAAACAGGGCCTGGCAGAAAGTAGCTGCCTGACAAATGCTTGTTACAAGAATGAATATGTGTAAAGAGTTCAAAATGGTATCCCGCTTCAATGTACTGTTGCTATTAGTAGCAACGTCAAAACCTTATAAATCCTATTGAAAACAGCTTGAAATATGGGTAAAGGATGAATGCATTATAGTGTATGAAAGTGGAACATTACAAAGCAGCTAGAACAAATAAACTGGGCTGAGATGCATCACCACCATCAGAGTTAACATCATGATTAACATCATGATGAATAAAAAAGAGTAAGTTACATGACAATATACAGTATGATACTGTTTATGTGAAACATTTGCAAATATACAAAGGTTGCCATATATGGCTTATAGATAGTGAAAAAAATCAAGACAGTGGTCATCTTGAGGAAAGAGCAGGGACTGAGGGACAGACAGACCACTGTCCTTCCCTTCTGAGGCACAGTCAGGTCACAGGAGCAGAGCCTCTGGCTTGCACACAATGCAACCGCTGACAATTCCAAGGTTGAGGTTAGCTGGCCTGTTAGCCGCATTAATTATCTGCTACTATGTTATTTAGTTGCTAAGAAACACACAAAGAAGCACATATTAAAACAGCATACTTTAGAAAAATCAGCCATGGGAAGAAATACTGGCTTTAAATTGCATGCCTGCAATTGGTTGGCACCGTGGTTTTCAAGGTGGGGGTTCCTGGGCTGGCAGCATCAAGGTCACCTGGGAACTTGATAAAAATGCAAATTCCCAGGCCCCACCCCAGACCCACCAAATTCTGAACTCTGGGGGCGGGGCCCAGCAATAGGTATTTTCCCAGGTCCTTCAGGTGATTCTGATACTTATTCCACAGGAGAACCACTGGATTAGCAGAGTCTGCAGAGAAGGGTTCCTGTCCTGCTGAGCCTTCATTAAGTCCCTTTATGTTTGACTGTTTCTTCACCTCTTCTTTCCTAGATGATTGTTATTAGTTATGGATTATTTAATAAGGACATTAAATAGAACATATGGTACACCAGATAGTTGTATTCCTATGCTACTGATCTGTACAAAACCAAAATAAATAAAATCACGTTTGCCATTAAAATAAAAATAAACCTTATAGCCATAGTTGAGGTTAAATTAGTATTAATGTATATTTTATACTAGTGTCCCAGTGCACGGATTCATGCACATTGAAAGGAAATTAATTAGAAGAAATAGTTTAATATTGCTATTCGTCCTTTCTCTATAATAGAAGTGTCAACCAAATTCACGATTGACAATGACAGATCAAAACACACGCGTGTGACTGGTGAGAGCTTTATATGTATCATGCATGCACGAGTCAATTTAGCCTTTTATTTGTTTGTTTGTTTGTTTTTTAATCCTCACCCAAGGATATTTTTCCATTGATTTTAGAGAGTGGAAGAGAGAGGGAGAGACAGAAACATCGATGTGAGAAAAACACATTGATTGGTTGCCTCCTGCACACACCCTGGACAGGGCCTAGGCTGGGGAGGAGCCTGTAACCAAGGTACATGCCCTTGACCGGAATAGAACCAGGGACTCTTCGGTCCACAGGCCGACACTCTATCCATTGAGTCAAACCAGCCAGGGCAACTTAGCCTTTTATATATATAGATAAACTTGCTTAATTAGATTTGCTATCTGATTTAGCTAACCTTTTTCCAGCCCAGTGAAGCACCCCAACTTCTCTTTCAGGTAATTGTCAGCAACACACAACACGAAGCAGATTATTATTGTAGATCACGCAGGGAGACCAAAGGGTAAAATATTTAACTGCAGCAGTGTTTGACTATATTCTGCGCAGTGAGAAGTCTGAAGTCATCTTCAAGGTCCACCATTTCTTACTTCTTTTCAGTCGGGTCAAGTTTCTAAACTTTCTAAATCTCCATTTTCCGGCTAATGAAAAGAAAATAGGATTCTACTGAGTCTCCTATCTACCTAGTCCAGGACTTCTGTGAGGTTTAAATAAGATGAGGCACGGGAAAAGCTTCATAAACATTTGGTTAAAGCAGTGGTCGGCAAACTGCGGCTCACGAGCCACATGCGGCTCTTTGGCCCCTTGAGTGTGGCCACGAAGTTTCAATCGCACTGTACGTGTGCGCCCGCACGTGGTATTTGTGGAAGAGCCACACTCAAGGGGCTGCAGTTTGCCAACCACTGGGTTAAAGTGTGAAATGTTTGCACCTGGCTATAAAGCAAGTCATGTTCCTGGGCTGAAGAAACTGCAAGGAGGCTAGTTGTCAATAGGGAGAGGAAGCCGGGCGTTGCTACATGATGTCATTACCCAGCACCCACAGCCACCATTTCCGGGCTGGGCTGTGGGCCGCATTTTGTGCCATGGGGTCTTGGCAGCATTGGCTGTGATTTGGTGGGGTATTGGTCTGGGGTGGTGGCGGGGCCTGTGGCCC
Source organism: Myotis nattereri (assembly GCF_964212035.1). Taxonomy (NCBI): domain Eukaryota; kingdom Metazoa; phylum Chordata; class Mammalia; order Chiroptera; family Vespertilionidae; genus Myotis; species Myotis nattereri. The sequence continues at coordinate 103,031,467 of NC_138080.1, forward strand.
ACTTGGGGAAAGCTGAGTGTTGGTTTGTCGGCGCCAGGTCAGTAGTGTTGTTTATTTTTAAATGGCCAGTGTGCGCCATGGCAGCTCCTGCGTTGAGCGTCTGCCCCCTGGTGGTCAGTGCGCATCATAGTGACTGGTCGGATGGACAGACACTTAGCCTTTTATATATAGCGATTACCTAAATTTGCCTGGAAAAAGGTTAGTCATATTTCCCTGCATAAGAATTAGCTTTAGCTACTTGGTGACTCTTTATCTTGTATGAAAGTTTGGGATTCATATATGGATCAGGTCCAAATGATCTCTAAATTCTTTTTCAATTCTGTAAGTTTATGCCATACACCACTTTATAAAATCATAAGGCTAATTTTAATGCATATGTTTTCAAGTTGGAGAACGTAAGGAAAGAGATCACAGTCTCTGCTTCTTACTATCCTCCCCTTCGGCTCACTCTGTAGCTTAGCTACCCTCAAACCATCCACAACGGCTATCCGGCTATCCGTTGCCTTCCTCTCCTACTGGGATGGTAAAACTAAGATGTGCTCTCTCCCCACCTCCCTTGCAGCTAGGTACACGCCAGTGAAGCAGTTCTGGCCAATGGGATGTGAGCGAAAGGGTCTCACTTCCTAAATGAAAACAGCCCAGAGGGAAGGAGGCCCTTCATGGTGTCACTTCTGTGCAGCAGCCTTCTTGTGAACATGAAGATGAACGTAAAGTGGGAAGGACGGAGGCTCAGGAGGCCAGGGGGACTTTGGCGTCACCCTGAAACAGCTCCTTCAGGACTTCAAAAGCCCCTATTTCCTTAAGTCACCGCCTGATGTTTGTGTTCCTGCAGCTGAGGTGCCCCCGTGTGCCCAACACACCCGAGGCTGTCAGGAAAGCCTGCGGATGCTAACAGAGACGGGAGGGGAAGGAGGAAGAGGAAACCAGGAAAGAGGAAGACAAGGGAAAGTGGGTCAGGAGGCTTAAGAGAGCCAGGTGGAATTCCTGAGGTCGGATTCCTAAACGGAGTAAGTTTTGAGCAAGTCTGTAAAGTGAGAAAAGGCCTGGAAGAGAAGAGAAGGCATATCACACCTGTATTTATACGAGAAACTTTATTACAGCCATTAAAACACCAGTTTGATGTGCTGGTTGTGCATATTTTAATGCACACTAAAATGGATATGTGACCATTAAAATAAAAATATATATTGGTCCATGTGCCACCAAAAATCCTCCATCTTGTGAAGCCATAGGGGCTTCCCTGGCCCTCACGGGGAGCCCTGGCCCGAGTGCTTGCCGCTTTAGGTCTAGTAAAACAGCAACATGAACCTGGAAAGATCCAAATCTAAGACTGCTTGGACTTAGCAGGAACCAGTACTTCTCCGAGAGCACATTCTGTATCAGGCCGGAGGTCTTTATGTCTGCTCTCTATTTCCCTAAGCTGCACCAAATTTCCCTGCGAACCCCAAGTACACAAGGAAGTACAATGAACGCAAAGGGGGAGGAAAGGCTCTAGTCTCGGGAAGGCTCTGCGACCTCCAACCCTCCAGGACATTCATTTTACACCCTGAGCAGAATGGCGTGCGCATTTTAATGTGTATTTGCTAGATGCTGAGATACACAATCCTGTGCAGCATGGCACATTTTAAGACAAATGCCCTTTGGTATTCCGGTAGTTTTCCTTTTCAAGCCATTCTCTCTATCTTCTCCTGCTCTCACACCTTCTTTTTCCTTTGTAAAGACCTCACACAGCCCTTTCCTGTTTGTGGAGTGGCTACTAGACAGGCCAGGGAGATGCTAGGCCAGCAGGAGGCACTGATCTGTCAGGCACCCTCCTCTTCCTCTCCTTATCCCAGTGGAGATATCTGCATCTCTGCCTCTAGGCAGGAGCTCCCTGCCCCTCCTTGTGCCCGTCCCCAGCCCTCCACCCTCAAGTCCATCTTTATGTGCATGGCCAGCACCACGCCCGACATGGTTTTACAAGGCTTGTCTGTGGCATCCTCCTAAGAACACGCCGTGGCCTTGGTCCAGCTTCTTGGACTCTTGAGTGGTGAGCCCACCTTTGCCATCTCCCTGTGAATGCAAAGCCTGGAGCCTGTTTGTCTACCACCCACGGCTGCTGAGCTGTGTCATCTATGCCCAGGGCCATGGGAGTCAGCTTGCGAGCGGTCTCCATGGAGAAGGTCAGAGGTCACAAGAGAAGCCACCGAGAGAGACATGTCAATGTATCAAAGGATGCTCACAGTTGACAGGGATCACTTTCCTTTCTTAAAGTGGAAGGGAAAAAAAAGGGAGATGTTTGTCACAGAAGCTAGATCAAGGGGGAGGGAGAGGCAGAACGGGAGGGGAGAGTGACATCTGTGTCAACTGTTTATTTTGGTGACTGCCTGCAAGTTGCAGGCAGCATGGCTGAGCAAAGCTGTCATGGAAACACAATTCTGTCGCAGATGACAAGTTGGCATGAAGACCCTGTAGGTGGAAAAGAGGTACGGGAAACAAAACTACCTGTCAGGCAGGCAGGGGGAGGGAGAAGGCCTACCCGCACATACTTTCCCGTAATTAAATGTCAGATGCACACAATGCAGTAAAATAATTAGCGTGGCGTAATTACTGTTCAGATGGAGTCCCATGTATGTGCCAAACAAATTGCTGTACTAGAGCGCAAGCTGCTAAAACAAATTGGGTTACTTAATTTTTACATGTAGCAGCCTGTTTGATTGTTTTCTAAGATGCAAATGTTTCATTAATAATGCAGTCTCTCTAAGTGTGCAAAGCTCTGGGCCACCACGAAGGCAGATCCACTGGTCTCCCTCCAGAGACTTTGCAGACAAAAAAAACCAACCACCACCTGACCTGTCTCTTTCCACACTTGCCCCTCCATCCCCTGTACACAGAGTAGCCAAGAGGACATTTTAAGCCATAAATCAGATCGTGTCACATACCTGTGTTAAGATCTTCCAGTGGCTCCCACTGACCTAGGCCTAACGGAATGGGCTCCTATGTGGCTTTGTGACCGTCTCAGGCCTCTCCCTGTCTGTGCTCCAGCCACACTGGCTTTCTTTCTGTTCAGGTTCAAGTCTCCTTTGACCCAATGTCTTTATCCTTGCTGCTCCCTTTGCTCAAAACACTCCTCCTCCACTCCTCCATCTCCTGCCCTCCAACACCCACCCCTCTGTAGTTGGCTGATTCTCTTGACTTAGGTTTTGCATCCTCAGGGAGACCTTTCTGACCATAAAAAGTAGGCCCTGCCCCGACCCCTGCCCCAGCAGGTCTCTACTAGAGCTCTGGGCTTGCATCCCCCACAGCATCGGTCACACTCTACTAAAATTTTATATGTCAGTTTGTGTTTTTATTTCTTTAATGTCTACCTCTCTCATAAAACTCTAAGCATCTAGAGCCGTGGTTCTCAACCTTCTGGCCCTTTAAATACAGTTCCTCATGTTGTGACCCAACCATAAAATTATTTTCGTTGCTACTTCATAACTGTCATGTTGCTACTGTTAGGAATCGTCATGTAAATATCTGATATGCAGGATGGTCTTAGGCGACCCCTGTGAAAGGGTCGTTTGACCACCCAAGGGGTCGCGACCCACAGGTTGATAACCGCTGATCTAGAAGGTAGAGATCACATTTATTTTTCTGGCTAGAAGGTGTGTGTGTGGACATGCATGTGGACAGGCATGAGAACATGTATATATACACATACACATATGTTTATTTTATAGATATATTACATAGATTCTTTACAGAGCTCAGGAGCCCATCTCACCTTGCCCAGCCCTATCTGTGGATGGGCAAGGAACCGAACAAGACATTTACTCATTGGACTGAAACAAACGTTCTCTCTCTCTCTGCCCCTTTCCCACCCTCCGCACACACACAGCAAAACAGCCTGCTTCAAAGCGGGAGGCTGGAGGAGGGTATCTATTTCTGGCAGGCTCCCCGAGGAGGCCTCAGGGGGCTGGTAACTGACTCCCCTCCCCTCTCCAACCCGTCCAAGCCTCGCCTCTCATTAGCCCACCCTGGATCTCAGACCACCCTCTCTGCTCAGCTCCCAGCCAGGATACCCTCCTGCCAGGGGCTTTTTCTGGCTTGCTTCCTCTCACTCACATCCCCAAAGTAGGCCCTGGATGTGAGGCTTTGAGAGCCAAAATGGGGAAAGTCCTGGGCACAGTGGGATGAGTTGGTTACACCACAGAAACCTAAACTATTATCTTGCCCCTTGGGCTCCTCTCATGACCTTTAACTTTGTTTCCAGGCCTCCTGAGCTCATGTCTCCTCTATCTCTGCTTTACTTGTTCTTACTAGGCCCTCGACTGGGGCACAGACCAAAGGCACTAGAGATAGACACTTGGGTTTGACTCCTGGCCCTACACAGCCAATCACTTGCAAAAGCTCAGGCCTTGCTTCTAGGGAACAGGAGCTAAGACACCTACCTCTCAGATTACATAAACTCTGTAGGCCTCAGTTTCCTCATCTGTAAAATGGGTCTATGAATTGTACCTATCAAGGCTGTTGGTGTCCCACCCAATCCTCCCTTACAGTCCTCCAGATGCCATGAGGTTTGGGTGCTAATAGCTCAAGGCTGCCTTGGAATAGGGGAGCTCCTCTCCCAGAAAGGCATGGGAAGTTATGCCCCACCTTCTCCCGGGGGGGTGTGACTGACGGCCAATGACTGATTGACACAAGAGAACGGAAGCCCAGTCCCGCTGCCACTGGTGAGAACAGGCCTGTGGTGCCATTCACATGCCAGTACTCCCGTGGATGGGGCTGAGGCTAGCTAGCTGTTTGCAGCCAGGTCTTTGTTTGGCTCCCTCCCCTGTCTTAGCCCGCTTCCCTCACTTCCTGAAGGTTTTCTCCTGCGGCACTTCCTCATCCAGCTGCTTGCAAAAGCTCTGGCTCTGCTTCTAGGGAACGTGAGCTAAGACACCTGCCTCTCAGGACCGCTGACAAGATTAAATGAGGGCGTGCACATCAAGTGCTTACAGCAGAGCCTGGAGCCGAGGTTCCTGTGCTGTGGCTGCTCCGGCCTGACCCGTGCGCGTTAGTCTTGTCCCGTGAACTGCAGAGCATGCCCCTCCCCTTCCCAACCCACGTGGCTCCACACTTGCTGTTGAATGCCCTTCTGCATGACACACTTGCATGGGCATACCCAAGGCTACGCCAAAAGCTGGGGACCCCAGCTGCTATGCAGTCCCTGGCTTGCAAGTCAAGAGAATGCTCCAGATGGAAAGGGCCCTACGTGACACTGTGTGGGGGGAATTGTTCTAATTTTTAAACTAACCATTTGAAAGCTTCGACAGTATTCTAAGGAACACATTGTTCACAACGGATCGGCTGATCGCTTAGAACTGCTGCCTGCCTCTAGTCCGCAAAGCTGCTTCCCAACCAGATCACAGACAGAAGCGTCCTCCTGCATTTTCACCGACGGGCCCTGTCCCAGACCCCAGCCTCTGATGTGGACACTTAGATGGACACCCTGCAGAAAGAGGGAGATCAGTTTTTTTCTGCAACGCAGTGCAGATTTTAGGGAGCCTTTCCTGAGTCACCTCTTCCCCCCCACCCCCCGTCGCCCACACCCCACTGTGCTGTTAGAAGAGAGACAGAGAACTATAGAAGAAATCAGGGGCGCAGTCCCGTCCTTGAGAAACTTGGGGCATGTGATAGGATCCAAGAGTCACCAGATATTTATTGAAAGAGGAAAACAATGATTAACAGCCAACCTTTACTGCGCGTTTACTGCGCACAAGGCGTTTTGCTAACTGCTTTGCATGTATGACGTTGTTTAATCCTTACAGCTCTTCTGTCCTCCTCCTCCTCCCTCCCCAGAGGGATGTCTGGGGCCCTGAGAGGGCAGGGAGCCTGCTCAGGGTGTGCCTCTTGCCAGAGAGAGTAAGGCTCATCCCAGCAGCCTGGGCCCATGCTCTCTGTTCCTAAATTCCACCCCTCCTAGCACTAGCCTGACCTCCAGGGGCTTCCCGCTGAGGGGTGGGAATAGGAGCAAATTCTAGAGGAGGTGGAGTGAGTGAGCAACTCCGGTCCACGGTGAGTGATGGGGACAGCACGAGGCACTGACAACGTCATACCGTGCCAAGTCGTGAGACTCAAGTGCTCGTGGGAGAAGCGGGGCTTTTTTTCCCATTGCCTCTTGTCAGCAGCTAGCAACCCCTCCGGCTGTGCCAAAAATCGAAGACTGCTACAGGGAAGAATCTATCTGCCGGCGTCCCAGGGACCTGCTCCGAGCCAAATACCCTCCCGAGCAAATATTGATATATTAACCGCAGCTCAAACACCGTGAGTGCAGTGAGCATGCCTGAGCAGGGAGGTGGCTGGCCCGCTGCCACCGCCCACCGCCCTCCTCAGCGCCAGCACTGGGCTCTCCTTCCTGGTGCAGGGATCTGCGGGCACCTCACCTGGGCTGGAGCCACCCCCAGACCAGAGGAAGGGAAGGGCGGTGGGGTGAGGGGCGGACGGGAGAGCCATGCAGGGCTGTTCTGCAGGGTTCAGGGAAGACCCATTTCTGAGGGGTAGTAACAGCTGGAAGAGTCATGTAGGCCAAAGGTTACTTCAACCATCCCCCTCCCCCACTCAAAACATCAGCATTCCCGCAGCCTCCTAAGTCAAGTCTAACACCCCCTGGCTCTGGCCACGGCGTCCGGCAGGAGCCCACGCTCGAATCCAGTCTCCCCTGTGTCATCCTCATGTACTCTGCACACTGAGCCTCTTGCAATGTCCTAGGCAATCCCAATCCTTCCCTTCACCACGAATTTCATTACATTTTTCCTTTCTTTTTGCTTCTGTATTGGTTAGAACCTGACCCATCCCTTTAGACTCAGCTCAATGCCACCTGTTCCAGAAACCTTCACTATTCCCTTGAGTTGTAACACCTGTCTCTCTCTCTCTCTCTCTCTCTCTCTCTCTCTCTCTCTCTCTCTCATACAAGTAGACTCAGGTCTACCCCAATTCCATCCCCCAGATCACAGAACTCTGCACTGCCTGCTATATTGTCAAACAAAACCAAAAAGAAACAAAAATTAAAAAAAACCCTCAAAGCTGAGTTTAGGAGCTTAAATTCCTCCACCTCCACCCTCTGCCCTCTTTGGAAAAGCTTTTGTCCAGGCCATAGAGACCTTTAAAAAGTTCCTGTAATAAAGTCAGGTCATGAGTGTGCATAATTCTGTGGTGAGTGCCCATCCATTGCACATTCACTGTGAACGTAAACTAAAACTTAACCAGTTAACTTTATTTATATTCTGGATGGAGCCTTCTCTTTTAATAAAACAGAATCCGTTAAGGATTATAAACAAACAGTGTTTTATGAACTAAAACTGCAGTGCACTAGTCACTCAAGGGCAAAAACTGGGCTCTGGGAGGCTCAGCCAGCTATAAATAAAGATAAGGCCCTGCCAGGCATGGGTTTGGGCAGAGTAATTGCTGACTCCATGATCAGCTTCTCCCCTCCTCCTTCAGGCCCACAAATCACTGGGGTGTTGGGTCACTGCCCACTGGATCCAGCCCAGAGACAGAGAGAAATGGCAAAGCAGTTCATTAGCTCCGAGACAGTGCAAACTGGGACTCATGAACTGTCTAGGTTCTGAGTCAACTATGGAGCACTTCTCCTCGAAGCCCGCATGACTGGACAAGTCGGGCATAGAGCACCCACGGGCTGAGCCTGCGTGGCACTCTGACCATGGGCCCTCAGGGGGTGTCTCTGCTAAACCACCCACCTTCCATGGAAAACACTGCTCCCATCCCCAACACCCACTCCTCAATCCACCCCAGCTGAGGGCTGTAGCAATTGCTCCAGGTGACAGGCATGTGTGCCCAGCAGGGCCCATGAGAGTCCAAACGGGAGACTGTTCAAACTGGAGCTGGAAGCACATGTTTTGGGGGCTCAGGAGATTGCCTCTCCTGCTATGCAGAGAAAGCCCATCCACAGTGAAAATCCTCTGAATGACCCCACGCTGCTGGGGGCAGGTTGTACGTTTGTCCAAACACAGAATGTACAGCACCAAGAGCGAACTCTAAGGTAAACTATGGACTTCCGGTGATGATGACGTGTCAATGTAGGTGCATCCTGTGTAACAAATGTCCCACTCTGGTGGGGGATGTTGATCATGGGGGAGGCTGTGTGTGGGGGGCAGGGAGTAGATGGGAAATCTCGGTATCTGCCTCTCAATATTGCTATAAACCTCAAACTGCTCTAAAATATAAGGTCTTAAAAAAACAAAGGAAAAGGAGAAAAGAAAGTCTATTCTCCCCAGGGAGAAGGAAGCTGAGATGCAGAAAGAAGCAGAAAGGAAGAGGGAATGATTCCTAATAGCCAGTAAGTCTCCATTTTTGTGTAACTTGTATCTCTCTGCTTCTTTATCCCAAAGAGCTCTTACTAACACTCTTTCGAGTAACTATGATATCACTTATTGAGCACCTACTAGGTGCACGATATTGTTGTTGTTGCTATTTACTGAGGGGTTACAGTTTGCTCAGGGCTTTCTGTGCATTGGCTCATCTAATCCAAACACCACCAATGAGCAGGCACTCTCCCCTTCCTTTTGCGGATGTAGGAACTGAGGCCTAAAGAGGTTAAGTACCTTTGTCAAGGTTATGTGGCTAGCGATTAGAATAGCCAGGATATAAACTCAGTCTGACACCAAAGCCCATGCCTTAACCCCACCACTCGCTTGCGGCAGTCTGATTTCAATTTTGTTTGCATAAACAATACGGATGTGTGTGTGCACGCGTGTGCGTGTGCATGTCTGTGTGAGAGAGTGGGCTCACAGGCAGAATCACATAAGTACATGGTAGAATATGGGGAGCTCATACAGACATATCAAAGCAGACAATCCTGCTATCTCACGTTGCCAGCATTAAATAGTAGCATTAATTCGAGGACTGTGACCTCACTTTAGGGAAGGAGCCTGGTGCCCGGCAGGATCTCAGTCAACACTTGCACAGACAGCACAGCCACAAAGCCGATCTCTCACTCTGTGGTGTAGACAAGAGAAGGCAGTACCATTTCCATGTCGTGGGTGGGGAAACCGAGGTCCGGGGAGCTCCCAGCTGCTGCCCGTTACCGGGACACTCACTCCCTTTCCCTCTGCGCTCCAGTCCACGGTCCTGCATTTTCTGTCCTTCGAAGGTATCACGCTCTCTCTTGTCTCAGAGACTAGAGCCCTTCCTTCCTCTTTGCCACACTGACCAGGCTAAAGGAGGTCCAGTCCTGATCTCACCTCAGAAGTCCTTTTGTTGGGGTCCTTTTCCCTGACTTCTTTTTTTTTTTTTAATATATTTTATTGATTTTTTACAGAGAGGAAGGGAGAGAGATAGAGAGTTAGAAACATCGATGAGAGAGAAACATCGATCAGCTGCCTCTTGCACATCTCCTACTGGGGATGTGCCCGCAACCCAAGTACATGCCCTTGACCGGAATCGAACCCGGGACCCTTCAGTCCGCAAGCCGACGCTCTATCCACTGAGCCAAACCGGTTTCGGCTCCCTGACTTCTTTGATGGCCCCGGTTTCCGCTGCCCGAGACCCTTTCCTGTGCAGCGTGTTTTACTGCTTCTAATGACACATCTGGGTTACTATTTCACCCACATCCCACTAGCCCAGCGGTTCTCAACCTGTGGGTAGCGACCCCTTTGGCAGTAGAACGACCCTTTCACAGGGGTTGCCTAAGATCATCCTGCATATCAGATATTTACATTATGATTCATAACAGTAGCAACATTACAGTTAAGAAGTAGCAACAACAATAATTTTATGGTTGGGTCACAACATGAGGAACTGTATTTAAAGGGCCAGAAGGTTGAGAACCACTGCCCTAGCCCATCCGATGCTAACTCTGAAGGCATGGGACATACTTGTCGGGCTCACTATTTTATTCCAAGAGTCTAACACGGTGTCTGGCAAGCTTTCCACACACACGCATTTGATGAAGGAGGAGAGAATGAATGAATGTGTGCCGAGGATGCAGCTGGAATGAAAGGTCCCCTCACATGTAAGACCCCTAGGAGGGGTCTGGTCCCTTTGGGGAGCCATGCCCACCACCACTGAGCCTGGCAGAGTCTCCTCCTTGAATTCTATGGCAGGAGATGGCCCACTCACCAAAACCTCAAAATCGAAGACCTATGAGATGCCAAGTCTTATAACCTGGGCCCAGAAGGACGGGCTGTCCCACACAGGACCCTGTAACAGAGAAGCCAAGGAGGAAAACGTCGCCCGCCCGGGACACACGCTCCTTCTCGCCCTCCCTCTTTAATCCGCCAGGGAACACCTTTTACATCCAGCTGATTATGTTTAACCACGGGCTTTGTGCCCTTGCCTTATAATTACCTCCTTTTTAAACCCAGTTGCAAAATTAATTGCCCCTTAATGAAGCAGGGTAGCAATTAAGGGCAGCGAACCTTGTGAGGAAGGAGAAACACATTTGTTTGAGGTGCACCATCAGGAGCCCGACTTTGCAGGCATTGTCGTTAGGGCTGTAATTATTTTCCGAGGCTGTGTGACACCTCCTTAGCCCTGATCCGAGCTGCCAGGCTGGAGAAACCCATCATTCCTGCAGAGTTCATTAGAGTCCAATTTGGAGTTTCCTGTCTCCCCGACAGCAGAGGAAATACGATTTAGTGTTGCTCCATGCCCACCAGGCCCAGCGCCTTCCCAGGAAAGCCATCGCGCTGTGTGGCAACCCTCCCCGGGCAGCAGCGCTCCTGAGGCACCGTGCGCAGATGTCGCACAGCCCGGAGCCGCAGGCAGTGACCTCCCCTGACCAGTGTCGCTGGGTGAGAGGAGGCACACCTGTAATCCGCTTTGTGGGCACGAGGCTGCGACAAGTTCTTCAGAGCCAAGCGGCCGGGCTACGTGGGTTGGGTTCCCTGTCACCCTTTAGGAGAGCGCGTGACCTTAGACGACTGAGAAACAAAGGGAATGGGATACACCTGCACACTTCCAAGCGGTCTGCTCCTGCTGTGCTCTGGGCTCTGGAATAATGTTCCCGCCTCAAAGCTGAGATGACAACAACAGCAAGGATGACAAGAGAAGCAGTCACAGCTGACAATGAAGATCTACTGCACCCGGGACTCAGTTCCTACAGCCCCATGAGGAATGCAGCCACCTCACACCACAGCACAGAGAAACCGAGGCACAGGGAGACGGAGCCGCTCCTCAAGGACACACAGCCAAGTGGCAGAATCGGAACAAACCCGGGCGTTGGCTCCTACCCCCAAACCACATTCCCGCTCCAGCGCACACTGGCGGCTGCGGAAGCACCAGGGACGCAGTGGGTGGCCCGTGGCCCTGCTAACTAATGGCAGTCTCCGTCTCAGGACGCGGGCATCTACTGCCCTGATGGAGCCCAGGCCCTGCAGGACTCCGCCAGCTCAGGGCTTTAATTACTTCCCTTCCCCTGGTTCTGGATTGACAGTGGCTGGAAGTTCAAGGCCCTCCACAGGGCCCAAGCCTTCTCCTGCCCTTCACCTACCCTCGTCCATTGCCCACCTGCTTGGACCACCCCAGCTCCTCCTGCCTCCACAGCCACCGGCACAGCTCTCTCCAACTCTCTCCCTGCTTTTCTTCATGTTGGTAATTCTCCCAAACCCAACTGGTTCACCCTGCGTCTTATGACACCTGTGCCAAACACCCACCTCATGGAGACCATTTCTTCCTTGAAACCTCTATAGCTCTCTGGGTTTTCAGGCCTAACTTGGCACATACATTTGCAAAGCTAGTATTTAAAAATACATATACATGTATATTACATTAATGCATGACACTAATACATTGTCTTTTTATGCAGCAGGATCCCTGAGCAGCCACTTACTAGCTGTGTGACTCGGGCAACTTGTGTAGCTTCTTTGTGCCCCAGTTTTCTTGTCTGTAAAATGGAGTTAATGATGGCGCCTTCCTCACAGAGTTGCTTGCAGTTAATACAGGGAAGCTGCTTAGCCCAGTGCCTGACTCAGGGAGTGCTCAGTAACTGTCAGTTGTTATTATCCATCTGGATTACAGCTCCGTGAGGCTGGACACATGTCCGATGCCCGTGTGCAAGTACGAATAACAAGTGCGTATCTGTCTGTGGACTAGCCTGAGAGTCCTTGGACCTTTGCCCTTTTCTTTCTAACCTGCTTTGGAGCAGCCAGAGTGGGAGAGTGGAGAGCCCCGGAGCCTCCTGCTTCTTAGCGGAGGGTGTCTGGTCCAGCCGACCCCAAGTCCAGTGTTCCCCGGCCTTGGATGTCCTCCCGATACGGACTTACCATCCATTCCAGCCAGCGAGCAGAGCCATGAGCCTCCCCCTCTGCCTCGTGTCCTCCCTGACCCAGGGCTGGCACCCTGGACTCCTAAAGCCAGAAGAGAGCCCTGTGTTTCTTAGAGAAAAACCCTCAGCGGGTACATCCTGCCTGTTTTTGCAGATCAGAGTGAAACAGGAAAAGATGTGGGTTAGCAGCTCTGGACGACAACCATCACATCTCCTGGTACCCAGGTCCCAGTCTCTGCACCTCCTTCCACACAGCTCCACGCTCCAGGGACGGCCACGGTCTCCCAAGCCTCGGACATGCCGCCACCCATGTTCAGGGTCAGAATCATTCAGGCGTGTTCTGATGTCGTTGGAAAACCCCAAAAGGTTTTGAAAAATGGAGATGGTCCCTGCAGCCAGTCCTGGGCCCGTATTTAACTTTGCAAAATGCTCCAACCACACACATGCTTGGGCTGTTGCGCAGCTTCTCTCTCTTTTTTTAAAAGGCCAGAGAGGAAATAAAAATGAGTGATGACAAAATGTCCACATGGGCAGAAAAACAGAATAGCCTGAGAGCTCCAGGGCAGGAACTGACACAACTTAATTAACGATTTGGAATAAACATGCTCGATGCTGCCAGCAGAGCTGTTTGTTTGCTTTCACAAAATAATGCTCTTAATAAGTCTGAGATTAAACCTTCCAGAGATTAGTTAAATGCAACACCTTGACTTGAAATGTTAAAAATGGCCAGGAAGGCACAATATTTTCTTTGTACACAGTTCAGTGGCTGTTGTCATCTTGCATAAATAGTTCCCAACCTCTGTTTTGTGTGGAATAGAAATTGTCACTAATTGTGATTTGGCATTGTTGCTCTATATAAAACATATATTCCTTAAGCAGTCTAATAACCGCTTAACAAGGAAATAGGATGGATCAAATTTAAACTGTGGCAGTGGTAGAGCTGACACATTTAATTATATTCTTGAACTCCTAAGTTGCTGCTCTCCAAGGAGTTTGTGACTAACATTGCCATTTAATAAAAACCCAACTAATCATAATATTTGCCATTTATTAGAAAGTCACTATAGCCCAACACGGTATCACCATACATCTACTATTCACAAAAGTCCTCCAAAGGAATCTCTTTATATCCATTTTATAGAGGAGAACACCGACCGTCAGGAAGCTAAATAGCTGGGAAGTGGAGGAAGCAGCATTTGAAGTCAGCCAGCTCTAACTCTAAAGTTCAGCCACCAGCCATCTAGCCTCCTAAAACAGAATAAAAAAACATAGCCTGGGAAATGCTAATCAAACGCTAATTTCATGACAAATTAAGAGGAAATGATACTAACAGATTTTATTTGATTGCTTAAAGAAAGGCATTTTGTACTCAATGATTGTTTGGGGGTAAAATCACTTTAACTGGTCTTGTTAGAAAAAGATACTGCCCAACCTCACAAAGGAATACAGCACAGGCTTTTTGTGGCCATGGGGTAAGACTCCTTTATTAATTCCAGCTCCGAAACTCTGTTCCTGTCATCTGTGCTGCAGCCTGGCTCTTCCCTTGGAGGGCTCTACAGTCACTGACTTTTGACTTCTCGGTGGATCAGTAGGAGGCCCAGCCCCCAGAGGCCCCTGGGGCACCCTCTAGTGGCTATGAGCACAAGTCCTTAGAATCAAAGAAACTGGGAGCTCCAAGGGGCCAGTTTTAACAACTTCTGCTTGTGTCTGAGAAAGGGAAGAGGAGCAAATTGTCTGACACCGCACAACCTGAACGATCAAGGGCGTGAGTACTGCAAAATGATTATGCAATGATGCCCCAGCACAGGAAGGTCCTGGGCACTCCCTTTACAATCGGAAACTAACAGACTCTCTCCTGAGTCAGGGGTGATCACCAGGAAATCGGAGCTGTAGGCATAAGGGTGCGGCAGGCTAGACAGGATCCCTACTCTTGCTGACCTGCCTGTACTCCAGGGACAGTGCCAAGTGGTCTCACGGCAGCTCTCATTTAACCCTCACTCTGTCATTCCTGGTTTACAGGTGAGGAAACTGTAGCTCTGAGAGATGAAGTTACTCGCCCAGGATCGCGGAGCCAGGGACTCGGATTCCAAACCTGGAAGTTAGATGCCAAAACCAGGATCTTTTTCGTTACATGTTAATGTGCAATTGTATGTTGTAAATATCCCTCGTACAAGCAACAAATAAATAACTGGTTTCTGTTTTATAAAGACTTCTGCAAACTAGCAAGGGATTTTCTGATTTTCCTCCCACATCCTGTTGTATTCAAGACCTCAAAGTTAATTACTACACCAGACACTCCACGCAGAGATAAACATCAGGGCCCCTGGCCTTGTGTGTCTGCCATTATGATTTGGTCCAGGCAAGGCCTGCAAATGGCTAATGAGGTTAAATATAAAGTAAGATAAAGCTGTGAGGCTGTGCAGGTTCTTGGGGACAAGCAGATGACACTTGGGTCTAAACAAAGGTCTAAATAAGGAAAGAAAAGTTATCTCTGTCCTAGGCTGAGTTCAAAGAAAAATTTCCTATGGTACTCCCATTCCCCCCCTCCCCCCTTCCCTCCCATACACTTTTTCTTCCCAAAGGCACACCCTCTCACATAGGGAGGTAAGGGCTTGGGTAGAGCAGTAGTGCCTCTTCTAGCCACTCTGCCGTCTCTGTGCCTATGCAAGTGCCAGGATGTAGTCAGTGAGAGGGCTGGCCTGGGAATCAGGTGACCTGGCTTCTGTTCTTGGTCATTACTGAGGCTTTGTGACCTTGAAAAGAGCTCCCCTCTGAACAAGACAGGTCCGATCTACCCTTCTCCGAAGGCCCTGGAGATGTAGAGCAGTGTCCAGCTGTCACTCCATAAATTACTGGTCATTCTTAAAGAACTACCCTTGCATATGGCATTGGGAATTGGCAATTTGAACTCATGCCAGAGGTGCTGGAAACATCTACTGAAATTAAGTTCCCAGCAGTTTGCAGAAAGCAAAACTCAAACCTTTCCTGCCCTCAAGAGAGAGGTGCCTGAGCATTTTGCAGCTGGACTTCCGGATGTGAGACGTCCAGCAGCAGAAGAAACCCAGCAACACAACTTGGGACTTGGAAGCCAGGTGCAGCCGAGGAGTCAGGGCTGGGAGTGCGGGAGAAGGTTAAGTACAAGAGACACTGGGATCAATGTTTTAAATGGAGGCAGCAGTCACCCCCGGCTTCCCACTGAGCCGGTGGCTCCCTGCCTAGCTGCGGCCACCTCTCTCAGTACAGCAGGTGGTCATTTCATTAAATGCACCATTTGCAGCCCTTCACTGCCTGGGAGTGTATTTGCTCCACCCTGCCCGGCTGTGTGTCCCCTTTTATTGGGATCAAACCTCTTGCCCTCATTTCTGACACTTCCCTGAGCTCCATCCACAATCCCACTGGGCACGGGTTCTAATGGCCCATTACACTGAAGGTGCGGCACTCCAAAGAGCTAGCTCACTTTAACAGTCAGCCTGGAATAACAGCTTTGGCAGGAGGAGAATCAATGCCGGGGCAGCCCTCCTGTCAGGGACTGCATGAGCTTTCTCGGCGGTACAGTATGGGGCAGCGTCTGAATGTTGTCAGCCCTGGCAGAAGGGGGCTGGCCAGGATTTCACTTGGCATCAGGGTCATCCTCCTTGGGAACTTTATTTAGTCAGATGACAGGGTCATTGGCTGCAAACTTCCCAGGGTCATGATCTTGCCATGGGCAAGCCAGGAAGCCCAGGATAACGTGCTCAGGTCTGCTCCTTCTAGTCTCTGAAGGTCTAGCCCTCCTCACAGCATATGCCAGTGGTCAGGAAAAGGGGTGAGAGCGCGGCAGACGAGCAGTGGTTAAGGGCATGTGCTTGGGAGATGCCTGTGGCTCTTATGAGCTGAGTGACCTTGTTCAGTCTTCTGTGCCTTAGTTTCCCTATCTATAAAATGAGGATCATCAAAGGTCCTCCCTGGGACTTGCTTAAGGAACCAAGCAGATAAAGCATGTGTAACAAACAGCTCGGTACCTGTGGTTGTTGCCATTATTATGCCTGAATGGCCAGCAGACAGCACTTCTCTTGGCCAGGCAACGCTGGACCAAGGAGGCCCCATGACCGCGGTATGAGGAGCCCTCGGTTTGAAGTCAGGGGGCCTTGGCTGGAAAGTGGGCTCTGCACCTTACAGTGCACGCTCATTCAAACTGGGCAGATTCAGCTACATGCCTTTATCACAGAGAAGAGGAGAGAGAAAGCCAACAACTAAAATAGTCACCTGCCACACCACTCAGAGGGCAACGCCGTGGTGAGCGGGCCAGGCAAACCCAAGGTGCCACTCCTACCGGCTTCTCACGTGCATGCATCTGAGCACACCAAGCATCAGGAAACCTCCTTCTTTTCATAAAATATATACCCTCTACACGCAAACATACTCTTTGAGGGGGCAGTCCGCTGAAAAAACGGACCTCTTCCAATTCTGGGGGGGCCCAGGGCTTGGTGGGGGGGTTGGGGAGTTGTGTTATTTTTCAGAGTCATTTTGACTGTTATTTTTTACCTTCTGTGCTGAGTGTAGGGCAAAACATGTCAGACTCAAAGGCTAACACGGGCCAAATGAATAAGGTTTAAGTTTACATGGGCCACAAAAAAGCAAAAGCTTCCATTTTCATAGAAACATAGGTTTATTTCGATAGAGACATACTGAATACAAAGGGCTGAAGTAAATGAGTCATCGTTAACATAAAATGGAACATTTTAATAAAAATTAATATTTTTTCTTGAACATTAACTTGCCAGACACTGAATAACTGCACAAATGAGTAAGCATAACGCAAATAAACCTATTTTTATTGTTCTCTGAAAGCGAAATATTTTCTGTTGTGCACACCAAACAAGTCAGTCCAAGACTAGTGACGTGACAATCGGCTGCTAAAATATTTGCTGCTGGTATTAGTGGAGAGAAATGGTGTGCCTGCGCATAAGGCACGTAAGGGAAATGAATGCCATATGATCATAGTAATCAGTCATTAGCGAACGTTGTAGTTCGTTATTAATAATTATGTATAACAAGATAATGTAAAAATTAAGTTACAAAATTTAAATTTTTATTAAAATGTTTCTTACATACCATTATGTTGGCTGGGCTGCAAAAATATTCATTGTGGGCTAAATGTGGCCCGTGGGCCGTGAGTTTGACATGCTTGGTGTAGGGGCTGAGAGTGTCGGTGCAGGGCTGAGCGGTTCCTGCACTGCTGTGTGATGTGAACCTCATCAGGACAGTGAGGGCAACAGGCCTGCCCATTGTATCCAGTGCCATCAAAGATACGAAATCCATCTGTGCATTTTCTAAGCCACAGTGACAAATACAGGGAATAATTATTTCCTTCCCTGACACTGTTGGTGTCCTGGTCTCAGGCTAAACATAGGGGTGGGGCGGGGAGGATCACAGTCATCCCCTGCAGGCCACATTCCCAGAGCATAGCAACAGGCACTCCCACCAGAATCCCAGGGGAGCAGCCCCCCCAATTAGGTATGAGCCTGGTTTAGCTCTTTGCCATTCTCAGCTTCATGTCTCCAGAAGGGTGGCACTTTCCCTTTTCCAGGTTAAAAGCTTCTAAAAATACCTCTGAGGCACTGAGGTCCCCAGGCTTCCCTGCTCTGATTTCAACTCAGTTCCCGCCTCCTCCGGTGTGTGCTGGGTGAGGCCTCACTTTGCTGATGTGCGCCAGGTTTCAGACCTCACAGCTGAATACTGACAAGTTGCTTCCAATCAGGTTACATGGCCCACCCCTTCGTCTGGACCCAGAAGGGGGGCAGGAGGACCCTAACCCTTCTCTGACTCAGAGCAAGCTTCCAATATTTGGAAAATGGACAATGATTTTTCTCTCTCTGAATAGCCCCTGAAGTCCAAAAATTTCACATCCAACTTCCAGACTTTACAAAGCCATGGACATTATATTGGGGAATTTGCAGGACCCTTGGTGAATTCCCGTCTCTTGACAAATGTTGTAAACCCTGTAAACTGAGGCAGCAGTTCCATTTGAGTGAAGGGCTAGTTGGTATTGCAACACCCAAGTCTGCTGTTTTCCCACCTCCACTAACAGACTACCAGACAGTATTCAGATACTTGGCATTTTTTTGGAAATGGCTGGGCCTGGGCTTTCTCTTTGGCTCCAGGACAGGCTGTGTCAGGCAAGGCTTGCTTGCATTCTACCTGGGGGCTTGTCCTGAATCAATGTTAGGAGTGAATTACCACTGGGCAGAGAGGATCTTGGGATTTCTGCCTCATGTGCTGGGACTCCCCATCATTTACCTGGCCTTCAATCTCCATCCTGGACTCTGGTTCTTGGTTTCAAAGTTCTCCTTTGGCCTGACCTCATCAAGATGAATGATGCAGCACCTGTGTCCCTTCACTTGGGGGCTCTGCCTCTGACTCTACCCACCAGCTTGACCAAGTCCCCTGATGGTGCCAGATTTTGAGACCTCTGGGTAACACAGACTCCTCACTTTTCATACCTTTGTCCTGCTCCCATTACTCCCAATGTTACTACCCACCTCTGCCCCCGGGCTGACAGTTCCTTGGCATTACCCGAGGCCATTGCTTCCACTCCCCTGGTTCTGCCTGTTGCCGTCACCCACCACTGAGCATGCCTCTGCCTCTTCGGCCTGGCCCCAGGTTCCTAGGTCCAGCCCCGCCTGCCTGTCTCACCTCACAGCTGGCAAGGAGGCCAGGCCCGGCGTGTCCTGAGAGGAAGCGCAGGCTCTGGGCGTAGGCTGACAGCTGCAGATCCCAGCCCTAGGGCTCGGTTGGCTGTGTGACCTTGACCATGCTCCTCAGTCACTCTATGACTCAGTTTCCTCACTGCAAGACCAAGATATCCTCTTGGCGTTGCTGAGGGGATTTAATGTGATAATAAATAGAAAGGATAGGGTGCCTTAAAGTACACAATAAATATTAACTATTACACTAATTACGTGCTGTCGGCATTTGGGAATTCTAAAACTTATTTTGAAATCTGTAGCAAACTGCCAATGAGAATCAGAAGAAATGAGCATGATTCGTTGGAATATTCTTTTTGAATATATACACTCAGCAAGGCTTTTCCAAATTAACCTGCAAGGCAATCTCAGTCCAAATCATTTGGCCATTCCTCATGGAAAAAAGAGTGCTTTACTTAGGAACATTAAAAGAGGAAGTCATCTAAAAATCAGCTCTAAGAATTAAGTAGTATGAGAAAGTTCAAGACAGACATTTTGGCCGAGCAACTTCATCAAGACCTAGTAACTACAGCGTGCATGAGCGGTAACTAGTGATTGGTGGCTGGCATGTGAGCGGTTCACCCCTTGTGTCTCAGAGTCAGATAAGGACCAATTACAAAGCACGTCCACATATTTGCCTCGACAAGAGGACAATGCACTCAAGTCTTCTCTATCAACGTGACCAGCCTCTGGAGGTTGCATTCCTACTCAGACAAAGCAAGACTGTTCCAACCACTGTCAACACCTCAGTGTCTGCAACTGATAGCGATCGGAGCCTTTCTCCCGGCTCAAGTCACGTTTACATAAGGCAACATCACGAACAATTTGGATCTGAAATTAATTTATTGAAAACCTCAATGCCCCACAGACTGCTAATGGTAGAAACCTTTTGTCTCAGGTAAAATCAAATCACTAAAGCAAATGTTCTGTAAAGGAGTAAAGATTTCAGTTCTAATGCGGGTACAGGGCTGCAACTGAGAGAAAGCAGAAAGCAGATTCGTCTTAGTCTTCACTTTGGTGGGAAGTGCCCGGATCCCCGTGTAACTTGGGGGACTTGACTCTTGGGGGAAACCAAGGCAGAGCCTTTGGACGTTTCCTCACCTTTAAAATAAAGGTTTTCCGGGGACATAGATCTGACTAAGACAGCCAACTGTCCAAGTGACGGATGCAAATGGGTGTTGCCTTTTCCGAAGGCCCCAAGGTGGGCATGAATGGGGAGGGAGTTGGCTTGTGCACTTTGGTTAGAAGGACCATCGTGACTTCTCTTCAAAGCTGTGAAGCACTCAACTTTGTTTACGGCAGCATATCCCACAAGCTGTCTCCCCAGGATACACTCCATAACAAAATGGAACTATGAGCAGGTGAATCTGGGAAACACTGCAGATTATACAATGCACATCGCACATTAAAGATTCGTAGAAGTTAAACATAGTTAACTTTTTTAACTTAGTATTTCTCAAATGTTTTTGACTATAGGACCTTTTAATTTATTAGCCTGTACAAGCTTCAGGAAGCATTGCGGGATATGTCGGGCTTATTATTGTAAGTGCCCAGGTCTTTCTTCTGACTGCTAAGGGGGAAACCAATGACTCACCCCAGCTCATTCCCTCCTGACATGGAGAAAAAGCAATAAAATGGCAAAGGGAAGCCTCTGTAAGACAGAGGCTTCCTCTAAGACAGAGGCCACAGTACACATACACATGCACACAGAAGGCCAACCTGCATCCCATTTAATGGCCTTTATGACCTGAATCAAGGACGTCCTGATTGATCCCCACCCGCAGTGGCTACTCTGACAAGTGTTCTGCTTCAGCCTGTCAGCAGTCCTCTAGCTCCAGCAGCCTGGTCCCGCCTCAGTAGGGGGAGAAGATTCTCAGCTGTGGAGGTGGGGCGGCCCATCCACATCCCTTCTCTGCCCTGTCCTGGGCTGTGTCCTCCTCTTGAGAGCAGCTTTTCATCAATAGTTCAGTGGAGAGCCTTTTCCATCTCTATTCTGATGGGCACTAGGCAGAATCTTTACAAATAACCGCTAGGGAATTTAAAGTGGATTTATATATGGACAAACCTTGGCCCAAAATATTAAATGGATCTTCCCTGTGAGAACCATAGAGGTTCCTGATGAAGTACCAGCATAGAGGACTTCACCTTCTGGGATGATGGACTAGAGTAACTATTTTCTTTTTCTTTTTTTAAATCTGCACCCAAGGACATGCTTATAGATTTTGGAGAGAGGGGAAAGAAGAGAGAGAAACTTGTTTTCTTCCTGTGCATGCCCCGACTGGGGGATCAAACCCACCATCTAGGTATGTGCCCTGACTGGAAATAGAACTGCAACCTCTCAGTGTTTGGGACGATGCTCCAACCAACTGAGTCACCTAGCCTGGGTGACGAACTATCTTCTTTATTCCACTTCTAGGAAGTGTAATAGAAGCGCTATTTTCCTTCTTCCTCCCACATAGTTCAATTTACAGCCCTGGACATGCTATGAAACAAATATGAGAAGACACAAAAGGTGGAGAGAAGAAAGTCTGGCTGGAGACGTGGAACCCGAGGAATGACAAGGTAGTGTGTTCCTTGGGTTGTTTGTTTGTTTGTTTTTCTCGTCTATTCCAGACCTCATGCTGGTGCAGCCAGCAGCCCTGATATGCTAATGAACACAGACAAATAAAGCCTGCTTTACTAGCCAAAGGAGCAGAAAAGAGACAGCCTAGCAAATAGAAGCCTTCCAGACAATTCCTGCTCTACTCTATCAAAGACCACAGAACTTGTAGTCATAACTCTACCAGCACCGGCTGAGTGGGGAACCTGGACTTCTATCCCTATCAGTCTACCAAGGCACCCAAACCCCTTGCTGGAGTATCAGAAAGGTCACCTATCCCTGCTGAATGGAAATGCAATCTCTCCCCATGCTGTCAGCGGAAACAACGTGCAGAAGCTGGTCTTCTAGGCTCACCTCGTAGTGCCCCCCACCAATGACCTAACCACAGGGGTGATGTCAGAGGAGTCAGAGGGAAGGTCAGTACTTTCAGCACTGCCCAGCAGTAATGAGGCCTCCCATGGTGTTGGGGAGGCATCTGGGAGCAGTAATGAGGCACTCTTGCCCTCCCAACCAGGTGGCATCAATAGAGGCCTAGTGGGGAGATGGAATTCCCACTCTCATCCAGCCATACAAGAAGCCCTATCCCCCAAGAACCAATGGAGGCCAAGTGGGGAATCAGGACTTCCACCCCCACCTGGCAGTGACAAGGCAGTGCCACTCTCTCACTGCCAGAGCAGTGTCAGGAGCCAGCTAAAACAGAAGACTTAAAAAAGATCCAGAGTCCCATTATATAATAGTCAAAATGTTAATGTTCAATAGAAAATCACTCTTCTTTCCATGAACAAGAATTGCCACAACTTAAATTCGAAAAACCAGACAAAATGTGCCAACGCTGATGTGGACTTTAAAGCAGCCATCATAAAAATGCTTTCATGAGCAATAAAAAACATGCTTGGTACAAATAAAAAACTAGGAAGTCTCAGCAAAGAAACTGAAGACAAAAGAAGTACCAAATGGAAATCTCATAACTGAAAAATAGAAATATCAAAATAAAAAATTCAGAATGAAGTTGACAGAGAAAAGAATCAGCAAGCGTGAGGATAGGACAATAGAAATGACCGGATATGAACAGAGAGGAAGTAGACTGAAAAAACACATGGACAGAGCCTTAGATATCTAACATTTGTATCACTGAAGATGCAGAAGAAGAAAGGAAAGACAGCAGAGCTGAAAAGTACTTGAAGAAATAGTAGCTGAAAACGTCCCCAATTGGCAAAAACACATAAACCCACAGATTCAAGAAAAGCAGATTCAAACAGAATAAAACCAAAGAAATCCATGCCAACACACATCATAGTGAAACATTTAAAAACTCAAGGGAAAAAAAAATCTTGAAAGCAGTGAGAGAGAAACACCACCTTACCCATAGAGGAAAAACAAATCAAATGACAGATGATTTCACATCAGAAACCATGAGTTCCAGAAGGAAGTGGAACTGATATTTTCAAAGGCTGAATAAAAGACTGTCCACCCAGAACTCTATAGAGCAAAATATCCTTCAGAATAAAGGGAAAAATAAAGATATTCTTAGATTAAAAAAAAAACAATAACCAGTAAGATAATTTGTCACTAACAAATATATCCTTAAAAATGGCTTAAATAAATTATTTAAACAGAAAAGAAATGAACTTCAGAAAAAAATGGGTAAAGTAAAAATATAACTAAATTTATTTCCTTCTCCATTTAAGGTTTTTAAGTTATATTCAGTGGTTGAAGCAACAATTATAATACTGTCTGGTGTGGTTCTCAATGTATGTAGAAAAGTATTTAAGAATTATAAGTTGTAGAGGTAAAGGGACATAAATGGAGGTAAAGTTTCTACACTTCACTCAAACTGGAAAATTGTCAACAGCAGTAGAATGTGTTATGTATATATAATCAATACCTATAAAAGCCACTAAAATGCTATATGAAATGACTCGTTCAAAACCCTATAGATGAATCAAATGGAATTCTTAAAAAAAAAAAAATGTCATATAACCAAGAAGAAGATAGGCAAAAGAAAACAGAGAAACAAACGAAAGCAGAACAAACAGAATATAAACAGCAGACTTAATAGATAAATAATTACACTAAATGTAAATGGTCTAAGTACACCAGTTAAAAGACAGAGATTGATGGATTTTCTTTTTTAAAGAATAATGTGATATAAACAGGGGTGTTATGTGACTACTTCCCTTAAAAGGCACTGGCACATGCCTCCTGGAAAATGTATCTGATGGCTGCCACATTGACTTAGATGACAAGAGTAAGGCCATTACATAGGCGTAATGGAATAAATAGCTGAAGCAACCAGTCTCTCTGAGTACTTGTTACAGCAGAGTTGCTATACGAACTCTGGACTTCCTCCCCATGGATTCTTGGTTCAGAGAAACCTAGTTACTGTGGTGTTTTCCATTCCTTGCAGTTGAACATAATCCTCACTGATACCAGAGTTATGCTTACTGTTTCTATCACTGTGCGCTGCCCTTCACAGATATTATTTGAATGAACTGGGGAGGAAGGTACCATCATTTTCCTCATTATATAATGGTAAGGAATCTGCTGTTCAGAGGAGTTAGGTGATTTTCCCAAGGTCACACATCTCATCTTCCCAGTGCAAATCTGATTAAACTCTAGGGTCTGGGATGTGTACCTCAGCAGTGTATTGTGAAACCCAATGAAATCCCTAAAAAAAGAGGCTTTTCTCATTCCCTTTAACCTGGCTGAAAGGCTTCCATTCACAGTCACGTGGGACCATGATGAGCTGATAGAAACCTTGTATTCATCAGGCATTTCTAAAGAGTTAGTGGAGATTCTTTTTGAATCTATTATCCTTTTGGACATAATCAATGAGAACCCTCATTCATTCAACAAACATTTATAAAGGCTTCATGGCCAGGCCTTGAGATATGCTAGAAGAATGAATCAAGTGACTTGACCCTGTTCTTCCTGAGATCCCTGAACTTTTTTATTCTGAAAGTTCATTTTTCTCTATCTGATTGCTCAACTCCAAACCTAAGATGTCAAACAGGCAGACTGTGGGGGTTCACTGGTGAATTCCGGTCTCCCAGAAGCCCCACTGTTCCATCCCATGTACACTTTTGTGGAATCCAGGTCAGTTTTTCCTTTTCTATCTCTAACATGGCAACCAGAGACTTTGATGTCGTACCTCACAGAGAGAAGAAAGGGGAGAATCGCTTCAGAGATGATGGCCAAAAAAGCTTTGAGATCATGCCAAGCCTCACAAGGATGGCCTGGTCCTTCCTCTACGTTCCCTAGAATAAAAAGTGGATTTTTCTAGCTTCCCTCTGACTCCCACATCCCCACCCAGCTCCCAGCTCCTGGCAGTACCAGCACTCACATCAAGGGATAACAGGCGAAATCGCCTCCTTCTTCTCTGAAAATAAAATACAGCAACCATTTGGCATCCCAGTGGCGCCCCAGTCTCCTGACCCCTGGCTGGGTCCCAGGGGATTTGTGGTCGGCTGCTAATCAGAGCCCTGGCCATAGCCATTTCCCATGACATAGCTGGAATTCTCCCACTGCCTGCCCTCTCGGCTTCAGTTACTCGGCCAGCCTGAAACTATTTGCTTCCCTCCCGCCCTGTCCATCACTGCCCCTTCCTTAGGCTGTGCCTGTGCGCCCGCCCGCCTGCCAGACTCCTGAGGCCCTCAGCGGGGGAGCGGCAAACCTCTCTCCACTTTTATTACTGACCCGCAACCCACCTCCTACACGCCTTCAGCCCACAGGCTCCTTTCAAGCACCCTCCTTTTGAGCAATGATAAACCCTGGTGCCAGAGAAGTTTAAAGAGAAACAGCTACTCCCAACTGACCATATTGGTTATCAGAAGAGAGAGGTCAAGCGTGCGATTTCCAAGCCGTAGTCATGAAACAGTTGTCTTTTCTATAAACCAGGAAACCAGTCTCTGCTCTTTGGAGGGTCCGTTCCTAGTCCCCCTGGAAATGGGAGAGACTATTTTCCAACAACCCTTACAGTACGGAGCGTGTGTAGTTCGTACGTAGCCAGGCTGCTAGGATTGCAGCCCAGCTCCACAGACTTCGTAGCTATGGGACTGCAGGCAAGTCATGGAACCTCTCAGGACCTCTCTGTACAAGGAAGAAGACAAGAGGACCACCTCCTAGGCTTGTTATGGGTATTACATGAGTTCATATTTGGAAAGGATGCTGGCAAGTGCTTAGCACATAGCAAGAGCAATATCTGTGTTTGGGAAATACTATGCATTTTTGCGATGCTAATTAATTTTCACAACAGCTTGATGAGTTCATTATTCTCTTTGTAGAGAAAACACTACTGGATCTCCCAGAGTTGTAGAAACTTGCCCATGGTCAGACAATAAGTGGGAGATCTGGGATTTGAACTTGGGTTGTACTTGCCATGATGACAGTGGTTCTCAAAGCGAGGTCCCAGACCACCCAAGAACTTGGTAGAAATGCAAATTATCTGGCCCCACTCAGACCTACTGACTCAGAAATCCCTGGGGTGGGCCCAGTGATGTTTCAAGCAGCCATGCGGGAGGGAGGGCATGATGCCAGAGGTGGAGCTGCACTCTCGCCCTCCTCCCCCCTCCCCTCACAGCAGGAGACTCTTTCTTCCTGTCCCCTGGGAATTGGTACAAGGTGAGCACAAGCTGCACACATCTCTCAAACCGCACACAGAAACACAGTCTTCTGGGTGTGAAGTGCTGTGCTAGACACAATGGGGACACACGCAAATGTGAGCGTCCTGCCTACAGGGTGTATTCCATAATCATTGAGTCCAGACAAGCATGTGCACAGAGTTATCTGACAGCAAGACCATGCTAGGAGTCAAAAGCATCAGCGTGCAGAGGTTGAGGATCTGACAGAGCTGATTGCCCATTCTGGCCTCCACTCTTCCCAGATGAAACTTCAGTGACATCCCCTGACCTCAGTAGGCCTGGCTTCCCTCACCTCCCCATGAGGCTGCACTAAGGATGACATGAAATTACGGCAAGCACCTTGGATGGTGGCCAGCACGTGGTACAGGGCTTAGCTACAAAGTGGCTGGGGGCATCATTAAGATTTGTCACTAGATACAAGTTTTATTGCCTATTTGTGATTGGATGGTGAGGAGGGGGTGGGGAGATGGCTCTGAGGGAATATGACCTTCAGAGTGTGGGAACCTGACCTCGATTTCAACACAGGGTGAAACTCTTAGAGATGGGTAGAAAAGAAGAAAATGGTGCCATGGGTTATTAAAAAGGGAAACCAAGAGGCATGTAACCAGGCTACAGTCTGTATGTCAAAGCAGTCTTATTTGCATGACTTTCACCTTGAACAAGGAGACTCAAATTCACGGGATCCTAACTGCACTCAGCATCGCAGACACAGGCTCTCTGAGCCAGGCTGTTCATCGCTGGGCGTGTAGGAAGAGGGCTGGAGATAGAACTGTGGCTTCCCTTCCTCTGGACACTCTTTGCTGGAACATCCAAGACATAACTCATGTTCTGGGAAAAGTAACCGAAACCCCCCCCCCCGCCCCCCGAGTTCTTATTCTCCCACATTTCCTCCCTGTTGCGGAGGTCTGAAACCTCATCAAAGGGCAAAAAGTCTAGAAATTTCCTTTTCTCTTTGCCCAGGACATATCAGAAAACACTAAAGATGTCCAGGAACAATCTCTTGGACAACAGGAGGATGGGTGACAGATCACTCCTGTCTTCTTCCAATCTTACGACCTGCAGGCCAGTTTTCCATTAAAGCTCATCAGGGCAAGCTCCTCAGACTTCCACCCTGTGGGTTCCTCCCAGGCCCGGCAGACCTGGTGCTTGTGGGCGCTGAGAGCAGCCCTGGGCAGAGCAGGGAAGGTGACTGAGAGGCCAGGGGAAATGCCCCCCCCCCCCTCCCCTCTCCCGGTGATTTCTGTTCTGGAGGAATTTTAGCTAGTCAGATGTTTTAGTGGCTCCTTTTCAAAGCCAGGGTAAAGCAACCAAAAACATCTCAACGTGATCACATATTTGATTGTCTAGCCTATTGTTTTAGAATGTTCCTTGAAGGCCCTCTAGGCACCACCCTCAGACTCCCCACCACGACCAGTAAACACAAGTCAATGGGAGGGAAATGTGAACTTAAGTCTTTCCCGCTAATTCAGTTCCCTTGGAGAGAGCTTGGCTTCCAAGGATCTCCCTGGAGGGTGGGGGCTGGACCACAGCATCTCTTCCTGAAGCAGCAGCGGAGTCGTGGTTCCCTGTTGCCGATTGTTTAGTAAAAATTATCTCTGTGGCTTCCGGCTGTGCTTCCACCCTGGGTGGGATGGTGAAGAGAGTGATTTGTCTGCTACATTACTCAGCCCCAAAGTATATGGCACTGGGGACAAACTTGGCTTCTGCATTTTCCCATTCTCTCTGGGGTGTTCTCTCATCTCTGTGAGCCAGCCTGTTTCTGGGCCCTACCCAGCCAAACCCTGCGGGCCCTGGCTCTGCTGGATAAAGAGCAGTTGTTTGGGTTGGGGGCAGTGACCGTGCCCTTCCCTGCTGGTATGCGGAGCTATTGTTCCCTGAGCCCAAGGAGGCTTTTATCCCGGGCATTCCTAGATCAGGATTAGCAGATCTGTGCCTGTCTCACTGGGTTGCTTTCCACTTCACTTCAACTTCAAGACCACAGGCCCTGGCTTCCCATGCAGGGCTGGCTGCCCTGAGGTGGCAGCCCAAAGCTTCGTACTGGGACAGAGATGGGGGCAGGTTCACTGTGCAACTCAGAGAAGATGCTGGGCTCCAGGGAGCCTGGGTGCCAGCCCCAGCCTCAGAGGCACCTGGTTTTCTCACCTTTCAAACAGTAGTGACAACGCAGGTCCCCCTGGACTCCGGAGAGGATGAAGGAAGGCGACATACGCACGTGCAACAACTGTGAGCACCAGCACACAGTAGCTGCTCAGCTAACGCTAGATCCCTTTGCACCGTATACGGTAGATGAGCACCTGGGAGGCACCTGGAAAGCACTGCATCAGCTACCCCCAGAGCTGGTGGAAGAAACAAGTCATGCAAAGTATTCCAAAGAATGAAAAACCTGCAAAGGGAGGGAAGACATGTGGCCTGTGGATGTATTATGAGTCCTAACTTGTGCCCAGGCTAACCTGAGAGAGAGAGTTCTTATACACTGTCTGCTAACCTAATCAGAAAGAAGCTTCTGCAGTGTCCCCTTTGCTTATCTTGAACATGACTTTCAGAAAGCCACAAGCAGGGGGAGTGGCAGCAACTTCTTTGCTTAATCTGCCACATGTAAGCATAGCTAAACTAACATTGAGTATATATGATGTGAAGGGGGCTATTCTAAAGGGTGCTGGGGCGCCCTTACATTTCTTATGATTATGTTTCATCCACATAACCCAATCCACTCATTCACTCCGCCACTCATTCACTTAGCAGTGCTCTTTTCGCCAATGTCCACGTGGCACGTTCTCTCACCTTTTTCAAGTCATTACTCAAGCGTCACCTTTGTGAGGGCTTCTCTAGCTACCTTATCTACAATGCACCTCGCCACCTGTAATTGTCTCTGTGATTCTTAGCACGCATCACTCTCTGAAACATATTATGTTAACCTTTCTTATCTTGTCTACCCTGATTGGAATATAAGCCCTCTGTTACATTCCTAGTTGCATCTCCAGGACAGAATAGTGTCAGAGTGTCAGCTCAGAGCAAGTGTCCAACAGATACGTGCTGGGTGAAGGAAATCTATGGTTAGGTCCTATTAGCATCATCATGCCCGTCTTACAGATAAAGAAGCTGAAGCACAGGGAGGTTAAATAACTTGCCCAAGCCCGGCCAGTGTGGCTCGGTGGTTGAGCATCAACCCTTGAACTAGGAGGTCACGGTTTGATTCCCGGTCAGGGCAAATGCCCGGATTGTGGGCTCCATCCCTAGCTAAGGGGTTGTGCAAGAGTGAGCTGATCAATGATTCTCTCTCATCGTTGATTAGGTGATGTTTCTATCTCTCTTTCCCTCTCCCTACCCCTCTTTGAAATCAATAAGAACATATTTTAAAAAAATAACTTGCCCAAGGAAACACAGTAAAGATCAAAGTTCTGATTTGAATTCAGGACTCACACACTATATTTTTTCACCTTTCAGTCTAAGGTCAGAGTCTGCACTAAGCTACCATCTTTTATACTCCCCCCTCCCCTCCTCCTCCTCCTCCTCTTTTGGGGTCACTGCTTTAGTTCTGTGGAGACCAATGACTTCCCTAAAGGACTTGCTCATGCCAAGATGTAGGCTCCTTTGCCTACACGTTATTAATGAGAAAACTGCTGCCCGGTAGATGATTCACTAAGCGTATTCACGTTCAGATGCTCCATGTAGCAGTGGACACATCAAGGTACACAGCGGCAGTGTTATCGTTGGCAGGGCTGCGGAGATCCTAAGCAACAGGACGGTAGCATGAGGTGGTAGCACAAACCTGGATCCCAGAGCCTCATACACGTCAGTCTGAATCCTCCTGAGACCTTATAACAACAGAGCTGTGGTCGAGTCAGTCCACCTCTCCCGGCATCCGTTTCCTCACCGATTGAGAAAAAACTTGGTGGATTTTGGTTGGGCTAATTCAGTAAGCACTTAACAGAGGGCTGGGAATGTGGTAGGTGCTCCAAACATATTATTTCCATGACTTCCTCTGCCCCCCTCGCCCAATATTACCTTCCCTAATGCTACAGGTCTCATCTCTCCCCGTTTCTGGTTTATGTCAGTAACAACACTGAAAATACAGGAGAGAGAAACTCAGGAATGGTAGAAATGAGAAGAATGATGCTTCCTTTCCAGGAATGTCTGTGCCTGTTCTGGAATATTCTCCAAAGAGGCTCTCCCACCTCTCTTCCCCCATCTCTATGCTAACAACAGTGATATTGACCAACAGGAATATGTACTTGGTTCTAGGTCCTGCTCTAGGCACTTACGTGCATTAACTCATTTTGTCTTCCCAGCAACCCAATGAGCTAGGTAGGTACTGTTATCAGGACCCTTCACAGACGAGAAAATCGAGAGCCTGAGAGGTTAAATATCTGCCCAAGGTAAGCAAGAGAGGATTCAAACCCAGGCAGGCCGGCTTCTGGCACTGTCCTTTGCCCACTGGGCTGCCTCCTAGCATCCTCTGTGGCACTAAGTGGGAATGGAGCAGGGAGAGGAGGGGCAGAGGGTGCGAAGTGCTCGGGTCCAGGTGGAGGGGAGCACACAGCTCTCTGGAACACCACCTGAGGAGCTCCTAGCCTCTCCCCGGTGAGGACCTGAATAATGTTCTGGTGAGGGTCCTGGCCACAGAGCCAGGCATGAAGGAGGGAGCATCCTGGGAAGCTCCTCGTCATTCCAAGCATTGCTCCCACACCGAAGGTCCCCAGAGCCCAAATCCCTCACAGCCCCCTGGGCCGTTCATTCTGCCACGGGTCAGCCCCTTTCTGCAACTCATGGTAATGAAAACCATTTCCCGAGAGGAGGCGATGCGTCTCATGAAACCGTGAGTTAGTACTTATTCCCAAAATTGTTCGCACAAATCATTTTTAGTTAGGTGAAAAATAACTTTCTAGAAAAGGATAAATATTCTACTATCTTGTTTTCTATTGTTCCAAGACTGACGAGTCCCAGAGCCCCGGGATTGCTCAATAACATGGTAAATTCTCTCCCCTTTTGATGGGAAAAATGCATCCCGCGGAGTCAGAGGATAAAACAGCAAACATTTACTGAGCAGCGTTAATTAAATGCTGTGCACCGTGCTAGGAGCTTTACATGCATCATCTCATTTAATGTTTACAACCGCTCCAAGAGTAGCTTTAGTAACACGACTTCCAAACAAAACAATAAAAGGGCCTCTCTGGGAATGGAATAGCTTCTCTGTGGCATAGTCAGGATTCAACCCCAAGACCTGGCTTTCAGTCTTAAACCACCCTATACAGAATCCCCTTCAAGCTCTTAGCTATAAGGGATGTGCCTAACAGCTGACCACCGATGTCTGACCTGCCTGCATCCCCCAGGAGGAACAGTGGGAAATGGCGACTGGAGATTCCACTGACTCTCTTAGGAGTCACTCACTTAAGATTCATCCCAAATCCTGTGACGCTGGGACCCCATCAGCCCAGAGGGGGCACCTTTTCTAACACACACAGGGTGTTGTAAGGGCTGGTCGCATGCTAGTTGCCTCAGATTCTGGGCAGGTTCCTCATCTGTAAAATGGGGGGTTTGAGCTCCATCGGGGTGGCTGTGCCTAGGGAAGGTGCTGCCACTCTCGGTCCAGGTCCGTGGCAACCACGCAGAGCATACCCAGGGTGCCTTCCTGAGCGTGGATGGGCCTCAGAACCCTTTTCAGCAAATGACCCTGGGCACCGTTTATCTAACCACGGTTGGCATTCAAGATGTAATCCATTTGCCATGCCTAAAAATGCCTAAAATAGAAGGTCTCCAAGGACCCTCCAGATTAACATATCATTTCCTAGTATGTCTACACACGAAGTGTATGAAAACACACATTCTTCTGGAATAAATAATGGAATCATCTTTCAATGACATAATTCGGGAAAATAAATTAGCTGGCTTCTCCTAAACCTTTCCATGTGAGAAGATCCTGAGCCCAGGGCCCTAGAGATGTCAAATGCGAGCGAATGGAAGATGTTTTCATGGGGCAGAAAATTAGGGAGGGAATGCCTGGCAGGGAAGTCTCCTCACCACAAATTGGTCCCTATCAGAGAATTGCTGCTTGGTTTAGGGGGTAATTAGCACACCCCAAATCACTTGCCGGCAACAATACAATTAAGACCTGGAGACAGAGGGCCCTAAACTTGAGAGAGAAGCTGTGTCACCACAAAAACAGGGCTCTGACCAAGGGGCTCCAAGATGAAATGAAGTCATTGTTTCAATTAAAAACAGAGCTATGCATTTCTCTAAACCCCCTATTTGCAAAGTCCCATTAGGCAGAGGAGCTTCAAGGCCTGATCTTGACCCTGTGGTGCCGGAGGCTGCACCGACTTCCCATCGACGGGAGGCCTGTGATATGGGCAGGCAGCTCAGGCATGCCCTTCCCAGGAAAAAACACGGTCTACACAGGCAAAGGGCTTCCTGGGGCATCCAAGGTGGAATCCCGTCTGTTTCCCTGACTACACCCACATGAAGGCATTTGGCCTTGCTGGACTGGAGGTGGCAAAAGTGTGTGGATCCCACGTTGAAAGGCTTATTCTGCTTCCATGTGCCCTGGCTCTCAGAGTCCCAAAAAGAGCATCTGAGGCCCTTGCTGTTGCTGGACACCCTATTCTATGGGACGGAGGTCACGATGTCTGCCCTGCTGACTCCTCAGGGGTGAAAAGACTGTGAAAACCATCAAAGAAAGCCCAGGAGAGTTTTCAACAATTTCCAAACCCAACAAAGGAAAAGGGAGCTGTGCTCGGGGCTGCTCTTCATCCAGGGGAGTGAGAAAGAGGCCCTGCTGGCCAGCCTTGGAAGGGGTCCTACCGGCACCAATGACGCTGGCCTTGGTCTTGGGGGCCGCGTCATCTCTCTGAGCAGTGGGGAATGAAGGTCTTGTCCTCAAACTCAAACGGCTACAAGGATTATGAAGAGGTATGAGCAGGGCCCATGTGGACAGAGAGTGATGGGAATTTTAGCCCCTGGAGAAAACATGCTCCTCAAAACGGTTGCCCAATGCTCGCTCTGAGGCCTGTTACTGTATGCGAGTCAGGGCCAGCGCTGCTGCCAGAACTCCCAGTGTTGGAGGGGGAACAAGCAATCTGGATTTTATGTGAGATCTCCCAATTTTTAAATATAGTCAACTCATTTTTTAAAAATTATGCAGGCCAAATACAATATACCTGTGGGCAGGACTCCAATGTGGGACCACCATTTTGCCATTTCTTTAAATGAAAGGGCAGTTGTAAGAGAAGAAAGGAAAGGGCTAATTTTTTTTCAAATACTTGACTTTAGCCAATTAAACAGACAAGAAAATTAAGCAGCTCTTCCATGTGCTCTACCATCGCAGATACATTATACTGGGGAGAAAGGGCAGAGAAATAGAGGGGCATCCTGTTTCATAACACCGACGATAAACTGCCGTCCACGAAAACAATAAAAAATACCATGCCAGGAGCGATCAGTGTGGTGCTGACGATCACGCCGAGGCATTCAGGGGACAATGTGGAGTGAGACTGCCACACAGTCCTCATTGAACGGGGAGGATCTGAGGTGTGAAGACCAGGCACGAGAAACTGATGTTTACTGAACACTCAGCAGTATGCTGAATGCTTTACAAGGATTACTTCATTTAAAGTTTGCAAGAATCTTCTGATTTAGAGCCCTCACTCGTAAGAACCACACAACACTGTCCCCAGACGTGGCCAGGCCTTGGAAGAGAAGCAGGCATGCTAGGCAGGGGAATGGCAGGAGCACTGGTGATGGGTCTGACAGGTATGTTGGGGGCAGCAGGGGGAACCTGAGTGCATGCTGCTGGGTTCCTCTGTGTTTGTGTGTGCTGGGCAAGGGTCCAGCACAGGAAGCCAGAAGCGGCGGCAGCCCTGAGGCTGGAGTAGTGCCCCCCTCACTGAAGCCTCAGGACAAAGATTTCAGCTGATGATGGGGGCCCCTCCACAGGAGGTACGTGGGCCAGACCACAGAGTAGGAAAGGTTCCTGTTCCCAGTGGACTGTAGCTCCCATCACCCAGAATGCCTCAGGGGCCAGCAGAATGCCTTGGGGCCAGAGGAATTCCCCAAAGACAGAATCAAAGGGCAAGTGTTGAGGGTGTTGGGCCAGGAGAGCAAGGGAGAGAACCAGCAAGTTCGGACAGGACAGGCATGGAGGGGAAATGCCACCTTTCTACTGGCAAATCAGGGGAAGCTTTGAGAAAGAGGTGGGGTGTTAAGATAGCCCCTGAAATGCTTCTCGACTTCAGGGGAAGGAAGAGAATGGAGGGGGACCATGACACTGTATCAGGACCAATAGTAACAAGGCTCTTCTTGAGAGCCATGCTGAGACTACAATTAAATGGGGCCTGAGGATCACCAACCTGGACTGACCAATATGTGGTCCATTTTGATCACCATGGCGTACATATCCATGTATACACACACACACACACACACACACACACACACATCTAAATATATACACATATAAAAGCCTAAGTGACCATTTGACTGAATGACAGGAATGACCGGAACGACTGGTCAACCAGTCGCTACGATGCGCACTGACCACCAGGGGGCAGACGCCCAATGCAGGAGTTGCCCCCTGGAGGTCAGTGCACTACCACAGCCAACCTCCAGCCATCCCTCTCCCCGGCCCGCTGGCACCCCATCAGCCCTGATCAGGAGGCCAGTCAGCCAACCTCCTGGGGTCCTTCCCCTCAGCCAGCCTGCCCCCACCCCCATAGGCCTCGATTGCTGGCCAGGCCAAGGGACCCCACCCATGCACAAATTCATGCACTGGGCTTCTAGTGTGTGTGTGTGTGTGTGTGTGTGTGTGTGTGTGTGTGTATTTTTTATGAAAGGAGCAATCTTTTTGTTGGATGTACCTCGGCATGGGAGAGGTCAGATATATTTTTTTCTGGATCTTTTTATGGCTCTTTTACCTACAACTTAACCTAATTTTAAAAACTTCTAACCTCACATTTTCTCAGTACCAGTTCTATAAAACTCAAATCCCACCAAATGTGTCATGAACATAGATTCCATAGTCAAAAATGTTTGAAAACTAGCTGTATAGGTATTTTCATCTCTTAGAAATTCACAATGTATATTAACAAGGTAAAGGCTCTGAAAAGTCCTGCAATCAAGAAGCCTTCCATATTTCCCTTAGCACATTCCCCAGGGTACTTATTTTCTTTACTGCACATCTATTAAGATGTTGAAGCTGATTTTCATGTCCTCTGCCTCAACTACCTCCAAGGTAACGAGTTCCATAAAATCAACATCTTCCCTATGGCACTTCTTCCCATTTATTATGGACTGAATGCTGTGTCCCCACCCCCAGCCCCAAATTCAGATGTTGAAGCCCCAATCTACAATGTGACAGTATTTGGAGGTAAGACTTTTGGGAGATAATTAGGTTTAGGTGAGGTCATGAGGGTGGGATCCTCATATTAAAACTAGTGCCCTTATAAGAAAAGATAAGAGAGCAGGGGTACCAACTGAGTCTCAGAAAAGAAATATGAAGTACCCATGTGACTCCATGTCTGTGGTTTCCCCTCCTCCCACTCTTAGTACGGGGAATGGTTCAGATGTCAGGCAGATTGGGTTCTCAGCCCCACCACTTACATATTAGCTTGAGCAAATTATTTATCACCTCTGAGCTCCATTTCCTCTTCAGTAAAATGGAATAGTTATACCCACCTCACAGGATGATGAAGATTAAATGAGAAAGATGATGGGGTTTAGAACAATGCCTGTTGCTTTGTAAACATTGAACAAATGGTAGCTGCTGTTACATAGTTGTATTATTTCCAGTATGCCCTCTGTCTTTCCAGGTTCAGAGCCCAAAGGCTATTTTGCAAAAGATGCTTTTGGTTCTGTTTTTAACCTGAGATTTATACGCTGTAGCGGACAACCTGGTGACGTCAGCAGGCCTGTGGATACATCACCTTACCCACTTCCACTGCAGATGCTCAGGGCATCAGTGTCAGCTCCAGGCTGCCCCAAAGCCCAGAGACCTGCTCCCAGAGGGTGTGTAACCAAGGTTATCTTCCCACCCCACTGCAGCAGGGCTGGTGGCATCCACCTCCCCACAAGGAAGCCATACCGACCACGCTCTCTCTCTGGAGATGGGCATTGCACAGGCAACGAAGGCCCTGGAGTCAGCTTTTCTCAGACAGGTCTTCTCTGGTTTTCTCTTACTGCCTGACAATCAACTGTTATGTTTCCAAACACGATAAAGTACTCTTGGGTCTGCTCCACCGTCTACCTCACCATGAGCGTGTGTTAAAGAACACAAGACCCCTGGCTTCTCCTCTAGCTTTTCTGTTTCCTGTGATTTGGCTGCTCACCTGCCCCCTTTCAGCAGCCCTTCTGCGGAGAGAGGCCAGGCCTACATAAATCCTCCCCCATGCCAATGCCTGCTCCCTTCTTTTTCTTGGGAAGCAGAGAGGTTTAGCTGAAAAAAAAACAAAAACAGAATTTGGAGCCTGACAGGCAAGATAGGAATCCCAGTTCTGCAATTTCCTCACTGAAGGACCTTGGGTAAAACACCTCACCTTTCAGAGTCTCAGTTCTCTTTTCTGTCAAATGGGCTCAGAAAACCTACTAAGCCACATGGTTGTTGAAAAGCCACAGAAATAGATGCAGATGCGATACAGAGTTCATGATAACCAAGCTAGTTCCCATGGGATTGAATTGCCTGAAAGAAGAAAGTTAAGGGAAGTGATCAAATAAATCTCTCCATGTCCATAGAAAACATTTGTTTGAAGGCTCTTCTGGTAGAGCAAGGATTGGCGGATTTTTTTCTATGAAGGGCTCTATAGTAAACATATTTGGCTCTGGGGACCATACAGCCTCTGTCACAATTCTGCAGCTCTGCCATTTTAGCACAGATAGGGCCTTGGAGTATGTAAATGAGGGGGTGTGGCCATGCTCCAATAAAACTTCATTTACAATTGCTGGTGGCAGTGGGCTGGCTGGATGGGCCCATGGGCTGTATTTGCCCACCTAGATCGGAGATGTTCAGAGAATTTAAAGCCGGGAAAGAGCATCCCCTGGCCAAGCAAACCAGAGAGCCAACACCTTCCTGTTTCCCCTCTTAGAAACCCACCCCTTAGAGAGGAGGAACCCATGCCAGCTCCAAAGTTCCCTCTGTGCCTTTGAGAAACGGGAGGCTTAGATTTATGGGCTTGCCGATTTGTTTCACGTAATTCTGTCCATAATTACACCAACTTCCACCAGCAGCCATTAGGAAAATGGTCTGGTCCTTTCCCCTGAGTAATATTTCCCCCACTGAAATCAATGGAGGGTGCACTTCTCTCCCATAAGTTAAGCATATTATTTGCCTCATCACACAAGGCAAATGTGGTAGCTCCGAGCTATTAGTCTATCACTGCAGCAATCAGAGGGCTAGGAGCCAAAAGTAATTTACAACGGGGAAGTAAACAGGGTCCCAGATAAATAAATAGGAAGCCGGGGCTGGTCTGGGCCTGAGAAGATTAAGTAATGAGAGCATCAAGGGAGAGATTTAGTGCTAAGTGAGCTAGGACCAGAGCAGCCTCCCATGGCGAATCAAATTATATCATTGGAAAGAGAGATTGCTGAAGTCCCTCACGCTGAGCTGGGAAATCGGCATTTCTGGAGAGG
The DNA here is from genome assembly GCF_964212035.1 of Myotis nattereri. Lineage (NCBI taxonomy): Eukaryota > Metazoa > Chordata > Mammalia > Chiroptera > Vespertilionidae > Myotis > Myotis nattereri. The sequence continues at coordinate 103,069,276 of NC_138080.1, forward strand.
AGAGGGCTGCCATCATCAGCATAGCAATTTGGGACCGCACACTGAAGTCTGGCTAATTAGCTTCAGGTAAATGGGTTACATGTGACAGGTAAGCGGGGTGCTAGGCAAACCTGGTCAGTTCCTAGTGGCTGCTGGGTAATAAGGAACAGGCTGGGGTCTTTTTCCTTAAATGCACCGGCTTCTTATGAAGGATGTGCCCTCAGAAAAGTACGTGGCTGGGCTGGGAAGGAAGCCGCTGCTGATGCTGGCACCAAGCTGACATCAGCTATTTAACTTCTGAAATTCCCAGGGGGTGGAGATTCAGGGGTGCCAGGGCCTGTCCCTCGGAGGGCGGCCAGCTCTGAGAAGTAGCCTCCATCAGACACTCCAAGACATCCTCTTCTCCCCACTCCCCACTCCCCACTGATGCGCCTCCATTCTTCCAACACCGGATGGGAGCCTCTGGGAGTAGCCCCTACTCCTTCTTTTGTTGACTCTTTTCTTGGAATGGCTCTCATGTGAGGCTTGCCCTTTCAATTCTCCTCCTCAGTATGTCATGACAATAACCACACAGTGCTCCCCTAGAACCTCCATAGGCAAAACTTGCTCATCGTTCCTGGGATGAGCAAATTTATAGCCAGTATTACCTCTTTCAAAAGAAAATCCCTTTTCTTAAAAGATAAACTGCTACCCGAGTCAGCCTGACCTCTGGAAACATCAACCCTTAATCCCTTGTAAGCCAATAATCCTCATTCCATGGTTTCTCTTGCCTGTCACTTAATGAAAAATCATGGTCAAGGTAGGAAAGGAATCTTTGGACTGGGCGCACAGCACCAGACCAGGAATCCGGGGGCTGGGGTTGGTGAGTTCGCCAAAGCCCCGTGTCTCAGTTTCCCTAACTAGAAAATAAAGGCATTGGTCTAGAAGTTCTAAAAGGGACCACTCAGCTCTGGCAATCTATGAAGATGATGCTTCTCGCCTCCCGAGGGGACGTTGTACAGACAAAAGCTTACGTAGAGCTTGGCACAGGATGGAGAGGCACATGTGTGATGAGAACGTTTTCCATCTGCCTCGGGAGGAACCAGAAAAAGACAAAAACAAACCTAAGATATATTTTCCCCCACGGAGTCCTATTTTCTTTCTTTCCTTTCCTTCTCTGTATCTCTGTGTTCACCACCTCCGCTCCACGTTTCCTTTTGTTGTTGCTCTTCCTCCCTCCCGCCTTCTCTTCTTCATTCCAGGTTTCCTTCCTTTCTTTCCTCCTGATCTGTCCCTTTGCCCCATTCATCTAAAGGGTGCACCCTCACTGAAAGGCACATCCTCTTTTCGTCCTGACAGGGGTTTAAAGGTGGGGACTGTGTCGAGTGCTCAGAACAGCAGCGTCTCTCACTGTCCCGGGAGCAACAAAGAGCCTCACAGGCCTGCACTCCCAGGCCACCTGGGTGAGGGCCCATTGCTAAATGACCACCGGCTTGCAGAAAGGAGATGAGAGGACAGGGCAGGGGCTAAGTGGGGGAGAAGGGGAACAAGCAATAGCTTGGTGTTGCAGGTACACCAGCCAGAGCCTTAGAGAGGACTAGTTTGGAAAACACTAATATTTTGATGTTCCAGTGTGGTTCTGGTTCAGTTACTTTAGAAGACATGGTTCACTTCAGGTTTGGATTCATTCACCAGATGTATTTCAAACAACCTCTGGTTTCGATCTCAGATCAACAAAGAAAATAATTTGGAATGTTAGGCCAATGTTCAGTAAATTAGTGGAACATATTCTTCTTTTCAGACCAAGGTTTGGTTTTTGTTTGAGTCCCCACAAATCTTCTTTTTTTCAAGCTAGACAATCTCTTTTTATGCCCATTAAAAGTAAAAAGAGAAAACCAATGAGGCCTGGAGTTGAAGGAAACACAGTTTATCTATTCATTTCATTGTATCACAGAATATTATTCCCAGGTTTTTGAAATAAGCATCCAAAAACCACATTCCCTCCCCAGCTCTCAGTCTTGGGCACTGCTCACACCTCCTAGCAGAGAGTCCTGGCACAGGCTGCTCCTCTCTCTTCGGTGGGAGCGTGAAATAACACCCATGGCCCTTGAAGTCAGCTCACCTCTGTGCTGCATGGCCCACCTGTGTAAATGGACTCATCCCCCCAAGGTCCTCTCAGAATCCCAGAGCAGGTCCCTCTACATTGTAAACCCAAGTAATTTGTCTTGAAAAGAGTGAAATAGAGGTTGGAAACTGGAGAATAAAATCTAGTGTGCTCAATTTATCCTCACCCTTGTGTGTGTGCGCACGTGTATGTGCATGGGTGCACATATGCTATTAAACAGTCATTGGGGGCTTTTTCAGGGCAATGAGGACTGAGCTCTGGTTTGGAACAGAAGGTGCCTTTGACCATAGATTGAGAGGAAAAAGCAGATTTTGGAGACCAAGTTCCTTCTCTTATTCACTCATTTACTAAGTGTTTATTGAGTGCCCACTCTGTGCTAGGTGAGGGATAGGCAATTATAGAGTCAGCAAAACAGACAAAAGCCCTCCTTTCAAGAAGATTACATTCTACTGGTGGGTGGGAGAGCAGAAAATAAGCACATAAAAAAAACACACACACAAATGAGCAAAAGAATTTCAAGAAGTGGTAAGTGCCATAAAGAAAATGGAATAGGGTCATGATATAGACAGCGATGAGAAGGAAGGGATGCTGCTATACATAGGGTGGTCAGGAGAGCCCTCTGCGGGAGGAAGGTTTGAACCAGGACCTGAATTTTAAGAGAGAACTGGCTATGCCAATATCTAGGGTCATCGTGTTCCAGGCAGAAAAAAATAGCAAGACCACTGCCCTGTGTTGAGAAAGAGATGGGAGTGTTGGAACAATAGGAGGAAGGCCTGAGAGGCTGCTGTGTGGTGGATGTGGGAGAGAGGACCAGGATGGTACCAGGAAGTGACAGGTGCCAGACTGTGTAATGTAGGGCTTGGGTTTATTCTTAGGACACTGTGGTTGAAATGGGGGAGTAAGAGATCTGATTTGTCTTGAAACGATCATGGCGGCTATGGGGTGGATGACGGGTGAAGAGGGAATACACATAAAAGCAGGAAGATCAGTGAGAAGGTCCTGTAGTCACCTAATCAGGAAAGGATGGTGCCTTACACGAGGCTGATGGCAGCAGAGGCGGAGGGTGGTGGGCAAATTGGTCATGCACGTTGCAGGTAGAGCTGAGAAATTCCACCCAATCTCCCCACCACCCCTGTGTGATCCTCCACTTGGGGACTGTCCACTTGCAGAGAAACTGGTGAGTCGTGTGCTCCCTGGGTAAGTCCTCTTTCTCTGCTGCTGCTGCTTTCCAATCTCATTAGGCCTTAATGATCTCCCATCCTTCACCCTCATTTAAATAGAGGAGTGCCCTGCACAGGGGAAGAGGGTCTGCAGAGAACACCATCAGCAGTGGAGGCCATAACAGTTATTCCCTAAGATAATTTTGTCCAATGGCTGAGCCCCTGTGTGGTGAAATGGAATAAAAGTCCCCAAAGGTCTCGGGTAGAAGCCTGAGCCGTGCACATCTCTTCCAGGGAAAAGAGATGCTCTCTCTGGGAACTAGAACCCATTCACAGTAATAATTTATGGTCTCTGACACAGATCTGCCACTAACATCTCTATGCACCTAAAACGCCAATGATGTGCCACGGAGACAAAGCTCCTCCCCGTTGCACGGCTGCTACACCCTTCCCAACCCCTGGTATCTCCGCACTGTGTTGCTCAGGAATTTGAGCTAATTTAAAAGTCGGTATCTTGCACTAGAGTGAAATTATGTCTGTGCTTTGACTCAGCAGCCTGGAAGGGATCAATCTTTCTGTATCTGTTTGGGATTCTCTCACAGAGAGAAGGTTTTAAGTGTATGTATGTGATATGTTATGTGTAAGTGCATGTGCTTAAAAAATAGGACAGAAGGTGATGTGGAGACACAGAAAGGAGATGATTATGGCCATGATATTAGTAAAATCAATGATCCAGCATCTCTTTCTATGTTGTTACCACTGATTTCCATTTTTAAAAGCAATTCTTACCTTTAGGCCTCTCTCAGCATCTTGATTCACAGCTTGGAGTTTCTGGAATCCCAAGTTAAATGAAACGGAGATGGAGGGGATCAGTCCTTAGTTAGCCTTTCACCCTCTCAGAAATGCTTCTTCTCCCTTAGAATACTGTGACCTCTAGAAGTCAAGGTGCTCCCTTCACTAGGGGGCATGTTGGCATGATTCTATGTATATTTCAATCAAAAGCTGACTCACTGACAAAAAATTTTTGAACAGAGCTCTAGACACGCCAATGAGAGGCCAAAGCATCAGTTCAAGAGCCGAACACTTCACTTAGCCAACCACGGGGAGAGTTGCTGGCTATCCACCAGGCAGTGCCAATCAAGACGAGGCCAGCCTTCCAAGCAGGCTTCATCGCCCTAAGTAGGGTGAGGGGAATTAGAGAAAGAATGATGGGAAAAAAGAAACATCATGAATAAAACATTAAAATATTATTCTAAACCATGAATCAAAAACTCAGGTCCAGCACGCCACATTCAGGCAAGGAGCGTGAAATTTACTTAAACTTCTCCATTTCTATTTGGTTTGGACAGTGCTGTGTTATCATAGTTTTGCTGTTGTTAATACAGTGTCAACACTTTCATTACAAGCTTCAATCTCCAGGACTTTGTAAATGGACTGTAAACCTTACAAATGGAAATTAATGTTCAACATCCAGGATAGTGAGCCCATAGGAAAGCCAGAAGAAAGCCAAAGTTACAGACTGTTTTGTGAGTGTGATTTGAAATTACGCTAGTATTTGGGGCATCAAATTAAAATGCTATTTGTCCTCTCAAGAGATTCCCAAATGTTTGTTGAAAATGAGAGATGATTAGGCTCTTTAGAAATGTTTCTGTTGATCCTGAATGTGATTCAAGAACAAATATTTCAAGATTACTAGATGCGGGTACATTTGCATCATTCAGGCAATTGGAGAATGTGTGTTTAGGGACTGCCCACCTCAAAAGTCTGATACTTTTCCATATACAATGTGGTATTTCCCTGACATTTTTAGTTCTCTTGACAGTTTCTAATTCCAGATAAAGAGAATGAGGGCCCCAGGGTGTGGGTGAAGCTGGCCCCTGGTTGTCATCCTCAACAGAGGGCTGTGTTGCCACTGGAGAGCACAGTCTTTATTTGAGCATCCTTGGTGATGGCCACACACTCTGCCCGAGGCTGGCCAACTCTACCACATGCCACAGGGCGCTGAGAGCAGCACATGGTTTTGTGCAGAAACATTCCAGCTCTGCAGGTGGGTCCCAGCCAAGCAAAGTCTGAGAAGAAGCCAGGTGGCGAGGAGCCCATGCTCACACCCTCTGGGCTCAGATTAGACATGCCTACACTCTATACTCAGCATCCTAACCACCAGCAATGTTGCAGCAACACACACACACACACACACACACACACACACACACACACAGTAGGCATTCAGTGAATGTTTTAGTTGTCCCTGGTCATACAGCTCTCTTCCTGAGATTTGGGCAAGAATGTCCCCAACTGGGATTTGACTGAGTTCCAGGTATTAGATGGGTGTTTGTTTTATTTTTCCATTTTACCAACTTCCTGTTTTGTGTAGAGCACAGAGAACTCCCGGATGTGCCAGGCTTTTGGAGGCATGCTTGAGGAATTGAACTCTTCTTGCTATCAGCAGTTTAATGCACCACCCCAGCTATGATTCAGGAGGCTTCCTGGAGCCCACACCCATCTCACTCTGTGTCCCTGCTTTCTTCCTTTTTCTGTAGCAGTTCAGTCCGTGCTGACGTTTCACCGTGACCATCAGTGTCCAGTGCTTTTCAAAAGATTGGTCTGACTCCCTTCAAGGATGGCTTGTCTCACCCGATCCATGGCATGACTGGGGAGGGTTAACCTTTGCACTCATCTTCAGAAAACTATCATGGAACCCCCACCAAGTAGACCAGCAACAACCCTTACCTCTGAATCAAAAACAACAACAAAACCCACCTAAGTCCATGAAATCACTTAAGCCACACCTCCAAAGGGAGGGAGACTCAAAATGTTTTATGCAGCAACCTATAAGAAACTCATTTTGTGGGATGTTTCACATTCCAGCCCATGGTTTATTCCCTCATATATCCCTGCCAGTAATATCAACCAGATGTGGCAAAGAAGTCTGTGCAGAATTGTAAAAATTACAAGCACATTCTGTAATTCCAAAGCATTGTAAAGTCACAGCTTGGTTTTCTTTCTTTCTTAAAAAAAACACACAAAGTAAAGTAAAACTTTCCAAGCTGGCAGAACGTTCTCAGCTCAACTATTGCCTGATCGCTTTAGAGTCGTTCTGCTGGCCCAAAGGGCTAAAGGATTTGAAAATGTAAAACCCAACTCTATTTTTGATAAATTGTAGGGAATTTAGAAAGGTCTACTTGAAAACATGCATTTAAGTCTATAAATTTCTCTCCTTTAATGCTTCAAGTCTTAATACCCTAGATCTCAGATAAGTGCACGTGTTCACATACGTTCATAGGAGCATAAAAGTACAAATACGGAGCCTTGAAAGGCTGTTTTTCTTCCCTTTATTTCACAGGAGGCACATGATAAAGTAGATAAACAAAACAAAACTGGGGTTCAGAAAGACCAAGGGTTTACTCCTAGTGAGTTAAACTCCCCAAGCCTCACTTTCATAATCTGTGTAGTAGGCGTAAAGATATCTTCCTCACAGGAGGTTCAAAGAACATGGCATATGCATAAGGTGTCTAGCACACAGTAGGTGCTCAAGAAATACCTGATTCCTTCCCAGCTCCCAAATCTATAAAATAACAGGATCTGTACTAGATTGGTGTTCCTCAAAATATGCCCATGGACGGCACACACTGAAGTCACCCAGGGCACCTGTTTTCAAAGTCAAAGCCCTAGGTCCATTCCAGACCTATCAAACTAGAGTTCTGGGGGGGGGGGGGGGGGTGTGCCTGGCCTGGGAATCAGCATTTAACCAGGACCTCAGGGTTGTTTTTTCTCTATGCTCAGTTTGAGAACCACAGTAGCCTCTATCCTTGCTCTGCAAAGTGTGGTCCTAGGTCCGAAACGTCATCTGGAAATAGGTTAGAGAGACGGACTCTTAGGTCCCGCCCCAGGACTCTGGAACCTGAGTCTGCATTTCCACAAGCATCCAGCTATCCAGCTGCATAGTGCAGTTTGAGAAACGCTAGTCTAGAGAACTTTTATTTCCAGCTCTGGAATTCTATGGTATGAATCTACAAAACAATTCTAAGGATTAACCTTGTAGTCAACTCTGTGGGTAAGACAACAGGCTCCCATGCTCAGCTGGATAAAGCTTAAATGAAGGAGAGGAGAAAGCAACCTTCCATGCCTTTTCTTGTGGCTCCAGTTTGTCACGGCAAAGAGAGTACAACTCACATAAAACAGAAACCCCAAGAGTGACACGGCACCCACTCTGGTCCATTACCTGTCCACATGCAGATTAAAGCTAGGCCTGTCGTCCAGCATGTGATGAAACTTGCAATTGAGGAAGCGTGCCGTAAAGCAAACCGAAGGCTGGCCTCACTGTAGTATCAGGGATTGGGGGAATGGAGAAGGAGGGGGAAAAAGAGCTCCCGTTTGCAGGGACATTTTCCATGAGCTTTAGGTGGCTGTGCCCCTGGAAAAAGTGACCCCATGTCTGCGACAGTGAGGCTGGTCTCGCCATCTATGTCCTGGCCTCTGAAGGCTGGGCCAGCATAGCATGGGAGCAGGTGTCTGCGCTCCAGCTCCAGGCGGGCAGGCAGTCTCCCAAGGCCTCTCCACCCTGAGGGAGTGGTTTCCCATTGTCCTGTTATCATTGCACCACATCAGATCACAACTCTGTTGGAAAACCAAGCAGCATGGTTTTTGTTTTCTGCACTGGTTTTTCACTTTTATAGCACCGTTTTACATCAACACGGAGTTTTATGGAGACACATATTGCATGTACTTATGTTTTAAAGTGCTCTGCCGGCCTGGAAGACTACGGTGGCTGCAAAAGAACCTGCCAGCAGCAGAAGATACTCCCCACAGGACCAGGGCTCCAGTCGTTCAACAGTCGGGGCTCATCTGGGGCCGCAAAGGGATAAAGGAACTAGCAGGGATTGAGCTTCCACCAGGTGCCTGGCACTGGTTACTAACTCTGACAACGGCAGTATAAAAACTGTGGCTAGACATGTGGGCTCTGGAGTGAGGCAAGCCTGGGCTTGAATTTTGATCCTGCCGGTGACTGGCTCTGTGCCTGGGCAGGCTGTCTGAATCTCTAGGTCCTAGAGTCTAGGGCTCTTGCTTTTTTAGCTCTAAAATGGGGGTAATAGAGTATCTAGCTTCCTAAACCTGAGATTGAGGAAGAGAATATATGTACTAGTAAGAGCAGTTCGCAGAGCACCTGGGAACTATTATGTGCTAATTTGCCCCCTCCCCTTCCACCCCCACCAATTCATATGTCAAGGCCTTTGTCCCCAGTACTTCAGACTGTAACTGTATTTGGCGATCAGGTCTTTAAAGAGGTGATTAAGTTAAAATGCAGCAGTTGAGGTGCGGCCCTAAGCCTGGATGACTGTCCCTTATGAAAAAAGGAAGAAACACCAAGGGGGACAACCTTGCAAAGTGGCAACAAGATGACTGCCGAGCAAGATGAGGAGGGCGGCCCCAGGAAACCACCCTACCAGCACCTTGATTTTAACCTTCTAGGCCCCAAATGATGAGAAAAAAAATCCTGTTGTTTAAGCCACGGAGTCTGAGGTACTCTGCTGGGGCATCCTGAGCAAACAAAGACATGGGCTGTGATTATTCTTCCTCTTGGATAGCTAACCCACTGGAGACTGAGGAAGGTGAGGTCCTGGTCCAGGGGTCACCAGAGGGTCAGATTAAACCCAGGTCTGCGTGGTCCCCAGGTCCCTGTTCTTTGCTCTAATATTGGGCTCCCTCAAAGAGACATTCGCTCACTTTGCTGAATGCAGCTTCCAGTTTGGTTGGGGATATAGGACATATACACATATGGCTGTGATAAGAGCAGAAAATAGTAAATACAAGAAAAGGTACGAGTAGGCAGAAATGAGAGTTGAGAGGAAGGTTCACTCATTAGAAGTCCGTTTCCCGGAAACCACAACCTTTAACACTTAGGGAGACATTGTTCCACCATGATCAGAGGCCGGGGACTTGGGCTCAGTTGCTTGGCCACATTTCATGTTGATTTCAGCTGCCTGGGGATTAACTTCCCAAGTCTCTGCAGCTCTGCTGACCCAAGTGAACGAAGGCAGGTTTAACCCCAGTGGCATTTTCTAAAAGCTGTCAAACGCCTCGTAGGACTGAGTAGAGGATAATTGGAGGTGTCCGTCCCACTGCTGTACAACTGCCCATCCAGCCCCAGGTTTTCAACCACTGCCAAGTATTTAACGGACTCTTTGGACCTGAATCCAGGAGAGCTGTGCCAAAAGGACCCTGGTGATCTGCTCGTCCTCAGATGACAGAGTCAGACTCTTAAAAAACAGTTGTGAACCACTGTGTCCCTCATCCCCGCCCACGCTCTCTAATCTGGTGAGATGCAGAAGGGTTTTAATCGCTGTTTTCACCTTGTCTTCTGCTCCTGCTAAAGTATTTCTAGCAACGTTAACTGCTTAACCTCCAAATAACCAGCAGTCCTTCCCTTCCTCTTTCATGTGCAGGTGAAAAAGAAAGCTGGAAGGGGATGCACAAAACAATTAATAACCGATAGCCCATGTAATAGATCACACTCCAGTCTGTCCTCTCTAGATGAGACCACGGAGGCCCAGAGAGGTGAAGTAACATGCCTGAGGACACACAGCCGTGGGAGGCAGAGCCACCACGAGGACCAGGAACTTCCCCAGCCCCAGGGCAGTGCTTCCCTCAACCCTCATCTGTTTGGGAGCTTGGATTCTTTGCCAGGTGCTGAAATGTTGAAAGCACAGATGCCAAAGCCCCAGCACACGCACCGCTCCATCTGCCAGCTAGCGAAAGGTAACCACAGTCCTCTCTCCCTAAGCACTTCTGTGTGCTACACGCTCTGGTACAGACTGTGCATGGTTATTTCCACTTATCCTCACCGCAACACAGAGACGTAGGTTCTATGATTGTCTGTTTCACTGATGAGGGACCTGAGGCCCAGAGAGGTTAGGGTCAGTCTCACAGCACATGATTGGCAGCCCCTTAACCCTTTCACTTTGCTGCCCTCTCTTATGCTCAGCTCTTGGTCAGGCGCCGGTAGCGAACCTGCAAGGGCAGAAGCACAGTCCCCACACTTGAGAACATTATGATCTAAATCAGGATGGGAGGGAGCTAATGAGTGCCTGAGGCGTGACCAAGACCCGGCTGGTCATGCAGTGGTACCTAAGTCCCAGGGCACTCCCATGTTCTCTCATTCCATGGCCAGAGATGCACTAATATACACAGGAGTCAATGGATCAGGTGGCGCTGGGTCTGATCAGGGGGGGAGCTGCGGGGGGGACCAGCCAAGGTCTCACAGGGGCCCTGAGATTTATGACAGTTCCATCCATTATCAATCCTTTGTAGCCTAACTTTGGCTCTCCACAGTGGTCAGCATGGCGATGTGGCCTGGTGGCAGACTGAAGGGCTTTGCAGTGACACAGGCACATATTCAAGTCCTCATTCCACTGTATCTGGTTATAGCAATTTAGGGACTATAGGAATATAGGAATGTGAGCTTTGGAAGTAGATTTAATAACGATTCTCTTCGCATGACTGGTGTGAAGGTTAAGTCTCGGCATTGGGGCAGAGTGCCCAGTGTAGCGCTGATTCTTAGAAATATGGGCTATCTGGGAAAGTAATTGAAACTCTGAGCTCTAGTTTTCTCATCTATGAAATGGGAGTATGGAGGCAGGAGCTGATTCTAGTGGAGAAAAGCACAGAATTGGAGTCAAATTACCGAGATTTGATTCCTGGTTCTGTCACTAAGGAGGAGTATGATATTGGGCAATTTCTTTAACCTCTTGAGCATGAGGTTCACATCTACGGGATTACCTACCCTACAGGGTTGTTAGGAGTATCAAATAAGTGGGATGTAAAGTGCTCAGAGCAGCCCCTGGCACTCAATGTGCTTGCTGTAATTACTATCATGAAGAGTTGTGGAGAGCGGCCGGGGCACTCAATTAAAGCCTGGGGAGCTGCACAGAGTAGATATTCAGCAAACTTGTAGGTGTCTGTTGCTTTCAAGTGGGCATCCCTACCCCTGTCTTCTGTAACAGAATCATTCTTTCCTCCAAGAAACCTACTGCCGGGCCTTGCCCACTCTCCCCTCCAAACAAGTGACCCAGACCTCTTCATCCAGAGCACAGCATCTCCTTGCAACATGGACATGCGACCAAGTTAAGCAATCTGCAGGACTCTTCCCCCAGCACCCTCCCCATCCCGGGCACAGGTGAGCCCCTTGGAGTCTTCTGCTTTGGGCTGCCATCATGTGTGCTGTTCCAAGGGATGGGGAGAGGGAGGTGAAGTCCAATGACATCATCGAGCCCCTGGGTCCAGTTGTTCCTAAAGTCCACCCCCCCTCCCCCGCAAATATCAGTGGACTCCTCAGGCATATGAACTAAGATATTTCCTCTGTGGGTTAGACTAACTTTAGTCACATTTCTGTCACTTACTAGTTAGTATTACTGTTACAGTAGCAAAGGTTCTCAATAGAGATTATTTCTCTTCACTATCAACACTCAAGACATGTCTAATTGCATGTCCATAGCCTTTCCAAAAGGCTTTTTTAAAAAAAAAAAACCACAAAAAAAACATTGAGTACTAAGCAGCTTTTGTCTATAGGTCTAATAAGAAAGGGTGCGTCCAGATTGCTTCATATCTCACACGCACACAGCAGAGACAGCGACACAGTGTCCACGTTTAGCATCCCCAGAAAATGGCTATTGAGAGGCAGTGCTCTTTCACAACAGAGCCAGTGGCACATGTATACACACTCATGATTGCACATTTATTGATTTATAATTTGTACCCTGCTTACTTCCAAAAAGGCCCTGGAGTGGCTGACAAAATAAGACAAAGACACAATAGGGCCATTAAGAAAAATCAAAGATCAAGCCCAGAGAGAAAACGGGATTGCTGATTATAGCCCAAACCCAGGTTAATATAGCTGCTTCAGTGAAAAATAATTTATTTAGCGCTTAGCTTTCTGGCAGCCATTCAGAATGTGTCATGACGGGCACAGAGAACTGGGCATCCTTCATGCCCCCAGCTCAATAACCACTGCCGACGCCAGGCTGGAAGAAACACCGGGAAAAGCCTACTGAATACATGAATGAGTGCGGGAGTGAATGGCAGATAAAAGAGCCAGAGCTCCCTAAGAGCACTGTTTATATCCTTAGGCCGTACCACTCATCTGTTCGCCCACCATTCAGGAGTGCCTGTGTATGCCACACTCTGCCAGGTCGGCATCTGGAGCAGGATGGATACCAAAATGAGTCAGACATCGTCCCTGCCTTCCTGGGGCGGCTCTCTGGCTTGAAGAAAAAGCTCAGTGCAATGTCTGTCACTGTTCACAGCAACTCCTAGTTTCTTCACTGCTTCCCAAGAAAGAAGGTCAGAAACAGGCTGGGAAGATAGGAGTTGTAGGAGGAACCATAGTTATCTTGGTGATTACACTCATACAGCACTTTAAACCCTTGAAAACACACACACACACCATTACTTCATCCAATACTTACAGCTCCTGGTGAGGTAGGTAGAAGAGGAGGCTGGTCTCCTTTTTCCTGGTGAGCATACTTAGACACAGAAGGGAAAGTGACTCTCCCAGCCTCTCTCAGAGAGCGGCAGTTAGGACAGTTCTCTGGGCTGTCCCACACCCCATGCTGCCTGCGTGTGGCCCCCAGGAGCTCAGAAACAAGTTATCATCGCCCAGAATACCTTCTCTGCCCGGATCAAGACCAGCCCTGCACAATGTGGGCATCACCTGATGGTGTGGACATTACAGGTCCCGTGAGCAAGAACCAGCGCCCGGCATCCTGCAGTTACTAGAACACTCAGGCCCCACTCGCTCAAAGCCTCCCAGCAGCCCCAGCCCGGGCACCTTCTGTTTCCCTAGAAAGTGATGCTGAGATTACAGGCGAGTGGCAGATAGTCCGCACTATTTAGCTAGGGCAGGTGGATAAGGCACCATGTGGTGCTGGGGGGAGAGATGGCTACCAGGGGAGCATTTCAGGGAAGAACTACATGGAAGAGAGGAACTTCAAAATCAGGGTGATTTTGCTGTGTGCCCACTTGGTATTGCTCATTCAGTCCTGCTAGACACACATTGCACTTTGTCCACCCTCACACCCATAAAAGTGGATTCAGAGTTGAAGAGTAGAAAGAGGGGCATAACCTTCCCCACATTTAGCTAAGTCGGCCAAGTGGACTGAGCAAGGGAAATGGAATACACAGCAAGAGGTACCTTGACAAAGTATATGGTGTATCCCAGAGAAGGCAAGAGAGGCCGCTGTACCAATGACACATAGCCAAAGCTTGCTCTTGTTCCAACAAACAGCCCTTTAAAAATACATTTATGTATATAGTCTTGCTGTGTGTAACATGTAGATAGAGATGGAGATACAGATTCCTAATTCAGAACTCATTCTTAAGTGCACACACCAACATATGTTTCATATTTCCCAATTTATCCCGGAAACTATATGCATTGTTTGACTGCATAAGTAGGTATTAAACATACAGCCATTGCAAATGGGAACGGTGGCCACCACTCTGGCACCTCCCCAGTAAAGTTAGAGTCTCCCCAGCCAGGCTGTAAATTTCACTGCCTGCTTGCTAAGCAGCCAGACATGGCGCAGCTCCATTCAGACAGGCAAGCCTTGGGCAGCCCGGTTCACCCTATAACATACCCTAGTCCATGCCAGCAGAACTTAGAGCTCAAAGCCATGGAGCTGTTCACTGCCAATAATTAGCACTTGCCTCACACCCACTGCACGTGAATCACAACCCCCTTCTTGATGTGTGTCTAATACACAGAGGCATCTCCAACTCTTCCCTCCTCAGGATATCCTGAACCATTCCAGAAGACAAAGCAAAACTCAAGGTGTTTCTTTTCCCACAAAATCACAGGCCTCCAGCCCCAGGGCTCTCCGACTGGCAATGGTGGGAAGCAGGCAGCAGGTGGGACTGGTCTAGCCAGCAAGGTGATGACGTTGAAATGCTTAGTCCAAACCCATGCCCTCTGGGACACTACCACTGCTGCCTGCCCCCACTGGCCACACAGGCCGCCAACCTCTGAAGGAAGGGGGCAAGGAAATCGGGCCTGGAGAGGAGTGTGGGGCACAGCACATAGACACCCAAGTCTCCCTGAGTGAGGCCTAATCGCCAGGTTCCGAGCAGCCTGGGGCTCTGCGCATGAAGGCAGCCACATTCTCCACATAACCAAAGCCAGGCAAGAGAACATAGTTCCATTCTACTCACAGTCTGGTGAGCTTCGGTGTGCTCTGGAAAAGCAATTCTGGAAGGACTTGGAGCTTATTCTTGTTCAGACGTCTAAAGAGGGAAAAAAAGAATGAAAGCATGTCAAAGGGGCATTCAATTGGATCAAATGTGTTATTCACAGTCATTACTTCAATCAATCAATCAATCAATAAGTCAATCAATAGGTATTAGGAGACTTTCTAGATCAGTGGATGTGGGATGCTCAGCATGTGTAAGGCAAACTCTACCTTGTGGAGCTTGCGGTCAATCCAGTTGGAGATATAAGGCAAAGGTCCTTATAAGCAAGGACAGAGCATGCGTCCTGCCCCCGCCTCAAGCTGAGGAGAGACACCACTAATGGATCACAACATTCTTTCCCACGGACCCCAGACAAGCCTCTTGAATTTTTCTCACCATGTGCTCCAGATAGCTATAGCCAAGTGACGGAACTGGCATGTGAAATGGGTCCTTAAAAAGAAATAACATAAGAGAAAATATTCCAGATCCTAAGTGGTGAGGGGGGAGGACAGACCGCAGTTGCTACAGAACAGTGAAGAGGGTGAGGGAGGTCACCATGGATTCAGGGGCCCAAGGGAATCCCTGCCAGCCTGGCTCTTCGGACCAGAGCAGGGCAGGGCTGCATTTGACTGTTGTGGGCCCTCAGCACTTTTGCCTTTGTAGGCACCTTCCTCCATAAAAAATACATACATACATACACACACACACACACATATATATATACACATAATATTTTGCTGTTAATATAAAAAACAAATAGATTAATATTCTATATTATAACATGTACTCTGATCTGAAAGCTCATATTTATTTTTTCTTCTAAGTTTAGAAGAAATTAAAACATTTTCATGGGCCCCTAAAAGCATTGTTGGCCCTGGGCACTGTCCCCACCATGCCTCATGACACAGCTGGCCCTGGGCCAGGGACCATGGCCTAGGTGGGCAGTGTGGCTGGATGCCCCTTGTTGGATGGTGGCAGAGGAGCTACACTCTCCCCTGGGAATCGTCCGCGCTAACGCCACAGAAAATAAGGCATTTGAGTTTCCGGGGGACGCCGAGCATTGTGGTGGCCTCCATGCAGGCCGCTCTCCTGGGAGTATGAGCCCAAGGAGACCCGATCTCATGCTCCCTACCTTGCTTGCCTCTGCCCTAGCATCTCTACACAGTCTAGTTTGCGAATGCCTCAACAGGGTCCCCTAATCTTCCATCCCCTGAGCCCCCAGGACCCCCTGGAGGACAAGACAGTTCATAGCCTGGCTGAACCCTCCACTCAGAGTGAACAGTGTATATTTGGTTACTTGGGGGAACAGTAGTCTCCCATTTGCCAGCGAAGCAAACTGGAAGGAATGAAAAAATGAACTGCTTCTCACCTACCGACCCCAAAGCCCACGCTCCCCCCACTGCACCAAGCAGATATATCCCCTGAGTGGGATTTTGCTATTTCCCCCCTTTCATCCCAGGTGATGGCTGAAGACTTCAGAAGGACAGGGGACTAGAAAGAGGTCACAAAGGGCCAAGCATGTGAGGGGGGGCGTTTACGACCTCAAAGAACAGGGCTGCTGTCAGCAGTGCGCTGCTCAGCCCGGGGGCTTCACGCTCTGCGGGACAGGTGTGCCGCAGCGATGCTGTCCCCAGGCTCCTGACTGAAGGGGGACTGGAAACCCTCACATTCCTGCTTGCCCCTTCGGCGGCCTGACTCCCGCGCCGCTGCTCTTTTTTTTTAAGAAGTTTAAATTTTATTTTTCAATTACAGTTTACATTCAATATTATTTTGCATAATTTCAGGGGTACAGCATAGTGTTTAGGCAATCATATACTTTACAAAGCGTTCCCCCCAACATTTCCAGTGCCCACCTGGCACCAATCCAGGCTCTTTTAAATGTGTGTGTGTGTGTGTGTGTGTGTGTTTTCTTGTAGGTTGTGGCAAAAAAACAAAACAAATCACAGAAAATAAAGTTCAGCATCTTAACCATTTTTAAGTGTACAGTTTAGTAGTGTTAAGTATACTCACACTCTCGTGCAACAGATCTCCAGGACTTTCTTGTCTTATAAAACTGAAATGCTATACCCATTAAACAAGGCCCGGTTCTCCCCCGCTAGTGCCTGGGAGCCACCATCCCACTTTCCGTCCCTGTAAATTGGACCAGAGCTTTTGGATCACTCCTGGTACCTGCTCATTGTGTGTTCCTCTCACTAAAGTGTAAAGAAAGGGGGAGACTAGATAAGAGCAGAATGAGGGGAATCTAGTTACTTATTTAGAGCAGTGCCCATAGAGTCAGTGGTAGGTCCCTTTAAATCACGTGTGAGTTCTGGTCCTGGAGAGGGCATGTTCATATGACGAATGGTTAGGGCAGGGTTCACGTCTGGTTATATCATGTTCTTGCTATGGGACTTGGGAAAGGTTATCTAGCCCACTGAGCTTTGGTTTCCACCTGAAAAATAACCCTACTCACTGGGTTGCTGTAAGCCTTTTAAAAAAAATGTTTTTGATTGATTTTAGAGAGATAAGGGAGAGGGAGAAAGAGAGTGAGAGAGATAGAGAAACATCAATTGGCTGCCTCCCATATGCCCCTTACCTGGGATTGAGCCCACAACCTGGGCATGTGCCCCTACTGGGAACTGAACCTGCGACCTCTCAGGATGTGGAATGACACTCAACCAACTGAACCACACTGGTCAGGGCAAGGTTGCAGTAAGTCTTAATGACACCGTGCATGCATAGTGGCTAGCAGGCGGTAGCAATCAAAATGGCGCTTATGGAGTCCTAACTACATGTCAGATGCTACACTGCGTGCTGGATGGGCAGGATCGTGGGCAGCAGAGCTCTGAGGTAGGAGTCATTATTATCCACATCTCATTGATTAGGTCTAAGGCCTAGAGAAGCTGAGCACATTCCAGAAGGCCAGTGCTCAGCAGTGGTGGAGGTGGGATTTGCACAAGGTGGTCTGCCTCCAGTGCCCTGGTTCTAAACCACTCAACAAACACAGCTATCTTCCCCTTTCCTTTTTGTTCTTCCCCTGCACCCCTCCCCATTTATCCAGGGTTGCCACCTCTTCCATCCCAGCCTGGTCATCCATCCACCCTGAGTGCATTTCCCTCCCTGAACAGGACTCTCTTGAGGGAGGTCCCTAAGGCCAGAATTGGGTCTCTATGTGGCTTCGTCTGGAACCACCCTCTATTGTCATAGCCACACAAAGCCTGGTGGGAGTTACACTCAGGCAACCAAAACGCTAGTCTAGGCAAAAATCCTAAAATCCATCCCACTGCTGCCTGTGTGCTAAAAACCCAAAACCAGAGTTGAAGCTAAAAATAAAACCAGCTTGGCTCTAGGAAGGGAAGGAATCGTTTTCAGTTCTTTGCCAGTATTTGTGGCTGGACAAAAATAAAAACACAACCAAATTTAGCTGTTTGTGCTCTGTCTGCCTCTTTGTAAACCCTGAATGAGGAGTCCAGGGTGGTGGGGTGGGGTGGGGCTCTTCCCCCCAGAGCCTCAGGGTCTTTCCACTTCAGTGTGGGCAGGCAGGTTCTCCATATCACAAAGAGTTCCACACCCCTTTTCATTTCTAGCTCATTCCAGAAGTAATTCATGTTTACTCAGTGAACCAAGCCGGTCTGGAAGTTCTTCCTTGAGGAGCTGATGAGGGCTCCCAGCTGTATAAGGTGCACTTTTCACGTGGCTGCTCTAAGAACAGCTCTTGAACAGGGAAATAAACAGAATGAAATGTGCCTTTCTCCTGAGAGGGACAGGTGATCACTGGGCTGCCAACAGCAGCTTTTGGCCATGGCACCTTCCATCACTCAAGCCATCTACTCCTCTGTCATCCTGGGCCCAGAGGTGGAATTCTCCTGCCGTAGTTCAAGCTGGAAATAAACCTGTGATGCCTGGATGGAGAAGAGAACTGAAAGGGACCCATATGAGGACAGACCTCAAGAAGTCAGGAGAGGGGCCACAAGCCAGGTCAGTGATGGGATGAAGCCCATGGGGGAGGGGTGGTTCCCAACTCCCTCTAAGGTCAACACTCTTCCTCAGCTTTCTTGCTGGAACAACGTCAAAAACCCACGGGCTGCTAGTTGTAAGGTCACTGCTTTTCAGACTGAACTGTGAAGCTTCAAGAAACAGAGCCTTGCCGAAACTGGTTTGGCTCAGTGGATAGAGCGTCGGCCTGCGGACTGAAAGGTCCCGGGTTCGATTCCGGTCAAGGGCATGTACCTGGGTTGCGGGCATATGCCCGGGGGGGGGGGGGGGCTGTGCAGGAGGCAGCTGATCGATGTTTCTCTCTCATCGATGTTTCTGACTCTCTATCTCTCTCCCTTCCTCTCTGTAAAAAATCAATAATATATATATATATATATATGTATATGTATAAAAGAAAAGAAACAGAGCCTTGTGTTTGCAGTACTGCTGATGACTTTCCTGGAGGTGCCTGGGTGTAAGATCTAATTAGAGGTTGATGCCACGTGGTTTGTTGAATTCATTCACTTATTTATCCATTCAACCATCCAACCATTAATGTATCCATTTAACCAGCTACTATCTGTCCATCCATTCATACATCCACTCACCCACCCACTTATCCAACCATTCATTCATCTATCTATCTATCTATCTATCTATCTATCTATCTATCTATCTAATATCCATCCATCTCTGCAGTCATTTTCAATATAAATGTATAAGATTAATACAATTTAGCCCCTTCCAGCATCTGCATGAATAAAATAAAGATGAATAAGAATGTCAGATGGCAGTGGAGAAGACAGACACGAAAACAAGAAGTTACACCATGATCTTGTTGGGAAAGTTATTGTGGGAGCACAGAGGAGGGGCAGCTAACCCAGACCTGAGTGAAGGAAGGCTTCCCAAAGATAGTGGTTTAGAGTTTAATTATGAGGCATGATTGTGACTCTTCGGGAGAAAAGGAAGAAGGTTCTAGACCTCAAGGGCAGTATGTGCATGCATGGAGGGCTAGGAGACTGAAGAGCATTCGGGGAACAGGCCTGCATTACTAGAATAGCAAGTGACTTGAGAAACACAGGGATGCAGCTGTAGAGCTAGACAATGGTCACATCACGAGGGCACCTGTGGGTCATGATAAAGGATCTGGGCTTGTCTGTTCACTGAGAGCCATAGAAAAGGTGTGAGCAAGGGAATGACAGTCTGGTTTGGATTTTAGAAAGTTCTCTTGAATAGCAGTAAGCCTGTTTTGAAAGAGGGGGAAAGTGGAAGCAAGGAGACCAGTTAAGAGAGCTCTTGAGTAATCACTGTGACTGTGTGAGGACCAGGTTAGGATAAGAGTGGTATTGGAGTTTAGGAGATATACATGATGCATAATCAACAGGGTTTTGTGACAGAATGCACATGAGGGGTGAGGGAGTTACAGAACTGAGGTGCTAAAAGTGACCCCTGGGGCTACTCCTTGGGTAACTGATCAATTGAAATTGCCAATCACTGCTGAAAGAAACATAGAAGGGAGGACTACCTTGCAGAAGAGTCAAGATTTTTATGTCATAGGAGTTTCTCTAATATGTTCTGACAACTAATAGCAATAGCTAGTAATAACACTAAGACCATGAGCCAGGCATTTTTAATCATTTTACTACCTCAATTAATTTCCCATAGAAACACTCTGAGCTAGTACTCTTAGTCACCCCATAATCAGGAAACAGAGGCCTACGAAGGTTAAGGCACTTGCCCAAAGTCAAACTTGACTGAAATGGTGGTGATGGGATTTGAACCCAGACACCTGATACTAAACCTGTGCTCTTAACTACTATGGTTAATGATGATATTTGAGTGAACCCTATACACTGTCTCAATTTATGACCTAATTGTGGGTGTCATCTTCCCATTATATTCTTAAGGTCCTTGAGAGTGGGAAATACGTCTACTATCTGCTTGGTGTCCCAACTTCAACTGACACAGCCCTCGGCAAGCAAGGGGGCCTTGCTTCAATAGGACCCATTGAATTTCATGAATAAATCATAAAGTAGAAGGGAGCCTGAAGAGTCAGTACCCTTCCTGGGCTAGGTGAGGGGAGCCAGCTGTTTGGAGATGAATAGGACTCCCAGAGGGCCCACTTGCTTGAGTCTGTCTGCAACCTCCAGAATCTTCTTGGAGATTGGGCTTCCAGACCCATTGGCCTTACTGACAGGCCAGGCATGAAGAGGGCAGGGCTCAATGCTTCCCCTCACTAGGTTAGGGTCAGGTGAGAGGCTTCCAGAATAGAAAGAGACATGGTATGTCAGCAGCAGGCCAAGCACCACAACATGCACGGCAAGTCCCTTCCTTTTCTCTAGGACCTGAGGGAAAGAGAAAGTCAAAGTGTGCTGACTCCCCAAAGTCACCAGAATTGTTTGCTTTAGTAATGAAATCAATTGGGTCTCCTTCCCTAGGAACTCTCCTAGGCAGCCTCAATGACCTCCTGGTCTACTGGTACGTTCAGAAACACCAACCTGTCTAAGCAGCAAGGGCCCAGTTGACTTTGTTATTCAGAGCAGAAACTCTGCCCTCCCCTCACCCCCTTCATGGATGAATGGAGAGGCCCCAGGCTTCCTGTGAGCTGGGACTCCTGGTGGGAAGGCCCAGGGATGATGGTAGGGTTCAGGACAAGGACGGAACCAAAACTGCAGAGGCCTCGAATCCCAGCACAGGTGGTGCCATCATCCATGAGGATGTACAGTTGTCACATCTGGGGAACTCTGTGAGCAGAGTCAGAAGAGCAGAGAACCCTAATTTGGGGCTGTTTCCACAGTTGCTTGCTTTAGCCACTGACAGCCTCATATTTTCTTGGTTTCCACACCAGTCAAGTCAAAATCAGGTTATTCTCTTGCTATGAAAATTTTCATAATGCAAATGGGATGTAACTGATCAGTCTAGTAGGAAACCTGATTAGTGATGCTCGTTGATTTATACCACTGGGTCTTGGAAAAAAAACCCACATGTGTGAGAAGAACGCCTATTTGCCTCCACACCCATGACCACTTTAGTGGGGTGACTGGTTCTTCTTTGCCATTAGGATTTCCTTTTAAAAATTTTATTTTTATGTTTTGACAGTAGTTTTATTGAGATCTAATGGAGCTTCTTTTTGATAGCACTAAGCCACAATTTATTTTGATGGTTTGGAAGCAAGTTGACTTAAGTCTTGTCTTCCATGGAATTCAGCATTTGCTCAATGACATTTAGGTTGGCTTATGCCAATTCTAAAAATCTGTTATTTTTAATTAGTAACTTAAAAAATGTCCTAATAGCAATTTAAAAACCTTTATTTTTGACATTTCTGTAGGAGAAATAACTTGGATGTCATGGTCCAAAACTCTTGCCCCTAAGCAGTTATTTCCTCATTGAAGTTGTTTAAGAGAATCCTTTTTAAAAATAAGTTAAAGTTTATTTTAGAAACACAATTATTATGTAATAGCAAAACAGTATCTCATTAGATACCTGAGAGGGCTGAATGGCTTAACCTCTACAATGAGCTTTTCATGTTTCTCAAAGACTCAATAAATGATAGCTGTTGCAGCTGCTATCATCATCATCATCATCCCTAGATGCTCCAGGAGGTCAGAAATACTGGAGATTTATTCCTCCTTCATAGATGACTATGCTGGTCAGCAAGACTATTGACATTAACAAATGAACTCCAAAATCTCATTGGGATAACACAGTAGATACAGATTCCACACTCACATAAAACACTTGCTCCATCTGGTAAGATGTCGCAGAGAACTTGTGACCTCCAAGGTCAAAGTGCCTGAGGAAGAGATGGAGGAAGAAACCACACCAGCTCATAACTTCCTTGACCTAGTAGTGATGCATGTCACTTCTGCTCTCCGTGTATTGGCTAAAACTAGTCACATGGCCAAACCTAACTGCAAAGGAAGCTGGGAAATCCACAGGGACACTTGAATATTTGGTGTGAACTATCGTAATAACCTACTTGTTTTGGCATTAAAGCAATAATATTGATCTTTTTGTTTCTTCCTTTCGTGTTTTTCTGTCAATACAGGGCACATATGGTGTGCTAAGTGCTGTGTGAGATGTTTTATACATTATCTTAATTTACCCTAAAGTGACTCTTGAAGTAAACATTGTTATTGTCATTATTTTACATTATGTACATAAGGCACAGAGAAGGTATGAAACTTGTCTGAACTCACACAGCTAATAGATAAGGTTTAGATAGAGTTCTCTCTGACACCAAAATCTGTGCTTTGAACATCTTCATCATTCTTTTTCCTTAACCCTTTGGTGCCTGGTTGACCAGGAGGCCTCGCTACAATTCTAGGAGAAAGACCAGCAACGATGAATATGTGCCCATTTTATAGCTAAAGAAACTGAGTCAAAGCAGACTAGAAAACTGAATCTGTGTCCCCTTTTTCTTACTATCCAAAGCCCATTTAATGGTTTCAGAGGAAGGCTCTGAAAGCCCCTGAAAATTATTGTCCCCAGAGCAGGAGGAGGAATCCTGACCCATCTCTTAAGAACATTTACCTTTGTTTCCCTCTCCAACCTAAAGGGTCAGTCCATGCAAAACTTCACCAAAGGTATTCTCAGTCCCAGCCAGCCCATGCAGGTGACTTTGTTCCTAGCTGTATACACATAGTTCTAGAGAGCTCCGGGGCTTGCCAGGGATCTCACATTGCTGGAATCCAACACACGATCAGGCATGAAAAGAAAACAAACACAAAGACCTCTAAACAACCCTTTTGAACTTTCCCGCACCTCACATTGGACCAATTTTCCTCCAATTACACGGTTGTTAAGGAGAATGCAGAGCAGACCAGTGGCCCAAGTCTGCCTTGCCTCTGACCCCTGTCCCAGCTGCTGCTGTATGCCCAAACACGATCCAGAAGACCTTGATTTCCAGGAGGAGAGCAGGGGGTGGGGGAAGAGGGGCAGGAGTCCTGTCTGGGCAGCTGCAGCTGGATGCTACTGGCTTTGCAGGGAATGAGCCATTGGCTCTGCGTGTTCTCTTGTTCCAGGACACAAGCCCTAAGTCATTTTTTCCTAAAACAATATAGGGCACCCCAGGGGTTGTGACCAACAGGCTACTTTATCTAGGACTAAAGTATGAGCAGGGGTCTCTAGGGATCCCCCATTGGATTGTACATGGAACTACAGTAGTACACCGAGAGCTCAGACTTTAGGAAAACATGTCTAGCGTGGGAGAAAACACATATGTATGCATGTGTGTGAATGCACAGACACATGCAACATACATTGCAAACATAATGCACGTGCAACTTAACAGAGTCATGCATGTCCTTCAGAGCTGGCCAGATGCATGTCAGACCGCCGACCACTTGGCTGTGGCCAAAGCTCCAGATCCCCAGGTGATCTTTTCACCCCACATTTCATAATGGGGCCAATAGGGCAGGCAGCTGCCCAGACTCCAGAGTCAGGCCCCTGTCTTTTCAGGACCTTTTCTGAGGTACTCTCATCTTGCATCTCTCTCTGCCTCAGGGTTTTGCACATACTCCTCCCTTCTCTGGGAATTCTCTTTATGCTACTGCCAGGGTGGCAGCTGCAGAGGTGTTAAGGTGAACGTATTTTGAAGGTAGAGCAGACAGAATTTGATGATGGACTGGAGGTGAGGTATGAGAAAGAGGGATATTAAGAGTTGATGCTTAGGAATGAAACTTTGGAATGATTGTTGCAGAGATGGAGGAGGACTGTGGGTAGAGCAGGTTTCAGGGGTCACGTTATATTTGATAAGCCTAGAATCATCCAAAAGTAGAGACCTCATAGACAATTGGATAGGCAAATCTGGACTTCAGGGATAAGACCAAGATAGAGATGTAGATGGTACTTAAAGCCACGAACCTGGATGTGGGCATCATGGGAAATGAAAAAAGAAGGGAAGAGGAAGAAGGACTGAGTCCTGGGCTGCACCAGAGACCAGAGGTTGGAGGGAGCAGTTGCCAGTATGGTAGGAGGAGAAGCAAGAGTAGAGGTATGGGAGTCAAGTAAGAAAGGCCCCAAGGAGAGAGGCAGGGAGTGGTTGGTTATTGAACGCTGTGATGAGGATGGCACTGGATCTAGCAGTGTGGAGTTCATTTGTGACCCGGGAAGAGTAGGCTGGTACAGAGGTAGACATGAGCTAGTAACTGGAGTGGTTCAAGGAAGAGTGGGAGGAGAAGATCAAGGGAAAATAATTTTGAAGGGTGTGGTTGATAGCCAGCAGGAAATATGGGGGTCAAGAAAGGTTCTGTTGTTTTTCTTTTTTTAAAAAAAATATATTTTATTGACTTTTTACAGAGAGGAAGGGAGAGGGATAGAGAGTTAGAAACATCGGTAAGAGAGAAATATCGATCAGCTGCCTCGTGCACACCTCCTACTGGGGATGTGCCCACAACCAAGGTACATGCCCTTGACCAGAATCGAACCTGGGACCCTTCAGTCCGCAGGCTGACGCTCTATCCACTGAGCCAAACTGGTCAGGGCTGTTTTTCTTTTTTAACATGAGGGAAATTGCAACATGATGATATGCTGAAGAGAGGGATCCGGAAAACAGGAAAACATTTAGAGTGAGGCTCATGAATAGGTGACAGGAAATTCCAGTGCACAGGAATGGCAATGACCTCTGAGAAGGCCACAGACAGGTCATCAGTGGCAACAACAGGGGAGGTCGAGGCTAGGGACAGTGTGTGGCAGATGTGTTTGTGGGGATCTGTGGAAGTCTCTTCTGACCACTTCTACTGTCTTAGTGAGAAGGAAGCGAGATCCTCAGGAGAAACTGAGTGGGGTGAGTGAAGTGTTTGATGACTGTGGAGAGAAAGTGAAAAATAGTTGTCTAGGAAAGAGGAGGATAGTGAACTGATTGGAAAGGCTGGCGGGAGGCACCAAGTCACACTTGAAGGTAGTGATTGTGAGCTGTGAGATTCGTCCACATAAGCATGTATTTATTCTCCAGCCACATCAAGGTTGCCTTGGTGACAGGGTGCAAACAACCCAAGATTGAATGCACCAAGATTAGGGCTTCTCCAGGTAAGCATGATGGAGGAAGATAGGGACAAGGGAGTTGAGGGAATGTAGTACTTGGGGAAAAAGGGCCATGAAATCTATGTTGGTTAAGAAAGTAAGGGAGGCCCAGCCAGCATGGCTCAGTGGTTGAGCATCAACCTATGAACCAGAAGGTCATGGTTGGATTCCCGGGCAGAGCACATGCCCGGGTTGCCGGCTCAATCCCCAGTAGGGGCGTGCAGGAGGCAGCCGATCAATGATTCTCTCTCATCACTGATGTTTCTATCTCTCTCTCCCTCTCCTTTCCTCTATGAAATCAATAAAAATATATTTTAAAAAAAGAAAGTAAGGGAAATTGCTGTGGTCTGGATGTCTGTGTCCCCCTAAAGTTGTATATTGAAATCCTAACCCCCAAGTGATGGTAGTAAGAGGTGGGACGTTGGGGAGCTGATTAGGACATGAGAACAAAACTCTCAAGAATGGGATCAGGGCCTTTATAAAAGAGGCTCCAGAGAGCTCCCTTGCCCCTTTTTCCTGATCTTGAACTTCCCAACCTCCAGAAGGGTGAAAAATAAGTATCTGTTGTTTATAAGCTACCAACTCTGTGGTATTTTGTTAAAGAACCCAGAACAGATGAAAACAGAAGTAATGAGGTGGACTGGGGCTGGGCTATGTGTAAAACAAAGCATCTCTCTGAGCCTTTGGTTTCTGTGGAAATTAAAAAGAATAAGTGGGTTGGATGAGCTGATCCCCAAGATCTCTATTCTATTCTCCTTATTCTGAGAGTTGGATAGAATACTTAGATTCTAAATCCAGCTCTATATGAGCTGTGTCCTTAAGATTTAACCTCTGCATGTTTTGGTTTCTTTGTGTGAAAAACAGGAATAATGACACCTACTAGAACATCCATTCAAATGTGAAGTACTGTGAGAAGAGGGATTTTTGTTTGTTTTGTTCACTGCAACTCAGAGCTTAGAATAGTTTCTAGTATCTAGAATGTGCTGAATAAATATTTGCTGGTTGGTTGGTTGAATGAATGAATGAATGAATGAATGAATGAATGAATTGAATACCTACTTCACCTATCCCACAGAATTACTGAGCAACAAATGGATGAAGATGGTAAACTTTGTGTAAAACGTAAAGTCTATATAGCTGTGCAATGCTGTTCAAGCACCAGGGTGCTGGCTGCTTCACTTTTGGCCATTAAAACCAGGGACCTAACTAGGGACCTCCCAGAGTATTGCAATCAGTTACTGGAAGGATGCAATGGTAACAGTCAGGACTAAACACGTTGCCACAGTGCTTGATACAGGTTCTGAGAGTATGGGGCACCAGGCTTGTATAGGGGATGAGGGGAAGCAGGGACAGCTTCTGAGCTAAAGGAAGCCAGTGGGAGGGTGAGGTCTCTATACCACTAGGAGGGTGAGGTTGCCATATCAGCAACACGAGGTGTGATAAAAGGAGGCCCCTAAAGGCTAACTCTTTCATGTCTATGCTGCCTGGGAACCAACAAAGGAGAGCTAAGTTGAGGGAAGGGGGAGGATGGAGAATCCTTAAAAGTTAGTATTGTTCCACAAAAGCCCAGTCCATGCAGACACAGAGCATGCCTTGAGCAACCTATGGTTAATGTCCAGTCACTTCTACTAGGAATTAAGAGAAAAATACTTGAGGCAACTGGATTTTTCACACTTATAGTCCCCCAAGCAGTGACCCAGCTGGTTCTAAAGTGGAAGGCATGTGCACAGCCCACCACAGACTTGCCATGTTCTCTAGGCCCCTCATCTGGGTCTCCAACCTTCTAACCCACAGGTAGGAAAGTGACAGATGCAAATTGAAGGAGAAATCCTCTGGCTGGTAGATGTCATAGAGGGCAGGTGTGACTCAGCACAATGTTCCTGGAAGTGTACTGTTTGAAATGATCCTGTTTGAACCGTTGGCCTTTTCTTTTGTTTTGAGAAAGTTCAAAGTAAAAAAAAAAAAAAAGAAAGAAAGAAAGAAAGAAAAAGTCCTGACAGCAAAAGGATTCAAACATTCCTAGCCTGTAAATGACAAATTCTCCTTTCATTTCTGTTCTAAACACTCGCACTCAGCAAGCTCTGTTAATGATGGCGCGCTTCTTCGGGTGTTTAGGTATCTAGATATATGTCTACATATCTAGCAACAAAAGATCTTTTAAGCCTTCTCAGGCATGAGCCAAGGAATGTAGACTAATTATCTGTGACCAATTCTCATCTAGAACTAATTAGAATTTTACTTTCTCATAGCATTTCCTTCCTGGTTCAGGTCCAAGTTTTTTCTTCTTATTTTTTCCCTGGAAAAGGAAGCAAACCTGGATATCCTTAGAATGGAGGGTGGAAAAGGAACACAGTGAACAAGCAAAGGAGCACTTTTCAGCTTGTACTTGCATTTTGATCTGATTGAGTCTCCTTTGGTTAATTCCTGGTTTTGAATGCTTTTCCAGCCTGGACGAATTTCTCAACCCTCTGGCTATGACATTTGAACTGAAGTCTGCAGAACAGTTTAACAGCCTCTGCTCACCTCTCTCGCTCCCACTTTGGGTGAACAGACCTCCATCCCCACCACAGCTTTGAGATCCCATCCAAACTTGTTGGCATCTCAAACTGAACCCCAGATGTTCGCTTAGCGGGAAATAAATGAATGGCCCAAGCTGTGGACTGAACCAGTGATCCTCACAAATAGATTCCAGGTGTGTTGGCATCTGGACTGCTATCTCTCGTTTTCTGTTTTACATGCGTGCGCATGTACACACACACACACACACACACACACACACACACAGACACAACACTCAAGGATACCAGTTCTACCCTGAAAAGAATTTGACACCATCTCCAGATGTAGATCTGATGTAGGATGCCAGGACTAGTTATTTAAGATGAAGTACATCTTTTGAATCACGGACAAAGGCAAAGGGCTCCAAACATACCCCCCTTTGCCCTCTAATCAAAATTATGACACATTTGGTGTTCAAAATCAGCTTAGGTCTGATAGAGCTTAGAACTGCAACACTATCTTAATTGGCACCAATTTTCATTGTGAACCTTAGCCACCTCCTGATTTCCTATGCAACTCATCTTACTGCAAATTTAACAAGCACCTACTGGTTGCCTACATGGAGCAAACAATGTTGAGAAGAAAAAAGAGAGAAGGCAGGATCTCTGCCCTCAAACAACAAAGAGTCCTGTTGAAACAGCAAAGCTCAAGTTACTGAACCGAAATTGATTAAAACATTCAATGATAACTAAACTCCTATTCTGTGTCATGCTGTGCAGCACACAACCCAGCAAGACCTTCTCCTTCAGGAGCTGATGGTCAGCCCAGTGGGGGAGAAAGATAAGTACATCAATGACCATATGCACATGCGATGTGTACTTAGAGAGACGGAAATACAGCAACTGTGGGAGGAGTCATGGAGGAGGCAATATTTGATTACTATTGTTAATAAAAAGGAGGAATGAGCCAGGGAATGAGACACAGAGAAAGGGCAGAGAGAATAATACCTGGTGACCATTTCATGATTCATGTGAAATGATGAGAGAAGCATGAGGTGGGACACTGGGCAATGGGCTTTGATTGTAAGTGAAGCAGGAAGGGAGGGCCGATTAGGCACCAGGGATTGGTGGAGGACCAAGTCTTGAAGGACGGGTAGAAAGGGATAGAATCTCCCAGGCTCAGAGTGAAGTATGAGCAGAGCAAGATACACAAATAGCAAGGGGACCATTATTATTCCCAGTAATGGAAATGGAGATGAGAATAAGACTAGACAGGTGACAAAGCTGCAGGGACTTGTGGGAGGCCAGTATGTCCCCAAATGCAATTATCATACTCCTTGGGGACTTCAGAGGCAAATGCACAAGTATGTTTAATCAGCATATATTACTGTTTTCAGAAAGATGTATAACTTTCATGGTATTACTACTTACGATGAGGCTAAGAAAAAAAAGTTACTTAGCATAAAGCCAAATTAAAGAAAATATTAAATAATAATAATACAGGTGTAGCACAGATTGGCCAAACTATGATGTGGGTAGAGAAATTACTGGCATTTGGGGAACCCTGTATTGCTAAAGGGCTGTTCACTGAAGTTTCTCTAGCAGGATCAGCATGAAGAAAGGACCACTGTAGGAAGGAAACTCAGGTGGGGTATGCAGGATGTGTTGTTGGGGAAAAACAAGAGTTGATGGTGGGAGAATATGAAGGAGGCCATTTTGTGAGGCAGTATGTGAGTTTAAGGGGACCATAGATAGGAATGGATAAAAGAAACAAGAAGATGACAGGGTCAAACTTAATGGCATTGGATGAGTTCAGTTGTAATAGAGAACATGGTAGATGGGTTTATTTCCGATTCTTCCCTCCTTGTCTGCTGCGGAATTATATACCCAATACTTTGGCCACGTGTCTTTACAGCATCTCCTATTAAAGTGGGTTGCGTATATATCTCCTTGCCTCACTGATGTTGAGGTTGGCATGTACCTTGATTTGGCCAATAGAAGATAGGTGGGGAGATATAAGCAGAGGCTTTAAATATGCTCCTGTGACTTGCCTTGACTTCATCTCTTCTTCCATCTTCCATGAGAAAAATACACCATGGATAACCACCAGCCCAACAAGAAAGAGAAATTTCATGTAAGATCCAGAACCCAATCTACAAGCTGATCCAACCCCAAACAAGACTAGCTGAGATCAGCGAACATCAGCTAAACCCAGCCAATCCATCATCTGTAAGCAAGGAAAATAAATATTTATTTTTGTAAGGCACTGGGATTCTGGGGTTGTTTAGATAGAAGAGGAAATCGATTAATAGAGAGGAGAAGAAGTTGAGTTCAGATTTGCAATAGTCTCCTGACTGCTCCTCCTGCTTCTCCTATCACCCCCTACATCCTATTCTCCACTAGCAGCTAGAGTGATCCTTTAACAACCCACATTAATCAAGTCCTTCTTTTACCCAGAACCCTCCAATGGCTCCCATCACACTCAGAGTGAAAGTCAATGTTCTTGCAATGGGCCACATGTCCTTATAGGATCTATTCATCACCCTTCTCCTTTATCCATCAAACGTCACCTCCTTTTACTCTCCCACATTCTGCCTCTGCTCCAGCCACAAGCTTCTCTGATACTCCTGGGACACACCTGGGTGTACTCTCTCTTGGGTCTTTTCCTTGCTTTCCTCTTCCCAGAAAAAAAGTCCTTCAGATATCCAAATGGCTAACACCTTCACCTTTTGTCTTAAAGCCATAGAATGAATTCCCTGGGCTGCTCTGGTGAGAATCCAATTGAATGTCTCCTCAGTGATGTCCCACAGGCATGTCTAACATGGGTATGGCCCTCTTCCATGCTTCACTCCTTTTCACTTGAAATTCTTCATGTGCAATCAATTGCTAACTAGGAAAATTGCCTCTTGACTACTAGTATGTCTCCAAAGCATTCTCCTCTCCTAACTCTGTTGCCACTTCCCTAGTTCAAGCTACCATCGTCCTCCCCTGCATAACTAAAATGGACTCCCCATTGGCCTTCCTGCCTCCAATCTTGCTCCTCATCCTCCCACTCAACTCCTAAGTCCAACCTTCATATTCCAGGTGGACTGATCTCCCTATAATACAACCTAATTATGTTGTTCCCCTGCTGAAGAGCCTTCCATAGCTCCCTACTGCCCTTAGAAAAATCATCAAAACTTTTTCATCCTGTTTGCGAAGCTATGTGTCATCCATCCTCTGTCACTCCCACTATGATGAATTTCATTCGGCTCCTGAATGTATCCTGCTCTCTCTCACCTCTGAGCCCTTACAAATGTGTTCCCTTCATCTCTACTTCTTTAACTCCAGGTCTCAGCGGAGCTGACAGCATCTTCTAGGAAACCCGTTTGACTCTCCTCTACTCCTATGATCCTCTAAAATTATTCAACTGTACTTCACTTTTGACTTGCCTCTTTCATTAGAGAGGGAGGGCTTCACTGAAAGGTCTCTCTAGATCAGGGTGGGGAAATGTTTTCTGCAAAGAGCCAGGTGGTCATTACTTTAGGCCATGTGGTCCCTGAGCTGGTTTGTCACAGCTACTCAATTCGGCCAACATAGCACTGCCTTTAATAAACAATGCATAAATGAACAGGTATGGCTATGTTCTGATAAAACTTTATTTACAAAAACAGGCAGTGGGTGGGATTTTGCCCATAGGCTGCAGTTTGCCAATCCTGCTCTAGAGTGTCACTGTTCCCCTGGGGATAGAAGAGTACCTGACACATCAAAGGGGCTCAATAAAGATTTCTTGACTAAGGAAGGAGACAGAATGGATATAATCAAAAGCCAAGCTAAAGCTTTTTCAAAAAACTCTTTTCCTAGGATCAAACTCATGCTTTAAGAACTCTGTCTCTTCTTGTTTACTCATGTCTAAAGCCCAGCCTGCACATAATATCTATTGAGTGCCACTCTTTTAACACATTAAGCACCCAGCCTGTTTTGTCTTCTGGACGGAAAGTATAGTGTCAGTCACCAGTGACTGACTGGGCGCTTAACGTGTTAAACACTCTACAATGATTAATCTATTTTATCTTCAAAATAACCCCATAAGCTATGAACTGCTACCTTCCACTTCCTTAGGAGGAAACATCAGAAAGGTTCCTCAGTGATGGGGCTCTGCCTTGCCCTTGGCAGGCCACTCCGACACTGGAGACCCTTACCCGGCCTGCAATCCAGCCCCTTGGTTGGGGGCTTCTTCCCCCAGTGCCTGTGGTTGGCCTGAAGCCATGCCTCCCCTGGACCTGTTCTGCCTATGCAACGTGCACCCAGCTCACTGACTGCCTGACCCTCTGATTCCCATCAACACAATCTCTAGGTCTGACAATGCTTGACTCTTCCCTACGGGTTTCTCTATCTGCTCTGAGCACCTCTGACCCTGTGAGCTCATCCTATATCACTTTTTCCTTTCTCACATTTTTTATGCCCTTTTAAGGAAGTTTTAATGCCAGCATGCCATGTTTCAAAGGCCAACACACAATTGATTGTATCTAGAACTTGAAATGTGTGAGTAAAATCCAGGAGATGAGAAATGCTGTGATAGAAGCAGTAGCAAGCTCAGCGGTCTTCCTATGGAGATTCGGCCAATTACTGACAAGACTTTCTTTGGCTGAAAAGCTCACCATTGAATGAAACTCGGGGAAGAACACGCTGTAATGTTAAACCCCAAAGGGCTGCTCTTTGCTCTGAGGCCCTGATTTCATCTGTAATTCCTCGATGATTATCTGAAGTATGCTTCCCTTGAGAATGTAAGGGCTCCCAACAAAAGCAGACCCCTCATTGAGAAGCTGGAGGCAGCACTTTCAGCCTGAATTTGTTTTCCCTCCTACTCTGGACATGGGTCTCTGCCTCTCAGCCTGAACTCAGCAGCTCGCAGAGCTGGTCTGAATCTGACTTATGAGTAGGTAGGCATCACCATGGCAGGATGCTCGGCTTGGATGTTAATTGCTCATTAGCCATCTGTGCGTGCTATGCCTCGGCTAACAGACAAGAGAGAGAATGTCAGCCGCCGATACCTGGGAGTCCAGCTACCGACACACGTGGAAACCATCCAGTGAGACCTCAGGTTCAATCCGCAGCTTGGCCACATATTTATTTCTCACTAAAATAACATCTGGCTTTCATTTTTTGGTGACAACTCGTTTGGACAAGACCTTGAGTAGGTTAAAAAAAAATTAGACTTTCCACTCTTCTCCCAGCCTTGGGGAACTAAACTTTGTTTAAGCTCTTTTCGTGAGTCAATGGTGTGAGTAAGGAATTGGTGTGGGGAACACATGCTGGGTGTAAACAAGGAGTTATTTGTTTCTTCTTATTAAAAGATAATGTCTCCGAGGAATTCATACACTACCCACTTGTATGCAGAACAGAGTTCCTGGAGAGAACACAGCAGATTACACCACATTCCCAGGAGCCCACAGCCAGAAATCCTAGGGATGGACTCTGTGGCCAAGGTATTTGGGAGCCCACTGTAGGCTGACTGGATTTGGGATGCATGGGTGAGTTGTGCAGTGACCTAGAATATGACACATTGCCACAGTCTGCCAGTCCCAGAAAGAGCTAGTGGCCCTAATACAGCCTGGGGTGCTTAGGGCCCCCCACTATATTATAAACTCCATGAAGTTGGGGCACTCTCTCTTTTGTTTTCATTGTATTCTCGACACCCAGCAGAGCATCTGCTTGTAGTAGGCACTCACAAATGCTTGTAAATGAAGGAACAAATGAATGCAATACACAGGTTTTACAGTGATTCCAACCCTACTTGTGACCACATCTCTTCTCATAATCCTCAGGGGTGGGAGGTCACCAGCCATATGGTAAAGAAGGTTTCTCGAGACAAACAGATAAGACTCCTTACTCATTGGACCCATAGAGCAGAGATGGAATGGGAGCTCATATCCTGGGTCTCCAGGTTGGGCAGATCTGAGGAGGAATTTGGTGAGGTTACACAGGAAGTGAGACTTTGGTGTCACACATCCAAACTTGAAATTTAATTCAGTGCCTACTAAGTGCAGAGTAGGCAGTGCTAAGTGTTTTTGGAGATTTCAAAGACAAGAGAAGGAGGGAGATGTTATTTTCTCTTGGACTTCGGAGATGGTCTCATAGGCCATGCTCTTCTCTACCACAGACCATTTGCACATGTTGCTCGACTATTTGCATGCATACCCTTGCACCTCCCCTCATTCTTTTGAGTAGCTTCATACCTTTGCTCAATCAGTACTACCTCAGGAAAGCCTTCCCTCACCGTCATCCCACTGGACTAGGCTAGACCTCCCCAGGATGCCTTTATGCAACCAGGTACTCCTCCTGCATAGTACTTATTTTCTATTGAATTTTTGTGATTATTTGATTAATAGCTCTCCCATACTACCTGTACTGTCCAATACAGTATTCCACTAGCCACATGCGGCTATTTAAATTAAAATTAATTAAAATCCCTCAGCTACATTGGTCATATTTTAAGTGTTCCATAGCCAAATGTGGCTAATGGTTATCATATTAGACAGTACAGAGGCAGAGCATATCCAGGACTGCAGAGCCTTCTATTGGGCATTGCTGTCTAGACTGCACACTCTATGAAGGCAGGCACTGTGACAGCTGTTACCGCCATTACATGCTGCTATAAGTGGCACAGGACCTACCACATAGTGACTGCTCATGCACTATTTGCTGCCTGAGTGAGAAACATTATGACTGAGCAAAGGAAAAAGACTAGAACACAGGGCAGCATCATTCTGTGCAACATGGGAGCCCAGAGGACAAGAGTATCATGGAACAAAGGGCTGTTCTTACAAGTGATACTCTAAAGGTTTAGTAGAAGAGGCAACATTTGTGTTGGGCTTAGAAGAGTGGGTAGATTTTGACAGCAGAGAAGAGGTAGGGTATTGTAAACAGTGAAAGAAAATAGCACTTGAGTACAGCCATGGGATCAGGAAAGTGTGTCATGCCTGGGGAAGAGCAATATTTCATCATGGAGCCTACAAGGAGGTTTAGAAGGAAGGACTTGGAATGGCATACTGAAAAACATGCGCTTGACTCACATGAAATTTCAGGTAAGATCATTGTCCACCTATTATGTGTCAGTGCTAAGTGCTACATACATGGCCTTATTTGATATTTGCAGCATCATTTTGGGGTGGGTACTATAATGATCTCCATTTATAGATGAGAAAACTGAGGTTCATATGGGCCATTTCGGCTCATATGGGTTAAATAACCTGATAAAAGCCACGTGGCTGACAAGTAGCAATGATGTGATCGCTGAAATAAGTTATATAAAAGTAGGGATATGCCTGTCTCACTCCATTGTATTGTCAGCACCTATCATAGTGTTGGAACATACTAGAAAGAAAAAACTGACCAAACAGATTTGATGGTTGTGCCTCCAGCTGTAGGAGAGACGGACAGAAGGAGAGAGGCAGGACTGCAGAGAGGTGAGAGCATTAAGTTCAGTCCTGGAGAGGAAACGAACTCTCTGGGTTACCTCAAGTGAGTCTCTTGACTCTGTGTACATCACCTGACCAGTGGCAATAATAATAGTACCTTCACTTGACAGTGGTAAGAGCTTAATGAAGTAGATAATTCACGTATCAGCTTTCATGTAAACAATGGCTATATTATTAAGAGGTGATCAGGGCCTTGTCCCTTTCTCTAGGTTCTGGAGGGAAGGGATGTCAGAGATACTGAACATGTTTGAACCACCTTGGGACTTGACAACCACGGGATAGCTGGGGCCTAGGAAAGAATCAAATACTCCAGGAAGGATTTGAGCCTGGGGAGAAGGAAAGGCTAGATGTGACCATGATCAGAGATGGGAGGTGCAAAAAGAGAAGGAGGTCTGGGTGTAAAATAAAGGCCATGGTGACGTCCCCTGGGCCCCACACCCAGGAAGGAACCCAGCGAGACTAGGGATATAGACAGGCATGTCCAAGGCCCCCTCTCTGTCCAGTAGACCGATTCCAGACAAACGACAGAGGGGCTAACCTGCCTTTCTAGGAGCAGAACAACTGCCCAGAGCATCACAGAGTTACTGGCGTCTCACTTGCTGAGAGCCCCAGAGAACATTGTCTTTGCCAAAAATGGGTGAGCTGATGGCTGCCAGGCAAATATGCATGAGGTCAAATGTTAGACCCAGCAAAACACAGGTAACACACCAAGCTGTGTGGCTGTGTGGCTTCCTGGTTTGGTGCCTAGTCAGTTAGAGCACTGTCCAGGGACTGGCTTCGTCAGCATCACCTGGGAGCTTGGAGAAATGTAGAGTCTGAGGTCAGGCCCCAGGTCTGCTGAACCTGCCTCTGCCTAAGTAGCCACATCTCCTGATGACTCGTGAACATTAAGGTCTGAGGGCTTAGAGCTCTGCAGACAGGCTGCCTACCTTCTGGTTCAGCACTTACTGCATCTGTGACTTCAGGCACATGATTTAACATCCCCAGGCATCCAATTCCTCTTCTAGGCAAAGGGAAAAACAATCAAACCGACTCACTGAGTAGTTCTGAGCCTTACCCAAGATTATGCATATGGAAGTGGTTAACACAGAGCTTGTAACTGGTAAGTGCCCAATTAATGCCAGCAATGATTATTAAAAACTCAGCACCCAAGATGGGAAGCAGAATGATGGTCCAACAGATGGGTCTTTAGGTTATAGAATGTTTCCAAAGAAATGAAACAGTAAAACTAAGATGAATCTACCACCGACCCAGCCACCCTCCCCAGGTGCATGTATTTATCACCCCCAATGTTTGGGGCTCCACCCTGCAGAGCACTTGAATCAGATCTGGCCCATCTTCTTGAACTTATAGTTCAAGACAGACAAGATTAGGCCCGGAGCCAACATAAACATTGAAGTGAGTCCCGAATCACTCCCCTGATTAGATCAGCAAACACACGAGGGCTACACAGGACACATTCCCCGAGGACAGAGGCAGACATGAATGGGGTCAAGCCCAGGCTCTGCCCAGCAGTGATTTAGGGCCAGAAGCAACAGAAAGCCCATAGCACTGGACTGGCTGACCTGCAGCATAGACTGTGCCTTCGGTTGACAACAGAGGCAGAATACGTTTCCAGAATCACAGCAGCAATACAACCTCACCTTTCTTAAGTGCTAACCAGAAGTTTTCAGAGGGCTTTATAGGTTTTAACCAATTGAATCCTCTCAACAACTCTATAAGGTCCAGACCATTATTAACTTCATTTAACAGATGATAGAACTGAGGCTCAGAGAAAAGAAGTTACTTGCTACAGACCATCACACCATCAGGAAGGGCAGAACTAGGATTTAGGTTGGGTGCTGAATGCACCTCTCATCTCATCTCATCTGTGTCTTCGTTGACCACTCACAGGTGCCCTGCTGTCTGTCCATCCCCTATGGCCAGAAGCTCTCTGTGCCGCCCAGAAGAGGCAAGGCTGAGCAAGGGGCTCACCCACCTTGGGAGGGAGGGTTTCCAACCCCCCTAAGGGCTTCTCATCTTACTCAGCCTCAGCTACAAGCAAGTGGTGACACTTTCTGGGACACCTATTCCTATTCTGAGCAACAGCAACATGGAAATTCAAAAGATGAAATCACAGAAGCAGTCTGTCACCAGAAGTGCAAAGACAGGCATTTGTCAACAATCGTCAACAGGATTACAGGTGAGTGCTCACTGACCGGCTCCTTCCCCTGCTGCTCCCGGAAGCCCTCTCACACGAATCCTCCGCACTTATGGTTTTCTCCTTCTGCCCCTTTCTTGTCCTTGGGACTGCATGCTGCTCTGGACACCACAGCGCCCTGTGTGGCCAATGCCCCCGGGCCCCACAGGCAGAGAAAAGACACTAAAATCAACCCACTTGCCAACAGGCCCTCTTCATTCACAAACTGGCAGATGGATCCCAGCCAAGTACAAGAAAAATCTTAATTTGGAGGTTTTAAAAAACTAACTCCAAGCCCACAGAATGTACAACACCAAGAATACGTGGTAATGTAAACTACAGACTTTGGGTGATTATGTCATGTCAATGTACTAGTAGGTTCATCTGTTGTAACAAATGCCACACTCTGGTGGGGGACATATAATGGGGGAGTGTATGGAGGGGCAGAGGGTATAGTGGAAATCTCTGTACTTGACTCTCAATTTTGCTGAGAATCTAAAGCTGCTCTAAAAATAATCATAATACATTTTTAAAATGTAAAAAATAATTTTCAAATGGCTAGAAAAAATTGGATCCATGAAAGCCTTTGGGATATGTTTTGTCTTGTTTTTTGCCCATGGGACCTTCTGGTTTACTTCAACCACACCCAATAAATGATTATCTTCTCCATTTGTGGATAAAGCTCCCATTGGTGAATGAGATCACACACACACACACACACACACACACACTCATACGTTTACATAAGACAAATTTCTGGAAGCATACAAAAGAAATGTAACAATGGCTACATTTGGGAAGGATAACCAGAAATCACATAAAGCATAAAGCAGGGACACTTACATTTTATTGACTTCTAATCCTTAATAGTTTTGTACCATAAATACGTAGTAACTGCTATTCTCAATTTCAACAATAGTCAATAGTAATGATTAAAAAATGTGAACAGCCCTAGCTGGTTTGGCTCAGTGGATAGAGTGTCAGCCTGTGGTCTGAAGGGTCCCAGATTCAATTCCGGTCAAGGGCTTAGTCCTCAGTAGGGGGTGTGAAGGAGGCAGCCAATAAATGATTCTCTCTCATCATTGATGTTTTTATCTCTTTCTCCCTCTCCCTTCTTCTCTGAAATCAATAAAAATATATTTTTAAAAAATGTGAATATGTCATGTCCATACCAAACTGGTTCTTCAAACCAACTTCTTCCCCCCAAAGCACAGTGCACACATGTCCACAATGAGGAACAGTGCCCTTCAGGATAAACATACCTCATCTACCTCAAACCCACCACCCACAATTGCTCCCCTCCTGTGCCAGCCCCTCTGGTGTCCAATCCTGCACTTGAACTCTACTCACACTCTTTGTTTTAATCCACTGACCTGGTTTCTTGGTTCAAAGGAACTTGCCCAGGACATTGCCTCACACGTTTCCTTAGAGTGCTGACTTCTGGGCCCCAAACCCAGTGGGTCATACCCCAGTCGCTGGAAGGGGTCAGGGTCCTGGACTTATTTTCTCCATCAGACGAGGATGCTTTGTGCTGGCTTCTGATTACTGTGTGTAATCGAACTTGAACTCTTTTGGAGATCCAAGTGGAAAAGTGAATCCATGTACAGATCGGCGTTCAAAATCCCGGCTCACACAGACAGAAAAAAAATCTCATGGCAGAACTCAGCAAATAGAGCTAAGAAAATAAGTGCTTCCCCTCTGGCCCAGGCTGTTTTGTTTACGCACTACTTCTTCCCATTCAACAGGCTGTCATTATGTGAGCACCAATAAATTGGGAAGAATTGTGGACACAATATATCACTGTGCAGCACTGCCAGACATGAAGGCCACTTAACGCAGAACAAAATCAGGGAGCCCACAAATTAGTCACTACAGAGATGCAAAGACAATGTTAGTCTATTCGCTGCACTCAGCAGTATCACGCATCTGAATGGGTTTAAGATCTCTCAGAGGGGTGCATGGCAAGGTTTCTTCACTGCCCCTGTGACGGGGGATGGGCCATCACAGGCTGTGGCACATCAGACCAGAAACTCCCATGCCTCAAGACAGCCTTTTCCCTCTGTCGCTCTTCTGACCTTTGCCATCAGCTCATGGTGCTATGTCTGCCTTTCGCCATGTCCCCAGCATCCTCCTTTCAAAGCTAATGCACAGAGTGGGATGGATGTGCAAAGTTTAATGGGAAGTTCATGATTCCTCACCTTGTCTCCTCATCATGCAGAGAGTTAAGGTTGTAAGGAGTGGTTGACATCTCAGTCTCACTTTTGTGCAGACAATGGGAAGTACACAAGGACGTGTGTGAGAGCAATTTCATTAAACATCCATTATGGCCTAGCTGGGCAGTGAGCCATGCAAGCTGATGACCAGGCATTGTCCAATATTCAAAGGCCCTTGGCTTACCTCCCTGAATAACAAACTTCCTTGGGGATGTGTATGTAAGTACAGCCAGAATAGTGGCTTTTGCTATTCTAATCATGTACACACAACCTTATCATTTCTAGGTATCATTTGTATTATTATGTAATTAATATGTTTCTGTAAATTAACTCACCTTTTTTACTAGTATTTTACTTAAATGCCGGCTTCACTCTCATTCTAAGCAAAAATACTCATAAGGCCATGCTATTTCAGTGTTTTTGAAGAGCTATTTATTTAATACACATCACACAAAAAATCCACGAAAATGTTAGTTCTGTCACATTGCGGTGCACTTGGAAGGAAAATTGTCAGTCGGAAGCCAATAGACTCAATTGTGTCGTAACACTTTCCAGTCCCCACCAATGCTAGCAAGGAATAGTGCGCACAGTAGTGCTCAATATCAACCTGCTGATTTGAATTGATCTCAGGTTCCACTTAACCAAACTTGTCTGAATTGTGATTATATATATACTAGAGGCCTGGTGCACAAAAATTTGTGCACTCGGGGGAAGGGGGAGTCTCTCAGCCCGGCCTGTGCCCTCTCGCAGTCTGGGACTCCTTGGGAGATAACGACCTGCTGGCTTAGGCCTGCTCCCGGGTGGCAGAGGGCAGGCCCAATCCCTAGGTGCAGCCCCTGGTCGGGCTCAGAGCAGGGCTGATTGGGGAGTTGGGCCGCCGCCCCCTGTCATGCACAGAGCAGGGCGGATCGGGAGGTTGTGATGCCACCCTCAGTCACGCTCAGGGTAGGGCTGATTGGGGGGTTGGGGCACCGCTACCTGTCACACTCAAGGCAGGGTCGATGGGGAGGTTGTGGCACCACCCCCTGTCATGCACAGAGCAGGGCCCATCAGGGGGTTGGGGAGCTCCCCCCTGTCACTCACAGTAGGGCCAATATGGGAGTTGGGGCACCGCCCCCTGTCACACACAGAGCAGGGCAGATCAGGGGGTTGGGGTGCTGCACCCTGTCACACTCAGGGCAGGGCCGATGGGGAGGTTATGACTCTACCCAGTCACACATAGAGCAGGGCCTGTGGGGGGGCGGTTGGGGCGTCGCCCTCTATCACCCACAGAGCAGGGCCGATCATGGGGTTGGGGCGAAGCCACTGTCACACTCAGGGCACGGCTGATGGGGAGGTTATGGCTCTACCCCGTCACACACAGAGCAGGGCCCATGGGGGGTGGGGCGGGGTTTGGGCGCCACACCCTGTCACACACAGAGCAGGGCCAATCAGGGGGTTAGGGCCCTGCACCCTGTCACACACAGAGCCGCAGGGCGATCAGGGGGTTGGGGAGCTCCCCCCTATCAGGCACAGAGCAGGGCTGATCAGGGGGTTGGGGTGCCTTCCCCTGTCATGAACAGAGCAGGGCCGATAGGGAGGTTGTGGCCCCGCCCCGTCACACACAGAGCCACAGGGCGATCAGGGGGTTTGGGCGCTGCCCCCTGTCATGCTGATCCCGGTGCTGGGAGGCATATTACCCTTTTACTATATAGGATAGAGGCCTGGTGCACGTGTGGGGGCCGGCTGGTTTGCCCTGAAGGGTGTCCTGGATCAGGGTGGGGGTCCCCAATGGGGTGCCTGGCCAGCCTGGGTGAGGGGATGATGGCTGTTTGCAGCTGGTCACACACCCTTCAGGGTGGGGGTCCCCACTGGGGTGCCTGGCCAGTCTGGGTGAGGGGCTGAGGGCTGTTTTCAGGCTGGCGGGTGACAGAAGCTCCCAACCGCTCCTTTTTTTCTTTTTCTTTTTTTTATTCTGGGCCAGCTTTAGCTCTGAGGCTCCAGCTCTTAGGCCTCCACTCCTGAAAGCAGGTATCTGGTTTGTTTCGGTTCTATAATCGAAACAATGTATAACTCCAGCTCTGAGATCCCGGGCTCGCTGAAAGCAGGTTTCTGGGGTTTTGTTTAGCTTCTATATTTGTTACATGTTTCAAACTGCAGGCTCAGAGGGCGCCAGGCAGGTGGGGAACATTGGTTTCCTCCGTCACTGAAGCAAGCAAGCCTCATGTTAGTTTCAAGCTGCCTGGCTGCCGGCCGCCATCTTGGCTGGCAGTTAATTTGCATATCACCCTGATTAGCCAATGGGAAGGGTAGTGGTCGTACGCTAATTACCATGTTTCTCTTTTATTAGATAGGATATATATATATATATATATATATATATATATATATATATTCCACGATCTAAGCAAATTATTTCCCTGCTTTCTAAGTCTTCAGACTTGGAAGCCACTGAAAAAACATCTTAGTTTTGAACTTCTTGGTTCAATTAGAAGTCTAAGACAGAGGTGGGGAACGTCCAGCCCAAGGGCTGTATAAAGCCCACAAAATCCTTTGGTCCAGCCCTGCCAAGGCATTAGGGGTCAACTAATTAAATATTTGACCAAATATAGTGGGCTAATTTTTAAGTCGATAATTCTATATGGCCCACGGATGATGTTATAAATATCCAAATGGGCCTTGGCAGAAAAAAGGTTCCCCACTCCGGGTCTAAGGAAACTGACAGAGTTATGTCATGACTTATTCTTAGCAAAACAAGAAAGCACTCAGGAAAGCAGAGCTTGCAAAAAGTGACACAGAACTTCGAGGGAAGCATCTTCAGGAGGGAGAGGTCTGCAGATCCAGACCTTTCATGTAGTGCTGGTGGGTGCATGGCCATACCACACAGGTGGATGCCAGTGCTGTCATCAGGGCCATGGAGAAATCCCCCAGCCCACCCTGCATCAAAGCTAGTTCTTAACCCAAACGGCCAAGGCATGGGTGCTCAGTCAACAAGGACACGAACAAATCCCAACGGAAGGTCTGCTTCTCACCGAAGAAACCCAACTGTGCCTGGAGAAGCCAGGCCACCGTTCAAAGGGGCGTTCTGACATAATAAATTAGCTGCATAGGCCATTAAAGGCAACTGTGAATTCTGCCCAAGGTTCTCCCCTGCACCCCCGTGCTTTTCCCACAGCTGAAACACAGGGTACAGTGGAAAAAGTTCCATTTTAGGAGGCTTAGTGCCTGTTTTCACTGCTTCTGACATGCCAGGGGCCAGGGTGGGGGATGCTTCTGCAAATGATTTGTTGCTGAAGCCGAGACCCCAGGAACATGGGCCTGGGATCGCTGGAGGAAGGCCTTGGAGTGGGGCTGCTTGGACCTCCATGTAAAGACTTGCAGTAATTGAGCCTGCAGCCAGCCATAGCTGGGAACATCTCCTTCTGCTGGCTGCTTGCAACACCTAATCTCACCAGAGAAGCCCTGTTAGAGAGTAATTCCCGTGCTCTTCCTCTGCGGGGTTAGCAACGTGGGTGTGTTGACAGGTCAAACAGCAGTGAAAGAAATGTCTCTTTAGGGATTAGTGCAAATCAGACTCCCACCTGATTGAATTTAGCTAGGCTCAGCCCCTAGTCTGCAACCTGTGTGACCTCAAGGTCAGAAAATAAAGTATAAAGGCAGAGAGCTCAGGGTTCTGGAAGCATCTTGCAGGGAGTAACATACCTAACCTCTCTTTTAGTTCTCCTTTGGTGTTTTTAAGAGAGACCTTTGGAGATAAAAAAGATCTTGAAATTCCAAAATGAGGTACAAAATGGGACCTTGTCAAATAAATCAACCGAGAAAAATAAAACCAGCTAAGAGGGTTTTTTTTCTCTCCCAAGAGCTGACTCAGAGATCCATTTCTGTAGCAATGCCTGCACACGTGTCTCCCAGGCCATCTGCAGAGATATCTAGGAGGGATGGGAAGAGGCTGCACAAAACAGGCGGCTGCAAGGCCTCCGCCTTTGGGGTTACCCTCAGAGCCTGTTCACAAAGTTCACAGAATAATCAGGCTTTTGACTTTGTAAACACATCTCATCTTTGCCACTTAGGGTGTTAAGAAGATGCATAGGACCAGGCAACAGCAAGATCA
Source organism: Myotis nattereri (assembly GCF_964212035.1). Classification (NCBI taxonomy): domain Eukaryota; kingdom Metazoa; phylum Chordata; class Mammalia; order Chiroptera; family Vespertilionidae; genus Myotis; species Myotis nattereri. The sequence continues at coordinate 103,113,156 of NC_138080.1, forward strand.
TCCACTTTGGAGGTAATAAGAGCTGCTTTCAAACCTTGCACAGAGACTTTGGTCAAATCATTTAACTTTGCTGGACCTCCGTTTCCTTACTGCTAAAATGGAAGCTATAATAATCACTACTTCATAAGGTTACAGTAAAGATTAAAATAAAGAGATGTATAAAATGCCAATCACACAATAGGCTATCACTACAAAAATTAGGTAGTATATAGAAAATTACTGTGATAGGAGATTGCCCAGCTTACCAACATACTTTACTGACCCAACTTGGCTCCAAATAGTTTACCCATTTTAAAAATGAAATGCACACTCTAAAAAGTAATGTAATACTCAAAGTTCACATATTTTATTTTACATTAATTATACATCAACAAAAATATTTATTACTAAGAAGGATGTTCAAAATAATATGCTGCTGAACATTCAAAAACATTCCAAGAATACCTACTATGTGCCAGGTCTTCCATCCCAGTCTGGGAACAGGTGAGGGCAGTTCTAGAAGAGGTGTTTCACCAATGGGCTCCTCACTGGGTAAGTGTATGACCTCACAAGGTAAGGACTATAACAGGTAGGCACTCAGAATGAGTTCTAAATGGCTGTCATTCCCATTGAGGGTGCAGTGAAGGAGAGCTCAGTAGAGCTTACCTACCAGGAGATGGGAGGGACATGGTGAGAGGTAACCATAAGACAGTTGGGTTTGGCCATACCTCCATCAGTGTTCTACCTGCACTTTCAAAGCACTGGAATCACCAGTGACACTACGTGAGCACATGGCCGACATGAATAAGCAGGGATCTGGCCAGGCACAGTGTTAGGTGCCAGCGACGCTGTGCTGGGCACGGACACGTGGTTTTCATCTTAGGGGGCTTTACAGTCTAATGAGGGAAGCAAATGTCAGCATCACTAAGGGATGTATAAATACAGACTGAGGTGAGCAAAGGGTCAGAGGCCTATAGGAATGTGAGAGAGGGAAATTTGACAGCCCGTAGAGTCACAGAAGTGACCCTGTTGCTGAGGGCTGAAGGATGAATGCTGGTCACTAGGTGAGCAGGGAGGGACAGGAGGAGAGGGAAGGGCAGAGAGAGGCTGGAGAGAGAGGTGGGGCCAAACTACATGGGGCCCTGAGACCCATGCCAAGGAATTGAAGTTGATTTTAGAGCCAAAGGAAGCCAAGGAAGGATTTTAAGCCTGGTCTGTATTTGAGAAGCTCACTTCACTTGCTCTGGTGTGGAGAACACTTTCCCAGGAGTCAGAGTGAAAGCAGACAGGTGAAAGAGGAGTTCTGTGGTCCTTTAAGCATGAAATGAGGATTGCATGGACGAGTTCAGTGGCAGTGGGGATGGAGACAAGGGGAGAAATGAGAGGCCATAATTAGAAGGCTGCGCCCACTCTCATGCTCTCCAGTTCCCGTCCAGTCCCGGTGACACACTGAATATGGCAATGCCACTGTGGAATTTCCACTCTCATGTCAACTAATCACTCCCAGCTGGACAATGGGGGCTCCGGTGACTTAGAGCTGGGCTCTTATGGGGTGGGCTAGAGATGAGCTTAATGGTTGGGCTTTGGTGGGGTCAATCTCTGACCTAGATATGCCTTTGGGAGACAGGATTGACTCCTCCTCAGCTCCTATCTTCTCTCTGCCCATCTCCATCTTCAGGATGGAAAATGAAGTGACCTTAAACCACTTCCTCCCTACTTGGTCCCCAGCCCAAAACCAAAGTCCCACAGAGATCTGGAGCACTTGCTTTGTCCTACCCTTTGGTCCCAGGTGCCAGCCCTGCTCTGTGGGACTGAAATCAAAGCACTCACCTTTGCTGAGATTCCTCTGTAAGATGCTGATAATGATTCCTGCCTCGCAGGACAACTCAGAGAATACAGCCATACAATGTCTGGAAAGCTCCAGCACTGTGTCTGACTGAGGAGGAGCTTAATAAATGTTTGCGCTCCTCATTATTCTAAGGGAAGGTTAAGGCCAAAGTAAAAAATGCCAGCCTGTTATCCTCAGTCCCTTTTTCACAATCTATAGAGGTGGTAATGGTGATTCTCAGGATGCTCAAAGACTCATGGAAGATTCATTTTCAGTTTTTGTTACGATCCAAGCCTAGATTCCCTCTGACATTTCGCAATGTGGATGCTGAAGGGGGAGTTTTAACATTTTGAGACCAGGGGGGATGCCTCGGTGAGATGGACACTAAGACTGGAGGAGTGGCAGTGGCTTTATCTGATCTCCCCACATCCCTCTGCATTCTTCAGTCCTGTTACTACAGCCCCCACCCTATAGAAAGACCAACTTAAAAAAGGGTGGGTTTCAAGCAACAGCACAACTACAAGATTATGGGTAAGTGGGAGGCATGGAGGCCCCTGGGCAGATGGAGGGTTTCCTTGTATAGGGCACTGGGGTAGCCTCCTGGGAGGTCCACCGGGATATATAGGATGCACATACTGGAGCATTCATGAGTTAGGGAATAGCTGACTAGTCCATCTTCAAATGTATACTTGCTTCCATTCTTGGAAGAGATTTTTATATATTAAATTATGTCGCTTAAATCTGATGATAATGATGATGATGTAATTAACTGTTAATATGTATTAACCTGTTACTTTGTTTTGTGTCAGATGCATTGCTAGACATAGGCATGCACTATTTCATTGAATCCCCTCAACAACTCTAGAGACGGTAAATCTATTACCCTTTTTATATGTGAGAGGTTAAGGGACTTGCCTAAGCTGCATGGCTGGCCAGCAGAGAACTCCAGAGAGAGTCCAGGGAGGTAGCCTGAGGACACAGCCTGTGCTCCTAATCACTAAATTCACTTCTAACAAAAACCAGCATTTTAGCAACACAACTTGGGTAGCCCTCTACAACCCTCTACAAAGGGCTGCGGTCCCAATATGAGCTCATTTGATTCCACAGAAACAATGTCACAGCATGTGCCCAGCTTCCCAAGAGAGGGCCTGATGGCACACTGGTCTGGAAATGGCCATGACTGCCCTATTTAATCAATTATAAATGGCATATGTGCACTCTTTACAGTAGGCAGTTCTCTAGCATGTACATATCAAATAAATAAAGCGGTACAAGAACCAATCACATACATTTAATTACATTTTATTTGTTCAGGAGCTCCTGGGAGAGGAGCCTAGCAGGGCCGAGGGAGCTATGGGACGGGGAGGAAACAGCTGCCGAAATCTTGGGGAGAGGGGCTGAGGCCTTAAAGAGCCCACAAGAGAGGGGTGCTACCCTTTAAGAGGTATTTCCTAAATGACAGCAGGAGGAGGACATGCTCTGAAAACACGAAATCTGCCAGGGAGTGAAATTATTGGGTGACAGAAGTGAGAATGGCCAAACAGAAATTCTCTACGTAATGACACGGGTGCCATCGACGGGGGCCTCTAACCTGAAGCCCTATAAAGCAAAGTGTCCTGGAACCATTTAAAAAAAATGAATTTATTTAACATAGCCGTCTCCCTACAGGGCTCACATCGCCAAGACAAATTGTTTAACAACTTATACTGTTTTGTGATGTTGGGTCTCCAGGCCCTCAAAACAAAGCAGCGTGCTCAAAACATAAATTTTAAAAGAAAAAGAAAGATCCTGGAAAGCCCTGCATTTACCACTTTACAGCTCCTAGGGCTTCCTAGTTAGAGCCTTAATTATGGAAATTCTCACTTGAATTACATGATTTATTTAAAGCCCTGTCTTTTCAGGAGAATAAAATCCAGGTTTTGAAGCACCTCTCAAAACAATTTATTCTTCTCCACTGACTAACTATTTTGGCCAGCAATCATGAATTTATAGTACATTATGCCAAAGCAAAACACTCTAATAACTTAATCAAACATTTAAAATCCAGCTCACAGCCATGTAATATACAAAAGCAGTTCTCTCAGCTCTCTCGTTAAAGGTAAATTACAATTTTTATTCCAAACTCCACATCTTAAAGCAGTCTCACATGAGAGAGAGAGAGAGAGAGAGAGAGAGAGAGAGGAAGAGAGAGAGAGAGAACGATGTGTTTATATATATATATATATATATATATATATATATATATATATATAGAGAGAGAGAGAGAGAGAGAGAGAGAGAGAAATATATAAGCATTTTAAGATTTAAAGTTGGCTGACATATATACATATATTCCTAGGCAAATTCTTCTTGAAATGACAAAAGTGATCCTTCAGATATTCTTTAAAATCTAGCAAAAAGAAATGAGACGAAGAAAGAGAATAAAACCGATGAACCTAGAGAATTGGTTCTTTTGATCTTCAAGGCACTGAGAGAGAGAACTGGCACAATTCTAAACAGGTTATGCGGCAGTGCTCCCACTGGAATAATCACACAGAAATATTCATACGAATTTGCATCATTCTGTCTGTTTGCCTTTTTACAGTATGTTAGCAGATACATAGTTTCTGACGACGCCCTCACTCCGATCAAACAGAAAATACTATTAACTTCACTCTTCTGATGAAAAAAACAAAACCCACACAAACACAAAGAAACATGGTTTGACGCATTTGATGGGAGAACAAGGGCTGAAAGGCAATTTGGCATATATTTGGCATGGATGCTCGGCCTAAGAGATGGAAAGGGCCAATGAGTGAAGTGTAGTCAGTTGGCCCACTTGCTCAAATGAATTGCCCTCTTTTCATCACTCTTGGTCTGTGAGGATGATGAAGACAGGGAATCTAAGGAGGGTTCAGGAGGATGGCTAAGTATAGGGAGTAATAACTGCCAATCACTGTAAAGCCCTTCACATGGATAAGCTCATGAGAGCCCCATGAAGTGGGGAAATGGAGTCAAGTGCCACATGTGCATTTAACTGCTGGGAGAGCCGAAGTGTAGGCACCCTGTAAAAATTAAAGGCGGAGAAGATGAGAAATATAAGATGCAGAAGGCCCTGCCAGCCATTCTTCATAATGAACCTGTGCCCCCAAATGACCTTGAATGGAAGATGTGAACCTCCTCTTCCCTCAATCTCAGTCCTCACGTGCTGCTCCTGGTGAACATTCTGTTGATGGATCCCAGGGGTCAATGGTACTTTTCAGTAGAAAATGGTTCCTACATGTTTTGTTTATGGGAGATGGAATTGTCAATAACTTTGAATATTGTCTATTTTTATCTTCTGTGTCAACATTAGAAACAAGCCTCTGTTTAAAAGGCAACTCAACAGTGACTATCCCTATTAACAGATAGTACTTGTAGCTATTAAGAAAGCTGCTCAAGGTCTCATGGCTGGTAAATAAAATGAGATTTACTCAGGTTCAAACCCAGGCCTCTCCTAACTCTAGAGTCTATGTTCTTTGTCTGTAAGAGCCACGCACTCACTCTAACTAAATTAGCAGTTCTCAAGGCCTGTGGAAACTTCTAGAAAGTGGCCCTTGCTGTTCTTGCCTCCATCCTGAGCAACCCCCATCTCAGAGATTCTCGGGAAACACATATCAGTCATTTTCTCCCCAGTTCTGCTAACAGGGCTGCAGGGAAATGCATCTGAGTATTTACAATGAGCCAGACACCATCCTACATTCTTCCTATGGATGCTGTTTCATTTTCCCCACAACTCCACAAGGTAGAGAGATGTTTTATAGATGAGACAGCTGAGGCTAAGAGAGTTCATCAATTCGTCCAAAGTCACACAGCATGTAAATGTGGTCCGCCACGCAAGAGCCCAGGAGCCTCACTACGCTGCGATCCTTTCTACTTCCTTATCTGATTACATTTTTGGCATCACCAAATGTACATTCCTGAGTTTTGTTCTCCAGGGAAACAGTCCATGTGACAGTTTGAAGGTTTTAGGGTTAAGTCTTCCAACAACCTCCTCCTCGTCTGCCATAGTCCTTTTAATGCAACCAGAGCAGAGGAGCCTGGTGGGAGAGAATGGACCAGGCTGGTCTATGACTGCAGGCCCACAGTCCTGCCTGGGTCTTCTGAGGGCCTCAGAAACCTTCTCCAGCATTTATTTTTCTCCTTAATATTTCCCTAGTTTTATGGCTTCCCTTCAGTCTGTCTTGCAATCCTTAAGGAACCAATGGAGAATATATTCCCAGATAGAAATTATGTGTGTTTTTTTAATATAAGGAATAATAATATAAACCAATTGAAAATCTGTCAACAGTGATGTTGGCAGCTTATACACCCACACAGACAGTGGGTGTGGGGTTTTTTTTTTTTTTCAGGACTTAGAGTAATTTAAGTGTAGACACCGCAGGCGATAAATTTCACAAAGAAAACCCTGTCCATGATTCTGAGTTAATAACAATGGTCAGGCTTTGATGTTGATACAAATGAGGCCAAATGAAGAAAAAGCCACATTCATGGGCTGTTTGAGGGTCTGGCCTCTAAATGATCAGTTCAAGGAACATAACACATGTTAGCGCTGGCAGGACAAGCAGGGTTCTATGTACCAAGGAACAAAATAAACCTTGCAATAATTTAAAAATATATATATTTGCCACACATATGCATTTAAATATATAATATAATTATTTACTTTACATCTAATTAAAGGGTAAATGTGAACTGTGGGTTAGAGCTAAGGAAGCCATTGTGTTCTGCTTTTTGGAAAAACTGAGCTAACGCCAAGGCAACTCAACCCCTCAAACACCACACGCTGCGCTAACATTTCATGGAAGTCCAGTCCCTCGCCAGCTTGTTTCTTTGTCTGCAAAATGAGGAAACTGGATCCTATAATATCTCAACCTCCTTCCAGCTCCTGGTGGTTGCTTTCCTCAATTCAAAATAGTCCTGAATTCAAATCTCAGCATGGCAAGTGACTTTAACTTTCTAAGCTTCAGTTTTGTTCTCTGTGAAAAGGACATATGAAGGACACATAACTTTTAAATATACATTAAAATATTTTTTATGGAAAAATATTTAAACATACACAAAAGGAGAAATGTATTCTGAGTACTCCTATGCCTACCACTCAGACTCAACAATTGCTTTCATTTTGCTATATTTATTTTATGTATTTATGTATATATGCATGTATGTATGTATATATGTGTGTATTTTACAGAAACATTTCCAAATAAATTATAAATATCAGGACACTTGATCCCTAAATACTTCAGCATGCATCTCAAAAAAATTAAGGAGAGTCTCTTATGTAATTAGAGTACCATTATCACACTTAGCAAAATAAGTGATTTCCTAACATCATCTGATATTCAGTCCAATTTCATATTTCTCCATTTATCCCAACATTTTATTTTATACATTCATTTCTTTAAGCTAAGCTTCAATTAAGAGCCATGCACTGGATTTGATTGTTATATCTGCCGTTAAAGTCTCTTTTGAAAATAAATTATTTTTGAAGTGTAACATATCCAGAAAAACACACACATCAAACCTGTTAACACTTGAAGCATTCTGTGTCCAGTGACCAGACCCACAAACCCCTACCCATATCTAGAAACTGAAAATGATATACTTCAAAAACCCCTTCCTGCCACTTTCTCTTTACAGCCTCTAATGATAACTACTACCCTGGCTTTTAAAACAATAGGTCAGCTCTGCCTGTTTTGAAGATTATAGAAATGGAATCAGGTGTGTGTAGCCTTTGTTACTCATTCTGTTTCTGAGATTTATCATGTTGTTACATGAAGCAGTTTTCTGTGTTGTTGTTTTAATTTTCAATATGTTCTTTCTCATGTTGATGAGCATTTGGCTTGTTTGGAGTTGGGGCTATTACGAATAATGCTGCTACAAACATTCTTGTGCCTGCCCTTGTGTGAGGTGTAGACCAGGAGTGGAATGGCTCGGCCATGGGGTATGTGTATGTTTAGCTCTAGCTGACACCACCAAAGAGTTTTCCACACTCGTTGTATCAATGAGTCCCCCCAGAAGTCTATGATGAATGTAGTTTGTTTCCCATCATTACCCACGCATTGTAAGTTTTCACTATTCTGATGAGTATGTGGTGTATTTCGGTGTGATTTTAGTTTACATTTCTCTGAAGATTAATGACACTGAGAATCTTTTCAAATGATTCTTTTATAGATTGCCTATTCAAAACTCTTAATCATTTTTCTACTAGGTCATTTGTCTTTTTCTTCTTGATTGGTAAGAGTTATTTATATATTCTCAATATAAGCCCTTTGTCAGTTACATGCACTGCCAATATCTTCATCTACTCTGTGACATGCTTTTTCATTCATTTGATGTATTTTGATGAATAAGAGTTATTTATTTTGAGGAGGAACCAAGATGGTGGCATAGGTAAACACCTGAACTTGCTGTCTCGCACAACCACATCAAGACTACACCTAAAAGACAAAACAGATACCAGAACCACAGGAAGGCTGGCTAAGTGGAAGTTCCACAACTAGAGGGAAAGAGAAAAGTGCATCGAGACTGGTAGGAGGTGTAGAGGTGCGGAAGAGTGGAGGTATAAAGGCGTGAGAAATAGGCTGGCAACTGGGTGTGCTGTGGTCTTTTTCAATCGGGAGGGAGATACAAGCTCCCGACTGCTCTGAACTCCAGTTCTGGGTGAGAGTCTGGGGACCCAGACTCATATGGGGAGAAACTGGACTGTCTGGCATCAGGCTGGAACACGAGGGCGGCTTTCTCTCAGAGGTGCTCGCAGTGACCATTGTTCCTGCATGGGGCCACGGGACACAGAGACCCAGGGACCTCTCCAGGGCAGGGCTGATGGGCAACCATTGCTGTTTGCTCCGCCTCGTGATTCCTTGAGACCCCGCCCCACCCAATTTACAATTCAACCCCACCCAATCTGTGCACAGAGGCTTTTGTATATGAATGGCCTGGCCTTTTACAATCTAAAACCTAACAAACTGCAGCTGGGTTAAAGAGCCCCAGAGCTTCCAAAAGAAGGCCTAAGGCTGGACAGCAGCTTGCATTGCTTTACAGCTGGGCCTCATCTTGGCACCTCCAAACCCCAAACAAAGAAGAGGAATCTGCAGATCTCTCTGTAGCTCCTGCTGGGTGGCCTCAGGCAGTGGCTGACTTTGCACCTCCTTGGAGATCCAAGAGCCAGTGTACCCAATGGTCAGAGTGAGACCATACCAGATTACAACTCTTCAGATCCATAAGAGACACACTCAGGGTGCAGACTCAGTGAGCACCAAAGCTCCACTGAAGCAAATCCTGCCCCATAAGGGTGTTTCCAGCACAGCAGTTCTCCCATTGTAGACACAACTGGTCCTCACAGCCAATTGGCCTGGAGGTCAATTCCTCCCAGTGATACCAACAGCAATCAAGGGTTAACTACAACAAGACTGTGCACACAACCCACAAAGGGGTGCACGAAGAGTGTCCACCTCAGGTAATTAGGGAGGCTGAGCCACTGGGCCCTATAGGACACCTAGCACACAAAGCCACTCAATCAACACAGGGAAGCAGCCAAAATGCGGAGACAAAGAAATATGTCACAAATGACAGAAATGGAGGAAAGAAAACTTCTGGATATAGAGTTCAAAACCATGGTTATAAGGTTACTCAAGAATCTTCTAGAAACATCTGAGAAATTTAGTGAGACCATCAAGGATATGAAAAAGGACCAATTAGAAATTAAGCATACACTTACTGAAATAAAGAATAATATAAAGAGATCCAACAGCAGACTAGAGGAACCCAAGAATCAAGTCAAAGATTTGAAATATGAAGAAGCAAAAAACACCCAACCAGAAAAGCAAAAAGCAAAAAGAATCCAAAAATATGAAGATAGTATAAGGAGCCTCTGAGACAACTTCAAGCATACCAACATCTGAATTACGGGGGTGACAGAAGAAGAGAGAGAGCAAGATATTGAAAACCTATTTGAAGAAATAATGACAGAAAACTTCCCCTACCTAGTGAAAGAAATAGACTTACAAGTCCAGGAAGCGCAGAGAACCCCAAACAAAAGGAATCCAAAGAGGACCACACCGAGACACATCATAATTAAAATGCCAAGGGCAAAAGACAAAGAGAGAATCTTAAAAGTAGCAAGAGAAAAACAGTTAGTTACCTACAAGGGAGTACCCATACGACTGTCAGCTGATTTCTCAGTGGGAACTATGCAGGCCAGAAGGGAGTGGCAAGAAATATTCAAAGTGATGAATAGCAAGAACCTACAACCAAGATAACTCTACCCAGCAAAGCTATCACTTAGAATTGAAGGTCAGATAAAGAGCGTCACAGATGAGAAAAAGCTAAAGGAGTTCATCACTGACAAACCAGTATTATATGAAATGCTGAAGGGTATTCTTTAAGAAGAGGAAGAAGAAGAAAAAGGTAAAGATAAAAATTATGAACAACAAAGTGACAACAAATACATATCTATCAACAAGTGAATCTAAAAATCAAGTGAATAAAAAATCTGATGAACAGAATAAACTGGTGAATAGAATAGAATCAGGGGCATAGAAAGGGAGTGGACTGACAATTCTCAGGGGGAAGAGGTTGTGGGGAGTGTGGGAAGAGACTGGACAAAAATCAAACACCTATGAATGAGGACAATGAGGGGGGTAAGGGCATGGGGTGGGGTGAGAACCGAGTGGAGGGGAGCTATGGGGAGAAAAAAGAGTACCAACTGTAATAATCTAAACAATAAAGATTTATTTTTTTTAAAAAAGCGTTAATTTATTTTAATGTAGTCCAAGTTATCTATTTTTTCCTTTAGTTTAATGCCCTCTGTATCTTGCTTAAGAAATACCAACTACCCCAAACCATGAAGATATTTTATTTTCTAAATGTTATTATTTTATCTTTCATGTATAATTCTATAATCTACTTGTAAGTGATTCTGTGAATGGTCTGAGGTAGGGTTTTCATATGCATCTCCAATTTATAGACAGATCCGTCCCAAGCTGCATCACAGTGCCACCTTGGTTACAAGTCAAGTCTCCTTCCCTATCTGTGTCTTCAAGACTATCTTGTTCTTCTTAACCATCTATAATAATAAAAGCATAATATGCCAATTAGACCGGACGTCCTTCTGGACAACCTTCTGGACGAAGCTGCGGTGGTGGGGGCTGAGGCAGCGGTGGCGGTGGTGGGGGCCAAGCCCCTTACACAAATTTCGTGCATCAGGTCTCGAGTTTGCATATAAACTTTTTACAGTGGTTCTCAACCTTCTGGCCCTTTAAATACAGTTCCTCATGTTGTGACCCAACCATAAAATTATTTTCGTTGCTACTTCATAACTGTAATGTTGCTACTGTTATGAATCGTAATGTAAATATCTGATATGCAGGATGGTCTTAGGCGACCCCTGTGAAAGGGTCGTTCGACCGCCAAAGGGGTCTCGACCCACAGGTTGAGAACCGCTGCTTTAGAACCATCTTAACAATTTCTACAAGCTATTAACATTTTGATTAGGATTTCACTGACTCTATATCTATTTGGAGAGAATTGACATCTTTGAAATACTGAGTTGCCCAAGCCATGAACATAATGCATCTCTCTATACATATATTTGAGTCATCTCTCATTTCTCCCAATGAATTTGTCATTTTCTGTGCTTAGGTCTTACACGTCTTTCATTAGATATATTCATGGGAAGTTGATATTTTTGGTGTTACTGTAAACATCATTTTTAAAAATTTCCTAATTATTTGTCGCTGATATATAGACATTCTCTTGCTTTTTTTTTTTTTGAAGGCTTCAGTTTTGTGTTTTGTTTTTATAATTCCAGTTATTTTTATTTTATTTAATCCTCACTGGAGGATATTTTTTCCATTGATTTTTAGAGAGAGTAGAAGAGAGAGAGAAAGACAGAGAAATATTAGTCTTGTGTCCAATGGCCTTGGGAATTCAATTAGGAATCCTAATAATTTATCTGTAGATTATTTTGTATTTTCTGTGTACTCAATCATGTCATCTGTAAATGATGACATTTATATATATATTTCTTCTATTCCATCTTTATATCTGTTCCCTCCCTCCCTCCCTCCCTCCTTCCTTCCTTCCTCTTTTCTCATTGCCAGGACCAATTCCTAATGCAATGTTCATTACAAATCATGACGACAGGCATCTCACTGAGGAATATTTTCAAATTTTCACCATTAACTATGATGTTTGTTTTAGGTTTTATGTTTAAAAGTTCCATTTTGTCTTTAATATTTTAAATGTTTCAAATCATGAATTAGTATTGTATTAAATATTTTGCTCTTCATTTATGGAGATAAAAATACATTTCTCATTTATTCTGTTCATGAGATGAATTTCATTGTTATTTCTGAAATAACAAGTTTATTTCTTGTTCATTTTGTAGCCGATGGTGGGGGCCAAGCCCCTTACACAAATTTCGTGTTACAGTAACATACATGTTAGCAGGGACCCAGAATTCATTGATTTTGTGTTTCTACATCCTTTGAGTTCTTAGAGTACTGTGGACGTAGCCAGCAGAGGGAAGGAGAGCAAGCATGGAGAATCACAGAGAGCACAGCCCTTCTCTCATTGTATGGAATCTCAAACTCAGTCACAGGTCACACCTGTCTCCCAGGGAGTTTTGACTGTGCAGACTCTATCTGTCCTTGAGCCAATGTCTCTCCACTCTTTCGGTTGCATGAAACTTTTCTCTGGTAGACGCCTTGGGAAAGGGCGCATAGGAATCTTGATGTCCATAGGAATTATGATCTGAGTGTTCATAATAGTCTGCTGCCATTACACTTGAATATATGTATAGTTCTGCTTCACATTTTATTAAAAAAATAAGTTTATTTCCTTAAAGTTATTCAATTATATTCTGGCTTTGGTGAAAAAAGTATTCTGGAAATCTGATTTTCTTTCCACTTTAAGTGTCTAACTGATGAATGCTTAAGGACTTTTTTAGCTTTAAAATCCAGTAGTTTTATTAGAATATGTTTGGTTTTAAACCTTCAGGATCTATTTTTCTAAGCATTCAGTGTCCTTTCAATATGTACCTTCAAATCATCTTAAATTTCAGGAAATTTTCATTACTATTAGTTTTGCTTTGTTCCATTGATTTAGTTTTCTTTCTTTTTAAAAATTCTTTATTGTTTAAAGTATTACATATGTCTCCTCCACCCATTGACCTCTCCCCGCCCCCCCCCCCAGCACATGCCCTCACCCCCCTACTGTCTGTGTCCATTGGTTATGCTTATATGCATATATACTAGTCCTTTGGTTGGTCTCTTACCCACCCACCACCCTCCCCTGCCTTCCCTCTGAGGTTTGTTTGATGCTTCTCTGTTTGATGCTTGTTTGATGCTTTTCTGTTTGATGCTTCTCTGTCTCTGGATCTATTTTTTTCATCAGTTTATGTTGTTGACTATATTCCACAAATTAGTGAGATCTTGTGATATCTTTCTCCAACTGGCTTATTTCACTTAGCATAATGCTCTTTATGTCCATCCATTCTGTTGCAAATGGTAAGAGTTCTTTCTTTTATACAGCAGTATAGTATTCATTATGTAGATGTACCACAGCTTTTTAATCCATTCATTTGCTGATGGGCACTTAGGCTATTTCCAAATCTTAGCTATGGTGAATTGTGCTGCTATGAACATAGGGGTGCATATATCCTTTCTAATTGGTGTTTCTGATTTCTTGGGATATATTCCTAGAAGTGGGGTCACTGGGTCAAATGGGAGTTCCATCCTTAATTTTTTGAGGAAACTCCATACTTTTTCCCACAGTGGCTGCACCAGTCTGCATTCCCACCAGCAGCACACGAGGATTCCTTTTTTCTCCACATCCTCACCAGCACTTGTCATTTGTTGATTTGTTGATGATAGCCATTCTGACAGGTGTGAGATGGTACCTTATTGTTGTTTTGATTTGTATCTCTCAGATGATTAGTGACTTTGAGCATGTTTTCATATGTCTCTTGGCCTTTTGTATGTCCGCTTTTGAAAAGTGTCGATTTAGGTCCTTTGCCTATTTTTTGATTGGGTTGTTTATCTTCCTTTTGTTAAGATGCCTTAGCTTTCTTCCTCAGAGATTCATATGTTCGAACGTATTTGATTTCTATATCTTTTATTTTCTTATAAATTCTTTTTACCTCTATATTAATACATTGTTGATTTTTAAAACATGTTACTTGCCATTTTCCATTTCTCTTAAAGCATTATCCATTTTATTTGCTCTTAAATTCCTCCTAGATTAGAACGTATGTATTTTTTTTTATGTAAAACAGCAACATTTATTTCACTCACGAATCTGTAATTTAAGTAGGGTTTGGCACAGTCACCTTTTATTTTAAAAAAGAAACTTTCTATATGAGATTTACATAAAAGTTGGGAAGACGGTGCAGAGTAATGTACCCCACACGCAGCAAACCAATACTTATTCAGGCTCCTTTAGTTTTCAGCCGGTCTCTATTTCTATTTTAGGGAACCATCCGGAATGCCCCATTGCATTTAGTCCTCATGGCTCCTTATGCTCCTGTTGGCTGTGACTGCTTGTGACTTTAGTACTGAGGAGTTCTATGGGGAGATTTTTTAGAATGTTCCTCAATTGGGATGTCTGATGTTTTTCTCATGATCCTGGGGTTTATAGGCTTTTGAGATGAAGATCATGGATGTAAACTGCTATTTTCATTACATCATATCAAAGATGCATACTTTCAACATGACATTACTTATCATATTGACCTTCATCACCTGGCTGAGGTAGTATGTTCCCCTTTACTATCCCCACCGTCTCCTTTCCTTTCATACTCATGAAGGGCGTCCTTATTCGAAGCCCCAAATTAAGGAGTGAGCAGTTACGTTCCACCTCCTTGAGGGCAGGAAATCTACATAAACTACTTAGAATTCTTTGGCATGGGAGGTTTCTCATCTCCCCACTGATTTATTTATTCAATCATTTATTTATATCACTAAGGACTCATGGAGTCATTTATTTTATACTTTGGTTATAATCTAATTTATTTTGTTGTCCAAATTGTTCGAGTTTTGGCCATTAGGAAGTCTTTCAGTTTGCGCCAAGGTCCTCATAAGCCTGTTTTCTGTTTTTTTGTTTTGTTTTGTTTTTTTTGGGGGGGGGGGTGTTGTGGTATTATTATTAATATTATTATTTTTGGTTTGTTTGTTGAGCATTTCCTTCTTGGCACAACAGATATCATGCCCCAGCCCCAGAATCAGCCAGTTCCTCCAAGACGCCTTGGTTCCATTTTATTGGAGCATGGCATTAGAAACCACAGCTTGGCACTAGGCATGCTCATTGCTACCGCTGTGCACTGCTTCTAGGCCCACTTGCTGATAAAGCAAGGAAATATTTGCTTGCAAACAAGCCTATTTTTTTTTTGCAAATAAACCTATATTTATTTGTATACTAGAGGCCCAGTGCATGAAATTTGTGCATAGGTAGGGTCCCTAGTGGCTGCCAGCTGCCAGCAGGGCCTTCCTTCATTCTGTGCTGCCCCCTGGTGGTCATCTCACGTCATAGCCAGAGATCGAACTCCTGGTTGGTTGAACTCCTGAGGGCACACTTTGCATATTAGGCTTTTATATCTATAGAAGATACTCATCTATACTAAGTGATAGTATCATATATTAAGCTAAACATTGGTTCATACTGATGTCCTTGACTCTAATCCATTACCACATGTATCCTTATTGCTATCTTCATTGCTTGTCTATAACCACCATTTCCACAGTGAGAAACCTGTCCCCACCATCCACTATCCATTGTTCAATTGCAATATACATGCACAGTGATTTCAGAATTGTTAACCTGTACCCCTGCGGGAAACAACTGAACAACTAGAGTACAGTTCTTATGTGCTGTTCCTTTTACTTTTAGTCTTACACACTCCAAATCTACCTTTTCCCTCATCACTTTCCATAAGGTTGACTCATACAGCCATTATAGTCTGCATTCCATTTTGGGATCTTCCAATTTCCAAAAAATTTTTAAACCTGCATGCATTAAGGTTCACTTTTTTGTGTTGTAAAGTTCTATGTTCTTTGATAAATGCATATCAACCACTTCAGTATTCTATAGCATGGTTTCACCATTCTAAGCCCCTCCTCTCTCATGCTTCACCTGTTCAACCCTCCACCCCCTCTTCCCCAATCCCTAGCAACCACTGATCTGAATTGCATGAGACTCCATTTAGCTTTGTAAGAAACTGCTGAACTGCCTTCCAAGTGGCTGTACTATTTTGCATTTGCATTATTAAACAGCAATAAATGACAGTTCCTGTTACTCTGCTTAATTGCCAGCAATTAATAATGTCAGTTTGTAGTATTTTAGTCATTCTAATAGGTGCGCAGTGGTATCTCATTTAATTTGCATAACCATAATGAAAAATGAAGTCGAGAATTTTTCATTTGCTTATTTGCCATCTATATATCTTCTTTGGTGCAGTACTTGTTCAGGTATTTTGCCCATTTCTTTCTTTAGGGTCTAGGACGGTTTGTTTTCTTACTGTTGACTTTTGTAAGTTCTCTCTATATTTGGTATGTAAGCTCTTTATCAGATGTGTATTGCAAAAAAATTTCTTCCAGTGTGTGGCTTGTCTGTTATTCTCTTAAAAGTGCCTTTTGCAAGGCAGAAGTTTTTAATTATAATACAGTTCAATGTATTATTTTTCATACTTTTAGTGTTTTATATATATGTATATATATATATAAAAACCTCATCCCCAAATCACAGGGTATGTAGATTTTTCTGTTCTGTCTTCTAGAAGTTTTATAATTTACATTTAAGACTATGATCCACTTTGAATTTAATTTTGTGGAAGAAGGAAGGTTTGTATCTAAATTCAGGTTTGTCTTTTTTTACATATGAACCTCAAGTTGTCCCAGTGTCATTAATTGAAAAGACTATGCTTTTTCCTTTGAATTTTCTTTCCACCTGTTAAAAATCAGTTGACTATTTTTGAATGGGTCTATTGTTGTAACCTCTATTCTGTTCCATTAATTTCTATAGCCATTATTCCACCAGCACCGTGCTGTCTTGATCACTGC
Source organism: Myotis nattereri (assembly GCF_964212035.1). NCBI lineage: Eukaryota > Metazoa > Chordata > Mammalia > Chiroptera > Vespertilionidae > Myotis > Myotis nattereri. The sequence goes on from NC_138080.1 coordinate 103,130,040, forward strand.
AGGTTTATAGTAAGTCTGAAATTTGATAGTATAATTCTTCCAAGTTTGTTCTTTTTCAGTATTGTATCGGCAGTATTTATTTTGACATGATTTTTTTTATTTCGAAATTGTTTCTTGAGTTCTTCACTCCTCCTTTCAAATCCTACTTTTTATTAATCATCTAATTTCTGAGTTTTTAAAATTCAGATTTTATGTTGTTCTTTCGTAGTTTATGTGATCTTCAAAGTGTGTAGCTAGTTTTATCTACTCTATTATAGTTTTCGTCTGTTTTGTGAGTGCCTTTTTCTTGCATGTTTTCATTGTTTCTATGGAGGTTATTATGTTTTTCTTTTTAATTTTTGTTATAAAAAATTTTGTATGAGCTTCAATCATAATCCTTTTGGGTTTTTTTTTTCTTAAATAAAAGAAATTCCCTCTAGTTTTATGAAGGACGGGTGGGAAAGTGATAGATTTTCTACCTTCAAGAGCTTAGAGCCCCTTCTTGGTTTCTCTTGCAAACTAATGAAAAACATGGCCTCGTATTTTCTAAATTATGAATCTTCTGGTAACTTCTAACACTTTCATCAATACATTCTCTTTTCATTTCTACTATTTTTCTGTTCTAATTAACTACTCTCACAAGTTCTTCTCAATGCTAGACCTTTCTTTGAAAAAGGACCGTGTATTTCTTAGTTTGAAGAGTTTATAGGGCCCAGAATACTCTTAATACCAACAGTCATTATCACATTGCCATTCCTTTGTCCCATGAACTGGACCTAACCAAACTCTCTTCCAATTTGGCAGCTTTTCTCAGATTGACCACTGTGCTTTACAGTAAGAACATACTGGTAATTGAAGCGATCTGTTCTCGGGGCCTTAAGAATTTCAGTTGCTTTCCCTCTGCTTTTCCCCACACAGATGAGATAACACAATGGTCTTGTAACCATACACTGTTTTCCCCCACCTGCTTATCTTAGGGGTGGGGGTGGGGATTTCCTGGGACACTGCCAGCTAGTTTTATAGTAGTGCTGTCTGTGTGTCTTTGGGTTTGCTATGCTAGTTACTCCATATGTTTTTATTTGGGAAGGGGGACTTTCAAATATTAAACCAACTTTGCCTTCCTCAAATAAGCCAAACTTGGTTGTAATACATCATTTTAATGTATCACCAAACTCATTTCGCTAATAATTTGTAAAAATATTTCTGAAATTGGTTGGCTTATATTTTTTCTTGAAATATCCTTGTTGGGTTTTCTTATAAAAGTTATGCTGTCTAAATTATAAATATCCATTCTTTTTTATAGATTTTTGTGTTAAATTGATATTTATTAATTAAAATATAGGTAGCATTTATTGGTGAAGCTATCTGAACCTCAATGTTCTTGGTGGAATATTTTAATTAAAAATTTCATTTCTTTACTAGATGTAGTACTATACAGACTTTCTATCTCTTCTTGTTTCAGCTCTCAATTTCACTTAATTATTAAAATCATTGAAATAACACTGTCCAAAATCTCCTCTGATTATCATTTCAATCCTGGTAAAATCCATAGTTATGTCCAACCTTTGATCCCTCATATTGGTAATTTCGTCTTCTTTCTTTTTTGTTTCTGATCAGTCTTGCCAGTTCTTATAATTTTATTAATTATTTTTAAAAGTTTGACTTTTTAGAGTTTTTCTAATATATATAAATATATGTTTATATTTCATATACTTCAGCTCTTACTGATTTCCTTTCTTCTACTTTGTTCTTTCTCTAGCTTCTTTAGATATTTTCATCAAAATTTTAGCCTTAGTTCTTTTAAAATATATACTATATATAACATATATCATACATGAATAATATAGCTAAAAGGCTATACATTTTCCTCTGAGCATGGCTTTTACTATAATCCACACATTGTGATATACTTTATGATTATTAACATTCAGAAAAATATATCTTAAAATTTCTACTGTGATATTCTCTGAATCAGAGGTTATTTAGAAGTATGTTACTCAATTTTCAAATATTTGAAAATTTATATTTATCATTTATTGATTTCTTAAATATTTCTGTGGTGGTCACAGGAAATAATCCGCATGATTTCAATCCTTTGATATTTGTTGAGACCTGCTTTCTAGACTATCGATAATAATAAAAGGGTAATATGCTAATTAGACCAGATGTCATTCTGGATGTCATTCCGGACATTCCTCTAGATAAAGCTAGGGCCGGAGGGAAGCTGCTGCTGGCAGTTGGGGGAAGGAAGGCCTACTCCTGCATGAATTTCGTGCATTGGGCCTCTAGTATTTGATAAAAGTTCCATATGCACTTAAAAAGGCTGTTTATTCTTCAGTTGGTTGCTTTTGTCATTCTTTGCTTTATGTGTCTTTACTCCTTTCTCATTATGAAATATCCCTTTTTACCGCCAATAAAGTATCCTGTTTAAAGTGTATTTTATCTATTTATGAATAGAGCCACAACAACCTTCATATGTGGTGTCTTTCATGGCATTCTTTTTGAAGAGGCCAGGGCAGTATTCTTACAAAATGACCCTCTCTACAGTATTTGTTTCCTCTTAGTTTTATTTAACTTGTTCCTCTATCCTGTCCACTTTCCGGAAACCAGAAGTGAGATTTAGCTAAAATAGGTTTAGGTTAAACATACTTAGCAATAACACTTCATAGGCAGTGCTCTGAATTTTATATTTTGTCATGTCAGGGATATGATCATTCTAGCCTCATAATATTGTTGGATGGATTAAATGAGAGGATGTGTGTCAAGTGCCTAAGACGCTATCTGACACATTATCGGTAAAGAGCACAGTTTCCCAATCTTAGCACTACTAACATTGTGGACCAGATAATTCAGTGCAGTGAGCATCGTCCTAAAAGTATTTGATAAATATTCCATAAGCACTTACTATTATGCCTTGTGCAAGGCTTTGAGATTAAGAGCTGAATAGAACATGAATGCTGATCTCAACATACTCACAGTTTTAGGGAAAGATAATGAGGCAAATGGGAAATTAAAATATGGTGTGGTAAGTGCTGTAACAGAGACAATCATGTGCTATGAGAGGAAGGGCACCTAACTCAGTCTGGAGCAGGGATTCATTCACCGAGGAATAAAGCATAGAGACTTCTGAGTTGAGATCCACAGGACAGAACTGTCTCCCCTCTCCCATTAAGGCTCAAGAGATCAAACCAGTAATGACTGTTGTGGATGAAAATAAAGACTCAAGAAATAAATGATCAAAAACCCATATAATTTCCAGTCTGTATGTCAGGGTATGACCAATAAAGATTAATCTACTAGTAAGTATACAGACACAGACAAAGTAAGCCAGGAGTGAGAGCTAAAAATGGCACAATCAGCCATCTACTTCTTCAGTTGTTGTAGTTTCCCATTCTCTAGCTCTCAGTCTGTGTGGGGTCAGACTGGATAACTGAAACAAGATTAACACCAGTTAGGATAATGTCACACACACTCCTCGGTGACGCAGAAAGGCCTTAAATGAGGGTGCCTATCCAGCTGCGCATACTAGTCAGCTGCCTATACTTCCATTCTTCCTGCTGGCCAAGTGCCTTTTCAGCTTGCCTGCAGTGTAAGTCAGAGACTGGTTAACTGTCCACTAAGCCTGTTTCCTCTAGTTCCTGGGCATATCACTCAACCATCTTTCCTAACCTCCACTGAGTTCTAGGCCAAGGCATGTACGAGTGAAAGTGACATGTCCTCCTTCCAGGTCTCGCCCATGAAAACTTCCCATGTCCAACCCTTCATGCTGTTTTCATTTCCACGCGCTTGATGCAGACAAACATTGATACCGTAAAAGGCAAGATTTAAAGATGGCAGAGCTGAGGAGTGGAGGAAACCCATGTTCCTGAGAATCCCCTGGGGAGAGAGGCCCCGCCACCAGGAATGCCCTTCCTGGGCTTGATATGAATAAGAAGTAAACTTCCACTGAGTTAAGCCGTGACAGTTGAAGGTTTATCTAGTACAGCAGCTAGCCTTACCCTCCTAATAAGCCAAAGTGGAGAAAGAGGCAGGTTTACCCTGCAACTGTAACCCCGCTAGCCCCTGGACACGCACAGGATTTCATCCATGATCACCAAGCCAAAGAGGAGTGCCTTGGCCAGAACTCTTCACTGAGATTCCCTTGAGGGAAATGGGTATGTAGGAGGCTATTTGCAGGGCCATTGCTAAAGATCACACTTCATCAAAAGTTTGCAGCACAGAAGCATGAAAGGACGTGGGCTCTGATGTTGGACAGATGTGGCTTTGAATCCTGGCTGCCCCCTGACAATTCTTTGGCTCCATCTCTGGGCCTCTGTTTCTTCATCTGTAAAATGAGGGTAATGACACCTCACAGGAGTCTTGTGAGGATAAAATAACAGCATATAAAACACTGGCACCGTTCCTGGCATTTCCAAGGTACTCAATTAGCTCCCTTCTGACAATCATGAAATTAATGAATTGGAAATTTATTTATCCTTCTAATCAGGGGACTAGGGAAGAGCTAAGCTAGCCTTTTCACTAAGGACTGTATATTTATCCTTCCATAGAAATGTTGACTGTTTCATAGAAAGAAACCAGGTCCAACAAATACTTGCGTGTGTTTTTCCTTGGTCTAAACAAGGAGAAGAATTTAAGCTTTAAGAAACTTAAAAATAAAAACAAAAACAGAGGCAACACTCATTACTTTTATAACTATTTTCCCTTACAAGAAAGAAATGTCATATTTCCAGACCACAGCAGCAGAACACACGCTGGCCTTTGACCCAGTAGAAGAGAACAAAAATGAGACAATTTACACAACAGAGGGGGAGTGATGGATTTTGAGGGTAACACCCCTGTCCATTCCCCTGTCGTCCCAGATGGAGTGATCACAAAGCTAACGAGTTGGTGGCAAGACCTCACCTTGCCCCAAGCCCATCTCTGTAGATGAAATTGAAAACAGGACGGGTAAACAGGGAACATCCTTCCAGATAAACTGGCAGAGCAGTGAGCTGCTGCAACCCCCCTGTACCCGACTGCAGGAGAAGGAGGCTGCAATGTCAGGTCAACCAGGATGTGGAGGGAAGTGAGGAAGAGAGCCACCCACCAGCATGACTAAGTGCTCTTGGGGACAATCCCCGCTCAGAGGGCAAAAAGCAAATATCCAGATGTTATGAGCTGCCAGATGTGATTAACTGAAGAAAGGTGAAGCTGCCCACTTAACCATCTGAGCAGCTCCCCTCATCAAAGTGACCCCAGACTTTTCTGCAAAAGCATTAATCAACAAAACAAATGGAGGCTCCATCCATCTCCCATCTTGCCCCTTTCCCTCTCCCCCTCTGATGCAGTCAGAACCGCGGCCTATTTTTAAACCACTGGCAATGTGTTCTGCCGTGGAAATGTGTGGGCTCCCTGACACAGGCTAACGCGCACTCAGAGAGAGACACGGGCCCTCCACAGGCGTCGCCCATGTGCTGTCCTTCCTCTCCCATGAGAATGGGGCAGAGGGAGCGCAGGCAGGAGGAGAGGGCCTGACTGGGGAGCATACTACCTGCACAGAGGAGCAGGGGGTATCCGACACTGGTTTCCATGACGGGGAACTAACTGTGGGCTTCCTTCCTCCCCGAAAGTGAAGGCTGGGGCGGGCCAGAACTAACCCCACATACAAATGCCAAGAGAGGGTTCAGGCTGAGAAGAAGAAAAACAAACCCAGGTGCCAGTTCTAGCATCTTTTAAAGAAAAAGTGTTTATGTGAATTTCAGCATCTCTGTGACATGCATCTAATGTGCTTTAAATATAATAACAAACATTTTATTAAATACTGGAGACTTTTTTTTTTTTTTAGCACGGTTGCAATGAAGCCATATTACCAAAAAAAAGAAAAAAGATGACTTTTCAAGAAAGGAGGTTGTGCTGTACTTACAATCGCTCCAGCTGCTTCAGATCCTGGAAGGCGCCTCTCTCGATGATGCTGACCTGGTTGTCTTCCAGATGCCTAGAACCACAGAGGCAGTGAGGGTCAAGGACAAGAAGGGCTCAGGGACCCTCAGGCCAGGCACAGGCCATGCAGGCATGGCCATCCCACGGCCCTGGGGCCCCCGGCTGGGATCAGAATGGTGGGACCAGAGTGGTGGGACAAGATAATTCACATCCCAGCTTGGTGTCGCGGTAACCAGGGTTTCACCGCCTGCACACTTCTACCTGACAGATTGGTTTCCATGCCTCTATTTTAAGAATGTTCTCAGCAAATGTCCCCCCAAGCACTGCAGGATGCTGCACAGAAAAGGAAGAGGTAAAAGCTGCTTCTTATAAAAACTACACATATAATCAGCATCTCTTCCCTCGGAGCTCCCTCCCTCACGGATTCAAAAATACTTCACCACAAAGGGCCTTGTCTGCTCACTGTCTCAGGGTCAGCCAGTAGAAAGGGTGAAGCTATTGTTGGACGCTTGCCTGCAACGAAGGAAAACCAGCCTGGTGCCAGGAACTCCTTTCCCAGTGCTGCCTGTGCCCATCAGGAGCGTGATGGTCACAAAAGCTAGGGCTCCCAGCCACGGGCTCTGCTGACCTCCAAAGTCTTCCACGCAGGTGATTACAAAACTAAACACTCTGCTTAAAGTGAATTAGGTCGTGCATGTGGCATATCCTAAGAATCGAGCATACAATGAAACGTTTGTTTCCCTAATTTAAAAAAATACATGGCAGCTTAAAACGGATTAGCTGGACGGTTGGGAAGGGAAGCAATGAAACTACAGAGTTTCCAGCCAGGGCTGGTGGTTGAATGGGATGAGTGTAGATCAGCGGTTCTCAACCTGTGGGTCGCAACCCCTTTGGGGGTCAAACGACCCTTTCACGGGGTCACCTAAGACCATCGGAAAACACATATATAATTACATATTGTTTTTGTGATTAATCAGTATGCTTTAATTATGTTCAATTTGTAACAATGACATTGGGGGTTACCACAACATGAGGAACTGTATTAAAGGGTCGCGGCATTAGGAAGGTTGAGAACCACTGGTGTAGATGGAAGTGAGCTTCTCTGGAGGGTGGAGTTTAGGAAGGGCCCTGGGCTCCTCTGGGTCAGGTAGGAGGAGAAGTGCCCGGAAGCACCTGAAGCCAAGGCAGGGGGAAGGCAGAGCAGCCTGCAGAGGCTTAGCTCTCCATTCAGACGGATTCCTTCCATGACAGCCTCCACCTCGCACACCTCTGAGATGTTTCATAACCACCCCCAAGCCCCAAACTTCTTAGGGTTCACACTTGGGCCTTTATGTTTATTTTCAAGTCCATCTATATGCATGAGGACCAGGAGGGCTCATCATCATACTCCCAGACCTCACATTTGCCTGGACAGCAGCCACTTGATAAAGGCTTATTGAATGGATGAAAACCTAAAGGGGACGTAGGGCCACAGCACATACTGATTTTATATCAAGGAAAAGGCCAGTCCAGGCCACATGAAGTTTCTCACTTAGACTCTCAGAGTGAAGGGAGTATTTTGGAATCAGGATATTTGTTTGTCGAGAGAGAGAGAGAGAGAGAGAGAGAGAGAGAGAGAGAGAGAGAGAGAGAAACTCCTTTTGAAAACTCAGCTGTCCCATGTCCAAATACCAACAATTGTCCAGAACTGAGTATGGGTCGGCAAGGCACACAGATTCCCCACTTTGCCACAGTCCTCATCCATTTTGATTCATACATTTATGTTACTTCAGGCCTCTGATAGGCTCCCCATTTTATATGGACACCATGAAGCAGAGAGATTAAGAGACTTGTCCAGGAGAAATTATTTGTATAAAGTCACACAGCTAGTTTGGGTGGACTCTTAACTCCCACTATAGTGTGCTTGCCAGATTTGATTTAGATTCCTTTCCTTCCTTCTTACCAGCTGATGGTAATGACACTGGGCTATCTAGTCAACCTCTCTAAGACTTTTTCCTGTAAAACAGGAAAAAAAAATCAAAAACATCTCATAAGTGAGCTGTGGCTGGTATGGCTCAGTTGATTGGAATGAATATATATATATATATATATATATATATATATATATATATATACACACACACACACACACACACACACACACACACACACACACATACATCCTGTATATCAAAAGGTTGTGGGGGTTCGATTCTTGGTCAGGGCACATATCCAGGTTGCAGGTTAGATCCCCGGATGGGCTGCCTACGGGAGGCAACGGATCAATGTTACTCTCTCACATCAATGTTTTTCTTTCTCTTGCTTCCTCTCCCTTCCTCTCTCTCTAAAATCAATTAAAGCATACCCTTGGGTGAGGATTTTTTTAAAAAATCTCATAAATGAAAATAAAAATGGAGCAAAGTATATAAATTATCTAGCCCAGGATCTCGAGTATAATTAGATGTTTAATAAATGTTATTTTCCTTCCCTTCTCTTCCTTTTCCACCCTGCCATATGGCAACGAGGGCCTTGGAATGCTAATAGACTCACGCTAGCACATTTTGCTAAACAGGGAACCAGTTCAATATTAGTGACGGGTGGTTTGTTCAGCTGGGTTTCTACCATCTATCAATCCATCACATGGCTTGTTGTCATTACTTCCCAATTATAACAAGGAGCAACATAGGGAGACTGAGTGTCACAGCCTCTATGGGTTTGGAAGGAATCAAACTCCAACCCCCTATGATGAATCTTTTAGTTCTGTACTAATTAATTTAACACTGCCAGCCTATTTCAGAAAGAGGGGTAGAAAAATGCAAATACATCTGTGTAGATAGCTGCCCCTTCCCACTTTGCTGAGGCCCCGGGAAGCTAACTTTTATCAGCTTCATCACATCAGAAACTTCCTCAACTCTGGCTTCCTGTTGGGTTCAGCCAGCTGAAGTCCCAAGCAGGAGACAGTAAGGTAGAGGATACTGAGTGAGGTTAAGAGACTTATTCCCAGTTCCCTCTCTTCCAGCTCACCTCAGGTTGACTTCATCTCTCTACCCAAGACCATAGGTCCTGTCAGGAAGTCTCTACCTTTGCTAGGGTAGCCACTTCATCCCACTGCTCCTCGAGGCCTAGAGACCTGTTGCTGCTAGCCCCAGGGAACTATTCCATCTCTTCTTTCCCACACCTTTGCCAATAATTCCTTATTCACTCTCCTCATTTGTCCTGTGTGAGCATCATCTCTTTCCTAATTGGGATCATGACTGATAGGAGTACCGAGGGCCCCTTCTAGATCCACTTCCTACGTCTATCAGAGTCCCAGCCTAATACTTGGCACTTAGGGCTCAATGAATAATCAATATTTCATGAATCAATGAATCAATGAGCTGTGAACCATCCACCCTCACTTCTAGGCACTGGGATCCAGTTTGGGAGCTTGTGCTAAAGCCGATGATATCACTCTCATGTTACTGACCAGGTAGGGGGTCAGGGGATCCAAGAGCTGGACCATCCATGGCTCCTGTCTGTTCTGAGTTAGGAGGACACGGACTGTGTTCATTTGCAGCATTGTAATTTTTTTAGTTTTAACATTGGATCAGAATCGGAAATCGCCCATGGGATGATGGCTGGGTGGAGTTTGGCTCTTTATTGGCCTCATTGGGGAGAAAGCTGTTTCCCACATTGTGGCCATAGCAGAGTTCTTGCAACAGGCTACTGAGAAAGGGAGCTAACTGATACACAGCGGAGTTCTTTGGGAGAAAGAACTGTGAGGGGTAATTCTTACATCTTCTCTTTGAACGCACTTTATTTGGGAAAACTGCCTTTGGATGAGGCCAAAGTTCCCCAATCTCTGTGTTTTCTGCTTTTGCCCATTCCCAGCACCGTCATTCTGCTAGGAAATGGGTGGCAAGATCAAATTATTCAAGACCATCAAGTCCTTTCTGGTTTCACAATAAACCGTAAATAAGAAACAGATACAGGGAAGATACCAAGGTGGGGTGAACGCTTTTCAAAAAAGATAGTTATTTAGGCTACTCTGCTAAACAGCAAAGATTAAGGAAAAATACAGTTGATATGTCTGGGTATTTTATTGGTGTTTGTTAGAAAGCACTTCTATTATCCCACCTGCTTGATGCTTGTAGAGCAATAATGGGCCACTTGAATGGGACTGCCTATGAACTGATGAGACAGTGAAACATATTATATTGAGAGAGTCTATAACGTGGGGGGAGGGAGAGGGTTTTGGCATCGCTTATCAAAATAAGATTGTACCCATTAACTGAAACAAAATAAGAAGAATGTACCAACAAACCATGGTCAAAGGAATGTTGTAGACCATCCGGAAGATATTAACACGATCTTATGTGATTATTTTAAACTTTCTATTTGCAGAGAGAAGAGATGGGAATTGGAATTTTTATTAGTCTTTCTGATATAATGGTAAGAAAATCAAAGGGTTATTTTTGACTCTGTTAGAAAATGAAGCAGTAGGTGAAATTTCTGACTTGTATGAAAGGAAATCTTTCACAGATGCCGGGGGGTTAGAAATGGGAAAAAAATAATGAGAGAAGCTAAATGTCTGTTCTGTAAGCAGAAAAAATACCTGGAATCAGGTGTTTACTGCCTATATCTCCTCAATAAAAACACCCTAACACTGAGCCCTGGAATTCCCTCATTCCCAGCCTCAATTCTGCGCACACACACTTGTCAGAGCTGCCAGTCATCTGACAGACATATTACTGCTTAGAGCAAAAGACAGACATGGCAGGGACTGGGGTCTTCCCTCCTAGGATGGAGAGAAGGCCGTGTGCTGGCCGAAGACTGGAGAACACGCCGAGGGGAGAGTATCTGATGGCGGGAGGCCCCGCATTCGGATCCCAGTGTCCTCACACACTGGTGCCCAGGGACACTCAGGAAACAGCTTGCTCATCCGTGGTGCATTTACAAGCAGGTAGACTATTGGTTTTCTAAACTCCCTATAATGCAAGGGGCACTGCGCGGAGGTGAGAAAGCATGCATCCTGGGTTCTGATTCCTCCTCCCTTGCTTACCTGCTATGTGGAGTTGGGACCACTTAACCCATCTGAGCCTCTGTTTCCTCTGGACGTGTAGGGGTTAATAACTATATAACATAGAGTTTGGTCTGTGGAAGGTACCACATATACCTTAGTTTATCATCATCATTACTACTATTAATTCTCAATCAGGAAAACAGTGTTATACAAGTAATACTCCATAAGCTGCAGGGAGACTAAACAGACTATTCATGAGAAGGTTAAAATCGAAAAGCATCATATGTGCAATTTGTTGATGCCCTTCCCCCTAGTGTATTCAACCTTCTTTTGGAGATGAGGTCTGTACTGTGTAATCCAGTTAAAATGAGGTCATTAGGATGGGTTCTAGTCCAATATGATTGGTGTCCTTATAAAAAGGGGAAATGTAGACATACATACATTGAGCTAAGACAGTGGAAAGGTCCCCAGGGAGAAGACAACCATCTAAAAGCCAAGGAATTCAGTCTTGGCCAGTTGGGTTCAGTGGTTAGAGTGTTGGCCTATGGACCATAGGGTCACAGGTTCGATTCCTGGCCAAGGGCATGTACCTTGGTTGCAGGCTTAATCCCTGGCCTGGTCAGGGTGTGTGTGGGAGGCAGCTTAGACTGAGATGAGGGATCACTATTTAGAAATGAGACCTCATATTCCTTGCTCCCCCATTTTGCAAATGCCCACCTCACATTCTGCTACAGCTGGGTGTTCAGCAAGGGCTCTGACCCTGTCTGGCTCTCTCTCTCTCGCTCTCCCCTCCCCTCCCCTTCCCTCTCCATTAAACAACAAGATAAATAACGTTTGTCCTGATTTCTCTTTTAATGCACATGCTGGAGAAGAAATTATAATCTCTTTGGAAGGGAAGAATGGTTAGTCAGTCTGACATTGCTGTCATCCTAGAAGCTGGGCATGTTGACTTATTCATGTATGGCCTTCTGTTTTCCCTGCCACGGGACAGAATTCTTCCATTGGCCTAGCCCAGCCAGCAGCAGTGAGACACAGAGTGAGATACCTGTGAAAACCTGGTACCTAATGAAGGGTTTTGTGCCACAGAATGGCAAATTCCTGTTGCCCAGTGCTAGGGGGTATAATGTTAGGGCAATGGAACCCTTTCATAAGGCTGAAGAGCTAAATATAAAAATGTGCTGGAGATTAATGTGCTACTTACAAGACTCGAAGGTTCTTGAGTCCAGCGAAGTCCATCTTGGTGATCCTGGTGATATTATTTCTGTCCAGGTCACTGTAAGGGAGAGAAAATTTGGGTAAGATTTTTTCAGGTTACATTTATGGTCTATTCAACCCAGACTGGCTTGGACTGGAGGGATGTTGCTTGTCAAGAAGAAGGCAATTCCAATGATTAATGATATCCCCTGAGCATGCCCAACTAACCTTAAGGGTATTGTATGGAATAAGCTATCCATTATGTCTGTAGTAGAGCCTGTTATATGTAGCTGCCTGGCTTCTGTTGCCCCTTCATCAGGTCAGAAATTTTTCTTTGGAAACTCCCCACCCCCAACTGACAGATCACGTCATATAAGTGGGGCTGAACCTTCATCTCAGCTCCAAGGATAAGCTCCTCAGCAGGCCAAGATTATGTGCATCTTTGCCCCATCTGACCATAGTCATTGTTTCAGGAATGCATATATGACTCAAATTCCCAGTGGGCTCTTCTGTACTGGGGCTGCTAAGCTGTTCAGCGCTGCCAGCAGCCATCTTTCCCATGAAGACAGAGTTTTCCAGAGTTAGGAGATAAAAAAAGATTGATTTCTCGTGCTATCCTATGAGGCTCTGGAGACACACATGCCTGAAGCCAGACACCTCTGTAGTTGGAGATTACGTGGAGCCACTCTATCCCATCCCTCTTACATTTTGACTTAAAGTAGTTTGAGTTAAATTTGCCATCACTTGAAACCAGAAGAATCTCGACTGACTTTGATACCTAGCCAGGTACTTGACTATTTCCCACCTAGTTTGAGGACTTCCCAAGGACAAAGACCATATCTCATTTAACACCATAGCCCAATAAGGTAGATTGTGTGCTTGGCACAGAGCCAAGGTAACTTTGTTAATTTCCTACATTAGGTAACGACAGCTACATGGATTAATCCTGCCTCAGTTTGTAGGCTTAAGATCCTAAAAATGGTCCCAAAGAGAAGGATTTATTATAGGAGAACTCAAAGCATTATGGTGGCTTTGCTGGGGAGAAGGGAGTACCATGAGGGTAGAAAACCAGGATTAGGGAAAAACAAAGTCAAGAATAAACCTGTATAAATGTGTTCACTAAAACTATATAAGAAGCCTGGACTCAAAAAAGGACCATAAATAACATTCTAATTCTTAGTAATGAATGCTGAACAATTAATTTCTATTTTCCATGCCTTCCTTATGAGAAACTTTCTGGGGCTTTGGCCAAGTTCGAGCTTCAACAAGGTACATGTAAATGATCTTGCTCTGCTTTTTAGCTAAAAGGACATTTTCCAGTGATGGGTTCCTATCTACATGTTCTCTACAATAGTCCCCCCTTTCCCAGCATCACTTTCTGCAGTTACAGTGGCCCATGGTTAACTGTGATAAGAAAATAGTAAATGGAAAATTCCAGAAATAAACAATGCATAAGTTTTAAATTGTGCACCACTCTGAGTAGTGTGATGGAATGTCACGCCTTCCCACTCCTTTCTGCCCAGGATGTGAATCATCCCTTTGTGCAGTGTGAATGCTACTGGCCCATTAGTCACTCAGCAGCCAACTCAGTTCGACTGCCATGGAATCACAGGGCTTGTGACCCTTATTCTACTTACTCATGGCCCCCAAAGCACAAATATGATGCTGGCAATTGGATATGCCAAGAAAAGCCGTAAAGTGCTTCCTTTGAGTGAAAAGGTATGAGGTATAGGAAAAAAAAGTACACAGAGGGTTCAGTACTATCCATGGTTTCAGGCATTCATGGGGACCTGGAACATATGCCCTGTGGATAAGGAGGGACCACTGTACTTCCTTGGTTTTCCCAGTCAGGTCCTGAGGTTGTCACCCTGCAGTTGGACCTCAGTGAGGCTTGTGAGATCTGCAGTTGCATAAAAAGAATGAAGAAACAATTTTCAGATTCTCGCACTTTGCAGGAGGAAAAACCAAGTTTGGGAAGGGATTACTCTCCTGATATAAAAATAATACTGAAAGAAACATGAAGTGGATCCTTGAGGAACCTCACCTGGGCACTCCCCACTCCATCCACTGTTCCACTATCTTAAATAGCAAAGTTGTTTCTTAACTAGCCTACAGTGGAGAAGGGCAGTATGTAGACTCCTCGGACTAAGGTGAGTGCTGGTGAAGGAAGAACAAGAACTGCACAGGGAAATAGAAAAGGGTTGCTCACGCAAAGATTAGGGACCAGCATGCAGACAGGGATCTGTGCATGCTCATAATCTCCCTGAGTATTTTTCTCACCACCCATCACAACTGGGAAGGTTGTTTGGGGGCCTTTACAACTGTGAATATGACAATGCAACTAAGGGTTTCATTACGGGACACAGCATGGTATCTCAGCAGCTAATGCCAGTGGCTGTGGCACCAATATTCTTCAATTAATTTTTATTATGTGAAGGGGGACACAGTGTGCTGCTGAGATGCTGAGGACTTGGGGTTGGGTTGTGATGGGGACCGTGGGGCTGCCGTGGGAACATAGTCAGTGTCTGGGAGGCAGAGCTTCAGAGGCAAGCAGCCCTGAGTGTGAATTCTCACCTTGCCACATAATGAGTGACCTAAAGGCAGTTCACTGCATCTCTGAGGCTCAGTTTCTCCTTATGCCAAATGAGGGTGACAACCTTGACCTCAACAGTTTTTAAGAGGATTAAATGAGATGATGCATGCATAGCGCTTATCTGACACTTGTTAAATACTCAATTATGGCAGCTATTGTTACTATAATTAGTTGAATTGAATACCCCCACCTCCACTCTGAAATTTCAGTGCACCAAGAGCAGCTGACTGCCCCACCCCAAACTCTGTGCTTAGAGATGAATCTTGGGATCCTCAAGAGACGCGGTTTGCATGCTATCTTCCTCCAGGTGAAGAGGGGGCATTTTTGTGGTTGGTAGGAAGGGAGCACCATGAGCGGCCCCTCACACTGCCTCTCCCTCGAAGCATTTCTATGACACCTATTTCCATGGTTATTTCCATGGTAGCTTCTCCTCCCTGATCCATACAATACTGCCAGACTGCCAAGGAGAAGGTCAGGGAGCACATGGGCTTTGAGGTGAGACAGGTCAGGGTTCAAATCTCTGTCCACCCCCCACTCCCCGTTCTGTGAGCTTGAATAATTCACTTAAATTCTCTGAGCCTCCATGCTTTCTGTAACTCTCTCCTACGTGCAGACCTTGGAATGGTGAGACATATGAAGCCTGGATTGCCAACATGCCTGGCTAAAAATGGGAATTAATTAAATTGCCCCTGAGAAGAGGCTGCACTACTTCATGTGCCCATCCTTCTCCCAACCCCATTGTCCCAGTCCAGGCTCCTATGGACCCTTAGATTTCTCAGCCTTCACCTTTCGCCTCTGAGGGAATCAGAGCTCAGCCTAGGATGAGTTCTGAACCATCTGCAGGCATGGTCCCACCTGGAGTGATCCTGGATAGGGAAACCATTACAGTGTCTAGATGTGGGGTGGGGAGGCGAAGTGGTTTTAAAACACGTCTGCAAATGATTTCTTTGACAAGAAGTGACTGCCTGTCTGTCTCTCAGAGCAACTGCATTGGAGCCCTGAGCTGCCATGTGAAAAGACCAGAAGACCATGGGAGGTGAGGGGGAGAGAGAGACGGAAGGGAGAGAGGCAGGGAAGGAAGAGAGGTAGAGATGGAAGGAGGGAGGGAGGAAGGGAAGAAGGGAGGGAGAAGGAGGGAGAGGGAATGAGAGAGAGAGATGCCTGAGGAGCCCTAGCTGCTCCAGCCCTGGCTGTTTGGATCTTTCTAGCCTAGAGGTCAAGCACGTAAGAGCAGACACCTTTGCGGTTCCAGCTGCAGCTACCATCTGGCTAGAACTTATGAAAAGCCAGATCACCCAGCTAAATGGCCTTGAGTTCCTGCCCACAGAAACTGCAGTAGAGAATACTAAAATGAGTGCTATGTCTTAAACCATTAAGTGTTGGAATGATTTGTTTTGCGAAAGATGAAAGAGAAAGGAAAGCCACCTTCCAAATATTTAATTTAGCATTAACAATGGGCCTGCATTCACATGTCTCTCACATGTTCTTTCTGAGGCTGGCCTGCCACCCTTGAAACTCTCAGTGGTGTCTTTATGGTCAGCAATAACTCACAGGGGCTGAAGGCTCCCGTGTCATTCTAGGAATGAGGTGAGAATTGGCGCTGCTCTCAGGCTCTGAGGAGTAAGACTGCATAATTAGGGCTGCCCATCCCTCCAAATGGGGCTTGTGATGCCATAGGAATCACCCTGGTGTAATACAGCAATCACAATGAGCAGGTGCCATTCATTAAATATTGTGGCAGACTGGCAAGTTGTCCACCAAACCATTTCCCTCTGGCTGGTGCACACAGAGAGACTACATTTCTCAGCTTCCCTTGCAGGTAGGGGCAACTATGCAACTGAGTTCTCACAATTACATGGGCAGAAGCAATATATGCTGCCTTCAGGCCTTGGTCCCTAAAACATCCTGTTCACCTTGGGCTGGAGTCAGTAGATCCAGTGGAGGACTCCACGAATCTACTGACTCCAGCCCAAGGTGAGCAGAGAGAAAGAGCCTGGGTCCCTGAATGACTGCATGGAACAGAGACCTTCCCTTCCCTCCCTCCCCATTTACTCACATTAGACTTAGGCATGTTTCAGACATAACTCTTAAGACATTGAAATTTTGGAACTATTGGGTACAGCAGTCTAGTACATTGACAAGTGCAACAATTTTGAGTCAGTAGCTCTTCATCCTTTTTTTCTTTCTTCTCTTTGCAACTGCTCTGAAAGGTAGGTATTAGACATTCTTCAACAGATAAAAATACTGAAGATCAGCCTTAATAAGAGTTGACATTTGCTGGGCCCAAACTATACACCAGGCATTGTGCTAAAAAGTTTATGTTCATTCTCTCTTATCTAGACAGCAATCCTATGTGATAGATTCTATTATTATCCCATTTTTCACATGAGGAAACTGAAGCTTAGTCTCTCCTACCTACACCCCAACTTAGAAGATTTTACCAATAAAACAAGTTGCCATGAGATCACACAACCAATAAGCAGCAAAGGCTGGGATGTGAACTCAGGCTCATGCTTTATATCACATCATACTGCTCATCTGCAACTAGAGTCTAAGCCAGCCGTGGGCAAACTACGGCCCGCGGGCCGGATCCGGCCCATTTGAAATGAATAAAACTAAAAAAAAAAAGACCGTACCCTTTTATGTAATGATGTTTACTTTGAATTTATATTAGTTCACACAAACACTCCATCCATGCTTTTGTTCCGGCCCTCCGGTCCAGTTTAAGAACCCATTGTGGCCCTCGAGTCAAAAAGTTTGCCCACCCCTGGTCTAAGCACTTTCCACTGTGTCAGTTTAACAGCTGACTAAAAAAAAAAAGAATAGAACGGAACAGAATTCCCCATCCCTATGTCTTGAAGAAAGCACAGGGCACTCCCAGTGGCTTTGGCCACTATGGCCAATACGGCGCACTTCCTAGTCTGTTGCCCAGGGAGTTCTGGGCCTGTGGGAATGCTGAGCCCCTTTGCAAGCTCCAGGCAGAAGTGCTTTCTTGCTGTGTTTGCCAGCGTCTGGTTTCTGCCATGTTCCTCATCATCTGCCATGTTGCCTCCATAAACAGGCATCACCATGGTAATCTCCTGCATTATTTTCCCCCATCCCAATCATAAATCATAAACCAACACTGTGACTTGCAGCTCTGTGGTATTTTCACATCTGTTTGACACCTTGGGTGGGGTGGAAGAGGAAGAAGAATTTAGAACAACATCGGAAAAAATGAAACAAAAACATTCTAGGCTAGGCCACTGTCCCTATCTTGGCACATATGTATCCATACCCTTCTTTTGATTCATTCTGTGGCATTCCAGCAATTTTTTTTTTTTTTTGCTGTGGCACATGTGGGAAGGGGGAGCAGCAAAAACATCCCCTAGTGAAGCTGTTAGCAGAGCGTGGAGAAAAGGGCTTCAATTGTAAACCCAGAAGACATTGCAGAGGAAAGCAAGACATTCCTTCTTTCCTTCCGTCTGTTTTTCCTTCCTTCCTCTCCCTTTCTCCTCCTCACTTCTATCCTTTCTTTTTTCTTTTTCTTTTTTAAATATATTTCATTTATTTTTCACAGAGAAGAAGGGAGAGGGATAGAGAGTTAGAAACATCAATGAGAGAGAAACATCGATCAGCTGCCTCCTGCATGCCCCCCAGTGAGGATGTGCCCGCAACCAAGGTACATGCCCTTGACCGGAATCGAACCTGGGACCCTTGAGTCCACAGGCTGACGCTCTATCCACTGAGCCAAACCAGTTCGGCCCTTTCTTTTTTCTGATCGTGCACCTTTATTAAACACTACTCTGGACCTGGCACTGTGATGGCAGCTAGGAATAGAGTGTTGAACAAATACAGGGTTTCTTTCAGGGAACTTTTATTCTCCTGGTAAGAATGGAAGACAGATTCTAGGGTGCCCTCCTTCCTGGTATTACCACCTGGTGTAATCCCCACTCCTTGAGTGTGGGTAGGACTTGCTTCTCATCAATATAATACAGCAAAGGTGGTAGGATGTCACTTCTGTGATTACATCACACACAACTATAATGCCTTGTCTTGCTAGGGGACTCTCCCTTGCTACCTGTGATGAAGCAAGTGGCTACATTAGGGAAGCACATAGGCAAGAACTGAGGGAAGCCTCCATAGACAACCAACAAAGACCTAAGAATGACCAGCAAGAGCCCAAATCCCTCAGTCTAACAGGCTGCAAAGGACTAAATTCTGTCAACAATCTCGAGAGCTGGAACATGGATCTGTCCCCGGTTGAGTCTTCATATGAGACCTCAGTCCCAACCAACACTCAATTTCAGCTTTGTAATACTTTGAAGGAGCTAGCTAAGGGCAAAGGCTGAAGGGAGAACTTTCCAAGTGGAGGACAGAATCATAAAGGTCCTGAGTAGAGAAAGCATTTGGAGGATCTGAGCAACAGAAAGGAAGTCAGGTACTGGAGCAGAATATCACCGAATAGGATCACAGAGTCAGATGGCACCCAGACTGTGGAGCATCCTTAAGGCAGACTTCAAGCTTTTAGCAATGAAAGGACAGAAGGGAAAAAGGGGTCCAGCAGGAAATGCCTGATTTAACAGCCCTCAGCCTCTTTCCCCTGACATCAGACCTGCCCCCTACAACCAGATTCATTTCCCCCAATTGCCAATTTCTTTCACGGTGCAACAGCAGGCAGGTGGGGCTCACTGCTGTTCTTAGCCTGCTTCACTTAATTCTTTCTTCTTTTGGTCCACAGACATTTACTGAGCACCTACCAGATCGGGGAACTAGGCTAGGCACTCCATCAACAAATATATTCCTGCTATTGGCTGGCTTGGAAAGCTACCAACATCCTTTCTCCATTCAGACCCTACCACTATATCATGGATTGAATTGTGTTCCCCCATAAGGTGAAGTCTTAACTCCCGGTACCTGTGAATGTCACCCTATTTGGAAATAGGACCTTTGTAGATGTAATCAGGTTAAAATAAGGCCATTAGGGTGGGCGCTAATCCAGCATGAGTGAAGTCCTCATAAGATGAAAAAAACAAACAAACAGAGACACACTGGGAGAACCACGCAATAGCAGAGGTAGAGACTGGAGTGACACAGCGGCAAGCCAGGGACTGCTGAGGACTGAGAGCCACCACCCGAAGCTGGTAACACAAGGAAACACCCTCCCCTACAGACTTCAGAGCAAACATGGCCCTACTGGCTCTTCAATTTCAGACTTTTAGAACTATGACAAACTACGTTTCTGTGTTTGAAGCCACCCAGTTTGGGGTTCTTGGTTATGGCAGCCCCAGGAAACTGATACAACCTCTTTTCAGACCTTGTGAGGCCTCCCAGCCTCCTCCCGGCAGCTTTTGCAGCCTCTCCATCCTCTGCCAATCTCTCCTTTCCCTGACCTTCTAAACGTCTGCATCATTTAGCCTCCATACAACTCCTTTCGGGCTTTCATCACATTCCCTTCTGCTGCGTGTGCTGCTGCCTGCTTCCTGTGTGTGTGCCTCATCTCCCAAAGGAGTGTGCAGCTCTGTGGGAGCCAAGACCACAGACTATCCTTCCCTCCTGTCCTCCCAGACACCTCGGATGAAGGGAGGCCCCTTGAAGACACTCAGAGAAATCTACATTGGTTTTCTCTAGACGCTGGGCAAAGAGTTTTGTTGTTTTTTTAAAAACATTTTACATTTTGCTTATTGGGGCGGTTGGTATTTCCCACAGTAAATATGTATTACTCATGCACCCTTCCCTCCCCACCAAAAAATGTTGAAAACGTGTGATCCAGTTGAAGCTATGGCCACTCCAGGCTCTGGAAATCTGGCCAAAGTGAGATGTTCTTGATAAGTCCGAGGGCAGTTCTTTGAAGCTGCTCAGACTGTCCTGCCTTATGGGTGTCTTCCTGTCCTTGCGTCATCTCCCAGCCCAAAGCGCTTGATGCCATCCATCTTCCGTGAGGGTGCAGAGGAAACAGCATGCGTTCAAGAACCGTTCAAGAACCATCCAATCGCCATCCGCCAGGTCAGGCAGCCGCGTGTCCCTGCGGATCACCCTCACAGAGCTCCCGTCTCACGCTTTACCTCTCCCGACTTGCACAACAGGAGGCATCGTTTGACTGTTCTCTGACTTCTGCATTTCATTCTCATCCATTACATAACCACATACAAGTTCAAAAACACACGCATTCGGGAGAGAAATGACTGAGTTTGATTTAAAAAACTGGCTCCAGACTACCTCAGTTGTTTGGGAACTAAGCCTCCCTGGGCTAAATTTCTGGCTTGGCAACACGCTTGCATATATAATTTTACACCTGCAAAAGTCTGCAGCCAGCACTGCGCAGACAGCTACCTGCAGGGAGGAGAACGGTCCAGAGCGAGGGGCAACCTGGATGGCTGGAGGTGGTGGCGGTGAGGGCCCTGCAAGGAGGAGGGCTGGGCTGGGTCTCTGTTTGGACTGCTCTTTCTTGCAGGAGGGCTCCCCGCTGGCCTGCCTTGCTCACTCCATCCGTGCTCTAGCAGGAAAGGGCATGCCTGAGGCATACCTAGCTCTTTGCTGGAGGCAGTAGAGTAGAACTTGCAAACTGGTGGCCCACAGGCCCATTCTGGCCTGCAGATGTGTTTAGTCTGGTTCTCAGTATGGGTTTAAGATTTGTAACTTCATTGCCAATTTGGGAGAATGTAACTTATAAATCTGGAATCCTGGGTTGTCTCCCAAAAAATTCGGGGCCACTGTGAAGTGGAGCTAAGAAGCAACCGCCCATTTTGGATAAGGCATGTGCTCGGTAGTCCACCAGTCACCTGGTCTGCTTCCCTAACTGATGGATCTCCTTGGTCCTTACAGGCATGTCAGTTTGAGATCCCTGCCCCAGAGCCCAGTGTTTAAGAAAGCAGGCCTGAATCAGAGAGCCTGGACTCAGACCTTAGCAGTGGTGTGATCTGGGGCAGGTTCTTAACCCATCCCCAGGCTTCTCTTTCTTCATCTATAAATGGGTGTAACGGTAGCTACCTCCTAGGACAGTGGTCGGCAAACTGCGGCCCCTTGAGCGTGGCTCTTCCACAAAATACCACGTGTGGGCGCGCACGTACAGTGCGATTGAGACTTCGTGGCCACACTCAAGGGGCCAAAGAGCCGCATGTGGCTCGAGAGTCGTAGTTTGCCGACCACTGTCCTAGGATGCTGTGAGGATTAAAGGATACGACAAAGTGACTCTAGAATGGCAACTTACTCCTTTCTGAGCAATGACCGCCAGGTGATGCCTATCAGTCAAAAAAGTTCATTTTTTGTCCCATTTATCATGAACAGAAATCTCAAGCTTTTCCAAACAATCCTCAGAAGGCCTGTTCTCAAAACCTTCCCTACACTGCATGTAGAGCACATGAAAATATGGTTCTTCAAATCCCTGGAAGTCAGGAAACAGAAACCTCAGAAGAGACTGGGGTCAGCCTTTGGAAATGTGACAAGAAACGTCAGGCGCATGGGACGATGGGACACCGCTATGTGGTCACCCCACTTTCATTGTCCTCCTTGGTAAACAGCGAGGTTCCATTTCCTGGTGCCCCTTGTATCTAGGTGGGACCACGAGCCTGATTTCTTTCCAGGCAAGACCATAGAACATCTCACACAGCATAATCCGCTCTCCCCCTTCCTTGTCTTCCTTGATAAGGTGGTATCCTCATACAGAAGAAGCCTGGGTTCCGGAGTGACAGTGTGGAGTACAGACCACAACCACTGCCCACAGCAACTGCACGGCTTACTGTGTTTTGCCACAGACATATCTGGGTTTCTTTGTTCCTGAAGCATAGCCTGGTCTGTGCTGACGGATGGCACATGGCTGTACAGCAGAATGGGAAAGAAAGGCCTAGAAGTTAAGCAATCATGATCTTTCTCTGTGCTGTTTCTACCTTATAGCATGACCTTGGGAAAACTACCTGCCCCAATTTTAAAAGGTGGAAAATGCAATGACTGATCCCCAGGGTCAGAATCTCACTGACCCTGAATTATTCCCCAGGATAATTCTCGTAGGCTTTGAGCCCCATTAACAAACATTACCTTAAACTATGCTTTTTTTTTTTTTTTTTAAAGAATGCCATCTAAGTTCTCATCAACAGAGGTACAGAACCTGCATCCTGCCCACATTAGGGTCTAAATTACTCATCCTGCAGAATGAATAATTACCATGCGAGAGCCAACGTGCATGTGGTATTTACCATGTGCTAAAAACTATGCTAAGCACTTCACATTCAGTGCCTCTTATACTCCTCACCACCAGCCCGTGAGGGCAGTGCTATTATTATTCCCATTTCATGAATGAGCAAATGGAAGCACAGGGAGATTGATACCCATATGTATGGTCATAAGCTGATAATGACCAATGAGCAACTATATCCAGGCATTCAGGTGTCAGTGCCTGAGACTTTAGCAATCAACTTCAAGAAATAAATACAGAGTCCTGAAGAGTGAGAGACCAATTGACATGACCTAATCACACAATTTTTGCAACATACTAAAAATTTTAGCTAAAATAATAAACTCCAATTTCTTGGGCATCAGGGCCATATCTTATTTATATTTGAATCCTCAGGGTTCAGCACATTGCCTAGCACATAAAAGACATAAATAAATATCTGTTGAATGACTGAATGGTCTGTACCTGAGCTTTTTTCTTTTCAAATATATGTTTTTATTGATTTCAGAGAGGAAGGGAGAAGGAGAGATAGAAACATTAATGATGAGAGAGAATCATCGATTGGCTGCCTCCTACATACCCCACATTGGGGATTGAGCCTGCAACCCAGGCATGTGTCCTGACCAGGATTCAAACCATGACCTCCTGGTTCATTGGTCAACACTCAACCACTGAGCCACGCCGGCTGGGCTGAACCTGAGCTTGTTATTGATGGTTTTATCGGAGTTACATTTGTTCCTCATTGACCATGGATTCAGATCCAAAGTTGATGTTCATATTTCATTTACACCGGTAAATCTGGGCACCAGTTCGAACTAGAGTGACCATGTAATTTAACATCCAAACTGCAATGCTTTGCACATCAAAGACTGCCTTTAGTAATTATATCAGGAAAACAGGCAAAGTTAGAACTGTCCTGGGCAAATAGTGTTCCTCGTTAGAACCACAAAATACCCATGATAGAAGTGAGTGGACAAACAAGGGGGCCTGTTCCCCATGTCCTTATTCTTATGGAGCGCCCCCCGTTTTTGTCCACTTTGATCAGACCACT
Organism: Myotis nattereri; assembly: GCF_964212035.1. NCBI lineage: Eukaryota > Metazoa > Chordata > Mammalia > Chiroptera > Vespertilionidae > Myotis > Myotis nattereri. The sequence goes on from NC_138080.1 coordinate 103,153,906, forward strand.
TTCAAATCTATGCTATTTGGCCCTGAATGGGTGGTTCATTTGGTTGGAACATTGTCTTGTGCACCAAAAGATTGCAGTTTCAATTCCCAGTCAGGGTACATAGCTAGGTTGTCAGGGCACATACCTAGGTTGTGGGTTCAATCCCTGGGCGAGGTGCATACTCTCTCTCCCCCTTCCTCTATCTCTAAAAATCAATAAAAACATATCCCAGGTAAGAACTTTTAAAATAAAATAAAATAAAATCTATTCTTCTTGTAGGACACATCGTGGTTGTCATTCTCTGAAAGGTGCAGGTCTCCAAGTCTGACCAGCCATACAGCACACACACTATTAACTGTTAATCTAGGTGCAGTAATCACTTTAAGAAAACAGGAAGGGGCAGCCCAAGGAATGCAATGGTTGCAGGAACATAAATATGGATTGCGTTGGAACACACTACATACTTTGTATAAACACTAATAAAGTAAGTTCAGGCTGAGCTGTGACTTTAAAGGAAATTCTTCCTCATAAACATGTCCTGCCATGCCCTAATAACTCTTTAATTTGATGCACATTTGGGAAGGATGATGCGAAGCAATCACAGAATAATGTTAAGGTCTGCTGCGAAGGAGGAGTGGTGGAGGGGATGTGATGCAACTTGGAGCTTCACCATCCGCCACAGAGTTGGCTTCTTTGCACATTTCACACATGGAGGGAATTTGCAGGAGTGACATGCAGGAAATCAGAGACAGGTCTTTGCAGGTTAAGCATAAGAAAATTCTGGATGTCATCTCATGGCGCCATGTAAGACTCCTGGCTAGTCAGTTTCTGGCCTGCCTCTGTTGGAAACAGCAAATGTGCCTTCACTTGCATGTGGACTTTCCGTTTCCTAGACCAGGTTCTTTGAATTTCAACTGGACTAGAAGCTCCTTGAGAGCAGATGAAGCTTCTTATACATCGAACTTATGTCTTATGCACAGGCTGACACAGCCTCATGCACCTGTGAGAAGGCAGAATGGCACAGTCGATGACAACCAGACCAAAGGCTGCAGCACCAACCAAGGCTCAGGGCCAGTTCCATGACTCACTAATCACATGGTTTGGGTGAGCCATTCTTCTCATCTGCAAAATGGGGTAATAGCACTTGCTGAACCTGAGATTTTCTGAGATGGTCAAATGAAGTATTATAAGATAAAAGGCTTTAGAAATTAAGTAAGAGTTATACAACTGTAGGAAGTTATTACTGTCGGGAAAGTATAATAATGATGAACAATAACCGTAAAACAGTTTTGCCATGTATTGAGGCCTCATGATTTATCAGGCACTTCTCATCTCCTTCAAGTTCTTAAAATTCCTATGAGGTGTATACTATTATTATCTCCATTGACAGAAATGAGAGATTAAGTAACTTTCCCTATTTACACATGTTCTACGATCGACAGGATAACGATTCCAGAGAGCAAGGCTGGATTGGCATGGCTCGATGCTTTTTGTTCCTGTAGCTCCCAGAGAATTGAAATAACTAATTGTATACTTTCTTATGAGCACCTGGAGGGCAAGCGCAGTGTGGAAGCCTCCTCCACATATCCAGCAAAGGCATGGGGAGTTAAGGCTCTTCAAAGTAAAGGGCTGTACTTTCTTCCTCTCCCAGCCACTCTTCCTTATATACCAGCTCTTAGCATCCATGCTCAGCCGCATTTGGCCAAGGGCACAGCTGATGCTGACTTTTGTCCAGGTGTATGGCACTGGTCCCTCAACCCATCATGGTTCTTCACCTGCACCAAGGTCAGAAGCCTCAGCCTTGATTCCTGGCTGCCTGGAAGTCTATTCCAAGTGGTTTGTCCATCCAGGCCACCAAGCTCATTCCAAGCACCATCCCTTTGCGTGGGCAAAGCTCCCATCTGTAATGCCCTCTCCCACGGACCAAAATGAACTGCAGTGTCAGGAAGCTTGCCTGGGGAGCGGGGTCCCACCTCAGTAATGTGCTGAAGAAGAAGGGCATGAAAGGAAGACAATGATGTCTGTATAGTGAGACACTGAACCAGGATGGCCCCATCAACCCCATTCAGGCAGAAGCCACTCTCTTCATGTGACACTGATAGGGCAAGGGACAGGGATCATTGAGAGAGAGAGAGAGAGAGGCAGGCCCATGTGATTCTTTTACTGGTTCTACATGTCCAGACCAGATAAAGGCAGCCCTCCCTTTCATCATTCGTGAAACCATATCTTACTTATTATGACAATTTTAAAAACTTCTCTGATTATTCCTTTGAGAATCCAATTTGTTCCCTTTGTAAAGAGGAAACAATTCTCTTCTCAGTTTGGGAGGTGGGGACATTCCATTTATCTTCAGGGGGGAAATCTGTTTCCCATTACAAATCACGTCTGTAGGTCTATTTGCAAAGAATAAATCTACACTTTCTGTGGAAAAAGAAATTCTCTCTTCCCTCTCCCACAAACATTTGTGAAGACCCACAAGCGGGAGGCTCCTGCTCTCTTCGCAGTCATTGTGACAAAGATCGAATTTCCACCCCTTGCTCGGAGCAAGGGCGACTTTTGGCTCCTCTGAAAATCAGCAGTATCCCCAGGTCATCCAGCATACCTGTGAGAGCTGCCACGGAATTCTCATTCAATCAGCATTTAGGGATGTAGACTGACTGCCAGGACTGAGGTCCTGGGAAGAAATGGATTAAAGTAAATACACGACCCTCCAAATCCCTGGGCTCTAGGACCAGGGTCAGTAAACTATGGACAAATCAAGTCCACTGGCTGTTTTGACTACAAGCTAAGAATGGGTTTTATGTTTTTAAATGGTAGAAGGAACTCAGAAGACTAATATTTCATGACACAAAAAAGTATATGAAATTCAAATTTAAGTCCCCATAAATAGTTTTCATGGAACACAGCCATGTTCATCTGTTTATAGACTGACTATGGTTGCTTTCGTGCTATCTGGGCAGAGTTGAGTAGTTGCGGCTGAGACTATATGATCCCCAGAGCCTAAATATTTACTGTGTGATTTGCTGACCTCTGATCTAGGAGCTTATATAGTCCACTAGGGTAAAAAACAAGAAATGACAGGGTTATGACTGTTTGTCTTCCCCCCAAATTCAGATATTGAAGCCCCAATGTGATGGTGTTTGGAGGAATGGCCTTGGGGAGGTAATTGGGTTTAGATGAGATCATGAGATTGGAGCCTCAGGATGCGATGTGTCCTTATAAGAAAGAGAGACACCAGAGAACTCTCTCCATCATATGAGGACACAGAGAGAAGGCGGTTGTCTGTAAGCCAGGAAAAGAGCTCTCACCAGAGCTCAACCATACTGGCACCTCAATCACAGATGTCCAGACTCCAGAACTCTGAGAAATAGGTGTCTGTTGTTTAGCCCATCCAGTCTGCAGTATCTATAATAATAAAAGCATAATATGCTAATTAGACCAGGCAGCTGAACGACCTTCCAGCTGTCATTCGGACATCCTTCCAGACAACCTTCCAGATGAAGCTGCGTGGTGGGGGCAAGTCAGAGGTGGCTGCCACGGCAGGCGGGGGCTGAGGCAGAGGCGGTTAGGGGCTATCAGACAGGCAGGGATTGGGCCTAAACCAGCAGTCAGACATCCCCTGAGGGGTCCTGGATTGTGAGAGGGTGCAGCCCTGGCTGAGGGACCCCCCCCCTCCTGTGCACAAATTTCATGCACCGGGCCTCTAGTTTTGTTATAACAGACTGAGCTAACTAAGACAGGCAGTAATCACGGTAACAAGAATAATAAAAACCACAACATTAACATGGAAAGTGATGTGTGCATAATGGTTAAGTGTGGGTACCAGGGTAACACTGAAGCTTACTGTGCACTTGGTAGCCTGACCTAGTGTCATGATTTGGGAAGTTATTTAAATTCCATGACCCTCTATTTCCCTATTGAAAAAGAGATAATCACAATGTCCTCCTCCCAGAGTTGGGCTGAGAATTTATCAAGTTCATACATGCCAACATGATAGAACAATGCTGAGCCCATGAGTGCTCACACCTCCTTGCTCTTCTTATTACTAGCCCTGCTGCTTATACAACTACAGGGGATATTTTTTCAAGAGATAAAGTACAAATAGAACATATCATGTACAGTGCATAGTGGCTCAGAAGTTCAGCAACATGGTGGACCTGGTTCTCGCTATTATGACAATGATACCTGCATAGAGTTTTCAGCAAAGAGGGGAAGCAGACACACCATTCCAGATGGAGCAGGCAGGTCCCAGGTATTTTTATTGCCACATGATTCACTCTATCATTATGAAAGAGACTCAAGAATATAACGTCAAATGAGCTGTGGGGACTCCAGCCCAGACTCCCGATCTTTATGCCTGTCTTTCTCCCTGCCCACAGCCCCTGCTCAATCATCCTGGGGTGGGTCTCCAATACTCTTTCCTGCGATTACACCTTGCTCCTGATCCCTCAAAATCTCAGGCTGTGGGCTATTTTAAGCCCAAATTAAAGACTCTTCTCTCCTGAATGGCTGCAATTTCAGCCTGTGGTTTGTTCACTCTGACGTGGCTTGGGGCCTTGGCTCTGGTGTGTGGGGCACTGCAAAGGGGAAAATTGTTTTAGGAAGGAGGCAAGGGGCTTTGCAGAAACCATTTCACTGCAACACACTGTGGGAAACACAAGCACATGGATGGACAAATGAAAAGAAGAAAACAATGAGAGAGTCCCATACATCTGGAGAAGGATGACACCACGTCAGAAGGAAGAAAGAACTAGAAGCTATGTTGTGCTTCAAATCCTGAAGAAAGAGACTTGCCACTTTAATTCCATGAGGCCAAGCCTGCGTTTCTTGATCAGCCTCTGGAAGAAAGAGCCTTTGAGGCTAAAACAGGCCTCTGTATCACAACATTGCCATACACCCTAGCATTGCAGGATTGAGCTCAAGAGTTGAGACCATAGGCAAAGCTTCCAGGGTCTGCCCCTGAAATCTGGACCTATAGTCCAGTGATGGGCAAATGAGCATCACTGGACTAAATAAAGCTGGCAAGGGCAGATGGAGACCAGAAAAAAACAGGGTGGGAGCAGGGCAGAAGCCCACCAAGCTCTCCATGTCAACATTCTCTATCTAAGCCGGAGGAAGGCTGGACAAGAGCGCTCAGGTTCCCACCCTGTTCTTTCTCTCTGTCCCGCACTTCATGTGTTTCTAAAGGGACAGAAAGGGAGAGATGAGCTTCAAGTCATACTTGGAGGGCAGAGTCACTACAATTTCTTCCCTATAGCATTTGCAGCCTCGTCAGACGCCCACACTGGCCCACCAGCCCAGGTGAATTCCCAATTTGGCTAGCTTCATTCTACAGCTCAAGGTGGGCTTCTTAATTAGCAACGCAGATGAAGCTGGTTCGGGAAGAGCACATCTCCAGGATCATGAGTCCATTGTGGGCTTTGATTCTTCAGACCCTCACATAGCCATGAGGGACCCTGGAGCCCTTTAGCTAAATGTTTACCACACTAAGTGGCTAAAAGTAGGTGTCGCATTGGCTGCCCACCATTGAGTCCCATTGTACAGAACTTGCTTTTTTTGGCTTAGCAAAGAGGGTTTTTATAAACTACTTTTGGCTCAGCATGTGGTCCCAGTTCACTATGGATCCTATTAGCCCCATTACTTCCTATGTCTTCATAGGCTGCCCAATTCACCTATCTATGTTACCAGTCTGGCCTAAGTAGGTGACTAATTTGACTCCCAACTTTATAACAACCAAATGCTTTCCCACCTAGTAAAAAAGATGTGTTAGGAAAGAAACCAAGTCTTATGTACCAGTCCTTGCTCCAGTGCCCAGAACAGTGCCTTGCCCAACACTACTTCTCAAAGAACAGTGAACAATTTGAATGTACGAATGTGATCATACCTCTTACACACAGCTTCTGAGACCATATGAGAAGACAGAAGAGAAGGAAAGGGAATGAGAATTACTCACCCAACTATCTCTCTAGGTGACTTGATCCTGCAAGTCTACTGAAGCTCACCCCAACTGCCCAGAGACAAATTGATGGAGATGGCTTTAGGTGAGCCAAACCTTGGCTTCAATAAAATTGAGAACAGCTGGCACCTCTGAATACCCTGATCCCTGGGGGCCCGGGCTGAATGCACACTGGTAAGTACCAGTCCTTTCCCCTTTTGCTCCTTGTCATGCTTAATTACACCAGGATTGTGCTGAGTCAAGCAACCTGCTGGGGTAGGGGCCCAGGCATGACCTTTCCCATTGCTCTCAGCCAGCTCATGGGTCTCAAGTAGCTGTGTGCATTTCCACCAAGAAACCCAAGAATACTCAGTGCCAATGCACATGATGCCAAACGCTAAACCCCACACCTCAGTCTCTGGGAGGACGGCCCCTTCTAAACTGAGGGTGAACAAAAGAGCCTTGCAGCAGCCACACCACCTGCATTCAGCCTACCACCTCCTACCTTCTGCCCTGAAACTGAGCCCCCCTGGCTATGCAATGTGGCAACCAGCAGTCGGTCAAAGGCAGGCATAGGGGAGGAAGGCAGGCATGCTCAATGCTCTCACCTGCCCTCTGGCTTTGCCAAGTTTTTAACCAAGGTTTGACTTCCAATCCTTGTACCCTCATACTAGAGGCAGAGATGCTCACTCTGCACCACTCAAGAAGGAGCACATAGCCCTGCACTTCTCCACACACACGCGCACCCCTATGCATGTACATATGTGCCTCTGTAAATGTGCAAGAAAAAATCATGCAGCCAAATGCTCTAGATTAGGGTTTTCACCCTCAAGTGCTCTCCAGAATCACCAGGGGCCTGTAAAGTCTTGCTGCTCAGATCACACTCCAGAGCCGCAATATCAGAATCTCTAGGTGTAAATATCAGGCATCAATATTATTTTAAAGCTCCCCAGGTGATTCCAACATGCAGCTAGGATTGAGAATCATTGTTGTAGGTGAACTGAAAGCTCTGGAAAATTGAGGCTGAGATACTAAGCTGGAACTGGGCTCAAGATATCAGGCAGACCTGGAAACTGTTGACCACAGAGCCACAAAGTGATATTCATTCTACAAACACTACCGAACACCAACTATATACTAGGCCCTCTCCTAGGTTTCTAGAGATTGTTTCAAGAGTTGTTCTTCCAGAGATCAACTGGCTTGCAATTTAGGTCTTAGCAAGGTTGGCCTCTGAATCAAGCAACCAATCAGTGGACACTTACCTAACACCCAGTAGGTGCAAAGCTCTGCAAAAGGGCGAAGAAATACTAGATGAAATTCCTGACCTCCCAGGAATTTAAACCCTAAATGGAAAAGCCTAAGAATTAGCACACTGAGAAATAAAAACACAACATAATATATAAAGGAGAAATAAATGTGCAATTGAAAAATTCAAAATAACAAATACATATCCAACAACAACTTTGTGCCAGGCATTGTATAACACTAGAGAAAAATAAAGAGAGGATCCCTGTGCTCAAAGAGCTTGGGCTAGAGCAGTGATTCCCAGAGTGGGTTCCCCCAGCCAGCATCATCAGCACTATCTGGAAACTTGATAAAAACGTATATTCTTGTGCCTCATCCCAACCTACTGAATCAGAGCCTGTGGAGATGGGGCCCGTCAATCTGTGCTTTACAAGCCCTCTACATGATTCTGATATCTGCTCAAGTTTGGAAAACCACTGGTCTGGAAGACTAATTAATATCACAGGTGTTGGAAAAGGGAAGACACATTTCCTTGGGTCTAGGGTTGACGAAAGCCTTGTAGGATTTGAATCTTGGTTCTGACATAATTTGGGGAACCTTAGGTAACCATTTTAACCTCCTTATAGCCTCTATTTGGTCAACTTTAAAGTAATAATAAGCAGAATGAGGTAATGCGGTCTACCATGTAAAGTCGTATGATAAGTACATAGGATAATGTGCACCAGTCACCAGAGCAGTGCCTGGGGCCTGGTAAGGAAACTCAGTCATAATACAGGGGAACTGTTCAGCAAATGAATGTTGACTGCATGAATGAGTGAACTAATTAATGCATGATGGATGGGACTGGATTTGGCAAACCTGGAAGAGCAACAAAGAATGAGAACTTCATTCAATGGGCAAGTGGGGGGATGTTCAAGATAGGAAAAGGGTTTCCCAGACGAGGGTTCAGAACACCTGGCAGATCTTGAGACTGGCATCTTCCTGGCTCTGCCTCCACAGCCTCCTCAAAAAAGGCTTTCCTGCCACAGCTGCCAGTGTGTTGGTGATGCACCTGGGCTCTGAAGTAAGACTGTCTGGGTTCAAGTATTTGCTAGTTGAGTGATCTTAGGTGAGTGATTTAACCTCATTAAACCTTAGTTTTCTCTTCTGAAAAATTGATCTCTCTCTATATATAGGCAAGAGAGAGAGAGAGAGAGAGAGAGAGAGAGAGAGAGAGAGAGAGAGAGAGAGAGAAAAGTACCAACATCATAAGAGTTGTGAGAATTGAACACAATGTGTCTAAAGCAGTCGGCCTGGTGCTTTAAATATAATGAGTTATCTCTAATCATTAGCTCTTTGTATCATGGCACACAGCTGGGTGCTATCCTGACCTCTGCTAACTTGTGAGTGGCAGGAATTTTTCAAGCACACCAGCATTAGTACACTCTGGTGCCAGGTCCAAAGAACAAAGTGACTATTTGGTTTCCTCATAACAGTAGTAGCTGCCAGGTACCGGGCAGCTGCCTATATGAAGGTTATGTGCAGGTGCTTCACATTTATAGGTGCTTACACATGAACCCTGGACACAGGTATCACTGCCCATTTAACAGATGAGGAAACTGGAGTTTAGTGACTCATCAAAGTTATACAATTCTCAAGTGTCAAAGGCTGGGTTAAGATTTAGCCCTAATTCCGAACCCATGGTCATTCTACTACCATAAAACCACCCCAGATTCCCCCCAGAGGGATATAATTCAGCACTCTGAGTCAGGAAGAGGCAAGTCACAGGTGGGCTGGGGACAGGATGGACAGGATGGTGGACCTGCAGGAGATCAGGCTCCTGGATTCTAAGACTGCTCCCCCCTTGCTAATAATGATTAAGTTTGCATATTGCATACCTGTGTGTTGATTGAGGGAGGATTGTAGAAGGGAGTGGAGGCAAAGACTTTCCAATCCTAAAATAGTTACAAACCTAAACACAGAGGGAGAACAACTGAATAAAACAAAAAATTCACATCTGCTTTTAGAAATCATTTTCTTCCTCTAAAAGAAGCATTCTGGCTGTGAAATGACACAGCAAGATGGGCCCCTTTTATCTCCTCCTAGGTCTATTTCCTTAAATGCCAAATTGTCTTCTCTCTTTTCCTCCCAGATACCACCTGTGATTCTGCTAATGTCCAAGGAGATCTGTAGACCCACAAAGCCTCTTCCTGAAGATTTGAACTGTGTTGTCACTAAATGGAGAGAGATGTGGCTGGCTTCCTGTCTTCCCTTGAGAGATCCTAACCAAGATTCCTGGAGTCCAAATACAAACTTGAGACTTCATCCTCTCACCTCCTTGGGTTCAATTGGTCCAAAGAGCCACCTGGATGCTCTCAACCAGAACAAAGAGGACTCAGCTTGGTTGGGACTCTGAGTTTGTAGGACAATCACTAACAATTCACTCCCCCTCAAATCTTATCTTTACCTGCAATGGGCCATGTTACCTCCAGCTAACCCCACCTGCCAAAAATATGACTGCATTTTCAAAATTTATCATCTTTCTCTTCCACAGTTGCCATGGTAGTAAAATCTACACTCAACAGTCTCACTGCCATTTTCAACTACAAATGAAACTAGCTGTTCCCAGTTTGGTTTAGCAAAAAAAGAAATGTGCATCTACTATATGCCAGGCCCTGTGGTAGGCATAAAGCCTGGGTGCTGAGATGAATAAGAAAGGGATTTTGATAAGATTTTGCCCCTTTAAAAAGCGAACTTTTTGTTTTTCTTGTGATGAGGTTTGTTAAATTAAATCATGGTCAAATATATATAATAAAATTGACCATTCTGACCATTTTTAAGTGCACAGTTCAATGGCATTAGGTACATCCACAATGTTGTGCAACCATCTCTATTGTCTATTTTCAAAACTTTTTATCACCCAAATAGGAACTCAGTACCCAGTAAGTCCTAACTCCCCAGTGCCCACTCCCCTAGCCCCTGATACGTTCTAATTTACCTTCTGTCTATGAATTTGCCAATTCTGAATATGTAAGTGGAATCATACAATATTTATCCTTCGTGTCTGCCTTATTTTGCCTAACAATTTTTCAAAGTTCACCTAGAATATAGCATTTATCAGGACTCCACTCCTGTTTAAGGCTGAATAACATTCCATTACAGATACACACCACATTTTGCTTATTTGGGTGGCTTCTAACTTTTGGCAATTGTGATTAATGCTGCTGTGAATATTGGCATACGTGTGAGTCCCTGCTTTCAATTCTTTAGATAAACTTAGAAGTAAAATTGCTTGATCATATGGTAATTTTATGTTTAACTTTTTGAGGAACCAACATATTACTTTCCACAGAGGCTGCACCATTTTATATTGCATTTAAATTTCTCCATATCCTCACTGACACTTGTGATTTTCTGGACTTTGACAAAAAAAATAGCCATTGTAGTAGGTGTGAGAAGGTTGTTTTTTTTTTTTTCGTAAGAGCAGATCAGTGAGGTAAGACATGGCTTGTTCACCAGAGCATCACAGGTGCACATGGGTGGAGGAAGTGTGGCCTTGCTGAGTGACTGACTGACTGCATGAATGGGCCTCCTGTTTACAGAAATGATCACTCCCTTGGACTTGATGTCCTGCCCAAGTCTTCCCTGGCTCTCATGCTGATAGGATCTGGAACTTTCACAGGAGGCTCCACTCCACAAAAGAAACCCAGGGAGCAACTGAATTCACAGGTATATCTGGACTCTCACTGAAGGACTGTCTGTATCATTCCTGCCTTTGTTTCTACACATAAGAATGAGTAAAACCTGATGCTTTAGAATCAAGGAAGCCTAGCTGGTAGCACCTCAAAAGAAACCAATGCTGTGGGTCAAAGGGACTGGCCTGAATCATAGCTCTACCTTTTGTCACATGTGTAACCACAGCAAACTAATTATCCTCCCTGCCTCAACTTGGACTTAATCCTATTCTTGTGAGGATTAAAAGAAACAATAAGAAACACTTGACATAGTGCCTGAAACAACACAAGTCTCAATAACAGTCAGCTCTTATTGTTACTATGGAGCTACAGAGCCCAACACCCTGCCCCGGGGGACGCAGAGGGGGCTCTTTGAGAAGGGCACACAGTCATGTTCTCTCCTCGTGACCCTCCAGGTTGACCGCAAGGACTGAGGGTGCCTATCCTGACACAGCCAGGGCTGAGGACCAGGAAGTCAGCCTGGGTTCTTCTTCAGCTGGTCCACCACTCTCTCCAAGCTCATTTTGGCAAGGGGCTTGGGGAGAGAGCAGGGCCATTAACACACAGCTCCGCTGCAGAGCCTCAGAACCTGCACCCAAGAGGTCAAAAAGATCCTTCAATGTATCAAAACCTACAGGTGGGCCTGGAGTTGGGTAGAGTTTCCAAAGAGAAGGTTGAGTGGCAAGCCAAAAATTCAGTAAGAACAGCAAGGGACTGTACCATGAGGACCCAGGAGAAAACACAGCAGGAATGAGCTGCAAGGCCAGGCAGGGTGGTATTTCATGCTGGCAGCTCCGTAATTCTTACATGCGTGGAAGGCAACGGCATTCAGCGTGGCCTGACAGGAAGCTTTGTAGTAGACTGAAGCATATTGAAAATATCAAAGTCCCATGGAATGAAAAATAGCTCCTGGGCTCTATACTTCACCTGTAACTTAAAAGTTTTATTGTACATGGAGACCCTCAAACCAAAAGCCAAGCCACTAGGGACAAAAGAAGGAGTATTACATAGCAGGACCCTGCAGGTGTGTGGGAGCCATAGCGGTGACTGGACAATAACAATGGATCCTATTTATTGAGCCCCGTGTTAGGTGCTTTCCACACCTGTTGTCGGACTGACATGGGACAGCAGCACCATGTGTTAGCTCCATTTTATGGAGGAGAAAAATGTGAGCTTGTGCATGTATTTGTATATATACTGAGTCAAGAGAGAGAGAGAGGGAGAGAGGAAGGGAGAAAGAGAGGTAAATACAGAAGGTAAGAGAAAGAAAAAATTCTGCGACTTAAGTATCATATATTAGGATGAACTCTATAAAATTACTATTATTCAACCTTTCTACCAACAACAGTGACATTTCCATTAGATTCAATTTAATCTAACACCTTAGATATAGTAAAAATTTATATTAAAATTTATATAAATTATATCATACATTAAAATATACATATATTTAAAGTATATATAAATTATGTCACACATAAATGTTATTTTATTGACATAGTATCATGCTATCTATAAGTTATATACTGCCTAAGAGGCACAATGCTTAGTGGTCGGGAATGTGGATTCTTGAATCTGACTGCACGGGAAACTTGGCTCTGCCACCCACTAGCTCTGGGACATTGAGTAAACCATGTATACTCTCAGTGCCTTTGCCTTCCTTCTACAAAATGAGATAATAATAGCACCAACCTCATAGGAATGTTGTAAAAATTGAGAGAACACAAGCAATGTGCTACAACAGTGCCTGGCACATACCACCTATCAGCAGGCATTGCGCCTGATCCTGTTCACTCATTCCTTGCAACAGCCTTTGGCAATAGCCAGTGCTACCTTGACTTCACAGCGAGAAGCCCGTGCGCAGAGTCAGAGATTGGCCCGGGATTATAGGTCTCGCAAGAACGCACCAACAATTCCAACTCAGGTCTTTCCGAGTCTCAAAGCCTGCTGCTCCTTCAGAGCTGCCAGCTTCTCCTGGTGGTCTCCCCGCACCTTCTTTTACCTCCTGGTGGGAGGAAAGGTCGGGCAGGCTGACTCTATGGTTCCTTCCAGCATCACCATACAAGGGAGCAGAATCAAAGCTGCAGCAGCAGAAACACAGGGTCCAATGCTTTCTGTTCCACCGAATGCAGTTCCTTAGCCATGTGGCCAGAAGCATTTCTGTATTTAAGATTCCATTTTTTTTTTCTTTCCTGCTATTTCTTTCCAGAGTTCTCAGTACATTTCCCAATTAATCACTCCCACTTAATTTCCTAAAGCAATCACATCTTCCCCGCAGGCAAGCGGCCTGTCTCAGGCAGAAACACACACACCAGCTGGCCCCCCGGCTACGTGGGAGTGTGCGAGCAGCCCTTGGACACAGACCAACGCGTGGCACCGACGTAGGAAAACGCAGCTTGGGAGCTACACTCAGAAGACACTTTTCCCATCCCGGCGAATGTGGGTTTCCTGGTGAGCAAAAGGGACACAGATTTGGTTCTCGGGGGAAACCCTAAGAGGCCGAAGATCCGGCCGGAGCATCCCAGGATGCAGGGAGTCTGCACCAGCAGCTACTCTGTGATGCAGGCGAGGCCAGAAGGCCCAGGTTTTCTCCCCGCTTTGCTGCTTATTTTCTGTGGAAATTTGGCCAAGCCTTTCCTTTTGGTTGAGCCTCAATTCTCCTATCTTTAAAATGAGAACAGTTTTATATGCAATGCAGTGTGGGTGTGAGGAAAGAGCCACAAATACAACAGCCTAGAGAAGCCAGGAAATGATAGCAATGAGGGGAGCTGTACTGAGCAAAAGAAAATAGCATGACACCAACTGGCAGCTGACACACATGTCAGTGCTGGAGTCACTAAGGGAGAGGTGGGGACTGTGGTGAAATGGAGACAAACCTCATCTAAAAGCCAGTACATTTCTGCCATGGAGTCAAGCTGAACCCTGTTGCCAAATTTTCCAATTTTTGAAAAAATGCTAGAAATAGATTTTTATATGAATTCACCCAATCTGAAAATGTTGGCAAGAAATTGACATGTAAAAAAACTAAAACTAATTATGTGAGCCAATATCACATGGGCCAAATAAAACATGTAGGATCTGGCCTCCTAGCCACTGGTTTGCAAACTCTGTCAATGTAAGTATTAATTGAGACAATGTAATACATAAAGCACTTAGCCATGCACATGACACATAATAAACACCCCATAAAGGATAGCCCTGGTTATTATTATTACCATTAACTTCACTGTAACTCAGAACCCTCAACTGTAACAATGGATGTAAGGATTCCCAGTAGCTGTCTAGCGCTCAGGCATGTAAGAAAATCTCTGAGGGCACTACAGAGATTAACCACAGTGGAGACACAACATTAATGCTCTTTATTAATTTAAACACACTTTATTGACATTAGGCTAGAGCAGTGGCTCTCAACCAGAGGTGATCTTTGTCCCCTGGCAGCCATCTGGCAATGTCTGAGACATTTTTTGGTTGTCAGACTGAGAGGAGTGGGGATGCAATCTAGTGTGTAGAGGTCAGGGATGCTGCTAAATATTTTTTTAAATGAACAGGTGGCCCCTTACAACAACAACAAAAATCCAGCCTCAAATGTCAATAGTAGTAAAGTAGAAAAACACTGGGCTAGGGGGAAGTTTCCCTTTGCATCCCCTTTATAGAAAAAAAAAAAAAAACCTTTATAAAAATAGAGGTTGGATAGGTTCCTGCACAGTAAGATGTAGGAGAGGGGTAGGGAAGAGGGGTAAGAGAAGATGGGCAAGGGGAGAAGGGGGTCGGCAGATGAGAGAACCAGCATCTATAATTATCTCCTCTAAGAGGCTCAAGCCCCACTTTTACTCTGCTTCCTATAGAATCTTCTCATTGTCTTACCAACTGTCACATCAACACATTTCCTTAAAAAGTGATTTTGATTTTGAACCTGCATCAATTGGAAAATGGGCTCTGGGGAAACTGAGGGCTCAAGAGATGAACTGCTTGAGCCAAGGTCACTCAGCAAGCTGCAGGGAAGATCTGGGGGAGAATCCTCATGGGTCCTGGTCCACGTCCTTCAGAAAGACATCACTCAAATTTGTTGTTGCCATGGTAATTATAAACCAATGTTGTCTACCCATTAAAGCAGTTACTCCATGGATGTGAAAGTAATCACATTTTTGTGTATTCCATAATTCTGGCTACATTTATGGCTGGCCTTCACCGCAAATGGTATAAGTAACTGAGGTTGTATTATATCGCGGTTGTCCTGCATCACTATGACTACCCTAAACAAAGAAAATTGTGCTAGAAGCAAAAGCAAGTGATTACGGTTCACCTTAAGAAAGGAAATGAAAATAGAGTAGCCTTTGTCAGTTCTACATCATGCCAACATTTTACATACTTTTTTAATGTTCTCTATAATTTGAAGAATATCTTTAGGTCAGCTTTCTCAAACACTGCTGCACAGCAAAAATACCTAGGAGCCTTACAGAATCACAATACCCAGGAAGTACCCCAAAATCAATACATCAGAATGACTGCAGATGAAATCTCCCCAGGAGATTCCAATGTGCAGCCCAGTTTGAGAATCGGAGTTTTGGAACTCATTATCCCTATTTTACAACGAAGCTGACATCCTAAGAGAAAAATGAACTTGCCTAAGGGCACTCAGCTGGTGAATAGAAAACTGTGATTCAAATCCGGGTCTGCCTTTCTCCAAATGCCAGGCATAATCTTTCTCATTATGCCACTTTCTCCCCAGAAGTTTGTTGTTTGTGGCTCTCTCAGAGTTGTTTAGTCCCAGGAAAATTAACAGGGACCTCTGGATTCAATGGGAATCTTAAGAACAGGTCTGGAGAAATGGAAAGTGGGCATGTCTGGTCATTTCACAAGTGCTTAGATGAAATGGCAAGCCATCAAGTCCAACCTCTTTGTCCCTCTCTCTGGTCCAGATTTCCAAGTCCGGGAAGAAAGCATCCAATCAATACGACTTAGGTCGTAAGCCCATCCCTAGACTTGGAGAGGGTAAGGTCTCTGATCAAATCCACCTGAATATATGCCATGAATGGGGGGGGGGTTAATATTCTTCTAGGAATTGAATTCTGGGTAACCAAAACATAACACATGCCTACTATAATGGAGGGGATGGACGGACTTATAAAAGCAAGAAGACATGACAGCCTCTGAGGCTTTTGGGAGATCTTAGGGGGGAGAAAAGGAGGAGCTCTAGTCAATGGTTCCTAACAGCCTCAGGTCCCACAAACTACCTAGAGAGACTAAATCCGGGGTCCTGGCTTGGCCCCACACAGACAAGGCTAGTATAGTTGGCCAAATTTGAGCTAGGAAAAGAATGCTTTAAAAAAGGCAGCAAGGAAAACAGACCCAAGGTCTGAGTTAGCATGCTTGCCTGTAGTTACACAGCAGAAAAACAGACGAGAGACTCAAAGAGGAGACAAGCCATGTGGCTATCTGAGCAAAATGGTTACCCTAGGCCAGTGATGGCGAACCTTCTGAGCTCGGCGTGTCAGCATTTTGAAAAACCCTAACTTAACTCTGGTGCCGTGTCACATACAGAAATATTTTTGATATTTGCAACCATAGTAAAACAAAGACTTATATTTTTGATATTTATTTTATATATTTAAATGCCATTTCACAAAGAAAAATCAACCAAAAAATGCGTTCGTGTGTCACCTCTGACACGCGTGTCATAGGTTCGCCATCACTGCTCCAGGGTCAAAAGCCAACTGGGGTAATTAACACCCACTTCTCATGTGTTCAAATGGAGTCCTGTCCGAAGCTGCTGGCCTGGGCCTGTGAGTGCATTTTCATGCGAGGCTCTTTATCCCAGGAGGGTGTCTTCCTAGATCTAGGCATCAACATACCCTAGTGTGTAGTGACTTGAGAAATTAGGCAACTGTGAGATATCAACATTAAGTAGATAATTGCTCAGTGCATAAATTCATGGGTGAATCAATATAAAAGAATTATAATTGTTAGCTGAGGCTACTCAGTTTATAGGTGAAGTCCCTACTGTGTGTGAGGGACTGAGCAAGAAGCTTTACATGATGGGCTTCCCATCCTCACAACAACCCTAAAAGCACTTACTACTATACCCATTTTACAGATGAAGATCCTAAGACTCAAAGAGATGAAAGGACTTAGCAGTCACAGAACAATAACAATGGGATTCGAACTAGGTGGATCTAGGCTGAGCATCTCTGTGCTGACAACAGGGCCATGATGCCTCACAATGTTCATTAGCATCAAGTGTGTACTGGGCACTTCGTCTGTATTATCCCTAATTCTTAGAACAATCCTTGAGATGGGTTTTATTGTCTCTATTTTTTTTTTTTAATAAGAAAACTGAGCCTAGAAAGACCACGCAATTTGCCAAAGGGCACATTTTAAAAACAAATTTTTTTTGAATCTTTTGGCTTTGAAGCTAAAGTTCTATCCACCTATCCAATTCAACTTACTTTTTGAAAATGTGTTGACTTAGTGTTATTTTCACAGGCATTGCACTAAGCCAAAGAGAAAGGCACAGCTCCTGCCATCAAGAAGCTTTTGCTCTAGTTAAAAGATGCGTTACACATCCCAGGAAATACAGATGATAGCTATATGGCTGCGCAGGTTTCAAAACATGATGGCACAACTATTTTCAGAGCTGTGAGCCTCCCCTCAAGAAGTCAGACACCTCTAAGGCCACCACGCTGCAGGCAAGCTCAAGCCACAGAGAGGTCACATGGAGGCACTCCAGTCAACAGTCACAGTTGAGCTCAGCCTTCAAGTCAACCCAGCCTGGGTGTCAGATACGTGAGCGAACAGTGTGCAGGTGATTTGAACACCCAGCCATTCAGGTCTCCCCTAGTCATTCCCACACTCTTCAGCTGAAGCCTCAGACATCAGGGAGCAGAGGGAAGCCATCCCTACTGAGCCATATCCAAAATCCTGACCCAAAGAATCATGGAGCATAATAAAATCATCATTGCTTTATAGCACTAAGTTTCGGGGTGGTTTGCTAAGCAGGGATAGCTAATCGGAATAATGGCTTTTAGGGTGGTTATTTAATACCAGGCACTGTCCTCTGAGCTTGACATCTATTACCTCATTGGACCCTCCCAGCAGCCCAATGAAGCAGGTTATTGTTAAAGAACATGCCCAAGATTGCTTGGCTTGTGATGCATTCAAGCCCAGGTCACACTAACTCCAGTATTGATTCTCTAAACTGCTCTGCTACAGAGGAAGGGAAATTCTGTCTGTTCTGAAAGTCTACAAAGCCCAAAGCCAGTCAGTTTTAAGATACACCGACTGCTATTTTTGAAACGAAACATCTTTTTCTTTCCTAATTTCAGAAGGCTTACTGTGGAGCTGAGCTAATTATTTAAGCCTTAATCAAGGACCAGCCCCTCCCCGAAGCAGCTGTCCTGGCCTCTCTGTTGCCTCTAGCAAGTCCCTTGGGTTGGTTGCATGTTGGCTCGGGTCTAAACTCCAAATCCCAGCCCCCAGAAGTGAGGATGCATAGGGCTGAAAGGATCCTTGGAGATCTTCCAGTCTACTCCCCTCATCCACTTTAACGCGGAGGAAACTGAGGCCCAGAGAGGTCGAGGGACTCTTCCAAGGTCACTCGGTGTGTCAGAGGTACAGCCAGGTCTCCACATTCCCAGGCAAGCGTTCTCTCCGCTACACCACGCTGCCGTTGCTAAAAATTCCCCAAGCTGCCTCCTCCAGCCCTCCTCTCCACAAAGCTGCCCCCCCCCCACACACACAACTATACACAGTCACATTTGGCAGGAGGTGCTATCAGCCCCACTCTGCTCATGAAATGCTGTTTTGCAATGGGGTCTCTTTGTTCATTAGCAACACAGACAAAGAAAACTGGAGTGCAGTCTTCTCGGAAGGAGATGCTTCCTGTTTTAGAGGCAGAAGAGAGCTTCCTGACTGACTAGGGCTCAAATCAGCATGCAGCTCCAGTCGGAGAGAACCCGGAGGAGATTTAAGTCTTTGCAAAGTTTCTAGAACATATAAGGAGGATCCCTAGCAGGAGGAAGCTTATGGGAAACATTTCAGAAAGCATTAACATGTATGCCTAACCACAGTGAACAGCACACTGGTTATTACCATCAGTGGTATGAAGGAGTTGGGGGTGCGGGGGAGCACCAGGGTCATGAAAAACTTTCATGAAATAAATGGCCTCCCCATTTTCGATTCCTGCTCCAATCCTGGTTCCCAGCATTCCTTCCCTTACAGTTTCCCTAATAGAGATCTTCCCATTCTAGACCCTAAACGAGCTACCTTGGTGCTGAGGGTTCTCAGGTTATGATCTGCAATCAGAAATCACCCACTCTGGCTCCACATTAGTCTTTTTTATATATATACTACATTTGGTCCCTCTTCTTGTTTCCTGACCTTCCCGGGTTGGCAGAAGTTTCCTATGTCTCTGAGAGATCTGTATTTAGGACCAAATGCTGTGAAAGAGGCTGAGAGGAAAGCAGGGGAAACTTCTCATGAGAGCAGCTCACACCACCAAGTGGAGGTCCCCTCCTCTGATGCTCTGAGACATTCGTCTGTCCAGGCAGGCTGAGATCAGTGGGGAGGGGTAGACCAGATGATCTCCAGAGAGACAGCAGAAGCCCAAGAGCATCTTCACTAGGGAAAAAGATGAGAGGGGGAGGGGCAGGACTGAGTTCCATGCCAGAAATTCAGGACTTGCAAGCTGGCAGAGATGGAAAGAAAGATGCCAGCGTCTAATGGGAGATGTAGCGCATGTGTTCCTTAGGGCTACTGCAAGCCACACGTCTTCCATTCTGAAAGGCCAGGTGAATGCTGCCTGAATCACACCCTCCTGCATGCATCCATCACAGGTCTCCAGGCACAAGGTAAGATCTCCAAAAAGAAACGGGGCCAAGTGACCATTCTCAGACCCTTCCCCTCCAAGCTGAGCTCCCCCACAGCCGATCCCACTCCTAGGCAAACCTGTCCACGCAGCCAATTTTAATCCAAAGCTCCTTCCTTCATTCCCCGCTGTGGATATTCCTACCTGCTCTAAGCTAAGCGAGAAGAATACAGGAATTAACACCCTAGGGAAACCGTGTCCAGTAGTCTAGTGATAGCTTGTACAACCCAAGAGGGGAAGGCAGCCTCCCAAAGGAGGCCTTGTATCTTGTGATGGCCTCAAAGGCTGCAGTGCTGTGTGTCAGTGTTTATGAAATGCTTCTCAAATAGGTCAGTGCTCTACAGAGTTAGGATCCTAATCAAACACAGACCGGTGCTATTTGCCAGCTTGCTTCGGAGACATACTTGAATGCTTTCTCAGAGACAATTGTTCTCAGAATAATATTTTCCCCATGAGTTTTTTAATTCTATTTGTACTATTTTTTTAAATGAGGTGTGAATTTTTCTACATATTTGTACCCACTGAATGGGCTGGGTGGGGCTTGCTTTCATCTGTGGTTCCTGAGGGCTTGGTGTTACATCCGTCATTGTTCTAGCATTTCCCCCGCCATCCCATAAATCTCCTCTCTGAACCTAGCATGGTGGCCTTCAGCTTGTCAGTCATTTTGGTGGGAAGGTACAGCCCAGACTGATTTCCTATTATTTTGAGCTGGTCTAATTATGAGAACATTTCTCTTGTTATTCATCATTGTTCCTGGGACATAGTAGGGCCAAATAACTCCTTTAAAAAAACTCCATCCTTCATGGAACCCCTTCTTTGGTTGTGCTTTCTCAGAAATTGATGCTTATTAATTAATAAATAATTATTAACTCATTCAGGCAAAAAGTCCACTAAGCTCCACCTGGTTGGGCTGATGACATGGCTGGTGGGAGGCTACCTTTGCAGTTGTGAAAGATTCAACTTGATGAGAGTTCGAAGACCTGTTGACTGTGAGCAAGGCTTGTGAGCATTGTGTTTCCTTATCTGTAAATGCAAGATTCTAAAATGAACCCTGATCATCTTTCAGGTACAGGATTTAGTGGTTAAAATCACTAAAAATTTTAGGTGGACTCATTAAGGTATTTGCATAGCATTAAATTTAGGAGGTATTTGTAGATATCTGATCTCATTTAAACACTGCATTAGTTCCATAAGAGAAGTGTCATTCCTACTATTCTAAAGACTACAAATGGGACAACTGGGACTCAGAAAGATACTCCTGCAATGTCCCACAATTTTTCAAGAAATGGTGCAAATCAGGATTCTGCCTAGGTCTTCTTACTCATTTAAGGCTACATTAAAGTGTATTCCCCACTGGTCCCCATTAATACTACTTAGAAACCCCCACATCTAAAATAGTTTTCAAGCTACATTCTAGAGTTGAGCAGAGATTGGGGGAGGGGGAAAGGATGTCAGGAAAGTGCTAGATCATCTGGAAACCTCTGCCACACATTTTGGAGCAGGACAGCTCTCCAACAAAATCATCATCACTGAGCTTTCGACCACAGGACAACCTGCTCTTATCTCTGCACAGGCTGCAGGGAGCTCAGGAGCGTGCTGTACCTCATCATGCCCGGAATCCAGCCCTGGAGTACCTCTACACACCACCCTGGGCATCACACGAGGCTTCACATGGCCATGAAGATGAAGTCTGAAGTTGTTTTCAGGACTCCGCCAACAGCTGGGAGTATCCAATTTCCAGTGAAGGGCTCTGCTACAAAAATCTCCCTGCAATCCCATCTCAGGACCTGAGGCTTAGGTGGTGCAAGTCCAAATTCAGTTACCAAGGCTATGAAGCTACATGAAGGGCAGGAGAGAGCAAGAAGCCAAGCTGAAAGGGTCAAGGGAGGGGTCAGGGGCCAGCCAGGCTCAAGGAGAGATGCTCAAAATGCAGAAGTCCATGGTCAAGCCCACAAACCTCAGATGAGAAGCAGTTCATGGACTCTCTACCAGGCAGACCAGCCTGAGTGAGGGCATACACTAATTGTAGAGGATGGGGAGCAAGGAGGAACTAGGGGGCAGACAGGAACTAGGGAGGCTAAAAAACTCAAGAGGGAGGCAAGGTGGGTGGTTCAATGTGCTGGCAGACTTTCAGGAACCACAGCCCACACTGCTGCCAAACTGCAGAATGCACCAGGGGTCAGGAACCCAGACTGGCATTCCGGACAAGAGAAGAGGAGTCTGAGCCCACACAAGCAGTGATAAGCCATGAAGAGTGAAGCCACGTGAACTCCCACCAGGATGCACCTCACTTCCGTTCAGTTTCAGTGGAACCTGATCTCAGCCTGGGGGAGCCTGGAGGTCACTGCTGAGAGTGCTACATCTCACTGGATGGAAGGCAGCTCCTGCCCAAAGCAAGCAGGCACTTGTGGAGGAAAATGCTGGTCAAGCAGGTTCAGCATAACTGTTCTTGGAGGATCTATCCCCTCAAATTCCAAAATTTAAAAAAAAATCATAGGCATTAGCCACATAACCACGGTGACACTGACTACTATTCTGGATTCTGTTCCAAATGCCTTTGTTAGATAAAACTTCCTAAAGTGCAGCTCCCATCCTTTAAAATAGGGCTCATGCCCAATAGGTTCCAGTTAACCATGAACGTTTGTGCATGTTATCACATTCCCATTTCTACCTATGCAAACCCTAGTCAAGCTCCAAGTCAAATAGCACCTACTTCCCCATGATGGCTCTTTCGCCAGATGTCCAGAACTTCGCATTGGCATTCCTCTCTAGATGCCTTGCATCAGACAGGTGCTGATTCAACTGGGACTCATTTTTCTCCTCTGGTTGTTCTTTGAGAATGGAGTTTAAATGTCAGAGAAGGGTCTGACTTAAAAGATCTGAGAAGAATGACGTGACCATTGGTTGGATCACAGACCTGAGCCCAGCCTGACTGGATGAATGCTGATTCACCTGCTCCTACCTAGGGAAGTTCCTTCACCTCTCTTAGTACAATGAGACAGCATGAGTTCGTGCCTTGCATGACTGCTAGATTAAGTGAGTCCATGCATGTAAAGTGTGAGCACAGTGCCAAACACACAGAGGGGCTCTCTAAGCGGTAGCTGTAGTGATGGCGGTGGTTCTTTACAGAGATCTGGGGAGAGCCTGTAGGCCTCAGTCCTTCATGCTTCATCCTCTCTCTCATTCAGTCCCAGCACTACTCAAGCAAATTAGCCCAGTGCCAATGAGCACCCAAGATGGTAAAGGAATTACTGTGAGAAACTGAGTCTTCTCAGATGAGCTCTGCTGTTGACAGAAGGGCCCAATTTCTCAAGCTAAAATATTTTTCAAGAGAGACTAACACACACACACACACCTATGTACACACATACGTACATACATACACACACACACACACACACACACACACGCACACACACATCTTATACTGGTAGGGCTTCTGGCACCGGCCTAATAGGTCAAGGATGAAACTAAAGTTATGATGGGAAAAATGTCATGAGAAACAAAGAGTTTATAGAAAATTCAGCAAACAGAGGAATTAAGCATTAATAGGAATTGATTCCAGAGAAAATATGAACAGAACCCCAGGGAAAGAAGATGCTATCGGCCAATAAAACCTCGAGACTTTTATCCATCCCAGCCAGAAAGAACAGGACAACATATTTAGGGAATCCACACCCCAGACCACGGAGAGACCTGGAAAAAAAGCAGAGAGGACTCTGTGATTATGACAACCTGGATAAAGATCTATAGAGCAAGCTCACTGATTGCAGAGGAAATGGGAAGAGGAGTGGTTAATATGCTGCATGAGAAACTCAAAATGGGAAGTGTTCCTGAAAAGCTGATGAAATGAAGCTATTTGCCAAAATTTAATTAGGAGAAATGCAAAGTGTTGCACTTAGACTCCAAAAAGTCAACTGCACAAGTCTGGGGTGGGGAAGATAGGACCCACAGCAGGGAGGGCTGGCAGGCACTGGGGGTGCAGTGAACAGCCTGGTTAAAATGAGCCAAGCCAGGGGATGGCTGTCCAAAGTGAACATGTCCCTTGAAAACACCCTGATGAAAGTCAAGATAGCGAGAGAGCGGACAGACGCATTATAATACAGGCAAAGAAGATGGGAACCGACTTAGAGGAAGATAACTAGAAATGGGGAGAGAACCTGTCTCAAGTCTAACAGAATAGGTGAGGTAATTCTAAAAATGTCTGGGAGAAAAGAGAAGCTTTGGGTAAGTGGGTGGTGAGAAACACAACAGCAATATGATTTTTGAAATCCTATCATTTGGAAAAAGAATTATAATTGCTCTGTGTAACAACAAGCAGTGGCAGATAAGTTCAAGCCCCAGACAAAGAAAAAAATTATTCTTAGAACTGTTTTTAAAAATGGAATAAGTTCCTTTAGGAAGAATTGAGTTCCTCACCACTGGATGTAATCAAAGGAGAATGGCCATTTTCTCCAAAATTATGTTGGTGGAAGAGCAACACCCACATGGTTGGAACTTGGACAGGAGAATCCCTTTCAACCCTGTCAATCTCTATTTTTCCAAAACAGGCTTTATCTTGAGCATTCTCTGGAGGGAAGACCACAGTCAATAAAATTACGATAGGAACACTTGTGTACTGTGATCGAAGCGGTCAGTGTAAGTTCATTCAATACTCCCAGCACCCTATGACGGGGGTATTATTATTCCCATTTTACAAATGAGGAAACTGAGGTCACCCAGCTAGTAAGTGGCAAACCAGAACTGGAGCCCTGTCTGGGTCTGGCGTCCACACGTTTACCCACAAATATCCTTAGTTTTTCCCCCTCCCTAATCCCCCATATTGAGGACCTTTAGTCACTCACCTCTCCACAAATTATACAGGAGAGAGCTGGATGGAGATGGTGCCGGCAACAGAACACGAAGACCACAGTTGCGGGGAAGAAAGTACTTCCTGCCGCAGAGCTGCAATAGCAGTTGTTACAAAACACAACCCAGGTCTTCCAAACGGAATCAGAGGTTTCCTATTAAGTAGGAGCTCCTTCCACCTGGGCGAGGCTGATTTAAATTTCAGGCCAGAGAGTCCGGAACAATGGAGAGCCTTGAGAAGTCAACACCACGCACCAGGCAGGGCACCCTCTGCCTCTCCCCCATCCGGAATTAGTGGCGGTTCAGAAAAGCTTCCATGCCTTTTTTGGTTTTTTTGTTTGTTTGTTTTTGTTGTTGCTTTCCAGCAGTTCCAAAAAGGGTTAAGCCCACCTTGCATAATGAGGGTGGAGCATGCTAGTAAATGCAGCTGTTTCAAGTAAAAGCAGCCATGGAGGCAGACCCGGGAAGTCAGTACAAGGGGGTATTTAGGGAAAGACAGGAGGAATGAACATTGGAAAACAAAAAAAGTCAGGGCCAAAAATTCCCTATGAAAATCCAATCCCCCAAAATAAATAAATAAACTGCATTCCTTATTTAAATAGACCACAAAGCAGCAAGCCCATGGCAAAGATAGAAACCACTTCAGCCTTAATCCCCTCTTTGTGGAAGGGAGGCCAACCTGGGCTTAGGAGAGAGGAGAGGGAGGAAACCAGCGGGAGGGTGTTGGGCACCGCCTACGTGCGGGCGAGAAAATCACCTCCACGGGCCACACTTGGAGTGGGCATCGCAAATCTTCCAGCTGGATGGGGCCCCAGCCATGGCCACCATCATTAAGAGCTTGTGGAGAAGTATGTGCCAGGTACAGTGTGAAGCCCTTCCTGTACATTATTTCAGTTAATCCTCCCCAAGAGGAACGCTCGCCATGCACACTTTACAAGAAAAAGGAACCGGAGCTGACGAGGCACTGCCCTGCGCACGGTGCTGAGCGCTTTACTGGATCACCTGGGGCCACGTGCACTCTCTCCCACGGGGCCATGCAATTATCATCCTTGTACGCAGGTGTGGACATGTGGGACCAAGGCATTAAATAGCCTGCAGCCAAGAGCGGAGAGGGTACAACAGCAAAGACATAACAGAGCCAGAATTCAAACCAGAGCCATCTCCAAGAGCCCAATCCTGAAACCCTAGGCACTGGGCTCTGAAATCTTCTTGCCTTGGCCTTTCTATTTTATTTTAAATTTTTTTTATCCTCACCTGAGGATATTTTTCCATTGATTTTTAGAGAGAGTGGAAGAGAGTGGGAAAGACAGAAATATCGATGTCAGAGAGACACATCAATTGGTTGCCTCCTGCACATACCTAACCAGGGCCAGGGGCGCGGGAGGAGCCTGCAACCAAGGAACCTGCCCTTAACTGGAATCGAACCAGGGACCCTTCAGTCTGCAAGACGACACTCCATCCACTTAGCCAAACCAACTAGGGCTACCTCTGCACTTTTAGTTGACCAAAAAGATCCCACAACTCTCAGACCCATCATTCACACTTTCCAGGGGAGAAAAAAACCCTGTGACAACAAACAGAACTGGAGAGAAACAATATAATAATCAAAATGGCAAAAGTGCAGAAATAATGTAAGACCCAGATGATCTGCAAAAGCAACACTTAATAATGATCCTACAAATACATCAATTAATAGAAGAAGTGCAGCAATCAAAAACCACGGAGAGTGCAGGATGATGCTGACGAGTTCCTGATTAGAAGGTGATATGATTTAAGGGTTCAGGATTTCTAGCTCTTTCCACAGGAATGTGCACAGTAGGAGTTTTGTAAGGTTGCTAAGCAATGCCTGGCAACCAGACTCAGGTGAATCACTCATTAGGAATCTTTGATAACTCTAGTAAGGGAGTAATTTTAGTTCACAAGAGTCAAATTTTAGAAAACCTTAATAACTCATGAGTTACAATAACTAGTAAGTTGTCTTTAACCATGCATAAAAATACAAATCTATAATTGCCCATCTTTCATTGTAACAACTAAAAGAGACTTTTTCTTTTTTTTAGAGAAATCATTCACTTAGTCAACACATATTTGTTGAAAACCTACTATGTGCCAGGGACCTTTCTAGACACTAGAGCAGACACAAGAGAACCATAAATGGAAAGCCATTAATGCTATTCTAGAATTCTATCAGGAAAATGAGGCTCAGAGAGGTAAAGCAATCTGTTCAGAGTTGCAAAGCACTGTGCTTCCCTGAAAGACCACCTGGCCGTGTTTGGCTCATCGTGATTCACCAGCGTGCCCCTGGCCCTCTGAGCTGGCCCAGAGGGCAGGGAATGCCAGGACACAGGACTTGGCTGTTGAGCATCTTGGAAAGTCTCCCACTTGACCTTGGGACCTCTGTGGTCAAGTGAGGGAAAGCCTATGACACAGTGTGGGTTTTTATTGGACCCAACCACTGGCGAAGCTTGCCGTCATCTGGAGTGATGGAGAAAATTAAGTTACCACATTCTCACGTTTCAGCCTTTCGCCCGTTTTCCTTCGCAAACAGGAAATGTTTATTTAAATACAGCAGTCTCCAGCATGTTCCGGAGCCAAGTGAAAAACCAAAGATGTCCACTCTTGCCCCGCTCAACTGTGCAGGCCACCACCTCGCTGTGGGTGCGAAGAGGGCCTCTGCCTGCCTTTAGGCAGGATGGGGAGAGGAGGCCCCACGTGAGAATTCGTTTTCATCTGTCTCCTCTTTTCCAGGCCGAGATTGTGGTTGGAGAAGAATTACATCTGTGAGCTCCTTTTGTGCTCAGAAGGGTAAATGCAACATCTGTTTACTCTGTGCTCCATGGTAAATGTTTTGTTTCAGGCACCACCATTCACTTCCTCTCCTCCTGTCCTCTATCTTTGCTACACGGATAATAAATTACATTGAATTCCCCTCTGCGTTTATTTAACTTTCTTGTGGGTGTCACCTCCTCGTTGAGGGGGAAAAATTGTCAGTAGTTTATAAACGACAAAGAGTTTCTCTTTCTGTGAGTTGTACTGACATTAGGGAGAAGAAGCTGGAACACAGACCCCCGACTCTGATAGCAGCTTAATTACGAACAATTCAACAGGCCCCATTGCAGGCCTGAAGCAAAGTCCAAATGGTGACCACACTATCCTCACACAGGTTTTCTATAATGGTGTACCACACTATCCTCACACAGGTTTTCTTTAATGGTGTACCACAAGCAGACAAGGCCTCAGAATTAAAAAATACCCAGAGAACAAAGCGCAAGTGTGCGCGAGCGTGTGGGCGCGCGCGCGCGCACACACACACACACACACACACACACACACACACACACGCTCCCCTTCAGAAAAGCCTCTTTGGGGGGTAGAGCAGCAGGAATGAAGAAGGGAAAAATGTTTTTTCTTTGTTATAAAGCACAGTGTAAACGTGTGAGATCAGAAAATGAATTTTAGGAAGATCCCAAGCATCTGACAGCAATGCTGACAAAACATATGCCCATGAAAAAACTGAGCCCTGAGAAGTTCAGAGGGCTCACGAAGAGATGTGTCCTTCCCTCTCCTTTGCTTACATTCTTTAAGTTGAATCGCAGGCTTTTTTTTTTCTGTGTATGCAATGTTTTTATACACAGTTACTGGAATGCAGTAGATACTCAAGTAATGTTTGTTGAATGAATGAAGGAATGAGAAACTTTTCTTTAAAGAAATCCTTTGCATAGATATGCCAAATATCTCCACAGAAGTTTACAGACTTAAAATGCTCTATCTGAGTTGACTGAGAGTGAAGGGTGGTGAAGGGCTATGGCTGCTCTTAACCCTTACATTCATCCTGACCTAGCTTGCTTCTAAAGGCTGCCCCTTCTCCCCAGGAGGGCAGAGCCTAGAATGAGGCAAGCCTTGCTGCATCACCCCATTGCACCCCAAAGTGGCACCAGTGTCCAGAATTAAGGCAGTCAAGACTCAGGTTTTCTTTTTTCTTTTTTTTTCTTTTTTTAAATATATTTTATTGATTTTTTACAGAGAGGAAGGGAGAGAGATAGAGAGTCAGAAACATCGATGAGAGAGAAACATCGATCAGCTGCCTCCTGCACATCTCCCACTGGGGATGTGCCCGCAACCCAGGCACATGCCCTTGACCGGAATCGAACCTGGGACCCCTCAGTCTACAAGCCGACGCTCTATCCACTGAGCCAAACCGGTTTCGGCAAGACTCAGGTTTTCTAAAGCACCTCCTACTCTGCCAATGCCTGCCAGTGACCATGACTCCAGCAGGGGCCCATGGAAATGCGAAGGACTCCAGTCTCCGCCCAACTCTTCCCAGTTATTGAGCAGATGAGTCCTCTGGGGTGGGGTGCTCACTGCAGTCCTGCACCTATGAAGCTCATGAAGACGTCCTACGTGTCAAGAGGAAACGGCCCATTCTCCTCTGTTGCCCAAAATGCAGCAGGATTTTGGAGTTAGGGGAGAAGTAGTCTCAAGACTCCCAAAGGAGAGCTCAAGTCAATGTAAGCTAGCTGTTGTAACACATACCTGAAGCAGCAGCAGCAGTTGCCTATTCTAAGCCCCAAGCCCAGTCAGAACTCTCCCAGAACTCTCTGTTTATAGATCTTGGCCTAAACTGACTCTTGTTCCAAGAGGTACAGCAGAGTAGTAGAGGTGTGGACTTAGGAACCAGACATGTTCGAATTGGAACACTTAACTAGCTACATGACTTTGAGCAAATGACAAGATGGCTTAACTGTAAAGTGAAATAATGAGCATTACCAGTATCCAATATAATAACCCAATATAATAAAAGCTAATATGCAAATTGACCAAACGGAGGAACAACCAGTCACTATGACACGCAGTGACCACCAGGGGGCAGACGCTCAAGGCAGGAGCTGCTCCCTGATAGTCAATGCGCTCCCACAGGGGGAGCGCAGCTCAGCTAGAAGCCCTGAGATGGGCTCATGGCTGGCGAGCGCAGTGGTAGTGGCGGGAGCCTCTCCCACCTCTGTGGCTGTGCTAAGCCGGCAGTCGAACATCCCTCGAGGGCTCCCAGACTGCAAGAGGGTACAGGCTGGGCTGAGGGAACCCCTACCCCCCAGTGCACGAATCTCGTGCACCGGGCCTCTAGTAACTAATAAGACTGTTGTAGGGAGACAATGAGATAGTACATGCTAACAAACTGAGGCAGGAAAAGCATTCATCAAACATTAGCTACAGTTATTTTTTCACTAACTCATTTGGAGCTTTCAGGAAAGCTCCAGGAAAAAGGAAGGTAGTTCTATTGTGTCTCCACCCAAGGATATATAAAGAGGAAAATTAGAAATGAGGTGGCAGGGGGTGATGACCAGGAATAACATGCTCTAGGACAATTCATCTCAGACTTAGCACCGTTTTCTTCCAGCCTAAAGTCACGAAGGCAGAATGCATCTACCCTAAGACATGTGGGGAAAGAGGATGGACGGAGAGCAAGACACAGAGGAAGTCTGCCACACCAGAGCAAACTCTCACCCACTTCTGGGCTGTGTTCCCAGGCCAGTTCCACCCTTTCTCCCCCCTTCCCTACTCCCCAAACTGCAGGCTAGGAAGAGCCCACCCTGAGTCCAAGTTTTGAATTTGGTCTGAGGATCAAAATGATAAATGTTTCCAAAACGTTGACATATGAAATGTAAATATTTGGTTGCACAATTGGGGTTAAAACGAGGGTCAATCCACCCCACTCTCGGAGTGCCTCTCCTCCCACTGCCAAGCCCAGGACCTGAGGCTGCGTGCGGTTTATAAGATTATAGCGCTTGGTCTCATTTAAAGGGTTGTCAGCATTTCCATTCTCCTTCTCTGGCCCTTTCGGGTAGGCATTTATAAGCGAGCCATAAAAAATTCACCCTGACTGCAGCTTGGCATCTCCGAGGCTGCGCTCCAGGCAGGGCGGGTTTTGCAAGCACCCTCTCTGAATTCGTTTGGTTCCTCAGAAGTTAGACCTTCACACACACTCTCAACTTTCCTCGCAAGGGCAGCCAGACGGCGGCTGGCCCATTCTGATCTCCACGCCGGTCACAGACTGGGCCCTCTCTCCTCTCTCCTCTCTCGCGCGCCTGCCGCCCCATCACCCCTTCTCCTCTGCCCCTCTTTCAGGAGCGCGGATCCCTTATCCTCACCCTAAGACCTCCTTGGCTGAAATGTTCTCTTCTCCTTCTCCTGCCAGCATTCTCCTTGGAAGCTGTCAGCGGGGCCGTGTCTGCAGCCCTCGCCCCTGGAGAGGCACTGCTCTTTGCCCACCGCAGGGGGCTTCGGGCCGCTCTCCCCAGACCTGCCCAAAGCCACAGACCCCTGTCAGAGAGCGAAGGATCCCATCCAGGAGGGTGAGAGCAGAGACTGCAGACAGCCTGGCCAAAGGAAAAGGCAGAATCTGGCGCCTGGGGGCCTCTCTGTGGGACCCAGGTGGGTGGCCCGAGTGGGGCGGGGCAGGGGTACTCACAGGCGCTCGGCGTTGCGGGGGATGCCGCGAGGAACCGCCCGGAGGCCCAGCCCGTGGCAGTCCACGCTGGCGGCGGAGCAGGTACACTTGGTAGGGCAGGCGGCGGCGGGGGCCACGCTCAGGACACTCGCCAGCGCCAAGGCCAGCGCCAGGCGGGCGCGCACGGTGGCGCCGGCCCCTGTCCGCCCGGGGGCCATGGTGTGCAGGGGCCCGCGCCCCGAGGAAGCTGCCTCCGTGGGGCAAGATGCGTAGAGCCCGGGGAGACGCGGGGGAGCACGGACGGCCTGGAGAGCAGGCGGTGGAGTTGGCGCGGAGGAGGAGCGAGCTCGGCGCTCAGGCGCACGGGGCGCAGGAGGAGCGGGGCGCGCCGGGCGAGGGAGAAGGCAGCAGCTCCATCGGCGGGGCCGACGCTGCCCCGCTGCACATCGCTTGGAGTGCCCAGGTGCCGAGCGCCCCCTGGCCCCGCTGGCCCGCTGCCCGGGGTGCGGACCGGGTCGGGGACCTGGGGCGGCAGCGCAGTGGGGCACAGTGCCCGAGGAGGTCCGCCTTGGAGCTGGGCTCGAGAGCGCGGCAGTGGCGGCCTGGGCACAGGGCAGCCGGGTGAGCTGGCCGGCGCTTGCTCTCTCCATTCACTGAGCAGGGCAGACACCAGAGACGCGGGCCCACCCCTCCCGCCCCCCACAAAAAACGCCAGCTCCGCCTCCCATTGGCTGCGCTGCGCGTCATGTTGACTAAGTTGAGAACTTTGCTAGAGCAACCGAAGCCCAGAGGGAGGGGGCAGCAGAGGAGGGAGAAGGAAGGAAAGGAAAGGGTCTCCGCCAGCCGGGCCCCAGAACTGGGACTCATTCACCAAGGACAAATCAGGCTGGTGACGCTTTTTCTTTAATCCGGCACTGAGCTAGGCACTCTGCTCATATTTTTTCTTTCGGTTCCAACAGCGTCCCGCAAGGGGGCATTTAAGTTATCCCCATTTTATAGTTAAAAAAAAAAAGCTCAGAGAAGTGACGTGACTTGCCAGAGGTCACACAGCTACTAGGAACCCCAAACCGCTGCACTCTCCACTTCACCCACGTTTTTACATCACAGTCCATCAAAGCTGCATCGCTACCTCATCAGAAAGATCCTCAAAGATCCCACCTAATCTTGACAAAGATCCACAACTTATTCCTAAAGGACCTGCTATATTGACACGAATGCACTCCGCAGCCACACATGTCACAGAATATGGCTGTCCGTGTTGTTCAGGTCGTTGATGACAAACCCTACCCACCCCCCACCCCCATGCCTGCCCTGCTTTGCCCAGACCCAGTGTCTGCTGTGCTGCTAAAAGTAGTGATGCTGCCTCTATAGCCCTTGTACTTCTGCAAGGTGACCTGGGCCAACCGTGCCACATCTGGGGCGTCCTTTCCTCAAAGAAAGGGGGCCGCAGCCCTGTGCCCACCTCACTGGGTAGTGTGGAGCATCAAAGAAGAGAAAGTGTTTTTGAAAAACAGCCATTCACAGAGGAGGCAGCGCCTTCCTACTTCAGTGCCTGCCCTGAATTGGCCAGGTCTGAGCTTTTCCAGATGCCTGCGGGGAGGAGCGCATGTGTTAGAGGCTCCATAAATACTCCTAGGAATGATTTTGTTTGTTTGTTTGCAGGCAGAGAGCAGGAACTGGAGGAAGCATTGCCCAGACTTCCTTGGGGTCTGCTCACACTGGAAAAGTCTGAATGAGCCCTGCTCATACATACATTCACACATACACACACATGCTTACACACACGCGAGCTCACACTCATACTCAATCACACACACACATGCACATGCATTCTCAGAACACAAACACAGTATCACATGTACCAGTTACAAAAATTACGCCATTTCATGGAAATGCTATTCTGATTCCTTCTACCTCATTTTCCATAAGGAAACTTTCAATTATTTGACCACATCTTGTGAATATATAGTAGAGGTGCAGATTTTATTTTATTGTACTTAGCAGATTTTCAAAGTCTTAGTTCCAGGCACCTAATTGTACGTATGTGCATACACACATGCACACTTCAGCCTCCATCATTCATAAACACATTAGGTGCAATTTACAGCTGTTATTCTTGGGAACAGCTTTCCCTACAGATGCTATTGTGATCGCCCTCTGGTGGCCATACAGGTCTTTGGGCCTCTGGTCCTTGGGGGTGATTTCAGCATTTAAGAACTCTCACCATCCTTTCCTCTGAGGCTTTCCTCCAAACCTTGAACCAATTTAGCACCAGGTCTGAGGCAGAGGAGAGAGCTGGGCAAAGGCCCAAGGGCACACGAGCATCTCAGACAGTCTGGAGCAGAAAAGAGTAGGGTTTTCTTTGTTTTCCCAAATGCACCCTAGAGCATGTTCCAAATCCCTTCAGGCTGGGCCTGGGTCTGTGCTCTGAGCATAGTGGGGAGGGGGAGGCCGTGTTGCCATTTAAACTGCTGGGGGTTTCATGAGCCACTATACCTTTAGGTGACTTCATAGGCATTGAAACGTGCTTTTCCCTGGGAGAACAGAGTGCAGGAGTCAATCATCTCCAAGGAAGAGGCAAGTGTAAGAAACAGGAAGTATTCAAGACACAGGCTCCACAGGATCAGGGACTGTTTGGGCTGGAACAACCTCAGAAATCACCTGACCCAGTGTTTCTGCAAGTGCATTCTTTTTTTTCTTTTTTTTAAAATATATTTTATTGATTTTTTTACAGAGAGGAAGGGAGAGAGATAGAGAGTTAGAAACATCGATGAGAGAGAAACATCGATCAGCTGCCTCCTGCACATCTCCTACTGCAGATGTGCCCGCAACCCAGGTACATGCCCTTGACCGGAATCGAACCCGGAACCCTTCAGTCTGCAGGCCGACGCTCTATCCACTGAGCCAAACCGGTTTCGGCTCTGCAAGTGCATTCTGACAACTACTAGTTCTGTGTGTTTCTTCAGGGGTTCATCATGGGGTGGGGGTTGTTTCCTAGGGCAAAACATAGAGTGAGAAATGCTGCTCATTTTCACCTATCTCAGAGATGTGCATCACAGACGAGTGAATTCAAGACCCCAAGAAGTACTGTGGTAAGGAGATTGGATTAAGACCTGTTTAACCCTCTTTTCCAGGATAGCTGACCTCTTTACATGTTAACTTAAAATTTTTTGGACTATTTGGAGAACCCTCAATATCATTAAACCCTCTATGAACGAACAGGGAAACTGAGTCTCAGAGAGGAGAGAAGTCTGGGTAAGTCCTTGGGAAGTCAGGCTGTTGAGTCAGATTTTTTTTTTTATGTCTAAGTGTTAAAGATGTTTTTACACTCTGTGATGTGATTTTTTTCAGAGTTCCACAGAAGCCTCCAGAACCAACTTTCAGATTTTTCTCTTTTTCCCCCATAAGTTTCTCAAAGCAAACTGCCCACCCATTCTCTCTAGATAACTCCTCTACCTGTTTTCTGTGCCTTGGTAAAAGGCGCCATCATTCATGGCCCAGAGAATAACTCTAGATAACTCCTCTACCTGTTTTCTGTGCCTTGGTAAAAGGCGCCATCATTCATGGCCCAGAGAATAATTAATTGAAGTTAAAAAGGCCTTTGGGTGGCATCCAACATTTATAAGGGGAAAAATGAAGGACACTTTAGAAAAGATAAGAACCAAGGCAGGATCTAGGTGCCAAGCCCAAGATTCCCAAATTCCCAGGAGGGAAAGACGGATTGGCCTGACTTAGGCCACATGATCACTGCCTTGGCCAGAGAAGATGAGAACCTATGGGTGACAGTTCCACGGAACCTACACTCAGCGGGCAGGTAGGAGCAGTACTCGCAAAGGGAAATTGGGGAGCTGTCGGCTAACAGAGCAGGGGAAGGAGAAGACAAAGCAGCACCAAAGCACTTTCCTCTGCCTCACACCATCGCCATGCAGTTCCTGAGCCCTGTCAGGCCTCCCCATCACTGTCTCTCTTCATTTTGAGTTTGTCCCTCTTCATTGTGGGGCCTCCTGCCATTGTTCAGATTCTTCAGGCATCGCCATTGCTCACATGGCACCTACATCCATTCACTAACTTTGTTTGTTCCCCCAATCCATCCTTACTCTAATGATCAAAGGATTTTTTTTTTCTATGCAAACCTGGACAATGTAATCCTGAACTTGGAAGTAGATTTCTGCCTCTACCACCTCATCTCCCATCAGTCTCTGACACCACTCAGTGTCTCTCCTGGATCATCCTTCTCTGCTCTTTCCTATCTGGCGAGCCCAGACTCAGTTTAGCTGGCCATTTCTCCAGGAATCTCATTGGTCCAGACTCTCAGATTCTCAAGGGCAGTGGCTCTATCCAATCCATTCACTCCAACATTTTATTATAAACACTTCAAGTATATAGAGATGTCTAGTCCATTTTTGCATGCCTGATACCTAGAGGTACAAAAAAAATCTTTGGTGATTGATGAATGAATAAATGAACAAATATGTGAATGAATAACCTTCCTAGTCAGCTAGCTTATTTGACATCCTGTTGTTGCAGTTTTACTTATTTTGATGAGTGTTACTTGATCTTTTGGAGGAGGAGGAGGAGGAGATTATGTTGTTCCAGAATTTCTGGGGTGGGGGGTTGAAAACTATACCCCGCCCCCCACTCCTTTCTGATTGTTTGCTCCCACCCATTGACAGTTTCCATTTGTGCTTGTCGTTCTCTGGTGGATTATCCAGGTCACTCTCTGCCCACTGTCACCCTATTTATCCCTAGGAGGCTGACCTCTACAGGCTGCATCACCTGCCCTCCCTTGGGTCTGGCCATGTGGGGAACTAGCTCAGAGAGCTGGAGTAGAGGCCAGGACTTCCTCCACAAGGACAGCAGTTTGACAGTGGTTTACTTCCTCTGGAGGTCATAGTTCATGTCCTCCAGCTACCATTCCCACCCCCTTATCTCTGTAGAAGGTAGAAGCAGGTACAGCTTCCCACTGTTGCTAAACCTGGGGTAGACCCCCATCCCTTATTGATTCTTTAACCCTGACTCACTTTTCTAAATAGTCCCTTCACTAACTTTCTTCATTTATTCCTTTCAGTTATGTCATCTATTAGGGACCCTGAAACTGGTACATTACTTCATGGAGCCTCTGAGGCAGATCTTGGAGGTGTTGGTGAACAGGGAGGGAGTGGAAGGAGAATCCATGAAAACTCCAATTTGAGATTAAAACTGTGATCTCTATTAAGTCCTCCTGGCAGAGAGAATAACTCATGTACATGAATTTTTAGGTCATTTCTGGAGAGCAGGGTTAAGGGAAATGTACCTGGGAGGCAATTTTTTAAAATGCAAATTGCTTCTTTCTTTCTCCCTTGAGAATGAAGGAAATAATAAAAGCTCATTGCCAGTTAAACTATTGAGCTTCCCCAAGGGGCAGGGTCTACTCTGACTAGATATATATTTGAGAAATTAATACACAATTTTAAAATATATAACTGATCCTGGAGAAGAAGATAGGGCTACAGAACTTTCCAAAATCCAGATCCACCTATAGAGGACAAGCATTACGTGGTCTTTACTCCAACCATGTAACTGTGGTTCAGAACTTTCTTATTTTTATATGATCTTGCCAGATGTGGGGTCAGGCTCCTGGTCCTCAGTGCCAGAGTGCTGACCTGAGAGGCCTGGCAGACAGGTAAGTGCAGTCATGGGCTTCTCCAAACTATGCAATGAAGATTTGTCTCATATTTGAGCAAAGCAAGAACTATCACTGAGAAAATGGCTCTTCAATTTGAGGAATATTAATTACCTAATTAACCAGAACACCTGCTCATAAAACTCACTCCACCCAGGAAACTAAATCAAACAAAGTGTGAGGATGTGCCACACAGACTTGGTGGTGGCATCTGCATTCTTGGCTGGCCTCTTTGGCACTGGGGTTCACAAAACTCTCTAGCCAGCTGTTAGGCTTGACAGAAACTTCAGAATGCCCGACTTGTTTAGCAAGCAATGATTAGTGCAAACTCAGAAAACTCCTCTTGCAACTCCGTGGATGTCCCTGATGTGCTTGGGCATGTTCTGAGTGTTTTACATACAGTAACTCTCTAATCCTCACAACAACCAAATGAAGAAGGACCCTACTGTGGCCAAAATTGGCTGAATGCTCACAGATCCAATTTCTTCTTTCTGGATACACAGGACAACTACATTTCCCAGCAGCCCTTGCAATTAGGTTGGGGCCATGTGCCTCATTTTGACCAATGAAGTTTGTGCAGAAGTGATGCATGCCACTTTCAGACTTGGTCTTACATAATCAGGCAAGCCTTCTTTCTTTTTGTGGGTTTTTTAAAATATTTTTTTATTGATTTCAGAGAGGAAGGGAGAGAGAGAGAGAGATAGAAACATCAATGATGAGAGGGAATCATTAATTGGCTGCCTCCTGCACGCCCCCTACTGGGGATCGAGCCTGCAACCCAGGCATGTGCCCTAGACTGGAATCAAACTCCAGACCCTTCAGTCCACAGGCTGATGCTCTATCCACTGAACAAAACCAGCTAGGGTGAGCCTGCTTTCTTTTTTTGGCTGGACAAATACAGGGTATCCATTGAAGGATCAGAAAGTGCCCTGAGATAATGGTAATGCCACAGACAGGAAGACACTAGTATTCCTGAATCAACACACAGAAGGCAGTGGCCAAACTTGAACTCACCTTTGAGACTTGGGGGTTGTTTATTATAACCATTAGGCTGATATGTCAGTGTAATCTTGGCAATTATATTTTCCCAAATCACAAAGGACCAACCTTGCAGAAAGCTACTATTCTATGTGGTATGATTTCAGAAACAAAAGGAAATTCTCTTCTCCCCCAAATAATACCTCCTCCTATTGGTTAATTGAGAGAATGCTTTTAATTAGTAACCCTCATTATCTTCCCTTAATTTATTTCTTACTTATTCATTCAACATATATTTACTTCCTAGGTACAGGTAATGTTATACATGACACAATGAGACAAAGTAAACGATTGCACTCTCATGGAGTTGATTATGGGAAGCTGACATATAACAATCAATTAAACAAGAAAGTAAATATATAGTCCTATCTAATAAAAGAGAAACATGGTAATTAGCGTACATCTGCTATCCTTCCCATTGGCTAATCAGCGAGATATGCAAATTAACTGCCAGCCAAGATGGCGGCCGGCAGCCAGGCAGCTTGAAGCTAACATGAGGCTTGCTTGCTTCAGTGACGGAGGACTCCAATGTTCCCTGCCTGCCTTGCCGGCCTCTGAGCTTGCAGTTTGAAACATTGTTACAAATATAGAAGCTAAACAAAACCCCAGAAACCTGCTTTCAGCCCACCGGGATCTCAGAGCTGGAGTTGATACAGTGTTTCGATTATAGAACCCAAACAAACCAGATACCTGCGTTCAGCAGCAGAGGCCTCAGAGCTGGAGCCAGAGCTAAAGCTGGCCCAGAATAAAAAAAAAGAAAAAAGAAAAAAAGGAGCAGTGGGAGCTTCAGTCACCCGCCAGCCTGAAAATAGCCCTCAGCCCCTCACCCACACTGGCCAGGCATCCCAGTGGGGACCCCCACCCTGAAGGGTGTGTGACCAGCTGCAAACAGCCATCACCCTCTCACCCAGGCTGGCCAGGCACCACAGTGGGGACCCCCACCCTGATCCAGGACACCCTTCAGGGCAAACCAGCTGGCCCCCACCCGTGCACCAGGCCTCTATCCTATATAATAAAAGGGTAATATGCCTCCCAGCACCGGGATCAGCAGAGCTGCGAGGCCTCCCGGCACCGGGATCAGTGTGACAGGGGGCAGCGCCCAAACCCCCTGATCGCCCTGCGGCTCTGTGTGTGACAGGGTGCGGCGCTCCACCCCCCCTCCCCCCACGGACCCTGCTCTGTGTGTGATGGGGTAGAGCCATAACCTCCCCATTGGCCCTTCCCTGAGTATGACAGTGGCGGCGCCCCAACCCCCTGATCGGCCCTGCTCTGTGTGTGACAGGGGGGAGCTCCCCAACCCCCTGATGGGCACTGCTCTGTGCATGACAGGGGGCAGTGCCCCAACCCCCTGATTGGCCCTGCTCTGTGCATGACAGGGGGTGGCGTTGCAACCTCCCCATCGACCCTGACTTGAGTGTGACAGGGGACGGTGCCCCAACCCCCCAATGGGCCCTACCCTGAGCGTGACTGAGGGTGGCATCACAACCTCCCAATCCGTCCTGCTCTGTGCATGACAGGGGGCGGTGACCCAACTCCCCAATCGGCCCTGCTCTGAGCCCGACCAGGGGCTGCACCTAGGGATTGGGCCTGCCCTCTGCCACCCGGGAGCAGGCCTAAGCCAGCAGGTCGTTATCTCCTGAGGGGTCCCAGACTGCGAGAGGGCACAGGCCTGGCTGAGGGACCCCCCCCCCCCCGCCCCCGAGTGCACAAATTTTTGTGTACCAGGACTCTAGTTACTAATTATAAAGTTTTAGGAAGGCAATTAATAGGGTGATGTAATAAAGACTAATTGAGTCTGGCAAAGTTTCAAAAAAGTGATCAGGGGAAAAACTCAAAAGATAAGAAGCTAGCAATGATGTAATAAGGGATGGAGTCAGTAGGTCACCAATCCAAGAGACAAAGCAGCATATGCACGGATCCTACAGTATGAGTGGGCTAGTTGGAGGAACATAAAGAAGGGAGGGCGCTATGGGTGAATCCTAGAACATGAGGGATACCTGTTCTGGGAAGGTCAGAATTATTTCTCCTTCACTGTTGTATTGACCCCAGTCTATGTGAAGTGTTATAATGAGTGATATTACTGCTTTGATTTGTGTATGAAGAGAAACCTAAACTCTTGGATTAATCTGACCTGACATCGATTCTATTGCAGTTCCAGGGGTTTTTGCATACAAGGAGGCTGGTAAACTAATTAGGAGATTTGTATTAAAGCTATCTGTATAGGCAGCATCACATTTGTTCACAGCTTTTAAGTTTTTCAAATTAAAGCCAGAAATTTGTCAGATCATGTTTAAAAAAGCAAGAAGAAATCACAAGAGTAATTAGAAAATATTTTGAAGCGAATTAATCTGAAAACACAAATTATGAACATTGTGGAATGAAGCTGAAGCAGTGTTTAGAGAGAACATTTTGTCATTAAAGACTTATATTACCAAAGAATGGAGGTTGAAAATCAATAACCTAAGATTCCGCTTTTAAAAACTAGATAAAGAAAAACATGTCAAACCCAACGTAAATAAAAGGGAGGAAATTATTAAATAAAGAGCAAAAATCACTAAAATTGAAACAGGAATGCAATGGAGAAAACCAATAAATAAAAATTGTTTCTTTGAAAAGATAAATAAAATTTAAAAAATACTTTTAAAATAATATTTATTTAAAAAGAGAGAAGACAGCCCTAGCTGGTTTGCCTCAGTGGAAAGTGTCAGCCTGTGGACTGAAGGGTCCTAGGTTCGATTCCAGTCAAGGGCGTATGCCAGGGTTGTGGACTCGATCCCCTGTGGGGGGCATGCAGAAGGCAGCCCATCAGTGATTCTCTCTCATCATTGATGTTTCAATCTCTCTTTCCTTTTCTCTTTCTCTCTGAAATCAATAAAAATATATTAAATAAAAAGAGAGAAGACATAAATTATCAATTTTAGGTATGAAATAGAGGATATTTCTACATAGCCAACTAATATTAATAGACTATTATGAAAAGCTTTATGCCACAAACATTTGATAATATAGATGGCATAGACAAATTCCTTGGAAGACAACAGTTACAAAAGCTCACTCAAGAAGAAATAAATAGTCAAATTAGCCCTATTAAAAATTGATTCATATTTTAAAAACCTTCCTATAAAGAGAACCCAGGTTAGATGGTTTCCCTGGCAAATATGACCAATTTTATACAGCCAAAAAATAGAAAAGGAGAGAACACTTTTCAACTCACTAATTAGGTCAGAATTACTCTGATACCAAAACCAGACAAAGACATTATTTAAAAATAAAAATTATATATCTACATCCTTCCTAAATTTTAAAAATCTTTTACAAAATATAAGAAAATGAAATTCAGTAATAAATAAAAAGGATAATACATTATTATAAAATAGAATTTATACCAGGTATGAAAAGTTAGTTTAATACTTGAAAATTATTCAATGTCATTTACTACATTAACAGAATAAAAAGGGAAAAGCCTATGATCTTCTAGGTAGATACAGAAAAAGCATTTGGCAAATTTTCACATCTATTTGTGACACAAATTCTCATTAAACTATGAAAAAAGGGAACGTCTTCACCTTGATAAAGGACATCTACCAAAAATTATAGTTAATAGATGATAAAAGAGTGAATGCTGTCCTCATAAAATCAGGAACAAGGCAAGGATGTCTGATTTCACCATTCATTTTCAACACAATACTGGAAGTCCTAGCCAATGTAGTATATGAGAAAAGTAAAAGACATACAGATTTTAAAGAAAGACATAAACTTCTATTTACAGACATGATTATATACATAGGAAATCCCAAATAATCTACTTATAAGTTTAGTAAGGTTGAAGGATATATATATAGCCAATATATTAAAATCAATTGTTTTCTTAGATACTATCAATGAATAAATGGAAATAGAAATTACAAAAGCATTATCATTTACAATAGTATTAAAAACATGAAATACTTAAAGGCAAAACTAACTAAACATATGGGAGATTTAAATGCTGAAAATGACAAAATGTTCATGAGATGAAACCAAGAGGACCTCATAGATGGGTAGATGTAATTGTGCTCATGGATTGGAAAATTCATTATTGTTAAAATGACAGTTCTCCTCAAATTGATCTGTACATTCAGTGCAATCCCAATCAGATTCCCAACATAAATTTGTTGGTATAAATTGACAGGGGAATTCTAAAGATTATAGAAAAGAGTCCCAGGTTTGATTCTGATCAAGGGCACATACCTAGGTTGCAGGCTCCTCTCCGCCCTGGCTCTGGTCTGGTCGGGGCTCGTGCAGGAGGCAACCAATCAGTGTGTTTCTCTCACATTGATATTTCTCTCTGTCTTTCCCTCTCTCTTCCACTCTCTCTAAAAATCAATGGAAAAATATCCCTGGGTGAGGATTAAAAAAAAAAAAAAAGACTTACTATAAAGATACAGCAATCAAAACAGTGTAGTATTTGCAGAAAGAAAGACACATAGATCAAGGGAATAGAAACAAGAGTTCAGAAATAGATCCACATATATAAGGCAATTGATTTTCTACCACAGTGCCAAGGTATTTCAATAAATGAAAGATAATGTTTTCATCAATGGGTGCTGGGACAGTTGGCTATCTATATGCTAAATAAGTA
Source organism: Myotis nattereri (assembly GCF_964212035.1). NCBI lineage: Eukaryota > Metazoa > Chordata > Mammalia > Chiroptera > Vespertilionidae > Myotis > Myotis nattereri. The sequence goes on from NC_138080.1 coordinate 103,196,255, forward strand.
AATAACCTTAACCCTTTCCTGCACTCTATACAAAATTAGCCTGAATTGGTCCATAAAATCTTGGAGAAGACTAGAAGATTGTTTCGAACTTGGGTTGGACAAAGACTACTTAAATAAGGTCTATAAAGCACATAACAGAAGAAAATTGAAAAGTTGAACTTAAGCAAACTTTTTTAAAAATCTGTCATTTATAAATACTTTAAAGAAAATAAAAAGGTAAGTGACAAACTCATAAAGTTAGCGGCTTAATACAACAAAAACTTCTCCACTTACAGATCAGAAGTCCAACATGAATCTCACTGGGCTAAGATCAAGGTGTTGGCAGGGCTATACTTCTTTCTGGAGGTTCTAGAAGATAATCCCTTTCCAGCTTCCAGAGGCCACCTACTTTCCTTGGCTCATGCCTGCCTTCTCTCAGTAACTTTTATCTGAATCCTCACTCTTCTGGTTCTCGCTTCTGACTCCTTCTTCCACATTTAATGACCCCTGTGATTAGATTGCGCACAGGTACATCTTATTTTAAGGTCAGGTGATCTGCAATCCTAATTTCATCTGCAAACTTAATTTCTCTTTGCCGTGTAACCTAACACACTCACAGATTCTGAAGATTGGGAGATGAACATCTTTGGGAGCCATTACTCTGCGTACCACACGGGATGTGCGTACGTTCAGCTTCATTTTACTGTGTAATACTTTTCCAAAGTGTCTATACTAATTTAGACTCCAGAACAGTGGAGTAGAATTCCAATTGCTTGATCTTTGCTGAGGCTTATTTTTTTTTCCACTTTATTTTGTTGGTGTTATACTGGTAATCTCACTGAAATTTTAATTTCTATTTCCCTGATGACTAATGAGTTTTAGCATCTTTTTTCAGTGTTAACTGGCTTTTGGAAAGCTTCTTTATGAAGTACTGACTTGAATCTTTCGCCCATTTTTCTATTGGGTTTTTCTCTTTATTATTAATCTGTTGGAGTTCCTTGGATATTATGGGTAGCAACCCTTGTCAAATATATGTACACTAAATATCTTCTCCCACTCTGTGGCTTGCCTTTTCACTTTCATAGTGGTGCCTTTTGACAAATAGAGGTACTTAATTCTAACATAGTCCAACTGTCTTTCAGTGTACTATTTTATGGTTATTCTATTTAAGAAATACTTGCTTAAAGATATTTTCCATGTTTTCATTTAGAAACCATATTTTTTGTATTTAGATCTACACTACATCTGGGATTTTTTATATAATGTGAGGTATAAATCAAAATTCAATTTTCTCATATTGCTATCCAATTGATAAAAAATTAATTCATTGCACAAACAGTTCACCTCCTACTAAATTTCAGTTTCACTTCTGTCATAAAATAAGTAAACATGTATGTGTGTGTGTCTTCTATTGATTTTTAAATTTGAAATGCATATATCCTTTCTGATTGGTGTTTCTGGTTTCTTGGGATATACTCCTAGAAGTGGGATCACTGGGTCAAATGGGAGTTCCATTTTTAGATTTTTGAGGAAACTCCATACGTTTTCCACAGTGGCTGCATGAGTCTGCATTCCCACCAGCAGTGCAGAAGGGTTCCTTTTTCTCCACATCCTCTCCAACACTTGTTGTTTGTTGATTTGTTGATGATAGCCATTCTGGCAGGTGTGAGATGATACCGCATTGTTGTTTTGATTTGCATCTCTCGTATAATTAGTGACTTTGAGCATGTTTTCATATATCCCAAGAAACCAGAAACACCAATCAGAAAGGATATATGCACCCCTATGTTCATAGCAGCATAATTCACCATAGCTTGGAAACAGCCAAAGTGCCCATCAGCAGATGAGTGGATTAAAAAACTGTGGTACATCTACACAATGGAATACTACGCTGCGGTAAAAAAAAAAAAAAAAAAAAAAAAGGAACTCTTGCCATTTGCAACAGCATGGATGGAACTGGAAAGCATTATGCTAAGTGAAATTAGCCAGTCAGAGAAAGATAAATACCACATGATCTCACTCATTTGTGGATTATAGAGAACTACATAGACTGATAACAGGGACAGATCCAAAGACAGAGAAACAACAATGAGACTATCAATCCTCAGAGGGAAAGTAGGGGAGGATGGGGGGTAAGGGGAAGAGATCAACCAAAGGACTGTATGCATGCATATAAGCTAAACCAATGGACATGGACAACAGGGGGATGAGAACATGAGTGGGTGAGAGGGGGTTAGGGGTTAATGGGGGGAAAAATTTTGAAATGCAATGCTTTTAATTTTTAAAAGATCTGCCAATTTATTTTACAAGTAGTTTTTCTCCCAAATTTTCAAAATAGTGCTCTATATTTCTGTAAATATTACTTCAAATATTCAAAAGGTACTTTTTAATATAGTCTCTATCATATAGTTCCATTATTCAGACGTGTGGAGCAGTAGTTCCCATTTTGTTATGTCAGCTGATCTCACAGTGGATTGCTTCTCTATATAGCTTTATTTTTTGTATGCAATCTTCTTTTCAGTGAGCAGTGTGTGTGTGGGGGGGCGGGGAGGTGTGCGCACACAAAAAATATGCAAGATGACTTTGGGCTTAACACATAAGAGTTTATTTTTCTCTCATGCAAAGTCTGAAGCTGCCTTCAAAGCAGTGCTCCAGCAATCCAGCTGTTTCTATGCAGTGGCTAAACTGCCTCAAAATGCAGCTGCCACTGTCATTGAGGAATGAAAAAGGAAAAGTAGGACATCTCATGCCTTCTTTTCTGTGCTTCAGTCTAGAAGTGACCTGTGTCAACTTCCACTTACAGTCCATTGTTTAGAAATAAGTCACATGGCCCTAACTGCAACTGACCTGGAAATTGCGGGGGAGCACATGAATATTTGGTGAGCAGTAAATGTTTCTGCTTTTTAATCATAAGCATCCCTTTGCCCCTTTCTTCCCAGTTGTAGAAAACATTCAAGCCCTCCCTTCCCTCCAAGGGAAGCAACACAAATATAGAATCAGTCATTTCATGCAGTTCAAACTCCGTCAGATCAGGACATGGTTCCCTCTGCCTTAAGGGCTATGAACCAGAAAGACAAATATCTGCCCCTCTCCCCAACACAGTGGCAGAACACCAGCAGGATTTCAGTGAACACACCCATCCATTCAGAAAGGGGGACAAGGGAGACGCAAAGCAGTCACCTGTCGGTAGCAATGCTGAAATGGCACTGGGCAGATGTTGTGAGAGCCCACTCCAACGGGCATAGAAATGTCTTGGTTATTATTCAGTTTCTCTAGGAATGTTATATAATATCAGATTCTTGGAAGGCTTATTTTCCAGTTAGCAGTGTCACTAATTCTCTCTCATGGTTGACTACTTCTACCTTCTTGTGTATTTTGTAATTTTTGTTTGTGAGCTGATCATCAGCAGGGATTTATGTGTGCATGAGTGTGGTAGTCAGTCATATGAAAGTATTTCTGCAAACTGCTTCAGGAAATTCACCAGTCCAGGGATGTTTTTTCCCCCCAAACATCAGTTTCTCAGTTGGAGATTTTTATGTCATAAGTAGGGTAAATTTAAACTCACATTCACCCAAGCACAAGGTTGGGGATTTGATTTCTCATGGGAAATTTCTGACTTCACTGAGCCATAGGGCATTAAGTTAAAGACTTTCTTGTCCTTTTTTTCAATCTCATTGCCTCCCAGAGATAACAGATATCCTACAGATGGTCTGCATCCTTCCCATTTGTGTATCTTTACTTTAATTGTGTATCTAAAATAGTATATATTATTGAAATATATATACTATTTAAATATATGTTTAATATATACATTTAAAATTTATATGAATGCCTTCATATTTGTGGTCATTCACCACAACTTGTCCCTCCCCCCTACCCCCAGTAAGCATATATTCAATATGTAAATATGCTGATAAATAGAAATATCAATCTCATTCATTTTTAATTGCTCTATAGTATTTTACTATTAAAAATACCCTCAAAAACTCAACAATATTTTTTCATTTTTCTGTGAATGGAAACTAGCTTGTTTCCAATTCTTCACTATTACAAATTATGCTGCATGAATATTCGTTGTACACATTTGTGGAAGAGTATTTGGGCTGTATAATTGTTATGGAGGTATTGGGTACCTCTATAACAATAGGATTTGGATATCTTTAAATGTATTGAAGATTAAAAAATTACTACCCTAACTAGTTGTGCCAATTTATATTTATAAGCATTTTGATAGACAATATAATGTTGGCTTTTCAATATCCAAGTCAAACTTGGTTTCATTAGATCTTTAACATTTTTCCATGTGATAGATATAAATGTTATCTCATTGTGGTTTTAATTTGCAATTATAAGATTACTATAAGATTGAGTTTTTTTCATGATTATTGACTTTTCATGTTTCTTCTGTGAGTTTTCCACTTGTCTATTATAAATTAATGTGTCCTTTATTGATTTATGAGAGACTTTTATGTTTCTGGATGTAATTCTTTGTCAGCTCTGTGAATAGCATTTCCTTCCAGTTTGTGGCTTGAAGGCCTTTCCTGGAGTCGTAAGAAATCCTTACTTGGTTGACGTTTATGGAGTCTGTTGCTAAAATGTATTGTTCATGCTTTTGCACCTTGCTCTACTGTGGCATGGACACCCCAAGAGTAGGTGGCATTTCCATGTTCCTCTAGGACCCATGCAGATCTTGCTCTTAAAGCTGGGCTGACTTCCTCACTGAGCTGTGTCTCTGGGGCTCCTGACTGCCAGGAGGATCCAGGGTTCTCTGGCCACTGTAGATCTTCTGGAGCCACATCACTTAATGCTGTAAAAATGTAAACTAAAAAGATTGGAGGCCTAAAACATCACCATTTTAGCAAGAACTTATTAGTAGCTGTGGGAAACATCCTTTCACAAACTGGAAATGGTGCTTAGATGCAGGATCACTGAATTGGAAGCTTTTTTTTTTTTTTTTTTTTTTAACATGGAAGACCTATAAGCTATCAAAAACATTGCACAATGTTTCTACATAACTTACTTGTAAGGTTTAATTTTGAGAAAGCATCATACAAACAGGGCTACAATTTATATTTGAACCACTCCACATGTACACTATCTCTTGGTTGTTATTTAAAGAGCACAGAAGAGCCTTAGCTGTGCACTCCCAGCAAGGACTGCCTTCTCTTGAAACCTCACTCTCACTATGTCCAGTTAAGGATACATGAGTGCAATATAGGAACCGACAATATTAGAGGCTGTTCCAGGCTCAAATGTGCATCACTGATGGCCCCAGACACTGGGGGAGAGGGCCAGAAGAAATGGCACTGAGAATGTGAATTCCCCCAGAACCTACTTCCTTTCTTCCCGCTGATCCTTCACAGAACTCAAACTCTTCCTCAGCCTGATACCATGCCTGGCCCCAGCAGTCATGCCTGCTCAGCATTCCCGCAGATGGATATCATTTTCCAGAATGGAGTTCGGAAAATGATATTTTTATTCTGCCATGATAACATCCCCACAATTGGGGGGGGGGTGGCTAGAAACTGATATTTTTCAAGGTCACGCTTCATTTTCCCCAGCATGATGCAGTCTAAGGAAAAGGTTTTGGTTTCTAAGAAGCAGTAGGAAGGGACTCTAGGAGCTGAGTATCTGCTGGGGTCTGTGCCTTTGGGAGTTTGATGAGTCTTTTGCAGTCTCCTTAAGTGGGAGAATATAAAATCCTTCAGAGAAATGGTTCAACATGCAGCCAGTTGGTGAGGATTTGTCAGATCAATGAGGGCCAATTCTGAGTTCCCCATAGGGCTTCCTAACATCCTGGGACACTCAGCTGAACTATTAAGAATATTTTCACAAGTCATTTGTGTTAGATTATAGGCTATAAACTGCTTATTGTTGCCTGTCCACCATAAATATAAAGCAATTATTTTTAATGCAGACATCTGTTGGGCTGGCTTTTTCAAGATGCTTTGCCCAGGGACTCACATTCTGCTGTTTTCTCCTTCATCAAGTGCATTTCTGATTGTGTTTCTGCTCCACTGCATACCACACACATGGTGGTGGGGGTATAAATTTTCCTGGCAGAGCTTTGTTTGGACAAGGGTTTCTATAAATATCCAAAAGGAATTGAAGGTGCAGAGGAGCGATTTAACTTATATGAAATCTGGTGACTCAAGCCCTCATCACAAACTCTACTTTCTTAAAATGACCTTGGAAGCACCAACCCATTTTTTCTAACCTCCGGCAACAATATTTTGGAGTTTGGAGAGCTACCATGCAGGAGCTGTGGTCATGGAAAATCACAGACAACAACAGAACTGCAGCATTCCAGTGGGAATGAATACTTCAAACCCTCTTGCCTCTTGCCCTCAAGTCTCTTGCTGGATCTTTCATTGGCTAAACCCAAACAGAAGCCAGAAAGCCCAAGGAATCCATTAAGATCAGCATCCCCCACCACCAGGAATAAAGGAGAAGAGAAGAGAGAGGAGAGGAGAGGAGAGGAGAGGAGAGGAGAGGAGAGGAGAGGAGAGGAGAGGAGAGGAGAGGAGAGGAGAGGAGAGATGGAGAATAACCAGCACAGAAGGCTTTTTAGCCTGTAAGCAACATGATCAGATTTGTATTACAAAACAGACTATTCTAACTCCTCTGAAGAAGACCAATGGTCAAGATTAAGAGTGAGAGGGCCTTAATGAGGCATCTATACTAAATAAAGGAGCATTAATAAGTGGTAGCTTAAGCCAGAGTGGTGACTGAGTTGATGAGGGAGAAGTGAACCAATTTAGGGATTTCTAACATAGCAGAGCTTGGCGAAGACTGGAAGAAACTCCACAGGCTTCAAATCACACCCTTTCATTGCTGTGAAATAATTAAGGCTCATAAAAGAGAAAGGATTTGAGCCAAAGGCAGAGTTTTCTCCCACACCTTCCACCCTCTCTACCACACTGCCTCTGTCCACGTGCTGGGCCTGGAATAGACCCTGCTCCTTCATTTTATTCCCCAGGACAAAGTCCTTCCTTCTTAAGGCCCCTGAGGGTAATCTTATCAATATTCACACTTAGAAATACTTTAATCTATCTTCTTAACTTTAGTTTTTTTCCACTCCATGACCTCCTTGGTAGGGAGACCTGAACTTTAGCAGCCTTGTAGAGTTGTATACCTTGAGCTCACCTCAATGGCTAGATCAGGATAAACAAGGGATTCTGGAAAAGCAAAGCATGGTCACTTTTTACATTTCTAATAATCACTTTTTACATTTCTAATAGTGAACAATTTTTGAATGTTTATTCTATGTCGGACAATATTTAAATTCCAAAGTCAAAATTTAAAATGAGCCAACTGAGGCTCAGACATATTAAACAACTTGATCAAGACCCAATGCTGGTAAGTGGAAAAGCTGAGACTCAAACCCAGGTCTCCCTGCCTCTAAACATCTATGGTCTTAACCATAACTCCATACTGCCTCTCACCTACTTGACATAGCAAGGTGTAGGCTCTCTTGGTTGGGGAATTGGGATTGGGAGGGAGCATTCCAGGCATCAAAGAGAAGGTAGCGGTAAAAAGTCAAGGATGGTGACCATCAAGCCCTTCCTTCCTATGTGTACATGTTCCTCTTTGTATCAAGATCAGTTGTCTAGCATGCATATAAGCATACTCAATGGACACAAGACACTGGCGGGTATGGGAGGCTAGAGGAAGGTCAAGGGGAGAAAAAAAAGGAGACATATATAATACTCTTTGTAATACTTTAAGCAATAAAACAATTAAAAAAAAACACAGTTGTCTAATTTCCCTTCCCTTGAATCTGGGCTGGTCTCAGTGACTTTTTGTTTCAATCGACAGAAATATGGGATTGCTGAGGCTAGGTCACAAAAAACACTCCCTCTTAGAAGCCAGCTGCCAAGCTGTAAGTAGCCCAAGATACATGGGAAGGTCACATGTAGATATTCCAGGTGCAGCCTCAGCTGAGCACTAAGCCAAGAACCAAAAATAAATGCAACCCATTTGAGTGAGCTGTCTTGGATGTCCAGAACAATCAAGCCTTTAGATGACTTTAGCCCCAGTCACTATCTGACTACAACTATATGGAAGAAGTCCAATTGAGAACCACCTAGATGAGCCCAGCCAACTTAAGAATTGTAAGAGATATTAAATTGTTTTAATTTAAGGATAGTTTGTCATACATTCATGGATAGTCAGAACATAAGGTCACTGACCCCATGGAAACAATATTTAGACAAATGGGACTTAAGCATTCTACACATTCCCTCTCCTATGCAATTATTGATAAGGCGCCCTTTTCCTGGAAGCTTTCCCTCCTCTCGACAGATCTGGACCTCACTAATTTGGAGCCCAGACTCCTTAGTCTGCAGGGGTTTCCTTTCCTGTGAATGCCTCAGTGTACAAATGAGAGCAGGGAAGATGGGAGCATCTTTGATTATAGCTCTCTGCTTCCACTTGTTCCCAGATCTGGCCACACATACTCTCCACCAGTATGGAAGGAGGATGTGAAACAGATTCTAGGAGCTGCAGGACTCAAGATGAGAAGTAGACAACCAGGAATGAAGCAGAGGACAGTGTGGGCCTTGCAGGAAAGCTTTCATCACAGAAAGGAAAGAAGCCACCCATACATTATCCTTGCCTAGGACTATATTAAAGCCTGGGGATAGCAGGGTTTTTCAACATCAGCACTATTGGCATTTTGGACCCGATAATTCTTCCTTGTGGGGATTGTTCTGTGCCTAATAGGATGTTTAGCAGCATCTTTGACCTCTAGACACTAGATGCCCTGATTGTGACAACCAAAAATGTCCCCAGACATGGCCAAATGTTTTGGGGGTGTCAGGGAGAGTCAGAATTACCCCTAGTTCAATACCACTACCTGCTTCCTTCTTTCTCTGCTCTGAAGACTTTCCTCTGGGATGCTGAGCAAAACCCGTCCTTCACCCTTCCAGTTGCATGACTAGCACAGCATTACCTCATGTATTTCTACCAGCCTTCTTTCTTCCCAGTATTCCCCCAGCCAGATGGCACTCAAGCTTTCCAGAGGGCATTTTATAGACATGCTGTGGTGTTTCAGGATGAGTCTGTCCTATATCCCAGGCTATGGATGATACAGGCCAGATTGATGGGCGAGCCAGTAGGCAGCTATCCACAGCACCAATCAATGGGGGCCAATGAAATGTCACTGGAGTAAAATCTAGGGTAGAAGCCATTTAACTCAGGTCTCCACACGTGACTGCTGACAAAACTGGTGAGACATAAATTGGTTTAGCTGCAATTAAACACTTGCTACTCCTGCCAGCTTATCTCTAGTGAATTTTTTGTGTGTGGCAAGTACATGTGTATAAGGCCTCACCACCAACTTTGAGACTGGTCCTCAGAGAGTTCTCTGCAACAGCCCAGCCTGCTGAAATTCAGAAACTGAAAAATTCACAATGTTGTATGTGCTCTTTCCTGGGGGTGATTTATTAGACTTGCCTATATTTAAAGAGTTTAATATGCCTCTCCAGAAACTGTGTCACTCATAAAATGATATGCAATATGTACATGAAAAATAAATATTATTTATTTTTGTTAATCCTCACCCGAGATGTTTTTCCATTAATATTTTAGAGAGAGTGGAAGAGAAAGAAAAAGACAGAGAGAAACATTGATGTGAGAGAAACATATCAATTGGTTGTCTCCTGCATATGCCCTAACCAGGGCCCAGACTGGGGAGAATCTTGCAACCAAGGTACGTGTCATTGACCAGAATCAAACCTGGGACCCTTTGGTCCACAGGCTGAAGTTCTACCCACGGAGCCAAACTGGCTATGGCTAAATCTTTATTTTGAGCACAGAAAATTGCCTTTATTGTTTTGTCTATTCCTACTATGTATAAAACAGACATGTAAAGAATAATAGTGTAGATAGGCCTCGAATTATTCACCTGACATGTCAATATCTCAATCTGATGTGGGTACATGGATAGGGCTGATGGGAAGTGAAGGGGCAGGACCCAGATAAATTGCACTCTAAACCTTTTCTTTTTACTCCTATTTATTTCCATGTAAAATCAGATCAACATGAATCTTCAAAATAACCTTGAGAATATCTAAGAACAGCATAAGATACCTACCATTTCACAACTGATACTGCTATGTAGCTGAGAAAATGTAATCAATTATTTTCAGAAATATTAATTGAGTGCCTATGTGTTGTCAGGAATTATCCCAGATGCTAGAACAACAGGTAGACATATTTGGAGTTGTTTAAGAATATGTGGGTAGAAGTCATAGGGAGATAGATTTAGATTTGTAATAACAAAGTGCGTCTTAAAATTGTTCAATTATTCTGTTGTACATCACCTTCCAATATGCTGCCATTTGCTCATATGGCTGTTGCCCCAGGGATCACACTTTATTCCACTTAGTTTTTTTTGAATTTATTTCCCCCTGGTAGTTCGTGAAATGCCCAAAGAGTGGGAACACATGTATTAATTCACTGCTCACGTATTTATTCAACAACAGTTGCTTTGAGTACTTTGTCTGTCTCTGCTATTGGCATCTGGGGAGGCCAAGATAAATAAGACACAATACCTGTTCTCTGGGAGCTCACAATAAATTAGGGAGAAAGATGAGGAGCAGCACATTCCTGAATGTATTATTGAGGTATTTACTGAGAAACAGGAGCACCAGGGGGGAATACCTAACTCTGCTGAGGGGGTGACAGTGAAGGAATTTATCACAGAATTGATAACTCTTGAGCTGCATCAGGAAGGACAAATAGAAGTTATCCAGGATTTTATACCCAGTTTCTAGTACAAAACAAGTCCTCAATTCATCTCTGCAAAATTAATGAATAATACACAAACAAACATAGTTTAACAGAGTATTTTTTCCTGTTCAGCATCTATTACCCTTGATTCTGGAACAGAACCTCACCTCTGGCTCCAGAATTGGACCTGTGACGCAGGTGGTGGTAATCAAATAAGGAACAGATCCTGACCAGTGATTAGTTCAGAAGTGCGGATGTGGTTGAACTTCCACAAGACTCATCTCAGGACTTGACTGAACAGTGCAAGGACAGAATCTTTCTGTTGACCTAGAGCTGTGAGGATGTCAGCCTAGGGCCGTGGTCGGCAAACTGCGGCTCATGAGCCACATACCACTCTTTGGCCCCTTGAGTGTGGCTCTTCCATAAAATACCACAAAATACCACATGCGGGCATGCACGTACAGTGCGATTGAAACTTCGTGGTCCATGCACAGAAGTCGGTATTTTGTGGAAGAGCCACACTCAAGGGGCCAAAGAGCTGCATGTGGCTCGTGAGCCGCAGTTTGGGGACCACTGGCCTAGGGCATCTGGGGACATCTTGAAAGAATCTGCCTGAAGGTGAAGTTACATAGAGGGAGCAGGACTAAGAGGTGGAGAGAGAGAAATTGGGTCCTGATGACATTATTTTAGCTCCTGATTCCAGCAACATAAGAAGTGGGTCTATTCCTTTCTCTTCTTTTTTGGGAAGGGGGCGATCTTTAAATTATTTGGGGGGGGGGTGAGGTGGGATTTAAGCCAGTTTTAATTAGCTTTCCTGTCACTTGCAACCAATCGTTGTGTTGACTAATAGAGATGAATAGCTAGAGTATGAGTTGTTTCCCTCATGAGTTCCCCATGTGCAGAATGATTCCTGCAAAATCAGGGTAAGTCTCTTAGAAAGTTAATACAGGGGAGCCCTAAGACCTTTCCAGCCTTGCTGACTGAGGCTAGAGTTTGTGTCTCTTACTGAAGCAGAGAGTGCATGTGGAAGAAAGGACGGCAGGAGGGGAGGAAGAGAAGCTGAACCATAATATCAACCAGATTGCCCAGCAAGCTTTCAATAAAGGCTGGATTTGTTTGACCTAAAGTATCATTTCAGAATAACCATTTTCTGCATTTCTGGTGAGTGACAAGATTGACTCAAACCAGAAAAACAACAACCGACACACCAAACATTTTGTTAAAAAGAATTAACCAGTGTGCAGGTTGATTGAGAGAAAGAGATGTGGCCTGACACGTGGCTGTGCAGGAGGGTATTCTTCCACTTCCGCTTTTCCCTAAATGCACAGGAATACCACTGAAGTCCAAAGTCCTCCAGCTTCTCAATAAACACTAACATCGTCACCACAGTGCCAACCTTGGCAGGGACCAGAGGAGAAAGTGCCCACTGGCCCGCCTCCGGTGGTTTGAGTCCAGGGGCTGAGGAATCATTTGTGCAACACATTTTGGGGCAGGAGAGCAGATGTCTTTTTGGGGAAAGCATAGACCCAGAGAAGATGCGTTTTATGAAGAAGAAATACAAGTAAATAGTTGACACCAGAAGACAAGAGTGTCTCCTGACTGTTGAGAAACCAGTGGACTGGTTCTATTTATAAAGATGACATATTCCACAGAACTAGTTTTCCCTGTTACTAGAGGCCAAGGCACCAACATATTCCAGGCACATGTGGAAGGGGATTGGGATGTGGGTTCAGGGCTCAGACCTCTTTAATGAATTCATTCTGGCTCTGGGTCAGGACACATGCAGAGTGTTTTTGTATTTGCTACTCTCAATTACTAGGGCAGACAGAGAAGCAGAGCCTTCCTCTATATTTCTAGCCCTGCTCACCACCCTATCAGTTTCATCTTTCTTCTTTTTTGCTTGCCTGACTCCCTTACCTTCTTTTCATTCCCCCTTAGCAGAAAGAACACTCCCAACTAGTCAAGAGGCATGGATTCTAGTTCAGATATTCAACATTAGGCATTTTATTTAAACTCTGTGGTCCTCAGTCTCATCTGTAATATGGGCTCAGATAAATGTTTATCCAACTCATAATTCCCCCAAATATAAAGACTGGAATGCATGTGTGAATATTAACGACTGAGATATATTTCAGTAAAGTATCATGTTTAACTTTGTTTTGCCAAGCATAGCTCAAACTCATTTGAGAAAAAAAAATCTTAAAAAAATAACATCTAGCCAAATCTTGCTATTCTATGGTATACAGATTAAAAAATGCTGGATGAGGCCAATACTTGGGTTGGTTTTCTATACTGTCTTCTTACCATCCTTCTATTTAGAGAGGTTGGGTACAAAACCTGTATTTTTCAGCATCCTTGCAGCTAGGGTTCCGTATTTTGTTTCTATTCTACCAGTTAGATGTACTCATGTGAGATGGGGAAGCCATTTTCATGGGTACAATGATTTAAAAGATCTCTAAAAGCCTAGTTCAACTCTATGGGACCTTTATGTTTTCTCCCCTGGCCCTATTTTCTCTTGTGCAAATAGAGTATCTCTCTATATATAAAAGCCTAAGTGACTGAATGACCAAACGACCAGTAGACTGTTCGCTATGATGTGCACTGACAACCAGGGGACAGATGCTCAACACACAGGATCAGGCTCCCTCCTGTCTGGATCGGGCCTGCAGGGATTGGGCCGAAACTGGCTATCCGACATCCCCCAAGGGGTCCTAGATTTCAAGAGGGCACAGGCCAGGCCAAGGGACCCCACCAGTGCATGAATCCATGAACTGGGCCTCCAGTTTATATATATAGTGGATCTAGTTCATTTCTTCTCTTCTGAGTAGTAATAACCCCCCTACAAAAAATAGACCCATGACAAATCAAGAAAGGGTAAATGCTAGCTGGGATCCTCTTGCTCTGAAGTTTCCATCATCTATTACAGTTTATTTCTGATTCATGTTCTTGGGGTCTTGCAGCAATTCCATTAAGAGAGTTGTTAAGAAGTTGGGACAATAACCAGGATGCCCCATGGATCCTCTGGCAGCCATTATGAGACTAAATTCAGCTGGGTGCACAGAGACTGTTACCCCTCAGAATCCTCCGTTGCTAATTTTATAGGGATAATTGTATTTCTTATCACATGCCAGGAGCATCTTAAATGCTGCTCCAACTTAAAAAGATAGCTCTGGGAGGGCAGAGACCTAGCTTTGGCTCCCTAATGATTTAGTAAGCAGAGTTCAACAGTTTGAACTCTGTTCCTTAGCACCACCCAACTGGCATGGCTCAGTGGTTGATCATCAACCTATGAACCAGGAGGTCACGGTTCGATTCCCAGTCAGAGCACATGCCCAGGTTGCGGGCTCGATCCCATGTGGGGCATGCAGGAGGCAGCCAATCAATGATTCTCTCTCATCATTGATCTTTCCATCTCCCTTTCCCTCTCCTTTTCTCTCTGAAATCAATAAAAATAATTTTTTTTAAAAAGCCACAAAAACAAGAACAAAAAACAAAGCACCATTTTCCTTGACTGCCAGTCCTTTAGACAACTAGGAGACTAATTCAATGAGTTTTAAAACAGCTTTTAAAGTGAGTGTCAGATACTATGGAGGTCAATCCTGACCTTGACTCCATGAAGGTTAGACATTGGAGGTTAGACTCACCAGAACATGGGATGAAGGTGGTACATCTGGGTGGCTGGTCCTATAGCAACATTGGGAAGTGGCTAATACTTGTCTCTTTCTCTTTCCAAATTAAAAAAAAAAAAATCCATTTTCTAACTTTCACCACCAGAAACCTTTTCTTATTCTCTGCTGCCCCTTTGAATTGTATCATGTTTTAGTTCTGTCCTCCTTCTCAGGGCAAAGAAAAATAGCAAGCTCACTTATCCTGGGGCCGTGGTTTCAACCCTGGCTGCTCATCAGCACTGGGTAACTCAAGAGAGCATAGATGCCAGGGCCCCACAGCGAGAAACTCAACTCAGTTGGTCTTGGATGGGTCCCAGCTATACTAACTATTTCAAAGTTCCCACGGTTGAGAACCATTAGGGTATTGTTACCTAAAAACACTTCAGCAGAGAGAATCATGGAAGATGTTCCAGGGATGAACTAATCTTGCTCCACACCTACTCAAAATTTCCATAAAGCAGATTGTTGCCATTCATTTTTACTTGCAAGCTTCAGTGTAGCCAAATTGGAAGTGTGGCTCTTGCCATAAATAAGAAGCTCATAAAATCTTGTAATAATGCCAAGGTTAGTTCAGTGTGGAGCCTCTATCTAGTAGCTGGTTTCCTGTTCCAGAAATTCTGTGCCCATCTGTCTGCTGGCTTGATTGTGCTCAATTACCCACCCTTGAATACCCCTAGAAACCAGTTTTCATCTTCCGCCTGGTGTCCTGTTCATCTAACCTTCCAGTACTACTAACCTGATAGTATCAAATAATGAGAAACATATGGGCTTTGGGTTAGAGCTTGTTCAAGTCTTGACCCCACCACTCAGGTACCTTGGAAGAGTTATTCTGAGCCTTGGATTTTTATTTGTAAAGTAGAAAGGATATTACCTATTATATCAGTTCAGGGTTTGTCACATTAAATACTCAACAATTGTGAGGTCTCTTTCTCCCCAATCTCACTATTTACCTTGTATTTACTTCCACTTGTTGTTTATGTGACCAGTAATCCAAAGGATTTTTAAATATAGGATTTGGGGTATTAGTAAGAAGACATGTTTTAGGGACAGTGAGACATTTGTGCTGCAATTGAAATGACAGCCTATTGGTCCCCACTAACTCTATCTTATTTCCCTCAATAAGGGGGGTGACCAAGACATTCAAGACAGTGAGGGGATAGGAAGAATGAATGGATGCCGTGGCAGGAGTATTCTGAAGACCCCTCTGACTGTCACTTGTGGGAAGCTGAAAAACACTCCCGGAGAAGACCTGGACAGGACAGACTACCAGATGTCCAACTAGGAAGCAGAAATCCTGGCTGGAGTCTATTTCAAAATACTGTACAGAATCTGAATTTGGGAAAGCATTAAAAATAATAAATTACCCCAAATAGCAAATTTAGGATTCAGCTGCCTCAAACTGTAACAACTTAGGCACTTATAAAGGAGAAATATTCCAGATGCCAAAGCGGAAGGATGAATTATAGAGAAGGAAGTGGCTAATATCCTGTGCAATACTTTGAAGCAATGCAAAGAGAGAGCCTTTCTTGAAGGGGCAGGTGGGGGAGCCTGGTGTTTCTATGAGACAGAAATGGGGTGCCATTTAATCAGGGTCAGCTGGCCCCACTGGCCAGCCCTGTGTCCTCAGGCTCATATTTGATTACGAATTGCCTTCTCTCATCAAAGAAATTCTGGAACGAATGTCTCTGGTGGTCTCAGGAGGATGTCTGGAGTGACCACGTAACACATATGGGACTATGACTTGACATGGTCCATCTGGCTTCATTGCTTAATTCAGGGTTCCATGGGCCTACGTATGACTTAAAATTGTTCCTGGTCTCTTTTCATCTGAATAGGTAAACTGAAGGCAGTTCAAGGTACTTGACTGCATCTTGATCAAAGAGGCTTTAGCTCTGACTTCTTAAAATATAGTCCTTAGACTATCTGATCTGACTGCATGCCTCAGTGTAGTCTGGGGGATTACCAGAAATAAAGCACCACAAATCTCCCACATCAGAACCTGCATTTTAACATGATCTGCAGGTGTTTCATGTGCCTGTTTAGGTTTGAGGAACAATGTTCTAGAGATTTCATAGACAAAGGAGGGATGTTGGCCCATGAAGATGTCTGTGTCCTTCAGAAAGGACACTGCCCATTGAGGTTAATTATTTTAAATAATACTGTACTTTGTGGAGTCTACAACTTCCTAACAGCACTGCCAAGGCCTTGACCTCAGTACTGCTAATAAAGGCCTTTTGGTCTGAAGCTAGGTCCATAAACACAGGACCATCCAGTGCTCAATCTCAGCTTCAGTTACTCCGTTCTATTGTTTCTCCTCCTGTTCTCATGAAGTAACCCATTCCAACGGAAGGAAAGTCATGGCATAAAATAAAGTTGCATAAAACCCTACTGGTTTCCCAATCACACTCAAAATCATTCAGATTGCTTATTGTGGTCTTACAAGCCCTTTGAATCTGTGGCACCTGACTACACCCTAGAATTTATTTCTTGAGCTCTCCCATTCTGCTCCAGCCACTCTGGTCTTTTACTTCTCTGAACACACCAAGTTCATACTCCACTCTGAACATTTACAGTATTGTTTCTTCTTAGGATATCCTTTCTTTTTTCACATCTTATCATTGCTGACTCATCATTTATGACTCAGCACAAATACTATTTTCCTAGAAAGACTGAACACTGCTACCCTACCTGAAATTCCACTCATTTCAAACATCTCTATCACAGTAGTGATTTTCTTTATTTCATTGGATGTTACCTGATATTTTTTTGTTTACATTTACTGATTTATTTTTCCTCCACCACCACATATGATATAACCATTAGAAGAGCAGAGAATAGGTTTGTCTTACTGACTGCTGTATTCCAAGTGCCTAGAACAATGCCTGATAAAGTATTCCTGAATTCAAGTGAATGCTATCACTAGGGTAAAACGATTGACTTTTCACTTATCTGGGCATTCTTGTTTTCCTGCTCTAACCACTCTACTCCACTCATGGATATCTCAAATGGGTTTAGATGGCAGAGCCCGAATTAACAATGTTTTAGGTCCATAGGATTGAGACAGTTCATGCTGCGGTCACTTCAGACCTACATAATATTTCAATTCAATGCAGTTCTGTGACCCCTTATTGACCACGTGCCCATGCACAAGGAACAGTGAAATACAAAGGCAAAATATAAATACAAAGGCAAAGGCATTCCAGAAAGACAAAATGGCATGTGTAAAGGTACAGAAGCAAGAAAGGGGGTTGGGGAAACTGCAAATAGTTTGGCGATGCCAGATGCAAAGTGCACAGTTTGAGCAAGCAGAAGAAAACAAGGCCGGGGAAGCAGCCAGGGAACTTCTAAGAATACATCTGCTTGAGGTGTTGGGCCTACTTTATGTTTGAGGTCAGATGCAAGCATCTTGGATTCTTTTTAGTCCAAAAGAGCCAGCAATGAGTTTAGTTGAGAGCATGTTGCAACCTCTAGCCCTCCGCTGTGCTCCCCGTGGACACCTTGAGCACCATACCCAGCAACCTCCAAAGCCCCCACATGCTGGACCTATTAGGCACTGCATACTCCACTGTCTGAGTCATTTCCCCCTCTGCCAATGATGGCAGAACCCAGAGGAACTCTCCACTAATTGAATTTGAGATGACGCACTCTAAATCAGGGACTTGAAACTTGAAAACCTCAGCAGCAATACCTTGGCAGGAAAACTCTCTTGGTTCAAATTGTTCAGCTTGTTGTCTGGAGAGCCAGTGGGAGAGGATAGACTAGGGTTATTGGGGCGGCAGAAGAAATTGGAGCAGGAATTTTGGGTTTTCTCAGAGAGCTGGAAAGACAACAGCACCCACTACATGTCATTGCTTGTTTGAACTCTAGCTAGTTACTAAGAGCTAAAATATGACATTTAAACATGTTTTGTTTGGCACACCTACTTTTGTTTACAATATTTAATGCTGTATTTAAAAATAAAGAGCTTTTGTATTGAATTCTAGATTTCTTGATTCTCTCAAATATTTGAAATACCTGGCAAGTGAATATTTGAAATACCCATTGCAAGTGAAGAACGGGTGCCCTTTATACAGGCTATGTGCTCCCAGGTTTCCATGGTTCATGCCCCAAATATTTCATTTTGGTGCCCCTGTACTTATACCCAGAATGCTTCACTGGTTTACAATGCTTTATTGGTTTTGGCCACTGTGGGCATTTGAGTTTGCAACCCCTATTCTGATGCTGTCATTGAGAGAATAAACTCTGATAACATTTTCAGTAACAGAAGAAAGGACCTTAAAATATCTCTTTGGAAAATTTCACCTGCTCAATGTTGAGAAATCTATTAGAAAATAATCTAATAAAAGGACAAGAAAATGACCAATCTTTACTCCCTATCTCTTTCCTGGCAGAATACATAGTACTTACACCTGAGGCTGGCTCTATATTTTCTTTATTGTCTTATGTTTCTCATCATAATTGCATCATGGTGTGTATTTAATGCCTAATAAATGGGGAAGGAATGGATTGGTGTTGCGGTCTAGGTCTTATACATCTGGTATCCTCCCCCAGGAGACCTGACACCCAGGACAGGACATTTTGCAATTTCCTCCTTCTATTCATGTTTTAATGCTCTCTTTCCTTCTATTTGCACTCACCTGTCTGTTTCCAAGAAGTGTTCCATGACTTCCCCAAGCTGGAAATATTAGCTTTCTCATCTCTATTCAAAATTAGTACTTATTTGTTTTTCTTATATAACTTTCTGAGTCTTTGTTTCCTTCATGGGAAAAAATAATGTCTACATCATAAGGTCATTATGAACATTATGTCTGGGCATGGTAAAAATAGTCAATGCCAACACATAGATCACTTACTATATACCAGGAAACCTTTGACGTGCTTTGTATACATTGACGTATTTAATCTTCATGACATCGCTATAAAGTAGGTTCTGACGGTATAATGAAGCTGAGCCACAGAAAGGGTAAGCAACTTGCTCAAAGTCACCCAGCTAATAACTGCTGAGGATAACCTCACACCTCAGTAGTTGGGCCCAGAGTGTATGACCTTAACTACTGGCAATATTGCCTCTCTTCTGAAGAGAAGTCTACAATATATGGGAGTAACCTTTGTGTTCAAGATTGTAAACTGTCCCCATTGTCCATTTTACCAGTGGTATTTTATATTTTTAGTCACATGCAGCCAGATTAAATCCTACTTGCTTTCATAGCCTGAGCTGACTAGCTGAAAAGAAAGGTGGAAAGAGAACTCTTAAATAATTTAAATAAAACTTGAGAAGTGAGATCCTCTGTCCTTCCTTCTCTTATTTAGGCAGGAGAGTCTTCAGGCAGAGAACACTTTTGAAAAATAGCTTAATCATCAGATCCCTTCTGAGAGCTCTTTGTCTTCCAGAAAGTACCATATATCCAGCATAGATGCAAAAGATCCCTGAGGTAAAGCGAAGACTTGGAACATTCAGGATGTGCATGGCGTTGGTTTTCCATGCCATCATTTTCAGATGAGGATATAGTCCCAAATCTAACACTAATTTACCTGCACAAGTTGGCACAGACTCTCTTATATTTGTTCTTAATTTCTCCATCTATAAAATGTAAGATTGGAAAAGACCATGAATGGCCAGAAGATTTGCTTTTGCAGGCCAGATATAGTTAATTTGTTGTATTTGCCCGGAGAACTTAAAGCCACAAGTTGTACTTGACCAGCCCTGTCTACCACTGGAGAGAAGAGTGTGTTGGCCTCCAAGAATTGGCCTCCCTGGATTAGATGATTCTCCAGGCTCCTACATTATTTTATGTTCATGTAAAAATAGCTACAAGGGGAAACGAGAATAACACACCCAGAGATATTAATAAGGTTTTTTGAAGGATTGTGAGGAAACAAAGTGTGACTAGGGAATTATTATTTACACTGGAAGTAGTGAAAAGTAGAATTGATATTTCAGAAAATCAAATCAGTAATGTGGTAGATGAAGGTAAAATTAACACAGAGAAAAAGAACAAAGTGGGAAGTGGGGTAATAAGGAGCTGGGTGTGATTATAAAAATGCAACATAAGGGATCTCTGTGGAGATGGAGCTTTTCTGTGTCTTGACTGTGGTGGTGGAAAGTGGAACAACATAAGCAATAAAATTTGACATAACTAAGTACATATATACACTTACACACACACACAAATGAGTACAAGTAAAACTGGGGAAATCTGAAAAGACTGGTTGATTGTATATGTGTCAGCATCCTGTGCATGATGCTATACTATAGTTTTGCAAGATATGACCATGGGAGAAAACTGAATAAAAGGTACAAAGGTTCTGTCTGTATTATTTCTTACAACTACATATGAATCTACAATGATTCCAAAATAGTTAATTCACACATAAAAAAGAACGAAGATAGAAAGTCATTAAGGGAGAATTAGAGACAAGAGATAACAGATCCAATACAGACAAATAGTGTTTGTAAATAAAATGGAACTAAAAGCAATGATCAAAGGTTAAAATAGATTAAAATGTTTCTATGCTGAGCTGGCTGGCATGGCTTGTGGTAGAACGTCTACTTATGAACCAGGAGGTCACAGTTGGATTCCCGGTCAGGGCATATGCCGGGCTGCAGGCTCGATCCCCAGTGTGGGGCGTGCTGGAGGCAGCTGATCAATGAGTCTCTCCCATTATTGATACTTCTATCCCTATCTCCCTCTCCCTTCCTCCCTGAAATCAATAAAAATATATTTAAAAAAGGTTTCTATGCTGAAAAATGCCAATATTCATGGATTTAAAAGACTTACCAAAATCTGGGTATAATGAAAGAAAAAAAAATAGATTCTTAAACACACTGTGTCAAATTTTATCATGAGGCTTGAAACAGCCAGATGAAGCAGCTGTGGTCATAGTCGAAGCTCACAGGCCAATGGCATTGAGGGACCCCTCCCACACAACTTGTTTTAGGTAGTTCATTCACAATGAACAAACCTGAAAATTCTGCTAAATCACAGATGCTATATGAAAAATATCGACACTAAGAGGGGGAATGGGTAAATGTTCCCTATCATTCTGAATGATCCCCTCCCATTCATAAACAATTTCTTGAAAAACATAAAGGAGACTTTTACAGTTATTACTTTTATGTGGATCTGGGTACAAAGAGAATTAAATCATCATTGTACTTGCCCTCTGAAACATGCTATACATTCAGTTAGTGGGCATTTATGGATACATGGTAGGGAGAATTTTGCACTAGGAATGTACAAAAATATTGAATCAGGCATGACCCGTACCCCAAACAGCCCATTAGAGATGAGCAAGTAACACTAACAATAAAGGCAATGAGTTTTTAATGATCTCAAAGATTCCATTAAAGGCAGAATTGGGATTTTACTTTATGTTTGTGTGACCCAATGACTATGCTATTCTCTATGCTCACTGTCTACCATTTTTCAAGATGAAGGTCAAATCATGCAGCCACCATGAAATCTTCTATAAACATGTGCTTATTCACCATTCATTCACTCACTCATTCATTAATTCATACATACATTAATCAACAAATATTTATTGACATCCTCTATGTACCAGACTTTATGCTAAGGCCATAGGATACAGTGATAAGAAAAATAGATAGGAATATATCCTCAAGAACTTTCAAGTCTAATGGGGGAATCTGGTATTATGCAAATGATCAAATGATCAAATATAGAACAATATGTGTCCATGGCAAGGGCTATAAAGAAAAATTTCTTACATATGTTTTGAGAGCATGAAAAAAAACCTATTTGACATATTCAGGAAATAAATGAAGTATTCCTCAATGAAGCGATCCTTGTAAAGAAATCAGAAGAGGGACTAAGAATTATTGGGTTGCAGAATAGAAGGCAGGCACTCCAGGAAGAAGCAGCAGCATGTGGAAAATTCCTGTGGAGAGAAGGGGCATAATGATAGGATGGACTCACAGAGGACTACTGTGGAGGGAGTAGAGGAGTGTGATATAAAATGAGGATGGAAACTTAGGAAGGGCCAGGACATGCCACGCCTTCTCTCCATGCAAGGAGTTTTGCCTTCCTCCTAAGAACAAGAGTACACCATTGGAAGGATTTGAAAAAGGAGTGATAGGGATGTGATATGTTTTGAATTTTCAATCAATTTGTTATTATTATTATTATTATTATGTTTTGCCTTCTATAGCCAAAGCTGTTAATGTGAACTTCTTAATTATATTGTCTTACACTGCTTATTGTGACATCAAATGACAGAATATCATCTTCCTAATGAGAGGGAGACACCTTGAAAATTGAAGCTACTTCTTCAACCTCATGTTTATTGCTGCATTCCACTAAAAAAGAAAAAATGCTGACAACTGGATATGCCATTGATTAAAATAGTACATCTACTCCAAAGATTTAAAAATGTGATTAATGAGAATCTTTAACTTGATGAAATGTTATACTTCCTTTGATTCCCTTATAGTGCCTGGTATAATACTGAGCTGGACATAAATGAGTAGGATAGTGCTAGACATCAAATGAGGAAACTGAGTTTGCAACTGGTTATGCCATGCACATATTCAGGAAATTAATAAACAAGCATGGCATTTTGAGTCCTAGTCCAATCCTCTGTAAAATGACCATATGACCATATGACCCCCTCCCATAGCTACATCTTTTCTGTGTAACAGCTGCCTGTCAACAGCTCTAGGAAGATGACTTCGAGGCTTTTCTCTGCTAGAGATAGTACCTGGCAGGAGCTGTAAGGCCCACTTACACTTCTCCAGATCCACACAGAAAACTGAAGATTCAAGAAATCTAGTGACCAAGGAATGTTTTCTGCAGGCCCCATGTTAACCGGAAGAGGAGAACAAACCATGAGCTGTATTATGGGTTCAATTCTATTACCAGAGATCAAGATAAAATCCGATATTTATGGTTCTAAAAAATTAAACCTCATCAATATGACATTGGAGAGACTTGGCTCAACCATAACAAATGTAAAACCAACTTCATGACTTAAGGTGATTACAAGCAAAATATGAATTAATAATGCGACAATCTATCACTTAACCTTGGTTGCAGTCAAAGAAACTGAGGGTCATACACAATGAAGATGATTGTCTCAAAGTGTTCTAGGCTGGTCAATTTGTACCTGGAATTGCACATTTAAATCTAAACATCTTATTTTGAAAAAAACCTTGACAAACTGAAGGGCACCTGGGAAACTTTCCAGGATGGTGAAAAGTATTCAAAAACTTATGCAATAAGTAAGAAATGCCTTGGAGATGCTAGGGAAGTCTACAATAGAGAAAAAAAATGACCCCTGGGAGACTCCTGAAGAATCCACCTGGAAGAAAGATTTGAATTAGGCTGTATACCAGTAGATACAAAAAGGGGACCAAAGACCTTTCAAGGGTGATATCTGTCAGGATTAATGGATGGAAGTGAATGATAATGAAGTCTACCATTTACCAAGCACAGAGCTAATATGTATCTTATATTCTTTATTACTTGCAAAAGCCTTTTAAGTAACAAGAACTACTACCTTCATATCATAAGTTAAAAAATCAAGCTTAGAAAAATTAAAATAACTTGCCCAAGTTTCTAAAACTAGTAGGTTCCTGAGCAGTAATGTATCTTTACATCCCTATGTGGTAGGTATTATTTTAGTTACAAAAGAACCTGAGTTACCAAATTTGCTAACGCCAATGGTGACGACATGGAGGAACAGGCTTAAAAAGCACTTAATTTACAAGCACAGTTCATTTTCATACAACAATGGCTTGTGATGGGAATTGTTATCCCCCCTTACAGATAAGGAAACTGAGGCAGAGATAAATACAGCAACTTGCTCAAGATCATAAATAACTGAGATAGGATTATAACCCAATTCTATGTGGCTTAACAACTGTGCTATGCCTTCTCTCCCAAAGAAAGAATTTTCTAGGAACTAAAGTTCTCAAAAAATTGTTGAAGAGACAGTCAGCTCTTCATCTCTGAAATGGTCCCTGTGAAGGCAGAGCCATAGACTGAGATGCCTGAAAACTCCAAGCCTTTGTGATTCTGTCAAATTTCCTTTCAAATTCCCTTTTCTTAAAGCATTTTTTTTTTGTTTCAAATTCCTTTTTTCAAGCTTAATTTTTTTCAATTTTTGAGATTTATTTATGCATTTACTAGAGGCCCGGTGCACAAAAATTTGTGCACTCGGGGGGGAGGGGGGTCCCTCAGCCAGGCCTGTGCCCTCTCACAGTCTGGGACCCCTCGGGAGATAACAACTTGCTGGCTTAGGCCTGCTCCCGGGTGGCAGAGGGCAGGCCCAATCCCTAGGTGCAGCCCCTGGTCGGGCTCAGAGCAGGGCCGATTGGGGAGTTGGGGCGCCGCCCCATCATGCACAGAGCAGGGCAGATTGGGAGGTTGTGATGCCACCCTCAGTCACGCTCAGGGTAGGGCCAATTGGGGGGTTGGTGCACCGTCCCCTGTCACACTCAAGGCAGGGTCGATGGGGAGGTTGCAGCGCCACCCCCTGTCATGCACAGAGCAGGGCCAATCTGGGGGTTGGGGCGCTGCCCCCGTCACACACAGAGCAGGGCTGATCAGGGGGTTGGGGTGCCGCCACTCTCACACTCAGGGCAGGGCCGATGGGGAGGTTATGGCTCTACCCCATCACACACAGAGCAGGGCCCGTGGGGGGGGGGGGTTGGGGAGCTCCCCCCTATCAGGCACAGAGTAGGGCTGCTCAGGGGGTTGGGGCCCCGCCTCCTGTCACACACAGAGCCGCAGGGCGATAAGGGGGTTTGGGCGCTGCCCCCTGTCACGCTGATCCCGGTGCCGGGAGGCATATTACCCTTTTACTATATAGGGTAGAGGCCTGGTGCATGGGTGGGGCCGGCTGGTTTGCCCTGAAGGGTGTCCTGGATCAGGGTGGGGGTCCCCACTGGGGTGCCTGGCCAGTCTGGGTGAGGGGCTGAGGGCTGTTTTCAGGCTGGGAGTGACTGAAGTTCCCAACCGCTCCTTTTTTTCTTTTTTTTCTTTTTTTATTCTGGGCCAGCTTTACCTTGAGGCTTGGCTCCAGCTCTTAGGCCTCCCAGGGCTGAAAGTAGGTTTCTGGCCTTTGCATACAATGTTGCGAATCTGCTGGCTGAAGTCTGGCGGTATTTGTTACAATGTTTCTTAAACTGCCCGCTCAGAGGCCTGCAGCCACAGGCGGGGAACGTTGGTTTCCTCCGTCACTGAGGCAAGCAAGCCTCATGTTAGTTTCAAGCTGCCTGGATGCCTGGCTGCCGGCCGCCATCTTGGCTGACAGTTAATTTGCATATCTCACTGATTAGCCAATGAAAAGGGTAGCGGTCGTATGCCAATTACCATGTTTCTCTTTTATTAGTGTAGATTTTTATTGCTTTTTAGAAATAGAGGAAAGATGAGAGAGAGAGAGAGAGAGAGAGAGAGAGAGAGAGAGAGAGAGAGAGACTTATTGTTTCACTTATTTATGCAGTCATTGGTTGATTCTTGTACATGCTCCCACCCAGGTGCCCGGAAAGTTGGCCTATTGGGACAATGCTCTAATCAACTGAGCTACTGGGCCAGGGCCTCCAATTCATTCTTCTCAGGATGTGCTAAACACCAAATAGGTGCTCAGTAAGTTGCTGTTGACTTGAATGGAATTGAAATCTGCTCTCTAGAAGGGGACCCTTGAGTGCATTGCTGTGGGCGTTGTGGCTTTGCAAGTGAACTTTCTAGCTATTTGTGTCAAGACTGAATTAGAGGGAGGCGGGCCTCTCAGCACAGCTAGCAATTAGAGTCCAACCCACAACTTCATGCGCTGGATTGGCAGCTGGTATGGGAAGGATAGGGAAGGAGGCACCTTCAAGGGGCAATAGAATAAAAGTGGGGACAGCCGTGGGCAGCAGCCCTGGGAGCTGTGGTCACAGGAACAGCCTGGACAGATGGCCTCAGTCTTGATTTGGATTGAGATGTTTATTCTGCTCTGCCTCCCAGGCCTCTCCCTTCCTGCCCCAAGGGCTGTCCACTAGAGTGACTGAGAGGTGATTAATTGGATACAGACTTTCAGACCCAGCCAAGAACTATTCTCAGACTACGATTCATATTGGGGGAGGGGGGTGAAAGATACCCCCCTAGTGGAACTGTATTAAAATCCCCTCCTGTGGCTGATGCCTAGTTTTAAGGTTATGATCCATGAAAAACTCTGAATTCAATGCATGCCATACTAAGCTTTTGTCTGAGCACATATTTAACTGGTGCTCTGAAACAGGAAATGTAGGGATAGTCTTGACTGGGGGGTTCCCTAGGAGCAAATATTCTCAGAGGAACATGCCCAGATTGTCCATGTGGCTTTGGAAGGGAGGATAAAAAAGTCCTCTTGCTCCATGTTCTACTCACTGGTTATCAGAAACACTCAAATCATCACTTCAATGGGTTAAAGCAATGGGTTCTCAAATTATTTGGTTTCAGGTCCCATTTATTTTCTTAAAAATAATGAAGGATCCCACTCTAGCTGGTTTGGCTCAGTGGAGAGAGCGTGGGCCTGCGGACTGAAGGGTCCTGGTTAGATTCTGGTCAAGGGCACATGGCCCTGGTGTGGGCTCAATCCCCAGTAGGAGGCTTGGAGAAGGAACCAGTCATTGCATTTGATGTTATGTGGGGTTCTTTAAAAAAAAATTATGGAGGATCCCAAAGAGCTTTTATGGGACTTATACCTCACAATATTTATCACATTTGAAATTAAAATTTAAAACAATAATTTATTAATTCATTTTTAAATAACAATATACTAACATAGGTTAATTTTTCCCCCAAAAAAATGTATTTTTTAAAACAAAAATATTTAGTGAGAAGACTGTCATTGTTTTACATTTCTGAAAGTCTCTTTAATGTCTGGCTTAATGGAAGGCAGCTGGATTCCAATATCTGCTTCTGCTTTCAATCTGTTGTGAGATGTTTGGGTTGAAGGTTACGAAGAAAATTCCACCTCACATAGTATGTAATTGGGAAAGGGAGAAGTATTTCAACAGCCCCTTTAAGGAAACTGGTGATTCCTTTCTTACTTCACCAAAACAGGTGAGTTAGTATGGAACTTGACCCCATACCAATGAACTCTTCTTACTCTATTACATTAAAATCTATTGATCTGTCCCGCACTTTGAGTAGATCTTTTACTCTTAATGTGGCTTTCTAATCAGACGTTCATCATTTGGAAAATATTGATTCACTGAGTTATGCAGATCTTCCAAATGTTGGTACATTTCATTCTACAATATTAAAAAAATCTCACATGTGTCAGTGATCTTATCAGAAAAAAATCTTCAAGTATTGCGAACCTGTCAAGCTCACAGTGGCAGATACAAATTTTTCAAAATTCTAATTTTCACTTGAAAGCTCAGATTTTATCACTGACATCACATACTGTCAGTTGTTTTCTTTGAAGTGACAGACACACTTTGTTCATTTTTGAGGAAATGTCTGCCAAATACTCAAGTCTGAAAAACCAGTTTGTTTGTTAGTCATTTTTTTTCAAGGAAAAAAAGGTGTTCGTGTTCCAGGCAAAAGTGGCTAGTTCCGTTCACAGCTCAAACAAGCTTCCATGTGCTGCTGCTTGAGAATTTGGTAAGCAGCACAAGTGTTTTATGTGTGTTTCCCATTTCATCACAGAAAATGTTTAAAATAGATCTACTCATGGGTTGAGATTTTTAAGAAAATTAACAATACTGCTTCTTCAGAAATATTCTTAAGAAAACTGCCTTTTAGTTTTTCCCATGGGTGTGTGGTGCTGAAGAATGCAATGACAGTTGAGCATCCCTGCCTTGATTTGTTCTAAGAACTAGCAATTATGTCCACAGTTGCTTTTGCACCATCAGTGCAAATGTTAACGCAGTTAGAATGACCAATAACATCAGAGTATTATTATGAAAATAGTTTTGACTTTGCAGACCTCCTGAAAGGTTCTTAGGGACCCCCAGAGGCCTGTGGATTGCACTTGGAGGGCTGTTGGGCTAAAGTGTTGAAAGATCTTATTAAAATGCAAATGTCATCTGAGAGCGATGGTAAAATATGAACTCTTGGCAGTCACCATCAGCTTTTTGTGGAGGTAGGAGAGTTCAGCAAATATGACCCTCAAATCTAGAAATCATATAAATCTGGGATAGAATACCAGATGCCACACTCTCTAGCTTTGTAAGTCATATAATTTTTAAGGTCTTGGGTTTTTGTAATCTGTAAGTGGGAATAATAATTCTAAACCCTTAAACTTTCTATGAGGATTTAATGTAAGTGCCTAATGCATAGTACATTCTCAATAAATATTAACTGCTTTTATAATTTATGTCCTTATAACCTAGAAAGAATGGGATAAAAGACAGCTAAGTTTTTATAGGTTTCAGGAATAGAAAGCTTCCTGGAGGTCACAGGGTTCAAATTTCCAGATTATCGACCAATATTAGCCATCTAGGTGGCACACAGAAAAGAGATGAAAAAAGAACTAAAGACAGCCTTCACTTTTTCATTCATCCATTCACAAATATATGATGATCACCTAGTGTATGCCAGGCTCCAATTCTGCACAAGAAAAGCCACAGAGTAATGACAGCAACTGGTACAGTGGGCAGGATGTGGGATTTAAATCAGAAAACCTGGCTTTTGGTCCCAGTTTTGTACTAGCTGTGTCACCTAGGGCATGCCCTTTAAATCCTCTGAAATTTGGTTTCCTTGTTTGCAAAATGAGGAAGATAATAAATGCTTCACTGTGAAGTTTCAAAGAATAAATGTAAAAATGCGGTTAAAGCAGTCTTTCATTATTTCAGTGCCTGCGGTTCTTGAAGTGACTCACCTTTTAATGTTTTGAAAAGCAGCATCACATGGAGGAAGACATTTCTCTGCCCTTGATTTCTTTGACTCTAAAATGAGATAATAATACCTGCCTATGTTGAGGGGCACTAGTATATACAGCACCAATATAATTAGAGTGTGTCCCATGCTAGGTGCTCAATAAATAGCTATGATTTTGTGGTGAGATAGATATACTTTTCTTGGAAGCTGGCACATGATAAACAAAGAAAATAAATGACAGAGAAGGACTTTTTGCATAATACCAAATAATAAAATACACCAGGAAAGATTTAATATTGATAAAATAAAAGGTTTGATTATCATTTAGAGGCTCATTCTATGGCAAAACCATGGTGAGGGCCTCTTCTTGCCTTCCTCCCTGCATTCTCCAGACCTAACTTCCTACCTTTAAGCAGTGTTGGAAACAAAAAAAGCTGTATAAAAGATAAATTGTGCTGGTTTGAGCAAATGATTAGGCAGAACCTTGGTGGGGGGAAAGGAGTGAAGTGTGTAGGAAACAAAGGAATTAAAAGGATTAAGAGAGTGTGGGAGCAGAAGAAGAAAGCAGCGCCCAGAAAGAGATGTGGAGTGCTCTGCTGTCCCTGGGGGATGCTGCATGGAGCACCCTAGGAGACCATGCTACCCCAGGTCTGTTTGATGAACTAAAAGATGGAGAGAAGAGCATAGAGAAGTGTTCTCTACTCTCTACCTCAAAATAGGTTGAGTTCAAAATAGGAAGTACCGCCGAAACCGGTTTGGCTCAGTGGATAGAGCGTCGGCCTGTGGACTGAAAGGTCCTAGGTTCGATTCCGGTCAAGGGCATGTACCTGGGTTGCGGGCACATCCCCAGTAGGAGATGTGCAGGAGGCAGCTGATCGATGTTTCTCTCTCATCGATGTTTCTAACTCTCTATCTCTCTCCCTTCCTCTCTGTAAAAAATCAATAAAATATATTTTTTAAAAAAATAGGAAGTACCACCAAACTCAAAGACTAAACAAATATTCACCTGTATTTCTCATAGGAGTTAGACACGATGACAGTTAATCCACTTGGTTGTGAGCTGTATTTTTATATTTTTTTAAAAAAATTTATACAGTACTTATTAAGTACCAGGAACTATTGTAAGTTCTTCACACATATTAATTCTTTTAATACGAATATATTAGGGTGCCTTATTAATAGAGAAACTGTGGCAAAGTAAGGGGCAGATTCTCAGGACCCAGAGAATCAAGCTCCAGAGTTCAGTCTTGTAGTCCTATCATTATAAAATGAGTAAATGGAGCTGCAATTATTTTGATACAGATAACAGGAGTCAATGATGATGTGATGATGATAAGGAAGAACAGGAAGCTATTGTCAAAGGTAATCTGTACACTGCAGTGTAAGGCTGAAGACTAAACAATATGGTTACTATTCCTATTCTTCAAAATGAAAAGAAGTGTGTTTTCACTCCCAGTTCAACGTACTGAAGAAGGGTCCTCTGAAGTCTGCACAAGGGGCAGCTCGTAGAATAGGAAAGTGAGAGAAAAGCCAGAGAGCTTATTCATATCTCCTTTCATATCCAACCTTTTATCCTTAACTTCCCATCCTTCCCCAAACTTCCTATAGAACTGAACCATGCTTGCAAAGTTGCTGCTATGGAAGCCCCTAGAGATAGATGGAGCCTCAACCTTCAGGAACCCTTTATCTCCTACTTGAAAAGAAATTGCCAGAGGATCATAAGAAAAGAGATGTGGATTACATTTCTCAGGGACTTCTCAGCATTAAATGGATTTTTGGAGATCTGAAATTATTGTTCACATGATCCTGTGAATCCAAATAACTCTAAAAATCCCCTTTATCATATTTGCCTCTCAAAGTATTCTCTTGTCCAAGAATGCCATCCAGGCTCCACGCAACCAGGCAGTGAAGTTGCCTGTCCACCTGGCCTGGCTGATAGGCTTACAAAGGAGAAATAGCCCGCAAGGATCATCTCAAATTGAATCAGGCTGCTTCCTTCCAACCAAACCAGGAAAACTCCTCAATTCTGTCTGGGTGACCTTGCATCTATAATTCTTCATCTGTAGAATGGGCATATTAATGCCTGTCTTGCAGGGGAGTTTGGTTTGGGATTATAAAGTCTAGAAGTAAAAATAGCTGGCCACATGGTAGCTATTATTATAAGGACTTTAGAATCTCTTGCATATTCTCCCCCACTGCAACCTAACATCAAGCCAAACCAAGTCTGTGAGAGCCGAGATTTCTAAAGAGAGACTGGGGACAGGCAGAGACTGTATCTGGGAAGTCTTGTAGAACACTGTAATTATTTTGATCATTATGCTAATTTATGCAAATAAGGACAGTCCAATTTATACATTGAGAAGACCACTTTTGCTAGTATATGGGTACAAAGCTCCAAAGAGAGGACTGAATAGGTAAAATATATTTGAGAATAATCTTCATATAAATGGTGTGAATTTATGAGAATGGCTATGCTCACCTAGGTGAGAATATAAAGTAAAAATAGAAGGAAATAAAAGGGATCCAGAATAGATCCCTACAGAACACTAAAAGAAACCTGCTATGTTTCATATTAGAATATAAATTCCTTGGGGCCAAGAACATATACTTTATTCATGCCTGGGTTCCTAGTGCCAGACCCACACTAAGCACAGACTAAATGCTGAATGAATGAATGAATGAATGAAAAAATGAATGAATGAATCAGCAAATCAATGAAGTAGGTGATGTCCTAAAAAGTGTCTCTGATTCTGATATTTTAGACTGAGTTTCCGTGTGTGTGTGTGTGTGTGTGTGTGTGTGTGTGTGTGTGTGTTTTCTGTCAAGTAGGAGTAGAAAGTTTTGGAGGGCAAACTCAGCCCCTGAGGAAATATGAGGACTATTAATCATCCAGAGAATTTTCACTACTGTAACTCCATGGCTCCCACTGTCTTTTGCCTGAGGAAGCTATTTGATGTTCAGGCCTCCACACAAACAAGTATTTAAGGCATTAAGAAGAACAAAAATGGTTTAGTTTAATTACATGCTTTCAACGCATTGGTTCTGTTTAATGAGGTTCATCTCCTGAGACACTTTAATCAAGATGCAAAATAATCCTCTATGAAAGGGACTGACATTTCCACAGAGACCTAGATGGGGCCAGTTCATCTCTGATAGCTGTCAACCCCTGCATTTCCCCGGTAACCTCTTCATGCCCCCACTGCCTTACTTTTCTTTAAGATTCAGTGCACTTGCCCATTGCTTCTCATGCAGCTCTGGCTCCCACAAGGGAAAGACAAAGAAGCAATTCCTCTCCCAGCCTCCCTTTTTAAAAAAATTGACCAGCCACCTGGTTTAGATTTGCCAATAATGGTATGTTGCAGACTCAAAAGGAGGCTGTTCAGGCACCCTGCAAAAAAAAAAAAAAATTAAAAAGAAGAATGTTCCAGCTGGTCTCTTTTCTCCCGCCTCTCTGGGTGGAAGGGGTGAGAGAACAGTGCAGTGGTTCTGAACACTGGCTTTCAAGCCAGTCTGAGTTGAACTTGTTCTGCTCCTTATCTGTGTCTCCTTGAGCACATTGTTTCATCTCTCTATGTCTGTCTCCTCATGGGTAAAATGGGAAGATAACGTTACCTATAATTCAGGGTTTCAGGAATAAGGAAATTAAATAATAGGTATAATGCATTTAGCACAGTCCCTGGCCTAAAAGTAAGTACCTAGAAAATACATACTATTATAATGGAAAGAACCTCTCATTCTTCTGTCCTTCAAGCCTTCACTGAATACAACCTCAGCTTAGCACTCTAGGGAACTCCAAAACTACTAAAGAAATGATAACTGGTGAACCAAAATTGGGGTTTTCCCAAATTGCTATTATCACTCTGGATCTCTCAGATAGCTTTCTTATGCTTTAAAAAGTCCAAGTCATATCTTGACATCCATAAGCAATCAAATGCAGATTAAAAGTATCCAAGCGATATTAATGAAACTTTCCCCAGATACATACAGATTAAGAAAACATGTTCATAATCAGAAAGAGAGCCATGTGCCCAGGGCATCTTCATCACATCCCTGGTGCAGAATCTAACAACTAAGGATTCTACTGATGCATACATATGTAAATTAATCTCTAGCTGGCTGAAACTCCTTGAGGGAGAAGAAATAACAGACACATGTTATTCATGCCTGGCATTTATATTACATGCGGCCCTATCTAGGCAACATTCTGGAACTCACAGTGTTTATATTACTAAAGCTATTTTCTCCAACCTCACCATGTTCCTTATGGGAGCTCTGTTCTAAGACAGATATTAACATGTAAAGCTTGTTTAATGAGGGTATCTAGAAGAGAGAAGGGTTGAAATTGAATCATGAGTATGTAGCAGGTGTCTTTTTAGAAAGACAGTTGTTTAGAAAACTATTTTGATAACTAGCTTTGGTGTGGAAGTTAAGACTCTGTGGACATAGCTTGAAGGAGAGAGCTCTGAGTAAGTAATGAACAGGAATTTGAATATTGTTAGAATAAAAAGAGTAGGAAGTAGGGAGAATAATGAAGAGAGGGAGCTAGAGCAATATGCTAGAATACATACTCTAAGAAAAAGGGGGATAGATAATAATTTCATTCTGGTGTCAGAATGAATGAGAGATTTGAAGAACTATAATATAAAATATTTATTTTTGAATTGTGTGTGTTTAGAAATGGAAATTGCCTCTATTACCACTATCAGTAAAACCTGCCACGCACCCACATGTGTGTGGTTTAAGGGCCCAAGAGGATGAGTTTGATGTCAAGCTCATGGTTGGGTAAGAGTTTAGAAGGCCTAAGGCAAAGAAATATCGGTGAGACAGAGCTCTGTGGAATTAGGAACTCAAAGCCAAAGGTCACCTTAACAACATAAATCGCCAGGAATTCACAGAAACCTTGGGTTGGGCCTTGGACGGGATATGGGATTGAAAGCTCTAGCCAATTTTATTTAAATCTCAAAGGAAAAACTGTCCTGGATTCACATTGCCTTTTTATGAGGAATGATGGAAGTTACTGGGCATATCTGGCTTAGAATAAACCAGGCCAAGATGCCAAGAACCAAGGTACCAAGTGGATCTATAAGCAATAGTGCAATATGTGAAGAAAGACTCAGGCAAATAAAGGAAAAACAAAAATAAAAAAGCTTTATTCCATGTACTTCCAGGGGACAGAACCAGAGCTAATTCCCTAAATGTATAGATTATTTGCCATAATATAAAAGAAGAATTTTCTAAGAATAAGATTTTTTTTCAATAATGGAGTATACTGCCTTGTGAAAACAGTGAATTAGTTGCCTTCTCTCTTTAGAGGCTCCCTAAAAAAGGGTTTCTTTAATGAGTTAGATTGGAATAGGTGACTTTTTTTTTTTTTTTGCATGACAAATGCTCTCCATTTATTCTGCATCTCGGTGTGCACAGCACATACATGACAAGTCGGTCGGCACCTGTATAAAACTACAGTCTGAAAACAGCGGCATCTACAGGACCCTCAGCCCCCATCACAGCAATAGAAACACTTGACAATGTGTCCATCACATCCCTATACGCTCCACTCGTGACTCGATGAACATACACCAGACGTGGAGGGTGACCGGTTCTGCACTTCAGCCATCTTCACTCGTAACACTGGATTGGGCTCCGAGACAAGACGTCGTGCAATAATTTAAGGCACATAAGACCAACGTGGCTTGTCACTAGGCGACTACATTAAATACAGAACAACCACAAATTCCACGCCGCCCCTTCCTGCAATCCACAGGCGCCCCTTCCTGCAATCCACAGGCGATCTTGGAGCATCACCTCTCCTCAAACACTCCTGGAGTCCAGGGCGTGGTTTAAAATTAAAAAGGAATAGGTGACTTTTAAAATCCCGTTTTAACACTAAGATTTATGTGATTACATTTAAACAAATACTTATTGGGCACCAATACTGTACCTGACACTGTGTTAGGCACTGAGATACTATAATGATCAAAATAACTTACCCAAAGAAAAAGCAACCTAGTGGAATTCCATGAAATGTAAAATTCTAAGAAATGGCTCTACCTATGTAAGGCAACTAAAAATATTTAATGCCTAACACATGCCAGGCATCCTATCTAATAATAGACAAACATGGTAATTGAACGTACCTTTGCTATGCCTCCCATTGGCTAATCAGCGAGATATGCAAATTAACCATCAACAAAGATGGGAGTTAATTTGCATACGTAGGTGCAAAGCGGCGGAGCGAAGACTGAAGGCGGCTCCAGGTGGAGCAGCGAAGGCTTGAAGGCGGCTCCGGCCAGAGCGAAGGCCTGGGTTCCAGGTGCCAGAGGAAAACTAGAGCCAGCAGCCAGGGGAAGGGAAGGCCTATTGCATGAATCTTTTTGTGCAACAGGCCTCTTGTATTATATAACTGATTACCTTATCCAATCATCCCATCAAGGCTAATTACTATTTATCATTTTGCTGGTGGAAAATATAAAGTTATAAAGGTTAGTACAAATTTACCTGATATGTGACTTTGGATGATTAATTAAACTTTATTTACATACATTTCTTCATGCGTATAATAATTGCATCCAAGGCTGAGTTCTTGTGATGATCATACTGAGTTAAAACATGTAAAGTGTTTGATAATTCATTTTGGTGATTATAATTTTATTACTGTCATTATTGTACAGCTTTCAGCAGATGTGAAAGTGAAACACTGGTATGCTTCTTTTAAAGTGCCTTGACTTCACATACAATGGGACAAGAAGAGCACTGAAGAGCACCTTTATTTCCATTAAACAGTAAAACTAAAGCCATAGAGCCACTGGATATGGTAGGACAGGCATCGGGAACTCAAAACTGATATTTCATTTCAAGTGTCACTAACTTGGCAATCATTCCTGTCAATGGGAAACTTTCTGCAGAAAGATAGTAAAGGAATAAATTACCTCATAGGCTTCATGACTTTTTGTTCATTCTATATTTTGAGAAGTTAATGCACTGTGTTGTTTCTTCTCCAGTCCATGTAATAATATTAGAGAGTATTAAGTAGATGAAGACTAGAAAAGCCAACAGGATTTATTTTCCAGCAATATGCAGAAGATAAAACGCAAAGATAAAAAAAAATACTAACCAGTATCTCTTCCATAATCAATGAAAAATTGGCTGAAATGTTTAAGAAGCAGAAATAAATTCTAACAACTCTTTAACAGTTTCTTCTCAACCCCTTCTAATTGTCTTAGCCACAGAAGTAAACCTGAACTAGAAAAATGTTTTCTTTCCACTTACATACTTTGAAGTTCTCAATTGTGTTGTTTTTATTTTTTTTTCCTTTATTGATTAAGGTATTACAAATGTGTCCTTATCCTCCCATTGTCCCCCCATCCCCCCACTCATGCCCTCACTCATGCCGGTGTCTGTATCCATTGGTTATGCTTATATGCATGCATACAAATCCTTTGGTTGATCTCTCCCCCTTAGCCCCACCCTTCCCTGCCTTCCCTCTGAGGTTTGAGCATCTGATCGATGCTTCTCTGTCTCTAGATCTATTTTTGTTCATTGGTTTATGTTGTTCATTATAATCCACAAATGAGTGAAATCATGTGATATTTATCTTTCTCTGACTGACTTATTTCACTTAGCATAATGCTCTCAAGCTCCATCCATGCTGTTGCAAATGGTAGGAGTCCCTGCCTTTTTACAGCAGCATAGTATTCCATTGTGTAGATGTGCCAAAGTTTTTTAATCCATTCATCTGCTAATGAGCACTTAGGCTGATTCCAAATCTTAGCTATTGTAAACTGTGCTGCTATGAACATAGGGGTGCATATATCCTTTCTGATTGGTGTTTCTGGTTTCTTGGGATATATTCCTAGAAGTGGGATCACTGGGTCAAATGGGAGTTCCATTTTTAGTTTTTTGAGGAAACTCCATACTGTTCTCCACAGTGGCTGCATTCCCACCAGCAGTGCACGGGAGTTCCTTTTTCTCTGCATCCTTGCCAGCACTTGTCATTTGTTGATTTGTTGATGATAGCCATTCTGACAGGTGTGAGATGGTACCTCATTGTCGTTTTGATTTACATCTCTCAGATGATTAGTGACTTTGAGCATGTTTTAATATATCTCTTGGCCTTCCTTATGTCTTCTTTCGAAAAGTATCTATTGAGGTCCTTTGCCCATTTTTTTATTGGGTTGTTTGTCTTCCTTTTATTAAGTTGTATGAGTTCCTTGTAAATGTTGGAGATTAAACCCTTATTGGTAATATCGTTGGCAAATACGTTCTCCCATGCAGTGGGCTTTCTTGTTGTTTTGTTGATGGTTTCTTTTGCTGTGCAGAAGCTTTTTATTCTTATGTAGTCTCATTTATTTATTTTCCCTTTAGTTTCCATTGCCCTAGGAGTGGTATCAGTAAAGAAATTGCTTCGGCATCTGTCTGAGATTTTGTTGCCTTTGGATTCCTCTAATATGTTTGTTGTTTCCCATCTTACGTTTAAGTCCTTTATCCATTTTGAGTTTATTTTTGTGTATGGTGTAAGTTGGTGGTCTAGTTTCATTTTTTTTGCATGTGTCTGACCAAATTTCCCAACAGCATTTATTGAAGAGACTGTCTTAACTCCATTGTATGTTCTTGCCTCCTTTGTCAAACATTAATTGAGCATAGTGGTT
Organism: Myotis nattereri; assembly: GCF_964212035.1. Taxonomy (NCBI): domain Eukaryota; kingdom Metazoa; phylum Chordata; class Mammalia; order Chiroptera; family Vespertilionidae; genus Myotis; species Myotis nattereri. Next base: position 103,234,094 of record NC_138080.1, read on the forward strand.
TGGGTCAATTTCTGGGTTCTCTATTCTATTCCATTGATCTATATGTGTGTTCTTGTGCCAGTACCAGGCAGTTCTGAGAACAGTGGCTTTGTAATACATCTTGATATCTGGTATTGAGATCCCTCCTACTTTGTTCTTCTTTCTCAGGATCGCTGCATCTATTCGTTTTTTGTTGTTGTTGTTGTTTGCTTTTTGTTTGTTTATTTGTTTGTTTTTTTGTTTTGTTTTTAATTCCAGATGAATTTTTGGAGAGTTCTCTCTAGATCTGTGAACTATGCTATTGTATGCTGTTGGTATTTTAATGGGGAGTGCATTGAATCTATAGATTGCTTTGGGTAGTATGGACATTTTAATGATGTTGATTCTACCAATCTGTGAACATGGTATGTTCTTCCATCTGTTTATATCTTCCTCTATCTCTTTTTCCAACACCCTGTAGTTTTTCACGTACAGGTCTTTTACCTCCTTAGTTAAGTTTATTCCTAGGTATCTTAATTTTTTTGGTGCAATGGTAAATGGGATTGCTTTTTTAGTCTCTCTTTCTGTAAGTTCACTGTTGGTGTATAGAAATGCCATAAATTTCTTGGCGTTAATTTTGTATCCTGCTACATTGCTGAATTCATTTATTAAGCCTAATAATTTTTTGATGGAGTATTTAGGGTTTTTATGTACAATATCATGTCATCTATGATTAAGGACAGTTTCACTTCTTCTTTTCCAATTTGGATGCCTTTTATTTCTTCTTCTTGTCTGATTGCAGTGGCTAGCACCTCCAGTACTATGTTGAACAGAAGTGGTGAGAGTGGACATCCCTGTCTTGTTGCTGTTCTTAGGGTAAATGGTTTTAGTTTTTGCCCAATGAGTATGATGCTGGCTGTGGGTTTGTCATATATGGCTTTTATTATGTTGAGGTATGATCCTTCTATTCCCACCTTGCTGAGAGTTTTTCATCAAGAAAGGGTGCTGGATTTTGTCAAGTGCTTTTTCTGCATCAATTGATATGACTACGTGATTTTTATCTCTCAATTTGTGTATGTTATGTATCATTGCGGATATTGTACCTTCCTTGCATGCCCAGGATAAAACCTACTTGTTATGGTGTATGATCTTTCTGATATACTGCTGGATTCTATTTGCTAGAATTTTGTTGAGGATTTTGGCATCTATGTCCATGAGAGATATTGGCCTGTAATTCTCTTTCATTGCGTTGTCCTTATCTGGTTTTGGCATTAGGGTGATGATGGCTTCGTAGAATGAGGTTGGAAGTGCTCCTTCCTCTTGAATTTTTTGGAATAGTCTGAGGAGGATAGGTTTTAGTTCTTCCTTGAATGTTTGGTAAAACTCCCCTGTGAAGCCATCTGGCCAGGGCTTTTGTTTGCTGGAAGCCTTTTGATGACTGCTTCAATTTATTCCATAGTTATTGGCCTATTCAGGTTTTTATATTCTTCCTGTTTGAGTTTTGGAAGGTTATATTTTTCTAGGAATATGTCCATTTCCTCCAGGTTTTCTAGTTTTTTGGAATAGGGTTGTTCATAGTATTTTTTAACAATCCTTTGTATTTCTGTGGGGTCTGTTGTTATTTCACCTCTTTCATTTCTGATTTTGTTTATTTGGGTCCTCTCTCTTTGCTTCTTGGTGAGCCTGGCTAGAGGTTCATCAATCTTGTTTATCCTTTCAAAGAACCAGCTCTTGATTTCATTGATCTTTTGTATTGTGTGGGTTTTTTTTGTTGTTGTTCTCTGTGTCATTTATTTCTGCTCTGATCTTTATTATTTCCATCCTTCTAGATACTGTGGGCTTTTCTTGTTGCTCTCTTTCTAATTCTTTAAATTGCAAGGTTAAATAATTTATTGCCAGTTTTTGGTTTTTGAGGTAGGCCTGTAGAGCTATGAACTTCCCTCTTAGGACTGCTTTCATTGTGTCCCATAGATTTTGGATTGTTGTGTTTTCATTGTCATTTGTTTCCAGGATGCTTTTTATTTCTTCTTTGATCTCTTTGGTAACCCAATCATTGTTTAATAGCCTGCTATTTAGCCTCCAAGTGTTTGATTTTTTTTCATTGTTTTTATTATAGTTGATTTCTAGTTTTATGCCATTGTGATCTGAGAAGATGCTTGTTACGATTTCTATCCTCTTAAATTTGTAAAGACTTTGCCTGTGTCCTAATATGTGGTATATCTTTGAAAATGTCCCATGTGCACTGGAGAAGAATGTATTTTCTGTAGCTTTGGGTGAAATATTCTGAAGATGTCAATTAAGTCTATCTGATCTAGTGAGTCATTTAGGATTGCTGTTTTTTTGCTGATTTTTAGTTTAGAGGATTTATTCAGTGGTGTCAGTGGAGTATTAAAGTCCCCTACTATGACTGCATTGCTATTGATTTCTCCCAGAAGTTGTTTTATGTATTTGGGTGCTCCTGTATTGGGTGCATATATATTTACTAAAGTTATAACTTCTTACTGAATTGCTCCCTTTAGTATTATGTATGGCCTTCCTTATCTCTTGTTATGGCCTTTACTTTGAGGTCTATTTTGTCAGATATAAGTATTGCAACTGCAGCTTTTTTCTCATTTCCATTTGCCTGAAAAATTTTTTTCCATCCCTTCACTCTCAGTTTGTGTAAATCCTTTGTTCTGAGGTGGGTCTCTTGCAGACAGCAAATATATGGTTCATGTTTTCTTATCCATTCAGCTACCCTATGTCTTTTGATTGGAGCATTTAATCCATTTACATTTAATGTTATTATTGATAAGTACTTGTTTGTTGTCATTTTTATTCTTAATATTTGTATTTCTTCTTGCCTTTCTATTTCTTCTTTTTACAGCAGTCCCTGTAGCATTTCTTGAATTGCTGGCTTGGTGGTAATAAACTCTCTTAGCCCTTTTTTGTCTGTGAAGGTCCTGATTCCACCTTCAATTTTGAATGATAGCCTTGCTGGGTACAGTATTCTTGGATTCAGTCCCTTGCTTTGCATCACTTTGTATATTTCATTCCATTCCTTTCTGACCTGGTGTGTTTCTGTTGAGAAATCAGTTGATATTCTAATAGGAGATCCCTTGTAGGTAACTTTCTGTCTCTCTCCGGCAGCCTTTAAGATTCTTACTTTGTCGTTGGTGTTTACCAATTTAATTATGATGTGTCTTGGTGTCAGTATTTTGGGGTTCATCTTGTTTGGGACTCTCTGTGCTTCTTGGACTTGTGTAGTTTTTTTCTTGCCAGTATCAGGGAAGTTTTCTGTCATTATTTCTTCAAACAGGTTTTCTATTCCTTGCTTCTCTTCCTCTCCTTCTGGTATCTCTATTATGTGAATGTTGTTTCATTTTGTGTTGTCCCAAAGCTCCATTAGGCTCTCCTCTTGCTTTTTAAATTTTCTTTCCAGTTGCTGCTGTGTTTGTGTGCGTTTTCCTACCTTGTCTTCTAATTCACTGATGCGGTCCTCTGCCTCTTCTAGTCTACTGTTTAAGCCTTCCATTGTGTTCTTTATTGCAGTTATATAGTTCTTCATTTCCTCTTGGTTGCGTTTCATGTTGGTGACATTCTCATTCAGCTCCTTATAATTCTCATTGAGTTGTGTGTATTTGTCATTGAGTTGTGTGTATCTGTCATCCAGCCATTTGAGCATCTTATAACCCTTACTCTGAATTCTTTCTCTGATATGTTACTAGCCTCAGCTTCATTTAATTTACTTTCTGGTGATTTCTCATTTTCTTTCCTTTGGGGATTGCTTTTTTGTCTTCCCATGTTCTGCTGTAATGTTTTAATTGTAGATCCGTTTGCTTTGCTTCCCAGGTTCTTTTGGGGATGGTGCTACTGGTGTGATCTCTCAAGTCTCCTGGGCTTGGTAATCTAGCATAGCTCCCTATTTGAGCTATTTGGGTTCTCTTGATGTAGGCCTGCAAACTGGAAAAGCACCACTGCGGTGACTAGAAGTCAACAGCCATGGAGGGGCGGTGTTCCAATTTTTGCTGTCTTGCACCCTTGGTTGAAATTGCGCGTGCCCAGCGGCGGCTCACAGAAACGCCCAAAAGCTGCCTGTGGAGGGGTGGGTTTGGGAGGCCTGTGTGTTGGAAAAGTGTGCAACTGTAGTGTCCAGAGTTCTGTAGCTGTGGGATGGGAAGGCTCAGTTTTTGCTGCTGCACCCGTGGTTGGCTAGGCACGCACTCCCATTGGCGGCTCACAGGGGCACCCACAGTGTGTTTGCCAGCGCAGCGCACTGAAACACTCTGAAGGGCTCTGGCGCTGAAGCCGCATAATCGAGGCATCTATGGGCAGGTATCCAGGATGAGTGAATTCAGAATTTCTACTGCCGGGGGAGTGCATCCCTGTTTGTCCAAGATTGCACCCTGCTGGGGTTCACAGCGGCTCCCCAGAGAGCCCTGTGGATAGATTGGTTCAGGAGGCCTGCTCCTTGGAAATGCAGGACTGTGGTAGTGTCTTTGCTGGTGCAGAGCTCTGATGCACTCTGAAGGGCCCTGGCGCTGAAGTTGTGCAGCTGGGTTGTCTGTGGGCAGTTATTCAGGAAGAGGGAATTCAGAATTTCTACTGCGGGGCAGTACACGCTTGTCTGTACAGAATCACACCCAGCATGGGCTCACAGTGGCTCCCCAGAGCACCCTGTGGATAGATGGGCTCAGGGGGCCTGCTCGTTGAAAATGTGCAACTGTGGCAGTGCCTTTGCTGGTGCAGAGCTCTGAAGCACTCTGAGGGGCCCTGGTGCTGAAGTTGCGCAGCTGGGTTGTCTGTGGGCAATTATTCAGGAAGAGAGAATTCAGAATTTCTACTGCAGGGCAGTGCACCCTTGTCTGTACAAAATCACACCCAGCAGGGGCTCACAGTAGCTCCCAAAAGCTGCCTATGCCCTGTAAGTCTGTGCACTGGAAACGCTTGAATGTGGTGTCCAGAGGTCTGCCGCTGGGGAGGGGGAAGTTGCACTTACTGCTGTGGGAGCAGTGCACCTTTGAAGGTGTAGGTCCCAGGGTCCTTGGGTCTGCAGGTGGGGTAGCAGGATTTTGGCTGGAGTGACTGCTGGGTCGGGGACAGTGTCCAAAGCCTGTCTGGGTGGTGGTGCTGATGATTTCCTAGAAGAGGCCGCTCTCCCCTTCAAGATGGCGTGGGCTCCATGCCGGAGTCCCACAGTCTGGGAGTGCCTGCAGCGGTGGTAGTCTCTCCATGTCTAAGAGAGCCTTGTCTGCCAGCCCCTGCTGCTCCTGCCGGATTTAACTGTCCCTCCCTCACTCACACACACACCACACACATCCACACATTCTCCTTTCATCCCCTCACTCACTCACATCCTCTCCCTCACATCCGTCCTGCTAGCCGCCATCTTTTCGATCTATATAATTCTTTTTTCTCTTCCAGAAAGGTTTAATAGTTGCTGCATAGGTATAAAAATTAGTAAGACATAGTCCTTATCTATAACATAATGATAATAATAGCCATTTTAATTGAGAGGACATTATATGCCATATATTTTGCCACATATTTTATTTATATATCATTTGGGTCTCACAACAATATTTATGGACTCTGTTTCACAGATGAAGATATCAAGTATTGGGTAATGGTGGATTAGGTAATTAAGACTAACCTTCTTGCTGAAGATAATGTTAAAAATTCTATAATATGTAAAATATTCTCTAAAAGCATCACAGAGTGATCAAATTGAAATGGGATTACTAGGAAAAGGTCTGGGAAAAGCCCACATTCAGAGATGAGAGCCTACATTTTGCTTGCCGTTTAGGCCAGAGGATACTTATTAATGCAGTAGAAGTGAGTGAGAGCCTGAGTAGTACCTTTTACAGCATCATATAGGTTTAGGGAAACAAAAGATGAATTATAGGGCTTTCCAAACCTAAAGGTCCTCAGAAAACATGGTACACTATGTAATGAAACCTGAAAGAATTAGATCCTAGAACTAATGATGAAATCACATTATTTTGGAATACTTTTAATTATTCCCTTAGGCACCTAAAAAAAGCAAATGGCAAACCTCTCTGGAAAAAGATAGTAAAATGATGGTGAAAAAATTATTTTTTTCAAATGAATTTTCATATATAATAGCAAGTACATAGTCAATAATAACTAGACCAAAAGGAAACATGACAAGATAAAAAAACACACAGTAAAAATAACTTTAAAATATAACAAATACCCCCAGTAGTGGAAATTCTAGGCATGGACTGTGAAAACAATTAGCTTACTATTCCCATAAATATAAAGTTGAATTTAATATCTTCAGCAAACTACTAAAAATTATTAAATCTAGTTTTTCAGATTTAGAAAATAACTTGAAATCCTAGAATTAAGAGAGGAAATTATTGGTTAGATTCAATAGCTTATAAAATAGAACTGAAGAGAGAATAAGTAAACTGGAAGAGAGGGAAGAGGAAACTACTCAGAAAATATCATAGTGAGAAAAATGTATTGAGTACAGTACGGTAAGTAGGATCCCAGAAGATATAATGAAGAGGGCTAACATACCTGTGACCGGAGAAGCAGGAGAACTGGAAGGAGAAAAGAGACAAAATAGGGAAGAAAGGATGATGGGCTGTAGCCTGTTTGGTTCAGTGGATAGAGTGTCTGCCTGCCAACAGTAAGGTCCTGGGTTCAATTCCAGTAAATGACATGTACTTCAGTTGCAGGCTCCTCCCCAGCCCAGGCCCTGGTCGGGTGCATGCATGATACAACCAATGGATGTGTTTCTCTCACATTGATATTTCTCTCTGTCTTACCCACTCTCTTCCACTCTCTCTAAAAGATCAATGGAAAAATATCCTCAGGTGAGGATTAAAGACAAAAAAGAGAAAAGAAGGGATGATGTCTGAAAATGGCCCAAAATTGATAGGATATTGACTCACAGGTTTTAGATAACTTAATAAATCTTAAGCATAATATAAAAATAAAACCATACCTAATGGTTTTATTCTCTCTGAATCACTCAAAAAAATACACAGAGCAACTAAGATTGAAAAATTAAGAGACCAAGAATAATACCTACTACAAAAATAGAAATTAAGGTATCCCCACCTACCCAAACATAAATGATTCAGACGAATAGCTACTCAACACATATGGTGTCAGCATGTATGTGAGTGACAGCAGAGGGAAGCAGCAGGGCATTTGATTATCCTAAAATGAGAACCATAACACCCTCAACAGTTATTCCCTGGAAAGTGTAAGAGAGCTATTTGAGATTGAGGAGCTAAAATTCAGAAGCTTAAAACTTTTCACATTATAATTTACAATTAAAGGCAAGAGATCTATAGCAAGGTTTAAATGACTGGGGCAGCTGGGGCACTACAAATTCTCAAAACTAAACACTTCAACTTTCCTTCCAAAATGAAGCCTTCCACTGAAGATAAATAGCTGGAAAAAGAATGAAAATTTAGTAGGACAGTGTTAATAAGGTCAAACAAAAGAGAAGAACCAAATAAAAGTGGAGAAGAGGAAAAAAGCCAGTCTCATAAAATAATGAGGCCATATTTTTTTTTAACATTTACAAGAACAATAGGAGGAGCTCTTGAGTAACAAAGCTAGAAAAACTATTCGGCCTCCTTCCTAAATGTTTAATAACACATTTCATGAAGTTATCATGAGAAAAAAGAAAATAAAGAGCAGAATAACATCTCTATAGACACTGAAACTGCACCTGGAAGACATGTCCACAAAGACTGTACCCTAATATATAAAACCAATCTAAAAGACATTAAGAAAATAAAGATATCAAAGAGTAGCATACAGTAATCCCCCCTGCCACATACACACACACCCCATCTTCAGTTTCATTTTCCATGGTTTCAGTTACCTGCAGTCAACGGAAGTCTGAAAATATTAAATAGAAAATTCCAGGAATAAATCATAAATTTGAAGTTGCCCATGGTTCTAAGTAGTGTGGTGAAATCTCATGTTGGCCTGCTCTCCCACCCGGGATGTGATTCATACCTTTGTCCAGCAGATCCAAGCTTATATACATTGCCTACCTATTAGTCACTTAGTAGCCATCTTGGTTATCACAGAAAGAGAGAGACCACATTCACCACATTCACATAACTTTAATTATAGTACATTGTTATCATTGGTCTATTTTATTATTAGTTATTGTTCCTAATCTTGTACTGTGCCTTATTTATAAATTAAACTTTATTATAGGTATGTATGCATAGGAAAAAAAGGGTTTGGTCCTACCTATGGTTTCAGGCATCCACTGGGGGACTTGGAACATATCTCCTGTGAATGAAAGGACACTACTGTACATCAGAAATTTAAAAACTCAAAAAGACAGTGTATTTCAGAAATAAAAATTAAACTAGAAGAAACACAGGAATAAACAAAATAAAAAATTCTTTAAGAGAAATAGAAGGTGAAAAGGAAAAAAATCAAATTGAAATAAAGAGACTAAAATTTGAGAGAAAATAAAAGAGAGAAGGTAGGCAAAAATCTATGAATGTTATAAAAGGAGTATCCAAAGGAAAAAAGTAAATCAGAGCAATGGAAAAAATTGAACTATAATTCAAGAAAACTTTGTAGGAATTAAAAGAAAGAAAACAGAAGTACATATTGAAAAGACACAATACTTAGCTGGGAAAAACAAACCAGAACAACCAATACCAAATATATCCTAGAAAAGCAATAGAACTTTATAGAAATATAAAATTACCCACACAAAATTACCAAGTAACTTATTTTAAAATATCATATTGTCATTTGACTTTTTAATAGCTATACTTCATGCCAGAAGATATTGATGTAACATCTTAAAATTCCCATAAAAGAGAGTGTAAGCTTATTAGTCATTCAAACTATCTTTCAAGAATAAGGGCCCAAAGACTGAGAAACATCGATCAGGCTATCAATCCCCAGAAGGAAAGTAGGGGAGGGCGGGGGTAAGGGGCAGAGATCAACCGAAGGACTTGTATACATGTATATAAGCCAAACCAATGGACATGGACAACAGGGGGATGGGAGCATGAGTGTGCGGGGCGGGGGGGGGGGGGTGGGGGAAGAGGTTGGGGGTTAATGGGGGGGGGGGATGAGGACACATTTGTAATACCCTAACTAATAAAAAAAAAAAAAGAATAAGGGCCCAAGTAAACCATGAACATGTGAGCATATTATTCACATTAGCACTAATTTCCTTAAACTACTAGATGAGAGGCTTCAGACAACCAAATGATTTGTCTGACATGAGAATTATTGGTATAATACAGTTACATTTGATTAATAATTTCTGTCATCAGAAAAAAATATACTTCTTGATGAAAGGACTTAATAAAATGTCTGAATAGTCTTAACAAATAATTGACTCTACATGCAATAAATACATTAATTACAAATTTCTGAGAAATACAGGGAGAGAGGAACATGACAAGTGATACTCCAGAGATGATATCAGAAAAAATAAGTTTATGGGGAAACTCTGCAGAAGAAAAGATGGTAGTCTCAAAAAAAGAAGAGATAAAAACTATAGCTTAAAAGTAATTTAAAATCTTAAGCAATTACCATGTATAAAATGTATTAGGGCCCCAATTCAAACAAATGAACTGGGGAAAAATGAAAATTAAAACAGTCATTTAAGATCAAGAAAGACTGATAGAATTTGCTCAGTGGATCTGCAGTAAAGGATATATTAAAGGGTGTTCTTCAGACAGAAGAAAAATAGAGGCAGGAAGGAACAATGAACATTAAAATGGGAAATAATCTAAATTAAATGACTGAGCAAATTAAAATAAACAAGGTCAATATATAAAAAAAACAATTACATCCCTAAATTAAGTGGCAATTTGAAAATAAATTTTATAAAAAGATACCATTAAAATTAGATTAAAAAATCAAATTCCTAGTAATGAATCTAACAAAATCTGTGCAAAACCTTCTCATAGAATATTATAAAACATAAAGAGAAAAAATGTTAAAGTCCTAAATAGACAAAGATATATCTTGATTGTGAATTAGAAGACTCACTATTGCAAAAGTATTCAATTCTTTCCAGATTCATTTTCCCTTAAAAAAAAAAAAACCTCAAAATATTTTCAAAATATTGGATTTTTTCAATATGATTCAAAAAATATAAATAGAAATGCAAAGGGACAAGAATAGCAAAGAGAACCTAATGAAGGAAAACAAAATAGGGAAACTTGCTCTGTTGGATATCAAGGTTTATTATAAAACTAGAGGCCTGGTGCATGAAATTCGTGCACAGGTAGGGTCCCTAGGCCTGGCTGGCAATCAGGGCCAATGGGGCTTGATGGTAAAAATGAATTTGACTCCTACCTTAACATCATAAACAAAATATCAATTCAGGTGGATTATAGACCTAAAAATGAAAAGAAAACAGTAGCATTTTATATTATAGTAGAGGAGATTATCTTTATGACTTCAGTTTGAGACAGAAATTCTTAAATGCTACAAAACAACAACAACAAAAACACAAACAGCTACCAGGTTGATAAACGTGATCACATTAAAATTAAGAATTTCACTTCCTCAAAATGTACCATTAAGCAAACGAAAAGGAATACCACAGTGTGAATAAATATTAGTAAAACATATATCCCCCCAAAGGCTCATATCTTAGGTACATAAAGGACTCTTATGAATCAAAAAAGTAAGATATATAATTCAACAGAAAAATAGGCAAGAAAAGAGAAGTAAAAAAAATAAAAGAAAAATGGAGAAGACACTCTCACATGGTTCTTTGCAAAAGAGAAAATTCAAAAACTCTCTACCTTTTCCTAAGGAAAGGTACACAACCTAACAACAATCAAGAAAAGGCAAATTAAAAGCAAATGAAATACCATCACACACCTAGCAGAATGGCTAAAACTTAAAAACGTGGAGAATATCAAGTGTTAGCAAGGATGGGAATTCTTATACTCCACTGGTAGAATTATAAGCTGACACACTTTGGAAACACTTTTGCATTATTTACTAAATTTGAAGATAGTACATGATTGTGACCCAACATGCATGTGCCTGTGTCTCAGAGATATGAACAAGAAGGTTCATAACAGCATTTCTTGTCATGGCCACAAATGGAAAATAACCCAAATGTCCATCACAAGTATAAACAAACTGTGGTTATAATTGTACAATGGAATGCTATACAGTAATAAAAATGGGTGGATCACAGCTACATACAAGGTGACTAAATCACACAAACATAATATTGAGGAACAAAAAGCCCTGTACAAAAATATATACTATAGATTTCCAATTAAACAAGAGCCCAAACAGAAAAAAACAAACTACAGTATTTCAATATAATTAGGAGGTAAAATTGGAAAAAAAATATAAGATATTTTTAATCTTAGAAGATATTGCCATATAATTCAGAACTGTAGTTACATTTAGGTGAGAGAAATGAAGTGTGATAAGAAAAGGGCACAGAGAGGGCTTCCAAGGTCTTTGTAAAGTTGTATTATGCTTTGATTGGTGTGACCTAGTGTATCCACTTTATAAGAATTCATTAAGCCCTGGTCCAATGGCTCAGATGGTTAGTGTGTCATCCTATACACTAAAATATTGTGGACTCAATTCCTGGTCAGGGCACATACCTAACCCACAAAGATATATCTGGGTTCAATCACCTGTTGGGGTGCTTACAGGTAGCAACTGATCAATGTTTCTCACCTTTGTCTTTTGCTCTCTCTCTCTTTCCCTCTCTCTCTCTCTCTAATTAATAAACATATCTTTGGTTGAGGATTAAAAAACTTCATTGAGCTGTATATAGTTTACACATTTTCTCTGTGTATCTATTTCACTTTATACAGTTTTAAAAGAGATTTTAAAGAAAGACAGGAAACCAAGGCTCAGTGATTTTAATTGCATTTTCTGAGGTGCTATGCCCATCAACCCAAGATTGCCCTGGTCTCCCTAACCCTAAAGCCTGTGCTCTACAGCACTATATGCAAGTTATCATCTAATAAGACCATTAGCTATATCTATTATACAAGAAAGAAATGAACAGTGATATAAATAAGAGAGGCAGAAAGAAAATCAAACCAAGGAAAAGATAATATCCAGCAGGATTATTGGAGCAGCATCATTGAAATGATGTAACTTGCAATAAATCCAAAAACCATGGCATTTAGGATTCTAAAAGCTTTCAGACCTAGATGGATGTTGTTATCCCGACCTAGAAAGACAGATATGGTGGCAGTATTGCATCTGGTAACCCTCTCCAGCCCTCTATGGAATGAATGAAGGTAAGTCTCAGTGTGAGAACAGGAGGTTTGAAGACCTGAGAACCCAGGTTCTTCGCTAACAGGAAATCATAGCTGCCAGAAATAAACTATGAAGGATTTGCAGTCACAAAATTGTCCTCATTAAACAACAGCTTAATGAGTTAAATGAATGAGCACATATGGATTGAATTTCTCTAGCAAATGTGCAGATGGGCTCAAAGCAGGAAAACATATGAGAACAACCATTTCTAGAGAACAGATCAAACCTTGTGGGATTAGAGCTTAATTCCATCTAAATGGAGGGGACTGAGAGCTCAATTCTATCTAAAAAACGAATCTGCATATCCCCTGCCCAGCTCACTTCCCTTCCCCACTGCTAGTCTGATCCCCACTGTCAGCCTGATTCCCTACCCTAAACCTCACATTTCTTCACAGGAGCCAAAGCTTCTGCATCTCCCATGTGGCACACAGAGGAGTGACTCGTAGTAATACATACCAAGAAAGAAGATGCACTTCGTGAATACAAGTGAAGGAGTGAGATAGGCATGAAGCACTCAACCCTCCTTTCCACAAAATAAATAAGCAATGCCAACAAGTTTTCAGTGATGTGCCTCCTTTCCACACTCGCTGCCACATGCCCCAGTGCAGTCACTGCATCTGACAGAAGGACAGGGCAGAGTGACTCGCGAGGTCCTCTCTTTCTGAACAGGCAGAGGCATGGTGTAACTTTCAGAAATTTCCTTGATGTGCCCCTAACCCTGCACAGTTGGCCCAGTACCTGTGAAAAGAAACATTGTCTAGGAGTTGTACAGAGGAGCTGGGCTGGAGGGTTTGGGGATTTTCTTTTAGTCACCACACTTCTGGGCACTTTTGGGTCTGGTCATCTCTTTGGCAGCCTCTGCAGTTCTTTTCAAATCAGAGAGCATTTAAGGAAGGCCATCTCTATTGGCTTCTCTGGCAGTGGCAAAGACATGACCTAAACCCAGTGCCCAATCTCAGGAAGCAGTCTAGCACAGCGATGGCGAACCTTTTGAGCTCGGCGTGTCAGCATTTTGAAAAACCCTAACTTAACTCTGGTGCCGTGTCACATATAGAAATTTTTTGATATTTGCAGCCGAAACCGGTTTGGCTCAGTGGATAGAGCGTCGGCCTGCAGACTGAAAGGTCCCCGGTTCGATTCCGGTCAAGGGCATGTACCTGGCTTGCGGGCATATCCCCAGTAGGAGATGTGCAGAAGGCAGCTGATCGATGTTTCTAACTCTCTATCTCTCTCCCTTCCTCTCTGTAAAAAATCAATAAAATATATTTTAAAAAAAGAAGAAATTTTTTGATATTTGCAACCATAGTAAAACAAAGACTTATATTTTTGATATTTATTTTATATATTTAAATGCCATTTAACAAAGAAAAATCAACCAAAAAAGTGAGTTCGTGTGTCACCTCTGACATGTGTGTCATAGGTTCGCCATCACTGGTCTAGCAGGAGAAATAGACTCATTAAAACATGAAGGGCATTTAAAAGGATCAGTGTTACAATGGAGAAAATGAGAAGGTACTAGGGGGATGGTTAACTTCTACCTGAGACAGCAGAAGAGCTATCTTAGCAGAGATGACATTTGAATTGGATGTTGAAGTGTCTACAAAAAAACACAGTAGAAGGGCGAACCCAGACAGAGAATATTGCAAGTCTATGGAGTACTAATATTAATATTCACCATTCCCATTTACAGATAAGCAACTGTGGTTGGAGAATTCATCTGCTGCTGCTTGAAGGAACCTGGGTAGTAAAGCACAAGTTTGGTCATTACGTTAGATTGTCCTTTGGGATGTAGGCATCCTAACCAAGAGTGGAGCTAAGATTCATAAGAAGCGAATCCAACTTGCAGACTCTTTCACTTCTGATAGGACACCAAAGGTGTTAGAAGAGATATGTGTAAATGGCTCTTTAAACAGTCATCTCCACTTGTGAAGAAATTCTTCCTTGTAGGAAAGAACCAGACAGGTAGATAAAATCATGCTGGGCATAGATTGAGTGAACAGAAATAGGTTTCTGCAATCCTAGAAAACTAGACCCTGAGGTGTCTGATCAACAGTAGCTGAAATACTACTTTATAAAGCAGACAGGAATATTCTTTAGTTTTTGAAAATAATTAGAAAAATACCCCAAAACTATTAAGGTAAACTCCTGGATAAAGAGCAACATGTTTGGGATATAGAGCTACTATCAAGAATACCCATTTCTAGCTGGGCTCCAGGTAACCTGGTCCCTACCTGCCTATCCTATAGCCATGAAAAAAATGAGAGACTAGCTCTGCCAGTGTGGCTCAGTGGTTGAGTATTGACTTATGAACCAGGAGGTCGAAGCTTGATACCCAGTAAGGGCACATGCCTGGATTGCAGGCTTGTTCCCCAGCATGAGGTATGCAGGAGGCGGCCAATCAATGATTCTTTCTCATCATTGATGTTTCTATCTCTCTATCCTTCTCTCTCCCTCTCCGAAATCAATTTTAGAGAGAGAGAGAGAGAGAGAGAGAGAGAGAGAGAGAGAGAGAGAGAGAGTCAGGCTTCAGAGAATTCCATAGGATAATGCTGTGTCTTCAATTTAGAATATTTATATACATTCACTTGTTAACACTTAATAATCATAACAACAACAATAATAATATTAGCCATCACTTAATGGGAACTGACAATAGGCTGCCTTAGTTCAACTCCCTCCCACCAATCCTATGGGATTGTTTTACAAGTCAACATAAGCAGAGAAAAGGGGGCTGGAGCCCTGAGTTACTGGACTCTCTTCACCTGGGTGTTAAGGGAAAGTGTGAGAAGAGCAAATGTGTCCTGGAGATAATCAACAGCCTTGGCCTGCAGGGATTCCAGGAAGCTGAGCCAGGAGTCAATAAAGACCTTATACAGGTGCTAACCACATCTGTCACTTTGTGGGTGTCAGCACACAGAACATTTACTCTGCACTCCATGGGGGAATTTGACTAGAATTCCTCACAGGACTCCAACTCATCTCCAAAGCATCTCAGAACAATGGGAGTCTCTCCAAAATGCTCTGCCTGTCTGAGATCTTACAAAGAAAGGTATGAGCCCATCTAACCACACGAAGCCCACGCTTGATTGCAATAGGGAGATGCTCACAACTTTGTCATTAGGCAAGAAGTGGCCAGAATCACTCATGGATCTGTTCTTTATGACAAAGGTTGGTAAGTCTGTTTCTGGATCCTTAAAGGGACATTGACTTAGCCCTGGGATGTTCTGAAGGAAGAGGAACTTGGTTCCTCTGGCCCAGTCCCTGGGCCTATCTCCAGAAGGGATGTAAAGACAAGGCCAAGTGGGTCTCAGAGGGAACTTTGACTCTCCTGGACCTTGAATTAGAATGAATAGGAGGCTCTGCTACACAGGGTAATATTCTCCTGCTGCTCCCAAAGACCTAAGAAACAGGTTACAACCCCTACACTCTCCTGAAAGAATCCCTCGAACCTCCATGGTCTTGGATGGGAATGCTTTCTCTGCAAACCCAGAGTTACCCATGCTTAATTCTACCACAGGATGTTTTTTGTTTTTAAATTTAGTTTTTTTGCTTAAAGTATTACAAAGAATATTACATGTCTTTTTTTTATGAGGTGAAGTCCACCACAGGATGTTTACATCATTCAGCAGCCCAGGCCATTAGTCAAACTGCTAGAGTTCAAATCCCAACTCTGCCATTTACTGTGTTACCTTGGAGAAGTGGCTTAATAACTGTGCCTCAGGTTCCTCAACTGTAAAGTGGGGATAATACAAGTACATACCTTGTAGAGCTGCTATGAAACTAAATCATACAATACATGTAAAGTGCATACATCAATATCTGGCACATTCCACACTTGATAAATGAGCTACTATTATTTCTTATGACTTGTTATGGTCACCTTGTTCTTGTGTACCTCTCTTTCTTATTGATCTTTGAATATCTTCAGGATATACTAGTAGTTCTTGTCTTTTATTACTGCATCACTACCTAGCATAGAATTCAGCATATGACAGATACTCCATAAAGTCTGTTAAATTAAAGAAGATTTTATTCATTCATTCTTATCTATAATAATAAAAGCATAATATGCTAATTAGACTGGACAGCTGAACGACCTTCTAGAGGAAGCTGGGGCTGCAAGGGCCGAGGCAAGGCACTGCCACTGTGGCTGCGAGGGCAGAGCCCCTAGCATGAATTTTGTGCACTGGGCCTCTAGTTGAAATAATACTGAATTTATTAAAGAGGTGTCTGAAGAATAGGAATATGATACCAACCTAGTGCAGGATACATTCATTCCCCTTCTCTCCCACACCATATGGAGACTTAACAGGGAAGGAAGCTTTCACCTTAAAACATCAAAAAAGTCATACCATTGCCAATCTATAGTCAGCACAGAAGAAGGTTTTGATTCTAGAAGATTGTTTCTATGTAGAAGAAATCCTCTTTGTAAATCTTTCCTTGTTCCATAAAATAGAAACTTCTTCCTTTTCCAAAATATATGCTTCCCTTCCTTTTATGTCCCTCTTGACCTTTTGCCAAGGAATAAGGAGTGATTTATCTGATTTGTGAGCTGAAAACTGGAGCAGAACTTGCAGGGCTCGGCCCCTTCTGGGTTGACTCTCTGGGACTGTCTACAGAGTCTGAGTGTTCTCTGCTCTTCCTGAGTGCTGTGGAAGGTAAACTCACCTGAGCAGCATTTCCTCACTTTGCATATGAGTGGGCACATCTAATTTTAGGTGGAAAGGGAGAACCCCATTCTCAACAGGCAATACAGTTAAAATCTTAATTCCTCTCTGCCCTCTGTATCTATTTCCCAAGTGGTTCCAAAGTCAAGGGGTTAAAACACTAACATTGCCTATCAATAAGTTAATGTATTCACCATTCAGGAACCCGAAGAGCTATAGTTGGGAAAAGGTGAGGCATTCCAGAGCTTCAAATATAAGAAAAGCCAAATTTCAAAATAGCTCTCCTTTGAAAAGTAATTAGTAACATAATTTACAAAAGTTAGTTTTCATCTTATAGTGACTTTTATATAAAGGTTATCTTATCAGTTAGGGATCCAGGGCCACACTCATTGAAGATGGTTTATTTACAGAGGAACTAATTGCAAAGCTGTGGGAGGAATGTAAGGTGGTATTCTCAAGCCAGAATCTCCTTCTCATCTTCCATTCCCTTTCTCTACCACAACTGGGGACAAATCTGGTAAACAATGCTAGACAATGTGGCTTAATTTACTTCCTCCTTTAATAGATTTGGCTAGGTTTGTAGAGCAGACCATACATCTATTAACCCCATAATCTGTGTGGCCAGGGATAACCAGCTTGCCTTGAAAGAGCAAGGCCCTAGCCCTAGCTAGTTTGGCTCAGTGGATAGAGCATCAGCCCGAGGACTGAAGGTTCCTGGGTTTGATACCATTTAAGGGCACATACCTTGGTTGCAGGTTCCCTGGCCCTAGTTGGGAGGCAATCAATCGATATGTCTCTCTCACATCCATGTTTCTCTCTGTCTCTCCCTCTCCCTTTCACTCTCTCTAAAAAAATCAATGGAAAAACATCCTCTGGTGAGGGTTAAAAAAAAAAAAAAAAAGGAGCAAGAATAGCATAAGCAGACAGAAATAGAAGGAAGACCATACCTGAAGTCTGATACTGGTAACTCCCCTACCAGTAGGTGGCCCAGTTAATGTTATTCATTCTACCAGTTGAGTCAGCTGAGTTCCTTGAGAAAGATAGAGTATGTAGGTGGAGAAGAGGAGAGGAACAGAATTCCTCCCCTCTGGACTTAAGCAGAATTGTGGAGGGAGAGGAGTGAAAGTTCCCTTCCACATCAAAGGCCTTTCCTTAGTTTAGGATACCCCAAAAAGCCTACTCCATTTAAGAATGACCTAATCTAGAAAGGATCATTCACCAAGTTAAAACTGACCCTGGACTGTGTATAGGCAAGGAGGGTGTATCTACATTATAATGATGTATCTGCACCTTCTCTTTCTGTGATCGTAGCTTGACAGAGCAAGTCCTGGTGGAGAGAGCCAAATCCTCATTCCCTTCACTCACAGGATCACATGGTGGGACCATGGAAGTACACAGAAAGAAGAACTTTGAGCTCCCAGCCCCCTTACCTACTCATCTCAGAAATGTGTCACATCAAAATCTCTAGGGAAAGGACATAATGATTTCATATGAAAACTCCTCAAGGTCCTCATGGGCAGTTTGTCCATTTGTCCTCCCAGAGATAACAGAAATGTGTTTCCTTTCCCCAGGTCCTAGGACAGGCTTTATTAAGTCATTTCTCAGCTTTGATTTCTGACACTAGGTAACCACAGGCCAGTGGGGTTTTCTCATATCCTGCCTGCCAATAATTAATCAACTTCTTTTGAGAGCTCTAAAGAGCTTTGTTAAGGCTAAGTGATTATACCCAGAGTCAATCTTGTCTAATCATCAGATCTAATGCTTGGATAACTTCTTTCAAATTACCAGAAGCTGTTCCTGTTGAAATGTGTATGTCTGAAATAGTTTTTTACATTAAAAAACAACAACAACAAAACCCCACACACACACCTAGAAATCCATGCTGTAGACTAATTATTCACTCTGCTATCCTACCCATGACTTGCTAATTCGTTAAAGCATCAATACTATCACCAACCTGGGGCTCCCAATCTCATGACTAATAGGGAGAGATGATCTGATCACTTAGACAAAATCTCATGGAATTTTGGTTCTTGCAGACAAATACTGAATCACTGCCATGCATTCAGGCATTAGCATCACAATATGAAAACGACACATTGTGTTTGATGTAGAAAATGGGCCTCTGAAAAGCCAGGAATGTAGAGAATTTATATAAACCAGAATTAACTTTCTTTATCTATTGTCACCATATTTTAAAAATCCCCAACTTCTGTTTCACTGTGATCAGCCTTGGGTTATCTCCAAATGCTCATCCTATCCCATCCCTATACAACTTCTTAATTTTATGGACAACAACAAGAATAAAAGTCAAAACTTTATGGAACTAATGATGGCCTCTATTTAAGAGATTCTTTTTTGTTGTTGTTAATCCTTACCAAGATATTTTTTCATTGATTTTTAGAGAGAGTGGAAGGAAGAGGGAGAGACACAAAGAGAGAACATTGATGTGAGAGAGACACATCAATTGGTTGTCTTCCGCACACACCCCAGCCAGGGCCAGGGATTGAGCCTGCAACCTAGGTACCTGCCTTCGACTAGAATCAAACACTTCAATCTACAGGCCAATGCTCTCCACTGAGCCAAACCGGCTAGGGCAAGATATTATTTTTATAAAGGAAACTCTTTAGGCATAAGGGATGAAAATAGAAATCTCCTATGATAGTGATTCCCATGCTTTTAGATTTTACTGGGTAATAAAATGGCCCAAAATATTTTAGGAATTGATAGGATTGTCAACATTTTAGTTTACTAAGTGAGGACATTATAAACAATTTTAAAATAAATACCATTTAGAATTATCCATTACTTCATAATAGGAGGGACATTGAAACACTAAAATGCAAGAAAGCTGTAATCCCACAATAAATTAAGAAATAGCAGTTGGCTGTAGTGCACTGATTTTTAAATAGACATTTTAAAACTTTCTTTAAGTGTTGAAGAATTGCAGGATACATTTTAATTTGCAGTGTTATTTTGTCTGTAATTTATTTTGGTACAAGTTTGGTCAAGTTGGGGATATACATTCAACAGAGGGACAGAAATTAAAGCTCAATCATCCCATTTTTATTTTTATTATGGACCTTCTTTAAAATCCAGATTGACATGTAGACTCAAATAGAAATAATAGTCTTTTGATGAGGACTATTGTAGGTTGAACTATGTCCCCCAAAGAGATATGTTCAAGTCCCATTTCCAGTATTTGTGAATGTGACGTGATCTGGAAATAGTCTTTGCAGGTGTAAGCAAGTTAAGATAAAGTCATACTGGATGAGGGCGGTCCCTAGTCCAGTGATTGGTGCCTTTATAAGAGAAAAGAGAAGGGCACACACAGAGACACAGAGACCAATCCAGAGGGAAGATGACCAGGTGAAGTTGGAGGCGAGCCGAGGAATGCCAAGGATTGCCAGGAACCACCAGAAGCTTGGAAGAGGCAAGGGAGGATTTTCCCCTAGAGAAGAGGTTCTCAACCTTCCTAATGCCGTGACCCTTTAATACAGTTCCTCATGTTGTGGTGACCCCCAACTGTAAAATCATTTTCGTTGCTACTTCATAACTGTAATTTTGCTACTGTTATGAATCGTAATGTAAATATCTGATATGCAGGATGTAGTTTCATTGTTACAAATTGAACACAATGAAAGCATAGTGATTAATCACAAAACAATACGTAATTATATATGTGTTTTCCGATGGTCTTAGGCGACCCTTGTGAAAGGGTCGTTCGACCCACAAAGGGGTCGTGACCCACAGGTTGAGAAACTCTGCCCTAGAGACTTTAGAGTAAGCACGGCCCTATCAATACCTTAATTTTGCACTTTTTGTCTCTAGAACTAAAACAACACATTTCTCTTGTTTGAAGCCACCCAGTTTGTGGTACCTCATTACAGCGCCATAGGAAATGAATGCAGAGACTATTCTGGGTGAACTAAATGGAGTAAAGGAAAAGCCATTCCTCTTCTGGTTGCTGGCTCTTCCTTCTTGCTACATGGCCAAGGAAAGAGCAGGGGAGGTGCCTGGGGATCTGGACATCAGAGGTTATAGGAAAGTGTGTCCAATTCAGCAGTTCCTCATGTGGGAGCTGCAGTTCTCAAGGCCCTTCTCACTCACAAATAGTGAGAATTTTATGTAAAAGGATTGTCACACATCTTGTGCCAAATCAGCTTTGGTCATCAGTTTTCCAAATCAATTTTAAAAAATAAATAAAAAGCAACCATGACAAAGAAGCAAGAACACTGTGCATTTGTACATTCTCAGCTTTGTATAATAGGTTTTCTTAAAGCAAGCCCCCTCTCTACCCTCCTCCCCGACACCCCCATTGACCAAGAAAGGCTCTTCTGGAAGCTGAAGTCCAAATGGCCAATCCTGAAGCGAGAGCTCAGGGGCCTTTGGCCTCCTGCATAAATAATTATATTCCTCTGCCTTCCAGGCTCTTCAGATAAGTCCATTAACCCAGAGTTTCCTGCAGGGCTAAGCTGTCCCCAGTAGCGAAGGGGGCAATGATCTATAGGGGAACGACTGTCAGGCCACTCAAAGCACTTAAACAAAGCTAGGAAAGCAGCTCTCAAACCAAACACAAGTGTCCCCATCTGTGTTTGCCCTCCTCCACTCTTGTTTGCAAGCCTAGGGAGGGCGATGTCTTCCCAATGGCTCCTGGGTTATGGAATGTATTTAAATGCCTGGTTCAAAACCCTCAGCCACCCCTCTCAAATTTGACAATTGTTTAAGCAGTATTGTTTGAATGGATGCAGATGTTCAGCTCATCTCTTGTTGGGAGGAGTGTTTCTTTAGAAGAAAGAAAAATGGCTTTTTTTCTTCTTTCTCTTTCTTTTTTTTTTTCAGACACATATTTTATCTTTATGTTTGTATCAAGAACTGCCAAGAGATGCATCTGGTCCCCAAATCAAGAATCTTACACTCCTCCTCTCAAATCACAGCTTTCCAAGTGCCTTTCTTTGTGAAATTTGCCCAAACAAGCTGTAGGCAGAGCTCACTGGACAGATGACCCACACCGTATAGAAAAAAAAGAAAAGAAAATCACTTTCTCCTCTTTGCTAGGAAGAGGAGAAATGGCATTTTTTCATGTCACCCTGCCTTTTACTTTTTTGTGTAACTCATTTTCTGATTAATATTTTCAGCAGCTAGAACAAATGCCAGTTTAATTAAATTTCCATACCATCTCCACCGCCCCCCCTTATCCAATTAGTGGGTTCACTGGCTCCTCAACAACCTTCAGCATCTGCGTTTTCAGTGAATGCTCAGTTGCTTCTAGCCTCGCCAAAAAAATCTGTTACATATTAAGTTATAATAAGATATAGGCAATTATAGTAGCAGCAGGGCAAATAGATTTGTATGGTTCATTATAAGGGCTTTCTGGAACATACCTAGTATAAATAGCCAGTTTCTGGGGCAAAGCATCTTTTTGGAGGGAAAAATATATAAAAAAGATTGAGTGGGAGGAGGGGAAGGGGCCATTATCAGTTACCCTAAGAAAATTTTAAGAAACCCTACAGCTCAGTAGCTCTCCGTTATTTAGGTGAGTAATGTTCCAACATGTGAACCAAAAACAGAAGTGAAAGATAAAAGGAATTTTAATGGAAAATGGGTGGTGACCTGGTTTTCATTGTTAGAATGAAAGAGGAATACCACTGTTATGGCATTGAAGTAGACTGAATAAGCAAGGGGAATAAACTAACAGTAGAGGAACATCTGAAACGTGATTGAGTATGTGCTACACACTTTGCACATGATATCTCATTTAAACCTCATGACAACACTGAGAGATATTAGGTTGAGAAACTCAAATGACAATTCCACAGAGTTCACCCTCATAGCTATCGATATATATAAAAGCCTAAGCAACCAGAATGACTGGAACAACCAGAACAACCAATCACTATGACATGTACTGACCACCAGGGGGCAGAAGCTCAATGCAGGAGCTGCCCCCTGGTGGTCAGTGTGCGCCCACAGCCAACCTTCTGCAGCCCCTCCCCCCCTGCTGGCCAACCTCCCACACCTTGATTGGCCCAATCGCCAGCCAGGCCGAGCGCCTCCCACCCCATGCATGAATTCGTGCACCAGGCCTCTAGTTGTTTTATAAAGGAGAAAGTTGAGGCCCAAGAAGTGATAGCTGCTCAAGGTCATCCAGAGGCTGTCTGGGTGTTATTTCCCAGACCATGCTATTTCCAGGGTACTATGCCAGAAACAAAGGTCCAGGGTCAATGTAGAAATAAAGTGGAAGCGGAGACTTCTCGCCTGTCATCATTTTATAAATACCAGTGAAGTCCCTCTCTTAGGTCAATTAATATATTAAACAATGAATGTTGCTCAATACACGTTAAGTTATGTTTGCCATTTAGCAGGCTTTAATAGCAGAATAAAGGAATAGTATTTTACTTGAAGCAAGGGGGGGTTGGGGGAGGAGAAGGCTTCCATGGCAGGAGTAAAAATGTGCCAAAAGGAATGAGGAAATAAGGAAAACAGATTGGTTGAATTCTTGATTTTGTCTAATAGACCCTGAAACTGGCTGACCTTAATGCCACAGATCTGCCTCAAGGACTTAAATAAAAAATCCCCAATTGAGAAATATAGTATCATCCTCTTCTTTACTATGTTTAAGAAAAAATGTTACTTTCTCAGAGCTGCACCTGGAAAGAACCTGGAGAAATCCTACTCCTCCTCTCACTCAATTCATCCCTAAACTAAAAGCGTTGTTTTCATTTTAACTTCAAGGAAGGTGGTTCTCCAGCACTTCTCTACTTTCCAGATGGAGAACTATTTTTTAACCAATACCACTCTGCAGAATCCATTTTATGATTCCCAGGATAAATTCAAGGCATTTTGCCTGATTCTTCAGCCCAGATTGAAAAGTGGGGTTGAAAAATCCCATATAAGTAAATACTCCATGAGTTTATTAGGGTTGAAGTCACTGAGCCCAGAATATTATCGAGCTCCCTAGAGAACCTATAGCAGCATGTGAAAATGGCTTTAAAGAGATGTGCCAAGATGCTGACCTCTTTCCCTCTGAGAAGATTCTGAGCCAATGTTGGTCACTTGAGGGTAGAAAA
Source organism: Myotis nattereri (assembly GCF_964212035.1). Classification (NCBI taxonomy): domain Eukaryota; kingdom Metazoa; phylum Chordata; class Mammalia; order Chiroptera; family Vespertilionidae; genus Myotis; species Myotis nattereri. The sequence goes on from NC_138080.1 coordinate 103,258,056, forward strand.
TTGGCCTGAATAAAACTGCATACCAACTTAGAGTGAGGGTCAGCTGAGCCTGCAGATGTCATCAGCAGCCAACCAAGGAGTAGAAACCTGCTTGCTAAGTTGGGAGAAAGTGGACAGTGTTTTTTGTCTGAATGGGGCCTGCTGATGTCAACTGGGCCACCTGCTATATTTTGTGTTCTGGCCTCCCAGGGAAGCACATGGTGCAGTGGGAAGTTCTAGATTTGGAGTCTTGATCAATGAGTTTGGTCTGTTCGGTCTGTTTCTACACACTACCTATGCGTACTTATTTTTAATCAATACATTTCTGAACTCTCCATTTTCTCATCTCTGAAGTGAGGGATCCAGAATTCATGACCACATACTCTTCAAGCAAGCCAAGGTTAAATGCCAGAATTCATAGAGGCTGCTCTAATAAAATTACTGGCAGAATTTAAGAGCTACAAACTAGATGTCACACATAAGACAGGGGCTCTGGAACTGACCTCTCCAGACTCTTGGTCCCTTTGTAGTGACACTAGTTAATTACCAAATCCCATTGGCAAGGACAAAGCAAAAATAATTTGTACAAGACATATCTCTCTGAGGGAGTGTCCCACCCATGATCCTAATGAGAGGGCAAATCTAGGCTGCTATGTTTAGTACCATTGGGCCCTACCAAAATTTGGCCATAACTGACAGAACAAGAGTTGAGCAAGCAATCGGCTATCCAAGGAAACTTTGGGCCAAACAGGGTGGTCCATCAAGAATTTGGAATCTGTGAATTGAATGTTTAAGCCAGGAAGAGTGAAGAGAGGAACTTAAAAGGGTGTCACAGAAAAAAGTCTAGAGGCTAGGGAGAGTAGTCAGGATAGATCATGAGCAAATTAAAGTTATAAGGGAGCAGAAACTTCAAGTAAGCAAGTAATTGATATCTGGTCTTCAAAGATTGTCCTCCGAATCAACCACTCATCTCGATATTCATGTTCTTTTGTAGTCTTCTCTCCTTGAATCTGGACTGACTCTGTGACCAGTCAAATATGGTGGAGGTGACAGATGTGATTTTCAAGGACAAAGTTCCATCTGGGTCTATTGGAATGCTGGCTCTTGGGATGCTTTTTCTTAGAACTCAGACACCATGTGAAGAAAAATCTAAGCCACATGGGGAGGCCACATATAGTTAGTTAATAGCTGTAGCTTAACTTTCAGCATCAGCAGTTAGCAATAACTGCTGCCTGTGTGAGTTAATCATTTTGGAAGTCCAGCCCAGTTGAGCCTTTAGATCATTATAGCTGCCATCTGACTGCAACAACATGAAATACCCAGTGAGAACTATAGATTATAAGTCACCTCACAGAAATAAGAGAGACAATGATCATTGCTATTTTGAGCCACTAAGTTTTGGAATGGTTGGTTGTGTAGCAATAGATAAGCAGAACAGGTCAAAGAGAAAGGAGCAGGTAGACAGAGAAATACAACCTCTAAGAGAGATATTGTTTCCCAAGACTGCCTTGTTGTCCAAGATTTCTAGTCCTCAACAGAGACACATCTTCAAAGTCCCATTCTTTTATTTGAACCAAGTTAAGGAGATCTCTTTTTCTTATCATCTAAACAAACTAAAATCCAAATGGAAAGAGACTAGTGATAGTCTAGGCTAATGAGGTTTTCAAAAACTCTATAATGTAATGAGAAATATAAAGAGAGTGTAGAAGTTTCTGTTCATGAACCTAAATTTACACAAAATAATGAAGGCAGCCTGTGAAGTGATCTAATCACAAAGCCTCCAAGGTGGAGCAGGAGAGAACCAAATTCCTCCCCCACCAGCGCTCATTATCAAATTCTTGATCATGAAGAGATGGGCACATTCATGTCTGCTTCTCCTCCGTCTGCCTCTCTTCTCTCCCCCAAAAGCCTCAGGATTGAAAAGGTTAAGAATTGCTTTTAGCTCCCCTTCCTGAACAACCTGCACTTCCCTTAGGGAAAGGTGGTTTCAGACTTCCCACTTTCTCTATGCCATGTCCTTCTTCTTCCCTGCACAAGAAACCTGGCTAAGCATCAGTGGTAGATAAAGTAAGAGGGGCTGGAGGAAGTACAAACATTTGGGGAGATGGTTCATCAACTTTCATCAGATTTGTTAAAAGCAGCCTCCAATATGAAACAGGTAGAAAAATCTATTATTGCTCAGTGCCCTTGGCCTTGCTCTAAACTCAGCTTCCTAACCTATATTTGAGTAAAAATAAGTAAACATAAAATCTTTTCAACAACATACCTTTTCTTCCCAGCCCCTCCAATGCCTGGAAGGGTGTAAATTACCATATCTCGGATAGTTTGAGGAATGCTGCTAGGACTCATGTTACTTTTCTACAGAGTGAAAAGGAAAACCCTCCCACAAGCTCCGTCTCACCCAAGGTTACAGAGAAGCAGTGGGTGAGCAGGGACTAGGGTGCCTGGCATTCCCTACCAGCCTATTCCTTATGTAGGTGATGATCAAAGCCTGGGCAGACAGCCAGGTCACCCTCATTTGCATCATGAAAGTCACCTGTCCAGCTCTGCTCCAGAGGCAAAGAGATCAAAGCTGGGAGTGTAGCTGGGGGCAGGGAGGAAATAAAAGATGGATTTAATGAGATGTATAAAAATTCTCCTCCATCCACATTTTCGTAATGAAAGTGGGGCTGGGACGTGACAATTATTCATGTTCGTACCACGAGTTCACATCATGACCCCCGTTCGCCCTGCCAGATGGGTCTAATACAGCTTTGCCCAGGAAAGGAAAAACAGGAGGAAAAGGAAGACTGAGAAATGTATTACCAGAAGGTTCCCAAGCACCGTTACCACCTCTGTGGAGAGGGTCCAAAAGGAGGTAGGTTTTGAATTCTTTCAGTCCCAGTTCAGAAATGAGATGCAGAAGCTCAAAACCTAAAACAGAAAAAGGGCATCTGCTGTCCTCAAAATGAGGTGGGGCTAGAGGCTTTACACTGGAGCCCCCAACCCCTCTTTCTTGGTCACTGAAGAAACCACAGAAGACAAATGGAAAATAATTGCTCCAACTTTGGGCATTTCTATTGCTGAAATGTACTGAAATTCACCACGCTTGAGCTGGACTTTGATGACATGGGGTTGGGGGGTCAGTGAGAGTAAGAAGAGATGTCAAGCTTAGTGGCAAGCTGAGATATTAACATAGCATATAAAATTCTGGGAATGGACATATTTTCTGACTGGGAAGGTGATGAGGGCAGGAGATGTATTGATTGTGAGGTCCTTAGAGAATTCTCCATCTGACACTCTTGCTGAATATGACGTCACTAACCCCTATCAGAGGCCAGGCCCCAGGGAGCTGTGGCTCACCACAGAAGCAGCTCCAGTTTCTGGGTAAGAGGAGCCAAGTCCTCTTTGGCCCTGGTTGCCGAGTGTGGGCGTGTGAGGGAAGATTTAAGGATTAAGTGGTGAAAATGTTAAGTGAACATGGGCTCATTATTCATTGTCTAGCTCTTAAAATCTTTCAGCTTTTTTTTACTGCAATACCCACCCAAGAACAGCTTCTGTATTTGTTCCTCATATTTCTAAAAATATAATAAAAGTTGCCTTGGAAACAAACAGCTGGCCTCACTCCCCATGACAGGTACCCTGATGCATTTGCAATCTGATCTCTAGCTGAATCTCCTCACTGTCTCACAATGTGCCTTCCTTTCACACCTTTGTCTTATGTACACATGTGTTTCTTCCCAGATGGCTTTTCTACCTCCTCTACAGGAGGGAATCTTGGAGTTCTGGGTTCAAATTCTGACTGTCCTACTTAATGTTTATGTGACTTTCGGCAAGTCATTGAAACGCTCAGAGCCTCGGCTTCCTTGTTTAGGGTAAAGATGAAAAGAGTTAACAGATCTGTGGCTAGCTCTGTGCCAGTCAGGTAGCATGTGCTTGTGGAGAGTTGCTATTCTCCTACAAACTCCAACTTCATTCCTCAATATGTAGCTCTGGGGAAACAAGCCCTGAGAACCTCCAGTGACGGGGGGCTCACTTCTTCACAAGCAAGGCTTTGTATTATCCACACAAACTTGCAGTTAAATTGCAGCAAAGCTTATTTCCACCAGCAGATGCTGAGGACTGAGCACCACACATCAGCTCAAGGAAAATATTTTATGCAGGTCATACTGTATAGGTGAGGTAGAGAATCCACTGTCCCTATGTGTCTGACTCCTCTCTGATGGAGTCACAGCAGCGACTGAAGGATGAAATTCACCTTCTTTAGGCTCCACATGGAGGAGGGGAAAGTCTCTAAAGATCTCTGTTCCTGTCTCTGGATTCAATAAATCCTATCTCCACTAATGTAGCAGTCGGTGATTTTCAAGCTCACTAATTTCTAACACCTTTCATCTAGGCCCAAATGTTTTGTGGTGTTTTCCTTTTTTAAAAAAAAATATATTTTTATTGACTTCAGAGAGGAAGGAGAGGGAGAGAGGTACAGAGACATCAATGATAAGAGAGAATCATTGATTGGCTGTCTCCTGCACGCCCCCTACTGGGGACCAAGCCTGCAACCCGGGCATGTGCCCTTGACCATAATTGAACCCGGATCCTTCAGTCCACAGGCTGACACTCTTATCCACTGATATGGACCAGCTAGGGGTTTTTGTTCCTTTGTTGTTGTTGTTGTTTGCCAAGAACCCATCCCAAGCATCTGGATCTCTGAATGTAAAGCAGGTATCTTGGTTGGTAGAATCTCACTAAGGATAGTGGGAAGAAAGAGCTCCTGAGAAACAATGAAAATTATCTGTGATCCAGACACATTAAGGCAGCAGTTCTCAACCTGTGGGTTGCAACCCCTTTGGGGGTCGAACGACCCTTTCACAGGGATCACCTAAGACCATCCTGCATATCAGATATTTACATTACGATTCATAACAGTAGCAACATTACAGTTATGAAGTAGCAACGAAAATAATTTTATGATTGGGGGTCACAACATGAGGAACTGTATTTAAAGGGCCAGAACAGGGATCCTCAAATTTTTAAATAGGGGGCCAGTTCACTGTCCCTCAGACCGTTGGAGGGCCGGACTATAGTTTAAAAAAAAACAAACTATGAACAAATTCCTATGCACACTGCACATATCTTATTTTGAAGTAAAAAACCAAAATGGGAACAAATACAATATTTGTATTTGCATGTGGCCCTCGGGCCATAGTTTGAGGACCCCTGGGCCAGAAGGTTGAGAACCACTGCATTAAGGACTTATACTCACAGCAGCCTCAGAATGATAGGGTAAAATGTTCCAATGAGCAGGAAAGTCAGAGAAGTGGAGTTCGAAACATTCAGGGCATCTGTCCACAAGGGCAAGTTCAGCAAGGGGAAAAGCTGGAATCTTTATCATATAAAGCCAGGCAAGAAGAGAAATTCAGTGTGAGATGACATATTTCTCAGTCAGAGGGATTTTTTGACTACTGCTGCTACTAAGGGCCCTCCCTCTACTGGGTTACAGATCCACCCAACACTTTCTGCAAGCCATCAGCCTCAAAACACCTGGGCCACATAAAGACATCATTTATTGATTGATTTATCATTCTTTTAGAAATTGCACGTCTAGAACCCAAGTCTAGGCACTGTTCTAAGTCCTGGAGATACTGTTAAGAAAACAGACATCAATTTCTGCCTTTGAGAAGCTTACATTCTAGTGAGGCATTCTTTGGCTAAAGCACAATACCAAATTGAGATTCAAGGTCAAGATTCACAAACTCAATGCCTCTGGAGGCCACATGGGTCACAGTCATGAGTAGTGTAATCTAATTGCAAGGCAACAGGGGGTGGTGAGGACTGTGAAGACTAGAGATCTCCCACTTCATCAAAAAGAGGAAGCTGCTGTTTGGTTCCAGACAATTTTTCCCACATAACAATGTAATTCCATTGCTTCCAGATTTGGTTTGTAAGTAGAAGCCAGAAATCTAGATTTCTGTGAAATTCTCCAATTTTTAAAACCTGGAACAACTTGAACTAAACTCATCTGAGGAACAGGTCCTGTCTGAAGACATCTGCCTGTGACTCCTGCTCTTGCCCAGTGGGGAATGCTGGGAATTGAGGAGTGCAGTTAGTCAACTACAAAATCTGGAGTCCAAAACACATGGTCCAAACTAGCTTCACCATTTTCTACCAGAGTAGGAAAAGTTGTTTTTTAAAGGCAGGTTACTTAAACTCCTTGAGTCTCAGTTTCACCATAAAAGAGGAATAACACCATAAAAAGGTTACATTAAGCAATAAATAATAGGTGTATAGCATTCATGCCTAGTACTTAATAATAGCACGATATATGTTTAATTGTTATAACTGTCAGGGTCCTGACAGGAAATACATGAACATTCAAAGATTTTAAATAAAGGAGTTCATTCTACTTATAGAGGCAAAGACAGGGTTTTTTTTTGGGGGGGGGGGCGGGGGAGGTGTGGAGGGTGGAGATGCATAAAAGCTCATGAAGAACTCAGGCTAGAAATATTGGAAAGCCAATAAACCTGGCCTGCAGGAGAAAAGGAATAAACAGTTACCAGAGTCCAGTGAAAGAGCTGTGGATGAAGGCACTTGTCCAAAAGGAATATCACCCCTGCCAGCACTGCAATGAGGTGGGAGGGAGCAGGAGAGGACACCCTAACTCACAGCTTCTCCTTCTAGTTTCCTGGTGCTGCATCCCATCGACCAAACTAAGCTAGAAGCCCTAAGGCAAGAGCAAGTGTGTGGTGCCATCTGCAGAGACCAGTCTCCCAGGACACAGGTGAGCATAGAAAAGAGCAGAGCGTGAGTCAATGGATCTGAAAGAAGACCAATTGCCCTATACTTCTTTCCACTGAGTATGCACCAACCCTCTTTCTCAATCCCTGCATGCTAGGAGTAAGTATTCAAGTGGAGCCATCTCCACTCTACCTCGAAAAGGTTCATGACTTTGAACTTGTCAAGCAACCCACAAAACAGTGCTCAAAAGGTTATTTTCTGGGAAAGCCTATGGCATCTGCTCTGGGTTCCATGTGAAAGGTCTGGGCTGGGTGCAAGGCTCAGCAACTATGTTCTAAACTATTAATGGTCAAGCCTCTGCTTTTGTACTGGTCACTATAATAAGAGTTTTGCCAAAAGAGATAAAGCAAAGGAAAGAGCAGACTCAAAGTGAAGAGAGGAAAGGCCAGGGAGAGGTGGGAAGCAGGTTGTCCTGCCCTTATTGCCACCTTGGATAACTAGTGGGGAATTGAGTAGAAAAAGCCAAACCTCAAGCAATGCTTTTAAAAATATCAATTAGCACATGGTAGGCTGCAAGTAATAGAAAAGTAGTGGAATCAAACAAACCCAGAGGTGGGGCAGTGATTGGGTGGAGCTTGGGCAGATCTGTGGGTCTGATGGCCGTCATGGGAAGACCACAGCAGTCTCAGGACACACATCCAGACATAACAGTGTTTAGAAGAAAGAAGAGTTAGCTTTTGGTGGCTCAGCTAGGAGAGAATGTTCTTTTCCAGTGCTACCAGCAAATTTCTCATCACATTTCATGAGCCCAAACTAAGTTATTCATCCATTCTTACATCAATTTCTATGTCCAAGTAATACACATGATGACAGTCTTAGAGATGAGTTATCAGAAACAATTTCTATAGCAACAAGAGTGGGTGGGATTTCTCTTATCGAGTGACAATTTTCTCAATGCTCCTTTGAATGGTACATCATAGTACCATTTAAATATATAGGCAAAAGGTAAATCATTACATACAACAGATGCCTGGGTGCATTAAAACTTAGTTCTCCTGATGAAACCCACAGAAAACAACCCCCTAATTTTAGTGCCTCTTAAAAAACACAGGTTTATTTTCCATTCATGCAAAGTATCCAATGAGGATCTGCTGGGAGCTTTGTTCCATGTCTCCTCAGAGACCCAGACAGATTGTGCCTCCACCATCCAGAATATTCTTGGTTGCTGTGGCAGAGGGGCAAACAGTGATTTTTATACTGCCTCATAAGCTTCCACCTGGAAGCGATACATGCCAATTTCACTTGCATTTCAGTGACCAATACAAGTCACACAGCCACTTCCAACTTTAAGCCAATAGGGACATACTTGGAAGGAGGAGAAGGAAAAAAATGTGTTAGCAGCCCCAGTACTAGCATACAGTATTGGCAGGAGCTAGGTGAAATGGAGAGTCACAGCATCCTCGTAGCAGTACAAATTGGCACAGATTCTCTAGAGAGCAAGTTGGGAACAGGTGTTAAAGGTCTACAGAGAAGTTCATTCTCTTCTTCTGGTAACCTTCTCGTAGGAAGCAGAAACTCAGACAAAGATTATGAATAAAATATATTTTGAAGCACTGCATCTACAGACCAAAAACCAAACTATCAGAATGCTCAACAGCAGAGTATAGTTAAATAAATCAAAGTATAGTCATGTGATAGGTAAATCTCTAGTGCTTGAAAATATTGCTTTTGAAGAGTGTTTAATGACACGGAAAATGCTCACAATAAGTAAAAGCTAAGTGAAAGATAATAAATTACACTATACATAATTATATCAAAATAAAGTACCAAGAAGAAAGACAAAGGAAACATTAAAATATTAGTGAAGGTGATCTCTAAGTGAATATTACTATCTTCTTTGTGGGTTTTTTTTTGATATTTCTTTAGTTCTCTACACAGGTAAACATTTTTTAATATAATTGGGAAAAAAGACTATTAGAAACATTCATGAGGATATTCACTACAGCAATTTTTATAATAGCAGAAATTGAAAACATCTAAATACCATCAATAGGGAGTTAGTTAAATGAATTATAGTTCAGTCAAATAATAGACTATGATGAAGCGCTTAAAAATTAAACTCTATTTGATCTGCTACGGAACATTTGCTAAGATATGTTAAGAAAAAGCAAGATGTAGAAAATTAGGTGTAGTATTCTGCCATTTGTATAAACATGCACACACACACACACACACACACATTTCTGAAAAGAATGCACAAAGCCTGGTAAGAGTGGTTGCTTTTGGGTGGGGAAAGCTAGGAGCTAAAAAGCTGTTTTATAGCCATGAAAGGGAGACTTTCAACTCTAAATCCTTTTCATTATTTGATTTATTTTAAACTGTGTGTGTATGTGTGTGCATGATTTATCTTGAGTTATATTTTATAAACAAATAAATATATCAGATCCTGGCTCTAGCAGACACATCATAACTACTGGTTACCTCCCTGCCCTTTTTCTATCTTTTTATCATTTCATTCAGAGCCTCTGTCCTACGTTGCGCTGTAGCTACAGCTTAACAAAGCTTAGGAATTGAGGATGAATTTCATTGATCTGTCTGCCAGACTCAGACACAGGGAACACCAGTCATCCTTCCCAGGAGCTTGTTTGCTAAAAAAAACAAAGGCTTCCACTTGGCTGATATTGAACATTTCCTGTAAACAGTTGACATCTTGAGCCCAGGCCTTTGTGTCTGTCCAGGGCCATTTATTTCTTAAAAGTTACTTATATCCATGGATACTGAGCTGGACCAATCACTGTGGACAACGCACTGAAAAAAGAGGATCACACTTTCTGAGGAAAGAGAGGCTCCAATGCTGATGCAGAAAATTTAGCTCGCAGGATCTCAGCTTTGCGGGGAATGTTCTCTGACAGATGTGACAAATGCAGCAACTACCTGATCCAGGCACCAGCGATATAGTAGTACCTGGAACCAAAGAATGAGTTCTGCTCTTGTGGAGTTTACATTCAAGTAGACACACATAAATAATAAGCAAAATATAAAAAGTAACATATGCAGTATGACAAATGCTACAGAGTTCAATAAAGCAAGGATGCGAATGGGAAGTGAGGCCAGAGAAAGGCCTCACTGCAAAGGTGAAGCTTGAGTGAACACTGAAGGCAAGGAGAAGGAGCCCCGTGGACATTGGGGGAAGTGACTGAGTTTTAGGCCCCAGTTCAGAAGAAGGTAGAAATAGAGCCAGGTGAAATACAGGAGTAACATTTTTAATTTCTGTAATAACATGCTTTAAGTTTTATTTCCAAGATCGGCACAGTTATAATAAATAATCTAAATGCCCAACACTGGTTATGTCGTGGAACAGCCATGGAAAGGATTGTGATCTAGTCACTAACAACCAGGAATTTTAAAGGATACTTGATAAGGTGGGAAAACACACTCAAAATAAAATGTCCAGTGGGGAAAGTAGAGTGCAAAATTATATTCTAGTTTGTCTTAGTCACTGTAATAAACTAGTTTAGCACCCAAAACAGTGCTTGATACATGATAGATATGTACAAAATAGTAATAAATACTCATTGATTAAATTAATTGTTAAATTAAATGTACTGAAAAAAATTCCTAGAAGACACATCATATCATTAATGGTGGCTGGACTTCAGTGATGGAATTCTTGATACGTTTCTGTGGTTTCCAAATTTTCTATAGTGAAAAAAGGGTTACTTATTTTATAAAAGATTTGAACACATGGGATTGCATCTAAGCCCCTCTGCCATGGACACATTCGGCTGCCCTTGCCCTGATTCAATATTAGTGGCTACAAAACCCCACAGATTTCTTCACCTAACCTGAAGCTTCTACCATCAGGAAACCAACCTTCTTAGGGAAGCACTATCTAAGAACTTCCATTTATGGAATGCATATGTGCTATTCCTTGTATATTAAGTGTTCTTGGCTTTGGCTGCACATTAGAACCACATGGCAGCTGTACTAAACACCAATTAAATTAAAATTGTTGAGGTGCAACCAAGGTGTCAATATCTTTTGAAGCTCCCCACCAAATTTCAATGTGCAGCCAGGGTTGAAAATGACTGTTTTATGTATGTCTTATTTTATTCTCTAAGGTAGGTATTTCAATCCCCAATGTACAGATGAGGAACTAAGGTGCAAAGACGTGAAGGTCAGCTTGCCCAAAGCCATATGCTAGGAAGTGTGAGAGCAGGTAATTTCACTGCAGCCCTGTTGGAAATCACTTGGCCTGGTGCTTTTACTTGAAGCAGCTAATATGCAGAGATGGAACAGGAAAAGATACATACAACAGATTGGTGGTAATCAGATGGGTTGGGGTGGACGAAATAGGTAAAGGGAGTCAATTGCATGGTGATGGATGCTAACTAGACTTATCCTGATGACCACTTTGCACTGCATACAAATATCAAATTATGTTGTACACATGAAACTAATGTTATATACCAATTTTACCCAAATAAATAAATAAATATATAAATAAGTTCCAGGTTTGGTTCTATCTACTTTCACTTTGGTGAGATGCAGGTGCTTCCTTCTCATGCCAACACATGGCCCCTAGAGGTACAGGGTCCACTCTCCACTCAAGGATGCCTGAGAATGCTGGGACATTAAAAGAGGGCTGTCTGTATGGAATGGTTGGATGCAGGCAGAGCAAAGTGTTAAGCCTTAAACTCATTACTTGATTACTGGGGGCCATCTGCCTGATGGCTGGTCATCCTCACTGGCTGGTAGTGACAAAGAGAAGTGTGTGCTGCCTTAGCTGCTACTTGGCTTTGTTGATGATTGGTTTCTTCTGTGTTCATCACTCTCACATTGTCAGGTCACCTTCTATTTCCTCAACCCAACTGCCGTTTTTCTAGTTACAAGGTACAAAAGCTGATCTACATGTATCTACTAGAATTTTCCTTCTGTCTCACCTTTTGGGATTTGTTAGCGTGAGTTTTTGGCCTTTCTCTCTTGGCTGCACAGTGGGGTGAGTCAGACCTTGTGTTGGGTACAGGTAGGGTGCATGGGCCTTCAGGGTCATATTCTTCTTGTCTTATTGACTCAACAGCAGGGAAAACATGGAGGGAAATCAAGATGACTGATAAAACAACACCTCCCTGTGACAAAGACAACAGGCGAGCACTCAATGCAGGCTTTAAAATGCTTCTTTTCATTCCAGGGTGAATGTATGTGAATGGGAATTGGGTGTTACTAATATTACTGTAGTTATTATGTCTCAGCTTTAGTCCACCTATATTAAAGCTCAAAATAAATCTCCTGGCCAGAGCCTGGCCCTCTCACAGTTGATTTCCCTTTCAGGCAGGCCAAAGAATTCCCTTGGCGGGCTGCATAACCCACCAAACACTCTGGGCTGGATGGAGCACATTGGCACAAAGGCAAAAGGTCACTTTGGATTCAGCTGAGCTGGCGAATGCCAATGAGCTGGAGCTCCCTGAAACCTCAGCTTATGCATGTTTGGCAGCTAACGTCACCATCCCATCGGGCCCAGGCCTCCACCTCTGCAGCCCGAGTTGACCAAAGTAGAAGGGTTTGCCTCATCAAGGGACCCCCTTTAGGATTGTTCACAAGAGAACCTGTCAAACCAAGGTTCTCAACCTGCTGAAAGCACTGTCCAGGCCGTTTTGTAGCTCGCTTTTTTTTTTCTCCTGCACATAACCATTTATAGATTGGTCTTCCCCCTCCTTGTCATAAGAAAAACAATAACAGGAGGCTCATGAAATTGCAGAATCATGGAACAGGCACACCCTCTCAGCTCCATGCAGGAGCCAAATTCTTCACTGTTCCTAGGGCTTTTACCCAGAAGTGAACTTCAAAGAATTAGAAACATAAAGATCCACATGTCAACAGGTCTACAGAATATCCTGAGAACCTCATTGGATTGGGAAGCCCCATACCCCCTAAATATTAACCTTTTTATCCCAATCCCACTGTCTGGCCTAAGTCTGTTGAGACCTTGTTCTTCTATTAAAGCATACAGCTTCCTGGGAAAGGTTTTGCTCTGAAATCAGCATCTTTTGGCATCAGCAAGTTTGTAGTGTGTACAGGGACTGCTTACACTCAAATCCAGGTTCCAGCACTTACTAATTAAGACCTGTTCTTGAAATTTTCTGGGCCTCAGTGTACCCATCAGTAAATGGAAGTTATAATAATATCTAGTTCATAGGGTGTTGTATGGATTAATCAAGTTAATCCATGTAAAGTGCTTAGAACAGTGTCTGGTACATAGTTAGTACTCAATACGTTTTCTTATTTTTTTTCCCTAAAAGTAAGCTTTCATCAAGAGTGGAATTTAGGCAAATCTTCTAGGGAAAATGGACAGAGAAGAAGGTGGAAAAGGACACAGAAAAAGAAAACCTGAAATTGAAATGCCATCTTGAGATTGTGCTCTTAGTAACTCGCAGACAGGTACACAGACTGAGATAGAGATGGAGACAGAATTGGGGGCCTCAGCACAAGGGGGAGAATAGGACTGACAGGGTTCTAAGGAATGTGTGAGTGATAAAAACAATACTTTGCAATTTTAGGGGTTAAACTTGCATTAAAATTATAAACATAATAAATGTTTCTAAAAAATTTGAAAGAATACAAAAAAAAATTTAACCAATATATCTACTATCTACTGACAATTTTGATGTATTTAATTCCAATCTTTCTCTTGATGCAGTTATATTCAAAATATGTATTTTGTTCTACTACATATCCAATTTTAACTATATTGGGATCATATTTTAAACTACTTTTCCCCACTTAATAGCTTGAGCACTTTCCCTTCATTAAATATGCCTTTTAATGACATTATATTCCATCATATGGATTCAGTTATCCAATTCACTATAAACATTTAGGCTGTTTCCAATTTTTTTATTATTATTAATCATGCAGCAATGAGTATCCATGCACATAAATCTTTATGTGCATGTCTGGTAACTTCCTTAGGATAAATTCCTAGAAATAGAATTACTGGATCAAGAATTGTACTCATTTTGAAGAACCGTGATACATATTGCCCTCTTTCTTGCTGTAATAGTCATGAAATGACATAGTCATAATTCAAGCATCCTTTCTTTATTCCTCTGTTTTCTTGCTTTGGCTAAGTATTTCACATCTTTGAATGTTCAGCCCAAGCATCACCTCTCCCAGGAAGCCTGCCCAACCCTTCCAGACTGGTTTAGATGCCCCTTTTCTATATTCTTATAGCCCTTGCCCTTCACTTTAATGTAGCATTTAGCATACTAGACTGGACTTGCTGGTCTTCCTGGCTAGACCAGAAATACCTCAAATATAGAATAATCTCTATCATCCTGGCACCTGGCACATAATAGATACTCAATAACCTGATGGAGTCCTTGCAAAAAAGCATCTGAGTGGGTTGGTGCTCTGCAGGGAAAGCCATCCCATTTTCCCATTCATTAGATTCCACATGTTGCTACCTATTCAACATGGCTGCCAAGTTCTATGACATTTAACGGAAATGTTAAATGTTAAAGCAGCAGCTTGCTATCCCAGAAAGAGAGAGCATTTCTGAGTCACATAGACCCCTGTCTGAATCTCTGACCTGTCACTTACTATAGTTGGGAGTGTGGAAAATTCATTTAACCTCTCTTGAGTCTTAGTTTCCTCATCTGTGGAATAGGGATAGTTGTGGTAAGCAGAATAAAAGCCCCCCAAATATGTCCACACTCTAATCCCCAGAACATGTGAATATGTTATTCTACATGGCAAAAGGGACTTTGAGAATATTTAGAATAAGGACCTTGAAAAGAAGAGATTATCTTGCATTATCCAGGTGGGTCAAATTAACTATATGAATCCTTAAAAGCAGAGACTCTTTCCTGGATGTTGTCTGAGGCAGAGTGTAGCAATGAAAGTATGTCAGAGAGATGGCAACATGAGGAAAACTTGACCTACTGTTGCTGGCTTTGAAGATAGAGGAAGGGGCCACAAACCAAGAAACTGAAAAAAGGAAGAAAACAGATTTTTCTCTAGAGCCTCCAGAAAGTGATGCATCCTTTCCAACACCTCAAATTTAGCCCAGTAAGGCCCATGTTGGATTTATAATCTTCAGAAGTTAAAGATAAGTTTGTATTGTGTTAAGTCACTAAGTTTCATGGTACTTTGCTACAGCAGCTATAGAAAATTCATACAATTTTATAGGATTGTGATATGTTTCAAAAGAGAATATGTTCTTGTAAGCTAGGAGGCCTCCCACACAGCTCCCTTCATGGTCCTTCAAAAGAGAGCAGAAGATCAATATTGAAAATAAATCTTGTTTACATTTAAATGTCTCACAATAAAGTAAACAAAGGATTCAATAAACAATAGACCCTTGACTGCAGGCAATGAATGTGTCTTGCATCCGTTCTCCACCCCCCTTTTCTCACCATTTCACTGAATCAGCAGCAACTAACTGGCATAAGCTCCTCTCCCTATGGCCAACCAAAGGCCTGGCTGAGAATCCCAAAACAGTCTCCACCTTCCTGTCTAGTAACACATGTCTTCTGTCCTCACTGCACTAACGGCAGAATTCCTAATGGATTTCTTATGCCTTGGAGTACACGAGGGCCAGTCAAATTTTGAGTTTAAGATTTGTCGCTGCCATTTCTTGGTTGTGTGACCTTGGGAAACCATTACACCTCTTAGAGTCCTAGATTTCTCTTTAGAGAATTAAGGGTAACTCCTATTTTATATGGTTGGTTGGAGCAGAAAAAAGAAAGACAACTGCAAATTGCTTAATACAATGCCTGTCACATAGAAGTTGCTAATAAATGGATTAATTTATCCAAAAATATAAAATAACTAAAAAATAAATATGTATGTACATACACATAAGAAATATATTACATATAAATGCAATTTATATGTTATTACATATAAATATCACAGATACATATATAAGTATGTATATAAACATATCTAAACAAATATACATATATAAACATATCTATCTATCTCCAAAGTAAAATCCAAATCTTTCACAGTCCACTGAGGACCATATAGGTAAAAGAGGCAAGGCAATTAAAAGATGATGTGGTAAGTGCTAAATCAGAAAGATGTACTCTGTATTATGATTCTGAGAGGAGAGGCAATTTTCATGGTCAAGGGAGGCTTCTGGGTAAAGTCACTTCTAAACTGAATCCTTTAGGACTAAAAGGAATTGGTGGGTAGAGCCAGAGAAAATAAATATATGCAAATAGAATAACATGTACAATGGCCTAATGCAAGGGAGAAAAATCAAGAAATGAACATTTAATATTACAGAGTTGAAGAGGAAAGGAAGTATAAAGAAATTACTTATTGATATAATTGTTATATATGAGTATGACTATTATTATGGGGTGTGTCAGACAAAAGAAATTTTTGCATCTGTACATAGCCTATTTCTCTCCCCCACCTGCTTGGGAAAACTCTCAACCCTATTCTTAGATTTAATGGGAAGATTGGGGTAGTCAGTGAAGTAGAGAAGTGAAAAGGGTAGAGAATAATTTACCAGAAGGGACGAGAACCTAAGGGAAGAGAAAGATTCATGATGAGGGGCAGAGTACACCAGCTTTTGTGTTTTCTTGAGAAGCTGCGGTAAATATTTAAATTAGTTTCAATTTTTCTAAGGATTAGTTATTTGAATTTGATTCCATGCCAAGAGTGGACTTTGTAGGGCCTGGTTTTATATAGCTTTCACATATATGTATAAATCCAAACCTTCTCCAGCCAGACTAATTTTATTTATTGTTCCTTCAAAATACCTATCTCTAACCCTTTACTTATGCAGTGCGCCCTGCCTGGAATGCTTTCTCTACGTCTCTAAATCCCTCCCATTCTTCAAGGCCTGGCTTATGCTCCATGAAAGCTGTCCCAGCAGAGGAATGCTCCCTTGACAAATTTAATGCATTTGTTGCCTAAATTGTAGCCTTTAGTGTTTATCTTCCAGGAAATCTTCATGAAAACATCAAAGGAAAATGTAGAAGAAATTGCATCACATCCTTTAAGACCTAGGAGGAATAAATACTAGATATGATCCTGTCCAATCCTTAATTATGGGTATAATCAATAATATTGCAACCATGGCAGGAATTTTGATTTCATTTCTTAACCTTCTGCATTACAATGTTAGTGATCATTTTATGTCTAGAGGGCATCTTTCTGGCTTTATATAGCATGGGGTCTTACAAGTCTTATAATCTGTAGTAGAAAACAGTGTCTCAAATAGAGAAGTTAATCGTTAAATGTTAATTACTCCCTTGAGCAGCTTAAAGCTCCCTGGAAAAGGGTTGTATCATTAAAAAAAAATCCCCAACAATGTAACGAAGACCACAAACTCAAACACCTTTAGGACCAAAACAGATTTTGTAAATGAATAAGTCCAGCGAGGTGTAGGATGATATGGACATGTTCAGTAATGAGCTGGCACAGTTGTTAACAGCTTGCAAGGGCCAATTATTATATTGTCAGGACTTTTGTGAACCAATTGAAACAAATCTTTATTAATTTATCACTAAACATAAATTATATTAAAAGTAAAGATAATAAATTGTCCCAAGTTATCACTTCTTAATTATTTTACTAAATGTAGATTTTATCTGTGCATTTGAAATTGTTTGTATCTGTGTCTGTTTGATGGAAATGCTACCTGTGTGTTCTTGTGCATCTCTTCCCAGTGCCTCCTTCGGTGAAGTCATGTTGGTAGATTGAAACTGGTGGGAGTTTAGACATTTCAGAAATTGGTTAATCCTAAAAATCAGGGGTTGGCTTATTGTTTTGTTAATTTTCTAGACTGAAGAGAGTGATGACAAAATGTCATTAATGCTAAAACTTAAAATTGTGTTCTGTTTATAGTCATTACATACTCAGCACAAAAACTTGAGGAAATCGGTTTTCTAGTATTCAAAACCTAGTATGTGATTCAGCAAAGAAGTCACTCATGTCACTAAAGAACAAACAAAGCTATTCAATGATAGATACAATATAGGATGCCTAGTTAAATCTGAATTTGAAATAACAAGGATATTTTTAGTACAGATATACCTCAAATATTGTTCGGAACATACTTATACTAATTTATTTGTTGTTTATCTAAATTCAGATTTAATGGAACCATCTGTATTTTTATTTGTTAAATCTAGCAACCATAGGCATATATCTTCATTGCTTCACTTTCTTCTTAATTGTTAACATAAACAAAAATATCAACAAACATATACTCAGTGGGCAAAACCTAAAAGCATTTCCCCCAAGAATAGGAACAAGACAGGGATGCCCACTCTCACCACTCCTGTTTGACATAGTACTAGAAGTACTAGCTATTGTGATCAGACAAGAATAAGAAGTAAAAGGCATCCAAATTGGAAAAGAAAAAGTAAAACTGTCCTTATTTGCAGATGACGTGATATTGTACATAGAAAACCCCAAAGACCCCATCAAAAAACTACCAGACTTAATAAATGAATTCGGCAATGTAGCAAGATACAAAATTAACACCCAGAAGTCTATGGCTTTTCTATACACCAATAATGAACTCACAGAAAGAGAAACTAAAAAAGCAATCCCATTTACCACTGCAACAAAAAAAATTAAGATATCTAGGAATAAATTTAACCAAGGAGATAAAGGACCTGTACTCAGAAAATTTCAGGATGCTGAAAAAAGAGAAAGAGGAAGACATAAACAAATGGAAGAATATACCATGTTCATGGATTGGTAGTATCAACATCATTAAAATGTCCACACTACCCAAAGCAATCTATAAATTCAATGCAATCCCCATTAAAATACCAATGGCATACTTCAAAGACCTAGAACAAACTCTCCAAAAATTCATCTGGAATAAAGAAAGACCCTGAATAGCTGCAGCAATCCTGAGAAAGAAGAACAATGTTGGAGGGATCACAATACCAGATATCAAGCTATGCTACAAAGCCACTGTTCTCAAAACTGCCTGGTATTGGCACAAGAGCTGACATATAGACCAATGGGACAGAACAGGGAACCCAGAAATTGACACAAGCCATTATGCTCAATTAATATTTGACAAAGGAGGCAAGAGCATACAATGGAGTCAAGCCAGTCTCTTCAATAAATGGTGTTGGGAAAATTGGACAGACACTTGCAAAAACATGAAACTAGACCACCAACTTACACCTTACACGAAAATAAACTCAAAATGGATAAAGGGCTTGAATGTAAGATGGGAAACCATAAAAATCTTAGAAGAAGCCATTGGCACCAAAATAGCAGACATATGCTGAAGCAATATCTTTACTGATATAGCTCCTAGGGCAATGGAAACTAAGGAAAAAATAAACAAGTGGGACTACATCAAAATAAAAAGCTTCTGCACAGCAAAAGAAACCACCAACAAAACAACAAGAAAGCCCACTGCATGGGAGAACATATTTGCCAATTTTATCTCTGATAAGGGTTTAATCTGCAAAATTTGCAGGGAACTCATACAACTTAACAAAAGGAAGATAAACAATCCAATCAAAAAATGGGCAAAGGACCTCAATAGACACCTTTTGTAAGAGGACATACAGAATGCCAAGAGACATATGAAAACATGCTCAAAGTCACTAATCATCTGAGAGATGCAAACCAAAACAACAATGAGGTACCATCTCACACCTGTCAGAACGGCTATCATCAACAAATCAACAAACAACAAGTGCTGGAGAGGATGTGGAGAAAAAGGAACTCTCATTCACTGCTGGTGGGAATGCAGACTGTTGCAGCCACTGTGGAAAACAGTATGGCATTTCCTCAAAAATTAAAAATGGAACTGCCATTTGACCCAGTAATACCACTAGGAATGTATCCCAAGAAAACAGAAACACCAGTCAGAAAGGATATATGCACCCTATGTTCATAGCAGCACAGTTTACAATAGCTAAGATTTGGAAACAGCCTAAATGCCCATCATCAGCTGAGTGGATTAAAAAACTGTGGTACACCTACACAATGGAATACTACGCTGCTATAAAAAAAGAAGGAACTCTTACCATTTGCAACAGCATGGATGGAACTGGAGGGCATTATGCTAAGTGAAATAAGCCAGTCAGTGAAAGAAAAATACCACATGATCTCACTCATTTGTGGAATATAAACAACATTATAAACTGATGAACAAAAATAGATACAGAGGCAAAGAAGCATCGAACAGACTGTCAAACTACAGCAGGAAGGCTGGGGAGTGTTGCGGGGCGGGGGGTGTAAGAGATCAACCGAAGGACTTTTCTATGCATGCATAAAAGCATAACCAATGGACGCAAGACACTGGGGTCAGGGGGTGAGGGCATGTGCTGGTGGGTAGGGGAGGCTGGGGGAAGGTCAATGGGGAAAAAAGGAGACATATGTACTACTATTTGTAATACTTTAAACAGTAAAATTAAATTTAAAAAAAACATTCATGTTAGAACTACACTTAGTTGCAACCCAGGTGGCTATGGATAAAGGAGTTGATAAAAATAAAATAAACCTGTGAAAATCAATTGGCTATATGAAATTTATAATAAAGAATATTATGTATGTCATTATTTTTAAATTTTGCTATATATCATTTACACCAGTAAAATTTATAATAAATGCATGAGTGTATATACAGACACATACACACATTTTATTAATTTTTGGAGAGCTACTCACTAGATATTCATCAGTAAACTGCTAGAGACATTGAAATGGTGATAAACCATCCCCTGAAAATGCATACAAATTCACTTTTTTAAAGTCATCCTGCCAAAAAAGTCACCCCACCCTCCTCCAACGGCTACAGTATTTGGCTGTGTCAGACCTAAGACAAGGCAAGATCAGGGCCCAAAGGACCTTGGATGGCAGATTTCACACTATCGAGGAATCAACCATCTTCAAAGCATCTAAACACAAACAAAGAAATAAGTTATCACCCTGCTTAAAAAGAACAAAGGAAGCTCATTCCTCCCTAACCCCTCACCCTCATCCTGAGCCCCATCCAACCATCTGAACTACACTGCACACCACACCCATCTCCACCCAGCTACCCACTCAGTCCGAGGAGGCATCTCTGGGTGCCATCAGGCTCTGACGAACAGAACTCATAACCATAAGCAGACAGCATTCCTATTCTTGCGAGAGTGGTGTTCTTGGGAAGACTGATGCAGTTGGTGAGCCTTCCTAGTTATGCTTCTATGGCTATTCTCTATGGCTGGAGGCCACCTGGACTTTGCTTGGGGCAATCTTGGAGCTCAGGAGCCCCTGGAATGAAGATCCCCGCTGAATCAACATGGTTAAACATGTGAAAGCAAGAAGCATGCCAATGAGGTGACATATTTAGACTGTCTCATCCCCAGAGAGGCAGATTGGCAAGGGCAGAAAGCAAGACAAGTTGGGCCTCTAATCCAGATGCCTGTAAAGAGCCAGGAGCCAAACAGCCCATGTTCTACATTCCAGGGCTTAGCTCAGCTCCCATTTGGTTCTCTTGCCGTTTACTTGCTTTGTGTTAGTAACAAGAGAGACTCAACAAACTTCAGAACAATAAATACTCCATTGCTTTTACCCTCCCTCCCTCCTCTCCTCCTTCATTCTTCTTTCCCTCCTTCTGTCTCTCCAATAAGCAAAGACACAACAGAAAAATAAAATAAAGAATAGAATCTCTTATGTGAGGTAATTGTAGTAGTAAACACTTGATACAGTCCCAACTTTAAATCTATGCCCTAAGTCAGCATTTTCCGAAGGATGTTCAGAAAGATGTTTATGTATATTTTATGTGTGCGGGGGGGGGGGGGGGGGAATGGGAGGAAAATGCCATAGTCAAATAAGCTTGGGATATTTTAGGTTTAAAGTTTTGATTATATTTCTTTACAGAGGGACTTCTCAGAGCCTTTAATATACAGATGTGCTTTGGGAATTTATTCACCAGAGTAAAGTCCAGGAACCCCTTTTCATAAAATATCTCATAGAACCAGTGTTCCGTGGAGGAAACTTTGCAAAACTCTTAGGCTCCAACTATTTACAATCACTTCTCATTGGTCAATAATAGACTGATGCTCACATTTTCATGAATTTGTTCACCTACTCTCTTCCCTTATGTTCAGCTATAAAAGGATTTCTCTTTCTTCAAGGCCCTTTGGGTGCTCTTGGAGTCCTTATCACAATACTCTTTTCTCCATTTTTTACTCAAACAAGACTTTCTTGCTACCAATGTCATCATCAACACCACCAGCTCCTGGAAGGCACTGGGGCTCAGTGGGAAGGACCTGAACTAGAAGCCACCTAGCCTGGAGTAAAAGTCTGCCCCCAGTATCTGAGTCAGGCTAGTTTACCTTTTAGAGGCTCAGTTTCCTTTTATGTAAAACTAGAGGCCCAGTGCACAGATTCGTGCACCGGTGGGGTCCCTCAGCCTGGCCTGTACCCTCTAGCAATCCGGGACCCCTAGGGGAATGTCAGACTACTGGTTTTGGCCCAATCCTGAGGGATGTAATAGTCCGTGAAAAGGTAGGCGGTGGGGAAGGAGCCCAAGCCCCAGCTGGGCACTGCACCGCTCCCACTCATCCGGGCCCCACTGTGCCTGCCACTGCAGCTGTGGTAGCACTGCTGCAGAGGTGGGAGAGGCTGGCGCTGCCGCAGCTGCACTCACCTGCCGTGAGCCTGGGGTCTGTCCCCTGATGGTAAGTGTGCATCATAGCGACTGGTCAAATGGTCGACCGGTCGAACAGTCAACAGGTTGCTTAAGGTTTTATATACTATATAGATGGGAATATTAATATTTTTGTCATAGATTGATGGTGAGGATTTCCCGAAAGTGTTTCATAAAAGCACTTTGTTATCATAAAGTGAAACTGAAAAGTTATCATTAGCCCCATTTTTCCTAAATTCCTTTGATGATAAGAATCACCTAGGGCACTTACCAAAAAAAGAGAGAAATCTGAGGAGTCTGTTTCCATGGGTGGGAACTAGAATCTGTGATTTTAAACAAGCATCCCAGGTGGTTTTTACCATAATTGAATTTAGAAGATAATTATCTGAAAGAAATGAGGGATGAATTGTAAATTTAACAGCAAAAGCTACAGGTAAGTGGGAGATACTAGGTTGGGGGTGAGAGAGCTGAAGCAAAACACTACAGTATTCCTCTGATTTATTACATCAGGTAGTCATGTGAATATCCCTTCACTGGGCAAAGCTAGGCTAAGCATTTGATCTTTTATAGTAATTCTTGGACCCACTCCAAAAAATATATTATAAAATATCCCACTGGTCAAGATTTATCCAAAGTAGCCTTGGTTACTGCTTTATTTGAATTTTGGATCTTTTTAAAAAATCAATTAACACCTTGTGGGTCATCATAAATATAGATCTTCATTCAAGAAATCAATCTCACTGCTTTTCTGATCAAAGATTTGCTGGCATAAGAGAATGCACATGCGTGCGCACACACACATGCACTTCCCTACACTGTCTGTACCACATTTGACATTTATAACTTTTTATGAAATTTTTGAAGTGTTCATGTAAGAAAAAAATGACCCCATCTCTGAAATAATCTTTCTCTGTGTATTCTTTACGCTGCCTGCATCCAGGAGCTGGGATTACTTAAAGATTTTATTTCTCTGGTAGAGAAGCAAGGGAATAAAAACAATATTTGCTTTATTAAAAATAAACACCCCAAACAAAAACTCATTATTTCTAGAAAATCCCCTCCCATGTCCAACTACCAAGGGAGCCTCTACTGCAACTGATTTCTTGAAAAAGTCCAGATCAAAGCCAGGAAAATCTTGTAGCCATTAGACTGTAATCTCTATGAATCACCAATTTGTTTTCATGACTTTGCCTGCATTCCTTCTATATTCTGTAGTTTATTTTGTTCAATGTTTTCAGCAACAGCTTTGCCAAGCCCCAGAGTGTAGAAGCCATCCAAGCAGGGAGTGTGTGTTCTCCACTCCACAGCTGCCTGCCTAAGGAACAAGACTTGCATCTGCCTTCTCTCGAATCCCAGTCTTTCCCTGTGTGGTCACAGGGACAGGCAGAAAGCAGCCAGGCCCAAACTCTCATGGAAGAAGACCTTACTCCAGTCAAGGAGTCCAGTCAAGGATGCCATGAGCAAATCCTGAGCATTAGGTACTTTCTTTCTTATTACTCAGGCATCTTGCGGAGTCTGAGGCCTTGAAGAAAAGAAAGAAAGAAAGAGAGAGAGAGAGAGAGAGAGAGAGAGAGAGAGAGAGAGAGAGAAAGGAAGAAAGGAAGAAAGAAAGGAAGAAAGAAAGGAAGGAAGAAAGGAAGGAAGAAAGTTAAAAACTGCAGTTGTGACCAGTTGGCAGTGGCCACATTGTGGCTTAGTTAGTACATAAATAGTTTACTTTAACTTAGCTCTAATTTACCGAGTCTCTCCCTTCTCCACTCCTATACACAAACAATCCACTTCTGGTTTACAAATATTACACATCTGCATGTGTAACCACACTCTTTCTTGTTAAATAGATATTTATTTCTCTTTCTGCCCAACATGGGGAACTGGTTTTGAAGTAAGCTAGCCAGATCAGCCTCTTTTACTGTCCTAAGTCGAATGGTATTTCTGGATCAATCTAGGTGGGTATCTAATTTATTCATTCAACCACCCATTCATTCATTGATTCATTGAGTAAATCTTATTAAATATCTATTCTGTGGTGCACAGGCATTTGGATAGGCACTGGGAAGAGTAGGTAAATTTAATACATGGAGTCCTTACTCTGCTAGAAATGTACTGTCTAGGGAGAGACATACATTAAACTAATGATTGTACATATTTAATTTTTTTTAAATTCTACTAAGGGCTGCAAGGGGAGTAGAGGGAACTGTGAAAGTTAATAAAAAGGGAACTAAAAACCATATATTGTATGGTTCTATTTATAAGCAATGCCCAGAATAAGAGATCTGGACAGAGAGAAAAAGTACATTAGTGGTTGCCTATGGCTGGGGGCTAGCACTTGGAGGGGTTGGGGATGACAGCTAAGGGGAATAGGGTTTCTTTTCTAGGTAATACAAATGTTCTAAAATTGATTGTGGTGATGGGTGTACAGCTCTGTATATATATTCAAAACCTTGAATCCCTCTCTTTCCATTCACTGCCACTTTCTTCAGAGTTAGATTTATTCTCAGAAATTATGTCCACATATAGCTATGATATTCTACTAGAGGCCTGATGCACAAAATTCATGCACGGGTGGGGTCCCTAAGCCTGGCCAGCAATCAGGGCTGATCGGAGCCTTCCAGCTGCCAGCTGGGGCCTTCCTTCTGGCTGCCGGCCACCAGCAGGGGCCTGCCGGACAGTGGAAAGGGCCGTGGGAGGTTGGCTGGTGCAGGACGGGACCAGGGGAGGTTGGCCGGACGCAGGAGGTTGGCTGCGGGAGCGCACTGACCACCAGGGGACAGCTCCTGCATGGAGCATCTACCCCTGGTGGTCTGTGCATGTCATAGCGGCCAGTCATTCTGGTAGTTCTGGCATTCTGGTAGCTTAGGCTTTTATATATATAGATAAGCCCAACAACCCAAGGACAGGGCCTTTACCTTCTAGCTCCAGCCAAAGTCCAAAGTAGGGTTTAATTGAGCTGCCTTAGTAACATGTGCCTATTCTGCATTATTTGTTGGTTGGAGAACATGATACTGGAATGAATACATGTCTACACCAGGAGGTGAAATCAGTCTACCATAATATCATGCTCTGCAGATGGAGGAAGAGGTGGTTCTTTACCACAGGCAGAGACACTGGGAAGGCAAACACAACAGCTTTCCATCTCAGAGGGATCAGTTGCTGAATATATCCTTGGAATAAGAATTTTGGGTTGAAGGTCCACAGCCCTTAAGGATATGAACTCAATACATTTAAATTATAAGCCTACAAAATTTGAAACTTTTAATGGATTCTACTAGTTAAATTAAAAAAACAAAACACTAGTCATGAGCTATGGAGTAAGATTTTAGAAAGTTAATATATTTGCACAAGTTGACTTATGTAGATGTATTTAATTCATATCAATAATTCTAATTTGCATTGTGAGTTTCTGTTTGTTTGTGTGTGTGTTTTTGGTGGTGGTGGTGGGGGTGAGGTTGGGATTTTCATTTGGTCAGGTTTGATTCCCAAGTACATATATCAACTTCCATGAATCCTGAAATACCAAGTGATATGTAATAAAAAGTGACTTACATCATGGGCTATGTCTGCTAACAAATATAGAGGATTCACAGGCAACACATTTATCTGCTAATTACTGTTATAGGAAATCTGCTTTGCTTGCAGGAAAATGTGATCACACAATAAGGGCTAATGCATGGCTGGAAAGTCTTACTACCCTCTCACATGCAAACATCATGAATTGATCACAGTGCTCTTCCCCCTGTTACCCAATGTGACCTTAGAATCCTCCCCAACAGAATGCTTCATTTGACTACCAATACAATGTAGTTGGAAACTGTGAGCCTGGAAGAGTTATTTAATCTTACTAAGACTTAGTTAACTTGCTTATACTTATAAAGTATACTTGACAAGAGGTAGCGATGATGATGATGATGATGATGATGATGATGATGATGATTGCCTTCAGATTATATATAAATAGAACTGCCTCCAAAGTTAGTGGTGAGGAGAGCGTGGTTGCTGTGCAGTGCATGGTGGGGACACTGAGCTGCAGACATGGCTCTAAATGGTTTATTTCAGACTCTTTCAGGGCACTGGAATAGGGATTTCTAGTTACTAGCTTCTTTTCTTGGATAAATGGTCAAGATGAGAACATCCAGATGAAAAAGTGTACATTCTGCAAGAGCCACGGAGGGAGATATTGTCCATTCTGTCCTGCAGTGTCCTTTATACAATGACTCATATGATGAATGCCTAAGTTTGGTTCCAGGAAAAAGTTTGTTTCTACAGAAAAATGTGTGTGCTTTCCATTGTCAGAAAACCAAAACTAAGTAACCAAACATGTTTCCACTTTGCCTTCATTGCCAGGAAGCTTGTGTCAAAAATGTACTACCCAAGAGTTATAGTTAGCCAAAATCAGGTGTGCAAGACATCAACTCTTTTTGATTCCTTCAGATATTCCAGTTTTCTTATCTTTAAATAGTTGATTTTACACTGATTGAATGTGCAACTGTCTTTAATCCCACTAGGAGAATTGGGTCACCTAACCTTTTAAGGTCTCTTTCCAATATAAAATTTCATGAAATGTTCAGTAAAATTAAATCATTAGAGTAAAAATGATTAGTCCCAAAAAGGACCAATAGCCTCTGGCATGCAAATAAAAGACAGATGAAGGTAATTAAAATGCATTAAGAATCTACTGTAGAAACAGACTCATAGATACAGAGAACAGACTGACAACTGGGGAGAGGTTAGGAAGGCTGGGTGAAAAAGGTGAAGAGATTATGCCAAAAAACAAACAAACAAACAAAAAACCTCACAGATACACAACAGTATGGTGATTGACAGAGGGAAAGGGGGCAGGGGATGTAGAAGATGGTCAAAGGGGATAAATGACAATGGAAGGAGACTTGGCTTAGGGTGATGAACTCACAATACATTATACAGATGATGCATTATAGAACCATATCCCTGAAACCTATATAGTTTTATTAACTAGTCACCCCAATAAATTAAATAAAAATAAATACATAAAACCTAAAAAAAAAGAACCTACTGTAGGTTAGGCAGTCTACATATAACTAGTGTTCTTGGGCTCCCCAACTGGTGGGTATAAATGTGGCCATGTTGCCATTTAGAGCCATGTCTGTAGCTCAGTGTTTCTACCATGCACTGCATAGCAACCAAGCTTCAGAGTTCTCACACATGATTCCTGAGAGTGACTACAAGTGTCTTATGGATATTCCATAACCTCAAGTTGCTACTGTCATAAATATAGGATGTTGGCTTGTCCCCATTCCTGCCCACCCTGACTGTTCTTCTGATAGGCTCTGACCTACCTAGGGTGATGTCTTCTGGAAAAATCCAAAACCTGAGAACCATTTGGAGTGCCAATATATTCCTTTCCTCTTGGCTCTGTTCCATGAAGTAATAAAAAAAACTTGTAGTTGAATATAAATGGATAGAGTATTTATGAAATCATCCAGGAACAGAGTATCAAGGGAGAAGAAAATTGTTTTTAGATCCAAGCCTTAAGGAGCTTCAACTCAAGTTAGCCTAGAGAAATAAAAAAGAGATGGAGGATGCCCTAGCCGGTTTTGCTCAGTGGATAGAGCATCAGCCTGTGGACCAAAAGGTCCGGGTTCGATTCCAGTCAAGGGCACATGCCCAGGTTGTGGGTTCGATCCCCAGTGGGGGTGTGCAGGAGGCAGCCAATCAATGATTTTCTCATCATTGATATTTCTATCTCTCTCTCCCTCTTCCTTCCTCTCTGATAAAAAATAATTTTAAAAAAAAAGAGATGGAGGAGGAGGAGTCAGAAAGGTGGGAACAAAATGCAGGAGGGAATGGTGTTGTGAACCTCGTGTGTTTTGCAAAGGAGGACCCACCCTTTCTATGGAATATTCTTATAGAATATTCATAAGACACATGATATCAAACCTTCACAGCAATTTGAGGCAGATACTATCTCTCCTATTTTATAGAAGGAGAATCTAGACCCAGACAGGTTCATTTTATTTTCCCAAGATCACAAGCTAGTTAGTGTCAGAGCTGAAGCTCAAAGCCAAGTCAACTGTTATGCTCTTTCCATGACACACCTGTGTGAAATGCATTGCAGAACAA
Organism: Myotis nattereri; assembly: GCF_964212035.1. Lineage (NCBI taxonomy): Eukaryota > Metazoa > Chordata > Mammalia > Chiroptera > Vespertilionidae > Myotis > Myotis nattereri. The sequence goes on from NC_138080.1 coordinate 103,286,476, forward strand.
GCCTTTCCTGTTCCTCTAACTTGGTCATATCTATTTCCTGAGACTACAACAGACCATATTCCATTATAATGCTTCCAATGTCAACTTCTAACTCTGACAAATGCCAAGGACCGCAACCATGGCTTAAACATCAGTCTCCCAGCCTCTTATTTGGGCACCAGCAGCAAGGAGGCAGATTTGAAACTGAACTGGAGTTTGGAGGTTTTGATTTTTAGTGGTGTTATTTTCTATCATAATTCTAACATGCAAATATGCTTCACACAATTCATAAACCACATATATATGGTATTGTTGGCTTCATTGGAGCATAAGAAAAGAATGGGTCTTTGGGGATTTTATATTTGCTTATTCTAACTATAAGCCAACATCAACACCTAAAGTAAAATTAAGGAACTCTCTTCACTGAGAGAAATCTCTTTCCATCTGTATCATCTGTGTGAAGTAAAGAGGCTAGAAATATTCTGAGAGTTATGAGAAAAATATTTTTGAAGAAAAAAATATATTTTCTGAATGTCATACTAGGTTCTGGCCTTCTGGCAGTGTAGTCTCCTTGACTCCTTAGAAAAGGGCCAACTGTTTCTCCGTGCCCTGTTATGAGGAGACGTGCACTGAGGCATCCTGTGCAGCCAGGAAACTGTTTCCCCAGATTCGTAGACTGTTCGAGGCTGTAAACACCCTGAAGACCCAGCCAGTGTTTTAATATTTATTTTTAAGATATGGACTCCTTTGTGTGTATGTGTAAACATAACAAGTTGAAAAAATATTATCTTGACATTTGACATCTTAATCCCTCTTAGGGAGGAAGCTATTATTGTTTGGACAATAACTTGGTAAACATACTTGGGACATGACATCAGCAGGAACCAACACCACAGAGTAGAAAAAAGACAAAGTATTTGGGGTGAGAATAGAGGAAGGTCATAAAAAAATTTTGTTTTTGTTCCTGAATGGAAGCAGAAGAGTTAAGTGAGGAGAAAAAAAGAATGGAGAAGAAAGAGGAACCAGGAATTTAAAATAATAGCCTAAATGTATATTTTTATACATATATGTATACATATACACAGGTGTGGGAAAAAGTAGGTTTACCGTTAGTTGTGAGTACATGAAACAAGTAAATGATACAATTAATGAATTAATAATGAAGGACTTGTATGTATGCATATAAGCATAACCAATGGACACAAGACACTGGGAGGGGGTTGAGGGCATGTGCTGGGGGGGGTAGGGGAGGCTGGGGGAAGGTCAATTGGAAAAAAAAAGGAGACATATGTACTATTTGCAATACTTTAAACAATAAAAAAAGAAACTTTATGAGAGCACCAAATTTCAGAATGAAAAATACTGTATATACATAGTGTACCAAGGAAAGCAATTTTTTAAAATTAAGTGTATATCTTACCTAATAATAGACAAACATGTAAATTGACTATACCTTCGCTATGCTAACCAGCCAATCAGGAGAGTATGCAAATTAACCCAACAAAGATGGGTTAATTTGCATACGTAGGCTCCAAGCTGCAGAGTGAAGCCTGACAGCTCCAGGGCCGGAGCAGCGAAGCCTGACGGCTCCAGGGCTGGCTCCAGCAAGAGCCTGGCCAGATTGAAGGCCTGGGTCCCAGGTGCCAGAGGCAAACCAGTGCCAGCAGCCAAGGAAAGGGAAGGCCTATTGCATGAATCTCTTCATGCAACAGGCCTCTAGTATGTCTTATCTAATAACAGACAAACATGGTAATTAACCATACTTCCGACATGCTTCCCATTGGCTAATCAGGGCAATATGCAAATTAACTGCCAACCAAGATGGCAGCAGGCAACCAGGCAGCTGAAGTGAACAGGAGGCTTGCTTGCTCCACTGATGGAGGAAGCCAAGGTTCCCCGCCTGCCACTGCTGGGCTCTGAGCTTGCACTCTAAGAAACAATGTTGCAATTATAGAAGCTAAACAAACCCCCGAAACCTGCTTTCAGCCAGCCAGGCCTCAGAGCTGGAGCTGCAACAGTGTTTCAATTATAGAACCCAAACAAACCCAGATACCTGCTTTCAGCAACTGAGGTCTCAGAGCTGGAGCTGAGCCTCAGAGCTAAAGCTGGCTCTCAGTTCCAGTGACAGCCATAGAAGGTAAATAAATCCCAGAATAAAAAAGAAAAAAAGAAAAAAAGGAGAGGTTGGGAGATTCAGTCACCCGCCAGCCTGAAAACAGCCCTCAGCCCCTCACCCAGACTGGCCAGGCACCCCAGTGGGGACCCCCACCCTGAAGGGGGAGTGACCAGCTGCAAACAGCCATCAGCCCCTCACCCAGGCTGGCCAGGCACCCAAGCGGGACCCCCACCCTGATCCGGGACACCCTTCAGGGCAAACCAGCCAGCCCCGACATGTGCACCAGGCCTCTATCCTATATAGTAAAAGGGTAATATGCAAACTGACCCTAACAGCAGAACGACTGGGAATGACTGGTCACTATGACACACACTGACCACCAGGGGCAGACGCTCAATGCAGGAGCTGCCTTCTGGTGGTCAGGACGCTCTCACATGGAAGGAGCTCTGCTCAGTCACAAGCCAGGCTGATGGCTGCCAGTACAGCGGTGGTTGTGGGAGCCTCTCCTGCCTCCTCAGCAGTGCTAAGGATGTCCGACTGCAGTTTAGGCCTGCTCCGTGCTGGCAAGTGGACATCCCCCAAGGGCTGCCGGGCTGCCAGAAGGATGTCTGATTGCCAGCTTAGGCCCAATCCCCTGGGGAGTGGGCCTAAGCCAGCAGGTGGTCATCCCCTGAGCGGTCCCAGACTGCGAGAGGGCACAGGCCGGGCTGAGGGACCCTCTCTCCCCCCCGAGTGCACAAATTTTTGTGCACCAGGCCTCTAGTATATATATATATATATATATATATATATATATATATATATATATATTAAAAAATAGATAAAGTCTATGTTTCACATACTACTGGAAACCTACTTATGCCAACCCCTGTATATGCACTGTTCTAATTGTGTTACTACTTATATTAACTCATTTTATACTGATACCAATCCTGTAAGTAAATATTATTTTCATTTTAAATATGAGAAACTGAGGCACAGAAAGGCTACGTAATTTACCCAGATACTACAACTAGCAATATGGAGCGGGCAGGGCGTCTGTAAAATGGCATCTTAAAAACAGTAATGTCTTGCACTGACTGCTGTAGCTCAGTGAGTTGGAGCATTGTCTCATACACCAAAAGGTGGCAGATTTGATTCCTAGTCAGGGCACATACCCAAGTTTCAGGTTCAATACCTGTTCAGGGCATGTTCGGGAGGCAGACGATCTCTCTCTTTCTGTCTCTCTCTCTCTCTCTTTCTCTTTCTCTCTCTACCCTTCCTGTCTTTAAAATCAATTAAAATAAAAAAATAAAAACTCTGAAAAACAGTAATGTCTGTTATTCCATATGAAGTTAATTTGCCTTGCTGCAAAATAAAACTTCTTCTTCATTTCCAAACCTGTCCCCACTCCTACCCAAAATGTCTTCTGTATAGTCTACAAATAGTTGGGTGATTTAGTCTGGAATTACAGAATTCAAAGAAAGGGCCAAGTCCCATGTCTAAGCACTGGGCAACTCGAAGGGGTAATGCAGCCATCTGACAGAGGAGGTCATGAAAATACATGTCCCACATCCAGGACCTCTCAGAATCTTGGGCAGGGTTTTGAACTTTGAAACTGGTAGACTGTAACCAATTTAACCTTGATCTCAGAGAGCAAGGAAGTCCCAAAAGCTATCTGAAAACACAGGCAGAAATAACACTCCTTTGGCTGAAACTGGGTGGGGCCAGTGCCCTGCCAGAATGGCCTCCCTTGTGCCCCAACGTCGCCTCGGAATCACCACACAGACCATCAGATTCCACAGATTTAGAACTTCCCTCTAACTGAGGAACACACTGAAAAGAAGGACACTGTTCCCCAGCAAACTGCAAAGTGGATTTTATTTAATTTTTCCCTGACCAGTGCTTTTAAAACTGTCATCAATTTTTAAAATGAGGGAATTTTGCAATTTAAAGATCAAGATTTCTTGCTTGTTTTCCAAGAGAGATTTCAGCATTGTCTTTCAGCAGAACAAAACTTCAGCAGACGTGGGTCTCACTGCCTGCTGTGCAGGGTCCATGAAATTTCCAGAGTGACAGGGTGTCCACCTTGCCTGCTTCATTCACTTACCAGATGACCAAGAGCTGAATTTGAAGCTACCGATAAAGCATAGCCAACAGAGTTAGACCTGAACCTAAACCTCTGGCTTCCCTTTCCAGAGCTTTTCTGTATCATAAAGATCAGATTCCAGCCCCCCAATTTTTCTTACCAGTGTATCCTGGTATTTAGTACAGTGTTTGGCACATCAGAAAAATTCAATACATATTTTCTAACTCATGGATAGATGAATGGGTGAAAACTCATAGTGTGCAATGGGCAGAAGGAAGTAGACCCCCATTTCTCCTCCTACCACTACCACCGTCACCAAAAGCCTTCACAGACAGAGCAAGTAGCCCTATTGACATTGCCTCTTTAGAGAGAACCTGTCCGATGCAACTGCTTTATCAAGGCCTGCAGCTCTCCACCTAGGGGGAAAAAACATACGCACTACCTCTTGTTCTTAAGTATCAACTGTGCCAGCCAATTCCCAGAGTCGTACTTCTCAGACTGGGGAAGATAAGTTAATGCAAAGCAAAAGCAGGGGTGTGGACAGCTCAGAGGGTCTTCAAGAGATGGGGCCCAAGGAATCTGACACTGACTCATCATGATAAAGCCCAGATCCCAAGGCACAGCCTTGGGAAGCTTTGCTGTTGGCTGGATTGTATTTTAAGCCTTAATTATTATTCTGTTTTATACTTGCAGTCTCAGAGCCTCGCTATTAAAGTGCTTTCAAATGTTTGGGAAGTCAGTCGCGTTCACGTTTATCCTTTTACTGTTTGGTTGACAGGAACTATTTGTAAACGGAGCACCCTGCCAGTTACCAGCATTTATTTGCAGTTATTTCACAAATGTTTTTGAAACTTGTGTTTATCTATAATTTGACACATCAAGAGGACTTTTGCTCTTGGCCCGAGCTCCTGCCAAAGCAAATGGTTATGTGCTAAACTTGCTTTCATCAGACCTTCACAGACCTAATGGCTGACTCTCGCATCTCCCTCGCCACAGGGTTACCCAAACTGATGTTAAGAAAGCAATTGAACACATATGTGACAGGTTGGAGAGCCCAAGTCAAAGCAAAGAGGGTGGGGTCAGGGGCAAGCTTAGCTCGGACTAATGTTTTAAAGAAAGGTCTGTTTTCAGAGAAGCTGGCTCTGACATCCACAAAGGCCATTTGGCAGACGACCTAGTCACTCTCTCATCCACCTCTGTACTGACTATGATGAGCGGACTTTCCTCTGTTGCTAAACTCAGAGGAAGACGTGTTGGCACCCGAAGGCATGTGTTTCACTCGGCTTGCTTACCCACCATTGCAGTTAAGCCCTGGGAAATCCTATCTTGGCCGATTTGTGGAGAAAAGCTCTCTGTTGGAAAGATGAATGCTTTTTGTGATGAATTTTGAAAATCATAGGACTTCGTTGCTGGAGGAGACCGTCAGAGATGATCTAGTACAAACCCCAGTTTATCTAATTCATGCATTCACTCAGCAAATATTTACCAAGCTCCTTCCACATGCTAGGCACCAGTCAACATGATGGGGAAATACTGGGAGCAAATGAGACAAGACTCCTCTTTTATGGAACAAGTAAAAAAATAGCATAATTTCAGGGAATGTTACTTTCTATAATACAAAAATACCATAATGTGATAAAGGGTGATTGGAGAAGTGGTGACTTTTCAATAGGGAGACCCTGAGAGAAGGCAATATTAGAGCTGAGGTTAAAGGATAAGAATCTAGCCAAGCAAGGAGAGACAGACAGAGGAAAGAGCAAGTGCAAAGGCTCTGAGACAAAACAAGTCTCGCGTGCTGGAAAACAGGAAGCTGGCCATGAAACTTGGGCTTACAAGGTGAAGTTGGAGAGGAGAAGGACCAGGTCATCAGGGCCCTGGGGGGATGATGAAGCAAAAATAGTAAAGGGACCGACTGAATGTCTGTCACACAAAATGGGCAAGCACAGGCAGACTCTCTGCCCCTATTCAGAACTTGTTAACCTAGCAGACATTATCCTATATAATAAAAGGCTAATATGCCAATTGTCCCCTTGACTGGGACTTCGACCAGGGGGTAGGGCCTCCAACTGCCCACAGCCCCTCCCCCTGAGCTGGTTGGACCTTACCTATGCATGAATTCGTGCACTGGGCCTCTAGTCCCTAAAATAAAAGCCACCATCCTTTTTCTCATTATATTTTTCCCATCAGATTTGTGCTCTAGGAGACATGGGATATGGGAAAATATGTATTGGCACAACACAGAGAGATTAATCCAGGAATATGTCACTTTCTTAATGAAAATGACTCTGGATCAAAATGCTCTCTCAGCCTGAGTTGTTTCAGGTGCTTGTTTCTTCATATGCGTTTTCAATATTTTTCACTCTTTATAATCCAGGATAGTAGGAGAAGAAAATCCCTATACCACCATTTTCCTAAATTCATCCATTTGTGAATCACCTTCAGATCTTGTACCATATCTGTATCTTACCTCTACTATTTTTTACTTAATATTTTTGTTTGAGCTGACTTATTATTTGATATTTCTTTCTATCTGCCCCAATAACATTCATAAAATTATGAATTTGACATGCTAGCTATTTTTTTATCTTATTACACATAAAATAAATATAATTTGAAAGTTTAGAAGTTCCATTTAATGGAGCTTGCAGGAAGTTTCTCGGTGAGTCAGTGAGTGAGTGGTGAGTGAATGTGAAGGCCTAAGATATTACTATATATGACTATTTATAATCATTGTGCACTTAGGGTACACTACATTTATTATAAATATTTTTCTCATTAATAATAAATTCACCTTAGCTCATTTTAAATTTATTACTTTATAAACTTTAATTTCTTTAACTTTTTGACTTGTAATACAATTAGCTTAAAACAAAAACACATAGTACAGCTGTACAAAAATATTTTCTTTCTTTATGACCTAATTCCATACACTTTTTTCAATTAATTTTTTTAAACTTTTTAACCTTTATGGTTAAAAACCAAAACACAAACACACACATTGGCCTATACCTACATGGGATAAGGTCATCAGTATCACTGTTTTCCTCCTCTACAGCTCATCCCACTGGAAGGGCTTCAGGGGAATAACATGCATGGAGCTGTCACCTCCTGTGATAACAGCGCCTTCTTCTAGAACACCTCCTAAAGGGCCTGCCTGAAGCTCTCCTGAGGAAGTGTTATTCTTTTCAGAAATATGTCCATGGTGTTTTGCTTGGTCTGTTTCTTTTTTCATCATAGATTTACCTGTAAATAGATAATGTACCATGAATATTCCTCTTATTAATGAAAACTTTTAAGTGTTTGGGCCCAACACCTAAACTTTTTAAGGAGCTTGATGAGGTCTGCAAAAGCTTCTGCTAAACTCTCCACTGTGGTCCCTTTTTTCTTCATTAGTTTCCTTTTCTCTTGCCCCTTCTACAGTAACACATTCATGTTCTAGTTCCAATACCTCCTCATTAGTCATTTCCTCAGAAAATACTTCTGTGAGTTCCTCAATATCATCCTCATACACATCCAAGTTAAAATTGTTTGCCATCTCAACCACAGCCTTGTTTTTTTGCAACTTCCTCATCCTTGGAAAACCCTTTGGAGTCATGGACAAGCCTCTTTTTAAATTTAATTTTTTTCTTAATCCTCTCTCAAGGAGATTTTTCCATTTATTTTTAGGGAGAGAGGGAAAGACAGAGAGAAACATTGATGTGAGAGAAACACATCTTTGGTTGCCCCTGCATGTGCCCCGAACAGGGCCTGGGCTGTGGAGGAGCCTACAACCAAGGTACGTGCTCTTGACCAAAATGGAACCTAGGACCCCATAGGCCAATGCTCTATTCACTGAGCCAAACTGTCTAGGGCTGGACAAACCTCTTGAATGTGTTCTTGCGGATGTCAATGATACACTCTTTGGTGACATCACCCTAGTCCAAGCAAAGTTATAAATGCAGTCAAAGATGGTGCCATCCTTCCAGAATTGCATCACCATCTTTCTCAGCTGCAGCAATAGCTTAGACAAATGCCCTCTTCGGGTAGAAGGCTTTAGAAACTGCTAAAACTTCTTGATCCATTGGTTGGATCCAGGTGGTATTTGGAGGAGAAATACCACTCTGATACTGGGATGAGGATCACCAATAAAAGGAGGATGTCCAGGAACATTATCAACAGAAAGCAAAATCTTGAAAGGTGTGTTATTCTCCAAATAGTACTTCTCCATTCTGCTGGCGTAGTAATTCAGGAGAGCATGTTGGAAGAGGATCTGGGTAATCCATGACCATTTATTGCTCCTGTAGCACACTAGCAATCTGTGCTTATTGATATACTTGAGAGCCAGGGGTTCTCAGTGTACCAGATCACATAGGCAGTGGTTCTCAACCTTCTGGCCCTTTAAATACAGTCCCTCATGTTGTGACCCAACCATAAAATTATTTTCGTTGCTACTTCATAACTGTAGTGTTGCTACTGTTATGAATTCTAATGTAAACATCTGATATGCAGGATGGTCTTAGGCGACCCCTGTGAAAGGGTCGTTCGACCGCCAAAGGGGTCGCGACCCACAGGTTGAGAACTGCTGACAGAGGGTTTCAATTTGTAGCCTGCAACACTGCCCCTAAGCAAGACTGTTAGCCTCCCCTTAAAAGCTTTGAAACCTGACATTGACTTGGCCACCTTATTGATGAAAGTCCTTTCAGGCATCCATTTCCAGAACATAGAGCTTTCATCCATACTGGATTATTTGCTCTGGCAAGTAATTTTCCTCCACAACAAGCTTATCTAAAATTTCCAAAAATTCTCCAGATGCCTTCACATCACCACTCACAAATTTACCACTCACTTTCATATTAGGTAATGAGTAATCATTCTTGAATTGTTTAAACCACCCAGAGGTAGGAGTCAATTCAACATTGTAGTTGGGTCCAATCTTTTCTTTCAACATCACAAAACTTTTTGTTTTGGTTATGACCGTCATGGTGCTGAGAAGGATAAACTTCTGTGTCTGCAATCCAGGTCATTAGAAGTTTCTCCATGTCTCATACAGGCCCTTCTTAAATCTGTGTTAGCCTCATTGCCTTCAATGAAGCAGATCCTTTAATGGCTTTAGTCACTTTGTTCTTGTTCTTCAAGGTCTCTCAGCTATGGTGCAATGGGACATGCCTGACTGGAGAGCAATAACCATCACTGGTTTTCTACTTTCATAGTCCTTAATCACTTTTAATTTTGTTTCCAGGTCAATCACTGGACATGATCTCTTATTGGCAACATCAGCAGTGGATTTTGTGTGCTTAGGAGCCACGATGAACAAAAAATATGAGATTGAGTTGATTGTAAGAGAAAATGATGCAATCAAGAGTCACAGTAAAGATAAGTTATATGGTGCTGCTACTGGTGTAACGTGGCATACTATTTTACAGCAAACGTATTTTTTTTAAAGAAAGAGTACATTCTAAAATAGCAATTAAAAGTATAAATGTAGGAGAACCAAGATGGCGGCATAGGTTAACGCCGGAGTTTGCTGCTTTGAACAACTACTTCAAAAGTGAAAGTAAAAGACAGAACGGACATCACCCAAAACCACTGGAACGCTGGCTGAATGGAAGTCCTACAACTAGGAGGAAAGAGAAACGCATACGGACACTCAGAGGAGGCGCAGCGCTGAAGTCAGATTCTGAGGTGCGGAGTGCGCGGAGCGGGCTGGCGGCGGAGGGCGCGGTTGGCGTTTTCAATCGGGAGGGAGTCGCAGACTCTGAGCTCCAGATCTGGGCGAGTCTTTAGGGACCCAGACTCAAACGGGAGAAGCGGGACTGCCTGGTTTCGGTCAGAGCGAGTGCAGCTTTCTCTCCGAGCTTTGCAGCGGGTGCTGGGACTCAGAGAGGCAGAGCCCCTGGGGACAGGACTGAGAGCCGCCATAACTGCTCTCTCCGGCCCACCCTGTTGATCCTGTGCGACCCGCCCCGCCCAAGCCCTGCACACAGGCATTTGCCGGATAGCCTCAGGCAAACGCCAGATTAGCACCTCCCTAGAGGACAGAAGTTCTCTCACTGCTGACACAGCTGATTCTCATAGCCACTTGGCCTGGAGGTCAAACCCTCCCTGGAATTAGCTACAACAATCAAGATTTAACTATAAGACCACGAACAAAGACCACTAGGGGGTGCACCAAGGAAGCATAACAAAATGCGGAGACAAAGAAACAGGACAAAATTGTCAATGGAAGATCTAGAGTTCAGAACCACACTTTTAAGGTCTCTCAAGAACTGTTTAGAAGCCGCCAATAAACTTAATGAGATCTACAAGAAAACTAATGAGACCCTCGATGTTATATTGGGGAACCAACTAGAAATTAAGCATACACTGACTGAAATAAAGAATATTATACAGACTCCCGACAGCAGAACAGAGGAGCGCAAGAATCAAGTCAATGATTTGAAATGCGAGGAAGCAAAAAACACCCAACCGGAAAAGCAAAATGAAAAAAGAATCCAAAAATGCGAGGATAGTGTAAGGAGCCTCTGGGACAGCTTCAGGCGTACCAACATCAGAATTATAGGGGTGCCAGAAGATGAGAGAGAGCAAGATATTGAAAACCTATTTGAAGAAATAATGACAGAAAACTTCCCCCACCTGGTGAAAGAAATGGACTTACAGGTCCAAGAAGCGCGGAGAACCCCAAACAAAAGGAATCCAAAGAGGACCACACCAAGACACATCATAATTAAAATGCCAAGAGCAAAAGATAAAGAGAGAATCTTAAAAACAGCAAGAGAAAGAAACTCAGTTACCTACAAGGGAATACCCATACGACTGTCAGCTGATTTCTCAACAGAAACTTTGCAGGCCAGAAGGGAGTGGCAAGAAATATTCAAAGTGATGAATACCAAGAACCTACAACCAAGATTACTTTATCCAGCAAAGCTATCATTCGGAATTGAAGGTCAGATAAAGAGCTTCACAGATAAGGAAAAGCTAAAGGAGTTCATCACCACCAAACCAGGATTATATGAAATGCTGAAAGGTATCCTTTAAGAAGAGGAAGAGGAAGAAAAAGGTAAAGATACAAATTATGAACAACAAATATGCATCTATCAACAAGTGAATCTAAGAATCAAGTGAATAAATAATCCGATGAACAGAATGAACTGGTGATTATAATAGAATCAGGGACATAGAAAGGGAATGGACTGACTATTCTTGGGGGGGAAAGGGGTGTGGGAGATGCGGGAAGAGACTGGACAAAAATTGTGCACCTATGGATGAGGACAGTGGGTGGGGAGTGAGGGCGGATGGTGGGGCGGGAACTGGGAGGAGGGGAGTTATGGGGGGAAAAAAGAGGAACAAATGTAATAATCTGAACAATAAAGATTTAATTAAAAAAAAAAGTATAAATGTAGCAAATACATAAACCAGTACCATAGTCACTTATTATCATTATCAAGCATTATCTATTACACATAATTGAATGTGCTATATTTTTATGAGACTGGTAGCACAGTAGATATGTTTACACCAGCATCACCACAAACATGTGAATATTGCATTGTGCTATGATGTTATGGCATTACTAGGCAATAGAAATTTTTTTTATCTCTATTGTAAATTCTGGAACTACCATCCTATATGTGGTGCCTTGTTGACTAAAACGTGATGTGGCACATAATTATCCTTCATTCCTTTTTAAAAATTTATTTTTCATTTTTAATTGATTTGAGAGAGAGAGGAAGTAGGGAGAGAGAAAAAGAGAGAGACATCAAGTTGTTGCTCCACTTATTGATGCATTCATAAATGCAAACTTTGCATATCGGGAAGACACTCTAACCAACTGAGCTACCGGGCAGGGCTGTACTTCATTCCTTCTGATGGTTAAATATTACATTGTATGGATACACCACTTTTACGTATCCATTCATCTTTTGAGGGACACTTGGGTTGTTTCCACTTTTTGGCTATTCAGAAACATGCTGTATAAATATTTTTACACAAGTTTTTGTGTGGACATATGTTTTCATTTCTCTTGAGCATGTCAGTAGAAATGGAATTATTGAGTCATAGTAATTTATGTTTAACTTTTTGAGGAATTGCAAAATCATTTTCCAAAGAGGCTGTACAATTTTATAATCCTACCAGCAAAATATGATGGTCCATTTTTTCCACATTCTCACACACACCTGTTATCTGTCTTTTTATTTCAGCCATCTTAGTGGGTATTGAGTCATATCTCATGATTCTGATTTGCATTTCCATAACGTTTAATGACATTGAGCATATTTCCACATGTTTGCTGGCCATTTTTACATCTTGTTTGAAAAAAAATCCAATTCAAATACTTGGTCCATTTTTAATTGGGTTATCTTTATTTTTGAGTTGGAAGAATTCTTTATAATTTCTAGGTTCAAGGCCTTTCATCAGAATATGATTTGCATATATTGTCTCCCATTATGGAGGTTGTCTTTTCACTTTTTTGATGGTGTCTTTTGAAGCACAAAAGATTTTAACTTTGATGAAGTCCAGTTTACCAATTTTTACTTTTGTCCATTGTGCTTTTGATGTTATACCTGATAATAATTTGCTTTACCTAAAGTCACAAAGCTTTAGGTCTATGATCCACTTGAATTAATTTTTGTATGTGTCATGAGCAAGGAGTCCTAATTCATCTTTTGAATATGGATGTCTAGTATGTAAAACAGTTTATTCTTGTATTAATAGGTAATAATACAAGAATAAACTGTTTTACATACTCAGCATCATTTGTTGAAAAGATTGGTCTTTTAGCGTTAAATGGTCTTGCCACCCTTGCCAAAAATAAGCTGACCATAAATGTGAGAGTTTATTTATGGATTTCCAGTTCTGTTCCATTACCTATATGTCTATCATATGACAGTTACCACACAGTCTAGATTATTGTAGACTTGTGGTATATTTTGTAATTGAGAAGTGTGAGTCCCCAAATGTTGTTCTTTTTCAAGATAGTTTTGGTTATTCTGGTTGGTTCTCTTATACTTTCATAAAATTTTTAGGGCTAACTTGTCAATTTCTAGAAAAAAAAAAACAGCTGTAATTTTGATGGAGACAGTGTTGAATCTTTAGATCAGTTTGAGGAGTATTGCAATCTTAAGTATTCCAAACCATGAAAATAGAATGATTTTACATTTCTTTTTATCTAATTTATTTCAATAATGTTTTATAATTTTCAGTGTGTGTATTTCATACTTCTTTTGTTAAGAGTATTTTTTAAAATATATTTTTATTGATTTCAGAGGAAAAGAAGAGGGAGAGTTAGAAACATCAATGATGAGAGAGAATCATTGCTCAGCCGCCTCCTGCACGCCCCCCACTGGGCATCAAGCCTGCAACCTGGGCATGTGCCCTTGACCAGAATCAAACCTGGGACCCATCATTCCGCAGGTCGACTCTCTATCCACTGAGCCAAACCAGCTAGGGCTGTTAAGATTATTTTTAAGTATTTTATTATTTTTGGTACTATGGCAAATAAGGTGACATTTTAAATTTTCATTTTGAATTTCATTAGTAATGTATGAAAGTACAACTAATTTTCATATACAGGGTGGGGCAAAAGTAGGTTTACAGATGTTTATATGGAAAATAATACAATAATTAATAGATAATAATACAAGAATAAACTGTTTTACATACTCACAACAAAAAATAAACCTACTTTTGCCCCACCCTGTATTGATCTCACATCTGCAACCCTCCTAAACTCATTTATTACTTCTAATAAGATGTGTGTGTGTGTCCTCTTTTGCCTAAGTGCCCTGGCCAGAATCTCTAAAACAGTGTTGAATAGAAATGAAAAGAGTGGACATCTTTTTCTTATGCTTGACATGAGAGGTAAAGTTTTAAGTTCTTCACTATTAGGTATGATGTTAGAAGTATGTATTTTATAGATGTCCTTTATCAGATTAGGGAGTTGCCTTTGATTCCTATATTGTTTGATATTTTTATTATGAAAGGTTATAGTATTTTGTCAATTCCTTTCTAAGTCAATGATATATCGCATGTTTTCTGTTATATGTTATATTAATATAATGTATTACACTTATTAATTTTCACATGTTAGGCCAACTTTGCATTCTTGAGATAAATTCCACTTTGTCATAGTGTATAATACTTTACATATGTTGCTAGATTCAGTTTACTAGTATTTTGTTTAGGGTTTCTGTATTTAAATTCATAAGGGATATTCATCCATGGTTTTTTTGGTTATGTCTTTGTCTGGTTTTTGGTATCAGAGTAATACTGGCTTCCTAGAATATATTGGCAATATTCTCTCCTCTTCTATTTTTGGGAAGAGTTTGCAAATGATTGGTATTCTTTTTTAGACATCTGGTGGAATTCAACAGTGAAGCCATTCGAGCCTGGGCTTTTCTTTATGGAAATATTTTTTATTAATAATTCATTCTGTTTACTTCTTGTAGGTCTATTCTGGTTGTCTATTTCATCATAAGTCAGTTTTGGTAGTTTGTGTGTTTCTAGAAAGTTTTCCATTTCATCTATGTTATCTAATTTGTTGGCATACAATTGTTCGTAACACTTATTTTAGTTCAGTAATTATGTCCTTCTTTATTTTCTGAGTTTAGAAATTTGAATCTTTTTTTTCTTGATAAGTCAGGTGAAATTTTTTTCAATTTTATTGATCTTTTCAAAGAAGCAAGTTTTGGTTTTATGGGTTTTCTCTACAGTTTTTCTAATTATTTTTTCACTAACTTCCACTCCCATCTGAATTATTTTCTTCCTTCTGCTGGTTTTGGATTTAGTTTGCTCTTCTTTTTCTAGTTTCTGTAAGTGGAAGTTTAGGCTTTTGATTTAAGATCTGTTTGGTGACTTTCCAGTACTAATTCTGTGAAGCCTATATTCTTTCTTGTGTGGGACTGCTGAAATCTCTGTTTGGTTAGCTTAGTGTTTAATGATTAGACAGGTACCTCCTTGGAAGTCTTGACCTAATATAGTTATCAGCCTTCATCAAGAGGTTCTCTGTGTTTGCTGGGGCATGATTTCAGCACTCCAACAGGTACTTGACAACTCTGCCTTAGCCTTCACTTTCTGATTATGCAGATCCTCAAGGTCAGTCAGAGTTGTAATTAGGCTCTCCTCATGTATTTCCTGAGTATGTGCTCTTACCTGACTATATACATGGCCTTCTAGATTTCCAGGAATATGACACAGCTTTGCAAGTTCTCCTACAGACATCTCATTTCCCAATTTTTTCTTTAAAGTTTTTGGCTGTTGATTTCCTATTAGCCTCAACTGATAGTGCCACGATAGGCAACTGGGATGCTAAACAATTTTCATTGATTGCTTTTTGATGAATCCCTATGGATGGGGCTGTTCACAAAGGGCAGAGCTCTGCATCGGCCAAATAAAGACAAGCCCTAAGATTGGAGCTCTTACATTTTTTTGACATTTTTTAAAAAGTCAGACTTACTGTGGCTTATACACATAGAATAAAATTCATCCCTTTTAAGTATACAGACAGATGAGTTTTGACAATGTCTACATTCATATAACCAATATCACAATCAAGATATTGAACATTTCCATCACCCCCAAAACTTCCCTTTTTGCTCCTTTGTAGTTAATCCCCTCCCTAGACATGGGCCCTGGAAAATACTGTTTCTTTTTATTTTCTTCTTTTGCCTTTTCTGTAATGTCCTATTTGGAATCATGATGGGTAGTCTTCTGTGCATTCCTGCTGCCTTGTGGAGAATTAATTGGAGAAAGTCAAGAGAGGAAGCAGTGAGAACAATTAGAAAGCTATTATCCTAGTGCAGGTACATGATGGTGGGAACTGAGATACATTGATAACAGTGGAGATAAAGAAAGGAGTCAAAGTAACAGGGGATGAGGGACATGGAAACCCCACAGATGACTCCTAATTATCTGTGTGGCTGTGGCCTTTACTGAGCTCGGGCTACTCATAGAGGAAAATATTAAGAGTTCCATAACTTAATCACACTGGAAACATTTCAGGGTAAGAAAAATAATCATGCTTTCTCTAGCAAGCTATCAGAACTTCCACACTTTAAAATGTAAACCCATTCATTCTCTCTCATGGGCGCTCAGAGTTTCCCACACAAATACCCATTTCTACATGCACTCGAGAAAATGCCACTATCAGGCAGCTCTACCATGGACTGTATATCTCTGGGCAGAGTCCTAAGTAGAGCTTTCAACTTATCCCCTTGTACTGACAAGCTGAACAGGAGACACTTGGCTTTGCCAGTCTTCCACTTATAAGAGAACCTAATTAGATCATCTCCTGGCTTTGATCAGAGAGGGTCTTCAGAAAGTTTAATGGGTCAAAATGAACTTGATTGCCAGACGGAGACCAGTGTGCCAAAAATAAAGCATTAACCAAAGCCAAGAAAACAGTGTTGGCTGAGGCATGGATTGGTATGGGGCTCTAGGTATTTCAAACAGCCGGTTTTGATGGAAGCAATTAGGAACAGCAGTAATTGCCCGTCAGGCAACATTGCCATTTGCTGAGGACAGAGCTGATACATTTAGACACGAAGGCTGCTGGGCCTCCATTGTAGCCTTTTGCTTTTGGAGATTGTCTTCTGGTTTCCATTACAATGAATCTCAAACTGCTGACCCCATTAAAATGTCAAGGTGGGAGAGAAAGGAGATCTTGAAATAAGTCTTTCAAGGCTATTGCCATGGTTTTATTTATGGAACAGGGTTCCTATACACACTTATCTTACCTTTTCTTCCTTTTAAGTGATGAAAGAACAGAGTTCCTTAACCCCATTATCAGGGAGCTAAGGAGCCAGTTTTTGTTTTCTCCATGGCAGGACTATAGTCAGGTCATATTCTACCCTCTTCTCTTCTCCCTATCTGGAAGAGTAAATTCAGGTGCTCCAGGGGGACTTTTCTGCATGAGTCCTTTAATCACTAACTCTCAACCCTTCATCAGGTTTTAAATACCTAGTTCTACAGCTAGGAATGTCATGGAAATTTAGAGTACCCCTTTTTTCTCCCTTTGTTCAGAAATGCCTAATCACAAGTAGCTATTCGTGCATCAGATTATTTTATCTCAACTTCAGGGTCAAGAAAAGAAAGAAGGGCGCCCATCCTCAGGTACAGACAGGATTGTGATAATACATGTAATGGGTCTGTAGGGATATACAAGTTTGGCAGTAAGGAGATAGGATCCTGGGTTACCCTAGAGCCATGGTCAGCAAACTGCGGCTCGTGAACCACATGCAGCTCTTTGACCCCTTCAGTATGGCTCTTCCACAAAATACCATGTGCAGGTGCCTACATACAGTGCGATTGAAACTTTGTGGCCCATGCGCAGAAGTCAGTATTTTGTGGAAAAGCCGGTATTTTGTGGAAGAGCCACACTCAAGGGGCCAAAGAGCCGCATGTGGCTCGTGAGCCGCGGTTTGCTGAGCCGCAGTTTGCTGACCACTGCCCTAGAGAATAGCAAAAAAATATCCAGGCTCATTCACATATAAGCATCATATAGATCTCATCAGATTACTTGTCTTTAAGAAGTTGTGTGCTCTACAGCATGACTTTAACTTTGTTCTGTTTAAAGCTGTTCACATAAAGGGCCTAGAAGACTACCTTGCACATAGTGAGCTCTTGGCAGATATTTGCCCATTAAACTTTTTTGAACTGCAACATACTGGTCAGAAATATGGGGAATCTATTTAGTCTTCTGAGGCTTTCATAAAAATGCACCACAAACTAGGTGGCTTAAAGCAACAAAAATTTATTCTCTCACATTTCTGGAGGATAGAAGTCAATATCAGGGTGCCAGCAGGGCTATGTCCCCTCTGATATCTGGAGTGGAGAATCCTTCCTTGCCTATTCCTTACTTCGGGAGGTGGCTGTCAATTTTTGGGCATTCCTTGGCTTGTAGCTGCATCACTCTAATCTCTGCCTCTGCCTCTGTGTGTTCCTTTCTCCTCTTCTTATAAGGATACCAGTTAAACTGGATTAAGGGTTTACCTACTCCAGTATGATATCATCTGAACTAAGTATACCTGCAACAACCCTATTTCAAAATAAGTTCACATTCTGCAGTACTGGGGGTTGAATTTCAAAATACCCTTTTGGGGATACAATCCAACCCATAAATCCAGTTGTCTAATCATTTGTTATGAGGGCTCAGTGAAATAAAATCTTTAGACATAATGTCTTTGTGAAAAGAGTCTTCAAAAATCACAGATTACTATTCATATAGCCTGGAAGAGTTTCTTTCTCTTACCATTCACTGTGAGGATATAGTAATATTTCATAAAACCTAAATTACAAACATTAATACTTAATAGGATGTCACAATTTATTAATTTCATTAATTACCTTATCCCACTTTAGCCTGTGAGGTGGACAGGGCAAAAACTATTATCTCCATTCTAGAGGTTAAAAACAAACTGAGACTGAGATATTACGCTGAATACACAATAAAAGGCACATAGCCAATAGTGGAAGAATTGGTACTAGATTTCTACGAACAGTGAAAGAATTGGTACTAGCAGGGTGTCAGCCCACTGGCTGTGATGCTTTCTAGATCATTGTGATGCTGAGATGACAATTTCTCCTTAGAACTTTCATTTTCTCATCTTTAGGTGGCCTGTTGCAGAGAATTAGAGTTCATCTCCTGTTTCACTGAGACTTGCTAGTTCTATGAAACTTCTGTTCAATTCGATCTAACTCCCTATCTTGAGGTGCTGGACATGCAAGGTGGGATAAGAGGCAAGGGGGCAATAAAAACATGAGGGTAAGGAGTAATTACAATGAGTAGGTGAACTTGCAACTCAGCCAAGAAGGCATGAATTAAGTATGGTGTATAGGATAATTAGCAGTCATTTAGTGCAGGAAAATTGCTACCAGCTGTTCAAAACCCAAGACTGAAGGGCTGATCTGTAAGTGGTTATCTGAATAAGCAGACAGCTCCAAAATAAAGCTGTGCCTCAGGGCATAGAGGCTATGTTTTATTGTCCAGAAGAGGTCTTGCCCTAAGATGAATCCATTATGCTCATTAATTACTGTTACACAAATTTACTGGCCTGGATAAAAGCTCCTAGAGAACACTGGGTCATGGATCTGTGGGCAATCAGGCCAACAAAGGGATAAATAGGAATGTCAGGGTCCTGAAAGTCAGACCTCAGTAATGATCTCCCACTTTCTTCTTTGTAGCCCAGTCAACAAATACAATCCTATCCATAGCCAATGCTCATTTCCTCATTGAATCCCCATGCATACCTCTCAATAGATTAGCATAAACTATCTACTATTTCAAAGAGTCTTATATTTACATTCAGGTTTGCACCCAAACATAGCTGAGTTACCTAGGAACCTTCAGAACAACAATTAAAACATAGGCAGAAAATGTACAAGATGACCCTGCAATGTCTTATCGCACCTGAAAGTAAGGGCCCTGTCAAAGGCTATGAGAATCAAGTCAGAAAATCAAGATCATCTCAAAGAGGCGTCTGCTGATTAAAATGGGTCAATCAGTGCATTGATATGAATAATATTATGCCAAGGAATTAAAACACTTCATATATATTAAAATCTGTGATTTCATAAGATACTCAATGCCATCTTTGGGGCTTGCTAGGGAACCAGGACATTGGTCTTGAAACTGGTAAATAAAGGAAAGACTCAAGATGGCCACTAACAACAACAAAAAGAGACAATGGGGTGCTATGTTACTCCTGATAAAAGTATGTACACATCACTACCTATAAAGGGTCCTTGTAAAAAGTCACATCTACATCCAGAACCATGTGACAGGCGCTCTGTGGGAAGAATGTACTTCCCTGCCTTTGACTCTGGTCTTGGCAATAAAAATTGCTTGAAGAAGAGATTGGAGCAAAAGTGATAGTACAGAACTCTGAACTTATTCCCTAAGAAGTCTCTTGGGTTTCCACTCACCCTCTTGTACTCTTGCCTTGTGTTGGGAAGAGCTTCCCTTGGATAGCTGTTCATCCTTCAGACTGGACAGTAAACATATCAATGGTAATAACAATGGATTGAAGACAGAAAGCCACAACTCAATATTCTAGCCAACACATAAAACCCCAAGAAAGGGAGAGTACCTCCTCATCTCACTCACCCCTATGGTCTGCCACCACAACAATAATGACTACATTAAATTTTTTTGACTTCTCTTCAGATGGAGTGAAACCAGAGGAAACTGATTTAAGAACAAGACATAAAGAGTGAAGTAAAGTAACTCATTCACATCCACTATGATTTCATTTTAGTTCCTAATCTTTAGTAGCTTAAATACCAAAGACAATAAAATATAACTGGCCCCTAATACAAAATCCTTTACTCTTGTGGCAGAGAAAAATAAAATGTGTTTTCATTGTCCCCATGATAAAATATTTCTGTGAAATATTTCTGGGTAGAAATCTGAGTATGTAAATGGACAGAGATAAACATTCCTTATAAGCATTTCTCATGCAAAAAGAATGATTGCTTTTCTAACCTGAGATAATTCAGGTCCCCAATCGAGGTTTCTTTCCTATAAGATAGTGGTTCTCAACCTTCTGGCCCTTTAAATACAGTTCCTCATGTTGTGACCCAACCATAAAATTATTTTCGTTGCTACTTCATAACTGTAATGTTGCTACTGTTATGAATCATAATGTAAATATCTGATATGCAGGATGGTCTTAGGCGACCCCTGTGAAAGGGTCGTTCGACCGCCAAAGGGGTCGCGACCCACAGGTTGAGAACCGCTGCTATAAGAGGTCCTGGTGGTGCACGTCATCAATTTGGCAGACCTTGAAATTCAAATTTGAGAGTGGGGGGATCAAATACACTTCATCAAAAGGGCAGAAGATGTGCTCAGTTGAATCTTTTAACTTTTAACAACAGAATTTATTGTGGAAGGTTTGCAGCTTAGAGCAAGGCAAGGCACATGTGAAAGAGTCTCTACTGTATGTTTGTACTTTTTTCCAGAAAAAAAATTAGGAGAACCCCTAAAAGGACAAGGCCACACTCAGCCCTCACCATAGTCCATAAACTCAAGCCATCAACACCTGAGCCAGACCACTTCAGTTAGCAGTCAATCCAGAAGTTGCAAGCATGTGATGATCTTTCCCATTCCAGGAACTTCAGAGCTTATAATTGTGGAAGATCGTAATTTCCAAAAATGGTCACTGCAATATTCCAGTCCCACATCCTCTTCTAGAGCCTTTTCACTCCTCCTTACAAGGTGAACTCTATTTTTTCACTCTTGAAACTGGTCAAGGCTTTGTGACTAATTTGAACACAATACAGTTCCCCAGCAAGCCCCAAAGATGGCATTGAGTATCTTATGAAATCACACATTTTAATATATATGAAGTGTTTTAATTCCTTAGCATAATATTAATTCATATCAATGCACTAATTGACCCTCTTTTAATCAGCAAAAGTGACACCGTGTGACTTCTAAGACTAAGTTATAAAAGACTATCTCTCTCAAGATTGTTGTATTTGGAACCCAGACACCATGCTATGAGGAAGTCCAAGCAAGCCTATGAGGAAAGACCATTTGGTGAAGCCCATATGGAGAGGAGCCGAAGCCTCAAGTCAATAACCAGTATCAACCAGTATCACTGGGCATGTGAGAAAATAAGCCTTCAGGTGATTCCAGCCCCCAGCCTGAGTCTCCCAGTTGAGACATCCAGGAGCAGAATAGTTTGTGCCCTGTCTGAATTCCCAGTCCACTGAATCTATAAAACAGAGAATCAGTATATAAATCCAGACCCTGCATCTCAAGGGCCAGGAACTCCAGTGCTCTGATAGCCCTCTGTTGGTTTCCTATCATAGGCATACTGGCCTCAGCAATGTGTGAATAAAATGACCCGAGGAGTTAGTCGTGTTTGGGAGAAGGCTGAGGTTGAGTTTTCAAGGATTTTGAAGCCATGCTTTGGTTGATGAGATGTCGCCTCTTGAAAAGAAAGTACTCAAGGAAACATAAATTGCGGTAGTCAAGACTGCAGCAGCAGCAGCAGCAGGGAATCAGGGTCACACAGAAAAGGAAGAAGGAAAGGATACACAAAAGTGGAATAAGAGAAGAGAGGAGGGAAAAGAGAATCAGACACCTCAGAAGAGTCCATAAGTAATCTAATGAAGAGTTTAAAATTCTAACCACCAAAGGTTTAAATCCCCAAGAAGAATAAAACAACTCAAAAATAAGTTGTTTTTCTCAAGGACTCCCATGTACTCAAAACTTTCAGTCATATTATTATTAAATAATTAACTCAATTTAACTTTATAACTCTGTGAGATACCATTCTATCACATTTTTGGTTTAGTTTTTACTATAAAAGACAGTTTTATTGTGATTTTTTTTTACTTTAAAAATCTTAGAGTAAAAATTAAGGTTTCCCTTTTATTATCTTACCTAACTCAATTTTTCTCCCAATCTCAAAACTACCTAATATAACATTTCAAAAGTACCTACTGGTATACATCTTTGTAGAAGTACTACTGGTATGCTACATCTTTTAAGAGCTTTTTCTTTCTCTCTGTGTGTGCGTGTGTGTGTGTGTGTGTGTGTGTGTAAATATATGTAATATGTACAGATGTGTGTATAAATATATGTAACTAGAGGCCTGGTGCACAGATTCATGCATCAGTGGGGTTCCTTGGTGTAGACTGCGGGGATCAGGCTGAAACCGGCAGTCCTGCACCTCCTGCCACTCCTGCCTGCCTCTCCTGCTCATCCCAGCCCTGCTGTGCCAGCTCCCGCTGCTGGGTAGGCTCACTGCCTCTCCGCTGTGGTCTCCAGGCTGCAACAGCCAGCTGAGTGGCACTCCCGCTATGGGAGCACACTGACCACCAGGGGGGCAACTCCTGCATTGAGCATCTGCCCCCTGGTGGTCAGTGAGCATCATAGCGACCAGTCAACTGGTCATTTGGTTGTTTGATCAACCAGTTACTTAGGCTTTTATATCTATATCTATCTATCTATCCACACACACACATATACATATATATACATATAGATAGATAGATATATATGTACAGCTGTGTGCAAATATATGAAATATATCCAGATGTGTGTATAAATATGTGTAATATACACTGATGTGTGTATGTATACATACACATATAAAATATAAATAGTTGACCATTAAACAACATGGGTGTGAAGTGCATGGGTCCAGTCATATGTGGATTATTTTTGAATAAATATACAGTTGACTGTCCATATCCCTCATTATGTATCTGCAGATTCAACCAACCTTGGATCAAAAACAGTATATTCAATCTGTGACTGGGAATCTGTGGATGTGGAGGGCCAACTGTATGCATTGTTCTATACCATCCTATATAATAAAAGCATAATATGCAAATCGACCAAATGACGGAACAACCAGTCACTATGATGTGCACTGACCACCAGGGGGCAGATGCTCAACGCTGGAGCTGCCCGCTGGTGGTCCCGCTGAGCCAGAAGTTGGGCTGGCAAGTGCAGCGGCAGTGGCGGGAGCCTCTCTTGCCTCTGCTGCAGGCACGTGGTAAGGAGTGAGGGGTCCTGGACTGCAAGAGCCCTGGACTGCAAGAGGGATGTCTGACTGCCAGCTTAGGCCTGATCCCAGGGGGATCAGGTCTAAGTCAGCTGTTTGGCATCCCCTGAGGGGTCTTGGACTGCAAGAGGGCTCAGACCGGGCTGAGGGACCCCCACCCCATCCAGTGCACGAATCTCGTGCACTAGGCCTCTAGTTGTATATAAGATACTTGAGCATCCATAAATTTTTATATCCACAGGAATCCTGGAACTAATCCTCTGCAGATACCAAGGGATGACAGTAGTTAAGTTTTGGGGGAGTCAAACCTTATATGCAGATTTTCAACTGTGTGGGGGCTCATCACCCCTAACCCCCATGTTTTTCAGGAGTCAGCTGTGTATATCCATTTAAATAGCATAAATGTGATCATACTATTTTGTTTCACACATTTGCTTTTGCTTTTAATAATATATGTGGACGGGTCCATCATATCAGCACATACAATGCTATATCATTGCTTTCAATGGTGAGAAAAAAGGAGACATATGTACTACTCTTTGTAATACTTAAGCAAAAAAAAAAAAGTTTTAAATTTTTAGGTATTCTACAATATGGATACACCATGATTTATTTAGCTTCCCCACCTTAATGGACCTAACTTTAGACTATTACACACAATAGTGCCACAGGTATCTTTACACTTTATCACTGGATATATGTGGGAATACTTCTGTGGTATTGATTCCTAAAAATATGATTTCTGGGCCAAGGTCATGTGAATTTTAATTTTACATTATCCTAATATTAAGCCAATAAGACATATTGAGAGAGGTTATAAAAATTTGTCCAAGGTCACACAAACAGAGAGTGGGAAAACCAAGATTCAAACCCAAATTAACTGGTTCCAAGTCCTCTGTGTTTTCCATGTGCCATGCTGTCTCAGGAGAGGCAGAGCTAAAGCACAATGCTCATTAGATGGGGCCCGATGTTTTCTTAACCCCCTGCCCACTTCTCAAGAAATAAAAAGGAAAAACAGCTTTCATCATTTTATACATGCCTTTTAAGCAAAGTGACTCACTTAGTATTAGCCAGGGTACACTAAATGCTATAACAATTAACCTCCCCAAATCTCAGTGGAAAACACAATAATGGTTTATTTCTTATTTGTGCTACAGTTCAAAACAGGATGGAGTTGGAGAGGTGCTCTCCTCCTTGCAGTCATTCAGAGGCCCAGCCCCTTCCACATGTGTGTGAGGTTCACAAGCAATCAGATGGGCATGGACCCCTCTCTTAAGCACCTTGGCCAGGAGGTGTCATATTACTTCTGCTTTTATTTCATTGGGAGAACTTAGTTGTATATGACAAAACTATAAGAAAAATTGGGTGTTAAAGTTTAGTTATGTGCCGAAGAGAGAAACAAAACATGGTTTATATGAATACATAGCATTGTCTCTGCAACAGTAAAGAATTCAAAAATAGCCCTGACTGGTTTGGCTCAGTGGATAGAGCATTGGCCTGCGGACTGAACGGTCCCAGTTTCGATTCCGGTCCCAGTTTCGATTCCGGTCAAGGGCATGTACCTTGCTTGCAGGCACATCCCCAGTAGGGGGTAGGCAAGAGGCAGCTGATCTATGTTTCTCTCTCATCGATGTTTCTAACTCTCTATCCCTCTCCCTTCCCCTCTGTAAAAAAAAAATCAATAAAATATTTTTAAAAAAGAATTCAAAAATATAAAATATAACAAACACTGTGATGATTATTTATGCCAACTTGACTGTGCCTTGGAGTGCCCAAACACATTGTTTCTGGGTGTGTCTGGGAAATGTTTCTGGATGAGATTAGCATTTAAATTAGTGAACTCAGTGAAATAGATTGCCCTCTCCATTGTGAGTGGGCATCACCCAATCCCTTGAGGGCCTGAATGGAATAAAAGGTGTAAGAAGAAGGGGTTTGCCCCCTTTTCCTTCCTGGTTGCTTGCTTGAGCTGGGACATCAGTCTTCTCTTGCCCTTGTGACTTCCCAGTCTCCAAAATCTCCTCGTAATATCTCTCTCTCTCTCTCTCTCTCTCTCTCTCTCTCTCTCTATATACATATATATATATATATATATATATATATATATATATATATATATATAATTATTTGCCCAGTTCACATAGCTAGCAAGTGGTATAGCAAGGATTCACATTGGTCAGGTGCCACCCTCCCTGGAATTTCCTTGGGTGGTCTTTTAAATCTCAATTCAGATACTTTCATCTTGTGGGGGGCGGGTGGGGAGAACCAACAACAAACAGCACTCTTTGTATTATCAAAAACAATTTTAAATTCAACTTTTTTTTCATAGAAATGTATTTGAAAATTTCCCATGAACATTCTTTATTGCATCCTGGCCTTGACAGCAGACCTAATTAATTATCTCTTTGGATACCCTATTATTCTTTGTGGCAGCTACAGATTCCTCCCTAGAAAGAAAACCTTAAAGTCTTACCCTAAGAGGAAGGCGGGGGAAGAAAAGGAGGGGTCTTGTTCCTGTTTGAATCAACTGTTTACTTAACCCTATGGCTGAATTATAAACAGGGTGTTTTTTAAAGGCTAAAGAGAGAATTAAATTGACTCAATATAATGACTAGAAGGGAGAAGGCCAAAGTCTGACCAGGGCTCCAAATGTGCAGGGATGCATCCATTCTTTTTTCATGTTTATGTTTGTTTTTCTTTCATACTGTGTTAAAAGTAGCAAGGAACAGGAAGAGGAGGGAGTGTGGTGGAGGAGAAGAAGGAAGGGAAAGTGGGTAAAATGAAGGAGGAGAAATAGAAGCAGGAGGCAGCTCCAGGCACATTGCCCAACTCCTTAGAGACACGAAAGATAAGATTCATGTGTGTGACCTGGCTGGTGAGCTCACTGGTTACAGTGTTGGCCCATGCACAGGAGGGTCATGGAGTCGATTCCCAGTCAAGGACCTGTACGTGGGTTGCAGGTTTGATCCTGGCCCCAATCAGGGCATGCGCGGAGGCAACCAATCGATGGGTCTCTCTCACATCGATGTTTCTCTTTCCTCCTTCCCCCCCTCCCTTCAATTCTCTCTAAAAATCAATGGGAAAAAGTATCCTTGGGTGAAAATTAACAACAACAACAACAAAAAAGACTCATCTTTGTTATGCTTGAGGATGAAGCAAGTCTGATACACATCTTATGGTCTGAGCTAAGGCAGTACTAAAATAGCTATACCCTGATAGCACTGAAAGATTTGCAAATTGGTTGGTAAATATCCTTTGCTGCCAGCCTCCCAAGTGCTCCACTGTCACACAAGGTGCTTGGTCCACCTCCAATGACCAAGACCTCCACACCACCCAGCAACCAAAGAGGTTTCTACTAATACTGAAAGGGTCCTCCAGTGACTGCTCCATCACCAGGGTGATTTTACCTGATATTCCTGTCCTACAGGTTCTTAAATATACTGACTATTACCCCTGGGCAGAAATCCCTACTCTGCCACCTAGGAATCAGGCTGCCATTATCCCAAGACTCCCTTGCTTTGTCCACCTCTGACTATGCCTGGCTGATCAGCCACCGTCTGAGAATACCAGCCCCCAGATCAGTTTGGATGTTACCAGTAAACTTGCCTGTGGCCAACAAGCTAGAGGGATTGTATGCTATCTCTAAGCTTGTAATGGAAGAAATGGAGAGACTGGGAAAGTAGAGAACCGGACAGAGTCTGTAAAGTCCTCAGGGTGGGAAGAAAAACCAGAGGACTTCTTGTTCACATAACAGAGATTCATAGGATGGCTACCTGTTTGGGGTGCTGTACAGTTTACATGAAGTCACACAGTTTGTAAAACTCTTTCACATACATTACCTCACCTGATCCTCATGACAAATATTTTGGTAGGCAGAGCAGGGATGCTGGCTCCCATTTCACATACAAGGAAATGTAAGCTCAGAAAAGGATGTGACTTGCTAAGGTCCTCGAACTAAAGTTTGAACTTAGGCATGTAGATGCCAAGTCCAGCTCATGGTGCCCTGTTAGTGACATGTGGAGATGGTCATAAATCCCCTAGGAAAGTGATCAAGTTGGGTCTGACATCAGTCAAAATCTCTGGGATTTTACAGCATGTTACTCATTTCAATTTTATTTTTTGCCCTCATTCTTTCATGTGTTCTTCCTGTGAGGTCATCAGAGGACACATCAGTGCCTGCATTTTAAAATGCGGAAATGAGGTCCCACTGACATTCAGTGATTTACAAGGTCATTCACACATTGGAGGATAGCAGAGCTAGTCTGGGGTGCCAATGTTTTGAATCCCTGCCCAATGCTTGTCATTGCCCTGTACCACCTACTGCTCACAGATCTCATGCCCTTCCAAGGAAGGAAAGAGACAGTTTGGATAAGAAGATAATGAATAATCAGCTGCTCATTTCCCATCATCATGAGGAGCATGGAAATGCAGATGATCTACAGCATGAAGTAAGCCAAAACGAATTTATCATTGGTGAATATATTCTTACATAGGAAATCTACCTCTCCCATCATGTTTTCTTCTGCGTCCAATAAGAAGTAAAAGAGGAGGCTGAGAAGAAATGAATATTTACTACTTCCACTACATTATCTCATTTTACCATCATAATAACTCTTATGTAAGAGTACTATTAATCCACTTCATATAAATGAGGAAATGATTCTGAGACATTACCTAATTTGCTCAATCTTATAGATAAGAAAATGCCCTCTCAAATGCTCACGAACTTGGTAAGGAAGTGCCCCTTTAACTTTGCCATTTGGAGGGAAGAGTACAAATCCTGACTCCATTCCTCAGAATCTGTGACCCAGAGCCAGTTATTATTTTGTTCCCTGACACTCAGTTTCCTTATTTCTAAAATGCAGATAACATACCCCCTCACAAGAAGGTTATGAGGTTAATCTCAATAGCTAACATTTTGAGTGCTTACAGCATACTAGGAGCTGTTCTACACCCTTTCCTTCTATTAGCTCACTAATAACTCCAAACATATCTATTGGCCTGGGTACTACTTTTTAGCCCCAATTCCCCAGGTGAGAACTCTGAAGCCTGTAGCATTTAAGAGACACATCCAAGTTAGTAGATAGGACCAGTATTTAATGTTAAGGTGTCTCACTCTCTAGACCACACATATAATAGGAGCTCAATAAATAATGTCTGTTTTTAGGGCTGGTAGCTAAAGTGAACCTCAGATGGACAATTCAGTGGGCTCAACCCGCAAAACAGCTTAAATTGCCCACCTGAAGTACATAAACGAGAGAGAGACAATGAGTGCTCCTGGACACAGAGGTCATATAAGCAACAACAGGTATTAAAAGGCAAAAAGGAGAGAGAGAGAGAGAGAGAGAGAGAGAGAGAGAGAGAGAGAGAGAGAGAGACGAGAGGCCACCCACTCCATCTCCTAGTCCAACAGGGTCCCACACCACCTATAGAAAGTTTGGGGCTCCCATACCATGAATGTCTTCTCTGGGTTCAGATGGGAAAATGATCTCAAGGAAAACAGCCCAGATTCTAGAAGCATTCAGAACACTAAGCATCTATTATTAAAGAACAAAGTGTTTATAATAAATAAATTGAATGTTATATGGACACACCCAGTCTCTCTCACACACACACGTACATGCACACAGACAATTTTCACAATTTTTCTTCTCTCTTTCATGTGCTTTACAAACACTCTCTTCAGCAGCTGGCATGCTGTTCCTCATCCTCCCACTCAGCTGAATGCCAGGTGTCAACCCAGCCTCTCATAATGGTTTTAGCTTCCAAGAGACAGCTTGACTCAAAATGCCATCCAGTCTTATGCCAGCGGAGGACTAGGACTCATCCAGCAGGGAGGGACAGACAAGATGCCAGCCAGAAACATCATCCCAGAAAAACTCTAGGAACATGAATGTCCACAAAGCATTTCAGAAGTGGGCCTGCAACCTCTGAAAATAACCAGCGTGTCAGAAAATATGTCATGAGGCAAGAGGCGGGATCCTCATATTAGCTTCTGGCCAAAACCTACCTTAAATATTAAATGTATGAGACAAATCATACATTTCATGTTACTCATCTGCATCTTGTTTTTCCTCACTAAATGGTGCATCATAAGTACCTCACGTTGTCCTAAATCCTACTCATATTTTAGCAAGCAACACCAGAGACCAAAGAAGGATGGAGTCTGAAAATCAAAGAGTTTGCTGACTTTTCTTTTCAGACTCCTATTGCCTATCAGATTTGCCTTTAATGTACTCACGCTAATTATCTGTGGAAATATCTTTGCTGTGACTCCTTCATCTGGGAACAGGTCTGGACCAACCACGGCCATGGAGGTGGATGGGTGTCCAGGTTGGGCCAATCATAGCTCCTCCTCACCTGGGCACAGAGGCTAGTCCAAGGGATAAGAACATGACCCAAGCCAACTAATCAGAATTCTTTCCCTGGGTTTTCCACACCAGAGCTGGGACTGAGAAGTACTCCTTCTTATTTGGTTTGAGGACATGAGCTGAGCACTGCCTCAGCCACAGTTCCAGTCCACTGAAGAGAGGTACTCAGGGAAAATGGAAAGATATTTAAGCTGAGAGGCCAACTTCTGTGGTATTTCCAGGTTCTCCACTTCCTGGCTTTGTGAGCTAATAAAGCTTTCTACTTCTTTAAATTATTTCTCTTCTTCTAATTCTTTTATTATTTCATATAAGCCATACCATTTAATTGATTTCAGTCTTTTGACCAAAATAATGGTCAGAGTTTGAAATGTGGTGGGGGAAGGAGCTGACAAGTCATCTAGCTTCCCAAATCTTGCAATAATATAGGAGCCAAAGATGAACAGACTTTAGGAATTTATATCTCAGTTAGAACAAGGTGTTACTAAGTTACCCCCCAAAAATTCAATTCAAAATGGCTAAAAATAAAATAAAATAAAATAAAATAAAGGGAATTTATTGACCCATGCAGCTAAAAAGTTGACAAGTGGCTCTCACATATAGACAGCAAAGCTTGATCTAAGAACTCAAATACTGTCCCCAACAAACAACTCAGAGCGTCTGCATCTCTCCTTTCTATGGCATCAGCTTCATCCTTGGGCTCCATTCAGACAAAAGAGAAAATCCTTGTAAAGCAGGCTGACTCCCACTGCAATTGTGTAACCTGCAGCCATATTTAGTTTTAAAAACAATCTAAAAAGTTCAAATATGATGCAAATGAGAATTGTGCTTTCATTTTTAAAAAATATATGTTATTGGCCTTTTTAGAAAGAGAGGAACAGAGGAGAGAGAGAGATAGAAACATAGTTGGGAAACATCAGTCAGCTGCCTCCTGCACACCACTTACTGGTTATCAAGCCAACAACCCAGGCATATGCCCTAATCAGGAATAGAACCAGGGACCTTTTGGTGTATAGATGCCATTCAACCCACTGAACAACACTGTCTGGGTTGTGCTTTCATTTTTATAAAATAACTAGTGCTCTGGTGCACGGATTCATGAACATTGAAAGGAAATTAATTAGAAGGTGGCTGACAAGGCTGGACTGGGCGAGACAGGCCAGACATGCCCTGGAGCCAACCTCCCACAGTCCCTCCCTGGTCGGCCGCACCTAGGGTGGCACTGTGGCTCAAAGGGCATCTGTGGAGTAAGCGGGGTCTCTCCGGCATGTGGGGTCCCTGGGCCTGGCCTGCAGGGATCTGGCCGAAACCGGCTCTCTGACATCCCCCAAGGGGTCTTGGATTGCAAGAGGGTGGTTCTTGGGTGATGCACCCTGGAATTGGGCTCCCTCCTCTCTAGTTCTGGGGTGCATCACCCAAGAACCTCTGCTGCCAAGTCACTGCAGCTCGGTACCTCCTGCATTGAGCATCTGCCCCCTGGTGGTCAGTGCACATCATACCTACTGGCCAGTTGGCCAGTCCAGCATTGCTTAGCCTTTTATATATATAGATGTCAAAATCATCTACGTGTGGGTGTGTTTGAATGTGTGTATATGATTGTATAAGCATGAAAACTATTTATGTGGGGCAATAATTAGAGACAAGGAAAGGATGGTACAAGACTTAGAGGGGAAAGTGTTCTTCATAATGACAGTATTACAGCATGTATTAGTTGCATATGCTTTTCCCACTTCTAAAGGCCATCCTTAGTTGGTGACCCCTTTCTCTATCTTCAAAGCCAGCAATGACCACTTGAGTCTTTCTCACATCACATCACTTTGACACTGATTCTTCTGTCCCCAACTTCCACATTGAGGAATCCCCATGACTACATTGGACTCACCTAAATAATCCATGATAATCTCCCCATTTTCAAGTCAGCTGATTAGCAACCTTAATTCCATCTGCTACCTTTAATTTCTCTTTACCATGTAATGTAACATATTCACAGGTTCTGGTGATCAGGACATAGATATTCTTGAGGACTCTGACTACCACAAATTTAATCCCATTTATAAAAATGTGATGCATCCTATATAATAAAAGGCTGATATGCAAATTGACTGAATGGCAGAACCACCAGTCGCTATGATGTGTACTGACCACTAGGGGGCAGATGCTCAATGCAGGAGCTGCCTCCTGGTGGTCAGTGCACTCCCACAGGGGGAGAGACACTCAGTCAGAAGTTGGGCTCATGGAGTGCTCCCAGACTGTGAGAGGAAACTCCCACCCCCCGAGTGCATAAATTTTGTGCACTGGGCCTCTAGTATATATATAAAATGACAAATAAAAGAGAGTCATCAAAATGATAGTCATTATCACAGACAGTAAAATTCAATTCTCTTTTTTCCTCAAATTTTTATATAGTGTCTTATATTTTTGAGTATTTGCAAATCTATGTGCAGAAAAAAAAAAGCTACTTTTGTTGGTAAAAATGATCAATTTTAGTAGGATGTGTGACCTGAACTCCCTAGAATATCAGAAGTGCTGGGCCTTGGACAGGTAGGTTGGTCTCCGAGGAACTTAGTAACTACTGAACCCCAATCCCTACCAAATCTTCTTCTTCTGCACACAATGTGAGACACTGAGCCAAGGCAATAGAAAGACTCCCATCTGCTCATAAGGCAATTAGAGAGATTCAAAGCCAAGTAGAATATATGGGCTGATGGATGTGCAGAAATCTACTTTGCAATGGCTTGCATAGAGGTAGGGAGGGCAGGGAGGGGATGAAAGCAACTCTGAAGGTCTTAGAATATACATTCCAAAGAAAGACACTTGCCTCTCCTTTTCCCACAGCCCACTCCAGAATGTCTACTAATTTTCATCACCCTGCATCTGTCCCTTTTCATATTCTAGGTCACTCTCAGACACATCCCTTTAAGTTCTCCATTTCCTGGTCCCTCCAAGAGTATGCTATCCCAACTAATTCTTGCTCTGTGGAAGACAATCTATGACAGAATTACATGAATCATCAGATATTTATTAGGTGTTCAGTGAAATATATGATTCTGTGGTCAAAACTTGGGAAGACAAAGCAAAAACAAAATTAAATTCACGTTTTCTCT
Organism: Myotis nattereri; assembly: GCF_964212035.1. Taxonomy (NCBI): domain Eukaryota; kingdom Metazoa; phylum Chordata; class Mammalia; order Chiroptera; family Vespertilionidae; genus Myotis; species Myotis nattereri. The sequence continues at coordinate 103,319,601 of NC_138080.1, forward strand.
GTAGAATACCCCAGAGCTCTAAACATGCTAATGTGCACTGCAAGGCACTGCAATACTCCAGATAAAAGGTAGCTATAATAAGCAGTACATCTACCTACATGTGAAATCATATTATCAAAGGATAACTACTGAAATTAGTCCTCTAGATGTTGGAATCTGTGATAAAAACCTCTGTACGATAGCAGGGCATGTTAAAAATCTAATCTTGGAGCTTAAAAGAGCCTTAGAGACCATCTAGTGCAACTTTATTTTAAAGCTGGATAAAGGAACAGAGAAGGCAAGTGACTTGCCTGGAGTCACACAGCTAGTTAATGGCAAAGATGAGAATCTCTTTTGGGCATCCTCCCTGCTTGCTCACCATTTTATACCCACCTGTTAACTCTACCACACACAGAAAGGGGGTATAGCCCATATGACAGATCTGTGGGAGATCACCAATTATCCTGGGACACTTTAAGCCTTACTTAAATGTTGTTATCTCTTGAAGGTATTTCAGACATCATGGTAAAAATGACTTGTTTTTGGTTGTTTGCGTTTTATTTTTGGGTTTGTCATGGAAGTGAGACAGTGGGGCATGTACAATTGTAAGGCTGCTTAAAGGTTTCTTCATTCAACATTCCATCCTGAACATAAATTTCATTATGGCAATACAGAAAAATGATTATAGAATTCTTAAAAACTCCTATAATTGGTGTATCTGAAACTACACATAATTAAGAAACTATACATTTATAATTTGATAAGTTTTGATTTATGAGTTTCACTGATGAAACTCTCACCACAAAGAGTAAGTACATCCATCCTCCCAAATATTTCTATATGCCTCACTGAAATCCTGCTAGTCCACCCTCCTGAAAACCCCATCCCCAACAACCACTGATCTGGTTTCTATCACTATAGATTAGCTGCATTTTCAGGAGTTTTATATAAATGGAAACTTACAAGCTACATTGTTTCTGTTTTGGCTTCTTTTAGCATAAGTATTCTGAAGTCTATCTATTTTTTAATGAGTTTTAGTAGATTATATCTTTCAAAAATTTGTCCAATTTCTCTAAGTTGTTCACTTTATAGGCATAATGTTGTTTATAATATCCCCCTTATTATCCTATATAATAAAGAGGTAATATGCAAATTAACCCTCACACTCTCACAAGATGGCTGCCTAGGAGGCAGAGAAAGCTTTTGACGCTGACTGGCTAAGAAACTGACCAATCAGAACCAAATCTGAGTGAACTGCAAGGAGCCAATGGCTGCCTAGGAGGCAGAGCTTTTGATGCTGACTGGCATAGAAACCAACCAATCAGGACCTAATCTGGGTGAACTGCGAAGGCAGAACCTAAGGTGGGGGCTGAGGCGGGGTTTCAAGGGCAACAGCTTTTTAGTGTAAGGTGTAAGAAAGCAGTTCAATTTTTTAATGACCTGTTTGGCAGTATAGTGCATATGGCTGGCTATCAGTCCAGATATAGGGATTATGTATTTTTGTCTGCCAAGAGCATCTCCTCCTGCTAAAAAAGACTTTTCCCCCTCCCCATTTAAGCAATCCTATCCTATATAATCTATCTATACTAATAAAAGTGTAATATGCTAATTAGACCAGGTCGACCAGCCATCTTTCAAATGTCCGACTTCCTTCTGGACAAAGCCATGGTGGTGGGGGCCAAGGCAGAGACAGTTAGGGGTGATCAGGCAGGCAGGCAGAGGCAGTTAGGGGCGATCAGGCAGGCAGGCAGAGGCAGTTAGGGGTGATCAGGCAGGCAGGCAGGCAGGTGAGTGGTTAGGAGCCAGCAGTCCCAGATTGTGAGAGGGATGTCCAATTGGAGAGGGTACAGGCTGGGCTGAGGGAACCCCTCTCCCCACCCCGTGTATGAATTTCATGCACTGGGCCACTAGTCTACACATATAAAAGCCTAAGCGACCGTTCAACCATTCAGCCGGTAGCTATGATGCACACTGACCACCAGAGGGAAGATGCTCAATGCACAGGCATGGAAACATGGAACAGACTGATGAATCTCAGAGGGAAGGGGGGAGGATGGTGGACAGGAAGAGATTAACCAAAGATCTTACATGCATACTAGAGGCATGCACTGGTGGGGTCCCTTGACCTAGGCCTGTGGAGACTGGGTTGAAACTGGCATTCTAACATCCCCCAAGGGGTCCTGGATTGCAAAAGGGTGCACACCAGGCTGAGGACCCCACCGGTGCACGAATCCATGCACCGGGCCTCTAGTTATTTTAATTACTATAGAATCTGTAGTGATGTTACTGATATCGATAATAAGTGTTTTCTCTCTTTTTCCTCAACAGTTTTGGGTACACTTAATCAATTTTAATGATCTCAAAGAACCAGCTTCTATTTCATTGATTTTTCTCTATTGATTTTTGTTTTATAATTCATTGATTTCTGATTTAATCATTATTATTTCCTCTCTATCCTTAGTTTGGTTTTAATCATTCTTTAAAAAAATGCTAAATGTATTGATTGAGACCTTTTTTATTTTTTAATAGTCATTTTTGCTATAATTTCTCCTAAATACTCATTTAGTAGCATCCCACAAATGCTGATATGCTATGTTTTTATTCCTTTTGAAAATGTACCCCCCTCCTCCTTTATGGACTTAAAGTACATGTCTATTAGGCTGCTTATATTTTTCCTAAAGCTCACTGATTTTTTAAAAATTCTTATTTGGTGTGTTTCATTTTGGATCATTTCTATTACTATATATTCAAGTTCACCAGTATTTTCTTCTGCAATCTCTATAATAATCTCATCCAGTGTGTTTTCACTTCAGAAACAGCAGTTTTCATCTCAAAAAGTTTGAGTCAGTTCTTTTTATATCTGCGGTGACTAATTAATATAGTCAATTTTCCCTCTAGATTTATAAATACATGGGATACAGTTATAACAATGATTTCATATCTTGGTCTACTATTGTTAGCATCTGTTTTACTTCAAAAGCAGTTTTAATTGATTAGCTGGATTTTTAGTTGAATTGTTTATTTTACGTTGTTGGATATTTTGATATTCCTATAACTATTCTGGAGCTTTGTTCCATGACACTGTTACATTACTTGAAGAGAGCTTGATCTTTCTGATCTTGGTTGTTGTTTTTTTAAAATATTTTATTGATTTTTTTACAGAGAGGAAGGGAAAGGGATAGAGAGTTAGAAACATCGATGAGAGGGAAACATCAATCAGCTGCCTCCTGCACACCTCCTACTGGGGATCTGCCCGCAACCAAGGTACATGCCCTTGACCAGAATCGAACCTGGGACTCTTCAGCCCGCAGGCGGACACTCTATCCACTGAGCCAAACCGGTTAGGGCTCTGGTCTTGGTTTTGTTAGGTTAATTTATTCTAGGACTAGCTGTATCATGTTACTAAAGTAAAACCCTTTTGAGTACTGATAAACCCTGATATCCAATTAAGATATTGAAATTTTCCACTCTAGCTGGTAAAAACAAGCATTAATCCTGGACCTCTCTATATGAGTCCTAGGGAGTTTTTCTTTATTACAGCAGGCCCTTGAGTAAAGTCATTTTGTTTAATGTCATTTTATTATGTTGATGAGATGACTAGGAACTTAAATCTTGTTTATATAAATTATCCTATAGTAAAACTGGTTTTGTCATACCTCATTTCATTCAAGGCTGCAGAATCTATCAACAACATAAAGATGAGTCTTACCTACGTTTTGGGTAGTTTCCTCACATGTATGCACTAATCAGTACTGATCTGAATATTTGAGAGACACTATCTTCAGATCTCTGAAGTTCTCTTTCTGTGAAGTTCTCTCCCTCCAGTATTCTGTCCTGTGAACTTTAGCTGCCTTCATCTCCCCAGATCCTCTACTCCATCTCTTCAAGTTCCAGAATTCACCAGGTACTGCCAGAGTTTCCTCTGTGCTGCAGCCTAGAAACTCTCTCAAGGCAGAAAGCTGGGGGAATTTTAGGGCTTACCTCATATTTTCATATCTCACATGGGTCACTGTCCTTTGTTAGCCTGATGTCAAGCATTTTGAAAACTGTTGTTTTATAATGTTCTGTTTCATTGCTGGTTTTCTTTTTTCAGGTGGGAGGCTAATTCCAGTCACTTTTACTCTGCATTAAGGGAACAAGGAAGTCCCCCATTATATTTTGACAAGGCTGTGCTTCCTCAGTTTTTTACAGAAGCTTTACTTCTGTTCACTCTTTAAAACTTCATATTTTTCTTTTTAATTTTACTTTTCAATTACAGTTTACATTCAATATTATTTTGTATTGTTTCAGTGATTCAGTATAGCATAGTGATTAGAAAATCATATACTTTTCTTTCTTTATTTCTTCATTTATTTTCATAGAATTTATTGGGGTGGCATTGGTTAATAAAATTACGTTTTAGGGGTATAAGACTCATTTAAATTTCCCTGTAGCATTCATCACACTATTTATAGCAAGTTGTTTGTGTTCCTGTCTCCTTAAATTGTTAGCAGAGATTATGTTTTTGTCATTGCTGTTTTTCTAACAACCAGCATAACTCATGACACTAAAGAGCTTCTCCATACATATATTGAATTAAATTGAATCCCACATATAAAAGGACCTGTCAGAGGTGGGAGAGATATATAATCTAAACTAAAAGCTATCACAATGAACAGGATCTGGTCCTTCTCTCTGAAAGGATGGATTGGGAAGCAGAGCCAGTCTGGGGCACTGACTTTCCATCTTTGGCCAATTTGAAAGAGATACCTGGGGATAAGCAAGGATGGAAAAATTAAGTGGAAAGAATGGAAAGGAGCCAAATTTCTGAGCTCCTAAATGTTAAACATTGCCTCTTAGAACTGTATCCAAATTAACTACTCCTATTGTTCCCTTCTGTGCTGATGTGCTTACATCAAATTTATTATGCATTGCTTTTTGAAATGTTCTTGAGTCATGTGGAGATATTTCAACTCATCAATAATATTGTAAACTCCAACTAGACATAACAGAACCCATTTTCTTAGTAGTTTTGGGTAACTTTAAGAGTGAGGACCATGTCTCTTTATCAGATTAGGAACATCCCATCAGTAGGGATCATGACTCTTTTTTTTTATTCCAAGGGAAAGGTAATGTACAAAAATATTAACTATCTACACAAGGAGTAGAGATACAGGGCTAGCTGGGGGGATAGAGCCCACATCTGGTCATAGCCTCATTTGCACCACACTTTCCCTATCCATACTACAACCATCTTCCAATCATACTGAGGAGCTGGGCTGTTTCACATTGGCAAGGCAACTTCAGCCTTGCTTAAAGTTTGTTTGCCAAAAAATCTTGGCCCAGCTTCTCTGGACGCAGACTCCCTGGCAGAGCATCTTGGTCTGTCTTTGGGGAAAGTTCTCCGCATGCTCTGCCTCTGTTCAAACTGGCAGGGTAGAGATAGAGTCAACAGGGGATTTGGAGAACAGGCTAAGCAGGTGTGAAGGCTTCTTCCAGCAACTCAAATATTAGAAAGCCTTTTCAATCTTCTTGTCTCGTGCCCAGGTCTGGTTCCTCTCAGAGAAGGGGGCTGGGATGGCTCAGCCCTCTAAATTCCGAGACTCAATGTAACAGAGAGTGTGAAGTAATCAGACCTGCCTTAAAGACTATTGTTATAAAGAATGGCCCAACTCCTCAGCAACCTCACTGAACTCACATCCTGTTCTAATAAAGTTTAATAAAAATTTCCAAACTGGAGATGCAAAGCCAAAAAGACTTAAAATAAAGATTAAACATAATGTTTAATAACTTAAAAAAAACCATGGGGTAACACTATTTTCCAAAATTGACAATTTTTAAAACTGATAATAGACAGCATTGGCAAAGGTGAGAAGAAATAGTAATTCTCATACACTCTTGGTGTGACATATAAATTGGGACACCATTTTAACAGGGCATTTTAGAAGTATATATCAAAATTTATTGTGACCATGCCTTTCAACTCAACAGTTCTAGTTCTAGCTGTCTTTGAGAATTATATTAATATGTGCACAAAGATACACACTTAAGGATGCTCAATTCAGCATTGTTTTTTAAGTCAAAAAATTGTGAGCAATCATAATTCCTCTTAATAAGGGTAAAGAAAAGTTATTTTATATACCCACATTATGAAATACTATACCACAACTCAAAAGAATAAAGAATCCCTTTGTATTATGACAGTCTCTTAGAAATATTGTTAAATGTCAAAATCCACTATAGAACAATATGGATAGATGATCAAGTTCATGCAAAAAATAAAAGGCCCAGCCAGCGTGGCTCAGTGATTGAGTGTCAACCTATATGAACCAGGAGGTCACATGCCAGGTTTCAGGCTTGATCCTCAGCAGGGGCATGCAGGAGGCAGCCAATCAATGATTCTCTCTCATCATTAATGTTTCTATCTCTCTCTCCCTGAAATCAATAAAAATATACTTAAAATTCATTAAACAAATAAAAGAACCTTGGAACTCCATTACGCCTATGTATAAAATACACTTCAACCAGACAGCACATCAAACTGTTTATAGTAGTTAATATGGGACTTTGAAAATGTGAATGGATAGGGAATAATGGGAAAAAATTATAAAGAAAGTCTTATACACTTGTTTTGAAAATTTAATAAAGGGAAACAACATTAAGAAAAACCTTATTGCTATGTGATACTCTTGAAAGGATGGGAGTTCAGGTCTTCCTCAGAGGAGTATTTTTCAATTCTAGCTATATGGTAGAATTGGGAAATTGAAAAAAAAATATCTGTATTAAAATTCTATAGAAAGCAAAGACTGAGGCAAGTATTAAAATACTTGACACTTTATTTGGGTGGTACAAGCCCAGGACAATGATGGTGAAGAGATAAGTAGGCAATGGAAGATGTAGAGTAATGTTACATTTTGATGGCCAGCACTTTACAAAAAGTATTGCGGAGATAGAGCAGTTGCTTATCAGGATTTCTCCAGATATGGAAGGAGAAGCCACATGTTGGAGCAGTCCACAGAAGAGTGGATTTATCTACTCAGTTCCCACCTATCTCCCGTTTTCATTAGTCAAGTTTTACCTAATGGTGAATTGCTTCCGGAATATCATCTAGGAATCCTGCTACTCTCAAAAAATCAGATCCCATGCCCTGAGGTATGGCATTTTATCCAAATCTACATGAAAAGAGAGGTGATTTGGTATAGCTAGAGCTCAGCAAATGGGTCAGGCAATTCCTGTTTTTTGGGGTTTTACCTTGAACTCTAGCCAACTCAGGGGTGTTGGAATTAAAGAGGTGGTGATGGCGGTGGTGGTAGGTGTTCAGCAAGGGTCTAACAAAGATAGAAGAGTGGAACATGGTCAAAGAGGCAAGAGCCTTCAGACTTGATGGAAGAGAGCAAAGAAAGCTAAGAAGGCGCACAAAGCTTATGTTCTCTGTAATTCTGACCCTACCTTACTGGTGACTAATTGAATCAGAATATACGTGAACTTGAATTACTTTAAAGGCTCCCTATATTATTTAATGTTCATGCAGCTTTCAGAACCACTGCTCTAAAGTATTCATCAAAATAAACAACTTGGGGCAAATGTCATATCATGGTAGCCTATTTTTTTTTCCTTTCAACTAAAAAATGGCACAAGTACTTAGAAGGACATCTTAAAAAGCCATTGTGCCTCAGAAGCTTAAGTTATTCTCAGAGTAGGTTCTGGAGGATGCAAACATTTCATGACCTTGACTTCCTGTTAGACAAAAGGTCAGAGAAATTCTTTATACAAAACAATGAAATTCTCCATTAGGTTACATTTAAAAAGCAATTTTGCACAGGATAGGGAGAAATAGCAGGTTCCTCAGTTAGACTAAATAGGTGTGTGTGTGTGTTTTTAAATAAATAATCAGTTCACTGCCTTGGGTTTGGAGGACACATTCTTCCTCAGAACAAATAATGTCACATTTTATTTACTCCACATAAATTGTGCTCTAACCATGTGTATCCAGATGAAACCAAAACATTAATAACATGATTTCTTGGGCTTTTTCTAGATATATATTTCTTGGTACAAACCTCGAGTTTTTACATTTCTACTCCATCTATTACATGTTGGTTTTCTATGAATAAAGAGACAGGACTTCTCTGAAAAGAAGTTAAATACTACAGTTAAATGCAGCTTTCTTTGGCCCTTTGTTAGTTCAGCAATTAGGGTAAAAATTACCACAAGTGATGATGAACTTGGAGCCTACCAAGAAAAAATATAGAAGCAATATACTGAAAGAACTATCACTAGGTATATCCTTCCTCCTACCTAGTCACAATTTCCCCATCTACAAATGATTGGTAGGCCTTGATAATGTGTTCAGACCTTCCAACTCTGAGATTTTACATTTCTAAATTCTTGGACAATTTCTCATATGCATCTGTTAATACACAGACTTGGCTGTGAATTCTGCCCACAAAGTTTCCAAAGACTTAGTGGTCAAGAAAAATTATCTCAAAATAAAATAATCAAAATGCCTATGTAAAACAGGCTTGCAAACTGGGTGCATTATATGCTGCAAAACAATGTAGAATGATGTGGAACACTCCTCTGGGAACTTACAATTCATTCTCTGTTATCAGCAGAGATAGGGAGAAAAGTGATAACGACAACAAAACCCAGATGTTGAGAAAATGTATGCCAAGTAAATTTTTTTTAGAGAATATATTGTGGTTTTGGGATTGTGAATATAATATTTGTTGAAGATGATCATGAGCCAAATATGGATGAATTTTTTAAAATGACAAATAATGATGAGGACCCAATTTTTTATATGTAAAGCATCTCCATCAGTCTCTGTCTATACATATCAGCCAAAAAGGTTGTTGATATCTTCAACTCAGATTCACAGAGCGCTAGGAAGCGTTTTTACAAAATGTGCATGAGAGGACCATTCCTGCACCTCCTATTCCTATTTCACATTCTCTTAGGAGCCATGCTTCTCCTTTTAGTAATTAAAAAAATTACTTGTAAAATTATTTATCATTTCTAATGGGCTTTGAGAATCATGAAAATAAAGGGAAATCATCTTATTTACCTCTGGTCTCTCAAACAGCACAGTGCCTAGTACATAATTAACACTCATAAATATCTCTTGGGTGGTTGTGTGACTAAATCAATGAACAGGTAATATCTACTTCCAGAAGATCTGAGGTGACTAACCATAAAGTATATGCTGACCATTTAAAGAAGGACATTAGATCAAGAACCATGTAATAATGCAGAAGGAAAATATAATTCAACCAGAACCCTTGCCTAAAGCTACCCACCACTTTTGAACAGAAAATTTTAACTCTGGAATTTCTGGCTCTTAAGGCATAAAAAGTAAACAGCATTATGAGCATATGAAAGAAGCACACTGTTCTTTGCCTAAAGAGAGGAACATGAAATCAGGACTCTTGTTCTACGTTGACAAGCGTAATGGAAACATCTTTACTCACTTCACCTGAACTCAGAGCGCAGCAGTTACTTGGATACTGGACAGCTAGTCCACCTTTGACGCCTGTTTTCGCTTGGTGAGTTGTGTTTTTTGAGCATTCCTTTAGCCTGCTTGGGTCTCTCTGTTCAATGCAAATTGTTCTTATCCATAGGTTTTGGGTTTGGAATATCCTCAGACACTGAAATAAAATAAGTCTTTTTTGATACAGTGAAACTAAAGAGACCTCCAAAAGCTTTTGTGGCACATTGGGGAAAACTGTCATCATTTCTCTCAGCACATCATGGAAAACTATCCACTTTCAAATGTTTTACAAATGCCAATAACTATGAAGAGGTTCATCTATACTTAGTATCACTCCAATGCTCAAGAGCACTAATGTCAAAATCTTCATTCAGGGTAGTTTAAACATCTGTGAGTAAAATAAAACTCTGCTTTGATGAATTGTTTAACAGCTTTAGGTGGATTCAGGAATGGAAGAAAAACATGTCTCTGTTTTAGCACAGTGACTAGTGGCACACAGGAAACCTCAATATTATTACTACATGTGCAATTTTATTTAACCCTCTCCGTAACCATGGAAGATGACAACTATTTACTAGTGTTTCCATCCTACAGATGAAAAACAACAACAACAACACATTGATGGGTTTCTAGGAAAAGCAGGTGGATAGGCTGGAGATAGTTAAAGGACTTGCTAATTTCCTGGATAGAGATTAGGAGTGTCCTGTTGAGCAATTGTAGAAGCCCTAAAACCAGCAACTAGTTGAAACATAACAGCATTGGCTCTTATAGGAGACAAAGTCAGGTCTGAGTTTCACAAGTACAGTATGACTTAAAGTAATACTATTTGAAGTTTACAGACATGAGGAAAGCGGCCCCAATGTGATTGTAAATAATGCTGCAAAGCAGGGAACATTCCTGGTGGGCTACATCATACTGTACTGGGTAGAATTTACTGCATAACCCCTGAAACCATGTCTCCGGTGATGGCAGAACTCATTCAAGCTTCACTATGATGCATGTGTGGTTTTGTGTAGCAGCTAAAAACATGTGTGTGTTCAGATACAGAGAGCGTGTGTGTGTGTGTGTGTGTGTGTGTGTGTGTGTGTGTGTGTAGAAATTTTCCCCAAACTACAAATATCTTACTGTTATAATCAGAAATATATCCCCTCTATATTCATATATTCCAAGCCCTAACCCCTACTAGCTCAGAATGTGACTATATCTGAAGATAGGCCTTTAAAGAGGTAATTAAGGTAAACTTAAGTCATATAAGTGGACCCTAATCCAATAGTCCTTATGAGAAGAGGAGATGGGGACAGAGAAACACAAATGGAGGAAATATTGTGTCATGGAAAGGGAGAATACTCCATCTTCAAGCCAAGGAGAGAACCCACAGAATGAGATCAACTCTGATCAACCCTGATCTCAGACCAGGCTCCAGAACTGTGAGAAAATAAACTCCTATTGCGTAAACCATTTAGTCTGTGGTATTCATTATGGCAGCCCTAGTAAACTAACACACTTACCAATTTACAAGAAAAAGCATATATGAAATGATTCATATGTAGAAAGTTGGATTTTTATAAGTGGCTGACTCTTAATTCCTCTCTGTTAACTGTGTTGCAGAATGACAGCTAGTGTGGTTGAGCAATAGCCCATTGACCAGTTTAGCAACCTTAACTGAATCAGATAAACTGCAGCCAATTGGGTGTGTTGTGCAAAAAGTAAACATTCAGATAGCCCTAAAATGTGACCCAGACAACTGCTTTCCTCCTGAGCACTTGTTCCTGAATCATTAAAGCTTTTTGGTCACCAACATGAACATAGAGCAGTGATGGCAAACCTTTTGAGCTAGGCGTGTCAGCATTTTGAAAAACCCTAACTTAACTCTGGTGCCGTGTCACATATAGAAATTTTTTGATATTTGTAACCATAGTAAAACAGAGATTTATATTTTTGATATTTACTTTATATAATTAAATGCCATTTCACAAAGAAAAATCAACCAAAAAAACGAGTTCGCGTGTCACCTCTGACACGCGTGTCATAGGTTCGCCATCACTGACATAGAGCTTACCTGTTTTCCCAAAGAAATTAGAAGATTTCATGGGACAGATGAGGGGTGAGGTGGGAAGTAGTTTATGCTAATTACCCTGTAAAGAACACCTTAAAACTTACCTTTATCCTTTCTTATTCTACCTCAAAATTTTCCCTTAGAGTTGACAACTTTGGGAGTAATCTCTCTTCTCCTTTCACACAACATTCACCCTTCTCCTCATCTAGATGCCCCCCAAGAAAGCCAAATCCCAAATGCCCTGTCTTATATTTAGCAGCAAAACTTCTCCTCCTCTCAGAAAGTGAATGCTTGATGAAAGTATCAAGGCCCTGAGTCCCTAAAGTGAATTGGCATTTTCTCAGCAAAAGCCAATGTTTTACTATAAGAAGTTCTGATACCAGCTTTAAAGAGAACAAAATTATTTTCCATCTTTATAAGAAAAAAAGAAAGTGAGAGAAGGAAAAAGTGGCGTAAGACAAGAATCTTACGCATTTGTCAAAGAAGACAGGTTAGTGTTTTGTTCCCTAAATAACTGGACAAGCTTATTAGCCTAGAAAAAATAGAATATGAAAAGTCACACAGCTCTGAGTGAGGGTTAGCTAATGCCATTTCCAGAGGCAGAAAAAAAAACAAACACAAAAAAGCTGCTGTTTTCCTTTTGAATTAATATTAACTTGTATAAACACACACACACACACACACACACACACACACACACAAATTATATTTAGAAATGTTTTAGCCCTGAGTTCTCAGCAGGGGTAAGTGCCTTAATTTCCTGCAAATCATTGTCAAGTGTCTAGACAGAAGAAGTGGAAGCAAAGATAAGAGATCCTAAATTTCAACAGAGGGACCATAAGTTAAATCCAACTCAGCTGTGCTTTTTCATTGGCAACAAGCTATAACCTCTGATAGCCACATATCTTACATGTTGCCTTTGACTTCTGATAAGGAAGAGGAAAGTGGGGAATGATGAGTTTTGATGATAAACACCCCTGGCTATGCATTTTCCTTAATCTTTTTAAGTTAACTGAACCCCAGAGAAATCCCAAATCCTACAGGCCTATCTAATATCTGAAGAGGTTTATTAGCATTTGAAGCTACAGATTAAGATAAATAATACTTTAAAGGGTTTCTGACTTGTTTAGCACTTTAATTTTAAATTCACTTCTAAGTCAGGCAAACATGCTTTGTAGAAATTCCTCAAGTCTCAATACCCTTTGAGAAAGGGGGTTTTACAATTTCTTAATCTTTCAGAACTGGATAGGACCTCAGAATTTAGCAGCATCCTACACACACAGTAGAATCATTATGGGAATACCTAAGATCACTAGCAAAGTTTCTTCCCTTAGAAACATTCAGAGAATACTTTCCCTGAGGATTTAATTTATCACTGTGCAACAAGACTTGAACATGTCGTTTGCCAGATCCATCCTCATTCACTCATAGCTCCATCAAATCCTTCTCTGCGTCCTTTATTTAAGTTGGTGGATAGTGGAGTCAAGTTTGTAGGGAGCAGCTCTAGGTTAAGCCTTGGATTGACCTGTGGTAGAGCCACAAACAGGTGCCTCTTAGCATAATTAAGCTTGACCTTATGACCCCCCGCCCCCCAGATCCTTCTTGGTTAGCGAATTGGCTGTGGGAGGTGCAGCAAGTGTTGCCAAAACAAGTGAAACCCACAAGAACAGTGTAACTATGGTGACCACTACCTTGTTTTTCTCTGTCTATAAAATAAAGCCTCAGCTTGCTGGCTGGATCCTTCTCTGTGGCCTCATCCAGGCACAGGAGATCCACCAAGCCCCAGCTATATTCTCTTTGTCTGTCATTTCTTTAATCCTTCACCACCCCTCCTCAGGCTCACTGAACCCTTGGCTGAGCTGGTGCAGCACACTGGTTGCCTAGTTTAGAACTCTGACTCTACTATTCACTAGCTCTGTAATTTGAGGAAGTTATTTAACATCTTGTGCCTCAAGTTCCCTACCTATAAAAATGAGAATACTTAGAAGATTTACCTCTTAGTATTGCTGTGGGTTAGAGAGATACTTAGAACAGTGTTTAACATCTAGTGCTTAGTGAATTTTAATGATTACTATTAAGTGCCAAACACTAGTCTTTAAGTAGTCAGAAGAAGAAAAGATAGATTAAAAGAACCCTTTAGGGATGATAGTGAAGAAGAGAAATCTACCAACTACTTAAGAATTAAGAAATCAGCCCTGGCCACTATGGTCCAGGATTTGTATCAGAATCTTTTCCTTGCAAGCACAGCAGCTGATTAATCACTAGGGATGACAGGAACCAGGACAGTCAATTTACAAGACTAACTGAAACTACCCAAATGGAGACAAGTAAAGCATAAGAAAAGGTTGGATATCAAGGTCCATGGGGGAATATATACATCAGGGACCCTGGAAAATAAAACATGAGATGCTGGGGTTTCTGTTGTTTTGTATTGTTTTTGCTTTTGCCTTTGTTTTGAGAGTCAGAGATTTGCATTCAGGATGTTAATACTCTTGGGGATCAATACCTGTGGGGCATGAGAGACAGGGGTGAGTGATGAGAATTGGGCAGAGGAAGAAGTAAGATGATGAACTGTGATGTAGTTGTAATAGAATCTTCAGTCAATCTCATGGGGATCTCTGGAGCTAGAATGGCCCTTAAATTGTCCTAATTGAAGCAACAGGGCTGGGTCTTCATTATGTCCATTCAGATCAATTTTTGGATGTGGACTGAACCTGGGAAGGGGAAATAACTCTGGGTAAGGCAACGGCTTTGGGAAATTCATGGGGAGGGAGGCAGCTGTGAGCTGTCAGGAGCCAACACTCCTTGGCTTGGTCCTAAAGGCAGAGTCTGGTGGTATACCACAGTATCCACTACAGTTGGGTCATATGACAACATGAGCTATCGGCCCTCTCATCTTAACCTCTGTGCTTGACACTCAGCTCCAGCTGGGACCATTCTGTTCTTGCTATTATGTCCTACATGCCCAACCTGACTTTAAATGTGCTCATTTGTAGATCAAAAATCTAGTCCTTCATAAATCCTCCTTTCCCTGCAGTTTCTTGTTCCACCTATCAGAAAGAAAAAGTTAAAAACTAATTATTAACTGGACCAGCAACTGATTAGTGTCCAAATCATCAAAATTTACTCTGGAATCAGATAAGTAACTTCCTCAGATGATTTCTGGAATCTCAAATGAAGGGCCTCCCAGGAAGTCCAGCCTTCATGGGATTCATTTTAGGCAAGATTGGCAGGATAGGATAGCCTTGGGGTTTCAGCACTTCACAGAAACACCAGCTGACCAAACACTTAAGAAATGCCAAAAAGCCAACAACAGGGAATAGCCTGCCTTAGCATGAAGAAAGGAAAACTGACTTAGCAAAAAAGGTAACAAGGAGACAGTCTGAATCAATCTGCTGACTCATGACTGCCCTGAAGAGCTGCTGCTTCCACTTGGGTGGCCTTTCCCCCATTCATCACCCCTGCCACTTCTCATCTTTAGATCTTTTGTTATTAATGATGGTAATGATGATTTGAGAAATTTAACAAATACAGGAAAGAACCAAGAAGAATGAAACAAACATTTAGGTATCCCCTTTCTGGAATTCACTATCAATTTTTGCCATATTTGTTTCTGTTTTGAATTAAAAATACATTAGATAGGTATAATTCAAATCATCTCTTTCCTACTTTCCATAGTCAAAATCATGACTTTGTTGTGTACCTTTCCAGTTCATTTTGTTTTTACTGTTGACACTGTTATAGATGTTCACTATTTCCCCCCATTTGCTCCCTTCCACCCAGCCAGTTTATTTTTAATAATTTCAAATGTATATGCTAGTATCCATGAAAATTCAAAAATTGCCATGCATGGCTTTTAAGTTTACATAAATGGTATACTATATTGTACTATAATTTGTTCTTCTTTATTAACTTTTTTGAGAATTTTTCATATTGCTATACACAGATTTAGTTCAGTTTTAACTGCTTATGATAGTCTGTCAAAGAACCACATTTTATTTCTTCATTCTTCTATTGATGCACCTTGAAGTGGCTTCCAAGTTTCTCATTTTTGTGCATGTTTTCCTGACATCTTTGACAGCTCAGAATGAATGAAATGTTTCTCTCTCTTTTTTTAAAAAAAAAAATTTCTTGCTGAGATTGACCAGGCCTCCAGAGAAGAATTCCTGCTGTATCTTTGTTCTTTGCCCTCTGCCTCAGCTCTGACAAATACCAGGTACCGGTTTCTAGAATTCTCATTGTTTTCTGAGTTGATCCTGCCAACAGATCTCATCCTAGCCAGACCTAAGGAAAAGATTACGGAAGTGACGAATATAGGCAAAATGAATCAGTTCATTTGGCCTCAAAATAAAATTGGAGCTATTTGGAGTATTTATCCCAAGAAAATAATTCAAAAAAGAAAACCTTCTATTTACATAAAGATTATTACAGCATTATTTTTAAAATATTTTTTATTTATTTCAGAGAGGAGGGGGGGGAGAGAGAGAGAGAGAGAAACATCAACAATGACAAGAATCATTGACTGGCTGCCTCCTGCACACCCCACACTGAAGATCAAGCCAACAACCCAGGCATGTGCCCTGACTGGGAATGGAACTGTAACCTCATGGTTCATAGGTCAAGGCTCAACACTAAACCATGCTGGCGGGTCTATAGAACTATTTTTAGTGGGGAAAGTGAGAATCAAAATAGTCAACAATGGAGAGTCATTTTATAAATCATGTTACCTCAACTTAAAAGGACATTAGTCATTCTTTCATAATGATGATTCTGAAAACTCTGTATTAGGCAGAAATGCATGAATTTGCTCTCGCTAGCTCAAAATAGTTGAATGCCAGCACTTCCATGTAATCAACTTAAGAGTAACAGGGAAAAATACAATGGTATAATGTTAAATAAAAAAATGCAAAAAGTAAAATCACATCTACAATATATGAAAATATTCCTGCATTTGGACTAGAACATGAAGAAAGCATAACAAAATTTAAAATGGTTATTTGAAGAAGTGGAAAAGAACTAAAACTTAGACTTGCATATCCAGGACACTATAAACATTATTATTTAACCCCCTCCCCCTCCACACACACACAGGAAGCTTTTATTATTTCTACTTATAGATGAGGAAATGGTGATTAGAGTGATTAAATACGTTGTTCAGTGTCATAAGTCAGTAGAAAGGCAGAGCTAGAATTTGCATCCAGGCCTCTTTCATTCCAAAGCCTATACTCTATCCAGGTCCCTCTCTGGGACGATTAAAGAACTATCTTTTCCTTATACTTCTCATATTATTATATGCATAATAAATGAAATTTCAAATTAAAAATTCCCAAAGCAGGAGAAGATGAGGAAGATCAGTTATAAAACATGTCTTCCTTTTCATGTCTGGTCCAGAGTGGCAGGGCACCTACTAGAATGGCTCTTTCATTTTTTAAGTTTGCCCTTAGGGTACCTAGTGCAGAACAGAAGGCTGCTGGGAAGAGAGTGACAGTCAACAGACAGAGCAATTGAATGGGGAATGAGATAAGCCATTTAGTGCCTAAGGCCACTTGATCAAAACTTCTGAACAAAGAGATCTCAGCTATTATACGAGGCTGTCTAGAGCAAGCTGAAAACCATTTGTGGGTGTGCGCATGTTCTCAGGGAGAAGCCTCAGAGTTCCAGCCTGGACCAGTGAATAGAGGAGTGCCACACTGGAAGGCAGGACTCGTGGGTTCCTTAATATAGTTTCTAAGCCAGGGGTGGGCAAACTTTTTGACTCAAGGGCCACAATGGGTTCTTAAACTGGACAGGAGGGCCGGAACAAAAGCATGGATGGAGTGTTTGTGTGAACTAATATAAATTCAAAGTAAACATCATTACATAAAAGGGTACGGTCTTTTTTTTTTTAGTTTTATTCATATCAAACGGGCCGGATCCGGCCCGCGGGCTGTAAGCAAATGTGTGTCCTTTGGCGAGTCACCGAGGTTCTCGGTTTTCTCATCTGCAACATGAAAGAGTTTGCCTCTTCCAGCACTAAATGTTTCTCTGGCTCTTTTATCTACCCAGAAAGAAGCGTTTTATAGTCTGCTTCCTGGAGAAATCATAGGTCAGGTTTCTGAGTGTTGAAGAAACTGCATATTCCTCTTACTTTCACATTTTCAGAAAAGGGAGGAATTCTACCCATACTTCTGCTCTTCTTGTCACCCACTAATGTGAGCAGTGGATTGTCCTGGAACTATGTGTTGCAGATACTCCATCACAAAAGTGGAGAACAGACTCTGTCCATCCTTCCTTCATCCACCTGCCAGCAAGTGGGCCAAGTTGCCCTCCTTGCTCTCGCTCTTAGGCAGAAAGCATGCCAGGTCAGCCTATGAATCTGCCTCCAAGAGAAGACGTGGAGACTCAGCCTTGTCCTCAGCAATCTGTCCCACCAGTTACCAGCTCTCCAGGTAACTGACTGGCTAAATGTCATCTGTGCAAACTTCAGGGAGGGCACCAAAGTTTAAACTCAGGATAAAGGGAAGAGGAAGAAGGGAGAAACCTGTAGATATTCCAGGAGAATGCCTGCAGCACCAAGTCTGGGGTTCATAAAGCTGATCCTGAAATTTGCTCTTTCCCAAGCTCCTTGTATCTGTTTGCCACTGGTAAAGAACTCAGAAGAGAAAATGAATGGATAATTGGCATCACCAAACCTCACATACAAAACTAAGCTATGAAAGAAATACCAGCCCCAACTCAGATATAACTTCCTCATCAAAGTGTTACTATGAAAATGAGTCAACAAAGGGGTCAGAAGAGAGACAGAAAAAAAGCATATGGCAGAAGTGAAATAACATTTCTGCAATTGAGTTTTGTAGGGACAGTGCTGAGTTAAAACAGGAATGCCAAGTTCTGAATTCCAGGACCAAGGGGAGAGTGAGATGTGGATAAGTCTAACTCAGCCAGGGATGTGTCCTGGTTCCCAGAGCACCAAACACATACGTAAACAGGGCAGAGGGAAGACATATAACTCTGTTATATGTCTGGGAAGTGGGGAAGCAGAAGAGAGAGATGGACTGTCTTTCACCCCAGAGTGCCTGAAATCAAATGCCACCATCACTACCTCTGAGATACATGATCACAAGCAAGCTAAACCATTGCATTCTCAGTTTTCCTACCTGCAAAACGAAATCATAATCCCAATAGAGCTATTGGAAGTATTTAATGAATGAAACCACTGAAAGCACTAGCACATTTAATAATATGACTTAATTTGATTAATTTTATTTGATTTGATTGATTCAAAAATTCCTTTATTTTCATTCCAAATTCTCTACATTTCAAGGGAAAGAGAACAACCAGATACTAAAAGATTATCTCCAATGTTATAATAAGTGCCCTTATGTGGTTGGTAGTGGTGGGAGAGAAAAGGTGGAGTAGAGACTATTGACTGTATTTCCTATGCTGCACTTTACATCTCCACGACTGTTGTGTAACTATCAATCTATATTTCTCAATCCCTTCACTTTTTTCATTCACTATGTATGGTGCCAGGTGGGCATTGGAAATATCAGGGGAATACTTCGTAAAGTATATGACTGTCTAATCACTATGCTGTACACCTGAGACTAATACAAAATAATATTGAATGTAAGCTTCAATTTAAAAAAAGACTAAAAATATACATGCTTTTTCCAATTTAGATAACTTTCTTTTTGAGAATAAAATGTATCCACTTATAGCTAGACTAAACAGATGGTGATGAGAGTTTTGGAACCCAGAGCTCTACCAATGTGGAGGAAAACTGAGTTTCATTTGTGGTTAACCAGTGCTAGTAGTCTAATCAAGTTCCTGGTATCATTTAGGATCTGAATTCTAGGAAGACTACAGGTAGGTCATTTCCCATTCACTAACTCACTATCTTGTAGCCTCAGAATCACACAGCGTCTTTGGTGGCCAGGCCCCAGGTGACCATCTGTGAGCTGGTGTAGCATCAGGAGCATCTTAGATGATTTACAGATGTTCAAGTTTAAACATAGATGTTGTCTGTCTAGATAGCTAGTCAAACCTTTTCACAGCTCCCATGAGTCCTGCCCTGACTCTCCCTCCATCCAGCTGTGGGATGACTGACATGTTGGAAACCTTAGCGACATACACTTTTCTAAACATGGAATCTTGAAGTGAGAAAATTGAATGAGGACTATAGGACCCTGCTAGAAAGGGTTCACAAGAGAAGGAATGTGCTTAAAACCCCACAGTCTAGCAAGCTAAGAACTTGAGCTTAGGTCTTTGGATTTGAAAGTCACTGTTGTTCCACCAAATAACCTGAATATTAAGAAATATCTTGCCTTTCCCCCACATTTAAGAGTATTGATTAACTGTGGAAACAATTAAGGCATCTTCTGCATCTGCCAGTGGGCAGTACAGACATGAAGATTCTGACCTTTTAGAAGCCCACATTTCTGAGATGTCAACAACTGTTCAAGAGGCAATTGGTTTCAAGCATATGAGAATAAATGGCATTGGTTTGCTAGGGCTACTGTGATACAGTACTATAAAATGGGTGGCTTAAACAACAGAAATTTATTGTCTTACTAGAGGCCCGGTGCATGAAATTTGTGCACAGGTAGGGTCCCTAGGCCTGGTTGGCGATCACGGCTGATTGGGGCCTTCTGGCTGTCAAACAGGGCTTTTCTTCAGTCCATGCCCCCCCTGGTGGTCAGCGCACATCACAGCGAGTGATCAAACTCCCAGTCTCCTGGTCGAACTACTGACGGGACACTTTGCATATTAGCCATGTATATATATGCTGGTACACAGAAATATATATATATATATATATATATATATATATATATATATATAGAGAGAGAGAGAGAGAGAGAGAGAGAGAGAGAGAGAGTTGAGATATAGTTACAGATATAGATATAGATATAGATATAGATATAGATAGTTCTGGAGCCCAGAAATTGAAAACCAAGGTGTTTGCAGGTAGGGATCATTCTCTCAGAGGGCTGTGAGAGAGGATCTGTTCCAGGCCTCTGTCTGGTTCATATATGGCTGTCTTCTCTCTATGCATATCTGTCTCTGTGTCCACATTTTACCATTTTATAATGACACCAGTGATACTGGGGAAGGGCCCACACTTAATAAAGGACTCTTTCCAAATAAGGACACATTCTTTGGAACTGAAGGCTAGGACTTAAATATATGAATTTGGGGGAAACACAATTGAACCCATAGCACTCTTAAATCACTGTTTCCCAAATTTTAGCCATTTATGTATGTACCAGCATCACATCTTTGCTATAACCATCTCTATGATTACTCATTAATATTTAAAAATAAAATACTGAAGTAGATTTAATGTAAAAGGTAACTTTAGCACTTGTATTAATAGTAAACCAATGCTTTTCTAATATACAAGGTGGGGCAAAAGTAGGTTTACAGTTGCTCATATGGAAAATAATACAATAATTAATAAATAAGAATATAATAATATGCTCTGTGTTTTATGTATTCACAACTGTAAATCTATTTTTGCCACACTCTGTGTAGTATTTCCACCACACCGAAATAATAGACATAAATAACCTCATGAACATAGACTCATAGTTGTAGTTAAATAATTAGGAAGTGGTGAGTTTTGAGTACTTATTACCTTTAAAATATAATTGTATTCCCTTGTAAATTTATAGAATTGTATTTTTAATAATGGCTATTTTTAGCAATTGCCTCACAGAATTCATGAAATTTTAACAACTGCTTCTTGCAAAACAAAATGGGTTGGCCTCAGCATACCAGTGTGATCACACCATGTTAAGGTTGATGCTACAGCAATCCATGTGTTGCTGTAAACTAGGCAGTTCTAGCTGGTAGAACATGCTAAAACATCCTTTAAGGATATATTAATTACAGCCTTTTTTATAATTGTAAATATTTTCAAAATCTAAATATCCACTGGTAGAAGAATCCTATATAATAAAAGGGTAATATGCAAATTGATCAAAAGGCGGAAAGACCGGTCGCTATGATGCGCACTGACCACCAGGGGGTAGATGCTCAATGCAGGAGCTGCCCCCTGGTGGTCAGTCTGCTCCCACAGGGGGCGCACTGCTCAGCCTGGGCTGACGGCTGGCGCAGGAGCAGTGCCGAGAGCTGCTGCCACCTCTGCAGCAGTGCTAAGGATGTCCGACTGCCCGCTTAAGCCATCAATCGGACATCCCCTGAGGGCTCCTGGACTGCAAAAGGGTGCAGGCCGGGCTGAGGGACACCCCCTCCTTCCCCTCCCTATGTGCACGAATGTTGTGCACCGGGCCTCTAGTACATAAATAAAACGCTGAGCTATGCCAGCCAAGCAAGCTAAACATTTTTAAAATAAGTAAGTAAGTAAGTAAGTAAGTAAGTAAGTAAGTAAGTAAGTAAATAAATAACCAAGTAAATATTAGCAGAAACAAAACTAGGGTAAATGTGAAAGAAATGAACCCATATTGAAAGTCCACTAGGTGTCAGGTTCTTTGCATAGTATCTCTGTAGTCTGTCTGGGTCAAGAGCAATGCCAACTCGACTGCATGCACTAAGTGAGGAGATGGGTCACAAAGTAGTGGAGAGCATAAGACATCTACCTGCTGGGAACTCTGATGTGTGTTTCAAGAAAAGGACATAGCAGACATTAATGAAGCAGCTTTAATAGGACAAAGGCGAGTGAACAGGAGATTGTGTGTTTAATATATTTAAGTTCTTTTCAAATAAATCTTTTCCGGACTACCTGGATTTAAGTTCTGTCTCAGACTCCTACTACCTATGTACAAATGCCTTAGCCACTCTGCACCTCAGTTTCCTAATTTGGGAATTCCTAAATTGGAAATAACAATAGTATGTACCTCAGCGTTATTATTAGGATTAAATCAGTTAATATTTGTAAAATACGTGGAATAGTGTCTGGTACATATTTTTGTTAGATAAAATAGTGTTTGTGAAATAAAATAGACATGATAAGTATCATTAGGGTTTGCTTGTGGTATTATAATTTTACCCTCAAGAGGGTAATTAGTTGATTATGCCATATTTTTTATTTTTATCATATGAGGTTTCCTTTCAGAACATTTTAGCCAGGCCTGTATAAACACTTTGTGAGTGTGTGTGTGTGCGTGTGTGTGTGTGTGTGTTAGGAAGGGGCAGGACAAGTTACAGAAAAGAGGTATGTAGAGCTAATAGAGGTGGGTCAGTCCAGCAGATTTTTGCATTTCCCTTCTCTGACAACTTTGAGAAGCCCATCCTCATACACAGTCCATTCCCTGTGGCTCTATTTAGATCATCAATCACAGTGTCAGTGCACTCCTTACAGTTTGATACAGACATACCAAGAGAAAGAAGAAGGTCTCTCTGTTCCCTTGAATCCTAAATTATTAAGATAGGAATAGGAGATTGCTAATTGCCATTTTTCTCACAATGTGTCAAAAGCCCGGCTGAAGACTTCTAGTAGAAACCAAAGCCAAGAGATTAGAAAAAGAAAGAGCTCCTTGATATCATTTGATACCTTGGATCGGACAATATCTGAAGCCTTCTTTGAGAATCTCAGTAATATCATCCATAATTTTTTCTTTTGTGTCTATTCCAATCTGAGCTCTGTTTCTACCTTGTGCAACCAAAAGAATACCTCCTAATTCACTTCACCCAGTGTAGAAGATATTTAAAATTCTAAAGGAAGGCTGGGGGTAATAAAAAGTATGGCACTCCTAACAGATTACCAAAGCCCAACCCAAGAATCTTTCACCCAAGGTTTCCTTGATCTGGATAAAATTCAGATTTTGTCTTTTTCACATGGGACCTTCTTAGACACTCTGGTCCTCAAAGAGTTTGCACTCACCCCAGGCTACTGTGAGGTGACCTCCCTGCCCAATTAAGCCCTGCCCAGGTCCCTACACCAACATCAGCCCACTTGGAAGTGTGGGAGAGGAGAATGGAGCAATCATGGCTCCAGTTGGCAGACTTGAGGGAAACCTTCCCAGCCTCTGTACCTCATCAAACTTCACAGTATACTAGTTGATTTATGAGAAGAGGTTATTAAAGCATGTAAGAGCCCCTGCTGGAGAGAAAATTATCTGTATAAACAAAGTGTTATTATGGGATTCAGAAAGGCCACATACAGGAAAGGTCATTAAAATAAAACAAACTGGCATATCAATCTCTTCTAAATCACTGAACTCACATGAGAGATGTTAAATATCTTTATATCTCACAGGTTCCTTTTTGATCATTAGTCCTTCTAGCTCAGGAGGGGACATTCTCAGATGCTAAACTGTTGAGTACTTTAAATTAGAGGGAATTTCTAAGACATAAATTGTGAAGTGGGATTTTTGAAAGGGCTCAATTAGAGACTGCCTAGTAATACAGAGAAGACATTTGAGTCCCTGGAGTGCTATTTTCTCTCCTACAAATGAAAGACTAATTTTTTTTCCTTTGCTTCATTTGACAAGATTTGATGTTTTCCACTCTCTCCTAACGAGAGAAATGGACAACAGTCACACTGTATAACAGTGGTGTACTTCACAAAAATAATTTTAAGGCTTTGGGTTAAGAAAACAAATCTTCTAAGTAGATCAGTTTGTATTAAGAAAAAAAAAATTGAGCTAGGGGCCAGATTTCTCCCATGGAAATCATATTAGTAAACAGTTGGTTCCATTAAGATGTTTTACTCAACTTTGGTTCTCTGAGCCAGATTCCTTTGTGGGATTTTTTTTCGTGTGTGTGTGTGTGTGTGTGTGTGTGTGTTTGTGTGTGTGTGTGTTTTGTTTTTGTTGTTGTTGTTTTGTGTTTATTAAAGCTGGGAACAGTGAAACAAAGAAAGGGCTTAAGATGAAAAAACAAAGTCACAGCAATAGGAGTGAGCCTAGACTGGCTGTCTAGACTCAGGAAAGGAAGTCACAGTAAGGGAAATAAGTCACAATGGGCTGCGTGGACTCAGGAAAGGAGAGGCAAAAGGAGGGCCCTTGGAGATAGTTTCAGGGGGTTAGTCTAGGACAAGCTGCTGCTGCTGCCCACTGCTCTCCTGGTTGCAAGTCTCCTGGGAACCTTTATTTATTTTTAATATATTTTCATTGATTTCAGAGAGGAAGGGAGATGGAAAGAGAGAAACATCAATGATGTGAATCATTGATCAGCTGCCTCCTGCACGCCTCTTACTGGGGATCAAGCTTGTAACCCAGGCAAGTGCCCTTGACCAGAACTGAACCCAGGACCCTTCAGTCTGATACTCTATCCTCTGAGCCAAACCAGCTAGGGCAATCCTGGGAACCTTTAGAGCTTAGGAGAAATAAAGCAAAAGTACATGTCTGAGGAAAAGTGGAAAATGCTCAACATGCTCCCATCCCCAAGGAATTTTGAGAGCCCATCTCAGACTACTGATATATATTCTACAAGCATATGAGCAATATAATGTGCCTTTGATTTCCCTTTTGTTCATTCTTTGGACCTTTAATTCTGGAGTTTAAAGACAATAATATTACACATAAATATTCTCAAAAGTTTTGTTTGCAATATTTAATTTGGTGCAATTAAATGATGGCATAAAGATATCATGATGGTATTTTAGCCAGGGGCCTTAGCACTACCTGAATTCTTACCTTGGGTACACACTACTTACTGTATAATGTCTCCAAGGGAGGTATTAAATGAAAGAGGCAAAATAGGGGGACTTAACCCCAAATGCCAAAGCATAATTCAAGCAAACTGGGCTCGATTACATAGAGAGCTCCTATAGCCAATGATGCAGATTTAAATGAGCTAAAAGCCAGTAGGAAGACTATTCTATCTCAACAAGATCCAATCAGTTTGAGTGCTTATCTCTGCAGTTGCAGCTGAATTGGGCATTCTTAGGATATAGTGGAAAACAAGCATCCAAAGACAGGTGGCTGAACTTCTCCCAATGTAGCCAAACCAGGTCAGTATACCACCCCAAAAGAGGAGAAACAGGTTTTCAACCATGTACAGTGACTCCACCCAAAAGGCCAACTCTAGCCATAATTCCCTTTTTGTAATGAAAAGGAGAAGTTCAAAGACCTCTTCCCATTCTTAAAAACAAAAATGTGAAAATCTCTCACACCCAGCATTATGTATGTTAACATATGTCTACTTGGCTCATTTAGGAGATCCACTATCTCATGAATTGGTGCTGTCTTCTATATAATGCTAGACCTAATTAGTCATACAATGTAATAGGTTTTGACACACAGAGAACTGAATTATAATATGTACTAGAGTCCCCATAGTTACACTCAAAGTCCTCCAAGTCTATTTTAATGTATTCATGCTGTGAATATCTATAATTTTCTGTCTAGAATCTTTTTATCTTTCTTCTAGTAGTTATATCCCAATTTTCCTCACATTCAACCCATGTGCTTCCAGTAGAATTGACTCTACCCTTAACTCCAGGATGGAGTGAATGGCTCAGACCTGGCCAAAGTCCTGCATCCTGATATTACTAATCAAAGCAAAGATGAACCCAGGGACTCACCTAATGCAATCAAAGTAGACAACAGAATGATTTCTGGAAATTCTGGATAAAGATGCTGCTTACTCTTTTTCACTGGCTTTCAACATAGAAGCAGGCAGCTCCAAGAGATGAAGAGAGTCGTCTTTCAAGCATGAGAAAGGAGCCATTAAAATGTAGACAACACTAAGGTCACATAGCTGAGAAATGTATAGAGAAAAACTGCATTCTAAAGACACTGTTTGGACCCTGAATAAGGCATATCTGAAGCTGGTATGTCCATGAATTGCTTGATTTATAAAATCTAATAAATTATTTTCAATGTTTAAACAAGTTTGAACTGAGTTTTTATCTTTTGTAGAAAAGAATGCCATAAATGATACACATATGCACATTTCAAAAAATTACCCAGAATAAAATAACACTAAAGGATAAAGATAATTCTATAAACTCTCAAATTAATTGTAAAAATTAGATAAAAAAATTTTTGAGTACTTACTGTGGGCCAGACATTCTAGCAACAAATTCATCAGAGAGGTGTTATTACTTTTCCTCCTTTACATATGAGGAAAGTGCAACATAGAGGTCAGGAAACATGCCCAAGGTCACTTAGTAATAAGTTGGCACTCCAATGATTACCCAGAGCTTATGTGCACACCTGCTGTATTCTACCACTAAGACCTCAAAAGAAGATACTTTTCAACACTCACTAGCTATAAGGTATCTGGGTCATCGTATGGTGTAAAATATGAAAAGGTGAAATAAAGGTGAAAATGAAGAGCCTCAAATAAAGATATATCTTTAATCTGCAATATAACTAGAGCCCATGAACAATTTCCATGTTAAGAGAATGGTCTTAAGAATTAGTCTTTTTAGTCATGGGCACAATGGCAGGTGTTTTGGAAATGACAGGTGGGAAAGAGGTGGAAATTAGGATGTGGGGAAATGGGGTACAAAAGCTAAGGTTTCAATTTCCAGTTGACTACACAATCTTAGGTCCCCTCTTATAGGGTGGTTCAGGCAGCAGTGTGTTCCAGCAGGCCCAGCAGTGATAGTCAAAAGCAGTCAGTTACAATACCGGTACTGGAAACCTGAGTAATCAGTTAATGCCTAGCAGGCTCTCAGTCCCTGTTATGGGCTAAATTGTGTTCCCTAGAAAAAGTATACATTGAAGCCCTAACCCCAGTACCCCAGAAATGAATTGCATTTGGACATAGGATCTTTACCAGGTAATTAAGCTAAAATGAAGCTGTTATGGTAGATTCTAATCCAATTTGATTATACTAAGAGATTACAACACACAGAGATATCAAGGACACACACACACACACACACACACACACACACAGTAAAGGACCATGTGAGGACATAGCAAGAAGATAGCTGCCTGCAAGCCAAGGAGAAAGACCTCTGAAGAAAGCAAACATGTGACACCTTTATTTTGGATGTCTAGTTTCCTAAACTGTAAGAAAATGGATTTCTGTTGTTTAACCCACCCAGTCTGTGGTATCTATACTAGTCAATACTAGTAATAATAAAAGTGTAATATGCACATCGATTGAGTGGCTGGTCCGGACAACTTTCCGGAGGAAGCAGGGCTGCGAAGGCCTACTCTTGCATGCATTTCGTTCATTGGGCCTCTAATTTTGATATGAAAGCCTTAGCAAATTGAAGTGAGAGTTCAAGCTAAAAGATACAGTCAGGGCCACCCAACGGATGGTTGCTCTAAATCAACCTGGGTAGAGTTTACTAAAAGCTAGGCAAGTGCCAGAGTTCCCAACCAAATGGAGAACTGGAATACTGAAATGAATGCCTAGGGCAGTGATGGCAAACCTATGACACGCGTGTCAGAAGTGACACGCGAACTCATTTTTTGGGTTGATTTTTCTTTGTGAAATGGCATTTAATATATAAAATAAATATTAAAAATATAAGCCTTTGTTTTACTATGGTTGCAAATATCAAAAAATTTCTATATGTGACATGGCACCAGAGTTAAGTTAGGGTTTTTCAAAATGCTGACACGCCGAGCTCAAAAGGTTCGCCATCACTGGCCTAGGGAAAGCAAAATTATAGAGTCTGGCCAATGGGTATTGTTTGACAGGCACTGGATCAGATACCCAGAGTACAATTCTCGCTCTGTTACTACCTAGCTGTGTGACCCTGTGTATGTCTTTAAATACTCTGAGCCTGACTTTTTTAATATCTGAGAATCCCTATCTCATGGATGTAGCAAGGATTAAATTAGAAGAGATAATATTAAACAAAAAAACACTTAGTGCAGTTCCAAAACCATAGTTACTCAATAAGTGAAACCCATTTGGTAACCAAGTTTTGGTGGATGGTGGATGCTCACCCTAGTTAGAACCTATGACTTCCAGCCTGACTCATTACATTGCTCGTGGCTGGCGGGCCTTAGTATTTTGGCCTCCTGCCTGCCTTGGTGGAGATTAACTTCCTTACTGGGTTATGTTGGCTGGAGCAGAAATTCAAGGCACAAAGCTGAGCAGGCTGAGAATCCAGGACTGAAATTATTCCCCCCACACATACATAAAAAAATTATCTATTGGGGTCATCTTAGAACAAAAAAGGACAACACCAAACATGGGTTCCAGCATCCTGTTTAGCATCCTCTTCAAAGCACTCCGCATAAACCACCAGACCTCCCTTGAATATAGTGGGAGAAGGCTCCAGATGAGGACATTCCAGAAGTAGTATGCAAGGAAAGGGTCATCATTTTGATATGTAGATGTCATATGCCTAAAAAAAACAGCTCTTAAATAATCAAAAACACACCAAAGAGCAAGCAGTGAATTAGGGCTACACATGTAAAATGCCCCGGATCACGGCTACACTAAAATGTAAATGATTTTTTCGTCAATTATGATTCTAAGAGAGGAGTTTTATAAAAACGAAAGCTAGATTTTAAAAATACTTCTTGAGATTCAGCCATGTTAGGGAGGAAATAATTTTTCTTGAGACATTCCCATCAAGGATGACTTTGTTTTCTCTCTGCTGAACAAAAAACCCATCTACAACGCCAAACTATTAGAACAAGACTGATCCTGTTATGACAAATATCACTGCCTCAGCCAATGGTCCACTCATTGCACAATGTATTTAATAAACATTTCCAGAACCACCGATAATGGAAAAACTATGAATGCCATTTCCTGTTGAATGGTCTGGAGCAAGCCTAATGGGAGAACCACACATTCTGAGGGGGTCTCTGGTGTTGAACCTAATAGAGTGTTTATTCAAACCATCTCTAGGGATCATGGCTGGAAATGGGTAGGGGAGGAGGAACCAGAATCATGGAGAAGTCAAAATAGTCGCCAGGAAAACTACTTCAGATGTTAAATTAGAATGGTGAGGCAAGGACAGAAATTGGAAGCTAACACTCTTAGCATATATGAAACTAATGCATAAGTGGTAGAGAAATGGGAAGTCAGAACTGGAGCCAGGTAAATAGAGTACAGCATTGGACATCAACTGAAATCTATTTCCTGACATATATTGTTGGGAAAACCAAGCCTATTACTGCAACCTTTTACTTCCAATAATTGCAACTAACCTACAAATTTAAAACCAAAACAAGTATAAACCTGATATTGAAAATTGGGTATCTGTGGGCTGAGTCTAGTTGTGTTTCATTTGCAGAGCATTTTGAAAAATGAACTGGTTGTTACAATGTGGAACTTATACCTTATATTTATCTCATTCCCCTTATACCTCATTCCCCTGGACTTATACCTTATATTTTCATGGGTAAATGATGGTGGCAGTAGGGGGGACTTCCACACTACAAACTTTCTCATCTCCCTCCCTGATGGGTAGGAGGCTAGATCTGGTATTCATTGGCCCTCATTTCTTTTTTTTCTTTTTTTTAAAATATATTTTACTGATCTCTCACAGAGAGGAAGGGAGAGAGACAGAGAGTCGAAACATCGATGAGAGAGAAACACCGATCAGCTGCCTCCTGCACATCTCCCACTGGGGATGTGCCCGCAACCCAGGTACATGCCCTCGACCGGAATCGAACCTGGGACCTCTCAGTCCGCAGGCTGACGCTCCATCCACTGAGCCAAACCGGCCTTGGCTTGTCCTCATTTCTTAATATCCAGCTCCTCATTCTATTAACAGTCTGAGAGCACTGTGATCCCTCTTCCCTTACAAGGAAGTTCTGCACACACGTTTCTTCTGGGGAGGGTAGTAATGAGAAAAGATAATTGGCTGCAGATTTAGCCTTGTTCTTCAATGAGTTTTATCAGAAATAATGTTGACATCCTGATCTCCATCTGTCTTATTCCTGTCTTACTCATTTCTCAATTGGCAATGTACTCAAGATAAGAGATGGCATGTTATTATTAATTGGCTCTCATGAACTACAAGATGTTGCCAGCATTTTAACCATTGGGAAAATTTATATGAAGATCTTGGTTTCTGACTTTCATTAAAAAATGGAAAGTCTAGAAAGACTGGGACCATATTTACACACTAGAGGCCCGTGCATAAAATTTGTGCAGGGAGTGGGGTGGGGTGGGGGGAGGGGTGTCCCTCAGCCCGGCCTGCGCCCTCTATCAATTTGCAATCTGCAATCTGGGATCCCTTGGGTAGGGTCCCTAGGCCTGACCAGCACTTTCCTTTCCCCAGTGGCCGGCAGCTGGCCCCGCACTGCCACTGTCACTACTTGCCATCTGTGCAGTGCTATCCCCCCTTCCCCACCATTGGTCCTCCCCCTACTGCCACTAGTGGGCGGGCGACAGGCGTGGGGTGCGATTGCTTGGCTGGCCTGGGCCTCCCTCTGTGGGGCGATTGTGGGGCGATGGTGGGGACCCCCAACACACCCACCTGGCTGGCCTGGCTCCAGTGCATGTCATAGCGTGGTCATCCGGAAGGTCGTCCAGATGGTCGTTCTGCTGTTTGGTTGTTTGGTCAATTTGCATATTACACTTTTATTATTATAGGTAGTCTCCATTGACTAAAGCTGAGTAATGGATGCCACCTCTAGATGGGGCATGAATATTACAATTGCAATAGCCTGCACCACTCCATATTATATTACACTCAGGCATTTAATTTAGCCATCTTGTCTTGACATATAAGTTTGTATTTCCTACTATAATCATGTACATGTCTTTCAAAATGGTGATTTTTTTTTCTAAGTTAGTGGAATCATGATTGGATAGAATGATTAATAAAATTTTTTAAAAACATTGGTGTGGATGGTCCTATTATATAATAGGTTTGATTGCAAGCTAAGTACTGGTATTATGGCATTCTGGTTCCTGACCTAGAACAGCCATGATCTCTGCTATTCACTCTACACACTTCCTGTACAACAAAGACTTAGGTCAACAAATATTTTTTCCTAATTTTAGTTAATACTACACCTGTTAGCTCAGAAAAGTCCTGGTTAAGCTCTATAGCAAAGAAAATCCTGCATCTCTGGCTTATATTTTATGTCTAGACATCATAAGGTTGTGTGTATCTGGCAAAAGCAGAGTAAAGGATTGGAAAAATTATTGAACTAGTTCAAGCAAAACACATGTCAAATGACCCAGGTAATTTCCAGAAGAGCAAATGTTTTCTCTGAATTAGAGTACTTGGATAATTGCCCCAACCACCTGTATTGCTTATGTCATGGAGACGGAGACTGTGTTTTCACAACTAAAATAACCATAGTTGAACCAGCCATGGGGGCCTGTCTCAAAGAGAGAATTTTACTGTATCACTTATGGATTAAATTATCTTTAACACAATCAGTTGTGGGGCCTGTAAAACATATTAATTTGATTGTCCTGAAGTAATTTAATCATAGTACACAGATAGGACTAACATTAAACTTATTCCCAGTTTCATTTTATAAGATAGCAAAATGACTAGTCAATCAACCAGTTGTCTAACTCAAATAATACTAATAGCTGGTGTGACAGTTTTATTTGATTAACTGACTGTAGTTTGAGCTTCCTTTTATATCCTCTCATGGTCTAGGTACTACAGTCTAAGATTTAACTCCATTAATTATTTTTTTCTTTTTTTTTTTGGAAACCAGCATTATTATTCTTCACATATGCTGGTTGGATGACATCTAAATAAAGTTAAATTCCTCCAGTGAATTTCTCCTTGTTGGCTTTTGCCTATGTCTTTTCTGTTTAGAAATAAAGTCTCTTCTGGCTTACCTTCTAAAAATCTTTTACATTGATTTTTTTGAAAGGTGAAGTATCTCCTAACTATCCGTTAGTGTTCCATACCTGGAGTCCTGGCCACCATGAATATCATTCACTTCAGAAAATGAATGCAAAGTAAATATGACTCCGGATTTAAACCCAGGAACTTGAACAAGCACTATGGACTGGAGTATTTGGCTTCACTTCTTGCTGTGAGTCAGAGCCAGGAGGTT
Source organism: Myotis nattereri (assembly GCF_964212035.1). NCBI lineage: Eukaryota > Metazoa > Chordata > Mammalia > Chiroptera > Vespertilionidae > Myotis > Myotis nattereri. The sequence goes on from NC_138080.1 coordinate 103,351,957, forward strand.
CCCATTAAGGTGTATATGAATTGTATTACTCTACACTGAAGTTTTTTATAATGTAATATTGTAAGGCAGCCAAGTTCTTCTAACAATCTCATGGACCAATATTCAAAACATATCAGTACCTCATTAGATCCTTCATTTGTAAAAAGCTTTACATTCTACTCAGCAAGCCATAGTTACATAGGTATTTTGTTTTAGGGTAAAGTAAAACCAGTTTTACATAAGTTTATTACTTCCATTGTATTAGTGCCTCTCAGGTTTTCACATTCATCTGGAATGAGTTGCCATAAAGAGAGCAGATAAATGAACAGAATTATGCATGCAGCATACTTTGATATAGTTCAAAGTAACAGGAGGGGCATTTTCAGGGAAAACACCACTGTTCAAAACCAGGGAATAAATCCCTCAAACTAAATAACTCGGCAGGACAAAAACTGTTCAAATACATAAAAATCACGAGAAAAAAGGCAACAAATACCCTCTCTTCAAACCCCTCTTTTTCCCTCTTGCTCTTCTCATTTAAATGAACCCCAGAGGACTTTTAGGCAAATATATTTTGAAAAAAAAGTATGAATCCCAAAAGATTTAGTAGTTAAAGAAAAGAGTTTACTGCTAATCCCCCTCCCACATCTCCTCCTTTATTCTTCAAAAACCACTTATTTAAATGATAACTTGTGAAGACGTCCGTCATCATTAGGTCATCTCTCACCCTAGTATGTCGCCAGCTTCAAAGATAAATGACCTGGTAAGAGGATGAAATGCACTAAGGTTCAAAGCTCCCCTGGACTGATGGTCCCAGCACTGTAGCTGAAAGATTTCTCTTCTTGTCTTCCTAAGCCTGGTGTTCCGTGCTGAAAGGACAATGATCATTTCATCGGCTCCAGAAGTGAGACATGAAGGGTCAGGGCTGACATAAATTGGAAGAAGGGATTATAGTCACCTGTTTTCTAGAGGGGGGAACAGAGGGACAAACAAACTAAATGAAAATAAAAACTTCAAGAAACTGATAACACAAAATGAAGAATTAACACTGGTCTGTTAAACCTTTAAAGAATATCATTGAGGGGGCTTGAGGAAGGAGTCAGATATTCTCTAATGTCACTCAGAAAAATAAAATTAAATGGCACTGAAATACCTTTGGAGTAGATAAGATTATATACTAAGCAAAACTATGATTGGGCAAGCATCTTCTTCCAAATAGGTCTTTGAAACTGAACTAGTGATAATAATAACAAATTCCTATTCTAAGCAGGTGAGTGAAATTTCTAGCAGAATCTATGCATCACGTTGCCTGTTCTCCTCCTATTCTTCCAGCCTATTTGTTGAAGTCTCACTACCAACAGGTGACAAATGGGTTTGTCCTTGGGAACTGCTCCTATCAAACATGGTTAGGTATTGTCTCTCGATTTGTACATGCCTGTTCTTCTACTAGATTGAAAACTTCTGGAAGCAAGAACTATTGTCCTACTTAATTTTGCAAGATTATATTGTGGAGACCTGTGTTGTGAGAAATTCAGGGTCTAAATTCAACATGAAAGGCAAAAGTGTTATATGTCAAATCATCCTTGGAAATCTCTTAGGATAATTTGGAGACCATTTTTCATGAAGTCCAACATAGCTAGGTTTCTTCTGAAACAGATCAGTGTATCACTACCTTTTTTTTTTCCCATTTAATATATCTTCATTGATTTCAGAGAAGAAGGGCGAAGGAGAAAGAGATAGAAACATCAATGATAAGAGAGAATCACTGATCAGCTGCCTCCTGTACACACCACACTGGGGATCAAGCCTACAACCTGAGCATGTACCCTGACAGGGAATGGAACTCTGACCTCCTGGTCTTATGAACTCTGGTTCATAAGTCGATGCTCACTGAGCCACGCTGGCTGGGCAATCACTACACCTTTTAATTGTATGAAGCTTTGCATTCTACTGTTTTTGTTTGTTGTTTTAGCTGACTACCAGTTGGTTTGTGATTAGGGGCCATATTGTTTAAAAATATAAACATTAGAATCTTATTCAAGGTTATAAGATATCTCCACCATGAGAAGTACACAAAATCTGATACTGACAGGAAAGAGAACATTCATGTCTGTTGTTTCATGTTTACTGTAGCCAGGATCACATCAGGAGAGCAGAAACCATTCTAGGTATTTCAGATAGAGGTGACTTAATTCAGGGGATGAGTTGTACAGTGATTGGAAGACTGAAAAAGCAAAAAAGGTGCTAAGGTAACCCTGGTAGTAATTGCTTGGGAAGCAGCTGCCACTCTTTGGGCTGAGAGAGTAAAAGAGAAAAAATGGTGTTAACAGATAGAACCTGGGAGCTTGGGGCAGTGTCTCCACAGAGCACGTGCTCAGAACCGCAGTGTACCACAGCTCAGCTGGTTCTGGCACCTCTGGAGGTGGGAGGAGGGACATCATGACTGCCACTTGAACTTTGGCAGCGAGTTCTAAGAGGAAGTGTGGCACAGTCACTATTAACAGCTCCAGAAGGACCACAGTAGAACTGGTGCTAAAAATGCTGAAATAAGCTGGAGGCTGCAGTCCTACATGAATACCACTGGCTGGAGGGAAGCTGACTGGAACTGAAAACAGGAAGAATATTCCTTCTGCTCTCCTAGTACCGTCTAATCTCCTGCCAGTGTCTCTATTTGGCAGACCCTGACCAGAAGCCAGGCAGCAAAAAAGACTGGGAAATGTAGTTTACATAGTCTCAGCCCCAGTATCAGAGCAGAATATAAAATCCTAGGCTTGAAGCTGACAGACAATAGGCAAAATTATTCTCAGGCATAAAGTCATTGAATGGGATAAAAGGTAGTATTTTCTTTCATTTTCTTTTACCACAGTTGAATTGCAGTATGTTGAATGTATGCATGATGCAGATTTACTTGTTCTGGTACCCATAGTTCATTGGCCCATTATCCTGCTTATAGTATGTGATTAAGGTATGTCTTGAATGGATAAATGAATGTCTTTTTGGCTTTTGGTGCTGAGGGGATTTAGTATCAGTTTAACTGCCTCTGAGAGATTCTGGAGAAGATACACAGAAACCAATCTCTGCCATAGTTCACTGACATTGCAAATGTACATGCCCAAAGAGTTTAATTAGTTTCTACCCCTGGCTATCCACTTGCAATTCGCTATGGAAAAATCTCTACTATGGCCACACTTGCATAGCTTAAGAGTGACATCCAGTGGCTTATAACTTAATCACTCATTGCATTGCAGCTGAAAACCTATTCAGCTCTCAATTATCAATTTAAATAGAAAGGAGTATTATAAAACCCTAAACAGAAGATGAAACTTAAAACCATTAAGTTTACTTTAGGAGATTATGGGAGTTTTGCCTACATAATTGTTTGAGGTCTCATATTCAATTCTGTTTGCATTTTTCCTTTCCTGAAGATATGCCTGTCATGTCTGCTACAGGCATGAGCTGATGGGCAGAGAAGAAACCCAGGGACAGGTAGAACTAGCACTGGGAGTACTAACCATTGAGGAGTTCTAGATCCAACTCCCAAGGCCGGAAGTTCAATATTCGGGGCCTTAAAAACAGTATGAATAAACTCAGCCTAGATCCAGGCTGTCAGTGGAGCCTATCTGCACATGATTCCAGGCAGAGGCAATATTCAAAACTGGACAGATTGTTTGTCATGGTTCCTGAGGATCAGCTACTCAAGGAGTAGTCCCAGCCAGCAGCTGTTCTAGGGAGCCTGGGATCAGCAAAATGTCAGGGCAGCAACTCAACTGCCTCAAGATCAGGATGTGCTCCTTTCTCATTCTAGTACAGACAATTTCAAAACAAAACAGAAACTCCATATATGTTTTAAATTCTCCCCTTTCTTTCAATAGAAAAGTCAAAGAAACCAATAAATCCATTTTAAAATTTCACAATGAAGTTAAATAGGAATAGAAATCTTCTCATCTCTGTTTAAATAAATCTTAGCCTAAAAAATACTACTAATTCAGAATTATCAGCAATTTGAATATGTTCTCTTACTTGAAGGATTTTGGCCCAGACAAGCTCCTTCCCTATTTAATAAGATTTTCCAGAGATAACCCAGCAAAAAAAGTATTTATTTGTAAATACACAGCAAATATCAGTGGTATCTTTAGATGGATTATTCAGAGACCTCTTTGATTCTGCTTGATTTAGAAGCAGGATATTAATAGTGATTCATGAATATGATTAGTATAGCTCATGATGTCAACATACAGAAAGAGATCTGCAGTGGCTTCCTTCCATGTAATCACCTCCCACAGGAAAGTGGGGCATATTTTCCTAACTATAGAGTCAGAAAGGAAACACAGAGTTTGCTTGCCTATTAGATCAAAAGGATGAGCAGTGTTAGCCTCTCCTATGGAAACTTCCATGCTTTTAAAAAACATATATGAAAACTGCCAGGGAGAGCTATGAAAATCCATAGGTGCTTATAACTTCAAAATGGTCTTTTCCTCGATGAGAATGTGTTATCATGATGACAGTGATGATGATAATGATGATCTTACCTTTTATCAGGACACTTTCTTGCTCCAATGGAAAACAGGAGTTCTCAGTAACCAAATGGCTATAATTTCAAACTCCAGCCTCTTAATAATAAGGTTTCAATTACCAGAGACAAAGAGCAATGTCTGTAACTTAAACAGCAAACTAGGTAATGTACATCTTCTGTCTTTTTCAATTACTCTGGTCTCACAATGTCTAGTTAGCCAAGAGAGTGTAAGGTAGATATTTCGCTGAATATTAAAACTTCTTTCTTAGCCGAAACCGGTTTGGCTCAGTGGATAGAGCGTCGGCCTGCGGACTGAAAGGTCCCAGGTTCGATTCCGGTCAAGGGCATGTACCTGGGTTGCGGGCACATCCCCAGTAGGAGATGTGCAGGAGGCAGCTGATCGATGTTTCTTGCTCATCGATGTTTCTAACTCTCTATCTCTCTCCCTTCCTCTCTGTAAAAAATCAATAAAATAAAAAAATAAAAATAAAGATCTTAAATAAATAAATAAATAAATACCCAAAAAACAAAAAACTTCTTTCTTAACATTTTGTCTAGTGGTTTCTCTTTTCCAAAAATGCTTTTTCCTATGACATTAGATTTTAATAGGAAACAGAGTGTGTATCTCAAATCTCATCAATAAATGCAAGAACATTCACTTATTGTCCACAGCAAAGCTGCCTTTGTGTTTTGTTAACGTAACTCTGGGCATTCTCCTACTAATGAAGAGATTACAAGAGATGGAGTAAACCTGGAAAATGCTGCAGAACTCAGAATTCCTTCGTGGCTCATTCTGTGTGAGAGCAGAACTCATGATAACAGAAGGCACTATTTTCAGGAGACCCCTCAATTCCACTGGCTCCATTTTTGCTGATGGCTCAAGTCTGACTGCTGCTCACTATACTGCACAGTCACCAGCAGACTTTTCCCTGTATATAGGGGTGGGGGGAGGAGACCTGTCTTCATGCCCCCTCACCCCTGCTCACACAGGTGGAGAATAATTTTAAGGGAGAAGCTCACAAGAATCTGGAAATAGGTCAAAGTCATCTTTTAGGAATTGACTTTAACTCAATGATAAGATTTCTATATTAATTTCTGTCTTCAGAGGAAGGAGAAAGGTCACTACTTAAACAAGCAATGGAGAGTTAAAATTTTTTTAAATGTATCTGAGTGAGGGAGTTTTTATGGTGCACATAAAAATGAAGAGAGTCTTGTAACTGAATTTCTCTTAAACACCTGACTCAGACTTTCTACCATCAGTTTACCAGAGGGAAAGGAAACGAAACACAATATCAAATATTTATTAAGGGCCCAATGGAGCATAGATTGCTTTGAGGTATAATCATAAACAATATTTCTCAGGAAAGCAGAATATAATTCTACCAACAAGCACAGCCTATAAGCTCAAATTCTGTCTTCTCTGAAAATTATAACAGAGTGAGTCCCTTAAAAAATGTCCTTTTTTACTTATCCAGGTGGGACTTTTCATGTAGTTCACAAGAGAGAGAAGTGTTCATGTTAAACATGATTTTGCACACTCTGTATCATATCCCCTACTCTCTCTGTGCCCAGGGCACTCAGATGTAAATCCATGCTTGCATCTCCAGTAAATCAAGGCAAAGATACTTGACCACTCAGAAATTCCAGCTCTCTAGAACCAGTGAAGTCACCCAGCTAAATGAGACCCTTCCCATAAATATGTGACCTTGTATAAATAATATCCTTGTTGAGTATTCAATATTGTTTAGAAAGCGAATACGTTACAGTGGAAGAGAGAAATGTAGTAAGATTAATAAGTAAAAGTAAAGAGTTAAATTAGAAAATTTAAGGGAAAAAAAGACTATAGGCTCTTTAAATAAATAACAACAAAAAAAGGCAGGAAACATGTTTATATTCTTGTGACCACAAGAGTAAGCATAAAAAAGAGCACTGTAAGAGTCCAACCTACCAAAAAGATCTGAAGAGGTCCCCGTGAGATGGAACTCTGTTCCCACTTACAATCCCCTGGGCAATCAGACCTCCCCCACATGCTAATTGCATCATTATGAAACAAGTCAAATGAAAATGAAATAAACAGAAATCTGGGGCAGAATGATATGTGGACTAGCCAACTTCTCCATGGAGACAGATCAGGGGAGGAGTTTGCAGGGTCTGAGGATGAGATCATGGTATAGAAAGATAGACTGGGCTTCAGAGTTCAGCGTTTCTCAAGTCTTGCAGATGTACCTGTTATAACTTGCTCTGAATTAGATCTTGGTCAGGGTCAATGATAACCACATGCAACAGGCCTCCTCTTACTTGAACTATCACACTTTAAAATGTGCACGGCTTTTGACCCAGAGAACACATTTTTAGGGCTCTATGCCACAGAAATATTTGCACAGGCAGAAAAAGACAAATAAGGATTTTTGATGAAATGGCATTTATAATAATCTAAAATTTGAACCTAAATGTCCATGAAGATGGGGTATACTAAATAAAGAGAATTATATATTTATACCAGGAGCAAAGTACAGTGGTTGGAATCAAGTCTCCAGAACCAGGCTGCTTGGGTTCACATCTCAGCTCCACTGCTTACCAGCTTAGTGACTTTGGCCAAATTGCTTAGCTTCTCATTGACTCATTTTCCTACCAGGTTGAAAAGAAGATGACAAATTTCATTTTCTGTAGGGCTATTGTAAAAATTAAATAAGATTTCACTCTAAAAAGCCAGAACATAGTCTGGCACATAGCAGGTACTCAATACATGGTAGCATGATACTGGTTTTGAACACATGATCATATAACATTTAAAAAGACTAGGATCCTGCTGTAGCTCCTATCATAGAAAACTGCAAAATACACTGTGAGGTTTAAAAACCAGGGGAAAAAAGTTGCAAAACAATATATAAAGGATTATTATATTAATTTTAAGTGTGTATAGGCAAACACACATAAGTGTATATATAAATGCATGGAAGGACTGCCATAGCAACAATGATCTCTACAGAAAGAATTGAATTGGATGGAAGGAGGAACTGAAAGGAGATCTTCACTTTCTTCCTCTCCATATTTCTGCACTTAAGGGATTGTTTTTTAAGCATAAATTTATATATTACTTGTATAATTTTGAAAATATAAGGAGACAAATAAATAAGTAAATGAGCATAAGAAAATAGTGAAAACAATTCTGAACAAGGGAATGCAGTGTTTGAACAATCTGCGTTTCCTAGGAAAAAGGAAGAAGGACTTCTCAGTCTATGGTCACAGATCTAATACAAGGACAGGACTAGGATGTGGAAATTGAGGTGGCCAGTGAAAAAAAATAAAGGAGCCACTCATTTTAGGGCCATGACTTGGACAAACCTTGGGCCTGGGCCTGGACTAACAGTGCATTGAAAACATCCTCAAAGTCAAGGTTCTGCTTCTTAGCAGTCAGTATTGCACAAAGCCAATGTCCGGGACTGTATAGTATATATAGACTTCTTTCTCTCTCCACCACCATTTTAAAGAAAAAAATATAACTTAATTGATTTTTAAACCATTGTTTTATAACCTCTGGAATTTAAGTTTAATGTATCCCAGGTGCAATCTCTCAGAATGCAGACTGAACAAAAGCCCCATCCTCTTCCTAGCTATTCAATTTTCCCCTGGGAATGTCATCCTGACCTCCCCTTCCTCCTTCCCATGTCCCCCCCAAAAAAATATTTTTTGAATGGAGGTAAGGGAAAGTTTTCTGAAGTCTTTTTAAATGTTTTAGTACTAAGCTTTAGACTCTCAAATGGTTTGACAGGGAATTCACCTTCTTCCTTTGGTTAGTGTGATATCAGCATAATTATTTTTCTAGGAAGCTAGGGGTAGGAATGCAGTATGATGCTGACCTAGAGAGAAACAAAACAGCCAAAACAGAGTAGTATTTGTCTGTTTGCCTGAAATGCCCCAGTATGGCCCTACCATTTGTTTATAGAAGACATTCATTTTGATTGATCAGTGCTCATGACTTAATTTATCCTATCTAATAATAGAGAAACATGGTAATTAACCGTAACTTTGCTACCCTTCCCATTGGCTAATCAGCGAGATATGCAAATTAACTGCCAACCAAGATGGCGGCCGGCAACCAGGCAGCTGAAGTGAACAGGAGGCTTGCTTGCTCCACTGATGGAGGAAGCCAAGGTTCCCCGCCTGCAGCTGCCGGCCTCTGAGCTGCAGTCTAAGAAACAATGTTGCAATTACAGAAGCTAAACAAACTCCAGAAACCTGCTTTCAGCCAGTCTGGCCTCAGAGCTGGAGTTGCAACAGTGTTTCAATTATAGAAGCCAAACAAATCCAGATACCTGCTTTCAGCAGCCAAGGTCTCAGAGCTGGAGCTGAGCCTCAGAGCTAAAGCTGGCTCTCAGTTCCAGTGACAGCCATAGAAGGTAAATAAATCCCAGAATAAAAAAAAAAAAAAAGAAAAAAAGGAGAGGTTGGGAGCTTCAGTCACCTGCCAGCCTGAAAATGGCCCTCAGCCCCTCACCCAGACTGGCCAGGCACCCCATTGGGGACCCCCACCCTGAAGGGAGAGTGACCAGCTGCAAACAGCCATCAGCCCCTCACCCAGGCTGGCCAGGCACGCAAGCGGGACTCCCACCCTGATCCAGGACACCCTTCAGGGCAAACCAGCCAGCCCCCACCCATGCACCAGGCCTCTATCCTATATAGTAAAAGGGTAATATGCAAACTGACCCTAACAGCAGAAGGACTGGGAATGACTGGTCACTATGACACATACTGACCACCAGGGGGCAGATGCTCATTCAGGAGCTGCCCTCTGGTGGTCAGGGCACTCTCACATGGGAGGAGCTCTGCTCAGCCACAAGCCAGGCTGATGGCTGCCAGTACAGCGGTGGTGGTGGGAGCCTCCCCTGCCTCCTCAGCAGCGCTAAGGATGTCCGACTGCAGTTTAGGCCTGCTCCCCGCTGGCAAGTCGCTCCCGAGGGCTGCTGGGCTGCCAGAGGGATGCCTGATTGCCATCTTAGGCCCAATCCCCCAGGGAGCAGGCCTAAGCCAGCAGGTGGTCATCCCCTGAGGGGTCCCAGACTGTGAGAGGGCACAGGCTGGGCTGAGGGGCCCCCTCCCACCCGAGTGCACAAATTTTTGTGCACCGGGCCTCTAGTATATATATAAAAGCCTAATATGCAAAGTGTCCCCTTGGGATTTCAACTGACCAGGAGTTCAATCGCTTGCTATGATGTGTGCTGACCACCAGGGGGCGGCACAGAATGAAGGGAGGCCCTGGCCAGCAGCCGGCAGCCACTAGGGACCCTACCATGCACGAATTTCATGCACTGGGCCCCTAGTTTGTAAATAATTTTAAATATCAACCCTGGGAAAAATTATGACTGTGGCCCAATGAATAGTTTCATGTGCAGTTTAACCATATGAGCTAATATCTATAAATATTAAGATGATTGTTTAGTACTTTCTTTAAGAAAAAATTTCTTTTTAATCCTCACCTGGGTATATGTTTTTATTGATTTTAGAGTGAGAGGAAGGGAGAGAAAGAGAGAGAGAGAAACATCGATATAAGAGAGAAACATCAATTGGTTGCCTCCTGTGCATGACCCGGCAGGGAATGGAACCTGCAACCTAGGTAAGTGCCATGACCAGAAATCAAGCCCACAACCTTTCAAAGCTCCAAGCAGTTGAGCCACCTGGCCAGAGCTGTCCTCTGACCTGTACGGCAATTCCACTAAATGACAATAGTTCCTGAATGCCATATACCAAACTAGATTGTTTCCCCAAACATAATGCATTTTTCAAGTGTAAGCCTTCATCATCCAAGGGAAACTGATCCCAGATAAAGGCCATATAAAGTAAATTAACTTAAAATAAGAACCAAAATTCCATATTAAATGGGGGGAGTGGGGACTTATTTTACAAAATGAAAAAATGTTTAATGAAATTTCTTTAAAACAATTCACAATATTTGAGTTATAATCGTAACTGTCTTCTAATTTTTAGAACAGATAATGAATCACCTTTTAATTGTGTTTAAAGAGATAAAATTTCTCTAACAAAGGTTTTGGCAGCCTAATACAATACCCTTCATTTCAAGACACTAATTACAACAATAGTAATAAGCAGAAGCAAACAACAACAACAAAAAACATTACACACACACAATTCTTAACTCAAAGTAGGGGGAAAAGGTAAGAAACTTGAACAATCCACAGATTTGTTAATGTTTTTGAACACTGAGTCAGGGTTAGAAAGTGATGTGAAATTTTAGGCTCAGAGCTCTTGCGGTGGGGGGCCATTAAAAAAGTATTTTTATTATTAGATTTGTCTTCTCTAGTATGTTATTAGCCATATATTTTTATATTATCTTATAGTGGTTTTTCTGAAACTATGCATCCTTAATGTAGTCAATCTATCCTATCTAATAAAAGGCTATATGCAAATAGACCGAATGGCGAAACAACCAAACAACCGCACAACTGGTTGCTATGACATGCGCTGACCTCCAGGGGCATGCATGGAACATGGTGGGCATTGGCCACAATGGGATGGTACAGCAGGTGAGTGGGGGTGCCAGACCAAGGCGGGGCACCGGTCGCTGTTATTGGGGCGAGCCTCTGATGGTTACTGAAAATTCTTTGCTCCTGCGCACTGTGGTCCCGCCCGGTGCTCACACCTGCTGCCAGTGCCAGAGCTGCCACTTGCACCTACTGCTAGCGCTGGCCCCGCTCGCACCCATAGCCAGCGCCAGAGCTGCCGCTCGCACTCACCGTCGGTGCCCGGCACTGGTCCTGATCACTTGGCACCGTCAGCAGGTGCATGTGGGGCCAAGGTTGTCAGCCTGTGGGAGGCCGCAGTGGGAACAGGGCTGCCGGCAGAGAGGAGTCTGGGGGCCACGGCAGGAGGGGCCAGGCAGGGGCATGGAGGATAGGTCAATACCCACCCCTGTGCCCACTGCAGCCTCACAGCCCACAGTTCCTTTCAAGGTGCATGAATTCGTGCACTGGGCACCTAAACTATATATATATATATATATATATATATATATATATATATATATGAATGCCAAGCAACCAGAATGCAGGAACAACCAGAACAACTGGAATGACCAGAATGACTGGTTGTTATGATGTGCACTGCAGCAGCCAAGTGGCCTGATCGGGGCCCTGATCAGCAACCCCAACCTCTTGCGGCTCCTCCCCCAGCTCGCCCCACCCCCAATCAGCCACCCCCACCTCGGTCGTGGGCGGGGTCAGCCAGCCAACCACCTGCGGCCCCTCCTCCTGGCCAGCTCAGCTCCATTGGCCCCCATCAGGGCAGGCCAGCTGAACCCCACCTGTGCACGAATTCATGCACTGAGCCTCTAGTCTAATATGAGTACTTTTCCCATTTCCAAAGAAATTCAATAATATTACAATACTTTAACTCCATTTACCTCCCTCTTGCCTATGGTCAGATATATATTACCCACTTAGAGATACTTGCCCATTTTCCTATTATGTTGCCATTTTTCCTTATTGATCTGTGGAAACTTTTATTTTCAACATTCTGGATGTTAGTCCTTTTTTGATTTTATATATTGCAAAGATTTTCTCCTAAACTATGCTTTCTTTTTTATAAGACAGCTTTACTGAGGTATAATTGACATATGATAAACTGCACATATTTAATGTGTACAATTTGATGAGTTTTGACATATCTTTAGCCTTGTGAAACCATCACCACAATGAAGATAGTGAGTACATAAATCATCTCCCAAGTTTCTTCCTGCCCTGTATAATCCATCCCCCCCATCTTCCCTCCTCCCTACCCCCCACCTTCAGGCACCTACTGGTATGCTTTCTACCTCTACAGATTACATTGACTAGAATTTTATATGGAAGGAATCATATAATAGGTACTATTTTTACCTGGCTTTCCTCACTCAGCATAATTATTTTGATATTTATCCATGCTGTTGCCTCATTCCTTTTTACTATTTTTCTGAATAGTATCCCATGTATGAACATACTAATATATTCAGATGTTGATAGACATTTGGGGTGCTAATACTTAGTATTAGCAGTCTTTTCAGCTTTAGCCATTCTAGTAGGTGTGAAGTGGTATTTCATTCTAGTTTACATTTCCCAATGACTGAAGTGAATGGGTGCCCTTTTCTTCTGTTAATAGGGTGCATCTTTTGCCCATTTTAAATTAGGTCATTTGGCCTTCTATTGTAGAGCTGTGAGAGTTCATATTCTGATACAATTCCTTTATCATACAGGTGCATAGTGAGTATTTTTTTCCAGTCTGTGACTTATCTTTCAAGGAAAAGTTTTGTTGTTTTGCTTTTCCTGCATATCTCAGAAGCAGCAAAGCATGTTCTGAGGACTGGTTGAGTAAATCCCAGAATCTGAGCTCAACTGTTTATGCTATCATTTGAACAAGATTACTCTCTGTTGCCATCAGTGAAGTATTTACACAATACCTCCCTGATGTCAATTAAATACTCCTAGGACAGCACAAAGGCCCTCAGTTCACTGTCATAAAGTTGTCAGCTTTCTAATACACATAAGCCTCTCAAAAGTAGTGAGTTTGTCATGTTGAAAATCTGCAACTGATTTAAAGTTCACAAGTTATCAGCTCTAATGAATAAACTGAGCTCATCCTCCAAAAGACAGTTTCAGAGACTATCAGAAAGCAGACACTCTTAACGCGCTACACTTTAGGCTGCTATTGTGCTTTTAGCTACATGAGGCCTGTGTGAATGTAATTCACTTCCTCATGAGGATCCTACAAATTTTCTTTGCAAAATCACCAATTTCATATATGATCTACATGATTGTCCTTCTAAATTTAGTCAGTGACCAAAATGTGCACCAAGAGCCAACTAAAAAAAGTATTTGCTCTTTGGCATCAATTGCAATAATACAATAGAGGACAGGACTTAGGAGAACCGAGGAGGAGGAGGAGGAGAGGAAGGAGGAGGAGGAGGAGGAGGAGGAGAAGAAAGGAGGAGGAGTCTATAAGAGACATTGCTGGGATGATTAAAAATTGTTAGATATAAATATATATTAGTAATACTAGTAAAAGCATTGTGTCATATTAAATTCTCAGTGTGATAAGGTAGAAGAATGTGTTTTTCTTGGTAGACACAGAGTGAAGTATTTCAGGGTTAAATGGTATGATGTAGACAACTAACTTTTCATTGATTCAGGAAAAATTGTGTGTGTATATAAACAGAGACATAAAGCAAATGAGACAAAAGTTAAGTATTGGTATATCTAAATAAAAAGTACATAATCTTCATTATATTATTATTCTTACAACTTTTCAGAAGGTTGCTATTTTAAAATATATTTTTATTTATTTCAGAGAGGAAGGGAGAGGGAGAGAGAGATAAAACATCAATGATGAGAGAGAATCATTGATTGGCTGCCTCCTGCATGTCCCACACTGGGAATCAAGCCTGAAACCAAGGCATATGCCCTAACCTAGAATTGAACTGTGACTTCTGGTTCATAGGACAATGCTCAACCACTGAGCCACGCCAGCTAGGTTAGAAGGTTGAGTTTTTAAAACTTAACATACTTTTTGAGATGAAAGAAAAAAGAATTAGAAAATAAAATAGTGAGATGCTGATCCGGGGCTCTCAGCAAAGAGGCTAGTGTTACAGGGGAAATGATATAATGCTCAAATGTGATAATAGAAGGGACTTGTACCCCACTTCCACCTGGATTCCTGGGAGACAGTGGCCTTGCCTGGAGGAATAAGGCAGAGTGCTGAGGGCCAAGAGGGCTCAAGACAGCCAACCACATTACCCAAGGCAGAGCAGGGCAGCTCAGCTTTGCATTGTTTTTAGAGTGCTTCAGAGGGATTTATACATTGCCTGCAATGAGCTCATCTCCCTGATACCATGATTCTATCTGCCACTCTAGGAAGAAGGATGGAGAGAAAGAAACTCTCAACTTCCTGAATTTAAACCTGGAAAGATTGAGTTTACCCACAAGTGACTAATTTTATGTTTCATGCCACTCAGCAGAATGGGGCTTGATATTGAGATGAGGGTTAAAAAAAAATGGAGTGTTATATATCTTGTACACCTGAGTTTCTGGGGCCTCAGAGTCTATACCCACAACAACATTTTCTCTCTAATAAGCAGATATTACTTGGACGTTGGTAAGTTATTCCAAACCTTGGACATTGGTAATCTAATATGTATTCTGTTCCCAATAATTCTCTGCGATCAGTATTAATGGCCTGGGCAAAAAGAGAGAAGGTGATTTCACATTTATGAACATCAAATATGATTACCCAGATTTTGCCCCCCAGCAGCCAAATTCCTCTTCTGGGAAATGCTTCTCTGTTAAAATGACAAACACTTTTAAAGTGACAAATACTTTTAAAAATTAGTGTGTGGGAAGGCTTTCTAAAATCAAAATCCAATTTCAGTGATAGCACAGTTGTTTCTTCGAGCTCAGGCAAGGCACCTCACAGAATTTTGAGAAAATTTACAGCTACAATTATCAGCTTAAATTGTGTTTTACCAGTAAATGTTAGTCCTCTAAAAAAAATGAGAAATATTCCTTATAGTCTGTGTTATTAAGCTAGATTTTTACTTGGCAGCACTCAAGGTGGGGATTCTTACAACATTAAAATAACAATCTCCTCTCTGTAGATTTTTAGTACCTTGGGAATTCAAAGATCAAGTTGCTTAGAGACCCCATGGAATTTGCAAAAAAAGCAAACTCTAATCTTGACATCTGTAATTAATGTTTTATCTTACTCTAAAAATTCAGTGTGCTGGCAGCTTAGTTGATCTTTGGAGCTGAATAGTGTTCTTGCTACACTACATCCCACAGGACTTTCCATCCCGCATGGGGGGGGGGGGGGTGCTTTAGAGTTCTATATGGGTTCTTCTCCTGGGTCACAAAATTAAGCTCTTGCTCTTGTTATGCAGTAGATGCAAATGCCTAGGTTCCTTTTCAATCCAGCTCTCTGCAGGTTTCCTAAGCAAGGCTAATGCTGGCCTGGTTTCAGTACTTTTTATACTGGGATTTCACAACAATGTGTATGCATGAGTAAAGCACAGGATCAGTTGAAGGGTGTAAAAAATATCTGTGCAGCATAATATGCAGTGAAATGTGAAGATATCTGTATAATTCTGGCACAATTTAAAATACATATCTTTTCCTCAATAACCCAGACCATTGGCCACTTAGACAATAGCATTATATAACCTTGACTGAGATGTGTACCCACACATACACACACATACAAATATCAATGTTAATGGGACCAAGTAAGGCATATGCTAGTTCTAATTGCTCCAATATTTTCCCACATATTTATATTGTAACTCTTTGGACTGAGATACACAAGCATTTGGCTAACACAGAGATCAATACCATCATCAAAATTAAAAAGGGAGAAGCCATCTTTCACCTCACTCTTAAAGGCAATTTCTGGACTTGTCTTTGAAGCTAAAGCTGTTAGAGAGAGCACTGTAGCCACCCTTCCATTCATTCAACAAATATGTATTGAGCTCCTACTCTGGGACCTGGCATCTTTGCAGAGGATGCCACAGTAAACAAGACAGAGTAGGTCTTGCTGCCTCTAATCTAACGTGCTAGTGAGTGGAGAGAGACAATGAACAAGAACAAAATTTAAAAAATAATGGTCAGATGGTGATAAGAGCCTAGAAGAAACTAAAATGGAGTGGTTTCTTAGAGTGGCTTAGGGTGGCCTCAGATTGAGGGATCAGGGAACATTCCACTGGAGGTGATTTTTGAGCTGAGAGCAGACTCACAAGTGTTTAGGATATAGCTCTGTCTTCTGATTTTTTGGGTCATTTTATGATCTAGCCATGAGAAAAAAGTATCACTGGTACACATTCAAATGTAGTTATTAGAATAAACATCTTGTAGGTGGGGTTCTATATTATACCCTCAGTGTCCCCCTTCTTCCTTTTTAAGCTTCATTCTAAATGATTTTATACCACTGGAATCCACTTTGGATATATAAGTGGCAAGTCCAGACCCATTAGCTGTGAGTGATACAGAAATCCCAAAAAGATGTTCCAGCAGAGACAAAAATAATGAGTTCATTGCTGTGCTGGCTGCCATAGGCTTGCACATCTCAGCTTCTATCAGTGACCAAAATCATCCAACAAAATGACTCTTTAAGTGCTTATGATGAAGAACAGCTACCAACACACCCAGTCAAGCATTCTTCCAATCATATCTTCTGCAAATTCATCAGCCAGCAGTTTCATGCTCAGGGCAAGGAACACACATATTTCTCGTCAGGCAATATATCTATTGCGATGCTGTAGGATGTTCATAGTCTATCATCTTATACTTCATGACTTATGAATAGTAGTCAAGACGTACAACTTACAGACTTTCAACTTACAGTCAACAGAAATAGCCACCTGAAGGCATCACCATGCAACATTCTAAAAATGGTTATAAAAGAAAATAACCACTAGTCGTATAATCGTTTACTCTCCCTAATTAGTTTGGGTATGTAAAAAGAAGACATTTAACTAGATGAACTCTAATTCTAATATAGTTTTAATTTTAGTCTTCAAGGATTCCATGAAAATGATTCAAACAGTATTTCTTTCTATGTAAGGTAAGATGCAAAACATTTTTATAATCAAGAAAGAATAATACCTGAGCATTTTGAGCACTGTATCCATTGGGAATATGCTTGGCTGCAACTAATAAAAGAGTTAACAATGGCTTCAACAAAAAAGGTTGGTGTTTTGTGTGTGTGTTTTTTTTGTTTTGTTTTGTTTTGTTTTTCAACAAAACCAAAAATCTGAAGGTAGGCTTCAATAGCACACACGTTAGAATCAGACTATCTTTTGATCTTTTCTTCACTTGCAGCTTCAAGGTCACAAAATGGCTCCTACAATTATAAACATCATACCCTCACAACTGGCTGACTAGCTTGGGGGAGAAAGGCGTGGTGCCAGTTAGGTGTGATCTTTCTACCTGGAAAACAAAGTATTTTGTAGAAGCCCCTCAGCAGCCATCCCCTTTGGTCTCATGGGTCACATGGCTGACTGAAGGTCCAAGGACTGCTGCAAAAGTGAGTAGTCAGCTTTTCCAGCCAGCAGAGTGGTGATCACTTTAATGCCTCTAGGGTCAGCCACATTGCCATGTCCATTCCTATCATTTCAGTATTATATCTTAACTAGTGGCCTGGTGCACAAACTTCGTGCATGGGGGGCGGCAGCGGGGGGCGGGGGGGGGTGTCCCTCAGCCCAGCCTGCACCCTCTCCAATCTGGAACCCCTTGGGGGATGTCTGATTGCCAGATTAGGCCCAATCCCACAGGGGTCGGCCTAAACCGGCAGTTGGACAGCCCTCTCACAATCTGGGACTGCTGGCTCCTAACCGCTCACCTACCTGCCTGCCTGATCACCCCTAACCACTCTGCATGCCAGCCTGCTCATCCCCAACTGCCCCCCCTTGACAGCCTGCTCATTCCCAACTGCCCCCCGTGCCAGCCTTCTCACCCTCAACTGTCCTCCCCTCCTGGCCTGATCGCCCCTAACCGCCTCAGCCTTGGCCCTGCCACCATGGCTTTGTCCAGAAGGACGTCTGGAAGGTCTCCCAGTCTAATTAGCATATTACCCTTTTATTAGTATAGATAGGGGCCTGGTGCACGGGTGGGGATGGCTGGTCTGCCCTGAAGGGGGTCCCAGATAAGGGTGGGGGTCCCCTTGGGGGGCAGGGCCGGCCTGGGCAAGGGGCTGGGGCAGTTTGCAGGCTGGCCACACCCCCATTGGGGTGGGAGTCTCCGCTGGGAGATGTGGCCAGCCTGGGTGAGGGGTTGAGGGCCATTTTCAGGCTGGCCACACACCCTTCAGGGTGTGAGTCCCTCCTGGGGGCTGTGGCCAGCCTGGTTGAAGGGCTGAGGGCCTTTTGCAGGCTGGCCACGCCCCCCATTGGGGTTGGGGTCCCCACTGGGGGGCGTGGCCAGCCTGGGTGAGGGGCTGAGGGCCATTTGGGGGCAGACTGCAGGCTGGCCAAGCCTCTGGCTTTGTCCGGAATGATGTCTGGAAGTTCTCCGGAAGGTCTCCTGGTCTAATTAGCATATTACTCTTTTATTAGTATAGATTTCTCTACATATCTCCTTCATTGCAACTCTCAGGATAGTTATACCTAGAATTTCACTAACATGCAGATGTAGCACCAACATGAAATGAGTAAATAATTGAAATTTAGGAAGGTACTGGCTTACAGGAAATGCTAGCAGGGAAAAACGAATACCAATTGAGTCAAGCAGGAATGCCTCAACATTTGTCAAAACAAATTAAGGCTAAAGTAGGCTCATTTAAAAAAAAACAACTTTCTAATTGTAAAAGAAGTACCAGCTTATTAAATAAGAATCTTAGATTGTTAGGAATTGTAAAGAAAAAAAAGTGAAAGTTGCCCCCAAAGTAACCCCTGACATTTGGAATAAGCCCTTTCAAATGTTTTTCTAAGCATTCTACATATGTTCTTCCTTCCTCCACTCCATTTTTTCTGTAACTATGCTAGATTCTTCTGAAATCTAGCATATCTAGCATATCTAGTGAAGGAAACTTCACTAAATATGTCCTTGCCCCCTCTTCATGTAGTTGCTGTGTCATATTCCATGTGTAGGGGTTAAAGAGTACAGACTCAAGCCAGACTGCCTGGGTGCACTCCGCCCCACCCCCCCCTGCCCATACTCTACCATGAGCAACTGCATAACCTTAGGTAAGTTACTCGACCTCTCTGTGCTTTACCTTCCTCATCTTTAATGTGAAATAATAATACTACCTACACAGAGTATTTGAAAATATTAGATGAGTTAATCCCTATAAGGAAATAAGTACAGGTTAGGCAAATAGTAAGTGCTCAGTAAGTGTCAGCTATTTTAATTGTATGGAGCTATGTCAACCGATTTCATTAATCCCGAATTAGTGGATATTTATTATTGTTTTAAAATATTTGATTTGTGAGTGGCCTTGAGAATAGGATACATTAATGTCCTTAAGAAGAGGATACATCTTTGGACACATGTCCAATACATATCCTTTTCTAAGGATACATGCCCTCAAATATAATTTCTGGGCCAAAAATATATCCAACATTTTGAAATTTGACACTTACTTCCAAGCTGCCCTTCAGAAAACTAGTTCCAGGCCATGTAGGAGTGCTTGTTTTTGTGCATAAGATTGCCCATTTTTCCATACCATTTCCTAACTGGTCAGTGGAAATCTCATTACTCTAAATTTGTATTCCTTCGATCAATAAAAAAGTTTTAAACTAAAAATGTTTTAACCATTCAAATTCCTTTCCTAAAAAAAATGAAGGATTAGATCCTTCAAGGCTTATTTGATATTTTTGTTGTTATAGGCGGTGGCTAGCCTATAGGCTCTTTATATTACAGACTCCAGTGGCAAAAGTGAGCCTAACAATTTTCCAAACACTTCTTTTTACATTCTCAATGACTGCTACTGAATTTTTCTCAGTTGGACAAAAATATCTAGTCAAGGGAAATTTTCAACCTTTGTAAGATATGTATCTCAGAAAAATCTATAAAAAGAAATATAGTGAAGAGATGAGGAACAAAAACAGGAAGAAAACTATTTTAAATGAGAATGGGTTTCTGAATTAGTTATTTGATTATTTGAAATGATTATATTTGATTTGCCCCAAATTGCCAGGGACAAAGGATCAGACTCTCCTGTTTGGCTGTGCTCCTGGTGTACATCTTCGGAGGAAATATAAAACACTCAAGGACCATTTGCCTCAGCATCACTCAGAGAACTTAAACATCTGATTCTGGAGTTCAGTTCTCAGACAAATGATGAGTCTCAAAAGATATAGACTGGACAGCCCTATCTCTTAAAAGTCCTCCCCAGAGGATTCTTATACATGCCAATCAATGTTGAGAGAACACTGGGAGATGCCAGTTTATGAATATTTATTCATTCAATTGTTCAGCCATTCATTCAAAGAATAACTGAAATAATTACTGAGCACATACTATGTGTCAGCCACTGTTAGACATGCTGGAGCCAAATGTGTGTGTGGCTATGTGCGTGTGTTTAGCAAAGGGGATTCTGTATGCATGCATTTTATTTCTAGGAAGAATTTTTATAGATTTTATCAGATTCTCAAAAGAGAAGTTAGATCAAGGATCGGTATCCCTTGGACCTTAAGCTGGAATATCGAGCTACGGAAGGCTCATAGAATGAATGTCATGGAATACTATTTCTACACTGATGTTAGCACATTGGCACTCTCCCTCAGAATTATAAAATGCCTCATGCTTTGTAAGTTCAGTTCCCTGGTCAGTATGGTAAAGGCTTCATATTTATGTACTAAGACCTATATTAAGTACTTTTAAAAAATCACTATGTTAGGTATATATTGCTGCATAATAAACCACCCAAAATTAGTACTGTTACCTACTCATGGTTCTGTAAGGTCAGCAACTTAAACGGGGCTCAGCTGAACAGTTTTTCTATCTAGGAGTTCCAAGGCCTGGGATTGGAATCCCACATCACTTTTGCCACATTCATGAGTCAAGGCATTTCACAAAACCTGAAACAGACTCCACGCCCTAATGGGAAAAGCTGCAAGTCACAGTGCAAAGGGGCTACACATAGAAGAGTCAGTGTGGTCATCTTGCAAACAATCTACTACACCTGCATGTGGAAGAATTTACAATTAAAATAATATCATATCTGTCATTTGCTTGAAAAGTCCCAGAAAAAAATTGATAGGGCAATAGTTGAAACAAAACCATAAAAAGTGACCATTGTTAACAACTTGATGATGAACTCGTGGGGTTATTTACATTATAATTTCTTTTTGGTCCTTTTTTTGGATTTCCATCTCTCTGCTTATGCTGCCCATCTGTTATTGCATGCTGTCTACTTTATCCATGAGAGCCTATAGCGTATTAATCATAGGGGTTTTAAGTTCCTAGTCCAATAAGTCCAATATCCCTGCCATGTCTGGTTCTGACTTGCTCTGTCTCTTCAAATTGTGGTGTTTTTTGTTTTGTTTTACTTTTGGGATGCTTTGTCATATTTTTCATGATAGCCAGACATGATGTACCAGGTTAAAGCACTTCTGTAAATAGGCCTTTAGTAGTGAGGTGCGGGGAAGGGGAGCTGCTCCACAGTCCCCTGGTCAGGCTTCAGACTTTCAGAGGGCCCATGTCTCTGGGCTGTGAATGTCACAAGTGTTTCCCAGTTGGTTTCTCCCCATGTAGGTGGGACAGAATGGTTAGACCTCACGAGTATTTCCCACCCCCAGGTCAGTTAAGCTCTGATAACATGCCAATGTTGGGCTCTGGTTAACTACTTTCTCTAGAGTCAGGCCTTGTTAAAGGAACAGAGTGCTCTGTCTTATTTTACAACCGTTCCTTTCTCCTTCCCCTGCTGGAAGCATGATGGGATTTTTCTCTGATATTCGCTGTGGGAGCCTGGTCAAGCTCCTGAAGGTAAATCTCACAATATTGTGGGCCTCTCCTCATGCCTGGGTCCCCTGGAGTTTTTAACTCTCAGACTTGCCCACACTGAGCCTCTAGAAATTCGTCCCTTACAGCCCAGGTTTTCCTATGGGCTCCTGAATCTCTGCTCCAGCAAGACATGCCTCCCTGCATTCAGCTGTCTGTCCCTCCAATCTTGGGGACAAGGGTTTGCCTTGTGTCCTCCCTGCTCCTACAGATTCTAGAAAAGTTAATTTTTCAAGTCAGCTTTTTACTGGTTGTTAGGACGGAGTGTGACTTCTAAGTTCCTCTCATGCGTAACTGGAAACTGAAGTCATATTAGTTTCTACTTTTGTATGTGTTTGTAATTTTTTAAAATAAAAAGTTAAAATTAAATTAACAAAACACATGCACTCAATTAATCCTTTCAAATATTATCTTCTCTTTTATATCTGAGGACATTGAAATAGTGGCAGTCATGTGACTGGCCTTTGCTAAGGTGACACATTTAATAATAATGACTGATATTTTCTAAAGACATGCAATGTGCCAGTACCTTTCCAATCAAATTACATATGTCTGCTTTAATCCTTACAACACTATGCACCAGATGGCATCATCTCTGTGCTGAGATGAGAAAACAGAAACATTAGGAGGCTGCCCAGGGACATAGAACAAGTGAATAAAGCAGGACGTGGATCCCAAAAATTTGGCTCCAAAGCCTCCACTCTCATAAACTATTCCCTAAAACAGTGGTTCTCAACCTTGGCTGCACATTAGAATCACCGGGGAATCTTTTTAAAATCCTGATTTCTGGGCCCCATCCTCCGGAAATTCTATTTCTTTGTTACTAATATTGTGGTCCCACCCCATAACAAAGAAACAGACTATCTGAAGGATGAGGCCCAGAAATCAGGATTTTAAAAAGATTCCCAGGTGATTCTAATGTGCAGCCAAGGTTGAGAACCACTGCCCTAAAAGGCAGTAAAGCTGAGATGAGAATCAAGATTTGCTTGTCTCCAGTGGCAAGCCTTACCCATAACATGGTGGCAGGCTGAGACTTTCAAAGCTGGGTGCTTCTGCCAGTTATGTTTTTTCATTGCCTGTCCAAGTTTCTCCCCCAAAATTTGCACATTTTACTACAATTAATACACCATATTCAATCAGGGCTCTGACTAATTGCACAACCCATTTTCCACTGAGTAACTTGATTTTCTTCTACTACATAATACACTGCACCTGTAAGTGCTTCATAAAATGTAAGGTAACATGAAAAGTTCACTCATCCTTCAACTTAAGTAGCATTTTAAACCAACAACTATTTGAAAAGTTAATTTTAAAGACTTTCAATAGAAGTCAAAACTTGTGGTAAAGTTCCCCTTTGGGATTTTCCTCACCAGCATCTGTAACTGTGAACCTGTTTTGTTTTGTACCTGTGTCATTCATTGCAGGGTGAGAAGCAAGAAGACTCGTGAGTGAGAGGGGATTTTGACGATGAAAGCCTGTTTCCAAGAATGACTTGACAAGCAGTGCATGGAGCAGTCTGGGGTTTTTCAACTACTCTTCCTTCTGAGCTGAGGTGCTCTTGTCACTTCCAAGTACTCCCCTGTCTGTGTGTCAGAGCCTCAGCCATCCCAGCATGAAGCCATAGCTCACCACTCTGACTCTGAGGCAGTGAGAAAGTGTAATTTAACAAAATACTCAATGGGGAAACAAGAGGGAGGGGATTTCTTGCCTATGTCATGTGAAGTGTCATTTGGCCTTGTCCAACTCCAACAGCAGCAGTGCCACATCCCAACTGTAACAGGAAGGTCTAGAGACGCAGTTTAAGGAGGTGTGTGTGTACATGTATGTGTCTATTTTAATGTTTATTTAGAAGTCAAAAGAGGTCATAACTTATCTAGAAGTATACCAAAAATAATTTTAAAAATAGCAGTACCTCTAAGAGATAACTGCAGATACAAAAAGTTGGTGCAATATTTTGTTGAGATTCAGCATTAAAATAGTTTCTCTGGGGTGCTAAAATATCCTTTTATAAGTTGAGCTGTGTCCCTTCCATGATGAATGAGAAGTAAATAAAATAGTGTCTTCCTCACAGATACAAAACATTGGATCTACTTGTCAGTATTATTCCCCCAACCATCCCAGCTTTGCAGAGGGGACATTAAAGGACTAAGGATACTAATTTATTGATTGACACTGAGCTATGCAATGTTCTCTGATGCTTCACTTCTTAAGAAATGAAAATTAAGGAGCATGAGAAAGTACAGTGAGCCATATTTAAAAATTTAATATTTTCAAAATACAGAGATGGAAGAAAGAGAAAAGCGAGAGAGACAGAGCCAAAAGGTAGGCGACAGAGAGGCAAGCTTCCTACAGACAAGCTCTTTAATCACCCAGGTCTCAAATGCAGTCAATTACACTAACACATAAAACAGTCAAATATTTAATAAAAACACAGTCGGAACTTGACCTCCAATACACTTAGGTGCATTGTATGTATCAGGTTTCCCAGAAACAGGAGTAGTAAAAACGGATTATTTATAATGAAGTATTTTCTTTCCCCATCCCAGTAAACTCCTCCCTTGGTAACCACACAGCTGTTACAGTAGTATTTGGGAGAGAGGCCATGTGCTAATTTTCCATTCTTTAAGTCCCCCAACACTAGACAAAGGTAAAGCAAAGTCTGAATTCTCCTTAGCTTTCAGAATTTCTGAGAAAATAACAGTCCATATCAGAAAACTGGACTAAGTTAATTAGCCAGATACTGACAGCGCTGGAACTGCTGGATTTTAAATTTAAAAGTCAGTGTCACTCAGTTTGGAATGCACTCTAGGTCACAGCCCTTAGCACATACCCCTTGCAATTGTGGCCACTATTTTTCTTTCACTGTGGGAATGTGTCAAATCCTTTCTCTTTGTGTGTGCATATTTGAATCACAGGAAATGGGCTTTACATTCCACTCACAGGAATGAATGAGGTGTGGGAACATTTAAGTACTTCATGTCTTTATCAGACTGGATTTGCCTTTGTTTCTTTTATATAACTGTTTAAAAATTCTAACAATTATAATAGTGATGTCGATTCATGATGGAAAATTTGGAACATAAGAAGAGAAGTGGGGGATACCATCTAAAGTCATTCAAAGACAACTACTGCTAGCATTGCCTTTTTTTAAGTTATGTTTTTGTTTTAATATATTTGTATTGATTTCAGAGAGGAAGGAAGAGGGAGAGAGAGATAGCAACATCAATGATGAGAGACAATCATTGGTTGACTGCCTCCTGCAGGCCCCACATCAGGGACTGAGCCTGCAACCAGGGTATGTGCCCGACCAGGAATTGAACCATAACCTTGTGGTTCATAGATCGATGCTCAAGCACTGAGCCACACTGGCTGGGCTGGAAGCCTTTTTAATTAAAATATGAATTATAATTTTTTCATTACTAAGGATCATCTTTATATATTCAAGAGAAGTACCTATGAAATGGTTCATAATTTTATCATACAGAACTCTGATCTTTAAAAGGTCATTATTGCCGAAACTGGTTTGGCTCAGTGGATAGAGCATCGGCCTGCGGACTGAAAGGTACCAGGTTTGATTCCGGTCAAGGGCATGTGCCTGGGTTGCGGGCACATCTCCAGTGGGAGATGTGCACGAGGCAGCTGATGGATGTTTCTCTCTCATCAATGTTTCTGACTCTCTATCTCTCTCCCTTCCTCTCTGTAAAAAATCAATAAAATATATTTAAAATAAAATAAAATAAAAGGTCATTATGACAATGTTATAATTTTTATTGTAAATTATTGCAAAAAACAATAGCAACAATGAAAACTGAGAAATAAACCTGAAACTGTACTTACATAATTAGAGGCAAAAGATAATAGGAATAATATCAGCCTTGGTGAATGTTAAGAAAGATGGGTTTGGGTCCCATTTCTGACACTAAAGTATAGCATGATTAAGAATAAGTCACTTTACCTCTCCTAAGTTCAGTTTTGTCTATAAAACAAAGGGGTCAAATGTTATCGCCAAGGCCCCGTCTTAGTTTAAAGTTGTCTGATACCAGGTGGAATAAAGTCAACAGTTGAGCTAGATTTTATCTGTAGAGGCAACTACTTTTCAATATTCAAATTACTAATTTCTGTTTTTCATTTTTACATGAGCCTATCCAGATGATCATTTTAATTCTCCACCAATGAAAACACAACCAAAGAAGAAAATCAACTGAAGAGTTATTCGGCTAGTCATAAATTCATTCACACTCCAAGTAAACTAAATTAGGGTAGAGATGATGTTGACAATATAGTCAAGTTCCTTCCTCAAAGTATCAGATAATCCATAAGAATATCAAAAACTCCATTTGTATAAAAGAGAAGAATCATAGAATCAGCTCAGAGGACATTGGATTAATAATCTAATCTCTCTTTCATTCTCTTCTCTCTCTCCCTCTCATTCCCCTCTCCCCTCTCTCATTCTCCTCTCTCTCCCTCTCTCTCTCTCCCCCCCCATCCCTCTCATTCTCCTCTCTCTCTCCCTCTTAAAAAAATACTAATCTAATCTCACTTCATATTTTTTAAAAATATTTTTTTATTGATATCAGAGAGGAAGGAAGAGGGAGAGACAGAAACATCAGTGATGAGAGAAAATCATTGATGGGCTGCTTCCTTCACACACCTTGCTGGGGATCAAGCCTGCAATTGGGTATGTGCCCTGTCTGAGAATCAAACCATAACCTCCAGTTTCATAGGTTGATACTCAACCACTGAGCTACACAGGCCAGGCTTGCTTCATATTTTGAATGGCAAATTCAAATGCATATAGGAACCATTCATATAGGTAATATGTCTCATATCTGACACACTTTAAACCCAATGATAAAGTGACAGGGGTTGTGATGAAATGAAAAACTTGTGCCCACTACAAAATACAAAGATCCACCAACCACTGGCATGAGGCGTGAGGTCACAGCATAGCCAAATCTGATTTTTCAGGAGAACCTGGTAATCCAGATGTGTGTGTGTGTGTGTGTGTGTGTGTGTGTGTGTGAGTGTGCGTAAATTCTCACGTTTCTAATTTTGGCTCAAAGTTGTTGTTTTTTTTCTTCACCCTGTGAGCTAAATAGAACAATGGTGGGCCACCAAGCCTCCAACTTATATAGAAAAATTGATTTCCTCAATGTTCTAAAATGCACACTAGATAGACATGCTACTATAGCATTCAGGCAAAACCAACCATCTGGGAAAGGGAGGATTTAATTTACATCACCCTAAAACAAATTTGGATAAAGTATTTTCTCCAAATAGTACATGTTTTTTTTCACTTATGAATAAAAGAGCTGATGATGATTGGATTGTTTTATCCATAGGTAAATAAACATGCATCTCTTTGGTTTTCAGAGTTGGCATCCTAAAATATAAATTAACCCTTTTAAATGAACTTGGAAGAAAGCCTTTTATCAATGTATGCAATTTTCTGGAGTTCAGTTTGAACAATAAAATTTTCCCAAAGCCTCTGACAACTGCTTCTTTCAGCCCCAACATTCAGCCATGAGAAAGGAGGAGCATCATGGAAAGAGATATTCCTCTGCTTTGCTAATGTGCCAAATATTAGAGCACTTGCCCCTCCCTCTTGTTCCTATAAAAACATCTGTGCAAAGTGGGCCCAGCTGGCTTGCAAATATGTTCCATGATGCAGGCCAGCTTTCAGGTCCTTCCTAGTAGCCTTTGTCTTGTCTCCTGTCTGCCAGCATGCATTTCCCTTTTAAACATCTAATGTTTAGTGAAAAAAATCAGTGTTAACAGGTTAAAAGTTAATGTGCTTCACCTGTTTCACCTCCTTCCATTAGTAAACTTGGACAGCACAGGGAGATTTGACATATTACCTGTTTGCTTATCTCCTCTATGGAGGAAATTATGAGGGGTGCTCAAGAGTTGTTCATCAAAATGTCAGGCTCCAATTTGGTAAAATCATTACAACACCTGCTTTCTGGGAATTATCATGAAACCTCACTCCTTTTCCCTTTGAATAGAGCCTGCTATTAGCCAAGAAATATACCCACCCACGACTTTTATTTACAGTTCAAGGCCTTCTTGGGATGATGAGGAGGAAGGAAGTTTCAGGAATCAGCTAAGTGATGGATGGTCGTTAGAGGATGAGGCTGAAGGGCATCCAAACTGCTTGGGAAGCCTGTTGGGGGTTCTTACAAGATTGTGGGAGACTTCCGAAGTTTCCATTAGTTCAGATTCAGTAGGCTAGGAGAACAGGTTTCACCTGGAAACTATCTCAACTATAGCCAAAGCAGCAAACATCTGATATTCAGATAAGCTTTAAAAATTTTTTGAACAAAAAATCAAGTCTCAAATATTTGAAAGTCATAGAAATGGCTCCAAATGGCAATCCTTTTAAGAGCACAGAACTGGGGTTCCTGGAACCAAAGCTTACCTTTCTCCATATCCTATTTTCTTGCATGGTGATACTCCTCTCCCATACTCCTCACCTGCTGGTCACCCAATGATACTCTACGCAAAAGAAAAATGGGGGTCTGCTTGGCTACCAAGAAATTTTTAGTAGTTTTTAATTCCAAAATTACTAATTCCTTTTTATCTACCACCTCTGCAGCTAGAAGAGATTAAGAGCTAAAAGACAGGTCATAAACCTCAAAGATTAAAAGGATGGAACACTCCCCAAATTCAACTGCTGATTTCCCCAAAAATGAGCCATGTTTTCCCACCAATTAGCACTGTTAGATATAGAAGATAAAAACTCAGGACACCAGTTAAATTTGAATTTCAGATAAACAGTAAATCTTTTTTTATAATACATCCCAAAATACTGCATAAACATACTTGTACTAAAAAGTATTCATTATTTAGTTGAAATCAAAATTCATTGGCTGTTCTGTATTTTATCTGGTAATCCTACTACCAATGGAATCAAAAATATGGTTGCATTTTAGAGCCCAATAAACTAAAAAAGAAAATTCATTCAACAAAACTAATGAACAGTAATTTTAAAATGTAGAAGGCCCTTAATGGCCAGAAAAAGGCTGAAGGACCCACTTTATCCTACCTCTATACGGGATCAAGTAGCCCAGTAATTCTCCACCATGGCTGCACATTAGAGTCACTTGGGGAACAGCTATCCACTGCTGATGCTTACACCCTGCCCTAGACGAAGTGAATCCAAATAAGATTTTTAAAGGTGCCCTGTGATTCTAATGAGCAGTCAGATTGAGAACCACTGTGTTAACAAAGCAATTTAAAAAAGGTGAAGTGTGGTAGAGAATGCATGCCTATTTTAACCCAGGATCCCAAATTTTGCTGCACATTGCATTCTCCTGGGGACCTTTAAAAATTATTGTTGCCTAACACCCACCCAGGCATCCCAGTTTCATTGGTGTTGGGCACAGACTGGGTATCAGGAGTTGTAAAGCTCCTCAGGTATTTTGATGTAGAACGAAGTTTGGAAAGCACTCTGAAACTTACCTCTATTTCTTAGGATGACAGCAGCACTAATTACTTTTGCGAGAGCAGGAACGAAATCAGACCTTCCAAACAGATTTAAGAATACATTTAGATATTACTTATTTCTCCCATGTTGGCTGGCTTGTAAGAACTTAACTCTTTATAGGACACATATTAATCCCTTTCCCAGGAGTTTGTAGGTGGGAGGATAAGGGTCACCCAAGACCCTTTTGTAATTCCCTGCTTTCAATCATATATAATAATGATTACATGCTGATGTAATTCAGAAGTCATACTTCTCCTGTGCATAGAAATTTGCTGTATGCATGAATGGATGGACTAACTTGGAGGGAAGAGTGTGATGCTAACCTCTCGACTAGTTAACAAGAAGAAAAAAAAATAATCTGGGTCTTGCTACATTCAAATGTAGTCATAAGGAACACTGTAGTCTTCTGATCTTTCTTACAAATTGCTGAACACGCAGCAATCCCTGGAACTGTTAGTCCTCCAACATTTAAAAGGTTGCTCACCTTCAAGAAATTATTTAGCCCTGATTTGACAGAAAGTGCAAGAGCATGACTTTTAGTGCCAAAAACTAATAGATCTAAATTTCCAAGGAAGCATGCTTTGTGGGAGGATATGGGCTTTACCCCAGCTGGTTGGGTAATTTGAGAGCCAAAGGAAGACATGACTGTCAGAGAGGACACCTGACAAGTTCCAGAACTTCAGCTTAGGGAAGCATTTCACAAGACTGGCCAATTTATCAAAAGTAGCCAAGTACTACCAGCACATAGTGTATCATGGGGGAGTTAAGGGGTCATAGGTGATAAAACCAAAGTCTGAGCATCCTGCCTGATAATGCAGAGGCAAATAAAATGGTAAAACAATGATTAATACAAAGAAAGGATCACGTCTAGCATCAGGGCTTCCTAAAGTTTTATCACTATGATAAGAAAAAAAGGGAAGATTTTCCTGTCTATATAAGGTATGTAAAGCCCACAAGACACTTTCTTACATTTTGAGAAAATATAACATTATCTTTTAAATACAAATAACTAACATTTCTTATTACTGTACATTTGAGCCTTACTCATGTAGTTGATCATTTCATAACCAAAGGACTTTAAAGATTATTGAAATTGTACACCCTTTGAAATATTTTATAGCTTGGGAAAATTAATAGGGCAACATGTTGCCAGATTTGTTTTCAGGAAATAAACCTGTTAAAACATAATAAAATATTAGAAAAACGTAAGTTTTAAAACCTGAAGATCATCCAGCGTGGCTCTTTCTTTAAAAGAACTTAATACATGGAAGTCCGCATTTATCCAAATGAACATTTACTTTAGCCAAGGGTTCTCCCGACTTTCTTCGATAGGGTTATTTATATACCCAGTTCCCTAGTACAACTCTGCTTGAATTACAGAAACTACATCAATACATAAATTCTCAATGAAGAAATAATGATTCAAGTGAGGGACACATATTGTCATAGGTGAATGAAGCAATTAAAATTTCAGAGGGTATCAAATACCCCAAACTACCTATTTGTTTAATTTGTTTTGTGTAAACTGATTAATACATTTTCAGCATTTTTCACTGAAGATTAAGAACAGTTATTTCTTTTACAAGTTACTTGACTTTGATCCCTCAAAGAAAGTTTATAGAATCCCCCATATAAATCAATAAGTTGCATTTTTCATCCATTCATCAAACTTGACTTTAGCGCTTAACATGTCCCAAGCACTATGACACTTGCTGGGAGAAACCACAGTGAGTAAAACTTATATAGGCCTTTTTATCCTCAAAGAGCCTATAGTTCAGTGAGGGAGGCAAACATAAATTAAACAAATTACTATGATCTATTATAATGTTCCAAAAGCTAAGCACAGGGTGCTATGAACTGTATATAGAAGACTTGCCCCAGGCTAAGGCATCAGAAAAGGGGTCCCAGAGGGAGTGATATTTGAACTGAGACAATGCTCGTAATATTAGCTACCACTTACTGACATTTAAAAAGTATTAACTCATTAAACAACACAATGGCCTATTGAATTAGATACTTTATCTCATTTTGTACTTGAGAAAACTGAAGCTAAGATAACCACAACTAGGAAGTAACAGAGCCTGCAATTGAATCCAGATGCTAACTCCAGAACACATATTGTATTCTTAACCATTAGTCAGAGGTCCTCTCCAAAGAAAAGGATGAGACAGAGCATAGTAGTCTGCTCAGGATGCAGTAACAAAATACTTAAGAAACATAAAATTGATTTCTCACAGTTCTGGAGGCTGGGAAGTCAGTTTCTGGTGAGGGCTCTCTTCCTGGCTTGCAGATGTTGCCGTCTCACTGTGTGTTCACATGGCCTTTCTTCGGTGCTGCACAGAGAAAGGGAGATCTCTCCCTCTCCCCCCCCCCCCCCCGCCCCATTTCTTATAAGGTTACTAATCCTATTGAATTAGGGCTCCACCCTTATGACCGTATTTAATTGTAATTACTTCTTAAATCCCTTATCTTCAGATACAGTCATATTGGTTATTAGGGCTTCACCATATGAATTTGGGGGTGGGGGACACAATTCTGTCTATAGCACTAGTAACTAGTAAGAGGAAAGTATTCCAGATGACAGATAACTATGATATCACATGACTAAGAGTGTAGATAATAACAGATATGTGTGTTTGGCTACTCTTCTAGCTGAAACTAACCATCTCTACCAACAGAATCTAATTTCTGTAACAAAGACTATCCCTTCAGATAAAATATTTGCAAATACTGTCACCTAGTGGTAACAGGCAGGAGGTAGCTTATGGGTGAGTATTACTGAACAGGTATATTCAGCTGCTTACCTGGGGGTGCTGATATTTATCAATCTCCCCCTTTTTTAAAATCATTACCTGAGGATATTTTTTCTATTGATTTTTAGACAGAGTGGAAGGGGGTGGGGAGAGAGAGAGAGAGAGAGAGAGAGAGAGAGAGAGAGAGAGAGACATCAACGTGAGAGAGACACATCCATTGGTTGCCTCATGCATGTACCCAGTCTGGGGATGGAACCCACAACTGAGGTACATGCCCTTGACTGGGAATTAAACCTGTGACTCTGGTCCTTGGGCCGATGCCCTGACCACTGAGCAACTGGCCAGGGCTCAATCTCCCCTTTACTGTGTGTGCTCCCAAGGTGTTTTTCCTAGGAATAACATTCAAAAAACTAAACATTACAACATCAAGGTAGTTATACTTCTTCCTACTGTATTTACTCACACACACACACACACACACACACACACACACAGAAAAGTAGTGTGACAGTTTCAAGCTCTCAGAGAAAGAACAGGAGCCTAAGTTTAATCCCATCTCATTTTGAGTCAGACCAGATAAATTTGGGCCAGCAGAAGAGTAAGTAATATAGATCATCAGTGAATATGTTTTATTCAGCAGTGTAGATATGAGTCACTGTACAGGATAAAGAGCCTCAACTAGTTGAGGTAATGTCAGAAAATAAAAGAAATGTGTAATGGGCACTGGAAGATAGGAAAGTCATAAACAGCAACTAAAGACTTGTGAATAGCTGAAAAAATTAGGACGCTAGTATTTTTATATGCATATATACCAAACTAACTAGAGTGGATACTATTCTTGGCAAGTAAAAATCATAACTAATATAAATGTTCAGTCTTAACTCTAAATGGCTTAGGTGGTAAAACCACCTGAAGAAGTCAGCTTAACAGGGACATAATGGGAATGTGAAGTGGTGCCAAGAGAGGGATTACATACAAGCTATTTGGATCCTTACTTTCCTTCATTATATACGTTAGGCTCCTTCATTTAGGATAAACCTTCCTTCTGGTTCAACCAGGGCATTATTCTCAGAGGAGCCATCACTAGATCCTACCTCTGGAAATTAGCAACTTTCAGTGTTAGCCTCATAAAATCCTAAATGTAGAATAAGTACTTGACAGGTTAATCTGTCCACTAAAAACCAGACATGGGTATTATTGAATGTATTGCTTAAAATTCTTTATGTTGCAAGTAATACAAAAACTCAAATTGAATCCATTTGAGTTCAAACTAAACGGTTCAGAGATAACTCGAGCTTCAAGAGTTGCCTCATGTAGGGCCCAAACAACATGATCAGAACTCCTTTCTTCCTCTCTATTTATCAGCTCTGCTTTTTTTTTTTTTTTTTTTTTTCGTACAAGATGTTTCCTGCATGGTTTGTCTCCTCAGTCATCGTCCACAGGACTCTGAGAAGCTGTAGGAATATGCAGGCGTATCAGCTCTGCTTTTGATTCTATTTCAAGCAGTCTTAAGTTTCATGGACCCAAGATGGCAGCTGGCAACTCTGGGTTGAAAAGTTTAAGTACAGAAGGGGTTAACAAAATCCATTTTTCCAGCAGTCCCAGTGAATACTTCATTTTATTTCACTGATGTGGATTCAGTGACATGTACATCTCTGAACCAATTATTATAACTAGAGAGATGGGATACCCTGAAGCTGAAGGGTGGGATCAATTTTAAACAATCCATATGGCTGAAAATGGAGGGAAAGATGAATTACCCAAAGAATAATCAGTATGCTTGTGATTCTTAATAATATTGTATTATACACATGAATAGATCGTAAGCATTCTCAAAGGTAGCACAAGAAATATGTGTGTTAATAATTTCACAATATACAGGTCTAGCAAATCAGCACACTGTACAGTTTAAATATATATAACTAGAGGTCCAGTGCATGAAAATTGTGCACTTGCGAGGGTCCCTCAGCCAGGTCTGTGCCCTCTCGTAGTCCAGGAGCCCTCGGAGGATGTCTGACTGACTGTTTGTGAGCCCAGCTCAGGGCTTCTGGCTGAGTGGCACTCCTCCTCTGGGAGCGCACTGACAACCAGGGAGCAGCTTCTGCATTGGGCATCTGCCCCCTGGTGATCAGTGTGTGCTGGGGTCCAACCCCAGCAGGTCCAGGGGTCCCCAAAGGTGTGGACGGAGTCGGCGAAGACTATCCACCCTCTTCCTACGGTGGAGTCTGATCCGTCCCGAGTGTGGGGCGCTTACCTAGGGGTCCCTGTTTGGGCGCCAGATGCTGGTGTCCAACCCCAGCAGGTCCAGGGGTCCCCAAAGGTGTGGATGGAGTCGGCGAAGAAGGAATTAAACAGAGACAGCGTTCAGTTGATCAGCAGCCTAGCCAGGATCTCTAGCCAAGTTCTGGTCAGGATCTCCAGCGAAATTCTGTTCAGGATCTCCAGCCATGTTCTCTCACTAGGTTCTCCAGCCAGGTTCTGTGTCTAGGTTCTCCAGCCAAGTTCTGTCGCCAGGTTCTCCAGCCAGGTTCTATCCAGGTTCTCCTGCCATGTTCTGTCTAGGTTCTCCAGCCAGGTTCAGTCACCAGGTTCTAGTCAGGTTCTCTTGCCATGTTCTATCCAGGTTCTGTAGCCAGGTTCTGTCTCTAGGTTCTTCAGCCAGGTTCTCTCCCTAGGTTCTGTCTCCAGGTTCTGTGGCCAGTTTCTGTCCAGGATCTTTTGCCATGTTCTCTCGCTAGGTTCTGTGGCCAGTTTCTGTCCAGGATCTTTTGCCGTGTTCTCTCCAGTGAAGTTCTTCTGTCTCTAGGTTCTGTGTAGGTTCTGTGTCCTGTTGTCTTGTTTATACCAGTTGATTCCAATCCTATCAATCTCTATTCCAAAGGTTAGGGCGTTTCTTATCTCCATTCCAGGGAGTAAAGATTATGTAGCTTAAGTGTGATTGTTCGTAGTTAAAGTGATTAATTACCCGCCTGGCACTTAGTTAAGGGGTTTTATTCCCTCCCTAACTTCAGGGGAAAATCCCTACCTGGAGAAACAGCCTTTCTCAGAGAGGTGACCTTGGTTAAAACACATAGTGCCAAGAAGGTGAGCAAACATATTAAGAACAGTATGCCATATATGGCAGGTCCCTTGAAACAGCAAGGATTGACCGGCTCCCGGCAAGTATGCATCATAGCGACTGGTTGTTCCACTGTTTGGTTTATTTAAATATTAGCCTTTTATTATATAGGATTCTATTTATCAATTATACTTCAATAAAACTGGAATGAAGAAGAATTATTTTGGCAGAAAAGGGAAGAGGGAATTGATGCTGGGAAATTAGCCAGTGAAAGTCCACAATATTGGAATGGTGCACCTTTAAGCGAGGACTGTACCTACCTATTCAGGGTGAAAAGGAGTATAGCAACGGGGCTCATGAAGAGTTGAACTGGTGCTATAGGTAGCAGAGCCAGGAGAGACTGCAGACTGGGCTGTCATTGTCATTACTACTATTAAATAGTTGAGACTGCCTCCTGGTGTAATTATTCAATTTAGAATCAAATTATCACACAAGGGGTTGTGACAATTCAATTTCTGATGTCTTCTCAGATGGCTCTTCTGTTCCTATTGTCAGATCCTTCTCCTTCTGTTCCATGAATTAGTACAATCACTAAAGTCCTGCACATAGCATAGCATAGCATCTCCTCCCCGCTTCTTCTATCCTTCTCCCCTCCTCTCTTCTTCTTCTTCTTCTTCTTCTTCTTCTTCTTCTTCTTCTTCTTCTTCTTCTTCTTCTTCTTTTCTTCTTCTTCTTCTTCTTCTTCTTCTTCTTCTTCTTCTTCTTTTCTTCTTCTTCTTCTTCTTCTTCTTTTCTTCTTCTTCTTCTTCTTCTTCTTCTTCTTCTTCTTCTTCTTCTTCTTCTCTCTCTCTCTCTCTCTCTCTCTCTCTCTCTCTCTCTCTCTCTCGTTTCACATACTGCAAACGTCATCTCCATCCTATGAATTACGAAAATTTGTAAATTAATCTAATTCTTATTTGCAAACCCGTGGTCCATGGAGCAGCTGCTAGGACTCAGACGTGCCCATTTAAACGTTGGCTATTCGTATTTCTGATTAAACTTTTTTGAATAATGAATAGGCATCAGATTTACAAAACATAAACCCATCCTTTCAACACGCACGCAAGAGCTTGGACCCTCGCAGCCGACTGCATTGGTTCACATTCTGATGCTACCGCTGGGCCAAGACACTGCTCTTCTTGGGGCTCGTGTTCCTCTGTCGACAAAGGGAGGACAATAGCACGTACCTCACGAGGCTTAACTTAGCCAATCCGTGCAAACGGTAGCCCCGCACGGGCACACGGGGAAGGCTCAATGTGAACGCCATTAGACTGGCCCTCAGTCTGTCCTACAGAGATGCTGAGATCTGTCCTACGATGCTTTCAGGCAGGCTCTACAGGTTTAGAGTCCTGGGACCTCAGGACCAGAAGGAAGGGCCCCCAGAGCACATGCGGCCGACCCGCGGGGCATGAGGCCGGCCCACCCCAGAATTGCCCGCGGCTTCGCCTTGCAGAGGCACTGTCTCTCCAGTAGGTACTGCCTTTATTTTTTTTTATTTTTTATTTATTTATTTTTTTATTGCTTAAAGTATTACAAAGGGTATTACATATGTGTCCATTTTATCCCCCCGCCCTAGACAGTCCCCTAGCCTCCCCTATCCCCCAGTGTCTTATGTCCATTGGTTATGCTTATACGCATGCATACAAGTCCTTTAGTTGATCTCTTACCCCCCTACCTCCTGCCCCCCAACCCTCCCCGGCCTTCCCGCTGCAGTTTGACAATCTGCCTTTAAAAAAGAAAACGAAACAAAACAACAAAAAAACACACAGCAACGAGAAGCGGCCCCTGGTGGACATTCGGGAACCAACTCTGAGCAAAGTTGAGGAGACTGAGCCGCGGACTCTGAGCTCGCCACTCGCGCCAGCACCTGCGCAGGCGCAGTAAGTGGGCGGAGCTGACGCGCGGCTGGGGCTGAACTTCCCGTGAGAAGTGCGCGTTCTCGCGGGAACTGCATTCAAAAAGCCGCGGCGCTTAGCCGGAAGGTAGGTGTGCGCGTTCGCTGATGTTTCTGTGGCAAGACTTACCCTCCGGAGCCTGGGCGCTGTGAACTCGCCGCGAGCCGCCCCCGGCAGCAGCTGGGGAAGGGGTGCTGGAGGTAGGGGCAAAGGGCCTGGAGGGAAGTGCGTGTGGCG
The DNA here is from genome assembly GCF_964212035.1 of Myotis nattereri. Classification (NCBI taxonomy): domain Eukaryota; kingdom Metazoa; phylum Chordata; class Mammalia; order Chiroptera; family Vespertilionidae; genus Myotis; species Myotis nattereri. The sequence continues at coordinate 103,389,391 of NC_138080.1, forward strand.
AGGAGCGGTGGGGAGCGGCGCTGAGGGGCTCCTGCGGGGAGGAGAGGGCCCTCGGAAACCTGGGGCCTGGATCTCGGCCGAGGGCGTAGGCCGGAACGGCTTCTCCCGCGGAACCCCGAGTCCTTGTCCACCGGGTTCCGAGTCGGTTTCAGTTTTCCGTTGGGCCGCCTCGCCGCCCCCCGGGGATGCTGCCTGGACTTGGAAGGCCTGGGAGGCCGCCGGGACCTCCGAAAGATAACAGTGTCCAGGGTGAGAAATGCTGTAAATGTGAAATATACAGCGGATTTCGAAGACTCTACAAAAGTCATATTTCGTTAATAAAATCATATTTCGTGTTATGATTACATGTTGAAATGATATTTGGGATGTATTAGGTTAAGGAAAATATTATCCAAATGAATTTCGGTGGTATTTACCTTTTTTTTTTTTAATGTGTCTGCTTGACAATTAAAAATCCTATATGTGGCTTGCCTGATTATTTCTGTTGGACAGCGCTGCCCCAGACAGCGGCGTGTCCGGTTCTCCCCTACCTGCTTTTCACAAGCCATTGGCTGATTTAACTTTCTCAAGACCCGTTAGGTCGATGTTATTGGCCTTGTTTTTTGGATGACAGGACAAGACATCACATAAGATGTTGTGGTCCGTGCAGCCAGTGAGTAGTGAACGTGGGGTAAGGACTCGGCAACCGGGTTGCCAGGGCTTCCAGTCTCCTCAATGCTTCGCGCAGGCCGTGCTTCTGCGGGGCGGACGTTAGGAGCGGGACCCCCTTCCCGGCTCACCCAGCCGCTGACTAGCTGATAACCTCTGCGCAAGTTACTTAACCTTTCTGGGCCTCGGTTTGCACATGTGTAAATGGTGGAATTACCTTATTTCATGGGGTTGTCGGGTGGATTAAAAATAAGATAAAATATGCAAAGCACCAAGCACAATATCTGGCACGTATTAGCTGCAGTTGTTATTCAACCCTGGCTGCCTCTCGTTGCAGATGGATATTTAACGCTTACGCACTCATCTACTGAAAACTCACTTCCTCAGGGAAATCTCTCTTGTCCCGATCCCCCGATACCCAGGTTGGGACAGTTCCCCTGTGTTGTAGGCTCAGATAGTACCCTGCAGCTCTCCCTGTTGTTGCACTTAGTCACAGGTTTAACTCTACAGTGATTTGATTTCATGCCTTTCCGCTCAGAGACTGTCAGGTTAAAAAAGATAGGGCTCTTGTCTGGCTTTGGGTCACCATTGTGTTCTCAGCAATCGCTCAGAACTTGACATATAATAGGAATTCCAGCAAATCCTTTGCGTCAACGAGAGCTGATGTTTTGGCTTCCGGGGACATTGCTGGCTGGTTGCAGTTTTTCTTTGGTAAATTTTAACCCAGGACTCTCCAGAGAATTAAATGAGAGAATGCATTTGAAGCTCTGTGCCTGGCAAATGGTAAATCCTCAGTAAGTATACATTATTTTAACAGTTAGCAGCTGGCCCCAGCATGTACAGGCTCTGGAAAGGGCTTGCATTTCAAAGCAGTAACTGCCAGCCCTGCGAAATGTAGGCTATTCTTCTCTTCTAAACCCCTATATCTCCTCTTTTATCTTCATTCTTAATGACCTTGCTTCCTAATTCACAGATCAGTTGAAGTGGTTAGAAGGGCACTTATGCAGACTCCCACCATTATATTTACATGCTTATCAGTATCTGTAACTATAGTCTTCGCTTTCCCATACTTTAGGTGAAATATTCATGCTTCTGTCTAAAATCAGTTCCTGTGCATTAGACCTCATCTCTTTATTCATCACTTCAGCAGTTCTCCATGACTTCTGTATTATCACTTTTTCTTCTCTCCTGGATCTATCATATAGCATAGAAGCATACTGTTAAATTTTTCTTAAAATTTCTTGTTTTAATAAATTTTTCTTAAAGTTTTTGTCTTTAAAATAAAATACGTTTGATTTTTGCTTTCCCTCCGGCCCCTGCCCCATTTATCTGTTCTCCTTTGCCACAAAACTGTACATACTGTCTCCTGTTCTTCTACCATTCTTTGTCCAACTCATTCCAGTCAGGCTTTTGCCCCATCTCTCTACCAAAACTGCTCTTAGGGTCATGATGACCTCTGTGAATTCAAATCCATTGGCCAGTTCTCAGTTCTTCCCTTATTTGACTTGGCATTTGATAGAATTGGTCACATGGACCTCCTTAATACACTTTTGTTTATTGGCTTCCAGGACAACACATGATCTTGGTTTTATTCTTCCTCACTGGTCATACCTGAGTGTACTTTTCTCTCTTCTTTCCTGTCTCTTACCAGGGCTTATTCCTTGGCTCTCTTCTCTTTAATTCTGCTCATACTCTGGTGATAGCAAGGTTTAAGGATTTATGCTAATAGCGCCCAAATTTATATCTTCAGCCCAGATCCCTCTTCTACTCATGTAGGCAACTGCTTGCTTGACATATTTCATTGAATAACACTTAAGCCCCTGATTTTCTTACTCACAGTTTTTAATGCATCAACTGATGGCAAATATATTTTACTAGGTGCTCAGGCCAGAAGCCTTGCAGGCATTTTTGACTTCTCTCTTTTTCCCACATCCCACATTTCATTTGTCAGAAAATCATGTTGGCTTTACCTTCAAACTATATGCAGAATTTGACCATTTCTCACCTCCTATGTGGCCACCCTGGTGTGAGCAGTCATCTCACCTGGTCTTTCTGTATCCAGCTTGCTCCCCTCCAAACTGTTCAACATAGCAGCCAAATGACCCTTTTAAATATATCAGATCTCTATTCCAGACTTTTCAATGACTCTCCATTTCACCCAGAGTAGAAACCCAAGTCCTTACAATGGCCTCATCCTACCTATTTTTCTGCTATTGAGTCTTCTGATCTAAACTCTATCTTGTTCATTCTTTGGGCTTCCTTCCATCTTAGGTGCTATCCCTCTGCCTGGACCATTCTTTTTCTAAATAGGTACACTGGTAGTTCTCCGCAAGGGCGCTTTGCTCAGAAGTCACCTGAGGGCCTCCTCCCACTCCAATACTTATTTCAGCTTTCATCCTAGCGACAACACATCCACCTCTTGTAAATTCCCTTATTGTGTTTTTTCCCCCATTGCTACTTTCTAATTACTATGTTTTTATAATTAGTTCTAATTAATTATACTATGAAGGCAGATATAATATGATATATTGTCTTCTCCCACTGGAAAGTAAGCTTCATGAAAGAAACACTTTTTTTGTCCATTTGACCTCTAATGTATCTGAAGTGTCCAGAATGGAGCCCAGCATATAAGGGATTCAAACAATATTTGGCTACATTGACTGGAGAGATCAGGGAACACCTTAATAATGACGTGTTGCTCTTTGAAGGCAGCTGAATTTGAGTCTGGCCTAAGAGGCTGACACCAATTTGGAAAGGATGTTAAGTAAGGTTGAGTTAAAGTGGGATGTTTCTATATATATTTAAGTCTTTGCTTGAAAATCTAAAAGGACAGCAGTGCTCTTTAATTATGCTGAACATGGTTTCTGTTTGCATGCCTTCTTTCAAATAACTAGGAAGATACTAGTGAGTCTGTTTTCAATAAAGCATATTTAATGTTGGCAAATCTGATTTGTGCAGGAAGTTAACACTGTTGTGAAAAATTGTGAACATGATATTCTTACAATGCCTTTTCATATGTTTATTAGAGTAGTTTCTTTATTTCTTTCATTCTTGTCTTATCTTGATTGCCTGTATAAAGATATAATTATGAGACCCACCTTTTCTTAGCATTTAGGAAAACTTAGCACACAACAACTAAATAGTTTCCTGATACAGCAATTCTTAGAAGCAAAATTAAATATATTCACCATTTTTTGCTGTTTGATTCGGTCTCAAATCAGGTAATAAAATCTTGAGACATTCTTAGAACAAGACCGCAAATGTGACCACTTAAGTCAGGAAGAGCCCAGCTGATGTGGCTCAGTGATTGAGCCTCAACCTTTGAACCAGGAGGTCGTGGTTCGATTCCTGGTCACATACCTGGGTTGTAGGCTCGATCCCCAGTGTGGGGTGTGCAGGAGGTAGGCCATTGAAGATGCTATCGACGATGTTTCTCTCTCTCTCTCTCTTTCTCTCCCTTCCTCTCTGAAATCAATAAAAATAATTTTTTTTTTTTAAGTCAGGAAGAAAATCTTTAGTACTGTGTTTTTATATGGCAGTGGTATTGAAATATATATGTAACTATATTTTTAAATTTTTATTATATGGAGTTTTTGTTTAAGCTTAAGTACTTTTATTTTCTCTACAGTAGACTAAAAACAGGAAAACATGGAAGCAGATATAATCGCAGATCTTCGACGCAAGCTCAAAGAGGCTGAAGAAGAGCGACTAAAAGCTGCACAATATGGTTTACAACTAGTGGAGAGCCAAAATGAATTGCAGGCACAATTAGATAAATGTCGGAATGAAATGGTGACCGTAACTGAGGTAGGACTCTAGACTCCTCTGTTTATAAGGGTGTACTTAGCTATTGAAAATTTGTGCTGTCTAGCAATTATTGTAAATATTATTTTTATTCTTTTTTGAAGATTTTAGATCTAGTTCCCACCCACTCCCATCCGCAATACAGAGGGATGAACTAAATGAATTCCTAATGTTCTTTCTGACCCAGGGTGTTCTGACTTTAGAAATTAAGTTATGATTGCTCTCTTCACCACATATTAGATTTTAGATTCTGTTTTGTCTTTATTGTTCGTAGGTGGCCTCGCTTGTTTCATAGCTTTGGATGACATGTAAATGCTCTATGACACTGTACCAAGTCCTTAGTTCTCCACTAAAGTCTAGACCAGGGGTCCTCAAACTTTTTAAACAGGGGGCCTGTTCACTGTCCCTCAGACCGTTGGAGGGCCGGACTATAGTTTAAAAAAGAAACTATGAACAAATTCCTATGCACACTGCATATATCTTATTTTGAAGTGAAAAAACAAAACGGGAACGAATACAATATTTGTATTTGCATGTGGCCCGCAGGCCGTAGTGCCGGGGGCCGGTCCATCCTTGCTGTTTCAAGGGACCTGGCATATATGGCATACTGTTCTTAATATGTTTGCTCACCTTCTTGGCACTATGTGTTTTAACCAAGGTCACCTCTCTGAGAAAGGTTGTTTCCCCAGGTAGGGATTTTCCCCTGAAGTTAGGGAGGGAATAAAACCCCTTAACTAAGTGCCAGGCAGGTAATTAATCACTTTAACTACAAACAATCATGCTTAAGCTACATAATCTTTACTCCCTGGAATGGAGATAAGAAACGCCCTAACCTTTGGAATAGAGATTGATAGGATTGGAATCAACTGGTATAAATACAGATGTAACAAGACAACAGGACACAGAACCTAGAGACAGAAGAACTTCGCTGGAGAGAACATGGCAAAAGATCCTGGACAGAAACTGGAGACAGAACCTAGATACAGAACCTAGCGAGAGAACATGGCAAAAGATCCTGGACAGAAACTGGCCACAGAACCTAGAGACAGAACCTAGGGAGAGAACCTGGCTGAAGAACCTAGAGACAGGACCTGGCTACAGAACTTGGTTGGAGAACCTAGCCAGAACCTGGCTGAAGAACCTGGCCACAGAATCTGGTGACCGAACCTGGCTGGGGAACCTGGCTGGAGAACCTAGCAAGAGAACATGGACACAGAACCTGGCTGGAGATCCTAACCAGAACTTTGCTGGAGATCCTGGATAGAACCTGGCAGGAGAACCTCTCTATGCTGATCAACAGAACCTGGCTGAAGAACCCAACTATGCTGATCAACTGAACGCTGCCTCGGTGTCCTTCTTCTCTGACTCCATCCACACCTTTAGGGACCCCTGGACCTGCTGGAGTTGGACCCCAGCACCGTAGTTTGAGGACCCCTGGTCTAGACTGTGTACTCAATTGCCTGCTAATGGGCATCTCAAACTTAATATAAACTGAAGAGTTGGTTTTTTCTGCAATTTTCTTTAACTTATTCAGTAAATGTAATAACATTCATCTAGTTGCCTGAGCCAGAAATGTGGTAGTATTACTCAATATTTTTTTCCCCTTCTTTCTCGTATTTAATCCATTAGTAAGTTCCAGGAACTTGACCTACAAAACATATAGTTATGCTATTGCCACTCTAATCCAGACCACCATCCTCTCTCCCCCTAGGCTAGATTATTACACTAGCCTTCCAACCAGGTTGCCTGATTCTCTCATTTCTGTTCATACGACTCATTCTTTACTTAGCAGCCAACTGGTCATTGAAGAATATATAAAAGGTCATGTGACAGCCCCTCTACAAACATACAGTGGCTTCCAATTATATTTACAACAGAATCTGAACTCCTTACCTGCGTTTGCAGATCCCTGTGTGATCTAAGCCCTGCCAACCTTTCACCTTATCTCAAACTACTTTCCTTTGTTCCTAACTGTACTAGTCCTGCCTTATGGACTGTACACGAACTGTTGCCTCCATCTGAGTTGTTCTTACCCCACTTGCATAGATTGAGTTCCTAACCTTCTGGTTTCTGTAAGATGTCACCTCAGTGGAGATGCCTTTCCCTGACTATATAGGGTGTCCCCCAAAATGCATACACACACTTTGAATAATTGTAAAGGCAGCGTTTATTAAAATACATTGTTTTAAAAATTGAGCTATGAGATGTTAAAATGTATATACCTGGTACATTTTTTGGGGACAACCTGTATATTGTAAAGCTTTCATCATTCACTCTCTTAATTCTCTGGAGTGCTAATTACCTCCAGAGTAAAAGCACCATGAAAGAGGACATTTTGTCTGTCTTGTTCACTGTTTCGTTTCCAGTGTTTGGCACACATTTATTAGAAAAGGAATAAATCAGTTTTATTTAGTATATGCTTGGTAACATGTAAACTGATCTCAAATTTTAAATGTAACAGGTAAAAATAACTAATAGCAACTCTTGTTTTTTAATTTTCTCTTTTTATTTAATTTTATTTCGTCTTACTAAAAAATACTTTTATTGATTTTTAGAGAGAGAGGAAGGGAGAGAGAGAGAGAAACATTGATGTGAGAATGAAACATTGATCGGCTGCCTCCTGCATGTCTCCTACCAGGGGTGGAACCTGCAACCCCAGTATGTGCCCTAATAGGGAATCAAACTGGCAACCTTTCTGTGCACAGGATGACACCCAACCAAATGGCCACACCAGCCAGAACTTTTAAATCTTATTTTTTAAAACTTGTTGAAGAAGTTTGAATTGATGGCCCTTTTATCTTTAAGCTTTCTTATCAGTAAGCAAAAGTCCAATTAAGTACTCCTTTCATCTCAACACTGTATTAATTCAAAGAGTCATTTGTGAACATTTCCTTAGAGAACTACATTCTAAAAAGTAAGGGCTGACTTAGTATTTCACTTTACCCTTAGTCCACTGTTTCTTCATTTTGTTCAGAGCCACAAGTAGAGCATATCATTATCAAACCAAGTAATCCTCACAAGGAAAACTTAAGTGGTATTAAAATTTTTTTTTTCCTAGCAGAAATTACTTAACACACTGATATGCCATGGTATACTTCTTACTTCCTTGACAAGGTTTCAAAACAATTACAATATCCCTAGAATGTACTTGAATATAGTCTCAAAATACTCCTTAGGGAGATTTTAATATTTTAAGATTGATTAGCTACAAAGTTATTCCAGATTTAACATGTGGTTTTTGCTTAGAAAGCAGCAAGTGTGTAAAGCAGAAATGAAACAGTTGAAGGTGAGAACTGCTTATATGTGATGGCTTTGTTATTTTTATGCAATTAAATTGTAATTGAATCTGCTTTCAGAATTATGAGCAAGAAAAATATACTCTTCAGAGAGAAGTTGAGCTCAAGAGTCGAATGTTAGAAAGTTTGAGTTCTGAATGTGAAGCTATTAAACAAGATCAAAAAATACACCTGGAGAAATTAGAAGAACAACTGAGCAGAACCCATGGACAGGAAGTGAATGAACTAAAAAACAAGGTTTGGATATCTATATATTTCAGAAGAAAAATGTTCCATGCTTATGCAGCAATCTGTAAACTTTAGGTGATTAAGATTTTTCTTAATACCATCTATGCAAAATAGCTGAGATCAAGAAGAGCTCTATGTTAATATGAGGCATGGGAACACTGTGAAACAAGAGTTTACCTAAGGAATTTGTATAAATAACATTCTATTAGTTAAATACAATTATTTAATTTTTGTAACTAGATATTTATTACAGAGTTTTGGTTTAGTGGCCAGCATGACCCTTTTTGCTTATAGTGGATAGTATGGCAGCCCTCTTCCAGAAAGACTAATCCCCTAGTTTTCACTACAATTAGTGACACACTCTGTAATTCCACAACAGTTTCTTATAAATGTGTGTACAGCAGAATTGATACTTTATAGTTTCTTTATTGAAGATAAACTAACATATTATTCCGTTTTTACAACAACTTTATAAGGGGGGTACCATTATTACCTCCATATAACACTTGAGAAAACCATTGTTTAAGCCTACGGAGTAAGTTGGACAAAATTACAGAGCTAGAAAGTATCAGTCAAGATTTGAACTGAAGCTGATTCCCAAGCCTGTGTTGCTGCACTTAGTCTAACGGCATGTAATACTGGTTCCATTCCAAGCATAAATACAGAGTAAATGCTTGTTCAGTGAGTGTCCATTCCCTTTTGACACCCCATCTGCAGAGTGCCCTCAGGGTACTTGTAAAGAATCCAGAACTTTTATGATGGCTTCTCTTTGTATAGTCCATATTTTTCAAAATCCTCTCCAGTAAAACTTGTGTGACTTTTGTCCTGATTTCTCAGAAGTCTGTTTTCTAATTTTCAGTGTTTCTTGTGTAGCATCTTTTAAGATTTTTCTCTATTTGTGTACTATCTATACTATTACTTAATTTCTCATTAAATTCCTTTTTAAATATTTTCCCATTTTAAAGTAATAATATCAGTAAAATGGCATGTTTTAACTGGTAAGTTTTTTTTCTAATATGCAACACAAACATAACTATCAAAATATACTTTTGTGTAATGCTTAGAATCATCTCACATTCCACTCTGGCAAATAGTAATCCAGCTTGTCTGGAGCTAATCTTAGTTGAAACACCAGTGACTGATAATGGTGCTTTTTCTCCCCACTCCTGAGTGTTGTTTTCATTTTAGCGGTATTTTTCATTATCTGCCCTAAACAAAAAAGTAATCTAGAAAATATTCAGAGATTGAGGCAAGGCCAATTATAGAGATGGCTTTTTGGTGGAGCAAATACTAAATCAGTCAAAAAATATTTTCAGTCTTACTGAAGTTCTCAAATCACTTGCCATAAATGTGGAGCTTTATTTGTGATCTTTCATTTATTTCCCACATGTAACCTATCAACAAGTTCTAAGAGTTTGACTTTAAAAACATCCATGTATACCACTGCAACTCTAGTTCAGGTCACCATCATCTCTCTCCTAATTACTAATGCTATCCTGCGTCTTTCACTGCTGCTTATACCATTCATTCTTCACACAGCACCAATGCTATCAGGAATCCAGACCTACCCTGATTACTTATATAGACTTATTTGTATGTTTATAAAACAAGGCATGTCACTATCTTAAAAGATGCCTAACCTTGGCAAAATATGAAGCCTCAACAGTCTCATCATGCAATAAGTTTGAGTCAGTCAGTGATGTTTTTCAGGAAGATGGCCATGTTTTCACATAAATCATTTAGTTGAAGTTTTTATTTTACATTATGAAAGTAGAAAAGGGAAAACAAATCAAGCTAAGAGGCTGTGATTTTTTAAAATAGAAAATATATTTTAAAAATACATTCTAAGAATGTTGAAACCCTATTGACGATAATTCAATATAGATGATAATCATAACCCTGAACAATAAGTAAAAGCTTTTTATTGATAACAGGAACCCTTTAATGAATGCTAGGCATGGTGCTACAGTTTTACCTATGCAATCTCAGTTGAGAGTTGTGATGGTAGGTGCAATCATTTACCAGTGTTACATACGAGGAATGAAACTGACACAAGTTAAACCAGACCTGACCCTAACACTTCACTCTTCTGCTCTAAATGTTCCCTGTAAAGCTATGTATTCTTAGTCCTTCAAGATTTGGAACTATGGGACATTTTAGAAGGTTATTAAATAGTTCTCTTTAGGTCGACTATCTTCCAAAGTAGTTATCCTGCAAGTACAAGGACAATTTGTACTGCAGTGGTATGTTCTGATGATCTTCATTTACCTTTTGATTGAGATTGTTTTTGGTGTTTTTTTTTAACTTCAGCTAGAGAAACTAAAAGCGGAATTAGATGAAGCTAGGCTTAGTGAAAAGCAGCTGAAGCACAAAGTAGATCATCAGAAGGAACTCCTCTCTTGTAAATCAGAGGAAATGCGGGTAATGTCTGAACGTGTGCATGAAAGCATGTCTTCAGAGGTGCTGGCTCTTCAAATTGAACTGACAGAAATGGAAAGTATGAAGGTAATTTTTATGGCACATATGTTCTCAGGTTTTCTTCCCCTTTTTTGCACATATTTTACATGTTTTTGTAATAATCCTTATGAGCTAGTTTTAAGGCTGAATTATTTTTTGGCCTTTTATCTAACTAAAGAAGTGTTTTACAGAGTTTTTAGGGAGATTAGTTCATGCATAAGAAAGCTTTACATTAAGTGATTATGTAAGGCAGACTTTATTAATGAAACCTCTGGAAGAATTTAGAGACATTTACTCTGATCCTAGTTTGTATCATTAAAAAAAACCCTAATATGAAATGTTGGTCCCCTGGAAGTTAATATGCATATGAACGTAGTTTTTTCATTGTAGGCTAAGGATAATTAAAAATTAAAGCCTTAAATTCATAGGAAAGAAAGATAGTCTCTAGAGCCTTTTTTTGTTCTCTGCTGAAAAATTTATTATTTCGTTATGCACGTTATAAAACCTTTAACTAGTTCTTTAGTTTTAGGTGTGAATCATTGCTGATAGATAAACTGAGTGGCTGCTAAATAAAAGATTATTCAAGAGTTTCCTCTTTTTCAATTCCTATTGAATAGACCACCCTCAAGGAAGAAGTGAATGAACTGCAGTACAAACTAGAACAACTAGAACTTCTTAATTCTAATCTAATGCGCCAGGTCGACCGGCTTACAGAAGAAAAAGAGGAGCGAGAGAAAGAAGCGGTTTCTTATTATAATGCCTTAGAGGTATTATGATTGCAGTAACATCTTTTCCAATTCATAATAAGTTGTTTTCTTGCTAATCTAATCTCTATTAGGTAAGTTGTTTTCTTTTTAATTTAGAAAGCTCGTGTAGCAAATCAAGATCTTCAAGTGCAATTAGACCAAGCACTCCAGCAAGCCCTGGACCCCAGTAGTAAAGGCAACTCTTTGTTTGCAGAGGTACTTACAAACATTACATTGATTAAATTGGCATTTCACTTAATACAAACATAATTACACATGTTAATATTTTCTAGGTGGAAGATCGAAGGGCAGCAATGGAACGAAGGTTTATCAGCATGAAAGTCAAGTATCAGTCACTAATGAAGCAAAATGCATTTAATAGAGAACAGATGCAAAGAATGAAGGTATGGAATTATCACCATCAAAGGTTTATTAAACCTTTTTTGTATCAGCTTTACATGTACAGACACATCAAAGAAAGCATCTTTTCCTTCAATGAGTGTACTTACAAAGTTTATTTTTAGAACTGCATGATTTTAGAAAATCAGTATTTTTAAATTGAGCAAAAGATCCATTTATATTTTTAAAAATCCTATAGTAAAGATTTAGTTGAATATTTAGTACCCATTGGTTGTTTGATTTTGTAATAGTTACTCACTAGCCTTACCAGAGAGGTATAAATCTTTGTGGAGTGGAAAAGGAAGACTTACATGATTTTATTTCTTACTGTTGGTTTGGTGTCTTTTTTAGCATAGTCCTGAGATTTCTGCTTCAACTAAAAGTAGTTCTCTCATCCTTTAGTTCTCCCCCAAAAGCTTATATATAGGGTAAAATTTGAATTGCCTTTCCTTACAATTCCTCAAGTCAAGCATATAGGCCCTTTTAAATTTAAGGGTTTGTTAGTCATCATATTAGGCAAATAAGTGGTAACAGGAAAACATGTAGAAGTTGGAAAGATTTCAGTATTATACCAGCCTTAGATTCCCGACCCCTGATCTGTATGTCTAAGATAATAATTCAAAGACTGGAAGGCTTCCTGCCTTTTGTTTAGGATAATGAGATCTACCAACGAAATAGGAAACCTTGATTAAACCTTGGTGTTTGAAAAACTTGGGATTGAATCCTCATTCTGTCACTTGCTAGTTGTGTGACCTTGGTCAAGTATTTTTACTTTTCAGAGCATTAGTAATCTAATCTGTGAAATAGAGATAATAGAATCTGCCCCCTAGAATTGTCCTGGAGTTAAATGAAAGCATAGAAAAATTCTTACATAGGGCTTGGCAAATAAGGAAGTGCTACTTAATAAACAACAGCCTTGGCTTTTATTTCTAAGACTTTTGACTCTGCTGCCTGGTTTACTGAGGCTCTCCACTTTCTGATTTCTTTGTAAATTTTCTCACATTTGCTCTTTGTTTTTCTTCCAATATTTGTTGAGCTCCTGCTATTAACCACCCAACATTCCAATGATATCCCAAACTATCTTGAGATTGTAGATCTTCTTAGGCTAAGTGCATCTAGCCTCCAGTCTGAAGCAGGAACAAAAAGTGGATTCTTTAAAATGTTATAAGTCATCTTTCTCTCTTCCTTGTAACTATTCCTGCTCTCTCATATCATTGCTTACTTTACTCAAAATTGTATTTAAAATAATTGGCACTTTTCAGAACTTCAGAAATATATAAAGGGAGAAAGAAATGTTAGGTATAGATTTTAGCTAATTTCCTTTCAATTGCTATGCAACTCTAGGTTTATGTGAGGTCATAATTAGATAAGTTAATTCTGCTCTTAAAAAATAAATTTATATTTATATTGAATATTTCCTTAATATCCTTAGATTGCCTTTCACCCTTTGCTTTCCATTCTTGTGCTTTCTGAATCTCACATTTATGAATGTAAGTAGGTTAATAATTTCTCCCACTTAATACGATTGAAGTTAATTAAAATTTTTGAGAAACCCCACGAGACCCTAATGAGAGTGCAGGTTATTTACCAGTTAAGTGATGTGCTTCCAGAACACAGCTATGCAGTTCAATTATGTCTCACAGAAGTACAAATAATTGTTACGGACTTTGGATATCATTCATAAGTAGTCAAAATAAGTAACTAAATTTACTGGTGTAAATGTTTCCAAGTTATTAGATTATTAGACTAGAAGTAGCTAATTAGTTTAATTTCCAAAATGAGTTCAAAGTAATATAGTACAAAATATGAATTATACAAAAAATATAGTTATCAGAATCTTCCTCTCCCTCACTCAGTTTTATGGGGGGGCGGTAATTTTTTTTTCCAGTTACAAATCGCCACATTGTTACAAATGAAAGGGTCTCAAACTGAATTTGAGCAGCAGGAACGGTTGTTTGCCATGTTGGAGCAGAAGAATGGTGAAATTAAACATCTCTTAAGTGAAATTAGAAATCTGGAGAAATTTAAGGTACGTGTAACACCTTTTAAAACTGCAGCTAGCGGGGTGGGGCATGAAAAAAAATGCAGCTAAATTTTGGGTTGAATATCTTAATACTTCTTTTTTACTTGAATAGGTTTCTTTGTTATATAATTAACATATAGTTTCTGTTGAGATTGACCAATATTTAATTTTTTCCTTCTAGTTTCTTTTTGCTTTTCACTGGTTTTGACTGTGTCTTCTTTTAGTAGAGTCAGAGTAAACTAACCTTCCTCATACTTGTTATTATGTGAGTTTTAACTTAAAGTGCCCATATCTTTAGTGTGTAATTCAATGAGTTTTAACATGTCTCTTTTATTTATCAGCGTTAGATGTACAAGTAGTCTTGAGCTTCAGAGAAATGGAATCATTCATTATATCTCTCTTGTTCAACTCAACATTCTGTCAGTGAGATTTGTTCAAGTTACATGTTATCAGTAATTATTTTTCATTGCTGTCCAGCTCCATTTTTTAAAATGTTTTTATTGATTTTCAAGAAAGAAAGGGAGAGGAATAGAGAGATAGAAACATCAACAGGCTGACTCCTGTATGCCCCCTACTTGGAGATTGAGCCCACAACATGGGAATGTGCCCTACCCAGGAATCAAACCAGTGACCTCTTGGTGCCTGGGTACATGCTCAACCACTGAGCCACACTGTCTGGGCCAGCTCAGTATTTTCTTGGCTACTCTTGCATCATTGTTTTTCTCTATGAACATCATATGTAACTTCAAAAAAACTTTGTTGGTATTTGTTATTTGCCGGAAGCTGGTCCATCCTTGCTGCTTGACACAGTCGCTGCAGGAAAGAAACATCTGCACAGCATATGTTTCAAGGGACCTAGCTTATATAGCATACTGTTCTTATTATGTTTGCTCACCTTAGCGCTATGTGTTTTAACCAAGGTCACCTCTCTGAGAAAGGTTGTTCCCCCAGGTAGGGATTTTTCCCTGAAGTTAGGGAGGGGATAAAACCCCTTAACTAAGTGCCAGGCGGGTAGTTAATCACTTTAACTACAAACAATCACACTTAAGCTACATAATCTTTACTCCCTGGAATGGAGATAAGAAACGCCCTAACCTTTGGAATAGAGATTGATAGGATTGGAATCAACTGGTATAAATACAGATGTAACAAGATAACAGGACACAGAACCTAGAGACAGAACCTAGCAAGAGAACATGGCAAAAGATCCTGGACAGAACCTGGCTACAGAAATTGGCTGGAGAACCCTGTCCTAGACAGAACTTGGCTGGAGATCCTGGCTAGGCTGCTGATCAACTGAACGCTGCCTCTGTCATTCCTTCTTCGCCGACTCCGTCCACACCTTTGGGGACCCCTGGACCTGCTGGTGTTGGACCCCCAGCAGTTATTAGATTTATATTAAATATAATTTAACTGTGAGAATATAAATGTCTTCTCACTAACTGAATAACTAATTAAAGTTTACAAGTGACACATTTTAAAAATGTTAACCTCTTGAGCATTTTAAATAGTAGCCAGTAGTGTATTATGAAATTTTAAATGTATGTAACCTTTTTTTTTTCTCTTATAAGAACTGTTGACTACGATTTTGGTTAAATTTGCAGTATATCAATTGTCAGGTTTATGTGGGCCACCAGCAGGCTTAGCACTATACTTTGAAAATTATGGCTTTAACCAGGAGGTTTTAGCCTGCAATTTTTAAAATTGTTCACAAGATTTTAAGCAGTATATTATATATTTTTACCCTAGAGAAATCTTGCAGGGTTTCCATCAGAATCTCAGAAGAGTGGGCACCAAAAATAATTGTAAGGATCTCCACTCTTTCAAATTTTTCTAATTTATGGCTTTGTCATAAAATCCAGAATTAAACTCAGAAGTATTTATTTCTTCCATTTTAAAAGGAGAGGGAAATCAGAGGATGCAGGTATGGTTAGGAGCCTTGGCTTTGGAGACAGATCTGGGTTCAGATTCTTCTTAGTTTACTTGCCTGTGGCATCTTAAACCAGTTCTCTTATGTGTATGAGAGGGATGTTCATTCTTGCTTCTAGTTCAGAAGGTAAGTGAGTTGAGTGGATAGTACTTGTTAGCACAGTGCCTGCTATGGGATAAGCATTCAATAAATGGTAGCTGATGTTATTATTAATAAACATTTTGCTAACCTAATTTATTATTTATTTTAATTAATAAGAATTGTTGCTTTATTTAGAGTTTATATGAAAGTATGGAATCTAAGCCTTCAGACAACTCTGGTACTCTGAAAGATACTACCTATTACACGGATTTACTTCAGATAAAGCTTGACAACTCAAAGTAAGTGTTGGTTGGATAGAAAGATGGAGACTCTTGTTTATAATAAGTAGTATTAGTGATTACATATTTTTGTTTTAATATTACCAAAAAAAAAAATCCAAAAAGGGAAGGTAACAAAAATATCTCTGGGCATTAAGCAAGATTTAGTCAAGATTTAATTAGTGCTGATTATTGAAGAAAAAATACTTTTAATGAATAATTAAATATTTTTATTTCTTTGTGTTTAGCTTTTTAGATTGGTAAGTGAAAATAACTTTAACGTAGAAAATGTTCTTATAATCTAAATTTTTCAAGAAAATATATAATTTTAAAGGAATTTATTCACACATGAATAAACGTGAAAAGAACATTTCCCCACTTTGTTCATTTTCTTTAGAGAAAGCATGAGGTTTTTACTTTATTTAAAAGTGCCATTGTTAAAGCTTAAAATATATTTTTGACTAAGTTCTAATATATAATAAAAGATTTGCACTAACAACTACACTTGTTTATATTATGTTATTTTAATATTCCTTGGTTCCCCTTTTTTATTGATATAGCAAAGAAAATGAAAGCACTAAAGGGGAATTGTCCATACAACGAATGAATGCATTATTTGAGAGCCAGCGGGCTCTGGATATTGAGCGAAAACTTTTTGCCAATGAAAGATGCCTCCAGTTTTCCCAAAGTGAAAATATGAAACTGAGAGCTAAAATAGATGAGTTAAAACTAAAGTATGAACCTGAAGGTATGTATAGCTTATAAATTTTGTCTTTTAATCATGAGAAGCTCTACAGTTCATTTTTATACAAATCCCATTACAGACGAATTGTATTTATAGTAAATCCTGTACTGCTACAAAATGTGTAGGAAAATTTAAAGAGAACTGGGTACTAAGTGTGCATGACTATAATAGCTATTTTTGGATATCTGTATAGGAGAACCTTCACATTTGAGACTTTTTCGCTTAAGATTACAGCATCTCATGTAATGCCAAAGAGTTCCATTTTGTTGAGGCAACTGATGTTTGGGAGCTATGTTAGTTAATGCTGTTTATAGAAAACCTAAAATGATGGAGACTTAAATAAGATAGGTAGTTATTCCTTCCCCTCATAAAAGTCTGGAGGAGGCATTCCAGTACTGGCCAAAGTCTGGATCTAGACTTCATTTGCATTGTTTGTCAGTATACATCTTGAGCACAATTTAGTCATGGCCTCATCTGCCTACAAGTAAAGCTGAGAAATGCAGTCTTTTTCTCAGGGTCCATGTTCCCAACGAAATCTTGGGGAGTCTGTTCTTAAGGAAGAATAGTAGAACCAAATATTAGAATGCAGCTAGTGAGTATAATCACTCAGATAGAAAATACCCATTTTATACACTTAAAGAGAGTGATTTTACTATACCTAAATCCTATATAATAAAATCCTAATATGCTAAGGGTCTGGTTGACTGGTTGGTTTTTCAGCCAATCAAAGTGTAATATGCTAATAATATGCTAAGGCCTCTCAACTGCTCGGTATAACATGCACTGACCACCAGGGGGCAGATGCTCCGACTGGTAGGTTAGCTTCCTGCTGGGGTCCGGCCAATTGGGACTGAGCGAGGTGGGCTGGGCATGCCCTGGAGCCCTCCTGTGGTCCCTCCCCAGCTGGCCAACCACCTGTGTCCCTCCTCGGCCCCAGTCGTGTACCGATGGGGTCCCTCAGCCTGGCCTGTGCCCTCTCACAATCTGGGACCTCTCAGGGAATGTCAGAGAGCCGGTTTCAGCCCTATCCTGCAGGCCAGGCCGAGGGACCCCACTGGTGCACGAATTTGTGCACTGGGCCTCTAGTCCTATATAATAAAAGGCTAATATGCAAATAGACTGAACAGTGGAACAACCCCAACAATCGGTCGCTATGACGTGCGCTGATCACCAGGGGACACGTGCGGAACATGGCGGGCGTAGGCCATTGGGGGATAGTGGAGCAGGTGAGTGGGGGCGCCAGACCAAGGTGGGGTGCTGGTCTCTGTCATCCGGGTTACTGAAAATTATTTGCTCCCGTGTGCCACAGTCCCGCCCCGTGCTCACACCTGCTGCTGGCGCTGACCCCACTCCCACCTGCTGCCGGCACTGGAGCCGCTGTTTGCATCCACTGCCCATGCGTGGCGTTGGTCCCGATCACTCAGTGCCATCAGTGGGTGTGAGTGGCGGCTGCTGGCCCTGATCGCTTCTCCACCTGCCCCTGCTCCTAAGGGGTAATTGGAGCGGCAGCTGCTGCTCAGACCCCTGACAGTGCCAGCCCCACTCGCAGCTGCTGGTGCTGGCCCCAATCACTCTGCGCCATTAGTGGGTGTGAGCGGTGGTGGCAGGAGCGAGGCTGCCAGCAGATGGGACCAGGGCTGGGCGGGGGCATGGAGGATGGGCCAAGACCCACCCCTTTGCCTACCGCAGCCTCGCAGCCCACAGTTCCTTTCAAGGTGCATGAATTCGTCACTGGGCTGCTAGTTAAGATATACAAGGCCCAAAGTAAATAAGTCTAAGAATGTGATGGTTCTTATACAAAAAAGTGTTATTACTTGTTTTAGGTTATAGATTTTTCAGCAGTTTTTGCGCCTACACTGTTCATATGCCTAACATTCTATTTTCATTACTGTTTCAATGACTGGAGTTATTCTCAACAATAATGGGAAAGCTGTCAGCAGTAGTAAGGTGTTTTTAGTTAAAAAGGCTTCTCTTTCCCTAATTCTCATAGGCTCTCCTGATTAAGAATTAATCCATTTTCAATTTCAAAGGTTGCTGAATTGAATGAACATAGCAAAGAGACTTGAGGCAGTATAGTGAACCTAGATGATGTGGATTTTAAAGGAGCAGTGAAAGAGAAAGGGAAAATAATCCTATATAATAAAAAGCTAATATGCAAGTGGTCGTCACGCCCTCATGCCCTCGTGCCGGAACTGCTCAACCACTCAACACTGGGGAGAGAGGAATGGGAACCAGCCAGGCACAAATGAGCTCGCAAGAGAGGAATGGGGACCAGCCAGGGTGCAGCCCGGGAGAGGGACAAGCCACACACCCCGTGGTCCCAGGCGCCTGTGACTGCAGCCCAGTTAAAGCCACCTGCCCACAGTTCCCTTCAGCTGCGGCTGACCCAGGTGAAGCCAGCCCAGGTCCTGGGTGCCTGTGGCCGGCCAGAGGGAAGGATGCTCGGGTCCTGGATGCCAGCAACCAGCCGGAGGAGGGAATCCTGGGTCCCAGGTGTAGGACAAGGCAGAGGCATTTAGGGGTGATCAGGCTGATAGGGGAGCAGTTGGGGCGATCAGGCAGGCGAGCAGTTAGGAGCCAATGGTCCCAGATTGCGAGAGGCAGTTGAACATTCGCCAAGGGGCCCTGGATTGGAGAGGTTGCAGGCCGGGCTGAGGAACCCCCCCTGCCCCTGCCACCCTGCATGAATTTTGTGCACCGGGCCTCTAGTGATTCTGTAATGCCCATATAGAGCAGGAACCCCACCCACACTAGTGGTTTCTCCAACTTCACTAAAATTTTTATTTTGAAAATTTAAGACATGTTGGTATGAGGACAGGGAAGATGTATTAGAGCATTTAATTCAGTGACTGGATGTGGAGCTGCATAGGGAATGGAGTGGTGTTAATGTTAAGCAGTGGAGCTAGAAGGCCATTGTAGTCTGTAGTGAGATCTAATAATATGGTTTGAACTAGGGAGGTATCCATTGTAGAAGAACTCAGGTTTTGAATATATTTTGTAGGGGAGGCTAATAGGTACAAGTTATCATATTCAGAGAATCTGACCTGTTTTTGTGTTTTGTTTTCACTTCATCCTTACAAAACGCAATATTGAATCAAGTGGGTACTTTTAATTCCCATTTTAAAGATAAAGAAAATCTCAGAGAGGTTAAATACTTCCCCAAGGTCATCCAGCTGCAGAGTGCTTGTGTACTAGGATTTCGACCTGGATTCCTTGACTCTTAGCCACGGGATCCTTCCTCATCTTCACACTGTGATCTTATGAAACCCCAAACAACTTTTATCACAACACCAGAAAAGAACATTGAAGTGCTCATTCCTAGAGGCAGATATATTGAGTTCCCGAAGAAAGTGACAGGCAGGCAGATGACCTTTAAAAGACAAAATTAATGGAGTCCATGACAAAGAAAGATAAAAGAAACAAAATATTTACGAAGGCAATGAGTGGGTTTTAAAAGAATGGGGGAAGGAAAAATATATAACTAGTTCTACCTCTTTATGTGGATTGTGTCCTTGATTTATTAACTGGATATATTTTTAATGATTTTATTCTCAGAGAAAATTGAAGTGCCTGTACTCAAAAAGAGGCGTGAGGTACTGCCTGTGGATATAACCACCCCTAACAACGTATGTTCTAACGGTGCTGTTGGGGAAGAAGTTTCTAGATCACCATCTCAGAAAGAGGAGGCTCAGTCCTGTATTAGCAACTTAAAAGATAACAACTTACAGTTAGAAAAGACAGTTGCTGTAAACATACCAGGAATTACTCTCTCTCCTCACAAAAACCTGACTGTGAATATTCAGCCAACGAAGGAAAAGAAATGTGTGAAACTTGTAGAAGTTCCAGCCATGAGTGAAAGAAGTGGAAACTCCCCTGACTCTCGCAGGTCAGTGTCCTCTCTTATTCAAGGCAACCAGCACTTCTCTCCATCTCTTCTCTATGACTGCATGAACTGTGCTGTTTCTTCATCTGTTTTCTTAGTGTTACATGCAGTATAATTTCTTCTCTCTACTTTCAACATTTTTAAAACGTTAAGAAAGACTAATGATTGCTAGGGGAAAGGACTTCTGAGTAAGGAAATTATGTTTTTAAGTTACACTTTTCTGTTTCATGAAACAATTATCACAGTTTAATACCTCTGAACATTTTGTTGGTTTGGATAAGTGTACAGTTATTGTTTTCCTGGTTCAATAGGAACCAGGCCAGCCAAGTGTTGCTCAGTGGTTGAGCATTAACTTACAAACCAGGAGGTCTTGGTTCAATTCCCGGTCACAGCTCATGCCTGAGTTGCTGGCTCCATCCCCAGTAGCGGGCATGCAGGAGGCTGCTGATCAATGATTCTCTCTCAACATTGATGTTTCTATATCTCTCTCCCTCTCCCTTCCTCTCTGAAATCAATAAAAATCCTATATCAAAAAAATCAAAGGCTAATATGCAAATTGTCCCCTGGGGAGTTTGACCAACCAGGAGTTCAACTGCTCACTATGACATGTGCCGACCACCAGGGAGCGGCAGCCAGCAGCCAGGGGAAGGAAGGCCTTGATCATCCCTGATCGCCGGTCAGGCCTAGGGACCCTACCTGTGCATGAATTTTGTGCACCGGGCCTCTAGTATATTAAAAGAAAAGAAAAACAGAGTGGTGATTAAAGAAAAATCAGCTTACCTCCTAAAATGTCTTTCGAATGGTCTAAGAAATTTCAGCCTTTTGGAAAACTTCAATAAAATTTTTAATTGATTTTTAAAATGATTTATCCGAAGCCTTTAAGTATGGGCTTTGACATTTTTAAATATCAAAGGTAAGTTCATTTTTAAAAAAAATATATATCTTTTTATTGATTTCAGAGACGAAGGGAGAGGGAGAGAGAGATAGAAACGTCAATGATGAGAGAGAATCATTGATCAGTTGCCTCCTACATGCCCCGTACTGGGGATCAAGCCTGCAACTTGGGCATGTACCCTTGACTAGAATCAAACCTGGGTCTCTTCAGTCCATAGGCCTACACTCTATCCATTGAGCCAAACTGGCCAGGGCAAAAGTAAGTTCATTTTTGTTTTATATCAAAACTTCAAAGCTTCTATTCAAATATTTCTGAATATTTGAATTTTTACTAAAATAGAAAATGTCTAGACATGTATAACTTTAGAAACTCATGTTTTAAGAGCCTTAGCCTTAAAAAAAAAATTAAAGTAATAGAGGTCAAAAGGTAAGAACGTAAGTGAAAGAGAAATACCTCGTCATTGTTTATTTTTTCTTAAATTATTATTCTGCTAGTTGAAACTCAATTTGATTTCTTTTATGAGACAAATACACATCTATTTATGCAGCCCAGGATCTCGTGTTATTTTTACTTAGGCATTTTGCTTTTTATATATTATGTTAACATTAAACGAGTGCTACAGCATTGTAAACCTTTTCACTAGGTGTGCTTATTATGATAGGCACCCTCATTATATTTTAGTTCTTTAATTTAGGCTTTGCCATGACTTTTTATCCGCCTTACAGATATTTCTTTAGACATTTAAAAAAGGCAGTCTATTGACATAAAAAGATTCTTTTAGAGAGTCAGTGACTTAGTTTTCTTAATGGTATTAGAGTCAACTATAATGTTTTTCCTTATATAAATAAAGAAATCACCATATCTTATTAGAGGCCCATTATACTAGAGAATTCTCCCTTCTTTCTTTTTCTTAACCACACTTGAATTCAGAGTGGGTGCTTTAATGCCTGTAGGTTAGCTGCTGAATCAAAGCTTCAAACAGAAGTTAAAGAAGAAAAAGAAACTGCAAGAAAATTGGAAAAGAAAACTTGTAAGAAATCACACCCTGTTCTATACGTGTCCTCTAAATCAACTCCAGAGACTCAGTGCGCTCAGCAGTGAAGACTGATCTTTAAGAAGAGTAAAATAACACTTGCCCAAAAGGTTGCTGTGGAGGTTGTCTTCAAATTAAGATTGTCTTCATCTGAAGCATACCACCTTGTTGGTTATTTCTTTCTACTCACTGTGCCAGGACCTGGCATGTTCATACTGTTTTGACCAAATGTTCTAAATTTGGTTGTGATTCCAACCAGGAGATTTCTTTAAGTGATGGTCCTTCCTGGAGCTCCTGTGTGAATAAACTATTAAATGAAAGGAGGTGTTGTTATAAATCTATTTGTTGCATTGTATATGGATTTTTAAGTAATATTAACACATACTATCAGAGCCATATATTATATTGTAACTGGATTTTGTCAGTGTTTAAAGTACCTATGTTCATCTTTGTATTTTTGACTCTAAACTTTCTAAATAAAAATTTTTTTCCCTTTACATGATTATAGACTGGTCTATGACTTAATTTCATATATACTGTAGGTGGGTGTATTACTCTGTATCAGTGATTTTCAACCTTTTTCATCTCATGACACACATAGACTAATAAAATTCTGTGGCACACCAAAAAATATATTTTTTGCTGATCTAACAAAAAGAGGGGAGTATAATTTTGATTCATTCACATCAGATAGCTATTGTTGTGTTGACTGTGGTCATTTTTTTATTTGACAGTCTAAGGGAAAAGAGGTCAGTGCCCCTAAGTAGTCAGGTATTGCATGTTTTATAAAGTCTTGCAGCGCACCAGAGTATCTGCTATGGCACACCGATTGAAGATTGCTGGTCTGTACTATATAGAAAGAGGCAGAGAGATTTATTTTAAGGAACTGGCTTCCGTGCTTATGGAGGTTGGCAAGTCTAAAATCAGCAGTTCAAAAGGTGTCAGGGTGGAGACGCACAGAAGAGCCAGTGTCACAGTTTAAGTTTGGAAACTGTCTGCTACAGAATTCTACAGGTCAGTCTTTGTTCTATCTAGGGTTTCAGCTAATCACAGGCATAGGCTCACCCATGTTATGAAGGGAAATCTGCTTTACTCAAAGTCCACAATTTTAAATGTTAATCTCACCTAAAAACACTCTCACAGAAACATCCAGAATAATGCTTAACCAGATACAGCCCAACCAAGGTGACCTACAATTAACTATCACAGTAGGTTAGTTAGGTAAGTCTATTGAAATGTATTAGGTAAAAGGAAATTGCCTCTTCTAAATAAATCAAATAAACTTAATTTATTGCAAAAAGCATACCCTCAGAAAATTAGATATTGCACATTAAATAACATCTCTTGCCAAAAGAAGTAGCTGAAGGCACTAGAAAACTATTTTAAACTGAGAAAAATAAATGAATAGCTTATTCATTGCATATTAAAGAATGTAGATCAATTTCTTCCAACATTGAGTTTTTACTATGAGTTGGGAGTGCAAAAATAATCCTTCATAGCTCTCAGTGTAGTAGACCCACATAAATGAGTAATGGTAGAAATGATATTACTAGTATTAATAGTTATATCTAACATTTGGATCACCTAATGTGCCAAGCACTGTTTTAAGCCCTTTCATGTATTGCCACACTGAACCTCATCTTTGTGAGCTGGATATTATATTTAACTTATTCTCATTTTACAGATGAGGAAACCAAGGCCTCCAAGTGGTTAAGTTACCTGTCCAAGGGCACAGGTGTTAGTGGGTGATGAAAAAATTAAGAGTGGTAGAAGTTGTAATAGAATATCCAAAGTGCTAAAGGGACTGAGAAGGAAACAACTGCCTGGCGGCTTTTTACTTTTTTTCAAAATCTTTCAGCTTAGATTCCTTCAGAGGTTTCCCAAGGCATGAAGAGAATAGCATTACAGCAACAACTACAATCAGCAACAATAATCTTTGGTGAGGGGAGAAATCTGATTTCTAGAGTTGGCACATGATAATTCTCAAAATGTCCAATTTTCAACAACTATTACAAGGCAAGAAACAAAGTATGATCCAAAAATAAGAAAAAATAAACTCTGCCAGACATTGGACTTACTAGACAAAAACTTTAAATCAACAATTTTAAATATGCTTAAAGAGCTAATGACATAAAAACAATGGCAAATAGAGACTACCAATAAAAGAGAAATGGTTAAAGGAACCAGATTGGCACTGTGGAGTTGAAGAGTACAATAACAAACGAGAAGCTCACATTCAACAGCAGATTTGAAAAGCAAGTAGAAAAATAAGTAAAATTAGAAGATTGTCCAGTTGAGATCATTCTGACTGAAGAACAGAAAAGAATGAAGAAAATTGAACAGTGCCTAAGAAATCTACGGGGCACAATCAAGCATGGCAATCTATGTAAACCTAAAACTGTTCTAACAAAAAAGACTCTCTCTGTAGTTTGAAAAGTGTGTGTGTGTATGGGGGGGGGGGTAGGGGGGAGCAAAAGAGAAAATGAGGGGCCTAGTAAGACAAAAGAACCACAATATCAGAGGACTCAGAAATCTCTGCCACTGACAACAGACTATTAAAGACTGTACTTCACTATGATGACAGAAGGGGGCACCCTTTGACTAGGAACCCTGTAAAAACACCCCAAAATTTACATGACAAATAGGCAAAAACACAAACCTTTTATAAGAAGGAAACAATAAGACCACCTTGTGAACTGATGACCCCACCAAAACCACTCAGCCCGCCCCTCCCAAAAGCCATATGAAGGTGAAGCAAAGTATAACTTTCTTCTAGATTCTGGAACACTCAATGCTATTGAATTTTTTAAATAGAGAAAAATCCTCAAAAACTCACCCACACACAAAAAAAAACCAAGCACTTACAGAAGCAAGAGAATTAATCTGACATCAGACTTCCCCAGAACAGTATTCAGAAGAAGGCATTAATCATACAGACTTAAAAAGAACTTTAAGGAAAGAAATTGTAAATCTTGGATTTTATTTGCATTGAAGTTATTCTTTAGGTATCAAGGCTATAGGAAAACCTTTTAAAAATGACAAGAAGGATTTTTTTGTACCCATGAACCTCCTTGAGTAATCTCTTAAGAGTAATCATCTCACAAAAGATGACTGGGAAAACTTGAAGAACTGAACTAAGAAATAAATATATTGTGGATAATTGGAACCAGATTTTTCACTGTTGGAGAAGAAAATTCAACTAAATGAGGGGAGCCTTGCCAATGTGGCTCAGTGATGGAGCATCGACCTATGAACCAGGAGGTCATGGTTCGATTCCCGATCAGGGCATATGCCCAGGTTGCAGGCTTGATCCCCAATCATGACGGTGGCAGCCAATCAATGATTCTTTCTCATCACTGATGTTTCTATCTCTCCCTCTCCTCTGAAATCAATAATATGTATTTAAACCAACTAAATGAGGGGGAAGGCTAAATGAATGAAAAAGGCTAAAAATGCCTACTATGGTGTTAGATTCCATATGAACTCGTTTTTTGAGAGATTTTTAAAAATTATATATATATATGTATACACACACACACACACACACACACACACACACACACACACACACTTCCTAGCTCTATCTGCTGATCCTTAGAAAATGGCATCTCTATAGCAATGAGCTCATCCAGCACAGCTAGCACCCAGATCTTGGTTTCATAATGTCATTCTCTACTAAGTGAACTATTTCTTTGAGAGATGGTTACTTTCAGGACTAGGCTGAAATGAATGAGATGACCCTAAACATCTTGTTCCCAAAAGAAAGAGTGCTTCAATGATGGGGACATGTCAAAATGACATGGGCGCCAGCTTGAAGTGGCTTCCACTGTCCAAATCGAGGACAATTTGAGCCTCTAAATAAATGATGGTGATGGATTATATTGAGTAGAATAAGAAACTATGAACCCATAGTTTTGAATAAATACATTAATAAAGAAGGGAAAGCTTTTTCTCACAGTAGACTCTCATTTAATACACGTAGAAAGAATGGTAGAATTCAAAAATAACTACTTGGTAATTAAGTGATTCAGAAAAGAATTATCAATAGTTGCTAAAACTAGTGGACTAAAAGTATGATGAGCCCATGGGTACTATGGCTCAGTTTTTTGGAGTGTCATCCCATACACCAAAGGGTTGCAGGTTCTGTTCCACATTTGGGGCATGTACAAGAGGCAACAACCAATGTTTCTCTATCTTCCTCCCTCTTAGAGTGAATAAATATGTCCTAGGGTGAGTATTAAAAATAATAATAATAAAATAAAAGTTTGCTGAGTTACAGACTATTTACATCATCTCATGGTATCTCTCCACAAATACACATTAATTACAATGGAAAAAATAGTAAACTTGGAAGACCTCACCTTACTCAATGATCAAAGTTAACAGCACAGTAATAGAACAAATTGATAGTGTGCATGTCCTGCCATAAAACGCATAACTTGCATCTAATCATGACAAAACACCCTGAAACCCTGAGAGGCATTCTATTTAATAACTGGCCTGTAATCTTAAAAATGCCAAGATCATGAGTGACAAGTAAAGGTGGAGGAACAGCCCTAGCTGATTTTGCTCAGTGGTTAGAGCATCAGCTTTCAGACTGAAGGGTCCCAGGTTTGTTTCCCGTCAAGGGTACGTACCTTGGTTTCAGGCTTGATCCCCAGTAGGGGCTATGCAGGAGGCAGACAATTGATGATGTTCCTCTCTCATTGATTTTTCTATCTCTCTATCCCTCTCCCTCTCTCTAAAAATTCAATAAAAACATATTTATTTATTTTTTTACAAAAAGGTAGAGGAACAGATCCTGTTAAAGAGACATATAGCAAGTGAATGCAACTTGTGATACGTAATTTTCTTTGGCAACAGAAAACACTAATTAGACAACTGGAGAAATTTGATTGAGGACTTTGATTAGCTGATAATATGGTGTCAATTATAATTTCCAGAATTGGATCATTGTTTTTAAGAAATACCCTATGAAATATTTAGAGGCTAAAGGGCATCATGTCTGCATCTTATTCTCAAATGGTTCAGCAAAAAGCATACACACACACACACACACACACACACACACACACTAATTGAAAGGGGCATGATTAAGGAAATGTGGTGAAATGTTAACATTTGGAGAATCTGGGTAAAGAGTTTACAGATATTTTTTTAACTGTTAAAACTTCTGTAACTCTGAAATTCTGTTAAAATGAAAAGATTTACAGTGGTATTATTTCAGATGATGACAGTATATGTAGAAAATCTAAAACACTTTATAGATAAACTATTAAAATTAAGAATTGAATTTATTAAGGGTACCTATTAAATACAGGGTATTTAAAAATTTAATTATGCCATGTAAAAACAAATATGAATTTTTAAAAATTACACAGGTTACAATAGCATAAGTTATATAATATGCCTAGGGATAAAGTCAACAGAAAGATGTACAAAACCTATATACTGAAAGTTACAGAAACATTGTAGGGATAAATTAAAGATCCAAATAAGTGGTGGAGCTAAAAAAAAAAAAAAAAAAAAAAAGAGGGATCTCTTACCCTTTGGGACAGCATGAATGGACCTGGATATGAAATAAGCCAATCTGAGAAAGACAGATGTCACATGATCTCACTTATTTGTGGAACCTAATGAATTGACCAACAAAATAAGACCCAAAGCATGGAGGCATGGAACAGACTGGCATACCTCGATGTGGGGTTGGGGAGATGAGAAGAGGTAAAGCAAAAAACTTATATACTTATATGCATAGCCATTGGACATGGGCAATAGAGCGGTGAAGACTTGGGGGCTGGGCAGGGCCTGGGAGGAGGGGGAAAAATGGGAGATGTCTATAATACTATCAACAATAAAAATATATTAAAAATTAAAATAAATGGTGGAATGTACCATCACTTCTTTCCAAATTGATCTAAGATACAACACAATTCCAATGTAATTCCTTGCAAGTGTGTTTTTTGTTTTGTTTTTTGTTTTGAAACAGGAAACATCCTAAAATTTATATGCAAAGGCCAAGGAAATCTTGCAGAAGAAGAAAAATGGAGGACTTATACTAAGAGGTACAGAGGCTTGTTATAAGATGATAATTAATTCAGTGTAATATAAATGCAAACATTGAGAAATATATCAAAGGAAGAGAATAGAGAATCTATAAACAGAGCCAAACACATATGCTCATCTGACTTGTGACCAAAAAAATTGCTACAAATGCAGGAGTGGAATGGGTGGTCTTTTTGAAAAATAATGCTGGGTCAATTTGTATAAAATATGAGGATGGGGAAAAAATCTTCCCTGTCTCCACCTGGCACAATATCAATTCTAAATGTATTGCAGATGTAAATGTAAGGTATGAGAATTTTCTGTTAGAACCCAGTCTTTTTTCCCTAATATATTTTATTTATTTATTAATGCATTAAATGTTTGGGGTGACATGAGTTAATATGATTATATAGATTTCAGGGTTTCTATGTTGCACAATCTGTACATTGCACTGTGTGCCCCCACCCAAAGTCAGATCTTCTCCCCTTACCACAAATTAGGCCCCCTTCACTCCCCACCCCATTCCCACTGTTCTTTGTGTCCATGAGCTTCAGTTTTATATCCCACATATGAGTGAAATCATATGAAAACCCAGTCTTAAATCCAGAAAATGTTATCCCCAAACTGGTGTTCTTTTTAATAATGGTACATCCTGTTAGCCTTGGGAGATAACCTTATATCAGTGGTTCTCAACCTGTGGGTTGTGACCCCTTTGGGGGCTGAATGACCCTTTCACAGGGGTCGCCTAAGACCATCGGAAAACACATATATAATTACATATTGTTTCTGTGATTAATCACTATGCTTTAATTATGTTCAATTTGTAACAATGAAATTGGGTGTTACCACAACATGAGGAACTGTATTAAAGGGTCGCAGCATTAGGAAGGTTGAGAACCACTGCCTTATATAGACAAAGAAGTTAAGAAAAGTATGCATAGAAACTATAAAAGAAGCACAGGCAAAGAATATGTCAAAAGAGAATAAGAATAGTGAAATTTAAAACCTAAAATAAGTGATTTCTTCTAACTGAACATATGGCCCTTTGAAGCAATGTTTTTCCTATCTGGTTACAATGAATTCCTTACCATGAATAATCTGTTATTCACATTTCCTCTCAATTCTGGTTGTGAAACCCTCTCTCATTTTTTTTAATAACTTCATTTTGCTGCTGTACATTAGAAAGTAAAATGAAGAGAGTCTTTACTATGCAAATTGTCCACAAAGTTGGAAAACATAGGATGCATGTATGTTTGAACAGTATATTATACGTCTACCTTGGTCACCCTATCCACCCCTAGTCACTGGCTATAAACAACCCATGAAAAATGTAGTCTCGGTATGACTGAGGAGGAAAGATTTTCAGAAGACATCACTTGGGACCATAGACAATTATGTTCTTTGCAGTAGATTTAAAAGGCACATTTCTATGGTCACCACACCTCTTGTAATTTCTTCTTAATTCTATGGTCTCCTTCAGGTACCACCCATTTATCTGCTCTTCTTTCCAATAAAACTCAGAGAGTTGCTTTATGCTCACTGCTTCTATTTTCTTATCTTATACTAGAGGCCCAGTGCACTAAATTCATGCACAGATAGGGTCTCTAGGCCTGGCCAGCAACAAGGGCCTATCTGTGGGGTGACCAACAGGGCAATTGGGGGGCCCCTGCTGGCACCTGCCTTGGCTGGCCTGGCGCCGCCTGCTCGCCAGCCCCCCCCCCCCCCCACCACCACCACTGGTCACCTCCCTCTGTGGGAGGCAATTGACAGGGCTACTGGGGGGCAGTGCTGGCCCACTAACCAGCCGGCCCCACTCCTTGCTGCTGCCACTGGTCCCCTCCCTCTGCGGGGCGACCGGCAGGGCAATCAGGGGGCCCCCACTGGCACCTGCCTTGGCTGACCTGGGACCTGCGGGCTGGGGCAGCTCTTGCATTGAGCATCTGTCCCCTAGTGGTCAGTGCGCGTCATAGCAACTGGTCGTTCGGTTGATTTGCATATTAGGCTTTTATTATATAGGACTAGAGGCCTGATGAACGAAAATTCATGCAAGAGTAGGCCTTCCTTCCTTCGGCTGCCGGCACTGGCTTCCCTCCCACACCCGGGACCTGGGCTTTCCTCCTTCTGCCGCTGCAGGCACCCGGGACCCGGCCTGGCTTTCCCCTGGCCCCAGCTTTGTCAGGAAGGACGTCCGGAATGACGTCCAGTCTAATTAGCATATTACCCTTTTATTATTATAGATTCTCTCCTTAACTAACTCCAGCAAGGCTTTGTCTTGCCCCTTCACTGTCTAACTATTTTCCTATTCCTCAGTAGTACACCGTTTAATTAGACATATGGCTACTGAGAATAAAGACTCTATTCCCCAAATTTCTTTCCAGTAAGGTGTAGCCAGAGGGCCAGGTCCTGGACAAAGAAATACAAGCAGAAGTGATGTGTGCTGCCTCTCAACCATTCTTCCTCTGTCATACCTCCTGCTAGCTGAAATGGGGATGTGGTAGTAGATCCATCGTGGATCATATACTTGTACTTCATTTTGTAAACCTGAGGGATGGATGGTGGAGTAGAAAAAAAGAAGGAGCCTGCATTTCTGATAATTCCATCGACCTGCAATGCCATCTAGGACTTTATGGGAAAAAGAAAATAGGCTTTTATCTTGTGTAGGCTGATTTAATTTTGGGTCTCTGGCTTTGGCTGTACTTATCTCTATCTTCATATCCATACACTTTACAGGCAAGTCCTGCTGATACCTGAGTCTGAAATATTTATTGAATTTAACTGCTTTGCCCCCACCACTTTGATCCAGTCATCATCTTTCCCTGCATACTAAAGCAGCCTCAAACTGGTCTTACTGCTTTTATTCTTAACCTGTAGAGTCTGTTTTCCAATGAGAATAATTTTTTAAAAAGATTCTATCACCTCCTACTTCAAATCCTCTAGTGACATTTGTTTATGCGCCCCCCCCCCCCCCCCCCCCCATCAATAGACCAACAACAACACCCTGGCAGGTGTGGCTCGGTTGGTTGGAGCATCATTGTCTCAATGCACTGAGAGGTCGCTGGTTCTATTCCCAGTCAGGACACATGCCCAGGTTGCAGCCTCCACCCCCAGTAGGTAGTGTGCAGGAGGCAGCTGATTGATGTTTCTATCTCCCTATCCCTTTCTCTCTTTCTCTAAAATCAATACACACACACACACACACACACACACACACACCACCACCACCACCACCACCACCACCACCACCACCACCAGCATCAAACCTAAAGTTGAACATGTTTAGTTTATTGCCTATGACTATACAACCATGGAGGGCCATACAGTGTCTCAGTAAGAGGGTATTAGAAAGGATTTTGTTACAGGATTTGGGCTTGTGTTGGTGATTTTGGGTAATGTTTAAGGAAGCAAAGTTAATTCTATAATTAGATATATTAATAAATCTCATGTAGAAAGAAGGACTTTATATTATAATGAGGCTTAAGCTGAAATTGATGGAAAGAAAAAAGCACCAGTCATTGGTATTAGCCATGATAGGAAGATGTTTTGGTAATTTTGTAGTTTATACAATGTTCTTTTTTTTTTTTTCTTCTGTTTCTTCATGATTGCAGAGCGGTCTAGTTTTTACCTTTATCCATCATGGCCACGAGTTAGCCTTGTCTGAAGTTAATGTTCTGAGAAATTGTTGATGTTCAGCAGGACAACACCACAGCCGAGCTCTAAGTGTGAGGCCGGCACCTGACTGTCCGGGGGCTGCTTGTCTCTGTATCACTTCCCAGTGCACTTAGTGTACAATTCAAACTCCTTACCATCGCCTTCAAGGTTCTACATGATCTAGTTCCTACCTAACTTCCAAACTCATCTCCTACCACACCAGCAGTGCATCCCCATAACAATGGTCCTTTTTTGGTTTCTTGAATGCTTCAAGCTTGTTCTTACATCTGTGGTTAGTTTACTCTGGAATTTTCTTTTTGTAGGTGTCACTTCTTAAATATTACTTCCTGGTGGAGTCTTCTCTGACGCTCTCCTTCTCCACTCCCCCAAGACACTGTTTACATCACTTTGCTGGTTTATTTTCTTTATTAAACCTTATCCTGTACTTGATTTTCTGTCTTTCCTGCTAGGGTACAAGATCCATGAGAGAAGGAATCTTGTCTGTGTTGTTTGCCAAGATATATCCTCAGTGCCTGTCACTCTGCTTTTCACATGATGGGCTCTTAGTGGAGTAAAGGAACAGCTAGAGTGTGCTGTGCAGATGGGCTTCTTAGGGAAGAGACACACCCAGATTGTGGGAGGCTTATTGTCAGAATGCAAATGCCTATGAGAAATCGATGGTCTCCTGTTACCCATGTACTTGCTCTGATCTTGATTCCTGACTGAGATTGTTCCAGAGGTCTCCTTGGCTCTGGCAACTTTCTGCCTCCAGGAACACCTACTATTTGTATTCCCGACTGGTTTGGTTCCCTATCACCCAAAATAAAGACCTAAAGGTGTTGGCCTACCTAATTTCCAATAAACCCACTGAGGGGGTCACATTTCAAATGTCTACAAGGACTCAGCAGGCATGAGGCCAAGTGGGTTTGCTTTATTATGGCAGCTGAAGAAAAATTCTTTTGACACGCACCTCCACCTAGGACTATTCTTCACATCCATAAATATATACCTTCCTCTCCCATGTTTCCTGGAACATATCCTGTCAGCCTCTCTTGTTTTCCCACTTGTGATGGAACATGGGCTCAAGCAGTTTTTCATTTTTATCTTTACCTTAAGAAAAACAATAGTTTAACGATAAATGGCAAATGAGACTTGGCCTCAGTATTGGGGGGAGAAGAGGGAGTGCTGGGGACTGTGGCAAACTAGAGGGCAATGAGTTACCTCCCGCTGATTTCTGCCTTGTGGAAAAGCAGACTCGGTATCTCAGTATTACCAGACCTTCATATTTGATTTGAGAAAAACTATACATCTAGAAGTTTAGGTGAAATCCCTTGATTGTTAATAGTTGACATTAAAAAAAAACAAAAAACAAACCTAAACACAGTGAGAATCAAATGTGCTTGTTAAACAAATAGGTCATCTTTCAAATTTGGCCTTTGGACTACTGGTGCTGGATCTCTGTTGCATGTCCAGTTTCTCTAGGTAAGGAATCACTCAGTGCCATCAGACATGGATAAGAAACAGGGTTGGTGACATCGTGTGCACAACGTGAGTCTTGGCAGCGTTGCCTAGAGTTTCTGGACACAAGAGGCAGCTAAAGACTGAGAAAAGCAATTCATGAGAATGGGCTGCTGTGGGTGCCCAGGAGGGTTGTCTAACTGGAGAAGGAGTTGGCAGGTGGTGGTGGTGGTCGGGGGGGGGGGGGTTAGCATGGAAGTCTTCCCAGAAGAAGAGGGGTTCTTGTTGAAGGAACACACGTATAAGGACTTGGAGACTTCCAACAGTACCATGTGGCAAGACACCACCTCTGTCATGTGGTGTCATGTGGTATAGAGTGTGTTTGGTGCAGGGGAGTGGGGCTGTAAGAAGGGGCAGGGCAGAGGAGGCAGGAAATGAAGCTGTAGAGGACAGCTGGAATCCAATCATGAGGGGCCTGCATGATGTTCTTCTGAGTTTAACTAGTATCCTAAAGGGTATGGAGGGTGCACTGAGGTATGTAAACCAGGGCCTTGACATCTTAGTTTTGCCATTTCGACAGATCCTCCTCGAAGCCATGTGGAGTGTTAGTTAGCAGTAAGGTTTGAGGCTATTAACATTTATTGGAGCAGAGCAAACCCTATTAAGCAGTAAAGCTCCAACCCCACTCCCATACTGTCTTCTAGAGATTTCACTGGTACCTTAAGGCAGACTTATTTAAATGCATCCTTATCTAGTCTTTGTTGTTGCTGTTGCTACTTCCTTTGGTGCAGGTAATTACTTCTGAGCACTCAGGTTTTCTTACCTAGAGTCTTTTTTGGCCCTGATAGGCACCTAGAGTTTCCTCTGATAAGTAAAAGTTGGGTAAATACAAGTTTTAGCTCCAGGATATTACAACTACTCAGAACATGTAATAGAGGCTATATGCCATGACTCTTATGAATAACATAAGTAGAGATGAAAATGCTGAGTAATACTATGGAGGCTGTAATTCCCCAAAACAGCCACAAGTCAGACACCAGTGGAGGATGGACCAGAAGACCCTTGGCCCTTACCTACTGACATGCCAGGTAGAAGTCTCCTAGCTACCCTGGGTGCAGGTGTTCTCTGGCTGAGAATTAAAGAGACTCACAGGAAAGGGGGCCAACCCCGGTAAACTATAGGGGACAAACTTGGTGCCCAATGAGGGCTTCCTAAGAATATACTCAATTTTCAATATCAAATTTTGAATTTTATCATTAAAAATTGTGGAAACTTGAGTACTCTTTTGTTTTGTAACTACCTATATAATATCCTTGATTATGCCTCTGGTCCTGCAAAGACTTAAATATTTACTATCTGATTTTTTATAGAAAAACTTCACCAACCTTTGATGTACAGTACAACTTATAATACTGCTGTAATGGTTAGTTTTATGAGTCAACTTGGTGTGACTACGGACCTAATTAATTATTTAATCAAACACCAACCCAGGTGTTGCTTCCTCAGTATTTTGTAGATATAATTAACATCTGCAGTCAGTTGAATGTAAGTGAAGGAGATTATCCTCAGTAATCTGAGTAGGCCTGAGCCAATTAGTTGAAAATAAGGAAATTCCATCTGTGGACAGCAGCTTCAGCTTCTGCCTGAGAATTTTCCAGACTTCTTCCTGTTGGCCCGTGCTATAAATTTTGGACTTACCTAGCCAGCCCCATCTTCACATAAGCTAATTCCTTGCAAATATCTCTCTCTCTCTCTCTCTCTCTCTCTCTCTCTCTCTCTCTCTTTCTGTTTTTCTGGTAGAATCCTGACTGATTCAGCTGCTCACTATAAATAATACTCCCCAATTTGTGCTGCTAAAAAAACTGAAAAGGAAATAACTTTAGAAAAATGAAATTAATATTTTGCCACAGCTGCCTGTCAGCTGTGACATTGCCTATTGTATCTTATTGACTCTATAGTACGAGGAAGAAAAGTGGCAGAGAGAGTTATGAATAAAGGAAAAAAATTCAAGAATTTAATTCAGTCTTATCATTGTGAATCAATGAGACATATTTGTTTCTTGATAGAATCTGTTCCCAGAGCAAAAATGAGTTGTGTTGTTGTTGTTGTTTTGCAAGAAATGTCTCTATTATCCTTACTCTAGGACTCTTCCTGAGGTCACTGTTACTGGCTGCTAGAGCACCCTTGACCTTCTGGCATTGTTGGTAAGTCCTGTGCTTGCGTATTTACAGAGAAGAGGTTCTTGAGCTCTTATCAGATGTTCAAATGGGCCTGTGGCACCAAAAGGATAAAAACCCAAATGACTTCCCCTCCAGTGGATATTTAATTCTATGTGTCACCCACTGCATGCATTCTTCCTCTAATCGTCACAGTCTGTCTCACGTGTCACCAGCTGCATGCATTTTCTTCTCTGATCTTCACAATAATCTTAGGAAGTGGGTACTGGTATCCCATTTTACAGATGAGGAAACCGAAGCTTAGGAAAGGGAAGCCATTTGTCCTAGATGCACAGTGATCAGGCACATGTGGATTTGAACCCACAGCTGACGGGATGCTTGTGCAGGTGGGAGGAGTTCTGTTCAACCTCTAGGCCCAGTTATCTGGGAACTTCCTGCACTTGCGGTGATAGCCTGGGTGGCCCCAAGTCCCGGCTTGGCCTCTCTGTCCCCTGGCCTGCCTGGGGAGGGGATACATGGGGGGGGGCAGCTTTTCGGGGGGCGGGGGGGCTTCTAGCCTTCTAGCCACTAGCCCTCTAATGTGCCCCTGCTCATCAGGAGGAAGGAGCAGGGCGCCCCAGGGAGGAGGGGAGGGGAGGGCGGGTCCTGACAGGGAGTTTGAAAAGAGGAAGGAAGTGGGGCCGGCAGAGTGCCTTGCCACCCCCTGGCTGCTTCCCCGCGGGACGACTCCAGGGGCCCACAGGCCCCCGGCCCAACCATGGCTCCCTGGCGCAAAACTGACAAGGAGCGGCAAGGCGTGGGTAGGTGCGGGCGTGGGGTCCGCCGCTGGGAGCAGGACAGGTGGCCGGAGAACCGCGAGCGGGAAGATGCTGAGGAGCCCGCGGCTCC
Organism: Myotis nattereri; assembly: GCF_964212035.1. Taxonomy (NCBI): domain Eukaryota; kingdom Metazoa; phylum Chordata; class Mammalia; order Chiroptera; family Vespertilionidae; genus Myotis; species Myotis nattereri. The sequence goes on from NC_138080.1 coordinate 103,426,053, forward strand.
GGGGCGGGCTGGGCGCCTGCACTCAAGGTCCTGGGCGTGCTCAGTGGCTTCCTCCGCCTGCCGCGGGGCCAGCTGGGCGGGGAAGAGGAGGCAGGGGGAGAGGAAGGTGGGCACCCAGCCCACCAGGCAGCGCCCAGCCCGTGCCAGCACCCGGTCCCTCCCGCCTGAGGCTGCCCTCTCTCCTGAATGCCTATGCATTTCCCAGATGGCGTCCTGCCCAGCGCTTGGCAACTCCGCTCTCTGTGCCGGCTCAAGGCTCCAAGGATGCCAGGTCTGAAGCTGGTCTTTGTAGAGGGAGCACTGCTCTCTTCCTTGGGCCGCGCTTGCCTCTGCCCAAAGGACATCCAGCTGCCTGCTTCCCTGGCCGGTTCCCCCTGGGTCAGGTGACCTCTGATCTGGCTGAGTGCTAGCCCAGAGGGCTGTGTAGGCTGGGGGCTGGGGGCTGCAGGGTAGAAAGCCTCTGGGGGAAAGGCTCCTACCAGGTCATCTGGGGATATCCAAGAAGCCCGCTCATCAGCTTCAGCCATCTCAGCTCCCAGAGGCCTCTGCCTCGAGCTCAGGGGCGGAAGTGGTGGCTGGGGGAAGGGAGGCTTCAGGTACTGGGACTCTTTCTACTAAGTGGCATCTGTGGTGCAATCCCCTAGACTCACGTGGTTTTCAAACTTGAGTGTAAATTTAAAACCGCTGTGTGGTCTGCTGCACAGGCAGACACCACCCCCAGAGATGAGGGTTGAAGGTCAGAAGTTGGAGGACCCAAGTGTCAGAGTGATTAGGTGCAGGGTGTCCCAGGGCCACCGTTGTGGAAACACTGCCTTGTAGAACTCAACGTTTATCCATATACTTACTGGGTTCCAGGCGCTGTTTTCAGATAAATAGTTCCCATCCAGAGAACAAATAATCCAAACCCTCAAGGAGGCTCAGTTACTCCATCTGCAAAATGGAGAGTTTGAACTAAGGATCATATTTAGCGTCAAAGATTCTCTAACTCTGGCCTTCCAGCTGGGGGTGTCAGGCTAAAACTCTTCTCAGGGGGAGATGGAGACTATTAAATGGGGCAGGCCGCTGTAGGTGGGGGATTGGTGTGGTCTAGATTCTAGAACAGGGGTGGGCAAACTTTTTGACTCGAGTGCCACAATGGGTTCTTAAACTGGACCGGAGGGCCGGAACAAAAGCATGGATGGAGTGTTTGTGTGAACTAATATAAATTCAAAGTAAACATCATTACATAAAAGGGTACGGTCTTTTTTTTTTTTTTTTTTTTTTTTTTTTTTTTTTTTTTTTTAGTTTTATTCATTTCAAACGGGCTGGATGTGGCCCGTGGGCCGTAGTTTGCCCACGGCTGTTCTAGAACATGAAAGCTGGGCATGAAGGACATACACATCCAGGGAAGGAGTGCTCCTGCCCTTGGGGGAGGGTGCGTTGAAGGCAATGATTGTGCTCAAATTAAGTCGGAGTTACATTTTGGAAGACTATGAATGCCAGGCTAAGAAGCTGAACTTTTCCCACTTAGGCAATGGGGAGCCATAGAGGGTTACTGAGCAGGGGAGGGACAGCAACGTATTTGTGCTGACGTCAGTGTGGAGGGAGGCTGAATGGACAGAAGAGCAGAGGTGCCTGTGTGGTAGACAAGGGGCAGTATTGGAGGTCCAGGGCAACTTGGGCAGTTAATGGGGGAGATTGAGTGTGGTGGAGGAGTCCCACCCTCTGTCCCAAGGGCTGCAGCAAATTCCTGCTAGTTAGGCCCTGTGTGATGGGGTGAAGATTATGGACGCTGGAGCCAGAGTGCCCGTTCTTGGATTCCAGACTCCAACAATTCCCAACCCTCTGACCTAGACAGTTTACTTACTCTCTCCAGGCCCCAGTTTCTTTGTATGTATAATGGGGATAACAACAGCACCTGCTTCCCAGGGCTGTGGGAGGACTAAATGAGTTAATCCACATAAAGTTCCAAGAATAACAATTGCATAAAACAATCCTCACTTAATGTTAGGAATTATTTTTAGGCTTTGTCCTCTGCATGGGGACCCAGTTGAGGACATGACATCACAGGGGTGGGGGGGGGGGTTATAGGGTGGAGTAGGGTTCTCACCCTCCCTAACAGAGGAAATCCCACCTATGTGCTTGGCTTCTGGTAACTCTGGTAGGCCCTAGACCTGGAGGCTTCTTGATCTGATGGTGTAGACATTTTTGATACCTACTTATAATAATTCTATTTTATGGGAGCTCAGAGGCTCTATGACCTTCTAGGGAGCTAGAGAGCGCTTGCCAGGGATCTATTCTCTCTGCAGATAAATGTCAGAACTAAGGAAAGTAACCTTTGACCCTCATCTGCAGGCTCTGGGTAGATGGAAGGAAAAGTCAAGGCTTGGCTTATGATGAGAAGGGAAACTGTAGTCATCCAACAGAAAGAACAGTGGAACTTTTGAGTAGGTTTTCACCTGTAACAAAATATAATCAATTGGGAGAGGGTGTGGATAGAGTAGAAGAACAAAAGTGGGTGACAATTTACCTTTCTACTGCCTGCCTGACTAGTTAATCCTAGTCCACTTACATTTAACATTTCCTTTTGGCCTTTACTCTTTAAAATATATATATATATATATATATATATATATATATATATATATATTGATTTCAGAGAGGAAGAGAGAGGAAGAGAGAGATAGAAACATCAATGATGAGAGAGAATCATTGATCGACTGCCTCCTGCACGCCCCACACTGGGGATCAAGCCCACCACCTGGGCATGTGCCCTGATTGGGAATCAAACCATGACCTCCTGGTTCATAGGTCAATACTCAACCACTGAGCCACACTGGTTGGGCTGACCTTTACTATCTTTTTTTTTTTTTTTTTAAATATATTTTATTGTTTTTTTCCAGAGAGGAAGGGAGAGAGATAGAGAGTTAGAAACATAGATGAGAGAGAAACATCGATCAGCTGCCTCCTGCACATCTCCTACTGGGGATATGCCCGCAACCCAGGTACATGCCCTTGACCGGAATCGAACCTGGGACCCTTCAGTCCGCAGGCCGACGCTCTATCCACTGAGCCAAACCGGTTTGGGCTAGCCTTTACTATCTTAATCCCTTACCCAAAGACCCACTTGACATTTTCTTTTATATCCTATTGGCTAAGACCTAACCACATGACTAAACTGAGCTGCAAGGGAAACTAGAAAATGCAGTTTGTAATGTAGGCAGCCATACACCTAACTAAAAATTAGGAGTGCCTAAGGAAGGAGGGGAAGAAGGATATTGTGGATTATATATTAATTCGTTCAGGCTGCCATAACAAAAATACCACAGACTAGGTGGTTTAAACAACAGAAAGTTATTTTCTCATGGTTCTGAAGGCTAGAAATCTAAGACCTAAGTGCTAGTATGTTGATTTCTCCCGAGGCCTCCTTGGCTTGCAGACAGCTGCCTTCTCATTGCTTTGTCTTCACATGATCATGCCTCTGTGTATACTCTCCCCAGGTGTCTCTTCCTCTTCTTAGAAGGACACCAGTCATATAGGATCAGGGCCCCACCCTAACAGATTCATTTTAATTTAATCATATCCTTAAAAACCTGATCCCCAAACATGGTTACATTTGGAGGTACTGGGGGTTGGAGCTTCAGCATAGGAATTTATGGCCAAGAGTAGTGGGGACAAGAGTTACCAGATGATCTGTGGTCTGTGGCCTGATGTTTAGGGACTGTAAAAGAAGGCTTCAAAGCAGGGATTCTCAGATAATGGGTGAGGGTAGAACAAAGATTTGTTTGCTCTGAAGCTGGGGCTGCCAGGTCGGTTTGTAGGGGGGCTTCAGTTCTGTTTAGAAACCTCTTCTCCCTGCAAGTTGTCTCTAGCTATGGTCGTGTACCCGTGTGTGGTGTTGGGCAGTCTTTGTTGGTCCTTCTGAGAGCTGTGAGGGCCTGTCTTCTCGCTTCCAGTGGTTTGCTGGCAATCTTTGGTATTCCTTGCTTGTAGAGGTATCACCCCAATCTCTGCCTCCATCTTCACATGGTGTTTCCCCCTGTGTGAATGTCTCTCTCCAAAATTTTCCTTTTAGTAATTGCAACAGTAATGTTGGGTTAGGGCTCACACTAATGACCACTTTTGACTTGATTACTTCTATAAAGACATGATGTCCAGTTAGGTCACATTCTAAGGTACTGGGGGTTAGGACTCTAACACATCTTTTGTTTAGGGGAAGGAACACAATTAAAACAATAACAGGCTCTGCAAAATCAAGGAGGGCCTTTTCCACATTTTGATTGGGGAATATGGATGAATCTGAGATCATCCTCTGGTCCAGAATGCAGGCAATCCTGCGGCAGCCCAGGACCCTGGACAGAGCTAGTCCATGCCAAGGTGGGCACATACTGAGTGGGCAATGGGTGCTTAAGTCTCTTGCAGCAAAAGCTCTTATTACAAGGAATAAAATCCACTAAACTAGTTAGACCAAAAAAAAATGTGTGTGTGTGTATATGTGTGTGTGTGTGTGTGTGTGTGTGTGTGTATAGGAGGGAAGTAGTGTATTTTGAGAATCAGGGAAAAATCAAATAGAAGTCCAGGAAACAAGAGCGGCAGGCTTCTCGAAGGACCTGAACTGAGGAGTCCTGGAAACCTCTGCCTCTTTCCATGGCTTCCCACATTCCCTAAACACATCCGCCCCCTTCTCCTTTCTCTCCTCGCTAGTCCTCATTCTTTCACTCCTTCCTAACTTTGATATTCTCATAATACCATGATGATGGTCCCAGCATGCCACCTGCCCCAGCTCTGCATGACTTTGCAGCTCCGGCAACTACTGAATCTTCTCTCCGTGTTTACTTGTCAAAGTGCCGAGAGAGAAAATCTGACTGCCTCGACCTTCTTAAGAAAGGCCACCCAAGTTGGAGATCATTGTCCATCTAAGAAGAGACCCCACCCTGATCAGGGTCCAGTGTGCTGTGGCTGTGGGGTGGGGTCACGAGGCTTGCTACTCACCTAACGTGAGCCACGGGTGGGGACAGATTTTTTTTAGGAGGCATAAGTTGAGCATGCATCCCAAGCACATGAGGGCAGGACTCTATGACAGAGAGACCAGTTTCTACTGTGCTTGTTGTCAAAGGCAACATTTAAGGAGGAAGGACAGAGAGCATCATTAACTCACTAACTTGTTCATTCATTCACTCATTCTTCTTCATTTATTTCTTAAATATTTGCTGGGTGTTTCCCATGTGCTAGGCACTATGTTAGACACAGGTAACTAGAATAGGCCAATTTGGTTCCTGTCCTTTGGAGCTTATAGTCTGTGAGGAAGACAAAAATGAACTTTATGGACAATTTGGTAGTCATATAATTACAAATTGTGGTATGTGTTATTGTAATAAAGGAGTGTTGTTCCATGAATGAAACTATAGGAGGGAGGGGTCTTAAATAGATGGTCTGAGAAGGCCTCTGAAGAGCAATGGGGAAAAGCGTTCCAGCCTGGTTGGTGTGGCTCAGTGGTTGAGCATGGACCTATGAACCAGGAGGGCACAGTTTGATTCCTGGTCAAGGCACATGCCCGGGTTGCAGGCTCTATCCCCAGTGTGGAGCATGCAGGAGGCACTCACTTAATGGTTCTCTCTCATCACTGATGTTTCTATCTCTCTCTCCCTTTCCCTTCCTGTCTGAAATCAATACAGATATAGTATTTAAAAAAACACAATTCCAAAGGAAAGGCTTGGACAGATCTTAGTACATGTATCTTTGCTATGGAGGCCAACTGTATCTTTGGACTGTCCCCAGAAATTAGTCTCGTGCAACAAAAATACCTGGGTTGGAAATCCAATTCCTTTCTACCACCAATTCTCAGGTGCCTGGGACTCCTACTTTCCAATGCTTCAGCAGCTTGGGATTGCTTAGGATGCCTGCTGAGCTGGCTGTTTGAGTCCACACAAGGAGATTGTCCTAATCCCTAAACTCATGGGAGCTTCATTAGTTGGTGGGCATTTTGCTCCCGACCATTATGTTTCTGCTTGTATGGGCCTTGCAGACTGTATTTACTAACCTCTGCTTCCTCCTGAGATCAGCATCCTTACGTTGCTGCTGTATTTTGAGACAGGCAGTGCAGCCCCCATAATATTCTGCTAATTTCTGGACATTTGGACTTCTGGTTTTTTTGTGTGTTTTTTTAAGCTTATAGGCCTTTCATTTCATAGCTAATTGCACATGGGTGCCACAGCCTGTGTTTTGCAGCAAATGTTCTGAAAATGGGGAATGATAATGCGTATCGCCATCCAGCTTCAGAGGGATATGGGGAGTGACACCACAAATGTTCCCTCTAATAGGCACTTTCTCCTTCCTTCCCAATCCCCTTAATGGGTGTGAGTTGAAAAGCAGTCAGACCGAGTTTGCGAGCTTCGTCTTACTCAACTTTTAGTTCTCCTTGGAGAAAGTCATCCCTTGCCCTTCTGACCCCACTGAGACACTGTCAGCTTCTGCATTGTTTAGAGCCTCAGTCACAGAATCTGGGGCTGCAGGGGGATGTGACTAACAATGTGGGTTCTTTTCCAGGCCCCTCCCAGACACCGCTCCCGGGCTCTCAGAGGTCCCCTGACAACACATGATCCCTTGGGTCAAAGCCTAAACTAGGTGGAAATTGTGACTTGCGTACATGCCCTAGGATGCAATGTGGGGTCTGAACAGAGAGAGTGCTGAGCAGGCATTTGTTGCACTGGATTAAGTGGAGGCAATGCCGGGCCTGAGACATGGTGATTGGCATGTTGGGCTATCGAAGAGGGACATAGCTGGTGCCAGCTGAGCCCTGGAAACTGGGATTTTGCTGCTTAGCTCACTGGTGGAGGCAGGAAGGGAGCTGTTTCAGGGAAGAGTGTTCAGGTGGAATAAAAAGTCATTGCAAAGGTCCTGAGGAGGGAGCCTCTCTGCTGTGTGGGAGGAGAGTAAGTAGGGGCAGAGGAGTAGGAAATGAGTTCTCCGAGGGCACCAATTGTACTGAGTAGCGCCTGGTACATGTTGTAATGACTTTGGTTTTTCCTCTGAATGGAAGGGGTGGGGCATTTTGGGGTTTTGAGTGGAATTGTAGAATGTTCTATCTTGTTTTGAAAGAATCGTTCTAACAGTGTTATGGTGAAGTGGTAGAGGGAATTAAATGTGAAGCAGGGAGGCCAGTAAGGCAACTGCCACAATAACCAGGCAAGAGTTGGCGGTGGCCCATATCTGGGGGCAGTGGAGTAGGTGAGATGTGCTGACATGCTGGATGCGTGTGTTATAAGTGGAGCAAATGGGATTTTCCTCATGGATCGGTTGTGGGTATGAAAGAAAGAGAAGAGTCAGGGGTGGAGCTAAGCGTTGTCAAGAATAATAAATTTTTTATAGTCTATTCACATCAATTAAGTTCAATAAGCCTGTGTTAAGTGGTGGTCCTGAGCTGGGGATTGGGGCCCAGGGTCGAAAAGGGTGTAGACTCTGCCCTCAGGAAGCTCACAGGCCAGTAGGAATTTCTTTCTTCCTTTTCCTTGAGGCAGCAAATAATACCACCATTGTTAGTACTAATGTCTCCATTTCACAAGTCGGGGATGGGTGTACCTCTTGCTTCATGTTCCTATGGCTCCTGCCATCACCCCCACCATATTTCACTCCAGCCTTGCGTGTAATTACCTGGCTCCTCCATAGAATGTAAACTCCATGACAGCAATACTGTGTTTCTGGCTCTTCCCCAGCACAAAGCAGGTGGTCATTTAGTAGTTGTTGTTTGGGTGGTGAATGGATGGGTGGGTGGAGAGGTAAATGGATGGATTGATGTACAGATGGATGGATGGCGGGTAGATGGGTAGGTGGATAGATAAGTGAACAGGTGGATAAGTGGGCACAGGGTAAGGGATGGAGAGGGAACAGGGATTGGAGGTTTTTCACTTTCTGGTGCCTCATAAGGTTCAGATGGATGGAGTTGCAGCTTCTTGCCTTCACATCCTCCCTCCTCCCCACTTCCCTGTCAGAAGGTTAGGTCCCCAGAGAGCAGCACAGCAATGTGGTGTTCCTGAACTCTTTTCCAAACACCTAGACCCCTGTAGTTGGCCACTGCATCAAGCCCCACAGTTCTCACCCTTGGACTCCATTCAGATGGTCCTGCTGTCCCTCACTGGACTGGGCATGCATCAAGCTAATTTCCTCCTCTGGGCTCTCACTCCACTTCTTCCCCTTGCCCTCCCGCTGCCCCTCCCTCTCCCTCCAGTCTCACTTCCTTCATGAGGCCTCTCTTGATCTCTTTCCTCTGAGAGCCCACAGCTGCTGGGGCCCACAGCTCAGCCCTTTATTTTGAAGACAGCTTCTTGTTTCTTGTGTGCTTTACTTTGTCTCTTCACCTAGATTTCACAAATACTCAGGAGAGCAGGGGCCATGCCCTCTCACCCCACTCTTCTAACCTGCAGGATCCCTGGGCTGAAGGCTGGGGGTTGAGAAATCAGACTCTCTTTCAGCTCTAGCGTGGGAGTGTGTGAATGCAGAAGTGTGTGTGTGTGTGTGTGTGTGTGTGTGTGTGTGTGTGTGTGTGCGCGCGCGCCTATAGGAGTATGGAAAGGAGACAGCGATTCCAGCATGGTGTTTTAGAGCGGGACTTTATCAACCTACCGCTATTGACACTGGGAGATAGAGAATTCTTTGTCATAGGTTGTCCTGGCCCTTGTAGGATGTTTAGCAGCATCCCTGACCTCTACCAGCTGGATGCTATGAGCTCTTCCATTACCCATCCCCAGGTTGTGACAAATAAAATGCCTCTAGATATTGACAGATGTTCCCATGCAGGCAAAATTATCCCTAGTTGAGAATCACTGCTTTAGAGTCCCAACTTTCCTCTCATTGGTTGGGAATGCCACTTTGGCCCACTAACAACTGAGCACAGAGATATGCAACCCATATGGTCATTTGTGGATCCATTAGGGGTCCAATAAGCACCTGGCAAAGAGCAGCTGCTAAATACATGCCCATTAGTGAGCAGCAGTATGGTGCAGTGGCTGAGGGAGTGTGCTCTAGAGCTAGCCTGCTTGGGGTGAAATCCTGGCTCAGCTTCTTCCTAGCTGTGTCGCCCTGGGCTACTTACTTGATCTTATACTACCTCAGTTTTCTCATTTGTAAAATGGAGCTCATCCTGGTTTCACCCACCACAAGAACTGTGGCGAGGGTTAAGTATGTGACTGTGGCTAAAGCCCCTGGAAGAGCGTCTGGTCCATAGAAAGTGCTCAGCAGAGGCTGTCCTTTCTCTGTCTTCTCTTGGTTGATGGAGGAACACCACCTCCTCCTTGGTTTCCTCTGGCTGTGATTCTCCTGCTCATTCACTGCTGACTTGCACCACTTTTGAGCTCTGGCCTTGCTGCCTGACACTCCTGCTGGGTCATCTCATTCACCTAAAGCAACACCAGGATGTTGCCTCCGTGCTGAGGCTGTCGACACAGGCCAACTGCTTGTCCATTTCAGTGAACGTGCTTTCCTCGAATCCAAAGTGGACCTGCCGGCCAGTTCTATTTCTCCCTGGAGTGGAGACAATCCAAAACCCGACTCTGGGACTAGAGAAGTGAGCTTCAGGCAATTACGCTCCTTTTCTCTGTTACTGTTCTGTTCCTCTTATATAGTTACTTGCCCAAACTCTGTTAACGCTTGGTGTTTGCTGAGGCTTTCTTTTCAAACAGGTGAGCAAATGGCAGGGCCCCAGGTGAGGGACAAATCCATCCCGAAGGGTCGCAGGGTGCTTGGTGGCTACGGTCATAATTGGCAGCCAACTTGGGTCAGCATCTGTTGAAGTAAACTCAAGATATGCAAGAAAGATCCAGAAGAAAGGACATACCTGCCCTTCATGTTTGTATCCCTTCAGCTCAACAAGTATTTATTAAAGCTCAGTAAACACTGATGGAACTTCTACTCTGGACCAGGTCCTGAGTGGTCAACAAGGGAGGTTTAGTCTTCACCTTCATTGAGGTTGGAGAAGACAGGAAATGAACAAGTCCAGCACACACACACACACACACACACACACACACACACACAGTTGTGACATCAGCAATGGGCTAGTCAGGGAAGCAAGGACTTTGGACTCCGTTCTGGGTTTGAATCCACTTTCTACCACTTAATCTCCGAGTTTTTTGCAGATTATATGGAGGCTAATACTTTGCAGGGTTACTGTGAAGATTAAATGAGCTCATACAAGAAAAATGCTAGGGATTTTGTCTGGCTTATCTATCACTGTAACCCCAGTAACCAGGACAGTGCCTAGCACACAGTAGGTGTTCAAGTGAATATCTGTTGAAAAATCACATGTGCTTGGTACACAGTACATGCTCAATAAATCTGTTTACCATTTGAGGGGAAGCAGTGTGTACAGAGGTTAGAATCTAAACTTCTGAATTGCTCTGTCTGCTCTGCCTCTCTAATCTTTCTGGTAGATAACTTGTTTACCTTCCCGGTGCCTCTCCTAACATTGCAAAGAGCACTGAGACAACACCCTCGTTTCTATGAGCCATTTGATGTAGCAAAGTTGTTTCCTTTTTTTTTTTTTCTCTCAATTTGGGCTTCTGGTAAGCAGGGTGCTTCCATATGTGCTTCCATATGTTAACTAGAATTGGTGGCTAATTAGTAGATCCAATTTCCAGGATGGTTGGAAGACCCACCTGCCTCAAAGTAGCTACTGTTTTGTCCACCCAGGATTTCCAACATGAGCGTCCTCACTGGGTTCGATGACCCAGTACTTGAAACACCCTTTGATCCTTGTATTTTAGTCTGGGTGGGCTTGTCAGTCACCAGCTGCTGCCTTGGTTCCTGAGCATAACATTTGGATACAGGTGGAATCCTCCTCGGGGAAGCGTCATTGTTCTCCAGGGCTGGAGACCTTGCATGAAAGGGGAATCTGGGATGGGTGTCTATGGAAATCCTTTCCCCACTTGTCTGTCTTCCATAGGTGGGCATGGCTGGGGCGGGGCAGGTTATGATTTCAACAGTTTTCTCTTATTCTCTGTCCTATATCTTCCTTGTGTTTTTCTTCCCTTTTCATCTCTCACTCAGAAGTTGAGAGGGGTTAGGCCTGCAGAGAGTGGGGAAGAAGGTCACCTATTCTTACACTGGTCAGAGGCAACTCAAGGAGGGTCATAGATAAGCAATCAGGCTTCAGCGGAGAGTGGCATTCTGGTTCAAAGTTTCCTGTTAGTCATTTAGAAAACGTAACAGAATTGGGTATTGGTGTGCAAAGCCACTTCCTTTGTCAGTAATGCCTACTTTTCCCCCAAAAGGAGCTTTGAGAACAGAAGGCCTTATGCAAGCAGAACACATTTATAAATTACAGGGCAACGTCAGTTACTTTTATTTTCAGAAGGTATGAGTCCTTGGAATGAATACAGAGTTGCACTTTGAATATCAAGTTTCAAGACCTGTTCAAGACACCTTCTTAAGCTGATTGATTAGGACCTTCCCATCTAACAGAGCTGGACAGAGCATGCGGAAGATTCCAAGGAAAAGCCAGGGTTGAGACAGGGAACAGCACAGTCTTGCCTCGCCCTCCAAATATCTGATGAACAGACCTAATTTGCTAGTATTCCAGGAGCAAACACATGTTATGGATGCTTTTCTTCTCTTGTAAACCTCAGTTGCTCCTCTGTTCCTGCCCAGCTTTGTGGCAGGCACGTCCTCGGTCCTCAGCCATACGTCTGGGGCTAGAGGGAGCAGGGGGTGGACAGTCTGTAGACAGAGGGCACCAGCAATCTGGAGCGTGTCCAATTGCCAGCAGCCTTTGTGGGGACAGGGTTTGAAATCAGGCCAGTCGTGGAGGGAATGAAGAAACAGGCCATGTTTATGCAGGAGAAGAAAATCCTGAATCCCCGAAGGCCCTGTCAAGGTTCTCTTTTGGACAAAGGATTAATTTTATTGTGTGGACCCACAGGGTCATTGGTTGCAAAGTGCAAGGAAGCAAATTTAAAGGTGACATAAAGACAGCTCTGAAAGGGTTCTGAATGGATTGTTTAGGAGGTTTTACAATGCTAATAAAAAGGAAAGTGACTGTCATTTATGGAGCAGCTACTATGGCCAGACATGGAATCGGGCCCTATCTTTGTGTTAATCTCATCTGAGTTTCCTAGGAACCCCTGTGAGGTAGTGACCAGCATCTTCTCCATTCCGCAGTTAGGGAAACTGAGGCTCAGGGAGGTGACGATGCTGCTCAAGCAGGCGACAACCAGCCCATACAGTGCCTTTGTGTGGGTTACAAAAAGACACCCCTCCCCTGGTGGACAAAGTACCTGGGTAGGCACAGGCCTTGGCAAGCAGATTACTGGTTAGGTGCCAGCCTCCACTGCTCCCTCATGGGTGGCCTTATGCGGGGCAAAACCTGCGCAATCACATGCTGTGGCTGTGGGCGTGAGGCCAGAGCTGGTAAATAGCAGAACTGGGCTTAAGAATCACTGTCTGACTCCAGAGACACTGGCTCTTATGAGATTTATCATCTCTCAGGATTAAGACCTTCCATCCCTGTGAATGTCTACAAGGCTAGTTGGTCCCTTGGTGAAAGGGCTAATGTGTATAGGTCTTCAAACTAAGGATCCTGCAAGTTTCTCCTTTTCTGTCAGAGAATGCGGCTCAGAGAATGTGGCAAGACTGAAGCAGGAAGTAGGATCTGGTGAACACCTGAACACCTGCTACCCAGGTGTGGTGGGGAGGCAATGGGTGCAGAGAATGAACAAGGCACAGGGCTGGGTTTGGGTCCTGGCTTTGTGATTTATCACCAGGCGGGTGAAGGGGAAGCATAGGTAATCCACTCAAACCCTCTGAACCTCAGTTCCCTCATCTGTGAAATGGGGCAGTACCTACCTCATGCAATGACAACATGAAAGGGCATTTAACAGGAATCGGCATTATAAATGTGTCTTGTCTATGTTTGAGGAGGGTTCTGCTCTCATTTCTTCTCCAAGGTCTCTTCACTGATGTGATCACTGTTTTCACTGAATCTGTACGTTTTGGTAGGTTGTGTTTTCATGTTTTATTTGTCTCAAGATTTTTTCTCATTTTCCTTGTGAGCTCTTCTTTGATCCTTGGGTTGTTTAAGAGTATGTTGTTTGCCGAACCGGTTTGGCCCAGAGGATAGAGCGTCGGCCTGCGGACTCAAGGGTCCCAGGTTCGATTCCGGTCAAGGGCATGTACCTTGATTGTGGGCACATCCCCAGTGGGGTGTGTGCAGGAGGCAGCTGATCGATCTCTCTCATTGATGTTTCTAACTCTCTGTCCCTCTCCCTTCTTCTCTGTAAATAATCAATACCATATATATATATATATATATATATATATATATATAGAAGAGTATGTTGTTTAATTCATTCCTAGCTTTATTCCTTTGTCGTTGGGAAAGGTGATTTGCATAATTTCGGTTTTTAGAAAATTTCTTAAGACTTGTTTTGTGGCCTAACAGATGGTCTATTCTGAAGAATATTCCTTATACACTTGAGAAGAATGTGTATTTTGCTATTGTAAGTTGGAGTGCTCTGTATATGTCTGTAATTTTTGCTTATTTACAGTCTTGGTCAAGTCCTTCTTATTGGTTTTTATGCCCAGTTGTTGTATCCATTATTGTTAATGGAGTATTGAAGTCTTCAATTACTATTGTAGAACTGCCTATTTTTTCCTTTAATTTTGCCAATGTTGGCTTCATATATCTTAGTGTTCTATTATTAGGTATGTGTATGTTTATGATTGCTGTGTCTTCTTTTTATATTGGCTCTTTTGCCAATATATAATGTCCTCCTGTGTCTCTTGTAATAATTTTTTTACTTAAAGACTATTTTGTTTAATATTAGTACACCCATCACAGCTCTCTTTTATTATATGTGTGGAACTTAAAAAAATTATTTCACTTTCACTCTATTTTTGTTTTTGGATCTCAAGTGAATCTTTTGTAGCCCTAGCCAGTTTGGCTCAGTGGGTAGATTGGCGGCCTGTGGACTGAAGGGTCCTCTTATACTCCATCTACAGTAATTTTCTTTATGCTCTCAAGTGTCTTCCTTCCTCAAGGCTTTTGCCCATGATGTCCCCTCTCCCTGAAATGCCCTTTCCCTTGGTGTCTCCATAGCTGAACTTACAAGATTGCTGTGAGAGTGGGATGAGAAGATGTGCTGAACACATGCTGGGCAGTCAGTAAGAGGTCAACCCACAGGCAAGCGTGTAAACACCCTCCTTGTCACTCAGACCGGAGTGATAATGAATGGAGGCCTGTAGGAGCCAGGCTGGGCCAGAGCCGACTCCTGTGAGTAGGCAGTGGGTTGGATTTGTTTAGACCAGGTGGGCTGCCTGGGCATCAGATAAACTTGGGCAGGGAGAGCAGGAAGGAGCAGAAGTTCTCAGTGCCTAGAGGTCTCACCAGATTGCGTCTCTCTTCCATTTTACAGCCATATACAACTTCCAAGGGAGCAGAGCCCCTCAGCTTTCCCTGCAGATCGGCGACATGGTACGCATACAGGAGACCTGCGGAGGTGAGTCCCTGTCCCTCAGAGCCAGGCCCCTTGGCTGATGGTGTCAAGATGCCCCCACTACATGCTACGCAGCACCTCCCGCCCTCTGTTGGAACATGCAGCTTTGTAAAATATATTTTGCCTATGTTAGTAATTAGAATGCACTGAAAATAACACTTGTTTATTTTAGGAATTTATGCTTAGAAGCAAAGGCCTGACTGGGTGGTTTGAGGGGGGTGGTTTCGGCCTGTGACACTTTCTAGATACAATTCTTTATTAGTAATGATCCCATTACAAAGGAAAATCAGCTTTATTAGGGTCCCACAGGGCCCAGTGATTTATACCCCTGGTTCAGGAGTGCTGCTGTGCACAACTATGTGGCTTGGGCTTTGCACCGGGTCCTTGGTGCTTATCCTTTCATCAAGCTGGGAGCCCTGTCTTGGGCAAAGGGGTATTTTTCTTCACACAGAGCTGCCATCCTCTTATGAAGCCAAGTGTCTCTAGTGGGCTGTGGCCACCCATGGTGGTGGTAGGGGGTCTTTGTAGAATCTGCACAAAGGCAAATGGTCTTGAACTCATGAGTCAGGCCACTAGAAATCAATGTGTATCACCTATGTCACTGATAAAATTGATCATGGAACGTGGCTTGGGTCTAAGAGCCAAATGAGCTTGCTCATGTGTGGCCCACAGTCAGGCAGGCTCTCCCAGCTGCGCCCTGGGCTGCTTATAATCCTACCTCGTGGAGGGCATAGAGTGTGCTCTTCCTGTGGCCAAGCAGAGCAAGAGGAAAGAAAAGTGGAGTAGGCTGAGC
This sequence comes from Myotis nattereri, assembly GCF_964212035.1. NCBI lineage: Eukaryota > Metazoa > Chordata > Mammalia > Chiroptera > Vespertilionidae > Myotis > Myotis nattereri. The sequence continues at coordinate 103,441,308 of NC_138080.1, forward strand.
ACCCTGCCCCAGCCCCCAGTTAATGCCCCAGGAGAGGCCCTCCTCCTGCCCTGAGTGGGAGTGAGGAGCAGATAGGAGCAGGCGTGCTACTGGCAAGGGGAAACAGAGAGCCAGGGGAAGGGAGGTGTTGCCTCCAGAACTAGCCACTTTGGGCTCTTCCCACATTGAGGGTGGGGGCCCTGTGCTAGGTTCTGTGTAGCACATTCGTTCAGTTACTCCTCAGGGGGACAGGTAGCATCTCCAGTGTTGGGTTAGCTACACGCAATGTGCAAGGCTGCTCTTCAGGTTGTTGCAGGGGTGCTCGTGCACACACATGCACACACACAGACACATGTACACACGGACACAAAAGGCAAACAAACAGAAATTTTTTTTTGGGGGGGGGTGGATTTCAATATTTCAAAACACCTTTAAAGGAGTCATCATGGAGAAAATGAGAAGTTGGTTCACCTTCTTTACCTTTATCCTATGCTTTAGTATTAGTATTATTTTGAGTTGTATATGCGAGGATCCCATGTACTTTTCAGTTTCCAGGCCTAGAAAAATTCCTAGTCTGGCATTAGAACCTTTTATACACAGAGTAACTGAACCAGGGAGGGGTTTGGGGCGGGGGGAGGTGGAGCAGGTAGGGAGAGGTAATGCTTTCCTAAAGACTCAGGTCTGTAATTCCTGACACCCTGCCCCATTTCTTACAAACCTAGCTCTGCCCTGTGGCAGATAAGCAAATTCTGGGTGTCTACCAAGGGTAAAGAATGAAACTAAAAGCAGCAAGATAGCTCTCCTCCGTGGCTTTTAGATGCCACTGAACGTTACTGCTAGAGACAGGCACGAGGCCTCACATTTGCAGGTGAGGACCCAAGGCTCAGGGAGGAGAGGTGACTGGCCTAGGGTCACACAATGAGCCAGTGGCCATTGTCTCCAACCCATGCCCATAACCCACACTCTTTCCTCCAAGCCATGCCTCCCAAGGCAGTGAGAAAGCCTCTGTAATCAGGCTTCCTGTCTTACATTTTGAACTTCACACAAGTATTTTCTCTTCTTTTTATACACTTCCCTTGAAGAAATCTTGGGGGCAGTGCACAGACTACACAGGCTGTTTGTAGCCAGCCTTCTATGACTTTGATGGGGGCAGGGCTGGGGGTTGGGGGGAGGCTTGGAGCCGGCCTTCGCAAAGCCTACAATTGCTGACTCAAGCCACTTTCATTTGTCTTTGGGATTGAAGTCCTTGCTTCTAGCCTCTTTGGTACTGGTTTCTACTTTTAATTCTATTTTATTAGTCTTATTTGAATGTATCCTTGTAGTAAGCAGCCCTGATACATTTCTAGAAAGATCTGGGCATATTTATTTAGTAAGTGATGGCCAATTCACAAGGAGTTTGAAAGTACAATGTTCAGAATTCTGTTAGAAAGAGTCTACATATCTGAGGACTCACACCCACACACTGGTACCCACATAGCGTTTTTCAAACTGGAATTTACGGAATTCTAAGGTTCCCCGAAGGGCCTTGGGCAGCTGAGAGCTCAGAGATCAGGCCTAGTGTCATCTGCTTTGCAGATGGGGTGTTCTGCCTATGATTCTGATTGAAAAACGGTTCCTCTGCAATATTTAAAAAAGTGAAAACCACAGTGTTAGTCAAAAATTAGTCAAAACGGTGTAGCAGAAAGAACTTGGGTGTGGCCATGAAACCCTCTTATAGAAACCTACTGTCGACATAAGAAATGTCCAAACTGGTAGAGAATTTTTATAAGAGTTTATTTGAGCCAATCTAACCATATATGCCCAGAGCAAGATCTCAAATGCTCCAGAGAAAAACAGTTTTCCAATTTATTTTCTGCATTTAAAATTAAGGTGTGGGGAAGGACATAAGGAAGATTGCATGGAGGTGGGAAAAAGCAAGCTGGTGATGGAGTTAACATGATTATGTGCTTTCTTGAGGGTGGTTATAGCTTATTACAAAGGTATGTTAACCTAGATGCACAGAAACAATGAATAGGGCTTGCTTAAGGCAACTGTAAACCTTTTACTAAAAAATGACATGCCTGGGATATGGCTAGTCCCCATGACCTGCCCAGTGAGGAATTTATGATCGCATATAACCCCTTTTTTGTACACACTACTTGAAAAATAAAATTGAACCAATTGAGAGATGAATAAAAAATTTACAATATGAGAATTGCAAAGTTGTGAAAAGGAAATAGGGTGAACATTGAGTCCAGATGAATCCATTTATAAATACTAGTATTAAAAGCCATAATGTTTATGGCTACCAGAAAGAATGTAATTGTCAGGAAACTGGACAATTAAAAACAACTAATAAAATCATGAAGTAGGGAGCCTGGCCAGTGTGGTTCAGTAGTTGAGCATTGGCCTATGAACCAGGAGGTCACAGTTTGATTCCTGGTCAGGGCACATGCCCAGATTGGGGCTCGATCCCCAGTGGGGGTTATGCAGGAAGCAACCCATCAATGATTCTCTCTCATCATTGATGTTTTTATCTCTCTCTCCCCCTCCCCTTCTCTCTGAAATCAATAAAAACATATTTTAAAAAAATTATGAAGTAGGGAGAGCAATGAAAGAGAGTAGATTAATTCCATGATATCACTTTTATAACAGAGTTGGTTTTAATTAGAAATAAAACATGTAACTAAAAAAAGTCATAACCACTCCAGTTTTTTAAGTTTTTTTTCATGACTATTTTCATCTTAGAGGAAATTTTTGGAAATCTTTTTTTGTGAAGAAGAAACATTTAATTGAATTTTCAATTATTTCCTCCAATTTCACTTCTTTTCTCCTGTTAAATACAAATAAGATTAAGTTTGAAATTTGTATTTACATAGTATCTCAACTATATGCTGATTTTTATGAGAGCATTTAAAATTATATTTCATCTATTTATCCATCTGTCATTTTGTATACTAATTATAAATGAAAGTTGACTGGAATGATATTAACAGTGTTTTCCTTTTTCTGGGTAATGAGATGCAAGATGATTCTTTTAGCTTTTATATTTCTACTCTTCTTAGTTTAAATTCTTTATAACAACACATGTCTATTTTAGACAAAAATAGTATAGTCTTGATGATTTGAAACACATATCTCCAGATATTAGCACCGATTAATATTAGGTGATAGGAATGCGAATAACTGTTTTTTTAAATTGTATTTTTTGTACTTTTTAATTATTTTTAAATCTCTGCTTCCTATTCCCCTCCCCCCCCCCTGCAAAAGTGGAAAGAGCATGGGCTTTTGAATCAGAAAGTTATTCTCTGCTCCACTACCCACCAGCTGAGGGACCCTAGGTAGGTAAGCTTCCGTTTTCTCACTTGTGAAGTGGTTATTACCACCTTGCTCCTGGCCTTGTTCTGAGGATAAAATGAGAGAAAGTAGAGAAGCTGGCTAGCTCTGTGCCTGTGGCTGAGATGCTCGTGTTGGTAATTCCCTCTCCTCCCCCATTATAGAGAGTGACACTGAAACTTTACAATATGGCCAGGGAACCCTGAGGCTGGCCCTCTCCTTGCCTGGGATGGGTGAGACTAGCCCTGCCCTGCTTGTGTAAGAGATTTACTCAGTCGGGTAGATGAGGAAGACAAAAACCTGCCCTGGAACCTTAGACATGAATGAATTTCCTTTCTCTAGAGCTCAAGCATTTGGACTAACTTTTTATTATGAAGATAATACTTTGTTGTCATAAAAAACTAAACAGTTCAGAAGGATACCTGTTGCTAAGCCTTAGACACCCCAATGCTTATTTCTTTGTCCACATTACACTCTCAGGCTGCCTCTTCTACCCAGAGGCAGCATAAACATTCAGTGTCCCGACTTTACTAGTAAATGTGGAAACACATGTAAGAATTTATTGGGCAGTCAGAGCTCCACATAAAAAAGCAGTGCTCTTTCCCCCCAGTCACTTCCTTCACTCACACTTGGTTGACATCTTCCCTGATATTTAATGACATCTCAGAAGAAGACTTCATTTCCATATCCAGTGTAATGTTCCCCTCCTTCTTCGCTTTCCCCAGCTTCCATGAGGCTGGGGCTGGGAGTCTGAAGTTCTCTCTTTCTCATTCTCTGTCTTCCCTGATCAAATGAGCCCAAAGATCAGCCTGTCCCCTGCACCTGTAGCCATGTAGCCAGGGAATGAGATGCCAGCCACCCCCCAACAACTCTGAGTGGATCTCCTGGATTACACCTACAAGCTTGTAGTGGGTTTGGGGTATGAGGGAGCTATACAATGCCTTCCTCGGGTGACCACATCTGCCACCTCCAAAGATCTCTTTGTCTCTCTGTCTGTCTCTGTCTCCCTTCTGATTACACAGACCATGGTAGTGGAGGTAGCCCAGCTTTGGGGGTAGCCCAGCTTGCTCAGACTCTTCTTTATGAGCCCTTCTGAGGGAATGTCTGCTCCACCCTCAGTTATTTGCTACCTGAGTCTCTTTCTGGGGCAACAGAGAAAGTTCCATTCCATCTTCTGATACACACGCTATCCCAGCCATGTGTGTAAGATCACACAGACATTAAGTTGTAGATCTTGATTCAAATCCAGGCTTTGGTTCCAGAACTCACCCTCTTAACACATTGTGGACCAGTAGTTTTATTGCTAGCTTTACCCAGTGGCCAGATAAGTTTCTGTTGAACGAGTACAAAAACGTTTTACATCAACATTAAAGGCACACTTTAAAATTAAATACCCATTACATTTTGAAGTTATTTATTACATGTTCTTACAAGCTAATATCTTTTTAAAGTCTGATACTTTGTAAAACACTGTGTAATACGAAGTGAGAATTCTTGTGATCCATCCGCAATGTCTTTTAACTACTGATAGGTACTAGCTTCTGTTTGATCTTAGTGTTATTAGATACCTCAATCATACAGGAAAGTCAAATACACCCAGGCACTCACCACTCAGGGAAACAAACATTAACGTTTCCCACGTTTACTTCAGACTTTTTTTTCAGAAACAAAAATTTTAGAGGCAGTTGAAACTTCCTCTTTACCCCTCCCTTATTCCATCATTGTATTTTTGTCCACACTATAGGTAAAACATCCTGAAATTGAGATGTTTTTTTCCTCTCTAAGGTTCTGTACCTTCGCCAGACATGTTTACGTTCATAATCCTGTTTTTTTAAAAAAATAGTTTTTGCAAAAACTCTATGGGGTAGGTGTTATTTTTCCCATTTTACAGATGGAAATGCTGTAGGTGCTGGGAATAGCACCTGGTGTCTGACCCGTGGGGTCAAACCAAACCCCTCGAGCAACCTTAGTACTTGATTTCTGGATAAGAAAAGAATTCAGAGCCAAGACCCAAACTCGCTAGAGAAAATTTATTTGAGCAAGCAAAGAGAAAGTACACTGGAAGAGAAATTTCAAGCTGGGGGTGGGGGGTGGATGAGGTGGGGGGAGAGGGGGACGGGGCTAGGATTCCTTTTTAAACCCTAGGAGGATAATTAACTGCTTTCTTCTTCAAACTGACCTATCAGGGGCTGTTCTGTCTTCTGTTCCTGCATAGAAGTTAGCCTCCAGCCCTCCCCCGCTCCCCCCCCCCCCCCCGCCCCCTTGCTCTCTACCGGTGGGGGTCTACCACATGACCAACCACATGCCAGAGGAGAAAAGGTCAGGAGAATCCCACCTCCATGACCGGAGGCATTCTAGGGGGGGAGAGAAATCCCAAGGGCAAGGTCTTGAAGTGAATATTTCCAATATCTGCTCTACCAGTTCCTTTTCATCACTAGGTGTCCAGGGTGTTCCGCCCTGGTGACCTTCTGTAGCTGGCCCGTCGTCCTTGCTCTGCTCATGTCTGTCTAACTGCCTACAACTGAGGCTTAGGTGACAACCAGACATCATGCTGCCAGGAGGTGACAGAGAGAAGACTGGATCTCTAGGCTGTGATTCCTTTTTGGTGTGCTGGGATATTTTTAATCTCTCCTCCCTCTCCCCGCCACCTGCAACTCATAGGTGACAAGAGAATTTAGGTACATTTCATTTCGGTATTTGGGATGTGGGAAGAGCGGACAATGGGAGTATTTTGGCACTGCACAATTGTCCAGAAGTATGGTTAAAAAAATCCCTTTTCTCATCTCCCCTCACAATGCACTTTGTGAGTGTTCCATTTAAGAAAAGAAGTGCAATTACACGGGCAGGATTAGCACAAAACCTCTTGCTATTATTTAGCCAGAAAGAACAATGAGCCCGGACAAGTCCTGGGGTAGGGTAAGCGCTGTGTTACACTGAGCCTGCTTTCGCTCAAAGCTCAAAGTCTGTTGTCAAGGATTTGGCTGTGCGTGTGCCTACTATTGGTATAGGCCCAGTCAGGTCTTGGAGTACAGCTGGGTAAAACTGACTGGGTACAACTGGTCAGCTGACTTCAGAAGGTCACAGAGTTCAGAGATCCAGCAGGGTGGGGATGTCAGCGCTGAAGTAGTTGACGCATTCTCATCACCTAGCACAGGGAGATGGTTGTAAGCCCTTCTCACCAAGTGTCACTGGGATTTATTTCTGAAAGCACCTAACCCCATGTACATGGTAGGTGGACAATCAGTGTTGGTTGAACTTGCATCTTGGAGCCGAATGTGTATCTGGGGGTAAAAGTCAAGAGACTCTGTGCTCAGGAGTGAACTGAAGTTCTGAGAATTAGGAAACCTACAAGTGTGCACAAGTAACTGAGTCTCAAGGGTCAGAGCTGGCAAAGTCCCTGGAATGGAGCCCCTGTGACAGAGATGCAGATGTGGGCATGAGCTTTGGGCAGGGACTATTTGTCCCTTGATTGTTTTCCTGTTTTCTGGTGGATTTTGGTGGCCTTAGCCATCAAGTGGATTCAGGTCATTGCAACCAAGTGACCCTTATCTGTATTTGTACTCAAAGAGACAGTTATCTGTATTTATGCTCATCTCACAGGGGACATTGTGGCAGAACAGCTGGGAGGGCTGGCTTTGAAGCCATGCAGACATGCCCTTGAACCCTGATTGTGAGATTTGGCCCAGTACATCAATTGACTTGAATCTCTACTTCTTTATCTATAGAATGGGAATGTTAATACTTAGCCCACAGTATTGATATGAGGACTAAATGAGAAAATGCATGTACAACACTTAGCGTATAGCTTTACATGAATTAAACCATCAATAAATGGTAGTGAGTGATATTACAGAAATGCTCTCACACGAAGTTGGTGGAATGGGGGAAGAACTGTTATTGTGCAATGCTTTGGAGTGTCACCTCTGGAGTCAGATACTTGGGTTTAAATCTTAGTTGCGTCACTCACCAGCTGTGTGACCATGAGCAAGTTGCTTAGTCTCTCCGTGCCTCTCTATTTTCACTTGTAGAATTGAGGCAGTAATTGTACTGACTTTCTAGGATTGTTGTGAAGATTAATTTATAATTAAAAACAAAACAAAACTAAAAGCTTGACCATAGTTGCTTGCACACAGCAAGCACTCAGAAAGGATAAGCACTGTCATTAATGGCTAATTATTACCAATAATGATAGAGAAATTAAAGAGGAGCATGAAAATAGAATGTCATGCTGTGTGGAGTGGTAAGGTTTTCACCATTGGAAGTATTCAGCTGGAAAGTAGCTTAGTGGGCTATGGTTTTGGGGATTCGGGTGCTGGGAGGATGAAGATCTTAGGCAACCACTATTCTCCTTCCTACATTAAACAGGAAGCACGGTATGATGGCTGCTTATGTTCAAATCCTGACACTGTCACTAGCTGCGTGACCCTGGGCAAGTTACTTTACTTCTCTGTGCCTCAGGTAGACCACTCTTCTGCAAAATGGGGTGATTATTACACTTCCTATCTCATATGGTTGTTATGAAGATTAAAAGGCTTCATATCAGAAGAGTGCTTAGAATGGTACTTAATTCCAAACCAGAGAATCTTTCTCTCCAACCTCTGTTCCTTTCTTTCTGCTTTCCTTCTCTCTTTCCTTTTACCCTTCTTCTCTCTTTCTTCCTCTCAAAATAGGAGCCACTGTGGGTCCCAGTGGCCTTGGAGCTTTCTTTAAGCCCTGCCCCTCAAACTGTGTCATGACGGGAGGGGTGACTTTGCATTGTAAGTTGTTTGCTCTGGGACCTGCTCTTCAGTCTGTGGAGAACAAATTTCAGCTACAATCTGTCAGCCTGGGAATGAGGGTTTGCTAATGAGGCCCCCGACAGACACGTTACATTTACGGGGATGACAAATGCCACTACTTGGCTGTGCTTGACTCATTTCAAAGACCGGTGGGCTCATCACAGTCATCAGTACTTGCTATGCCGAGGTTCATTTTGTCTGAGACCTGGGTGCAACTTGGGTTTGTGTTAATTGTATCATTTGATATTCCTGCAAAAAGAAGAATCTTTTAAATGTCTTTTTACCCATCCCTGAACTTGCCTGTTTTGTAATGACTAACTTTTGCAGATCATAGTTAGATGTCATTTGGTGCTGTTAGAACTGGGATATTATTTTAGGATGTTTGCCAAACTCCCTTCGCCTTTCCATGTCCTTGAGGCAGAGGCTGAAACATGCACATGGACACAGCACCCAGCAGGTGATGGAGATAAGGGAGGGGCTGGGTGGCGGCCGGTGAGCTGGAGGCACCTGCTCTGTCTCAGGGACCAGCTGCTCCTCCCCACCAGCCAGCTGTGGCCATGGGAGGGCGCTGGCCATCTCTGCTGGAACCTCCTGTGTTTTTTTTTTTTTCAAAAGAAGGAGGAGACTTGCTTTTATGTGAAATTCCTGTATTTGTAGATGCTTTTTGGAGATGTTGGCAACCAACAGCTGGTTGAAGCCCAGGGGCTTCCCGACTTGATTAGTATTTAAGGTCCAAAGCAGTTTGCAGAAGTTTCTTTGCTAGTTAAACACACACACACACACACACACACACACACACACACACACACAAAACAAAACAAAACAAAACAACAACAACAACAAAAATACCAGTAATAGACTTGTGAGAATAGATGAGAGACCTGTTTCTTTGTTTTTTCTTTGCAGACTGGTATAGGGGATACCTCATAAAGCACAAAATGTTGCAGGTAAGATGAATTTGTTTTGGTTTGGGACAGTACTGGGTATCTTTACCTGCCATTCCTTAGCAAGCAGGTTCCACCCATCCCTCCTTGTGTCCTGTGCTTTCCCACCTCTACAACTTGGTACTCAGGAGCCTCAACTTCCCCTTTCATTCTTTAAGGCCAACCTGCAGAGCCCTCTCCTCCCTGAAACTTCCCCCAATATGCCAGTCATATCTGATTTCTCCCTTCCTTGAGCCTCATGGTACTGTGCATTTTATATTTGAAATTGACCTACTGCTTTCCTGTAGAGTGCTTCGGGCATTCATAGTTTCCTCACCTCTGTGTCGCCATGACAGAGAAGAGACAGGGCTGGTCCCTGCCCTCGGGGAGTTCCCTTGTTCCAACCTCACATTACACAGTATTTGTCTCCATGAGAGCAGGTGCCTGCTTTGCTCCTCTGCACACCTCGCACAGTGTCTAGCGCAGTGGCAGATGCCCCTACTGTGCCTATTGGTTGAATTTAGGAAGGAATTTCGGAGTAATTGACAAACTGTTATTATTAACTGAGCCACGCTTTTGGAGGAAGGAAATAACAATAGATGCTTCTTCCTTCCTCCCTGACAGTGGTGTGTTGGGAGGCATGAGCCTACTTTGCTCTCTAAAGAGCAATCAAATAAATCCAGGGAGAAAAGGACCTCAAATCAAATGAGTCCACTTGCAGCCAGGGAGACGCTTGCTCAGGACGTGACCTTCTACCTGCTCGTGACTGTGCAGGGGGACTGGTCACAGAGGGGCCAGAGTGCCTTGCCTCTCTTAGAGTGAGTCCTTCAAGCACCCCTGTCTTGCCCATGTGACACGTTGAGCGTCCATGTGTCACCTGGGGCTAGAGCATCCTTTGAAATCTAGGGCTATTGTGGGATCTAGAAGAACTGATGGAGAACTGGAGGGGACCTGGACCTAAATGGGTAGAATCCAGCCCTTGCTCTGTGGATGCTGGGGTTATTCCTTTAAAGTTTGAGAGTTTTTCCAGTAGTGGCTTTTGGAAAAGCCATGAGGAACTGGGGTCAGTTATTTCTGTGGGGATGTGTCATTCTATTGTACTTGATGTTTTGTTATGTATATTAAGCTATGTTATCTCATCTTATTTCCAACAGGGCATTTTTCCTAAGTCCTTTATCCACATCAAGGAAGTGACCATTGAAAAAAGAAGGTACTTGCCATTCTTCACTAGGCTTGGCCTTCAGTGGCTTATGGGGTGTCTCTGTCCTGTCTTCTTTGAAAGCATGACTTGGTGGATGTGGTCTGTCTTTTTCATGCCTGTGTTTATCTGTGTGGCTCCTTTCCCTCATCTAATCCAAATTGATTCCTGCTCAGGTCTGATTCTGAGTGGCTATCAGTACGTTTGGAGAATCAAACTTTTCATTGGCAACTGCCTTTGGACTGTACTAATTAAATTAACCGTGAATAATGAGCTTGAAGGGCCCACCCCAGTAAAGGAGGACATTAAAAGGGAAGCCTCTTGCATTTGCATAATGTAATTGGTGTGGCTGTCGGAGGGGACAGCAAGTTCACAGCAAGGACCCTCTCAGCAACTGCAGCTTCAGGCAAATTGGCCAGCATTTTGTCCTGTTAGCACCTGGGTCCCAATTTCACACCGCTTTCTCTCCTGCCTTAAATAGAAATATTGAGAACATCATTCCTGCAGAAATTCCTCTGGCACAAGAAGTGACGACGACGCTTTGGGAATGGGGCAGCATCTGGAAACAGCTCTACGTGGTGAGACTCCAAGCCCCGTTCCCAGGGATGGGCGCTCCTTGCAGTCTTCGTTTGGTTCAAATGTGGAATGTAGCCTTGAACAGGGCAAGGGGGCTTTACTGATATAGTAGGACATAGTGTACACGAGGACATCAAGGCCCAGAGGGGTTCGGTGACTTTCTCAAGGCCACACAGCCAGTTAATGATGGAGCCATAATAAATGGGGGTCTGGCGTGATCCTTTTTTAAACGAATGCAAACATTTTCAAACTTGAGTGTCTTAAAGAATCACCTTGAGAGCTGTTACAATCTAAAGCTTACTTCAATGGGGCTCTGCCGTTTTAATAAACTCAGGGGGTTTTGATTTCCTGGTCTGCTTACAACACCTTCAGAAACACTGTTCTCGTATGTTAATTAACTAATGGCTGCTGTCCTCAGATCTATGAGGAAACTCTGACCCTGGAAAAACAAAGAGCGCATTTTGCATCTGTTTTCCCTGTATTGAATCGAATCTAATTTGAAGTCCTCCTTTGATGTTTCTGAAGTTCTAATGAAAGCAATTAGCTAAGAAAACCATTAAGCTGCGAGTGAAAATGTCAACCACGGCTCCCCGCATATTTGTTACAGCACCTGCACAGCTGCTGCTGTACACACACGGTTTGCAGACTTACTTTTACAGTCATAAATGTTAACTCCCAAGTGGATATTTCATAATATATGGTCATCGATGCCTCCAATTCCGTAAGTTCTCCGACAGTTGTTAGGAAAGTTTGGGGTACCAACAGTAGACTTGAGGGTCATGTGGAGCATTATTCATCTCCACTCCCCTTTTGAAAACATCTCATACACATTCGCCAGGGAAGCTTGGCGTTTCCCCTGGAGAAATCCTTGACAGCAAGTCCATCATGCCCTTGACCCTAGTAAACAGCTCCTTAAACTTCCAATATTCCAGTATCGCCTTTGTGAGTCTTGCCTTATTTCCACACCATCTATGTAATGTGTACTTAATACCTAAATTGGCTCCCTTTTTAGTAAACTGAAATGATTCGCATAAGGAACTGTATAGCAAGCTATTTCATTCTAGCATTTTCTGATTCTCCGACACCAATTGGATGCCCTACGATTCAATTCAATTTAACACTGACTCCCCAGAGTTTGTGTCAGACGCCATAGATTTAAGGGCTCAACCCTGCAAGATTTGTCACTTCAGATGCCAGTCACAAGTCCTGCGTCCCCATTTGGGGGTTCTCATGATTCCTCCCCAACCCCACCTCGGGCTCTGCTCAGAGAGTTCTGGAAAGAGCTGTATTCATGGTTACTGCTTTATTAGAAAGGATACAAGGCAGGAACAGCCACATGGAAGAGATGCCCAGGAAAGGCACTGGGGTGGGAGTGGTCACAGAATTGCTACGCCTTCCCCAGGTGTGCCACCATCCCTATATTAAAGCAAATCTAATCTGTTCACCATCTGGGGAGTTCCTTGAACCTTGTTGTGGAGGGTTTTAATCAGTCTCATTACATAGTCATGATTGATTATATCATTGACCATTAGTGGTTGAGCTCAGTTTCTAGCCCCTCTCAGCTCCCTGGAGGTTGGGAGTGGGGAGGTGAGAGGGAAGCTTAAAATTCCAACTCTCTAACCACATGGCTGGTTCCTATGGCATCCAGCCCTCATCCAGAGGTTGTCTAGGGGCACTACCAAGTGTCATGTCATTAGCCTAAACTCAGGCTTGGTCGAAAGGAGCTCATTATGAATAAGAAAAGACACTCCTATCTATCACCCAGGGAATGCTAAGTATCTTATGAGCTGTGCCAAGACCTGGGACAAAGACCAAAACTATATTTCATTATACCACACATGCTTTCCCAAATGGAAAGCTAAAAGTACTTGGCACCATTAGAACATCATTCAAATAAATAACATTGAAAACAATGTTATTAAATGCTTGCTTTAGTACCTGCCAAAAGCTTTGAGCCACAGACCTTCTCTCTCTCTTTGTTAAAAAAACAGAAATTAACCAATGTGAGAGAGAAGTTAGAGATGTATTACATGAAGCTGCAACTTTCTCCTTGGCTTGAACAGGACAGGAGGAGAATCACCGTAGAGGCCCATAATATTTGGCATTATGTCTTTGTTCCATTAAAAGCCATATTGTATCCCGAAGATTGTATGCATGTCACACTTGGGGAAAACACTCTTCTAGAAATGGGCCTTTATCACCAGAGAAATGGCCCTAGTTCCCAGCCTTCAAGGGCCTGAGCTCTAGGGCTGGGGAAAGTTTCTCATCTTCTCTTCTTGGTTCTTTGGGTGGTCTACTAATTAAATTAATATAAGACAGCTTAATAGGAGAGAAAAAAACAAATTAATTTCATACTTATGGGAGACCCAAAGGTTTGAGACTCAAAAGGCAGCCAGGTGATGGAGGCTTCCAGAACATCCTGAGCTCAGGACAGGGGAGGGGTCTGGGAATACAAAGTGGAGGAAGGTCATTCACAGGAAGGCAGAGGAGAGCTTTGGAAAACTAAGCTTGCTCTGTTCTGCAGATAAGTTTCTTAGGTACAAAGGTATGTATGGTGAGAGCTCTCTTCCTGGTACAGGCCCTCTTCCAGTGTAAATTTAGGCAGTTGAGGGGGAGGTAAAGAGAATTTTCTGAATCTGTTGGCTTTTGATTGCCTTTAGCTTGAAATAGTCCTCATGTCAAAATCTGCTCCCCTTCACAGCAGCTGCTCATGGTGTTCCTGCCCAAGCATCTTTTGGGATAAGTCAGAAATCATCCTTTCTTTAATCGAGAAGTGATTGGGATTATTACCTTTGCTTTTGGGAAACCCTTGTGGCCCAGGGACAGAGGGGTATATTCAGTGACTAAGGCCACCACCCAGTCCTTTTGTAGCTGGGGAAGGGTACCTCCTGCACAGGTGACTGGGATTGTTTCCTGTCTCCTAGGCCAGCAAAAAGGAGCGCTTCCTCCAAGTGCAGGCCATGATGTACGACCTGATGGAGTGGCGGTCCCAGCTTCTCTCAGGAACGCTGCCCAAGGACGAGCTGAAGGAACTGAAGCAGAAAGTCACGTCCAAAATCGACTACGGCAACAAGTAAACGCTCTTCCCTCTGAAAAGATGCTTTCTCCCCCTACCGACCCCCTTCTTCCCTTCCTCCCTCCCCAGACACTTGGTTTCATTTTTAGATACAAGTTGGCCACTTTCTATTTGGGAAAAGGCTGTTACCAAGGCTGTGCTTGTGTGCTTTTGTCATCACCCCCCTGGGACCCAGGACAGGCAACCAGAGAGCAGGCTTGCTTATGCAGTAGTTATTACCCGGCTGAGAGATTTAGGACACTCATTTAACCTACTTCCGAGGGGCTGGGAAGTGCAGTCATGCTGGCTCACTTTTGGCTTAGTTGTCATTTTATTCCTGCATTTACAAAACTGATCCTTAAATCCCAGTGTGAGATTTAACATCCTTCCCCATCCTAAATTATCCAAGCCCCATACTGTCAGCTAACTCATGCACAGTTACAAAAGCATTTCCTCCAAAGGGAATAGCAGAGATTGATTGGAGTTTGAATGTTGTGAAGTTAAGGAGAACATGAAAAAATTTTTTGAGGCAGGGAAACCTACTGGTAATAATAATAGTGGTAATAATATTTTAACTAACATTTAATCTGGGCTTATTATCTACCAGGCATGCTAAGTGCTCTGCATGCACTGTCTCATTTAATTCTTATAACAACTCCATGGGGTATGCAGTTGTAGTGTCCTCATTTTTTTCAGATGAAGAAACTGAGGCTCTTAAAGAGGTTAAACCACTTATTTGCAGTCACACCTCTAGTAAGTGGAAGAACCAGCATTTAGTTCCAGGCTGCCTGGCTCCCGAGTCCATGGGCCTCACCACTATATGACTTGGAGAGCATTTGAGAGCTGTAAAGGCCTCCCTCCCCTCCAAATGCCTTATTCATTTGTTTATTCATCCCAACAACAAATGAGTGTTGAGCACTTAGGATTGGACGAATTTCCTGCTACGTGTGGAGGCTATAGAAATGAAAGTTTCTGTCCACTACAGGACCACAGCCCAATTAGGACTGAACTCCAGGGAAACTATTGATATGTATTGCTGTCAGTCTGATAGCTTAGGAAAAAGATGTTCTTAAGTTGATTGGAGAAGGAAGTCAAGGAAGGCTTCTGGAGGAGGTGACTCCAAGCTGAATTTCAAAAGTTAAAAGAAGTGGGTCAGAGTGCCCACTTCTTTAAATACCCAGACTGCAAAGTGGGCCACAAGTTTGGAACTTCCCTGAGGAGGAAGTAGAAAGAGCCGATGCAATGAGAATAAGATCATTTCCTAGCAGCCAGGCTTTCTTGCTTTTGTCATATGCACTTGGGAGGAGATCCAAAGAGGAAAGCTAATGGGTCCAACTTACAGCTGCTGTCCATCCCAGGAGCCCAGGCCTTCTGCTGGTGCCGTGGCTGGCAGCTGCCAAGCGTGTCCAAATCTGCTTATAATGCACACGGCCCCAGAGTGACAGGACGACGGGTTTGCCACGCAGCTGCTGCCGCCATTGGTGCGGTGGCTCTGAACACAGCCACAGCTGGGAGTGTGGGAATTGAGGGAGTTTTGCTGCCTTACAGCCATGGCATCTGTGACTTTCAGTTGTTGTGTCCTCCTGGAGGCTCCTGAGATAAAGGACCAAGGATGGAAGGAACGGTCTGGCTCATGGGAAGCCTTTCCTGGGTTAGGGGCTCTTGTAGACCCTGGGCCTCCGGAACAGTAGTTGCCTCCCTTCTGGCCTGTCTCTCCCACTGTGCTGGAGGCTCCTCCAAGACAGCAACTGTCTAACTCATGGCTGTGTGCCAGGGACAGGGTCTGCACACAGTAGGTGCTCAGTGAGTCGTCACTGAAGGAGTGCATGAGTGATGGTGATGGAAGAAAGGGGAGAGAACAGGCCGTCCCTCCATCGGCCTCCCTTCCGCGGCATGGCCCAGCAAGCCCTGTGCTTTTAGTTTCATGCAGTTCCCTTTGGGGAAGTGAGAGATACCCTTAGAGACTGAGGCCCTGAGCTGAGGGGCCCCTTGCTTCGCCTCCCTTCCCCAATGACTTCAGCTGAAAGTGAGAGAGAATGGTGCACCTTGAATTAGTATCGACTCAGAGCTCTGATCTGGGGTGCGGCGAGTGGCCTCCTGAGAGTCAGAAGGCTGGACCTCTGGCTAGAGTGTGGCTGTGAGGTCAGGGAAGCATGACCGGGTACTGAGTGCCCACAGAGTGACCAAAATCAGCCCATTTCCTCCCCAACTTACTCCATTCCTGCACTGAGAAAATTTTGTTGAGCACCAAAGTGGCCCCAAGGACATATATAAAATGCATCCTTTATACATATTTCACAACAACAAAAAGCCAGCAAGGAGGACTAATGATGATCTACTGAGCGCTTGCTATCTGCCAGGCACTGTTTTAGGCACGTTCCATGTATTAACTCATTTAAGTGTCAGGACAGGTCCCCATTTCTCAGATGATTAGGTCATTTTGCCCAAAGTGCTCTGGCATTTGAACCAGGATGCTTGATTCCAGAGTTCAGCGCTTAACCACTACATTCTACTGCCTCCCAAGGACCATGTAGATTGGAGAGAGAGAGAAAGAGAAAGAGAAAGAGAGAGAGAGAAAGAGAGAGAGAGAGAGAGAGAGAGAGAGAGAGAGAGAGAGAGAGAGAGAGAGAGAGAAACAGACATCTGAGTAATAAGTCATGCATTGCTTGAGAGGAGGAAGCATGAGCGAGAAGGTGGGAGGAGGCCGGGGTGGGAGGCAGGGCAGGGTGTGATAGCTCGGAATCTAACAAGACTAGTAGGAATTATTCAGTGAAGAATTGCAGGAGACAGGGAGGGAGGGGGAGAGAGAGGGAGAGAGAGAGAGAGAGAGAGAGAGAGAGAGAGAGAGAGAGAGAGAGAGAGAGAGAGAGAGAATGAATATGCAAGAAGAGCTGTGAGATGAACATGAACAGGGAGAGGAAGGTAGATGGACCAGAACCTTGAGGGCCTGAGAGCCAAGTGGAGAAGTTTGCATTTGTCCAGGGGGCAATGGGAAACCACAGAAGGAGCCATTTCTGTTTTCTTTATCTTAAATTTTTATTTTTATTTTTAGAAAAATGCATACAGTGGGGGCTTCTTCCCTCACCTTCATCTTGGGTTCACTTTCTTGAACAGAAGAGAGCACTGGGGCCACCCCCTAACAGGAAATGTCAAAATGGTCAGTTCTCCAAAACAATGGTCTGCTGTCCTGTGGGGGGCAGCCCTCCTGATGCTGAGTCGTGGGACTCCAGGCAGCCCTGCCCCTCGACTACTAAAGCTCCCAGCTTCAAGTGAGATTGGCAATGGATTGGCTCTCTGTGTCCAAAGAGTGAGGGAGGAATCCTCAAGTGACCCCTCCACACCCAGGGTAGCTGCACCTGGAAGGATGTTTTATTCATACATTTTAGAACTGAATCCACTTTGATAAATTTTGAAGAGAAAGAGCTGGAGAGATCTTGGCATTAAATTATGTATGGGCGATGCTCCATCTTTTCCGAGGCCACGTGAGCCTCTGCTCGGCATTAGCTGAATGCGTTTGTTCCCCCTGAGCACGGCCCGTTCTGCACAGTGGCTGCCCAATATTATGAGTCATATCTAGTGGGAAGTTAATTTCCTAATGAATGTGGACAAACGGGTGAACCTTGGCTCCCTTCTGTTTGCATTTGGATGAGATGAGAGACGTGCCTCTCAATCCGATTCTCAAATAATAGATGAAAGTTTAGTCTCCTTCATTTGTCTTTGCTCTCCTTGCCCAGTCTGGTACCCAGTAGTGGTGCCTAAGCAGGACCCCTATTGGCCTTCTCAGAATCCCCATCAGCCCACCTCCCCTAGGGACAACTGAGGTCCTCCATCTCATCATCAAGTGCAAAAGCAGCTTCAAATTGGGCCTCTGCAAACCTACTCTGGGTTCCCCAATCCAATACTGCTCTTAAACAACTATAACATATACCATAGAGGTCAAGAGTGCAGACTAGGATGTAGTATTCCTTTTTACTAGCTGTGTGATGTTGAGCACATTATTTAGCTTCCATATCCTTGGTCTTTCTTCACCAGTAAAATGGGGGTATTAATAGTATCTCCCTCAAGGGTTGTTGTAAAGGTTTACTGCATTAATGCACATAGAACATTTAACAGATGTGAGCTCATTGCAAGTGCTGTGTGAGTCTTTGCTGTTATTAGTCGTCATTGATGCCAAACAGAATGGCAGATGAACTTGAAACAAATCAATAACAAAGGAGAAAGTGTGTGACCTGGAAATCAGAGAGCTAAAGAGAGATTTGCCCCCAACAACTATGTTCAAGTAGTTATTAAATAAATAATATGTGAATACCTTTTCTGCATTTATATTATATATAAATACTAGAGGTCCGGTGCACAAAATTCATTCACTTAGGGTGGAGTGGGTGGGGTCTCTCAGCCTGGCCTGCCCCCAGGGAATGTCTAACTGATGGCTTAAGCCCGCTTCTTGTGGGGAGCGGGCCTAAGACAGCAGTTGGACATCCTTAGTGCTATTGTGGAGGCAGGAGAGGCTCCCGCGACCACAGCTAGGCTCGCCAGCCATGAGCCCAACTTCTGGCTGAGTGGTGCTCCCCCTGTGGGAGCGCACTGACCACCAGGGGGCTGCTCCTGCATTGAGCGTCTGTCCCCTGGTGGTCAGTGCACGTCATCACGACCAGTCTTTCTGCAGTTTCGGTCAATTGCATATTACCCTCTTATTATATAGGATTGTATTACATCATATCAAATCATATATCATATTAAAACGTTAAACAAATTGAGATAAGGCACATGTTTCCTTTGACCCCCCCTTTCCATCTCTCCTAGTCCTAGGGCCCTATCTCTCCACATAGGTACCCTTGTTGATGGTCTTGGTAATTTGGTGCATTTTGTCCAAGCTTCTCTCTCTGTTCATTGTCACTCATGTACATGCACCCAGATAACATATCTGGCTTGATTTTCTTTATATAAAATACACTGTATGCATCTGTCCATACTTTTTTTTTCTCATTGAGATATCTCATTAAACATATTAAAACAATATTATAAATTTTAGATCCTGCTTCATGAAATTCCATCACAGATCACAGATTATTTAGCCATCCCCTTTTTAAAAAAATTCTTTATTGTTTAAAGTCTTACATATAGTATTACATATGTCTCCTTTCCCCCCATTGACCTCTCCCCAGCCACCCCCAACACCCAACACAAGCCCTCATCCCCCTAGTGTCTGTGTCCATTGGTTAGACTTATATGCATGCATACAAGTCCTTTGGTTGATCTCTTACCCCTCTTCCCCTTCCCTGCCTTCCCACTGAAGTTTGGCAGTCTGTTTGATGCTTCTCTGTCTCTGTATCTATTTTTGTTCATCAGTTTATGTTGTTCATTATATTCCACAAAAGAGTGAGATCATGTGATATTTATCTTTCTCTGGCTGGCTTATTTGTCTTTACTGCGCTTCCCCAATCTGGTACCTGGTAGTGGTGCCTAAGCAGGACCGCTATTGACCTTCTCAGAATCTCCATCAGCCCACCTCCCCTAGGGACAACTGAGGTCCTCCATCTCATCATCAAGTGCAAAAGCAGCTTCAAATTAGGCCTCTGCAAACCTTAGCATAATGCTCTCCAGGCCCATCCATATGTTGCGAATGGTAAAGAGTTCTCTCTTTTTTATAGCAGCATAGTATTCCATTGTGTAGATGTACCATAGTTTTTTAAAAATTATTTATTGTTTAAAGCAGTGGTTCTCAACCTTGGCTGCACATTAGAATCACCTGGGAATCTTTTTAAAATCCTGATTTCTGGGCCTCATCCTCCAGAAATTCTGTTTCTTTGTTACTAATGTTGTGGCCCCACCCCATAACAAAGAAACAGAATTTCCAGAGGATGAGGCCCAGAAATCAGGATTTTAAAAAGATTCCCAGTTATTCTAATGTGCAGCCAAGGTTGAGAACCACTGGTTTAAAGTATTACATGAGTCTCCTTCCCTACCCCCCCACCCCCACCAATTGACCTCTCCCCCATCTACCCTCCCCCAAGCACAAGCCCTCACCCCCCACACTGTCTGTGTCCATTGATTTTGTTCATATGCATGCATACAAGTCCTTTGGTTGATTTCTTACCCCCTCACCCCTCGCCTTCCCTCAGGTTGTACAGTCTGTTCAATGCTTCTATGTCTCTGGTTCTATTTTTGTTTATCAGTTTATGTTGTTCACTATATTCCACATATGAGTAAGATCATGTGATATTTAGCTTTCTCTGGCTTATTTTGCTTAGCATAATGCTCTCTAGTTCCATCCATGCTGTTGCAAATGGTAAGAATTCCTTCTTTTTTACAGCAGCGTAGAATTCCATTGTGTACATGTAATTTACCACAGTTTTCTAATCCACTCATCTGCTGACGGGCACTTAGGCTGTTTCCAAATCTTAGCTATTGTAAACTGTGCTGCTATGAACATAGGGGTGCATATATCCTTTCTGATTGGTGTTTCTAGTTTCTTGGGATATATTCCTAGAAGTGGGATTACTGGGTCAAATGGAAGTTCCATTTTTAATTTTTTGAGGAAATGCCATACTGTTCTCCACAATGGCTGCACCGGTCTGCACTCCCACCAGCAGTGCATGAGGGTTCATTTTTCTCCGCATCCTCGCCAGCACTTGTGGTTGTTGATTTGTTGATGATAGCCATCCTGAAAGGTGTGAGATGGTATCTCATTGTTGTTTTGATTTGCATCTCTCAGATGATTAGTGACTTTGAGCATGTTTTCATATGTCTCTTGGCCTTCTGTATGTCCTCTTTTGAAAAGTGTCTATTTAGGTCCTTTGCCCATTTTTTGATTGGATTATTTATCTTCCTTTTGCTAAGTTGGATGAGCTCCCTGTAAATTTTGGAGATTAAACCCTACTGGAGATAACATTGGCAAATATGTTCTTCCATGCAGTGGGCTTTCTTGTTGTTTTGTTGATGGTTTCTTTTGCTGTGCAGAAACTCTTTATTTTGATGTAGTCCCTTTTGTTTATTTTCTCCTTAGTTTCCATTGTCCTAGGAGCTGTATCGGTAAAGATATTGCTACAACATATGTCTGCTATTTTGCTGTCCATGGAGTCTTCTGAGATTTTTATGGTTTCTCATCTTGCATTTAAATCCTTTATCCATTTTGAATTTATTTTTGTGTATGGTGTAAGTTGGTGTTATAGTTTCATTGTTTTGCAAGTATCTGTCCAATTTTCCTAGCACCATTTATTGAAGAGACTCTCTTGACTCCATTGTATGCTCTTGCCTCCTTTGTCAAATATTAATTGAGCATAATGGCTTTGGTTGATCTCCGTAGCATAGTTTTTTAATCCACTCATCTGCTGATGGACACTTAGGCTGTATCTAAATCTTAGCTATTGTAAATTGTGCTGCTATGAACATAGGGGCACATAAGTCCTTTCTAATTGGTGTTTCTGGTTTCTTGGGATATATTCCTAGAAGTGGGATTACTGGGTCAAATGGGAGTTCATTTTTAATTTTTTGAGGAAACTCCATACTGTTTTCCACAGTGGCTGCACCAGTCTGCATTCCCACAAGCAATGCAGGAGGGTTCCTTTTTCTCCGCATCCTCGCCAGCACTTGTCGTTTGTTGATTTGTTGATGATAGCCATTCTGACAGGTGTGAGATGGTACCTCGTTGTTTTGATTTCCATCTCTCAGATGACTTAGTGACTTTGAGCATGTTTTCATATGTCTCTTGGCCTTCAGTATGTCCACTTTTGAAAAATGTCTATGTAAGTCATTTGCCCATTTTTTGATTGGATTGCTTATCTTCTTTTTGTTAAGATGTATGAGTTCCCTGTTAATTTTGGAGATTAGGCCCTTATTGGATATGACATTGGCAGATATGTTCTCCCATGCATTAGGCTTTCTTGTTGTTTTGTTGATGGTTTCTTTTGCTGTGCAGAAGGTTTTTATTTTGATGTAGTCCCATTTGTTTATTTTCTCCTTAGTTTCTATTGCCCTAGGGGCTGTATCAGTAAAGATATTGCTACAACATACGCCTGCTATTTTGTTGCCTATGGATTCTTCTAAGAGTTTTATGGTTTCCCATCTTACATTTAAGTCCTTTATCCATTTGAATTTATTTTTGTGTGTGGTGTAAGTTGATGATATACTTTCATTTTTTTGCATGTATCTGTCCAGTTTTCTGAACCCCATTTAATGAAGAGACTCTCTTGACTCCATTGTATGCTCTTGCCTCCTTTGTCAAATATTAATTGAACATAATGGCTTGCGTCGATTTCTGGGTTCTCTGTTCTGTTCCATTTGCCTATATGTCTGTTCTTATGCCAGTACCAGGCAGTTTTGAGAACAGTGGCTTTGCAGTATAGCTTGATGTCTGGTACTGTGATCCTTCCAACTTTGTTCTTCTTTTTCAGGATTGCTGCGGCTACTCAGGGTCTTTTTTTTTTTTTGTCCCATATGAATTTTTGGAAAGTTTGTTCTAGGCCGGTGAAACATGCTGTTGGTATTTTAATGGGGAGTTCATTGAATCTATAGATTGCTTTGGGTAGGATGGACATTTTAATGATGTTGATTCTACCAATCCATGAACATGGTATATTCTTTCATTTGTTTATGTCTCCCTCTATCTCTTTTTTCAACATCCTATAGTTTTCTGAGTTCAGGTCTTTTACCTCCTTAGTTAAGTCTATTCCTAGCTATCTTAATTTTTTTGTTGCAATGGTAAATGGGATTGTTTTTGTTTGTTTGTTTGTTTCTCTTTCTGTGAGTTCATTGTTGGTGTATAAAAAAGCCATAGATTTCTGGGTGTTAATTTTGTATCCTGCTACATTGCCAAATTCATTTATTAAATCTAGTAGTTTTTTTATGGAGTCTTTAGGGTTTTCTATGTACAATATCATGTCATTGCGAATAATGACAGTTTTACTTCTTCTTTTCCAATTTGGATGCCTTTTATTTCTTTTTCTTGTGTGATCTCTATGGCTAGCACTTCCAGTACTGTGTCAAACAGGAGTGGTGAAAGCGGGCATTCCTGTCTTGTTCCTGTTCTTAGGGGAAATGGTGTTAGTTTTTGCCCATTGAGTATGATGTTGGCTGTAGGTTTGTCATATATGGCTTTTATTATGTTGAGGTATGATCCCTCTATTCCCACTTTGCTGAGAGTTTTTATCAGGAAAGAGTGTGGCATTTTGTCAAATGCTTTTTCTGCATCTATTGATATGATTATGTGGTTTTTATCTCTCGATTTGTTTATGTGACATATCACACATTTATTGATTTGTGAATATTATACCATCCTTGCATCCCATGGCCATTACCTTTTTATAGACACTTTTTTTCAACACTTTGTTAATGCAAATAATGCTGCAACAAACATCCTCATTTCAATGTAAGGTGTTTCTCTAAGTTCAATATCTCAGTAAATATACATTAATACACATGCCACAGTCCCTCCTAAGGAGGCTGTGCTGCATCAGTGTGACTCCCAGCTATGTACAAGGCTGTGGGTGTAGAGCTGTTCTGTGAGAGTCTATGATCCTAGAAATCAGGTGAACTTTCTGGTAGAAACTCCTCACCGATGTCCCGAAGGCTTCAGCCTCTCGTGATTTATACTCCCCTCCCATTTTGCTTTTCAGAATCCTTGAGCTTGATCTGATTGTCCGAGATGAAGATGGAAATATCTTGGACCCTGATAACACCAGCGTCATCAGCTTGTTCCATGCACACCAGGAAGCAACTGAGAAAATCACAGAGCGTATCAAGGAAGAAATGGTGAGCTTTGTGAAACAGGCTTTGACCAAGATGGGCAGGCACTCAGTACATCATAAACTTAAAATGATAGGCTAATTAACCAGACTATTTTCCCTATGGACAGAGATGATCAGTAACCACATACTTTTTACTGTGGTTTTGTACTGGGATCTGTAATTCATTCTGTATCCATCCCATAGGTAGTTTAATGCCAGTAAATTTCCTGTTCTCATAGAACTTTATAGCCCAGAGAGGAGAAAAGAAGAAAGGCAGTAAAAAAGTAAATAAACAAATGAAACAATTAATTACAGGTGGTGGTAAGTTTCTAAAAGGCAATAAACTAGGGTTATGTGAATCAATGAACCAGGAGCTATTTCAAAAGGTACCATGAAGAAAGGCTCTCTCAGCAGTGACATCTGAAATGACACTTGAATAATGCGAAGGCATCAGGCCTGGGTAGAGCTAGGGACAAAGTGTTCTATGCAGAGAGAACAGCCAGTGCAAAGGCCCTGAGGTAGGACTGAGTTCTGAATGTTTGAAGAGTAGAAAGACCAGTATGGATGGAGTATGATGAGCAGTGTGAGAGTGTAGGCAACGCCTTGGAGAAGCCGGTAACAGGAGCCAGGTCTTATAGGACCTGAGGAGTCATGCAAAAGGGCTAAGATGTTATTTCAAGTGTGGTAGGAAGCCAACAAAAGATTTCAAGGAAGCAGTCTTTTCAAGGTTAACATCTGATTCATAATTAAAAATAATTTTAACCACAGTATTTGAAAGCAACCTTATTTTTAGATTTATTGAGATGTAATTTTCACACAATAAAAATTAACTTATTTAAAACTAGTCTAATGAATCTTATTAATACATAGTGTTGGGTAAACTACACCACAATCAAGATATAGAATGGTTGCATGACCCTAAATGTTTCTTTGAGTTCCTTTATAATCCATCCCCTTCTACATCTCCAAGCCCTAGGCAATTTCTAATTTGCTTTTCAAATCTTTATCAGATATACATTTTGCAAATATGTTTCCACCCAGTCTATGCCTGGCCTTTTGATTTTCTTAAATGTGTCATTTCATAAGCAAATGTTTTTAGTTTTGATGACGTTTCTTTAAGCAATTTTTTTTCTTTCACAGTTTGTGCTTTTTATGACACTAATTTCATGAGGAAGGTTGGGGCAGTGGTGGGAAACCAAGATGGGAAAATCAAGGCCAAGAGAGGTTAAAATCAAGGCAGTGTGAGAGTGTAGGCAAGTGACTTTGGCTCAGGTTGCAGAAACTTTGGGTTGTAGAGCTGAAAATACTGCTGAAATTTTCGGGCTCAAAACCTATGTGATTCTCAATATCCTGAACCATCTTTCTGTTGTCCCAAGTGGTGCTGGGCTAATTTTCTCTTTCTTCCTCTCACCTCTCAGTCAAAAGATCAGCCAGATTATGGATTGTCTTCCCGGATCTCCTCATCCCCTACTCACAGCCTCTATGTCTTTGTGAGAAACTTTGTGTGCAGAATTGGGGAAGACTCTGAGCTCTTCATGTCTCTCTATGACCCCAACAAGCAAGCTGTCATAAGGTAGGTGTGGTCAGTGTTGCCTGACTTCTCTGCATGTGGAAGGCTGGAGTTGGTGGACCACCGAACATCTTTTCTTTCCATCATCACTTGTGCAGAAATTCCCACCCACAAGAGAAACTGAGCCTAACTGAGAATATGAAATAACTTTTTTTTTAGGGCATGGAAGTCAGGTGGGAGTATTTCTTACCACCACTTTTTTTCCAGAGTTGGGTTATGGTTTTGTAAATAGTTCTGGTTTCTGGAAGACAACCAGAAATAACAAGATTCAGAGAGGTAGCATTGGATAGAATAGAAAGAACTACTTTAAAATGGGAATTGAGAATGAATGGTGCAAACTCTGTATCCTCCTTAGCAGCAGTGGCCTAAGAAAGAGTATGAGCTCTGGGTTCACATCCTGACATCCCCACTTATTCTTTCTCTCTCTCTCTTTTTTTTTAATATATTTTGTTTATTTTTTACAGAGAGGAAGGGAGAGAGATAGAGAGTTAGAAACACCATGAGAGAGAAACATTGATCAGCTGCCTCCTGCACATCCCCTACTAGGGATGTGCCTGCAACCCAGGTACATGCCCTTGACCGGAATTGAACCTGGGACCTTTCAGTCCACAGGCCAATGCTCTATCCACTGAGCCAAACCAGTTTTGGCACTTATTCTTTCTCAACCTTGGGCAGGTTATTACTTTTTCTTCACTCTGGGTTTTCCATATGCACAATGTGAATGCCAACTTCACAGGGTCATTTCTTTCAAGCTTTTAATGAGGAAAAAAAAAATCACATGAAGCCCAGGGCTGGCAAATGCTACCCAGGCTCCAAGAGGCTGTGATCATTACTACTTTAATGAACTGTTCTTGAGAACGAAGGAAATGAGGGAACTTCTAGGTGCCTCAGCTCAAGGTGGGAAAAGCACCTTTGGGAACCTCCAGGGAAAGACTTTGGCCCTCACTTCTGTCCCCCTGGCCTCTGCTTTTGGCTCAGGCCATACTTCCTCCCAGGTGACCACTGACTATGGCCCCCAATCGGGTTAGGGCCAACACATGGTCCTATACTGGAGGTCCTGGCTTATGCATTAGAATAGAGCTGGAGCATGATCTTCTGCTTTTATGGAGAAAATGATGTCTTTCTAGCTTTGACGCCACGACATGAAATGACTGTAGGGCTGGCGAATGTGGGGCTTTAGGAAATGATGGCTCTCTTGGAGACACTTGTGAAACGTGGAGGGGACTGTCCATCTCGGAAGGCTGAGCTGAGGCCTGTATATGACCGCATTCACTTCCATTACTCTGTGCCACTTGGATGAGAATAGGAGGCTCAAGGAAGCCAAGTGACTTTCCCAAAGTCACATGTTCTTATAAGTGGCAGAGCTGGGATTTCTACCCGGGTCCATCTGGCTCCAAAGGCAAGGGGGGTCCCCAATTTAGCTTGTCACCAAGGCACTTTTTCCTAGGAGTAACATCAGACACCTGAATGGTTTTCACTAAGGTGTCATTTATGGTGGAAAGTTATTCTTTATAGCAAACCAAATCCCTAATACTAGAGAGCCAGCCCAGCTCACCGGGCTAGGCCCCAGTGGACACTGCAAACACGTCTTCCTGCTCCCTGAGAACTGCCTTGGAAAGATCTGAGTGGCAGTCTCCTTGCTGCTCCTGTCCGTTGCTCCCAAGGCACCGGTGACAAAGATCCTGAAAGCCCTAACAGGACCCTCCCTGCCTCTAAGAAAACATGAGGACTCGTCATGACTGGATTGGCAAGGGTGCCTGGCCTGCTGGCCCAAGTGATGGATGGCCTGAACCTGTTCTGGGGAGAGAGGCAATGGATCAGCGAGATAGCAGCCCTGTTCCCTGATGTGTCACAGTGATGATGTGCTTGCTGGGGCGTGCCTGAGAGATGTCTCTGAGCATGCAGAGACACAGGGCAGCCTTCAGGGGAGTGAGGGATGGGGAGGAGCAGGACAAAATGGGCAGAAGCAAAAAAGTAGAAAGCAAAGAAAGAAGAGAAGTGGCATGATACAGAAAAATGAGGGGGAACTTGGATGCCTTACTGGTGTCAGACTGCCTCCGCCCTTTCCCTAAGAAACCAATCTCCGCTCTTGCCTGCCCTAATCAGGGTTGACCGACAGTGAGCTGCAGGCTAGTTAAGGCATCCTCAGCGTGGCCCAGATGTGGATTGGGGAGAATTTGGCTGAATTCCAGTGTTGGGATGAGTCATGGTCAGATTCCAGTGGGCGTCTGAAGAAATCTGGTTTGGAAGATTTAAGGTAAATTTTTGTAGGACAAAAAAAAAAAAAAGCAGCTCAGGCATTGGGCCAGTACAAGGCTAATTTCTAGAAAGAGCTTGAGGAGGAGTTGGAATGGTCCTCACCCTTCCTCTGAGGAGGGTGCCACGTGGAGGAGGCCTCACCTGTCTTAGTGCCGGGTAGACCTTCCCAATTTACCCTCAGGTCTTCCTGGGCAAGGATGGATAGACCCCGCTCAGCCCTCTAAATTGCTTTCCTTATTTATGATTCTATTTCCCCTGGAAGAAAATTGTGAGGCCCTGCTGCTTCGACCTAGCAGGGTGGTTCTCGATGGGGCTTGCCACCTGTAATGAAAGGTTCTGGGTGATACCCACGTATTTCACCATGACGGGTCAGAAATAACAAATGGGAAATCGCTTAAAAATTGGGGAGGGGAAATGAAGTCTTCCTGGCTAGTTTGCTGCAAATTTCACTAAAATTTTAAAATGTTACTGAAAAAAAATATAAGGTGCATTTAACTTGATTGAGTTTTAACCATTGGTTAATCCGAAGCTGTGTTCATTTGTCAGCAGTTCCATTTCCCCCTTGAACTTTGCTTGGATTACTCTCATTAATCTTCTAGGGGTGAGTGGGGAGAGAGAAGCCAGAAGTCAGAACAAATCTCTAAAAAGAATGCAACTGCCCTTAACTTTGTTGAATTCTCATTATGTCTTCTTGGGGTGACTTGATTTCTGAGCTTTATTTTGCTTTTTTTAATTCAAGATAATAAGCATTTATTTAGCACCTACTATATACTCCTGGATGTCACAGAAAACCTACTGACTCAACTGGGCAAACTGTACTTGGCTTCTCCTCAGCTAGACTCTCTCTTTTCAGCACAGCTGGACGGACCAGGATAAACTGCACAGGGTGGTGTGTGGCTTGAAGATGTGAAAGGATTAATGATCGTTTGTCAGAACCATATGACTGCCTCTCATAAAACCCTTAAATAAGAATTAGTTAGCCACGGGATCAAGCCAAAATTCTTGAATGGCCTTCAAGGCCTACATGGACTGGCCTCTCTCTCGAATTTCTCTTTCCCTGGGATCTGTTTCTAGATGTATATGTTTCATTCTGCTTCAGGTTGCTTGTACTCATGTTTGCTTTGCTGGAAAAATTTCCCTTTCCCACTCTTTTCTTGACCAACTTTATTTGCATGTCTCATCAAAGACTTCCTTGACCTCTCAAACTAGGCCAGGCTTTCCTGATTCACATTCTCACAGCATCCTGAACAGTTCTCTTAGAACACAATTGCATGTAAATAGCTGTTAGGACCCCATTTAAACAGTTACTTAAGCGTATCTCAGATAATGGCTAAGGCCCTCAGTGGTCCATCACAGTGTGATGTTCCATTCAAGGAAACAGTCCTACATCAAAGGGATAATTTAAAATAACTAAAAACTTTACTCAGTCTTAAAAGGGGAGTGGAATGGAAAGGGTGAATACATTCTTTTTTTTTTGGGGGGGGGATACAATAAAAAAGGACATTTTATTTATTGCAAAGCAGCTCAATTGTGATATTGTGATAAAGCACAGCAGTGAAAACAGCTGAATACATTCGTAATGTCCAGCAAATTGCACTAAAAGAATTTCCCTTTCCTTTCTGCCCCTCAGTAACCCCACAGAAAAGCTGCTGCTCTTCAAAGAATAGTAGGCAGCTGGGCCAGAATTTGCTTAGCATCTGTGGGAGGAAAAGAGGTCGTAAATACACACATCAGTACTTCTCTGTCCCTGCAAGTCTAACGTCTGTCTCCCTGATGGGACCGTCATCTTCTGCAGGGAGGGGCCATGTCTGTCTCCAACACTGCGGTGTCCCCAGCAGCCAGCCTGGTGTGGCGTGCAAAGCAGTGGCTCGGCGAATATTTTGAGGGAATCCGTGTTGAGCCCCTGGCAGTAATGGGTTGCCACTTCTCTTCCCACAGTGAGAACTACCTGGTGCGATGGGGCAGCAAGGGCTTCCCGAAGGAGGTCGAGATGCTCAACAACCTGAAGGTGGTCTTCACGGTGGGTGTGCACTGTTTCTCGTTACATGTTCCACACGCCCAGGGACACGATCTTGGGAATGAGGCTGAGTTGGCCCGGAGGGAGTGTGGCCTCGGTGCAGAGCCGTGTTCCATGCTTTCTGTAGAGCTTCGGAGCTGGGGAAGGGCACGGTGTGCCCCATGGAAGCTGTGGGGACGGTGGATCCTCCCCCGCTCCCTCTCTCGTCCTCCCTCCCGGTCTCTTTCTCACTCAGCTGTACAGAGAGCACATGCAGAGTGCTAGGTGCCATCTGGATGAGCTGGGTACAGCAGCTGTGCTGGCTTTCTGGTTCATTCATGGTTAACCTGAGTTCCTTTCTTTGGCTCCGAACTAAAAACCTTTCTCAAATATATCGAGAAAAAGATAAAGACCTTCCTAGATCATTAACTGGCTTGGTAATCTGGATATTCTGAACATAATGAAGTCATGCATGACTGAAGGTATTACCAGCCATCCTTTTAAAAACCAGTGCTCATGGGGCAAGACATATGTAGAAATGCTGAAATCAGTTGCCATTTGGACGATCTGTTTCTGAGCGTGAACAGGCTGTTTGGCTTTGGAAAGGAGAACCAGTGGGAAGAAGGAGATAAGGGCTATTTCCAGCAGAGTCCCTTCCCTTGTCCTGTTTCCATGAGGTTGTGTCAAGGGTGTGATCTTAAAACACCTAAGGATATCGGTGTTGTCTGAAAGCTCCTTTGAGGCAAAGAACATTTATGACATTTTTCACTATGTTGCCTGTGTTAGCAAGGGAAGCTATAGAGGAGAAGCCAGGGAGGGATTTGGGCGCTGGCCATCCTGATGGGTTTGATCCAGGAATATCGAACATGCTGGATTAACCTACCTGGCTCTACAATAATTTTCCAGTTCCAGCCCATTAAACGTGATGTCTTATGTTATGTCACTATGAGACAGGAGTGCAGCTGATTTATTTTGTTTGTTGTTTCCTAAAAAACAAATGGGCCAGAGGAATAAGATCATAGGTCCTAATTGCTTAGACAAAGTTATAAAAATGTGCCTCAGTCCTGTTTATCTATTATTAGTTCAAAGGAGGAGCCAATTTATTTTCTTGATAAATAGGAGAGTCCCGTGGGGCTTCCTGATTAAACCAGGAGACAGATGTTTCACGAGAGGGAGAGGGACAGGGAATCAATCAGTGGTTCATTTCTCAGAGAACCAACTCATGATGTAAACACTCGGAAAAGGGCATCGGTAAATTTATGTCGCTCAGTATTAGAGCGAATGGGATCCTGCCTTTGTGGGCTTCTGCCTGTAACACCAACTCTTACTCCCACAGCAAATGAACTTGAGGACGTTGGTTGACTGGCTCAAAAGGCTGACACCTCCCTCTCTTGAAATGATGGGAGTCTTCATTTCAGGGCAAGCAAGGTCATAGTGCTCTAGCTTCTTTCTTTTTTTACCCAAGGATATATTTTTCATTGATTTTTTTTTTTTTTGGGGGGGGGAGTGTGGAGGGGAGGGATTAGGGGGAGAGAGAGAAAGAGAGAAACATCGATGTGAGAGAGACGTATCAATTGGTTGCCTCTTGCAGGCACTCCTACTGGAGCTGGGTCTCAAGCCTGCAACCAAGGTACATGCCCTTGACCGGAAATCAAACCCGAGACCCTTGTGCCCTCAGGCTGACACTCTAACTACCAGCCAGGGCTCTAGCTTCTCATTGATTCAAGGGCTATTTAGTGAGTATCCGCTGTGTGTAAGGACTGTGCTAGTTGCTGGGGACCCAGCCCTGAATAAGCTGATAGGCCCCTGCTCTTGTGATGTGATGGGAATAATTCAGAAAATAAGTAAGTAAACAAGCAAGCAAACAAACAAGAGAAATGTCAGAAGCAATCTATGCAATGGAGATAATTCAAACAGGGTGACGTGATGGTGTTTGACTGGGAGTTACTTTCAGTTGGGCATCTAGGTGATGTTTAAGTTAGAGATGAGATAAGACTTGGCAGGCATGTGTCTCACTGGCCTTATTTATCTTGTCCTGGATGTTAGCTCTTTCTAGTTTCCTCTTTGGGGGCAGAGCTTGAGGAGCTGGCACGTGGGTTTGGCTGATGGTGGAATTCCCCTCTGCTTTACAAGCATTTACCTCCCCTCCCCCCGCCCCTTGGCCTCTTAGAAGGAGAAACTGAACCAATAAGACATGTAGGCATAGACCATGAGGTTCCCTAAGACCTTGCCCAGTTTTGGAGTCACTGCTAACACGTAGGAAATAAGACTGAACAATAATTATTAAATCAGGTGACATGATTTTAAGTTTCGTTGCCCTGCTTCAGCTTCCCCGACACATCTGAGTTTTTCAGGCCAAAGTGAAATGATGGGGAGACACCACAGACTGTAACAGTTCTGAGTGAGGGTTGCCCGTTTGTTTACGCGCCCTTAGAGAATAACCTGTGCTCAGGCCTTTTGCTGTGCTTGCATAGCATATCAAGATTCTCTAGTGCCAAGGGTCTCTGATGAGACAGCTCTTAGAAATCTGGGGCCTTCCTTCGTGTGAGTGAAGGGAAGAGGGGGTGGGATGGAGGCTTATCTAGGAACCTTATAGGTTTATCTAGTGCAGTGGTTCTCAACCTTCTGGCCCTTTAAATACAGTTCCTCATGTTGTGACCCAACCATAAAATTATTTTCGTTGCTCCTTCATAACTGTAATGTTGCTACTGTTATGAATCATAATGTAAATATCTGATATTCAGGATGCTCTTAGGTGACCCCTGTGAAAGGGTCGTTTGACCACCAAAGGGGTCGCGGCCCACAGGTTGAGAACCGCTGATCTAGTGCATTAGTTGCCAGAGCTGCCATTACAAAGGACAGACGGGATGGCTTAAATAACAGAAACTTATTTTCTCAGCTCTGGAGGATGGAAGTCCAAGATCAAGATGTCTGCAGGGTTGATTCCTGCGGAGGCCTCTCTCCTTGCTTGCAGATGGCCATCTACTCCCTGTGTCCTAATCTCCTCTTCTTAGAAGGACATATTGGAATAGGGCCCACCCTAATAACCTCAGATTAGCGTAATCATCTCTTTTTTTAAGTACTTATTTCTAAAATTAAATTTATTGGGGTGAATTAATCATCTGTTTCCAAACACAGTCATGTTCTGGGTATTGTGGGCTTAGGACTCCAACATATAAAATGGGGGAGGGGGTAATAATTTAGCCCTAACATCAAGGAAGAAACCGTTCAGGTGCCGGGGCCTCTGTAGCTCTGAAAGATACCGATTCAAAGCTTTGAAAAATCACAGTGGAAGAAGAGAAGTAATTAGGAATGAAGGTCATTATAAATGAAGCAAGACTTGAGCCTTTGAGGATGGAAAGGCTTTAGCTCTATAGAGGAATAAGCTGTAAGCATTTGAGGCGGTGGTGGGGACGGCTTAGGAAGAAAGACCCAGGGTTGAAAACAAGCATTGTGTGTTTGTGGAGCAATAAAGAAATCTTTGTGACAAAAATAGAGCACTTACCTGCAGAGAATAGTGGGGAATCGGTTGGGTAGACCGGCTGGAAACATATTATGTCTAGGACTTTTCGTGTCAGCCAGGGAAGATTAGCTCTAATAGGGTAGGACCTAGGGAACTGTTAACAGAGTTGAGGGGAGAGAAATGAAATAATAAATGTGGCTTCTAAATCTGGGCTTGTAGGGGATTTCAGGGTGGACTGGAGAAAGGGGTCAGGCAGGCCAGGGAAGAGGCTGTCCAACCATCTGTACATGAGATAATTGGGATCTCAACCTCAGTCACCTATGGGGCAAGGCAGGGAATGCAAATGAGTGTAGGGTCATCCTCCGGCTGAAAGCCTCCTCCTTCCCTCTTTCCCTCCCTCCCTGCCCAGCCTGGAGGCTTTGGGGAATGAGAAAGCAGATGTCCATGCCTCCAGCTGGTGCAAGAACAGCCCCTGTATAGGTCAGCTTTCTGCGAAGAAACTGAACCAATAGGACATATGTGGGCAGATAGATGCATTTTAAGGATTTGGCTCACCCCATTATGGGGGCTGGCAAATTTGAAATCTGCAAGTCTGGCCAGCTGGCTGGAAACTCAGGCAGGATTTCTACTTCTCTGGGAAACCTCAGTTGTTGTTCTTAAGGGCTTCAACTGATTAGATGAGACCCAAGTACATTATGGAAGGTAATCTTTGTTACCTAAAGTCAACTGTTGGTAGCAGCTAAAGAGACGTACAAAATGCTGTCACAGTCAATGTCTACACTAGCGTTTGTGCCGGGGTCCAACCCCAGCAGGTCCAGGGGTTCCCAAAGGCGTAGACGGAGTCGGCAAAGAAGGAATGACACGGAGACAGTGTTCAGTTGATCAGCAGCCTAGCCAGGATCTCCAGCAAAGTTCTGGTCTGGATCTCCAGCGAAGTTCTGTTTAGGATCTCCAGCCAGGTTCTGTGTCCATGGTCTCTTGCTAGGTTCTCCAGGTTCTCCAGCCAGGTTCTGTAGCCATGTTCCCTCGCTAGGTTCTCCAGCCAGGTTCTGTCCAGGTTCTCCAGCCAGGTTCAGTCACCAGGTTCTAGTCAGGTTCTCTTGCCAATTTCTGTAGTCAGGTTCAGTCCAGGATCTTTTGCCATGTTCTCTCGCTAGTTTCTGTCTCTAGGTTCTGAGGCCAGTTTCTGTCCAGGATCTTTTGCCATGTTCTCTCCAGCGAAGTTCTTCTGTCTCTAGAGAACGTTCTGTGTAGGTTCTGTGCCTCCTGGTTCCGTCTTCTTAGTTCTGTCTTCTTACATCTGTATTTATACCAGTTGATTCCAATCCTATCAATCTCTATTCCAAGGGTTAGGGCGTTTCTTATCTCCATTCCAGGGAGTAAAGATTATGTAGCTTAAGCATGATTGTTCGTAGTTAAAGTGATTAATTACCCGCCTGGCACTAGTTGAGAGGTTTTCTTCCCTCCCTAACTTCAGGGGAAAATCCCTACCTGGGGAAACAACCTTTCTCAGAGACCTTGGTTAAAACACATAGTGCCAAGAAGGTGAACAAACATGTTAAGAACAGTATGCCATATATGCCAGGTCCCTTGAGACAGCAAGCATGGACCGGCTCCTGGCACGTTTGACCTGGCAACTAGGCACCATAGCCTAGCCAAGTGGATGCATTACATTAACCATCACGGCCTCCAAGCAGAAAGGGGTGGACCACGTTGGGGCCATATCCTGTTCCCAGAGACTTTGTACCCTCCCTCATTTTCCTCCTACACCAGCCACAGTGAGAGGCTGGGGATGGCTGCTTTGCCCGAGCCCTGGCTCCGATGTGAGTTGGCAGGCTATACCGTATGCCTGCATGTGGCTTAGCTTGGAGGACAAGCAGCTATTTCCTAGTTAGGCCTTGCCCAGGGTTCTCTGCTCTGATGCCCACAACATCCCTTGATGTTCCTTCTCCAGCTGACTCCAGCTGGAAGGGGGTCCCAGGATCACTGGAGCTTTTAGTTTTGAGCCCATCAGTCAGATGCTGAGGTGGTCCAGGTTGGGTTTCCTCTTGCATGCCAGTCTGATGGTGAGAAGATGTATTGTGGAAGTTAGGCTTATGGACTTTTAAGTCAGAGTGATTGGACAGTGTCTCCAAGGACTAAGGGTATGACCTTGGGGAAGTTCCTTATCTTCTTTGTGTCTCGGTTTCCCCAACTATAAAATTGAAGTACAATAATAGCATCTACTTCTGAAAATTGTCAAGGATCAGTTAAGAGGATGACATGCGACATTTAGCACGTACATGCGACACTGGTGTGGGTGATTTGGTCTCCTTCTTCTGGACACCGAGTGAGTGCACGTCCCTGTCCCCCTTGAAGGTGGCGTGCTCACACACCTCGCTTTCGCCAATGAAATGAAGGCTGAAGTGGTGTGCATCTGTCCTGGTGGAAGCCTTAAGTGCCAGTACGTGATTTGCCATGTTTCCTTCCCTCTGCTGAGGGGTGGGAGCACCTTTGTGATGAGGTCATCCATCAGCCAGGGGCCCAGAGTGAAGAAGTGAATGGAGTGGAGACCCGCCCATCTGCAGTGGACCTATTGCTGGAGCCAGAAGGAAACTTCTGTTGTGTTATAAGCTCTGAGATATTGAGGTTGTTTAGTGTCACGACAACCCAACCCTGAGTGATATATACATTAGGTGTCAGGAAATGGGAACTTAGGGTTTCTCCCTCTTCTTTTTGCCTTTTTCTTGAGAGGTGCTTAGCTATGATGAAATGGATAGAGTCATTTGTAGCAAATGCTGTTTTGGGGGGCCACCAGCTAGGATACAGGGAATTCTACCTGTATAGCCAATATTATACCTCTAGATTTCTCTTTCTGTCAGATTGAGGTGGACTGGGCACCTGAGTTCTGTCACCCAGTTTCCTTCCCAACACTCACCTTTCTCATCTGTGAAATGGATGTGCTAGCTTGGTTTTCTGCCTTTAGCAGCACCAGTTGTATGATTATTCCATGAATACTAAGTGCTAAACTCGTCCTCAAGGACTTACTGTTACTTGGTTTCCCTTTCTCCTTTTTCCCATTAGGCCCATGATGTGTAATTGTTCTCATTTCCTGCCCCACAGGATCTTGGAAACAAAGACCTCAACAGAGATAAAATTTACTTGATTTGTCAAATAGTCCGAGTTGGGAAGATGGATCTGAAGGACACTAATACGAAGAAGTGCACACAGGGACTGAGGCGGCCCTTTGGGGTGGCAGGTAATGACACACGACACGCCATTCACTCTCACTGGAGTGCACATTGTATGTGGCTGTGTTTTAGGGGGATTCTCTTCCCTTTCCTCCTTGACCTCTCCCCACCCCGCCCGAAAAAAATGTTATGCCAGACAGCCCCTCATACTTACATTTCTGGTGGCTAAATAAAAAGCATTAGTGGCTAAGTCCAGGTTTATGATGCAGGCAATGATAATGGGATCCTCGTGTCTGGAGCAGGGCGCAGTCTGAGCAGTGGGCACCGGGGCTCCCCAGCAAAGAGAAAAAGGAAGAACACCACGGGTGGGATCTAATGATAAAGAGCAAATCATTGAAAAAACAACAACTCAGGATGGGAAATGCAGTTACAAGGAGTGAATCACCCACCACCTGTGTGATTGCAGGTGGGAGTGGATGATTGGAGAGTCCGTGTGGCCCCGGAGGCTGCCGAGAACAAGGTCCCTTTCCCACCATCCCCAGCCTTTGCTCTCTCGGGTCCCAGACTTCAGTATTCTTGTCCCACTTGTGTGGTTTTTGTTATATTTGACTATCACTTGTACTATTATTTACCTAACGTATTTTCTTTTAATTAGCCCACTTTATTATAACTAAAGCATATTTTTTTCTTAAAAGGCAATTTAAATACCTGTGGAAACAGTAATTGGATATGCCATTTCTTTTGATTAGAATATAAATTTCTAATTATGTACCATTTATAATCTCTGTGTACCACATTAAAACCCAGGGTTTCTGGTTCCTCATTTCCAAATACTCTGATCTTCAGTAATCACAAACCAGCTGGCTCTCAACTTGTCCCCTACACTGCTTATAGAGTGGTGGAGTGGAACAAGTTAGCCTATTCTAAGCTGTTTTTTTTTTTTTAACCTGGCAGTGTTGCTAGCTAACTAGTTGATTTTGGGCAAGCATTTTCCTCTTAGTTTCATCATCTGAAAAACGAGAGACATGGATCTGGTTGGTGCATGATCTGCTTTAAAATGCTCTGATTTTATGTGAGGGGGTGAGGGAAGGCCCCTCACCCCTGACATCACAGTGTTCCTGCTAAGGCATGAGGGACCTTCCACCTCACCTCAAAATGTGCCTTTGCCCTCTGCTGTGGCCTGACCACTCTTTCAGTTTCAGGTGACAACATTCTGGTGTAACTGAAAGGTTCAGAGATAGATTGCTTCAGGCATAGCTGGATCCAGGAACTCAAATGAACTGACATCTCTCTATCTCTTGGCTCCCATGTCCTCTTATTCTGAAGATGGCTTTCCAATTATTTTCCAAAATGTTGGCTAGTGTTCCAAGCTTGCATCCTACCAGCTTAGCAATCCAGGGGCAAGAGGCACCTCTTCCCTATTAGTTTCAGCAGAAATCCCTGGAGCTTAAACACAGTCATCTGGTCATCCCCAGAGTATCTACCCTGACCAGGGGTGTGTGGTCCTCTGATCGCCCAGGTCATATGAACAAATCTGGAGCCAGAGGGAGATTGCTCCACCCAAACCCTGCTCACGGAGAATGGACCATGGGGGTGTATTAATCAGAGAGAGTAAATGTTGGCCAGGTTCAAATAACACTTCCCTGCCTTTTCTTGGCTCCTTAACTCACCTCTTGAGCTAGATTTAGTCACTGATTAATTATTACTTAAGAAATTTTAGGGGCTCCCTGCCCAGGGCCTGCTGTGTTGGGGGTATGTCATGTTACTAGGATTTTCGCTCTACCTGACCAGCTTTTTTTAGTGCCTTCTCTCACCCCCATCACTTCTATGTCCCTGCTCCAATGCCGGAGCTCTTCACCTTGGTTTTGTAGACCTTTAGTGACTGAGTTAAGAAGTTTCTGAGGATCCAGGACCCCTCTGGAATCACAGGGTTCAGAGCTCCGACAGTTATGTGTCTGTGCTGTGAGCATGTTTATGAAAAGAGGGTGAATAGATCTCATTTGATTCTCAGATCCCATAGCGAGTCACCACTCTCAGGTTTTGTAGGCACAGTAGACGTGCAATACATACACGTCAAATCCAAAACCAAGTGCTTCATTCCACAGTCACTACCCCGACCCTTTCTTCTTGGCTCTGCTAACCCACGTTCTCCCGGATGGTTCCCTGGCTTGCTGATGCCCAGCCCCCTTTGCCCAGAGGTTGGCCAGGTGCTACATGTTATGAGCATGTCTGTGTATTGTCCGATGCTGGCTTGCCCTCTTAGACTTTCCTGCCCCAGCCTTCTTCTGCCCTACAGTCTCGTCCAATTGTCATCCCTTCCTGGGTGCAGGAGGACTTACACTGTTCATTTCTCTTCTTTTTCTAGTTATGGATATAACAGACATCGTCAAGGGGAAAGCAGAAAGTGACGAAGAAAAGCAGCACTTCATTCCTTTCCACCCGTGAGAGATTTCCCACTTCTCTCCATTCCATTAAGCCACACCCTTTCGCATCAGGGACTGCACGAGGGCCTCCTGTGAGTGTGTGTGCTCTTTTCCTTTGCAGGGTGACAGCAGAGAATGACTTCCTGCACAGTCTGTTGGGCAAAGTCACGACCTGCAAGGGAGACAGCGGAGGGCAAGGTACAGTGCCAATTTGCCAAGTGGACTGGGCCTGACTCCGGCTTGGGAGCCTCTGATGCTTCAACAAACAGGTCAAAACTCTGAGCCTTGGGAAAGACAGCCTTCCTTCCAGACACACCATTGCGAAGAATGGGGGCGTGTGACCCACAGAGGTGGGAACCACATCTCCTGAAGCTGGGAGCCATGTCCCAGTGCCCATAGGAAGAGAGGGACTCCTATGTCCTGGCTACCTCCTATATGTCAGGCACTTGAACATGTTTCCTTATTTTATCTAGCCCTTCCCACAGTTCTGTGAGGAAGACGGTATCATGTCCTTTATGAAGACTGGGCTTAGAGAAGGTGGGGCCATTTGACAGGCATTGATGTTGCTAGAAGTAACCGGTGGGATTCAGACCTAGAGATGCCTGGTTCCTGATGTCTGCTTCCAGATGCTTGCTTCCAGTGTTCTCTTTCAGAAGGAGACCCAGGGAGAGCTGGGGGGGGGGGGGGGGCGGAGAGGGTGAGACTGAGAGAACACCTTGAAGAAATTGGCTCTTCATCCTTCCAGGCCTCTGGGTGACCATGAAGATGCTCGTGGGGGACATAATTCAGATCCGCAAGGACTACCCCCACCTGGTGGACAGGACGACCGTGGTGGCCAGGAAGCTGGGCTTCCCCGAGATCATCATGCCAGGTCTGGCCTTTCCCCGGGGTGGGTGGGGGTCCGGCTGGTTGAATCCTTTCTTTTTACAAAATCAACTCCTTCCTTTTCTACTGCTTTTTTCTAAATTTTCCTGAAGGCCACCACTGAAAACAATTTTTGTATCTACAGAAGTCTACGCATTCACTTACTAAACACAAACACATACATATACACATGCACTTTCTCCCCACAAGTGGGGCTGTCCTTTATATGCTTTATACGCCATTACTTCATATTCTTTATATATAAAGTTACTTGCTTCACCGCTTAACTATTTAGCATGGACATCTTTTCTATTTTACTACATATAGAATAAGTCCATTCTTTTGGGGAGAATATTCATTCCCTTCAAATTTTAAACTATTTTTTTATTACCAAAGGACTTCATGCCTGTTGTAAAATGTTCAAATAGCTTTAAAAGGTATAAAGTGAAACATTAAAAGCTCCCTCAAATCTTTGTCTCCAGAAGTAACCACTACTATGAAAATTTTCCCAATGTGTCTGTCATAAAAGGAAGATAACTGAGGTTACATGAGAGTCTTTGGAAAGTTCCCTTTTTGTCCTAAACCTTGTGTCCACGACTGTTCTCATTGACTTCCCCCCTACCTTTCATAGCCACTGGGGCCTGTATTGTCATTCCTTCATGCCTGCTTTACCTGAGACCTCAGTTTCTTGTGATTCCCCTTCAATTATTCTTGCCCCCATCCCCGAAGACCCTTTGCTCCTCATCCCTGACCCTGGGTTCCTTGGGCACACGAGCAATCCTCCGCTTCCACAGTGTAAAAGATCAGTGAGTGTCCACGGTAGCTACTAATGGGCCTGGATCAGTTCAATTGGAGCTTTCCTTTGCCTTCCCAGAAGGTGTCACTAGAGGATGAAAATTAAATGATTTCAATGGAGAGAAATACATGGCCAGTTTTGACGATCCTACCCCCCCCACCCCCCCCCACACACACACTTTGCAACTGATTTCCTAGTGTTCCTCCATCCCCTTGTTACCTATTGCTCCCACCTCCTCGATGAGGTAAAATGCCTTTCCAAGCAGTTCTGATTTTAATTTCATTAATGGACATGAAGGCGGGGCACTTTCGCTCACTCCCCCTGTTCTCCTCTCTAATCAGCAGCCCTCCAGCTGCACAGACTCCAACTCTTGTCTCTCTCTCTCCCTCTGCCTCAGGGGATGTCAGAAACGACATCTACATCACTCTCCTACAAGGCGACTTTGACAAGTACAACAAGACCACACAGAGGAACATGGAAGTGATCATGTGTGTGTGCGCGGAGGATGGCAAAACGTTGTCTGTAAGGACTCCTGCTGTCGCTCTGGGTGACAAGGCCCCCTTTGGGGGCCTCTGCTAGTAAAGATTTGCATTTCCCACCCCTGATTCTGCTCTCTAAATGCCAGCTGCCTTCAGGATGGTGTTGAGTAATGTGACCTACACCTTAGAGCTCGGTTAGCACAGTAGCCCATCATAAGACCTGGTGTTGTTATTTCTTTACACCAAAGCAGCTCTTCAATGCCTGTTCCTCTCCTTTCATGACTGCTAGTTCTTTCTTTTTCTTTTTGCTTGGCCTCACTCCATAGGTTAGCCCTTGCAGTTAAAATGTTGTTCTCATTGAAACATGAGCTGGTTTATTCAGGCAAAATTCATGGCAAAAAAAAAAAAAAAAATCAATACAGAGCCTTAGGCTGGTGGAGACTCAGGATGTGCTCAACACAGACAACCCAACACTTGCTCTAAATTCCCAGCGCTCAGCCAGATTCTGGTGGAAAGCCTCATTAGTAAATTGGTCTCCAGAGGGCTGGCCGAGTGTATGCAAGAATGCAAAGCACGTTGCTATAAATATTTAGACAGCATATGTCCTCTACAATATTTGTCATGTGTGTTTACATCTATTTACTTACATTTCCTCTAAGGTTGTCAGCAGCTGTGACCGGTGTGTGGGAGGGTCTTGCGTCTCAATTTCTCCTTTCGGAACACTTCGCTGAAAATAAAATTGCTCTCAGCGGAAGTGGCAGCATGGGCAAATGCTCCTCTCAGGCCGCAGTAGGTGATCAGACAGCACAGTGGGATGTGGTGCGAGTGTCGATAAGTCATCTGCTCTCGCCTGGGCCCTGAGCTCAGGCAGATCTTGCCTTCCTCTACCTAAGAGTAACTAGCATTACAGAGCCATTGCAACGTGCCAGTTACCCCGGTAAGCATGATGCATTGCCGTCATTACCCCATCTTTACAGAGCGGGAAACTAAACAGCTCTCCCAAGGTCATGAGGTGAGTTTGAGGCAGAGGGGGATTTTGATTCATTCCAGGTTTCTGGCCCTCTTAAACACTTCACTGTGACGTCTAGCCATATAAAAAATTACCCAAGTCATTTCTCATTTTAACATGAGGCTAGTAACTAATTCTACCAAAATCTATTTTAACTTTAAGGAAATCCCCACAATTGCATTTTTGTTCATAAAGACTGGCTCTGTTAATTAATATTTAATTGAGCAAAATACAGGCATTTAACTCATTTTATTTTTTTGGATTCTGAAACTTTGCTGAAAAATAAAGTAAGTGAGAGACATGTTGCCGAAAGGAACATAAAGGAAGAGTGGAAGGTTTTTATGTGAAAGGGAATTTGCATTTCCCTGAACGTACAGACCACTGCTTTGAAGTTATTTTTACCCAGCTACCTGTTGGGGAACTTTTTAACCTCGGCTTCAGTTTTTAAACCATTGATACCCTTGCCGCCAATCCTGCCAAATGACAAATTAGAAGAAGCAGTTAACAGAAAAGCAGGTGTCTTACCTTGTTTCTGAACCATTCTTGCTTCCATCTCTGCTACCTTTTCAAGTCATACCCCACCAGGCGGCATAGACGCATTTCTCACAGATGAATATGGGAGCACGCATGCTGGGGCTGAGGTGGAGAGGCAGCTGTGGGTTGTGGTGATAATTTGCAGTTTCATCTACCAGGGGAGTTATGGGGGAGTTCAGTTGACTGACTATTGAAAATTACTATGGAAGCCTGTGGGAGGCTTGCCTTTCTCTCTTTGCAGAAATAAATATGACTGCCTAATGAAGTGCCAGGCGGCTCACTCAAACACTCCTGTCTGACGCTGGTGGGCTCCTGTGGGAACGGGCCCCCTTAGGGATATCGACTTCTCCTCCTGCTCCAGGGGCACCAGGCCCTTGGCGGAGCGGGGCCAGAGGACAGTGGGGTACATTGGTCATTGGCTCACTTTGGGGTCTCAACGACCTCGCTCAGAAAGGGCCCTAGGAGAGAAGCTAATGAGGTGAGCTCTGGGCTCAAACATTCAGAGTTCAGATCCAAGCCTCTCCTGTCAGCTGTGTGATCTTGGGCAGGTTTATTTGTCTATAAAAGAGGAATAATAATCCTTCTCGTCAGATTTCAGGTTAAACAAAATGGTACGTGTAAGGTACCTGGTATGCAGCACTCGGTAGCAGAAAGGAAAACATTAAGAGAAGGCAGACCTGCTACAGGGTGAAGCCCTGGGCATGAATCCAGGGGTTCAAGTGGGCAATCCAATGTGGATGCCTGAAGCAAGTCTAAGGAGAATCAGAAAAAGGCTCAGATGCCAGGTTGAGAAACCTCTGCCCTTCTGACCAGCTTAAGGTGGGAGGTAGGGCAAGGGGGGCAGTGTGGTGTCGTGGTTAAG
This sequence comes from Myotis nattereri, assembly GCF_964212035.1. Taxonomy (NCBI): domain Eukaryota; kingdom Metazoa; phylum Chordata; class Mammalia; order Chiroptera; family Vespertilionidae; genus Myotis; species Myotis nattereri. The sequence goes on from NC_138080.1 coordinate 103,484,282, forward strand.
ACTATGCCTTCTGGGGCCAGGTAGCCAGGCTCAAAGTCCAGCTCAGCTCAGAGTAGCAGGATGACCTTGAACAAGTTACATGATCTCTCTGTACCTAAGATTCTCTGCCTGCAAATGAGGCCAGCAGTGGCACCTTATTCTTGTGACTATCAAGTGAGGTAATCTACATAATAGGTGTTCATTACCGTTGGCCATCTTTCCTGGAAAGGTAGAGCGATCTGATCTGCAGGCTTCACTCCCACCTGGTGGATGCTCATAGGCATCTCCCCGTGAGGTGGCTTCGTAGGTGTGGCACACTTTCTGGCGTGTTCCCATCCATGGTGACATTTGTTCCTCAGGTGATTCCTGCAAGGTAAATAGGGCCTGTGTTATGAGCCTGAGATCCCTCCTGCTGAAGTGTGCCTGCCAAGGCCAACTCAGCCTTAAAGCCTCCAGCTTCCTGATTCCTGCTCAGATGTGCTCAGCTGACAGAGTCAGCAGAGCCTCCTGACTGTTAGCTGGGGTCCCGGGGGTAGGCAACGGGGAAAATTATTGAACAGGCTTACTTGAGAGATATACAAATCTATATTTTCCCTAAAACTGGGCTCAGTCCCGATCACGATGCTCTCTAGACACATTTGGCAATGTCCAATTTATCTCTGAAGGGTTGAGGGTCTTAGGCCTTTCTCAGAAGAATACTGAGACTTTTGTCCAGCCTTAGGCAATCAAAAGTTTTCATCATCTGAGGCACTGGCTGGGTAGCTCAGCTGTTTAGAATGTTGGCTGCGGGTTAGATCCCAGTCAGGACACATACAAGAATCAACCAATGAATGTATAAGTAAGTAGTACAACAAAGCAATCTCTCTCTCTCTCTTCCTCTCTCTCTCTCTAAAAAAATCAATACATAAAATTTAAAAAAAATTTTTTTTCATCATCAGGACAGTTTTGTGGGATTCCATTGCCTGCCATACAGCAATTCTACTTTCACCAGAGATAGATGTGTATCTTTAGATTTTATGAGCTAGATGGAATTCACTGGAGCTACAGAAACTCGAAGCCCATAAATGTCACCAAATATAAATCTTGGGTGGCTGGAAAGCATCTGGTTTGTTCTAGAAGGAACACTGGACAAAGAGTAGAGGGTCTGAGATGTAGTCCAGCTCTGCTACTTGTGGGCAAGTGACTTAACCTCTCAGGGCTTTAGTTTATTCAGTTGTGAAATGGGGATAATGATGGTAATCATCAGAGGTGGTTATGAAGATGAAAATAAGTGCGGTCAGGTATGGAAAGGACTTAGCACAATGCTAGACAAAATGCACTCTTTGAAGGGTTAGAAAGAGCTTGGAAGCATGTTTTTAGTTTATTGCCCCGATAATTTCTGAAAGGCTTCCTCCCTGTGAGAAGTAGAAGAGATGTGTGTCTTTCTTTATTTCCAGTTCTCTGGTTCTCCTTGTGATTTATTTATTTATTTATTTATTTATTTATTTATTTATTTATTCATTATTTATTTATTGTTAATCCTCACCTGAGGATATTTTTCCACTGATTTTAGAGAGAGTGGAAGGGAAGGGGAGAGACACACAGAGAGAAACATCGATGTGACAGAGACACATTGATTGGGTTGCCTTCAGCATTTGCCCTGACCAAGGCCTGGGATCGAGCCTGCAACCAAGGTATGTGCCCTCGATCAGAACTGAATCCAGGATCCTTCTGTCCTCGGGCCGACACTCTATCCATGGAGCCAAACCTTCTAGGCTCTTGTTTTTGTCTTTAGAGACCAGTTTTGAAAGGACACTATATCCTTACTTTGAAATAGACTCAGTTTGGCTGCAAGTACAACCCGTCAATATTAAACTGAGCTCCTCCTTTCCCTGTGGCTCAGAAGTAAAGTGGGCGCTCTGCCACAAGAGGGGCGGGGTTCTCCTTCCCACAGATGAACTTGTTCACCAGGGGTCCCAGGGCCCACACGCGGCCAGGTGGGTCATTCAGTCCTGGGAGGCGGGTTTGGTGCCAAGGATCTATTGGAGAATCTGGTGAGAGGCCTGGACTCTCTGACGATACAAATGCCCAGAGGCACATGGTTTTGCAATTTGGGGGTTTGGAGCTGCAAACCCAATCCTCACATCCCTGAGTCTCTATAGACTCGAGGTTAAAATCTGCTGCTCTTGTATAAGAACCCCACTTAGGCCCCTTCTGGGTGATCCTGGCTCAGATCTGTTTGGTGGCCAAATAAGTAGAATGAACAGAGAGAGAGAATCAGGGGTTGGAATACTCCATAAAGAGGTAATTCCTGTTGCCCTTGTTGGTTTGGCTCAGGTTTTATTCTGGTTAAGGGCATGTACCTCGGTTGCAGGTTCGGCCCCGAGCCGCGGTTGGGGCATGTGCAGGAGGAAACTAGTTGATGTTCTCTCTCACATCTATGTTTCTCTCTCTCCCCCTCCTCCCTCCCTTCTACTTTCTCTCTAAAGATCAATGATATCCTTGAGTGAGAATTTTTTTTTAAAAAGGATAGGTGATCCCTGTTACTTGGAGGTGACTTTATGGCAAGGAATAAATAGCCTACACAGGTATGCTTGCTCTGTCCTCACTCTGCTCAGAACATCCTTGTGCATTTCTGCTCAGAGCCTAGGAATTTTTCTTCAAGATCCTTCCTGAGTCCTCAGCTGGAACTCAAATGCCTCTTCTCTGTGCAAATACATGTGTCTGTCATCACATTGCATTGCTTAGTGATATGTCCGCCCATCTAATGATCCCTCCATTGAACAGAACCCTCATGTCAGCTTTAATATCTTATTCCCATAACCCAGAGCTCAGGAGGGGCCTGGTACCTGGAAGATGCTTCCTAACCATGGGCTGCCTCAGCCCCCTATGCCTCTGTCTGTCTGAAGCCTGAGCTCCTCCCTCCCCCTTCCCAGCTCCCGTAGGCACTTTGGTGTGATAGCATCAGAAATCCATCAGCACAGCGACTGCCTGACTAATGGGAGCCTGTTTGTAAACTTTGTGCACAGTCAGACTCAGGAAGCAAATAGGATTAATCAGACTGGCAGTGAGCAGGGACTCTGGGACCGGTCACCATTTGCAGTAGGGCCGCTGCGTCCGCCCTGGCGCGCTCCTGCGGTCTCCAGAATGCAAGTAATAGGATTTCTGCAGTTAAGCAGCTGTCACCCTCGGGCCTGGGGACATGCATATACATCTGTAATGTAGAAGGCCATGTGGGTACCTGGTAGGAGGGCTGGGAGAAGCAGGGTTTTCCCAGGTCCTAAGGCCAGCCTCGGCCTTGGGACCAAAATTACCCAAGCCCAGAAAAGGGCACTTCTGTAGAATTCTCTCTCTCTCTGTTTTCCCCCTCTTCGGTCAGAATGCAATCTGCGTGGGAGCAGGGGACAAGCCTATGAGTGAATATCGGTCCGTAGTGTACTATCAAGTCAAACAGCCACGGTGGATGGAAACAGTCAAGGTAATAATAATAATACATTATAATAATAGCAGCAAATACGTACCTGGGGCTCAGAGGCACCTCCCTGGGACCTGGAGCAATACCCCACAGGTGTCCGTGGCGCACCGGGCTGTGGAAATGGCGGGCCCGTGGGTGAGCACTCTGGTTCTCTTGCTCTCTCTCCGCGGGCCGAGGGCGTGGCCACCGTGCAGTTGTCAGATGGTCCTTTCGTGGGTGGTACCCAGCCCACCAAGCTGTGTCGGGACATGAGCAGTGAGGAGTGACAGAGCTTGTGAGGCTACACAAGACCACGTAACACCTGAACGATAACCTGCTGGGAGGGGCCTCAGAGGGAAGCGGCATTAATCACAGATATTCGCATTCCTAGATTGTCACACTGAGCAGAAGGGAAAGCCAAGCACTGGAGGAAGAGTTGGGAATTCATTCAGAGAACAGGGAAGCCTGGGCCCAGCTTCAAATAGCTCTGCCTGTAATGAGCACCAGGTTTGACTTCCCCTGTGCTCTGAACCCAAACTCAGACGTTCACATGACTCAAGTTTCAGAGGTAGCTACGCAGACCCTGAGGTCCTTGCCTGGTCACCTGTATTCCTGTTCCCCTCAGTGGGTCTCCCTGTACTCACTTTCTTAAAAATGATGACCTGCCCAGCTTTGGGGTCACAAGCTATCGAACCAGGGCGGGGGGTGTCCTCTTCTCTGTGTTCTCTTGCACCCCAGTTATACCTCCTTGTTGGTCCTTGTAAACTTTGTGCACAGTCAGACACCCCCCTGGTTCAATAGCTTTTGACCCCAAAGCTGGGCAGGTCATCTGGTATAACTAGGCGCCGCCCCATGGGGGCCACAGGCTCTTTGAATTGCAGGGACTTAAACGAGCACAGCCAGGGCCTCACATGATTGTAGCTTATAGTAACCACTCAGCGTGCAGGAGAGAATGGAGTGGATTGCAGCTGCCCATGAGGCCCTCAGGTCTTGTGTCCTGTCTGAAACACCCAAATGGGGACCTCTGCAGGCTCCATGTTCATTTTCTGGAGCAGAAAGCGCCCCAAAGTATGCATCTGTTTGGGTTTTAATAGTCTTCTGTACAATGTAAACGTGCCCCTTTTTAAACACCAAAGTGGTTTCTCACAGCTCGCTGAGCTTCTCTGCCGAGGCCTGAATTGCACATTACAGAGAGAGCTGTAGGCTTTGTGGGAGATTTACTCAAATGTTATTGGATTCCAGCATTTTTATTAATTTTCATAAATGGGGGTCCTCAAGCATACCCCCTAACGACTATTGCTAATTTGCTAAGCCCTGCTGCCATTGCCCAAACTCCAGTGGTGAGCCAGGAAAGTGTGTGGTGTGCAGTTTGCAGCACATCAAACCCTGGGCTGAAGTTATGTGACTTTTATATCAATTTGGGGAGATTCATTTCCCCTCACTATAATTTACAGATCTCTTTTCATTGGCTGGGATTGCAATTTGCCAAATGGATTACATTTGGTACTTTATTTTCTCTTCATAGCTAGTCCTTACGTAATTTATTTACGGTTCATCAGGCTTGATGGGTGGGTGGTAATAAATCAACATGCAGGGCTCTCCAGTAAATGGCCAGGCTGCCCTTTGGGGGTTGGGGGAGTGGGGAGGGCCGTGTAACGCATGGTCTCCTGAGCTCTGGTTTCTGCCTGTGGAGGTGGCTGTCCCCATCGAAGACATGCAGAGGATCCATCTGCGATTCATGTTTCGACATCGGTCATCTCTGGAATGTGAGTACCAACCAAGTGGCATCTGGGGCGAGAGGAGGGGGATAGCCGGGTGGCCCATGTGTCCTCCTCGTCCCTGACCTCACAATGCCACTTCCAGCTAAAGATAAAGGAGAAAAGAACTTCGCCATGTCCTACGTGAAGCTGATGAAGGAAGATGGGACCACTCTGCAGGACGGATACCATGACCTGGTTGTCCTAAAGGTACAGTGAGTTGGAACCCACTCTGCAGTGAGGGGCCTGCAGGAAGCAAAGAGGACAAGGTGGGATGGATTCGTGGTTAACTACAGGGACCCCAGGAGCACACACACCACGGCTTACCAGCTGTGTGGCCTTGTACAGAGGCTAACTTCTCTGGGCCTCTGTTTCCTCATGTATGAGCCCTCAGTGAATAACTGAGAGGTGTACATGAAACAGTTTATAGAAATATGACAATGGTGGGTACATGGAACACTCAATATATGCAAAATGTGGGCTCTGAAAGGACCTGTGGGATGTGTAGACATTGGACAGATGCCTCCCTGGAGCTAGTTGGGGAATAGTAGGATTTGGGGTCCCGATCCCGCTGCTGACCAAATCTGAACTCATCTCACATGTCTCCCTGAGTGTCAGGTTCCTTTTCTTCGGTGGTGATGGTGATATTTGTGATGAGTCCGTGAGATGACCCTTGTGAAAGGGCGTGTGTGAAGGGTACAGATGTCAGCCATTGTTGCGTTTGCATCGCGAGACTTAGGCGGTTTTGGAGAAGTGGGAGGCATTGCCTTGATTGTATTGCATGCTTCCCTGTGACCCCTGTGACAGCTGGTGCCTCTGCCTGCTAGCTCCTGGCTGTAGGCAACGTTGTGGCTGCGAAACAGCAAGGCCAGGAGGTGGGCATAGGCATCAGACCCTTGCGCTTGGCTTTCTCAACGTTGGAGGCTGACTTTGCTCTTTTGTCTGAGGTCCGCATGGCAAATACAGCTTCATCAAGGCTTTATGACATGATCCTCTTCTCTGAGTCTCTCTGACTTTTCCCAAAAAACGACCCCACTCCTTCTGTGCAGCCTCTGCATTGTCATCTGGGTCATATCAAGGTAGCTCTTGGCATAAAAGCCATTCTTTCTCAACAGATTGCAGACTCACTGGGGGTAGAGTCCCAATTGCGGTCAGTTTTAAAATTACCCACCTTGCTTAAACCTCGGTCTCCTCACCTGTAAAATGAGGATAATATAATGAGGGTAATTGTAATCGACAGTTACGATTGTTGTGAAGCTTAAATGAAATGGACTAAGGCACATAAAGCACTCAGTGTGACATTTAGTTCAGAATAAGGCTCCATGAATTCTAATGCTCGTTATGCTCCCATCTACTCTTTCATTTCACATGCCAAGGGCTCACGCATGTATCACTCTGAGTGTGCTCTGTGCATTACTGCCATTTAGTCTGCTTGAAATGTCTAGGAAGCAGGTAACATGATGAATCCTCAGGTTCATCGTGAGAAATGTGACACAGAGAGATCAAGGGATGTATCCAACAGGACACAGACCTGTGAGTGGTAGGACAGGGCCTAGATCTCCGGACTTTCAGACTCTAGGGCCTTTGCTAATATCAACTTCTTCAGGCTGATTCCTTATCTTGCTGGGGCACATGTATATTAAGATCTCAAAAAAATTAGGATGAATGCAAATGTCCTATCTGGGAAATTTTCCATTTCCTTTTGCCCTTAATGAAGTCCACAGAGTCTCTAACTGGCTGATCAACCCCTTTTCCATGAATGTAACCTGGGTTCCTGCCTGTTTGTGGAGAAGCTGCTCTACCAGCAGGTGGTCATTACTTCTCCGATGGCTTCCCCATGATTTCCGACCTTCCCCACTTTACAATGTGTGATGTGGCCACTGCAAGCTCAGTATGTTGGGTGTCTACCCTTGGCTCGGGGAAGTAAACAAGGTGCTGTTTCCAGGGGGACAGCAAGAAGATGGAGGATGCCAGCGCCTACCTGACTCTGCCTTCATATCGGCACCACATGGAAAACAAGGGGGCCACTCTGAGTCGAAGCTCCAGCAGTGTTGGGGGGCTCTCCGTCAGCTCCCGGGATGTGTTTTCTATTTCCACCCTAGTGTGCTCCACAAAGCTCACCCAGAACGGTAGGTGTGTGCGTGTGAGTGTGGGTGTGTGCATGCATGTGCGTGTGCGCATGCATATAAGTGTGCCTGTATGTGTGCCTGTGTGTGCCTGCACTTGTGCATGTGTGTGCCTGTGTGTGCATGCCTGTGCGTGTGTGCATGCATATGTGCATTTGTGTGCTTGTGCCTGTGCCTGTGCCAGGCATGTGTATGTATGCACAAACCCAGCGATGGTAACTGTACCTGTCTGCGCTCTGTCCTAGTGGGCTTGCTGGGTTTGCTAAAGTGGCGAATGAAGCCTCAACTACTGCAGGAGAATTTAGAGAAATTGAAGATTGTGGATGGAGAGGAGGTGGTGAAGGTCGGTATTCATCCACTAGTAACAGAGCTGGGAATCACGAGTGGCTTTGGGGGGCGGGGGGAGGAAAGTGTTGAAGGGGATGGGACAGCTTTTTCCTGTTACTGGGACATCTGGGGATGATTTGGTCCAATGACACTGAATGTGAAGTTGCAGAAAAGTATCTTTGTGCTCAGTTTCTGGAAAATGATCAGTATGGGTGTAGATCCCAGCTCACCTGCTTGCCAACTTCATGTGATAATAGTATGAATAGGACATACTTCTCAGGGTTGTTGTGAGCATTCAAGGTGATGATATTTAAAAATTACTCAGCACAGTCTCTCACACAGAGTACCCAATAACTGAACGAAAACACATGACATATACAAAGTTCATTAAAAGGTAACTATTAATTTTGTTGTCATAAAGTACTATAGCAGTATGATCTCTTAGTGCTACCTACACATTATTGTCAGAAATAACACAGTACTCTTGGTTTCCACAGCTTGGAGGGCATTATGCTTTAAACATGAGAATGGGAAGGACACCAGGGCTCACATTTTAAGTGAAACAAGCAGAAAAAATGCAAATACCAGCTGTATTGTCGTGTCTACCTGGTGGTGGAGAATATAGCGTCTGAAGTTCAGGTCTAATTAAAGCCACCCTCCTCTCTGGCACCATGACTTGGGGCGAGTGTTTCCTGGAGGTCCCAATGAGGGTAATCTTGTTTCCACCAGGAACTTGGTGCAGCTAGAAGCTCCGAGATTCAGCATCTTTATACAGTCGCTCTGTGTTTTGAGGACTCTAGGAAATACTGACCCACCCCTTAAGAGGGAGGGGTAACACATTTTAGTTAATTTCCCATACATGCAGAAAAATGGTTGAATGCCCAGATCAGTTCTTTAAATGGTTGGTATTGACCTGCCTACCTGGTTCACCAAAGGCAGAGAGGTTCCCCAAACAGCCTTTCATAGGGTCTGTCACTTTTGAGCAACTTAAAGAAGACATCTGGGAGTGAATTCCACTGTCTCCTTTTTGCATTATTTTTTAAAGTTTTTTTTTAATTGAAGTATAATGTATAAACAATAAAATATGTACAGAGCACTTATTCTAAAAGTACAATTCAGTGTATAGGGTGGGGCAAAAGTAAGTTTACAGTTGTGAGTATGTGAAACACACAGTTTATTCTTGTATTATTATTTATTAATTAGTGTAGTATCTTCTATACAAACAACTGTAAACCTACTTTTGCCCTTCCATGCATTATTATACATGTACATACCTATGTACCCACTACCTAGATGAAGATACAGAACATTTTAGCATTGTGGTAGGTTCCCTCATACCCTTCTCAGTCAATACCCACTCGGGGATAACCACTAAGCTGACTACCATCAGCATTGATGGACTTTTGTCTATTCTTAATTTCAAAAAAATAGAGTAATACAGAATGTACATGTTTGTGTCTGACTTACCTCACTGCACACAATGCTCAGGAGAAGTAGTTGGCTCTTTTTTTTTTTTTATCACTGTGGGTTTCTTTATTTCTGCAGTGTGAAAATGCCACCCTTTATTCATTCACCGTGCTTCTGTTGGTGGACAGGTGGGGTGCTCCGAGTCCTGGTTCATGTGAACTTGGACCCCTTGACCATGGCGCATGATGGATGTGTGCTCTCGGTCTCTGTGGTCTACACTGAGAAGTGGATTTCTGAGTCACCTGCACTCTTTCCTAATGCACCCTTCATTATTTTGTCCAGTTTCTCCAAGATACTCTGGATGCCCTCTTCAACATCATGATGGAGCATTCTCAGAGTAACGAGTATGACATCCTCGTCTTTGATGCTTTGGTAAGAGAGGGGATGGGTTTGTGGCTTAGACATCAATGTGTGTCTCACTGAGAGAACCCTTAGCACATATAGCTCTTGTGGCCCTTTTCGTGACTCTTTTGGAGGAATTGTCATGTGAGGCAACCAGACCAACGAATGAGCTGCTGTTCCCTTTCATTAGTTTGGAGTGGATGCCTGGGCAGAATGCGTGAAGGGGGAATCTTCAATGTTGATGTCAGAGTGTCACTGGGTGAAAGTACATGAAGCTGGATACCATGAGTAACCGAGTTGGCTTTCCATGAATGCCGGGAGCTGGTCTCTGGTCAGGTTGTGAAGGACCCACAGTGTGTCTTAACTGTCCTTTCCCTTCTTTTTCTTCATAGTCTCCAACTCACCAGAGTCTCTACGCTCACTCTTTCTACCCAGAACCTTTCATGGGGTATGCCATCCAGATCTTTCTCCTTTCCCTCTTTCCAGATGGTCTCTTCCTTCTCTTGCTGTCCTAATTCACGTTCCTCAGTGTCATGTCAAAATAAACATAAGAAACATTTGAACTAGGGGATATCAGTGACCAGCAGAGTGTTAATGTGTTAATCCCTTATGTCAGTGACATTTATGTTTATGAAGAGGTTGCTTGGAGACAACTGTGACTTAGAGCTTCCCAAGAGGGCCTGGAAAGCTAGCTTGAAGGAAAGATATTCTCTGACAAAAAGATCCTTTGTTCAACCACTTAGGGAAGTGCTGAACATTGCATGGCCCTCTCGGAGAGTCATGATGCACATAGATATATTAAAGACTCTGGTAAGTCCTTCAATAGAGAAGGCAGTCTAAGGATGCCAACCTGAGATTTCCCAAACTTATCTCACCAAGAAACCTTTGTATCTTATAATGCTCTGTAGCACACTGCATGAAACACTTTTTAGGAGAGATACCACCTTAATGAAAAGGACTAAAGATATATTAGCGAGCTAATTCCTGGATAAAAATTTTTGCTAGGGGTTAGGTTATGCCATGTGACTATGGCTTCCTGCCCTAGGTCTGTCCTGAAAACACTGATTCTTTGTCTTTGCCTTAGATCTACATAATTGGACTCATTGCTGACCGGAAATTCCAGCATTTCAACACCGTTCTGGAGGCTTACATTCAACAGCATTTCAGTGCTACCTTGGCTTACAAGTAAGTGACTGTGTGCCTCCTGCTTGCCCTGCCAGGATGCCTAGGGCACAAGGAACTTGAGTATTTTCCTTTTATCACTAGTCTGTGTAAGTTCTCCCTTTTTTGAGAAAATCCAATTTGTGCCTCGGTTATTTGGATTAAATAAAAATATGCAAACCCATCGGTTGAGGTGAATACAGTGGCAGAAGTACATGGAAGCCTTCCTTTCTTTCCTTCCTTCCTTCCTTCCTCCCTCCCTCCCTCCCTCCCTTCCTCCCTTCCATAAACTATCAGCAGCTACTTGCGATAAACATTGGGATTCAAAGGCTACAGAGGAGAAAGGCACATGCTCAGTAGATCACTATAGTTTGGGCATAGACAACTGAGGGTCACAGAAGGGAGATGATGCTGGGAGGCTGGTGGAAGCTGGTTTGTGTAGGGGCCTTGGAAGGAGATCAAGTAGTTTGAAGTCTGCCTTGCCGGAAATGAAGAAACATGGAAAGTTCCTAATCAAGGGAGTTCCGTGGTATAACAAGAGCATTTTCAGCAGGAAGAAAAAGCTGAAAAAGACATTATCACCACCATTATTCCCAATCATATTCTAATTGTGACTAGTTTTTCTAGTCAAAAGATTTTCCTTCCTCACTAGTTTTTTTTTTTTTTTTTCTTTGCTGGCTTTTTAGAGGCAGGAAATAATTATTCACTCTCTGTATTAAATGTAATTTTAAGCAGAGTTATTTTTATGGTTGTAAATGAGTAAGCTTGGCTGTTCCACCACCTTTAACCTTTGATTGAAAGCCTTATAATTTACTGAGCAAAGGAATTACTATGCCGTGGGTTGGGAAGCAACGTATGTTGAAAATATAATCCCTTACTCAGGAAACTGATGACGGTGCTGAAGACTTACTTGGATACCTCCAGCAGAGGGGAGCAATGTGAACCTATCCTCAGAACCCTCAAAGCTCTGGAATACGTGTTCAAGTTCATTGTTCGGTCGAGGACATTGTTTTCTCAGTGAGTACTTGCTCTGTTAGGGTGATTGGTTGGCTTTGCAATTCCTCTGGGATACAACATTGTGCCACGGGAGAAACTCTCTTACACAATGATCACCAGCCTTCCATCAAATACAAATCAAAAACCCAACACAGAGAATTAGGAATAGGTAATAATTGTTCCTTGTAAGTTTATTTGGGCATAAAAGAAATCTTAGCATGTTGTAGAGTCATGCTCCATCCAATGAACACAATTGGTGATTTGAGGCTCTTCAGCGTTTCATATGATCAGTTTGGTTGTATGTGATGGGATATAAGAGGAAAACATCCTGGGAATGTATTGTCCAGATTCTTAACAGTTCAAATGAAGAACACTCAACTCAAACTGACTTATGGAGAAATAGGACTTTATTATATTTTACATTATTGAAAATGCCAGCCTCAGGCATGGCTGGATCCAGATGCTTACTGTCATTGGTGTAGTCTCTATCTCTCGAGATTTTGGCTCTGCTTTCCTTTGGCTGGTTGCTTTCTAAGGCAAGTTTTCCAAAGTTGAAGCTATTTGAAATCTCAAGTTCATGTATTGGCTTAAGCAATTCTAGGTTCCTTGTTGTTTCAGCAAAATCCTATGCCAAGAACTGTGATGGGTCATGTGCTAAGGTCTTAAACCATGTGACCAGGGGAATGAATATGCAGACTGTGTAGTGGTGGTCACATGTGCACCTCTGGAGCCATGGGTTGGTCAGCCACGTCTGGTGTGCACTTGCTTAGTTGGACAAAAGAAAGCAGAAGTCTGTAATCATCATTTTGATCATGATGATGGATGGGCCATGATGCCATCATACTCGACGAGGCATCTGAAATGGGTAATCATTTGGGATTCTCAAAACATTTTTTGAGATTTCAGTTAATAAATAGAAAGAGATGAGTGTTTTGCACCATGTCACAAAACATATGTCATTTAGGTTATTCTAAAAATGAAGTATCTGTTTCAATTCCTCTAGCTTGTCAGTGTGTCAAGGCAGAGACTGTGCATTAATTAAAATCTTAGGGGTATTCTTGCAAGTTGGAGGGATACTTGTAAATTATTTGAAATCCAAATAGAAGACAACTGTGGGTCTTTCAAAGGGTTGAGTTTCTTAGAGGATTTCAGAGACTCACACATTGTACTTCTAGATGAACAGGCAAGGATATCTTATTTCATCTTGCAGGTGAGCTCTTCAGATCTACAAGGACAAATTCTTTTCATTTATCGTATCTTCTGCCCAACTTTTCCTTTTAGTTTATTTGTTTCCTTGTCCTTCTTCCCCTACCTCCTCCCTTCGTCCTCTCCCTCTTAGTTTTTGTCTCTTCCCTCCATAGCATTTCTACCTTTGCTTTCTTCTCTGCCTCAGGGCGCGTCATCTCGCAGGGCACCTAGCTCTTCACTTAGAGAAAATTCAGTGCTGCTGGAACCGAAGTGACTTTTGGCTTCTTCAGGCGTGGGTGATCTGTTAGCCCTCACTGTATCCCCAGCATAGCATACAAAACACCATTGGCACTCAGAACTGCCTGCCGGATGAAGTCCATTTGGGGGACTACGAGAAGGAATTTGGTGAGAAGAGATGTCTCTAAGGTAACTGAGGCATAATCTTGGATCCATTTTCATGAACATATATTTAGGTAGATCTGCAGGGAGGGTCTGCGGTTCTCAACCTGTGGGTCTGGACCCCTTTGGGGGTTGAACGACCCTTTCACAGGGGTCGCCTAAGACCATCGGAAAACACATATATAATTACATATTGTTTTTGTGATTAATCACTATGCTTTAATTATGTTCAATTTGTAACAATGAAAATACATCCTGCATATCAGATATTTACATTACGATTCATAGCAGTAGCAAAACTACAGTTATGAAGTAGCAACGAAAATAATTTTATGGTTGGGGGTCACCACAACATGAGGAACTGTATTAAAGGGTCGTGGCATTAGGAGGTTGAGAACCACTGGTCTAGGACCTCATGCTGAGGGAAGGTAGATTCCCTGTGTCTTGTTCATTTTCGAATCTTCAGCAGTGGCTTGCCCTCCAGTGGATTCTGAGGACATTGGGAAGTAGTGAGGGATTTTCCCTATATTCAGAGAGCATTTCATTTAGGAAACTGGAAAAGAGAAGGTTCAACACGTTGCGATTTATTAGCCAGCTGGTGGAAAAATGTAACAGTGGTCACTTTGGGGGCTTATTGTGTCTGGTACTGTGTTTGTTTTCTGCCATTCCTCTGTCCTGTTTCCTCATGTGCATAACTGCAGCGGGTCCAGCTCCCATCGGCTGTTCCCTGGCCATCTGTCTTTGCACACACCGCACATGAACATGCAAGGGCTGGGGGTTTTCCTGGGTCTGTTTCCGGGGTGTAGTTGGGTAAGGGAGGAAGAAAAGATGGTAACAAGAATGGGAACTTTTGGGGGATTATTCATTTCTATCATAGCCAAAGGAAGCGATTTTCCTGGCCCCTCTCCTTGGGTCACTAGCTCCTGAGTCCCAGTCTGGGACAGGTGTCTCGGGGCACATATCTGTGCCGTAGCTGCAACAGAGGTTGGCAGAGCCTTTGGAGCTTCTGCCAAAGGGAGGCCAGCTTACAAACATGGGAAATTCCTAAAGTGTAGGAATGTGTTCCAAAGATGTTGGGTGGCCATCAATCGGACCAATATCTACTACGCTTTTCTGGAATGACTGAGCCCCTGGGCGATATGGCGCAGAGCGAGGAACACTCAGAAAGAGCTGAAATGATTATCTTCTAGGCATTGAGCTTCTGTACAAAACTCCTTGCAGTGCCTTTTATCCTAAAGCTCAGGCAGCCAGCTGAGCTGATCCCCAGGGTTTCTGAGCCGTGGAATCACTCAGCGTCAATAGCAGCCTGTGTGTCCCTGATCCGCATTGTGGGCACTGGCTAGCTCTTTTTCTGCTGCTGGCATGTAGCAACGAGACTGCAGTTCCGTGGGCTACGGGATAGGAGGCAGCGTGGGGCGATGATTAGTGTTGAATAGTTGGCTCAGTGATGGTTAGTGTTCACATTGGACAGGCCTTGGAGGGATCACATTTCTGTCCCTGTGAGTGCCTGGCTTACAAACCCAGCCTCTCCGAGCCTCAGTTTCCTCATCCATAAATGGGGATCAACGGGGTCTTAGTGTTTTGATGATGAAATGAGATTCATGTACAAAACTTCTCCATGTAGTATCTGGTGCTTATTCCACAGGCATAATAAATGTCTTCACCCAGGAGAGAGACAGGGTGCTGGTTTCAGAGTCTCAGATTTAAATCAGTAAGAGGGAGGTCTGTTTCTTGATTCATTCCCCAGATTTGGCCTACCAACCATGCTATCCTACACATTTCTTGCTGTTTATTTCTTAAGGGGCGGGGATACCTTTACCAGGTGCCTGTGCTCTTTGAGGTCCACAATGAAGGGGCTTTTACGGCCCCATGAACTCACCTTGGTCTGCTGCTGGCACATTGGGTGGGCCCTGCTTATGTCTGCTGCTTCCACTTCTGTGTGTGTGTGTGTGTGTGTGTGTGCACGCACACACACACTCAGGCCCCTGTGGCTCAAGCCACCCAGCTCTCTGTTCCCGGCTTGCTCTGCTGTCCTTTGCATCATGCCTTCTGCTCTGTTGCAGACCTGCGTATGCAGTTCCAGCGCCCTCCTCCTTCTCCATGTAATCCCAGCCTCCTGGGCTGCTCTGCCATCACAAATGCCTTCTCCACACGCATCCCCACCCCTGTGCTGATGAGAGGCAGTCAGCTCAATGGTTAAAGGCACAGTCTCCAGAGCTAGGCTCCCTGGGTTTGAGTTCTACATTTGAATTGCAGCACCACTATTTACTTGCATTTGTGACCTTGGGCAAATTATTTCATCTGCCCAGAGCTCAGTTTTCTCATATGTAAAAGGCCTGTAAAACCCTTGCAGGGCTGTTGTGCAGACTAATGAGCTAATGTAGCAGGCACTTAGCACCGTGCCTGTCAAACAGCAGGTGCCCACGATTATTATTATTGCCAAGTGCATTTCACTCATTGTCTCCATCAGTCTTCACAAAAGTCCCATGGAGAATCTCATGTCCTGACTTCATCTCCTCCTACTCCCCCCTCACTCCGTGCCAGCCTCACACGCCTTCCCTGCTGTGGCCCAGACTCCTGACTGGGGCCTCTGCACCCTCCCCCAGATACCTGCTCGCTCACGCCCTGGCCTCTTTCACATCTTTGCTCCCATGTCTCCTCAGGACCCTATTTACAATGCACACCCTGCCCCAGCACTTCCGTTGTCCTGCCCCCCTGCTTTCTGTCTTCTCCTCCCCACAGAACCAATCACACGTGAACATGCTCTATACAATTAGTTATGCTTTTGTTTCTGCTCTCTCCCTGTTAGAGTGTCAGCTTTGTTTCCTACTGTATCCCACGCACTGAGAACAGCGCCTGGCACGTGGCTGGCATTCATTCCACGTGAAATGGGTCAGTACCTGTTCCCTTTCATAGATCAGGAAATGGGGGCTTAGATTCAAGCTCAGAGGTCACACAGCTAAGCATCAGCAGAGCCAGGCTCCATAATTGCACCTCGTCTGATGAAGCCAACTTAAGAACCGAACCTTTTCCGGGCCATGCCCGGCGAAATGTGGGTGGGCTGCGGAGGAGCTGTCCCGGGAGAGAGCCACACTGCCTGGGAGTGTGGGCTTCCTGGATGCTGGCAGGGCTGCTGAGAGGCACAAGGCTGCTCCGGCTCGGGTGTGATCATCCCCAAGCACAGAGGGTTTCAGTAAAGAAAGCGACGATTAGGACGAGTTTCAGGAAAGGCGTCCTTACCAATATGGCGAAGCTGTCCAGGCAACCGTGACTCTATCCACGGACCCTCCTGAGGAATGAGTAAAGAAGAGCTGACAAAGGGCCAGCCCAGGTGAGCTCACACTCACTGGTCAGGAAAAGAGAATGCACTCAGCATCCCAATGGGTGCAACAGTGTCTCCAGGCGTGGTCCTGCTCCCGGCCTTCATCTGGGAGCCGGAAGGCAGGCTGTGGTTTGCCTGCACTGGGGCTGCAGCTCCACTAGCACAGGCCCCACAGGGCACGGTTCAGGCCTGCAGTGCGTAGTCCGTCTGGCTCCCTTGCCAGGGCCAGACATCCTCGCCCTTTCTCTAATTGCCTTCAGCACCAGGATGCTCTGGGAGGCTCCCATTAGCCTTTTTATTTTGCCTCTTGCTTTATCCCGCCCATTCCCAGCCTCCTCCTCACCCAGCCACCAGCTCAGTTTTTTTCTTATGTAAAGATCATATGCTAGTTTATCCTCCAGGTCATGAATATGTTAGGAGGCAAGATTGTCTGAATAAAGCTCAAGGGTGCTCAGTGTCGCCTACAGGTGGAGGAATGCATAAGCTTCTGCCTTTTAAACAAAAATGTATTTAACTCGAAGGTACTTGCCAGTATGATTTTTCATTGTTCACGTATGACTAAATATTAAAATGTACTCATTTGTTTATGCCGAGCCTGGGCCGGAATGCTGGTTTCTTCGTTAGACCTGTGTCTCCTGCATGTAATTTGTTTGCATGTTAATGCCATTTATTCCTATGGAAGCCTCTGTTTTGGGTTTTGAATACAGTTTCACTTTTCGATGACAGTAATGGCTCAGTGAACTGCACAATTGCAGCTAATGGAATTATTTCATGATAACATTAATTTGGCATCGGATCAGGATGGAAGAGTAAACTGTCATCAAAGGATATTGTCAAACAGTCACTTCCCTTTAATTTATTGTCTGCTTTATGAGCTGCTACAGTGCACGGGGGGAGGGGGGGTTAACAGCCCATTTCTTATAAACACAGGAAAGGGCATTGTATTTCGTTAAGTCGCCGTTATTATAACATGAAATGTGCCTACGCTTGCATTTTTAAACAGTCCTCTTTCCCCTTTGCATGTGGGGATATTGATAAACTTTTATTGGGCACCTATTTTGTGCTAGGGATTTTGAATGCTGGGAACTCTGAAAGGAATGTCAGACTTCCTCAAGTGGCAACAATCTAGTGGGAAAGACAGATGGGCAGACCAGCAATCAAATCCTAGCTCCCTGGAAAAGCAATGATCATCAGTATATGACAATGGAGGCTTGCAAATGGTTCCTGGGGGCAGAGAGGTTTGAGTGACAAACCTCAGGAGGCTTGGTAATTCTCAGAGGAGATGATGTTTTAAACTAGACATTGAAAGGCATTTAAGAAGCCTGCCCATTGGTAGAAAAGAGAACCAAGTATGAACAGTCCCCTGCTTACGATGCTTTGACTTATAATTTTTGAACTTGACAATGGTGCAAAGGTGATAGACTTTCAGTAGAAACCCTACTTGGAATTTAGAATGTCGATCTTTTCCTGGGCTAGTGATACATTGTAGGACACTCTCTGGTGATGCTGGGCAGCTCCCAGTCAGCCCCGCATTCACAAGGGTAAACAAATGATACCCTGCCTAGTAGTCATTGTGCTTGATGACTTGGCCCAACTGTAGGCTAATGTACGTGTTCTGAGCACATTCATGGTAGGCTAGGCTGAGCTATGATGTTTGGATAGGCTAGTATATTAAATGCCTTTCAAATGATGATATTTTCAACTAACAGTGGTTTACTGGGATGTAATCCCATCGTGAGTCGAGGGTACCTATAGAGGGAACAACATGAAATAGAACTTCCCATTCTGCGACGCTGAGGCCCCACTTCGGAAGCCTCTCCTCTGTGCCTGGCCCTGTGTCACTTTTCACTTCCCCTCACTTAATACCCAGAACAACTCTGCAAAGTATAGGCATTCTCATTTTCATTTTACAGAAGGGAAGTGGAGGCCCAGAAAGGTGCAGAAAGTGAGTCCAGGTGACAGGGAGGGACGTGGCAGGGAGGGACATGACCGCAAAGCCTAGGTTTTTGTGCTATCCTGTGCCCAGCATGAAGAGCACGATGTGGAGAAGAGCAGCTAGTGCAGCCGTGGGCAAACTACTGCCCGCGGGCCGGATCCGGCCCGTTTGAAATGAATAAAACTAAAAAAAAAAAAAGACCGTACCCTTTTATGTAATGATGTTTACTTTGAATTTATATTAGTTCACACAAACACTCCATCCATGCTTTTGTTCCGGCCCTCCGGTCCAGTTAAAGAACCCATTGTGGCCCTCGAGTCAAAAAGTTTGCCTACCCCTGGGCTAGACTGAGAGATGTCTTGAATGCCAGGCCAAGGAGTTGGACCTCATCCTCTCTGCCGGGGATATTGGCATAGATGCCACCCTCTGTCCTCAGAGCACAGAGTGAATACCCCAGAGGGTGTATAAATTCTTTGGGATCAGGTAAAAATATTAAATTTGTTTATTTTGTCCAAGATGCAGAAATTGAACTCTATAAACATTTGACTTATAATTTAGAATAGTTTGTGGATATAATTTATAAATAAGTATCTATTGAGAATCGTGCTTCAAGTTCTTTTGTCATAGGAGCAGTTTGGAAACCTCCTGCTTTGGGGTTCCAAGCAGATCAACACGATTGCATACATGTTTTAGAAAGATGACTGCAGAACTAATGTTATGTTGTCCAGGGGTGGAGGGGAGGCAGGAGATCAATAACGAAGCTGTTGCCGTAATCTGGACAAGAGACTTGGACTGAGTTCATCTCAGGGGGGCGGGGGAAGAAGAGGAAGAAGGTGAGGGTTGATAGAGGGCAGGGTTGCCCATCTAATGGAATGTGGGAGTGAATTGAAGGAGAGGGCTGATTGGAGGCTGGACCGCGGGATGGGGCCAGTGCGATCAGGCATTGCTCACCAGCATGATGAGGGCTGGGAGGAGCAGGTGTGGGGCACATTAAGTTTGAGGTGCTTCTTGGCACAGCCAGATGGAGATGTGCAGCAGACAGTTAGATATAGATTTGCAGTGTAGGAGAGATGGGATACAGGTACAGTTTGTCACAAATTGATCCCAAGAGGTACCTGAAGCTACAGCATAAGGTGAGCAATACCCTAAAACTCAGGATGAAATGCAGGAGATGAGCATGTTGAAGGGATGGATGAGGAGAGTACCAGGGGGGCTTGGGCCCCAGGAGCCAGGAAAGGATGTGTATCCAGGAGAGGGTACAGCAGCAATATAGCTGCTGCCGTGAGGTCATGGGGACTGAGGACTGGCCAGAGCAAGGTATTTTGCAATTAGGAGGACTTTGGGGGAACTAGCCAATCCTTTCCCAGAGTTTAGCATCTTTCCTGATATCCAGTCAGGAGGCCATCTGGGAGCCGAGGGATCAGGTGCAATAGATGTATTATCATCTGCATTAGGTCCATTGTGGTTGTCCTTTGCCTGGTGCAATCCTGGACTGGCTTCCCCTACGGATCCTTCCGAGGCCTACGAAACTCATTCTGATTTGGCGCCAACCTCAGTCTCCGCTCACAGCAAAGTGTAAGACATTCACCTGTCATCTTCCATTGTCCCTTTAAATGGCTTAATTTTGCAGAACAGGACTGTCTGTGCTATAGATAGTTAAGGGAAAAGCCATGGAGGACTCTCTCAGGTGGAAGTAGGAGCTGCTTTCCTTTCCTTGTTAACTCCTCGTGCAGAGTCCTGGCCTCCGCACAGAGAGGGCGCTTTCTGTCAAACACTGGCGCTGACAATTCCTCAGAGGATGACTTAGGTGGGAGATCAATTACCCGAATAAATGTATAGGCATAGGAAATGTGTTTGTAAATTCCTGGTAACCAAATATGAACATGCAGGACGGTAAAGGGTCCATCCAGCTTGCCAGAGGGTGAAACTCACCACGTTAACGTAACTGTCAGAGATGCCGAGCCGAATCAGGACGGCTGGGTGTACTTTGTGACCCCCAAAGCAGAATTTGTTCCCTTAATAGGAAATAGTGTGTTGCTCAGTTGTCGGAGTCTTTGGGGTGGATGGGAGATTTAAAGGGACTTACTTGAGAAGTGCATATGTAATAATATGGTGCCCCCCACTGTTATACATTTTAGAGTGTGGCCTCTCCAGAGCCTGAGAAGCCACCGCAGAGCGTGGCAAGGGCCCTGCCCTGGCTCACACTGCAGCCTTTGTTGGCTGCATGCATTGCGTGCCTGCTTTTCTGAACCCCGGGACTTTGCCCTTCCCCCCACTTGGGGAGGCACCCATGGGACAGGAGGAATGTGCACCTGATTCACTGGCTGTCTTAGGACCTGGAAATCTCAAGACGGTAAACAGTTTTTCCTGTATGTGGGTGTCTGTCAACATTTGTAGAATCGCCCCTGGAGCCTACCACCTCTGAAAGGCCTTTACCTCGGCATTTATTGTTCCTTACCACAGCTTTACCACATCCCATGTTCTGTGCATGCTGGGCCCTAAGACTTGCTTTCCCTTCTTACCCCTGGAGTTGGTAATGAAAGTTTCTGTCTAGTCTAAATATTTCTCCAGGGGTGGAGGTTTGGTTTGCATTAACAATGGAGTGTTTAGCCAACAAATATTTATTGAGTAGCCACTAGGCCACTCTGCTATGCACTGGAGATACGACAGTGAAAGGGACGGCCTCAGGCCTAAGACTCCTGGGATTTTTAGTTTAGCTGGGAAGGGAGTCATTAAGCAGATGGTCATGTATGTGCAAATGAAATCAAGGGGAGATGTGTGAGGTGCCCTGGGAGCACTTTAGGAGGTGATCAAATCTGATCATGGCATCAGGGAGGTGTTCTGGAGGATGTGCCATCTGAGCTGTGACTTGGCAGGTGAAGAGGAGGGTGTGGTCAATGAAAATGAAGCTGAAAAGTGGCCTAGGAATAGTAGGGAGCTTGACTCAGTTGAATTGTGGGAAAGCCAAGGTAGCTGGAATTTAGTGAGCGAGGGATAGAGTAGCAAGACATTGCCCGGAGGTATAGGAAGGGGCAGACCAGATGTTAAAGATTCTCGAAGGTCAGGCCATGTTTATGGACATTATCCTGAGAGGAATGGGGAACTCCTAAAGGATTTCAAACAGAAGAACGATATGACCACTTGTGTTTGGAAAATGGTCCCTTTGACCAGTGTGTGGAAAAATGATTGAAAGTGTTAAGAGTGAAGGAAAGGATGTGGGTTCAGAGACCCCTATAGGTGAGAGGTGATGGGGATGTGGTTGGAGGTGGTGCTGATAAAGATGGAGTATAGTAAATGGTCTTGGTGACTACAGTTCACAGGACCATATTATATACTTGGGAGTTGCTAAGAGAGTAGATCTTAAATGTTCTCACCACACACACACACACACACACACACACACACACACACACACATTATATGGATGTGTTAACTAACCGATTGTGGTCATCATTTTAGAATATATACATGTATCAAATCACCAGGATGTATACCTTACACTTATACAATGTTATCTGTCAACCATATCCCAGTAAAGCTGGAGAATGACATTTGGGGAAATGGGGCTTGGTGACTGAATGCCATGAGGCTCTTGAAGATTTACTCTACCTATTCCACTCTGTCGCCGGGGGCCTATGGGTCATACTGCCGGGGTCCAACCCCAGCAGGTCCAGGGGTCCCCAAAGGTGTGGACAGAGTCGGCGAAGAAGGAATGACACAGAGACAGCGTTCAGTTGATCATCAGCCTAGCCAGGATCTCCAGCCAAGTTCTGGTCTCGATCTCCAGAGAGGTTCTGCTTAGGATCTCCAGCCAGGTTCTGTGTCCATGTTGTCTTGCTAGGTTCTCCAGCCAGGTACTCCAGGTTCTCCAGCCAGGTTCTGTAGCCAAGTTCCCTCGCTAGGTTCTCCAGCCAGGGTCTGTCCAGGTTCTCCAGCCAGGTTCAGTCACCAGGTTCTAGTCAGGGTCTCTTGCCAATTTCTGTAGTCAGGTTCAGTCCAGGATCTTTTGCCATGTTCTCTCGCTAGGTTCTGTGTCTAGGTTCTGAGGCCAGTTTCTGTCCAGGATCTTTTGCCATGTTCTCTCCAGCGAAGTTCTTCTGTCTCTAGAGAACATTCTGTGTAGGTTCTGTGCCTAGGTTCTGTCTCTGTCTCTCACTTGCTGTCTTGTTACATCTGTATTTATACCAGTTGATTCAATCCTATCAATCTCTATTACAAAGGTTAGGGCGTTTCTTATCTCCATTCCAGGGAGTGAAGATTATGAAGCTTAAGCATGATTGTTCGTAGTTAAAGTGATTAATTACCCGCCTGGCACTTAGTTAAGAGGTTTTATTCCCTCCCTAACTTCAGGGGAAAATCCCTACCTGGGGAAACAACCTTTCTCAGAGACCTTGGTTAAAACACATAGTGCCTAGAAGGTGAGCAAACATATTAAGAATATTTGCCAGGAGCCGGTCCATGCTTGCTGTTTCAAGGGACCTGGCATATATGGCATACTCTTCTTAATATGTTTGCTCACCTTCTTGGCACTATGTGTTTTAACCAAGGTCACCTCTCTGAGAAAGGTTGTTTCCCCAGGTAGGGATTTTCCCCTGAAGTTAGGGAGGGAATAAAACCCCTTAACTAAGTGCCAGGCAGGTAATTAATCACTTTAACTACGAACAATCATGCTTAAGCTTCATAATCTTCACTCCCTGGAATGGAGATAAGAAACGCCCTAACCTTTGTAATAGAGATTGATAGGATTGAATCAACTGGTATAAATACAGATGTAACAAGACAGCAAGTGAGAGACAGAGACAGAACCTAGGCACAGAACCTACACAGAACGTTCTCTAGAGACAGAAGAACTTCGCTGGAGAGAACATGGCAAAAGATCCTGGACAGAAACTGGCCTCAGAACCTAGACACAGAACCTAGCGAGAGAACATAGCAAAAGATCCTGGACTGAACCTGACTACAGAAATTGGCAAGAGAACCTGACTAGAACATGGCTACAGAACCTGGCTGGAGAACCTGGAGAACCTGGCTGGAGAACCTAGCAAGAGACCATGGACACAGAACCTGGCTGGAGATCCAGACCAGAACTTGGTTGGAGATCCTGGCTGGAGATCCTGTCTAGGCTGCTGATCAACTGAACACTGTCTCCATGTCCTTCCTTCTTCGCCGACTCCGTCTACACCTTTGCGGACCCCTGGACTTGCTGGGGCAGGACCCCGGCATTATATGGGTGCTGGGGACTCTGCAGATGGGCCGGCTTGGTCTTGGGTGATTGGCATGCCCTACCTGACTCTGACAATGGAAGCCAGTTAAGAATCCTGAAAGCCCCCCCAATGGCAAAGTGGTCCATTTAGAGATGAGGGGACCTGCTAAAGGTCACAGCACTAATTAACGCTGGAGTCTGGTGTAGAATTCAGTTCTGGGGATCCAGATCACTGCCCTCTGCTGGCAGCCGGCCTGTCCCTCAGCCATCCGCTCAAATGAGGTCTCCAGTAACGCACACCTATGTTTGAACTCAGCACTTCCTCAGGTGTTCCCAGATTTCAAAACAATTTTATTTCACATGTATTTTTAAAACCAGCACCATTAGTAAGGAAAATGTTAAAAATTCTATTTAACTCCACACACCAAATGCCGAGGCTCTCCGTGGAACAGAGCAGGAAGCCTGGGATTAATTATCCTTCCAGGGAAGCCACAGGCTGAAAGGACCAAGTTTAGGTGCTCTTGACATGACCACTGTTTAGAGTAATAATACCTTGATGTTTGTCAGGCAATTATCTCTCTAGCTGGAGTCCGTGCCAGGCATCAAGAGGTAGGCGAAGCATCTCTCTTCTGCAATTGTAGAGGAAAATCTGCTCCCGTTGTATGACCTTGAGCTAGATGCCCTGCCTTCAGCCCCAGTTCCCACGGTGAGAATGAGAGAATTCAGGAAAGACTTGGCAGCGGCGCAAGGGGGGGGGGGGGGGGTGGGGAGGGGTGCGGCGCATAGAGAATTGTTGAGAAAGGAGCTGGAGGGCGAGAAACATTCACCTCAGAGAAATATTCACTTTTTAAAAATCAAATGTAAAATTTACTGGTTTAAAAACAGCATCCTATCTAATAAAAGAGAAACATAGTAATTAGCATACGACCGCTACCCTTCCCATTGGCTAATCAGGGCAATATGCAAATTAACTGCCAGCCAAGATGGTGGCCGGCAGCCAGGCAGCTTGAAACTAACATGAGGCTTGCTTGCTTCAGTGATAGAGGACTCCAACGTTCCCCGCCTGCCGCTGCAGGCCTCTGAGCTGCAACTCTAAGCAACTATGTAACAAATATAGAAGCTAAACAAAACCCCAGAAACCTGCTTTAGTCTGCCGGGCTTCAGCCAGCAGGATCGCAACATTGTAAGCAAAGGCCAGAAACCTACTTTCAGCAGCAGAGGCCTAAGAGCTGGAGCCAAGCCTCAAAGCTAAAGCTGGCCCAGAATAAAAAAAAGAAAAAGAAAAAAAGGAGCAGTTGGGAGCTTCAGTCACCCCCAGCCTGAAAACAGCCCTCAGCCCCTCACCCAGGCTGGCCAGGCACCCCAGTGGGGACCCCCACCCTGATCCAGGACACCCTTCAGGGCAAACCAGCTGGCACCCACCCGTGCACCAGGCCTCTACCCTATATAGTAAAAGGGTAATATGCCTCCCAGCACCGGGATCAGCAGAACCGCGAGGCCCCCTGGCACCGGGATCAGCATGACAGGGGGCAGCGCCCAAACCCCCTGATTGCCCTGCAGCTCTGTGTGTGACAGGGGGCGGGGCCACAACCTCCCTATCCACCCTGCTCTGTTTGTGACAGGGGAAGGAGCCCCAATCCCCTGATCAGCCCTGCTCTGTGCCTGATAGGGGGGAGCTCCCCATCCCCCTGATCGCCCTGCGGCTCTGTGTGTGACAGGGTGCGGCGCCCCAACCCCCCACCCCCCCACCCCACGGGCCCTGCTCTGTGTGTGAAGGGGTAGAGCCATAACCTCCCCATTGGCCCTGCCCTGAGTGTGAGAGTGGCGGCGCCCCAACCCCCTGATGGGCCCTGCTCTGTGGGTGACAGGGGGCAGTGCCCCAACCCCCTGATTGGCCCTGCTCTGTGCGTGACTGGGGGTGGTGCCGCAACCTCCCCATCGACCCTGCCTTGAGTGTGACAGGGGACGGTGCCCCAACCCCCCAATCAGCCCTACCCTGAGCGTGACTGAGGATGGCATCACAACCTCCCGATCGCCCTGCTCTGTGCATGACAGGGGGCGGCGCCCCAACTCCCCAATCAGCCCTGCTCTGAGCCCGACCAGGGGCTGCACCTAGGGATTGGGCCTGCCCTCTGCCACCTGGGAGCAGGCCTAAGCCAGCAGGTCGTTATCTCCCGTTATCTCCCGAGGGGCCCCAGACTGCGAGAAGGCACAGGCCGGCCTGAGGGACCCCCCCTCCCCCCCCCCCAGTGCACAAATTTTTGTGCACCGGGCCTCTAGTATAATATAAAAGTATATAAGGGAACTATTGACATGCACAATCCTTTTCCTAAGAGATAATGTAATTATTAATTTTAATGTGTAGACTTCCAGATTTTACTCTGTGTGTGTGTATGTGTGTGTGTGTGTGTGTGTGTGTGAGAGAGAGAGAGAGAGAGAGAGATGTATGTAATCATTCTGCAACTTAATTTTTGTTATCACTTGAGATATCAATGACATTTCCTAGGTGATTAAAATCCTAAAGGAAGAAATGGTAAGAGAATCAATCAAAACCTAATTTCTTCTTGGTACTCAAACTTAGACCACAGCAGGCCTAAAGAGAAAGAGCTGGAAGTACCTTGCTGAATATTAGCTTCTCTTTCAAGTAGATGAAGCAATCTTTCTTATTCCCAAATGTCTTGGAACCATGGAAATGTGTGTGTGTGTGTGTGTGTGTGTGTATGTGTGTATGTGTCTGTCCTTAGGAGCTTTGTTTTGGGAACACTCAATTTCTAATTATATTGAGGGGAAAACCCCTCAATACTGATTTTCATGCTAATGGGAAAATTTACTTACTGCAGAATTATGCAACTCACTTCTTGCCAAATTATATAAAGGCCACAGCCCCTCTCAGTACAATGAAGGATGGCACGGGGCACTCATCACACTTGATTCATAACTGAGAGTTCTTGTCAAGGCTTTTGTCTTATTTCCTACTTCCTATTAATTTATTACACAGGGCTGCCCTATTTTAAAAGTAAAGTGAATGTTTTTCTTTCATTGCTTCCATATTGTTAACTTCAATTTTTTTAAAAAAATTTAGGCTATTTAAGCTTCCACCTGAGGCAGTTTTTCTTAGTGATTGCATTCATTTATTGTGTGTGCATTCTAGACATTTTTTTTCAAAACAGGATCTTCACATGTGGAGTTTGTCTTTTCCCTACCAATCGTTCTTACTTGGGCTGATTTACAGGAAGAGGACTGTTGAGTGAAACTTCTTTGCCCTAAGGGGCGATCCCTTCTCAAATGTCAGAATCTGGAAAAGTAACAGCTCAAGTAGAAATAATCTCATCACTGAGGAAAGGCTGGTATCAGGAGTTGGTCGGAGCACTGCCTGTTGGCTGCTGGTCGTGTTCAGTTACATGAAGTCTGCATTTGTCTCTTGTGCGCTGAGGCTCCTTGGCAGTGCACACTGCGGTTGTCCCAGCCCTTCATGTCATAGTCCCTTTCTCATTCTTTTTAATCATTCTCTTCTAACACCATAGTGCTTTACATTTCAACTTCGTTACCTATGCAAAAATAATTTCTCTGGCCACATTGAGCTGGACAACTCACTTCAGGCTCATTGCAACCAAAATTTCCTGTCTTAATCTACAGTTTCCGATTTATTTTGGGTGAATGGACCTTGGTGGTAGGGGAAGGGTGGGGATGGTGACAATGACCATGCAGGGAAGAGGTGAGTCAGGAAGAAGGCCCTCCCATTCATGCATCTTTCCCAGCCCGAATGCTTTGACTTAGATGTGCCTGCTGAGTGCACTGAATGGCTCCTTTCTGTAAGTAGGATCGATAAATGCAAGGATGAGTTTCAGACTGATTCAGCCCCTGATTGAGCTATAATTATTCTTCATCCCAGTCTGGGGGGTGGGGAGGTAGAGAGAGAGAGAGAGGTAGATTGGCTCTGATCTTAAGAGTGTTGTGAATTTTCCAGAGTAAGGACTCTTCTGAAGCCACGAATGGCCTCATGGTTCTTTTGTAAAGTCACTAGTTTACACCTGTTCTAATAGAGCGAACTATTGGCTTGGGGTAGAAACATCAGCCAAGTCACCTTGAATTTAGAGCTTGGACAGAAAAAGGTTCCAGACAGTCATTTAGCTTCCCTTGCAGACGCATAACATCATCCCCTGGACAAATAATGCTTTTGTTTTTTTTTACCACCACCTGCTCTGTTCCAGCCTGGCAATCAGCTATCACTTGTCTCTGTTCCCTGGAGGCAGTATTGTCCAGTGGTTAAAGGAGTGAACTTTAGAGCCAGACACTCTTAGGCTCAAATTCTTACTTGCCATTTACTCGTTGGGTGACCTGATACAGTTAGCACAGTCCTTGGTGCATAGCAAATGCTTAGTAAGTAGTAGCTCTTATTAGCAGTAAAGGTAATAATAATGAAGTCTGCACAGCTGAAGATGACTGTTTATACTACCCTTGAGATCTCGTTTATGTACCATTAGAATTAGCTTAACTGCAGTGAGTTCCAGATTCATCAGATAATTCTGTATGGCTACGTTGAAGGCACCGAGGTTCATTTCTTTAATAATTTATCATTTGTTAATACATTTGTTTATAACTCGCTCTTTTTTGAAAATCTTCATTATTGAAAGTATTACATAGGTCTCCTGTTTCCTCCCATTGATCCCCTCCAGCCTGCCCCACCCTCCATCCCAGGCCTTCACCACCCTATTGTCTGTGTCCATGGGTTATGCATATGTGCATGCAAGGTCTTTGGTTGATTACCTCCCACCCACCCACCTTCCCCCTGTTTTAGGTCTATTGATAGACATGGGATACTATGGCAGATAGTCTTGCTCTCGGCCTGCATGGAGCTTATACCTAGTGGAAAAGGCAGGAAGTGAGTGGAGAAGATAGAGACTGAAGCATTGGGACAGGAAGCCTCAGTGGCTGTGGCAGTCATTTCTTCATCGAAGGAAGTCCACTAAGTGAGTGGCCTCCCTCCCACAGTATTCCTCCAGTGCCCAGCGTCCTATTTGGAGGCACAGAAGAATTTTCACTTGTGTGGCAAAGTAACAAAATGGTGTGGTGTGACATGATTGTTTGAGACGTTTCTCTCAGTTCCAGAGATGATCATGGAGACACTTAAAACAGAGATTTCATTTTAAAAACCTTCCAATTAATCCAGTCTTGCTCCCAGGCACTTGAGAAATGCATTAAGTACGTGTCTTGCCAAGAGCATATTCAGGCAAAGATGTGACTGGGTGTGGGAGACAGAGGAAAGCTGGGGCCTGGGGCTAATCCTGGGGGCATTTCCATGACTGCTTGGGAGGAAGGAGGCAGGAGGGGGCCAGGCTGTGCTGGTGGCATGGGAACGGGGCTGCTCAGGGCAGAGGGATGTCATCAGACAGGTGGTCAGTGTCAGCTGGCGCCCCTGCTCCCTCCGCATTTCCATTCCCTTGTTTGTGCCTCTTGAACCGCTTTTTCCTTTTCTCATCTAGAAAATGTATTTGATATCTTCTACCCAATGAGCTAATCCGTGTGAACAATGCAGCAGAGTACCTAACCCTTAGAAAGTGCTCAATACTAATGTTAACATCTTATTAACGTAGCAAGGGGTGGTGGTGTCAGTGACCCTGCGGGCAAGGTGCGGATCAGGAAGGAGACCCTCTCATTCATGCCCTGTTCCTGCCCTTGAAGCTCTGACATGCTGCACCTGTTGGCTCACCTCATGATTTCTCTGGGGACAGGGACTGAGTCCTATGTCTGTCTCCACGGCAGCGCCTGGCACGCAGTAGGGGCTCAATAAGTGGGGCAGTGGCTGCTTTTTTGAAGATGCTGATTTCTGTCTCCTTACGGTTTTGGAAGCAAAATGGGTGGGTCTGGAAGAAAAACATGATACAATTTAACAATAGCTAATATGCATTGAGTGTTTACTACACTAGGCACTGTGCTAATTGCTTTCCATGCACTATTTGATTGTAGGACCACCTTCTCGGGCTACTGCCCTTTTTCTAACGAGAAGGCTGAGCCTTAGGATGATTAAGAAACTTAGCCAGGGCCACCCAACTAGGAAGTGGCCGAGCAGGGTGTGAGGCACAGCCTCACTGCAATGTCTGTGTTGCCTCCAAGAGGTGGGGAAGAGATCAGGAGGATGCCTGTGGAGGTGGCGCAGAGGAGCTAGGAGCGGCTGAGGGATGGAGAATGAGACGGGGCCGGGGGCCCAGAAACACGGCCCCTGGATTCTAAGGTGAACCTACCTGCTGCCTTTCCTGCCCCAGGACGCCTTGGTTAGATGCTGCTCCCCTGAACGGTGGCCTGAGGCTGCCACCTCCATTTCAGGCTGAGAAATGTACCTTTTATGTACCTGCGTGGAAGAGGAGGTGCAAATACTGCACATACCACCCTACGGGGCCCCACTTGCAGTTAGTGTGGGCTCAGCTGTGCACAGTGTCTCCTTAATGAGTCACGTGCAGGCTGAGCGGCACTGTATTTACCTGAGTCCTGGGAGCCCGAGCACCCACTGCTAGGGGAGGAGGGGCGGGATAGGCTGAGGTCGGCCTCATGTGCCCCGGGATGGTGCCTCGCAGGTGGATGCAGTTTTTTCTGGTGGCCAGGGCCTTCAGGCCTTCAGCAATCCGTTCCCTGGCACCATCGGCCGGCGTCTGTAGTACCTTCCTAGGCATTCTGAAGCCTGAACAAATGTCTCCCTCCCGAAGCTATAACAGAGACCAGGTGCTACAAAAAGACCTTGGAGCTGCATCTGCTGTGCCCTTGACTTCAAGGCCACATGGACAGCCTTGCAGAAAGATGAAGCATGATTTTCCTTTGCACTTCAAGCTTCTCAGGGGAGGCCCACAGTGCTGAATGGCCCTCCATCGCCCATTTATTTCTCCCATATAATCTAAAGCCCTGATGTGTGTTTTTTTTTCTGAGTCACTTTTTCCTCTATTCCTTTCATTTCTGTATACTCGGGTCAGAAAATTTGCCAATATGATCACTTCTCTGCTCAGGAATCAACAGCACAACAAGAATAGCTAATAGTTACTTAACATTTACTAACTGCCTGATACCATATTAAACACTTGAAAGGCATCATCTCACCTATTTTTTTCACCTTGAAATAACCCTTTCAGCATTATATTTCCATTTTCTCAATAAGGAAGGTAAGATTCAGAGATATCATTTGTCTGAAGCCACAAAGCCAGTGTGTGGAGGAGGCTGGCTGGGTAGCAAAGCCCTTTTCAACTAAATAGCTTTTGTTTCCTTCCTTCTTACCAAAGGTAATCATTTCCCCGAACTTCTTATTCCCACCAAGTAAAACCTCAGGCTTAAAAATCACACACACACACACACACACACACACACACACACCACGATTGTTAAGACTGCAACAGTTTTGCCTAATGATGTAGCCAGTGTAAACTGCAAGCCATTTCTGCACAGAATCATTCTTTATCCTTTGTGAAACTTAGGCTGGTGTGGAATACATTTCCCTTCCTGACCTAGAGTGTGGTGTTAAGGGACCTACTTGTGACAAAATGACAGTGAGCAGCTTGGGTTCCCCCTGAGGCAGATGCCCCAGTCTTGTCCTGTGAGTTCTGTGTCGTCTGCCCTCTGCCGGGAGGAGGAGAGTGCTGAGTTCTGTCTGGAGCTATTCCACTGGAACTGTCTGCGACCTGGAGCAAATCACACGTCTTCTGGCCGAAATTAAATTCAGTTTCCCACAGCTTACAAGTCTCTTTTCCTTCCCACATCAGTCAAATAACATTTCAAAGACAGCAGTGAAGCCAAGTCACTTCCCCACCGTGGCCTCAGTTTCTTCATCTGTACAGTGGGAAGCATGGACGAAGTCCTCACCGTTCCTCCCCACGGCTCTTGGTTCAGGACCCAGGAGGTCCATCCCACTCTGCAGAGTTCTGACTAGAAGGGGCCGGTAAGGAACTCAACCAGGGCCAGTCTAAGCAAAAAAAAAAAGGGGGGGGGGGATTATTGGGAAGAGTTAAATAACTAGACACAGGAGAGGTCAGGATCCAGGGTAGCTTTAGGGATCTCTTCAGCTGGGGTTCACAGACGCTCCCTCCCCCTAGAGCAGTGTCATTAAGAAAAAGCCCATTTGTGCTGGCCCATGTGGCTCAGCGGTTGAGCATCGGCCTATGAATAGGAGGTCACGGTTCAATTCTGGGTCAGGACACATGCCCAGGTTGTGGGCTTGATCCCCAGTGTGGGGCTCTCATCATTGATGTTTCTCTCTCTCTCCCTCCCTTCATATATATAGACAAAGGCCATTTTTGTTTCTCTGTTTAAAAAATATAAATTTTAGAGACAGAGCTACCTGGAACTATTTATTATGGGAGGTGGGTGTGAGTGTAGGTAGGGCAACTGTCAGAGGTGCCCTAGCCAGTTTGGCTCAGTGGATAGAGCGTTGGCCTGTGGACTAAAGAGTCCCAGGTTCGATCCTGGTCAAGGGCACATGCCCAGGTTGTGGGCTCCATCCCCAGTGGGGGTGTGCAGGAGGCAACTAATCAGTGATTCTCTCTCATCGTTAATGTTTCTATCTCTCCCTTCCTCCCTCTCCTTTGCTCTTTGAAATCAATAAAAATATATTTAGAAAAAAAAACTGGTGGGGTATACACACACACACACACAGGCAAAACCACAAGTAAGTTACAGAGAAAGTCCATACATATGTAAACAATAATGAGTCCCCTGTGGGCAGCCACATCTGGGTATTAAATCTGACCAACAACTGGGATTATGACAGGGATTATGATGTTCATTAAAGATTCTCAGGTGGCTGTGACTGAAGGAAAGAGTAATGGATTTCAAGGGAAAAGGCTTGGGGGATGGCCCTCCATTAGCCCTCCATTAGCTTAGCTTGGGGCACAAAGAAAAACTAGCATGCTGTTCTTTGGGGCAACCACCACCCCTTTGAATTAGGATCCTCCCTTCCTCCCTGCCAGACCTGTCCCATCTTTTCCACTTGGATGGGATTCAGGCAACCTCTTGAGCATTGTCTGCGTCCTCGTCTAAGCACTGGGAATGACAAGAAACATTATTCTTCTGCACCCACAATTAACCACAGCAAGACGAGAGCTGGCATTTACTGGCCCGGCATATACTGAGCACTTCGCCTGTGAGTGGGTCTCCTCACCGTCCGTGGGCATAGAGCTGTCACCTTCATTGTGCAGGTGAGAAGCTGAGGCTTGCAGGAATGAAGAGAGGCAGCGAAGTACACAGCTGATGGAAGGCCAGGGTTGAATTCTGGCTCTGTCCTTATCAGGGGGAGCCCTTGGACATGGTGCTGAAGCTTTGTCAACCTGTAAAATGGGGATAGGGCCCGCCTCATGGTGTGGTTGTGAGGGTAAGTGATTTAGTGTGTATCTGAGGATAGTGCCTGGGGCACAGTAACGTTCTGTAATGCGGGCTGTTATGAATAAGGTCTGCAGCGAGTCCAAGGCAGAATGGAGACTGGAACCCAGGGCCGGCTGACTGAAGCGCTTCTCTGTGCCAGCAGGGAAGGAAGGAGGGGAGAGAAGGGGAAGTCGGAGGGGAGAGAGGAGGCACGCTGCTCCCGGACTCCTGGCTCCTTGTCTCTGTGGCCTTGAGGCAGACACCCGGAAGTCAGCGGCGATTGCTGGGCCTGTAATGCACCGCCACGCTCAGCACTGGCTGACCCTTAAGCTTCTTACTCCAGAGGGCTGTAGGAGGGAGTCAGGAGAAAGAGAGAGAGAAAGACTAAAGACAGAGAGAGAGAAGCAGAGACAAACATAGAGCCCCTCACAGAATGCACAGTGCTCAGAGGTAAACAGAGAGAAACACACAGAAAGGAAGTGGAGCCCAGCCAGCATTGCTCAGTGGTTAAGCATCGACCTATGAACCTGGAGGTCATGGTTTGATTCCTGGTCAGGGCACATGCCCGGGTTGCAGGCTCAATCCTCAGTGTGGGACGTGCAAGAGGCAGCCAATGATTCTCTCTCATCATTGATGTTTCTAACTCTCTCTCCCTCTTCCTTCCTCTCTGAAATCAATACAAATATATTTTAAAAATAAAAAAAAGAAAGGAAGTGGAAGAGAAGCAGAAAGGAGAGACATGAAGGGCAAGGAGGTGGGTGGGGATTTAGTGGAGACAGCGCTGAAGTGGCTGCAAGAGGCCCGTCTGTGGTTGACAGAGCAAACAAACCTGTAAGTGTGTTGTTTTATCTGCGGGGAGCACGTTCCCCTCAGCCGGCACCCAGGAGCGGAGACTGCGGGGCTGAGACAGGAGACGCTCCTTATCTGCTGGGACAGACGCTTTCCGCTCTGTACTGTGTGCAGGTGCCACAGGTCAGGCCGCGGATATGCCACGGATGGCGATAAAGGCTTGTTTGGAGAGGCCTTGCGCTGAGCAACACTCCGAGGCGGGGCCCCGAGGGCGATAAGACTCGGGTTGTGGAGGCTGATCTACTAGTACAGTGATCGGCAAACTGCGGCCTCTTGAGTGTGGCTCTTCCACAAAATACCACGTGTGGGCGCGCACGTACAGTGTGATTGAAACTTCGTGGCCACACTCAAGGGGCCAAAGAGCCACATGTGGCTCGCGAGCCGCGGTTTGCCGACCACTGTACTAGTACATTGGACATGGCTTCCATAAAAAGTCACACGTGTGTATTAGCGCAGGGCCTGAAGATCTCTAGGAGGGCGTCCGTCAACATGCTAACACTCCTGATCTCTGGTAGGAGTAATGAGCTGTCTGGCTTGGCAAGCAATGCAGTTCTGGTTTGTGTACCTTTCTTACAATAACAACGTGGGGCCTTTCTATTCAGCGAAATAGCAGGTTTAAAATGGCTGATAAGCATGCTCCCGAAGTGACGGGGCAGCGAAAGCAGGGCCCTGACGTGGGACACGCGTGTCCCTAATCATCTGACAAGCGGAGGGGCCCTCGTGTGATTGAGAATTTTTCTCCTTGATGCTTTGCACGATACTTTGAAAATGCGGTGATCACCATCTCTGCTCTGATTCTTGAAGAAGGCTGACATTATTGATGTCTTCTCAGCTCAGACACATTTTATTCCTTATTCTGCAGGGCTTAATAAAAGACGGTGAGGGCAGGTTTACCATGTGAGCCCGTGGGAGTGGGAGTGGGAGCGGCCTGTTCAGTGGAGGAGGGGTGGGGAGGTTTCCCTGGAGTGGATTATGCAGCAGGGACTGCTGAGCCCACTCCCTTCCCCTGAGTCCCCTCCTCCCACCCCGTTCTCTTTCCAGTTTTAAATGAGGTTTGTGGCTGGCACACACCTTCAAAGCTATTGCCTGTTGGCTTGAGAAGTGACCCAGATGTGTCTTCTTTCAGGCTTTACGAAGGCAAGGAACAGATGGAGTTTGAAGAATCCATGAGGCGGCTCTTTGAATCCATCAACAACCTGATGAAAAGTCAATACAAAACCACCATCCTTTTGCAGGTTGGTTTACGCCACGAAAACAGTCTGTCTTTCCCCTCGGCTGCTCGGTAAATGGCAGCACGGTGAGATCACGTCTGCTTTTGCTTGAACGCGCAGCCCTGTGCCAGTGGAAGGTCTGGGAAGGCCATAGGTTCAGGGATCCTGAAGACTAAGGACTCCGTGAGGCAGGAGAGAGCGAGCATTTTTATGGTTTGTTTCCCATGAAGGTAGCAGTGCCTCTTAAAATAGCTCTGAAGCTCTTGCTACCTGGACAGAAGTAGGCCAAACCTGATCCACTTCGAATGCTGAGTGTAGTTAAGGTGGCCGTCTCTTCAGATCGTCCGAGTTTTATTCTCAGCCACCTCAACTCGGGCCCCCTTTGAATGAGGAGCCTCTTTCAGGAAGACGTCATACGTGCACGTATTGTGGGGGGCTGGGGGACAACAAAGGGCCAATGGGGTGAGAAGGTAGGACAGGAGAGAAGGAAGAAGGGGAGCAAGGTGAGCCGATGAGCATTTACAGAACTGAGGAGTCAGCGAGAACGTTCTTTGTCAGCAGTACGACTTCATGCTGGTCATGCAACCTCCCCTGTCTCCTTTTCCTCACCTATGAAGCTTCCCTGTTTGTGTGAGGAGTACACGAGCATGGTCTGAAAAAGAGCAAATTATAAAACGCTATGCAAATGTGGTGAACTCACAGGATTATTATGCTTTGGGCATATCTATTTTTACCCAGGTTCTCATTGTCTAGGGAGCTGTTTAGGAATGGAATATATCACTTTCCCTGGGACTTGGCCCCGATTTTGCTGGTTTCTCCGCATGGATCCCCACCCCAGAGCCACGGAAAGGGGCTCCCTCTCTTTCATGATTTGCTCTAAGGGCCAAATGTAGCTTCAGGGATTTACATAAAATCAATGATGCTTTCTACCTATTTGCATGGTTGTTAAAAAGTTGGCAAAGAAGAATTTAAAGTCATGTTCAGATATGGAGAGCAAGGGCGTTTGAAGGCAATTTAATGCTGTTTCAGGCGGATGAGGGAGAGGGGTCAGGCCATGAGATGTTAGCAAACCCCACACAAGGAATCTTCTCAGACATTGACATCTGCTGCAGGAGAACAAGCATTGGGTTTTGAGCCAGAGGGCCTGGGGTGGGAAATGGGGCCTCCACACTTCCGGTTACCCTTCTATGAAACGGGAAGCCTAATGCCTAATTTAGAGGATTAAACGAAGTAATGTGTGTAAATCAGGATGTATAGAGCCTGTTGCATAGTTCAATTTAAATCACTTTTAGTCATTTGCATCCCTCCCTCCTTAACCATAAAACAGAAGCGTTGGAGGTCTTTTCCTAGGGTGGAATCTGGGAGGGGGTTTTGTGTTCCTAATCCTGTCACCTGGAGCCAAACAGTGTGAGGGCATTCAAGATTCAGTCAGATTAGGAAATACAGATTCAAAGTTCAAGGGGAATAAAGCCATGAAAACTGACCATATATAGAGGAAGACAACGTTTTACCTAGTGGAGCACTACCAGACGGCAGGCGCTCCGATTTTGAGCCTGCGTGGGGGATAGCAGGAAAGGCTGCTGTGATCTATTAGTAATGTCTGTCATAAGTTTTGAGCGAGAAGGTGTTCCCTGACAGCCCCCTGAGTCAGTGGGAGGGGGTTGTCACCAACCCTGATCCTTGTCTTCTCATATAAATGAGTTTATACGAGAGACTGACTGTATTGCGAAAAGCCAATTTATTAAACCATGCCCCTTCATTGAAAAAGCAAAGCAAGCAAACCTATACATCTGGCTTATGAAGCACAGGCGTATAGTAAAAA
Organism: Myotis nattereri; assembly: GCF_964212035.1. Lineage (NCBI taxonomy): Eukaryota > Metazoa > Chordata > Mammalia > Chiroptera > Vespertilionidae > Myotis > Myotis nattereri. The sequence continues at coordinate 103,521,136 of NC_138080.1, forward strand.
TGCCAGTGATTGACATTCGTGGTTCAGACTTTACACTCCCAGCTGTCCAGTGGCTTACGGTGGAAACCCGAATCCGTGCCTGCCTCAGTCCAGAGTGGAGCGGGTCTGGTTCAATCTCGGCTTGGTCCACTGTGAGTTCTGGGACCTAAACAAGTTATCACTCATTTTTAAGGCTCATCTAACTCTCTTGAATGGCTTTCTGTACCTTTCCCTTGTTGTTCAGCATTGTCATGGCAGCAGCTCACCCAGAACGATGAAGAATTTAAAGCCAGACATTCAAAGAGGGTAGAAAGAGCATTAAAACCACCTTCCATTGACCTGAGTACCTACCAGGTGCCCAGCATGAAGCTGGGCTTTCACACACAGTGTTTTTAATCTGCTAGGAATCACTGCCTTCAGTTTCCACAGGAGGCTCATAAAGTTAAATAATTAATCCTAAATTATACCTATTTATAGTGGTGGAGCTAGGATTTCAACCACCCAGGTCTCCTAACTGCAAAGTTAATACTCTCCTCTAAGCCGTAAGAAATGGGTTACGCCAGGGGGTTCCATGTGTTTGCAATAATGGGCCATATGCTAGAAGCCCCTGTGTGTGCCAGGCTGTAAGCGTTGTTGATAAAACGGATGGCAGCTTGAGACGGTCAACACCAGACGCCTGGGAATCAGGTGTAGCATTTGGAGACATTGTGCAGACCCATTTGACCCATTCCCCTGTAGGTCTGCCATTCACTATTGCTCCAATTTGGTGGGATGAGTCTAAATAGATGAAAAGCTCATATTGTATGACATGCTTCTTTGGTCACTATGATTACCACTCATGCTAATGAATCCATTGAAAGGTCCAGGAGGGCGGCAGGGAGGGGGTCTCTCTCTTTTATTCTAATATCTGAACCAGCAGCTGCCATGTAGTAGGTACTAGAATATCTTCTGGTTGATTGAATGAAAGAATGAATACCCGCTTCCACCATTTTAGGTTTTAGCATTTATTATGTGTCAAGCATTGAGCTAAAAACTTTACACATATTGTTAGCTCATTTGGTACTTATAACAACAATTTTATTAGGCAGGTCCTCTCTTATCTTTACTTTGCAGATGAGGAAATGGAGACTTAGAGAGGCTGAGCAACTTAACCACAACTAGGAAGTGGCAGGCCTGGGATTTGAATCCAGGATGTGTAAGTCCTGAGTTTGAGTTCCTAATCACAGACAAACCAAGGACCGTTTCATGAAAGACCCACGTCTTTGGCAAAATGTCAGGTGGATAAGCAATAAACAACAGTAAAGAAAGGGAGATATTTGATCCATAGTCATGAAGGGGAACTAATTAAGGTTGCCTCTTTCTTTACTCTCTTTTCATTGTTAATCGGCATAAAATGTTCAGATGTCCGAACTAAGGGAAGAAAGGGGTCCATTCTTAAGTGGCCTAGGGACTGTATGCTGAATCCCCAGAGGTAGGAGAGGTGAGATGTAATATTTAACAACAGGCACTGGAGTGTCACCTCAGGTCTTTAAATGATTCCTTTTTTAAAAATATGCATATATATATTTTTTGATTTCAGAGAGGAAGGGAGAGGGAGAGAGAGATAGAAACATCGATGAGAGAGAATCATTGATCAGCTGCCTCCTGCACGCCCCCTACTGGGGATCGAGCCCGCAACCAGCCATGTGCCCTTGACCAGAATCAAACCTGGGACCCTTCAGTCAGCAGGCCAAAGCTCTATCTACTGAGCCAAACTGGCTAGGGCTATAAATGATTCTTTAATTGCGTCCCCTTCTCAACCATATACCCCCTACCTAGAATTAATATTTGGGAAGGATGACATTTTGTTCCGGTGAGGCTGCTGTGGATATACTGACAACTTACCTTTAAAAAAAAAAATTAATCTTCACATCAACTCTATAAAGCAGGTAACTTTATTCCCTTCATTCTCTTGGCAAAGAAACTAGAGCACACAGTGTTGATTTCCCCAAGGACAGTAGATAGACATGATCCAGCTGGACGTGAACTCAGACAGTCTGCCTCTGCAGCCACGCCTGCCTCCTGCCAAGCCTCAGGGGCCTGGGGGCACATGGGAGATGAGTGACGAGGCTGAATGTCCCTGAGAGCGTTGCATGCCTTCCTCTCGTCATGCTGTGGTGGATTTCTGTGACATTGTTTGTCCTGTTTCCATGGACCTTGACCGCCATCACTTGGCTAAAATCAAGGGGTTGGCAAGGGGTGGGCTGGGACTGCTGTCTGCGCTCCCGGGTGAGGAGGATGTCAGCGCTCTGGGGAGCCGCGCCTCATTGCACAATGGGCTCTCTTGGCTGGAAGTCTGTGTCTGCTGGCACCCAGACTCAGCCCTCTCTGTTTTCACAGAGAGAGACAGAGAGTCTGGAAACCCTCAGAAGAAAAGTCCCCTTTGATTTTGACAGCATGCCAGCAGTTTGGTTTGTTTTTAAAGCTTCGTTGTTTGCCAGCATCCCAGGTTGATCAATTCTGGTGAAGTCCATCTGGATAGCAGTCATCCTCCGTGTCCTCCCATGACTCCTCTCTGAGCAGTGAAATCACCGCTGCTTGCTGGGCATCTGGCTCTCTTCTTGGGGGCTCTGCCTGGCCTCTGGAAGAGGGGTCCAGAGCTGATGAGTAATCTAGGAAATTCACTTGGGGGTCACATGATGAACCCATTCATGACCTGGCAAACATTTTCCTGGTGGCTATTCTTTGCAGCTCCCATATCGGTGGTGAGGAGAGTCCTTAACTTAAGGGATGTCAGAAAACTACCTTCTTTCAAAAACTATGGTCCTAAAGAGAGGGAGGTGCTTTCTCTACCTCTGCCCCTAAATCAGCCTCTCTCCCTCCCTCATTGAGATCCCCCCACTTACCAAGTGGAAGCCTTTACTAAGCAGAGGGTCAGTGCCAGCATCAGGTCCGTGTTCTTGCTGTGTTGCTTACTACAGGGTTTCTGGCAAAGTATTTAACCTCCGGCCATAGTTTCCTCATTGATAAAACAAGAGCACAGTGTCCACCCGTAATGTAGATGAAAGAATGAAACAACATCATGCATGTGAAGTATTTGGTACATGTAATGTTTCCAATAATAGCTGCTACTTTAAAACCCTATGATTAATAATCCTATTATGTATGTTTGCATTTTCCTATTATATATACACATGTATATTCATACAGAAACATGAACATACTGCCTGTGTTTTCCTTAAATATCACATATAATAAACATAACAGCAACAGTAAAGCCACATGGTTCCAAGGAAGCCAACAGGCGAAGCTGCGTCTAGTCCCCAGGCCTTAGAAACATGCACCCAGGGGGGTCTCCAGCTGCTCTGCCTTCTGGGAACCTACCTGCTCTCCCTCTGCTCAGGTGTGTCAGGGCTGCGTGAAGGGAGGACTCAGGACAGGAGCCCTGCGGCCATGCTGTGCTGTGACAGTGTGGCTATGACAACAGACTTGGCAAAATTCCTGTGTCAGAGATGGGCTGTCCCCATCGGAAAAGAAAACCACAGCCTGCCACTTCTCTGTGAGGGTGCCTGGACTAGATGGAAGTTTAATACTCTTCCACTGAGTTCATAACACCCTCTGCATCTCAGGGCGGCAACTTTTCCTTTATTGCCAGCCCACGGCTCAGAAGCTGGGAAGGTGGGTCCCTCCCCCAGCCTGGCCCCTCCTTACTAATAGCTGAAGGGCTGACTTGTGAGGCCGCTGTAGGCTCCCTGGCTGTCTCTGTCTACAGCCTCACCCCAAGCCCGGAGGTGATGCTACGCTGAAGTCCAGGCTTCCCCAACTGGCTGAGCGTTTCTTTCTGTTTTTGTTCTCTCACTTGGGTCTTTGATAGGATGAGTTCATATTATGGTTCTTCTAGGTGCTGGGGAATGAGGGCAGGTGCATGAGAGGTGATGCAGGAGAGATCCAGTGCACACGCTTTTGGGGGCCTGCTGCCTGCTGGGCATTACAGTAGGTGCCCAATGCGCTGTGTTCCCAGCCATTCCCCTCCACTCCTCATGGAGATGCTGAGGCTGTGCTGGGGAGAACCGGCCCAGGTCCCTGTGGCCCAGACTCTGTTCGTTGGCCTGAGAATGAGTAAACGATCGGAGTGCTTGGACCAGCCTTTTTCAGGGCATGTGCCTCAGCCTCCGGTGTCTCTGAGACCTGAGTGAACTGGCGGCTGGTGGAGAAGTGCAGCCGCAGACGTGTCTGGTCTGGCTGGCACGGTGTTAATTCAGTGAATCAGAACAATGCATCCTGTGGACAGAGTGTGCATTCCACACAGCGCATCTCTCCCGCTGGCCTGTGTGGGGCGCATTCCCCTTCTTTCTGTTTCTTGACCAGCCCTGCAGGCATCTGCGTTGGCTCTACCTGCTTGGCGTTTCCTGGTAAAGATGGCCTGACCAGCTAGGTATACTGTGGCTGCCGGCAGGGATGTCACAATGCATCTTGGCTTATTAAAATGCTGAAAAGCTCTGCAATAAAAAAAAAAAATACACTCACTGGTTTATCTTTGCTTAAACCAAACTTTCCCAAATTATTTGAATGCAAAATCCTCCCCCCTCCTCCCCACCCCAGAATACCTAACACCATCCTATGGGACAAGGATGTAGTTTTAGGAACATCAGCTTTTGAATCTTGTTATCTCCTGTCATCATGACTTGAAATAAAAAAGAATAAATATCTAGACACAACATTGAATAACTGTAAAGAAGTCTGACAAATCTGACAAGATACAAATTAAAATCCTTCTGTGAAACGAGAGAGATGATAAAGCTGAAAGACAGCAACAGTTGAACTGCAGGACAAACAAGAGAAGAGTTGTGCAATATGTCTCACTGGGAAAGGGTTAATATTAGCGAAACATAAAGAATTCCCCAAACCAGTGAAATATCCCCTAAAGGAGAAATAGGGAAAGAATATGGACAGTCAATTTACTGAATACAGATGTTCAATCAACACCTGCACTCACAACCAAAGAATTGCAAATTATATCTCATAGTGACAAAATTAAAAAGATTTATAGTGTAGGGTTAGCAAGGTTGTAGGAAAAGAAGTCAAAGGAAATTGATCATCGCTTCTTTCTGAGGTAATATGACACTATTTCCTAAAATGTATATGTGTATACCTTTGTATATATGTGTGTACATTTTGAAACTCTAATTTCTCCTCAAGTAGTCCATCCATCCTACTGAGAATCTTACACATACACACATGTTTATGTCAAGTATTTTCTTACTACATATTTTATAGTAAAGATAATCTTTAGAGGAGGGCTTCACATGGTATAGTGTACCCACAGGGCATCACTATGTAGTGGTTAGAAATGAACAAAGTGCACTCTATGGAGTGATACCAGTGGTATATGTTTAGCTGCAAAAAGCACGTTGCAGAACTGTAAACATTACATACATGTACACATACATGCATACACATACAAACACACACTCGTGCATAGAAAGCAGTCTGGAAGGAACTCACCATGCTGTTGACAGTGGTCCTTTCTGGGGAGGAGGTTCTGAGGCTGAGGTGGAGTTGTGGGGCTTGAGGGACAATTTTCACCCCATTGCTTTAACATATGCACATTTTTACATCAAACATGTATTACTGACATGTAAAAATGATAGAGAACAGGAAGAAAAGGATGTAGGCACAGAGAGAGACAGTTGCTATTTGAGCGAGGTGGGCATATAGCTCCAGGGCTAGACCGTGGCTCTGTAGGCCGCCTGCCTGAAGCTGAATCCTGGCTCTCCCACTCACTAACTTTGGGACCTTGGGCTGGTTATTGAATTGATGTGCTAGAGGGTCTTTATCTATGAAAAAAAATTCCCTGGTAGGGCTGAACTAAGGTTTTAACTTAAAATAAGAAGCCAAAATGAGAGGCAACAAGGATTTATTTGGGATAAAAAAGAATTGCAATTCTGTCGGTGTGGCTCTGGTTAAGCATCAACCCAGGGACCAAAAAAGGTTATGGGTTCAATTCCTGGTCAGGACATATGCCTGGGTTGCGTGCTCAATCCCCAGTAGGAGTACATGCAAGAGGCAGCAGATTGATGATGTTCCTCTCTCATCGATGTTTTTCTCTCTCTATCCCTTTCCCTTCCTCTCTCTCTAAAAATCAATAAAAACATATTAAAAAAAGGAATTGCAGTTCTTGGCACTCTGATTGATGCAGAAACCCAAATAGAGTCCTGTTTACAGAGTGAAGGCAAAGGGATTTTATGAGAAAGGGGAAGGGCAATGATTACATGCATAGCATAAAGGAATTTCTTTTGGTGTCAGCAAACTGAGTTATTCTTTAGCCAGACAGGCCTGGTTACTGATTCCATCTCCAAGAGTTCGTAATCATCAGTCCTTATGGTTAGTTCGTGTGCTTCCCCCATTAGCTCTGCAGACAGTGGTTGGTAAGATGCTGTCTGTTGGGCCAGTCTAAATGTTATTTGCCCAGTTCAAACATTCCAGGTTTGAAGGTATAGGAGGGGCTGGGCAGATCCTCCAGAAGGCCTTGCTTAGGCCACTTTTCACAAAGGTTTAACAAAGGAACCTAGCAGTGACATTTGGCGTGGTTTCCGCCCCACTGAACTTTCTCAGAGACTAGTCCTAATCATGTATGTTGACTAAGAAGCTGACTTGCATATGACTAGGATGTGATTTTCTTTAAGAAAGGAATTTTTACTATTTTTTATTTTGGTCTGACTATAAAAGGGTGATACTTGTTGACTGTAGAATACTTAGAATATACAGAAAAATAAAAAGTAAATTAAAAATTCACACTTCCCCTAGATTCTTAAACATTATTTTCCAGCCATGTGACTTATAACTCCTTCTAGGGGAATGGCAGTTCCCTCTGCTGCTTAGTAAATGGTACTGCCATGAGAGAGGGTGGGGGTGCCTCCTGCCTCTGGGTGCATCAGTCAAGGTGCACAGAGGGAAGGACAATCCACCATGAGGCCCAGTTCCCCCACACCAGCTAGTGGACCAAGATGTGCCCGCAATTGTTCACACATTGGCCAAGGAGAGAAAATCTGCATGATTTGGTCCAAAGCCATCCTCACTACCAACAAAATAATTCAAGCACCCCATCTTCCAATAATGATAGAAGTTACCATTTGTATTTTTAATCTTCACAATCCTGCAAAATAGGTTTTACTTCCTCAGTTTTACAGCTGAGGAGATTGAGATGTCAGAGAGGTTGTTTTGTCCAAAGCCAGGTGGCTTACTAAATAGAACCAGGATTTGACTGAAGAGCTGTATAACTTCTAAGTCTGTGGATTTTCTATACATTACTGCCTCCTTGATGACAGAAGCAGTTGTGACTTACTTTTGTATACAGAGTATATGCCTGCCTATATTTTAATCTACATAGAGAGTTTCAAATCACTGTAGCTGTGCCCAGGATGCACGACCAATCTCCCTTGATCTGTGTCGTGGCAAAGTATCCTCCTCACCACACCGCGCAGAGTTGTTGGATGTGGGCATCACTCATGTTTACTTCCCTTCCCACCTAGGTGGCGGCTTTGAAATACATCCCATCTGTCCTCCATGATGTGGAAACGGTCTTTGATGCGAAGTTACTCAGGTGAGAACTTATGATGTACTTTCCTGGGCTCTGTTATCAAGCCAGGGACTCAGAGGCAGAGGAGGGCTCCTGTGGGGGATTCCCAACGGGCACGCCATTTGATGTCCGGTATAAATGTCTCCATTTCACCTGGGCTTGAAGGTGATTTGGGGTTTTAGTCTTTGCTTCAAATGCCCTTTTGCTTTCTCCTTCTTCACTCTGTTCTTCTCATGAAATGAACACACTATTGTAATGTGACTGTGCTGTTAGAGTGGAGCCATCTGAGCCAGATATGTCCTTTCCTTCTTCTTAAGTTCCAAGTTAACATATAGAAGAAATACTTTTAGATTTAGAAAGGAGTTGCAAAGATAGTATAGCGTTCCCACAGGCCCTTCTCTCAGCTTTCCTTAATGTTCACCTTTCCCGCATCTATGGCATATTTATCACAACTGAGAATAAGACTTTGCCCCAATACAAGTCTACTCACTGTACCCCTTTCTTCACTTAGATCTCACCAGTTGTTGTTGATTGTTGTTTTTAACTGATGTCCTATTTCTGTTTATATGACAATTTTTGCTGGCTTCTTCTCATCTTTCTGGCCTTAAACTAAATGTTAGATTCTTGGAGAAGTTAACTCTGTAAAGAAATTAAGTTCCTTCCCCAGCCTGCACCATCACTCTCTGTCACAACTTCTTATTTATTTTCTTATTGCATATATCTCTTGCATTTGTTTATTTACTTCTGTGTTGTATGTGGGCCTCCATTAGAATACAAGTTCCAAGCCACTGTGACAGTCTCTCTTCCCATTGTCTCCTTGCTGCTCCGCACATTGCTGGTCACATATTACGTAGATACTTAATAAGTACTTGAAAGAATGAATGAACACAGGGAGCTCATTTTGGAAAGCTCATAGGGGCTATAATTTTGTTTCAGTGATAGTTTTATTTTCACTCTATTTGGGAAGAGCTATCTTCTTTTTCATGTCCCAAGTGGGTTATAACCGACAACTTTTTATATATTTTTTAAATTAAGGACCTTGTTTGATCTTAAGACTTATCATAAAGCATTACTAAGCACATAAAACATCCTATCTAATAAAAGAGAAAAATGGTAATTAGCATACGACCGCTACCCTTCCCATTGGCTAATCAGGGTGATATGCAAATTAACTGCCAGCCAAGATGGCGGCCAGCAGCCAGGCAGCTTAAACTGAACATGAGGCTTGCTTGCTTCAGTGATGAAGGACTGCAACGTTCCCCGCCTGCCTTGCTGGCCTCTGAGCTTGCAGTTTAAGAAACATTGTAACATATAGAAGCTAAACAAAACCCCAGAAACCAGCTTTCAGCCGGCTGGGATCTCAGAGCTGGAGTTGATACAGAGTTTCGATTATAGAACTGAAACAAACCAGATACCTGCTTTCAGGAGTGGAGGCCTAAGAGCTGGAGCTTCAGAGCTAAAGGTGGCCCAGAATAAAAAAAAAAAAAAGAAAAAAAGGAGCAGTTGGAAGTTTCAGTCCCAGCCTGAAAACAGCACTCAGCCCCTCACCCAGACTGGCCAGGCACCCCAGTGGGGACCCCCACCCTGAAGGGTGTGTGACCAGCTGCAAACAGCCATCAACCCCTCACCCAGGCTGGCCAGGCACCCCAGTGGGGACCCCCACCCTGATCCAGGACACCCTTCAGGGAAAACCAGCCAGCCCCCACCCATGCACCATGCCTCTATTCTATATAGTAAAAGGGTAACATGCCTCCCAGCACCGGGATCAGCGGAGCCGCGAGGCCTCCCGGCACCAGGATCACTGTGACACGGGGCAGCACCCAAACCCCATGATCTCCCTGTGGCTCTGTGTGTGACAGGGGGCGGGGCCACAACCTCCTATCCACCCTGCTCTGTTTGTGACAGGGAAAGGCGCCCCAACCCCCTGATTGGCCCTGCTCTGTGCCTGATATGGGGGAGCTCCCCAACCCCCTGATCACCCTGCGGCTCTGTGTGTGACAGGTTGCGGCACCCCAACCCCCTGCTCAGCCCTGTTCTGTGTGTGACAGGGTGCGGCGCCCCAACCCCCCCCCCCACCTCCCCAACGGGCCCTGCTCTGTGTGTGATGGGGTAAAGCCATAACCTCCCCACCAGCCCTGCCCTGACTGTGACAGTGGTGGTGCCCCAACCCCCTGATCCGCCCTGCTCTGTGTGTGACAGGGGTCAGTGCCCCAACTCCCCTATCGGCCCTACTCTGTGAGTGACAGGGGGGAGCTCCCCAACCCCCTGATGGGCCCTGCTCTGTGCGTGACAGGGGGAGCTCCCCAACCCCCTAATTGGTCCTGCTCTGTGCATGACAGGGGGAGCTCCCCAACCCCCTGATTGACCCTGCTCTGTGCGTGACAGGGTACGGAGCCCCAACCCCCCTGATGGGCCCTGCTCTGTGGGTGATAGAGGGCAGCGCCCCAACCCCCTGACCCGCCTTGCTCTGTGTGTGACAGGGGCGGTGCCCCAACCCCCCAATCAGCCCTACCCTGAGCGTGACTGAGGGTGGCATCGCAACTTTCCAATCCGCCCTGCTCTGTGCATGACAGGGGGTGGCGCCCCAATGCCCCAATCGGCCCTGCTCTGAGCCCAACCAGGGGCTGCACCTAGGGATTAGTCCTGCCCTCTGCCACCTGGGAGCAGGCCTAAGCCAGCAGGTTGTTATCTCCCGAGGGGTCCCAGACTGCGAGAGGGCACAGGCCGGGCTGAGGCCCCTCCCCCCCCCCCCCCAGTGCACAAATTTTTGTGCACCGGGCCTCTAGTTAGTAAATAAGGTGATATGATAATGAAGTGAGAATCTGGTTTTAAACCCCTGTTTCTTCAACCCCTTTCTGTGTAGCCTTGGGAAACGTAGTTAACCTTTCTCAACCTTGTAAATACTTATCCTACTTGGAAAATTGGGATGAGTATTGGAGCTGTCTCATAGAGTTAGTCTTGAGGTTTAAAGGGCATCATGGATGTAAAGGGCAAAACACGTGCCGATGCACAGTCAGTGCTCAGGGTGACTGGCATGACTTTTCAGATTTTCACGTCTTTGCATGCTATTAGTGTTCAACATCAAGACTAACTGCACATCTTCCCTGAAGGTTTACTAAGCAGCCGATGCTCCGCTAGGAATTGGGGGGCCAAGGAAGCTGGCAGTTTGGGGGTGGGCTCTGAGTGCCATGATGTTGGAGACACTGGTCTCACTGGTTCTCTGTCTCCTGTTTTCCTGCCTCAGCCAACTCCTGTATGAGTTCTATACCTGCATCCCCCCCGTGAAACTCCAGAAGCAGAAAGTCCAGTCCATGAACGAGATAGTCCAAAGCAACCTCTTTAAAAAGCAAGGTGAGTGCAAAGCGGCCTGGCTGGGTGGGCGGGGCCACAAACCCCAGGTACTCCTCACGTGATCCTGCTCCTTACATGCTTGCCTGGACAGAGCCATCTGCCCAATTACTAGACTGGCTCTCTAACCACTCCCTTAATCCGAGTAAATGAGAAAAGTGTCTAAACTGACAACTTAGATACCAGAATCTAAACTGATTGTAGAAGAGCTTAGGTGGCATCGTTTGTCTGTCCTGAGAAAGTTTAATGAGGTGGTAAGTTTGGAGTGGGATGCTTTGGTTTTTCTACTCTATGGTTTTTTGCTTATTTCTTCAACTTGAGAGGAAGTAGGTGAAGCTGCTTTTGGTAGAAAGACCCTGTTATGGAGAAGTTCTCAAAATTTCCAGAGGATAAGAATGACCTGGAGAGCTTGTTTAGACGTGGATTTCTACAACCCATCTCAGAGATTCTGATAGAGTGGGAATTCATTTTCTCTTTCAGTTTTTTAAAAATGTGAATCAGCTTTGAATAGGTGATGCATTTTACAAGGATCTAAATGCCGGGGTCTGAGAGGGTGCCACCTGCAGGAGATGCCCCAGACCCATGCATAGCCACTGGGTCCCCTTCCCTAGAGGCAACCCAGGGGTCCCAGTCTCCGTGTTTGCTTCCAGGGCCTCTGGATGCATGGATTCCCAACCGTGGAGTTGATCCTTTAACAACACTTTGCTTAAACTTTGAGGGTCAACTGGCCACTGGTCAGGAGGTGGGAGACACTGGTCTCACAGGCTCTCAGCACTCCTGCACAGGCCAATTGAAAAAAATCAGAGTCTTAGTGGGCCTGTGCAGCTCACACCCTCGTTCAAGTGTCAACTGTATGCAACACATCCTCCCCTAGCCTCTAATTATTGTTGCTCAAACAGTAGCGTGTCACACAACTACCCTGTACTTGCCTGCCTTCCCTCACTAATGCTATTTCCTGGAGAGCAGGGCATGGCCGTGGATTTGAACAGGAGTGTGGTCAGCCTCTTGCTCACCCACTGACCTGGTAACCAGCAGTCCTAACCAGCACTCCACTGTCAAGGGCCTCCTGTTTTTGAGGCTGGAGAGCTAGGTGGCCACACCTCCTCCAGAGAAGACCAGATAGGACTTTGAAGTCTCTGTTCACTGTCCCCCGCAGCTCCAGCCACACTCAGCCTTCCTGGCATCACGCCTGTCTGTGAGGGTAGAAACAGTGACTCGAGGGCGAGCAGTGTTCTCTGTAGCCCGAGATCAACCCTTTCCAATTAGGTCCCTCTCTGTCCATCCTGGTGTCAGTAAGCCCCCTGGGCAAGGAACGAGAGACTGGGGAAGCAGAGGGTCAGTCAGCACCCAACTGGACTTCATGCAGAGTGAAGCTTGAGTATTTATGTAAATTTCCTGGTAATCACTGAAATAACCAGGAACCACTTTGCTGTAAACATTTCTTCCCCGATTGCGTGGTTAACATGGTGCATCCGAAGTCGCTATGGGAGGCCCTGGCGTTGAGGATAAGACAAGGGCCTGGGAAGAAAGTGCTGTGTTTTATATTCATGTCTGTGGCTTCCTGACTGTTCAGACAGGTGTGTGACAACAGATTCATGCAATGCATCTATGCTTTGTTTGTGCAAGGTGGCTTGGCAAGGTGATTGGACACGAATCCTGGTGAGTCGTGTTGCATATTTTTTTACTACTAGCTTTTTTCAAGTGAACGTGCCGTGGTTTTCAAGTTCTGACTTCCACATCGGAACCAACTGCCCTCACGCTGAAAGCTTTGAGACATGCCTCCCCCTTCCTGCCCTGGCAGGCCCTTCTTGGATCTCAGGTGGTGTCACTGTAGAGATGAATTGAGTCCCCTCCTAGGGACATGACAAGGACAACGCTGGCTCCATGTGGTGCTGCACAGGCATCAGAGAGCAGGGTTACTCAGCTCTCCTCATTGTTCAGAGCTGCCGTGACTGTCGGGCCCTGCTCAGCGTCAAGGCCGGATGGAGTGAGGGCACCGTCCCGGGTGGGGCACGAGGTGTCAGCTCCAGCCTGGAGGAAGGCAGAGTAATTCCTTACCGCAGCCACATCTCCTGGGCTAGGCCATGGCCCCGGAGGGTTAGCATAGTCCCAGGGCCAGCTGCACGGCTGCTGCTCACCAGGCCTCCTGCGTCTCTGAGTTTCAGATTCAGTAAAAACCCTCTGATTAATATTAACAGACAGAAGGCCAGTCTGTACACAGCTACAACAGTAATGCAAAATTCTTAGCTTCAACACATACAGATGTTAGAAGTGGGTGAGCAGAGAGCCCTTTGGGGGCCCATTTTAAAGAGGAGGCAATGTGTAATTAGTCTCCTGTCTTTGGCTCACACGTGAACACAGTGTGCTGTATGCATAGCTTAAGGAGCCTCCTCTCCCACTATTTATTTGCTAAGTGAACCCTCTTCCCAAAAGAACCCCCAAGGGAAACTTCAGCTCATCCCCTTTCTTAATGAAAACAGTCCGAATCCATGCGTGCTTCCGGGATGCCTGTGTGTGAGCGCTCCCTTCATACCTGTCCGTGAGGTGAGTTGGGTTCCTTGGCCAAGCCTGAGCTGTAATGAGATCCCTCCTGTTCTCCCTGGGCAGCGTCCTGAGCCTCAGGGACCTGATTTGCTTTGTGCCTGTACCAGTTTTATCTGCAAGATGTGCAAATTGCCTGGATTATTGTGGGTGATGTCAGCTCACACAGCCTTGAACATTGCCATCAGCAGAGGGCCAGAGGCTCTTAGGCCGCCTGTCCTATTGGCCTGTCTTCAGGAGGATCCTATGGAAAAGGGGAGAAACTTCACTGCTTAGGGCTACTCGTTCTGGGGTCTTACTAGGCCCGGGTTAGATTCCTGATGCAGCCCCTTCTCAGCTGTGGGACTATGGGCAATTTACTTAACCTCTCTGAGTCTCAGTAAGCTCATTCATAAAATGGGAAAAACAATAGCAGTGTTGTGTTTGTCCTGGAAGGCTGTTGTGTGGGCTAATGAGACGGATAGTACATTATTATCACAGAATAATGCCCCATTCCCAGCGGCCACTGTTATTCCTGGTGTTGTGGTTATTCTTTCTGCTGCTCCTTTCTTTTTCCCAACTTCCACCTTGACCTTTGGATTTCCTTCAATGAGGGTGTCCTTCATGTTTTTTTGTTGAATATATTTTTATTGATTTTAGAGAGGAAGGGAGGAGAGGTAGAAACATCAATGATGAGAGAGAATCATTGATTGGCTACCTTCTGCACGCTTCACACTAAGATTCAGCCTGTAACCCGAGCATGTACCCTGACCGGGAATTGAACCATGACTTCCTGGTTCACAGGTTGACGCTCAACCACTGAGCCATGCTGGCTGGACACCTTCATGTCTGATAGTTGCACGTAACCCTGAGCCAATCTTCTTTGTTTCCCTGGAACCTACGTGCTTTCCTCAGGGTCTGAGAAACAGGGGACTTAGAAGGGCTGGTCTGTATGTGCTTCCCATTCTGGCCTTGAATAGTTTCTCCAGGTTTTATTTCATTTCCCTGGAGTATTTTACAGAGCACCCATGCCAGGGTGTCTGGAAGGAAAAGTATAGGTCAGGATGAGGTGTGAATAGTTTCTCACTTTACTGTTTCCCTTGCTGCAGCCTCAACATAGAGTTGGGGACACCTGACAGCCATCCTCTATCATGATTTGCTCCTTGGGGCTTGTCAGAACACACACATGCACGCATGCACACATGTGCCCATGCATGCACTTTTTTCCTTTTTTTCTCTCCTGGAGGCAATTGCTTTTGACTTTTACTTGGCCTGTGATCTTGAGTAAATTACCTAATCCCTTTAAATTTCAATTTCCTCCTCTCTAAATAACCACAGCATGGGTCTCATTGGGCTGTGGTTCAGACTCAGGGGCATAATGTGGCTTGTTAGTCTGGGGTGCGAGGGAGTCGAGTCACAGCAGTCAAGGTCCCGGTGGAGTGACTGGCCCTGTGTGAATGACGGCAGGGACAGTGGGAGGAGAACTGGGACATCTGTGCAGACTAATTTGCTCTCTTCGCCAGCCCAAGCTCAGACTTGCCTGGTGGTGAGGATGGGAGACGGGGAACAGATAGGCCCTGGGAGAGCTCTGAGGGGAGGCTGTGAGGAAGCCAGGCCTTCTGGTCCTTTGGAACAGATTTGTCCCTATGAGAACCTAATCTCTAAGTACTGTGTCTTTTTAGTCTGATGCTAATCAGATGCGCCATCTGGTTCAGTGTAAACTGCTTTAGGATCCACATTGCTTGCTTTTCTCAACTTCCAAAACAAACAGAGAAGGAGTGGAAAAGGGAAAGGGAGAGAGAGAGACAGAGAGACAGAGAGAGACAGAGATTTGGAAACTCTTCCCATGTTTATTTTCAGCCAATGGGTTTTTCTTTGGAAACTTTATCGAGCTGTTCTCTGAACACAAAGCATAGAGTTTTCTCTTTATCCAGATGCAGTTTCCTTCTTATCTGTTGCCCACAGTATCTGGAGCTGCTGGGCCCTCATTTCACCATGGGCTGGGCCACTGCAGGGGGGCGGGGTGGGGGCAGGTTGGGAGGTCCAACTCCATAGGGGTTTCTCTTTTCTAATGACCACATCACCGTAGCCTGGCCTGGGAATAGAGAAAAGTCCACTGACTCCAGCAGGCATTACTCTGCCTGGTGAGCTGATGTAAGGTCTCTGAGCCTCCAGGGTTCCACCTCTGGAAAATGCGAGTAAAAATGTTGCCCTTAGAATATGGACTTTTCATTTAGGCTGTGCTTTTTTATGATGCTGGCTTCGTCACTTCCTAGCTGTGTTCCTTGAAAAAAAGTCTCTTTAGCTACAGAAATGGAATAGTGTAAGTAAAAGAACTAGCAAAATTCCTGACATCGTTGTTGGCATCTGTTTTTGAGGCATCTGTTGTATCACAATAATGACCACAAGAAAAATAATGGCATCAATATCTTAAAGGGAGAGACTTATATTTATTAAATGTCAACTATATAGGGCTATACAGACAACACATGTGTTAAATTCTTACAACAACTCAGTTACATAGGTATTATCCCCATCTCATAGATGGGAAAACCTCCAGGGTCAAGTAACTTTCATCCCAATGAGACCAAAAGTTACACAATATATTTGGGCATTAGTGTATTGGACCATGTGCTGCTGGGGTAACAAATTGATCCCAAAATCTCAATGGCTTAGCAGTGTAAAAGTTAATTACTCTCTTGCATAAACCTGATGAAGGTCCTATACCAGTGGTTCTCAACCTTCCTAATGCTACGACCCTTTAATACAGTTCCTCATGTTGTGGTGACCCCCAACCATAAAATTATTTTCATTGCTATTTCATAACTGTAATTTTGTTACTGTTATGAATCGTCATGTAAATATCTGATATGCAGGATGTATTTTCATTGCCACAAATTGAACATAATTAAAGCATAGCGATTAATCACAAAAACAATATGTAATTATATATGTGTTTTCCGATGGTCTTAGGCGACCCCTGTGAAAGGGTCGTTCAACCCCCAAAGGGGTCCAGACCCACGGGTTGAGAACCTCTGTCCTATACCGTTTGTCTTCCAGAAACTATGCCAGCTGGTACCCATGGCCTCCCTGCAGCAGGGAGGAGAGGGCAGGAGAAAGCACAACTGCTCTCAACCACCTCACCATGAGAGTGACACCCACTGATGCCATCCACAGACCATTGGCCAGAACCCATCACATGTTTCCAACCTAGCTGCAAGGGAGCCTGGGAAGTGGAGAACACACATGGACCATTTGACAAGCACCCTCTCTCTCACTCACAGATAGTAAGTGTTAGAGCTAGATTTGGAATACAAGTCATTTGAATAATAAAACCCATCTTCTTTCCACTACACCACGCTTTGTTCTCATAATGAATAAAAAGAAGATAGTGTTTATTTTCTTATTGGAAATGCTTTCTTCTCCATATTAGAAAAGGTGCCTCACTGTTGCTTCTGAGGGATTTTTTTCCTTCCATTCTTCACTCCCCTCCCTTGTTCTAAGTGTTCGGCAACTAAGTTCAGGGTTCTTCGCCTAGGCAAGGAAAAGTTCTTTTCTTGATGCCAGTGGTTGCTATGCTACTTCAGTGTTCAGAGCACAGCTTTCCTGCAGTGAGAAGCCCTGTAAGCAGGCTGCTTGAGACTTGGGATGTCCACATCAGGCTCGGTGCTAAACTCTTCTGAAGGAAAAAACAGTGAGGGAACAAGTCCTCTTCCTCCCAGAACATGCACCAAACTTGTGGCTGGCTTCTTTCCTCTCCTGGCACCATACACACCCTTCCACAATTTCTTTTTGTGCAAACACTGCCTGGAATACCTTCCACTGCCTCCCCACTTCCTTCCCTCCCCCAGACACCCTGACTAATAGTTCCTACCCATTCTTTGAGACCCAGACCAGACATCAAGTCTGCAGTATGCCCTCCCTGATGTCTCAGGCTTTTTGGTTGAGTCCTGTTCAACACTCACTCAGTCCCCACTGCAGGCCGGGCCCCGGGAAGGTGGTGGAGATACAGTGGCTACGAGTGGGCAAATTCTGCACCACCCTCCATGTGCCAGGATGACGAAGCTTCTTGATTCCGTTTGTTTATAATCTCATCTAATCTTGTTGAGTCTCCACATCACTGTGTACTGTGGCAACTTAAAATTTTCAAATTAAAGACATTTTGTGTCTTCAGATTTAAGCAGTCTTTCTAATTCAAACAGTCCCATCCCCCTCTCTAAAAATCTTCTGGGGCTGGGTCCTGGGAACCCAACTCAAAAAGGGAAGAAAAACTCTGCCTTTGGCTTTCCCTAGAACTTATCTAAATGGCTCTCATTGGGACTTTAGCTCAAGAAGGAGTATTGGGACACACGTGTCTTGTGGATTCAGGTCTCAACAGCAGACACCCTTCCCTCCCATCCCATATTCTTCCTTTCCAAGGAGGCCTTCTTCATCCCTCTTCCCTGGGGCTATAAAATGGACTGGCTGCCAGGGTACCTGGCTAATGCAAGAAGGTGTGACAGTAGGGAGTTTAATAGGTTCAAAACATCTTCCTGGGTTCACAAAGAGGATAAGTCAAGGTGTACCACCTCTGAGCGGCAGAGCTCTCAATCCTTGGCTGCACCTGGGGAGTTTGTTAAAACTGCAGAATCCTGGACTCTCCCCGGAGATTCTTATGCTGACAGTCGGGAAGGGAGCCAGGGGGTGCATTGCAGCAGCCTCTCCAGGGGATTCGGATGCAGGAGGCCCCTTGCCTGACCCTCTCCAGTTGGAAACACAGCTCCTAGAGCCTGAGTGGAGGCAGCATGGGCAGAGAGAAGTGGCTCCCAAGCACACAGGGCAAACTTGCATCATGATACCTGAGATTTTATTACCCATCTCTCTGTTTATGTGACTGTCTGCGTTGATGAAGTGAACTCCTGACAGACAAGGTTTAAGTTTTATTTCTTTGTGTGCTCAGTCTGATATCAGCTTCCAGAAACTAGTCTGTGGACCTTGGTGGTAAAATACATCATTGTTATTGGCCAGTGTCCCTTAACAAAAGGAAAAGGAAAGAACATTGTACAGAACTGGAGTCATTCTAGTGCTTGATTCATAATACACCTCATCATTGGTCCACACAAGGGCCTGCTTTTATTTACGTACATATTCAGTTAGTTATTTTAATAAATTAAACATCCATGTACTCACCACCCAAAACAAAAACTAGATATTTAACAATCAGCCTAGCCAGTGTTTCTCAATGGTTGAGCATTGACCTATGAACCAGAAGGTCACTGTTCCATTCTTGGTCAGCTCACCTGCCTGGGTTGTAGGCTCAACACAAGTAGAGGCATGCAGGATGCAGACAATCAGATCCAGATCAGTGATCATTCTCTCTCATTGTTGATGTTTCTATCTCTCGCTCCCTCTCTGAAATCAGTAAAAATATATTTTGAAAAAACCTAAAAACAATCAACTACATGTAACCACATGGCTCTCTTTTCCACATTCTTGAATCCTTTGTTAATCATTCCACTGCTGTCCTTTTTATGCAGTTTTATTGAATAAATATTTTCCCTAGCATTTTGGTTATTTTAACTTTATATAAAGGGTATTGAACTGTGAGTAACTTAGAGGGACATACTTTTCCCTCTTAATTATTTTCATAGTCAAATCTTTTCCCATTTAATATTATACTAAGATTCATCCATCTTACAGGTTGCTGGTATTCATTGTTTTGAACACTGTAGGACACTCCACTGTGTGAATAAGCCAGAGTTTATTCACTTATGTTTATTCACATTATGTTTTCAATTTTAGGCATTTGGGTTATTTTGGGTATTTTTTTCTATTGTAAGCACTACTGCTAAGAACATTCTTGTGTATGTCTCTTGTAGCACATATTGGGCATAGAATTGCTAGAAGATTTGCTTGGTCATAGACATTATGACATAGGGGATCTGAACATGTAAAGTCAGAGACAGTGTTCACCTGTTTTCCAAAGGTGGCTGCACTACCTTACATCTCCACCAGAAATACATATGTGAGTAGGTGGACCCACATTCTCTTTAGCTCTGGGTGTTGTCCTATTTTTTCAGTTTTGCCCCTCCCCCCAAAAAAAGACTGTAGAATGTCATTACTCTTTAAGTTACATTTACTTGACCACCAGTGATGCTAAAGATCTGTTCTTATATTTCTTTGCCACTTGCATTTCATGTATGTGGCATATCTGACCATTCTTTTGTGCATTTTTCCATTGGTTTGGTTGTATTTCTCTTACTGATTTGCAGGATGTTTTATATTCTCTTTATACTCATCTTATGCTGGTTGTATGTATTACAAATATCTTCTCCCTATTTCTACACTTATAACTTCTTTTTTTTTTAACTTAAGATACAGTTTTTAGACAGAAGTTTTTATTTTTAATACAAGTTTATCAATCATTTTCATTGTCAAATCTTGTTGTGTCTTATTTAAGAAATCTTTCTCAACCCCAAAGTCTAAAAGATTTTCATTTATATTTTTACTAAGAATTCTATATTTTTAATAGTCATAAATCAAGCTATAGCGCTTACATTTATACAAAACATATATGGTGTGAGGTAGGAATCTGATTTTGTCTTTCCTGCCATTTCAAGTATGGGGCAGTATCTTCTCCATGCCAGTGTCATTTTGCATTTCCAGGACATTGCTCTTCCCTGGAGACTTGAGGGCAGGGATTCCATCCCTGGTCCCCAGAGTGCATGCAGTTCCTCTGTGCTAGGTGAAAGCTGAAGGGTCTGAATGGTCAGGGAAAAGGGGTAGACTCTCCTTCCCAAGGCATGCCCCAAATTAGGCGCCTGTGTTATGTTAGCATCCCGGGGATTATGTGCGAAGACATAGCACTTCTCCAGGTGTGACACCTTCTCAATCATGAAAGAGATGAGATGGTTTTTCTCAGAATGAGAATTTTTCTTATAACGAGAGATTGCCTGGGCCCCTAGGGCAAGCTTCTCATAGTTTTTCTATGTATCTGATAAAAAGATTCCTGAGCTGAGAGAGGAAGAACCATGGTTTATTTACACAGTGGAATTCCTACAGTGGTCAAAACAATGAACACCAGCAACCTGTAATACGGATGAATCTTAGTATAATATTAAGTGAAGAACAGCAAGGACAACACCATCTGCAGTGGAAACACCATTGGATGTTTGCTGAGTCCTTACTATGCCCCAGGCACCATGCAAAACTGCTAATGTGCATGATCTCACTTACGGCCCCGCTGGGTGACCTTGGGCAGGCCACTTAACCCCAGTAGAATAACCATAAAACCATGTGATTTTATAGAAGGTTAAACAGATGAAGGGAAACCGCATGATGACCTCACAGTCACAGAGCCAGGCTCAGAATGCTCGGAAAGGTTACTGGCTGGAGCCAATTTATTTCTTTAATAAAGAGCCGTAGAGTTTTGAGGACCTAAGTTTTTTTTCTCATCGGAGCATTTAGAAGCATCAAAGATCTTTAAATAGGGGTTTGGTCCTCCCAACCACAGTGTTACAAAGTCACATCCAGTTCCAGAATGTCCCTTCCGCACTCCAGAGATCTGAGAGGGGGCTGTCCTTTACATCCATCCCCTTTTCAATGTGGTGGATCACAGAATCCCAGCCCCAAAAGAAACCTTTAGATATGGAATCAGAGAAGACAGTGATCTAATAAGCTGCAGACAAATCCAAGAGAGATTTATGAAAGTGCCCTTTTTTTTGGCTGAAGTAAAAATAAAAGGGCATACAATCAAAGAAAAGAATCCCCTTTGAACCTCCAAAAATACTTAGAATAGCAGCTTTTAATGACATGCTGAAGTACAGTTTAATTGGGCAGGGGGAGAAGGCTCCCAGATCAATTCTTTAATGGCAATCCAAATCAAGTCTTTTGCAATTTTTAAAAGGAGAATTTACCTCATTAAAGCTTGAGAACAGCACAATCAGGCTGCCCTTACACCTTCCAATCCGTGTTCCACGGGGTTCTTTTCCAGTTGGGGAACGATTCTTTACATAAGTGGAAACACATGTAATGAGGGAGTTTAGGAAAACCTTTGAAAGGTTATATGTTTATTCCAATTCTTTTGTTTTTTGTTGTGAAATTATAGTCATGGATGGTTTAAATTATAGTGAGGCAGGTTTTAGACTGTCCTGAGACTTTTCTGTTGACCTGTTAAAGTCTGATTTTGCTGTTGTTTCCCCCCAACATCTTAGAATAGAAGGAAGTTTCCGTAAGACTCTGATGCAGTTAAATTGAAAACCCGCCACAGAGTCATTTCAATTCAGGTAATATTTATTGAAAATATAAAAATGTAGCAGCACTGTGCTACAGGGAATATGAAAGAACTACAGTAATAAATAATTTTATGGCCACCACTTATGTAACCTTTATTTGGTGCCTGGTGCTATGCTTAGCTTTTCACACATTATCTTGTTTCGTTATCATGACATCCCTGTAAAGTTTAGGTATGCACATCCCCCTCTTACAGGTGAAGAAGCTGAAGGCGAGAGAGGTTGAGAAGCGTGGCAACAGTCACATCCCCAGTAGCGTGTCAGAGCCCAGAAGCAGCTGGGGGCTGAGTCCACAGTGCACTCTCTGGATTGCTGTGCAGTGTGGCGTCTGGAACAGAAGGGTTTCTGCACCCCTTGGGGAGCTTGCAGCTGGGAGAGAAAAGATTCACCCCAAGGGTCATCACACTTGAGCCCACACAGGCCATGAAGGTGATGGGAATGAAGGTGCAGGGTCCTAGTCAGTAGGCCATTTAATAAGGTGACCTGAGCAAATGTGTATTTCTAATGCCGTCTGCAGTTAACTTTTCCCAGATTTTCCACTTACCCACTGAACGTGAGGGCTTCCTTCACTCACAAGGTGATGTGACTCCTTTCATTTTTTTCCTAAAACACAGTGCTATTTGTTCAGGTCAGTCATTCATGTCCCCACCTCGGACAGAGACAAGTTCCAAGTATTTCTCTTACTAAGGAAATGGAGTGGCAGTGATCCATGGATACTCGCTTAGGGTGGGGAGTGAGAGGGTGCAGTGAGGCCTGGGCAGAGTCTGTGCCAGGGTGTATAGGATGCTGCGGATCAGTGCCCAGTGCTTGTTGCCATGTCTATTTTTTTAAAAGAAGTCCTCCTTTGGGATTTCTATCTGAAATCTGTTGGCTTGTGTGTTTTTTTAAACAAAACAGGATGCAGGCCAAATAAACCTACATATGGACCCAGGGCAATAGCCTCTGGTGTAAATTTGTAACTTATAAGATTTAATAAATTTATAGGGTTTTAATAAATGTATATTTTATAGGTTTATTTATAAATAACCCTTTAAGAATGACCATTACCAGAATTCAGTGAGAACAGTGCTTTTGGAACATTGGGGACGGGTTCATGGAGGAGGCGGGATGTCAGTGAACATCAGAGAATAGTGAGTGTGATAAAGCCTTCTCTGGAGGAGTCTAGGGAGAGCTGGGCGTGTATCCGCTGGGTGTGTCTGAGCTGGGCCTCAAGGGGACTTGGGGCTCACCCTTGCCTGACATGCTCCCTTGCTAATGGGGGGCTCAGCCCACATCATAAGCTCTACCAGACCTCTCCTGGGCACACTGGTCCAGCGTTGGAAAAGATGACATTTATTGTTTATAGAAGTTAGTATTATCAAAACACTGTGAGTTTTCATAGAAGATTTGGAAATATAGAAAAGCACCCATGGTCTCATGATTCAGAGGTAACCATTGTTTATTCTTCCTCTCTTTTATATCATATTATTATCTATAATAATAAAAGCGTAATATGCCAATTAGACTGGACAGCCAAAAGACCTTCCAAACATCCTCCCAGATGACCTTCTGGATGAAGCTGGGGCTGTGAGGGCTAAGGCAAGCCGCTGTGGCTATGAGGGCTGAGCCCCTTGCACAAATTTCGTGCATCAGGCCTCTAGTTTTACATAAGTGTCATAAGGTCTTACCAGGTTTGAGATCTGCATTATCCACTGAGAATTATCAGGACTGTTTTTCCAGGCTATTTTTAAGGACTTGGGGGATTTTATTATATAGATGGGCTATGACCGAGTTCACTATTTTCCCATTTAGGGAAATCTGGGTTCATTTAATTTTACGATAGAAAAACTTACTGGAATCCATAGCTTAGTAGACAGTGTTGTCCTTTTTTTCTCATGATTTCTTTACTGTTGGGCATGAATCTCACCCAGCTTTCCCAGCGCTGGCCCAGGATTCTGACTCTCCCTTCCTCCTCCTCCTCCCCCTCCTCCTCCCCCTCCTCCTCCTCCTCCTCCTCCTCTTCCTCCTCCTCCTCCTCCTCCTCCTCCTCCTCCTCCTCCTCCTCCTCCTCCTCCTCCTTCTTCTTCTTCTTCTTCTTCTTCTTCTTCTTCTTCTCCTCCTCCTCCTCCCCCTCCTCCTCCTCCTCCTCCTCCTCCTCCTCCTCCTCCTCCTCCTCCTCCTCCTTCTTCTTCTTCTTCTTCTTCTTCTTCTTCTTCTTCTTCTTCTTCTTCTTCTCTCTCTCTCTCTCTCTCTCTCTCTCTCTCTCTCTCTCTCTCTGTAATTTGCTTCCTCCCAATTCAATAGATGCAGTGTAAAGCATACCATATTGTCTCTCATACTGAGCTGGAGTGGCATGATCCAATTTGGGAGGGATGTATTTTCACAACGGAATCATCATCCTTGACGAAGAGGGTGTGTCCGTGTGTGGCACTTACACTCAACCACACGGAGAGCCCTCATTAGCCCTGGGCAGCCAAAGTGGATTTGCTGAGCATGACATCCTCCAGGCAGAAGCGACTGCCCAAGTGGAACCAGACACTGAGCAAAGAGGGGGAAGCCAATTAACCAAAGGCAAACGAGGCCCTGACAATGGCATGAGCCTAAGAGGATGAAATAACTTGAGAGACATCCATTTCTGAAGTTGGCACAGCTCAGGACAGTTGTTCAGAACAAGGGTTTGGATCAGGTCCTGACTTTGTTTCCTTAACCAGTTCACCTCACCCCTAGGAGCATCCGTTTCCTCACCCGTCAAAGGGAACAGTTAGGGTGCTGACCTCACTGGTTTATCCTGAGCAGTAAATGGGATAAAGCCTGCATGAGGCGTAGTGGGGTCTGGCACTCAGAAGGGGCAGCAATGGTGTATCATCATCATTGATAACTGTTACTAGTATTTGTCATCATCTGACAGTGGGGCAGAATGTGGAGCTGGACTCAGGAGACCGAGATTCTCAGCTCAACAGGTTTCTATCTACTCCAGCTGGGAAGTGAATGGGTCTCTAAGTCTCTCTCTTTCTCTTTCTTTCTCAAATGAGACACTTGGATTAGGGGTCATGGCAGGTGTGTGGACCTCCATGTGCCCAGAACTATAGGTCACGCTTTTCATGGAGCTCATGTGAGCCCTATCTCAGAGGTGCTGCTATTAGCTCCTTTTCCAGAAGCTAAAGTGGAGACTTAGGAAGCTGGGATTCAACCCCAGGTTGCTAACATCTGCACTACCCTTACTTGTCTCTGCATCCAGCGTTCTCTGTCATGATGGCTGATACACATGTGGATTGGTCACACTTGAGGCTTTTGAATGACTATGAAGGTGATGACGTTCAGGGCTGTGCTCACAGTGCACCCTTCTCTCTATTACTTACCCCCCTCCCCCCAAATTGTAGGCAAACAAATTCCAGAAGGAATCTCCTGTTAGACTTTGGGGACAGCTCCTGATACCTCCACTTTGTTTAACATAAATGACACTGTAGACACTTGTTCTACTTGGGTGGTGGGTTAATTTGAGAGATACCAGAAGGGTTGTATGTGCTTGCCTGCATTAAAAAATGTAGCATGCCCATGGGGTTGGGGAGATCAAATATCTGAGCCAGAGGGCCCTTAACAGCTGCCCAAACACAGTCAGACTCAGCAATTCAGAGAACAGGTTCACCCCTGGATGGACCGCAGCCAGCCACTCGCCCTCTTCTCCCAGAGAGTGCTTCCTCCCTCTCTCCATCCTCCCTCCAAGACAATTTAGTTTTAAACATAAATATTCTAGGTCTAAAGAAATCTCTGCTCTGGCTCTGATGAGGGAGGTCGGCAGTGGGGAGGCTGTGCATGTGGGTGGTCAGGTACAAGGACAACTCTCCGTACTTTCTGTTCAATTTTGCTGGGAACTTAGAGCTGCTCTACAGGGATGGTTTATTATAAAATGGTAGAAATGCAGCGAGCGCACGCAGACACACAAGCACACATTGATGGGCCCCTCCCGCCATTCTTTGGAAGAACAGACAGAAAGGCCCTGAAGGATTCAGTGGCCCTCCGAGGCCCCTCAGTCGCCCACACACGGATTGTTATCATTGGTCGTCTGACCCAGGTGTGGTAGGGTCCTCTTTCTCTCTGGTTCACAGGCGCATGTCAGGGTCTTAGGGAGGCGGCGAGGGAGTTCCTTCATTGCCCAGGCCTGTGGTGGGGCCAGTGGTGGTCTCTGCCCTTGCTGGCTCTCTGGTGTCACTGTCCCTGCAACAAACCCACGTAAGCTATCTGTGGCGAGGACTAGGTGGTGGTTCAGGCCCTCCCGTGCCCACGTTACTACCCCCTCACCCCCCCCACACTCTCCCATCCCCCACTTCCAGCTGTGGGGGATTAACCTCCTCCCTGCCTTTGACTCTGCCATGGCAGGTTCACCCGGCCCAGGCCCACACTGTCCTCACGCACAATGCCTTCACCTCCGTCTAGAACCACTTCACCTCGCCCCACGCCCTCTCCTGAAGCCTGCTGCAGGTGGCCACTGCTGCTCAGGGAGGCCTCCTCTCCTCTGCGCCCCCTCCGGGCCCAGGATGTGGGGTGGCGATTGACTATAGGCCCCATGGAGAAGTGGGGGCTGTAGGAACTCACCCCGTACCATTTTCCCTCCCAGGGAGAGCGACCACCAGTTTTCTTTCTGGGTCATCTCAGAAGCAGACACACTTTGCCAGGTGAGCTGTCTTTTTTCTGACAGAGCACTGTCTGATCTCATCTGGGGGAGGCACATTTCTCACTAATGTGGCTTTGGCCTCAGTCGCCTTGGACCAGCCATCGCTCTGCTTAGAAGCAATTGGCTCCTTCCCACCAGCTTGAGCCTGTTTTGCCCCAGAGCTGCCATTCAGCTGGTTCTGTTACAAGGACACAGTCAGCCGTGTGTGTGTGTGTGTGTGTGTGTGTGTGTGTGTGTGTGTGGTCATTCTAGTATTCCTTTCCCTAGTGAAATCTTTGTAGGCTCCCCAAACAGATGGGAAAGTTGTCAACTTCTCCTCCAGGGAAATGTGTGGTGTTTCAGGGGCCTGCAATGAGTTGCAGCTCTAACATCCAGGCTGCTTCTTGGTGGTGAGTTACAGTTGCACCGATGTAGGACCTCTGGGCCTCCTGCTGGCAGCTCTGGCTATGAGGTGGGTTCCTCGGTGACATTGGGTTCATCGTAAGTTCGACAGATGCAATGGAACCACACGGTCTGGGTTTGGGGAGGCGCTCCTCCTCTCATGCTGCTCTCAGATTTCCCTTGTATGTGCACATCGCCACCACCTTGACTCCAGGCAGCATATCTTCTCTGTGATCCAAAGAATCGCTGCTGAGCAGGGGCTCAATCAGTGTTTCCAGGACGAAGGGATGATTGCCTTCATCGAGGGAACGTAACGGTCTATTGGAGAAAACACTCTACTAAGAGTCAGAAGAGTTAAACTCTAGTCCAGGAAAGCTACTAACCAGCTGTGTGACCTTGGACAAAGCCCTTCACCTCTCTGGGCTCCATTCTTCATGTGTATCATCGGAGAGTTGGAGTTCCAGTACCCTGTCCATCTCTGATAGTCACTGAGTCTGCACTGCCAGACAACATAGAGAAAGAGGTAGCGACTTCAAGGAGACCGAAAGCTGCTTGAAAAACGCTTTGTCATCCTGGGGTGTGGAGAGCACTCGGGTCAGCCGGACATGAAAGACACTGAAGGACTCGCTGTGCTCAGAGGCATCCAGGGCCGGGTACTGTCCCCACAGGCCACAGCCGGTCCCATGCTGGGTCACCGAGAGGTTTGTGGGGATGGGCTCGGTGTTTTCTGGCACGAGGGCACCTGAAAGGGGGCAGCAGTCAGGACCATGGAGCTTCATTTACAGGTGGCTTTTCCTCTTCATACAGATATTTCTGTGGTCTCAAATAATTGCTCTTCATCAGGCTCGCCCCCGCCAATATTGCAGACTTGCCGGGACCTATGTGTGTAGTGAGATGCTTGGTTTGGTTTGGTTTGGTTTACAGGGATTCGGGGCTCCCCTCTGGTGGCAGCTGCAGGTTTTAAAATCAATCATAGCCCAGGTAGCAGGAGGGTCACCACAGCACTCTGCTGTCTGTTCTAGGCTGGTGCCGAGAAATCAAGCTGGTCCCAGCTGCCTCCCAGGAAAATGTGTGGTGTTTCAGGAGCCTGCAGTGAGTTGTAAACCTTGATAGATGGTGGGACCTGCTGTCAGCGAACAGCAGAATAGCTTGTACCGTGTTCAAAGGAAAAGGAGAAATTATTTCTCAGAGCGTAAGAACCAGGATGTTCTCACGCCCTAGTTCATCATGAGATCACTGGCCACGTACATCAAGACACAGCACCCCTGGGTGTTTGAGCGGAGCAGAGAGATGGCTTTCCTGCTTTTGCTCCATGACAGGGAGCAGCTCTGACATCCAGGCTCCTCCCTGGTGGCCAGTCTTCTCGAAGTTTTCTTTTTAATATATTTTTATTGATTTCAGAGAGAGGGAGAGAGAGATAGAAACATCAGTGATGAGAGAATCATTGATCGGCTGCCTCCTGCACGCCCCCTACTGTGGATAGAGACGGAAACCCGGGCATGTGCCCTGAATGGGAATCAAACTGTGACCTCCTGGGTCATAGGTACAGCTCAACCACTGAGCCACACCTGTTGGGCTTTCTGGCAGCGTTTAGCTCTCTAAGCTTTAGATCTGACCCCTTACTTCTTTTTTCCTTTCTTGCCAATGTAGGGGAGCACACTGGGAAGCCCTCCCCTGTGCCCCTTTCCTGGGTAGTCCTGGGAAGTGGGCACCCTCAGAATGCGCTGCTGGTGGCTGCAGCTCTCCTGCCATCTCTCTGTGCCTGCGGTCAGAAGTGAGGGCCACAGAGATGGGCGGAGTCTGCCTTGGAGCCTATCCAGTTCACTCAGCAGCCACTGGGCTTCAGTCCACAGCTGCATCCCAGCTTTGCTCTGCCCGCTCTTGCCTGGGCATGTGCATCCACTCTGGCGGCTCAGTGCCATCTCAGTGCTCACAGCCCAAACTAACCTCTGGTATGTCTTTGCTTTCACCGTAAGACCTGTATCTTTCACTGCCTCTGGGACGTCTCAAATTCCATATAGGATGGGTGGGGCCACCCTTGTAATGAAGAGAGACAATATTTAGAACAGGTTTTCCAATTCCATAAATGTCTATTGACACCCTGCTGTAAACAAAGCATTGAGTAGCCATTCAGGAAATAAAAAGTTGGCAAAAATATGATAAAGTCCTCAAGGAGCTTGCCTTCATTTGCAAAATGAGGTGCTCCTTGTTCAAATGCAGGATGAATATTCTATAGTAGAAGTATAAGCAAAGTGCCTTAGACTTGAGAGGAGAAGGTTGTATGATTTTCAGATCTTTCTTCTTGTTCGTAACATCTAAAATGCTATTTTTAAAAACACAAAAAGCACAAGAGAGCTTCAGAAATGTGAATATTCATTTTTTTTCCTCTCAATTTATTAACCTAGATTTTGGTAACCTTTGATTTTCTTTTTTCCCCATGATCTTGACTTTGGCTTCAAATGTATAAAGAAGGTTTCTTAGATGACCTTTTTACCAAAGGCTTGTTGCCTCTGGAGACGCACCACGGGGTCTATTCATCTTGTTTCACAGTCTCTGAGTTATACCGGTGACCTTGGAAAAGTCACGTCACATCATTGCTTCTTTCTTTATCTGTAAAATGAGGATAATAATAGGTTTGATGAGAATGTGAAATGAAATCATGCTTAGCATGGTCCCTGGATGGTAAAAATTGCTTCATAAGTGGTAGCTTAAAATGAATATAAGTATAATTATTATTTTCATAAATTATTTATTCATAATTATTATGTTCATTTTCATTATTATCAGTTCAGAGTCAGAGCCAATGTAGAGCATTAAAAATAAAAAGTTGCCTGAATTGACTCTCTCAGCATATTAAGATAGGGAGGAGAAAAAAAACCCCTGTTTAAGAGGATATACATATGCATTACTATAATTACAATAATATTTACTTTGTATAATTTTCATAGAAACTTTATAGTTTTCTGTCATTCTTATACAATGGAGAAATTTATTTAACTGCACCAGATCTTACAAATGAGCAAACTTGGCCTGTTTTGAACTACTGGTCTGGGTGGTGTGTGTGTTTCCCCCCTCAGTCTGTTCTTCTCATGGGAAGGGGGAAATCACACTGGTAGTTTGAGTCAGCACGCTCTGTCACTCACCTGCATAAACTACACTTGACCCAGGCCATTGGCCAGGTGGTCTGTGAGGGCCGCTTGAAGTCGGTGCTTTGCCCCTGGCTCTCAGCCAAGGGATGCGCGAGCATGGATCCTGGACAGTCAGCTGCTGCTGTGCCCGGAGTGCAGTCGATTTTATTGATTTTTCTCCCCAACACAACAGCTTCAAAAGGCTCCTTTGCCCCAGAGTAACTGATCTTTTCAAATCTTTCCTATTTGCTCCTGTAAGACTTTCACATAACAGGGTAAATGCAATTAACAACCACATACTTTAGATGATGATGAGATGTTCTAGAATGTGTTTAAAGGTTTCACAAAACACAGACACATGGAGTTGAGTGAATCCTTGGAGAGATTGCCTAGTCCAGCCTCCTCTGTTACAGCCAAGGACACCAATCCAAAGAGTGGGCATGACCTGCCCAAGGTCGCGCCATGAGTTGGCCACAGAGATGAGAAGCCAGGAATCCTAGTTTCTATTTTTTTCTTTTAACTTGTGTTTCTCAACGTTGGGCATGTACTACCATATGCCAGATTATTCTCCTTGGCACGCAGGGCCATTTTAGGTACACACAGGTAAAGTACTGCATCACCGAAGCAGATCATTCATTTTCTTCCAACTCCCTTTCAGCCTTTCTATGGCAGGGATGGCAGAACTTTCCTATTTTGCCTTGAATCCTTCTCTACTAATGTCCTTTGATAACAAAGAGAGAGCAGACCTCAGGACTAAGCTCCTCTGACAATTTAACAAAAGTGTTTTGTTTGCATAGTATTGGTACATTTACCCTGCCATCGATGGCAAGGATACAGGTTTTCCATGTTGAGAAGCATATTTTTCATTTAAAATAAATGTAAACAGATTAGAATGAATCTACTTTAGGAAAAATATCAAGTAAATAACAGTGCAGGCTGCAAATGATGAGGAATCCATGGTGAGTTTCACATTAGCAACAATAATGGTTAACTAAAGCTTAGAAAAGATTGGATTCTGCCCTTGTGAATGCTCTGAGCCCTTTGAGGATAGATGTAGCTGAATTCCAGACTCTTTCTTATTCATGTCATGCCTTTGTTTATGTAGCAGCCAGAAAAACAATTATTAGATTTAAGAGGAAAACATAAAAACTATATATCAGAGATGAACTCAGAAATATTGACAATCTCATTATCGGTAACTTTCCTACAACCTAAACAGATGGTTTGGTTGCCAATTTAGTTTTGTATGTAGGGACTTTTGTGAATATTTTCCATGATAAACTGTATGCCGTTGTTGCATTTATTGAGAACAGAAACTAGTGTTATTTTTCAGGGACTAATGCTCTAGTCTAGACCTCATTCTTGTCTTGTGTTCCCCTGCTAAGAAGTACTTTAATTTCTGATGATCTTGCTATTCATTGAGAGGGCATGAATGAAGAAAAAGGTGGCAAAATGCAATTCACCCAACATTTTCCCACTATTATCACATTTAAAGATTAAAATGAATGGAATATGAATATTAAACTTATTCATCAAATAGGGATATAGATAGGTCACTTTCTTTCTTTTTCCTATAATTTACCTATATCAGGTGAATACATGGAAAGAAAGATAGACTAAAGTACCCTGTTTTCAGCCGAAACCGGTTTGGCTCAGTGGATAGAGCGTCGGCTTGCGGACTGAAAGGTCCCAGGTTCGATTCCGGTCAAGGGCATGTACCTGGGTTGCGGGCACATCCCCAGTGGGGAGTGTGCAGGAGGCAGCTGATCGATGTTTCTCTCTCATCGATGTTTCTAACTCTCTATCTCTCTCCCTTCCTCTCTGTAAAAAATCAATAAAATATATTTTAAAAAAAATAAATAAAAAATAAAGTACCCTGTTTTGGTGATTTTTCCATTATCTTTAATAGCTAACCTTTGAATACGGTTTAATTTGTTTTCCTGCTCCCTGAAGCAAGTTCCTGCTTACCTGTCACTTAGCTCCCCAGGGATCCAGGAGCCCCGAAGACCAGTTGCCGCTGGTCCAGCAAGAGCCTGCCTGCCCTCAGTGTCACACAGAACTCATTCACGCCTCCTCGTGCTGTAGGCCATTATGTGTGTGTTTTCTACAGTGCTCCTTCAATGGGAAATTTATTCTCATTTAGAGGAATATGAAGAAAGAGAAGGAAGGCGGAGTCAACTTCTGGCCACTTATGGGCAGTTAGAATCAGCCTTTTGAAAAATGAGCTTCTGAATCAGGAGAGATGTTGCAAAGTGACTGGCAGAACTGCATACAAAGAGGTAGAATGCTGAGATGCCAAGAAATAATGCCATTTCTATGACGGCTAATAAAAAGACTGCATTCAGGGCGAGGAAGGTTAATGATGATACATTTTTTTTTAACATCGAAGATTAACAGGATAGCTTGCATATTCAAGTCAATTCAGACACACTGCTAATGGAGGAGGCATGCAAAATTAATTTCGACAGCATCTCTCAAATTATGATCACTCACTCTTCTCTGGCTGCTGCTCTTTGTTTTGGTAGGAAGGAGCTGCATGCATACTTACAGTGGGTGCACGCCATTGCGTAGTAGGGCATCTCTGGACCTGGGGAGTTTGGAGAGCTGGGGGGCGGGGGGGGGGGGAGGTGTTCCCTTCAGTCCTTAATCACCACCGGTCCTCTGCTGGGTGTTTCCCTGATGGGATGTGTGCACTTTGTCAGGAGCAAGGTTGTTGCTTGGCAGGGATTTTGGTTTCAATAGTCAATGAGACAAAGGAACTGAGCTGAGATGAGAAGAGGGTGGGAGGTGGGAGAAAGACTGGGAGAGGAGAGAAGAGCTGCTCTCTCTTTATGCAAGAGATTCTCCATGTAGAGTTGGGGACAGCGTCTTTGGGTTACTGCTGCCTTGAGTCCTATTGAGGACCAAGGCTCAGATGACATAGGAACTGGCTCTGGAATCTAAACACCTGAGCGTGAGACCCAGTGCGATATCTTATGCAATTTGCTTGATTTCGTCAAGCCTCACTGTGTTCACTATGATCAACAGGGAAAAGAATAATACCTACCTGATACCAGTATGTATTTTTAATTTTGGTCGAATTTACATATAGTAAAATATACACATCTTAAGTGCACAGATCAGGGAATTTTTTGCATGTGTATATACCCATGCAACTACCACCCACATCAAAATATAGCATATTTCCATTGCCTAGAAAGTTACAGATGGATATTTTAAAAAGTAAATAACAATAGTTTTTACCTTTATAGTACTTATCATGGGCCAGGTGTTTTACATATATGATCTTGTTTCATTCTTACAGCCTTGTGAAGGGAGGTGCTCTTACTATCTCCACTTTAAGATAAAGAGACTTGCCCAAGGTTATAATGACAGTAAGGTTCCTGCTCTTAACATCCACGCCCCATCACTGACTCTAAAACTTGCCCTGTGGCCTGGTGCCTTATTAAGTGCATTAGACGAATGAGAGTGGAGCCTCCTTAATGCTGACATTTCTTTCCATTCCTTCTCTCCTTGTCTGGGGCTGGTAGGTTGTGCATGATGCTCTTGCAGGAGAATTCGTGAGGGAAAAGACAGGCTGTAGCTACCGTTCCATCCCAGCTTTGAACGTCAGGTGCATTGTGGGTGCTCATCGTCCTCCACTGCTGTTCCCAGGAAGCCCTGCCCCAACTCCCCTTCAACCATCACTGCTTGGTAAAGTGACAATGTGGCACACTCATTGGTTAGATCACCTGGGCAGTTTTGGCTGCTCAACCATCTTTGGGCTCTATCCAAACCTTGTCCTTATGAGGATCTAAAAACTTCAAGTGAAAGTCCCTCCATTCCAAGCCCCTTTTAGCTGGCTTGTCCCAGATTCCCAGTATTTATATTTTCCCCATCCATCCCGTTCAGATCCTAGGACTTGCTGGTTTTCCTTCTCCACCCTTATTTTCTCCTTCTCCTCTTTGTCTTTTTCCCTTCCTTTTCCTTTTTCTTCTTTTCAGTTCATCATGGTCTTCATGATATCACCAAATGAACTGTAATAAGCCACTCACTCTCTGCTAAATGCACTGTAATTGCCCATTATAGATTCTTTGTGGGGGGCATCCATGGTTAATGTGTCTTTCATAGAGTTGAATTCATGCTTAACCTTTTGTACTAGATCATTTTCAGACACATTTAGCCAGCCGTCCCTTTGACATCTGCGTCTGAATGTCAAACTCAACATTTCCAAAATAGTATTCATTGCATTCATGAAAACCCTCTCCTCTTCCATTATTTTTCTGCCAGTCATTTGGAGCTGGCCCTCAACTCTTCTTGTGCCTCATTTTTCACTTTCAATTAAGTACTAAGGCCTTTGAATCTTTCTTATATATGCCTTGAATCTGGTCTCTTCCCTTGACCTTTACCACCTATCTCCTGGTCCTATTGTTACCAGTCCATGTCTGCGTCAGGGGCTGGCCATGCCCCGGCACAGGTCTGGGGACTTTCATGAGTCAATTCTTGACTAGTGCAGGAAAAGTTTCAAGATACAAGTCCAAGTGAAAGTGAGGCAAAGGAAGGGCCCCTGGAGTGTTGCTTTTCCACAAAATACCACGTGCGGGCATGCACGTACAGTGCAATTGAAACTTCATGGCCACACTCAAGGGGCCAAAGAGCCGCATGTGGCTCGCGAGCCACAGTTTGCCGACCACTGGGATAGAAGAAGCAAAGGATACACCTGAGGAAAGGATACACCTGAAGAAAGGGGGATAGGCATGCTCAAAGGAGAGGGCATGCTGTTATTCTTTGTCCTGAGAGTTTTATCTATTTTTGATACGTGGAAATTTTACAGGCGGTCCCAAGGAAGCACCTGAACAGAATATTCATTAGATTTCCGGGCATGTTGTTTAGTGTGCTGGGTATTAAAATGGGGTCATTCTCTGGTTAGTTTCACCTTCATCGTGGGTTAGTCTGGATCTCACTGGTTTTTGTTACCTAACCCCCTGACTATGGTGATTTGAACCATCTTAGGCATCTTCCTTTCCTCAGGGAGGATAGGGTCTTGTGCTTTATCAGCTGGTGTTAATTGTTCAGCTATCCTGGCTGTTGTTCAACCATTCGCTCAGTTTTTTCATTCCATTTGGCAGGGAATTGTCCTAGTTTCTTACTAATCTGCTTCACTCTACACCCCTGAGCCATATATGATGCTAGGCACTTTATTCACTTAAAAAATAAACAAAGGCGTGTAAGGGCAAGCACACAGTCACGAGCTACCTCCATTTATTGTTTTCCTGTTGTGCACGACCACATCACACAGTCAAATGAGTCAAAACCATTAGCTTTGCTCATGGTCTTTTCAGAGCTAAAATCCTACCATTTGATGTCAGAAGCAGCTAATCACTACTAAACTTGATATAGGACATTAACATGAGAATGCAATAGGAAAAATTTATTTGAGGGTTCCGTGCCACGGAAAGCTATGCTACTCGAAAGGAATTTGTTCTTTTTGGCCTCAATGCTCAGGAAACTCAAGAACGTGGGTGATTCCCTTTATCTCACTGATGTCCTGCTAGTGAGGAGCCACGTGGGCGGTTGGAACCTTACGTTAATGTTTACGCTGGCATGTCATGTCTTTCTCCTCTCTTCTTTATGGACTAAGAGAGTAGATGAAGAAACACACAAACCAATAATAAATAGACCAACATGTCATGCCCCAAATATAATATTAATGTCCGTTTTATAAAAGTACAATTTGAGATTTATCAGCAGGGACTGAACGTATTTGCAAACCCAGCGTGTTTCATTTTATGTGTGCTTCTCTACTGTCCTGCCAGTTGACCGGTTCTTTATTACACTTGGACTGCCCACAGGCAAGGGCCATGTATTGTCCTCTCTTTGTAAGAAAGCTCATTACTGGTCATTGACTGATATTTATTCTCTTTATCTCCTCCCTTCTCGAACTAAACCAGTTTCCTCTTCATTCGCTTTAGAATCTCTTTGATCCTTCCATTTAAATCGTGGGCCTGAGTGTGTGAGTCATTTCGGAAATCGCTTTTGCTGTGGGCCTTCAGGGGAGGGCTCTGTTGGCTCGTTGGCACGGATGGAGAAATGAAGCAAGAGAAGCCCCCGCCCCCTCAGCTGCCTCCAACCGCCACCTTCTCAGCTGAGTCCTGTTAGAAAAGAAAACCAGGCCAGAAGGAGACAGTCCCCCCATTTCCATTTTGATTTAAAGGGGGGGAGGGATGACAGTGGTTTTCCTCCTGCGTCTTTGGAGTGCGTTTCCAATTCTTCAGTTGGTTCTCTGTTTTCCCTTTGTAATAAACAGCACTGGATTTTGCATGTGCGAGGCTCTCCACCCACAGGACCCCAGCCTCCTCGCCTTTGGCACTGTTATGGGGAAGGGGAGGGAAAGATGATTGGAAACAATCACGCAACCATTCCATTTTGCTAATGCTCGAATCCAGGGGAATTTTCTCATTTAATTCTCTGAAATGAAGAGCCCCTCTGTTAGCCTTAAAATGTAAACAAGAGGCCTTTAATGTGCGCTTTCCCCAGAAATGGAATACCGGCTGCTCATATTGATCCAAAACACTGCTGTGGGTTTTTGTTTTTTTTGTTTTTTGTTGTTGTTTTGTTGTTCTTTTCTATATTTGTAAGTTTTGCGATTGCAGTGATATGATATAGGATTGTTTGAGTGTGGCTTGAGGATTGCTGGTAAGTGGCATTGTTATTCTAAGCTGTAAGCAGAAATGTAAAAGGATGCTCTGAGAACACTTGCCTGAGCTCTTCTTGTCTATCCACACACAACGGGAACACGAAGATCCCAGGCATTTTTCCCAATTATTTCAATTTATACCCGCCTCTTGAAACTCAATTCTCCGAGCCTGGTGTTTCAGACAAAGCGCACTTTGTGTGAATGATACAGATAATAGCTCCCAGTCCGTTTCATTCCAGCCTGGACCAGGTGTTTTGTCGAGTGTGTGCGTCAGCTACAGCTAACGGACCTTGCAGCATGCTCGGTTTTGCACCCAGGAACGTCTGAGGGAGACCACAGATCCCATGCCATGTTACACATAGTAACTGCAACTGCATGTGTGTAATGCTTTCTCATGAAAAAGCCATTTCAATCCCTGTTTTTTGGAGGACAGGAGGTAAAATGACCTGTCTGAGGTCACACAGCCTGGCAGTAGTAAGGCTGTGTGCAAGCCTAGGTCCGTAAACTCTCAATCCAGAGTTGTACCCATTTCTCCATACCTGCCTCCCCTAGTGGGGAAGCCAAGAATGAGAAGATATTGCCAGAATGGGTGCTCAGGGCAGGGGTGAAGGTGAAGAAACACCAAGGTCTTGTTTCTTCAAGGACAGCACAGAAGAGTAGATTTTGAAATAACTCAACACTAAATAGAGTTCTAATTCTGAGAGTTGCCTTAAGTGTAAGCAGAGAGGGCTCGCTCTCTGAAATTAGCAGACATTTATTCATCTAATGCTTGTTAGGATCCCACTGCGTGACAGGCATTGTGCCCGGAACTGTGGCAGACGTGACTTGATTGAGATTAGATACTTCACCCCAGGCTCTCACTGTCTTCTGAGGGAAAGATGGTGAAAGGTTGGAGGGTCATGATCGCTGTTGGCTAGTCAGCTGCAGTGACATGAGTAGCTGAATAGATGGTTGGTTGGATTAAAAGATATGAACAAAATGAGTGGCTGGACTAAAGACGAAATCACAGAGTTGATGAATGCTCACTGTTGTTGAATTCTACGACTGGGGTTTCTGTTTGTTTTTTATTTTCCTGGGACTGTAACTTGCTCTCTTTTAATTGAACAGGCATTAATCAAACCAACCACCCAGAGTCTTTAATTTTCTGTTTAAAGAGCTTATGGGACCCAGCAAATTCAAGGGTGGCTGCCTCAAGCCTGCCGAGTCCTGGGGTTGGGAGTCATTGTCTGCACCCAGGAGCCTGTGAATGAGGTTGGATTCATGTTGGCCCTGGAGTCGGGCAGGTCTGTGTCAGAATCTAGCCTCTGTTGTGGCCCCACTAATTAAGAGGTCATGCTGTGACCCTTGGCAAGCTCTTGTCCCCACTTTACAGGTTAGAAAAACCTGTAAAATGGGGACAACGCAGTATACAGGTTTAGATAGGACCAAATGCATTCCCAACATGGTGCCTGCAACCCAGCAGGAGCTCAACACATTGCATGTCTCTCAAACTCAATATTCCACTCTCCCACTCCGCTCACTTCCGATGGCTTTCCAGGAAATGGCTTCTGTCCTTTATGAAAATATATCTGTTATCATGACTCCTACTGACGAGAAAACTCAGGTATGTATGTGACCATGGACTAGCTTAGAAAGGCTTGAAAGTGGGAATAATTTAAGAAGATATTCATTGTCTTGGGTTGGGTTCTCAGAAGCAAGCTCTAAGATGAGGCCTTGGAGAAGGTGACTTACTTTTTAGGCGGTGTTTCAAGAACCACTGCTAGAGTAAAGATTGAAATTCATGGAGCCAGGCAACCGCATAATTCTCCAGAGGGAACAGGGGCTGGGGTGAAGGGATTAAGGGATCCTGTGTAGCGTGCTGCAGTGGGTCTGCAGTGATAAGCCTGGAGGGGTGAGGATGTAAGCCTGTTATAACAGGTGTCCTAAGTGCTTATACATTGATTCGAATGCCAGATGTCACTGAATTGGAACCAAATGGGGTCAAGGGATAAAAGATACAACTCCTTGCAGTCAAAAAGCTACCACGACTCATTTCTCCTATTGCATGAATGTGAAATGGAGCATGTTGCTTTGATGGGAACCCTCTTTTTAAGCCTTCCCAGATTTGTTCAGTATAGAAGCTACTTGGCTCAGCCCCAAGCCATCTCCTCTGCGTGTCCATCTGTGAGCCAGGGTGAGGAGGTGGGGGAGGCCGTGTGCTAGCAGGCTGAGCTACACTCATCTGGCATGGCATGGCAAAGGCAATCATCCTAAGCATTAGGGCACAAGTCAAATTTGGGGTCATGATTCAATTGGCCATATCTACACCTTTGTTTTCCTAAAAGAACTTCCTTTTTCGTTGTTAAACCTCACCCACGGATATTTTTCCATTGATGTTTAGAGAGAGTGGAAAGGAGGGGGAGAGGAGAGAGGGAGAGAGAAACATTGATGTGTGAGAGACATGTAGATTGGTTGCCTCCTGTATGCACCCCGACCAAGGATAATCCTGAAGTATGCCCTTGACCCGAATCGAACCTGGGACCCTTCTCAAACCCAGGGCCGACATCTTACCACTGAGCCAAACCAGCTAGGGCCTAAAAGCTCTTTCTATAGAGCTGGTTGGTGGTTGAATGAGTGCTCTGGCAGGGAGGAGGCCATGGCAGCATGGTCAGCAATGGCAGGGTACATGATCTCGGAAGTTGTGCGGAGGAGCTGCAAGTGCAGGTAGCTGTCAATTATTCTGCCCTAACAGCCTCTGGAGGTGTGATGATAGACAGGCCATGTCTGTAGCCACTCCACATCATCAGAGAAATGTCAACGGAAGCCTTTCATTACTTGCTAGTTGAGGCAGTGGAATGATCGCCATGATTAGATCCTAATTTGATAAGCCCTAAAATCAATCTATGATTCTCTCAGTCGCATGCTCAAAATGCATATGCATACACATCTGTACAGCACATTTCATCCATCAGCAAGCTGTGTTGACACTGCCTCAAGACTGTACCCCAATTATGTCCACTTCTGCATCTCTCTCCTGCCACTAACTCATCAAACTTTTATCTTCTCTCCCCTTCACTGTTACAGTAGGAGGCAGGAGAGCTTAGTAGATGTGAACACAAACTCTGGAATCATATTTCCTGGGTTTAAACCCCAGCTCTGCCACTTTCTAGGTGTGTGATCTTAAGTAAGT
Organism: Myotis nattereri; assembly: GCF_964212035.1. Taxonomy (NCBI): domain Eukaryota; kingdom Metazoa; phylum Chordata; class Mammalia; order Chiroptera; family Vespertilionidae; genus Myotis; species Myotis nattereri. Next base: position 103,560,816 of record NC_138080.1, read on the forward strand.
TACTGAATGTCTTCGAGCTTCAGTTTTCTAATCCATAAAATGGGTATAATGACATACTTCTCCATAGAGAGAATGCCTGGTAGAGAGTGAGGGTTCAATCAATAGTATACCTCTTCTTTCCCTCTACAAAAAGCTTCCTCAGTGTTCTCATGCCTCTCTTTCTAGACCCTCCCTCCTCTCTTCATTAAAAATACAAAAACAAAACATAGTTATCTCCACCTAGTAATCAAACTCCGTGCCATGGGACATGGGGTCTAATGAGACCTGGTCCCAGTCAGGCTCTCCAAGTTTATTGTCTCATATTATCCCCCCTCCCCCCCATTTTCTATAATTCCAGTCACACTCACCTCCATATGCTATCCCTCCAACAATCTAAGCAGATTTCCACCCCAGGGCCTTTGCATGCCATTTCTTCTGCTTGGGATGCTTGTCCCTGAGATCCTTATAGGTAGTTCCCTTCTCACCCCTGGTCTGAGCTCAAGTGTCTCCATCTCAGGGAGGCAGTCTTCCCTGCTCACTCCAGCCCCTGCGTCTCCCGCTGCCCCAGTCACTATTTTGTGGGCAGCTGACAGTATTTGTTGCTGTAGCATCAGCTCTCAGGGTTCTGCCCAGGTCTCCTGGGATCCACGATCATTTCTGTGCATAGCTCCAGGAAGACTTTCTCCCTCAGTAGCCAGCTCCAGCCTCGCAGGGCTGCCCTCTGGCCACGGGGGCCTGCTTCGCCTGGGCACCCAGAGCACCCACAGTGCCTGGGGCTGTCCATCCCCAAGTTTCACCACTCCTGCCGTTCTGCCCCTATGGCCCACACTGTCTGCGGAGCTCCCGATGTGAGACTTGCCTGCCTTTGGATGCTGCCCAGCCTCCTTCCCTCATGACCCTTCCAGAGGTTTCTGAAACACCTCCTAATAAGTAAGTCACCTTCATCCAGGCTTCATCTTAGAGCTTGCTTCTGGAGACTCTAATCCAAGACAATGAATACCTTCTTAACTTATTTCTGATACCCCAATAGCATATAATATCCCCAAGAACAGTGCCTGCTGTAGAAGCTATTCATTACTATAAATATGTTGCATGTAGACTATCAGAGCTTACACATTATATTTATAATCAGTAAATTTTAACTTATATTTATAATTTATATTTATAATCAGACATTTTTAGACATAAACATACATTTTCTTAAAGATTCCAGCACTTACACATCGATTTACTGTTCCTGCTCTCACTGTGTGTCTGAATGGCAGGTACCAACTTATTAGTAGGGCGTTAGCTTATAGGTTTAGTACAATCGCATGCTTTATGCCAAGGATAATGGATGTATGGTAAAAGCAATAGCTTGGGTTGGACTTTAAGTGAGTATTTACAATTAAGTCCTGGAAGTCCATTTCTCTCTTGGGATTTCACCTCCATGGATATCTGACCAGGATTTTTACAGCTGCCGAGTTCTGAGGTCTTCTAAGTAGGCTGTGTTGGTTTATCTGAGGAGATGTGTTTTGGCCCTTGGGGTTCATCAGGAGGAGAGTGAGGGATGGTTCTGGACCTTATAATTAGGCATGCTTTCCGGGAGGTGGGGAAGTGAATAGTGAAGAGTGCGTTAGGGGAAACGCTAGTAGAGTTGTAAGAGGCTTGTAACCTGATCTGGAATATGAAGTTCGTGGATAGTTATTGATTTCCTGGTGGGTGGAATTGCTTCTCTCCCTGTCCCACAGCTGGAGGAGGGAGGTTGTGAGAAGGAATTGCTATCCATCAGACTGGAGAGGTGTCTGTGGAGGTCCCTGCGAGACTGGCTGATGGGACCAAGAGGCCTCTGACACGTGCAGATGCTCCCCAAGCCCGTGGAAGAAAAGCAGCCGAGCAGAGCTGCACTTACACTGCTCAGATCTTGCCCGGGAGAATTTGGAGTTTCAATTACTTGTTTGCCAAAAGGCCTGGGGCGAGGGCAGGGTGATCCTTGACAGCCACAAGTTCCTCACCTTCCCCCGAGAGGGTTGAGCTGAGCTGAATTCTCCTTGCAGTCAATAGGAACTCAGCCGGAGCTGAATGAGTTTCACCTTAGAGCCTGTGAAAATCGAGCAGGAGTGAAAAGTGGATTAACCTGGGGATTAACCGGTGCCGGCGAGGAAGGAAGGGCTGGCTGTGAGCGGACTGAAATTTCAAGTGCAGGCAGCCATGGGCAGGCTTAGAAAGGGGGTGACCACACTGAAGATGTGACTGTTTAACCTTGCTCCAATAGTAGGAGAGGGGCTCCAGAATGTTCCCGGTTGCCTCTCTGTGCTGGTGGAACCAGGATGTGCCTGGGGTGCCAGTCTCATCCTCAGGGATTTTATGGGTGTTGGTTCTCAGCTTCAGGGAGGTGGCTTCTGCGTGTGGACATTGATTCCATGCACAGGCCTCTGCGGACCCTCCCCCAGTTCTAGGCTCATACTGAACCCATACCTCTCAAAATCCTCAAGGGATGATGGTGTACCCCAGCTTCCAGAGACAATATGAATTTAGAATATGAGGCAATTACACCTTTTATTTTCAGCTTCAGGCCGCAGTTTTATTTATGGGATGGTAAGAGTCTCACTTGTCCTGTTACATAGACAATGACCACAGAGGGTGACAAATGGTGAGGCAGAAGTCAAGTCTGGGCACTACAGGAGCGCAGAACAGGGTCACCCAGATCAGAGGTGGGTGTCAGGAATATTGCCCAAGGGGATTCGCATCTCTGTGAAGATCTAGAGCAGCGGTTCTCAACCTGTGGGTCGCGACCCCTTTGGCGGTCGAACGACCCTTTCACAGTGGTCGCCTAAGACCATCCTGCATATCAGATATTTACATTACGATTCATAACAATAGCAACATTACAGTTATGAAGTAGCAATGAAAATAATTTTACGGTTGGGTCACAACATGAGGAACTGTATTTAAAGAGCCAGAAGGTTGAGAACCACTGATCTAGAGGGTAGGAAGCGGTTAGTGAGGAGAAGATGGGTGGGTAAGAGCATTACAGGCAAAGAAATAATGTACAAAGGTCCAGCAGGAGGACAGACAGGGCTGGGTAGCGTGGGAAGAGGGGGCTGGACAGGTAGAAGGGCTTGTTCACAAAGAGCTTACCAAACTCACCCTCAGGGCAATAGGAGATGCCTGAGAAACTTCAAGGAGGCGCCTTGTGGTCAGGCTACAGTTTGGGGGAAATTTCTGCTCCTCAGACTGAAAGTGGGGAGGCCAGAGTGGGAGACTTGGCACAGGAGATGGAGGTGGATATGACTTCATGGTGGAGGGGATGCTGGGGAGAGCAAGGAGGAATCAAATTTGCTGGTTGACAGTGTGACGGGGATGTCTTCCCCCTGAGAGGGAGCTGAGGAGCAGGAGCCGGGCTGTGCACAGATGGGAAGTTGGGAGGTGTTCCCGGGAGTGTCTCCCTCCTAGGGCTGTGGCTGTGGTCATGGCCACTGGTGCTTTTTAGCCAGATGCATCTCAAGGTGGTTTTCCAAAGTGGACAAAGGATCGCCATTTCATTCTTTCTGTGGGGCTGATATTGGGAAGAAAGAGGTGAGGAAAAGGAGCATCTTATTTGCAGTGTCCCTGGGCCGTGAAATGATTGCAAAAGTGTGTCACATTTCAGGAGAGCTGTGCATTCAGGAGCTAGCACCTTCTACCACAGGAGAGAACTTTCTGGAAAGGAAGCAGGTCCCAGAAATACTGCAGCTTCCTCTCTGCAGCCACTTTGACACATGAAGACTCTTTTCTATGAAAACACAGAGCTGAGTAGCTCTGCAGGCTCCTCAGTACCTGGTCTGAATTGCAATTTAGGCTTGTCACTGGCTGGCAGGTCTGAATTCAGCTTGTGTCAGGCACTGGGTCCCAGGCTGGGTTTGCAGGTCTTTCATACTCATTGCCTCTGCCTAGAAAGATTGATCTGAGGCTCTGCAATATTTATCTTTTAAATCATTTGTGTTTGTTTGCTTGACAATCAAGCTGCAATTTAGAGATGCTGTTTCCCGAAGCCTTACAGACTAATAGGATTTCACAGCTCCAATTACAAAGGAGAAAAATCATTTCATCTCCAAACGGAGGAGCCAGACGTTTCTGAGAAATCATGGTTCACAAGAAGACAAAAGTACTTCCGAAAAACAGGCTCCATTATTAATGGCTTCCTCGGCTAAAATCTCACTGACTCTCAGCACCAGGAGTCTTTGTCTTGTTGGGGATGCGGTTTTTGATCTGTAAAGTAGATGACTTTCATATTGGTAAACCGCGGCAGCGCCCACAGCCACAATGGTTTGTAAGCAGTGTAAACATGTCCATTGCCTTTCCCCCAGCAAAGGTGTCCTCCTTCCTGATACTTCCTCTGAACTGATATTGTCTGGAATAATAGAATATTTGATGGGTTTTAACAATCATTCAGTTCAGCCCTTCATCTGATACTTTAAGAACATCTTTTAATATGTTTTCTTATTGATTTCAGAGAGAGGAAAGGAGAGGGAGAGAGAGATAGAAACATCAGTGAGAAATATCGATCGACTGCCTCCTGCATGTCCCCTGTTGCAACCCGGGCATGTGCAAACCAGCAACCTCCTGGTGCATGGGATGATGCTCAACCAACTGAGCCACAGGCTGGGCTCATCTGATACATTGAATGCCTTTCCATAGACAACTACCCCTGCTTAAACACTTCTAGGATGGAGAGCTCTCTACTAGACCTTTCCATGGGAATTTACTAATTTTGCTCAATTTTAATTAGAATTTAAAGTTTAGTGACTTCCCAAGGAGATCTTTGTTAATATCTAAAAATCTCCAAGCTGGCCTATTCTCTGGGATTCATATCTTTGTGATGGAATCAAATGGAGGTATCACAACTAGAATCCCAACAGAATGAACTTTTAAGAAAAAGCACACAATCTGGTCTTAATTATTCCATAGCTCTGTTTTTATGGCCAGTCCGAACAGGTTGGGGGAGGGACCAGAATGATGAGTGACTTTCTATGGGAATCTTAACCTAATCTTTAACATTAACATTTTCACAAGGAGCCTATATTCTTGAATTAGTTATTTAACGAAAAGTTTTCTAAAAATAACAAGGGAAGGAAAGTAAGCAATGAGGATGCTCAAGCACATCTACACTGCCTTCGTTCCAGAATGCCGGGACATCCTGCTTCCTGTCATCACCAGAGAGCTGAAGGAGCTGCTCGAGCAGAAGGACGATGGGTCCCAGCAGCAGCTGCAGGAGAAGAGGTTCTGCGTGGAGCTACTCAACAGCATTCTGGAGGTGCTCAGCTCTCAGGATGCGGTGAGTGCTCAGGATGACAGAGATATCCTGGACACAGACTAGGGCCGAGCTGATGAGGCTCTAAAATGTTTGTGCTGACGAATGGCAAATGAAGTCTAAAGATGAAGGTCAATGGCTTGCCCAGCGGGTCTGCGTCTCCAGGGACTAATCTCCATGACTGTGAAACATGGCCTAGGGATTGGGGTTGAGCGTGTAGCATTCTGTGGGCATATTTTTCATTAGACAGTCTTGTGGTGTAGGTAATACATATTGCAGGCTTTTTAGATTTAGATGACTGGTTCATTTCCAAAGCCTGGTTTGCAGGGGCAGGAGGGGCAGTTTCCCATGCCTACATGGCCAAGAGAAAAACATCCTACCGCTTTCTTTGCTGATTGGATTGAATCTTATTTCTCCAGTTAGCCCCTGCAATGGAGAAAATGGTTAAGAGTCATTCTGGATGAGCAGATTGCTCAGGAGTGATATCCAGGAGGTGTTTACCCTGGATGGGCTGGTTTCAGAGGACAGGGTAGAACCAAACAATCAACTTAGTCTTTTCCAAGTGTTAGTGTAAGCTTTCCTCCTCCTCCCTCCCCAACCCCCACTCCCAGAAAATCCTCAGAGAAGGACTTTCTGGATGAACTCTATCTGTGATAGACTATAATTAGAAAACTCTGCAGAACAATGCTCCTTCACTGCTCATATCCCATAGTCAACCATTACTATCAATTTCTTTGCATTTCTCTCTTCTGTGTCATTCTTTCCATTCTTGCTTTCCTAATTACTAGTAAGCTTACTCTAATCTCATTACTATGAAAATGCAGCAGCTTGCTTGCTTTCTTCAAGCATTCATTCATTCATTCATTCATTCACTCATTCACTCATTGTATAGTATATGATGTACCAGGTGTGTGCCAGGTATTGGGTATACAAAGGCATGGTTTCTTAAGAAAATCTTTACAGAAATATAAATAAGCAGTTGCAATATAACCTAACAACTAAAATCTACATGCATACTAGGAGTCTGGAGCCACAAAGACTGTGTGTGTGTGTGTGTGTGTGTGTGTGTGTAAACATTTTTGTCAAGGAAGCCTTCACCAAGATAGTGAAGCTTCAGTTGGGTGTTCAAGGGTGAATAATTACTGATCACAGATGCTATCTTATTTCCTATTTCCTAGGCACTGTGCTGAATGCAATCCATTCCTTTGTTCTCCTCACTTTAACCAGTGCCCAAGATTGTTATCCTCATTTTACAGATGAAAAACCTGAAATTCATAAGCTTAATGTTCAATTATAGACAGCAAATAAATTGCATGGTCAAAATTCAAACCCAAGTTGGTCCAACTCCAAAGTCTGCATAGTGATAGGCATTGGGGATACAAAAGCTTGATCTTTGTCTCTTCCTTTTCTTTCTATCCTCACCCTTTTCCTTGGGGAGAGAGTGTATAATACCCAAAAACTTGGCTACTCAAGATTCACTCCGTGATGTTATGATAATGGTGGTGTTTTCATATATACACTCATGAGCTGGTTGTTGAATTGGCCCTAGTCTTTGCTATTTGATCTTAAAAAAAAAACTTTTTAAGGGAGAATTTTGTCATAACTCTCACAGTGTAGGGAACTGAAGGTAGGCCTAACATTTCTCCAGAAACATTCCACAGAATGTTACCTCTTCCTGTTGAAAAGAATTTACAGTGTTCCTTATATTTCAGTAATGCTCACATCCCTTTTCGTGTGGACTGTGCCAGAGGACCCCAGTTTGAGGAACATACTTTTAATGGGCTAGCTGCCAATTGCCCGATTAGGGGAGGCTGGCGCCAGCTCATAGTTCGTTAAGCCGTGATGCCGGGATTCCGCCCACCCCATGGGAGTGGCTCCCTGGAGTTCCATCCTGACAGGTCTCATCACTGTGCACATTGGGTAACAGCAGACACTGGTAAGAAGAGGTGATGTCTCACACACCCTGGGTCGTGGGCCTTCAAAGCAGAGAAGTGAGTGCGAGGCTTTGAGCTCCCCTGGGGGGGCTGTGCATCTGGACTGGAGGTGTGTGAGAGGCATGGCTTCTCTCTCTGCTGCCTTCAGTGCACGGCTTCCATAATGACTTCCTACTGTGGGGACTGCCAGCCCTTTCCCCAGGGGGAGCACCTGGTTGCTGGATGAGTTTTTAAATACTGGTATTACCAGTGGGTTTGGTACAAGATTTGGATACTTTTGGAGCTTCTGACTAACCTCTCCATCTCTAAGATGAAAATCTCTCCACTTCTCAAGAGCTTTTTCTCTGACAGAAATTCATTCAGTAGCCATGATCACTTTGAACGAAATGGAAAGTCAGAAATCCCAAGTATCTAATCTAAATCTCTCTTGCTGTGGTACAGAGTGGCTCTCAACCCGGGCTGCACATTTACATCACCCACGCTGCTCTGCAGAAGCAGCCGAGCCAAGGCTGCAGTCCCAGTCCTTCTGATTTAATTGGTCTGGGGTGGGTGGGGGCATCTCAATGACAACTTTACCAGGTGATAAGAACAGGCAGCCAAGGTGAGGACCACAGCTCAGTGCACGTCTGCAGCTTGAGCATGAACCCGAGTGCCTTGGAGGAGCTATTAAAACAGGTTTCTGGTTGTTAAGTTGGAAGGATGGGGCCTGATCATTTATTTTTCTAACAAGTTCCCAGGTGATATGGATGGTGCTGGTCTGGGAACCACACTTTAAGAATCACTGCTCCAATATGGCCTAATTTTTTCCCCATCTTCAGTATTCCCTGGAAATAGAAGAACAGTTGGGCTCATCCTCAGGCCTTTACCTTTCTAATTGAAGAGCCCTTTCCAGTCTATAAAACCTAGCATCTTGCAATATGGCATTTAATAAACCGTAAAATGGCAGAATCTTCAAGCCCATTCATTTGTACTCCTGCATTCATTTTCATGTGGCAGCGGGGACATGGCCTGTGCAAAGATCTGACTTTGAGAATCCAGACCGTTGGATGTGCCGTTTGGTTTCTACAGGCACCAACTTCTCAAAATCAGAAATTAGGAAGAAAAATAAAAAAGGCTCCCAGGGAGAATGTCCTGGAATTGTTTTTTCTGGTTATTAGAATCCTCTCTGCTGACAACAGCATAGCCATCCATTGTTTAGTGGTTCTTTGTGGGCATCACAGAATAGCCATCTGCCCTCCCCAAGCATAGACTATGTCTGCCCGATGGAACCATTGCCCAGGGACAGACCGAGTGTGGAAAGTTCACAATTGTAGTGCAGGATGCCAAGCTTCCTTTTGGGGGGGCATTGTGTGTTTGGGGGATGGGAAAGAATGCTTGTCTTCAATAGGTCGTCATTGTTCCAGGGGTTCCACCCCAGCGCAGCAGGCCTGGCATGTGGAAGCTGGTTCCCTGTTATTACTTTATTCATCGTAACCCTGGGTGGCATATGACTCAGGGCAGATGTCGGCCTTAGCCTGGGTGTCGGTGTTTTTTTTTAACGATGGTGTTAAATTTCCTCAGTCAGCTGCATGAGTTGCACTCAGTGTAGGAAAGAGACAGGCTCGGGTGAAGGGTGAAAGGTCGGACTTCTGCCTCTAGTAACCCCCTTTCTCCTCTCCTTCGCCAAGTTTAGTTGCTTTGAAAGGCAGTTTCCCACCGGCTTCGTTCTGTGCCTGGCCATCTGCTGAGTCACTCATAAAATTTAATTTTGCGCCAGACCAGGAGAGAGTTGGTTTTCCCTCTTAAAACAGGCTTTTTGTTTTTATGTGTCATCCCTCGGAAGGAAAAGAGTCCTTGTTTGTACCCTGCCTGCCAGTCACACAGCGGGGAAAGATGGCCCCAGATTCTGAAGAGGAGGAGGTGGTTGTACCAGTATTTGCATCGTGGATGTCATAGAGAATGCACAACGTCTGCTTTAAAAAAATAAACCCTTGGAGTCCATGGACTAGACTTGTGGGTCTTACCACGGCATCTTTCAGTCCTGACTGGTATGGGGGAATCTCATATTTGGACTCATCAGCTTAGTGATGGCGAACCGTGTGAGCTAGGCGTGTCAGCATTTTGAAAAACCCTAACTTAACTCTGGTGCCGTGTCACATATAGAAATTCTTTGATAGTAGCAACCATAGTAAAACAAAGACTTATATTTGTGATATTTATTTTATATATTTAAATGCCATTTAACAAAGAAAAATCAACCCAAAAAAATGAGTTCGTGTGTCACCTCTGACATGCGTGTCATAGGTTTGCCACTAGACACATAGAACTTTCTCCTCTGCATTTTCTCCTGCTTGGAATGTCCTCCCCAGCTCCCATTCTTTCTGGGCAAGTAAGATGCTAAACTCCTTTTAGCTTCAGCTCAAATAATGCTTCCCTTCCGAAATCTTCTCCATTCCACATCCTCTTCCTCTCACTCTCCCACCCCCACCCCAGGCAGGACTTCCTTCTCTGGGTTGTCATAACCATGTGTTCAGACTGATATTACAGCACTGGCTGCTTTGCCACACTTCCCTGTGTGTCCCCTGCCAGGCCTTGAGCGCAGAGGCTCAGCAAATCTCACTAGCTGGCTTCTCAGAGCATACACTTCCAGCCTAGCCTCATACCAATCCCCCTTTCCTCTCCCTCCTCCTGCTCCGTTAACGTTCTCACCTATGGGCTGTGTGGGTGCTGTTGGGACTGCCAGAATGCATCCCCTCTCTTGTGGTCCCAGGAACAGCTTATGCCTGCTCTGTGTAGCATCAGCGTGTCATCTTCTGTCACTTGCCTACCTGTGGGACCAGGAGCCCCTGATGAGAGAGGTCCACCAATCTGCCGTGCAGCTCTGCCCTCCCCTCCCACGCCTCCAACGGTGGCTGCACAGAAATATCTGTTGAAGGAATGAATAAGTATGAGTTTCCCAGATCAATAGCAGACCCTTGGGTCTTCGGCTCTGAGTCTAAGGGGATATATATGCCTTTTCCTCCTTTTGCCTTCCTTGGTTAAATGAACCACACTCAGTTTATGACATGTTATCCTTATGGGTATGTACAGGCCCTTCCTTATTTCGTGTGTGTGTGTGTGTGTGCGTGTGCGTGTGTGTGTGTGTGTGTGTGTGTGTGTGGTGTCTGTGTATTTCTCACCTTTCATCCCTATCTCCTGCTCCCATCCCTCTCCCTCCCCCACCTGCTAGAGGTGATTTGTCAATATGTTGAATATGCATGTCTGATGTTTGGTGCATGTGGTTTTTAACACACACACACACTCCCACTCCCCAGGCATGCCCCTCTCTGAAAAGGGACCAGGCATTGACAGCAGCAGGGCATTAGCATCTTTAGCTCTGCTAAGGTCCCCAGGGGCGGCGTGCACAGGGAGTAGTCTGCCTGGAGGGTGTTCTTGGTCCAGAGCTGCCCTGACCTGCCCACGTGTGGGAGGAGCAGACTCCACAGCTCTCTGCTTAGGTGCCTTCTAAAGTGCAGCCCCCATGGCCACCCTGAGCTCCGTGCTCTCATAATCCTCGGCAGCCTGCCTGATGCAGGCGTGAAGGGAGGCTGATGCCTCCTCTTTGCATTACCATTTAATTCCCAGGAATCAATACCACCGTGCAAAAGCGGCAGGTTTTATTCTATCCTATCTGCTCCCTCGTATCTCTAATAACAGGCAGGGAGACAGGGCTTGCTGAAATTCTTTGTCTGGGGTGCATTCCAAGCAGAGAACAGCTAATTAATCCCCAACTTGCAGTTGAAATAGATCAAACTCTCTTGCTGTATCCAGGGCCATTTTCTTTATTCCCTTGCTCATCCCCTGCTTCCATGGCATTAAATGTGCCTTTGCTAGACCAATGGAATGACCTTATGTGTTCATGGACAGTGACATCTGATACACTTTTTCCCCCAGCACCTTTGAGCCTGTAAAGTCTTTTCTCATAAGTCATAAGGACTTTGTTTCTGGCCACCAATGGCAAGGTAGGCTTTATTATCCCGTTTTATGAGTGAGGAAGCTGAGTCTCAGAGAGAGGCCAGGTGATCCTAACTGAGGTCAGAGAGTTAGTAAAGGGCAGAGCTGGGAGGGAGTCACCCCACCTAACCCCAAAGTCACTGGCCTCCCACACGCCACACCCGCCACCACTGAGCATTGACACTTTCCCAGTGTCGGTTCCCTGGTGGAGGGGCGAGCACAGGCCCTGGAGTCAGGCCACATTGCATTCATATGCTCATCCGGCAGACACCAGGGCTGTCCTGGACCCTGCGTCATATGCTGGGGTGATGGTGGGGAGCAGAAAAGGCCTGCATCTGAGCTCCACCTCTTCCTAGCTGGGGACCTTGGAAGTCATGCAATCTCTGTGCAATGGGGTGCTGCTTCCCCAGGTGGTCAGGATTACGGGGAACACAAGCACCTGTGAACACAGGCAGCTCTGCCCCTGGCACACAATCCACACCCAGTGCCGGTGGCTTCCCTTCCTCCCTTGCTGTCCTTCCTTCCTTGCTCCTCCTACTGCTCCAGGCTGCCTCTGAGGCACCCCTGTCTCTCTTCTAAGAGCAGTAAAGGGCCCAGTGGCCTCCTGGGAGAATGGCAAACAGGTACTGTGCCCTTCCCACTGAGGCAGCCCCTTCCTGCCAGCCTGCGGCACCAGCTGCTTCGGAGGAGGCTTGCCAAGGAAGATGCTGCAGACAGCAAAGCGTCCCTGCAGGGCAGCTGGACTTCCTAAGTGTTCCCTGGTGGGGAGAAAAGAGCCAGCCTCCTTCCCAGGGGCTCCTTAGGGTCCCAGAACTTCGGGGCTCAGGATAGTCACTGCTGGGGGTCATGTGCTGGGGCTGACTCACACCAGCTCCTGAGAACCCAGTGTTACATTTTTAAAATCTTGTGAGTTATTTTATTAAATCACTGCCATTATTAAAAATTTATATAAATATAAGTAAATAGACTAATTAAAATCAGAGGCAACAAATAGATACTCAAAACGCATCACTTCCTAATGATCTCTACCCTGGATTCTTGCATCTAGTGGGTTCCTTTGGTGGGAATACTACGCAATGCTCTGTGGCCGCACGTCTCTTCCCAACTCCGTGTTCAGTGACGTCACATTGGCAGCTTGAAACCCACCGTCAGTGAGGACTCACATACAGCATTGCCAACACTGTCTATCCAGGCCTTTAGTTTTTCTTCCCTGAGAGCCGACTGGTAAACATGTGCCGACACATCACTGCCTGGGACTCAAAGGAATTGCAGAAAACAAGGCAAGCCCAGGGAAGCTGCCTGTGCGCCTCTTCTTCCCGTGGCCCTGGCTCTGCTGCCCTAAAGGTTCTCATGGGACCGAGCAAAGAGAAGCTGCTCCGGGGAGGCAGCGGCTTTTCAGACAGACTAAACACTCAACCTAGAGCAGAGATGTAGAAGGATGCTTCAGTTGCCATGGCAATTCTTACTGACTGGCAATGGCTTCTTTCCTAGCCGCGTTGAGAATGTGGTGGCCTACATAGACCAGGGAGAGAGCTCCCAGGTTCCCGCACAGGTGAGGGGTGGGCAGAGTGACCTCGGCTGTGGGTTCGCTCTGCCTAAACCAGATGTTCAGTCCACACAGTTGTGGGAGAAGCACACTTCCCAGGGGCAGTATTGTTTTTCCCTTCAGTAGGTTTTGACCCTTTGGCCTTAAATAGGGTTCAAAGGTGAATAAAAATTCATTTTGATTAGAAAACATCTCAGTAATTGTTACAAGGTAGAAGCATCTAAAGATACCAAACTTGTTGGGCTAAAGTGTGAGGAGAACCAGGATATTTGCATAGTCTCAAGGTATCTTCCCAAGGTATCCACTTATTAATGACACAAGGAATGATAGTAACTTTACAGTGGAGAAACCTGACAGGCACCACCTTACGATAACCATGTGATGACAGAGAGCACCCCCAGTAAATACATAAAGCAGCATCCTGTGCCTCTTGACAAGATGTACTGAGGACAAGATGTACTCATGTGGGGAATCGTGCCAAAAAGGCACAACCCGGGTCTCATAATTAGAAAGCATTCAACAAACCCCAGTTGAAGGATATTCTACAAAATAATAGACTAATACTCTTCAAAAGTTAAAGTCATGTGAAAGACCAGGAGAGCCCATCACATATTGGAGGGCACTTAGGAACCATGGCAACTAAATTCACTGTACAATCCTGAATTGGGTCATGGACCAGAAACTAGACATTAGAAGGAAACTGGCTAAACTAGAATCAGGCTCGCCATTTAGTAAGTAGTATTGTGCCATTGTGAATGTCCTGGCTTGATCATTGTGCTCTGGTGATGTTAGCATGTAGGGAAGTTGGATGAAGAGTACATAGGCACCTTCTCTGCTACGTTTGCCACTTTTCTTTAAGTCTGACATTTCAAAATAAAAAACCTTTTAAAGATTAATTTTGAGGTGTGTAAGGGATGCTTGCCCACTTACAGAGAATGCATTGGGAGGATGAGAAGTTCCCCAAAGTTCACCTGTTCCAGCATGAAGAGATGCTGATAGGTGAGGGGCTTTCTCCGCTTTTTCAGTTAAAACTACAAAATCCGCAGACAAATGACTATCCTTAGTAGAGGATGCTACACTGTTAACTGCTCCGGCCTAGCAAGAGGTGATCAAATGAGCAATTAGGCCATTGCGTGACTACACCATCAGCGTGCACTCACCCAGGACTGGGCAGTTTCCTTCTAATGTCTAGTTTCTGGTCCATGACCCAATTCAGGATTGTGCAGTGAATTTAGTTGCCATGGTTCCTAAGTGCCCTCCAATATGTGATGGGCTCTCCTGGTCTTTCACATGACCTTAACTTTTGAAGAGTATTAGTCTATTATTTTGTAGAATTTCCTTCAACTGGGGTTTGTTGAGTGCTTTCTAATTATGAGATCTGGGAGTGTGATGGAGCAGAGAGCCTGTCCTGGCCACAGGACCTCCAGGGCTGCAGCCTTGTCCTGGGCTCTCTGACAGCCGTGTCCACGCCATGATTCCTAGGCCAAATTTTGGGGCTTGAATGTCACCCGATCTTCGCTTGACAAGCTTGGAGAGTGAGTGGTTTAGCAAAACTTCCCAGTTGGTCCTTGGGTTGTTAATCTCAGAGGATCCATCTGGAAAATTAAAAGACAGCTTTGTTGATGGTTGACCAGAACTCCCCCCAATAAAATTAATAATCCAATGTGTTCTGCTCCGTCAGCACTAATTAGAAATACTTCTTGACGTATTCTTCAATATTGCTTTATCTGCCAGGACCAAAGTATAAAGGAGTTTGCCTGCAACCAAATCCCTGAGGGCCTGTGTGCACTCCCTTCCGCCCTCAATTCTATACCCACCTTGTGCCTCCCAGGGCCAGGACCAGGGTGAGGCAAGCGAAGCTTACCTGGGGACGGGGGCAAAGTGTACGGGGTGCCAAAAATGCACTGATCAAGAAAAAGAATATTTCCATGCAGTATGGGTTGATATTTTGTTCATCATGTATTTTTTGCATTAATTTTTATTTTTAAACAGGGACATTAAGTTTGATTTGTCTGGATTATTGAGTTCTTGGATGCCTCTTACATTTTGTCCCATGGGCAGGAGCCTTGATCTCTCACCTTAGTGCTGGCTCTGTGTAGTGCCTCTTGCCAATACCAGCACCTGTGGTAAGAAAGCTGGGCTGTGCGCGTGAATGTATGAGCGTGGCAGCTGGCAGGCGTGGAGAGGCACCTTTTTGTTCACCCGAAAGGATGCCGAGGAAGGTTGCTGTCTGCAGGGAATCCTTGCATAAAAGCACGAGTTGAAAGGAACAGCCATTTACACTGAACCTTCCCTGGACCAGCCACTTGCTTTCCAAAAAGCATTTCCTACATAATGTCTGAATTAAATCTCCCCTTCACAGTTGGCAGCGTGAGTTAAAAGCCCTCTCAGCAGCAGAAAAAATGTAGCTATGTTTGGTCCAGGTTACAGTTACTGAGGGAACTATAACTTTGATTTGCCCAACTGGTCTAAATGTAAATCCTTAAGAGAAGCATGGTAAGTGTGAAAGGAAGTGCTTGGTTTTTAAAGACGCCTTTGATCCACGGCTCTGTAGTACCCCAGCTGCCACACGCAATCTGGGGGCAACAACCAGGGACTGAACCAGCAAAGTTTCCAGAAAACAACCTGAGAGTTCTAGAATGGACATTTTCTCAGGGAGATTTCAGATAACATTAGCCATAGGTATAAACAATTGACTTGGCAGCACAGGTTAGAAAATGAAATGTTTAATTCCAGCCCAATTTCTCCAAGCAAAATAACATGCTAAAGCTGTGTTTGACTAATGAATGCTTTTTCTTCCACCAGAATTCACTCTCAACTTAGCTTTCCTCTCCACCCATCTTTCCTGCTGTCTCCAGTGTATGCTACGTTCCAGGTAGACCAGTCTCGCTGCCCCAACAACCCTCTCCTTTCCTCTTTCATTGTCATTTACCTGGTTCCTCAATCTGGAGGGCATTTAGTCCTGAGGCCCCCCAATGAGAGGTTCCTGACCTGAATCTGGCCCACCGATCTATTTCATTTCCCTCACCAAATTATTATTATTTTTAAAATATGTTTTTATTAATTTCAGAGAAGAAAGGAGGGAGGAATAGAAACACCAATGATGAGAGAGAATCACTGATCTGCTGCCTCTTGCACGCCCCCTACTGGGGATCCAGCCCACAACCTGGGCATGTGCCCTGACCAGAAATCAAACTGCCCTCCTAGTTCATGGGTTGATGCTCAACCACTGAGCCACACGAGCTGGGCACACTTGCCGAATTATTTAATGAAGCTACTCGAATTACTTCCTATTGTTTTCTAGGTGATGGAGTTGCAGGTTTATGCTGTCTGCCTCACCCACCTGAATCATGACTCCTGAGAGCCAGACTGCCTTTCCTGATAGACCCAACCCAACTTCTCCTCCCATTAAGAAACCATCCCAGATTCCTTTTGCCCTATCTTATCAATCTCCCAGATGCAGTCTGAAAACTTTTGGTTTTATATAGAATTAAGCGCTTAATTATCTGCAGTTTAACATCTGTTCTTGTCATTTTAGGCATGTCTGGCATATGTTGAAACAGGGCCAGCACTTTTTCTATTATTTTTCTATTTTTCTTTTCAACTAAGGCAATGTCTTTTCATCTCACAAAACATTATCTGAGCACCTACTGTTTGTCAGGCACCATTCTGGGCATCATGGATGCGAAGGTGATTAAGACAAAATGCTCATTCATTCAAAACTACCTCCGAGGTCTTAATTCTCAGTGTTCCTTGTCTCTGGTGCTTGGCCTCAATGATCTACTCGTTTTTCAGGGCCCACCTTGTCCTGTGCCTTTCTCCATGGTTAACACTCCTCCCGCTGCCACCAGGAACTCTCTGACTATTCAGATCATCGCTGTCTTTTGAACACTGGGTGGATTCCCCTTATCTCTCAGCCACCTAGTGCATTCCACAGATGTGTGTCCACCCCAGCCTCCTGGAATTTTGTCACAGCCTACGATTTACTGGGCACGCTCTTATGTGGGTATCCTAATTCTAGTTTATAGGCCCTCCGAGGATGGGGCTGATCCAGTCTTCTATCTCTCCTCTACTTCCACACTGCCTGGGCATAGTGCCGAAGTCAGAGCAGATGCTCAATAATTAATCTTTGTGTTTTGATTGATCCTCTCATCCTCAATTATTCAACTTTCTCAAATACACACTGACACTAATTTTATTTTTTATACTCAGCAGACCCTAATGAGAAAGGCAAATCTGTTGTTGCATTAAACATCATATACAAAGCAGGTACCAACTTGGAGTATTGTTGTGCTCCCCAAATTGTTTCTACATCAATTTAGAATTCAACATGCATTTTCCTGCAGAAATAATGCCACACAATGACGGTGGTTAGTCTGTGTGAGCATGTTTAACCCATAGTGTAAAGGAACCCTGGGACTGAGAGCAGAGGCTCACGGTTACCTGTCCTCATTTCATGAATAGTTTCCAAACATTGTAGGTCCTTCACCTTACCTGACACTCATCACACTTTGCTCACCTTCAAACTATCGGTTCCCTTATCTAGACAATAAGTCCCATGAGTGTGAGGACTACATCTCTCTTGGTTACTGCCATATCCTAACACAGTACCTGGCACAAAAAGTATCTGTTGACTTTCATTGAGTTAAATTGAAAGATTATGAACTTTGGAGGCCCACAGACATGGGTTCAAATTCTACCTTTGCTGCTAATTAGCTGTGTGATCTTGGGGAAGTGCCATGGCCTCTCTGAGCCTCAGCTTACCTCTGCATAATATTTTGTTCATCATGACTATCATATTGATACTTAATATATGTTTCTTCTTTTCTTTCTTCTTGCCCCAATGTAATCCCATAGGTATTGATTATTTAGTGATGTCTGCTTTTCACGCTGTATTGGCTGAGGTGGTGGTGACAGAGAAGGTGCTATTTGGTCTGAGAGTGTTTTTACAGCTTTAGACAACACATGACTTCTATTTCCAGCTCTAGTCCTGCCATTCTGTGTGATCTGAGGCAGGTGACTCAGACATATCTATGAAAGAGTGATGTTGGGTTTCTCTTATTTTCAAGTTTTTTTATTTTTGTTTGTTTGTTTGTTTGTTTTTACCTAACCTCTCAATGTTCTAGGGGTGGATCCCAAATTGAATTCAGTTTTGTGTTTTACCTTAATTATTCATGCATACTTTATATTCTAATTCAAAACAGATCCAGGTTTAAGAAATATTACTGTTATTTGTGAGTCACGCATTAATGAACACCTGCTATAAGTCAATCACTGTGTAAAGCACCTGACATACAGAAGTCCATTCATTTTTGCCATAATCCAGGGAGCAAATTGTTATCATGCTCAGGTTGCCTGTGAACACACTGAGGCCTACAGGAGTTTAAATAAATAGGTTTAGGCTATGAAGTACATTAGTGGCAGAGGCAGAGTTCAGTCTGTTTAAATCTAAACCTTTCTCCTACCCCTCCTCAAAGGATATATAAAAACAGGGTTTTGCCCAAAATGCTTATGCCATGTTAACTGGAAAGAGCAGGACACAAATTGTCTTTCGCACATATAAGGACTTGAAGGAATCATAAATGAATGAGAAGTCAGATGTGTTGCAGGGTTGGACTGATGGGTATATAATCTCATTTTTGTTTTTGGTAATGTTTGTGTAATAAATAATGAATGTTTTTAAAGAATGCTAGAATGCTCTGCATAATTTAGAGGTATAATCTGATAGTTGACTTTATTAGACATTATAATTTATACTATGCATTTTTGTAAGGGATCAGAAATATAAAAATGAATGCAAAGATAGTATTTTATTTTATGTCCCTCCCCAAGCATTACTATGACTGTAGTAGGTAATAAAGGAAACATATGCCTCAAAGAACCTCATGGACAGGAACTAGAAATCCAAGGAGCAAAGTCTAAAAGTCACCTCTGTGGAAAGTGGAGACTTCTTTTTCTGTAAATAGAGCCAGTCTTTAGGGAACAGAGGGACGCTTTCATATCTGGGAGCAAGGAATGCCATGACTCAGGGAAGGTTGTAGAGGAGTAGTTGTAATCTTCCTAAATAACCCCCCAGGAGATTAATTATTTATCTGCTTGAACCCTATTCTGGAAGATAAGTTACAATACTTTGTCTTCTTAGTTGTAGGATAAAAGAAGAGAAGGCGATAGTACATATATCACCAGCATCTTTGCTTTTTGAGAACAGATAATTTAGCACATTTTTTATTTTGTATCAGACTCTGAATTGATAATATATAAAGTTAATTTAGGCAATATCATTCACCCATTCATCCATCCTTTCATCTCTCTGTCTAACCATCCATCCATCCATCCATCCATCCATCCATCCATCCATCCATCCATCTATCCACTCATCCTTTCATCCATCTGTCTATGCATCTATCCACCCACCTACCCATCTATCCATACTTTCATATGTCTATCCATCCATCTACCCATGAACACATTCATTCCCATATTTGTTCATGTGCTTAGTACTTACTCTGTGTCAAGCAGATACTACCCTTTGGATATTAAACATTAAAAGCTGTGGTCCCCTACTGCCAAGAAATATGAATAAAATTCTGTGACGACTCAAAACGAAGAACCACCAGCCCTGCCTAAGGTGAAGTGGGGATTTTGAGTGGTGAGTCAGGAAAGCGTTCCCAAAGGTGATGATTGAACTGGGTTTTTTGACTACTGAGTAGGAGATTGGCAGGTGACCGGGGGAAGGGGCATCTCAGACACAGGTAAGAACCTGCTTTCAAAGGCATCCTGGTTGCTTTCTGTGGGAAGGGCGAGCTGACCCAGACTGGCAGGGTTAGGGCCTGGGAGAATCAAGACCTCATCATATCCAAAGGACTGAACTCCCTCCATGAGCTGACTGCAGTCCAAGAGGCAGTGAGTTCTGCTTCATGAAGACATCATGACTGGGAGAAGATTATAATCAGAAATCTAGGGAGCAGATGGAAACCCAAGACTCAATGTGAGCAGGACCAGACTGACACAGGCCGAGGGAAAGCGCTTGG
Organism: Myotis nattereri; assembly: GCF_964212035.1. NCBI lineage: Eukaryota > Metazoa > Chordata > Mammalia > Chiroptera > Vespertilionidae > Myotis > Myotis nattereri. The sequence goes on from NC_138080.1 coordinate 103,580,550, forward strand.
TAGGAAGAACATACTGGTATAAGGCTGAGTGAGGTGTTATTAGCCTGCACTCTTATTAGAGAAAAGCACCCTATTACAAAGACCTCCTTGTTATAGCAAAGGACACAACAGGTACGCATTCCTCCCAGTTAATTCTGACAGTGCCTTTCTCAGGACATCTTCCCAGATTCCCCCCAGTTGGGTTCTTTGTGTCTTTTCTGAGCATCCTCAGCGCTCTGGGAGAACACTGTGTGGCCCTTTCCTTACTGTGTGGTCTTCCCCCAAGCACATTGCCAGCAGGACCTGGGCTTTCTCTGTCCCTGAATCCCCAGCACTTAGGACAGCACATGGCACACAGTGAATGTTCTCCCTGGGCTGCATGTAGAAAGACATAGAGAGCATTTTACAAATAACAGTGCCTGTGCTCGGCCCCAGAAAGTTAGTCTGGGTGGAGCCTGAGCATGGGCATGTTTATATATTTAGAAAGTCCCAAGGTAATCCTAAAAATGCAGCCATGGTCGTGAACCACTGGAGCAGATGCTGAGAGAACGTTTCTGGAGATATTGATTTATAATGAACACTAGCCTGGTCATCTCATTGTTGGCAGGGGTTGGGGAAGGAGCAGCAACCAACTGTTCAGGCAGCTTCCTAAGGCTAGCTTCACCCCCAACTAGGAACACTGGGAGCAAAAGACTTCTTTTAGATGCTGTGCTCTTACTGGAAGGAAACTCAGTCTGTGGCTAGGCTTACACACATAGATGTGACTCAAGGTGAACTGGTTACACTAACCAACTAGGTGGGTTCTCACTGGCTGAGAATATAAAAGGGCTGAACATTCAAGAGAGAAGACCGTCCTGCTTGCAGCTGATTAGGGAAGGATCAGTGCCAGGGCTTCAGAGTGGGGGCTCTGAGTATACTATGGAGACGGGGAAAGAAACTGGTCATGTTCTTGTCATCTAGAAAGGTCACCAGAAGCCATGTCAAATTGGGCAATTTGGAATAAATCAGAAAAATAAACTAGTTCTCTCTCTCCCAAATTTATTTGAGATATACAGGTCGGTGAGAGAGAGAGAGGGGGGGGGGGAAGAGAGAGAGAGAGAGAGAGAGAGAGAGAGAGAGAGAGAGAGAGAGAGAGAGGAAGAGAGAGAGAGAGATGGAGATGGGGAGGAGGGACCCCACAACCCAGACTTTCCAAAGAGAGTGAGGTGGGGATGACAGCAATATTAGACATATGATAGGACTTTAAACATTTGTTGAAATTATCATTACAATTAGGAAACGGTGGAGAAAATCTCACATGCTTTATCAGCATTAAAGTAGAGACACACAGTGTGGGGGTTGGTAGGGGGACAGAGAGAGAGAAAGAGATTGAGTAAGAAGAGATCATACTTTGCAAGATGAGAAGAAATGCTCTTGTTCTAGGAGGCAGTAATTTTGTCAGCACATGGAGAGGGGCACGCACCTCCATTGCTTGCTCTTCATAGAGATGGGTTTCTGGGGAGGGTTTAGTTATATCCGATCTGAACTGAAAAACAACATTGAGGCTGTGTAACTGCACACGTAGATCAGAGGATACACAGTCGTCCCTCAGATTTATTGCTCTTTTCTGGCCGACTCTCTTGTGATTAGATTGGCCTACTTTCTCCATCCCTTCCCAGCAACGGGAAAGAGGTTTGAGGGTGATATCTTAAAGCCTCCTGTTGGTAATGTTTCTAAAGTTTTGGGTATAATTTTTGCCTAAGCAGGCTTATCAGGGAGAACAGGCTCTGAATTCTGGCTGAGACCCAGAATCCTGGGATGTTCATGAGACCTGTCTCTGAACTTAGATTTGTGCCTGGCTGGCTTAGAAGGAATCTGTGGGGCAAGAGTCCTTTTTCAAAAAAAAAAAAAAAAAAAGGAAAAGGGAAGGGTGGGGGCAATTGAGTGTTGATATGGGGAGACCCTGCTGAGGAATCTAGGTCAGTCATCATCCAGTGAGCTACAGAATTCTGTCTTTTTCTCCGGAGTGATTAGGGGTATTTTCACTGTGGGAAGGAGTGTACAGTGGAAGGTTGTATATTTTTTTATTCCTCTCTTCCCCTGTCTAAAGAGCCTTTAGCATTAGTGTGGGATCAAGCTCTGTTGCCAGTACCATTGAGGAAGTCTCTGCCTAGAAGTTTCCAGATTCTCCATTCTGATCCCCTCCTCTCAGCACCTCTAGGGAATTCACCTGAGTTGAAGAATGACATTCTGCCCATGGAACTTTAAATATCAATAAACACTTGGAGGTATATTTGGGAAATAATTTGGGGTGGTAGAGTATCATGCTGGTCCTTAGCGGCACCTTCTGTGCCTGTGGCTAAAGCCATCTGGGACTGGGGTTGCAGGCTGGTGATGAAGTAGAGGCATAAAGTAGGAGGAAACAGAGGAGAAACTAGGCAGCCAGTGGAACAGGGGAGAGAGAGGAGGGCAGTAATGGAGGGTGGAAGAAGGTCATTGGGAAGTTGGGCAGGGAGGGATAAATGGTAGCAAAGGTTTTTACCAACAGGGAGTTTTCACCACCATTTCTTATAGGCCCATGGACACATGCTTTAAAATATATTGTTTCCCAAGCAAGTAGCATGTATTAAAAGTTAATTAATTTATTTACACATTTAAAAATTAATCTGTAATAATAAACGTGTAATATGCTAATTAGTCCGGACAGCCGACCAACCTTTCAGACCTCCTTCTGGATGACATTCTGGAAGAAGCCGGGGGTACAAGGGCTGAGGCAAGCCGCTGCTGCTGCAAGGGCCAAGCCCCTTGCACAAATTTCATGCATTGGGTGTCTAGTAATATATAAGTAGCATTTATAATTTTCTGACCAGCAGAGTTCAACAGAATGCCTGCCTATCTTGTTTTCGTTCAAACAAGGGATCTTGACATTGCAATTAGCCAATGTGGTAACACTGAAGAGGACTCTACCATTTCTGTTAAGCTTCTTGAAACACTACAAATAGTTCACAGAACCCCATTTCTACAGTGGGAGCTCTAAGGGAGCACATTGCTGCTGGGGCATTGGGACATGTATCTTGCTTGGTACAATTGGGTATAACAAACAATACAAAATTGCTGTGAATAGCTATGTTCACAGTGCATGAGCCCTGCACCCAAGAAGACACGGATTCAAATCCAGCTCCATCACCCATGGCTCTGTGACCCTGGACAAGTTACATAAATGTCAGAATTTCCTGCTTTGTAGCATGGGGAGCAGCAGTGTAGCAGATGGATACGATCATTCTGGGAATTAAATGAGATGGTGCACATGAAGCATTTAGCATAGCATCTGTCACCTATTAAGTGCTTAAAATATTGAATGGTAATAATAATTACAATGGATCTTATTTTATACCTTAAAATGGAATAACACTTATCCCCTGGGTTTTCCCACAATGCACTGAGATAATAAATACAAGGCACACAGCCCATTGCGGGCACATGTGAAGAATCAAGCAAATGTTAGCTGTGTTGTTTTTCCATTTCTCCTTACACAGTCCCATAGATCCCTCCTGCTTTGAAGAACAAAAGTAGACACCTCTGAGATCCATCTCCTAAGTGGCTCCAGCCAGCCTCCATTCATCCACATTGAGACGTTAGACTGACAGACCTTGGTTTTATTTTTTCTGCCCTTGGCTGCAGGTTGGAGGTTCCAGTGTATTTTACTAAAAGCTCCACAAGCAACTTAATAGGACCTGAATAAAAGAAACATTTGTCTCTAAGCACAATTGGATATTTTTTTGTTGGAGGCAATAGTTTTGTTATGTATTTTTTTTCTTTTTTCCTGGTTGCTTTAAGTAGATTTTTTTTTCCCCACCTGCAAATGGAACTTAAAAGCATTTGATAAATGGAATACGATATTTCATAGTTCTGCCTTTTTAAAAGGTGTTAAACCATGTTACTTTGTAATGCTCCTCTCAGTTGACAATAGCACTTTATCCATGAGCACCAAGGTTCCTGTGGCTGCCCAGCATGGGGCAGACACGCCCCCCCCCCCCCCGCCCCCCATAGGGCTGCCTGCAGGGCACCACCACAGCCCCTGGAATGCATCCATCCAGTCCCTGTGAGTGCGGTTCCTTAGGCATATTGACTGACTCATCTTTTTCCAATTGGGAAACAGGTCTATTCTCTTAATTATCGTAAGTGATTATTGAGAAAATTTCCAATAAACCATAGCAAATAAAGTTATCCCTTTAACCTCACATCTCTGCCTCTTCTCCCTGCTCAGAGGGACCATTGTTAATGTCTTGCCATGCATATTTCCAGATTTTTGGACATAGGAAAATATTTTTTCAAAAACATAAATGGGATTATATTTCACATGGTAGCCTTTGGTCTCTTTTTACTGGCTATATTAAGGATATCTTTTCAGATCAAGAATATCTGCCTTCTCCTATTCCATTGAGTGGATAAGCTGTCATTTATATAATGGGATCCCTGATTGGGGGACATTTATCTTGCTTGCTGCATTTGGATATTATAAATAAAACAATATGCTATCAACAGCTGTGCACACAAATGTTTGCCTCGCTGTTTACTTTGGGCAGATTTGCAGAAAGATTTATCATCTCAAAGTCCTGCCGCCTGCATTCATCTCCGTGGTCCTAATACACAGAGGCAAGGCAGCTGTAAGCCTGGACCCGGGGGTCAGACAGGCCTGGGCAGGAACTAGGATCAGTGCTCACACCTGGTGTGTGATCCCACCAGAGCCTCCGTGTTACCAGCTGCAAGTCTGGGATAATAGAAGGATTTCCCCCATTTCATAGATGCTTGCAGAATTCCTTAAGCTAATATAGGCCATGTGCTTAGAAGAGTACCTAACGTGTAATAAAAGCTCAGAAAATATTAGCGGTCAGTGTCAGAACTAGGTACAGATTCTCAAAACAATCCTGATATTGAGGGTGCCATTATGCCCAGTTTAGAGGTGAAGAAACTGAGGCTCGCAGAGGTGAGTCTGGTTAACGTAGGGAAGGAGCACAGTTAGTGCTGGCTCCGTAGTCTGTGCGAGGAGAGACTCTATTTTCATAATTTTCATAACACTGAGAGCCTAACGCACTCACTCTTCTTGGCACCTCCCAACACTCTGAAATGGCAAGAGCATGGGATTAGACAGAACCCAGCTGAAATTCAGGCTTGGCCACCCGTGAGTGATAATTCTGGGCAAGTTACGCATCCTCTCTCTCATGCTCATATTTCACTTCTGGGGCTTCAGTGGTTTTTTTTTTGTGTGTGTGTGTTTTTTTAATTAAGTGAGATTGCAGTTGTCAGGTCTATATGCATAGTTCTTAGCATATAGTATCATCTCGAGATTGTTAGGTAACAGCGTGTCAGAATGAGAAGCCCATCTTTTCTTCCTTTTTTTGTCTTCTCCTACCACTGATGCAAACTCTCCCTCCTAGAGAAGGCGAACCCCTGGGACTCAGACACTCATGGCCACATGAGGGCTCACCCACGTCCTGCCTGGGAAGTGGGGAGCTGCCTGGTGGGTAGGAGATGGGGAGGTGATGGTGCACAGCAAAGCCACTGCTCAGCTCCACTGACCTCGCCCTCTGCCTCTCTGAGTCCCTGCCGCTCCTGTTGCCTCCTTTACCCAATGAACTGTCCTGCAGTTAATCAAGTCTTCCCGGAGAGAAGCCAGTCACACAGGAGGGAAGAAGACAGCCTTAAACCTAGAAATCCTGAGAAAGAGAGACGGTGACTGTACTTTAGAGGAAAATTGTTACTATCCTTTGAGGGTTAGGATATTTTCTTTGTAGGGAGTGTTCCTGGTGACTTCTAAGTGAAAAGGAAGTAGAAAGGACCTCTTCCATAGGCACACAGAGCAGAGAAAGACTGTGGCAGCTCTGGGCAGCAGCAGTTTCCATGCTCAGACTATGCATTGTGTCTCTGTTGTTAGAAAGAAAAGGTCTTTGGACATCACTCTGTAGCCGTGACCTTGTGATCTTCATCTTGGTACTAAAAAGGCCAAAAGACAAAGTAGGCAGAGTAGCTGGGGTTGTCCTTGGCATGAACACAAGGCCCAAGGTTGCCCGTGTGCTGGGTCCGGGAGCAGTCGGCCAGGCACTGCCCAGCGGAACTGGTTTTTCATGCTAGCTCCTATGGCATCACCTGTCACTGGTCATGTGACCCAGGCCAGCCCCTTCTCAAAGCTGATGTTTGTAAAGTAAGGGTTGCACTAGAACTCTTTTCAAAATCTGGCATCGGCATAACACAGTCACCGTTTTGTCACTGAACATGATCCCATGCCCTGTTAACATTTCTAATTCAGTGAGCTCACTTATAAACATTTACCCATGAACATTTAGAGTAGGAGTCCCTGTAAAGATAATAGATGAAACAGAGTCTCATATTTTGCTCCCTCTGGAAAAATCTACTAAAAAGAAAAAGTGAAGGGAGTTTTGTAAAAGGAAGGCAGATATCATATGGAAAAATACTAACTGATTTAGCAGACCCGGGAAGAGTGATTCATAAGCCAGCAGCGGGAAAAGCTGACGTCTCATCTAACCTACAGCAAAGATTTCCCCCAAGTTACAGGAAATGGTGGTAGCAGGGCCCCTGGAGGTGGGGGTGAGGAAGAGGAGCTCAAACGGGGAGGATCAGTTGCAAGTGTGTGTAAGAAGCAGCCTGTCTGGGCAGCTGAGTCATGGGTGGGGGGTGGGGGTTGGGGGGTATTCTACAAAGAGGATACAGCACCAGGCGTCAGGACTAGGTGACATTAGGCGCAGTGGAGGGCAGCAACACCCTACTCCAAACAAGGTTTCAATCAAAGTCTGCGTCTTAGAAGCCAAGGCCTCTGGCACTTTCCTCCCCCTCAGCTCCCGATGCTGGCAGCCAGGCTCTCAGCCTTCAGGCAAGAGATCAGAGGAGTCTTGTCTGTGGGATCCAAGCGGCCCCAGAAGAAAGCCTGGTATATATGTGGGTATTTGAGTCGCTCCAACTAACCATCCCAGCCAGATCACCCTGCAGAGAAGCTCCTGGACCACAAGGTCTACTCAGCCAGAGCTGTAACCAGCCTGCGAGCCCCTCACACTGAAATGTGAGCATACCACCACAGGTTCCAGAGAACTAAGGAAACAACTCCACCGCGAAAGAAAGAGTCCAAAACAGGCAGACGGAAGAGCAGCAACTTGCAGGAAACAGACTCTGTGAGGCAAAGCAAACTTTTAAAACCGGCAGAGAGAATTGTGTAAGAGGAGAAGAGGCAGTCATGAATAGGGAAAAGATGGCATAAAAGACAGAGAACTAAAAGGAATCTCTGATCCCCCCCCCCCCAGATTGCTTTTATCTTTTGGGGGAATGAAAAGTTGTACGAGAAATGGGAATTTGTTTACAACTTGGATAGGGATGACATTTACATATCAAAATATTTTAAACACAAAATATCAATCCAACAAAAATTATACTACAACTTTATAGGAGGAAGGAGACATGGAAAGAATATAGGTGTCTAATGGGGCTGAGTGGGGGAGCAACAAGGGTTAAATCCTTGTCTTTTATGGCAGAGGCTTAATAGAGAATGCCAAAAAGTGAACAAATTCGTTTAAAGAAGAGGTAATACATAGTTTTGACCACATGACCATAAGTATTAAAGTAACAACTACATATGCTAAAAAAAATAAAGATGGTCCTCTGGTGGGGGGACATGAGGGACTGGTGTTTTCGTTTTAAATATTTTTATTGATTTCATAAAGGAAGGGTGAGGGAGAGAGAGATAGAAACATCAATGATGAGAGAGAATCATTGATCTGCTGCCTCCTGCACACCCCACACTGGGGATGGAGCCCACAACCCAGGCATGTGCCCTGGCTGGGAATCGAACTGTGACCTCCTGGTTCATAAGTTGATGCTCTGAGCCACACTAGCCGGGCTGGGGTTTTTTGTTGTTGTTGTTGTTCTTTTTTGTTTTTGTTTTTTTAATGATGAACATCGGACAGTGTTTCTCAACTATATACGTTTGTAACTTTGATTAAAAAAATTAACATTACCACCATTAAGTAGCCAGCATCACTTGTGTAAAAGTGGAATTTTCAAATGATTAAGAATATCATCTTACGTAGTTAGATAGTGAGCACATTTCAAAGTTTTATTTATTGAGCTGGGGGAAAAGCTGACCAAAGAAATAGCTAGTTCAAAAGTGTTTAGGATTCTTGAAGTTGGGGAGAGGAGATGCTTATATTGAGTTGGGCTTAGATATAAGACACGTAAAATTTTTACAGACCAATAGAGCTATAAACTTTAGCAAACTAGAAAATATCACACTTTATCACTGTTCTTCAAGTGAGCCTCTGGCTTTACGGAGCTCTAATATTTCTGCTTGCTGCTCAGTTGTGGATGCTGAAACAAAATTACATTTTCCAAGAGAGTAAGAGGACTTCCCCAGTTGGGCTTCTCAGAAATACGCTATTAAAAATTTAAGAAATTCTTATTTTGCTTTATGTTCAGGTTTTGGGTCTTTTCCTGAACCCTTGCTATGTATAGACACAATACAACAATGTTATTAGGTTCTAAGAAGATGCTGTTTTCTGTCAGCTCTGATCCGAGGCCTCCCCTGGTTGTTTTGTTTTGCATGAACAGACAGGTGTTAAAGACATATTAGCACCAAAGGGGTTCTTTTCTACTTGGTATCATCAAAAGGATTGAAAGAAAAATGAAAATAGGGGACACCTTTTACAGAATTTGATTCAATGTTGTGAAATTCTGTGTCTGTATATTATTTCCTAAAATCATCTCATATATGGTATGCTCTATTATTATTCTGGAAATACTCTGGGAAATTAATAATTTTGAATTGCATTCTACAAAGTCCGAGGGCTGGCACAGGGCCCAGGCTGAGCCAAGAAGACAGGGGTTGTCTCCCCCTGCCACCTACCTACCCTTCTTTCAGTTTCCTACCTCCCACCCTTCTTTGTTTTCCTTCCTTCCTTTAAAAATATACCTGCCCCCCTTACTCCCCTGACTCCCTTGCTCCCTTCCCCCTGGTAACCACCATGCTGTTGTCTGTGTCTGTGAGTTTCAGTGTTATATCTCACAGAGGAGTGAAATCATATGGTTCTTAGCTTTTCCTGACCGACTTATGTCATCCCTCTTTTTACTGTTATGTATTGGGCTTATGGGTAAGATTAAAGAAAGGACCCCAGGTTCCTTCCAGATATCACACACAGCCTATAATTATTAAAAGAAAAAAAAAACAACAACTCAGCTACAATTTGCAGTGTGTTTAGGTTGGCTGGATTGATTTCTTTGCCAGGGCCATAATGGGAAGACTGGCTTTGTCATTTCAATTACAAGCCACCGTTTAGTCCGAGCCCGGAAGACACTTCCGCAGAGATTCCTCCACTTGCCTGGAGGCAGAGCAATTAACAGTGGGTGATTTGTGGCTGCATTTTTGCTGCTTAGCACAGGTTTATCATCTTGAAAGTTTTCCATTTGCATATACGCTATACGCTCTTTGGGCGACATCTCGATATTATCCAGAGCTTAGATTATGCATTGCCTTTTACTGCACGTGCTGCTGCGTGCTGGGAATCTGCAAGCTTGGCCGGAACGCAGCTGAAGACCAAGGGGGACAGGAGTTGCAGCCGCCACTTACTGAGGGCCTACTATGTGTCCACCCTGGGCAGCGAGGGCCTGACCTGCATTCCTTTACTCATTCTTCAAACCAGCACTTCAGGCTTCTATTGTTTGTCACAGAAACGGAAATGCAGGGAAGCAAAGTAATTTGTCCTAGGTCACCAGCTCAAATTAGCAGTATTGGGATTCAAAGTCAAGTCTATCAGAGCCCAGAACACTCCGCCGCACCACCTCTCCTATTGGGACCTAAAGTGAAAGGAAATAAATTGGACGGTTTCCTACTTTTGAATACCAAACTTTCTGAGCAGTCTAATTGCTGCTCTTTGCATGAAGAAACAGCTATTTAAAAGAAGTAGGAGAAAGGGGTTTTATTATCTCTATTGGTAAAGGAAGAGAGAGATATAATCCGGTGGGGTGGGCATCAAATGGAAACCATTATATGAATTGGCAGTGGGCTCAGATTGATGAAATTGCAAAGGAATGCAGAGAGGACAAGTAATGATTTTCTAAAAGGGAAAGACAAGATCAGAAGTTACTGAAGGTAATAATACTTCAAGCTGGAGGGTGGGGCTATCCATCCTCTCAGGTGCAAAGAGGCTGATGAGGCCCCAACGTAGCAACCAGAGACCTATGCTCCTGTTCCAGTCCACCTGGGTGAGTGTGGGCAAGGAGCAGGCTCTGCAGCCAGAAATGCTGGGTTTGAATCTTTTTCCTTTGACTTTTTAGCTGGGTGACCCTGGACAAGTTACTTAACCTCTCTGAGCTTCAGTCATCTCATCTAAACAATGAAGATCATAATATTGCCCGTCTTATTGTGGAATGAGGTCTTATTTAGTAGGGTGCCAGGTATTTAGTAAGCTTTCAAAACATGTTAAACATTTTTATTACCATTAGCATTACATTTATATCATATAAAATATTGGAGATTGAAAGTCAGAAAAGAGGCTTGAGGACATAAAGGATAGAAGGAAATCACAGGAGAGTCTCACCTGTAGCCTAGAATTAAAGGGAGATGTTCCCCCCCTTGCCCCTGAGCGTCAGGAGGAAACTGTGATATGGGGAAAGGGCTGGATGGGGACATGGCTCAAATCCAACAAGAGACTGGCATCTGATGGATCATGAGCACTTGTTTCTGTAAAATACATGCTTGGGTAGAAGCTCTGGTGGCAGAGGTTCTACTGGGGAGCTCCCTAGGACTGGAGAGTGGGGATTAGTGCAGAAGGAGTGAGGATGGGGGAGGGGGAGAGAGAGAGAGAGAGAGAGAGAGAGAGAGAGAGAGAGAGAGAGAGAGAGAGAGAGAGAGAGAGAGAGAAAGGGAGGAATCTCTGGGCTACTCATCTTTGGAGTCATTGAAAAACTGCTGGGAAGGAAGGAGGGTTTTTAATAAGCACATCTTTGTTCTTTTTCTTACTACAGATCTATCTATTTTTCTTTCATGGGTTCTATTAAGAGAAAAAACACACTTAAATGGAAAGCAGCCACATTTCATAAGGTGCTTATGAAGAAGTATGAGGAGCCATCCACCTTTCAGCCACCGTTTATTCAGCCCTTTCTTCTGTCAGGCTCTGCCAAGGTCCTGGAGACACAGGCTGCCTCCAAACCCCAGCTGTCTCCGGAGCTCCACAGTGTGTCGTGTCATGGATCTCAGCCATCAGAATGCGCTGCAGAGAATTCATGAATTACTGAAGCCCAGGCTCTATCTTGGACCCACAGATTCTCCTGCCATGGGACGAGGCGTGTTCATTTCCCCAGAACTGCCATGCTATTTTCATGTTCACATCAACCTTGAAAGACTGGTGGGAAACCCGTATACATTTTGTAGATAAAAGAGTAGAGGCTCAGAGAAGTAAGTGATAAGTGAGGTCACATGATGCAAGTGCCGAGTTGTGTCCAGACCCCGAGATGCTGAATTTAAAATCACAGGGCCTCACCACTTGGCCATAACCACCCTCCCAGCTATGCATGGATAATAATCTGTGTAGGAGCTTAGAATGTGCAAAATGCACAAAACCCTCGCCTACCACAGCAAATGCTCAAAAATTATCGACAAGTCCTACTTGAGGCTCAGAGACTTATATTTAAAGTGGGCAGAACCCCATAAATGTCACAACCTGGCTCACCATGATTCCCCTAAAGTAGATCATTTAGCTTCTACTGCACAAGCACCCCATTCTTACAGTTTCCGTCACAAACCCCAGTCTCAGGCTCCTGCAACACTGGCTCCTCCATTTGTCCTTCTGGCCTAGGGAGATAGTGGCACCCTGCTGTTGCCAATCTCTAGGTTATCTTGTTTGTGTCTCAACTTCTTCATCACCTGTATAACCCTGCCCTGCATTACATTCTGTCTTTACTCCAGGTTAGATCCCAACTGTCACACAGGTGAAGAAACCAAGGTGCAGAGAAGTAACGCAGCCCATGTAGCACAAGAATTCTGACCCAGTTAGTATTCTCAGTCAAAAGTTTCTGGTTCCAGAGCTTAAGCTCTTAATTACTGACTTATATTTAAGATGGTTAGTGGAATTCCTGGTGCCCAGTGCCTGGTGGTGATGGTGATGGAGATATGACAACGACAGTGATGATGATGATGATGGTGATGATGATGATGATGATGATGATGTTAGTGGTGATAAGGATGGTGGTGATGGTGCTAATGCTGCTGCTGGTGGTGATCTTGGTGATCACCATGTCTGACTGCTGTTGCATATCCTTTGGAAGAGGTGTGCAGACACAATGTCCCGGTTGTCACACAGATGTCTCTGACTGTGTTACAGGCCTTCACCTACCACCACATCCAAGAGATCATGGTCCAGCTGCTTCGCACGGTGAACCGGATGGTCATCACGATGGGGCGGGATCACCAACTGATTGTGAGTAGATCCTTCCTCTTGTCAAACGTTTTCCACTGTTCATGGTCAGGGAATGGATTTTCTGGAACACCAGATCATGTTGAACACCAAGCGCCGACCACTGCTTTGTTTTGGAGTTCAAGGGTCAGATGACTTTTTTCCTATCTGAGCTGGGAGAACATGTGAGTTAAATCAAGTTGCTGAAATAAGACTTGGGACCTGTCTACCGAGTTGAGTGTGGCAGTGGGGAGGGAATGTCACTGGCGAAGAGGGAGAAGTGAGAGAAGCTCTTTGTGAGCAGGCTGAGCAGAGCCCTCCACGCTCACATTCACCAGGAACTTTACTTCTGGCCTAGAGTCAAGCAGGGCCCAGTCTCCGGGTTCCATGAGCTTGGTTTTCTAAGTGGCTTCCTTGTGTGTTAACTCTTCTCTTAGATGTTGGTTAATTCAAGGTCACTGCTAAGTTTTGGGTTATTCTTCTGCACAAACACTATGTTCCATAAATCAGGAAATTCCTGCTCCATAGTCTGATTGTTCTTTTTCTTCAGACACAGAGGCCATCTCTAACCTTTGCCCATCGTGCTCTAAGCCAAGGGCCAAAAACTAATGCTTACAGGGACCAGTCATGAAAAGAAATACGTCACTCTCTTGCTCAAACTCACCAGTGCTTTCCCATCTCACTCAGAGGGACATCTAAACCGTCACTGGGGTCTGATATGCGCTCACCCCCTCTCTCATACCTTTACGCGTTCCTCCCATGTATAAAGCATTATTCCATTTGCCATTTCTTTGGCTTGGCCCATCTGTCCCTCAAGTCTGAGGGCTGGTTACATCATGTTAATCAGATTTTGGCTCAGTGTCACCTACTCAGAGAGGCTTCCCTGCTGACTGCTCGTCTATATATAGTACCTGCCACCTCTCTCCATCCTCTTTCAATCTCTACACCTTACTCTTCTTTAAGTTGCTTAGTACTTATCACCTAAAAATATATATACCTTTATTTATTTGGTATTGTCAGGCTCTCCTGGTGAAAATATAGGCTCTAGGAATGTAAGTAATTTTGTCTGATTTGTACATTCGTATCTCCAGACCCTTCAACAATGCCTGGCATGTAGTGGGTGCCCAATAAATACTTGTTGAATGACTGAGTGAATGAATGAGCATTCTAGGCAGGGATCTTAATGTTTAAAGAGGACAAGTGCCACTCAGCTCTGATGAAACCATGTGGGATTGGGTCCTATAATTTCCAGAACTCCCAACATCTCAAGAGAAGCTGAAAATCTATAAACTTTATGTGAAATGTCCTGATACTTAAGTGTTGACAGATAATTAAAAGTGGATGCTGATCATGGATAGACTATGGTCTTGCTTCATGGACATACACCATTAGGTGCTGAGTGTTATTCTAACATTAGATGGACAAGGACTTACACTAGAAGCAGTAGAGTGTAACAATCTAATTTATACCCATATGTTCTGTCCACTCATGTCAAAGCATGTGTACTTAGTATATATTAATGCACAGTTCAGGGCGTGGGGACATCAGAGAAAGGGCCAGCAGTGCCAGGCACCCCTGCCTTCCTGGGGCAGAGAGCCACATGAATTGGTCTCTGTCATTTGTCTCACTTACCATCCTTTCACCTTAGCAGTGTCACCATTTCTTTTTCAGCTACAAGCTTCCATATCTGTGGTTCCCATAGCACATCTTAGATAAGCATCTTATGAGCCCTCTAATCTTTATTCCTTTTCTTTGGAGCCAGACATAAAGGTGACCATCACCCCACTTAGTTTATTTCATACATCACAGGGTCTTCACACTCTCTCCTTCACAAGTGATTCTTTAAAATAGTGCCTGGATCATAGCCCTAGCTGGTTTGGCTCAGTGGATAGAGTGTCAGACTGCAGACCAAAGGGTCATGGGTTCAATTCCGGTCAGAGGCATGTACCTTGGTTGCAGGCTCCTCCCTAGCCTGGGCCCTGGCTGGGGGCATGTGGGAGGCAACCAATCAATGTGTTTCTCTCACATTGATATTTCTCTCTGTCTTTCTCTCTCTCTTGCACTCTTTTTAAAAATCAATAGAAAAATATCCTCAGGTTTAAAAACAAAACAAAACAGAAAATAGTGCCTGGATCATAGAAGGCACCAAATAATGGGGTCTATTATTTTTATGGTGTACAATGCTTTTCTCTGTCTCTTTGTATTAACAACACAGGCAGGTGGCCACCGCTTGGCCCTCATTTGCTACAGCCAGTTCTCTGAGATTTTTATCTGATGCTCTGCCCTGGTCGCTCGCCCTTCCTACACACACTTCTCACTGCTGCCCCCTTCAGCTTTGCCAGGACACTGCCCTACTCTCGAATGTTCAGTGGCTACCCACTGTCAACCAAATTAAGACATAAATGCATTAGTCTGCCTCTTCTCCACTCTGTCATCTGGCAGCAACCAAGTTTTTCATTTTCATTTCTTTTTCTCCATCTAAATTGGCTCTCTGGATACTGCCCAAACATGCCTGGCACATTCGCTCTCATGCTGCTTTCTTTGTCTGGAATGCCTTTATGTGCCGTTTCTCTCTGTTGAAACCCTCCCTAGTCTTCCAGGTCCAGCATAAATATGTTCTCTTATGAAGCTGCCCCAAATATCTCACCAACCTGTTTGGGACATCTTCTGCCCCTTCTTCTAAATCATACAGCTCTCTCTCTTCCTTTTTTTTTTTTTTTTTTAGAAAAGTTTCATTGAAGTATAATTTACAGACTTGAAAATTGAATGATTAGTCTTAGTAAATATATGCAGTTGTGCAGTCATCATTATAATTCAGTTTAGAACACTTCCTTCATCCCCCAAAGTTCCATTTGCAGTCACTTCCTGTCCACTCCTAGTCCCCATCCCCAGCCCTAAGCAACCATTTATCTACTGCCTGGCTCTTTTGACTTGCCTTTTCTGGAAATTTCACATATGTCTTTTGTGTCTGGACTTTTTTTTTTCTTGGAATAGTATTTTGAGGTTCATTTCTGTTTTAGGATGTGTAACTACTTAATTCCTTTTTATTGCTGAATAGCAGTACATTGTATGAAAATACCACATTTCGTTTATCCATTTACTACTTGATAGACATTCAAATTGCTTCCAACTTTTAGCTATTGTGTATAGTGCTGCTATGAACATTCACACACAGATTTTGTATGAACATATTTTAATTTCTCTTGGGTAGAAATCTAGGAGCGGAATAGTTGGGAGATGTGGAAAGTGTATGTCTAATTTTGTAAGAAAATGCCAAACTTTTCCATAGTGCCTGTACCATTTTACATTCCCACCAGCAATGTTTGAGGGTTCTAGATTATTTAAATGACCCACATTATCTATATATCTACATTTAGTATTGTCGGTCCTTGGGATTATAACAATTCTAGTGGATGTATAATGATTCTGGTTGTGTCTGATGACTTATGATTTTGAGCATGTTTCCATGTTCTCTCTCTCTCTCTCTCTCTCTCTCTCTCTTTGAGTCACTTTAATCTGTGAACTTGCCCTACTTGGCTCCTCACTCATACCTGAGACTTTGGAGGCCTGGCTCTGTCCATAGAATGGGATAATAATAGACCTTTTTTATAGAGTTGCTGTGAGAATTAAATGAGATGATCCGCAAGAAGCATCTGCACAGGTGTTTTCTTTATACACAATATTCATTTATTTATCCATTTAGTATTTTGTGAGAACTTCTTATGTACTCAGCACAAAGCCTCAGAAGTGAGTTAACTATGATCTGTGACCTCAAGAAAACCATGACCTACTCCAGTGAAAACTCTCTCAAGTGTCTCAAATTCACTCAGTTTATGACTCTCCCTCCCATTCACCTGCCACTGCTAATCACCCACTAAGTGCTGCTGTTTTCAGCACCTCTGGCCCCAAGTCCCTCCCCCACTGGTCTCCCATTGACTCTCAGAGCCCCTGTCGCTCTCAGTCATTGGATCATTGTACTTGGTCCATTGCAAGGAGATTTTCTGGTTTTGTGATTCATGCCCCTACATTCTGCAGACTCCCTTGAGGGCCAGGGGCATGTTTTACTCCTTTTCATCCTCAATACCCAGCAGTGTGCCTGGCATACGGTAGGTATTCAATAAATGTTTGTTCAAGTTATGAATGAGTGAACTACTCCCCCAAATGCTGTGCTATAGCAGACCTTCATGATTTTCTATGTGCTTTTCCCATAGTTCAGACCCCTTTTCCTCCTTCAACAAATGCTTTTTCTAAATGTGGAGAGCAGCCCACTTCTCAGGCAGGGGCAGCAGTGTTAGGAACCTCCTGCTCAGACTTGCCCTGCCCCCTGGGCTGATTCCGGGAACCTTGCAGAGGTTCAGAGCTGAAACTGAGTCATTACTCTCAATGACCCTTGAGTTTGCTGGTGTAATTACAATGCTGAGAGTGCTGAGAGAGGAGAACTCAGATGGGCAGCAAGCACACCTCACTAGGAGGAGGGATGTCCTGATCGAGGAGGAAGAAATAAACAGGCTTTTCTTAAGATGTAGCTTCATATTCACAAAAATGAGCTTACCCAGCAATTCTTAGAACTCTCTCCTCCAAATTAAAGAAAATGATGTGGGAAAGTAATTACTCAGAGGTCAAGGGTCCCTGTCTTAGCACTGAAAGCCCCAATTTAACTTCAAATTGGAATTTGACAAGGAGGAGAGATCCCCATTCCAACCGTCACTTTTAATTTTCCAGATATGATTTTTATTGGTTACCTTCCATTGCCTGGGAATATTAAACAACCAATATTTATGGCAAACACCCGATATGTCTAGTACTTCTGAAATCCCTACGAGGCCTTGATCAGGCACAGGGTGGCTGGTTTCTCTCGTGTCATTATGGGATTAAATAGTGACATTTTTTTCTTCTTATTTATGGAAGTGGGAACATTGCTATGAAAGGTGTTGGCTATTAAACATACAGGAACCATAGGGCTAGGATGATTGCTTCTTGCACAGAGCACATTGTAATTATCGTTTGCTGGAAATAACCATTCCTGCTTTGTTCTGTAGATTGCCTGCCTGAACAATGAGGTGTTTATGGTGACAAATGAGCAAAAGGAAATTTTGCAAAACAGAAAGCAAAAGACTTTTACATGGCTGCTGCCCTATCTTCCTCTCTTTGCCAGAATCTAATCTATTTACTTATGTAAGCAAAGAGTTTGACTTCGGTACTGAGAAAGGCAGCATGGGTTGGTAGAAGGATATTTTGGATAGGAGAGTGTCCACACTCATTTGGCAGAGGGTTAGCTCTGTGACAAGATGATTTCACAGCTCTAGACCTTGACCTCTGAGCAATGGACTCTGTCATTGTTGAGATGTTTTTCATACAACTAAGTTTCTTGACTTGGCCAATGCCCATTCTCTTTCCCTATCTCTCAAGCTTCTGAGTCGGGGACAGAAAATAGATGCTGCTTCATGTACCAACTCTGGTGGATTGGTATTAACTGCCTATCGTACTGCATTGAGAAAGATTCAGAGGCTTCATTTTGGCTCAGTGGGAAGGAGTGCTGAATTGATTAGTGATGTTTGTCATGAGCATAAGATTGGAGAAACACGAGGTACGCAAGACACTTGCACAATTATGTACAGACTAAAAAACCACTGGTGTTTTTCTGATCCAGTCCAAAAGGCCTTCTATAACTGATATTCTCTTCCACATAGTCTTGGTTCCTTTAAGAAGGTTGTGATTTAAGAGCAGAAGATACTGGAAAAAAGACACACACAATAATCAGAGAGTTTACAGTTTGCCAGGGAATGGTTTCTATTTACCACAGGTCATATTTTATCAAATGTAAGATGCACCCTGACTTTATGTGCCCAAAGAAAGTGAACATGCTGCCAATGAAACTGACACAGTGGTTTATTACTGCGTTGATTGTGAACTTACAAAATACAAAATATGTTAAAATACAAAAAGGAAGTTTGACTGAAAATCCCTACCATGTGATTGAGCACATCTTTGAACCCTCACAGGCAATTGTCATCATCTCTTATTATTTAGGAGGATAGATGTGAACCCTGGGGTGTGCGTGGTGCTATTCCATAGGTCTTGGAGCAGAGTAAGGAAACATGCATGGCTTGTTTGTGCGGGTGGCAGTCTCAGGGAACCCCTCCTGACCAAGGCTCCTCACTGCTGGCTGCTCTGGATAAGCCTGTCCCCTGCCTCTGGGCTCCCTGTTGCTGGGGACAGACAACCACATTGGGAGGATCCACCAGGGAAGGTAGACATTGCCAGAAGGTCTTGGAATGGAAATGGTCTGGTAATTTTGTTGGAATTGGGGATCTAGCTTTTATTTCGGGTAGTTAAAATAAGCCTCTGGGTGATATATTTTAGGCCTAATTACCCTTGTTTTCACAGAGAGTCTATTGAGTGATTAAATAAAGGTAAATACACTTGGCATCATGCCAGCTCCAGAAATTCAGAGCAGCTTGTTCTAAAAGGAAAAAATAATAGTGGAAACCACCCCATTCTTCATGGCTTAACCCACAATAGCACTTAAGACTCCAGAGAATACCTGAGTCATCAGAGAGTAAGGGCCACAAAGGCTGCCTTCACTTTGCAAATGGCAAATGGGCCAACTGTGTGCCCATTCTCTGCCACACTGTGAGCCCACAGACTCCAGGAAATCTGTGCAGAGGCCACAGAAAAACAGTGAGTGCCAACTCCACCCACCCCTGCCCCCTGGAGAACTGGTGTGAGGATAGCTAGGACCTGAGGAAGTGGGGTTCCCGGCTGGAAATGGTTGATTGACTCTTGACCTTCACTCAGGAACCCACCACTTCATTAAAAACCAGCATATCTGATGAAACTATCACTTATTAAGCAAACATCTTATTTCAGGCAGAGCACTAAGCGCTTTAGGTAGCTCTCTTAACCTGCATCAGGGGCTCATATTTTACATATGAGATAACTGAGGCACAGGAGAGGGTATATAACTTGCTGATTATCACACAACTTGTGAATGGAAGAACTAGGTTTGAACCCAGGCAGTAGTTTCCAGAGTCCCTGCTCTTAAACAGCATACTGTTCCACACAATTCTATACTATTAAAACCCATTAATTTTGTTCTCCAGACATCAAACATTTTAAAAGTACCAATGAGCTACCTTAAAGCCAGTTGTTGCACTGCCCAGACCATAGAATGTAATCGGATAACCTATGTGGAAACTTCCAGAAACCTATACAATGGCACAGAATTTTTGGTGGTTTTATGACACTGATATCTTTAGGATCAATCTCCTCAATTCTGGAAAATGAACCATAAAAAAACCTATAAAATGGGAGCAAGAACTTTTTTGTACTTGAGATTGGCACTTAGGAAATAGCAGGATTAAGAGAAGAAGACAGAGCTGGAACGGAGACATGGAGATTCTGATGTGTCCTGAGGGGAGAGAGTCTCCTTCCACAGCAGGCATCTCCTGGTTCTGTCCATTCCAGGCCGAAAGGCCTCGCAAATCCAATCCTCCTCTCCACCACCCGTACCACGAACCCAGCTTGGCCATGACCGTCCTTCATGGCTGCCATTGCTACATCTTCTTGTCCCCTTGGAGTTCTTCACACTGTAGTCAATGTGGTCTTTTCGAGGAAAACTTTCTTGATGAGAAAGCGTCAGTGGCCTCATGGTGGCTGAGACTCTGGGAGATTGATGATCATTAAAATCTCCTGTCAAAGAAGAGACAGCAATTGGAGAGTTTAAGCCTCTTGCCCAGCATCACACGCTTGGGAAGGAGGCAGCTAGAGTCCCAACCCAGGTCTGCAGCGTGTGAAACTGACATGTTAATCATTTCACTATACCTGTCTGGGCAGTGGTTTCCTGAGATAAAATGAATTGAGAAAATCCCTGAGAGAGAGAGAGAGAGAGAGAGAGAGAGAGAGAGAGAGTGTGTGTGTGTGTGTGTGTGTGTGTGTGTGTTTTGGAGGGAGATCAGGTTTAGAAGGGGAAAACAACATTATATAGGAGACCTGAAATTGGGTGGCAACCATAAGGTGGCATAATGAGCTTGGGGGAGCCTGGTTGTTTACTGAATGAAAATTTGGATGGTGCTTATGTCCTGGGGGGAAGGGGAAAGCTTTGCTATAATAAGGATTTTGGTAATTGCATATCAAAGAGTACTTGGCCTAAAATCTATATGCAAAATATGCATTAGTATCTCAATTTCCAAGGGACCCATAGCACAAGTTGGCAGGAGTCAGTTATCAAGATAGACTTTAAGGGACTGGGTGTCCTTCTTGAAGGCCATGACACATTTGAGTAGGTGGAGAGGAAGGACTAGGGGATTCTAAGAGGGAGCAGCATGTTCTACCTTCTCTCCTGCTCCGTGAAACCTCCTCTCATTGCTCCAGGTCGTTTTTCTTGTGACCTCATAGTTCTTTGTCCATTTTTCAGTTACAGCATTGCCATGCCGTATGGGATTGTCTCTCTGCCTATCTGTGTGCCATGGTAGACTTAGGTGCTTCAGGCAAGGGGCTGTGTCCTATTATCTTTGAGGGTCCTGTCCATTGGCCCTGGGCCGGGCAGGTAGCTATGGAAGTGAGTTAGTGGAAAGAACAAACTAATTGAAAGTCCAAATTAATGTCTAGCTTTAAAAGAATTCTGTCTTAGAAAACAAGATGAGGAAAGATTTGTTTCACATCAGGCTTTCCCTCAAGGGCCTTTTAAATATAAAATTCCCCAATACTTTACTAGCCCTGTGTGGTATAATTCTTTTAGACAGTGTTTGAGAGCTGGAATGTCAGAGCCAGTTTCATTCTCCAAACCTTTCTTCTGTTAGATGATGAACCCCCGATGAGGGAAGTAAGAGAAGACAGGAGATAGAGGTTCCAAAATGTGTTAAAACAGCAGCTGCGTCCTCCAATGGAGCAGACCTTGGCCAAGAGGAGAGAGTGCTCTGAGATAACACACATTCTGAAGCCGCTGCCGCCCTGATGTGTCACACGTGGCTCAGCAGCCCACGCCTTGAGGTTGTGCTGGGGAGGGTAGCTCAGGCCCTGGAGAAGCTGATGCCTGGCCTGAGCCTCCACGAGCCACCCAGGGCCCCTGGGGTCAGCACCCAGAGAGGGAGAGGCAGAGACTGAGTTTGGGAATTAAACACTGAGTATTAGGAAATGCCTGGCCAGTATGTCATCATCCTAATGAAATTACCTCCAAACATCTCAGTGCCTTTTGGCGGCTGTTAGTGGAGCTGGACAGATCTGATTCTGACGGGTCCTTTTTAGTGTGTTTTTAAAGGTATCTCCCATCCTGTTTCCTGGCACTGGAAGAGAGGCGAGCCTTTTCTTGTTCTGGGAGAATATAGAAGCTTTAGAACTTTAGAATGTCTGCTGTCTGGGCACCGACACAGCGCCCTTTCATGCCCAGCGATGCTTTCTGGGGGCCATGGCGTTGGGGCGCAGAGTCTGGAATTGAAAAGGCTCTGACTGGCTGGGAACTGGCCTCATTTCACAGCTAGGAAGTGTCTTCACAACCCTGCTCCTCAGTCCCCTCGTCTGCAAAGTGGGGCCAATGGTTATTACCCGTCCACCCCTGGCGAGGATCGAATAAAAACTCATGTGTGAAGCTCGCAACCCAGGCTTCTCGCTCAGCAGGCTTCAAGAAATAAGAGCCGTCACGATTCTCCTTCAGCACTCAAGTCTTCTCTCTCCATTAATGCAAGATCAATGGACCAGGTCGCAAACTATTTTATGGCCTCGACTTAGGATCTCTCCTGAACTTGGGAAGTATTATCAAGCTGTCACCACAGCTGGGCTGTGAATAAAGCCCCCTTGAGATGAAATCAGCCACCATATGTCTGCTACAAAAGCCTGAACGCAAACTGAAGGGAGGGGCCCATGACTGTGTTCTGAGGGATGGGAGGTGCCCATGGAGAAGCCCAGGGATACACTGCAAAGGAGCAGGTCTCCCCACAAGGCTCTATCCATGCCATCCCTGCCTAGGTCCCTGGCCTTCTTAAGTGACTCAAAGGAATCTATTTTGTCACCTGCTCCTTTAAATTCAGAACCCATTTTTCTAGATTAACACCACTCTCACACAGTGTGGCCTTTGTGCAGCCATGGAATATTCATGAGTATTCTTTAATAGCATGAGGAAGTTCTATGACTTAAATACAGAGAAAGGATTACAAGAGTATAACAACAACAAGGATGCCATCAGGGACCCCGAAGGTCGGGGAGGGAAGACTATGGCCCCTCAGTGGAGGCCCTGGATCTCTCAGAAGTCAGGCCCAGGGACCATGTTCCAAGGCTAAAATTATGTTGGCATCTTCTCTTAAAGGACACATGGTTTGTACATTTCTGTAGTTTCACATTTTCTAAAATGATTTTGCTTTCCTTTTATAAACCAGAAAAAAACAACAACCTTAAACACTGTTTTTAAAAAAGTAGGAATTAATGCGACAGTCAAGCACTTTTATGTGTATAATTTCCCTTTTCTTTTAACCAGCCTGTGGCACCAGATGGCTCCACTTTAAAGACAGTGGTGGGGGAAGGAGGGGGAAGTACTTGTTTAAAATTTTGCAGAAAGGGGCAGAAATGAGGACTCCTGGTCTCTTGTTTTGACCTGTGTATTTTGTCTCCAAATTTTCTCCCAATTCCCTCAATAAGCCTTTATGAAGCATTTATAGCATCTCAGGCCATGTGCTGAGCACATGGGGGGTCCAAGAGATGTAGGTGACAATTCCTGTCCCCCAGGACTCTGCTCCTGGTAGATGTGAGTGTGAAAGATTGACAGGAGAAATGCCCAGATAATAAAGCAGCAGCCTGTACAAAGCGCTGCATACTCAGAGGATGGAGTGACTAATCCCATGGTGGGGGAGGGGATGATCAGAAAAAGTTACAGAGAAGAGGTGACATTTAAATCACAGCTCGCTGTCTGGCATGGCAGCAAAGAGCCCAAGCTTCCAAATTTGGCAGACCTTGAGAGAACTTCAGCCCTTACCCCCTCATACTTGTGGACTTTGACCAGTTACTTATCTCCCTCCAAGCCTCAGTTTTTCTTCTGGAAAATGGGAGTAATCATAAGCAACCTCATGATAATTTTTTCAGGAGTAAATAAGATAACGGAAGCAAATCATTCAATTATAGCCCATTGTAACTTCAACAAACCAGAGCTTTTAGAAAAACAAAACAATTAGTAGTGATGTAGCTACTATGAAATGTCCCATCAAAATGAAAATTATTTCCCATGGTAGATAGGTAATGGAATAGCATCCCAGGCAGAGGGAACAGCATGTGCTAAGTCACTGATATGTAATAGCTTCTGACATTTTGGAAAGCAGCAGGAGGTGGGTACAGGAGAAAGTGGAGTAGTTGGAAGTTAGACTATACATTCTGGGTTGAGTCTGATTTCAAGGAGCCTTGTTTGCTATGGGAGGAATTTTACGTTCTAGAGTGGTGGTGGGGTAGAGATTAAGAAAAAAAGCCAGGGAATGGCATGGCCAGATGTGTGTCTCAGAGAGATCCCAAGGCAGCCAGGAGGAGGCTGGGTCCACGGGAGCTGGAACACTATAAGGGAACGTAGACTTTGAAGGTCAGTGCAGTGGGCCACATGGGACAGACAAGGATTCGTGATGAAGTATTTCCATTCAATTAAAAAATTTTTGGATTTAAGACTTCACAAGGTAAGGAAAGCAGTTCCTACTCTCAGGACACAATGTATAGTGGAGAAAGAGGGAGAAAACTAGAAATAGCCATACTTTAGGACAAAGAATCATCACAAGAGAATTGAGGACAGCCTTGAGACGGTCAGAAGGAGGCGGTGTGACATCCAGGGGGTCAGGTCAGAAAAGACAGGAGCTTATTTTCAGACCTCCCCCCCCCCCACCCCCAATGGACCACAATGAGCAAGGGCAGCATCTGCAGTTTCCCTGCCCGACACAGAGCAGGAATCAATGCCTGTTTATTGGGGAAAAAAAGTGATTGTGAACTGAGGTTCATCTGAGACATTTCTTTGGGGCTGGTGGTGCCTAGAGTGAAGAGGGAGGGATCCATTTCAGGAAATCCCCAAAAGTCAGTGGGCTGAGTTAGTGGATGTCAGTGGCTTTGTTTTGCTTCCTGTGACTTTGGTTTTTGCTCTCTTTGATCCCTAGGCATATATATTTGATACTGAAGGCATATATATTTTTTTATATCTTGAAACAAATAAGCAAACAAAAAAACATGACAACAGCACATAACTCCTGCCCTCCCTCCCCAATATGGGATTAGTGCCTGCGGGACTGGGCGCAGGCCGGCTTAGTGTGCGGGTGGAAACGCTGTGTGAACCTCTCATGGTTTCAACAGTTGAAGTGACTCAGTCCACTTGGCTCAGGAGAAAGGCTGCTTATTTGTCAGCATCACTAGGGCATCACAGCATCGCGTGTGCTCCCTGGGAAAGCGGCCCGAGTACCAATAAGAGGTCACTGTGTTTAGCTGATGATTTAAAACATATATAATGGTCTTTTGCCAGAAAAAAAAAAAGGTATGGGTTTCATTTGAGTGAAATTTAGTGTAAGATAGCTATGGATATTGAGAATTTGTGGAAGCCATTCGTGATAATAAAGCTTTTATTTGCTTTGGAGCAAATAATCCTTTGGTGTGATGTTTATTGTCTTTTGATTTTAGTTGTGGTTTAAGCCAAGGCAGAATGCTCTGCCCTAAATGCTTCTTCAGCGAGACAGACCCTGTCTCCTTTAAATTGCATTTGTCTGAAATGGACTCGGTCACATGCAATAAATTCTGGCATTTTAATGGAAACATTACAGCAAAAATAGTTAACAATCTGCTTTAATTTCAGAACCAATTTTCCCCTTCATACAGTAAGGCAGTATCTTGGTAAAATGTGCAAAACGCGTTGGCATTTAATTATGATGGCAATTTGTTCTGAAGCAAGGTTAACCGGGCTGTCAGTATTCTGGATAAAGGGGTTGGGGGCTTGGCAGAGGGGGAGGGTAGCAGTGGCTTGGTGTCTGGGTCCTGAATACCATGCAGACCACGGTGGAATCAGGAGCCCTGGCCTATTAGCTGATGAAGGTCCAAATCAGTGGGAGGCTGGGTGTTCCTGGGAGCACAGGAGCAGCCTGTGTGCACCAATGGGTCCGTCCCTGTGCCAGACTGAGAGACAAGGAAACCATCTGGGAATCATTTCTTCATGTCTCTCCGCTGCATCTAATCCATTCCCCAATTTATTCCTGCAACAACTATTTGCCTCCCATTGCACAGGTGCTGGAGGTACAGAGGTGAGCAAAAACAGGCAGGATTCCTGTCTTAGGGAGGTTATACGCAAACTGAGGCCCAGTGCACGAAATTCATGCATGGGTAGGGTCCCTAGGCCTGGCCGGTGATCAGCGCTGATCAGGCTCCCCGCCTCCCTGCCTCCCACCTCCTCCTTCCCTTGCCACCCACATGCCACCACTGTGCAGTCTGTCCCCCTCCCCCCCCACCCCCCCCACCCCCGCCTGCCTCCCTGACTCCTCCTTCCCTTGCCACCCACATGCCACCACTGTGCGGTCTGTCCCCCCCCTTCCCCCCCTCCCCCGCCCACCCGCCTCCCTGCCTCCCACCGCCTCCTTCCCTTGCCACCCACATGCCACCACTGTGCGGTCTGTCCCCCTCCCCCCCCACCCCCCCACCCCCGCCCGCCTCCCTGACTCCTCCTTCCCTTGCTCCCTTAACACCCGCTGCTGCCTCTGGTCACCCTCCATGTTCTGTGCTGCCATATATATATATATGGGGGGAAAAGACATAAATCAAAGGATGATGCACAGGTAAGTACAAGGATAACTGAGCTAATGGCTTTGATGGAAGGTCCTTGGTGCCAGGTGACCGTGTTAGAGGGGCATTGGGTGTGGTATGGGCAGTGGTGGTAGTAGCATGGAAGGCCTTGCTGGGAAGCTTACTCTGCTGGATCTTGGCGGGGAGGGTGACATGGTGGGTATTGTCCCAGGCACAAGGACAAGTGCACAGAGACCCTGGAGGGAGTGTTGCATGCTAGGCCTGAGGAGCTCAAGGTGACTCAGTGTGACTGAAGAGCAGATAGCACAAGGCTCTCAAGTCTAGCATCAGTGGTTCCTGAAGCTGCCCTGGGCGCTGGCGTCTGGTAGACTCTTATGTGTTCCACCCACCAACCACATTGCTTCCAACACTCACTTCCCCACGTGATTGCTGCGAGTCCTGGGACCACTCAACTAGCCTCACGTAATTGCCTGATGCTTGAAATGGCAGGGTCCCAACTGCCACGGTACCATTCACCTCCAGGATATCTGATCCCTCAGAGTGCTGTGCTGGGCTGATCTGCCTGCATATCCTGGATCACTGAGGACTTTGTTAAGTAATGTTCATTGCCATGGTCTCTGGTCTTTCTCAGGCAGGAAGAGTTCATTCCCTTATCACTACCACTTTTTGCCTGGAGAAAATCTTGAGCCTGTTTCTGAAAACCCACTGCAGCCCCATGAAGGCATCTTCCGTCCTCTTTCTCAATGTACTTCAATCAACAAATGAGTGAATACACACTTATTGAGCACCTGTTGTGTGCCCTCCCTGTGCTCAGGGCTTTCACCCACTTAGTTTTTAGACACCCTTGTAAGGCAAAGGTTATGTTCAGTTTTATAAGAATCAGAGGCTCACTGAGGGCTGAGGTTAACTTTCCCAAGGTCACCTAGCAAAAAGAAGGTCGCAAAATATCAAACCCATGTGTCAAGACTTCTGACTCTATGTCCAGTCCCCCACCCCACAAATTGGTAAATAAGCTGGTTTTAGATGGCTCGGGGGGGGGGGGGGCAGGATGAGGGAATTTAATAACATGATGGGAAAGTTTTTTTCTTTTCAATTCTCTCTCGAACATCCCGATCAATCAAGTAGAAAACATATTTGGTATCCAAATGGCCTTAGCACATGTTGAAGTTTTGCTAACTCCCTTAACAAAGAGAGCTGGTCTCAGGCTTGGCACTTTCAACACTCAACAGTCTCTAACAAGAATTTAATAAAATTATTTTTATTTCATCCTCTATATTTGGAACATAATTGGTTTTCTTTGTGGTGGTATTATAAAGTTGCCTTTTAAGGAAGAAAATTATAGGAAAAATAAAGAAAAATATTGACTAAATTATAGGTCTGGTATGTGGATATAATAATGATAAAAACATGAATGTGTGTTCATCCAAATGAGCTGGGAAGTGTCCTGTTCATTCACTCTGCCTCCCTTGCTCCCAGGACACATGGTGTGTCACCATTATGGCCCTAAATTCTGAATCTGTTCTTTGTTGTCCTGGAAAACATATAGAAGAGGTTGTAACAAAAACTATCCCTATCATTAGGACCATTGAGGTATCAATCTTCTTTTTAAAAAATATATTTTTATTGATTTCAGAGAGGAAGGGAGAGGGAGAGAGAGATAGAAACATCCATGATAAGAGAATCATTGATTGGCTGCCTCCTACACACCCCACACCAGGGACCAAGCCCACAACAGGGGCATGCGCCCTGATTGGCAATCGAACTATGACTTTCTGGTTCATGGATCAATGCTCAGCCACTGAGCCACGCCGGCTGGCCAGAGATCATCCTTCGTAAGTTTAAATCAACCCAAGCTAGTAATGGAGTCTTAAAACCTAGGAAAAATATGTAAGTTTATTGCAAAAGATAATATCCCATTTAAAATAGTTTAGAAATTTACAAAAACTTACATTATACATTGCTTTTAAGAAGGGGCTCTACAGATGAGCTGGTATTAAGTTCCAAGTATAGCGGGTACACATTTTTTCTTAACTACAGAGAAAGCAGCTACATAAACTCCAGCAATTTAAGTTGATGTATCAGTCTTTTCCCCTTCAATTTTATAAAAGTAATCTTGGCTAAATTAATCTCTCTCTGTAAAACCATATAACCTCAAGTACAGCATTTTTGCAGATTATCATGGTAGATGTTACATAATATTTTACAAAGACGTGATTTTCACATGAGTAGATAGGTATAGAGTTTTGGTCTATGAATATGTGTGGGTGTTTTTTTTTTTAAAAAAAAAAACAGAGATGATCATTTTTATTAGCAGGAAGGTGTTTACTGAATCCCTTTCCCTCATAATGATTTTAAATGTTCAATTTCCAGAAGAGACCTCCTTCCCAGTTTCAGGATGGTGGCCCCAGCAATGCTGTGTTGTGCTTTGGTATAGATTCATTGCAGTCCCATTTGGTTTTATTTTTAGAAATATCAACATTTTCTACCCCAATTTCATTTTTCAGTTGAGGGTTTATCTGATATCTCCAACTAAACATAAGTATATAAGAACGTGCGCTTTTTAATTACCCAAGGTTTGGGTTCTACTCTGAGAGAATGGCCTTAAACACCTCTTCATCAATCTGGGCTAAGTTTGGCAAATGAGCCAGCTCAGCTCTGGGTCATTCTGCTCATTTGATGTTGGACCATGCACAGAGCTTATAAAGTGGATTGAGTAGGTGTTGATATCTCCATTTCAGAATGGACAAACAGGCCCTGACATTTTAAGCAGTTTGTTAAAGGATAGTGGACTAGGCTATTCTGTTGCCTGGGTCTCTTAATTCCCGAAACAGGATTATTTTCATGCTGCCCAAGATTATAAATTAATTTGAAAATTAATGTAAGCAAAGCGAATTAAGATGGAAGCTCTACTACAAGATAAAATTACATAAGAGATCCCACATGATTTTGCTTTATTGGGTTATCCTTGATGCTGTTCTTTTCCATTGTTGGGGCCAACTGAGAGTTGATTGTGTGGATACAGAAAGATCTGTGGCTTTCAGCCAGTGGGAGCATATCTTATTGAAATGTGGCTTCCTCCGTATGACAAGTGTATTTATCTTAATTCCCACTTAACATTAAGGATGCCGGTCTCACTTTCTGGGTTTAAACATTACACTAGAAACAGAACAAGAACATCTTGAATGACATTCCAAGACTTAAATAGTGCAAGCTGAGGTTCCTTGCCAAATTTTCCCCTCACTCTTGCTGAAAGAGCTTGCACACTGCAGTGCTGTGGCAGGAGCAGGTGCAGCTGTCGGAGTGGTTTGCTTCATTCGTCTCAGTTTGCAGTGGGGGTACATTCATCCCAGACTCTAACTCAGACACCTGATCTTGAGCAAAGGGGGGTATGAAATGCCTTCTTCATTGAATGCCATGTTGAGCTTTAGGATCCCTTTTCTAAGCAGCATCCACCTGAGCACAGGCTGGTAGAGAATTTAACGAGAACGCACCCCTCATCCCCCAAAGTATGGAGAAGTTACTTAATTATATTATGTTAGTACTTTGTTCAGCCATGCAAGTTTGACTGGACCCACATGTATAGGGGTCTTGTCAAAAGAAGGAGCCAGACTTTAAAAGAATTCAGACTTTGGGAAGGGAAGGTCTTTAATACTAAAATGGAAAAAAATATATATCCCTCCTCCTGCTGCTTCTTCAATCAGGTGATCATTGAAGGGATCACCAGGAAGGGAGATTATGTAGATTAATATACTTAACAACCTATCTACAAAGCTATTGCAGGGATGAATGGGTGAGAACCAGTGTTGTGTTTTATCCTAGTCGTATTTATGTTACTGATCAGATGAAACAGACAGGTTGCTGCATCTCATGATCTTACTAAATGTTGCAGGGAAATCAACTGTGAAATCTTAAAGTTCAAACCAAATCCCACCTATTTTCCAGGTGGTCTCATGCCCCAGGCTGAGAAGCATGGTGGCCTAAGGTGGGCCCTGGAGCTACAACCGCAGGAGAGACACCAAGTTCCTTACCCCCTGCAGTGACCTTACCCTGCCACAGACTGGAAGACCCCGCAGCATGAGATGACAGATTCTTAATTTGGGGTCAAGGGGCTATTTTAAAGTAAAAATGACCCAGCCCACCAGGCACTCTTGCATTTTTGCCCTGCGCATTTCTGTCATGCTATGTATGCCAACATCTTAGAAAACGGCCAGTGTATGTAACTGATCCTTCCTGGTGTATCAGTTTCTAGCTCTCCTCTAACTTCCTGCTCTACATAACATTGCTTTTTTGTTTTTCTTTTTCGGATGACAAACCAAGGATGAGAAGAAAGTGCTTAGCATCATAGAGGTGTTGGAGAGTCAATGGGGACTTTGTTCAGGGTGGGAACCTAGACTCGCAAACCAGGATTGTGGCCTAGTCGTGCGTGATGGGGAACTAGGCCAGTGGTCACTCTAGGGTCCGTGAAGCCCTCAGCAAACAGTGGCGCTCATTCAGGTGAGGTTGGTGGTCAGGGGTCCCGCAGCAGCTAACCCAGCCGCGAGTCTTTCCGGTTTCGCAGGTTGAGTGGCTCTCGGTCTGGGTCCTTTGCTAAGAAGCAGAGAAGACCTGAGGGCAGTGGTCCCCATCTCAGGGAGGTCTTGGGGGAGGGCAGAGTGCATGGTCCCAACAAACTCAGATCCACCAGAAGCATTTCTTCTTCACCTTCTTGGTTTTCCGCCTTAAGTCCTGTTTCTCAGGAACAGGGGGTTCTGCTGTGGACTTTGGTGGGGGACATGGCTCCTCAACTGGTTCTGCTTCCTCCAGACTCTGTAGAACTTCATGGAACCTGCCTTCCTGCTGCCGAAAATCATATTCTACACTGAAAAACACAGGACAAGGAAGGACAGTAAATTCGAGTCAGCACATATGGCTTTAGCATCACCAAGGGCCCAACTGATATGGAAGAGCATGGCCTTCGACATCTGGTCCCAGATGCTTAGGTACCTACTGGCTATATGACCTTAGAAAAATTGTGCCATCTCCCATCCATCCATCCATTCATCCACTCATCCATCCATCCACTCATCCATCCATCCATCCAACCATCCATCCTTCTCATGGCTCAACACTGTGCTCAGTTATGGTACACAACAAGACAGACAGACAGACATGGACACTGCTCTTGTGGATCTTACTTCTAAGTGTGTGAGACAGATGGTTAAAGTAACAATTGCTTTTAAAATATGCCTTGTATCTATCTCAACTGTGCCTACTTTCCTGCTCTTTATCCATACACCTCTACCAAATGATAAAAGCATACACAAAAACCAGCTATCTTTTTCTCCTTATATGTGACATTTCTCTGCCTTCATAATTTGAATAAACAATGGCAACAACAAACCACCTGAGTTTGTCAAGACTTACAGCAGTGTCCTAATACCAATTGGAAAAAAGAATGCTATGGGTGAATCCAGAATGTGGACAGAACTGGCAGGCCCGGGGAGAGAAGAGCCAGGAGACAGAATGAAACTGTCTCATCATCACAATTTAAAGAGCAGCCCAATATAGAGGATAGAACAAAAGCTTTGAGTGGAACATTCCCAAGTTTGAACAAGGTTATACCACTCACCGGCTAGGTGACCTTGGACAAGTTGCTTCTCTTTCAGAGACTCAGTTGAAAGTGGGGGTTATAAAGCTCTCTCACTGGACAGTTTACAGATGGGACACAATGACAGGTGAAATGTCTTCACGTAGGATATGGTCTCTGCCCACTCCACTCTTCACTAAGTCTTTTGTCTTCCTATCTTATGGGCTAAATGTCTCTTCACTCATACCTGAAGCTCTTAAGTAATTGTATACCTTGCCAGCATTATCACTCTTCACCCCTCCCCTCCATGTACATTCAGAAAAGAATACATTCTATGTTTCTATGGAAACACCACAGGATTGCCTTATAATCATTGGGACTTAGAGCTCTCCCCACACCCCTCTTGCAACTGCCCCCACTGATTTTGACAATTGGAAGGAGATTGAAAGTAACTTCTTTTCAAGGCCAGGCAAAAAGCAGAGCATAGAGAAGTGTGTGAACTTAGGAAAGAAATTGATTAATGTTTTGTTTTTTTTTTTTAGGCCAAAGCAATTTATTAACATAAAGGAAAATTGTCACTTTCCTTCTTATTCTTGACAAACTATTCTTTAGTTTGGATGAATGTATAGGGTCTCATTTCTTTTCATCTTGTCACTGGATGGAGGAAAGGAGATACCCTTCAACTTCCTTTTTAGCCAACTCGCACCATATTCAGCGACCTCTTGATAAGGGGAATAAATTGTGAGAAGTCAAGGAGAGGGTTGTTTGTAGATTCTAGGGAATGCCATCTGCCTTGGGTTTGGTATCAAGGTGAATACCAGTGACTTTTTAACCTTGCTCCCCCTTCTCTTCTTCTCTTAATTTCCCTCCCAGCCCACCCTTACCATCTCTTGCCACCCATATTCTGTACAGATGAAGAGGAGTGCCGAGGGCTTAGTTTGCAGAGCTCTGGCTCACAGTGGGGGCCAAGAAATTGCTACAGTACAGAATTCAGGCCTGGGTCCATTGAGGTCGTGTGGAGCAGTCGAGGTCAGTGCGGTTGGTCCAGTGAGGAATATCTGACACCTGGTTGAGGCTGCCCCAGTCATTGTCTAAGGGAGCCTTGGGGCCCTGCCCATGTAATCTGTCTGGGTGTGGTACTGCATTGCTTTGGAAAGTGAGCTGTCTGCCTGCCAGGAATGGGAGAGAGCTTTCAGGTCTCCCTTGGGAGAGCACCTCACTAATCCAGCTCACAGATCAATGCCCCAGCCACCAGGGGAGGTGAAAAGCACAGGGATGTTTTTCTAGGAAATCGGAAGCAGTGGGAAGCCTAAGTTATAACTTGTTGGGAAGAAGAAATAGTGAGAAGCAAACAGTAGATGGATACATTAGTATATGAGCAGACAATAGAGCCTGGCAGCAGCTTGGCTGGGCAAATCGAAGTTAGGTATGCCAGAAAGAGATGCTAGCTTATATAGAAACAGATGAATAATAGAAACCCCTTACTTTGGAGTAGCACTTGCAAATTGCAGACCCTTCAGATCTGTGTTTTCGTTTTATCCTCATGGTAGCCCAGGAAAATGGGAAAATTATCCCCATTGACCATCAAGTTGGCATGGAGAAGTCACACTGTAAGTTATGAACAGAATATAAGCCTGGTTTCCAGACTCTTAGTCCTTTGTTTTTCCTAAAGAGCGATGAGATGTTTTAGCCCAGGGCCTGGCTACTACCCAGGGACTTAATCTAAGAAGAAGAAATAACAGAAGAGTACCTGGACCATGTTAGGTGAGGAGGCATGGCAATTCAAATTAATAATAATAAAAAGAAGGAGATGAAGGAGGGGGAAGAGGGATGGTGAAAGGAAAAGAAGGAGAACAAAGAGAATGAGGAGGAGGAGGAGGAAGTAGAGGAAGAGGAGGACTGTCATCTGTGCAGTGAAATCTATATTGTAGACTCTGCACTGCAAGTTTAGTGATGCCCACGTGCCTCATGTAATTCTCATGGCCCCCTTAGATAGATACTATCTTCGCTCCATAAATGAGGAAACCGAGGCAAGGGCGGGTTATGGCCACACACTAGTAAATGACAGAGCCAGGATTTGAACCGACACTGACCCTGAAGCTGGTGCACTAAAACAGACTGGGCTGAGATCCTGGCCATCAAATGTGTGTGGGGTGGGGATGCCGAGGTGGTGGTGACCAAGGCCTGGTGCATGACCGCCCAGTCCCCTATGGAACCAGCCCACCCTGCAATGGTGTTTCCAGATTGCAGGGCAATGCTGGTGGGAAGCTGTGTAGCCAGAGAAGATGGGCACCCCCTTAGCAGGCAGCAAACTCAAAGTAATACGTGGGCTCAGCCGTTGTCTTTGTCTTTGGTGTGGTTGGCTGCTGAGGGCTGCAGGGGGCCCTGTGCCTTTCTTTCTCAGCAGGGGGGCAGGGCTGGTCTTTTATTAAAGAGAAAGGGACAACCCCCTGCCACACACCACACACTCCACTCAGGTTGGCTGAGAAACTAATGGTCCAGGACACCTCCCTGAAGGTGGAGCATCCTCCAGGTCCCTCTCTACCTCCTCCCTCTGCGAGGCTTTCTGTGGCTCCTGGCACACAGAGCTGGTGACCACAGGCTTAGGGACCTCCCACAAGTTTCTTCTCTAAAGAATGAGCCAGCGGCATCAGTGAGCTCAGCGAGGGCAGTTTGGTTCCTATCTCCTTGGATAATCAAGTCACTTTCTTTGGGGAAGGATCCCAGCCTTGGAACGTAGAGCTTTAGTTAGTCTCACTGCCTCCCCTCACCCCCAACCCCCGCCCCCGTTCCAAAACTTTGGCCTAATGACCAGTTTGCTTGTTATTTATAGGGTGTAATTTTAAGCTTCACAACTTGCAGCCATTTCAAGTTGGCAAGGGCACCCCTTCCCCTAGGGCAGTGGTCGGCAAACAGCGGCTTGCGAGACACATGCGGCTCTTTGGCCCCTTAAGTGTGGCTCTTCCACAAAATACTGGCTTCTGCGCATAGGCCATGAAGTTTCAATTGCACTGTACGTGCACGCCCGCACGTGGTATTTTGTGGAAGAGCCACACTCAAGGGGCCAAAGAGCCGCATGTGGCTCGCGAGCCGCAGTTTGCCAACCACGGCCCTAGGGCATGTGTCTGCTGAAGAGTCCTCAGGGAGTCGCAGGTTCTCCCCTGGGCACTTGGACACGAGCTGCAAATATCATCACGCTGATCGCTAATTGAGAGAACCCTGCGCTCTGGGTTCTGTGGCTGTGGGACGAGGAGGTCTTCCCGCTAAGCCCTCAGCAAGGACAGGTTCGCTCAGAGAACTTGAGTACATATATTCAGTGATTATGCCAGGTCCCAGGTAAGAGGGGAAGGGACAGGAAAATCTCCCGAAAGCAGGAGCTGTTTCAGCCCCAGCTCTGTTGGATCTTGGACAAGTCACAGAGCCTCTCTGAGTCTTCATTTCCTCATCTGTAAAATGGGACTAACAGCCATACTTGTACATTAGGATTGTTGGGAGTCTGAGAGGAGATGCTGTGTGTACTGTGTTTAGCAAACTGCCTGGCTCAGTGCCTGGTAGGACAAGTGGTAATGATTGTTACATTCACTTGACAGAGAAATAAAGATTAGGTCATTCTGTGGTCAACCAGGGCCTCTGTGCCAGCAGCCATCGTTTGTTATTCCTGGGAAATTCTCAGCTTGCTTGATTTTATATTTATGGCATGTTTCAGCCTCTTTAGCTATTAATGCATTAAAATAGGTTTCATTTTTATTGCCGATAAATTGCTGATGCTGTAAATCCTCCTCCTTTCCCCTTACACTTTGGGGAGAAGGAAGGGATAATGTGCTGCTGAGAGAAACAGGGACCAGAGGCAAATATCTTGGGGATCAATCATTTGGGGCTCAGAGAAATTTCCACATGTACCCCAGACTTTATGCCTGTTCTCTAAAGAGACGGCTTGAGCTATGTCTGGTGGTGGTTATGTAGGGAGGCTGGTTGGTATTGCTATGATGTGCAAGGTCCAGCCTTTGAAGCGAATGTTGCTCAGTCCATGTTGAAATGTGATGAGAACGGCAAATGGCCTGTGATTACTAGAAAGAACAGATAAGCTGTGTGCTTTGTGGGTGTTTTTCACTGGAACTTCCATTTTTGGCCAAAATGAGGACTGTGACTGGAAGACCCCAGCTCTTGCAGTCACTGGGCTCCATGCTGGGAGAGAATCCTAAGCAGACCAAAGGAAAATACTAAATAATTGAAGTGGAAAGTTGGTTGCTAAACCTACAGGCCTGGGTGCATATTACATTTCTAGTGAAATACCTTGTTCTCTGGTTAGCTAATAAATAGCTTTAAGTGGCAAGCAAGGACCTTTCCACCTCTCCCTTCATCCATTAAAAATGCTAAATTTGCAGCATACTCTTTATTTCCATTTCCTAAGAAAACATGTTTGCATGGTAGATGAAATTTTTTTCTGAGAAAGGCTTTCTATTCTCTTCCCTTAAAACATTTGATGCATTTTACAACTTAAACCAAGAAGATTTCTTTCCTGGGAGCTATGTCCAGAATATAAATGCATGATTGGTATAGTCAAAGTCCTCCAAAGAGGCTCAGCAATGATTGTCAGCGTGAACTTGAAGATCAAGTACAGGGAGATATGCCTGGAGGAACAGGGAGTGGAGTGGGGGAAGGAGGAGGGATGTGGCTTGGGGAGAATCGTGCTTTTGAGAAGAGGAAAGGGAGCTGATTCCTCAGGGCTCCGTTTCTCAAACTTCAATCATTCGTTCACTATCTTCATGGTTTTTGTGAAACTATTGACTTAATGCTTTTCTTCCTTAAATCCATTTTCTATTTAAACTTCAAAACAGGTATATAACATAAGCAATACCACTTTTGAAAATGGAGACATGCATCATTTACAATGAATATTTAGGGGGACTTGTTTTAAAAGTTAAAAGCTTCAATAAAAAATTTTTAAATGATTACATTCTGGCTAGATACTATTGCTTGCCTATGGCTATGAGCCTGAGACCTACTCTGCCTGGGCAAAGAAGCGTGATCAATAAGCATAGGGAAGCTTTTGAAGACATTCTAGCACCAACTTCGATTTTTCCCTCATGGTAATCACAAGGGTGGAAATAAACTTGGAAAGAGAACAGCCTTCTCACTCGGTAATCCAGTATTATTTTATCTTAGGTACCATAGGTAGCCTTCACCCAACCCGTTGAGAAACTTGTCTTAGAATCAATGCTAAGGATCGGTGAGGAGTGTGACTGGAGACTAAATAGCCCAGAAGCAGCTTTAACAGCAACATCTCCAGGGAGAAAGACCTGGCAGGCAATGTGTCCTGAGCCCGTGTGCTTTACGTACAGTGACGTGCACTGGGCCCATCCGCCATCAGGAGAGGGCCCACAGCCGAACAAGGCCCGAGGATGAGCATTGCACGTCACTTATTCATTAGATGTAAGATCTGACTTTACAGGACACAACACAGGGTTTGCAGTCGTTTGAAATGTTTTAAAAAAATGACAACTCTCATCTTCCCACTGTTACTATGATGGGAATGTTTGATCTCTTTGCTTTCATCAAATTAATTGCCTGTTCCTTCGCAATGGTTTAGATACAAGGGTACAGATACTGTCTGCGAGGATAGACTGGCTCTGAATGGTGATGAGCAGTGGATATACACAGTGGCTGCTCCTCTTGGAAAACTGGGAAGGGACGTGTGCATGAAGGTTTACTAACCTTTCCAGGGGTGTAGATTAACTTAGACTGTTTGCTGGGGCTGTTTGAAGTAGCTACAGGAAAATGCAAACATTCTCAGACTTGTGGGAAGGTCATAGTGTAGCCAAATATTGCCACTTTTAATTGAGCACAGAACACCCAAATGTCGGGACTGAAGGGGACCAGAGGGAGCATCTAATTAAAGGGCCTCATTGCTCAGATGAGGTAACTCGGGTCAGAAATGATCTGCCCACGGCCAGGCCATGAAACTCACAGTAGCCTGGGCAACAGCCACTTATCCTTTCCATTTACATAAGCTAAATAAAAAGTCATCTTAAGGGAATAGAACACACATCATCTGGCGGAGGAAGAAAAGAGACTATGCAAAATTTGAATGGAGATTAGTTAAACGTAATTATTGTTTATGATGAATAGATTTTTTTTTTGTCCTTCCTAGCTGTCTAGACATTTAATAATTTTTGTCTTCCTAGAGCTTAGAACATTTGCTTAAGATAGATGTTAAAAAAAGGAGCAAAAAGGTGGCAATGGATGAGCCTGCCTTATTCTTTCCAATGTCCCCTGCCTTTTCTAGGGGAGTTTTTGGAGGGGATGTTTCACACCGAGGTAAAGGGCATTTTCTGTGCTCGCTCCTGAAGATTCTGCCATTTGGTGAAAATATGTAGTTCTGAGGCTCCTGGGTGGAAGGAATTGACATTTCTATAAAAGAAATGCCCAAGGCCCTGCCTAAGTGTAGGGGCCTTCTGACTTCCAGGCCTCCCATCCAAAAATCTCGGGATTCTGCTGGAGAGAATGAGAAGAATTTCAAAGAAGACACAGGCAACCCAATTGGGCTGCCCTTTTCATCCGAGAGAAACGTAATAGAGAAAGCAAAACCATGCACTTTTGACAAAATTAGATGTCATCAACTCAAATGACTGCTTTTGACCGCATTTCCACCAGGCCACTGAAATGGGCTTCCCGCTCAGGGGACATTGATCGTTCTAGTAATAACGGTATTAAGGCCTTGGATTCGTACAGAGCTCTGCAGTCACAAAAGGCACTCACATATATTACCCCGTCTGCTCCTTGTGGCAACTCTGTACAGGGATAAGAGTCCCCACCCTCTGGATGAGGAAACTGAGCCCCAGACAGGTTAGCAGACAGCTGACTTGGGGGTTTTGACTGCTCTCACTATTATATGATGCTTTCCTTCTATTACTTATAAAAACC
Source organism: Myotis nattereri (assembly GCF_964212035.1). Classification (NCBI taxonomy): domain Eukaryota; kingdom Metazoa; phylum Chordata; class Mammalia; order Chiroptera; family Vespertilionidae; genus Myotis; species Myotis nattereri. The sequence goes on from NC_138080.1 coordinate 103,619,187, forward strand.
CACTTTATTGCAGCAACCTTTTCCCGCTGCTGGAAGGAAATGGTGTGCTTAGAAATGCAAAGTGCTTAGCGTGTTTTTTGATGGATAGATAGTAAGTGCTTGGCCTGTGATAGCTGCTGTTGAGGAAGAGGCATTGAGGTGCAATAATCATACCACAGGGTTTGGGTCAGAAAGGTCGGGACTTGAGTCCTGAGCCTGCGCCCTTCTCTGAAAATGCTGTCTGTGAGCCGGGTCCCAGGGCTAAACTTCCCCAAGGACATGAATGCCTGCCTCATAAGGTGAAAGTTTGAAACGAGATGCCAATGTGCACGCAGAGCTCGGTAAGGTGCCAGCGCTCAGCGTTCAGTAAGTGTAGGATCATTATCAAAAGGATGTGCTCAGAGGCCTTATTGTAAGAAAGCAAAGCCATGCCTGCCTTAGAACCAGATGTTAACGTCTCACAGTTAAACACCTTGATATTTAAGTCTCGGGCATTGAAAGGCCTCCTGTCTTTGCCTCTCTCTTGACTTTCTGCCTCTAAGAGAGTTTACTAGAAGGTTCTGTGGACCCGTAGCTTCTGCATGCCACAGCCGGCCTCCGCTGTGGCCAGGTACCTGTATATGATGCACGCCGTGTTCTGGCAGGTACTGCAATTGTTGAGATCTTGGCCGGTTCGATAAAAGTTGCGCCTGCAAGATAGAGCATTTGCTGGGTAAATCTGTGGGCGAAAGTCCCAGGGGTTGCACACATCCTACTACTCCTTCCCGCAGTGTGGCACTGCCCCTCCCATCAAGAGCCGTGCCCTGAATCCGCGTGACCATTACAAATACACAAGGAGCCGTGATAATGGGGCCTCGTGTTTCCAGGGGGCTTATACATGTGTATGCGCTTTCAAATCTGTGGGTTTCCTCATGCTGACAACAATCCCAGGGAGGAGTCGGCTCTTCTTCACCCCTCGTGACAGAAGCGACACTGCGGGACTTCGCAGAGGGTGGAGGGAGGTTGTGAAAACTCCCGACCCCTTAGTCCGGGGCGTCTCTCTGGGCCACCCGGGTGCTGTTCTCTCACAAAGCAGTGCTGACTCTGATTCCTATCAGCAGATGTCACTTAGTTTCCTCAGCTCTCTCCTTCCCTTGTGTGGGTGAGCGTCACCATTCCTTCCTCTCAGTCTTCAGGGAGCACATTTTCGAGGGACGAACACGTCACGCCTAAGTAAATAACTGCCTTCCCCTGCCCAGGCTGGTTCTGAGTCACCCAGGACAGCACCATGTGCCTTTTCTCTCTGCAGAACTGTGATCTCATTGCAGTTTCTGCCGACTTGGTCAGCGGTGGCCTGGCCCACACCCTGAGACTGGTCCGTACAGGGCAAGGCCCACACCCTGAGACTGGTCTGTACAGGGCAAGGCCCACACCCTGAGACTGGTCCGTACAGGGCAAGGCCCACACCCTGAGACTGGTCCGTAACGGGCAAGGCCCACACCCTGAGACTGGTCCGTAACGGGCAAGGCCCACACCCTGAGACTGGTCCGTACAGGGCAAGGCCCACACCCTGAGACTGGTCCGTACAGGGCAAGGCCCACACCCTGAGACTGGTCCGTAACGGGCAAGGCCCACACCCTGAGACTGGTCCGTACAGGGTAAGGCCCACACCCTGAGACTGGTTCGTACAGGGTAAGGCCCACACCCTGAGACTGGTCCGTACAGGGTAAGGCCCACACCCTGAGACTGGTCCGTAACGGGCAAGGCCCACACCCTGAGACTGGTCCGTACAGGGCAAGGCCCACACCCTGAGACTGGTCCGTAACGGGCAAGGCCCACACCCTGAGACTGGTCCGTACAGGGCAAGGCCCACACCCTGAGACTGGTCCGTACAGGGCAAGGCCCACACCCTGAGACTGGTCCGTACAGGGCAAGGCCCACACCCTGAGACTGGTCCATAACGGGCAAGGCCCACACCCTGAGACTGGTCCGTACAGGGTAAGGCCCACACCCTGAGACTGGTCCGTACAGGGTAAGGCCCACACCCTGAGACTGGTCCGTACAGGGTAAGGCCCACACCCTGAGACTGGTCCGTAACGGGCAAGGCCCACACCCTGAGACTGGTCCGTACAGGGCGAGGCCCACACCCTGAGACTGGTCCGTACAGAGCGAGGCCCACACCCTGAGACTGGTCCGTTAAGGGCAAGGCCCACAGGAAGCGTGGTGGCCACCACGAGTCCTTTGTGACAAACACACAAATAACCAAAATCTGTTGCAAGTGCAGTTACTGGCTTCGAGGCTGGGGTGGGGGCAGTACCTGTGTGCTATCACTTCCCCCCACCATTTATCAACTGGACCCACATCTTACAATCCTTTTAGGCCCGGCTGCTTCCTCGCCCCCTTACCTCTAGTCTGTTGATATTTGAAAACAAAAACAAATAGCCATGGGAATCCACCAAAGCCTAGAATTGAATGAAACCCAGTTGGAGTTAAGGGAGGCCATTGCTTATGATTTGGAGAAACAACTGAGATGCAAATATTTTGGAGACATTTTACTAATGGAAACCAATGTGCTCTGTCTGCTCCTCTCCTGGCAAACGACTTGACCCAGTAGTTTTTAACATAAAAAACAAATCACCTTACCCTTCTGTGAGAGCCCGAGCTTTCTCCAAGTCTTGAATTACATTCAGAAGGACTTTAATTTTCTCTTGGTTCGAGTGCAGGGACTCCTCCACGGACTGCAGCCGGCCTTGGAGGTCGCAGAGCTCGCCCCGGGCCAGGTGGATCTGGTTAAGCTCCCTGTTGCTCTGAAGTTTGGTCTCCCTCCTTGGACGAGAGGACGGGAGGTGATCGTTTCCTGGACAGTTTCGAAACTCCAGGGTGTCCGACTGGGTGGGGTTCCTTGCGGTCCGCTCCTGACACGCAGGGGCAGGTCTGGATGGGTGGTTAGGTTTGAGTGGCGGTGGGTCCTGGTGATGGCTGCTCGATGACGAACAGTCCGAAGCCCCTCCTGGATGGGCTGGCTGTCCGTGGGAGCCTGGCGAGGGGGAGCCGTGAGTCCGTGGAGGCGAGGGGACACACGCTTCCTTTAACAGCGATGACAGTGGGCCAAAGTCTGTGTCACCAGAGTTGTCTTTGGGCAAAAGCAATTCAGGTTTAAGTTTCCCTGTGCCTGGCATGGGGTTGGCACCGCTGGTGGTGTTCAAGCAGGAAGGGGGTCTCTCTGAATCTGACGGCAGCACTCTTCGTCCATCACCGGGACACGGGTCCACCAGTGGGTGGACGGAGTTGCTTATCTCCGCGGACCTGTCCTGGCTGAGAGCGGGCTCCCCAGTCGCCCAGGCCGGGCTGTGATAGATATCCTCTGGGACCTGAATGGCAGCGGTGGCTTTCTCCAAGGCTCTCCCAGCTCCTGATTCCAGACATATGCTCACCGGCCCGTTGCTCTGCACCTTGGACATTCGAGGGAGAAACGGGTGGGACACCTGGACCCTTCGAGGCCCGTCCTCCGGATGCTGAGCCAGCCGCAAGCAGGCGAGGTCGGAAGCCACCGCGTCCTGTTCCGAGAGGTTGCCGTTGACCTGGATGGCACTTGGGAATGCTGCTGGCATTTCCACCAGGGACTTACTGGCTGTGAGTCTCTTCCTCTTGAAGATCGGGAAATGCTTCCTGAGACTGGGGGAGGTTTGGATCGCCATGTTCCGGAAGCCCCCTGCCTTCTGGGACCTGGGGAAGGAGAGGGAGTAGGCGGGGAGGGGGTGGTGTCTGGGGGCTTGGGTCTTGCCCATCACAGCCGGGTCCTCGGTTGTGTGGACGTCCACCCCAGCCAGGCCAGGCGGGGGCTTGCCGGTCCCATCTTCCTTGAACCGCACCTGCTGAGACTTGCTGCGGCGGTGGTGCGGCTGCTTCACCAACGCCACCGACTCCAGGCTGTTCCGCTTCAGAAGCACCGGGCGCATTTTTATATTTTGCTGGGCCATTGAGCCTCAGTTGGCAGGATTGGGACCGTACACGTGTCCTGGGCACATGTCCTTAGGTCTTGGGAGCAGCCTCCAGTGCTGACATCTCAGACACAGACACCTGCCAGCCGAGATGGAGCGGCCCTTTCCTCGGTGCCGAGGAGGCCGTGTGGGCCATCCCCAGCCGGTGGCTTCCGCTTGGGAGCTATCCGCAATGCTGCTCCTGCAGTTACAATATTATTTCATTGCGGTGATAATTGCCACTTAGATAAACAATGAGTTAGGCTAATTATTAAACATCCGATCTACCAAGAGAGCTGGTGGGCTGTTTATCAAAGAGAGGCTGGCAGGCGGCTCCGATCCTGGGAAAAGCTTGCCGCCTTGAACAAAAAGACAACAAAAGTACCATTTAGGGGATAGCGCCAGACTCCCGATGTGTGAATTCCAAAGGAGACCTGCTATGTCTGGAACAGGCGGCTTCCCTTCCCGGAGCATCAGTTTCCAGTGTAAAACTACGGGGCACTTACACACATCTTCTGGCCAGGGCATGTAAGCAGGCGGCGAAATCAGAGGCCTGGGGGTCAGCTTCTTTGATGACCCATGATGCTCCTAAGGGAGCCGCCCCGTTTCTGTCAATCACAGATCCCACCCTCAGAGCCATTGTGTCCTTTCATACTCTGCCCCTTTCCTGCAGCCTGGGACACGTATCTTCCTAAACAGCCTCCCAAAACCCGGTGGGGTGTGACCAGGACAGGTGTGAGGCATCTGAAGCCATGCAGAGCGCAGAGTCCCTGTCGTGGTTCACACGCGGCTCAAGTTCATAGGTGGGCAAGTGATCCGTGGCTGTGGCCTCTGGGCGTCGCAGCTGAGAAAGGCTGGCCCTTGGCCCTGGGGACCGGGGGTCTGAGGCTTGGAATGTTGCCAGCGGGCAAGGAGAGTCTGAAAGGGAAGACACAACAACTGAAAATGAGTTCCCGAGGACCTGGGATTCTCTCCAAATTCCATCCTCCCAGCGGTGCTGCTGGGGGAGGGTCTAGGAGCAAGTCAGTCACGCTGTCCTTCTTTCCTTTCCCCTGTCACCTTGTGGCTGCAGGGCCTCGGCACTAAATGCCCATCTGCCCGGGTCATTTCCTCCTTCACTCCTGGGCATCACTAGCCAACTCCTATTCATCCCTGAAGTCCCAGCTTAAATGTTACTTCCTCGGGGAGCCTTCCCAGTGACTCCTCCCTCATGTACACCTCCAGTGCTAGACCATTACACCTTCCCATCACATACTTCATAACAGCTATTGCAGCTGTCCTTAAATAATCATTTGTGTGTAATCATTTGATGTGCGTATTCATTTGATGTGCTGCTCCCCTGTAAGCTCCAGGATGGCAGGGCCAGAGCCCTCTTGGGTATTCCCAGCCCCCCTTGGGCTCATTGTGGGTGCTTCATGGGCGTGTGTTCATAGAGTGGATGGCTGGATGAAGGTGCTTTGGAAGCAAAGGAGAACCCGGGCACCGGGGTGCTAGGATCCCCTGCCAGGGCAACGGGACAGTGAGCTCTCTCTGCTATGACTATAGCATTTACTTGGGGACAAGATCTTCCCTAATGTCTTCATTTTTTAAATTGCTTTCCAGGAGATAAATGTGCATAAAATTCTCTTTGGGAAGTGTGCCTTGTAACAATAACAGTTGCCATTTATTGAACACTTATTTTTACCGTGCTGAGGGCTTTCCATGCATTAATCATAACAACTCATTTACTGAGAACTCACTAATGTGCCTGGTGCTGCTCTAAGCTGGAACTCATTCATTCCCTACCCTGTAGAGGTGGAAACTATCATTATCTGACATCATCCCCCTTTTACAGTTGGAGAAACTGAGGCCCAGAAAGGTTAAGTAACTTGCCCAAGGACATGTAGCTAGTGATAGAGTCAAGATCTGAACTTGTACAGTCTGGTACCCCAGTCTGGGCTCTTAACCTCTACACTTCATTGCCTTTTCATTATTGCATTATCTCACTTAATCCTTACAACAAAACCTTTCAGGTGTCAGGATTCTTATTGGACTGATGGGGAAACTGAGGCTCAGAGAGAGTAAGTACTCAGTGGAGGAACTGAAATATGAACCCAGGCATCTGTGATTCCAAAGCTTGGGTTCTTAGCCATGAGGTTATGACTTTGTCCCCTTGGGATCTGCCCTGAGTGCAGACAGATGATATCAGTGATTTGAGAAATGAGGTGGAAGGCCCCTGCAGGCCTAGAGAAATGCAAAGGACCATCCTCTACATGGCAAAGTGAACCTACTCACTACAAGTTCAAGGGATCACACTGGGGTCAGACAAGTTGGAAGCATGCCTGGGTTGACCAAAGGTTTTTAAAGGAAAATGAATGTCATAAAATAGCGCACATTCTGTCTATGGTTCTCAGCCTTAGAGTCTTCTTCTTTCTCCAGGGATTACTAGGTAATGACCAGGGCAATTTCAGCTTTCCCTGCTCCCGGGTCCCTTGAGAAGGACCAACTAACCCAGCGAGGTGGGGCCGTGAGTGGCCAGGCCTGAAAGAGGACAGGATCCATCTATAATGCAAATGACTTAGCTTGTCATGAGGCCCTGCTACTCCTCTTGTGCTGCAGAGCCTAGATATTTATTTGTCTACTTTTACGGATTTATTTAGGTAATTGTCCTCCACCTTTTCCCTCTCCCTATCTGTTCATTAGTGTTTTGTTCCGGTAAAGTTAACTCACTTCGACTATAGTGGTCTGAAGCTGGTTTTTATAAGCTAATGTTTAGTGAACATTGGTTATGTGCTAGGCATTGTGATAGCTGTTTTTCATTTACTTTCTTCTTCAATCCTTGTGACAATCATAGAGGCAGGTACTATCAGCATCTCTTTTTATAAATCAGGAAACTGAGGCACAGGAGGTTAAGTAATTTGCCCCAAGTCATTCACCTGGTAAGTGCCAGAGCTGACATTTGAACTCGAGGAATGACCCTGTGCCCAGGCTCCTGACCACTGCACTTCCTCCTGCCTCCTCCAGGACTGGAAAGGGACTTCTGGTGCAAAGCTGTCAGGCAGGTTTCAAAGACCCTCCCCACTTCCCTTCTGAAAGTCAGCCATTATTCTGGTTTTAGCTCTGCTTTTTCTCCAGGAATTTATGTATCCTTGAGATGTTTTCTTTTGAGCTTCAAAAACAGTTGGTTTTCTGTTTTTAAAGATATTACATGTGCATTGCAAACATTCAAATAATGAAGATTAACAAAAAAGGAAGAAAAAAAATCATCTGAAATCTCGCCATCCATAAAGAGCCACTCTGTATGCATGCGATTCAGGTCACCAGACCCACATTCACGCACATTGCACACCCATGCAGGCTCACGGGAAGCCTTTAAAAAAACTGAACAGCATGGAGAACGTTTTATATTATGGCTAATAGATTCACACCCTCCTTTTAAGTAGGCGAACCAGACTCTGTTGTCTAGTTATACCATGATTTTTTTAAATGCTATCCTTTTGTGGATATTAGTTTGTTTCCAGATATTTGGTATTATGAATAATCCTATAAGTAACATTTTTTTTTTTTTGGTGAACCTTGGAGTAAATTCCTAGAAGAAGAATTAGTGGGTTAAAGTACCCATACACTTTACACTTTGTTGATATTATCGCTTTTCCTTCCAGAAAGCTCTACTAATGTGTAACCCCACTATTACTGCATGAGACGCCTCTTTACCAGAGCCTCTTTGTCACTGTGTTTGGTCATTTTCTGACGACTTTTTTCATCATTGCCAATAAAATGGGAGAACAATTTCTTATTATGCAATTTATTTAAAATTTGGCATTTTTCTATATATGTATTGGTTTTACACTACCTTTGGTACACGTAAAGAATTAGAAGTTAAACGTGATCATTTGAACAATTAAGCGAATATGGAAACTCCTGTGTCTTAGACATAACCTAGGAAGCATAGTAAATATAATATAACAATTTTCACTTAAAAAGTTTCATATTTATATTCCAATTCTTCTGCCCCACTGCCCACCAGGACCTTTGCACAGACGTGTTCTGGGGAGTACACCTGGCTAAAGGGAATAGCCTTTTATAGGCCTCAGGTCTCACAGGCTCCCAGCTCACCACTAATTGATAGGGGGTTCCCTGGGCCTTGGTGGTTAGGGCTTAATTAACATCCTGGCCAGAGTCCAGAATCGCTCCCCGGAGGTGGTTGTGGCAGCCCATTGAACACCTTGGCTGGGAGTTATTGCTGATCTTTTTATTGTTATTGCTGTGACATTTTATTCTCTCCTCCCTTGATTGTTGACTTATTGAACACCAGTGACTGTTTATGTTCCAACCATGAACTATGCGTGGTCCACGTTGGATGGTTCTCATGAAATCATGCCCATTTGGTAGCTACCAAAACATTTAGCACTATCTCTGTAGGGCATAAACTTTGGACTTTCTCTGGAATAGACTCCCAGCTCTCTGCTGTGGCTTTTCGGCTCTACAGTGAAAGATTGAGTGCATAGGTGTTAGCCTATGTTTGACTTGACTAGAATCTTCCACTTCCTGACTGTTGGCCTGGAACAAGTGCCGTGGCCTTTGTAAAACCACATAGAGTTGTTGTGAGAATTAAATCAGATCATCTACATAACATGGCCGGCATGGTCCATGTCAGCTCATCAGCTAGAACCCAACAGGGACCATGAGGTACTCATGAGAGTATCTGCTCCTTGCACTTGCCCTCTGGAGAGTAAACTGGGGTACATTTTCAGGATGCAGTGTGCCAGGATGGCATTCCCAGGAATCCTGCCCTTCTCCCTGCCTGTCCATACATCATGTACCACATTGACATTGCACTTACCTCCCTGAACAGTGATTATCTGCTGACCTTCAGCCTCCTCAACTAGACTGCAAGCTCCTGAGGGCAGACACCAGTCACAGTCCACTCTGAACCCCTGGCCCTTACCCCCATCTTGATACAGAGCCCGTGTTAAGTGAACTCTTGTCAAAGGAATGAATATAATCCCCTATTACCTATTTGCCTTAGCTTCTATAGCATGGAATAGTTGCATAGTTGGCATGGAATAAATATTTGTGTAACTAATTATTAAATGACAAATTAATTCATTTCCAACTTACTTTCTCTTTCAAAGATATACAATCACTAGGTCTCTAGGATGAATGAAATATGTCTGTCATTTAGTTATTATGTCCATGACTTATTGAGTTTGGTGAAACCATATTGAGAAGCCGCTATGACCTGGGCGCTGTGATAAACATGGTGGGGATGACAGAAATGAATAAGACCTGAGTCCTGTTGCAGCACTAAGAAGGGGCCCTGAAGAGCCACCTCAAATAGAACCAGTACCTGGAGGTGGTGCATAATGCTGTACAGAGTAGGGGATGGCGCGGATGGAGGAAGCTACATGATTCATCTCATGTGTTCAGATCTGGCTTCAAGCATCAGTGGCACTTACATTTTAAATGGGATTTACGCTTCAGCCTTTACTCCAGGAGTCAGCAATTTTTTTCTCTAAAGGGCCAGATAGTAAATATTTTCAGCTTTTCTGGCCTTACAGTCTCTATCACAACTATTCAACTCTGTGTGTGGCAGGAACGCAGCCACAGACAATATGACAACAAATGGCTGTGACTGTATTCTAATAAAACTTCATCTATAAAACGGGCACCAGACCAGATCTGGCCTGGGGATGGGGACAGGCACAGCTCGCCAACCCCTGCTTTGGGCAGTGGTTTCTGAGTGGGAGAAACCTGATTAGGTTTTTGTTTTTCAGGGAAAGCTCTATTTGCTGACACCTTGCTATCTCCTTTCTCCTTCTGTACTTCAAGTCAGTAATAATAACCCTGCCTATTTATATCACACTTTACAACGTACGAAGCATTTTCAAATTCCTTGTAATCCCTACTAAGCAAGCTGGGAAGCTTTATCCCGGTTTTAAAGAAGCAGAATCAGCTGCAGAAGAGTTAGGTGGCCTGTCGTGAGTCACAGAGGTGGGACTGGAACCCAAACCCCAGTGCTAGGCTCAGCGCTCCAGTGGAGACCCCGAGTTCCCTGCTCCATTTGGCCCATCAGATGTCTCCCCAGCATTTAGCCCAGCCGTGGGCAAACTACGGCCCGCGGGCTGGATCCGGCCCGTTTGAAATGAATAAAACTAAAAAAAAAAAAAAAGACTGTACCCTTTTATGTAATGATGTTTACTTTGAATTTATATTAGTTCACACAAACACTCCATCCATGCTTTTGTTCCGGCCCTCCGGTCCAGTTTAAGAACCCATTGTGGCCCTCGAGTCAAAAAGTTTGCCCACCCCTGATTTAGCCAGACAGATGTCTAACCATTGAATGTGTTGCTCATGTTTCCCCAGCTAGAGGATGCGTTCTTCTCTCTCTCTCTCTCTCTCTCTCTCTCTCTCTCTCTCTCTCTCTCTCTCTCTCTCTCTGCATTCTCAAAGGGTAGGAATATGTCTTATACTTTTATATCTTCCACAGTATAAGTTTGTAGGAGGCACCATAAAAATAACTACTGATCGCTTACTCCTGGGTCTTGTGGTTCTTAACATCAAAGTTCCCTTCACTTCCATCTGTATTCAGCTGCTTGGTGGGCAGATGCTGGCGAGCATCATCCCTGCCTACCCATCTGAAATCAAAGAGTTCATGTCCGTGGTCCAAGATTTTGTCTTTTCAATTTGAAAGTTGCCTCAGCAGCTTTCTCAATAAGGAGAAGAGGGGCTGATAAAATTTGGAGGGGGGGGGGTCCTGTGTGAATCTGCACTTTCCCCCAAATGGTCAAGAGGCCACCGGGAACTGGCTCTCTTTTTGCCTCCTGGAATTACTAAGCGTGGGTTGACTTGGGGGCAGAATTAGGCACCAAACGATAAGAATCAAAACTCATATATTTGGAGCCTAGAAAGATACAGCAATCATGAAATCTTCTCAGTTTTAAATACGCCATGTTTCTCCTCTTCTCCGTTTCTGCTCTTTGTACCCAAGTCTCCATCATCTCTCATTTGTGCCACCAAAAGCGAGGTCTCCAGCCTTGTCTGCTTTGCCAAGCACCCTCCACATGGCAGCCAGAATGATCTTTATAAAATTTAATCAGATCATGCCAGGCCCCTCTCTGAAACCCTCCAAAGGCACCCCATTGTATTTAAATTAAAATCCAAAGTCTTGACAAAATCTGCAAGACCCTACATCATCTGGCCTTGCCTGCCACCCCACCCATCTCATCTCCTGCCACTTTCCCCTTCCTTTCTCTGACCTGGTCCCCGACCCTGGACATGCCCCATTCATTCTCGTCATCTGTCCTCCTCACTGGCTGTTCCTTTTGTCTGGACTGCTCTTCCCCTTTCCAAGGCTGATCTCCTCACCCAGGAAGCTTCAGCTCCAAGGATGCCGTCTCCAGGAGGGCCTCCCCAGCCTCCTCTCCCTCCCATGGCCCTCTGTTCTGCTAGCTTGTTGGTTTACTTGTTGATTGGCTGATTCCATCCCATTTTTGAGGAACCTCAGTAAGCATTTGTTGAAAGAATGGGTGAATGAATTCTTATAGTCAGAGTCTTCAAGGAATCATACAACCTTAGAAATAGAACAGAGAACTTCAAAACTTCCCACCTTGGGAGATGTCCCATTCAGTGGTTTTCAGTTCTCCTTCAGCAGTGGAATCTTATTTCTAAATCCACGCTTGTTCCCCATCCTAATATCTGGGACAGAATAAAGCCGAGCTGTTCTAGAAAACAAGGGAAGCTGTGCACTCCCGGTCACTCTGAGCCACACCCTGGAACCCCGGGCTCCAAGCAAGCTCGGTTTGAAAGCCACTGAGACAAGTCCTCTCATTCTACAGACGGGGAAACGGAGGCTCTGAGCTCTCCTCTACCTATAAGGTCCTCAAGAACAGGGACGCTGTCTCGAACCCCTGCCCCCAGCACGGTCTCAGGCAGGGCAGGAGCTCAGGGAACATTGCTGAACTCTCAGGCGGCCCACTGAGTTTGCAGGCAGTAGTGGAACACGATGCTGCGCTGAAGGCCTCTGTCTGTCCTCCCGGGCAGCAGTGATGGTGGAGGGACCATGGCCTCCACCTGGGTCAGGGGCAGGCGCCTCCTTTAGAACCAGACCTCAGGGAGAAACTGGCTTCCTGCTCCCGGAGGCCTCACGTGGGGGGCAGGCCACCAACGCTATTTCCTTCCTTCCTACCACTCTAGCCCTCTGATTGCATTTGTCGAAAACCCAGGGAGGATATTATTCCTCAACCTCCTCTTCATTCGCAATCTCATTCTTCTCCTCTTCCTTTTATTAAAAAAAAATCATAAAATATTTCAGGCATGAAAATCAGCATAGAGGAGAGTGTGGTAAACATAATAAGCACTGAACCCGCAGCCTAGCTTCAGAGCAGAGCTGCTACAAATCCCCCTGAAGCCTTCGCCCTCGGCTCTCCCTCTCTCTCCGCTCTCCTCTATTTCCCGCTCCCGTCTCCCCCTCCTTCTCCCCCTACTTCTCCCCCTGTCCTGTTTTCTCCTGCACTTTGCCTCCTCCTGATTCTATTCTCCACCTCCTCCCCAGCTCTTCACCCTGCCGCCTCCCTTGTCCCGTGTTGTCACACCCCTGCCTCCGCATCCTCGTCCCCTTCTCCCTTTCTTTTCTTCCTCTCGGCCCCCTCTCCTGCCTTCTTCTTCTCGGTGTGTCTTTAGAAAGCGCTTCTGGGTCAGTGATTCATGCCTTTAGCTGTTCAGTGTCAAGATGGGAACACAGTATCTCTTGGATTTGCCTCTCCTACAGACCTCAGGGGACTTGCCCTGCAGGGACAGTTCTCTGGGTCACACGTTCCGGGCCAGAGGCACTGGATGCTCCTGTCGCTACTTCTGAAAAGGCACCTCCAGCTTGCTCTCTTCCGGGTGAAAGCGTTACCACCATCAGATGCAATGGCTGACCAGCTGGCCCAGCTTTTTCTCCTAGAGGAGAAGCAGTGGATGGGGGAGCTCTGTATTGGACGCGGCTCGGTGGATTCCTTCCAGGTGGCTTTTCTGGTGTCTCTCCCAGCAGTCCTACTTCACTACATCACTAGGCACATTTTCTTCCCATTTTTTAGGTTGTACTCCTTAGACTTTTAAAGCATCTGATTTCCTCTTCCTGGGGTCAGACGCTAGGGGAGCTGCCTGCTCAGACATGGAAAAGAGCCTTTTGGATTTGACATCAAAGGAGTAACGGTGTGTCCGATGGCAGTGGGGACACAGTAGTGATTGTCTAACTCCCCCCACCCCCAATCAGCTCAAGTCAGAACAGCCAGCAAGAAGCTCTGGGGGCGGGGATTTGCACGTCTGGACACGGGTGCACTAGTGGGGCACTGAGTTGGCCCAGGACTCTGCTAGGCTCCTTTTCAACATCAAGGTGATGACACTCAACAGGGGGAGGACCCAGTTGCAGTGGAGGAAGGCGGGGAGCTCCATCTGAGCATCTCTTCTTTGGTTTGGGGCACCTGAGACCTCTGTTTCCCCTCTTAATTAGTTGGAGTTTGCACTTGGTAACATCACCCTGCCGCCAAAGCTGTTATGAATAAAATTGGAAAATCTTCCCACTCTGAGGAAATCTATGCTCCCGTGTAATCCAATCAGACACATTTGGTTGATTAAAACACTAGAACTTATACTCAAAAGAAAAATGACTCCCGGGACCCTCTGCTCGTTAAAAACATTGCCAAGGCCTCCCAAGCATCTTAGGCTCGCCGGCCCGTGTTGGCCTCACACCAAGTCCACCAGGACCAGGCTTTATGGCTCCCGTGTTGCAGATGAGGAAACTGTAGTGGGGAGGGGAAGATTGGCTCAAGATGAGTGTGGCCTGGCAGGACCAAAAGGACCTCAAAATTTTATTAAGTCAGGAGCTTCCATGGGGCCTGGAGGGAGGCCAGTGCCCATCAGCGGTGCCTGGGGTGAGGGCCAGCAGAAACGTCCACAGCGACGCACCCATCACACCCGCCAGGGACAACTGTCAAGCCCTGGGCTCTGCAGTGCTCCATCCACCTCGGTGCCGCACAGCATTGGCAGGCAGCTGCGGTGAAGGCTTCCGCTTCTGGATCCCTGCCTGCACTGCAGACTTTTCACAAGGAGCAGAGCAGGGGGAAGCTGATAGTCTGATCTAATCACAGATGCACTGAGAGCTCAGGGGTGGCCGGCAGTTTGCAGGGGCACAGGACTCCAGGGCTGCTCATGAGCCCATCCCTCATTCCTTGGACCAGCAAATGGTGTGCCCAGCCAGTATCACGTGTGGCACATAGTAGGTGCTCACTAAACAGGGGTTGCCACTGTTCTGTTTTTACCGTGATTACCACTATGCATTGGGCCCCAGGTCACACAGAGACAGGGCAACATCCCAGGATTTGAAACTCCCTACAGGGGTTGTGGCAAATCTCAAGCAGCTGCCCAGCTTGCACCCAGCTCCTGCCCCCTTCTCATGCTCCAGGTAAGAGATGGAGAAAGGCACGAAGATGGGCAGCCCCATCTGAGGGCTTTGGGGTCCTCACCTAGCCACCTGCACTCCCCGAGTCTTCTTGCTGCCCGGATCCTGGAGAGAGGCAGGGCATTCCTTTTTCCTCTCCTGCTGAGAGGAGGTTCCTCCTAGAGCCCCCACAGTGCCCCATCATCACCCCAACTCCAGCCACTGGGGGTCATGCCCTCTCCCCATAACTCTACCTAACCACAGCCTCCAGTAGTAGGAGTGGTATTCTATCTCCTGCAATGGCATACATGTAATTATTCGGTGGGGCCTTTTTCCTATGAAGAGTTATTCCCATGTTTGCACCTCTACTTGCTGAATGACCTAGAACAAGTCACCTGATCTCTGTGAGCTCAGTTTCCTCATTTTAGAATGAGACTATTTGGCTTATGTCATGAAGCATCTGGCACGTAATAGGTATAGTAAGGATCCGCCAGCAGACCTCTTGGCTTCCTTCCTCCTTCCTGTTTTCTGGCGCGGACATTGTCCCGATGCCCCCTCTCCACCTTGTCTTGCTTGAACATGGACCTTTGTACAGATGGTCTCAAGCCAAGCCTGGCTGCCCTCCATGATCCCTGCTGGGCCGATGACTGCATCTCGGTGGTTTGTTTGAGCCTGGCTTGCTGGACGGGGCACAGGAAGGGGAGCCCCCAGAGCAGACAGGCAGATGAGAGGGAGCCAGACACCACTGCTGTGGGGGGCAATAGTGAGCCACCCCCCAGAGCCACATCAACATTCCCTGTGATGAGGTCCAGGACCTTACAGGTCCGGGGTTACCAGGAATGGCTCTTTTCATCTGCAGGACCAGGACCCCTGAAGTCCATGCGGGGCAGCTTGCAGTGGTTTGATCATTAGGTAGTATGGCCTGGTGGATGAGGGCACACATTTTGAAGACAGACAGCCTAGGTTTCTAGCTGGCTCTGGCACTTTCTGAATTTATGAAGTAGGTTAAAGAACTTAACCTCTTTGTGTTTTTGTTTCCTCATCTGTAATAGACAGCTAATAATATGACTGTATAAGTTGTAAGATTTAAGTGCAGCCATGCTTTATAGCATTCAGAAAGGTACCCGTCAGGCCAGAGGCACTTGGTAAATGTTGGCTCCTTTTATCATGACTAGTATCATTATTCTTGGCTTCACCATAATTATTATCAAAGTGTGAGAACCAGCAAAGACTTCCATCACTTACCAGTTGTGCCACTCAAACTCTCACCAGTGAAATGCAAGTATTTATCATTCATCCAGAGACTGCACAGAGTGGGTATGAGGACTGATAAAATAGAAGTGGTTGTGTGAGACAGTTACAATAAAAAGCAGATGCTATAAAACCAAAGGCAATAGTAACTTATGGAAGATGGGAGGCAAACAATAAAGTTAGGAAAGAAGAGAAAACCGAGCCTAAACCTTGATGTGAGCTTCCTAGTAAACCATGGTGAAAAGGGAAACCAAAGGGGACATCATTATCATTACTTAGTGCTGGGAAATATATTATTTCATCACTAGAGACTTTAGCTTTAAGAAAAACTTATCATAAGTATATTCATTATGACTTTGTTAGCAAGTCTCAAATTTCAGTCCTAAACTCTAAGAGAAAAGAGAATTCTGATGACATTTGAAAAGTATCACAGTAAAAATGGTTGCAGGAATGCGAGCTCCTAACCCAGAAAAGGGAAATGGTTGGGGGGAGCATGATGTTCCCTTTGAAGACTTCACTACAACATCAGTGCGGAGTAGCATTGTTCTGCGATGCTTCTGAAAACAGAACCAGAGCTCCATGGTTGCATGCCTTGAGGAGACAAATTGAGTTTCTTCTAAAAACATAAATTCACTCAAACTGAAGTAATCCAAACATGTGGCAGACTTGCCTGGGAAGGTGTGAGCTCCCTGTTCAAGCTAATGTTTGTGCAGGTGGCCCCTGTTCAGGGCTATGTGGGGAGGTCCACTGTGCTGTCAGGGAGCATAGAGAGGACCCTGTATCCCAGGCCACTCTCCTAGTCCCCGAGTCTGTGTCATGTAGGAACAGCCTCCCAGAGGAAGAGGCCAGCCTTTCTCCCTTGAATCTGGCTTAACAACTCTAACAAAAACCACTCCCTACAAGGCCACTCACTCAAAATTCAGGGGGCAGGCTGGGTAGAACAACCAGATTGCTTTTTAAGATGATTATTCAAGATAAAGACTATTAGGAAATTATTTGGCCAAGCAATTCTCAGCATATTTGGGGGAATATTCTCCTTGTCAGAAGTGACTTTCACCTGCCACCAACCTCCCTGTGTGTCCCAGTTGCCACCAGCATAAGCAAGTGTGCAACCCCGAGACCCCACAGCCCTGCTCAACTCTCCACCCAGGCACTCATCGACTGGGCTGCCAGTATCTCTTCCTCACCTGGAATCCTCTTGGGCAGGGCCATATCTCACTTAGCATCATACGATCAGTGCCTATGGCAGGGGTGGGCAAACTTTTTGACTCGAGGGCCACAATGGGTTCTTAAACTGGACTGGAGGGCCGGAACAAAAGCATGGATGGAGTGTTTGTGTGAACTAATATAAATTCAAAGTAAACATCATTACGTAAAAGGGTACGGTCTTTTTTTTTTTTTTAGTTTTATTCATTTCAAATGGGTCGGATCCGGCCCGCGGGCTGTAGTTTGCCTACAGCTGGTCTATGGAGAGCCCGACTGCCTGGGTTTGAGTTCCAGCTCTACCATTTACTGGCTCTGAGTTCTCTGAGACTCATTTTCCTTATTGATAAAGTGGGATTGATAAGAGTAACCACTAAACACACATATACAATTATCTATATATATAAAACTCTAATATGCAAATTGTCCCCTGGGGAGTTCTATCTGGAGACCGGGAGTTCAATTGCTCGCTATGACATTTGCTGACCACCAACAGATGGCGCAGAGTGAAGGGAGGCCCCGACTAGCAGCTGGAAGGCCCCTATCAGCCCTGATCGCCGGCCAGACCTTGGGACCCTACCCATGCACGAATTTTGTGCACCGGGCTTCTAGCAGTTATATAAGATAACAAAATTCAGCTTTTAGCATAGTGGTTGCCTTATCTATTGCATCAAGGGTTGGAGAATTATTTCTTCCCTCCAGGGTCAGATAGTAAATATTTGCAGCTTTGCAGGCCATGTGGTTGCTGTTACAACTATTCAGCTCTGTCATTGTAGCCATAGATAGTGCATGGTACTATTCCAATAAGCCTTATTTACACAGCTTGTGGGCGAGACATAGGCCATCGTTCGCTGATCCCTGTAATTATATGAAGCAGCGAGTGAGATGACCAGATGGAAAATTACAGCGACCACAGAGGCTAAAGGGAAGAAACAAAAGGGGGTGGAATGCTGGTTTCAGCAATAGTCCCCAGTGGGTAAGAGCTCAGGCTGTAAAGTCAGATAGACCTGGGTTGAAGTCTGGTTTGGGTGAATGGTGTATGCTCTCTGAGCCTTGGTTTCCTAATATATCAAATGCAAAATGGCAAGTAAAGGGGACCGCTCTCAAAGGCCGATGTGTGGATAACGAGACATATTGCCAGGCATTTAGTAGGAGCCCAATAAATGTTGGCAAATAAGGATGATAATGACAGAGTGACTTTTTCACTGAACTAAACCAAATTGAACCACGGCCTTGCCTTACTTCAAGCAGATGGTATGGCTCATTAGGTAAAGTACAGGCTTTTGATTCTGGGAGTGCCTGGCGCCCTGCCTTGAGTCTCCTCTTCCACTGTCTGTAAATGGGGCTGGTCCTCACGGCTTTTCCCTAGAGTGGCAGCGATAATGAGACCATGGAGGGAGAGCCTGCCTACCACCTGCCTAGCAATATCATGCCACGTCAGCACCGGAATCAATGACTGCAGTCCCCGTGTGTCAGAAATGAGCCTTGGCCTTTCCGTCTTGCCCTCCTCAGAGGATCTGAGGCGAGCAGGGCCGAAGGTCAGTCACGGAGAATATGAGTTTCTGTCTGGGCTGTGCACAGCCGCTTGGAGACTCGGGTTTGGGGCAGTTCTGGGAAGGCCCTTGGCTTTGGATTGCTTTTGTTTGATATTAATGTCCTGCAGATGGGCCTCTCTGCAGATCATTTTGTTCAGGGAAGATATTGCTGTCAAAGGTGAGGCTCACTGTGTTCCTTCCCACTCGTCTTGATGCAGGAAGACTGTCTAACAAATGGGTCTCCCCAGTGTTCATATTGTGCTTTTAGTTTAAATCTGGTTTTCATTCCTTACTTTCTGTGTCTCACATTTCCCAGAAAAAAAAAATCTTTGGACACTTATAGCCCTAATTAATGTTATCAAGGCATCTCTGCCCTAATCATCTACTAATTGGTATTGATTGTTTTATGTCATCTCTCTCCACAGAGTTATGGGATTCTCACAAAATGTCCTGTTTTTCCCAACACTAGAAACCCCAATCTTTCTTTTTCTTTATTTTCCTCCCTCCCTTCTTTTTTTCCTTCCCACCCCCCCTTTTTTCCTCCCTTTCAGTATACTTCTATTAGTCACCCACCATGTGCCAAAAATTGTATTGGGCATTAGGATTAACTTCAAGTCTAAAGGATGAGATGGCACGTTACAGATAAGGTGGTAAGAGGCAATCTCTAAGCAAGGTCAGGTGGAAATCTCCCTTTGGGGCCTTTAACCTGTTGCTATAGTCAGGAGATGCTTCCTAGTGGAGGGAACACCTGAGCTAGGCTTTTTAAGATGCACAGGAGTTCAAGTAGGTGAAGAAGGAAGCAACAGACTCAACAGAGGGCCTAGTCTAGACAAGGAAATCAAAGTTGTTCCTTTCACCAGAACTTGGTTATTGTGGCAGGGCAGGGGCCAGTGGCAAGTATCTGGAGAAGACTGGCTAGCAGGAGGCAGGGCACAAAGGATGTCTTAGGTCAAACAACATCTACTTTCAACATCTGAAAAGGTAGGCGAACTGTACATTTATGAAGCAAACGTAAATGTCAAGTTTCTTTGTTTGGGCTGTAATTGTGTCAAGAATGTGTCTCCTTGGTCCATTACTACTAATTAGAAGCTTTGATTCCTAGTGATACGTGCCTGTGATGAGTAAAGTGATAAAGTAAGTTAATTGTGACCTAATATATAGAGTTTTCTACCCACTATCTTTCAATACTCAACTCTGTGGGGACAGAAAAAGCAACTAAAGGGCTCTTGGTGGTGAAAAAAACTGGAAAGTATTTCTTCCTAGTACCAAGATGCATATAAAACCTGCTTTAGAATTGAATGCAAGTAAACTGATAAACAACAACAAGCAGATAATTTATTAGGAGTTCTGCTCATTATGGAACTTAGTTGTGGGTAGAAAAGATCAATATTAAGCAAATAAACACACAAATAAGTATGTAATTATAAAATGCGCTAAGTGTTGTGAGAAAAATGGAGTCCTATGAGAAAATAATAGATTGCGTTTACATCAGAGGTAAGGAAAGTACTTTCTGAGGAAGTTCAACTTGAGTTCAACTTTAAGTACAGGAGGGATGGTAAGCATTACCAGGGTGAAGGGATGGGCATGGAAATAGGGTGTTCTAGGCAAAAGAATACTGTGCACACTGGTCCAGAGACCATGTTTGGTCTCTGTTCTAGCTAAGTAAAGGCCACTGAAGAGATGGACTGGAGCCATAATGTTGGTCCCAAAGGCCATGACAAACCTTTATGTTGGTTCTGAAAACATCCGAATGATTTTTAAGAGTTTTGGATGGGACAAAAGTTAAATCAGGTGACCAGAGAGGTGGTTATTACAGTCATTCAGGTATGAAATTGTAGTGATTGGACTAGGTGTTAATAGTGAAGATGGTGTGAATTGGATACATTAAAAAAAATGCTTTTGGTAAACTTGGTAATAGATGAGTGAGTGTGGGAAAGATGTAGAGCAAGGAAATTAATTTGAGTTGACTTGACTTGGAAACCAAGATTCTGAGCTAGCTAGACTGATGGCTTCATCTAGAGTTTGCCAGGCCACTTGGAGGGGTTTTCTGGCTCCTCTAGGCCATGGGCTATGATGTGACCACCATGTTTGCTTAGATCTTTTGGCCAACTTATAAGCCTACGGCTCTGGGGACAGTGATGTCCTCTCCTTTCCTCATGTTTAGCCCATGGGTGGTGTGCACCACACCATCTAAGACACCATCCTTCAGAGGAGAAAGACCACCCAATGCCCAGGCAGTCAAACCATTCGGTTCTCAGCTCTGTATGTACCACGGGGCCATGATACAAATGAGACTGCATCTTGACCTGCAGGGATTATGCTGTCTATCATGGCAAAAACACGGAAGGACCAGGAAGAGTGCAGGGGAGTCATAACACATTAGTCTGGGCATGTGTTCGCTCCCCCAAAAGGAGAAAGGTCTGCAGGGACTAGATCCATGTGTCAGGGAGTTTGGACTTCACCCTGAGGCAATGAAATTCTCCCGTGGGTTGAGGGGCGGAGAAGGTAACACGGTCTCTGGGCAGTCTGGATCGTTTGTACATTTCTTGGGATAAAGAGATGTGCTGATGGAGTCTTTGGCGAGAGGCCTGAACGTCTGGGCCCTGGGGAAGTGGTTTTGTTTGGCTCCGAGGAGGGCTTCCCTCTGAGCCTTAATGGAAGTTGTTCCTCCACCTTTTCACATCCGGCTTGCCAAGTACATAGATGTGTTTTATTTTTTAAAGAGCTACTTGTTCCCTTTATATCATCTACCTGTCTGTGGGATTTCTACCAGAGTCTTCAAAGCACATCCAAGGTCTCACTTCTGGGCAGCTTCTCTGTAAGGGGAGTGGCGGGGAGGGATGCAGGTGGGTGCAGGAGGGCCTGTGGGAACAAGGAAGCAAGAGGCTGGCAGGAACTGTGGGCCATTAGGATGGCAGTGACCTCAGGAGCCCCCTCAGCTCATCCTTTAACAACTGCACAGAGACCTCCCAATCGATTCCTCCCCTGGTGAGGGCTCCATGGTCAATTAAGAAGGCTCCCCATCAGTTAAACGGGCAGTGACAGTCTGATACAAACACTGCGGGTGGCCACAGCTCACCAAGCAGTAACTGTATTAGCCACATAGGAATTTCCATCAGTATCACCTTATGGAGCTCATTTGTGGGCTTATTAACCCCCAAATCACTCCTAACAAGGATCCATCTCCATGTCGGAGTGCCTGCAGAGGACTAGGGTACCATTACAATTGCTCCTCAACCAAAGAAGTTCAGTATTAGGAAAGGAACCAGCCTCTGGAACCAGGGAGACCCTGGTTTGGATCCCTGCTCTTCCACTTTTCAGCTGTGTGACCCTGAGCAAGTAACTGAACCTCTCTGGGCCTCAGTTACTCAGTTACAAAACAGAGATACAGGCCATAACCCTCCCACTGGACTGTGGTCAGGATTATTTGAGGCCATACAGAGTGTTCAGTAAATACAAGGTACCGTTATTACCATTATTTTTATAGGGGGTTTAGTAAGGATTGCAAACCCAAATGCCTTCAGGATAACACAGGCGAAGCAAGCTGGGAAAATGGGCAGAGAGAAAAATGCCATCAGGGGGCCATTGCTGCTCAGCCACAGCCTTCATTATTAAACGAGATTCGGTGTTATTACAGCCAGCGACTTTTTCAGAAGCAGCCAGAATTTAGTGTTAAATATCCCAGATTTTAATTGTTGGTGAAGGATTTAAAATTTTTAAATAGTTTACATGGAGTGGGGGGCATACCAAGCACATCTGAGAAAGCTGCCCCCTTGCCACCTCTGGGTTTTCCTTCCTGCGGGAACTGAGGTGAAGTTGGGTCCTAAACATAACTCACTGCAGGCGGCCAGGCAGGACCACCCTGGGAGCGGACTCTATGCAGGGCGGAAGCCAGGGGAGGCCCACCCCTCCCAGGGTTGTAATGTGTCATCAGGCCCTGTGTATGGAAATAGAGAGGTAGGCCAGGGATTGGACACATGCACTGTGTCATAGGCTGTGGTCCAGGGTCCCAAGGAGGTGACTAGCAGAACGGTGGTGTCTATATCCAGGTGTCCAAGTCAGTCGTGTGCCGTGCCCACCCTGGCTGTGATTTGGCTCCTCTGTGTGGTTCAGACTTGAACAAAATGAGATTACTCGGGGGTTACTATAGCAGCCAGGGAATTCTCACTTTCTGACAAGAAGACATCTAAACAGTCGTTTGCAGAGTCAAAGTGGTTTCCTAAATCAAGTCTCTTGACCCTAACTATGACTGAAATGTCTGATGCCTTCAGAAAGCCTCTGTTCCCTTTTCCCACAAATGTTGCCTCTTAGACTAAGTGGCAACTATTAGTAGATAGTGGCATAGACTTAGGAGATAGACTAAGTGGCAACAATTAGCACCCTATCTACTTTCAACTGTTAGCTATTGAATGCTAGCCATGGGTACAAACTGCCTTGTGTAATCCTTTGTCAAATGACTTAGCACAATTATCACCCTCATTTTACATATGAGGAAACAGGCTCTCTCAGCAAGCAGCAGAGCCTATATTTGATCGCAGAACTTTCTGACTATCCAAGGCCCCCTGCACAATGGGGCCTACCCTTGGAAGTAGATAGGGTGCTAATTGCTAATGAGTATGAAGACATCTTTCTTACACTGAGCATTATTAAGCAGTCCTGAGTTTCACCTTTTCATTACTTCAGTAAGCCATTCAATAAATACTGATTGTCTACTACACACCAGGCATTATGCAGGGGGCCTTGGATAGTCAGAAAGTTCTGCGATCAAATATAGGCTCTGCTGCTTGCTGAGAGAGCCTGTTTCCTCGTATGTAAAATGAGGGTGATAATTGTGCTAAGTCATTTGATAGTCAAAGGATTACACAAGGCAGTTTGTACCAGTGGCTAGCATTCAATAGCTAACCGCCACCCAATGACCATTCATGTCAATGATCACAACCATCAGGGTTGCTTCTGTTATCCCCACTTCCAGTAGAAGAGGAAACCAAGTTGGAAAATGATGAATGAACTTGTCCATGGTTACACACCTAGCAAGTTAGAGTTGGGATCAGCCAGTCACCAAAGCCCACTGTCTTTTCACCAAATCACCCTGCCAGAGGCACACATTCCTGGTCTCACTGCTGTCCTGAGAGAGAATTGGGAGCAGCCCTAAGTCTGAGCTCTGTAAAGACTCCGGGGGATTTGAGGCTGAGGAACAGACCACCAGCCAGCTCTCTCTTGCTGCACACGGGCTCTTGCTGCACACGGGCCATGCTTAGGGCGCTGACAACACAAATGCTCTTTATAGGGAAATGCTATCATTCCGTAAATATTTATCAAATCTTTCTCTGAGCCAGGCAATGTCTTTGTCAATGTCCTTGAACCCAGCTGGGAGCAGAGCAGAGCCACTTTTTTGTGGAGATTACAGTCCATCGCCGTCCTGCAGATGGAAAGTTGTGCAGCTATAAATGTGAGGGTTCAGAAACCCCAATCAAAGCAAAGCAGAAGATGTGGCCAGCAATGCATTGGGGACCCATAACTGATGGCCACTGAGGGGTTTGGTCACTAATGAAATGGTATTGTGCTTATCAAGGAGCAACTTGGTTTTGCATTGGCTGTGCAAATTAAGGTGCCAGGGCCAAATCGCCAAGCCCAACCTTAGGAGAAGAGCCTGCTTTCATCTGGAGGCGCTAACACTGCATTTCCAGGAGGGAGATTGTTTTTGGCCATTTCTGCTTCTCTGTTTACTCTCTGTTCAGACCAAGTGCCTGATAATTGGGCTCGTGCAGAGAAGGAGCTAGTCTGCAGCTTGTTTGCTTGGAACGTTTTAGAAAGCCAAAGTGGTTAATGATGATGGTAACTACCACTTAGTGAAGACTGTTTGCCGGCCGAGATAAATGCTTTACATGTATCGCCTAATGCAACCCTCACAAACAACCCGGTACAATTGAAGGTGCAATTATTCCTGTTTTGCACATGAACAAATGAAGGCTCAGTGAGGTCAAATCTTTGTTCAAGGTCCCCCAGCTGGGAAATGGCGGAGAGGCAACTGAACCAGGTCTCACTTTCTCTAGAGCTGTGGTTCTGTTCCAGGGGCAATTGTGACCCCCAGGGACACATAGGAAAGTCTGGAAACATCCCTGGTGTCACACCTGGGAGGAGGTTGATACTGGCATCTAGTGAATAGATAGGCCAGGGATGTGCTAAACATCTTACAATACCGAGGACAGTCCTGAAGTGAAGAGTTGTCCGGTCTACATCATGTCAGTGGAGCTGCAGTGAAGAAACCCTATATACTAGTAGAGCCTCAGCGCTTACCATTGCCCTGTCCCATCCCTAAACATCTTTCGTGCAGGCACTTCCTGTTGAAGCGTTTTGCATTTTATAAAATCTTCCCAACCTCTGTTGAAGTGTTGTGTTTACATCCTCGGTGTCGCTCTGTTTTTATCTAAGAACTTGTGATGGAACAATTTAGACCAAGCCATCCCCAGAAAAAGCTTTTAATGAACAGCAAAACAAGGGAAACCCCCAATGGATTTTACAGCCCCATTTCAGCTAAGGTTCAAGTTCACTAATGCTGGAAGGGAACTCATTAGAGTCTTATAGGCTGCAGGACAAATATTAATGGCTTCACCTTTCATTTAAGCCAGGCTTTATTTTTATAGCTTGTCCTTTGGCAGCAACTCGATTTATTAAGACATTTTTAACAGCTGAGGAAAATAACAAAGTACACAAGCTCATGTGATTCTTGTGCAATTTGTAAATATAATTCTGACTCCTCATGTGCTATTGGCATCCTCGTAGATGCTCTAGGAATATGCTTCTCTCTGCTCTGTGTTTTACAATTGACTCTCAAATCAGGACGTTTGGTCTTTTAAATGTTGTCCCCAAGTTATGTGATGGCCCAAGGTTGGAATGAATAGAGGAAGAAACACAAATAAATCCCCACCTGCGAGGGGAAGGAATTCCTCAAAGTACACGGGTCTTGGATGGCGCTCTTGGATGTCTTTACCCATAAAGACAAGTGACTGACTGCGAGATGGACTCATGACTGGACATAAATAACACATTAGAGCAGATAGACCTAACAGACACGGGCAGAACTTGCCGTCCGGCAGCAGCAGAATACACGCTCTTCTCAAGTGCACAGGAATACGCTCCAGGATAGATCGAATGTTAGGCCACAAAACAAGTCTTAATAAATAAATGTAAGAAGATTAATGTCATGCCAAGCATCATTTCCAGCCACAAGGGTGTGAAGCCAGGAGTTAACCTTAAGAAAAAAACTGGGAAATTCATAAACACGTGGAGATTAAGCAGCATGCTTCTGAACAACCAATGTGTCATGGAGGAATCAGAAGAGAAATAAAAAAAATCCTAAAAATGGAAATACAACATACTGAAACTTATGGAATCTGGGTGTGTGTTTTTCTATTCCCAATTTATTTTGCGGAGTCAGTACAGATGAAAAGACAGGTTAGTAGCACAGATTTAGGAGTGCGACATCCCCCAGTTTGTATCCTGACTCCACTGATTATTAGCTGTGTGACAATGGGCAAGTTATTAAACCTCTCTGAGACTTAGTCTTCTCATCTGTAAAATAATAAAAACAATAAACAACCTCATAGTCCTGTAAGGAATAATAAGTGAGACGAGTAGGAAGGAGACATTAACACAATGTCTCATTCTGTGCTTGCTGGGATGCAGCAAAAGCAATTCTAAGAGGGAAGTTTATAGTAGTAAATGCCTGCATTAAGGAAAAAAGAAAGATCTCAAATAAACAATTTAACTTTACACTTCAAGGAACTAGAGAAAGAACAAACTAAGCCTAAAGACAGAAGGAAGGAAGGAAATAATACAGGTCAGAGCAGAAGTAAATGAAATAGAGACTCAAAAGAAAATAGAAAAAAGCGATGAAACTAAAAGCTGGATTTTTTTTTTTTTTTGTAAAGATGAACAAAATAGACAGACCATTAGCTAGACTTCACAAGACAAAAGAGAGAGGACTTAAATAAATAAAACCGTAATTGAAAGAGTAGGCATTACAACAGATACAAAAGATCATAAAAGACTGCTTGAGCAATATGCGTATCCTCTTATAGCAGAGCAAGAATTCCAATTCAAATCTGCTCTCCAAGCCCATACATCTACTTCATTTCACACCGAGAATCCTCAATAAAAAGAAGAGCTTTGATTGTACCCCTAAGTTGATGTCTTTTTGAATAAGATACATTCCAAGGTCATCACTTACAAGGATTATTATCATCAGTTTGGAGCTTTTGGAAGGATTTGAGTGGATAATCAACAGCAGAATCTCACAAGACATACTTTATGCTAAATATCACCGAGTCCTTTCCTGGGGCCGAATCCTCGCCTCTTTCCTATCACACAGTCACCGCTTGTACAGCTTGAGTTACAAAATGCCACTCGAGTCCCACACCAGCCTTGTTCCTCATAACTCTGCAAGTCACCAGGGTGCCTTTCTTCCAGCCCTTGGAACAGGTTCACCGTGGGATAGCAGTGATGACACTAAAGTCTATTGATGGCACCAGAGCCAGGCCTGCCTCCATGTCTGTGGCCCGGTGTTAGCCTAACCATATGTTCTTATGACACATCTTCCTGGCCCAGATGGCTTTCTCAGCTTTATTAGAATCAGAAACCCAGATCCCATGTCTGCCCATTTACAAGAAAGAGGGGAGTCAGCCCAGCCAGTGTAGCTCAGTGGTTGAGAGTTGACCTATGAACCAGGAGGTCCTGGGTTGCAGGCTTGATTCCCAGTGTGGGGCGTGCAGGAGGCAGCCGATCAATGTTTTTCTTTCATCACTGATGTTTCTCCCTCTCTCTCTCTCCTTCTCCCTTCCTCTCTGAAATAAATAAAAATATATTTTTAAAAAATAGAAATGAAAAAAAGAAAGAGGGGAGTCATCAAACAGGCACCTAATTGCTAGATGTGGCCGCCTGGGAGAAGCAGGACATTTTCCCCAGGGAGCTGCCACATGGAATATGTAAAGAACATTTCTTTTGAGCCTTAGATTACATAGGCAAGGTCACTACAAAGTCATTTAAAATTGCACTTCCAGACAGTTCGATGGTGAAGGACCTTTCTGCTGATTTATTGCTTACTCATTTAACTTTTTAAAAAAGATCAGCAGATTGATTGTGCTGCCTATCATTGGAGACGTGCTTACTTTTTCTAGGGTCTGATTCATAAAACATCGCTGACCTGCTTTCTGCACTATTCCATTATTCCCTCTGTGCCAGGGAGCTTCTGGAGGCTGTAGCACTAAGCCTTTAGCTCTCAGTGAAAACAGTATGCGCATTATCAGCAGATGACCCGGAAGGGGGCATGGCAATGAAGTCCCCCAAGGGAACCATTGCCCCTCCAGCTAGAAGACGAAAGGAAGCAAAGAAGTGATTTCAAGTGGGATCCTGGAGGCATTTAGACTGATGACCATGAACTTTGCGGGTCGCAGCTTTCCAGAAAGCATGGCAGGTGTGCCTTCTGCCTCTGGTGAAGCCACTGGTTCTGGTCTCTCTGGACCCTACGCCGTCTCCAGCACACTCACTTGGTCTATCATTTGGAGTGGGCTCTCCATCTGCCCCTGGGCGCTATTTGAGCAAAACACCATCTCTAAGCCCTTTGTATATTTTTTGGGATGTGAGTCACCTGGAGATGAGAGTGACACGCAGATCCCTTGGGTCCACCCGAGGTCCCCTGGAAAAGTATTTTTCCACTTTTGTTGATGCTCATTAGCAAACTTGCAGTAGCTGTGGTTCTGGCCGCTAAGAATATCTCAATGACTTCATTTCTTTTCTGGGTTTATTCCTTCATTAGTGCTTTTATTTCATTGTATTTTATG
This sequence comes from Myotis nattereri, assembly GCF_964212035.1. Lineage (NCBI taxonomy): Eukaryota > Metazoa > Chordata > Mammalia > Chiroptera > Vespertilionidae > Myotis > Myotis nattereri. The sequence goes on from NC_138080.1 coordinate 103,647,355, forward strand.
CTGACAAAAATGGCCCCTATCCAGTTAATTTATTTAACAGGTCGGGTGTGTACTAGGCTTAGAGGCAGGGAATTAGAAAAGAATGATGGTTATTAATTTAAGTTTTATGGCTTTCCCAAGTCGTTATTAAGGCCGTGCCGCATCCTACACACATACAGACCTTGTACAAATTGCTGTTTATCAGAGAACACGCTCTTGGCTTCCTTTTCATGTTGTGGTGCTCACAAGCCATCAGGGGCCAAGAGTCGTTCCCACTGTGCTTAGTACATAAAATTGCCCTCCCTGTTCCGACCAGGGGATGTTTAATGTGGTCAGTGACATTTTTCCAAGTCTGTTTATTACCTGCGGTGAGAGTTCCTCCGAGACAATTTCAGATAAAACTTTAGGAGTAATTATGCTTTATGAGGACATAATGTCCTTCAGGCTTAATTCCACACGATATTAAATCAATGCTCCCATTCAATACTTTCCCGTTTGGGTTCAAGTTAAAGGGCACAATATTAAAGTTTCCCACAATTAGCCAAGAAGTTGATGCTGCAAAAATGGTAAAAACTGACTCCAGGCCCTTTGCCTCATTGTGCAAAATCCATACAACATGGGAGCTGTTTTGAGTCAGCAGCTCCTATCAAGGGCTTTGGACAGCCTGATGCCCTATCGTCTATATTTCCAATGTACCACAGGGCTATTGCACGTCTCCGTGCTTTCATTCGCATGCTATTCGCTGGGTCAAAATTGGTGTCTTTCTCTAGCGTGATGTTTTCATCCGAGATCGCTGAGACCAGAGGGCCTGGGCTAACGGGGTACCAGGGCTTCTCAGGCTGGCGAACAGCCAAAGCACCTCGCTCCTTTAGAGAGCGGCATCTCCTGAAGGACTCGATGATGCAAGGGACCCTGGATATGGGAAGAGGAAAGCCTCGTTTTCTTCTGCTTCAAGGTCTATTGTTTTCCCTTTCAGCTGGAGGCCAGGCCATTACTTATTTTTGGTTAGAAAATATATTGGCTGTTTTACACACACACAAATGTGTTGACCTTCGCTCTCGATATGAAGGTGTGCTCTAAACATGAAGATGGGTAACCTAGGGTCACTGAGCGAGCTCTGGGAAAGGAGATGTGGTACCACAAAAGATGGGCCAGTCTGTTTGTAAGAGAGAAATAAATGTCTACCTAGTCCCTGCTACAAAAGGGAAGAAACGCTATTGGCTTCCTTGGCTGAAGGGTGGCTCATTGTGCCTGCCCTTTCGTGTTATCTGGTGCTTTCACAATTGTTGCTCTGTTTGCAAAGGGTCTTAAATAGGCTCAGCTGCACACAGGTTCATCTTTTGCTGTGTGCTGAGCATGCATGTGTGTGGACATGTGCACATGTGTTTTCTTGGGGTCTCACTCAGACATGGCCATTCTCCTGTACCCTTTCAATCCCTGTCATACATCACTAACTCTGTCTACTGAAGTTCACATCAGAAACAGAATTCTTTATGTGTTGCTGTGTGTGGTGGAACATTGTATGTTTGAGTCTGTGTGTGAACATTCACGTGTATTGCATTATATGCTTGATGTATGAGCGGTCCAGTTCATTACCCACTGCCACTAGTTTTCAGGAAAGAAAGGAAAACCAAAATTAGCAGCAGCAGCAGCAAAGTGGAGATTTTTAACCAGAATGTTGAGGGTTTTTTCATAGGAGGTGACTCCTTTTTTTCTTCTTTCAATCAACTCATTTGAATAGATTACTTAATTAGCATTTATTGTTTGTAAAATTCTTTGTCCGGATGTAACATTTTAGGGCCTGCAATTTAAAAGAAAGACAATTTAATGGGTGATAAGCTGATATAGAATTTTCAAATTGATTTCTTGGAAGTAAATTGTTCTTCAATTGTAGTGCCTTCTCTACTCTCATTAGACACCAAGGATTCTTTTAAAATGCATTCATAAGTATTAAAATGTTGTCTCCAGCTTCCTGTCATTTGAAACAGGTCATAACTTCAAGCACAGACATTTAAAGGACAGCTATTCTATTTCATTAGTGGGGAGGAGAGTTGGAATGTGCTGTAGGAGTGTAGAGAGCTTTGAAATTTCTGATAGAAGCCATTTGGCTCTTCTCATCCCAAGAGTAGAGATAACCTTTCTCTTGGTCCACAAAGTTGCTTCATTTAAGTTTTGCTCTGCCTGAGCCTTATTTATCAGCTCGATATACGGCGAGGGCAAGTAGAGCCTCACTAGAACCCCTTTACAATTCCCTGATACCCCACTTTCCCCAAGGATGTCTTGGGAACAGAGCAAGCTGATTCCCAAGGAAACTGGCCACCAGTAGAGTACACATAGGCTCTATTTGCAACTGGCTTTTTCTTTTTTCTTTTTAGAAGATGGTACTGAAATGTACTACTTAAAAGGCATGCAAGAAAATCTGAAATAAAATAAAAACAAACAAGCTTACTAAGATGTCCTCTGATATGTGTGTGGTTTTTGGCTTTCTAGAAGTGAGTAGTTTATGAGCAGAGATATTTCACACTTTGCTATAGAGACTTTAGTGGGATAGTGTGGTCTTATCATGGCTTTTGCCTAGAAATTTTCTAGTCAGAATCAGTCTAAAAAAATTATCTCACTGGTCTAACCCTCTCATATTATCAATAAGAGATTAGATGCTTATATAATAAAAATGGCAATGTTGGCCCCATTTAAGAACTTTTGAGCAAGAGGTTCTGAGAAAATTATCTCTCTTTTTTTATTGGTTAATTTTTACCTGAGGATATATTTCCCATTGATTTTTAGAGAGAGTGGGAGGGAGGGAGGAAGGGAAGGAAGGGGGAAGAGAGAGAGAGAGAGAGAGAGAGAGAGAGAGAGAGAGAGAGAGAGAAACATTGATGTGAGAGAGCCACATCAATTGGTTGCCTCCCACATATGCCAAGACCGGGGCAGGGATCAAATCTGCAACCCAGGTACGAGCCCTTGACCAGGAATTGAACCTGTGGCCCTTCAGTGCTTGGGGTCAACACACTATCCACTGAGCCACACAGGCCAGCATGAACATTATCTCTTTTAATCCCCAGTCTGGCTGCCAAACTGATAAAATAGGTAGAATTAGGACAATTTCTACAAATAAGGAAAAAGATTCAGAAAACTCAAGCAATTGACCATATCTCACAGCAGGTTGGTGGCAGACTTGGACTGACACCCCAGTTTACTGAGCAATGCCCTTTCGGGTGAAGCTCTTGAGTGAAGAAACAAATGCCTGCCCTCGTTCCTCAGAAGCTCTGTGGTGCGGGTGTCTTCTGGATTCCACTGCCTGAAGACAGACAGCCCTTTAAATCTCCCATCAACCTTCTCTACTCTCTTTGACCTGCTTTTCTCCCACTCCCATGATTTGTTGATTTGCAACTTGATGCCCCCTCATGCTATGTCCTAAAGCTCAAGTAGTCTTACTCCACCCTTAGGACTCTTTATTGCCCTTATCAATAACCTTCTCTTCCTCAGCCTCTGCTGGTTAATCTCACTGATTCCTTCATTCTGTCAAAAGAACGATATTGAATACTCCGAGTCCTGAGCTGCACTGGAGTATATCAGTGAACCAGACTTTCAGGTTCCTGTTGAAGGAGCTTATGCTTCTGGTGGAAGGATCATTGGAAAACACTGAGTGTAGATTCAGAAGACCACGGCCAAATCAGAATGTCAAAGCTAGCAGATGTGGCAAGTGGTTATTTTTAATTTGGCCTACACAGTGCCTTAAAAATGGAATTAACTGGTAACATTTTAAAACCAAGAGATTCCACAGGGAAAACCATCTGGATTTCCAGCGTCTCAGGGATGACCTGGGCCCACAACCCCACAAGGCACCACTCTACAATCCCCTGTGATATGAGCAGCCATGCCCCCTTTGAGTGGGGTTTCACTCACACTTTCTCATACCTAGCCAGCTGGGCTGACTCACACAGTCTGCTGACGCCTGTAGACACTTCAGATTTTGCAATGCCCTGAGTAAATGGTCTCAAAAGTCCCTTCACATCCTGACACAGCTGTGGTTGTCCGTTTTCCCATGGCACCATGGTGGCCTCTCCCACAGATGGCACCTGGACCCCAGCCAACAGCCAGCCCAGGAGAATCTGTGTGGAGCCATAGGAGCCTGGCTCATTACAGGACAAGCTCAGAGCAAATTCAGACCCTGGACAGCGACCAGCTGTTCTCTCCCCAGCGCCATTTATTACCCATTTCAGCCCTTGATGTTGCGTTCTCTGTTTGAACTTTTCAAGAGATTTAGTGCAAGTTAATAAAATCAACAGAACCAGAAAATGTTAAATTACCTCTGGTAAGAGCCAAGTGAATTAGAGGTGAATAAGGAATAAACTGTTGAGCAAAAGCAAACGAAGGTTGCTTGATATTTGGGGGCACTAATGCTGATGATTAGTATGTATTTTACAGTTGGTTTTGGAATTTTCAAAATCTTGACTCAAAATCAGCAGCAGAAGCAACAACAGCTAACAGGCCCATCTCCCTGAATGTAGCCCACTGCTCTCATCTAACAGAGGGGAAAGCGAGACCCAAGGAGACCAAGTCATTGTTCAAGGTCATCTAACCAATGTATTCAATCAATCACATATTTTAATGAGTTTGGCTCATTTCTCCATTTGCCTGACCATGTGGAGAAATGGTTTGGGCAACTGACAGAGGCCACACACACACACACACACACACACACACACACCTAGTGTAAAACTTCTGCAAATAAAGTCAAAACCTCCATTGTCAGGGGTTGAGCAGATCCCCCTCCCCCCACTGACATTCATTAGCTAGATCTATTTTCAACATTTAAAGGAAATTTTTATTATGATCAACTCATCCATATTAAGCCAACAAGGACAATGATCTTTTACTAAAGAGTCCACACAGGGAATTGAAATCATACACCAAATGCACATTGGTAAAAAAAAATGCAAGTCAACAATAAAAATACATACATACATATATACATACATACATAAAAATACAGAACATGTAGGTGTGAGATTGGTGTTTTGAGATTTCATCTCTATGGCAATTCTCATTGAAGAATATAATTTGGTTTAGAAAAACAATCTATTGGGAAAAATCCTATTTCTCAAAAAATGCCATGCTAAATTCTGTAAGGGTATAAGAAATACTTCACACTAGACTTGAAATGTTTCAATGCTCTTTGATTCTTCCTTTCTTATTTTCTTATGTTTGTGTTCAAATACAGCACAGGGAAATCTTACAGCAGCATGCGGGTCACCCAGGCAGTCAATGAGAATTCGAGCTGGATTTGAGGTCTTTCTGACCCCCAGGCTGAAGCGGGGGCTGCAGAAATTCTGAGGGTAGAGTCCTCTTAGAGCATAAGAATCACAAAGACCCTCTAAATCAGCTGTCAGTGACTAGATGTGGGGTGAAATGATTGTGTTTGTCAGAACAGGCACTATTATTTATGACCCATGTCTACGCATGTGTGGAACGAAGGGACCAGCCACTTGGAGGGGCCCTTTTTCAGCATCCCCTTGGTCACACTATGTTCCTGGCACTCCTGGTTACCCCTGTTCTGGAACTAAAGAAACCTTCCTTGTCCCCCTGTGGGGACACAAGGTTCGAGTGGCGAGAGCAGCTAGCAGAGTGGTAAGGGCATTAGGTTTGAACCATGGCTCTGCCACTAGCCATAGGACATTTTTTATACCTAAGTTCCCTCATCTATAATATGAGGACAATGACACTACCTCTCTCATAGAACTGTTAGAGGGTCCAAAAAATTAATGCATATAAACCTGGCACATTTTGTGTTGAATTAGGTTAGAGGTTATTAAATGACATTTCAAAGTATAAGCTATTGCTTTTAATAACAACAGCTAGGATTTGGAGACCTTTTATGTGCCAGGCACTAGTCCAAGACGTTAGCATATATTAAGTCACTTAATCTTCTGAATATATGAGGTATATATACAGAATATGCAAGATAATACTATTTTATCTCTATTTTCAGTTGACAAAACTGAGGCATAGAAGTATTGTATTATGCCCAGGTCACACAGCTGGTAAACAATGGAGCCCAAACTCGAAATCAGGCATCAGTCTTTGGAACCCCATGGCCTTGACCACTATGCTGCAAAGAGACAAAACCACCTTCAAAGTCCAAGGTTGAATTCATTCATTGTGGATATGCTGGGTCTCTGGGCCTCTGGGGCAGAGATGGGCACATGTGTTGCTCCCTCAATACCCAAAGTTTGAAGCCAGTGGACTGATATAATCATGCCATTGAATCACAGTGTTTCCTGGTACAAATGACACAACCTCTTTAGTGAAGAAAAATCCACAGCAACCAGTCTGGCTGGGGATTTTTGGTGCTTGTTGCTTGCTACCAGGTGTTTTCAGTTCCTCTCACCAGTGTTGGCTCCCCAACTAGATTATAAATTCTTGATAAATTAGGCTGTGTTTCTATAACGGCCTGTCTCCCAGGACACCCCTGATGAGTGTCGGACACTCTAAGGTTCAATAAATAGCAGTGAGTGGATTGATTGCACTTATTTTGCACCTGATAGCAGCAATCCTTGTTGCTCATCGATTTGTTCACTAGTCAAGGTAGGAATTCTAGAGTTTGCTTGGGTGGAAAGTTGGAGCTCCAGTGCTCCGTAATTCCTGCGGATATCGGTGGAGCAAATCACGTGTTGATAATCACAGTATCCTATCTCTTTATGTCCTCAAAGAAAGCTCTTTACTGAAGGGAGGCTCTGCTGATCATGTTTGATTTCCAATCAAGAGACTTTTAAGATAAAGTACAAATTGAATGTTGTTTGTTCTTGATTACTTAATGGATTGTTTACTGTTTTTTTAGTGATTGTGAAACACAAGAAAGTCCCAAAGGAACCAGATATGCATAAAAAGGAGGAGCAGCAAAGAGATCGGGTTCATAGGGTAGGCCCACATAGAGTAACTGAAGATGACAGAAGCTATAGTGCAACCCTCAAAGGGCCTTTTTCTGGCCACACAATGTAGAAAATGATGATCTCGCAGTGGAGAGAGAGACTGGTAGGTATTTCAGGAGGAGTTGTACTACAGCCAGTCATTCCCTTCCACTGCTCTGGACTCTGCAATGGGACATTAAGTAAAGAATGGTGCCATAGCTCCGGGGAGAGAGGCTTATAAATGACAAAACTAGGATTGGAAGAAACCCTGAGCTGATGTGTGCCCTCTGTGAATGAATCGTGCCTTTCAGCAAGGAAAGGTGTTTAGCTGGCCTCTGAGATGTTGACATTCTAGCCTTCATTTTGCAGGGGAAAAGTTAAACGTTAGATAGAATTTGGAAGCTTCCCATTCAATTTGCTATGGATGGCATCTGTCACGATCTATTTAACAAACAAACAAACAAACAAACAAACAAAAATACTTCTTATCTAGGCAGACCATCCATCATGGTTGCCCAGAACAGTCCCAGCTTGTGCCTGTGGTACTGGTATAATGATTAATTTTTTTAAATGTCCTTGTTTGGACAATAAATAAAACTCTAGCTACAGCACAGTGATCCCACTGCTCTGTATCTAACCTAGAAAAGTACTCACATGTGCACAAAGAGGTGATTGCAGCTGTGTTTGTGATATCACAACATAGAAAACCACACGAGTGCCCCCCAGAAGGAGAATGGCCAAGTGAGCACAGCATGTTCATACTAGGAGTACCATCTTGCAATTAAAAGCAGGTGAGAGCCTGGCTGGCGTGGCTCAGTGCTTGAGCATCAACCTATGAACCAGGAGGACACGGTTTGATTCCTGGTCAGGGCATAAGCCTGGGTTGCCGAGCTCAATCCCCAGTGTGGGGTGTGCAAGAGGCAGCCAATCAATGATTCTCTCTCATAATTGATGTTTCTATCTCTCACTCTCCCTTTCCCTGCCTCTCAGAAATCAATAAAAACGTATTTTAAAAAATAATAAAATAAAAGCAGGTGATAGATCTGTACATACTGAAATTAATAATTCTCCTAGACAGATCTCAAGGGAAAAAGACAATTTTCAGACTGTTGTTCAATATGAAAAATGTGTAGGTTACTTTAAAAATGCAAACTAATTTAAAATATATCGTAGGAGGTCACATATATGAGTATGTAAAGATAGAAAAATGAAAGCACATTCATCAAACTAGTAATGGGGTGAAGCTGGATAAAAGTGATGGGCCGGAATTCGATACGGTGGTCATGGATGACAGTAACGGGCACATTTCAGCTTTTCCACAAGGACACTATCATCTCATATTGCTTGTGGAATCGACCAGTGATTTTCAATATAATTTTAAATTTGAAACAATGTTTAAGAGGTGATGTCACTCAGTTCAGTGTGCGGAATGGAGTCATCTGGGGCCCAGAGGAGCCACATAAATTTTCTAGGGTCACATCTTGAATATGCGGCAGAACTGAGGCCCCCATGAGTCTTCCAGCTCCTGTTTCTCCTGTTTCTTATTCCATGGCTGGCCAGCACTCTCCCCCGAGGTATACAAAGATTTATTAAGTTGACTCAACTCCATGAAAATGAGTGGCTGGACACAAACTTAACCATGCTCATCAAATTTTACTCCCTCCAAAGCCCAGACGGAGAAGTAACAGCCAGGGCTGCTGAGCCCATCCGTATCCCCCAGACTGGCGGCCACCTGGCATTCCCTGGCATCTGCTGTCTGGTTTTATTGGACCTAATTTCCTAATTCCCCAGCACATATTAATTTGATGTGGGCATTCAGTGCTCATTACTAATTGGAAGAAGGGACAAGTATGTGGAGAGTAGGGTTTTTCTGACATATTTTCACTGCAAGTGATCATGGGGTCACCTGGCCTGGCTTATGTCACCGAGTAAGCAGTGCGCTCAGGGCCTTTTCCTCCCCAGCAGTTCTCTGATCCCCAGTGAAACCTCCTAATGTGTAGGTAACTGGAAGCAGTTACACACGATTTCCCCTGACTGCGTGTGTGTTGACAGGGATCAGGCTGAGCGAGGTTTGCTGATGCTGTAGAGGTGGACGCTTGGACACTGGCCAGCAGATCAGTATTGGTGAAAGGATTAGTGCAGAGGCTTTTATTGAACTTGCTTTTTGTGTTCCTAATTTTCCTGAAATTACACCAAAGGACTACACTTTCTGTTCATCATGAATAACCATCCTAGCAGTAACTGCCATCGATGTTGTTGAGTTTAGAACCCAGCCCTTTATGTGAATTATGTCCCTTCATGCCTAAAACACCTTTATGAGAGATTATTTTATTTCCACTGAATAAACACTGACAAAAAGATTGGTTTCTTAAAGTTTAGCAATGTGGGAAGGTCACACAGGAGGAGACAGAGCTGGGTTCGAACCCAAGCAGTCACAGAGCCTCCGTTCTTCACCCCTAACCCAAAATGCTCCACAGAATAGAATGTAATACGAGAAGATCAACTATTATGTAAGATATGATTGCATGCAGTTAGCTATGCGGGGACTCATTTGCATACTTTGATTCCAGAAATGCCAAGGGGGAAACACTTTCTCTGAGAGCTGTTAGGAAAATTCCAGAAACTTAGTGGGTTTGGGAAGAGTTTGCAAGCTGCTTCCCCACCGCCCTCTTTCTTGGCTGAGTTTGCTGGCTGGCCCTCACACTTGCCAGACAAATTCAACTGCAGATCTCACTGCTCCCCACTGAGGGAGCACACACATCCCTTCCTGAGTAACTGACGGGCGTGGTAGGAGCCATGGCCATAACTCAGCTGAAGGGTTCTGCAGAATTCACAGAAGCAGGTGAATTAGCCCCGCCCAGTAGCAGGTGATGGACGGCCGTAGCCCTGGAGAGCACACAGCTCTGTGCTTATTCCCATTTCCGCAGACTTAATTTATGGCTGGGACGCGGCCCTTCCCTGGACTTACAGGAAGGCTGCTGAGCAGCTGAGCTCACTGTGGTCTATGTGGAAGGATCTATGTGGAGGTTTCTGACCTCCATCCAAAGGCATCCGGAGCTCCCCGCAGCCCAGTAGCAGAAAGTTCTTTCCCTGGAGTACGGTAGCTCTTCTTGTCAAAATATGTTTGCTAAATGAACTCAGATTCATTTTATTAGGTCTTTAATCATAGAAACGTTCTCAGTGATCTTTACCAGGATACTATTATCCCTCTTCGTTACCTTTCTGCTCCTTCTACAAATGTTTAAAGAAAGAGTCCCCGCGCCGGGGTCTTACTGCCGTAAAGGAAAAGCAAGTCGAGTCATGGTTAATAGGAGTGAATGCAATGTAAACCTAGGAAGGTGTCTGGAATGGGGAGGGGACTCAGGGAATCATGCGTGTGATCTGAACTAAATCCATATTGTGCCTAAGAGGAGATTTGGGATTATAACGTCCATGATCATCATTTTCTAACAAATCTTGGTGTTAGTAGTACCCCACTCTAACCAAACTGCCCTAACACAACATAATCTTCATTTTTAATTTTTAAATTAAATCTTCATTGTTGAAAATATTATATATGTCCATCTTTCCCCCCATTAACCTTTTCTAGCTCCCCACCCCCACCCCAGGCCTTCACCACACTATTGTCTGTGTCCATGGTTTATGCATCTATTGTTGCTCTTTGGTTGATCTTTCCCCACCCACCCACTCCTGCCTTCACTCTGAGTTTATTTTGTTCATTAGATTCCACATATGAGTGAGATCATGTGACACTTGTCTTTCTCTGACTGGCTTATTTCACTTCATTTTTCTTTAATCATATCTTTTCGCTTTCTTAGCATCAAGTTTCAAGAGGCGATCGATGAGCCTGGCTTTTTGAGCAATTGGGGACTGCTTCAGTATTTTTTAAAGATGAAAATTACATTGAAATCAAGCTTTCCCAAACATATTCCTTGGACACCCAGGCCCCCGGACCAACAGTTTTGTGGTTAGGTTCACGTGGAGAACTCTGCCTCTTTACCTCTCTGAGGAATGCACCATACACAGTAAGCGCACTGGGAATGCCTGCATCCAGCAAGGATGTTGGTCTAACTTGGTTTAACTCAGGATTTTCCAAACTCACCTCCTCAGAGCCCTTCCTCGCCCTATGGTGAGGACGTGCCAGGGGAAGCTGCCTTCAGGATGGGATCACACCCCGTACTTGGAGACGCTTCCACTGAGGAGGAGGGCCCACTATTCGGAACAGGTTGCAAACAGCATTAATGACAAACGATCTTTCCCCAAGATTAACTGAATGTTTAAGTTCTTCGATTGAATAGTGCGCAATCACAAAATGTCCCTTTGAGAATGGAGGGATGACCTTAAAAAAAATATTTCTGTGTCTGTTGGAATGCCATGTACATCTCAGGACTGGGCAAATATTATTTGAGAGCTTTGCCATAACCCTGGTGACCTTTCCATCCGGTTCACTCATTTCGTGAGCTTTAATGCCATTCCACTTTGGAGAGAATGTTAACACAAATTGCAGTCATGTCACTCTTTGGTGTTTGCAAAGCTTTGGGAGGAAGCTTTCTGAAAAGAATGCCACTAGAGCGTCTGCATTGCCTACGGTATTCATGGTTTCCAACAGGTCACTCCTCCCATTTCATGTATGAAACAGTGGATCCCAAATTTATGCAGGTGGAGCCGTGGCAATATTCACCTGGGATCCCAAGAAATAATGTTAATAAATAAAAACAATGTCAACCAACTGCAGCTATTAGCTGAGTGATCTGGAACTGGTTCATCTGGTCAGGTTAGAGCTGTCCTGTTGCCCTCGGTGTTACTCTGGGCACCTGGCCTGATAGCTTAAATTATCTCAAGGTAGATATTAGTAGACACTGGCCATTACCTTTATAACACTAACAGGAATGGGAAAAAAATCCTTAATAATTGAGGATTTTGTAGTATACAGCGGGTCACCTACATTATCTTTCTAGGCTGGCAGAGTTAACTCAGTTTATAGATTTTCAGGACTCAGAGAGGTTGAGTGATTTGTGTATGGTCACACAGCTAATACATAGCAGAGTTGGAACCAGAACCTAACCCACAGTATTGTACTGTCTCGTTCCACAGAGTTCCTCAGGCAGAGTTTTTGGATTGGGTGTAACCCACCTCTTTGGGGTATCTGCTACATTCTGTAGGGTTTTCCGAGGGTAATCATTTGGAAGGGAGTTTGGAATTTGTATGTTCAGGTTGGGTAATCACTTTATTTAACAAATAACCTATGTAGGCTTTACTGTCCTAGCAGGTTTGTAAATACCAAGTTGTGAAGTTCTCTCACCAATCCTACTATGCAGATGTAATTTTACTCCCTCGTACAGACATGGAAACTAAGTCACTCCCCTGAGGACACAGAACCACCACCTATGAGAACTAATCAATGTGTCTCTTTCACATCTTTCTCTCTTTCCCCGCCCCTCCCATTCTCGGGGGTCTATGGGGAAAAAGGGGGATAACTGTAATACTTTCAACAATAAAGATAAATTTTTAAAAAGATAAAAATAAAATCAGGTGGAGTGTGCTTCACATTGGGAGATATTCTGAACATGGTGTGTCTAGATGGTAAACTTATATGCTTTGGTCTTACTTTGTCAGTCATACTTTCACATATTTTCTAAGTTTTCTACGGTATTTGTGTGTCACTTTCATAATGAAAAAGGGCATACACAGAAAGCATCCTTCTAGCGTAGGGCTGCTCTAGATGCTGCAAGATACATTGGCAAACACACCATCATACAAATGGAATGCTGAGCCAGGACACTTGTCATTAAGCCCCATTCATTCCTTTTTGCACACGTCTTTGGTGACCTTGGGCATATCCCTGCACTTCTTTGAGCTGCTTTCTCATCTGATAAGTGGAAACTAATACCACTTCATAGAAGATGAGAAGGACTAAATGAAACACTGAATGTGCGCAGACTGCGTTAAGTCTAGAGGTGCCACAAAAATGTAAATGACTCTGTTGGGTAACGACGTGTCAGGCATGTTTTTGGAAGTTGCCGTTCTCCGTTATTTGCATAGATGTTACACAACCTGTGTTTTGGAAGGTTTTCCAGGAGGATTTATCCTGCAGCCCTGAGCCAGGCAGGATGTGAGCTGGGGTGGAAGTTTGTAGGGTAAGCAATCTGCTGCTCCCGCAGAGAATTCTCTAAATGTGCAAGTCGGAACATCGCAGTTGGCAAAACAGAGCTGGAGCAATAACATTTATCATTCAGAGGGAGCAGAGGGCTTGGTAATTGGTAAATAGTTGATCCCCTCCTAGCTTCCTCCTGCCACCCCCGCTTCCTCCTGCCCTGGGGTAGGTACCCCCAGTGAATTCAGAGGTAGAGGCACCTGTGTCCTCTCACTGTGTTGCTCCTACACAATGTCTGGGAGGCCCAGCAGGCCACAGCCATCTGATGAGTCAGTACTGGGGTGAGTTAACACCGGCCACAATGTGTTTTGGTCCTGCTGTCCTGGGCTGGTGGGAAATGAGGTCAGGCCTAGGAGACATCAGGCTTCGGGCAGGGAAGAGTTCTAATATAAACAGGAATTCTCTGTGCCCATCTTTCCCTCTCGCCTTTTCTCCCCCGAAGCTCAACGTCAGCCTTGTCAGTTTCTTGGATTCAATGGCCCGTTTTTGCTTCCCCCAACCATCCCATTGGTAAGTCAGATTCCCCCTGTGCTCCCTCAGTTAGGTGGCCTTTTGTCATTCACGTGTTCCCCAGATGAACAAGGACCAGAAAATCTTAGTGATCCTTCAGCCACTTCTTGGATAGCAGTTGAGACTCTTATTGAACACCCACTTCATCTCTTCGGCTCCGTTTAATATCGGCCGAGTTCATCTGGAGGGAATGAAACTTCTTATTAGCAACCCCTTCCTGCCTAAAGGGTGGTGAGCCTCCTTGCTGCCAGTACCACAGACCTGAGATTGATTCTTCTCTGGGAGGAGGACTGTAAACTGAATAATCAACAAAACCATCTTTCCTGACCTTTCATCCATTTGGAGGATCCTGGCATTCTCTTTGGCCTGGCACATGGGTGGGTAGATACGTTGTTGAAGGCTACCCTATCAGTCCTCAGGCCTTTGCTAGTAACTACTTCCTCTAGAAGCTCCTAGAACTAAAAATGAATGGTCTGCACCCAGTCTTCCCGGGGAGGCTTCGGTCTTAGCGGGCGGCTCTCAGGTCTGTCACAAACTGTTTTCCCCAAGGAATCTATATAATGTAGACTATCCCATCCTTTTATATTTGTTTATATTTTTTCTCTGTGGTGCTTTTTTTCCCCCACCACCCTCCCCTACCTCCCATCTGTCTGTTCTTTTTATGGAAGGCCGAAATAGTTCACCTGTAGTAAGGAGGGGGACGTGGACTTTGTCGTGGGGCCCTGAGAACCTGGTACAGCCCAGCAGCCCTCGCTGGGCCCATGTTTTCTAATGTGTAAAGTGAGCAAGTCATACCTGCCTCTGGGAGAGGTGGCGGGACTGCGGTGAGAATGGGTCAGGGTTAGGAGCACTGTCGTGGGTGGGATCCCAGCCCTGCCCTTGACTGGCTGTGTGACCCTAGGGGACCTCTGTGCTTCAGCTTCTTCATCTGTATATAACAGTAATAACAGCACGTGTTTTACAGGGTTGTGTTGGGAGGATTAAAAGAGATCATTCGTGTGCTTCACAGGTTTTCAGACCAATAGAGTCAGTCTGCCATCGATATTACCTGTGGCCATTATTGTCATTGTTCCTGGAATTTAGCAAATTCGGGTTCCCTGAGGAGGAGATAACCGCCCTAATTTCAGTGCTTTTTACCCCAGAGACAAGTGGTGCAGTTCCTGAAGGTGTTTTGGAAGGACATAGGCACAGAGCGTGGCCCACAGGCCTGGCAGGGTGTCACTGGCTCTGGTCCCCGGTCCCCTTGTTCTCAGAGCTGATCCTGGCAAAGGGACTCCCTCTCTTGGAGCCCAGTGGGAAGCGCAAAGAGAACATGGGTCTGGACAGCCGTGAGGCCAAAGGGCTCTAGGCCCAAGAGTCGCCACAGCCATCTCATGGTCGCTCACCTCCCACATGCAGACCGTGTCCTTCCTTGCTGTTCAAAGGACATCGTCACTCTCCATAGAAGGGCACTTGTCTTACTAATGATGAGTGTCCACAAATGAGCCTATTACCGTCACGTTTGCTGAACTGCCATGTAAGCCTCGGCGTCACCGTTAACAAATAGGCTCCTTTTCCTAACAGCATGTCCAAAGAGGGGGTGATGCAAATGATGCCTGAGGAAGGTGAGTCTGGTGGCTGCAGGAGGCTGAAACCTGAGAGCAGGGACCTGGCTCAAAGGCTGGCCCAGGCAGGACTGGCCAGGATTTAATCAGAGCGAATAATGCTCCCTGCCTCATGTCACGTCATATACCACCATCAGACCATGGCACAGGCTGGCGGGATCACAAAGATCCTTTGCAGATAACACAGCAAGGCCTGTAGCTCCATAAATAGAGGTCAAGGCAGGCTGGGTACATTCATCCAGCCCCTAGTTATTTATTGAGCTTTCAGTGTATCTCGGACACGATGCCGGAAACTCTAGAGTGAATAAGACAGATAATGTCCCTACCTCTAAGTCTTAGAAAAAAAAAAAAAAGACCAGTAAATAATAAACACCTATAAATTGTGATACATAACAAACAACCAAGGAGCAGAGTTAGGGAAGCACTGAAGGTTAGGGCAGAGGTGGCACTTCACGTCTGTGGCCACGAATAACCTCTGACACTTATGCTGAGGATGAAGAGATTGAAAGGAGCTTGCCATGTGAAAAGTGGGAAGAAGATCAAAGGGCATAAGAGCATTGCAGGCGATGAAACAAACGGGCATTTGCAAAGGCTTGAGCGGGGAAGATGCGGGGCCTGTCCAGGACTTGGAAGAGGCCCCTGTGGCTGCAGAGTCATGAGGGCAGAGCAGCCGCTGATGAGTTTGGCGCCCCGGAGACCACAGAAAGGGGTTTGAATTGTGATGCAGGGCAGTAGTTTCAAACTGGAACAGGAGTCGGAATCACTCGGAGGGCTCTTCAAACCTAGGGTGTTAGGCCCCACCCCTAGAGATTGATTCTGACAGTGGGCCCTGGGGCTTCATATTCTAGCATACCCCCTGGGTAGTGCTGATGCTGCTGGTGCAGAGACCATTTGAGAACCAGTGCTCTGAGGCAGGAGAAGCTGATCTGAAAGGTGTTTCCTAGAACTGTAATCGAGCATGGGCCTCAAGAGGGAAAGGCATCAAGGATAATTCCAAAGGTATAATCCCATATGACCAGGAGGTAGCTATGCAGGAAAATTCCTTAGTTGGGGCTGGATGATGAGATGATGCAGCCAGCAGGAACCTCCCATGGGTTTCAGTGGATTGGGAAAGCATAGATCCATACGCCTTTCACAGAGGGATGGTAAGGGGGTATAAATGTAGGGGAAGGAGCAGACGGAGGCAGGATGCACTACTGCCAACCTGGGGTTTCTCTAGACCCTCCCAGCCACTCCTTTCCCCCGCAGACTCGGGGCCAGCCACCTGTCTGGCTCACTCCACCCAAGGCCAAACCAATATTGGCAGCAGCCTCAGTCCCCACCAGCAGGTGGGCTGGCTTGCTCCTGCCATCACCTTTATCTTCCATCTACTCCCTGCATCCTGTGAGGAAAAAATCCAGTTCCCCCAACCAACGGCCATGGCCACCCACTCTCCACCAGAATGAACCAGGACTGCAATTGCTCCACCCGACCCCGAATGCTCTGCTGTTTTCATGGGGTCAGTCAAGCTTCCCAGCCTCGCTTCCACCAGAGCTCAGCTTCCCCTCCTCCCCATCCGTGTGGGCTGCTGAGAGCAAATTCCAGTCACTAGGGCAGCTTTGCTGGGCTGGAGGACAAACTAGTGAGGGGCTTAGCACACCCACCCACAAGAAAAGCATCATGGAGGCCAAAGGAAAGAAACGTTTTAAAAGAAGCAGAGAGGCCCAGATATGTTCAGACTGTTGAAAAGTGTAAGAAATTAGGGAGCAAATCATGATTTGTCAACAAACCATAACATACACAAGAGTGGGCGGATGTAAGAAAACAGCAAAACCCAGTAATGCACAGCTAATGTTATTAGGTTAAATACTAAGCAAGTAATTGAGGGATGAAAATTATTAATTGTGCACTTGCTGCTGACTCTATGCCCCAGGTACTTCTAGTCCTGCTTGAATAGTGGAATAATAAGTAGATAACTGCACTATTAATTATGCCAAGGCTTGCGTGGAGCTAGGCTAAGGGTCAAACATGTAGGATGAGGGGTATCCATGCTTCCCTTTACCTTTGCACCCTGAGAAGAGCAGATGGGATGCTCAAGGTCATCTCCAGTCCACAGCTGGTTCAGTAGACAGATGTGCAGCCGTGCTCTGCCTGGGAGGGAAACCAGAGTCCCCATGCAGTAAGCCTATGCAGGCTCCCAGGGCACCGGCAGAGTGGCACGTGCCACGCTGAGAGTTAAACAGATTCTCAAGTTCTGTGCTGAAGACGTCTATAAGCTAGGAGCAGTATTTGATAGGAGGAGGAAAATTGTCCAAGGACCAATGTTCTCCTTTCTTTGATTCATCCATCCTGGGCCACATGATAAGCATTCCCCATTCCTTGCTCTACTGACACCAACCAGATCATCCCACAGGGGTAGGGACGGACAGAGACAACGCCCCTAGCTTTGCACATCGGGATTGTCTACAGTGTGGATCGTGGCAAATTGTATACAGAAGAGCTGGCTACCCTACCTTGGGATGAGACAAGACAGTAAGAAGCCACCCTTTTGGAGTCTGAAAGCTTTGAACCAGCCCTGTCCAATGGAACCTTCTGTGATGATAGAATTCGTATTTTGTGTTACCAATATGGCAGCCATGAGGCACATTGTCTGTCCAGCCCTTGGGATGGGGCTAATGTGACTGATGCATAGAACTTTTAGTTGTATTGCCTTTGAATTAAATTTCAGTAGCCACATGTGGGTGGAGGTCCAAGCACAGCTTCAGAGGACACTCCAGCCTTGCATCTTCCCTGGTGCCCTTGACTTCTGGGCTCCCATTCAGGCTTGAGGGTCTCAGAGCCTGTTAGGGTGATGTGTGTCCTTCAGGACATCACCTCATCTCAGACAATTTTCCTCCTCCTTTCAAACAAGAGTTTCATTTGCTCCAAATGAGTAAAAATCTGCCTGGAATTACTTAAGAGGATGAAAAATGAACGTATTAACAGACTATAGATAACAAGAAAGTCCTTTAAAAATGAATGTGGTGGCTGTTTAATGCAGCCAAATCAATTTGTGCAAAATCACGGGAGACGAAGATGAGCTGTGGCTGACAGGGAACAATTAAGTTTTGTGATTTTGCCTTGAATTATGAATTTCAAGAAGGGTTGCTCCCGTCTCTCAAATCTCCATCTTCTTCCCCCTCCATGTGTCAAGTAGAAAGTACCCTAGGGATGAGCCTTTCTTTCGGATTGTTGAGCAACCTTGTCTCGTGGTCTCTGTTCTCCTGCTCTCAGCTCTCCATCGTGGTCTGCCTTTCTCTTTCTTCCCACATCTGCCACATTTTAGCTGAATAAATAAGTGTTAAACAACAGCAACAAGGGAGAAAGTGTCCTTATTAAATGTCCTGGGCAGGTCGCTTTCAGGAGTTGTTCCTGCACGGCCAGGGCATATACGCGGGTGTGTGCCAGAGGGGGGTGCGTGTTGCTGGGGAAAGTGAATGAGTGGAAGGTCATTTTCCTCCTGGGAAAGATAGTAATACCGCTGGCTCGTCAGCTCATTTGGTGAAGTCACTGTGCTACGGCCTCCTTGACCTCAGGGTTAAGCCGTGTGCAAGATGC
The DNA here is from genome assembly GCF_964212035.1 of Myotis nattereri. Classification (NCBI taxonomy): domain Eukaryota; kingdom Metazoa; phylum Chordata; class Mammalia; order Chiroptera; family Vespertilionidae; genus Myotis; species Myotis nattereri. The sequence continues at coordinate 103,666,089 of NC_138080.1, forward strand.
TTCCCATAGTGACTCCTTCGTATGGAGTCTGGCCCTGGGAAGCCATCTAACAATTACATGTGCGTCCCCAAGAGGACCGGAGAGAGAGGATGGCCGGTTCACCGCGGTCCGATTGCTAGCCAAAGCCAGCAACTTGCATGCCTTGCTGCCTGCGGTGGGTCGTGGGAAGGACACATCTCAGCAACTGATGAATTCTCACCTGAGCCTTCTGGCTTCTTTGGAGAAACCCTTCCCACCTATCCAGGCACATTAAGCCCTGGGTCTATAAAGTGAGACTTGGCTATTTTATGAGATGGTATGGGTTTCATGGAAAGTGCTTTGGGGTCAGACAGACTGGAGTTTCAATCCCACTTGTGTCACTTACTGGCTATTTGACTAGTGAAGTGAAAAGCAGTATCTGAGCCTGTTTCCTCGTCTGTGAAATTGGGCTAATGCTGCTCTGAGAGGGTGTGGTGGTGAGGGTTATAAACGAGGACTGTGAAGTTTCTGGTACAGAGGCTTACATGTGGTCAGGTGCTGTGCATTGTGGTTCTACGTAGGCACAGCCAAGAAATAAAATAAAATAAAAACCAGTTCCCAGCCAGCCCCCCAAATGGTGTGAAACCTCCCTCCCGGGACCTGTCCTCCTGTCATTTCCCTCCTGTCTGCCCTTTCCTCAGTGCCTCTTCTTCACTGGAAACACCATTCATTCATTCACTCATTCACTCACTCACTCTCACTCAATCAGTAAATACCCTGGAGAGCCTCCTGTGTGCTGGGAACTGCTCTAGGAGCTATGGTTTGGCTGTGAACAAGAGTCCTGACCTTGTGAGGCTCATGTTTAGTGGGGGAGGGGACACCAATGCAGTAAACAGAGGAAGACAATGTCAGGTGGTGATCAGTGCTGCCTGGGAAGAGTCGGTGAAGGATATGATGGAGGTGATGGAAGCCTAATGAACATGAAGGCTAGTATGTGATCTCTAAGGTTACCTGCGTACACGGTGTGTGTCGGGGGGGGGGGGGGGGTCCCTTGTATTACGGAGCGAGGAGGACAAAGGGCATGAAGAGATGGGACTGGGTGGTGGTGGTGGCAGGGGATGTAGGAGGGGAAATGGGTGGAGTGAGTGGGCTGAGGAGGGGTTGAGGAGGGAACGAGAAGATGGAGGCAGAGGGTGTGGAGTGGGGAGAGCCATGGGGAGGTGTGTGGGGAAAGAGTGAGGGAAGGTACCGGAGACTTCCCATGGATGTGACACACCAGGCTCCTAGTGGAGCCCTCAGCTGAAAGGTGCCTGACTCGCTGATTCTTTTGCAGTTTAACGTTTGGGCTGCTTGGATCTGAGACATGTGGGATTGACCACTGGATGAGGCCTCCTCATTTAAATACCAAACATTATCAACAAGCATGAAGTAAAAAACCCATCCCTTTCCCTGTTCCCCAAATTCTGGTCTCCAAGAGTGACTTATATAAGAGTGAGTGTGTCTCTTTTCTCGTCTTTCCTTCAAATATATAAATAATCACACATGTGTAGTGTTTAGAAATAAATAGTAGTTTCCTTCTCTCTCTCCCTCTTTCTCTTTTTTTTTTAAGAGATTTGGTATCACAGTTTCCTGGGGACCAAATCCCAAGCAAGAATAGCAGAATATTCTAGTATCAGTGCTGCCTCCTCACACCACAGCATCTCTCAAAAGAAAGCCTCCCTCTGGCTCCCACCATCACGTCCAGCTGCTGCTCAGCACACCCTACAGGGAAAGAGTCCTCCCCCGCCCCCTACTGGGGGGGTATTCACTGGCAAAATTCTACCACAGCCCCAGGCCCATCCTCCAGTTCTTAAATAAGAGGGATTCCCTGCCCCTCTAGGCTCTGTAACCTGAAACAGGATGGGGATGAGCAAACTAAATAATTCACCTCTGGGTGTGCTCTGAAAGGGAGAGGAGCTGAGCCACACGTTGCCATGGAGATCAGTTTCTGTTTACTAGTAGCTTCCTCCATTGGCTGCGGCAGGTTAGCCTGTAGGACGCTGGTTCTCAGCCCTGGCTGCACATTGGGAATTACCTGGTGGCTATGCAACAATTTTGTTTCATTGGTCTGCGCCACAGCCTGGGCCACAGCGTGGGCATGCCCCGGAAATTCAATGTGCAGGCAGAGGCTGAGCCGTTTGCTGTAGGTCGGCTCTCCCTGTTCTGTAAATGAGCCGTCATTCTGGGCTTCCAGCGTCAGCACAAATGAATGCAGTGTTCGTTTCATTTTAATATTGATACCGCATTCGCGGGGGAAGCCGTCTGCTCATTTGTCCACTGTTCAGAAACAATGAGTCTCTAGTCCAACTCATTCCCTACCCTTTGATTCAGTCTCCTTCCCCGTGAGAGGGAGTGTGCGTGGAGTTCAGGGACCTTGCTGGCCTCTGCCCCAGAACGGCCTGGGTATCGGCTTCAAGCAGTGGGGAGGGCAGGGGGCAGCCTCTGGCCTGCTCCTCTAACTTCCAGGCAGTTGCCAACCTTTGCATTTCCGTCTTGGGTTCCCTTCAGCGCGCGGACTGACGAGGTGGGGAACTGAAGGGGCGGCTGGAGTCCAGACTTAGTGAATCACCCACAAGATGAACAAAGCGCCCGCAGCGCCCCCACTTCCTGCACATACTTCTGGAGTCATCTGTAGCCTTTAGTGATGCTGACTTAGGGACCTCCTGCCTTTCTGTTTATCCTCATTCAGCTTGGCCAGGTCTGTGGCTAGTGTTAGGGGTAACCCTCCGGGCGCAGAGCGCCAGTCTTCCCTCTGTCTGTGCTGTGCGCCAGTCACGGTGGCATTTGTAGCTCACCTAGTGTTTGCGTGTGGTGTCCCCAAGGCTGTGCGATGCTGAGGCAGGGACTGAGTGGGTGCCAGCTGTTGGGCGGAGGCAGGGGGAAGGGAAGAAACGAGGGGATCGAGGCAGTAACCAGGATCTGTGACCAAGCCTATGTTGCTTGCCTCATTTTTTAGTAAAAATGGAATAGAACTGTGAATCCCTTGGACAAGTCCTCCTGTCATCCTTCCTGGGGAAGGCTTCCTTGATGCAGGCTGACTTATAGTCCAGTCCCCTCCTAAGGACTCTGGTGGTTGTCCCCACAGTGGATCATAGCTGCTACCACCTGGGTTGTCACCCTGATGTCCATTAAACACAGACCCCTGAGGACAGGGTATCCCAGCACCTGGCCTGACATCTGACTTGCATGAGGGATGTGCGCATGTGCTAGGAATGGAATGCTGTCAGCTTCCACGTTTCTCCCAACCTAAGCACACTCAGTAGGTCCACACTCCCTAGACCTGAATCCTATTCTTAACATCTGGCTTTCCTGACTTTGGGCAGGACACTTTGCTTGCTAAACATTGCCTCTCTTCTTTCTAGAATGGAGCTAGTGGTGAGATCCTACCTCCGTGGGGACAAATAGTTATTAAATGTGATAGTGTAAGCACAGTGTCAGCACGGCGCTGCTCACAGTCAGAACCTGATAAGCGTCAGTTATCATGGCATTATTCTTATTTTTAGTTTCATTGTTGTATGTATGATAAGTTAATTTAAACAGCCTCTACAAATAAGCAAATAAGGATCATACTTCTCCAAAACAACTTTAACCATTTGCCCTTGATAGTGATTCCGGTTTTTAAGAAAAACCTGAGAAAGTGGTTTGCACTGTGAAAGTGCTGCGCGGGAGGAAGCTGATGCACCGTTAGTCATACTGGCTGTGGCTGCCTGAGATGGGAGGTCACTCTCAGGAAGGTCTGATAATGAATAGAAAGAGCACTGGAGAGAGAGTCGGTCAGGCGGGACTCCTAATTGGGGGGAGCAGTAGTGTACAAGCGGGGGCTGCACTTCACCGCGCCGGTACCATTTCTGAGCAAATTTGTACGCTGCTTGCAAGAGTCAAGATCTGTGAGCACAAGGTCTCATTCTCCACGGCCGCAGCCAAGATCCTCTCTCCGGTACATTATGGTATCAGAACGTAAAATCAGCAAAGGAGGAGGCCCGGCTCACATGCCGATCCAGGAAAAGGAATGTCAGTGTGCCCTGCCCCTGCTGAGCCATCACAGAGAACGGATTGCATCCACTCTCTGCCTCCTCTCGTACTGAAAGGCCAACTGCATGGACGATTTGATTGATAACCTATCTCTCAAACCACTGGCACTTCTGGACGGCAGCTGTTGGAATAGCGGGTCAAGGTGTGAGAGACAGTACCAAGAAGCAAATGCTAATGTGTGCTAGAGGAGAAGCCCGCGCCCCATCACGTCCTCCCTACTCTGCGGCGAAAGGGAAGGTCTTCATAGGGAGGCATGATGAACATTGCAGGTGCGCGGAAGTCATTCCTCATTACCCAGTTATTTTGCTTAGAGCTCTAACCGCTACATTATGTCTTAAAACTTGTCAAATCCTGCACAGTACACTGACTTCAGAGGAGAAAAACGAGTTCCGTAAAAATATAAAAAAGTCAGACATTTCTGGTAGAGCGAGACAATATAACTCAAAAGTCCTCCAGATAAATAATAATTAGGAATGACATTTACTCAGCGGAGCAGACAGAAAACAGCATCCTCTATGAGCTACATACTTAAGGAGTTGCAATCTGACGCCTCTAGACACAGCTAAGAAAAGGCCAAGCAGGCGGCCTGTAAGAGGTTAGCAGGAATTTTTTCTTGGGGGACGGAGTGGGAGAACCAACTTTAAAGAAGTATTTTTTCTGTTCCCTAAGCATTTTTTGCGACTGAGAAGAAACAGTTCTCCAGTTGTCTGCAAACGTTACAAAACCACCTGTCTGCCCTTCAGGAAGTAGGAAATAAAATCCGCGTCTTGACTGTACACACAGATGTAATCCACAGAAGCACAGGGGTTTTTTTATAAAGAGACCAAAGACCGATAACAATGTCGCCATCATTTTGCAGCAAAGGGAATGTCTGTGTCTGTGACAGAGCTGGGGCGAGGGTGTGGCACGGGAGGTGCCGGAAGTTCGACATTTTAAGAAGGCAACATTAAGGGGGATCCTGCAGGCTCAGGGCGCCTGGCCTGTGCACCCTCGTCCTGGCACCGCTCCAAAAGTCTGACTGGGCCTGGTGGCGAGAATCAGCCGGTCTTCACTGTGTGATTTATTGGCCTTCTTTTCTTTATAGATTAGCACACAGAGGGAGTCTCACCATTGCAGACACCAGGCTGGCTCCCAATGCACTACAGAATGGCACGTCCCCCGGAGGCACACACCTCCCGGGGGGTGCGCTAAGATCTAGATAGATCTGGTGCACCAACGCTGCCTCGGCCCCATGAATAATCTGTGATCTGAGGATGATAATTAGGACGTGGCAATGCCCACTTAGTAAATTAGCTAAACTGGCAAAACTCAATTTAAATAGCAATTTTGTCTCTGGTGATAGAATTATAACAGCACCCTTCGCTTAATGAGCCAGACACTTAATAATTCAAACATACTTTGGGAAAAATCAAACAAAGCTTCTCCATCACGGATTAGTCTCCCACCACCTCGTCCGCTGCTGCTTTGCAAACGCGGTGACTTCGACGCTCTGGGAGGAGAGGAGTGGAATTTGGAGGAGGCAGGGGCTGCCCAGCTCGGGGCAGGGGATTGGTTAGATCAGCGGTCGCCAACCTTTCAGATCTCACCGACCACCAGTGGTCCACGGACCACCGGATGGCGACCGCTGGGTTAGATGACTTCTCTCAGGCTGTGCCCTAGCCTACATTCTTTGATTTAAGTCGCAGACTCAACAGCTCTTGCTGATACCTTCATCTGGAAGATATCTTTCAAAAGACTGAATGTGGCTTAGAAGAGCTGACTAACTGCTGGCCAGCCAGCTGCCTTTTTTGTAAATAAAGTTTTATTGGAACACAGCCATGCCCATTTGTTCGCATATTGTCTGGCTTCTTTCACCCTACAACAGAGGAGTTGAATAGTTGTAGCACAGAAAAAGTTTGCCAAGCCCCAGCCTGGGTTTGCCTGCTGGATCTCTGACTTTGGATACTTCTCACCTAACCTGACCTATGGGTGGTTTCCTTAAATGCCCAATGGAGATACTGCAAAGTGGGTCTCCCAGGGCTGCGAGAATGAGGTGAGAGAGCACATGCTTGTCTGTGTGGCACATAGTAAATGTTCTATAAGATGCTGGTGATAGCAATAATGATAACAATAACATGTGTTGAGTGCTTATTATGTGGCAGACCCTGTTCTAAGCACTTTAAATAGATATCACCTCATGTAATGCCCACAGCAACCCTAGAGGTAGATACTCTAATTGTCTTAATTTTGTGGGTGAAAAAGAAGTACTTCTTATTCTTTTTCTTCTTCCGCACTCTCTTGCATGTGTCTCCTTTATGTAACACTCTGCCCAGCAGTTGCGCTCTACTGATGGTTCTCTGTTCAAGGTCAAGACTCTGATGTGCCTCCTGATCCCCGCACCTGTGGGGCCGGGACCCAGCAGGCATCAGGTGTCTGCCACTCTGCTCTTGGCAGGGCCGTCTCTTACTTTTTAACCCAAACTTATATGTTCACATTCGCCCTGGAATATTTCTAACTGTTCTCCAGAGCCATGGGACAGCTGTGGGTGGGGAGAGGGGTGAGCAGATGGGTCTCAGGCTCCCCATCCATCCACTGGAGCAGCACCTGTTCCACTGTTCTCTGTATTAGCATTCCACTGAGTTTTAAAAAGGGATCTGCTACTTTAAGGAAAAAAGTAAAGGCGGCTCTGGAAAGTGGACGGGCCTGGACTGAGTGCCAACTACGTGCCGGACCCTACCAGTGATTCTCATCTGGGGCAGCTTGGCCACCAGGGACATTTAGCAATGTCTGAAGACATTTTTGATTTCCACCACTTGGGGGTTCCTACTGGCATCTCAAGGGGAGAGGCCAGGGAGGCTGACCCCATGGTGCACAAGGCAACCCCCATCCCCCAACAAAGGATTATCTGCCCCAAAGTGTCAGTAGCCTCAGGCTGAGGAACCTGCTCATCTGTCTCAGGCTTTCAGAGGGGAGCTAAGCGACAGAGAGCCGGCCCTTGTGGAGTGGGGCTCGTGGGTGGGCAAGTATTAACCAGCTCCCCCATGACTGAGGCTTTCTTCACAAACTAAAGGCGTGCTCTGAAGGGAAAGCATGCGGTGCGAGGAGAGGTGAAAAGGAGCCCTTGTCTGGGAGGTCTGCAGGCTGAGATTCTAGGCCCAGGTCACTGCAGGTGCAAAGGTCCCATGGGACGAAAGTGAGCGGCTATTTGAAGACCCGAGGGCTGGGGAGGTGATGGGTGATAAGGGCAAGAGCCAGACCAGGCAAAGCCGCCGGCCCTCTTAAGCGTCCTGGACTTGGTCCTAAGAGCTGTGGGTACCATTGAGGAGTTTGCAGCTGGGCAGCACGTGATTCCATCTGGGTTGGAAAAGAGCACTCTGACTGTTGTGTGTAAGAATAGACTGGAGGGGTCAAGACTGGCCACAGGACACAGCAGGCCTTGGTACCAAGAATATTCTCCCAGTGGAAGGCTGGGACTGGGCAGGCCCCTCCGGGATCCAGCCCACCGCGCCAGGGCCACCTTTCCAGCGTGTGCTGATAAGCAAGTTGCCGTGCAATAGAAGCTCTGCCACCCATAAATGTCAAGCCTTATTCTTCCCTCCAATTAAAAACATGCACCTTTCACAAATAAAAGCCCACCATCTCATTTAGGCTCCACATCTGTGCTACAGCGCACAGTAACAATTCCGCCGCCTCCGGGAGCGCGAGTGGAGGAAGTTCAGCATCAGAGGATGTGGGGCCTGCCTCTCATTTCCTAGTTCTTTATTGACCTTTCCAAGGTGTCAGAAAGCAGATTCTCTCATTAAGACGCTGACACCTGAGAAAGTCTGTGGTATGTCTTATTTACGGCGGCGTGTGTACGGTGCTGGAGAAAGGAGTTACAGGATGGGCTGTGCAGGCGAGGGAAGTATTCTTCTCCTTGGTCCCGCTCCCTTCCCAGTGACTTCTGTCCACTCTGGACCACGGGAGAGTATCCCTGCCTCTCCCAGGGTCTCATTAACATGGAGGGAGCCTGGGAGGAGGGGAAAACCTAAAGGCACAGGAAGCACGGGCCTGCGGAGCTGGCACAATTCATCTCAGATTAGCAACAGTTCGCTCACTCCACGAGCTACACAGATGTTCATGTGGGATGTCTGGAGGTATTGAGAAATTATCATAAATTTGAACTCATTTGCAAGCATCTATTTCCATATTTCACAGAAAACTATAATCTTTCCTCCCAAGTTCCCTTTCTGGTGAGGAGGAGGAAATACTCACCAAGATGGCACCAGTTCCACGGGCTGCGGCACTTAGGCACTGAGGATGCGAGGCGGGCAGGGTCTGCCCTTGGCAATGTAAGGAATACCGGGAAACAGAGGGCATCGCCCCTGCCCTCTGCACCAGGAGTGCCACATGGGCTCAGGTTTTAGTTAAATTACCAGCCAGCCTCATGGGAGGTCACCATCTCTGCTGTTCTGAGGTCCCCATGCCCACCCCCCACCACCACCACCCTACCCCCTCTCCTGCCATCCTGACCACTGTGGGGTGCTCTCTCTGAACACAGGTTTGCTTGCTCAGCTAGAGCACGGGATAAGAGCACTTCCTTCACAGTATTGTAGAATTAAATGAGACACTGGCCAATGTCTGGCCAATCGTAGAAATATAACAAATGTTGATACCAATAGCCCAGTGGTTCTCAACCCTCCTAATGCCGTGACCCTTTAATACAGTTTTCCTCATGTTGTGGTGACCCCCAATTTCATTGTTACAAATTGAACATAATTAAAGCATAGCGATTAATCACAAAAACAATATGTAATTATATATGTGTTTTCCCATGGTCTTAGGCGACCCCTGTGAAAGGTGGTTCGACCCCCAAAGGGGTCGCGACCCACAGGTTAAGAACCACTGCAATAGCCAAAAATGAGGACTAAGTATAGGACTCTTCCAGGTGGACCCATGAGCCTGAGAGGCTGTGGGCTTTGATAATGCCCCCTGCAGTCCCCTCTGTCCCATGGAAGGGAGGGTAACTGAGTTTTCCCCACCCCCAGATCAAATATCCCTGCTTAGTAAGGCGGCCTCAGGAAGCTGCGTTTCAGCTTTGGCAAAGGCACATTAGGGATGTGACTTAGATGAATGGATGTTAAAATATTTATTGGTCCATTCTCTTTGGGGAACCCCATGATTTCTGGATTAGGTTTCTCCTCGGGCACAAGCAGCAGCCCTTGGTAGGGTTGGTCCTGCCCTCAGATCCAGTGGACAAAACAACACCAACATCCCAAACATGTGGTCTGTGGGCAAAACTCCCCACATGGACATAATTTATTGCTCCAAACACCTTTTTTTTTTTAATGTGAGGTAGTTGCTAACCTTTAATTGTACGAGTTTTCTCATGAAAAGACAACTTCATGGCTTATTTTCAGAAAAGGGAGGGCCTGGAAACACAGGGCCCACAGTTCCACACAGTGCGACTCCGCGCTGAGCAGTAGCAGCTGCTCCCAGAAGACCCGGCATGACCCTCAGATCCTAGTTCACCTATGATATTAACTCATCTGCCTGGCCCCAGGTGGGATGCTGGAACCCACAGATCCGCATCCCCTGGGAGCTTGATGGACATGCACACAGTACCTGGTACCACGGGGAACTCCAGAACCTAACCCTGGGGTGGGGCCCAGGCTCTGACTTCAGCCCCCACTACCGCTACCGGTGCCTGCGGTGCTGGTCCTGTTGGAGAACCCCTGCCCTGGGGCAGTGCTTGGAAATGAGGGGAACTGGTTTTACTGTCATCTGTGCCACTGGCTGTGAAAACGTAGAAACTCACTTTGCTTTGGCGGCCTTGTTTACCTTCTCTGTGAAGCAAGAGGGTTGGGGCTAATTGGTTTCTAAGGGCCTTCTGGCCTCAGCACAATGTGATTCTACATTCCTCAGGTCTGTGAACTAAGAGTGAACATTCGTAAAGTGTTCACCGTGTGCCAGGACTAGGCTAAGCATTTACCTGGGTGATGTCCTTTAGCCCTGACTGCTGCGGTGGTCCCTATGTTACACAGAGGCAAAAGTGAGCACAAAGAGGTGAGATGAAGTATGTACTGTACACTTGAAACTAATACAAAATAATATTGAATGTAAGCTGTAATTAAAAAACAAAATGAGCCCTAGCTGGTTTTGCTCAGTGGATAGAGTGTCGGCCTGTGGACCGAATGGTCCAGGTTTGATTCTAATCAAGGGTATGTACCTCGGTTGCAGGCTCGGTCCCTGGGCATGGTCAGGGCACGTGTGAAAGGCAACCAATTGATGTGTCTCTTACATCGATGTTGCTCTCTCTGTCTCTCCCCATCCTTCCACTCTCTTTAAAAATCAATGGAAAAATATTATCAGGTGAGGATAAAAAAAAAAGAAAAATTTTAAAAAATATTAAAAGAGGTGAGATGCCATGCCAGAGTGCCTTCCCCAATTTGATATAGCCTACAGGCCAGGAGCCCTTGACTCCTTGTGGCCCCTCCACGGTGGTCTGCCGCGTGGGGCAGTGTCTGAAAGGCAATGGCAGCGGCGTGGCTGGCACTCAGAGCCGAGCTGGCTGGCTCTCCGTTGCAGTCAGAGGCACGTTCTGCCGAGCAAGGAGGATGATCAAAAATAGAACGTGGCAGCAGTGGCTGTCCCCTGCCCCAGTTACAAGGAGCCGGCAGTGCCACTCGGAGTGATGCTGGAGGGAGCAGAGCGGTGTGGAGGGAGGGAGAGCAAACCACCCTGTGTAGTGAGCACAGCCAGGCTTTGGAGTCCCCCAACCCTCAGCGGAATCCCAGTGCCATCCCTTGCAAAGTGTGACCTTGGGAGAGCATTTTGCCACCTGGAGCCTCAGGTTCCTTGTCTGTGAAATGGGGTGACGATGCCCACTTCACCATGGGGGTGGGGGTGAGGATTGAATGAGCAAGCAGGTGTATACAAAGCCCTGGCGGCTATCATCACCACTAGCTTCCTTGCCCTCTCCGAGGAGCTCGGGGAGGGGACACCTTGTGGTGTTGGCAGCGATGGTGGAGGAGCTAAGCAACCTGAGGCAGGGAGAAGCCGCCCTCCTTAATCAGCCCGGTGGGCTCCATCCGCCTGGAACGCTTCATTTCCCGGATGCCTCGTCTCGTCGCCCTGTCCCCATCTGCCAAATGTTCTTTTGTTGTTGTTGTTCCTTTAAGAACTTCTCTCTGGGATCTGTCTGCCTTGAGAATAAATGGTTGGCAGATGACAAGGAGGACTTAGATTCTTATGACAACTTCAGAGTTGTTTTCTTGACATACCCAGGACATGGAGAGCCTCCATTTCCAGATTAGGGGACACAGCGTGGTACCCCTTCTCTTCCTCCTGATCCAGGAAGAACCCTTTGGCACAGTTCAAAGAGTGTGGATTGAAACCATACAGCCCCTGGCACTCCCCTTCACTAGCTGTGTGGCCTTGGGAAAGTCACTTCCCCTCTCTGGGACTGTGTTATCATCCACACAATGGGTCAGTAATGTCCTACCAGGTGCATAATGATAGTTCCCTTCCCTCCTTCAATTGTGCAGAAAGACCAGGAAGTTAGAGCAGATAGCATCTGAATTCTTTGGGTCTTGGAGTGAAAAATCAGTAAGAGTAAACTCAACTGCAATGATAATAATCAGTACTATTAACTGAGCAGTTACTCAGAGCCCATCACAGAGTTTCAAAGGGGAGACGGCGAGGCTCAGAAAAGTGCAGTAGGTTGCCCAAGGCCCTCAGTAAACAACTGACTGCGCTGTGTTGCAGGTTTGCAGCAGCCTTTCCACATGTGCACTGAGAAGGAATAGAAAGGGTACTGGGCGTGCTCCTCCCACATGAAAATCACTGCTTCTTCCAGCCTGCAGAATACTTCTCTCTGGAAGTATTAGCCCCCGAGCCTTTTCTCCAGCAGCCAGTACCTCTCTGGGTTTTGCTTATTATTTTGATTTGTCCATGGCCTCAGTCCTTTGTGCAGCCTGTGTTTTTTGTTGTTGTTTTCTTTTTTTCTTTCTTGGCTTTGGTCCCTAAGACTTGTCCTTATTTGTATAAGAGGCTCCCAGAATATTGATGAGGTTCTTTTCCAGAAAAGCGAACATCCCCACTATTGCCAGCTCTAGGCAGCCACGCAGGCCAGGCCAGGCAGGCTCCAGCCTGGTGCAACACTCCAATGCCCACCCCTCCTCCCTGCTGCCCACCATCTATTAGCAAACCCTCAGCTGAGTGAGGCTCTTGGAGCCAAAGTCGCATTTCCTCAAGAGGACCTGGATCATTCCGCAAGCAGTCTCAGCAGCAGTGCATGCGAGGAAGGCCTAATTTAACAGTCTTCCTGCCATTGAGGGAGAGAGGGACCCAAGCTCTGGTCCCTTGAAGAGTAGAGCAGGCCTCCAGCTGCACATGACCAATCTGGAAGGCAGCAGTGGGGGGAGTGGCCCAGCCCCCCATCAGCCTAGCCTGGTGCCTCTGAGGCCGCTCTTGAAGGGTGAGGGGTGTGAGCTCCTCTAACCAGGTGATTGAGGGGGGTTAGTCCAGGAAGTCCTAGCAGGCTTTCCCAGGCGGTACCTTTAGGCTTTACCAAAGGGGATGGTTAGCTGGTTTTCAGATTTGAAAGAAAGGGAAGGAGAGGTGGAAATAGGCCTTTGCCACAACTCCTGGGTGGGGCATCAGGTGAGCAGGATCCCAGAAAAACACTGCAAAGAGTCAGATGCTTCAACTTCTTTTCTCTCCTGGAGACATAGTCATTCATTCATTCATTATTTACCCATTTACCCATTCATTCGCTTCTTCATTCCTCAAATCTACTGAGGACTCACTATGCATCAGATACTGTTTCAAGGAATGAGACAGGCTGGCTTTAGCTCATGGAGTGATGTTCCAGTGGGGTGGGAGGGACGACAGATGAGCAAATCAAACAGGAAAATTAATTTTATGTAGCAATAAGAGCTCTGAAAAGTCATACAAAAGGGACTTGTGGTGGAGAAGGTCACGGTTGAGGGAGGCCAATTGAGACTGAGTGGGCAGCAAAGACCTTGCTATGGAGAGCGCCTTTAGGCTCAGACCTGCATGCTGAGATGGAGCCAAGTGTGACAAGATGGGTGGGGGGTGGGGGGAGCTCCAAGCAGAGAGAACAGCCTGGGAAGGAGTTCTGTCATGTTGGAGGGACAGAACAAAGGCCAGAGGGCTGCAGGGGAGCATTGGGTGCTCTCACAATGGAGAGCATTTACGATGTTCCTGGCACAGTTCCACATCTTATCTGCACCATCCATTCAATCCTCACCCAGCTCAGCCAGTCCCTGTCACTGTTCCCACTTAGAACTGCAGCAGCTGAGGTCCAGAAAGCCCACCCAACCTCCACGGGCGTACACCACAGGAGTGAGAGAGCGCAATCTGAACCAGGAACCCATACTTCCTGCAGTTCCTGTGAGCCCACTTGAATTAACCAACTGAGCCAAGACTAGGAAGAGAAGATCAGTCTTGGAATAGGACCGACACCTTCCAAGGGGAATGAGGAAGGGGCTGGCTTTCACCGACAGTGCCCAGGCTGAGGGCCAAGCCCTGGGCTACCCGCTCTCTCACCCTTTTTCCTCCCCATGGGCCCCCAGGGCTGACTTCATCAGCCCTCTTTACAGATGTGAAAGCAGCACTCAGAGTGCTGATGCATCCGGCCAGGGCCACTCACTAATCCCGGTTGTCCTGATTGGGATTCAGGTCTATCGCTACAGACAAACCTGAACGTGAGCTTTCCCGACCCTCCACATTAAACCACCTCCTTTTTGTTTCATTATTTCTTATTCTCCCTCCTAAAAATGGATGTGAAAATCCTCAGCTGTGATACAACCTTGACAATGACTGCATTTGTCTGGGGAGGAGGGACCGCTGGCTGTGAGCGTGCATGCATTGTTCCTCAAACCGCCTGTTATCTGGAGGAGAGGGACAGGAGTGGGTCCCCTTGCCACGGCCCTGCTGCTGCGCTGGCAGGAGCACACGCACATCCCATAAATAAGAAATAAATGCCACCCCAAGCAGCCTTCCTACCGAAAGGCTGTGCCTGGGGCCAGGGGTGTCCTTGCAACTGTGAAAGGCGGGGTCAGCGGCTGCCATTCTTGTTTCCCTCATCTGTACCCTCCAGGGCTGGCCCCGCTCTAGGCGAGATGCAGAGTCCATCCTGTGAGGCACTGAGAGAGGAGCCAGGCCATCATTCCACACACATCCTCTTCACCTCCCAGAAAATTCCAGGTGTGAAGATCCATCTGACAGCTTTTTTATTCGTTCACTTAACAAATAGTCATGTGTCTACTGTTGCCTGGGCTCTGAGCAGACTGTGAGGAATAGTTCATATAAGGCCCCCAGTCTCACAGAGCTTACATTTTAGTAGGGAGAGTCACAATGTTTTTTTAAAAAATAAAGGGTCAACAAATAAACATGCAAATAAATTAATTTCAGATTGCGATAAGTGCTATCAAAAAGGTAAAATAAGATCATGCTACAGAGAGAGCCTTAGGGCAGAGGGGACAATGATTATTTGCACATTTCTCTTTTTTTCCCCTATCCACGCACCTATCATCTATCATCTATCTGTCTATATCTATCTATCATCTATCTATCATCTATCTACCTATCTATCATCTATCTCTATCTATCTATCTCTATCTATCTATCTCTATCTATCTATCTATCTATCTATCATCTACCTATACACACGTACAGGCACACATACATTTATATACTTCCCAGGTCCTCTCTCTCCCTCCTTGCTCCCCTTCGCCCCTAGATTACCCCTTCCTTCCATAGATAACTGTGGCTGCTGCTCAGGGCCAGCCACTCAGAGTGGTGGGTCTGTTTCCTCTGTGGGCCAGGAGCTGCCCGATGACCACACCCGGCTATTTCATGCTGAGCATACAGTTCAGCAGAAGGCAGGCATTGCAAGCAAGCGTTTGTTACGTTACCAGATTGACAGGACAACTCACACTCGCCTTATACACACACCCAGCTGCAGAGGTGGGAGAGAACCCCGCATGCCCTTCCTACCTTAGAGTCACTGTGCTGCCTCGCCAAGAGGCCCATCCTCGGTGAAAATCAGAGCGTGCACAGAACGGTAGACAGCCCCACTGTCGAGCTTCTCTGGCATCATTTTGAATGTAAACCCCAAATTCCAGGATGTGCCACCCATGCATCAGCTCCCTAAGTGATCGATTCAACTCTGGGGACATTTGCTGCATGCCCACTATGTGGACAACGTGACAAGGACCCACTGAGGGTACATCCTCGCCCTCCCATTGCTTTTGCTCTGGTCCTTCCAGAGATCATGACCATGCAGATTCCAACGTGGGCAGAATTATAGCCACAGGTGCTCAGGAGGCTCAACAGGGACCCGTGGGCTGCATGAAGGGAGGGTGGGAACTATTCCTTGAAGAAGATAGCAACCAGCAGCCCAGCTTAGCTGAAGGGAAAGAGAATTCATCAATGAAGAGTGGAAAATAACTTGGAAGGGTGGCTGCAGCCTGGAACTCCAGACTGAATTGAGACTAAATCCAGAGGCAATGATGATTGGGGGTGAGGGGTGGGGGGGGGGGGGCAGCAGCTTTTTAACGATTGGGGCAATATGGGATGGAATGCTGTGATCAGGTTAGAATTTGATTTCTTTGGGCCGTGGCTCATGGAGCAAATGACATGTTCAATGTGATCTTTAAAATAAATTACAGAGATCAAAAAGGACCCTAGAAGAGTTGCTGAGCGTACACAGAGGTGTAATGTTCCAGAGATCATGTAATTAAAGGAGCCGACAGTGCGGGCTATCACCCTGTCATTGAAGACTTCTTGATAAAAGAGCCGGTTGTCTCGTGTTTGAAGTGGGGAATGGAAACAGGCTCTTGCACATCTGTCTGTCCTCACATCAGTTAGCAAGCACCCTCCTTTCTGGATGTTTTTAAGACTGAATACTGGTTTAGATGATCCTCTGGCAGAATTCACATTTGCAAGGGGCAATGAAAGTCACCAGGGAGGAGGGACTGGCCTGTTGGGGATCCCAGATACTGCTCACGAGGGATCTGCTGCTCAGGCTGGGGCCACCCTGAGCCCTACAGCCCTTCATGCAATGTGCTCAGCAGGCGGTGATGCCCTCTCGCCCTCTCTCTGCTCTGGCATCGTAAGATGAGGCAGGAGCCACCAGGGGCGGTGGCCAAAGGCTTGGACTCTGGAGCCAGCCTGTCTGGGTTCAACCCCAGAGCTGCTATTTTCTAGCTCCAAGCCCTCGCAGATGTGATTAACCTTTCTGGCCTCCATTTCCTCACAGGGGAGCCAGTAAGCCTTCCTCGTAGGGGATTTTTTAAGGATTAAGTGCATGGATACATGCAAAGAGCTTAGATGGCGTCTGGCATGTACCAAGAGCTCAATAAATATTAGTGTAATCTCCGCGCCACAGCCTTTTCAGACCTCCCAACAACAAGCTTTCAGAAGACAAATCCGGGGAGCAGGAGTGGGGATTGCTGTGCGACCCGCATGAAGGGGTTTGTGTGAGGGGCACTCGGCACGTCTGTAGCGGAGGGATCGTTCGTGGGGAGCGGTGTCGGCTGCTGCCTGGGTTTTGGTTCACACACCTGGACTCTGCTGTGGATTTTCTATCCGACAGGAAGCCTTGGGTGTGCTGTTCTCACCTGTGAAATATTTCGTCCAGGGTTATGTTTTCCTGGGCTTTTTGTCATTGTTCCTTATCGCAGCCACATTCTGTCGCAGCATTATTTGGTCTCTTACGGTTGGCTGGGGCATCAGGACCGGGTCCCTGACTCTGCTTGGCCCGGCTCCTTACAGCATCTGTGACGTGGGCCCCAGGGCCATCCTTCAGAGGCTGGGCTCGGGTTAGAGGTTCGATGCTGGCAGCCCATAGGTGAGTCTGGCCCACCGGGTTTCGATTCTACCTCAGGGTGCTGGCCCACCCAAAGTCATAAAATTAACTTTGAGTCAAGTGGGAACATATAAAATTTGGTGCACTGAGTGTGATGGTCCAGATTTCCCACTGCTCAGAAGCACACTCGCTGGCTGGGCTGGGCCTGCCTTTCTCCATGGTGATGCTTGGCCAAAGCCAACGGGAGCCGCCTGTTTTCGATGTGCACAGCCCCCCCATTCCCTCTCACTCCCAGCTGCTCTCATCTACTGTCACCCTTGCACAGAGAGAGTAGCAATAAGAGGAAAAGGACTGCTTGTTATACCCACGCTTGATAAAAGTGGGGAGACTTTGAATCTCACCCCCCCCCCAACAAGGACAGTATCAGAGCTCCTTCAGTCTCTTGTTTGTTCCGTCGACATTCCTTCCGAGGTGGCACAGGTGCCGCAGACAGAGAGGAGTTCTTAATGTAGCCACATTAGATGACAAATGGCAGACTTGGGACTTTAATCCAGATCTTCTAGATAAAAATTCAAATCTTGCCCTGGCCGTTTTTCTCAGTGGTTAGAGCGTTGGCCTATGGATCAAAGGGTCCCAGGTTGGATTCTTGGTCAAGGGCACATATCTGGGTTGTAGATTTGATCCTGTGCCTTGGTTGGGGTGTGGGAGGGAGGCAACCAATCAATGTGTCTCTTTCACATCAATGTTTCTCTCTCTCTCTTTTCCTTCTCCCTCCCTCCCTCCCTTCCACTCTCTCTAAAAGTCAATTAAAAAAAAATATCCTTGGATGAGGATTAACCAAAAAACCCTCAAATCTCTTGCTCCTTTCCCCACTTTGTCTTCTGGATTATGAATTTTCAGCTAACTCACGTGGAAAGGCTGCTCTGTGTCACCTGCTCAAATCTAGGGATTCAGAGATAGATTAGGTGGAACATCTGCCTCAGCATCTCCCCCTGGTCAATATAGTGCATTCATTCATTCATTCATTCAACACAGAGTTGTCAATAGAAATAAAGTCCTTGGATATTGAGAATCGCATTATGATGAGGGTCCAGAGTTTATTATCCTATATAATAAAAGCCTAATATGCTAAGTGTCCAACTGTTTGTTTGACCAGTCACTATGATGTTCACTGACCACCAGGTGGTAGATGCTCCGACCGGTAGGTTAGCTTGCTGCTGGGGTCTGGCCAATCGGGATTGGGTGAGACAGGCTGGACATGCCCTGAAGCCTTCCCATGGTCCCTCCCCAAACCCGATTGTGCACCGGTGGGGTCCCTCGGCCTGACCTGTGCCCTCTCACAATCCAGGACCCCTCAGGGGATGTCGGAGAGCTGGTTTTGGCCCCACACAGACACACGTGCACACACATGTACGCATATATACACACCAAGCGTGTGCTCAATATTTTACTCGTATCATCACGCCTAATGATAAGCACAGTGCAGGAGGCAGGTGCTATTATTATCACCATTTTACAGACAATGAAACTGAGAAACAGAGAGGTTAAGGAACTTGCCCAACATCACACAGCCCATAAGCAGGCACTGGAACCAGAGCCCCGAGCTCACAGACTGCCCGGCCTCCACTCTTAGGCACACTGTTATCTTAACCCTCTCACCCAGGAAGTCACTCCTTTAACACAATGGCCAGTGCTATGGTTAAATATTTCTAGTTTTGCAATGTGGAAAAGAGAGAGCCCTGTGGTTTGTTACCCAAACCCCATAAGTTTTTCCTACTTTTTCTGAAAGATATAGCAGCTTTTCTTTGCCCCTGAACTCTGACTATGAAAATAAAAGGGAAAACATCCACCAAAGGACTACAAATCTCTCATCTTTACAAGTAAAACATTCACTGTAACAGAGCTTTTCTGCATGCACCACTGGGAGGAGACCCTGTTCTTATTCCACCACCTTACTCATTTGACAATTTATTGAGTACCTTGTGTCCTAGAGGCTGTGCTGACACTGGGGATGCAGAAACCCAAGCAGCATGGCCCTGTCCCTAAGTAACTCAGTCTCCTGCCTGGCTCTCTTCTGGGTAATTCTAATTATGATTCCCCTCTAAGCAAAGGACAGAGAAGCAGCAGTGAGTCTGGGTTTTGCCAGGAGTCTTATGCCGGTTCCCCGGTCTGCTCAAAGCGCCCACATGTGGGATCTGAGCTGGTTAAGCCGGGAGCCCTCCCAGGCAGAGAAGTTGGTGTGCCCTTTCGGCAAAACAGATGTGTTAATTAGCCAGAGAAACCTTGCGGAGGGGCAGGGAGATCGAAAGGGGGAGGAGCCCCACCTGCTTTTCCTGACCCCATGGAAATATATCCGGACTCTGGTCAGCTTTGCTCTTGGAACTTGGATATCTGGGGGGAGGGGCTGTCATTGCCCTTTCCATCCTGGGAGCTGCCACACGGAGGGAGTGAAGCCACCAGAATAAATAAGTGAGGAAGGAATGGATGGATGAATAGATACCTAGATAGACATGTAAATATATAGCAAAAGCCTAGGAGGATGCCCCCCAAGCTACTAGCAGTGGGCACACAGGGAGAGGGGACCTCAAAGGGGGAGAGAAGTAGGTTAGTTGTGGGAATGGGAGGGCTTCACTTTTTTCTCAGTACATTTCTTATTAAGCTAATTGCTAAACAATCCACGTATATTCCTAATATAAAAGAGAATTCAGGCTTTAGAATAAGACCAGAATGTAAGTCCTAACTTCCTCCACTTCTGAGAGCGATGTGACCAGGGGCAAATTATTTCAAGTCTCTAAACCCCAAACTCCTTGTTTATAAGACGGGCTTTGTTGTGAGGAGTGGATGAGATTAAGCGCTGGATAAAATGCTGACCGAGCTGTCAGTGGCCATCAGCTCTTTCTCTAAAATTATTTGTTGCATTATTAATAGCATGTAGGCGGGGCTGACAGCTAGAGAGGAGACTGGGTGGGCAGAAGAGGGTGGCGGCAGCAGGGCCAGGCAAGGGGGGTTCGTGTGAGGCAGCGGAAATGACGCTCCTCATTTGCAGAGATGTGCTCCCTTCTCACCCCCCAACGCTGCTTTCTTCTCTGGAAATGTCCAGCGCATGAGGCTGGCTAAGAGCATGAGCCCCGTTGGTTCCCCGCCCTGGCTGTGCTGCTAGCCACCCCGTGTCCTCAGGAAGGGTCCTTCCCTCTGTGTCAGTTTCCTCACCTGGAAAATGGGAACAGTGTTTACCCCAAAGACGGTCTCAAGGACTAAATGAGCCAATGATGCATGCCTGGCACAGAGTAAGTGCATAATAAACACGAATTCTTAGTATCATGCCCCTAGTTCTAGGACAGTATTAAGATTTTCAAAGGCCCTCGCTATTCCTTTTGGAGATTTCACTTCATGTCCTATCAAACCCTTTAATATTTTTTGGTGTAAAATATTTAAAGGGTTTTTAAAAATATATATAATTTGGCTATTAAAACCATTTCTTTATGAGTAACTCATGGCTATAAACCCTCAGCATTTACTGGGCATATTTGAAATTCTTTTCCAAGTGGGATATTCTAAGGAACAAATTTTTGCGTGTGTGTTTTTTAACATATTTTTATTGATTTCAGAGAGGAAGGAAGAGGGAGAGAGAGATAGAAACATCCATGATGAGAGAGAATCATGGATCTGCTGCCTCCTGCACGCCCCCCACTGGGAATCGAGCCCACAACCCAGGCATGTGCCCTTGACCGGAATCGAACCTGGGACCTTTTAGTTCACAGGCCGACGCTCTATCCACTGAGCCAAACCGGGTAGGGCAGGAACAAATTGTTTTTAAATGGAATGAAATTTTTATGGATATCAAATTTAATAATTAATGGCATGTACATAATGTTACATTATGTGACATTTAATTAAATATTTGCTCATTTTGATTTTGCAGTTTTCTCTTTTTGTACTTTGGAGCAGGAAAAAAAATTTTTTCAGGCCTCAGGCAATGTAATTATGACAGGCTGCTCGCCAGTAGCTGGAAAGACCCCTGCCCCCCCCCCGCCCCTCCCTCCCCACAGCTGTCAGCAGGCAGGTGGGACACGACGCAGAGGAGACCCGTCAGCTCACCTTTCCCTGTCACCCCATTTAACACCTGGCGAGCCTCAGATCCAGGCAGGAGAATGATGTGCCCAAAGGACAGCTTGAGTCCCCAAATGCAGAGTCCTGGGCCTCCCCAAAGTTATTTTTTTACACATTTTTGAGGGGTGGCTCCCATAGTCGAGGTGGTCAAGGTCACCAATGCCAGGGAAGGCTCAGGTGGGTCCACCAGGGCTGCACATGTTCGCAACTCAATGACTAAATCAAATAGCGACGTGAACTGCCAGCCCGGAGTGTCCATGCAACACAAGCAGGAATGTTCACCAGTTGTTAGGACGCAGCAGGGCACTGGGAAGCAGTTGGGGACCTTGCTCCTGTGACTTGGCAGACCTCCAGGAGGCAAGCTCAAGGGAGTGGAAGAGCCGTCTCGGGATCCCACCTGCCAAGGACAGGCCTGGGCAGAACTAAACACTGTGTGTCCTCCTGAGCCAGGCAGCTCAGCTCGTCACCCTGCAGAGGTTCGGGAAAGATGGGAAGCTGGGGAACTGCCTGACCGTTCGGAGCGGGTGGGAGCACCAGGCTTCTGCCATCTAATTAGGGCTCAGAGTGGCTAGTCCTACGGGAGAGGAAGGAGGAACACCCTGCCCGGGCCCACTGGGGGCACAAGGGCACCTGGGTAGAGCCAGGGCATGCCCAGGGAGCGATGGACCTTTATTTGCAAATAGGAAGGTTCCAGGTCCAGACACTTACTGAGCATAGTCAGTCAGTGCGTAAGAAGGATGGGGCGGGACGCTGCATTTGTGCACATCTTCACTGGAGAGGTTCAGCCAGGGAACCTCCCTTTAAAAGCCAGCCTGATTAGCCCGGCCGGTGTGGTCTAGTGGTTGAGGGCCAACCAGTGAACCAGGAGGTCATGGTTCGATTCCCAGTCAGGGCACATTCCTGGGTTTCTGCTCAGTAGGGGGCATGAAGGAGGCAGCCAATCAATGATTCTCTCTCATCATTGATGTTTCTCTCTCTCTCTCTCTCTCTCTCTCTCTCTCTCTCTCTCTATCTTCCCCCCTTCCTCTCTCTGAAATCAATAAAAAAAATATATTAAAATAAATAAATAAAAGCCTGGTTACATGGTCTCCATTTACAAACAGGCACAGAGGCTCCACAGATTTGTTTCCTGTTCACATCTCACGGCCAAGGGGGTCTTGCCCGAAGCCGCACAGGACACAGCAAGCCAAATGTGCTTCGGGCCACTTCTGTGCCTGAGCCCAGGCTGTGCGCGTGGTGGGGGAGCTTAGGAAACAAGGTGTCCAGTGGGGCGGAGGGGACTCATGTTTATAAAGGAAAGCGTGCCAGCCTGATGGTCTTCCCAGCTTTGCCACACATTTGCTGCGTGTCCTCGGTCCGGCCACTTTAGTGCCCAGAGCCTCCGCTCCCTTCTCGGTCCGGCAAGGGCAGGGCTGGGTCCCTAAGACCATCCCGTTGAGCAAGTGCTAAGCTGCATGGCACAAATGACTGGTTCTGCTTCAAGTGTCTCCAAGGAGAGGATTTTCGGAGATGGACTGGGTGTGTGGAAGCAGCTGGAACAGGGTTAGGGAAATTATCCAAGATTCACCCGCACTGTGTTATTAACCCAAGAGGCTATGCAGCTCTCAGCTGCGCACAGCTGTGATCTACCCAGATCCCCCACTGCCCTCAAGCCCCTCTCCCTCAGCTTATATTAGAAAGATCCCTGAAGTGACCTTAAGCATCTCAGGGAGGATTCAGTTACATTTAAGGAAGGACTTCTATACAAATGCTGTTAGAGGTATGAGCATGTAAGCAAACAGGGAGAAAGGCATCATCGACCTTCCAGAAGCCTTAAGGTGCTGGTCATGGGCATATTTTGCACTCCTGCAAAGAGGTGTGCTAAGAAAATGCATTGAACCAATCCCATTTCAAATGCACTGGGAGTGTGCGCTGCTCAAAGGCCCTGGAATGCCCTTCAATTTACCTGTTTGTAAATGCAGACTCTGTTTAATCCAGTATTTAAAGTGAGTTTCCCTGGCTGACTCTCCCCAGCAAAGAAAAGTACAAATGCAGCCTTTCTCAGGAACTGAAAAATGGATCCAATTCATTCTCCAGGTTCCTTCCAGACCTACAAGTCTGGGAATGCGTCATCCAGAAGGGAAATGCACAGGCCCTCTCTGCCTCGGCCAAGATGCCTGCTTTCCGTCCCCCTGAGCATGTCTCTATTGCCAGCACCGACCAGGCTTGTTCCGAGGGCTCCGGCTGGGCGCCACTGGGGGGTTGCATAGAATTTGGAATTCTATTCTACTTCCATTCACTCTGGACTGTGTGTGTTCCAGTTACATTCCAGACAAGAGGGCAGGGACTCTGGTTTTAATTCTCCGAGCCTGGTGTGGAGCAAGCAACTCAGTAAGTAGCAGTGAATGAATGAATGAGTAAAGACGGGGACCGCCAGTATAGCTGTCTGTGTGACCTTTAACCAGTTACTTAACTGCGCTGAGCTCCGGTTTCTGCATCCATATCTCTACCTAGTAGGATTGCTGTGAGGATTAAATGAGGCAAAAATGTAGCGAGCACTTACCCCACTGCCCGGCATATAATAAAGACTCCACCACCACCAGCTATCATTATTGTTCACTTGATCCTTTCCAAAGCCTGTGAGGATAAGTACTCATCACCATCCCCACTGAGCAGATGGAAAAACTGAGCCTCAGAGGTGTCAGGTGCCTGCCCGAGGTCGCAGGTGGAACCGGGACTCTGCCCGCTGCTGAACAGTCAGCGAAAGGAAACCACAGGAGACCTCCTTCCTGCTAACGGAGCAGCAGAGGCAGCGTGCCAGGGAGGCTTGGGAACGCACGGAGTCCTCCTGGGCCATCCTGCTCGCAGAGCGCCCCGTGTTTGCAGGGGGACGGGCGTTGATTTTCCTCAGGCTCCTGATCTGTTGTTGGCCCTGTGAGCTTCAGGGTTGGTTGAGCTCCAGTTAATGCTGCTGTCCTCGCCCCTGAACTGCCCCTGCTCAGGGGAATTTATTACTTCCTTAAACAAGCCTGCCTACAGCGATACCGAGCAGGCAGTGGAGGGGAGGGAGGTGTTACTGCAAGGCCATCCTGAACCATGCACATTGCGGGGAGAGGGCCTGCCAGCTCCCCGCGCCCCGACACTGCATGCAGTGTGATGCTCTGGAAAATTAAAGCCATGCAAACACATTTAAAATTCACCCAGTGAATATTCTTCCCGAATGGGTGAATACATGGGAAACAAGACATACACAGGCACAGTCGGACAAAGCACGGCCTTTAGTCCATTCGATTACCTGCCCTCCTGGTGGGGATGGAGGGGCCCTGGCTAAATGGACACAAAGATAATCCGGAAACAGCTTTGCAGGAGAAGAAACCTCCCCATCGCACCTGGCTGTGCTGTTGTTAATGAGGAGCTTGTGAGACTGTCAGCCCATCTCTGCCTTCCTTCCCGTCTAAGCTTGGGCTCTGGGGACAGTGAGAAGCCCCAGAGGTGCGCAAACAAAGTCTGAGAAGCCCATCCTCCGAATAGCAGGGCTGATGGGGTGGAGTGCTCTCCTGGAAATCCTGGTGTGCGCATTTAAATCACAGCTGCCTGCAGACACAGGGTGACCCTGGCTGTTCTCCTCATCCCAGCCACGCCCCCTTTTTCATACTATTAAAATAGAGGACAAAGGGGGTATGTTTTTCTTTTTAAAAAATGTTTTTACTGATTTTCAGAGAAAGGAAGAGAGAGAGAGAGAAACATTGATGTGAGAGCAGAACATTGATGGCCGCCTCCTGCATGCCCCCCATGGGGGATGGAGCCCGCAACCCAGGCATGTGCCCTGACCTGGATTCGAACCATTAATCCTTTGGTGCATGGGATGATGCCCAACCAACAGAGCCACAACGGCCAGGGCTCCCCGCCCCCACCCTCGCTTTTTTTCTCTTTTTGGTGAGAATTTGCCGCATATGGTTTAATCATTCATTTTATATGAATAATGTCACATTTCAAGTTTCAATAGGAGGCAAAGAGCTCCCTTAAAGATTGTTCAATAACACTAAGGCCAGGAAGAAAGCCGGTGTGTCAGCAGCCCCGGCAGGAGAGGCCATTCATGCCGAAGGCTGTCATTCATCAGCCTCCCAGTCACCCTCGTCACTGACTTGAGGTAAAGGGCTCTCATCTTCTCATGCTTCTCTATTTTGCCGAAAAGACATAAGATATATATGCTGGTCATGGTTACTTTATCAGCATGACCAGCTCCTGGTAGGTTTGGTAAAGAATGGCACAGGTTCCCAGAATTTAGATCCAATAGATTCCATTAATAAATTTCTAACTTCCGAAGTACTTAAGCCTAGGCCTGGCCATAAAGAACACATGAAGGTTCAGGTAGCTTCGCAGAGTGTTCTGGTGAGCAGGAGTGGGTATAAAAAGCACGATTCAGGGAATCAGAAGGCCATTCTACAGAAGCGGAACTGGTTCCACATTCCAAGAAAGACGTTTATGCACAACAGAAGAAAGGCCTTTCTAACAAGTCTAACTCCCCATGGGGGAGGGATTCCTGGTCAGGTGGGCAGGTCTCTCTTCCTGGAGTTACTGGAGCAGAGGTCACTGGGTCTTTTATTGGGGATGCTATGGAGGGGAGCATGCATGAGGGTGAGTGTTGGACTAAGTAACCCCGGAAAGTCCTTCCAGTTCTGAGATCCTTGACTTTGTTTCACTTCCTTGGCCAGCTGTTTATTAATAAATGCTATCCTAGTTGTGCCTCCCATATCCTAAGAGTCATCTTAGGACTAGAAAGATCAAGGAAGAGTGGTGTGGAGATCAAGTAGAATACTCCTAGGGATAAAGTAGAAAATATAATGACTGATGGAAAAAAGATAGGGCCTGGCAAAGAGGAAACGGAAGCATGTCAGAGAGCTGAGCCTGCTAATACTCGGAAGGAGGGCAAACGGCTGTTTGATTTCTATTGAGGTCCAGATTAGAGCAAATGGGGTTAAATTAAATTAAACCACTATGAAGCTGGATCATCAGGAGCAGAGTGTTGGGTCCCGGGCTATCAATCTCTCAGAGAATTGCCTTTATTGAGGGTGGAGATGAGAACAAGGTTGAGCTGCGTTTGTTGCTTTCGTGAAACTGATTAAGGCAAAGTCTACCCTGCTTCTTCTCTGAGTCTTTTAATAAAGGACTCATGATAAGCTCCTGCCAGTGTTTCATTATAGAAGAGCAAATAATGTGGTCTCTGCAAAAAGCTGTACTTATCTTCCATGTCAGAAAATTAAAACTGTGTAAATTGATGTAGTTCCTTGTTTTCTGCCTTCGGGGCCAGAGAGCTTGCACCAGGCCCTTGGGCACTTACATCTGCTCAGTGATGGTGCCTGAAAGTCACTATGTCCGCTCCTCGTAATAGATGAACTCGCTTCAGGACCTTGATAACATGACTTGTGTTTTAACTTGTTGTTCGTCTCACATCTTTGGGAAGTCAGTAGGCTAAAATCTCATATACTGAAGACAAAATAGAATAAAAGGGAGAAATGATCGATTGGAAAGGAGCACGAGTTCCCAGGATGGGTTTTCAGTTCAGATTGAAGAATTTCAGTTTCAGGAGACCAGCAGAGATGGAGGGGGAGGTACTACACTCTGAGTTGTGTTCTTGGTCATCATCTCATTATTCACTCCCACTGGTCTTGTGCAATATTTAAAGCTCTGTAGCTGTCATTGGACACCCCACACATTGGTAAGTGATGGCAATGAGATCCAGTTCAGGTCAACCAGTTGTCTGTTTGCAATTTCCTGAGTGTAGGTAAGTTCAGTTGTATGTCTGACAATTGTCATTGGGAAGCTGTAAGTGGGGAGCACCTTGAGGACAGGAAATGGATTGTTTTTATCGCGGATTTCTTCCCACCCAGCATATAGACTGTCAGATTTCTTGTGTCTGTGAAGGTTTGTTTAATCAAATTAAAATGAATGGAATATAATTGAAATGGCTTGAACTTCACTGAACAGAATTAAATTGAATTGCCTAGTCTTGCCTTACACCAGGGGAATGTCTCACCTTTGTTAGCTAATCAACTCTAACAACAGAGCAAGAGTAAGCATAGCATGCTGAGCACAGTGTTTATAATTTAAACATGTGTTCGATCAAAAAATATTTATTGAGCACCTTGTATAGTCAGACCCTCCCTCCGTTGGATGCTGGGAAGCTAATGGTGAATGAGACAGACAGACATTGTCCTTGCCTTTTAGGAACTCCACCGAGGAAAGGAAACAGGCACTGAGCAAGCAATGCAGAAGTAAACATCTAATTTAGACTTGGGACAAGTGCCTGGAAGGGAAAAGATAAAGTCTTGTAAAAAGCATAAAATGAGGTGCCTACTAGAACAAGCTAATGTACTCAACTTAGAGAAAGCCCTGTGTCTGAGCAGAGTAGTGGGAGACGAAACCGAAGGAAGGGCTATAGATGTTATTTGGCTAAGTAGAGACATGAGTGATGGGAGTTGGATTTTTAAAAATCAACTCTGGTTGCTCCCGGGCGGGGAGGAAGCAAGAATCAAAGCGGATACCAGGCAGGCAGCTACTGCTGTACTGCAGGAGAGATGCGGTGGTTGACTGAACTGGGGTAGAGAAACGGAGAGAGCCTAGCCATATTCCGAAGGTAGACTGGAAAGGGCTTGGTCAACAGTTGGATGTGGCCAGGAAGAGAAGGTGTCAGCTGTTCATAGGGACAGATGGGAGATAGAAGTATATTACTAAGATAAGGAAGAGGGTCAGGTTTGAGATGAGTAAAGAGGTAAAGATCAAGAATTCCAACTGAGCATCTTGAACTTGAGATGCCTGTAAAATACCCGCCTGGAGTTTGCGAACAGGGAATTGTGTACGGAACACAGAGCCATTCTGCAAATATTTACTGAAAACCTAACCTGTGTCAGGCACTGGGGTGGGTGTAATACAAGGATGTACGTAGGACATGATCCCTGACCTCTAGGACCTCACTGCCCATTGCTTAAGATGACAAATGGGAAAATATTGCAAGAAGAGGTAGGAATGATTATTAAACACAATTAGAGAGAGAGAAATAGGGCTATCTGAGTTGAAAAGACAAGGAAAGCCCTCCCCCCACCCCCCACCCCCCGGCTGAGTTGATGGAGGGTAGGCATCCAGGTAGAAGTCAGAGTGAGGAGAGAGGGCATCGAGGGCAGGCTCTGGAGGAGGCAGAATCCTCACTGCCCAGAACAGAGAAGGCACTAGCACTGTGCCTGCCTGGGTGGAGCTCTGCAGCCATCACCTGACCAGGTGTGGGCGGGCCAGAAGAAGGACACACTAGATTCTCAGCTCCAGCTGGGCCACACCCACGGGGGTGAGGATTGACCTTTTGATGGTAAAAGTGAGGGTCTGGAGGGAACTTACCCATCATGAGAAGAAGCCAAGCAACGGGAAGGACATTGGCCAGGTTTGCTCTAGAGAAACTGATATTCCTCCTCCTTAGAGGGGAGGGGAGCAGGAGTAGAGCTTTGGGCTGTCTTGGTGCCCCAGCCTCTGCCCCTGGAACATCTGTACTGAACAACAAAACATCCCAATCCCTTTGTTCTGTGTTCACCAGGCACTGCTGTCTTTGGCTAAAGAGAGTTTTCGAGGGGCTGAGAATGTTCTTGAAAGAAGAGTCTCTTTAACGTAGCCCAGGTATCGTGGGTATAAATTTATGCCCAGGAACTATTGTGAGATGGATGACAGGGCCATGATTTTCTCTGAGTCAGGTCTAACCCAGAGCAGCCCTGGCCTGACTCAGCTGGCCTTGACAGGGACTCAATCTCAGCTTCCTCACACCCAGAGAGTCACAGAGAAGTTCCTGGTCTTAGGTGTACCCTGCTCACCACTGGTTCAGCCAGTGCGTGGTCATGCATGTCCCTAATAGTGGGGGCTCTGCCGGTTCAGTACCCCGGGGACCGGGGGCACAGTCCCCCCTGGGGCACGCCAAGGGCAGGAGTTACTGAACTTTGCTACAGCCCCTTTTTTCACTCAGTTTCTGCCTCCTCCTCCTCCTTCTCAGCATCATGTGTCCCTCTTGCTCCCCTCAAAGCTCTCAAAGGCAGCAGTGCTGCAAATTTACCCCCATTAGTGCTTCTGGGTGGCTTGTTTAGTGCAGCTTCCTGGGCCGGCACCGGGGTTCTGATTCAGCATGTCTGGGGGGAGGGGGCTAAGAATGCATTTCAAACAAGATCCAGGTGATACCCAGGTGAGGCCTACGCTATTGGTGCAGCTGTGAGGACACCGCTCCAAGGGGAGGGGAAACAAGTCCTCCTCCTCCTATGGAACCGGCAGGGAGAGAGAAGTCACAGGGAAGTGGAAGCGGAAATAAACATTTCAATTAATTGCCACACCATCCACGATCTCATGCCGATGATGAAATCATATTGGCCAACACATGGTTCCGATGCAGACTTTCCGAACTCCTGTGCTTGGGGAGGAAGCCCCCAGGAGTACCTGGTATCTTTCCTCCCAGGGGACACAGGCCTGTGCTTTCAGCGACTCCTCCTTAGCCTGGAGCTCAGGACCCCGGCTTGGGGCTCCTGGCCCCTGCTCCTGGTCAGGTGATTTTCAGAAAGTTGCTCTGCTCCTACCCCCAAGTTCAGACAGTGATTTCTCTTCCTGTTGCCCAGACTTGTCACTGAGAAGCCTGGCGCCATCTGCGAAATACATTTGCAAGTAAAATGTCCAAGTGGCAGGAGAGAGGCCGGGGAGAAGGGCAGCGAGCTGCGGTGAGCTGTGTCAGCCCCGCAGCCTGCAGTAGCTGTCAGCCCTCGGCCAGCCTTCCTGCTGGAAATAGAAACCCGGAGGTGTCCCTGCCTGCAGGGCCTCCCGCTGCCTCTCCCCACAGCACCTGGGGATGGGGTTGCCCTTGAAAGTCAAAGTTAAGTGGAAATGCCCCCAGTGCTTCCTCTCCCGGTGGCAGCACGGAAGAGTGTCTGCTGGGGCTGCCCTGCCTTCAAATCTCGGTGCCATGTATTAGCCGAGGGTGGTTTTAGACAAGCTCCATTACCTCCCTGTGCCAAAGCGTCCTCGTTGCCAAAGTCAGACGAGAATACATCTCCCCCTAATGTTGTTGGGAGGATTCAAAGAGACAATGTGTGTCAGTTGCTTAGCGTGGATCTGCTTCATTGCAAGTGTGCAAATGAAGGGGCGCCTTCATCATTCATTCCCCCTACTCTGCCCTGGATAATGGAGTTCCCATTTTAATTTTCCTCCTGGACCAGAAGCTCCCAAAGAGCAGGAGCTGGGTCTGATTCCCTTTTGTGTCCATTCCTTCAATCACCAAATCTCTGTTGAAGTCCTACTATGTGCCAGTCACTGTACTAGGGGCCCAGCATCCGGCCCTGCCCGTGGTATGCAGATGTTGATGAATAGTTAATGAATGAGATTGATGAGAAGGTTACAAAAGGTACATTTAATTAAACAGCACCCAGTGGTTGTCAAACTTCAGTAGCCGGCTGCCCGCCTGGGAATCTTCACAGGATCAAATTCTGATTCGTCAAGTCTAGACTGGGGCCTGAGTGAGACTCTTCATGTCTAACAAGTTCCCAGGTGAGCCTGTGGCTGCTGGTCTGAGGACCGCACTCTGAGGAGCCAGGCACTGCACCCGTGTCTTGTCTCACTTATTGCTCCTAAAACCTTGTGAGTCAGGAATGAGGAGAAGCAGGTTCCTGGGGACCCGGTAGCTGGTTTAGGACAGCTGGCCAGACTGGAGTCAGGGTGGCTGCCTCGCTTTGTCTGTCGAGCCACACTGACTCCCCAAGAACGGTGATCCCTACATTGGCTGCATGTAGAGCCACCCAGGGAGTATGAAGAACCCTGATGTCTGGGAATTGGACGGCAGGTAATTCTAATGTGCAGCAACATTTTGGAACCAGAGGTTCCAAGCCCAATTCATCCAAGGGACAAGAAAGGAAGGGGCCTAATTGGCAATCTCTCTACTTTCAGGTACCAACCATAGACTTTCAGTATTTGGAGCTAAAGGCCCCTTTATTATTTTACAGGTGAGGACATTGAGGCCAACAGAGATTAAGAGATTCAACCATGATCTCCCAACTCATCTTTTTGGGGGACTGGGGGATGGAGGGGTGACATGACTTGGAGTTGAAGAGCCCAAAACTTGGCTGTTCCTGTGTAGTTTTAACTTAACAACCGTTGATAACTTAGCCATGTGACATGCCTACACTTTAAATTGTAACCATTAATTGGGCACTTATTCTGTGAGTGGAATTAAATTACCCACTTAAGGAATGTGACCACATTTAATCTACCTAACACCCCCACAAAGCCAACATTACTGACAGAGCCCTACACAGCGGGGAACTGGGGAGCCAGGATGCAAATTCAGCTGTGGGTGACGCCAAGTCCCACCCTCGGAGTAGAAGGAGCTGTGGCTTCGTAGCCTTGTTTTATAGATGAAGACCAGGAAGGGGAAGCAGCCTGCCCAGGGGCGCACAGGAAGCAAGTGGCAGGCCTGGAAGGGAGATCAGCGTCTTCTAACTCTGGGCCCAGTGCTCTTTCCTACGATGTCCCGGGGACATGAGGCCAGGAAGAAAGGCCAAGACTCCAAAGCCATTGCCCCTCCCACTCAGGCTCCAGCCCCTACACCGTGAGCACTTTACTTTCCATACAGACCAGCCTTTAGTCCAATTCCCCAAGGAAACTAATTACAAGAGAGCCCTTTGCCAATCTGTGCATCCCCTCCAAGCAGACCCAAATCAGTACATGTCCTTCCTGTCTCTTCCCAACCTGTGCCCCATTTCCTCTGCCATCTGAGACCACATAGCTACTCATTGAGCAAATATTTGTTGAGTACCTACCGTGAGCCAGGCACTTTATTGCAGATGAAGAGAAAAGGAGAAAATGGGACCCTACCCCAGTCTCTGCCTTCACAGCCCTAAGGCAGAGATAGACGGGTACGGAGGGGGCTCCTGAGAACCGACTAGTGCCATTGGTGATGATCCCGGGAAATGAGAGCTCAGAGAAGGGTCCCCAATGCAGCTGGGGGTGGAGAGGCTCCCAGAGGCCTTACTGGAGGAAGGGATTTCAAATGTGAGACCTGAAATTCAATAGAGGTGGGGTGTGTGTGTGTGTGTGTGTGTGTGTGTGTGTGTGTATGTATGTATGCACATGCTGAGGCTGGGAACAACATATGGACAGCTGTCAGAGGTGATCTGAATATGATCTGGGTAAGTGAGTTGGAAGGAATTAGGGCAGATTCTGTGCGTCCTGATGGTAGAGTCTGAAGGAGCAAGAAGGAAGGACTGCAGTAGAAAAGGGGCCAGATCGCGCAGGGACTCGCACCACTGCTAAGAGGTTTATATTTGTCTGTAAGAGTCAGTGGATCCATTAAAGATTTTAAGCAGGAATGAGAATTAGTCTCATTCCAACTCAGTAAGATTATGCTCTGGCTGCAATATGGAGATGAGGGGGGCAGAGGTGGAAGCTGGGGACCTCTTAGGAGGCTATTGGCATAATCCAGGTCATGATGGTGGTGGCTTCAATTAGGGCAGTGAGAGTGGGGACAGAGGAATGAACACATTTGAGACAGATTTCTGAGGCTCCAGGCCTGGTGGCTTATGAAATGTGAGCGGGGAGAGAGAAAGAGGGAGGAAGGGCCCAGTCGGTGTGGCTCAGTGGTTGAGCGTCAACCTATGAACCGGAAGGTCACTGTTGGGTTCCTGGTCAGGGCACATGCCTGGGTTGTGGGCTCGATACACAGTAGGGGGCATGCAGGAGGCAGCAGATCACTGATTCTCTCTCGTCATTGATTCTATCTCTCTCTTCCCCTCCCTTCTTCTCTGAAATCAATAAAAATAGATTTTAAAAAGAAAAGCCAAGAGGGAGGAAGAGAGAGAACAGAATCAAGGACTGTGGCTGGGCTGTTGTCTTGAGCTAGTGGATGGTTCTGGGAAGGAGTTCGAGGTGGTGGGGGAGGAAGAGGGTTCTGAGAGGGGAAGGATGATGTTGACATGTTTATTATGTGGTGTCCCTGGGGAAATGTACAGTAGGAGGCTGGACTCCTGGCATGTTCTTTATTTATCAGAAGAGACCTTGAAGCTGTCAACACTTTGTAACCTTATCTTCCTAGGAGAAAGGATGGAAAGAATGACAGCTTGAGACCAGTCATTGACTGCTGTAGCTCATGACATGGCTCAGGGAGATCACTAAGCAACAGAGGCCCTGGGGGCCCTGGGACAGCTAAGAAGACCTCTTGTCTTTAAAATCACAGAAAATGAGACAGCCCTCCCAGTCTCTTCAATGGGCGTTCACTCACTCACTCACTCACTCACTCACTTAGATAATCTTTAACTGAGCACTTTCCCTGTGCCAGACATTGAGGATACAGGATGCAGAAGAAGGCCCCTGCTCTGAGTGTCTCCAGGGCTGGTGGAGAACACAGATATGTGGACATATGATTAAGATTCCATGTCATGGGCAGAGGAGAGCTGGATGTCAATGCTCAGGAGACCCAGAGGTTCTTGGACTTTGGGGTGCCAAACATTGCCACGGAGTAGGTGTGGGTATGCGTAGAATGGTTTTCAGTTTTCATTTTGGTTCATTGTTCAAAATTCACAGCTGCAGAGATGGGGCCTTCAAATTTCACAGTTTTCAATATTATCACAATTCTGACTCCCTCCAAGTCCTTAGGAAAGCCACTCCCAAAGGCTACTCACTTGATGCTGTGTTAATGGGGATAAAAGCCTTGAAAGGAGAACTAATTGAGTGTTACGGGAGCAGAGGGAATACCTAGCTCTGTCTGGGGTAGAAGAACATCAGGTGGAATCAGAGAAGGCTGCCTGGAGGAGGGAAAGGCACATGCGTGGGTCTTTAAAAATGAATTGGACATCATGGCGTATAAAAGAAGGCTCCTATGGCTTATGCCAATGCCAAGAGAGTGAAGAGAACATTGGAGCCGATGGCCTGGCTGGGGAGAAGCAGGATTCAGGGGGTGGGTAGCCTTGAATGTTATTCTGGGGAGACAGGTGGGCATGAAGGAAACAGTGGGGAAAAGCCCATATGTGCAAATGCCCACAGGGACCAGGCAGGGACGTAAATGAACTAGTAGGGTAACCAACCGTCTCAGTTTGCGAGCGTTTCCTGGGACACGGGGCTCTTAGTGCTAAAAGTAGGAAAGTCCTGGGCTAACCAGGATGAGTTGGTCGCTCAAGAATAGGGGCCAGGCCTTGGCTACCTGGAAAGTTGTGTCCACACCCTCAGCCCTGCCCTCTCAGGTGGCAGCTAGCTCCCAGTACTGCCCTATGGGAATGCAAAATGGGATCTTGGATCCTCCCAATATCCTAGAGATGCTGAAAATCTAGAAATCTAGAATGTTATGCAATAGCTTCTGGTGTTTAAATGTTGACCCAAAAAGTCAAATGTTTCAGAAACACCGTGCTGGCCAAACAAAGCATTTCCGTGGGCTTTGCGAGGCCTGGGTGCTGTCAGTGTGAGGATCTCCGGGCAAAGTGATGCAAGTAGAGCCCCCCCCTGTTTCTACCCTGAGGCCCCTTAAACACACATGCAGATGATTTTCATTATGCAGAGTGACTTCAGTGATCAATCGTTTGGTTCTTAATTTGATGCTGTTAACCAGATTTGGATGCTGGGCACAGAGTGTAATAGATCAAAGCAGGGATAAATAGTGGTAATAGAGACACCCACTTAATTTTTTTAAAAGATGACATTAGTGCTCAATGGTTTGCTCTTCCCCAAATCTGGAAACCTATGTGATGAGGAAGATAAAGAAGACTGTGCATCACAAACACCAGCCTTAGTGGTTAGTTGAGGCCCATTTATCCGGGATTTCAGTTCAACTACTTGGCTGAGATAGGATTGGGAAAGCATAGTCACTTTGTTTGTGGGGAACTTGGAGACTCGGGAGGAACGTTGGGAGGCAGTAGAGAATTGTATACTTTTAACACGGTGGTCAGAATGGTAGGGCTCTAGTACCAGTTCTGCCACTTTCAGAGGCTGTGTGACCACGGAGAAACCACCTAACCTCTCTGGTCCATGGCTTCCCCATTTGTACTGCAAAGAAGCTGGCTTGCAAGGACTCCCAAGAATCACTCTTTCCATCATCTCTCCGATTCTAAGCTTTGACTTTGATTAGACTTTTGTCAGGATTTCTTCTGGGGTGAAAGAGTCAGCAGGGGTTTAAAAGAACAAATCAGCTCAGACAATAGTAACATCTTTTTCCTTTTCTAGATGGAATTAGTAGATATGGCCTGCAGTAAGTTGATCTATCTGGATGCCACCAGGCCAGCTCTCTGGATGGCACTTTTCATTGTGTCGCTTGATTTTTCTTTAATTGAGTGCAGATCAGACCTTAGCGATGGGAGCTGGGTGCAGGGAGAAAGCCTCAGAGGCAGGGGCTCTCTGACCAGGCAGCCTTCTGCTCCAGGAGTGGGGGCGGGGGCAGGTGGGAGAGGACCTGCATGCATGCCAAGCTGCAGTGTCACCTTTATTAATGATGACGGCGAGGGAGTCAGCAGGCAGCTAATGCGGACTGCAGCGGATGGTAATTGGAAGGTGTTGTTACCATTCCAAAGGACAGGGAAGCAAAAGTGGGACAAATGGGAATTTAAGAGGAGGGAGGTGAGCAGAGGGAAAGAATGAGGGGGGGAAAAAAGGAGTATGATGTCATTGGGAAAATTGCAAACCAGTAAGTCAATGAGGTGTCACTCCCGGGTCAGAGAGGAAACTGTCTAAGAGGAGCCAGCCTGTCGGGGAGCCGGGGCTGACAGGAAGCAGGAGATCGGGGTTCTCGCCAGGGGTCAGCTGAGCAGGAATGGACTTCCATTTCCTTCTGCTCCATCCTCCGTGGGCCTTCTGTGGGTGTTGTGGTTTTTTTTTGGGGGGGGGGAGCATTTTTCCCCCGTGAATGACATCAGAAGCAGTACTCTATGCAAAAGGGCTTGATGGGGGCTCGTTAATGTGCAGCCCGGAGTCAGCCATTCAGCCAGTGATCTCTGAGCTCAGTTTCATGGGATGTTTTATCATCCGGATCAGCTTCATAAAAGCCGGAGCATGACGATCCTGCCAGTTTTCACTGTTAACAGATGAAATAGCACTCCCTTCATAGGAATGATGAGCAAGGGCTGCAGTCGCTCCCTTTAGTTCTCAAGACCTTGTCAGCAGAGCTGGCCCGGAGGCAGCCCGGTAGGCAGGGGTCTGTGTGGCTTCCCGTTACCTACAGGTGGGGGGTTAAGACCCTTTCAGTCTGCCCCCCGCCCTCCAAACATCGCTCGTGACCTCCATCTGCTGTGCCCACAGTAAGCTGCGGTCAGACCCTGCTACCTGGTGTGCTGGACGGGCCGGGCTCTCCCAGTAGGAATAGCTAGACAGATGTAGGGACGAGGGGAGGTGCTAGGAGAGGCCTCGGAGAAAAGCTGGGCTCTACGTTTAGAATGTGAGGGGAGAGACCTTCTTCATACTCCGTTATTCTTCACAAAGGAAGCATGAGGTGAAGTTTTATCCACAAAGTACTCATCCTTCTTGAAAACTCTTGCCTGGCTGCCTGGTTGGCCATGAATGTGTGTCAGTCTGCACCCCCACTCCTTTCAGCGTGGAGGCCCCGCAAAGGGAGAAGGACGAAGGGCGGTCAGAGCTTGTACAGATCACCACCCGCAATGCTCCCCAGGCGCACAGGAAGGTTTAAACCATCCCCCACGAGTCAACCAAAAGCCAACTCTACAACTTCCTCAGCTAATCATCAAACCTCCTGGCGAACTGGAAAGGGGGTTGAGGCTGGGGGTGGCAAGAAGGCTGTGTGAGAGCCTCTGGGGTGCCAGGTTCCCAACGGAACCCTCTTCCACTCCATCCTCACAGCAGCCCTATCGGCAGCACGCACTGTTATCCCCATTTCAGAGATGAGAGAACTGAGGCTCAGAGCATGAAAGCAATGTACCTCGAGTTCCAGAGCATCTGAAGAGAGCTGGGATTTGATCCCAGGCATGGGATGCCCTGTCTAGGGCCTCAGAAAAACTGCGTCTATCGGAAACCAGACATACTTCCTAGTGGTGTCTCACACTGAACCCTTCTTGGCCTTCAAAGTCCCAAGCAATGCCGCAAATGAAGGGGTGATCCTCAGCCGAGCCTGAAGTCATGGGAGACTGATACACCATAGCGCATAGTTATTAAGAGGACTGGTCTTATCTAGGCAGTTGTGCATCTAGCCTTATCAGGTGGTCTCTCTACCTATATCATCTGCCAAACTAGTGCCATCCTTTTATCCACCCATTTATTCATCCGTCCATCCATCTATGTGTCTGTCCATTTCTCCAACATTCTTTTATCTCTATATAGGCACAAGAAATGCTTAGAATGTTTCTTAAGATTTTAGAGGTTTATCACCTGCATTGAATATTCTTAGCATTCAGGGGTAGGCAAGGGGCATGGTAAAGTGAACTATTATGCATTTTTCTTCATGTGATTGCTTAATTTTCATATTAAGATTATATCATGTTTACAAAACAATAGTCTTTTTGTTTTTTCTAAAGAAAACAAAAACATTCTGGAGTCAAGCTGCCCTAGGCAGCCGTGTCACCTCTCTGCCCCTTGGTTCCCTCATCTGTAAAGTGCACGTGGTTTTGCCAACGTTGACTGGATGTTGTGAGGATGAAATGAGATGCAGCATCGACAGCGCTTGGCACATAGCACGTGCTCAATACCTGGTGGCTGCTGTTACCATCAGCATGCTTTTTCAGCCCAGTGTCTGACATTTAAGTGCCCAACTAATATTCGCTCTCCTTCTTCCAGATCTTTTCTTCCCTTTCCGCAACCGTGTACAAAGTCCTTAGTGATAAGTAGAGGGCTTAGCGTGCTGCCCAACACATACTTAGCCCTTTAAATGGTACTTGTTATCCTTCAGCCCACAGTGCCTCCTGCCCGAGACGTACTATCCTTTCATGACGCCTTTTCCTGTTGTGACCTTGTGTCATCTATAACCTGGATGCAAATGTTTGCAGGAGAAGGCGAGGGGCTACTTAGGAGTCCTCTCCAGAGCTCACATCCCCTCGATACCCCTGATTCTGACTTTTCTTGGGGAGATGTGAGCTGAGGACATCACGCTGCCCAGGACTGAAAGCAGGCTGCTCTGCCCAGCCCTTTCCCAGGCACTCGGTGAGAAGCGTGGAAGGCTGTCACTGGTGAATGCACCAAGAATAAATCCTTGTTTCTGAAACTACTCCTTTTGCAATCACATTTGTGAACTTCCCCACCCACACCTCCAACGATGCAATTAGAAACATTTAGAGAAATTGTCTGCTGTTCAGTTAGAAATCGGGGGAAGGTGGGGGAAGGAGGAGGTGTCCAACGATAGCCCCTCTCCTGGCCAGCAGGCCTCACAGGCCCACAGGCTTGCAAGACTTTAACCAGAGGCTGGGAGGGGCCAGAGAAGGCCCCCCTCATGCAGCTCTGAACAGCAGGCGGACGAGTCATGTAAAACTAGAGTCCACATCCACGCCTGCTGAAGGAGGAGGCCTGAGTCTGCTATACCCAGTCAGTTAGTGAGAAACTTCGCCGAGGAGCCGGGACACTACCACGAATGAGGAAGAGGCACCATGAAAACACAACTTCTGTTTTTCATGGACCATGACCCCAGGAACAACTCCAGTATGTCTTGGAGGTGGGCTTGTGTGGTTAGACATAAAAAATGCCTCTTTAAAGGGGGATTCCTAAAACACACAGCAGACAGAGTGAGCTCCTTAAAACCCAAAGCAGTGGCCTCCCTTCGCACTTGGAAGAAAATCCAAACTTTTGTCTCTGATCCACAGGGGCCCACAGGACCTCGCCACCGCCTGTCTCTCTGACCTCGTCTTACACCTCACCTGCCCTCATTTCGCACATCCCACCTCAGGGCCTTTGTACCTGCTGTGCGGTTGCCCCAGAATGCTGTTCTGCCAGATTTTTGCATGACTGACTGTCATTATTCAGACCTACATTAAAACATCAGCTCTCTAAGAGGCCACCCACTGAAAATAGGTCCTTCCCCATTCCATTCTACCTTATTACTTTGTGATATTTTTAAAATATATTTGTATTGATTTCAGAAAGGAAGGAAGAGGGAGAGAGAGAGGTAGAAACATCAATGATGAGAGAGAACATTGTTCAGCTGCCTCCTGCATAGTCCCTCACCTGGAATCGAACCATGACCTCCTGGTTCATAGATCGATAATCAACCTCTGAGCCACACCCACTGGGCTCTTAGTAATATTTTACTAGTAGTAGATATCACTGTCTAAAATTATCTTACACATGTATTTACTTGCTTAATATGTTTCCCCACCCCTGACCCTCTGACCAACAGGAATATGAGCTCCTTAAGCAGAAATCCCTTGTTAATCTCACTCATGGCTGTATCCCCAGCACCTGGAAGGGTGCTAGAACATAGTAGGTACTTAAGAAATACTTGCTAAATTAAGGAATGTGTGAAAGAACAATCTCACTCTGGTTTATCAAATATAATTTTAGATGGAGTGTGCTCAGAGTAGAACAAAATTCTTTCAGTTCCAAATTCTCTCCTAAGGCAACACGTGACCCTAACATTCCATAGTTTGTGGGGGGGGGAGGGGGGGTTCCTGTAACATTCGTTCAGAGATGGGGAATCTTATAATAAACTCAGCCTCTCATCTAGCCAACCTCTACTGATCCCATACTACATGCAAGTTCAAGTCTAGATTCTGCCACTACAGCAATGAATAAGTGGACAGAAATTTCTCCCAGGTGGAGCTGCCAGTGCTGACAGGGGCAACATGGTGGGTTTATGAAAAGAACACAGGGGTTGGAGTCAGAAAGACCCCGAGTTTAATTCCTGCCCCATTGTATACTAAACGTCTGTCTAGGCCAGCTGCTTGACCTCCATGCATCTTACTTTCCTCCTCTATGAAATGGGCACACAGCTGACCTCCTGAGGTTGTTGAGATAATTCAGTAAGGCGATGAATGAATGGAATTTGCCCGCCTTCTACCTCCCCTTGGGATGACGGGTCTCACTGTATTCCTTGGAAGATTTGAAGTCACCCCACACAGAGCCATGTGCATGGGCTCCAACCAGGATCCAAAGGGGTTAGTTTCAAAGGATGAATGTGTGACCAATTCAGGCCCCTCTTCCAGCCTTGATTCAGAGCAGCCTTGGGACCCTGCCCCTCCTGCTCCTTGTCAGCGAGGGCAGTTCTCTGAGAAGACACCAAGCCCGCAGTTCTAGCCAATGCCCACAGCGCTGGGCAGGGTTGCACACAGCTCACCCTGTGAGCTGCCATGAAGTACACAGGAGTGTGTCAGGGCACATCCAGAGTACAAGGCAACCACGTGGCACCTTTCTGTTTTCCTGAGATGCTGGGCCTTTGACATGGAGCAGGTCTCAGGGAGCTCTGGATCTGTGCCATCAGAAGCTGCCCCTGAAGGACGGTGACTTGGTTAACGCTATCACAGAGCAGGGCCCCTGGTCACCAAAGGATGTCACTGCACCCGCACAGAGACAGGCACCCCCAAAGCAAACAGCTGGGGGAGTACTTTTTCAATATTTCATGCTTTTGGACATTGTTGTCACCCTTCCTACCTGCCAGCAGCTATCCCCAAATAAAGGAAACCTCCCAGCATGCTCTGTTCCGAGAGGCACACACTCGATTTACTAAAGAGCTGGACGTTGGGCATGTTGTTAACCAACATCAGAGTCGAAGGGCGCTTAGGTGTTGGTCCCGCACTGTGATGGGGAGCACCGGGTGTGCCCGCAGACGGTCACCGGCAGGGGGAGGCATCACTTCCTCTGCCCAGGTCAGGACTGCAGTTAGCTGATCTGCACAGTTTCTCTGGACCAGAGCCATCAGCAATGACAATAGTAGTCATCATTGATAATGATTGAGGGCTTTCTCTGTCCCCAGTGCTTTACACAAATTAATTTAATTCTCATTAGAGCTGTATGACCCAGGGACTCTTCCTACCCCCTTTTACATACGAGGACGCTGAGGCACAAGACCCTGCCCAAGGTCACACAACTAGTAAGGGGTAGAGCTGAGATTTGAACTCAGGCCGCCCAGCTCCTAGACCCCTACTCTGAAGCTCTCCATCCTGGCAGAACCGGATGTAAGCTCCTCAGAGCTCTTGAAAACACAGCCTTATCTGTCCTGCCCACTGCTGCACCCCAGCACCTAGTGCAGTGCCCAGAACTTGATGGTCGCTCAGACGGAACGGCACACATTAGTCTGCGCAAATCTCACCACAAGCTCCCACTCTGAGCTGCCCAATGGAGGAAGGGGTGGTATACGCCCTGTTTTTCCTGACACCACAGCCTCCCACCTCTGGTCCTGGATCCGCCACACAGCCAGCACCAATTCCATCCAAGAATAAAACCCGTTATATAACCACATGGCAGTCGCAGGGGTAAATGGAGAAGCAACCTCAAAGTGTCACTCGGCCACTTTTAGTCTCCAACAGAAATCGATGGTCCAGTAGCTAGAACGTCTCCTCTCCCTGTGAGCCTCCCTGGGCGTGTAAACTTTCCTTCGTCTCCTTTCCTGGGTGCTCTCTCTATTTGATTTTATTTTATTTTGGTCGTGCACATTATTTGAAGTTACTATAGCAACGTGTCACCAGCTGGTATCGCATAGTAATGTTGGCATTTTAGGTAGCAAGCTCCCAAAGTTGGCTGTTTTCCTCCCTCTGCGATCTCATCACTCCCCCTGATCTCAGGTGAGTGGGGGACACATTGGCAGCAGCCATGCCCCTCCCCCTGTTCTGTTTGTGTTTCAAGGCCAGGGGAACCTTTAGCCTCTTCCTGGTTCCCCTGGCACTGCAGGGGTCCTGGCTGGTGTGTAGGTGCGTTTGCATCAGAGCTGGTTAAATAGGTATGTTAGGTTGAGTGTTGTGCACCAAAGCTATCAATGTGGTGGTGATGGTGATGATGATGATTTTTTTTATGCAAAAGAGTAGGATGATTTGGGGAGGGCTGCTCTCCTGATCACAATCATCTAGTAGCCCAGCTAATTAATATTAATCACACGATCCTGAGTTTTTCTTTTTCCCTCTCGCCTGGGCACAGTGAAGGGACCCCGACTGTTTGCCTTTGGAGCTTCGGCCCTCTCCCAGGTGTGCGAGACCTCCCACACACCGCTGGGCTGAATTAATGAAGAGGGCTGATTGTCTGGGTGGCTGGAGAGGCTTAGCAGCCCCTCATCAGCCGAGTGCCTGCATGATTGCACTTATTTTTACACGTTTGACCTAGTTTCACACCGTGTCTCCTCATGCTGTGATTCATTAGCTACGTTTTAAACTGCCCTGAGAGGAGCCGGGGTGACTCTGCCCGGCTTGTGCCAGCGTCTCGGATACAATTTCTCTCCGGAATTTGATATGCAGGTCCCCCTGGTATTCCGTTTTGGGAAGCAATTTCCCATCCGGGTGCCTGGCACGCTGCTTGGGTATGGATGAGTGGCTGCCTCATGCCTTGGTAGTAAATCTATGTCCACTACAGCATCTCGGCCAGGGCTGGGAAGAGGCAGTCCTCACCAGCCTGGACTGCAGGGGACCCCTCCACCCCCCTGCTCCCCACGCAGCCCTCAAAGGCTGCTGACAGGGCTGGGGGTGTGGGCGGCTACACTATAAAGTTTGAGCTGTGCCAATGGCAGGAGTATCTGAGTTGCCGAGGCAGATGCAGTCTGACCATCACCCCCACCCCCAATTCCCCTCTCTCTTTCTAAACATTTAAAACATGGTGGATGCAGGGGATCTCAAACTTGTAGGAAGGGAAGGGGGCAGGAAGCGAAAAGGTGGATTTACATGCCCAGGACACTGCTGATCTGGGGGACACGGCAGAGGAGCCTAGTGCAAAACCATCATTCTGTCTGCGTGACAGCGGTTTTCTGGTTTTGATTTTGTTTTTTTGTTTTTTTTAATTTAAATGACTGGAGGAGCCCTTTCAAAATATGAACCTGCGGCTGGCGTCTCCAGCCATTTCACAGATCAGCCAGTCACCCTGGTGGGATGTCTGACAGGTGTGGCTCTAAGGTGGGCTCCACACCGTGGTAGAAACAGGGGCGCTCCCCGTGGGAAGTGAAACGCTGTCATTTCTCACTAACAGCCAAATGCAGGTAACTTGTCCAAACTTCAGTCTCCCGCACTACTGAGAGGCACTCAGCCGGCGTTTCTCCGTGGCCGTTACAACGAAGGAAGGGACACGCTGGCAAAAGTAATGCTGACGGGTGGGCGAGCTGGAACACCCCTAGCCGGTCCTTACACAAAGATAATGGTTTCTTTCATGAACCGGCCACTCTCTCTAGGTGGGGACCCGTCCCCCTCCCCCTCTCGATGTTTTTCTAAAAGGAAGCATGGAAGTTTCTCTAAACAAGGCTTCAGACAATGCAGCCCTTTCAAGGTAATGCCAGTGAACTTGAGCGCGGAGGTTTGTTTTTCGCCTTTTTGCCCCCTTCACATTCAAATCAAGCCTTTGGGAATGACAAGCATTCCCGTGCCTGTGCATTCGGGGCAGCCTGCGGCTCTCACAATGGTGGATTTCCCACCACACACACACACACACACACACACACACACACACACACACACACCGCCCAACCCCAGGGCTCCTTTACGCCAAAGCTTTAAAAGTAAACTATTGTCCAAGAGACGATCGCATTTTCTCTCACGGGATCATCCATCACAGAGAAGAAAGCCTGGCCAGCCTCTTACCTTGAAGCAGTGGTTACCTGCAGGGGAGGTCCTCCCGCGCCTTGCACAGCGAGCCAGGCTCTGGCCAGCAGCGGACTTACTCCACGAGAAGGAATAATAAGTCCTTCATGTTGTAATTTCCACTGTTTAGATGCAAGAAGTGTAGTGGGTCTGCTCACGTAGGAATAAATAAAAAGCCGAACAAACTGCTGGGCTGCTACCATGTGAAAGAAAAGACCTCTAGTGGCCACAGGCTGAATTCTTTGAGGAAGGGAGACAGGAGATTGGAGGGAGTAGGAAATAGTGTGTGTGCTCTTTCCCTCCTCTGTCTCTCTCTCTCTCTCTCTCTCTCTCTCTCTCTCTCTTACACACACGCATACACACTCCACCTCCCAAACTCTAAGATTCCTCCTTTCCTGCATGCAGCCTGTCCAGAGAGATGCACAGTAACAAAGCCCGCGTCCTGGTTTTAGTGGGACCTGGTTAAGTTAGCAGTGATGGTGCTCTGTCTGGTTTGAAAGGGACTGACAATGGCACAAACTCACCCCGTCCCTGGGGGCCGAAGCTGGAGAGAGGCTCACCAAGGCGGCCTGGATGGCCAAGGCGGTCGCCCGGTGCAGAGGCTGGGGTCCCCATCACCAGACACAGCGCCCACGCTGCTGCCCCTGAGAGTCCAGCCTTGCACTGTCTGCAGCTTGCATGCTTTCTGAGCATCCGTGTGTGTGTGTGTGCGTGTGTGTGTGTGTGTGTGTGTGGTCACTAGCAGACCTGGCCTGGTGCTCGGAGGGCCCTGTGGTTGTCTTGAAATTCTGAATAATTTTTAACAAGGACTCTGCATTTTCATATCGTCTGAGCCCCACTAATTGCATAGCTGGCCTTGCTGATGGGGAAAGCAACGCCCCCCAACCCCCCGCTGCCCCCACCAACATCCTAGTTGGAAAGAACCAGAAAGCAAATGAGAGTCCCCATCTTTGGGAGCTACTTTAGGGAATGTGAACTTGAGGGACATTCGATTCCCAAAAGACTTCCTGTGGAGGGACACGGAAGGCGCTTCCTGGG
The DNA here is from genome assembly GCF_964212035.1 of Myotis nattereri. Lineage (NCBI taxonomy): Eukaryota > Metazoa > Chordata > Mammalia > Chiroptera > Vespertilionidae > Myotis > Myotis nattereri. The sequence continues at coordinate 103,710,729 of NC_138080.1, forward strand.
ACATCGGAGCTATTCTTCCACCACCAACGACACTGCACATCGGTCATCTGGGAGAACACTTTTACTTCATATTTGTTATATATTTTCAACAAAGGAAAAAGTTGGGGGTCTTTTTGTTTTGGGGTGTGTTTGTGTGATTTGTTGTTGTTTTAACTAAGGCAGAATTTGTGATACCAGACCTGCTTTCCTGGTTCAAGCATGGTACCTCCAGGCCCACCCCTCTGGTGTGTAGCACCCTTAACAGAGGGGCTCCCTGGAGACATCCATGCCTCTCCAAGCTGACCACCTTCCGCAGCCCTGTTCTTGCCCGCGCCTCGTGGGGCTTCTGTGGCTCAGAGAGCAGTCCCACTGGAACCTCGTAGGAGGTAGTCTCCAGTGGCCCACCCCACCCCACCCCACAGTGGGTTTGTAGACAGTACTTCCTTTCCCACGTTTCCAGAGCAGATCTCCCTAAATGCTGCCTACAGACAGGAGACCTAGCAGGATACACACAGTGATACAGACTCATAGGGTCTGGGAGGGAAGAGGCAGGAAAGGGTGAGACATGGACTCCGCTGCCTGAAAGGATATGCCTCCTGCTCCTCGGAGCCCACAGGTCCTTCCAGACCCACCTGGTCTCCAGTCCTTGCATGGGTTCCCCTCTTGTCTGATCCCTCTGTTGCAGGGTTTGCTTTCTGATCGAGGGTCCTGTACACGTCCCCTCATGGATGTTAGTTACTCTTACTTTCCCAACGAGTTCACAAGCTCCTGGGAAACAAGAACCACGTCTTCTCATTTCTTTCATCCTCCATGGCCCTTGACAAGTGCTGGTCCTGATGGCTGCCGGCCTCCCAGAGGCTCGCTCATGGTGGTCCATGGAGAACTGCAGGGCATTCAAGGTGCTATCGGCCATTTGATTCTTCTGTGCACCTCTCGGGGTAGACATAGGTGGATTATTATCCCACTTTACAGGTAAAAAAAAATGGGGCTTAGACATGTGCAATTATTTACAAGAAAATCAAACTGTCTCTAGGATCTTGATATGGGCTAGATCTCCTGATGCCAGCACAGTGCTCTGTCCCCAATGCCCAAGCAGCTGGAGAGGTAAAGATTGGACCTTGTATTCTATCTGGAGCTCCTATTCCAGTCCCATCACATACTAGGTGCTCAGTAAATGCTTTTTGGATGAATGAGCTGATGATTGAGCCATAAAGAGGCATTTCCTCACAGAGAATTTCATATGATGATCTGGTAAGGATGCATTCTTCATCCCTGAGGGGCATATTTTTATAAAAATTATTTTTATTGATTTCAGAGAGGAAGGGAGAGGGAAAGAGATAGAAACATCAATGAGAAAGAATCATTGATCGCCTGCCTCCTGCACACCCCCCACTGGGGACTGAGCCCACAACCTGGGCATGTGCCCTTGACCGGAATCGAACCCGGGACCCTTCAGTCCTCAGGCTGACGCTCAATCCACTGAGCCAAACTGGCTAGGATCCTGGGGGCATTTTTATACTTGCCTGGGATAGTTGGGATATCTGAAGTCAAAGAAATGAACGTGAACCTCACAGTTTCCTCGCCATTATTTCACGACACTTTTCTTTGTTTCTTGCAGAGTCACTTTGTGGCGTGTATGACAGCAATCTTACACCAGATGGGTGACCAGCACTACTCCTTTTACATTGAGACCTTCCACTCCAGCTCCGAGCTCGTGGTAAGTCTATAGGATGCTGGGGGCAGGGCGGGCGGTGTGAGGGAGACATGTCACACTCGGTTCTCAGGAGTTTGGGACAAGAAGGGCTCCACTGTGGACCTTGAGAAAGTGTGTGTCCAAGTTTACAAATGGGACTGCGTGGTTTGCTATTCTCACTCCCCTTCAGGCTGGTACACATCCTCTGGAACATGCCCACATCAGAGATGAGACCTGAATGTCAAGTCATGATTCATCAACAAACATTTGTTAATGAATTTGGGGGCTTACCGGCATGCATGTTTGAATTGCATGGTCCTGGGCTCGAACCCAGGATTTGTCCCAGTTAGCTGTGTGACCACGGGCGGTTAACCTCTCTTCGGCTTTAGTCTCCCTATCTGTAAAGTGGAGATAATATCATTTATGTCACAGGGTTGGAAGCTGGTTCAATGAGAACACAGCAGCTCTGAGATGCTAAGTGCTCAGGAACAGACAGCGAATATGACATTATGACAATAAACGCATGGAGGAAGGTGGCCTCTGAACCGCTCTCTTCTTCTGGCCTCTCTGCACTCACTGGCTCCAGGATGACTTCATCAACAGGGAGCCCAGCCCGGCTGTCCCAGGGCACAGCAGGCCCTTCGCCCTCAGCGTGGTCACCTTTGCCATCGCCTCCCTACGGCCATATTCAGGGGTTCTGCCCTGGGAGCTCACTTTCCACTCTCCTTGGAGAGACCAAAGGCACCAGCATTGGACAAGCCTCAGAGAATGCCCCATAGAAAGGGAATCAGTAGGAAGCCAATTGCTACCCTTTCATTTATCTGGGGGAGAGATTCTCCTTATTGGAGGGGGATGGGCAAGAAATGGAACCTCCTTCTGGATATGAAACAAAAGTAAAGCTTAAAAACATAAGTTTTCCCCTCCCTCAAGTTCTCTGTCTTGGGACATGAAAATAAAAAGACCAGATTCATAATTTTTGACCCCCAAATGGAAGGAAGGATGGGAAGGAAGGTGGGAAAGGGAGTGACTTATTGAACACACACACTTCCTTATATAACCCTCACGACAGCACGACATAGGTGTGACTGCTCACTTTCCCAGGCCTTCTCCATTCCCACAGGGCGGGGGTGTGTCTGTGAGGGTATCCACACCTATTCAGGTGACAGCAGGATGAATAGCAGTGCTCGCCATCATCATTATCATCATTGGGCACTTAGTGAACAGGCTCTGTGCAAAGCGTCTTCTGGTGCTCACGCCATTGTCACGGGGACCCTCTGGGCGAAGGCTGTCCCCACGCTGCCGAGGCCAAATCCGGGGCTTAATGCACTGCGGTAATTTCCCCGAGAAGCAAAGATTGCTGGAAAGGAACCAATCTTATTTCCAGAATTTTGCAATTTACTATGAAGCAGTGGTTTTCGAATGACATTCCTCCCAGCCCCACTACCTCTCCCATACACACACACACACACACACACACACACACACACACATTGCAACCACAGCTCTTCTACTTTTATCTAGTTTATATATCAGGTTCCAGGTAAGATTTTCTCTGAACAAAAAATTCTGCTGTTAAAATCGTATGAAAACCACTGGCGCAAGGAAAGCTCCGGCCGGGTGTCCAGGGTCTGAGATCTTCCCTGAAGCGCACAGGTGAAGGCTGCATGACTTCCTCCCTGCAGATCAGGAGGCCCCCCCGGCAGTGGCCCTGATCCCCGCTCCGTGCATTTGCCTTGCACTTGTGTTCCCCACACATGGAGAGCAAGTCTGGTCAACTGCATAACCCAGTGGGAGGTGCTGCGGTCCACTCAGAACCTCTGCGAAGGAGAGGAAGAGGTCCCTGCCCCACTTCCCCTAATCGCCCGGGCTCGTGTCTGTGACACATGAATTAGCTGTGTTTACAGTGCTGCTAATTCAGTGTTTATTTTAATAATAGTTTGTTTGCTCAATGGCCTGCGATGCTTTCATAGAGTGTAGATCATTTCCTTCTCAGATACATATTTGGGAAGATGATTATAAAATTGCTACAGCAGTGAAGGCACTTATGTCTTTACTCCCAGAGACAGAATTAATGGTGCTTTGTTTTGAGAGCGTTATCACATTTCGTGTTCCTGTTCCACTTGTATTTGTGAAACAGACTCTCGGTAACCGACTTCAAGCTCCCATTTAAAAACCCACTGCTGTGGACTTCATTGGATTTATCTAATGGAAGGTTACGCCCTTTCCCTTTCTGCCCCACCAACGATTCTAAAGAAAAAATATCAACAGCCAGGAAGACCTGGGCACTCTGAGTCTGTCCCTACAAAACAAGATGACAGATGTGATTTTTTTTTTTTTTACTATTTCAGGACTTCTTGATGGAGACATTCATCATGTTCAAGGACCTCATTGGGAAGAACGTGTATCCCTCAGACTGGATGGCCATGAGCATGGTTCAGAACAGGTGAGCCACCCGGCCTCCTCGCGGCCCCAGCACCCGCAGTCACTCTGAAGGACGCTGGCGGAGATAAGGCAGGATACTGTCTCCCTGGTGAAAGGAAGTCAAAGTGTCCCAGCTCTTCTCTTTCTACTTTCAATCCCTGGGAAACTCCTCACCAATCTTGAAGTTGGTGTGTTTCTTAATTTTTTTGTTCCTCATGCCTCTTTATATGCTGACCTGGCTACTCCCCCACCTTCTCCATTTTTCAAATACCAATGATTTAATTTAATTTTTTACTTATTATTGATTTGAGAGAGAAACATTGATGTGCTGTCCCACTTATTTATGCATTCATCAGTGGATTCTTGTATGTGCCCTGTCTAGAGTTCGAGCCTGCAACCCAGGCATATTGAGATGATGCTCTAACCAACTGAGCTACCTGGCCAGGGCTCAAAAGCCAATTAAAATATCATACTTTGTCTGTGACGCCTTCCCTAAATTCTTGGGACAGGAGAGCTTAAGGTCAGCCTTATTAAAATTATATTACTTTAGTTTTTTTTCAAAATAATAAAATACATTATGTGACATGTGGTAAAATAAGTGTAGGGAATATTGGATTAAACAGCTTTGAAGGAATTTCTGTGCTGCAAGACTTCTCAGAGCCTTTAATATGCTAATATGATCCTCTAGTTGAGGATTTAGGATATAGCATTTCACAGTTTTCTTTGCCCATGGAACCATCTGGTATATATATATATATATATATATATATCTGTCTCTGTGTGTATATATAATACCTATTAACATCTCATAAAATACCAATATAGCTCAAGTGTGACTCGGATCCCACATGGCCCAACTCAACATTAGATAAAAGTAATTACACACAATTTCAGTCTTTAATGCTTTCTCTCAAGTAATATTATTTCCACCAAATGAAATTCAAATCATAGCACTCAATACTTTACAATATTCCCTTTCTCTGGTCTTCTGATATTTCTTAGATTTCATGATTTACCCAAGTCTCGCTCAGAACCTTATTCTCAATTCCTACTCACAAACTTCTTTAAAACTGGGTCTTCTTGGCTTCTCTGCCCCGCCCCTGCTCCCCCCCTCCCCGTCCCATTCTCTCTTGATTACCTTTGCTGTCTTATATCTGTTTTAGGTTCTTCCGATGGAAAGCTCTTTTCTCTACACTCACTAGAAGCTTTGTCTCTCTCTGCCGATTATCCTCTTTCTGTATCTCAGAAGCCAAGAATTGACTGCAAGGACAGAAATATCCAGAGAGGGTGGAAGAAGGGGAAACGGAAGAGGCAAAAGCAGAGCTCTCTTTAGTGGGAGGCAAAGAGGGAAGACTATGAACATTTCTATGCATGAATAGTTTTGTCGTTGGATACAGTCTGAGACTTTCTATCTCATGTGAGCCTAAGAGCTGACTCCAGTCCCAGCTGGCCTCTGTCCCTTCCTTTTCTGTCCTCTGAAAAGCTGCCTTCCCTCTACCTGGATGCCTAGGTGCCTAGCCATGTGACTTGATAAACACACCTGCCCACAGTGCTCCTGGGGCCAGCTTTGGGGACTGGAGGAAGGGAGGAGAGGTTAATCAAGGACAAAAGAAGTATCTGTCGGTGTATCCCAGCTTATGGTAGGAGAGGAAAATCAGCCCAGCAACAAAATGTCAGAATCCTCAGTCTGGGCTAACCTTGTCCTGATTCTCCTGTTTGTATCACGTAGGTGGGAGGCTGGCTTTGCAATGACTAAAATATTGGTGGAAATTAGGTCCAGGCCACATCATGAATCAGAGGCAGGTCCCTTCCTGGCCCTATGTCAGGGCCAGCTTTCTGGGCATGCAGACTATACAGTTGCACAGGCCTCTCTACCCTAAAGGGTCCCCTGCCATGCCTGGTTTAATGCCCTGCTGTCACCACACTGAAAGTCTGAATAATTTTTCAACACAGAGACTCGCTTTAACCGTGAACTGAGCTCAGCAAAATATGTAGCTCGTCTGCCTTATGCCAACGTGCAGTCATCTTATGTTTTGGTGGCAGCCAGCTCCTAAACTGTGTGTGAATCCCTTTGCTGTCTGCCAGCTGGTCAGTAATGTCTTGGGGTTTTGCCAAATTGCATGAAGCACCTGGGTGAGTCATCTATGACTCATCCTACACTTCAGATACTTTCCACTATTCACCGTTATCTACTGTTTCATCCATCTATGACTTTGCATAAACTATGACTCTCCTCCCTTCTGGACCAAACTCAGCATGAAAGCACCCTTCAAATTCTTGACCATGTCATTTCTCCTTTGTGTACCCTTTTAGGACTCCCTTGTGATAAGACAATGTGTTCCCTCTCTGTATTTCCATACCTACCCCTATTAGAGACCTTCCCCCCACTGTACTGTGATTCCCACTTCATATGCATGTGAAAAATGCTATTCATGTGACCCACCTTTGGAACTGGGTGGGGGCGGGTGGAGGGAGGCTATAGTTAGTTCTACCCAAAGCACAAAGACCAAGAGCAAAGGGGGAGGTAGGGGAAATTGTCCTCCAAGGAAAATCTGGGCGTTGTTATGAGAAGGAGGAATGGAGGATGGACAGGCGAAGCAATGCAGAGACATTCCCTGCTGGGCAGGCCACCCCCCGCTTCTGAGTTGTCTTCTCTCATCCTGGAGGAAACTGGGGGAAGAGCTTTGGAGAAATGTTCCCTCCGGAAATCCCAGCTCACTGTGGGCTCTAGTCTTTTGGGGGGACAGGCCTCCAGAGCTATATAGTAATCCTTGCTTCTTGATGCCTATAAAATTAGAATTAATCTTCTAAGGGATCTGTGAAAGTGGGATTGTCTCCAAAATATAAATATTTGTGTTTCTTAAGGATCAGCTAAGTATTTATATTTCAGAAACACAGCCTGAGTGTCCAAGGTCTTAGCTCTGCCACCTTCTCTTTCTTGGGAAGTCACTTAATCTCTTGGAATCTCTTTGGTACCGTGCTGGAACCTCGGAGGAACCCACCAAAGGGAAGCGCTGGCATCTCCAGGTGCAGAAGCAAAGGCAGCCTTGGGCTAGAGAAGCGTGTGCCTAACGTCAACCAGAAAAGATGCTATTGTCCTTGCAGGCTCATAGGTTAGTTAGTAGCATTCCTGCATCTTCGGGCCACAGTGATCCCCTACAGTAATGGGACACTGGACATATTATCACTGGTTTTGCTTTTTGTGTCAAATGTTCTAATAGCGAACAGGTATTGAGCACCTAGATCCACCACTGGCATGAATACATTACATGTATTAGCTTATTTCATCTTCACAGCAACTTTGTGTTGTAGAACTGTTATCCACACTTTACCTCTGAGGAAACTGAGGCATGGAAGAGATGAGTGAGTGACTCAGTGTTACACTGCTAATAAGAAACAGAGAAGCCACGCAAAAGGAGCCCATGCTCTTCATCTCTCCTGCTGTATCCTGTAAAATAGTGAGGCTGGGATCATCGCGTGCACTGCACACTCGCGCCAGCTGTATACTAGTATTTATTGGCCCAGATAGCTGAAAGAGGCCCAGAAAGGTGAACTGCCCAAGGTCATGCAACTAGTTAGTGAAAAAGTTCAATGTAAACTGAACAAACAAACAAAAATCATGCACCAGATCACTATTCCCCAGGGCACCATTTTCAAAAATAATGGCAGCCAAAGCTCCATTCATTCATGCAGCCAAGGCAAACTTCATGTGTCGGTCAGTCTGTACATTGCAATTTCCTCCCTCCCTTCCTGCCTTTCATGTGTATTTGTTATAAGGTACCTGTTTTTATAACTTCTCTATTACCACTTATGATCTATATATGCATCAGTCATACAGAATGTATCTGCTTGTTGGGGAATGGCGGGGAATGGCACTTTTCAGATCTGAGATCCCATGGCTGTGCGCTGTTTGTGTATGCAGACATAGTCACATGTCTACTGCGAGAACGGCCGCCTGTTAGAGCATTTTTCATTTTGGTAAGAGGCAGCATTCAGAAAGATCTGATTTATGGGACATGTTTAATTTTTAAACGACTGAATTCTTTATAATATTGTCAATTAAAAAAATTCTGCCTAGGAACCTCCTTTCTCCTCTTCCGTCGGCACCTCAGTTGGGAAGTCTAGCATTTTGAGGAGGCTTGAGGATTTATACACATCCCTAGAGTTGCTCTAAAGGGAATCATCCACACATAGTCATCGAATGTCCTGACATCCAGGGGTCTAGGGAGGGGAGAGACCCATTTATACTTTGGTCCCAGGAGGGAGGGACTTGCAGAGTAGTTGGTGAGACAGTGATATGCCCCGAGAACAGTGACCAAGTGCTGCAGTCACTGTAAGCACCCAGAGCACAGAGAACAACCAGAGAAGATAGGATAGGATTGTAGACTGACAGGGTTCAAGGCCTGACTCCACCATTTAATAGTTATGTGATCTTGGGAAGAATTACTTAATCATGATGACTCAGCTTTTCTCACTCTTAAATGGGGCTAATAATAGTACCCATCACAGAGGACTTTTATGGGGACCAAAATGAAAGGAAATAATACATATAAAGTATTCAGTACAGTGTTTGACACATAGCAAGCATCTCATAAGTGTTAGCTGTTATTTTTACTTTTCACATTCCTGTGGTCTGAGGATACCGAAAATATTTCTTTCTTTTTTTTTTTAATATTTTTTATTGATTAAGATATTACATATGTGTACCCTCTACCCCCCCTCCCCCCGCTCATCCCCTCACCTCCCCGTTGTCCGTGTCCATTGGTTAGGCCTATATGCTTGCATATAAGTCCTTTGGTTGATCTTTCCCCCTTGCCCCCACCCTCCCCTACCTTCCCTCCAAGGCCCGACAGTCCAATCAAAGCCTCTCCGTCTCTGGATCAGTCCTTGTTCATCAGTTTATGTTGTTCATTATATTCCACAAATAAGTGAGATCTTGTGGTATTTATCCGCTCTCCAGTTCCATCGATGCTGTGGCAAATGGTAAGAGTTCCTTTTTCTTCTTCCTCTTCTTAAAGAATACCTTTCAGCATTTCATATAATGCTGGTTTGGTGGTGATGAACTCCTTTAGCTTTTTCTTATCCGTGAAGCTCTTTATCTGACCTTCCATTCTGAATGATAGCTTTGCTGGATAAAGTAATCTTGGTTGCAGGTTCTTGCTATTCATCTCTTTGAATATTTCTTGCCACTCTCTTCTGGCCTGCATGGTTTCTGTTGAGAAATCAGCTGACAGTCGGATGGGTACTCCCTTGTAGGTAACTGACTGTCTTTCTCTTGCTGCTTTTAAGATTCTCTCTTTATCTTTTGCTCTTGGCATTTTAATTATGATGTGTCTTGGTGTGGTCCTCTTTGGATTCCTTTTGTTTGGGGTTCTCTGCGCTTCCTGGACTTGTAAGTCCGTTTCTTTCACCAGGTGGGGGAAGTTTTCTGTCATTATTTCTTCGAAAAGGTTTTCAATATCTTGCCCTCTCTCTCCTTCTGGTACCCCTATAATTCTGATGTTGGTACGCTTGAAGTTGTCCCAGAGGTTCCTTACACTATCTTCGTATTTTTTGAATCTCTTTTCTTTTTTCTTTTTCAGTTGGGTATTTTTTGTTTCTTTGCATTTCAAATCTTTGACTTGATTCTTGGGATCCTCTTGTCTGCTGTTGGATCTCTGTAAATTATTCTTTATTTCAGTCAGTGTATGCTTAATTTCTAGTTGGTCCTTTTTCATGACCTCCATGGTCTCACTATACTCCTTGAGGGATTCATTAAATTTATCGGCGGTTTCCATAAAATTCTTGACAAACCTTATAAACGTGGCCTTGAACTCTATATCCAGTCATTTGCTTTCCTCCGTTTCTGCCAATTGTGACCTGTTTCTTTGTCTCCGCATTTTGGCTGCTTCCCTGTGTTGATAGAGTGGCCCTGCGCGCCAGGTGTCCTGTAGGGCCCAGTGGCTCAGCCTCCCCAGTTACCCGGGGTGGACACTCTTGGTGCACTCTTGGTGCCTTGGTTGTTGTAGGATCACTGGGAGGAATTGACCTCCAGGCCAATTGGCTGTGGGAAGCAGCTGTGTCTGAAGTGGGAGAATGGTCCCCCTCTGACCACTGGGTACAGTGGCTCCTGGATCCAAGGAGGTGCTAATTCAGCCCCTGCCTGAGGCCTCACAGCCGGGCCACGAAGAGGCTCAGCTGTGAAGCAATGCAAGCCGCTGCGGGGCCTTGGGCCTTCTCTTGGAAGTTCCGGGTCTGCTTGGCTGGGCTATAGTTAGGTACATTCACATGCAAAAGCCTCTGCCGCAGCCTGGGTGGGGCGGAGTCTCAGGGAGTCAAAGGGGCGTAGAAAGACGCTATGGCTGATTCTCCGCGCCCGGAGTCGCGCGTCTCAGTGTCCCGGTAACGGCTGCAAGCACCTCTGAGGGAAATCCGCCCTCAAGTTCGCCCGCTGCCGCCTGACAGAGTCGCCTCTCCCCGTATGAGACCTGGGTCCCCAGAGACTTCCAGGAACCGGAGTTCAGAGCAGTCGGGAGCTTGTGATTCAAAAAGACAGCCGCGTCCTCAGGTGCCACCCCCTTTCCGCGCGTGCGAGCCGCCCCCGTACCTCTGCACTCAGCCTCCGCAGCTCCTCTGGCTCTCAGCGTGCTTTTCTTGTCTTCTAGTTGTAGAAATTACACTCAGCCAGCCTTCCTGTTGTTCTGGACGATGTTTGCTCCGTCCTTTGGGATAATTTTCAATTGTTGTGGGAAGGCAACTATTTCCCGGTGTTTATCTATGCCGCCATCTTGGTTTCTCCCCGAAAATATTTCACAGAAGAGGCACATCTGGGTGGGTCTTGTCTACCTTTATCAGTGACGTATTTCAAGGTCTCACATCATCTCAAGCACATAATGGGCCCGTAGTAGGGCCCCGGGAGTTGGCTGTAGGCAGTTAAGTAGGGCACTGCCCAGCAGTCCTGTGCAGGCTCCATCAGTCGGCTGATAAGTCACAGGTGCCCACTTCCCTTCTCCTACACACATTAGTTTATGTGCCCCCTCCTTTTATAGGCCCGACCCCTCTCAATCCATGGTCACCAGAAGGAGGTCTCCGTGGTTCATTAGCCAGCACAGTCTACCTGACCCGACATGCGCTGGCCACAGCACACCAGGTTCCGGAGCCTGCTGTGTCCCTCACTGGAATCCTAAATTACAGAGTGTCCGGGCACTTGGGGGGAGCGTGCCCTGGCACTGAGTGTTTGTAGCCTCCGGTCCTCCTGCCTCAGAGCGGCAAGGTGCCGGGTCGTTAAGGACAACGACCCCTGGCTTGTCTCGGGGACTCCCATATGCCAAGGTAGTAGCCATCGGCTTCATAGACTGCCTCTCCGTTCATCTTCACACCCGCTCATCCTCCTCAGAGGCAGGTGAGGTTCCAGAGGTCAGGCAGCCAGCTCTAGGCCAGAGCATCTGAGTGCACCTTCCCTCCCTCCGTCCAGGCTGAAGACCGGGCCTGGGACACTCAGGAGCAGACACTGGGACTCCTGGTGGCCTCCAGTCACAAGGATCTGTGCTGCCTGGGAGAGGGAGGAGGAGGAGGAGGAGGAGGAGGAGGAGGAGGAGGAGGAGGAGGAGGAGGAAGAGGAGGCCCAGCGCTGCAGTGAGGTTTCCTGGCAAGCGCTTTCCAGGGCACCAACCTTGGGGCTGGCCCCTCTTTCCGCCAGTTCTTCCTGCTCCAGCAGCTGACTTCCCTTGCACGTGGCTTCTGCTTCCTCACAGAATCATCTGCTCTTGGCTCCCACTCAGGGCCCAAGTTCCCTGCACTCTCCCCGATTGTCCTGCTTTTGGGCTGTCTAAAAAGGTCAGATTTACTGCTCTCCTGGCCTGGGTACCCACACTGGGTACCCAAAGATCACTCACAGGCTGCTGGCCATACAGGGAAACTGCCTGAGTCGCATTGGCCCTGTGCCCACCGAGCTCGGGCAGGCAGAGCAGCAGGCTGCCCGGGGCACAGCGTGCAGGGCCCTGTGCATGGCGGCGTGAGGAGCACGCCCAGTGCCAGAGACCATGCAGGCTGCCTCCCGGGATCCAGGACATCTTCCAGGTTCATTGCACAGGCTTTGGAGAAAGAGAAACCCGAGACTGGAACTGCACTCTGCTGCGTCTTGGCTGTGTGAATGTAGGGAGATTACTGGATCTTTCTGATGCTCCGTTTCCTCTTCTGTTAAGTGGCTGCAACAATAGCATCTACCTCCGTCTGTAGAACTAAATGAAATATTGTCTGCAGAGCACCTGGCACAGGGTCTGTGAAGGGTGGCGATGGGACTCCCATCACTGCTGTTATTAACGAAGGGAGCGCACAACGTGGGTTGAACAGAATCACAGAGATTTCCTTGCGGACAGAGGGCCTGGTGTTAAATAGTGAGGTGCCAGAGGCAGTATGCCTTCGTTTAAACCCTGATTCCATGGTGTACCGATTGGCTTATTGGGAAAGTTACCTAAACTCCCATCTCTACAGCGAAAACAGTGCCCAGCTCAGGAAGTCACTTGAGAATTAAAAAAGAAAGAAAGAAGCCATGCGAAGAACTGAGCACAGAGCACGCCCTTGGCAGCTGTGGCTCAGATCGTTATTGATCTCTTAGAGCTGCTACACATCACAGCCGAGATGCGGGAGGGGCTGGGCTGAGAACTGATTCTGAACTTGGCTTTCAACAAATCAAGTTCACTGTTGAAAGTCACAGAAAGAGTTGAATGTGTTTTCATTCTAAACCACTTCACTATATTAGTGCTGAGGCTTTAAGTAAAATTATAAGAGGAGGAGGAGGAGGAGGAGGAGGAGGAGGAGGAGGAGGAGGAGGAGGAGGAGGAAAAAGATGAAGAAGAAGAAGAGGAAAAAAGGAGGAGGAGGAGGAAGATGAAGAACAAGAGGAAGAAGGAGGAGGAGACAAAAAGAACGACTTTTCTAAACCCAAACATGGGAAACCAAAGTTAGGTGATACTCTGATTTCCATAGAGCGGCTGCAGAAGAATCCTGAGAGAGAAAACTTTGTTTGCTGTCCCCCAGGCCCTATCTGCCACCAGTCCCCACCATCAGCACAGGCCTTTGAGAGCTGGGGACAGGTTTAGGACAGCAACCAAACGAATGACTGTCACCAAAACTACTGATAGCTGTGTTGCTGCCGAGGACGAGTCAAACTCCTCATGTCGGTGTCGTATTAGAGAGTCTGAAAGGTTTCTACATAATATGACAGCCACTCAATGCAGTTCCCTCTGGGGAATCAGATTCTAATCTATAAGGAGAAAATATAGATATTTCTTGGAAGGCATATTAGGAAATGACAGAAGAGCCGAACCAAGGAAATGTCACATGTTGGCAGCCTGACAGGATGGCGGACTTTGTGGGACTGTTGTCTCCTGTCGTTGCATGGTCCTGCCTGCTCCTTGTCCTCTGCCTGTTTGTTTTGCTGTCAGTCCCTGCCTGCGGGAGAAGAAGGCAGCGACCGAAGGGTCCTGAAGTGGCCACAGCTTCCCCAGGCGCCATGTAGCAGCTCTATGCCCAGCACTCACCACACAGCGGCCTGTGGACGAGGTTACAGTACTGCTGTTTCACAAGCAAGGAAACTGAGCCATCACAGGTGTCACGAACATGTCCCAAACCCACACAGAGGGGAAGTGGCCAAGCCAGAAATTATATCCAGTCATGTGTGTCCGTACAAATCTTGTGATCCCGATGCATTGCCTTCTTTGTTCAGCAAACATTTGAGTGTTCACTAGCTGAGGGTTCCTCACGAGCAACAAGTGATCCAGCAGTTGCTGCAGGTGCCCTCCCCACACTCTTGGTCCAAAACACCTGCCCTGTTGGTAGACATTTCCTGTCCATCCTGAGAGCTCCCTACTTCTTTCATCCTCTGGGCTTCCTCTGGCTGCAGGAGAGTGTTCAGCACCCTGCAGGGAGGCCAGAAGTGCTAGGGACTTAACATCCATAAGGGCAACTTTCAATCTGTGAGGGGCTGGCATGAATGGACACATGGCCCCGCCCCCTCACCCCTGGGAGGGGACACATCTATGTGCAGGTGGGTTCTGCACAGTCTCCCCCAGGTTCCTACGCAGCATGGAGTTTCAATCATTATGCAAAGCAGTAACCTTCAAATAAACACTTCCTCCCCTCGCTTCCCACTGTGTCTCAGGGAGACCAAATAGGCGTTTTCCCTGGATCAGCCGCCCCTCAGAGAAATTGTTGGTTGTCCACTGTCAATCAAGAATTACAGGCAATAGTGCAGGTGAGATCTGGCCGCTGGCCACTAAGATTTTACAAGCACGTCCACACACAGTGGAGACTTGGCCAGAGCCGGGCAGGTAGCAGTTGGGAGATGGCCGCACAGGTCCAGCAGAGAAATGACGGTGGCGTGGTCAGGTCAGTCACAGCGGGGTCCTGAGCAGTAGTCAAATTCGGGACAAATTTTGAAAATAATGTTAAGAAATTTTGCTGGCAGGCCAAGTGTAGGACCTGACAGAAAGAGAACAGTTAAGGGTGCCCCGCCTTGAGCAATCAGAAGAACGGGCTTGTCCTTAGCTGTGATGGAAGACTACAGAAAGAGCGCATGTAATGAGAGTCGGTTTTTGACATGTGTGTTTGAGATGCCTGTTAGTCATCCAAGTGACAGCAGAGAGCAGAGACCTGGGGTGCAAGCTGGAGCCAGGTAGAGGCCAGGGGTGACGGTATAGACGTTTGCGAGTCAAAGGCATGTAGATTGGTGCGTAGATGAGCTCATGGAGGGAGCCTCTGATTTCAAAGAAAGTACGGCGGAGAAGGCCCATTACTGAGCCACACAAATAACCACCCAGACCCCAGACCGTGATGAATACTGGGAAAGGAAGTGGCAGTGAGTGTCCTTCGGGGACACAGGATGCAGCAGACCCTGCTCCATGGAGATTAGACGGGGAGGGTATTCTATACAGAGGTGGAGCATGGCTGGGAACTCAGAAAACAAGCAGAAGCACAAGGGAATGGTGAGAAATGCATCTAGAAGAAAGGAAGGCTGGGGTCCAATCCTGGAGGGCACTGACTTTGAGAGAAAGAGCTGGGATTTATCCTGTGGGCAGCGGGGGCCATGGGGTGGGGCATTGGCGTGATTGGAGCTGACTGGTAGGAGCTGTTGAGGTGGAAGGGGCAAGAGGCAGGAGGCTGCAGGACCAGTTAGTGGGGCTAGGTAGGAGAGGAAAAGAAGAAACACAATTTGTCCTAGCCGGTTTGGCTCAGTGGATAGAGTGTCAGCCTGCGGACTGAAGGGTCCCGGGTTCAATTCAGATCAAGGGCACATGCCTGGGTTGTGGGCTCCATCCCCAGTGGTGGGCATGCAGGAGGCGGCCAGTCAATGATTCTCATCATTGATGTTTCCATCTCTTTCTCTCCCTCTCCCTTCCTCTCTGAAATCAATAAAAATATATTTTTTTTTTAAAAAAAAAAATATTTAAAAGAAGAAACACAATTTGACAACAGGCATCAAAACGTTAAGTGTGCATAGCCTTTGGCCAGTATTTCCACTCTGAGGAGAAGACTGGAGGAGAGGTGTGGAAATGGGAGGTGAAAGTGTGCAGATGAGGGTCATTGACACACTGCTTGGAACAGAAGAGGCTGTGAAAGCACATGAAGGTCCCACAGCAAATGACTGATTCAATAAAGGGCGCCACAGCCACACCATGGAATGCTTTTCAGTGATTAAAAGGGATGATATATATCTGAGTTCACTGGCATGAAAGGAACACACAATGTATTGCTGAGTGAAAAAGACAGGCTGTGAAACAGCATTTATCGTTTAACCCCATTCATCAAAACGGTATCTGTAAAATATCAGTTGTGCATAGAGTCTGGGGAGACCTCTGAGATTGCATTCATCAAAACACCAGCGATGGTTTACTTTAGATGATAGATAGGATTCGGTGGTGTGTTTCTGTTTGTTTAGGGAGGGGGCCGTTTCTCTCCTTATCTTTCTGGATGGCATGAATTTTCTGCCCTAGGCATGTAGTAGTTTAAACAAAAGGCAATACTAGTACAAATTTACTAACGGAAGTCAAACAGATGGTCTTTGAGTTCTTGCAAGGCAAACATGGCCCCCAGCCTACAGTGTGAGCAGGTAGTGAGTGGGTCGGCTGACCTCTCCCTTGGGTCAGGACGCTCTCTGAGGGATCTTTGGGGGAGGGGAGGGTTGCCTGAGATAGAGGGTTCAGATGGCCTGATGACCTTCTCTCCTCCTCCAGGGTCTTCCTGAGAGCCATCAACAAGTTTGCAGAAATCATGAACCAGAAGTTCCTGGAACACACGAACTTTGAGTTCCAGGTGAGTAGTTGGCACCTGAGTGGGCTTCTTGGGCTGGTTGCTTCATCAGACACATCCCAGTACACACATGGGTATGCCATGTCTCTGGGGCTGCCTCAGAGGGGTGTGGCAGGAAGGGAAGTGCTCAGGGTTTGGAATCAGGCCGCTGATTAAATAGTCAATAGCTGAGCAGCTTATGTAAATGTGACTGCATAATGGATCTTATGGTAAGGAGACTTGTGCTGCTTCATTTGTCAGAGTGGGCACCACCTTCTAAAGATGGATCATGTTTTCTTACTTTTCTATTCACTCATAGACACTGAAATATAAAGCTCTCAGTACATCTATGTGACTCCCGATTCCTCCAGAAGTCACTTGTGCTCAGACAGGACCTGGGGCCTCCATGAGACACAGCCCCTTAGAGCATGTCCCTGGGGCTAGCACAGTGACATCTCCTCAAAACACAGGCAAGAAGAGCCAACTCTTCAAAGCCTGTGGAAAAGTCCATGTTGCTACCTCTAGCTGGAGATGCAAGAGATGCCCAGAGAAGTGGGGGTTTCATACCTGGATCGTTTGAGATTGTGAGCTGTGTGACTTTAGGAAATGACTTGACCTCTCTGTGTCTTAGTTGCCTCCGCATCAAATTATGATGCTAATCGTAGCTACCTCATTGGTGTGTGGAGAGGATTACATGAATTAAGTCACTGAAAGTTCTTAAAACAGTGCCAGGAGCATGATAGCTATTATAGTTGCTCATTATAATTATGCTCATTGGTATCACTTTGATGGTGATGGTGATGATGGTTCTGAATGTGTCGGGTCTGGGAACTCATATGTCAGTTCTCAGTAAGCAGGACTGGAGGGAGGCATCTTTCTGGTCACCACAACATTGCCTAGAGCGGTCAACCCCACAAGATTTTGTAGCACTGGAAAGTGGCCAGCACTACACCATGAGATGTCTCTTTTTTCTAACGAGACTTCCGTAGATATTTATTGATAGGTACTCAAGAACAGGACCATTTTTCAACCTTATCTGTGTCCTGCTCAGCCCATGTTCTCCTCACCTCCTGTGGAGCGGATTTGTTCTCTGTACCCTGCCTGGAACACGCCTCGTCTCCTTCTCCTGGTTTCATTAATTATGCATTTGATATCGGCAGGAACAGCATCCATCACTGGGCCCTGCCAGCCACTGCCCAGAGGAGGGGCAGGTGCAATGAGATGGTCCCCAGTGTCTTTTCCAGAACGGTGGTTTTCTGATTCAAAGGGCAAAAGGCAAGAAGCTCTGTGGGGCCACTCTGTAGGTGACCAGACCAGAGAGTTACAGCAATGATGTCTTCTGCTGGGGCCAAAATAATTTGCATCTCTAGGCCCTGCTCAGGGTGCTGGGCCCTGGCCTTCCCATCCATTTGCCTGCTCAGGGAAGACCAAGAGAGGATTTCTAACTAAACTCACTGGGTTTTTTGTGTAGGACTGATAGTCATGGGTCTAAGCTATTGCTTTGAGGGATTCGAAAGCAAAGCAGAGCACAGCCTTGTCCTCTAGGGTTGCGAAGTCTCGATAGGAGGCTGGAAATCCATCTTCTAGCAGCAGCCAAGCCTTGGAAAGAGGTGACTAACTTTTACTAGGCACCTACTTAGGGCATTTTGATGCTCATTATAACCCCATTAGGTTGGGATATACCCATTTTATTGGTGAATAAACTGAATTTCAGAAAAGTGGTTGACTTTTCTGTTAAAGGTCATCTGACCACTCAGTGGGGTGGCTGGGAGTCAGGCCTCTCTGTAAAGCCAAGCCCTTTCACTCCTCTGCACTGTCTCTTAGGAGCAGGTGCCTGTGCCTCTACCAGACAGCTCTGTTTAGCTCCAGAAACACTGTCTGCCCTGGTTAGCGCTTGCTGGCCCAAGGACAGGCAGCTGTATGACAACTGGCTGTAGGACTGGATCCTCCATGTAGGAAACTCTGATTGGCCCAGGAATCCGTGCTTACACCTCGGATGTGCTCTTTGGTCCCAGGAAAATTGCTTCTGCCTTAGGCACCTGTCTGAATGCCACTAAGATCCCTCTCTCTCCTTGGGAAGCTCTAATTGGCTCCGAGTTTGGCAATTCCAGCCTTGGCCTTGAGGCATTTCTGGATTAGCTCTGGGGCACTGGACCACCTTGGGATCATTTTTGAACCTGTACTGAGAAGCCGTGAAATGAAACTTCTGGGATATTCCCAGCCATTAGAGGAGGAATGAGGCAGGCTTGGTCTTTATAATGAAAATGTAACCAGTAATGGTAAAAAAAAAAAAAAAAAAAAGTGCAAGAGGGAGCACACACATAGAGGGAGCACTCACCGAAGCCTAGAAGAGGCCCACAGCACCGCCTGCCTAGAGGCCTACGGTGGGACGGTGGGACGAGGGACAGCTCCACCAGGCAGAAAGATGGTCACAGGCTTGGGATGGCTTCTTCAGCCCTGCCTGCTTCAGCTTGAGGGCCCCAGAGAGTCTCTGGCCTGATGTCCCTAGCTAGAGTCCAGCCAGAGTCCATGTCTGGAAACTGCCACTCCTAGAGTCCACAGTATCCCCAGAATGGTCCAGGCAGTTGCGCCCATTGCATTTCAGCAGCACCATGTGCCGGGCACTTTTCCCCTCCCAGTTGGAATTTGGGGTAAAGAATAATTCAAGGCCATTAGAAAGAATCTTATAGGAACAAAACTCCTTGCCCTCTCTGCTATAAAATTCCAGATGAACCAGGAAAAACCTTAACCAACAGTAAAGGGTAAAGGAAACTGAGGGAAGAGAACAGTGGTTAAAAAATTAAGTGCCGGAGTGAGACGAATGTGGGCTCAGATGCCAGCCTCACCATTCTGCAGCCGTGGGTCCCTGCTCCCTAAAGTGGGGAATAACAATACAAAATCGGAGTTTCTCGGAGGATTTAACAACAATGCCTACAGAGGGGTCTCATTAATGAACTCGTTCAGCAAACACAGGTGTCCCCCCACAACTTTAACAGCTGATAGCTCACTTTTGAAATGAAATGTATTTTGATACACAGGGCCCTTATCATTATTCAAGTGCGTGCATACATTTTTCGGGGGAGACACCCTATGTTCCCTGAGCACACGCTGGGTCAGACACAACCCTAGACGCTGGAAATAGAAGAGTGAATAGACAGATAAGATTCTTGCCTGCGTGGTGCTTGCATCCAGCTGTGGAGACAGGACATAATTAGTTCCCCTTAAAATATCTCCTAAACCCTGTGAACAGGGAGTGATGAGGGCGAATGGTGGGCGGATCTCCTTTAGCCTGGGCAACCCGGGGAGGCTTCCCAGGAAGGGATGTTTGAACTGAGATTGCAAGACTGAGTAGGAGTTTGCCAGGCAGAGCCTTCCTCATTTAGTCCCTGTGACCACCCCCTTTGGGTACTATTAGCCTCATGTTCCAGGTGAGGAAACTGAGGTTTCCAGCCGTAAGGAAACTTGCTGGTGACAATGGATCTGGAAGTTGCCTGAGAGGATCTGTGAAAACAGGATAAAAGCAACCAAAAGCACCAGAGGCCCTGGGTCTTCACACTCGCAGCTCCAGCCATGGAGGCTGCGTTAGTCTCTCGTGCACAGAGATGCAGAAACAAGGATGTCAGCTACAGCTCGGATGCTAACGGGGGGAAAGGTGGAGTCAAGCTAAATGTCTACAGTGGAAGGAATTGGTTAAAATGGAAGTACATCCTTAAACAGAACGCCATGCAGCAATAAACCAGAACAGAGCAGATCTGAATATGCTAATATGCAAACATCTGCAAGAGAGATTTATGAGAAACTAGCAAAGCATCACAGATATTAGAAAAGATGTCCATACATACATTATTTATATATAAATGATTTTGGGAAGGGTAGCCAGGAAATTGTTAAGATTTTCTTCTGGGAAATTAGACAAAGGTCCAAGCATGGTAGGATGGAAATATCTTATTTAATGTTTTCTACCATTTAATTTTTTACGATGTGTGTATTCTATAATTTTTAAGAGTCAATTAAAAATAACTAAATTCAGGTTACAGTATGATTTTGGCTGGGTTTTACTATTTTACATCTGTGAAATAAGGGCCTTGGATCAGATAACCCTTAAATTTATTCCAGCTGTATGCTTCTGTTGTCCTATGATTTCAAAATATTTAATTCCTAATCAAAAATCTCCTCCCCCGGGAAAAGGGAGCCGTGTGTTTTGCAGAAGCCCCTCTGGCTTCTCCGAACCAGCTGAGATGGGTACTTGGTAGAAATGCCACCAGGCAGCTTGAGGCAAGGAGGAAAGAAAAATCTGAGACCCTTTGAAACGACTGGAGAATTTCTCTAACAATACAATGATCAATAAATACATATTTTCTGGAACCCAGCTGTATTCAAACTGTTGTGCTGAATATGTCATAAGGGATACAAATAAGTAGAAGGCAGGACTCTGGGTATCTATGGAGCCTTCAGTTAGAAAAGGCAGAGCCATACATATACATACTCTTGAGTCAGTGCCCCCGCCAGTGCCACCATGCCATTCACTGAGCTTTTGCCAGGCGCCAAGGCTGTGCTGGATGCCTTCGTGCTCATATTATCTCATCAGCGCTTATAACAGTTCTTTATGGTCATTACCATTCTGCTTCCCATTTCATAGGTTAGGAAAAGGAGGCTCAGGAAGGCCCAGTACAGCAGAGACCACCCAGCCAGTGAGAGCTAGCCCTGGCACCCACACCCTTGCCCTGAGGCACTGATGCCTGTGCACCCGCCTCAGGGGAAGTGAGGTGCGGAACAGAGTGCCCTGCTCTGTGGTTGCAGACGCCGAGTGCTACTCAGTTCAGCAGGGACTGGGCACGCAGATGTGCTCGGCCATCTGGGAAGCTTCCTGAAGGAAATGGGTCTTGAACCGGGATTTGAAGAAAGAATAGGACTTCGATGCTGTGGGTATGAGCACCACAGTGAGCAAAGCCAAGGAGTCCGTGGGGCCTGAGCAGACCAGCCCTTAGAAAAAGGCAGTCTGCTGAGGGCAGAAATACTGGGAAACGAGTGGGGCCCGAAAAGCCAGGTCAGTGCACTTGGTCCTATCCTTCGGGAGCAAAGTCGGGGAAGGTTCGGGGCTGAGGAGGCCCCCTGAGTGCCAAGCACCATCTAGCTGTGGCCGCTGCTCACCACTCAGGGCCTTGCACAGAGCCACTGGCCATGGCCACCTTCCTCAGTTCCAAAGTCAGTCCCACAGAGCCCTCTGGCAGGGGCTGTGGTGAGGTGCCCAGGGCACCTTCTCTGATCCACTAAGAAGAGGAGGCTCTGGATCTAGGGTCTCATGATCCACAAAGATCTTCAAGGAGGAAAGCAGAAGAAAGTCAGGTCCACTCCTAAGTACGTACCCACCTCTACACAGAAACTTACATGTAGATGCTCATAGCTGCGCTATTCATAATAGCCAAGAGGTGGAAACAACCCAACGCCCATCAGTGGATGGACAGATAACAAAACAAAAACATGGTGCATCCTTATGACAGAAGAGTTTCAGCAACAAAAAGCAATGAGGTACCGACACATGTGACCACATGGGTGAAGCTTGGAAACATTAGGCTGGGTGAAGCGTCACGCATCTAGGAAATGTTGGACTAAGCAGAGAAGGAAAGTGGCCCCTGGTCTCCAGGCCTGAGGGGGAGGGAGCAAGGGGAGTGACTGCTGGTGGGTAGGAAGTATCTCTTTGGGGTGATGAAAATGTTCTAAAATTAGATGGAGATGGCAGTTGTACTATCTTGTGAATATACTAAAACCCACTAAATTATACACTTTAACAAGTGAATATTATCATATGTGAATTATACTTCAATTTTCAAAAAGGAGATAAGGAATGGGGTGACAGCATTTCTGAAGGACTAAGTTAGGTGGAAGACAGGGGAGCAAGAGGCACAACTGGATCTAACATGTCTCGTGTTGCCAAATATGTTGGGGGGAGGGCATTTCTGGAATTGCTCTCAAAAGCAACAGCAACTCAACTTACTTTGTCATCTATCAGCTTCCTATTCTCTTCTGATTATTCTGATGAAATTCCCTAACGTCAGAAATTTCTCACCTTCCAATGACCCTTTCCACGTCCTGTGACCAGGTTGTCCTTTTCCTGGCTTTCTGTTTCACATCCTGGTCTTAAATGGGAGGAAGTGTGAGCTCCGGGCTCAGCAGACCAAATCAGCACATTCAAAACCTGCAAATCACGGGGTGCCGGGAGGAAAGACAGTCTGAGGCGTCCCCGGAGACCCGACCTGCACTACGAGTTTGGATAAGCGGGGTTACTGTGGAAACACGGGGCATGGGATCTGCTTCTAAGAGTTATGAGGAAGCATTTTCAGGACTTTGAGGAAGGGAGTGGTAGGACCCAACTTCTTTTAAAAGGTCCTTGGGCCTGTCTGTGAAGAGTTGATTTTATGGGAGCCATAACCCAGCAGGTCACCTCATTGCACCCTGGGAGTGGCTTGGTCTTTTGAACTCTGGGAGTTAGGTTTCAATAAAGAAAGCACATCCCCTCAACAGAATCTGAGCAGCATGCGGGCAGGGTCTGCAGTCTGTGTGACCCCTGCCCTACCCTCATGTGATGATAACATCTGGCACATTGGTATTCAATAAATATATGTTATTTTTTTACTGACTGTAAGGTGTGTAGAGAGAGCCATGGATGTCAATCAGAAAGCCTGGGTTCAAATCCTAGCTTTGCCTCAGTCTCCTCATCTGTAAAGTGGGACTAATAACAGCTACCCATTATTGAGAACTGGAAGGAGGGGGCATGGGAAAGGGCCTGGCCGTGGTAGAAATAGAGTGTTGTCTTGCTTCCTTCTGAAACTGAACCACATGCCCATTTGAAAGCAACACTCTGGGCAGCAATATGGCTATTATCAAGGGTAGAGGTGACTTTTACTTAGTCTTAGCATCTGAACTTCTTGGAATTAAGGATGAAGGTTTTAATGGCAGGTGATTTCTCTAGCCGGTCATCCATTCTCTTGCTGTGCAGTGTCCACAGGCTGAAAGTGGGTGGGCTTTGTCCAGCAAAGCTGTCCTCCACCGGCTCCATGCAGGACCTTAACATCTGTAATAATTGCCCCTGAGTACCTCAGGAGCCAGGCTGTGCTATGTGCTTTGGTACCAAAGGAATCACTAGAATAATGAAAAGGTCAATAAGGCTAACAAGTGCTTTTGAGCTCTTTTCTGATACTCTAGCCCTTTAAACTCATCATCTCATGTGGTCTTTACTGCAGGCCTCTGCAGTGGGTCCCCCTTTTGCAGACGGGCTCACTGAGGCTCAGCAACGCCTTTGTTTGGGTCTCCATCTCTCGGGTTCTGTGGCCTGTGTCAATGCCTCTGTCACTGTGGTACTGGAGCACAGGCCATGCACTGAACCTTGCTTGTCTCTGTTTCACCAGGAGCTAGTATTAGCCCTTGCATTTGTCACCAACAGGTCATGTGAAAGTTAAAATCATGCAAGCCTCTATCTAAGCTGGGCCTTTGGTGATTCTTGCAATCCACGGAGCATCAGACTCACCCGGAATGCTTATAAACACACAGCGTCCGGGGGTCTGATTCAGGGGGTCTGGGTGGGGCCAGGGAATCTGCATTTCTAGCAAGTTTCCAGGTGATGCTGCTGGTCTGGGGCCACATTTTGAAAACATTGAACTAAGAGTGAGGAGAAGACAAACTATTCTAAGACAGAGTGGGTTGCTGGCTGGTTCTGGGAGCTGGCTGTTTAATTTCGGGAGGACTTCCAGAGAGGCTGGGGGTCCCTGAGACACGTATCCCTCATCACCCTCTAATACACAGGCAGAGCAGCCAGCTCACCAAGACACCCAGCTGGGGCCAGTTATCTGTACCCACAAAACCCCAAAACAAAACACAGAATGAAGCAAAATAGAAAGCATCCCTAAAATCCTTCTCCTTGCCCAAGTCCTATTGTCAACGAGGGGACATGGTCGGCGCCTGGAGATGTCCATCCATTGTCCTCGCTTTGGCCGGGATGTTAATTTCAGAGTCAGTGCCAGTTAGAAAATTGCAGTGCACAGAATTAAACTGGTTCTGCTTCTGTCTTCCGCCATCCTTATAAATTATTCACATCCCCCAGCACTGAATCTGCCTTCCCACTTCAGACCCTCTCCATGACGGCTCTCTCCTCTTTCATTTGCAGCTGTGGAATAACTATTTTCATCTGGCGGTGGCTTTTATCACCCAGGATTCCCTGCAGCTGGAGCAGTTCTCACACGCCAAGTACAACAAAATCCTGAATAAGTAGGTTGCATGTTTGGATCTCCCAAAGGGGGAGTTGCATGGGGATCTCTGAGACGGAGCCTGAAGCAGACCTTTTTGGTTCCTCCTAGGTATGGGGACATGCGGCGACTAATTGGCTTCTCCATCCGCGATATGTGGTACAAGCTTGGTGAGTAGACCCCGCTTCCAGACAGACACATCTGCACCTGCCGCGCACCTTCTTGAAGGCCATCTGTTAGAGGGCCACAGGGGTGTCAGCAGTGGGATCTTGAAATAACACTTTATCACTGTTACGTAACCCCAGGTCCTCCACGAGTGTCTGATGAGAGCGGGTCCCCACCCTCTCCTCCCACCCCAAACAGCTGTAGATCTGCTTATGCTTGGTACCCGTCAGGGGTTACGGTGTCAAATTTGGATTTATAAAAAGGAGGAAGGGCAGGACTGCTGTGGGAACTCACGTCCCTGTCCATCACACGAGTGCTTCCTGCTGATTGGTGGGCCGTCCTGCATCCGCTTCTCATGTGATGTTCTGGTCCACAAAAGACCCCCCACCTCATGGGGGAGAATTGGTTCTGTGGAAGAGCAGGGTCTTTTGTGACGTGACTAGAGCTGGAAGGTGGCCCCAGAGGCTGCTCTTGCCTCACTGAGCTACAGGAACCATGTCTGAGCTGAGCGGTACCCGTGGGAGGAAGGAGGGCGATGGACTCGGGGAGACATTTATTGAGAGTCTGAGGCAGGCCTGTGCTAAGGTGATCTTTTTTAACCCTCGCATTACCTCCTGCAAGATGGAAAACTTCCTCCTCCTCGTATTGATCAGGAAACTCAGAGTGGGAAGCAACATGCTTGACATCAAACAGCTGCAAATCCCAGAGCTTGGTTTTGCTCCCACGAGGATGAGGGCCACAAACCTTGCTCGAGGCCTGAGCTCCATTAATATGTGCTGAGAGGGCAAAGGGAGGGAGGGAGGGATGCATGGATGGATGGATGGATGGATGGATGGATGGATGAATAGTAATGAGTAATGAGGCATTTCCGCCCCTGATGTTTGGGGTCCTCGACTCTCCACTGCTGCACTGCTCTGCCTGAGGCTTGAATGACACTTGCAGGGACTGTGCCCATCTCTTGGGTTCAACTTAAGTTACCTCCCTGCCCTTGCTTCTTGCTTCCCCAGACATCTTAGTGTCTTCCAGTCCCCGTCTTCTTCCTGGACAGCAGTTTCTTGCCCTTTCCAGCAAGTTCCAGGTTTGCAGGGGAAGCACAGGGCAGACGATCAGGCTGGCTTCTGTGCTGGCAGCATTGGACTCGGGCTGAGAGCACACACTGAGAACAGGAGGGCTGTGGATTGGCTCATAAGATGAAAGGGAGAGCTGGGAACCGGGCCCAGAACACACTGTCACATGTCTGCCCTGGGCCTTGCCCTGTCATGTACAAGCTATGAGGCCCAAAACAAGGGGACTGAGTGACCCTGGGCCTGAGCTGGGGGAATGGCTCCTCCTCCCAGGGTGCGTAAGAGGCTCCTAAGGGCAAGAATGGAGAGAATGAACTCATGGAGGCCACACCTATGTCAGAATGGTCATCATTATTTTCACCCTTGCCCCATCAGGACAGAAATCATTTTCCCGTCCTGGCTCCTTCATCATCAGTGCCAGGCCTGGGTCACCAGAACCTGAAGGGCAGGGGCCTGGCAGGTGATGTAAAAGAGTGAAGGGGCAGGGGATGTAAACCATCAGGAATCCACAAAACAGGGTGCTGCCAGCATTCGTGGTCGGAGAAATCCTTGCTGTAGGGGCTGCCCTGTGCATTGTAGGGTATGCAATAGCATCCCTGGCCTCTACCCACTAGATCCCAACAGCATTTACCCTAGTTGTGACAATCACAAACGTCTCTGGACATTGCCAGATTTTCCCGGGGGGGGGGGGGGTGTTGGGCTGTGCATGTGTGTGTGTGTGTCTGTGTATGTGTGTGTCTGTGTGCATGTGCACGCCCACAAAACTCCTCCTATTTGAAAACCACTGTCATAAAGAAATACCATCTCTGCCATGTTTTTTTAGAGGAGCACGCCTTTCTCAATTTATCTTTTGTTTCTCCATGTTGGATAAGGACAGGGATATAAGAACTATTTCATGTTTTATTTACCATTATTCTGCGTTAGGGAAAACACACACACACACACACACACACACACACACAAAAGCATAATACAAGCGCAGGCCTACCTGGTCGCCAGCACCTGGGCTCAGTCAGGGTCAGGGGCATGGGGAGGCACAGCTGGGCAGGGAGCAGAGTGAAGCAGACGCACCAGCCGGAAGGGGCCATCGCCGCTGGGCTCTGCTGATTGCTGTCCCATTAGAATGCCAGGCTGATGTTGTCACAGCTTCTAGTTTGTTAGAAGAAGCCAGGGGCCGGGATTTTAAAATGCATTTTCCAATGTTTGAATATTGATAACTAATTGAAAGTCTTTAAAACCTTGAATGTGCCCAGCGAAACAGGGGACCCAGATTTGGTTTGCATACGAGTTTGCATTTTTGCTACAGCAGCAAAGACTAGGTAAAGCCCTGGTGGGCTTCGTTCCCCAGACCCACACCCCTGGCGTTGCCAGAATAGCAAAGCCCGGACCTGCGCTTTGTTCGTCTGCAGCTCTCTACACAGCCTGCTCTTCCCTGAATGTCCTTCATTGTCGTTGTTTTGCACACACAGATTTTATTTAGATATAGAGGGTGTTTTGGCAGGCTTTCCTACGCTCCCAATTATGCTGATGAATGAAAAGATGTTACCAAATATTCCACCTGCTTAGAATCACAGAATATCAGAGCTGGAAGGGCCCTTTAGAGATCATATTGTCCAGCATTTTTCAAACGTTTATTTTTAGCCCAGGACCAATAAAAAATATTTCATGCTCAGTATGTAAATTGGATGGAAGCTGAGCTATTGTCATTGAAGTGGGGTCCGGCCCCACAGCCATTATAATAGGCTGCTCCTGAGCTCCCCACGTGGCCCCCTGCGGATTTCCTGGGGAGAAATCCCGAAACACTTCAGATAATAGTTTGAAGCTACAGTTGTGGTCTAACCCGGCATTTTCCCAGTGAGGAAGCGGAGGCTCTGAGGGAGAGAGAGGTGCGGCCAAGGTCACAGAGCGGATTAGAGGGGATACGGACAAGCACGCTGGCCCGAGTATTTGTCCTGAAGTATAACAGACTCCTTGCTGTTTGCGAACCCCTGCAGGATGAATAATGCAATGAAAAGACATACTTGTCAGGGTTTGGGGGTTACAAGCACCAGACACTGGCTGAGGCTGCCTGGATCCTTACTTATGGGAAGGATGAGGAGAGCCAGGCTACAAAGGACGGGGCAGGTGGTGACTTTGCCTTCAGGATGTTCCATTCCTGCATCTCTGCCAAGGATCCAGTCTCCAGGGGACTCCATTCCTTGGCTGGCCTCTCCATTGCTGCTCCCACCAAACCCACATCCATCCAGGGAGGCAGAGTTTCTCAAAATAAAACATTTCCCCGCTTATGAGAGGTCAGACAAAGCCGCCGATGTCCACTGCCGAAGATACGAGCAAAGGCTGCTTTTACAGACAAGGCCACCCACCTTCCCTCCTGGCCTGGCCTCCCAGGAAGAGGAAAATACATCATCAGCCTGAAGGGGTTTGCCTGTTGCTCATTAGTTACCTTGCAGCTCCTCCCTGCCCATTTCCCTTGGGGACAAGAGAACAGAAAGGCGGGGTGAATGGATGGCTCCCCACGCCCACCCCACCCCACCCTGCCATTAGCATCTTCCTCCCGCATGCTAATGAGCTGAACCTGCTAATCCAAACCAGGACGAATCCCTGTGGGCACTGGGGGCGGGTGCAGTGAGAACACGGCATTGGGTAATGACAGGTTTCCAGGTGCAATTCTAATTCCGCAGAAGCCCAGACAGGGTGGGGCTCAGCAGCTGTCTGTAGCCAACCCTGAGTGCCCGCACAATAGCTTCTCTCCCTTCTCCCTGGCTACCTGAGCCCCAGTCTTTCAAGATCGCAATTTGTTCGGTTAATGATGTCCTCTAGCAGGCGACGCCCTGTGACCCAGCTCCGGCTGATGAGAATCAGCAGAAACACACCTGCTGGGGCTTCAGGAAGGCATTTTTTTTCCAGTTAAGACAAAAGGGAGTGGGACAAATTCAATGAGCACAACACGTTCTTTTGCCCAAAGACGTCTGAATGTGCAGTGTCCACTCAAAGCCCCAAAGACAAGGTCACGTGATAAAGGTGCAGGAGCAGCTCCGGAGGAAGCACCAAACCAGCGCCCACCCATTTAGCCACGGTACTCAGACGTCTATTCCTTCCTCACTGCCACATCCTCTCATTCAACCCCCGATTTTCCAGGGGAGGTCACTGAGGCCCAGAGAGGCACAAGGACATTCCCAAGGTCAACAACAAATCACTGACTCAGCTGAGCAGAAAGAACCTTGACCCCCAAGTCCAATGCTCTGACAGGAATTTTATTTCAGAATATGCATATTATTTTCAAAGGCTGTAAAATAGCAAACTTACCATGTTTTTCAGAGACTCCTGATAATGAGTAGATCATAACGCATGTTAAGTTTTCAATTTTGTTTTAATACCCAAAGCAATCAGGGCATCATCACCATGATCATCAGTATCATCCTCTTCTTCTTCTCATCAGGAAAGATTTGAGCAAGCCTGTGATTAGGAGATAGCTAATTGCAACAATAATCTCAGTCTTGAAGATTATTTAACATTCTTCAGGGGAAAGTCTAGACTAAGTGCGTGTGTGTGTGTGTGTGTGTGTGTGTGTGTGTCACTTTTGTGAGATATGGTAGGTGCAGGGAAGACTTGATGGGGAGAAGGACCACATGTTGCTCTGGGACCTGCCACTAAAAGGTTAATGCCATTTGTGCTTTTGGGTCCTGGGAAGATGCCAAATGCAATGTACTTTCCCTGAGAGTGTAGCATCCTAACATTTGTTTCTGCTTGGGGTAAAGTAATGCACATTTTGTCAAAATGACTCTGCACTTGAACACCCCACATTCACCCCACATTAACATACAGCAACTGTGTTAACAAACTCCAGTGGCTGGTGTCATGGCCTCACTTGTGGGAGGTTGCTTCTGGCAGAGCTGTGAGAGCAACTGGGTCATTACTTTTTAAGCATCTACAGAGCACCCAGCGTGGCCCTAAACTCCAGGGTAGGGAGGGAGAGTTGGAGAAGTATGAGGTGCAGTCCCTGTCCTGCCAGGAAGAGCCACCATCTAGAGCTACAAGTAGAACAAACTAAAAATTAAAGGTCAAACCAAGAGTATGTTCTTGAAGGTGAAATATGTGGTCAAAGCTCAGGAGTTCAGGCAAATGGGAGATACGTCAGGACAATAAGGAGGGAGAAAGGACTCTATCAGGGTAAAGGACTCTTGAGTTAGACCCCTAAGTGGCCCATGTCAGGACCGAAAGAAAGGGGGAAAGGGCAGGCATTTCAGGAGAGCAACCAGCCTAAGCAAGCATGGCTTCCTGGGGTTGGGAAGAAGCTGCTGGGAAGAAATAGGAAATGGGATTAGAGAAGCATCTATCTATCAATCTATCTACCCACCCATCCGTTCATTCATTTATTCACTTATGAACAAGAACTGAGCACTGTGGTATGTAGAATAATAGCTCCCCAAAGAGGTCCACACCCTAATCTCCAGAACCTGTGCATATATTAACCTTAAGTGGCAAAGTGGATTTTTCAGGCCTGATTAGGTTAAGGTTCTTGCCAATGGTGAGAGTATCCTGGACTATCAAGGTACAACCACTGCAATTACAGAGTTCTTATAAGTGAAAAAGGGAGGCGGCGGGGCAGGAGAGGTTTTAAGAAGCTACATTGCCAGCTTTGAAGAGGGAGGAAGGAGCCATAAGCCAAGGAATGTAGGTGGCCTCTGAAGCTGGAAAACAGAAGGAAACCGATCCTCCCTAAGACCCTCCAGAAGGAACTCAGCCCTGATTGTACTTTGATTTCAGCCTAGTGAAACTCATTTCTGACTTCTGCTCTCCAGAAGTATTCTGTATATATAAAAGCCTAATATGCAAAGTGTCCCCTCGGAAGTTCAACCAAGAGATGGGGAGTTCAATCGCTCGCTATGACATGCGCTGACCACCAGGGGTTGGCATAGAACAAAGGAAGGTCCCTGGCTGGCAGCTGGAAGGCCCCAATTGGCCCTGATTGCCGGCCAGGCCTAGGGACCCTACCCATGCACAAATTTCGTGCACCGGGCCTCTAATAGGGTAACAAATTTGTGTTGTGTTAAGCCACTAAGTGTGTGGTGATTCACAGCAGCAGCAACAAGAAACTAACACACGTGCCTCTAAATGCCAGGCACTGTGCCAGTGGTGCAGGCTATTACTGAAAACGGGTGAGCGGTTCAGGGACTCATGATGGTCACGCTGAATAGTGACACACTCATTGCAGAGCTATTGAATGATGGTTGCAAATGGGAAATAACTGTAGAGCAGAAGCATGGGGCAACCAGAGAGTCTATAAAGGAGACCCCCCCACACAAAGCGAGTGCACTGAAGATGGCCTCCCTGAGGAAGAGGCGAGCCCTGTGCTCCAGACTAGCACCACCCCATGGAACTAGAATGTGAGCCACCATCTAAATTTAAACGCTCTAGTATCCACATTTTTAAAAAGTAAAAGAGAAAGGGTGAAATTAATATTAATAATATATTTTATTTAACCCTGTTTCCCAAAGTATTATTATTTTAACATATAATCGACACAGACATTATTGAGATATTAACTTTTTATCCCTAGTACTCGTTCTTTGAAATCTAGTCGGTTTTATATTCTTATAACACATCTCAACTTGGACTCAAAGTACACATGTGGCTGGTGGCTTCCATATGGGCTAGAATGACCTTACACAATAGTAGGGTTTACCTGTGGGGAGGGGGCCCTGTGGAGGGTAGGTTCACAGTGGGGAAGGTGTCAGGGAGAGGGATGGAAGAGCATGGTGGACAGAGGAGGGTGTGTGTGCGGGCCCAAGTTGGGTGAGTGTGTGCCAGAGGAGTGGGAGTCAATGGAGGGAGCGCAGGCAGGGGAGAGAACGAGGTAGGCAGCGGAGAGGGAGCATTGCCTTCAGGGCCCATGCTGAGAGCGGCAGACCATGGAAGGTGTAAACTGGGGCTCAACATGACAGATTGAGGCTTTGCACCTGCCTTTCAGGACAGATTATAAAGTATTTAGATGGATAGAGAGGGCTTGCAGGGTTGTGAATGTCAGCCATGGGAGGCAAGATACATCTATCCTGACCCTCTCCCCAGGCCAGCTCTTTACCCCAGAGGGGAACAAAGAAACGGACTGGCCTGGAAGTTCATGAAAAGCCGCAGCCGGCTCCATGAGGCCGGCGCATGTCTTTCATGCTTTTCCCAGAGCCCAGCACAGGCTGAGCTCAGGGCACTGACAGTCACCAAGATCATCATCACAGCCAGTGTGGACACTACGGAGCCTCTCTAACGAGCAGGCGCCATGCAAAGCCCTTGTTTATATTAAGTCTTTTAAGCTTCTCAACAATTCTACCAGGCAGGGAATATTAGTACCTGCATTTCACAGATGAGATAACAGAGGCTCAGGGAAGGTAACCCACAGGCATGCCATACGGCCATGGGGCCCACGCAGCCACGGAGCCCACAGAGTCAGGGAGCCCACACAGCCACGGAGCCCACACAGCCATGGATGAGCCCACAGAGTCAGGGAGCCCACACAGCCATGGGGCCCACACAGCCATGGGGCCCACACAGCCACGGAGCCCACACAGCCACGGAGGAGCCCACAGAGTCAGGGAGCCCACACAGCCATGGGGCCCACACAGCCATGGGGCCCACACAGCCACGGAGCCCACACAGCCATGGAGCCCACACAGCCATGGGGCCCACACAGCCACGGAGCCCACAGAGTCAGGGAGCCCACACAGCCATGGGGCCCACACAGCCATGGGGCCCACACAGCCACGGAGCCCACACAGCCACGGAGGAGCCCACAGAGTCAGGGAGCCCACACAGCCATGGGGCCCACACAGCCATGGGGCCCACACAGCCACGGAGCCCACACAGCCATGGAGCCCACACAGCCATGGGGCCCACACAGCCATGGAGCCCACAGAGTCAGGGAGCCCACACAGCCACGGAGCCCACACAGCCATGGAGCCCACACAGCCATAGAGAGGCAGGGGCGGAATCCTCATTCAACAGACATCAGGTTGTGGGGCTCAGCTTCTGCAGGGCCTGGGGCAGGGCACGTTCTGGGCGATGAGAGAGAGCTGACTGCCCATCTCCAAGCAGTGCTGAGGGACCAGGGATCTGGGTTCTTCCCTCCCAGTTTGAGCTGAATGCGTGACCTTGGCTGACCAGCCCAGCTTTCTTTCAGAGTCCTCAGGAGGCCACAGCACTGGGAAATCCCGGGATCCTAGTTGCCCTCCTTCCTGCTCATTTCCAAGGCTGTGCCAGGACCAGAGAGCCCTATACTCTCAGCTGGAGTGTCCCTTCTGTCCCATCCCTCATGCAGCCGGTGACTTGCCCAACTCCATTCTCACGAGGTCCCGGTGGTCTCCCCCTCTCTCCTCCCCTCCCTTTCATTTAGCCTTCCTTCTTTCTTCCTATTTTGCAAGATCATCTCAGGGCCCTCAGACCCTCGGCATTCATTCTCACCATCTTCTCCTGAGAGGGGCGATAGAAGAGGCCACCTCAGAGATTGTCCCGAGGCCGGAGGACACAGGCCTGCCTTCCACCCACCTCCCGAAGCTCCTGTGCCTCATTGCCATGTCTTTCCCCAGCCTGCGCAGCTCAGCGTTCGCATTTATCCCGCTGGCTTATTGGCATTTTAAAAAGCCTTTTCTAATTGGCATCTGGTCCCAGTGAGATTCCGCTTCCATTATATGAAAAAGACCCTCTCACCAATTCCCTTCCTTTTTTTCTTTTTCAAATATAGCAGCAGGTGTCTGTTGAATGAGGATTTTTTTCCCTAAAAAATGAGTTTGCACTCCATTAGCCACAAATGTATTCTGTGTGTTTGTGTGTGTGTGTGTGTGCACACACACACACACCTGTGCATCTATGTATATGAAGACACGCACGTAGTTGGGTTGCCTAAACACAAAACCTGTTGTGCTAAAATTCCATATCTGATGTAAACGAGTAAAAGTTCTCCATGGGGCATTGAAGGGGCCACTGAGATCACACCGTGTTCAGAGATCAGCATCTCCCTCTCTCCTTTCTTCCTATTCTTCTAAATATCAACTGACTGCAAAGAATGCAGCTCTAAGAAGTCCCTGGTCCATGGCATGCCTGCTCTTTATTTTAAACCCCCTTAATACATCCTTCTCATACCCAGTGCCCTCCGGTATTCTAAGGCCTTTGTTGCATAAGCAATTTCTCTATTCCGTGGTGGCTTATCTGACAGTTTCCCATTTACCTTCTACTTATTACCGCACTCGACTTTGAATTTTAAAACCCCACTGTGGGTTTAAAGGATCTTGAAGGACGAAATCAGAAACCTAGATTAGCAATTACTATAAAGCTGCAAGAAAGGAAGATATTTTTTTTTCCTATTTGGGCAAAAACAAGGACTTGAGGCTCGAGTGTAATCCAAATGCATCACATAATGAAGCTGATATCCTGGGAAAGTGTCTTTATCTTTCACTCACTCTCTGCCTGACTTTACCATTTCATTCTCACTAACCGGATAGATCCCTAGGATGATGCTTTTTTATCTGAATTCTGGGGAAATACTTCGACATTAAGCCCCATTTAGGCGGAATGGAAATGCATTTTTTTGCTGCCTTCCCTCTTGTCTCCTTTTTTCAGCTTTCATTGAAAGCCACAGCGCCAGGCTCTATGCCATACTACCTGAGCCTCTGTGCCTGGGAGCTCTCTGGCCCAGGGGGAGACCACCTGTGTTAGTCCTGACAGTGGGGAGAATGGCTCTTGGCTCTGAACCTCAGGGGGAGAAAGAGGAAGCTGCTGATGAAACTCGGGGTGTCAGTATCAGCGATAGGCTGGCTTAGATGTGCTTGCCCTCGCTCTCTGGGTGTCCTGGGGTCCCCAAGGGCCCATCTGCCTTCCCCTGTCTGCCAGTCCGATGTGTGTGCTGAGGACTGGGCTCAGTTCTGCTCAGCAAGGCTGCCCTGCGTAGTTCATTTTGGCCAAACATCACCACAGCAGCGTACACTATATAAAGTGTGCCACCTGCCAAGCACTGTCCTGGACACTTGCTACCTAATAATTCATTTACTCTTTACAACAACCCTATGAAATATACTACTCTTCTCCCATGTTACAGATGAGGACACTGAGGCCCCATGAGATGAGATAACTTGGCCAATATCACACAGCGGGTTGACGGTGGAGTCAGTGAACAGAGTCAGGCAACCTACCTGCGAAAACAGTGCCCTTAGCCACTGGGCCACATTGCCTGGGCACTGATTCTTCCGGGTGCTGTGCTGAGTACACACACACATTTTCACATGGTCTTCTCTACAGGGGGGCATTGCTATTGCATTTTTATAAGATGCATATACAAATCAAGAGCTAGAGAGTGCAGGAGTTCAACAATTGTATTTCCTTCTTCAATGGGCATTAATTGAATATCTGCTACTAGAGGCCCGATGCACAAAATTTGTGCAAGAGTAGGCCTTCACAGCCACAGCGGCTGCCTGGATCCATCCCTTGCAGCTGCGGCTGCCTCCATCCCTCGGCAGCAGCCCTGGCTTCATCCAGAAGGACATTCCCGGACACACGTCCAGAAGGATGTCTGGTCTAATTAGCATATTATGCTTTTATTATTATAGATGTCTTGTGCTCACTGCCAATGATATAATGGTGAGAACAGACATGGTTATTACTATCACAAAACTCTTAGTGGGGGAGGCAGACATTTGTCAAATGATTCCACAGCCCGGCTGGCATGGCTCAGTGGTTGAGCATCAACCTATGAACCAGAGGTCACTGTTCAATTACCAGTCAGGGTACATGCCCAAGTTGCAGGCTCGATTCCCAGTGTGGGACATGCAGGAGTCAGCCAATCAATGATTCTCATCATTGATGTTTCTATCTCTATCTCCCTCTCCCTTCCTCTCTGAAATCAATAAAAATACATTTTAAAAAATGATTCCCCAAAGAAATGACATCGTTGCAAACTTGGGTGAGAAGACAGAACACAAGGACCCAGTGCAGGTGTGTCTGACCAGCCGGGGGTGGGCTGGGCATGTGGCGGGGGCTGTGCTCAGCACATCCATCCCGTGGGACCCACCCAGGGGAAGCCAGGTGGTAACAAGGTGGGGTGTTGGGGTGCAGCAGGGAAAATATTATCAGCCAAGGAGCAAGGTGTGCACAGGCCTGGCAGTGGAGGAAGCGAGGTGAGTTTGTGGGACTGCAATAGGTCAGCGTGGCTAGGATGCCAAGGGCGAGGGGAGGGGCTCAGGAGTGGCCAGAAATGAGGCAGAAATGAGAAGCTGCGGCTCCTCTGGCCCTAAAGCAACACTTTAACCCAGACTCTTCCACCGACTGCACTATGACAGCCGGTTCTTAGCAATTTTTCCTTTTCTTGTTACATGAAACACTTGATAAAAGCATGTTTTCCAAATCTCAGAAGCACGGCTTGTTGCAGGCGGGCATACTTTCCATGCCCCTGTGATTTACTGTCGCTAACGTGCTCCGTCCGGGGCCCTGTTTGCAAAGATCGACGCAGGTGAAAACCCTTGTAAACAGTGGCGTGCTTTCCACCCGCTGTTATCGCCCTTAATAACGAGCTCGTGGGGATGATGCATGCGCCTCCTGCAGGAGTTAATGTATGTAAAGTGCTCAGAACGGTGCCTGGCTCCGGGGAAACAGCGGTACGAGCGTGAAGTATTGTTTTCAGCGTGCTCCTTCGCTTTACTGTTCCCCCAGGCGCGGTCTGAACGAGGACGCCCATCATGCCGCCTGTTTGACGTGTCCTGCCCCTCTTCTCTTCCAGGCCAGAACAAGATCTGCTTCATCCCGGGCATGGTCGGCCCTATACTAGAGATGACACTCATCCCCGAGGCCGAGCTCCGCAAAGCCACCATCCCCATCTTCTTCGACATGATGCTGTGTGAATATCAAAAGAGTGGGGATTTCAAAAAGGTAAAAAAACGAGGCTGGAAACTCAGCCAGCATTCCTAATCCCCTGCGCATTTCCTCATCATGCTCCCTCCTTCCATCTGCCCGGCTCCATCCCAGGCCTGACGGGAGGCACAGTGGGGACAGCGCTCCG
Source organism: Myotis nattereri (assembly GCF_964212035.1). NCBI lineage: Eukaryota > Metazoa > Chordata > Mammalia > Chiroptera > Vespertilionidae > Myotis > Myotis nattereri. The sequence goes on from NC_138080.1 coordinate 103,747,593, forward strand.
CGCCCGGAATGAGCTGGCAGATCGGATTTGGTCTGTATTTTATCACGCTCTCCTGCCCGAGGCCAAGATTAAAATGTGCTTTCTTGCTGTGCATGCGCTGAGTCCCTTTCTCAATCGTGTGAGAATCCTGCTTCCCTCCCCCTGCCCATCTCACACCTGCCTGCCTCTGTCTGGCGCTTCCTCTTCCAGGATGACTCGGAAGATCTGTAGAGTCTAGAAAGAGAGACCCTGCCTGGTGTCGCCCTCAGCCATGCACCAAAGGCTGATGGGGTCAGAGGCCTGTCGCTCAGGGGGCACCCATGGCCCCCCTTGGAATGGGTGGCTTCCCCAGCAAGCAGGGAGTGAGCAGCTGTGTAAGGCAGGTCATGGGGCCAGTGTTTTCAGTGACAATCCTGCCAAACGTGAAGGACGGGGACCACGTTCTGGGCCCAGCCACTCTAGAAGCTTCTGACAGTGGGGTACACACCCACTTCCACAGGAGGCTCACCCAGTGTAGGGAGGCTGGCTCACAGGCCCGGCAAGGCTGCCTTGGTGGTGCCCTCAGGTCTCACCCTCCTGTCCTCCCTGCCCCACCTTCTCTCCTGCATTTACCCCCAACTGGGCTCCTCCCCTTCTCCCCAGAATTTCTGCCTCATTCTATACCATGTCTTGCCCCCAGATAATTTTTCTTAAAATGGGTACTTAAAGGGCAGCAGATTCCAAACAGTTTTTCTTAAAGTCCCTCAGGCATCTGGCCCCCCACCCCCACCCCGGCTCATTGGTTCTCTAACCCTTAGCCGGCATTCAGCGCCCTCCTTGCCCGACCTCAGTCAAGCTCTCCAGCCTTTTCTCATGCCCTGTGCCCTTCACATGTCCCCTCAAAGGTGTGGGCACCAGCTGGCTCAGGAGGTGTCCTGGGACAGGTGTGCGATGGTCCTGAAGAGGGACGAGCTCCAGGCCTTTTGGGGTTAGGCCCGGACAGGTGCTTGGTGGCCTCGTGTCCTCAGAGGCTGGCCTGCAAAGTGATTTTCCTGCCCTAAAGGATTTCCTTACTGTGACAGCCCCATGACAGGCACCCCCTGTTCTCCATGCATGGGGTCAGCCTTGGGCTCCTCATTCCGGGCGTGTGCTCATTCTAAGCATGTTCCCCAATTGCTTCTCTTCATTCCTCTCTTATCAAAAGAGACAGGACAATCAGGCTGACTAATGGGGCAGCTTCCCGGTGGACAGCAGCTGCTGCGCTTGGTGGTTGCTCAGCTGTGGGATGAGCAGCCCTGGCATGGCTGTTTGATTCAGAGGAAGTGGCCCAGGAAAGGGCGGAGGCAAGGCCCCCACGAGCCCCAAGCAGTCCCGATGGCTGGATCCAGGATGAACCCCAGAACTGGGGTCTGAAATCCAGATGGCCTCGTCACCCGGCTCCACACCACCCGCCCCCCACCCCGGCACCCTGTAATTTCCCTCCCAGCAGGTGCTTCTGTGACCCCCAGTCAAGTGCTTATTTACCCATCAGCACCTCTGCTCCAAAGGAGAGTTCATCTCCTGAGGAATCGTGCCAGAATCCACCACTGAGCAACTCAGACAAGAAAAATGCTGCTTTTGTCCGCAAAGTTGCTTTCCAGGACCTCTCAGCAGGCGTAACAATAACCTCAGCCATCATCACCAGAGGACAGAGGCTGGCCCGGTGCACACCTGGCCCTGCGCTCCCGAGGCTTTGCACATGCCATCTCCCTGCCCCCTAACCGCCCAGGCTATAGAGCCCCAATTGTATTTACAGGGGATGACACGCTGTGGCCCCACAGGGCAGATCTGTCTGCTTTATAAACCATGGTTCATGGAATCCAGGGTTTATGGAATCCAGCCATCCCTATCTGTACGGACCATTTAAGGCTGCTTTTGGGCCACAACAGCTGAGGTGAATAGGTGGGGCAGACCAACCAGCAAAGCCTGAAATATTTACTCTCTGGCCCTTTGCAGAGAATGTTTGCTGAGCCCTGGTTCAAACTATGACTGAGGATTAGAAAGACCTACTCCTTTTCCTCCAGTGGTGGAGGGAATGGAGGAGGCAAAGCCAGACGGCCTGACCTCAGAGCCCACTCCTGCCCCAGTCTCAACACAGTTAACATCTCTAATCAGGAGGACCCCGCCCCTGACTCTCTGTTCTCTCTCTCCCTTTCCCCTCCTCTCTCTCTCTCTCTCTCTCTCTCTCTCTCTCTCTCCTCCCCCCCTCTCTCTCTCTCCCTCTCTGTGCTACAGCCCTTACCATCTACCTTCTCTCTTCACTCCCTGGGAACTCCCAAAAGGCACACGTAATATCCTGTTTCATTCTGCATTCCCAGGTCCAGCCCTAAACCTGGGAGGTGATGGGTCCTCACTAACCTTTTGGTTAAAATAATGAACTAATTTCAACATCCATCCTCCTAACGATGTGATTGTTGATTTTCGTCTCTGCCTTCTTCAGTTTGAAAACGAAATCATCCTCAAGCTGGACCACGAGGTGGAAGGCGGCCGAGGGGACGAGCAGTACATGCAGCTGCTGGAGTCCATGTGAGTTCAGTGCCCAGGGCTGCAGGGCTCTGTCCACCCCCGGAGGCCAGCCTGGAGGCTCAGGGGCACGGAGGAAACTCCCGTGTGGGGAGAAACCTCACACCCCTCGCTGGCGTGGCCACTGCTTTGATGGTGATCGAATGGGAGAGATAGAAAGAAACTTTGCTGTTGGAAAGAGGGAACTAGTCTACCCACACGTTCATCTTCATGATCTTGGCTGCGGAATGATTCTCGCTGTTCTCCTGTCTTCCTTTTCAATCGATGACAGATATTGATCACGAGCATCACGTCCGCACACATGCAGTGCTCGGATGCCATGCTCAGCACCCTGCCTGCATTGGCTCGTTCAGGCGAGTTTACTCTTTGGTCCCTACTTCGCAGAGGGGGCCCTGAGGTTCAGGAAGTCTCTTGTCCAAGGGAACGAGGTCAAGTCAGTGAGTGGACAAGCTGGGACCCACGCCTGGCTCTGCCTGACCCAGCCGTAGACAGGGCACAGCTCCCAGAAGCACTGGACTTGGAGACAAGTGATTGTTCTGTTTTGTTTAGTTTTGTTTTAACAGCTTATAATTTGCATACCATACAAGTCACCTAAGTGTACAATTCAATGGCTTTTAGTATATTCCCAGAGCTGTGCAACCTTGACCGCAATCAATTTTAGAACCTTTTTGTTACCTCCTGAAAGAAGCCCTTGCCACTTACCCCTTAGCCATCTCCTCCCTCCCACTTTCGGGTTCTATAGAGCTGTCTGTTCTGGCCATTTTGTATAAATGGCATTATGCAATATGTGGTCCTTTTGATGGGCTTCTTTCACATAGCATGTTTTCAGGTTCATCTGTGCTATAGCATGTGTCAGTAATTCACTTTTTTTTGCCAAATAATATTCCAGTTTGGCTATACCCATTTAGTTTATTCATTCATGTGTCGATGGACATTCATTCATTTCCACTTGTTGGCTATTAGGAATGATGCCACTACGAGCATTCATGCACAGGATTTGTGTAGACCAGTGGTTCTCAACCTTCTGGCCCTTTAAATACAGTTCCTCATGTTGTGACCCAACCATAAAATTATTTTTGTTGCTACTTCATAACTGTAATGTTGCTACTGTTATGAATCATAATGTAAATATCTGATATGCAGGATGGTTTTAGGCAACCCCTGTGAAAGGATCTTTCGACCGCCAGAGGGGTCGTGACCCACAGGTTGAGAACCGCTGGTGTAGACATATGTTTGCCGTTCTCTTGGGCGGACACCTGGGAGTGAATTTGCTGGGTCGTATGGGAATCAACATGTAACCTTTTGAGGAACCATCAGACTCTTCCCCAGTGGCTGCACCACTCACTCTCCCACCAGCAGTGCATGAGGCTCCCATGTCTCCACAACCTCCTCAACATGCATTAATGTGGGTCTGGCTGACCACAGCAGTCCTAGCGGGTGTGAGGTGTTGATTTGCATTTCCTTGATGGCTGAGGCTATGGGGCAACTTTTCATGTGCATATTGTCCACGTGCGTATCTTTGGAGAAAGACACTGGGTTTTATCCCTGGTTCCATCTCTTGGCAGCTGCAGGGCATTGGGCCCCGCCTGCAACATCTTTGGCTTCCTTTCCCCATCTGTGCAATGGGGAGAATAAGCCTCCTGGGGTTACTTTGAAAACAGAATAACGATAAAGCACCTGGCACACAACAGGTAAACAGCTCAATAAGTGCACTCTCAGTTTCTGTCATGGTAGTTGCTACCTTCCTACCTCCCACCCCCAAGAATTCTCCCCTGGTTTAGGAATGTGACTCAGGCATCCCAAATGTCCCCCTAATTGTAGATTCTTTGATTTGTATTATTATCTGATAGAACTCTAATTTTGGATGCTTCCTCCAATCTTCTTTGAGTATTTTAACTTTAACAACAAAAGCAAACCGAAGGCCTTGCTTTAACCCTCACAAGGACCCTTCTGGTCCCACCAAGCAGGCAGAATGGAGCCCCAGGTAGCAGCATCCCAGCGGGCCCCACTGCCTCCTGTACCTGCACAGCCCTCACTAAACACCTAGAGCACAAAAGCCGCTGGGGGATGACATTTTGCCTGAGTCAATGTTTTCCTTAAAGTTCGAAAAAGGAAAATCTAAATATTGACCAGAAGTGAAAGCACATATACTGCTGGCAATTTCCATTTTTATGAGCGGATGGGGCCCTGTGGCAGTCTTCAGATGATCAGCGGGATTTTCAAATCCTTCCTGAGTGAATATTTATAAAAGGAACCCTCAGAGGCTGAGGAAATGAGAATCAGCTCATTATTTTTCTCCTAAGTCAGAGGTGTGAATGATTTTTACAAAACCAATCAAGGCAAGCCCGAGGAGGCAGGACCCCATGGGACGTCCAGCGGCCCAGCCCCTGCTTCTTCCTTTGAACTCTCTCAGCCTCAGTGTCCTTATCTGCACAGTGGGGATAAACTCACAGTCCAGAGTGAGCTTAGAGTTTTTGTTGAGATAACCAAGAAAACTCATGTAAAAATGCTTGGCTCATAGATAGTCCAGAAATATTAACTATCATTATTATTCATCTCCAAGTGGATAGTAATGGGGTCATTTGAAGCTACGAGCCCACCAGGCTAGTCATCCTCACTGCCCCCAGCCCGTCCATATCTGTCTTAAAGTGACAGTCCCACATTAAAGTTAGAAGTGAGATGCTCTCTGCTCTCCTGTATTCCATCTGCTTGGGAATCCTATCTAATAAAGAGGGAATATGCTAACTGAACCTCACGTCATCGCAAAGATGGTGGCACCCACAGCCAATAAGGAGATAATATGCTAATTGATGCCCCGCCCTAAAAAATGGTGGCACCCACAGCCAATAAGGAAGGAATATGCTAATTGACTGCTCCACCCTCAAAGATGGTGGCGCCCACAGCCACAAGATGGCTGGCAGGGTAGGGCAGTTGTGGGAGATCAGGCCAGCAGGGGAGGGCAGTTAGGGGTGACCAGGACAGCAGGGGAGGGCAGTTAGGGGTGAGACCGGGCCAGCAGGGGAGGGCAGTTGGGGGCAATTGGGCCAGCAGGGGAGCAGTTAGGCATCGATCAGGCTGGCAGGGTAGTGGTTAGGGGGTGATCAGGCTGGCAGGCAGAAGCAGTTAGGGGCAATCAGGCAGGAAGGCAGGTGAGCGGTTGGGAGCCAGCAGTCCCGGATTGTGAGAGGGATGTTCCAGGGAGAGGGTGCAGGCTGGGCTGAGGGACAACCCCCCCCCCCAGTGCACAAATTTTATGCACCGGGCCTCTAGTATTTCTAGAAGTAGGGAGGCGCAGAAGTCTAAAGAAGACAGAAAATGTGTGTCCTGGGGTCTGAGGCCCACCCAACTAGTTCCACACATAGTCTTAAAAGGAGCAGTGACAGTCAGCTCTGTCAGTGCAGCTGAAGGGCATGTTCCAGGTTCCTGCTTCTGAGGACCCTCCATGTGGAATGACAACCAATTTGAAGTGCAGTTACCCCCGGCCCCCTAAGGCAGGCATAGACACCACCACCCTCCTTCCACGGAGTGAGGAATTACCTGAGCGGCCTGGAGATTTCCACAGCTTTCTCACTGTCACTTCTTCTCCCCTTTGGGCCTCAAAGGGGAGGAACAGCTGAGTAACCTTGGCAGGGCCAGGATCCAAGCCCAGCCCCAGGGGCCTCATCTGTAAATGCAGGGCTTCATAATGCCTACCCAAGGAGATTTTGTGAGTATTAAGCAAGGAAATCAATAAAGCGGGCTTAGCACAGCCTCTGGAACACAGGAAGTACTCAGTACATGGTAGCACCATGATATATTATGGTACGTTTTTATTTCTGTATCTGCTTCCTTTGCTAGATATCCCAGGGGTCAGTGACTCTGGAGTTTCTAGAACAGAACACATTTAGAGGATGGATGCATGGTGGGTGGATGGATGGTGAACGGATGGATGATTTCAAACCAGTCTGCTCATTTATCTCACATTCCTAGGCCATAATGAGCAGCTTTCTTACCTCTTACCTAAAGAATAGAGAAACGAAGAAAACCAAGACTTTGTTCTCCTAAACCAGGGGTGGGCAAACTTTTTGACTCGAGGGCCACAATGGGTTCTTAAACTGGACCGGAGGGCCGGAACAAAAGCATGGATGGAGTGTTTGTGTGAACTAATATAAATTCAAAGTAAACATCTACACTAATAAAAGAGAAAAATGGTAATTGGCGTACAGCGCTACCCTTTTCATTGGCTAATCAGGGCTATATGCAAATTAACTGCCAACTAAGATGGCAGTTAACTGCCAACAAAGATGGCGGCTAATTTGCATACGTAGGCACAATGCAGGGAGGCGAAAGGGAAAGCAAGAAGAAGCCCCCTTCCACTGACAGTGATCGGAAACCCAGGGGGGAGCTAAGAGGTGGGGGGCAGGGCAAAGGCGGCCCTGGGGCCGCCTTTGCCCTGCCCCCCAGCCATGATCGGAGAATCAGGTGCCTTTGCCTCCCTGGCCAGTGATAGCAGGAAGTAGGGGTGGAGCCAGCATTGGGAGCTGGGCACGGTTGAAGCTGGCAGTCCCAGGAGCTAGGGGTCCCTTGCCTGGGCCTAAAGCGGAGCCCACGATCGCGGGGCCACTGCAGCTGCGGGTCCCCGCTGCCCGGGCCTCAGCCAGAGGCATCCTGCAGGGGCAGGGGCGGAGCCCGCAGATCGCGGCGCCCCCCGCTGCCACTGCGGGTCCCCGCTGCCTGGGCCGGACGCCTCGGCCAGAGGCGTTAGGCCTGGGCAAGGGCAGAGCCTGCAACCGCGGGGAGCTGGGGGTCCCCTGCCCAGGCCTAATCCCTTGGCCAGAGGCGTTAGGCCTGGGCAGGGGCAGAGCGGGAGATCACAGGGAGCTGGGAGTCCCCTGCCCAGGCCTAATGCCTTGGCCAGAGGCGTTAGGCCTGGGCAGGGGCGGAGCCTGCAACCGTGGGGAGCTGGGGATCCCCTGCCCAGGCCTGACACCTCTGCTGGAGGCCTCAGGCCTGGTCAAGAGGCCGATCGGTGATTGGTGATCGGAGGGTGATGAGGGCCAACTCCTCTGGCCGAGGCATCAGGCCTGGGTGGGGGGCAGAGCTGGGGATTGGAGGGATATGATGGTCCCCTTGCCCAGGCCTGAAGCCTGGGTCAGAGGCGTCAGGCTTGGGCAGGGGGTGGAGCAAGAGATCAGAGGGAGATGGGGGTCCCCTGCCCAGGCATGATTCCTGGGCCAGAGGCTTCAGGCCTGGGCGGGGGTCAGAGCCAGTGATCGGGGGGAGATGGGGGTCCCCTGTCCAAGCCTGACACCTCTGGCGGAGGCGTCAGGCCTGGGCAAGGGGCCAATCAGGCGATCGGAGGGTGATGGGGGTCTACGCCTCTGGCTGAGGCATCAGGCCTGGCCTGGGGGCAGAACCAGTGATGGGGGGAAATGAGGGTCCCCTGCCCAGGCCTGACACCTCTGTCAGAGGCGTCAGGCCTGGGCAAGGGGCCAATCCTGCAATTGGAGGGTGATGGGGGTCAACGCCTGAGGGCTCTCAGTATGTGAGAGGGGGCAGGCTGGGCTGAGGGACACTCCCCCACCACACACACACACACACACACACACACACACACACCCAGTGCACGAATTTCGTGCACCGGGCCCCTAGTCATTACATAAAAGGGTACGGTCTTTTTTTTTTTTAGTTTTACTCATTTCAAACGGGCCGGACGGGCCGTAGTTTGCCCACGGCTGTACCTTTGCTTCTCAAAGTACCGGCAGTGTCAGCCTCACCTGGGAGCCTGTTAGAAATGCAGACTCTTGAGCCCTAGCCAAACCTGTGGAGTCAGAATGATTAGCACAGTGCCCAGGTGTTCCCACACGTATTGAAGTTTGCAGAGCAGGGGACGAAGCCAGTGGTTCTTAATGTTGGCTGCACATTAGAGTCACTTGGCGAACGTAAGCAGGGAAATGCTGCTGCCTGGCTTCCACCCCTGAAAATGCGATGTTACACCCCCAGGGTGGGCGCTGAGCTTTGTAAAAGGTCCCTGGTGACTAGCATGTGGCCAGGGCAGAGAACCGCTGGTCTGGCTGTGCTCAGGCTCTGAGAACACTGCACATTTAGAGGGTGGATGCTCATGGAGGGCCCTCAGACACAGTACACATTTAGAGGGTGGATGCTCATGGAGGGCCCTCAGAAACAGTACACATTTAGAGGAAAAAGCACACCCTGGACACCAGGCTGCATTGTGTTTAGGGTGGGAAGCGGGGCTGCACATGACCGTCCCAGAAGGAGTCAGGCACAGCTGTGACGGGGCCTGACAGGCCAAAATCTGAGGGCAATTTGCATCTCTCTTTGAGAGCCAGGAGACAGGTGCTTCTCCCACTGAGATGATGGATTTGTCTGATCGCAGCCACAGTTTGCAACTTTGCCTCCTTGCAGCCTGGTTTGGCTTCTGGGAGGAAATGACCGCCCCCCCCCCCAAAAAAAAAAAAAATCCTTGTCTTTCTTACCTGTCCCCTCCTAGGAGCTCTTGAGCCTTAAACTTCTTCAGGAGAGTAGGCAGAAACAAATGCCCTGGGTAATGCTTGTCCATGGCTACACGGGATGCCTGAGGCCATGTCGCAATGCCTCTCCCCAGAGAAATATTGAACAGTGATCATTTTGGTTACCAAGGTCACCGTTGACTATCTGATCGATATTGGAAAGGTCATTTCACCTTTCTGAGCCTTGGTTTCCTCAGTTGTAAAACAAGAGGAATATTTTTTACTTATCAGAATTATCGTGATGGTTTCTTAAGAAAAAGTGATTGGTATAGGATCTAGTCCAGAATAAGTGATTAAAAGTAAGTAGTCATTAATCAAAATTTTAATCCATCCATCTCTTCCTACCTAGCCTGTGGGCTGACTGAGGGCAGATATGATTCTTTTTCATATTTCTTTTTTTTATTTTATATCTTTCTTCCATCCCTGCCCCAAGCAATGCCTAACCTAGTGCCTAGCAACCAACAGGTGCTCAAGAAATGCTATGTTCTTTTGTGGGTATTTTTTTTGTTTGTTTTTTAAAATGTGGAATATTAATATTATAACAAATATTAAATTTTTAAATAATAGATGCACATTTAAATTGAACAGTGAACATTGTCTTCCTCTATTTCCCTACCTAGACCCCTCATCAGAAGCAACCACTCTGAAGACTCTGGGGTTTATCCTTCCCACCCATATCCTGCAGATTTACAAACACATAGACACACAACACAGAAGCGCATTCCCACTCACACATAGTGCTTGCTGGTTGAGTGTGCAGATGCTTAAGCCAGACTGTTGGCACTGGTCACCTGTGTGACCTTGCACTGCTTAGTTGACCTCTCTGTGACTTAGTTTCCCAGTTTGCAAACTTCCCATCTCATAAGAATGTGACGGGAGGTTAAGTGAGTAAAAATTTGTGAGACGGTTAGAATAATGCCTGGGACATGGTAGGCTCTATGTGAGCAGGTTAAATAAAAAAACAATTATTGTTTGGAGTCTTACTTTTCACAACTATATATTTTTTTCAAGTTCTTTGTGTTAAAACATATTGATCTCTCATACTTTTTAATGGCTTAATGGAATTATAGTTTGTGGATATGCTTTAATTTACTTAACCATCTGCTTATTGATGGAAATTTAAAATAGTTCCAACTATTTCACCATTGGACATAACTTATCAGTGTTATAAGTATATCCTGGCATACTTCTGAGAACATTTCTGAAGAATAGATTCCCCAAAGTAGAATTATTGGGTCAAAGGATATGCACATTTGTGATTTTGATATTGTGAAAATTGCTACCCCCTCCCCAAAGTTGTACTGATTTACTCCCAATGTGGGTGTATAAAGGTGACCATTTTCCTGAATCATTGCCCATACTGAAAATTTATTTTTATTTTTCCCAATTTTGATGAGGAGGTGGGGAAAATCACAGTTGACCCGCAAGTGCCATGAGTTTGGATTGTGAGGATTCATTGAACTGTGATCCATTGAACTGTGATCCATTGAACTGCTATATTAAGTGCAAATAAGTGTATAATGAATAAGTGGTTGGAAAATGCACAAAATGAGCCAATGAAGCAGGGGAACTTGAATTCACTAGATTATTTGGCTTGTGCTCCACCCCACCCCACCCCCCTGTACCCCTCACCCCAGCACAGCTTCTTCCCGGCCCAGCTCACTGCCCTCCTGTCTGCCCACAGCCTAATGGAGTGTGCCGCCGAGCACCTGACCATTGCCAAGTCCGTGGCGAACTTCGTGAACCTGGTCAAAGGCCTCCTGGAGAAACTGCTGGACTACCGGGGCGTGATGACGGATGAGAGCAAAGACAACCGAATGAGCTGCACCGTGAACCTGCTGGTAGGCGGGGCGGAGTCCGGGGGCAGGCCTGGCTTTGGGGCTCACTACTGTTCTTGATCCGAAGACAGCACTTAGGGCTCTGTGAATCAGACAGATGTAAGACTGAACTCCTGCTCTGCCATCTGCTGGCTTTGTGTCTGAGGCAATCACATCACCTTTCTGTGCCTCAGTTTCCTTATAACTGAAATGGGAATGTATTGCCTTTAGCACCTAACACATCCCATGGGAGGAAGGCGGCAGCAGGAAGTGGTTAAGAGGTGAGCTTTGGAGACACACAGCCCACGGGTTCTCGTGCTCCCTCAGATAATTAGTAGAGTAGACCGTCAAGGAGGCTTTCTGATGGTTCTCAACCTGTTGGTCGCGACCATCGGAAAACACATATAGCATATCAGATATTTACATTACGATTCATAACAGTAGCAAAATTACAGTTATGAAGTAGCAATGAAAATAACTTTATGGTTGGGGGTCACCACAACATGAGAAACTGTATTAAAGGGTCGTGGTATTAGGAAGGTTGAGAACCACTGGTTTAGTGTGTTTATCTGTTCCATGGAGAAAAGAATAGTACCCATTTCATAGGCCGTGCGGTCCTGGCCTGTGGTTAAATGCTCACTGTGTGGTAATTGCTCTCTCTTACAGAATGAAATAACACTAATAACTAGAATTTCTAGAAAATGAGTGTGGGGCACAGGCTATTCAGGGCAGCTAATCCCATAGCCGGGCTCTTAGCCTCTGTACACAGGACCCGCCATGGGAAACTCCTGAATGTCTCTCTTCCCATGTCCTGTGATGTGGACAATACACAGATAGAGGCAGCCACAGTGCCTCACACCCACCATGCCTGCCCACCCTCAGTGGTTACAATGAGGAAAGTTGACCAGAGACCACGTGGCATCCATCACAATGAGCCCCTGCCATTCTCAGTGTCTAGAAACACCGTTCAAGCCCTGTCCCCAAAGTCCTGTGGTGTGGCCTCCATTTCCCTTTTTAACAGCCTTGATATTGCCAATTGATTTCCCTAACTGCTAAGGGGAGTTTAAAAATCCTGATTATAGCAGAAAGGAATTCATTGCTAATCACTCCACCAGGCCCACTTTACATACAGAGCATGGAGTGGGGTTTTCCTGGAGTTTAGCAGTCTGTCTCTATGAAGACACAGAAGTTAGTAGAAGAAATTGACCTTCAGACTCACCTGGGAGAAAGCTTTGGACAGGCCGTTCTAGAAGCAAGTAGACCCTGCTAGTTTTGGGTATCAGTGTGGTATCGGGGCGGAGGACAGGGTGGAGGTCAGGGGTATCAGGAGAGCTGAGGTCTCGTATGGCTCTGCCACCCACTGACTGTGCCTGGAACACATCCCCTGCCCTCTGGCTGCACTGGAGTCTATCGGGTTTTCTCCACGTGTGGCCCACAGATCCCATCAGGACCTTCTGGCTCAAAATCAGTAAGGACTTACTTTAAAATACACGGGACAGGATCTCTGGGTGGAGCCCAGGATGACCACTGGTCTGAATGGCCCCTGAGCTCAAATTTCCAGGTTTAAATGTCTTTGGCTGTGGAATCTCACTGTAACCCCTGATAATTCCGCATGGTCAGGAGTTATCATCACTGGGATCTACGTATTATGATTTCTATGACTGTTACTCTGATTATTGCTGTTACTCTGATTCCAACTCAGCCCCACCCGGGTACAGGGTCTGCCCCTGTGAAGATCAAGCCAGGCTGCCCTCACAGTGGACTTTGTCAGTGTAGGTGGCCTCGGCCTCGGCCTCGGCAGCCCACCTCTCAGCACAGCCAGTAGCTCCACTGCAGCCCCTGATACGTGATGGCTGTTATTTCCTTTGTCCCTCCATTGTCTGAGGATCAGGGAGTGATTCCCATGGCAAAATCTCCTAATGAGGCTGTTGGATGCATTCAGGAAATGCAATTTCTTGCTCCCATCTCGGGCCGCCCAGATAGTAAACACCAATCTTCCTCCTCATCTCCGTCGCTGCACCCTCCACCCCTGCCGCTCTGCAAAGAAAAGCACTCACCACTGTTTTCCTTCCCACCTAGAATTTCTACAAAGATAACAATCGGGAAGAGATGTACATAAGGTAAGATTTTTGTTTTCTAAAACCCAGTCCTGCTGTGTCACTCTCCCGCTCAATACCCATCGATGGCTCCCTATTGTCTCAGGCCAGAATTTAAACTTACCTTCTTGGTTCTCAGGCCCTCTGTGTACCGATTCCTATCAATCTCCCCAGATTCAGCCCCTTTCATTCCCCGTCATCAGCCCGCAAGCCCGCTGGGAGTTCTCTGACCTGCCATATTGTTTTGCAATATCTACAGCTCAAACTCTCCTTAACCCACCTTGTGGCTCGAGCTGGGACATCGCACTTGTATTTGGTGCAAGGCTGGCACGTGAAGCCCAAGTCCTGCGTTTATAAGGCATGTAGTCAGGTCATTGGCAGCCCAGATTCAAAGGGGAAAAAATGCTATGATGTATGATGGCGCTTTCTTGTAGGCATGTGAAAGGCAGCTATTTGGGCATGTAATGAAGGATTTTTTGGGACATTAGCCTGGAGCAAAGAACTCCCTTGCCAATTTTTCTCAGAATCATATTTTTTTCTTCAAAGTTTTAAAAAAACATCCTGTTATTTTTACTCATTGCAGAAATAACACATATTAATTACCAAGACAAAAAAATACTCATAAAATACAGACAAGCAAAACAAAAAAATGAAATAAACGCCAATAATCCATACATATTCCCAGACCCTTTTATATTTATATATAAACTAGAGGCCCGGTGCAAAAAAATTTGTGCACTTGGGGGGAAGGGGAGGTCCCTCAGCCCGGCCTATGCCCTCTCGCAGTCTGGGACCCCTCGGGAGATAACGACCTGCTGGCTTAGGCCTGCTCCCGGGTGGCAGAGGGCAGGCCCAATCCCTAGGTGCAGCCCCTGGTCGGGTTCAGAGCAGGGCTGATTGGGAAGTTGGGGCGCCGCCCCTGTCATGCACAGAGCAGGGCAGATTGGGAGGTTGTGATGCCACCCTCAGTCACGCTCAGGGTAGGGCTGATTGGGGGGTTGGGGCACCGCCCCCTGTCACACTCAAGGCAGGGTCGATGGGGAGGTTGCGGCGCCACCCCCTGTCATGCACAGAGCAGGGCCGATCAGGGGGTTGGGGAGCTCCCCCCTGTCACTCACAGAGTAGGGCCAATAGGGGAGTTGGGGCACCGCCCCCTGTCACACACAGAGCAGGGCGGATCAGGGGGTTGGGGTGCCGCACCCTGTCACACTCAGGGCAAGGCCAATGGGGAGGTTATGGCTCTACCCCGTCACACACAGAGCAGGGCCCGTGGGGCGAGGGGGCGGGGGGGGAGGGGGTTGGGGCGCCGCACTGTGTCACACACAGAGCCGCAGGGCAATCAGGGGGATGGGGAGCTCCCCGCTATCAGGCACAGAGCAGGGCTGATCAGGGGGTTGGGGCGCCTTCCCCTGTCACAAACAGAGCAGGGCCGATAGGGAGGTTGTGGCCCCGCCCCCTGTCACACACAGCCGCAGGGCGATCGAGGGTTTGGGTGCTGCCCCCTGTCATGCTGATCCTGGTGCCGGGAGGCCTCTCGGGTCCGCTGATCCCGGTGCTGGGAGGCATATTACCCTTTTACTATATAGGATAGAGGCCTGGTGCACGTGTGGGGGCCGGCTGGTTTGCCCTGAAAGGTGTCCTGGATCAGGGTGGGGGTCCCCACTGGGGTGCCTTGCCAGCCTGGGTGAGGAGATGATGGCTGTTTGCAGCTGGTCACACACCCTTCAGGGTGGGGGTCCCCACTGGGGTGCCTGGCCATTCTGGGTGAGGGGCTGAGGGCTGTTTTCAGTCTGGCGGGTGACGGAAGCTCCCAACTGCTCCTTTTTTTCTTTTTTTTTTTATTCTGGGCCAGCTTTAGCTCTGAGGCTCCAGCTCTGAGGTCTCTGCTGCTGAAAGCAGGTATCTGGTTTGTTTCGGTTCTATAATCAAAACACTGTATCAACTCCAGCTCTGAGATCCCGGCTTGCTGAAAGCAGGTTTCTGGGGTTTTGTTTAGCTTCTATATTTGTTACAGTGTTTCAAACTGCAGGCTCAGAGGCCAGCAAGGCAGGCGGGGAACGTTGGTTTCCTCGGTCACTGAAGCAAGCAAGCCTCATGTTAGTTTCAAGCTGCCTGGCTGCCGGCCGCCATCTTGGCTGGCAGTTAATTTGCATATTGCCCTAATTAGCCAATGGGAAGGGTAGCGGTTGTACACTAATTACCATGTTTCTCTTTTATTAGATAGGATTGAATTCTATGCATGCACATTTTTTGCAAAAATGGGATCACATTGCTTATAATGTATTCTTTGCTTGACAAGAATTCCATGTCAACAGATATATTTCGACATCATTTTTTTTCTTTTGATATCATTTTTAATGAAACTATAAAATTCTCTTTCCAGAATATACCGTAATTTATACAGTCAATCCAATATTGTTGAACACTTAGGTGTTTCCAGCTCTTTTCTGTCATACACAGTGCAGTGACGGAATTCTTGGGCCTATATCCTCATGCACATCTCTATGTCACCAGGACCTGCAAAGCACAGTTGACCATGGCCCCTTCAGGCTCTAACTCAAAGTCTGAACTCACTCTGCTAGTACTGAGGATAGGTCTAATTTAGTTTAGCATTAATCCAGAAACAGGAACTATCGCTTAGAAAAGGTATAATTCCATAGGTTGTCCTGAGCTTGAGAGTATTTATAGCATCACTAGACATGGCTTATTGTAGTAGCGCAAAGCTGTGGGTCCAAGAGGCCTGGGGTCTCCCCTTGTTTTCCTGAGACCCTGGTTATTTCCCTCAGCCCCTCTGGGCTGTGATTTCCCCTGCAGGATGTCTTCGTTCTACCTTGTGTTCTGAGGACTACAAGAGATGCTACAGGTGAAGTGCCCGGCACACGGTGCCCTCCCTCCAACCTCTCTTCTCTCCTTCCCATTTTAGAAACACAGGTAGTGGCTCCCAGCTCTCCATAAGCTTTGGAGATTTGAGGACTATAGAGTCTTCTAGGAAAACCACATTTTCCTAAACCAGATGTTGTAGACAAGGATGTAGTCTAAAAGTCTGTTTTATTTGGCAGACATAATATTTAAAGACACTTTTAATTGCCATTTTTCTTTAGTCTAGAGATTTTTACCCCAAAAATCAAAATGTCCCTCTTCTCCTGAAACACCAAGAAGGTATGGCGGCACTGGGCCCTTATCCTGTCCTGACAACCATCACCCAGACTGGTGGTGGGGCTCCTTGAGGCAGAGTAGGGGAGCTCTGGGCACAGCACTGTCTCTGCTCACCCCTGAGCTTCTGGGGCATCTCCCTCACTGCCCAGCTGGCACCGGTAGGTGTTTGAGTTTGAACCCAGGTTGGGCCCATCAGGTTGCGTTGCTGTGGGCACTGCAAGTGATCACCACCCCCTGGAGTTGACGTAGGAGAGGAGAGGGTGCGCTGGCGAATTAGGGGTTATAAGAACCACGAAGGCTCTCCCTCTGACTGTGCTCTCCACGTGCTGTGGACCCAGCCATCAGAGATCCAAGGACAGGCAGGCTGGGATAAGGCGGGTTCAGCCATAGATGGAGGGGTTTCTAAAGGTGGACCACAGGCTCAACACTCCCTACGTGTAGGCCACGTGCAATTTCACTGATCACTCTGATTGATCAGCAGGAAGTTAACGGGTCGAGGGTGGAAAGGCCATGATTGTAGAGGCAGAAATAGCTGGTTTCAAAACCTGGCTTTACCTATTTCTAGCTCCATCTACTTCAACTCAGGTCTCAGTTTTCTTATCTATGAAAGGATTGTAGGGAGAATGAATGAATAGAATATATAAAGCACCATTTGATAAATGAATGAATGAATGAATGAATGAATGAATGAATGAATGAGATCATTTGATCATTCATTCATCCCCTTACCTGCAGATGCCAGTCCACCTGTCACACTATGGAAACCTTGCTATAAGCCCCACCTGGATGAATCCTGCTGTCATAGTAACATAGATCCTCCTCCATGACATTGATCATAGCTATCTTTTGGCAATTATTTATTTGATGATTTGATTGACATCTGCCCCCTTCCCCTAGACTGTATAAATGCCAAGTCCTGAGAATGGTGTCTACTTTTGTCCCCACTATCTCTAGTGCCTGGTACAGCCGTGCGCTCAGCACAACTTGGCTGGTTGAATCAAGAAATGAGAGAAAGGTCACTAGGATGTCCTGGCTCATTAGTTATCAAAAACCACTAGCTGCCTTTTTCTCCTCAGAATCTTTGCCAGTCCCTGCCCTGAGGTCAGGCAGCCTGCATCTGGCTCGCGGGCCATGTTTCATGTGGCCAGCTTCTCCTTTGGTGACATTCTGTGCAGATAGGTTTCTTCTAGCAGGAGCCTAAGCCTGAGCACTGAGCTCTGCTTTGAGAGCAGCTGCTTCAGAAGCCTTTGTACCCTGTGGTTAGGCAGTCAGGGCACAGTCTTGGCAGACACCGCCTTCCCTCTCAGAGGAAGAGACCGGGGCTTGCATCACAGCATCACCCCTGCACTCAAGCACTAAGTGTTGCCTGCTCCTGATGACATACAAGTCGCCAGAGCAGTGGTGCTCTGGCTCTGAATCTGTTTCCAACAGTGGCAGGTTCTTCTTTGTAGAAGAACCGAATTCACAATGAAAATAGATAAGAACCATTACAGCTCAGTGCTGGCTCTAGGCTAATCACTTCCAGTGCAAACTTGCATTTATCCGCTGCAATGCTAGCCGTCACTTTCTGAGCCTTCCGACATGGACTGCTTGGCTCTTTATATGCCCATAAGTGTGTTTTGTGAGAGTTGCCATCTTACCGATGAGCAAAGGAAGGCACCGAAAATTAATTCCCTGCCCCTTAATACCTCTTATGTGTCAAATTAAGAATTGACCAGAGCTCCCTTCCTTTGTTCCTGCCCTGTCCTCAACACCACTCATCCATACAGTCCTCCCCGGGATCAGAATTGGAGCATCACATTGTAAATGGACGGGTGGTGGGGATGTGATTATTGTTGAATAGTAGATTCTCCCTGCTGACAGCTCCAGGTCTGGAAGTGAATATCCAATCTCCAGCCCCTGGTCCACTTCCTTCCTTAAATGTACTTCCTTTATCCCCAGAGAACACTGAAGAGCAGGTAGGATCTGCCCCTTTGCAGGGCCGTGGCTTGTTCATGCTCTGGAATAGAACAAGGACCAGAGCATGGGCTCTAAGGACAGTTACCTGGGATCACGTTTCAGCTCTTCTATTTATTAGCACGTGACTTCTGACGAGTTACTCAGTTCTCCTTCCCTGATTTCTCTTGTCATATTGCATTGGCTGGAGTCTTCAGTATGAAGTTGAATGGTACTGGCCCAAAGCATGCCTGACTTTTCCAGGCCATAGTTTTCTCATCCGAAAATGGGTATCCCCAACAGACCCGTTTTACAGGGTTGTCATGAGGATTAAATGATCTGAGGCATTTAAAAGACTTAGCATAGTACCTGCCACACACCCAGTGCCCCACAGATGCCAAGTGCTGTCATCATGACCACACAAGGGCGCTGGCTATTAGGGAGGGAGAATTCCCCAGAGGTACTCAGTTGCTCTGTCTGGCTTCTACCTGGCCCTACAACCTGCCTCCTTATCACCTGGTAACTCAGCTTGTTTCCCCAAACAGGTACCTGTACAAACTCCGCGATCTTCACCTGGACTGTGACAACTACACGGAGGCTGCCTACACGCTCCTTCTCCACACTTGGCTTCTCAAGGTACTGCCCTTCCCATGCAGTGGATTCATTCAGGGATTCCCCTCGGGCCTCACAGCCAGTGGAAGAGTTAAAAAGAAAAGAAAGAAAAGAAAAAAGAATTAGCCAAATAAATTTTGTGTTGCTCTGAGTCCAACAACTTGATCTGGCAAGGTTACTTCTCTGCACTGCTTCTCCTGGCACATAAGGTCTCTGTGACCTTCACATTTAGCAGCAACAGTAACCCCTCGAGATATGTCTTATGGTTTTATATAACATCCAACTGTTTTCTATAATATCCAGACATCAACCATAAATCATTAGCACACCCAGACCTCCACTTGAGTCATTTTCCTGCTATTGAAAGTGCTGCTAGAGCTGGACAAAGTCTGAGGGATTTCCTCTGGCTTTTGAAGAGCTGGGACCCTGTCTCCTAGGAGTTCAGAGAAAGTCCCTACACACCACATATATGAGCCAGTAGAGCAGTGGTTCTCAACCTTCTGGCCCTTTAAATACAGTTCCTCATGTTGTGACACAACCATAAAATTATTTTTGTTGCTACTTCATAATTGTACTGTTGCTACTGTTATGAATCATCATGTAAATATCTGATATGCAGGATGGTCTTAGGCGACCCCTGTGAAAGGGTCGTTTGACCACCAAAGGGGTCGTGACCCACAGGTTGAGAACCACTGCAGTAGAGACTCAAGCATGACTCAGCAAAAATCAAGGGGTGCTTCCCAAATGTAGCCTGTCAACCAGTATCTCTCCGACTGGCTGCTGACACCCAGGGTGGCAGGGAGACAGCTTCTCATCCATGAGGGAGGCACCCACCCTCAGTGGCCCCTCAGCCCCTGATGACCCCGCATGTCCTCTCTCCACAGTGGTCAGATGAGCAGTGTGCCTCACAGGTCATGCAGACGGGCCAGCAGCACCCCCAGACCCACCGCCAGCTGAAGGAGACGCTGTATGAGATCATCATAGGTTACTTTGACAAAGGAAAGGTAATTTGTCCCCGCCTTCCCTCTCTGTGGGGACCCTGCTACCGGGAAGGGTGGCTCTCTCCTGTGCTCCATACCAACCCATCTGCATATCTCCATCCCAGTCCTAAGTCCGACCATTTCTCTCCATCTCCAGTCCTACCACCTTTGTTCATGGCACCAGTATTGCACACCTGGACACTCAGGTGGCCTGGGCTTCGCAACTTGGTCCTCTACCCACAGTTCCCTCGGCCTCTAGGATATGCCAATTCCATACTCATAATAGTGAGATATGAATCATACCCACTTCTTAGTGATATTGGGAAAATTAGGTGAGAAGCTGCATGTGGAACATGTAGCACAGGGCCTGGTACATAGTGACATCTGGCTGAGCTGTGACTGTCACCATCATCACCGACTCCACCTTCAAGGCCCCAGTTGAAGGCCATTTCCTCTGTCATTACCTGCTGCCTCTCCTCTGAATCGCAAGGCCTCTGTTGTTCCTCAGGACACAGTTTAGCACTGAATTTGGTCTGTCCTCGCACTGCAGTTCCTCGCATCTGTCTTAGTCTGATCCCCCCACCTTCCCTTGAAAGACAAAATGAGGTAATGTCTGGGAAGGGCTTATAAATTCCCAGGAGCTGAGTGGGTGAACAACACTGTTTTTATAATTTACCATTATAAGCCTCTTGAGGGCAGAGATTCTGCCATCTCTGGAACCTCCTGCCCTGCGAGACATCCAGTCAGCGTACTGTTGGTTTACCAGCTGACAAAGTTGTCACAGTGGGGTAGGGGAGCCCCAAAAGTGCATGCTGAGCTTTGTTCTCTGCAAGGTATCCAATTCGACCAACCCTGTGCTAAGCAGAGAGGAGAAGCCATAATCCCCAATCTCAAAGACTGGCAAGATGGCAAGATGGACATGCCAATCATGATGTTTTTTGTACATTACCCTTTGGTGTTGTGCAATTGTGGGAGAGGGGGTGGAACAGGGTAGTGACTAAATACTTCGGGAGCAGAGAGGAGGAGCAGATGGGTACGGCTCACTCTGAAAGCCACTGTGTGGAAATTTCTAGAATGAAGCCCATATTCCTTAGCATCCTTTCAACTTCTTTTCCCCCACACCTCTCCTCCTTAGAAACTCATTGCTCCAAGCACACATCATGGCTTTCTACCCCGTAACTCCATCTGTCACCACCTGGTAGACTCCTCTACATCCCTCAGAACCCAAATTACATCTATTTTTTTTGTGTGCTTTACTCGCTTATGTTCCACATTTATATCTGCTCCACCACTGTATACCATGTCACGCCTGGAAGCCAGCAGGCCCTGGACTGTATCAGGCTCAGGGATCAGTGACTGTCAGAGGTCCCAGTGACCACAAGGGCAGATGTGGGAGGAAATCCCAGGTCCCTAACTCCCGCCTGGCTTCCTTCCTGGTCCCTTAGTGGTCTCTCACACACGGGAAGAGCATTTCTGGCATATTATGGTATGAAGTTGGCAAAGACCTCCACTTGAGCCACAGTCCCCTGGCCAGCTCAGGGTGTTACCACCACCCCTTGTTCTGGCTGAAGAGGAAGCACCAGGCGGCCTGGCCCACAGACTTGGTTCCTTCTGGCACATAAAGCTCTTTTGCGCTGCTCCCTACGCTGTCCATGGGTTTACAGCCATGGCGCCTGCACTCCGCACTTGCTTCTATTTATTTTTATGCTTGAATGCAGAGAGAGCACTTTTGCTACAAAGCACACACTGCATTTTGGCAACCTCCCCTCTCTCCTCCCCCACCTCCCCAGCTTCTCCATTTAGGTGCATTTTTTCTATTTTAAACCAAATGTGAAATGTTATGGGTATCCCTTGAGATTGCCAGACCTCTGCCCACCGTGCCTTCCCCGGCCTCTCCGCTGGGGTTCCCACCCCTGTGGTTGCAGATGGAGGGGTGATCTGTCAGCTCCAGTCTCACACAAAGCAGAGGGAAATGGTCCCCTATGTCCAGGGATTGTTTTCAGAATTGGTTTTAAATACAGAAAAGACCTATCTTTTAAAACACCTCAATCACTCTTTTTATTACTCTAGTACCACTCCCATCCCCGCCTCTATGCGGCCCCTGCACACGCACCCCCGCCCCAAAATAACCCCACTGAGAAGGGACTGCGTCGGTTCAGTTACACAGATGACTGGGCTCTAGAGAGCGGCTGGGCAGCATTGGCATTGCTTAGCAATCCTGGGTTCCATCGTGAACTTAAAATTCTGTTTAGATGGTCGCCCAGCTGGTATGGCTCAGAGGATGAGTGTCAACCTATGAACCAGGAGGTCACAGTTCAATTCCCAGTCAGGGCACATGCCCAGGTTGTGGGCTCTATCCCCAGTGTGGGACGTGCAGGAGGCAGCCGATCAATGATTCACTTGTCATTGATGTTTCCATCTCTCCCTGTCCCTCTCCCTTCCTCTCTGAAATCAATAATAATAATAATAATAATATATATGTATATGAATAACAACCAATTACAAACAGCTAACTAGGTTTTTAAAAAATTCTGTTAATGGTAGATCTCGTGTCCTTACCACATACACACACCAAAGAAAGGGGCAGAGGAAGGGAGGGAGGGAAGGAGGAGAGAGGGAGGGAGGGGAGATGGCCAGAAGGGAAAGGCGTCAGGCTGGCAGAGTGGAAGGACCCCAGGCATGAGCACCAGGAGAAGTGGATCTGGCCCCATCTCTATCTCCAGAAACCCTGCGCCCAGGCACCTGCTTACTTCTCTGTGAACCATTTCTCTTTGGAAAATAGAGCTACACCTCCCTGCCCCGCCTGCACGGGGCAGCTGAGGGAGTTCATTCACTTCTGAGGCAGGAGTGAAGCAAGGCCCCGGGCCACCCCCAGGTGGGCATCCTGGCCCTGCTTTGGGTTGGGCATCTGAGCTGGGCCACTGGTCTGCCCATGAGGCTCTGCATCTTACCTGCGGAATACAGAAGCCGCCAGTAACCTCCCCGAGAGCCTGTGGGGACCATGTTCAGCCTAGTATGCAGCTGCTCCGTTATTTGTCAAGAAACTGGGCTGAGAGGCAAAGGAAGGGCTCCTGGGAAGCACTGAGCTCCCTGTGCGTGGGCTGGGGCTCCCTGTGCGTGGGCTGGGCTCCCTGTGCATGGGGCTGGGGATCCCTGTGCGTGGGCTGGGCTCCCTGTGCATGGGGCTGGGGCTCCCTGTGCGTGGGCTGGGCTCCCTGTGCATGGGGCTGGGGATCCCTGTGCGTGGGCTGGGGCTCCCTGTGCATGGGGCTGGGGATCCCTGTGCGTGGGCTGGGGCTCCCTGTGCATGGGGCTGGGGCTCCCTGTGCGTGGGACTGGGGCTCCCTGTGCGTGGGGCTGGGGATCCCTGTGCGTGGGGCTGGGGCTTCCTGTGTGTGGGCTGGGGCTCCCTGTGCGTGGGGCTGGGGCTCCCTGTGTATGGGGCTGGAGCTCCCTGTGCTTGGGCTAGGGTCCCTGTGTGTGGGCTGGGGCTCCCTGTACGTGGGGCTGGGGCTAGGGCTGGGGCTGGGCCAGGCTTGCCACTGAGTCCCAGGAGACACAGCCACCAGGTCCCTTCCTCTGCAAAGGCCCTGCCCGCCTGGAGGCGCCCCTAACCTCTGTCTCCGTGCCCTTCCTGCAGATGTGGGAGGAGGCCATCAGCCTGTGCAAGGAGCTGGCGGAGCAGTACGAGATGGAGATCTTTGACTACGAGCTGCTCAGCCAGAACCTGGTAAGGTGCCACCTCAGAGCAGACTGTTCTGGAGGCTGGTGCTCGGGACCGGCTCCTCACAGAGGAGGGCGAGGGGGCGGGAGGCCAGCCAGGTGGGACACAGAGAAAGGATGGAGGGAGGGCCTGACCTGAGCTGGGCTGTGCTGAGCAGCTCCCTCCCCATTGGGAATATTTCCAAAGGGAGGAATTCTGGGAAAACTCATCAGACAGCCACAGGGATGGGCGTTAAGTACCTGCTTGGCACTGGGCGCTGCCGCGGCCGCTCACCCAATCAGCGCTGTGCTCCATTTGCAGTCAAATTCCCACAAATCACTGAGCCAATTAAATAAAAACGCAAATTCGTGCTTTCTGATGAACAGATAAATCACATTAAAGTGCTCCCCATCTGGCCGTTCCCCATTAGCTCCTGGGTGCTTGTGATTAGGGGGAGGGAGTGGAAGTGGGGGAGCAGCCATGCTGCTTGTGCTGCAGAGGCCGGGCTGGCCTGGAGGCTGCCTCTGCAGGGAAGATGTGGAGAACTTTTAGGTTGCTGCCCCCCACCCCCACCCCCACCTACTTCCTGGTGACCTGAGAGCCAGACCCAGAGCCCCATCATAGCCCCTTTTAGAGGCCAGTCCAGCTCTAATGAGAGTCCGAATGTTGGGAGAGAGTTTATAGGAGAGAGTTTGGGGGGATGGGGGGGGGATGGTTATGGAGTATAGTGTTCTAAGAGATGTGCTTGAAGAGAAAACACTTATATCTGCCCCATGAGTGTATCCACATAGGCGTTTTGCAGATAGGGAGGCCCGAAGGCCTGCACACACATGCTCAGGACACATTTATGCATGCACACACTCACACACACACTGTACATATTCACACACATGCTGGCATGCACACACATCCGGGTACCAAGCCCACATCACAGGCTCGTGCCTGGGTCCATGCACACACATCTTCCATCTGTAGCAGGTTTCGGATGTCACAGTTTGTCCCTTTCTATGTGCCATGTCTGGCCAGTGATTTCTTTCTGGCTCATATCAATCACAAGAGGCCATCAGGTGAGAAGTAAGAGGCAGACTGTTCCAGAGATGCGGAAATGTGGAAAACACACGCCTCTTAGAGGCGATGATATATGCCATGTGCACGCATGGGAAGACGTCGATATGCAGACACACATCCATCCACACACCTGCACGGACACAGGCCGGTGACAGCTGGCCAGCTTCGCTTCCTTACCCACGGGCTGCACCATGAGATAACGTTTCTTTATCTGCAAAATGGAGATGCAGTACTCGTGGGGTTACTATGAGGGTGATGCAAGTAAATGAGCTAGTGCAGGTAGAGCGATTTGCCTGGTACATGGTCTGCGCCAGATAGAGCTGCTGCAGGTGTCCCCTGGCATCATGGGGACACTGGTGCCAGGACCCCCAGCTGACAAACTCTGCAGATGCTCAAGGCCCCTATGTAAATGGCATAGAACCTCTATTTGATACAGGCTACAGCAGGGCCTGCCTGCACACCGATTCATTTGCATGGATTCGATGTGATGTTGGGCATGTGTCAAATTCGAGGTATTTTTTGGGGGGGAACACAATGGGGGACTTGTTTTCTAATAGTTGAAATCTGTTGTTGTTGACTCTGTGGACGTGGAACTTGCAGATACAGAGGACCCGCTGTACTGTTACAATCGCAGACGCTTCCCCCGATGTGTAGGTGTGCGCACACGGGTGCTGGTGTAAGGAGCACGTCTGCACTGAGGCCGCCCTGAGCTAAGTGTGCCTTTGACACACATCTGGGTTGTTATGAGCTGTGAGTTTTCCTCTTTCAGGTCCAGCAGGCGAAGTTCTATGAAAACATCATGAAAATCCTCAGACCCAAGCCAGACTACTTTGCCGTCGGGTACTATGGCCAGGGCTTCCCCACCTTCCTGCGGGTGAGTTTGCGGTGATTGTCCCTGGTCAGGCCCAGTTTGTGCACCTCAGCTGTCCCTCTGCTGGGTGGACTGGGTGCGCTCAGACACCATGCCCTCCTCCCTTCCAGCACTGCCCCACTTCCGCTCACCCCCCATACACAGAGCCGCCTCCGGAGTAGTGAGTTCCCCGTCCCTGCAGCAAGGATCTCTGCTACCCAGCAGCCCCATAGAGCACTGGCTCTCAGACCTTTTGGACTCAGGACCCCTTTTTTCTCTTAAAAATTATGGAGGTCCCCAAAGAACTTCTATACTTATAGACTATATATACCACATTCAAAATTAAAACTAAGAAAATTAAAAATATTTATCAATTTATTTAACATAAAGCCATCATTTGTCAATATAAACTTCATCTTTATGAAAAAATAACAGTATTTTCTAATTTAAAAACTAGCACGAACAGTGAATTGTTTCCTGTTCCTGCAAACCTCCTAAATGTCTGATTGAGAGAAGACAGCGAGATGTTTACCCTGCTCTGCATTCAGTCGGCCGTGATCCCACACACCACGCAGCCTCTGGAAAATGGCTGCACACTCGAGAGAGAACGAGAGTGATGACGGCAAATGACAGCTTACTGTTGTTCTGAAAAGAGCTTGGATCCTGAGTGGCCCGGAAAGGGTCCTAGGGACCCTCAGGGACCCCTGGAGCAGTTTCTGAACCACTGCTTTTTGGGTTATTCCTTCACTCATTATGTAGAGAGTTGAATTGGGTCAACTACAGGCTTCCTTCCGGTCTGGGAGTCTAGGGTTCAAGTCTGAACTCAGGGAGATTCAACAAGAACAGTAAACCTGGTGTCTGACTCCACTTGATTGACAGTCCAGTCAAAGAGACAAATCACTCACTGTTACCAGTCGATGTGGAACTCACAGTGGGCATGAGCTGCATGCAGGAGGGGACATGCTGAGGGTTTCCTTGATGGAAGAGAGGTGCCTTCCCAAACCTGATGGTGCATCAGAACCCCTGGGGAACTTGATAGAAATGCACGTCCTGGGCCCCACCACATAGGTTCCGTCTCAGCAGGCCTGGAGTGAGGCCTGAAAATCCGAACTTCTAAAGTCTCCCGGGCTCCTTGGATGGTCTCCCAGGTTCAGAAGCAACCAATCTATGGAGGTGACAGATGTGGGTTTAGACAGAAGAACTTAGGGCCATCAGAGGCTGCCCAGATCTGGTGTAGAACAGGGATTCTCAACTCGGCTCTGCTGACATTTTAAACTAGGTCATTGATCTTGTGCATGAAAGAATGTTTAGCAGCATCCCGGGCCTCTGCCCACTAGATTCCAGTACTCCTCCCCCGGCCGTCCCCGCACCTCCCGCCCCCCATCCCCGAGTGACAACCAACAATGTTTCCAGACATTACCAGATCCCATGGGAGCAAAAACACCCTCTGTTTGAAAATTTCTGGTCTAGAAGAGGCTAATGTGGTCAAGGAAGGGTAAAGAATATGTCTCCATGGAAATAGGACCAGGAGCCAAATGATGGGAGACCCAAATGCTGGTCCCTCCCCACCCACAGGCCCAGCCCACAGGGCCCATTAAAGGCCAGATGTAAAACTTGTGGTCATATAAACAGGAGAGTAGTGACACAGTGAACGTCGAGTGAGGAATTATTCTGAAAGCTCTGCATAGGACAGTTTAAAAGAGAAGCTTTCAGCGTCCACAATCTTCTCTCCCTCTAGACCAGCCATGGGCAAACTACGGCCCGCGGGCCGGATCCGGCCCGTTTGAAATGAATAAAACTATTGAAAAAAAGACCGTACCCTTTTATGTAATGATGTTTACTTTGAATTTATATTAGTTCACACAAACACTCCATCCATGCTTTTGTTCCGGCCCTCCGGTCCAGTTTAAGAACCCATTGTGGCCCTCGAGTCAAAAAGTTTGCCCACCCCTGCTCTAGACCCAGCCTTTCTTAAGAATTTGGGCCTGGCTAGAAGGTCAGTGAGCTGAGCTTCTCCTTTCCTCGGTGGGAAAGGAGAGAAAGATCCATAGGAAGCCACCATGGCCCCGGGCTCATGCCACAGCCTCCCAGCTCTGCTTGGACCACACCCTCTAAACCTGGGTCCTGAGATCTCTGGTGGTTTCATTTCTCTGCAGAACAAAGTGTTCATCTACCGAGGGAAGGAGTACGAGCGGAGGGAAGACTTCCAGATGCAGCTCATGAGCCAGTTCCCCAATGCGGAGAAGATGAACACAACCTCTGCCCCCGGGGATGATGTGAAGAACGCCCCAGGCCAGTGTATCCTTGGAGAGGCCCCAGCCCAGGGGCCGGACATGGGTAGCCCTGCTGAGACTGTAGCCCACAGAGCCCCATCTTAGAGCTCAGAGCTGACAGCATCATTGACGGGTGCCAATTTCAGTGACCAGTGTGGTGGGATACAGTGAATCCACCTGGGGAAACTCTAGATGTTGAATTCATTGGTTAATTACTCACTCATTCATTCTTGTAAGGAATACTATCAAGCTCCCACTCTGCACCAAGCATAATGCAACCTGCTGGAGACTATACTCATAATGTGGTTCTATCTCAGGGAGCATATAGTTTAGTAACTAAGAGAGACATTGAATAACAGCACCATTAAATGTGTCGATAAAAATGTGATCCCTGCCAAGAGGAGGCTATGCAGGTCCTGCAGTGGGGAGGGCAGGGAAGGCCTCCTTGGGGAAGGTAATGGGGAAGGTGAGTCACCAGCCAAAGGTGAGTGGGAGCTGGGAAGAATGTCCTAGACAGATGGACGGCCCATCACGTGCAAAGGCCTGAGTGGGACGAAGCAGAGGAGGTTCCAAGAACTGAAATGGGGCCACAACGCTCTTCTAGGAAAAGCAAAACTCCCAAGTAAGGCCTCCAGGCTGTCCAGCCTCTGACTCCTGCCTGCCTCTCCATCACCATGGCCCTGACTCTTTCTTCCCTCGTTTCTGTTCCTTAAAAACGCGAAGCTTGTTCCCACCTCTGGGCCTGCGCATGCTCTGTTCCCTCTGCTTGGCATGCCCTTCCCCCATCAGATCCTAACTTGGCGGCACCACCTGGAAGAGGCCATCCCTGACCTAATGTGGCCTCCTCTGAACTCTTCAGGGCTCGTATCTCAGCCTCGGTGTGTTTTCCTTAGAGAGCTGATCTCAGTCTGTTGTTATCTTTGTGCTTTTTAAAGGTACGTGTAAGTTAGACGCTAAGCTCTGTGAGGGCAGGGACTTGAACATCACAGTAACTCCCACATCATCCCGTGCCCTGTACAAAGCTGACTCTCGGGAAATACATGCTGATTAATAAGGAGACAAAGAAAACAAGAGGAAAGGAAGAGGGAGAGGGACACAGAAAGGGACGGGGAGGGAGCCAGCTCACTGGCGCACATGGAGGACAGAGGTGGCATGAGATGATGCCGTGAGGGGGGCAGAGTGCGCTGTTCACAGGGCCTGGAGCCGACCCTGGGCAGGAGGCAGACTCCCAGGGGAAAGGCAGACAGCTGAGCGGAGGCGCCTCAAACTAGCCTGGCTCCCCACTTTGCACCCCCGAACACAAATTAAGTTATAGCCTTTAAAGTGGGCTTGACAGGTTACATGGCCGGTCTGCTAAGTCTGCCGAACTGTAATCCAAATGTATTTCCCTCGGGTGATGCATATTCACCTGTGACCTTTTCATTATGCTCGCCTGCCCTTCGTGCCTGCTCTACCGCGGTTGGTCGTTTGCAGCAGGAAATGCAATGGTGGTGGGGCTGGCTGGTTACAGATGCAAGTTTGGGTACAGATGAGGCCCGGCATGGACACGTGGAGTTGAGCAGCCCCGTGACCGTTACTCCGACAGGTGGAGGGGACATGTGCTCCCGGCCGTGTAATCATATGGAGGCCTGATCCAGGGTCTGGATCCAGATCTGTCGTTTGTTAAATGTCCTCTTCTTGCTATGCAGGACTGAGTGCTTTAGTGCCATCATCCCTTTAATCTCTGTAACATCTTGTAAGGTTAGCATTAATTTTCCTTATTTCATAGAGAAGGAATGTGGGAAGCAGGGAGGTAAGGTTACAAAGCTAGTTGGTGATGGAGTTGGGATTTGAACTCTAAGTTCTATGTGTCTCAAAGTCTGCATTCTTTCTGTAATGCCAGCATTTTGTTTAAGACTGATGAACAGAATGTTCTTTATTAAGTAATTGTTCATGTGCTAGGCATTTGCATGCATTGTTCCCTTGTAGTCTCCTAATAATCCCCTGAGATGGGAAGTATTACTCTCTGGACTTTACAAATAAGAAAATGGAGGCTCAAAAACTGTATGCATCTGCACAAGATGCCCAGAAGTGATGGAACTAGGATTGGAACTCGGGTCTGCATTTTACTAAAACCTGAGCTCTGTGGGAAAGCTGCTGGACAGTTTGGAAAGCTGACAGATGTAAGGCGATGACAGGTCTCCTGTCTTTCCACTTGGGTATCAAGTGGGGGAAGACATTTATAAGCAAAGGTCGCTAAGCTGGGTATCTCCTGCCCCTACCATCCTCTCTGCCCAGACCTCGGGGCCTCACTCCTATGCACAGCCTCAGCACCTGGCTATACACATCCTCCTGTGTCACTGGCTCCATTGGGTCAGGGTTGGATGACCCTCTTGGACCAGGGCCAGTTGCTGAGGTCAGTAGACATGACCCAGAACCTTCTTTAAAGCAGGAGCTGGCAAACTTCTCTATAAATGACCAGATAGGAAATAGTTCCATCTTTCTGGGCCATGTGGTCTCTTGTCACAAACACTCAACTCTGCTGCAGTAGTGGGGGGGTGGGGCATCCACGGATAATGCATGGATGGATTATCGAGGTTCTAGGCTTTTCCCCACTAAACATCTTGGCTGCAAGCGTTTTCCCCTCAAACATTTTCACTGCACAATGAATTCACCGTAAGGCAATTTTGCCGTAAAAGGACATAATAAAACAGGAAAACATGAATAACAAAATTAAAAAGACTTTGTTGCTATACATTTTTTTAAATGTCAATTTGTATTTGCATATGGTCACATGTCCATTGCTAGAGGTTCCAAAGCTCCACGGGAAATGCTGAGGTATGCAATACATACAGTATCACCTGAGGCTTCGCAAACTGATGTGTGATCATTTTCTAGTATAGTATGCAATCCAGCCCATATTTCCTATCAAGTAAATATATGTACTTGTTATCATCCACTCTTCAGACCACCCCATCTACATGTCACTGTGTAGACTGTATGAGGGCTAAGATTTATATAATGCGAAGATGGGATTACGGCGAGACCTGTCAATGGAGAAATGAAATAAAACCAAACTGTCATGACAGCCAGCATAAATACATTAAGTATTTAATGTATTTAAATTGATTCGTCAATGGAGAAATGTAACCAAACTGTCAAACAGCTATTTTATCTTTTACGGCAAAAAATGCTTGAAGCCAAGATGTTGACAGCTCAGATGCTTAAAAATATCCAACAAGCCCAACATTTATGGGGGTGGGGGGGCAGTTGAATTGAACTTGGAATGATGTCTTGGCCATTTCCTACGTGTGAAAGAATCATAGCCTCCACTATCAGAAAGCTCACAGCCTGGTGAGGAGGAGGGTGGAGGGGAAACAGGGCACTGTAAGATAAGAGCCAGGTACAGGCAAAGCGCTTGAGGGGCCCCCAAGCTGTGGAGAAGGAGACCTGGCTAAGGACAAGCCAAAGGCTAGTGGATATGCTCAAGGTGGGGAGAAGCCTTCCAAGCAGAGGGAACAGTAGTGGGATCTGTTGGACGCGCAGAGGTAATGGTGGGAAATGGGTCGGGAGCCTAGTGGAGTATTTGAATACTCCATATACATATTTAACATTGGCGTACGAGAATGCCAACACGAGGAGTTTGTGATCTCTTGGTTGGCAGAAATGCCAGGCCCAGAAGGAGGGATTTCAGAGTCACGGCAGTCATCTGGTAGAGCCGAGCAATGAGAGAACTCATATCGCCAAGGAGGACAGATGGGTGGAGACGCCATGGAGCAGGGCGCAGGGGTGGGCCCAGTGACAGCTGACTTTGTTCATCCAGTTTTCAGTATCATTCGCTTAAAGTGAATAAAGGTCTAGAATGAGGGTGACAGAGATCTTGCCTCTCCTCAGATCTGTGCCCATGGCAGTCATCACTAATCGATTGTGGAACTCTTTCCCACCGAGCCTGCTCATGGCCTTCCAATCCTGTTACACAGCAGGCAGCTACTCTCAAACTCTCAGAGCTGGAGTATAAATCGGCATGTATCTGCAAGCTCTGAAGCTGTGCTTCTCAAATGTGTGCATGCATATCAGGATCTTAGGAAAAATCGAGTCAGATTGAGCAGGTCTGAGGCAGCGCCTCAGAGTCACTGTTTCTAACATGCTCTCAGGTGATACCGACGTTGCTGGTCCAAGGGCCACACTGGGTAGCAGTCGAGAGTCAAAGAGCCCGAGTTTAGGATTGAAGATGAGAATACAAACCCCTGCTTTGTTCTCACAAGTGTGTGCGTGTCCGCGAGTTGTCTAGCCTCTTTGACCTTGATGTCCTCAGCTAGGAATTGGGACAACTACATTAATACCGCTGCTCTGGGGAATTGGAGGGAGGAAAGGAAACCATGGGGAGAGGTGCTCTGCAATTGATTAAGAGCCATAAATGCATTAGATGGTGTTATTGCCGGTTTACACTCCAACTCTGAGAGTTTGAGAGTAGCTGCCTGCTGTGTAACAGGATTGGAAGGCCATGAGCAGGCTCGGTGGGAAAGAGTTCCACAATTGATTAGTGATGCCTGCCATGGGCACAGCAATGGAAAAGGTGGTTAAGTACCACTAACTTACCATCAGCAGGGGCGGAGCCCTGGGACAGGGCTGCAAGTGACAGCAGCTCTGCCTGTGAACTGGTCAATAGGACCTAGTTGGCAGCCAGCAACCCGAGGTTGGTCCTTCAACGAAAACTGGGCCCCAGCCAAAACCGGTTTGGCTCAGTGGATAGAGCATCGACCTGCGGGCTGATAGGTCCCAGGTTCGATTCCGGTCAAGGGCATGTACCTGGGTTGCGGGCATGTCCCCCATGGGGGATGTGCAGGAGGCAGCTGATCGATGTTTCTCTCTCATCGATGTTTCTAGCTCTCTATCTCTCTCCCTTCCTCTCTGTGGAAAATCAATTAAAAAAAAAAAAAAAAGAAAAGAAAGCTGGGCCCCAGAAGGGCTGGTCTGGAAGGAAGGTCTCAGAGGGACCCACTCTGCTTGGAACTGTCCCTCTGGCCAGGGACGTGTTGTGAACCTTAACTCGGGGACCCCAGACATCCAGTGTTTCACCGTCCAGCCTGTCTTGGATGAACACCCCAGGTTCAAGAATAAGCCGGTGCCTGACCAGATTATAAAGTAAGACCCGCAGCTCGCTGGAAGGCGGGAATGGGAAAGAAATCCCAAGCTGGGCTGGGGGCAAGGATTTCTCCCCAGGGCCCTTCTGGGTCCTTCCTGGACTTAGCCAGCCTGTTCCCCTTCCTCTTGGGAGGAGAAACACACAACCCCCCTCAATTAGCCACCTGGGCCCTGCCGCTGAAAAGGCTGAAGCCAGAGATGAGTGACAGGAATGAGGATGTGGTTCACCTCGAGGCAGAGCCTCAGTAAGCAGTGATGAGATTCACTGGACTGGACTGGACAGTGGAACCTGTCGCCCAGGTGGACCCCACAGTGTGTGTGTGTGTGTGTGTATTATATGTGCGTGTGTGTGTATGTGTGTGTGAGAGTGTGTGTATGTGTGTGTGAGTGTGTGTATAGGTGTGTGAGTGTGTGTATATGTGTGTGAGTGTGTGTGTATGTGTGTGAGTGTGTAATTGTATGTGTGCATGAGTGTGTGTGTGTGTGTATGTGTGAGTGTGCGTGTGTGAAGGAGGGGTCCAGGGAGGGTGTGCTCAGCTGGGCACTTTCTCCCAAGGGGCCATCTTTCAGCATGTGCTGGGTTGTATGCTGACAGTGGGCATGTTCAGATTATGGAAAGGGACATCCCAGGGAGTCCCGTGAAGGCAGGTATCAGTCTGTTCAATGCTAGATGGCAAGGTCAGTGATGAGCCATGGGGCACGGACTCTGCTGACCCTGTAGGCCACAAGGCTGCACCCCTTCCAGCTGTCCAGCTCACCCCCTTAGACCCAGGAGCCCAATATAGCACCCCACATGCTTTAGTAAAAGGCCTCCCCTCTGGACCAGTGGGAAACAGGTGCTTATAGGAAGAAGGGCCCATGCCCTTCACATGGCTGAGCAGGACCTCAACCCCCTGGCCCCCGTGGTCAGGCACCCATGGGCAGGGACCACAGCCATACAGCTAGCACTGTGCCCTGCTGGCCCCGATGGCAGAACCTCACTAGAGAGTTGGGAAAAGTGATTTGGTGGGATGGCTGGGATCCCTAAAGAAATCCTTGGAAGATCCCTCTGGGACATTGGCTAGGTGTGTCCAGTCCTTCCCAGCAGTCACAGGAAATAACGACCCAGGCGACTCTGTGTGCATTCATGCAGGAATTCCAACTCCTGGGGTACCCCAAGAGCTGCCCTCTCCTCATGAAGGTGCAACAGCAGCCTACCCTCTAATCACCTGGCCAGGAAAGCCTGGCTCTAAACGTTGCAGCCAGGACTCTGCCAGGCCCGCACTTGCTGTGAGGGTCCCCACTGGGCAGGCTCCAGGCAGGCTCTGCGTCAGCGGCCGGCGTGCTGCGGGGAGCCTCAACCTCTTCCTGTCTTGCAGCTTTTACAAATCCAACTACGTGCAAAGGTTCCACTACTCCCGGCCGGTGCGCAGGGGAACAGTCGACCCCGAGAACGAGTTTGCCGTGAGTACCTGCCCTCCCCCACAGCAGCCCTGACCATTCCCTGGGCCCCCTTGCCAAGCAGGGCATGCATCTGCCGAACTCCGAATG
This sequence comes from Myotis nattereri, assembly GCF_964212035.1. NCBI lineage: Eukaryota > Metazoa > Chordata > Mammalia > Chiroptera > Vespertilionidae > Myotis > Myotis nattereri. The sequence continues at coordinate 103,781,766 of NC_138080.1, forward strand.
GGAGGGGATTTGATCCAAAGCCAAGGAAGTAAAGCCAGCAGCATCCACTCGACGCAGCAACACCATCCCTGGCCCTTCCATTGGGGTTGTTAGTCTTTTCACTTTCAAGATAGGCCCCGGGCCTCAGTGAGATGGCCTTTCAAGCACAGGGCACTGGGGCGTATCTGGAAGGGAGGGTCCTCAGGCTCGGCAGGGGCAGTGAAGCCAGACCCTCCAGGAAACACCAATTATAAGCCACAGAGGTGTGAGTCCTGGCTGTCCCCTGGGTGTTTCCCCAGCTGGGGCCTCGGCATGAGGAGGTGGCCTCAGGGCTCCTCCAGCTCTTGGCCTCGGGCTGTGACCCTTCGTATTTGGGGAGTTGTTGCCCCTTTGAGAATTGAGTGCACACGGTGGCCCTTCCCCAGGAAAGGCAGGTGGGTGCACTCAATATTACCTTAAGGTTCAAACCCTTCAGAAACCCCAGTTAAAACTGATGAGGCCTAAATCCAGGGAAAACTTAAACTTCACGCTGGGAAAGGATTCCTAAGGGGAAGGTGAGAGTGTGTTTTTGGGTCTTGCAATACTTATTCTGGTCTTGGGTGGATGGGGAGCCTGCGGGTCTGGAGGGATCCGGGAAAGCGTGTCTGGAACCCAGGTTTCCTAAGAGGTGCTTTCCTTCCCTCATCACCCCCTGCCATGGCACAGTCCATGTGGATCGAGAGAACCTCCTTCGTGACCGCGTACAAGCTTCCGGGGATCCTGCGCTGGTTTGAGGTGGTCCACATGTCCCAGGTGAGTCTCCGGGCCTTCGGGGTGCACTTCTCCCAGCCCCAGGAGCTTTGGTTTGAAGCCACCGTGTGAGTCCTAGAATTCCAGTGTGGGAAGGGACCCGAGGCAGCATCCAAATTAGCTGCTTTCAGATCTTCCTTAAGCATCAGGTGGCTTTCTTTCCTCACAAATGAAACCTGATTCCATGCAAGCTGGTGAATGGGGGGCTCCTGTGGTGGATGCAGGGGGAGGTAGAGGCCTGGCACTCTCTCCACGCAACCACCCCTCATATCCTCCTGTCCCAGCAGCCCCTGAGGGTGCATGTGCAGAATCCCACGATGAACCCATTTTACAGCTGGATAAAATGAGGCTCACAGAGAAGAAATCCCACAGGAGCCAGGCTAATTTTTGAACTCTCTTATGCAAATTGCATGTATTTTACTTCTCCACACACTTTAGGGTCTTCACATCCTCATCTAAGAATCTTTTTGCTCCCACAAAAAGGGGGTCAGAGTGGTGGTGAGGAAACCTGAAATGTAGGCACATATTCAGGATGTCTTATTCATTCAACAAATTTTTGATGCGTACCTAACACAAGCCAGGCGCTGTTCTAAGACCTGAAGACTGCCACGAAGCTTACATTTTAGTGCAGGAGACAGACTAAAACATCAAAGTCAATATATTCTGTGTCAAATGGTGATAGCCATTATGGAGAAACGTGGAAGAGAGAGATGATGGAGGGATTGCTATTTAAATCAGGTGGCCAGAGAAAGCCTAGAGGGAGTCAGGGAGTGGCCCATGCAGATACGAAGAGGAGGACTTTCCAGCAGAGGGAATGGCAGTGCAAAGGCCCTGGGGCCAGTGCATGCTTGTGTCTGGGTCAGCACCAGTGAGGGCTGAGGAGGAGGAGGCGGACACCAGATCATGTAGGAATTTACAGGCCATTTCCAGGACTTTGGCTTTCCTACTGAATGACCTGGAACCGTGAGCAGAGGAGGGACATGATCTGATTGGTATTTTCCAGCTACTTGTATGATCAGCTTTAGGACCATCCAACCCCAGCAGCTCAGTGGCCCTCCAGTCTCCTTTTCACAGGCATAGCCTGGACCTTGGGGGAAATAGAATGATGATCAGCAAACATTCATTGAGGATGTGCTAAACCATTAGTGGGTTGTTCAAGGTTAGCAAGTAAGGCAGGGTTTGACTTCCACCTCAGGTTCCTGGGTTGGATTCACTCTCTCCTTCCTCAGCGTGTCCCATACCGCCCCAGCAATAAGGAGAGCCCTGGAAAGGTAGAAACCATTCGTACTCTTCCTCATGGGGCAGACTGACACAGGCGAAGCTTGACGAGTGTCCCAGGCCCTGTGTCAGCCTTTATCGCATTATTTCCCGAATACAAAACCCTGCGAAGTACATACTATTATTAATCCCGTATCTGGAGTGAAGAATGTGAAACTCTCTGCCAATCTGTAGCTGCCACCCCATGGCCCTGCTGTGCCTTTCCCTCCAGGGGCGCTCAGCAGGGTGCCCCCTGTCCTTCAGTGACCCCATGAGACGGTGGGCAACGGAGGGAGCCCTGTGGCACCCCCATTCTCCTCCCCGCTGACTTTCTCCTCAAAGCAGCTGCCGCCTCCTAACAGACCATCTAATGTGGCTGCATGTTGATTTTAATGTCTGGAATATTACATATAATAGACCCTATTAGGATCTAAGTGCTCCACGAACATAAGTTCCAGGAAGCCAGATTTTGGTCTATTTTGTTCCCTGCCATATTGCTCAATGCAAAGACTAGTCCCAGGCCCGTAACTGCTGCTCAAGAATCTTGGTTAAGAAAACCTATACCCACCAATCAATATGCAGATGCCGTCACGCTGAACCGGCTTCCTTGTCTTACGGACTCAGGAGTCAGGAAAGGATTGGTCAACATTTTTGTTTCGCTCCTTTTATCCTGATGGCTTCTGATGGGAAGGTTTAGGAAAACTTCCAAAACGTTGACCGGAGTGGATTTATCTGTAGCAGCCTCCCGGCTGAGTGACCCCGAATGTCAGCACGTCTCAGACGCCAGCTTCCTGCCCGCTGAGTGAGTGCGTTTCCCTGCATTGGCGTTTGCGTTCCCCGAATTGATGTCTTGTCCGCTGTTTCTTCCGTGAATCGTCATGACGACAGGACTGTTTGTACAGAGAGGTGTTTTCTGATGGGATTCGAGTGTGGGTTCTGCTTACGGAGGGGTCTTTCTTGCTCTCAGTCCCGCGAACATGCCCCCTTCACAGCAAGCCTTGACCTGGGGTCAGGAACACAAATGCAACACTGTGGTTAACAAGCTGCATGTTTTTGGACAAACATAGTGTGTCTCAGGGCCTTCGTTTCCATCGTCTGTAAAACGGAGACTGAAAACCTATGGAATGTCAGAGCGGAAAGCCGCCCAGGGGTCATTCAGTCATGAGCTACAAGCTCAAAAACCTTCATGGCCCAGGAGAAAAATGCCAATAGGGGAGATAGTCCCTATTCCAACAGCAGGGGCTGGTGATGGGGCGGCAGCCCCTCTCCAGCTGAAGTCAGTTTTATAACTAGACCTCCCGTGCCGTCTGCAAGGACCTCGCCAGGCCCAGCCTGGCCTGCAGATCCTGGTTCTTGTCCATCCCACTATTTTACACGGGAGGAAACTGAGCCCAAAGGTGGGACTTGAGCTGCCGAGTGATCAGGGGCAGAAATAGGATGCAATGGCATTGCCTGCCTCATGCAGCGCCTGGGGTCCTAGGAGGGTCTGATTTAAGAAGGGGATGTGGGTGACATGCCTCTGAAGAATGCGAAACACCCCTATGACAGGGAATTCATGTCCCTTCGACCTTTGGCTGCTCTCACCTCCCAGGTCTAAAACTGTTTCCGAAAAGCGTCCCTCTGGTAGTTCAGTCTCCCCTCCAGCAGGGTGGGCAAGGTTGCATGCAGTGGCACTGCTCCGAGCACTGCACACTCGGTCACACGGATGTCGGGGGTGAGAAGCCAGAGGCACCGTCACCCTCACTCCCGGCTCCCCAGGCTGTAATGAGGTTGAAGACGGGCGTGGAGGGGGGAGAAAGGGGGATTCAAAAGTTGCTTGAGAAATGGGGCGGAAAGCCAATCAACAGGACTTCCCACGGTTAATAACTCTCCCTCACGATTTCGTCTCTCAGATGCGCCAGGCTATTGTGAGATCGGGGTGCGGCGCTGGGCCCTCCCCGCATGGTGACAGATTTTCCCTGGAGCCCAGTCTGGACGGGGCTTCCACAGCCCCTGCAGGGGTGCAGCCTCGCTGAGCGGGCACATAGCATCCTGCTCCAGCTCACGTGTGTGTGTGTGTGTGTGTGTGTGACAGAAAGAGGCAGTGCCAGTGAGAGAACCTGGTCCCAGGGCCGCCTTGCTGCAGACAGCACCATCTTTAAAAATGACAACAAATGAAGAAAGGTGTGGGAGGCAGGGATTTCACCAAGATTTAAGGAAATGGTTTAAAAAGATGTCCCAGAGGGCTCTAGAGGTTGGATCTGCCCTTCCCACATGCCCCATGGCCATAATACCTACAGAGACATTTTTTGAAGAATTCTGCTGAGTCGAGGGTCATATTACCTCCCCTAGTCTTTGCTACAGACTCAGAGAGGCACCCCCCCCCCCCCCCCCCCCGCCAGGGAGTCTCCCTGGTGAGGACCACTGCTGCTCTCTGTCCTCCCGCCTGCGAAAAGGAGGAGCAGCAGCTACCAGCTATTGCCGGGAGCCGGTCCATCCTTGCTGTTTCAAGGGACCTGGCGTATATAGCATACTGTTCTTAATATGTTTGCTCCCCTTAGCGCTGTGTGTTTTAACCAAGGTCACCTCTCTGAGAAAGGTTGTTTCCCCAGGTAGGAATTTTTCCCTGAAGTCAGGGAGGGGATGCCTCTCCTAGAAAGGTTGTTTCCCCAGGTAGGAATTTTTCCCTGAAGTTAGGGAGGGAATAAAACCCCTCAACTAAGTGCCAGGCGGGTAATTAATCACTTTAACTATGAACAATCATGCTTAAGCTACATAATCTTTACTCCCTGGAATGGAGATAAGAAACGCCCTAACCTTTGTAATAGAGATTGATAGGATTGAATCAACTGGTATAAATACAGATGTAATAAGACAGCAAGATACAGAACTTAGGAGACAGAGAGAGAGAGAGAGAGAGAGAGAGAGAGAGAGAGAGAGAGAGAACCTAGGCACAGAACCTACACAGAACGTTCACTAGAGACAGAAGAACTTCGCTGGAGAGAACATGGCAAAAGATCCTGGACTGAACCTGACTACAGAAATTGGCAAGAGAACCTGACTAGAACCTGGTGACTGAACCTGGCTGGAGAACCTGGACTGAACCTGGCTGGAGAACCTGGACAGAACCTGGCTGGAGAACCTAGCAAGGGAACATGGCTACAGAACCTGGCTGGAGAACCTACTGAACCTGGCTGGAGAACCTAGCAAGAGACCATGGACACAGAACCTGGCTGGAGATCCTAAGCAGAACCTCTCTGGAGATCGAGACCAGAACTTGGCTGGAGATCCTGGCTAGGCTGCTGATCAACTGAACGCTGTCTCCGTGTCATTCCTTCTTCGCCGACTCCGTCTACGCCTTTGGGAACCCCTGGACCCGCTGGGGTTGGACCCCGGCAAGCTATTCCCCGAGCAGGTGTCATCAGCCTCGTTTTACCAATGAGTCCACTAAGGCTCAGAAAGGCTAGGGTCACAGGGTCACACAGCTGGAAAACAGCCAGCAGGGGTGAGGGCTGCACTCAGTGTAGCCCAGGGCGAGCGCACGGGGGCCTGTGGGAGACCACACCTGCCACCTGTTTTGTGAGTTGTTTTATTGGAACAACCAGCGCATTAATTTTGCTGTTGCCTGGAGCTGCCTTTTCCTACAGTAACAGAATTGACTGGTTGCGACAGAGAATGTCTGGCTTGCAGATGTCTGGGTCTTTTATGGAAAGGTTTGCAGCCCCTCGCTCAGTTTTTCCCTCCAGATTCTGTGCTCTTGAGAACCCTGACTGTACAGTTAGCATGTGACGGGTGTCTTGTATATATCGCTTTCTAACGGGTGTTGGAGAGGCAATGAGTGTTATCTTCCCAACTAAACCGAATCCACCTGGGGACAGAGACCCCTCGTACAACAACCGGTTTTAGGACTGACGCTGGGCCAAGCTGGGCATCAGGCCTCCCGCTGCTCTGGTCTGCCTGCTGACAGCTCACACACAGTAGGTACACAAGCAATGCCAGATGGGTTGGATTACAGAGTGGTTCTCCCAGGTAATAAGAAGGAAGGGCCTCCCTCACGCACATCCAGGCTCTGAAACCCCAGCAAAGGCCTGGAGTCTGCCTCAGCTCCCCAGGGGAATCCCTTCTCACAACACAGGATGCTGTCTCTCCCCAGACAGCAGACAGCCCAGAGCCACTAATTACAGGGCCGCCGCGACCCCTCTGGGAGCATCGCCTCATTTGAATTCCAGCCCCCAGTGAAATCAATACCTACCGGCGAGCTTGTCTTGTTTTCCTTTGTCTTTTTTTGTTTTTTAATTTATTTCATTTTATTATTTATTTCAGAGAGGAAGGGAGAGGGAGAGAGAGATAGAAACATCCGTGATGAGGGAGAATCATTGATCGGCCTCCTGCATGCCCCACACTGGGGATCAAGCCCACAACCCTGGCATGTGCCCTGACCAGGAATAGAACCCTGGCCTCCTGGTCCATAGGCCAAGATCTGTTTTTAAAGGCCCTGCTAAGGCCTCCTCTTTCTGCTGATCTCACTTGCAACAGACCACCATCAGCCCCCTGGAGAACGCCATTGAAACCATGTCCACAGCCAATGAGAAGATCCTGATGATGATCAACCAGTACCAGAGTGATGAGAGCCTCCCCATTAACCCACTGTCCATGCTGCTCAACGGGATCGTGGACCCCGCCGTCATGGGAGGGTTCGCCAAGTACGAGAAGGTGAGGACTCTGCTGTCCCGGCCCCCGTCGGGGTCAGAGCAGTAGCTGGGGGTCTGGGGGGCAGACACAGCTGCATGTCGCTCATCTTACTCTAGCCATTTGCCCCTAAAGGGAACCCTCAGCCTGGTGGGAACCCATTCACCTCCCAGAGGCTCCACAGCCTCCCTCTCATCTCCTCCTCACACTCAGTGCCGCACTGTGCTGTGGCTGGAAGGGGCAGGGCTCACAGGGCCCCTTAGCCCACTGGTCATATCCAGGTGCCTCAGCCAAGGAAGGGCTCTGGGAAGACCAGGTGACCGAAAGCCAGGCCACTGAAGTGGAGGAGCCATGAATCCAAGTCCGTGACTGCAAATATCTTCTAAAAGAGAAAGAAATGAAACCCAGAATCTGTGACAATACAGACAGGATGGAAAGTCAATTCCAAAAGGAGAATCACAACTTAGATAGCCAGGCCCAAGGTCCCTCCAGAAATCCTCACACATGGGAGCCACCGATTTTTATTTTTTTTGAGCTTCCTGGTGTCCAGAGCAAAAAGGGAAAAGCCATCAGCTATATGAGTCACAGTATTCACTGGGGAAGAATACCAACTTCTCAGGAGGGGACGTAGCTTTTCCTGGCAATGAAATGGAATGGAAAGTCCTCACTGGTGTCACACCTTACACTGTAGGAGACACTGGGGGGAGTGGCCCCCTCCTCCTAGTAGACCTCACAGTGAACTAACTCCCTAGTATCTTTCTTTCCATGCCGTTCCCTGGTGTGAGACTAAGAATGCAACACAGTCATTCCATTCAGAGCAGTTCCAATTGCTAACCCGACAGTCCTTCCAGCCACCCTCAGTCCCCCATAGCGTCCCCACTGGCATGCCTTCACTCAGCCTGGAGGGCTGCTGTGTGTGCCCACGGGTGTGCACACCTGGAGGACATGAGCCCGGAGAGAGCTGGGGGTGCCAGGTTCACACACCAGGAGGGAGGTGGTGAGGTGAGCTGCTCTCGAACGTAAACGTGAGTCAGATCCTTGCAGAGCTTTGTAACTAACCTGGGTGCCTGCCCGCCCCCCCCCCCCCCCCCCCGCCCCCACAGGTTCTGATGCAGTACGTCTGGGTGGGGCCCAATAATTGGCATCTCTGACAAGTTCCCAGGTGATGGGTGATTTGCTGCTGCTGATCCAGGGACCCCACTTTGAGAACCACTCTCCTGGGGTCTGTGGCCCATTCCCAGCGGGTGCTGACCTGAGCCTCCAAGAAGGGAAAATAGTGTCGGTCACTATAGTCTCTGCCCCATCAATGCTGTGGCCTCGCTGCTGGCCCTCTCCAGTGGAATCCTCTCTTGGTGCCGGGGACATGGGTCAGGGACCCACACCAAATGAACAGAGCCCCCCAAACTCCCATCTGTCCCCCCAGGCCTTCTTCACAGAGGACTACACCAGGGACCACCCCGAGGACCAGGAAAAGCTGAGCCGCCTCAAGGACCTGATCGCGTGGCAGGTAAAGCAGAGCTGACGGGAGCCGCCCTGCCTCTGCCCTCCCAGCCCCTCCCGTACAGGCCTCAGCCAGCCGCTGCCCGGCCTGGCTGCACCTGTCCTCCTGTCCTCTGGCTTTCGGCCCTTCTTCTGACGCTCTATCTCACCCGAGCAGGCCCACTCGGAGCCTGGATTTGGGCCACCGCACCCCTGGGGTGCTGCACTGGGACTGGGAGAGGACGTCGTGCTGCCTGTCGCTAAGACTGCTTTATGGGCTCTTGAAGTCAGGGCAGCTTCTCCCAGCGGGACTGCAATAAAAGCCAGGCCCCCCACACCCACCACCACCTTCCCCCACAGCCGGCACATGGCAACCAGATAAAAGAGGCTCCGCCCCACACCCCTCCTGAGGCTGACCCAGTCTGTTGCGGATAAAGCTCAGATGGACATCAGGTTTGGGGAATAACTGAGGCCTTTGCTTGGTTTTTGGTCAGAGGGCCTTCATTCTGCACAAGCTGCTTACCCTCCAGAGCCCAGCCTCCCACTGCCCGCCTGCCCTGCGGTCCCCTCTCCGCCCCTACGTCCCTCCCGCCTGGCACCTCTACCGGCCCCCACACTCTGCCTCCTCTGACTCTCTTTCTGTTCTCTCTCTCTCTCTCTCTCTCTCTCTCTCTCTCTCTCTCTCTCTCTCCCTCAGAGGTTCTGTGCTTCTGTCCCTCCCCACTCCATCTTTTACCTCCTCTGCATCCCATCATACTCCTCTCTCTGCACCCCATCGTACTCCTCTGCACCCCATCTTACTCCTCTCCACCCCCCATCTTACTCCTTTCTCTTCTCCTCTCCACCTGCTCCCCTCCTTTCTCTCCTGGGTTTTCTCTCTTCTCTCTCCCCGCCCCCCACCCTCCCAGAGAAGGAACAATCCACCAGACACTCCCCCAACACACACTTTAAAGGACCAGGCTCCTCCAGGCCTGATGCAGCACCCCACCCCCCCACCCCCCCCCCGCACCCCGCCGCCCCACCCCACAACACCTCTGCTCTCAGGGGCCACCCACCCACCACCAGGCAGGCACACTGTTGAGGGGGCTGTGCTCTGAGGGCAGGAGCTGGAGGACAGCAAGCCCAGGGGCAGGGGCAGCGGCTGCAGCTGCCAGACCTCCCTTCTTCCTAACCCATCGCCAGGCAAACAAAAGGAGCTATTGTGGTGGGGAGGGGAGTGTTTGCTACTCTAGGGAAATCAGGAGCGTGGAGCACTGGGTGCAGCCTCTTTTCTTAAAATAATGATTCCTAATTCAGGTCCTTCTCTGCCTCTCTCTGCCGTATGCAAAGTGAGGCTTGGAAAGGGGCGAACCCAGGCGCTGCGCAGACGTGCTCCCCGGAATGCATTTGTGTGTCTGGAATTTTCTCTCCATCCTTACCTGTGCCACCTGTGAAACCCAACGCCCCCAGGCCCCAGCCTTCCTTCCCAGGTCTCATGCCTTTTTCACTCACAACCATATTCCCCCTCTCTCCTCCCCGCCCCCACCGCACGCAACGTGGGAAGCAGGAAGGCCAGGCTTTGATTTGGTTTCCTTCCTCTGATGATTCTGGGTGCCCCAGAGTGGGCTAACATGTCACACAAATCTGTTTGGTTGTTGGGGTCATCCTCAATCCATACCCCTGCCCGGGGTCTCTCCACCGGGCACCATTTATCACCTGGTAATGGATTCTCAGTGCTGTGTCCACCACCCAAAGCCTGGAGCTCAGACTCACAGCACAGAAGGAAATGTTAGCTAATGGAGAGGCACTACAAAGGAGACTTTGAAAGCATATAGTAGATGGCTTCTAAAAGCCCTTAGCTGGGAGGGGCGCGGGGGCGGGGGAGAAAAGAAAAGCAAAGCTGTTAGCTAGGCCCCTTTCAGCCAGCGCCCCCTAGTGGCCACCCCCTCCCTACCTGGTCCCCACGCACCTGGTCACTATGTTACAGAGACCCAGTCAGCCAGGAAAAGGGGGTTGCCCTGGGCAGTGTACCTCCCACCCAGAGTCCAGGCACCCTGACCATGGCACCTACCCTCAGGGGGAAGGCAGCCCTTTTGCATTATCACACACAGCAAATGAGTTCCTCCTGGCCCATTCATTCCCGTCACTCTTCGCTTATATCATTGAGTCCCTCCTGTGTGCGGGGCCACAGAAACACAGCTGGACCAATCCGGCCTCTACCTCCTAATTAGAGATAATTAGAGACTGTCAGCTCTCGCTGCTCCTGTCTCAGCCTCTCCCGCTGCCACCTCTGTGCTCGGCCTCTCGGCCCCTTCGCTTTTCTGGGTCCCAGGTGCCTCCAATCCCTGAGCCCCTCCTGGGTTCCCAAGGGCAGATGGCTCCTTCTGGCCACAGCTCCCTCCCTGCTCCAGGTCGGCGACCGTCCTCCATCCTTCCCCTGGCACGCTGGGGCAGGTTGGCAGGTCTCTACCTTCACTGAGGTCTCGTTTCCCCTTTGCCTCACTGTTTCGGGGAGATGTCCGAGAGAGAGGAGAGAGAGAGAGAGAGAGAGAGAGAGAGAGAGAGAGAGAGAGAGAGGCAGAAATGTCTTTACGTCACCAGTCATGGAAACGTGTCCTTTTCTCTCCAAATTAACCTGTATCCTGCCTTTTCACACCCTCGCTCTGCTGCCCCGAGGCCAGGACACTCCCGGCTCTCCCTGCTCACAGTGGCCCGGTGGCCCGGCTGCTGCCTTTGCCTCTGCCCCTCGGACAGGACCTAGCGTCCTCCCTTGTTGGTCAGTCGGAACTTAACTCCCTCACACCCCACATCCGCCATCTCCGCCCTCGTCTCCTCCATCCCTTCTTTAAGTCCCCTGTCTATGGGCATCGCCCAGAACTTCCTGGACGAGGCGTTGAGTCAAAGCAACGGTGGCCTCTCCTCTGGTCCCACACTCCCCCGCCCAGATGCCACTCGGCAGAGACTTTCCAAACATCCCGGGGGGGGGGGGGGTGCTCCAGCCCTCCTGTTGGGCACGGCCGCTGCCGCTCTCCCTCCCCATCCAGAGTCCAGAGCAAACCCCAAGGCTGCAGCTTTCTGTTTCCCAGGGCCCCTGACCCTGTGAGAAGGTCTCGGGGACCAGCACACCCGGGACATATTCTCAGCGGGGCGAGGCCTCCGGCACCCAGCTCACTGGCCACCACTCCTCTCCAGATCCCCTTCCTGGGAGCTGGGATTAAGATCCACGAGAAGCGGGTGTCCGAGAACCTGCGGCCCTTCCACGACCGGATGGAGGAGTGTTTCAAGAACCTGAAAGTGAAGGTGGAGAAGGAGTATGGTGTCCGAGAGATGGTACGGGGGTGTCTGGGGGGGAGGGGAGAGGTGGGGATGGGGAGGATGATGGGACCTGAGGAGAAGGACTCGAGGGCCCCGATGCCTGAGCTGAGGATTCAGGGGAACCTCCCTGTGAACTTGACCCCTCAGAAGTCACCCCCAGACAAACACCACTTACAAACTGGGAACTGAAGGGGCTGTGCTAGTCATAAAAGCTACACGGATGAAGCACCTACTCTGTGCCTTGTCTGATCTAAGCATGGGACATGTGCTAGGTCACGCAGTCCTCACTGCGTGTCTGTGAGGCGGGAGTGACTTAACCCCGTTCCCTTCTGGAGGGTCAGGGGTGGTAGTGACTTGCCAGAGGCTGCCTAGCGCGTGAGTGCAGGTCAGAATTCACGCCTGGCTCCGCTGGCCTCCAAAGCCAGTGCTTCCGGCCACTCACAAGCTCCATGGACTAAAGAGGCCGTTGGCCTGGGACTCACAGGAGCACCTTCATCCTCTTCCCCAGAAAGTGGGGTCATCAAACGTCCACCCGGATGGGAAAGCTGAGGCCCCGAGGGGCAGTGAGTGACCGGAGGGGCGCGAGGGGACCCGGGTCTCCTGTCTTCGGGTGCCATAGTGGCTCCATGAGTCAGGCCGGTGCTGATGCTGTCAGAGCAGGTCCGCTTCCTCAGGTCAAGGGTGACGTCCACAAGACTCCCCTCCCACATCCGGACCAGCCATAGGGTGAGGTCTGGGGAGGTCCCAAGCACACTGCCGACGCTGCCGGCCCCTGGGTGCGGGCGGCCTCCAGGAAAGCTCACCGGAGCCCAAGTGGTCTGAGTTTTCTTGCCCTTTCGTTACACGGATGTGACTGGGTGAGTCATTGGTCACAGGATGGGACTCCGTCTCCAGCCCCGATCCCTCCGGGACTCTGAGCTGGGCTTACATGGCTCCAGCCCTGTCATCACATGCTTGGTTTTTCTGGCCTGGCCCGCCCCTTCCAGAATCTTCTCGTTAGCATGAAGGGCCACCATATATAACAAAGTCACTCCTGTCACTGGGGAAATTGCAAGGACTTAGGATCACCTCCCCTGAGCCCTGGCCAATTCCTTATCCAGCCAGCCCCTCGGCCCCACCAGCCAGGGAGCTGTTCCGCCCCGCTCTACTCCCCAGCTCCCGGCCCAGCTGGAGGCTGGGCAGTGGGGGGGCAGGTACCCCAGCTCCCAGCGACCTGTGGGCCAGGCTTTAACCGTCCGTTCTCCCCCGCAGCCTGACTTTGAGGACAGGCGAGTGGGCCGCCCCCGGTCCATGCTGCGCTCCTACCGGCAGATGTCCATCATCTCCATGGCGTCCATGAACTCTGACTGCAGCACCCCCAGCAAGACCACCTCCGAGAGGTCAGTCCCCGCCCCAGAGGGCACTCTGGGCCCCCCTGGACCCCAGCCCAGGCCCCACCACGCTCCTGCCCCAGCGCCGCCCTTCCTCCACCTTCCTGCTCTTCCCTCCGAAAGCCTTCCCCACCCTGTGAGGCTGCCATCCTACGGCCGCCATCAAAGGGGCATTAGACTCCCGAGAGGCAAGGGGGCTGTTCCTGAAGGTCCTGCAGGACCCGCCTGCCCACAACCCACAGAGCGACCCGCAGAGCCCGCCTGGGTCCGGAATTGTCTCCCAACTCCCCACCACGGAGGCCCCCCCTGCACTCCCCATACCTCTGCCAGGCCCCTCCCCTCCACCGTCCTGGCCTTAGGCTCACCAGGCCTTACTCAGTGACTCTGATGACAGACACTGTGAACCCGGCGCTCTCCACAGGCCAAGGGTGTGCTGAGGGGTCCTCAGACCTCATCGCCGTCTCTCACAAGGTTACCACCAACACCCTGTTTCCTGAAAAGGAAATAATGGCTCAGAGAGTCTGAGTGATTTGCCCAAAGTCCTTCAGCTAAAACGTGGCAGTGCCTGAATTTGAATCCAGACCCCTATCTCCCATTGATTTCCTCTTCTCACCACCAGACTCGCTTTGTATTTTGAAAGTTTGCCACTTAGGCAAGTGGCTCCCCAAGCTCTGCCAGGTCAGCTGTCTCCCTCCCGGCCTGTGGCGACAGCCCAGTCAGCCTGGGTCCCTGAGAGGCGGCCCCGCGGGGGCGCTAACGGCAGTGGCCACGCTGTCCCTCTCGCCCTTCAGCTTCGACCTGGAACTGCCACCCCCCAGGGCACAGAAAGCGGAGCCGGTGGAGCCCATCTCCCCACCGGGAAGCACACTGCCCGAGGTCAAGCTGCGCAGGTCCAAGAAGCGGGCCAAGCGGAGCAGCGTGGTGTTTGCCGACGAGAAGGCAGCAGCCGAGTCGGACCTCAAGAGGGTGAGCATCGAGGCAGGCTGCCTCAGCACCACCCATAGCAAACCTACTGTGCGCCGGCACTGTCCCCGGGGCTCCCAGACACAGCCCCACACAAGCCTCACTTTTGCCGTGAGGTGGGTGTTACGCAGGCAGCATCTGAGGACAGGGAGGTGAAGCGCTGGCCGGCGCCATGCAGCCTGGACACAGCGGAGCCGGGATTTGAACCCAGGCCGCCGGGCTCCGGCCTGGGTGTCTTTTCTGCCATCACAAGCGGCTCTGTGAGGCCGGGAGAAGCGCCTGCTTCACCCACTGAAGGGAGGGTGGCCCTCCTCTACTGGGCCAGGTGTTTCTACCTCTCCTGCCCTCTGGCCCCTGGCCCCGGGCTGCTCTAAGCACTGACCCCGCTGGGTTCCTCCAGGGCAGTGGGAGCCCAGCCAGAGGTGGCTCCTGCCTGCGGAGGTGGCAATAAGATTCCTGTGTTTCACAGTTCCAGGGGGAGTCATTCACATGGTAGTCTAAATCAGCGGTTCTCAACCTGTGGGTCGCGACCCCTTTGGGGGTCAAAAGACCCTTTCACAGGGGTCACCTAAGACCATTGGAAAACACATAGATAATTACATATTGTTTTTGTGATTAATCACTATGCTTTAATTATGTTCAATTTGTAACAATGAAAAGACATCCTGCATATCAGATATTGACATTACGATTCATAACAGTAGCAACATTACAGTTATGAAGTAGCAACGAAAATAATTTTATGGTTGGGGGTCACCACAACATGAGGAGCTGTATTAAAGGGTCGCGGCATTAGGAAGGGTGAGGGCCACTGGTCTAAATGAATGCCACACGCCACCCCCACCCCCGCCCGGGAGCTGGATAGTGTGCAGCCTGTGCGTATGTAGCACACGCGGGCATGGGATGATGCAAACAGAATAAATGAACCTGGAGTAGGGCCACGGAAGCCTGGCCGAGCCCTCGTAACTAACTTTCCAGCCCGGAGCTGCCTCATGCTGAATCTCTGTGGTGTGTGTGCGTGTGTGTGTGTGTTCAGCTCTCCAGGAAGCACGAGTTCATGAGTGACACCAACCTCTCGGAGCATGCGGCCGTCCCCCCCAGGGCCTCCGTCCTCTCTCAGATGAGTTTTGCCAGCCAGTCCATGCCCATCATCCCAGGTATGCACCCTGCCACCACCAGCGCGGGCGTGTGGAGAGGGTCCGGGCCACCGGCCTGGGGGTGGAGGATGGGTGTGTCTAGACAGCAAAGCGGGCCCTGCGCCCCGTCCTCTGAGCTGCTCCCCACCCCGCAAGCTTCACCAGGCGCCGGGGCGGAGGCCGGCGGTCACCGGGCTCAGGGTTCCCTGGGAAACCGTTCGTCGCACCCGGTGGCCCTGCTTTCTCAGCGAGCCGGGCCTCCCCAGGCGCCAGCGGCGGGTCCCTGAGCCCCGTGTTGTCTGTGGGGACCTGGAACTTACCCCCGCCTCTTGCAGGTGACGAGTGTTTGATGCGCGGATGCTGCGTGCCTCCCCCGCACCCATTCACTGTCCGGCGAGGTTAGCAGCACCCAGACGACCCTTTTGTTCATAGAGGGGACCCTGAGGCCCTAGCTGGTCACGTGGCACGCCCAAGAGCACGCCCTCTGGCACGCAGCAGTCTCTAGCGTCTGCCACTCTGTGCCAGGCTGCCTGTGCCAGGGGCTAGGGCAGAGAGGAGCAGGACAGGCCGGTGCTGCCCCCAGACACGGCAGGGCAGGGGGGCCTCGGCCAAGACGCCTGCTGTTCCCCAGTGCCAACCGGTGCCCGGCGCTGTGCTCACTGCTTCTCCCACTATTTCATTTCCGCCTCCGTGCCCACCTGAGGAGTGTCTGGTGCCAATAGCCCCACCATGTGGATGAGGAAACGGAGGCACTGAGAACTCCACGCCCCTGCCTGTCACGGGCTAGTCATGTGGAGGCCGGGTTCACACTCAGGCCTGTGCCCTGGGGCCGCCCCAACACTGCCCACTGACCCGCAGGAGAGCCCTACAGGGAGGGGTCTGCCTGGGCACCAGCCCTGGGCCGCACAGCACTCTGGGAGGCTGTGCTCTCACCCCCATTTGGCTGATGTCAAAGCCGAGGGTCAGAAGGTAGCTGATTGCTCTGGTCTGCGTGACTCTGAGCAGGTGTCACACCGGCTGTCCCCACTGGCCCTGCCTCCGGGAAAGGAGAAAGCGAGGCTCCGGGTGTTAGAAGGGGAAGGGCATGTCCCCGGAGGAAGTCGGGGCCCTCCCCGCCCGAGCCCCCCGCGGCCAGCCCAGAGGCCCTGGGAGGAGGGTTCGTGGGCCCGGAGGCAGGCCCTTCACTGCCCAGGGGCTGGGCAGCCTCACCCAGAGGACACGGCCGCCGCCCCTGCCCGGCTGGGACCCGTCCTTCTCGGATTCTGTGCCCTGCCTGCCCCCAACCTGCCACCCGTCACCCACTTGCCCCTGGGCTGCGCCCCCCACCTGCCACTCACCCTCTCTCCCACCTGCTCTCCCTCTCCCTCCAGCCTTCACGCTCTCAGTGGCCGCTGTGCCCGGGACAGAGGATGGCAGCCGGTCCCCCCGCCTCAGCCAGACCTTCCTCCCTTTCTCGGAAGGCGACAAGCACGACAAAAAGACACTCAAACGGAAGAAAGTGAACCAGTTCTTCAAGACGATGGTGCGGACCCAGACGGTGGAAGCCGGGGTGCGGGCGGGAGGTGGAGAGGGAAGAGGCAACAGAGAGGAGAAATGGTGTGTGCATGTGCGTGTGTGAGTGTATGTGTGTGTGTGTGTGTGTGTGTGTGTGAGTGTGTGTATGCGTGCATGTGTGTGAGTGTATGTGAGTGTGTGTGTGAGAGTGTGTGTATGTGTGTGTGCGTGAGTGTGTGTTGTGAGAGTGAGTGTGAGAGTGTGTGTGTGTGTGAGAGTGTGTGTGTGTGTGTGCGTGTGTGTGTGAGAGTGAGTGTGTATGTGTGTGTGTGTGAGTGTGTATGTGTGTGTGTGTGAGTGTGTGTATGTGTGCGTGTGTGTGTGTGAGTGTGTATGTGTGTGTGTGTGAGTGTGTGTATGTGTGCGTGTGTGTGTGTGTGAGTGTGTATGTGTGTGTGTGTGAGTGTGTGTATGTGTGCGTGTGTGTGTGAGTGTGTGTGTGTGTGTGTGTGTGTGAGAGTGAGTGAGTGTGTGCATGTGTGTATGTGTGTGTGCACGCGCATGTGTGGTCACCGGGAGGCAGGGTCAGGCTCCAAGGGCCCTGGTCACTCCTCTGAGCAGCACTGACCCCAGCGGGGCTGCGGGTTGTGCCCAGGGGTGTGCACACTGTCCTTCGCCCAGACTGCCCCTGGGCGTGCCCGTCAGGCCACATCAGGCAGCTGGCTTTGGAAGAGTCCGGGGAAGTTTCCTATTCAACTTACATTACAAAATCCCAGTAATTAGAATTTAGCTTCCGAGCCCCAACTATTCAAGGGCATCTGCTGCCGTTCCTCAGCGGCCTTCGCTCGGGGTACAGAAGGAGCCACTGGCACTTTAAAGGGGGGCTCTGCTTCTGTAACAGCGTCAGTTCACTGCGTGCAGCGAGCAGGCCCCTGCCGACCCCCTTCCCTCTCCCTGGGCGTCACAGCTCCCACCAGCTCTCTGTCCATGACGCAGCCAAGCCTGTGCTCTCACCGCTGTGTGGCCACACTCAGGGCCGGGGCCACGCTCACTGGGCTCTGGCAGGGGTCTGCTTAGGGGCCCTCAGGATCGGGTGCCCGTGAGATCCCATCTTGGGGGTGCTGTTCCTTCTCCCACACAGCTGGCCAGCAAGTCCTCCGAGGACGGCAAGCAGACCCACGACCTGCCCCCTGACCTGTGAGACGTGCCCGCCCGCCCGGGGCTGAGCTCGGGGCCGGAGAGGAGCTTCCAGAAGAAGCGAGCTCGGGACATGGATGCCTCGGGAGCAGGGAGACCTCTGATGGGCCTTCACTCAGACAGAGAGGGCGGCTGACCCGGCCCAGAGCTTCTGGTGACAGACGCCGGCGGGGGGTGGGGAGGGGGCTGAGGACACCACGGGTCCGGCCGCCTCTCCGTTCCGCCCTCCAGCATCCCGGGCACATCTTTCCACAGCCAGCCTCGTGGGTGCAGGAGCCGTGGTCCTGGCTCATTTCTAAGCCTGCATCCTTCATAGAAAAGCCTTTTAAATACGCTTTTATTTTATTTTTGGTTAACAGTTTTGTACTTGACATTTTTTAATGACAACACCCAGTCTTTTTTCTAGCTGATCGTCTCCAAAGTGTTGCTATTTCTTTCTGGCAATAAAAGTGGTTCCGTTGCGTACTTCTGAATCCGGCTGAATCCCTGAGCCCATCACGGCCGGTGGCTCCCGGAGGCCGGGGAAGGCGGGAAGGCCAGGGCCCGCCGCCATGTGAAGGCTCCTGGCCCCAGCCCGTCCTAGAGGCAAAGTTGCCCACCTCGTTCCCGCCACCCGGGCATCTTCTCCATGCCTCCGGACCTGAGGCGCTGAATGCTGGGTACAGGGACACCAGAATAGTCTTCCAGAATCTTCCTCGTGGGGTCTGCACCGTGGAGAGTTTCACGTGCCTTTCTCCCTTCTGGACAAAGATGGCAACACCATCCAACCAAATGCATGAGCTTTAGGGAAAGGGGGCTGAGGTCCTCTGGACGGAGGGCCCCGCCTTTGGGCCCATCACCAGACCAGAGGTGGTGGCTTTTCTTGCAGGGACCCCGAGGTGAGGCCCCAGGGAGGTGCGGGGCTCCTCCAGGGAAGGAAGAGGGGACGGGGAGGCCACCTCCGTGCCTGCCGGGGCCTGCAAGGGGGGGGGGGGGGGGGCTCACGTGGGAAGAAAACTGACACCGGGTGGATCTTGGGTGCATGGCAACGTGGGGTTCAGAGCTCCAGCCATCGAGAGACCTGGGGTGGATGCTCCCTTCTGAGAGCCCTAGTCCCTGGGGATGGTGAGGAGGGAGCATCATGACGGGGTGAGGGGAGAGCATCATGATGATGATGAGGGGGGAGCATCATGACGGTGGTGAGGGGGGAGCATCATGACGGTGGTGAGGGGGGAGCATCATGATGATGGTGAGGGGGGAGCATCATGACGATGGTGAGGGGGGAGCATACTGATGATGGTGAGGGGGGAGCATCATGATGGTGGTGAGGGGGGAGCATCATGACGGTGGTGAGGGGGGAGCATCATGACGATGGTGAGGGGGGAGCATCATGATGATGGTGAGGGGGGAGCATTATGATGATGGTGAGGGGGGAGCATCATGACGATGGTGAGGGGGGAGCATCATGAGGGTGATGGTGAGGGGGGAGCATCATGATGATGATGGTGAGGGGGGAGCATTATGATGATGATGGTGAGGGGGGAGCATCATGATGATGATGGTGAGGGGGGAGCATCATGATGATGATGGTGAGGGGGGAGCATTATGATGATGATGGTGAGGGGGGAGCATCATGATGATGATGGTGAGGGGGGAGCATTATGATGATGATGGTGAGGGGGGAGCATCATGATGATGATGGTGAGGGGGGAGCATCATGATGATGATGGTGAGGGGGGAGCATTATGATGATGATGGTGAGGGGGGAGCATCATGAGGGTGATGAGTGGGGAGAGCATCCTGACTACAGCTCAGGTTCATTCCGCCCGGACTGCCCAGCTCAGGGTATGGACACGGCAAGAGTTAACTTCCTACATCCTGACAGCAGCCTTGGGAGGGGGTCTGTTACCCACATGAAGAAACCGAGGCCAGAGGCAGAGTGACCTAGATCGCAGGCTCGGTAAGTGGGCAGCCAGATGGAAGTTGACTTTTCTCCCCTCCCCCGCTGTCCCTTGGACACCGCTGTGCACAGGACCGCTGAGTCCCTGTAGCCTCTGTTCTCCCAGGCTCTTCCCCGTGGCCTCACCTCCCCGTCCCCTCCCCCAGCCCCAGACCTGGCGCTGGTCCAGCCTCCCGTCCCCTCACCAGGCCGAGGCCTCTGGTGGTGGTGGTTGGGGTTTGGGCTGCAGCAGGTTCCCTAAGGTGAGGCGGTAGCTCCCAGAGGCTGGGAATCTGCTGGATTCACTTGTCAAAGGGACAAGGAAAGTGGGTATGGGCAGAGGAGTGTCCTCAAGCAGCTGAGCCGCTGGGTGGCACCCACCCCTCCCCCAGCCCGGGGAAAACCCCCAGATTTGGAGATGTCCTGGGAAAGTCTACTTTAACCTCTAAAAGTTCCCTAACGCTCCTCTCCTCACTCAACAGTGTGTGGCAATAATATTTGTGAGTGTTGTTTTTTTCCTAAAAATTATTAGTATCTGTGAGTTCTGTGTGAAGTCTGTATTGAGGGTCCTGGGCATTCAGTCACGTGGCAGTAACAGCTGTGCCAGCAGCACTAACATAGCTGCCCTCACTCCTGCTTCCCTCCCTTCCATCCTCAAGCCAACCCAGGAGGGTCCCAGCCACACGCATGGGGACCCCAGGCTTGGGGAGTTGGTGACGGTCCCTTGTCGCCTGGCTGGGAGGGGGCCAGCTCTGTCCACTTCCAGCCGCACGACCTGAATCCACACACTCACTTTCCACTTTGCCCGCGGCTCAAGGTCAGACTGCATATTCCATGCCCGTTTGAGAGTCTCCCCAGCCATGCCAACGACAGAGCTCTGGAAAAAGGGGGCGGGGGGCTGTGTGTGCAGCAGGGCCCTGCTGTGCCCCTGGGGAGGTTCCCTTATTGTGAGCAGGGTCTGTGCACAGCCAGCTAGCGATTACGAGGAAGGAGGAAGGGTGCTGTTTGCCGTCAGAGCTCCCAGGGAGGGCAATGGGGCAGGTGGGCTGGGGTGAGAGGAACGATCTACCTGGTGTATCTTCTTCGGTCCTGATGTAGAGTTTCAGGGACCCTTAGAGACTGCTTCCTCCAGTCCTCTCGTCCCAGAGCATTGAAACGCACCCAAGGCCACACAGCTGTGATCAGCAGGGCCCGATCCGGACTCAAACCTGCCTGCCTCTAAGCCTGGGTGTCTTCCAGGTGCTCGCCCCTTGCGGGCACCCAGAGTCCCCTTGCCTTTTGCTTGCCCTTCCTCTGACTCTGAGACAGAGCTCATATCAGTCACTCACACTTTAGTGTGATTTAGGGAACCAAGCTTCCTCTCCTAGCCTCATCTCTAGTATAGCCTGGACGCTTTCTTCCTTCCTTCCAGACCTTCAGGCTTAAGGAGGAGAGAAACTTAGAGAAACAAAGGGCCCTCCTAGCATGGAAACCCAGGCTGCTCTCTCCCTCTAGGCATCCTAACCCATTTGCTGTGCCTTCTGAACCCTGGATGCCTTCTGCTTCTGGTTTCCAGGGAAACAGACCCTCGGGCAGTGACTGAATGCCCATGCTTTTTTTTTTGGGGGGGGGGGGGGGGGCGGGCAGCTGTGCAGAAGTGAGTGCCAATTAAAAATATATGAGTAAGTCAGACTATGGGCATAGCACAAAGATGGCAAAATCACGAGGTGTGAGCCTGAACACTGACTCGTCCAGGGCCCTGCACACCTCGAGCTGCTACCGCGAAGGCAGTCATTCGTTTGCTTAATAAACAGAGGAATGAACTACTGCCAAGCCTCACTTCCGGGGCATTTCCTACATCGCCTCCTTCGGTCTTTGCAACAGCCCTTTGAAGGAGGTGACCCTGGTTGTATCCTCGTTTTACAGATAAGCAAACGGAGGCTCAGGGTTAAGCAACCTTGAGGCACTCAGAAAATGTAACTGGAGGAGTCGCGATGGAATCCAGACCAGTCCCGCCGCTCCCCTTGGCTGCCTTCTAAGACCTTTTGCCTGGTTGCCAACCCAGCGGAGCTAAAGTCTTTCCCTCCAGGGGTGCATTTCCTCCTGACGCTGCAGGTCCTCCTGGGAACCTGCCCCTTATAGGGGATCCGACCCCCTGGGCCGGCCCTGAAAGCCACCCAGTCTCTGCACTCTGCTCCCTGCTCTTAAAGAGATGGCCGCCAGAGGGCGCTATTGGCCTGTGTTTCTCCAGCTGCCAACTCCACCAGAGGCTGTAAGCAGGGGAGATGGCACCAATATGGGCTGCAGCCTGCCTGACAGCTGGGCCAGGCTTCCCGGAGGCCCATGCCCTCCTGACCATTGTCCGGGCAGGACGGGAGGCCAGCTGTGCTCACAGAGACATACCTGTAGGCAGTAGGTAGAAAACCTGTGATTTCTTATCCTTATTTTACAGATAAGGAAATGGTGGCACAGGGAGGGTAAGCTAGAAGCCAGCTCAGCCCCAGTTCCCTGACTCCCCACCCCAGCCCATCTCCACCCTGCCAGCTCCGGGAACCCTGGAACTCAGAAGGTACTGGTGTTTTCTGTGTAGAAAGGAGAAGAACCCCAGAAGCCACACCCCTGTTAAAGGGGAACATGGGGAAGGCAGGGGAGGCCTCCCCTCACCCTCGGCTCCCGAGTTCCCTCACGGGAGCCCACATTCACGGAGCACCTGCTAGTGCCTGGTACTTAGTCCTCAAAGCAACTTTGGGAGGGAGCTGGGCTTCCCCATTTTACAGATGAGGAATCTGAGGTCCAGACAACTGGCTGTTCTCTGAGGCACTCCAGTGCCATATTCAGGAGTCGAGTCGGCATTGAGAATCGGCAGCTCTGGCTCAGAGCCGCGCTGTCTGCTCCCTGCGTGCCTGGTGGGTGGGGCAGCAGTAGCTGGTGCAGACGCCACCTGCCTCCTCTGTCTCTGGTTCTTCGTGCTCCCCCTGCCTGCTTCCCCACACAATCCTGCACCCCTGAAAGTCAAGGCCAGCGGTAGTGGCCCTGGCTGGCCACAGTCTCTAGGTGGGGGCCGGGGCATTCACCCCAGCATGGGCTCCAGGACCCGGCAGTGCACCGGGCTGACTGCTGGGCACCCAGAGAGTGGCAGGCCTCCCCTTTCCCCAGGCATCGCCCCACATGGAGGGAATTGCCCAAAATCAGAGCAAATGGCAGAATGCTGGCTGGAGGAGGACAGACCCCTGCCCTGAGCCACCTCCCTGTCAGTCCCTGTCCCCTGGCACCCAGCATCCTCCTCCTCATCCTCACCATCAGCTGCTGCCAGGTCCTGGGCTCTGCACTTCCCACCTCACATCACTTTTCCCCGCAAAATCCATGAGACAGGTTCCGTTTGCAGCTCCATTTAATAGATGAGCCAACGGAGGCCTTTTGAGATAAGAAACACGGCTGCCAAAGAGCAAAGCGGGGGTTGGGGCTCAGCTTTGCCCACCCCAGAGCCCACGTTTTGACATTCTAGTGCCTGTCACAAATGTCCCAATTTGAGGTTCAGAATATATGATCCTTTTCACCTGGACTGTAGCCGTGGCCCCAGCACACCCTAGGCTGGCTCAGGACCCTTGGCCCAACGTTTTGTGTTTTCTTCCCTGACGTTGATCAGGGCCCATCGTCTCAGACTAAGATTTCCACTTCTGGAAGATTTCAAAACCCAAGAAAATTCCACAAAAGGACCCCTGTTTAGAGAGACAGTTGCTTTTTCCCAGAGGTCCTGGGGCTACTCATGGGGCTCCAGGGCCTGCAGCTCCCCAAGCTTCACTGGGGTCAGGACAGGCCGCACTGTCCCCCACCCCAAGGGCTGTGCAGTGACAGGGACTCGGGAATGGGGGTGTCTGGGGGTGCTTGGGGCGCCGGGGCCTGAAGCCCTGCCCCTGTGGCGAGGGCAGGGAGGGCAGGAGAGGCAGTGTCCCAGCCGCGGGGCTCCGGGGAAAGAACCAGGACCCAGGTGTGACAGGAACACACAGGTGAGCATCCCCCCAAAATGCTTCTAAGGAAGGACACCCCAGCAGCAGGCAAGCGTGGAACAGGAGGGGGGACAGGTGCTGACCCAGAACAGCCGTGAACTTGTCATGTGACTCGAGGCCCCTCTGACCGTCCGCTTCAGATGGCAGGGTCTGGCTGTCCAGTCGGTGTCCGCACTGCGTGTCCCGCCCCGCTGGCCTTCGCTGCCACCCCACCTGCCACCCCTCCCTGCCTGCGGGCTGCTGGGAGGGAACAGTGAGCATCGCAAACCCGGGGGATCACACCTATGGAACGTGCCCTGGCTATGCCACCATCTCCATGGTTACCGAGCGCCTCCAGGCTCCGTGGGAAATGATTCACACGGTGACATGGTCCCTCCGTGGGTGCTCACAGCCACCACGGGAGCAATGTGGCACCCGTCCCATTTCCACCTGAGAGCACGAGCCAATAACGTGACGTCGCGTGTCAAGGTTTGCACAGCTGCTCAGCAGCAACGCTGGGGTTTGAACCCAGGCCCCCCGACTTCAGGAGCCCTGTGCCCTCCGTCTTTACCACATTGCCTCTTGCTGGCCTTTTACCCCGAACCCCCAAAGCAAGTGACCCATGTTTGTGTAACCACTTAAGTCAGAAATTACAGAAAAAGAACAATAACTGAAATCACACCCAATTTCCCATGCAGAAGTCGTAATTGACAGTTTGGTACTTTTATTTATATATTTCATACACATGAATGAATATACACTTTTTCCCACCTCCTGCCACTTACGGTATCTCAAGAGTATCCCAATGTTATTAGAACATACACACCTCTCCACAATATGCTACGATCGCTTTCATCGTTTGGATGGTGAGAAATTCATTTGACCGGCCCCCTGTTGCTGGACATTTGGGTCAGTGACAGTTTGTATGGCTCTGGCCATCGGTAGCATTGGGGTGGGCAGCCCTGGAGCTATGCCTGCTCTGGCTGACGGTGGATGGCTGATCACAAGTGGAGGGGGAGGCTGTGGTCTGCATTGCTGGGTCCCACGGGGACTGTTCTTTAAAAAGACAGCAGCCAGGCCTCGTGGAGACCCTCGATCCAAGAGTGTGGCCTCTCTGCCTTCTACTCTTTGGAACGAACGTGCAATCAGGCCCTTTCTGAGCCACCCTGCACGCGCTGGCTGTTCCGTGGTGGGGACAGGTGGTTCCTCAGGGCCTGGGAGGACCCCTCCCACCCCGTTCCCCTCCCCCCCCCCCGCCCCCCCCCGTCATCCTCTGGGGACCAAGATGCGGCCAACGAGATCCATCCACGACATTCCACTTTCCACGTGTCTCCACACAGGAGAGGGGAGCAGAGGGACCGGCAGGGAGGATCCCGGAAGCACCTCCTGCTGGGGGAGTAGGTGGGCTCCTCCTTTGGTCTCAAAGGCCTCTGGGGCCTGGAGGAGGGGAGAGGGAGCTGAATGTGAGGAGGAAGCAGAGGCGTGAGCGCAGGAGGGAGGTGGTGACCAGAGAGGCTGGCTGGAACTTTTCCATCTGCTGACCCCAAGGGAAGTCTGTTCAGGGGACCACCGCCCACTCACCAAGCTGGGGACTGCCCTGGGGTGAGGGGGGGGTGGAACAAGCCAAGTCCCAGCTGCAGATGGAGGCTGGAGCCCCCAGAAGGAGGCCCTGGCGGTAACGCCTGGAGAGGGGGGACGGGGGAAGGGCGGGGGGCGGGGGGGGGGCTTGGAGTCCTGTGCCTGGAGCCTGAGGCAGAGATGGGCTGGGCGGGCTGAGGGGTGGAGGGCTCTCCCCAGGCCCAGCTCCCTCCCCCTCCTTGGCCTCTGCAAGCTGAAACATGAAAGGACTTTGATCAGATAAGGGGCTGCCAGCCTGCCTGGTCCCTGCAGCCAGAAAGGAGCTGGGACAGTGCAGTCCACGCTCATTTGTCCCTCAGTCCAGCTCACATGCTCTTCCTCTTGTCATGTTATGAGCCCAGCTGCTCCTGCAGAATAATTCCGACCTGTCTGCAGCCCATTCTCTGCCTGCTGCTGTGTGCGTGCGTGCGTGTCCGTGTATATGTGTGTGTGCATCTGTGTGTAAGAATGCGTGCATGTGTATAGATGCAGTGTGCATGTGTGTGTGCATCTACATGTGTGAATGCATACATGTGCGTGTGTTGGGAGGTCACCTATACACCCGGCTCTTTCCTCTCCGCTCTCCTGATTCCCAGAACCAGGTTCCTTCCTGGAAACTCCACCAAGTATGTCTTCACTTCAAGACCCAAAATGTGGCTTCTGATGCCGTGTCTCACCCGGTGTGGGAGGGGCAGAGAATGAGGGGTCAGTGGGAAAGCCAGGACAGCCTGATGGTGGAAGAAACGCAGAGGAAATGAGAGAGAGAGAGAGAGAGAGAGAGAGAGAGAGAGAGAGAGAGAGAGAGAGAGAGAGAGAGAGTGCCCAGATAGAAGTTAGAGACAGATGAGGAGAGAGAGCAGGAGGGGGGAGATGCAGGGCCCAGGAGGACAGGGATGGGGGCGGGGGCAGGGGAGAAAGACATCATGAGAGGCAGAGAAGGGAAGGAAGAAGGAAAAACATGCACAGAGGATGGCAGGAGAGAGAGGAGAAAGGCGTGAAGGGGAGAGGAATATGAGAAGGAGAGAAGAGGAAAGAGAAAAATGAGACGGAAGGAAGGAGGGAAAGGGGGCAAATAGGCTGAGAAAGGAGAGCGGTGGGGACAGAGGGAACCTCTGCTGCGATGCAGGTCTGGGCAGGTCCTTAGCGGGACAGAGGTGGCTGTGGGCAGGGCGGCTGCTGGGCCGAGGGGCGGGTCTGCGCAGGTGGCCGCCCCTGGGTGGGGCGGTGGCCCAGCCCTCGGGGTATAAGTGGGAGCTGGGGCTGCGGCACCTGCAGGGACAGCTCCCTGTGCAGGTGGCAGCAGGTGCTCCGGAGCCCGGCCCCAGCATGAGCTCCTTCGACCTCCCGGTGCCCTCGCCCCCGCACTGCAGCCCCCAGTTCCCCAGCATCGGCCAGGAGCCCCCCGAGGTCAACCTGTACTACGAGAACTTCTTCCACCCGCAGGGCCTGCCCAGCCCGCAGCGGCCCCCCTCCTTCGAGGCGGGCGGCGAGTACGGGGCCACCCCCAACCCCTACCTCTGGCTCAACGGGCAGGCCATGACCCCGCAGCCCTACCTGCCGGGCCCCAACGCCAGCCCCTTCCTGCCCCAGGCCTACGGGGTGCAGCGGCAGCTGCTGCCCGGCGTGTCCGGCATGGGGGGCGGCGACCTGGGCTGGCTGCCCATCCCGTCGCAGGAGGAGCTGATGAAGCTGGTGCGGCCCCCCTACTCCTACTCGGCCCTCATCGCCATGGCCATCCACGGGGCTCCCGACAAGCGCCTCACCCTCAGCCAGATCTACCAGTACGTGGCCGACCACTTCCCCTTCTACAACAAGAGCAAGGCCGGCTGGCAGAACTCCATCCGCCACAACCTGTCGCTCAACGACTGCTTCAAGAAGGTGCCCCGCGACGAGGACGACCCAGGTAACGGGAGGCGGGGTGGCCGCTGCATCCGCAGCCCTTGGTGCCCAGGGAAGGCTCGCTGCCTTCCTCACATCCCCTTCTGGAACGTTCTAAATCTGACCGTGCCCCCCAGAACTGGGGGTGCTGAGGGGAGTCAGCGGTGAAGGAGACCCGGGGCCCTGGGGGCAGATTGGGGTTTCCATCCTGGCTGGGCCACTGCCCAGTCCATGACCTCGGGCTGGTTCGATCCCCGAGCCTCAGTTTCTCCACCTGAAAAGCAGGGATGGTAACCGTACCTCCTGCGAAGGCTTGTGGCGGGGCACGGGTCATGCACTCCAGGCTGTGGTGCCCGGGGGTGCCCCGCGGTCTGCAGCGGTGGCTGATGGGCCTGGACCCCCGGCAGCAGCTCCTCACGAGTCCTTGGGGGTGAGAGACTGACATGGAAACCCAGGGGGTCCCGGGGCTGCTGGGAAGAGACGGGGCGTTTGCTGAACAGCCACCAAGGGCCGCATTCTGCCGCCGCCCTGGTTGCATCACCTCCTTTCATCCACCGCTGCGGGGCGGCTTTCAGGAAACCCATTCTACAGATAAGGCAAGTAGCAGGCGGGAGACACCTGCCCGCTCGGCAGGATGGAGGGATTGGCTGGAATGCGGCCTGAACGCAGGCCTCTGACACCAGACTGCGGACCTGTCCTTTCAATGGTGAATTTCTCCAACCCGGAGATGTAGGGCGCGTAGAGTACTGAATACTCACGTCTCCACGCCCAGAATGAAAGTCCGCTCTGGCCCCATCGCAGGAAGCCAGGAGACAGTGCGTGGGGAGGGGGGACCAGCTCCACCACCTGGAGGCTAGCAAGGGGGCCAGTGTGTGTCCCTTCAATAGCCGGCCGTAGCCTCGGGCCCAGAGACAGACAGGCAGGCAGAGTTCAGACCTCACCTGGGGCCCTCGGACTGCCCAGTCACACACCTAGCACCTTCCTTTCCACTCAGCCTGAGGACGAAGGGCAGGTACAATGGGCCCACTTCTCAGACTAGGAAACTGAGGCTTGCCCAGAGCCCCTCAGTCAGGGAGGAGCAAAGTGGAGGCTCAAGTCCATCTTTGGAGTCCATGCCCGGGACCTTGGGGGAGCCCTGCCTTTTTTCCCAGGTATTCTCCCTCACCCCACCCTCCCCCCCGCCCCCAGGCCCCACCTCCAGTACTTGAACCTCTGACTCTGCTGTGAACAAGGTCACAGCCCCGGCCTGTCTGTCTTTGAGCTCTGAGCAGCGAGGGGTTGGGACCCTTCTCCCTTCTGTCTCCGACTTCTGTTCTCTGTCTTTCCGGGCTGTTCCCTGTGTTTTGACTTGACAGTGGGAGGAATCAGAGCAAAGCTCGGTGTCCGTCTCTCCACTCACCTCCCCCGCTTTCGTTCGCACAGGCAAAGGGAACTACTGGACCCTGGACCCCAACTGTGAGAAGATGTTCGACAATGGAAACTTCCGCAGGAAGAGGAAGAGGAAGTCGGACGTCTCGTCGGGCCCCGGGGAGAAGACGGAGAGCGGGCTCCTGGCGGGCAGCCCCAAGAGCGCAGACGCCCAGGACGTCTTGGAAGGCACCTCCCCGGGCTCCGCCGGCTCCCCCGAGCAGCGACCGTCCCCGGGGCCCCCGGGCACCCCATGCCTCAACGGCTTCCTCTCCTCCATGACGTCCTACGTGAGCGGGGCCAGTCCTGCCGGCCGCCCTGTGGCCACGCCGGGACTGAGTCCCGAGCCCACTGACAAGATGGGGCAGAACTTGGGGAACTTCAACTCCTACACCCCACTCACCAGCCTCGGCGGCCACGGGGCCGGGGGCGAATGGGCCAACCCCATGCCCACCAACGCTCTGGGCTACGGGGGCGCTGTCCTCAACCAGTTCAGCCCCCACTTCTACAACAGCATCAACACGAACAGCGCCCTCTACCCCCGGGAGGGCACCGAGGTCTAGGACTGCACAGCCCCTGAGCCACATGGACGTGCCCGAGGTCCCCGGCTGCCCAGACAGACACAGGAGGCTCAGAGCAATTCCTCCTGTTTCCGGAACCCGGTGTCAACCTTCTGTGTCACCCATACCTGGACACACACCCACAACTTGGCACTGGACATGCTGGTGCCTGAGTGACAGTCACCAAGGCGGCCCTTGGTTGAGCACTTACTATGTGCCTGGAGACGTACTAGGCTCGGAAGGCCTAGCCACGCTTACTATCTAGCTACCTTGTGGGGGTCCTATGAGGGTCCTCATTTTACAGATGAGAAAACTGGGTCATACAAACTGGTGAGTGGCAGAGCCAAGAGTCAGGTCCTGGGGGACCCCCCACTTTGGGGGCCAGTGGAGGGAGGGGTGGAGGGATTGACTGAGCAGCGAAGGAAGGTCCGGGAAAGCTGGTTGTGAAGAGCACACCCACTGCCTCTGGCCGTCCATCAGAACTTAGCACCAGCCCCGGGCACACGCCATTCTGGTCCAAGTCGTGCTGTGGCCCCAGCTTCCCTGCAGCACTCCTTCCGCCGCCACTGGAGGCGGGATGCCCAGGCCATGCCCCCTCAGAGGGGCACCATTTTCCCAGACCCGGAGACCTCCCGTAGGGCAGGGACAGGAGTGGTGCACCCCAAGCCCCCCACCCGGTGCTTCCCCACCCGCAAACCCTCGCAAAGACCAGCTCCTTGTGTGCACGTCATGGACCGGTGAGCGGGCGGCGGCTGAGCCTTCCAAGAGAAACAGGCCGGAGACCCGCTTCCCTTTCACAGCCCGAGAAGTGAGTGTCAGAACAGGCCTCGCGGAGGGCCTGCCCCCGCCAGGGTCCAGGAGCAGCTCCTGGGACTGCTCTTGCTTCCGTATGTACTTTACACGCTTCTGTATGTACTTTACACGCTTCCATATGTACTTTACACACCTGCGATCCTTCCTCACAGCACACCCTGGGAAGTGTTTTTTTGTTTTCTTATTTTCTTTTTGATTAAAACAAACCCACAGAAAACTGTGTGTGTCCCTTCCTTGTGAGTTTCCCTGTCCCTGGGCCGCTGGTCGACTCAACAGGGGCCAAGGACAGGCTGCAGCTGCGGCTTCAGGGACCGCAGGCAGAGAGAATGGGTGCAAGCTCCCTCCCTCCCACACTGGTGTGCAGACAGAGCAAAGGCCCCAAGGGAAAGAGGGGGGCTTGCAGGGATGGGGTAGGCGCGTGGAAGGAGCCCATCTATTGGACACAAACTACGGGCTGGGCATCGCCCAGTCTTGACAGCTCACATGGTCCTCATAACTGCGCTTGGGTCATTTAACCCTCCTCAGCCCCTTGAAGGGTGGGCCTGCCCGTTAACAGACGGGAAGACTGGGGGTCAGGGAGGTTGAGCAACTTGCCTGAAGTCCCCAGACTGTTTCCACCCGGGTCTTCTGACGCCTGCACCGCATCACACCGCAGTGCAGCCTCTGACGTGGCCAATGCTGCTGGTGGGCACAGCAGTACGTGGGCTCCAGGTCACCGAGGGCTGTGGGCAGGCGCTGGGCCAAGTGCCAGGCAGAGGGAGAGCTTATGTCCTCACAAGAGCACACGAGTGTGTGCACGGGCGATTCGCAGGGGTGCCTGGCGCAGTGCATGCTGGGAGTCACGAGTGGAAACTGGAGGTCTTCTAGTTAGAGTCCCCTCCTCCAATGTGCACACAGAGGGCTCAAGCCAGGGCCCCCGGCCTCCTGCACAGGCTGTGCACAGGCTGCGCACGCTGCCCCCTCATGCCCTGCAGGGCTCTCTCCCGGAAGTAGCAGAGGGGCGGTGATGACAATGACGTTAATGATGAGGACAGCAGCGCTCACTGCGGGTTCACCGTGTGCCGGGCATGTGTTAGGACTTGACCTGCCCAGTGGCATCTAATCCTCAAAACCATCCAATGCGATCAATACTGTTGTGTCCATTTTAGAGGAGAGAAACTGAGGCCCGGAGAGAGATTCTGTGACTTGAGGAAGGGACACAGCCAGGATTCAAACGCAGATTCGCGGATGCCAAGGCCGAAACTCTCATCCGCTGCACCGAGCACTGAGGAGAGCCGGACTGACCCCCGGAGACCAAATCAGGGAACCTGGGAAGAGGAAACGAGGGGCCCCCTGGAACCGCCTCCGCTTCTTTCCTGGGGAGTCCCTTGCCCCACGGAGCCTGCTTCTCCGGACCATGGAGGTGGGTGTGGGTGGGGTGGCTGAGGGAGGGAAGGGCGGAGGGGGGCCACAGTGTCAGACTGTGAGGCCTTAGAAAACTTGGGACAGGCTGATGCCTTGCTGCACAGAAGGGAAGCCTGAGTCTGGGGGAGGAGGCGACCCCATCAATGTCACCAGGGAGATGAGGTCAAAGGCAGAGTTCAATCGCAGGTCCCTGCAGCCGGGCCAGGATTTTTATCACACTTGATCCCATTGCTACCACATGTGCCCGAATGGACTCTGCAATCCCACCGTCTCCCCTGATAATGTCACTGCCTGCTCCCGACGCCCCTCCTTTGTCACGGGAGGCCTGGTGGGTGCGGGCTGGGCAGGGCCTGGGTGTGAGGGTCCCGAAGAGAGACCAGCCTCCTGGGAGGAGGTGGCCATTCAGAACCAAGGCCCACTACACTCCCGCCTCCATTCTTCTTCAGCCCAGAATGCCATGGGCATAGCCGTGAAAGGATGTCTGCTCTCTGACAACACAGAGACCCTGCCAACTCCTGTCGGTGATGCTCGGGCAGTTCCTGGTAGCAGCGCCAGGAGCTCCCGGAAAGGGCGGTGCGAGAGGCGCTTGGTCACGCTGCTGGAGCGCGGGGCCCAGCTTGAGAAGGGGGTCTCCCTGGTCAGCTTCCACGGCTGGATCTGGCCCCCCTTGTGGCTTCTCTTCCTCTGAGAAACAATGAGAGAGAGGGATGGAGAAAGGGCATGGAGGCGAGAGGTCTGGGTGCCCACCCCCTGAGAGGTCAGTTCCGTGTGCTGTGCTGGGGGGTGGACACTGCATTTGTTAGCTCCTGCAGTTTGGCGTTGCTTTGAAGACATGGTCCCCAACACCAGTAAAAGGTCTAAGGAGAGGGCTACCTGTGTGCTGGGAGCCCAGGGAGGCTGCCTGGAGGAGGTGAGGCTGGAGTCAAAGGACAGTAGAAGTCAACCAGTGCACAGAGGTCTCCAAACCACTGGTTTACACACTCATCCTCAAACCACCTACCTTCAAGCCTGCAGCCCTGGATCACAAGTCCAAGTTCTATGGGGAGGGGGCAGGGGAGTGTGCCTCAAAGCATAACATGCATGTAAAATACAGGACATTCTTCAGAGGAAAGGGCAGCAGGACTTGGTGACTGGAGCTGCCGGTGGTGGCGGTGGGGGTGGTGGTGGGGGAGCAGTAGGAGTCAAGGACTCCCCAGACTCCTGGCCCAGGAGGCCAGGCGTCCTCCAGCCCCTCCTCCCGAGGGCTTCATTTCTGTTAGCGCGGAAAGGATATTGTAAAGGCCAATTACACAGCCAAAGAGGAAATCCAAAGGCAGGCAGGGGAGAATAGAAAAGCTGTGGGCTGACGAGTGATTCATTATTGTTCTTTAAGGCAAGGAGAAGAAGAAATCATTGATCCTGGATGAAGAAATTGGGCTTGGCCGAGCCCGGGCTGTGGGAGATGAGCTGGCTCCAGAATCCCCTGGGGGCATGTGGTTGAGGAGTGAAGGGGAAGGAAGGGGGGATGGGCCACAAATACTTAGAGACATTTTGTCCGAGAATGGGGATGGGAAGACCTACAGGACTGGGTTTCACTGCTTGGGAGGGGGGAGGCATCGGCAGCACTCGGCGCTGTCCCCGCAGACGTGCCTCAGTGCCAGGCTTCATCTGCAGGGAACTCCGCCTGAGCCCATTTCTGCAGGTGAGGAAATGCGGACTGTGAGAAGAGAGCAACTGAAGGAGGTCGCACAGGCAGGAAGTGGTGGAGCGCCGCTACTTAAGCTAAACCTCAGCTCAAGGTTCCTGACTCCCAGGGGAATTCCGTCCCCTTGAACCACCTTAGTCCTGGGGGGTGTGATTTATGCCAAATAGGACCTCCCAGTGATCTAGCCACTAGTACAATGTTTGATAAATGTATATAAAAGATCCTAAGCGACCGCTCGACCGTTCAACCGTTCGACCAGTAGCTATAACGCACTCTGACCACCAAGGGGCAGACACTCAATGCACAGGCATGGAAACATGGAACAGACTGATGAATCTCAGAGGGAAGGGGGGAGAGGGGAGGGCGAGAAGAGATTAAGCAAAGATCTGATATGCATACTACAGGCCCGGTGCACAGAATTGTGCACCTGTGGGGTCCCTCAGCCTGGCCTGCAGGGATTGGGCTGAATCCATGTACCGGGCCTCCAACATCCCCCGAGGGATCCCGGATTACGAAAGGGTGCTGGCCAGGCCAAGGGACCCCACCAGTGCATGAATCCGTGCACCGGGCCTCTAGTATTTATATAATTTCCCATTGGTTTGGTATCAACTGATCCATCGGGCAACCAGGATTGATTAAATTTGTCTCATGGGGAGTCAGATCAGAGTACAGGAAAATCGATGAGCCCTGCTGCATCACTAGGGAGGCACATTGAGGGGGACACTGTACATGCCAGGAGAGAAGGAGAGAGAGAGAGAGAGAGAGAGAGAGAGAGAGAGAGAGAGAGAGAGAAACATCAATTGTCTGCCTCCCATATGCATCTTGACTGGGGATCAAACCTGCAACCTAGGTATGTGCCTTGACCAGAAATTGAACCCCAAAACCTTTGGTACACAGGATGATGTTCCAACCAACTGAGCCACCCGGCCAGGACCCCCAAAGTCTTAATAAAAACCTAGGGGTTTCCGAAGGACAGAGCAGCTGCCTGAAGGACAAGCCCCGGGCGGCTGAGACCAAGGCGGCGGGCGGGCTGGGGTGCAGAGCAGCACACGGGGCTGCAGCTTGGAAATGGCCTTATCTCTGCTGCTCAGGTGGAGTGTGCCACCTGTTTATGAGTAAACTAATGGCCTAATCTCAGCTGGAGGCAGGGTAATGGGGCGGGGCAGGCTGGAGAGCACCCAGGCCGGGCTGGCCAAGGTTTAACCCTTTCTCAGCAGCAGCGGGCGACTATGTAAGCGCCCCTCCAATGGGAGGGCCAGATCTACCCAAACTCTGCTTTTGGCTGGTTCCCTTCGGCCCCACTGTGGTCCCACCAATGTGAAGTTGGCTTTAAAACTTTTAATAACCTTGGAACAGCTGAGCAAAGCACTGAGTCATTACCTACCCAGCAAACAGCCACTATGCCCACTGTGTGCTGGGCGCTGTTGGGGCTGGGGTTAGGATGTGGTCCTATCTTTTGGGGGCGGGGTTACCATTCCGCCCTCTACAACCACAGAATCTTCCTCAGCGTAGCGTCCAAATGAATTGACCCCTGCAAGCAGAGGCTGGCCTGTGAAAGAAACCTAATCTCTGGTGTGAATCAAAGCCCGTGATTGGATCTATAAACGTTCACGGAGCACTGGTCATGTAAGAGCCAGGGTGCCCTCCCTGTGCACAGGGCCCTGGTGCACACTGAGAGATGACCCGGCAGGAAGGGCCTCAACGGTGCCTGGCACGTGATGGCATCATTTAGGGCTCGTTAGCTCTTCCAGGTGCATTGCTGGGTCCTGTAAGACCGAGCCCCTGCCCTAAAGGATAAACTAGCAAAAGCACCGGTAAGCATGGAACCTCAGACATCCTAAAGGGAGGCAGCCCCCGGGGAGTTACAGTCCTCCCACATGCAATCCCATGTGTAACATCTGCCTTCCCCAATCCTCTGATTTATCCAACACTTACGTTTTAGCTGCTACTCCAGGTCTCTTCTGTGCCAGGCTAAGGGGATAAAAATGGCTGATGAGCCTCGTTTAATTGAAATGCGATTGCCTATCCCCATTTCACAGATGGAAAGAGCAAGGCTGAACATCTAAGCCTGCACCTGACCGGTGTGGGTTTCTGTGGATGGGGAGAACCTGGCATCTGCCGACAGCCGCTTGCTGAGGTTGTCCCCACTGTCCTTCCTCCATCAGCACCTCCCCTCCCTCCCTCCCTCCCTCCCTCCCCACTGGCGCAGGCTCCCTGAAGGGAAAGACCAGAGGGAGGTGGGGAGGGAGGCCTCATTTCAGCTTGGCACCAGGTGAATTCTTTAGGGCAAGAACCAGACGAGCTGGTGGCCTGCATGCTGAGAAGCCGGAAGAGAGAGATAATTCCCAGCAGGCGTGCCAAAGCACTGCTGTATTGGGAAATCTCTCCCCTGCCCTACCCTGGGCTCCGTGCTGCCCTGGCCGTGGCTGACGGACCCTCTCCCTGGGTGCTTTCTCCCGGCTGGCTCCCACTTGCTCTCTGAGTGACTCTTACCTGCTGTCCAGGCTGCGCTCAGCTGGCCCCCCCCCATGCTCTACCACCCTGTGCTCATCTCTACTATCAAGATCCTCAAGATGTATCCCCCTGCCCAGATGGTGGTGACCTTGGTAAGGTCAGGGATCGTAGCCCCGACTCTTGTGTGAATCCAGCACCTGAGTGACGTACATAAGCACCTGTTCAAGTTAAGGAATAGGCATGTGAAATAAGAAGAATGAATGAACTGATCAATCAAAATTTATTTGTAGACAGGTTGCATGTAAATATCAAAACCACGATTCAGCCCCAGGCCTGCTTCATCCCAAACCCCACGCCTGTGAGCACTTGTGTCCTGCAGGGATGTGTGGGCTGCTGGAGCGTCCAGTAGGTGCAGAGGGCAGGAGGCGGCTGGTGATGATGAGAGATACACGTGATTCAGGGATGGCTTCTGGACAGAAAGGCATTGATTCTTTCCATGTTTATTGAGCAGCTTCTATGCCGCGGGCACTGAATTGATGCAGTGGAGCCTGAAAGAAGACAAGGCCTCTGCCCTCAAGTAGTTCACAGTTCCAGCTGGACCAGGGGTGGGCAAACTTTTTGACTCGAGGGCCACAGTGGGTTCTTAAACTGGACCGGAGGGCCGGAACAAAAGCATGGATGGAGTGTTTGTGTGAACTAATATAAATTCAAAGTAAACATTATTACATAAAAGGGTACGGTCTTTTTTTTTTTAATTTTTATTCATTTCAAACGGGCCGGATCCGGCCCGCGGGCCGTAGTTTGCCCACGGCTGAGCTAGACGGATGTGCTGTGGGTGCGGGAGGGGGAGCAGGGTAGTGTGGATGTAGGAGAAGATAAGCCCAAGATCGGCTTTGGTCAGCGCAGAGGCATGACCTACTCTAGATCCAGAGGCCTCTGGTGCACATCAACATGTAGGTGATGCCTCCCTGCCCCGAGACTGCAGCGTCCATCCTGCTCGACTCCCAGCCTCTGGGCTGCCCTGCACAGTTCAGACTTGCGAGTCTCCACAATCACAGGAGCCAATTCCTTAAGATCAAGATAGATAGATAGAGATAGATAAATAGATAGATGGATTGATAAATAGATAGATGATAAGTAGGTAGATAGATAGATGATAGATAGATAGATAGATAGTAGGTAGGTAGGTAGATGATAGGTAAGTAAGTAGATAGGTAGATAGATAGGTAGATAATAGATGGATTGATAAATAGATAAATGATGAGTAGGTAGATGGATAGATGATAAGTAGGTACATAGATGATAGGTAAGTAAGTAGATAGGTAGATAGATAATAGATAGATGGATTGATAAATAGATAGATGGTGAGTAGATAGATAGATAATAAGTAGGTAGATAGATAGATGATAGGTAGGTAAGTAGATAGGAAGATAGATAGATGGATGGATGGATAGATAATGTATCTCCAGTTGGTTCTATTTCATTGGAGAACCCTGACTGGTATATATTTTGGTATCATTGCTCCAGAGATCTTTCTAGTTGGATGGTGTCTCACTCCTTCTTAAATCTACCTTTAAATCGTCATACTCTTGGGATAAAATCCAAACCCTTCCAGATGACTTCCCAGCCTCAGTTTCCCCAATCCCTGGGCCTTCCTCTCCCCTCCACTTGCAGTGCCCTAGTCTTCAGCCAGCCTGAGCAGTGAGGAGATATTGTGAGGACAAGAGCCCAAGACTCTCAGAACAGACCCCTCTCTCTACATCCCTACAGTTCCTCCACCCACTGCCAAGCAGATCTAGAACTTTCTAGGACACAGATGCAAGGAGGGCCTGGGCCTGGGCCCTCTGGATTCAGTCTGAGATCCCTGGGCACGAGTGTCCAGACTCAGGAGCAGGCGGAGGGAGCCGTGTCTAAGCCAGTCTCTCCCTGGGCAGAGGAGGAGCCAGGCTTGGCAGAGCCACTTGGCATGGCCTCCGTGGTTCCTGTAGGTGGAAGGCCCTGAGCAATTGTGGTTTTTTCTGGGCGTCTCGGCCAACCCGGAACCCCAACCATAGCCTCGGCACCAGGCAGCCTCCCACTGGTGGTGATTGTGAAAAAGTAAAACACAGCGACGTCACCCAGGGCTCGGCTGGGGCCCGTGCAAGCCCTGCTTTGGGCGCTATGCTGCTGGGGAGCATGGGGGCTGGTGACTGCCAGAGGGAAACCCCCGCCCCACTGAAGCCTGGCCTCTCACCACGACCTGGGGCTGCAGGCTTCCTGGGGGGCATAGAGGGGACCCCGATCTCACCCCAGGCAGGGTGTTGGGTAGCATCCCACTGGAGAACACATGCAACATGTGGCCCAAGAAAAGCCTCGCGCTTTGGAGTCTCGCAGCCATGAGAACGCTTGCCCACAGGCATCCATAGAAGGGCGGCCGTGCCGTGCAGTGGTAGGCGCCCTGGCTTGGGAAGAGGACCGGCTCACATCCTAGCACGTTCTCTCCCTTAGCTAGATGACCTTATATTTCCCCTGTCACCTTGGAGGGCCCCAGCGTGCTGATCTGTGAAACTGGCGTCATAACAGGCTGCAGCTGATCCCCCGGGAGGCACCTCCGCTCCCTCCCCAGCCAGGTGTGGCCACTAAAGTAACGTGGCCTGAAAGCAGCCGGTGGAGTTGCGCGCAGACGAGACTCGATTGGAAATCTCCAGGAGCACACACCCTCTCTGGACTGGCTTCCAGATCAATCCCAGCTTTGGAAAAGCACCAACCTGCAGTCCTGGACACAGAGGGGAGACCCCAGATGCCAAGCCCACAGCCCGTGGTGGGTGCCAGTGGCGGACCAACACAGGCAGGGAAGGCCTCCGGCCCCGGCACCTACCTTTCCAGTGCATGGCTCACTAGGGGGCAGGCAGTGCGAATCGATTTACTGCTTCTTCTCCACCCTGGGAATTAGGTCCTATAAGGGAAGTCTCAGAGAGGTTAACTACCCTGCCCAAGGTCGCACAGCAACTCGGCCAGGATCTGACCCCAAACCCCATGGCCTGTAAGTGTTCTGCTGTACAACTGGGGTGGGTGGGTGGGTGGGTATGTGCAGTGCTGAGTGGGTCCAGGTTTGGATAGGGGGCAGGGTGGTGGCAAGAGGTACCCGTGAGATGGGAATCCATTCAGTCACTCCTCAGCACCTACTGTGTGCAGCCACTGAGGACCTCACGCTCAAGCACAGCACCTTCTCGAGTAGGACTTCAGAGACAGACAGGGGTGCTCTGGGGGCTCCGCGGGAGCGAGCTTTCCTGTGCACGTCCTTTCCGAACACCAGCACGAAGCCAGTGTGCAGCTTACAGTAGATCAGCTGCCTCCGAGGTCCCTCGCTATGCGCGGAACTGACTTGACTTGAGATGCAAAGGGGTGAGATCTTAAAGGAACTTGTAAAGGAGGTCGGGGGTACCCACCTGACCTTCAGCACCTGTGTGAAAGGGAGGCCGAGTGGACTAGTTAAGGCCAAAGGACTGGCTCACGTGCGGCTGAGCCCCGGCTCTACCGCCTGCCAGCTGAGTGGCCTTGAGCTAAGCCCTCGCCTCTCTGAGCCTTCGTTTCCCCTGAAGCAGGGAGCATAACCCTGCACCACAGAGCCCTGGGAAGGAGTAAAGTGCCTGGGGAGCTTTTGGCTCTGTGTCTGGCGAGCAGCCCTTCCGAGGCCGTGGCTTTACTAGCAGCCTTGTGCTCCAGCCCAGCCCCTGCCCCGGATCCTCTGTGCCCACAATCAGCCCAGTGTGAGCCCCACGCATGGTGTGTGTGTGGGGAGGGACCTGCCCCCGGGCCTATGTCCTGGAATTCTCCTCCTTCCCAGCCCAACCGAGCTGCTTCCTTCACACCCAGACCTTCACTTCTCTGAGAAGCCAGCTCTGGGCCCCAGGGGTGCTGGGAACAAGGGGCCACCGTCAGCAACCATCTCAGTTTTGTCGCCGCCTCTTCTGCCCCCAAGTCTTCAGAAGCCAGGAGAGAATTTCAGCCTCAAAAGCTGCAACTCCACTCTCCAGACTATTCCCCGTGTCCCTGTCTGAGCAGCCACAGCTTCCTGGAACCCTGACCCGGCTCCACCTCTGAGCCAGGGCACATGCCGTCCCCACCACCCGACGCCCCCAGTGCATCCGCCGGGGGCCATGGGCCCTGAAATGGGATTTTATCAATCATTCCCCATATTCAAGTGAGCCCACTGAATCCCCAGACCCTAAGTGACACCCCCACCCCCATCCTCCACCAAAACAGTAACCAGCACCCAGACAGCCTGGGGTGTGGGCTTCACACCCCATCTCTCACGAGCGGTGCCAGGGTATGGAGCCAGCTTTGTTCTCTCCCGCCTGCAGATGAGGGAGCCAGGAGTGTAGTAATGGGAGCACACGTGTCAGGTGCAGAGATGGCCCTGCAGCCCGAGCCCTGGGGATCCAAGCCTGTGCCTGAACCGCCTCCCTCTGCTGATTCCTGGGAAAATTCCATTGAATGGTGTCCTGATTGGGGGGCACGCTCTTCTGGGGTGCAGCATTAAAGAATTAGGGTCTCAGGAGGCTCCCAAGGAAGGTGGGCAGCCCTTCTTCCCTGTCATCCCCTCTGCTGTCGTTTAGATGCAGTGAGATTCCTGGACCCAGGGAGGCGGGATGACCAGGGGTTCCCACAGCCTCCTTGCCAAGCCCCTCACCATCCCGGCCAGCCAGGGCTCACTCAGAGCCAAGGCCTCCTGTACCCAGGTTGCCACCCCAGGGGCCCCAGACAGCTGGTCCCTGTGCAGTGGAGGGGGCTCAGTTCTTTAGAGCAGCAGTTCTGGAAACAGCTGCCTGAGTTCACATCCCAGCAGCTCTACTTGCCAGCTCTGAGCCCTGGGGCAAGTGACTTGGCCTCAGTGTCTTCGCCTGTGAAATGGGAATAATCATTGTATCAGTCAGAAGATGCTAGGTCGGAGGTGGGG
This sequence comes from Myotis nattereri, assembly GCF_964212035.1. Lineage (NCBI taxonomy): Eukaryota > Metazoa > Chordata > Mammalia > Chiroptera > Vespertilionidae > Myotis > Myotis nattereri. The sequence goes on from NC_138080.1 coordinate 103,822,031, forward strand.
GTGTGTTTCGTTTTGTTTTTCCTGAGGTGAAGCCAAACATTCATAAGGAGCCTTGCTTTCCTCGGATGCGGCTGCAGCCAGGGATGTGGAAACAGACCCAGGGCCGAGAAGGGGACGGCCAATTCCAGCAAGCGCCCTGCCCGGTGGGGGAGGGGCAGCTCAGGATGCGGAGGCCTCTGTGCCAGTCCGTGCGTGGGCCCCTCTGGGCCAGGTGCCTATTTTCATTATCAAGGACACATTCCTGAGATTCCTTGGTGACCAGGCACTTATTACAGGAGAATCAAAGCACCAAAGGAAAATACTCATTTGAGGCTGAGGCCTAGATTTTTCATTTTCATAATTGGCCGTTGGGTCTGGCCGTCCTGGGGGTGCAGGCAGAAGGGAGGCGCTGGACAAAGTGTCTCTATGGGAGTCCAGTCGCCCATGGGGGAAGGCGGGCCGGCACCCGCCCAGATCTGCAGGGCAGCCCACAAGGCCCTCCGAGGTCCCTGTTGTCCATTCCCCGGCCACTCGCCCGGCACCATCAGCACCGACGCCAGAGGGACAGGCGTCTGAGTGCTGACAGGTCTGAGCAGAAGGGCCTAGGCCAGCGGTTCTCCACCTTCTGGCCCTTTAAATACAGTTCCTCATGTTGTGACCCAACCATAAAATTATTTTCGTTGCTACTTCATCACTGTCATGTTGCTTCTGTTCTGAATCGTCATGTAAATATCTGATATGCAGGATGCTCTTAGGCGGCCCCTGTGAAAGGGTCGTTCAACCCCCAAAGGGGTCGCGACCCACAGGTTGAGAACCGCTGGCCTAGGCACTCTGTAAACTGCCCTGGACCCTCCCAAGCTACCCACCTATCCAACCCTGAGGCTCTCAGCTACAGGGTGATTCTCTCTCCCCCGCCCCCCACTGCCCACCCTTGGGACATTCATCACAACTGGGGGTAGAGAGGGAGGAATGGATGTACTGGCCAAAGAGGCTTTGAAACACCCTACAAAGCACGGACAGCCTTCCACCCACGTTGAAGGATGATGCAGCCCCAGATGACCAGTGTCAAGGGTGTAAACCCTGGCTCTGGCCTAAGCCCCTTGCCGATAGCTAGCGCTCGTTTTCCCAGTTGGAGTCCATGAAACTGCACCAGGGAAAAAGGGCCCGTGTCCTTTAGGGAGGGGAGCCATGGGGAATAAAGGTCCCTATGCACGGATCCTTACCCCAGTGGTGCAGGGTGGGAACGACAGACAGGAGTATGGAATCCAGCAGACAGGGGTCAATAGGGGGGCTCCACTCTTGGGCTGGGGAGCCCTAGGCAGGCCATTCCATGGGGCTGAGCCTGTGAAATAAGATCGTGGTTCCCACTCCCAGGGAGGGTGTAAGTATAGTGATGATGTCTGCCAAGCGCCTGGCGCACACCTGCTGCATGGAAGGATCCCTGCACAGGCGCGCCTCCACCCCACCCCCGCCCCCCATCTTTCCACCGCCTTCTCCTCTGCACCTCCTCCCCCATGACCTCCTAAGTCTCATCCTCTACTCCAGCCCCCCTGGGTACTTCCACCTCTTTCTGCCTCTGCAAACCCTCCCTGTACCCAGGCCACTCTCCCTCAATAGCACCAGCAACCCCCACCTGTGGCCCCCTCCCAGCCCAGCAGAGATGCCTGATGTAGCCACATGCTGGCTTCTACGGGTCGCGTGTACTTGGCATGCTTGCATGTATGTTGGGGTGTGAGTGTATGTTTCCTGTTTTGTGTGGATGCATGAAGCCCAAGACTGCCTCCTTTTCCTCATGATTCTTCCCAGCCCCTGTAGGACACTTTGCATTATGCTGGGCCCCTAAGCTGTAGAGGGTCCCTTGGGGAAGGAAAGCTAGAGAGATGGGTCTCCAGATCTCAGAGCAGATCTTCTCCCCTGAGAAGCGTGCAGAAACCCAGGTCACCATAGGCCTTCCTGCCTTCCCCACACCCTTCCCGCCTTCCCCACACCCTTCCATGCTCCTTCTCTGAGCACTGACTCCAGCTGAGCCATGTCCTGGACACCTAGACAGAGAGATGGACCACACATAGCCCCTGACCGTCAGCTCCTGATCCAGGAGGGAGCTCTCGGGCTGCTGGTCAACCAGAATGCATCAGGCCTGCAGTTCCTGCTTTTAAAGGGTTGAAATACTCCTTAACGGCTGGTAAACAGCCACTGGCCTGGGCCCCCCGAAGCCCCCTGATTCCCACCATCCAGGAAGTGCCGGGTTAACCCCAGGCCCTGCAGCAGCCTCCAGGGGTCCTTCTCCTGGCTGTGCTGGCCTCCTGATTGGTGGGGCCCCTGCCACCCCAGTCCTTAAATATTTTTAAACACCCCTAGAGACAGATACGCCCTCATGCTGCCAATGGCTAAGGGCTGCGCTGGTATTCAGGGAGCCACTAACTCTGCCCGCAGGATTGCAAAGAAATCTTCAGGAAGAGAAAAATTCTTCTGCGGGGTCTTGCTGCACAAACAGGAGTTGCAGGGAGATGCGGAGGGGGAAAGGCTTACCAGGCCTGGGGGACGCAAAGCACAGAGGCAGGAAGGTGTGTGGCAGAGTCTCTGGCTGAGACTGAGGAGTGCGAGGGTGCTTGCAAAGGTTGTCAGGACACTGAACTGGAAAGGGCCTTGAATGCCAGGCGAAGGAGCTGCAGTTACCCTTGGCAATTCCCAGGGCCCCATGCCTAGGACCAGCTCCATAGTTGTGGAGCCCAATCCAAACTAAAAATGGGGGCCCCCTGTTTGAAAATGATTCAGAATTTCCAGGCAGTGACAGCAGGGCATGAAACGAAAGGCATTAGCACAGGCCCCACAGACCTGCACAGTGGGGGCCACTGGTCTGACAGAAGTCCCGCCTGGCATTTAGGATGATCGCCTGCGCCCAGCGGGCCTGGGGAGGAAGCAGGAAAGGCCTCTGCGAAATGCCAGCCTCGCTGGAGATTAGCCCTCCCCTGGCAGGAGATCAGGTTACCCTCCAGATGCGCTGCTTTCGGGCCGTTCATTAATCAGCGCTTGTCTCTTTGCACAGCCCTTGTCTCTTTGTGCACTAACTCCTCAACCTGCTGACCCGCTGCTGTACAAACACACCAGGCAGGTGCCCCGGAGGACCCGAAAGCCGGCTTCTGGTAAGTGCTGGCTCCCACCACTGCCCAGTGGCTTGGGACCGTGCCCAGAGCCTGCCCAGGCCCAGCTGGAGAGGGACCCAGGATCCCAGCCACTCTGGAAAAGTCGCCGGGTCACATTGCCAATGACGGCCTCCCAGAGATGAGATAAGGAATGAACAGGGTCCAATGCAAATAGAGGCCAAAATCAAAAGCTCCTCTTCTGGAGGTTAATGGAGTCATTTGGTTAAAAGTTCAGATGCATTTCACGGCAACCTCTGTCCCCAGAAACCTGCCCCCAGTATTTGCATGTGTTTTGAATGAAAATTGTCGGGATCATGCAAATTAGATAGCTAAGTGCGTCTTATCAGATGGTTATCTGGGGCATCTTGGGGGAACAGGCCAGAAACACAAGTCGGGGCTGAGGCCCTTGTGTGGGCCTGGGCCTCAGCGATGTTATCGGCCAGGCCCCGCCGATAAGCGGCCTTCTCCATTTCACCGGCCCCTCGGGTGACTAACAGTCACCTGCTCGTGGTGGGACCTGGGACAAAGATAAAGGGCTGTTTATGTCCCTCCTGGTTCCATGAGGTCCCGCGTGAGGAGCAGGGAGAGGGTGTGCCTGCCCCTAACGAGGTATCCATGGTCAAGCCATGGCTTTATGAAATGTGAAGTGCTCCATTCAGCCCTTTCAACCTCCAGTCTGTGAGTCTGTCTGCTGTGGTTACAAGTAATACCTTTGGGGGAAACAATATGGAAGGAAATACATTAATTTCTTAATGGGTCACATCATATGCATCACGTAAGTTCTTTGCAGGAAAATAACTAAAATACAGATCTGAAAGCGCAGATGAAAGAGTGCATAACTCTAAAGCTTCCATCATTTGGCTGCCCAGAAGGTCACTACCATTAGCTCATTCCCCCCAGCGGTGCACATGGAACTCCATGTCACTGACATTCATTGGGTGTGCCTTGCCCCCAGTTAGGACTGTCCCTCACATCCCTAGCTCCCCCCATGACTTGCCATGTTCCATTCTGACAGCCAGAGGCTCCCCTGCCCAGCCCCAATATTTCTGCACTCACCTTAGGCAAGGGACGTTGGCAGTACCCCGCTCAGAACTTTCCCAAGCATTTCCCTCCTCCTGCCAGGCACTGTGCTGGGCCCCGGGTGGGCTGAGATGAGGAAGGTACACTTGGGAGCCTGCTGGGGTTTGGTCAAGGAAATAGCCACCCTCCAACCCTCCAGTTTCCAGGTGGGAATTTGCATTTTCCTTTCCAAAGACCCCTTAGCATGACTCTCTGCCCTTCAGAGCTTACTTCATCTGGCCTACTTATAGTTCCCAGTTTATCATAGCAAGCTTAAATTGCTGTTGTTGCAGGGAAAAACCATAAACTTATTTTTTACAAAGTTTATTTAGCTGGTATTACATACCCAGTATTGGGCAAGCATTATGTCACAGGGGTAGGAATAGATGTAGAAGAAGAAAATCTTCAAATCTGCTTACAAAAAAGGCCATCTATTTTCATTTCAAACTGCTTGATACATCCAAGGCTTAGGGCACACGGACAAGGAAGCCTGTGTATGTTTTAGAGGAGGATTCTAAGGGGGCATTTGGGAGGATTCTAAGGGGTATTTGGGATGCTTGTGTGGTTAGGGAAGGTTCCCCAGGCGTCACTAACATGACTCAGGGAGCTGGCTCCCGCCCTGGACCCTGCGACATGCACATCTCCTGTAATAAAAATGATAACGATGATCTAAATGGCGCTATTACACTTACCAGGGGCGTCCACACGTCCTGACAGTGCTGAGGTGAGAATGTGGAAGTAATGAGGTTAAGTGGGATGATCGATGCCTGACACAGACCAAGTGCTCAGATATTGAGAGCCGTTACGTTCGGCCCTCTTCTTTCTCATAACGGCCACCTCACGAGGCATTTTATTTCCCATTTTATCGACGAGAGCCCTGCAGCTCTGAGCAGCTCCCAGCCTGCCGTAGACTGCAGCGGCTAGCAGGGGGGAGGCTGAGATTTGGACCCAGGTCCCCTGCCAGCCACGATGTGTTGACCTGACAGCTTTGCAGGGATTTTTCTGGCAGAAAGAGAGAAGACATCATTCTGTGTCTCCTCTTAATTTCCAAAGTGCTTTGATCGGCTTGTTTCTATAGACTCTGCACTACTCAGCATTTTCCAGAAATCGTCTTGCCTCTGATGGTGATTTTTCACCTCTTTTGCTTTGGTCTGAGGGGAAACTACTCAGAATATACCCTTTCCTGTCGCGCTTCAGTCCAACCCTCGACTTTCTCCCCCAAGCTCTGCCTTTTACATTGAGATCGAGGCCGAGTGTGTGGCCTAAATTTGAAAGATGTCACTTAGGCGGACCTAGGGTGGCTCCACCAAAGTCTTCGAATATTGGTTTGAGAGAAGGAAAAGGCAACGCGTGCTTTGGTCCGAGAGCCCTTCCGTTAGGGGGATCCCTGTCACCCCCAAGAGCCTTCATATACTGTCCAGCACAGTTCAAAACTCCGTCCTCGCCTTCAGAAGAAGGCACACGGGGGGGCGTGGGGGCGACCCCCATACTGCATTGGACCCATTTGACTGCATTTGAATGAATTGCCACCATTCAACACTGGAGGAATTTCCCAGACGATGCCTATGTCCTGCTTCTATTGGAAAAAGGTCTGGAAGATGTAGAAACACTAGGGGGCATTTTGAGCCCCTGAATAAGAGCTCTCCCTGAGACAGACATGTGCTCTTTACCGGGTTTGCTTACATCACACATGTTATCCGTGAGGCCCCGCTATAATGCCGGGCAGGTCCTGCCAGCTACCCAGCCAGTGATTATGGACAAGTCATCTGAGCGCCCTGAGCCTGGGCCTCCTCATGGCTGCCTCTTAGCCACCTGAGTCAGACTGGACTTTCCAGTCCTATGAGCCTCCAACGATTGCATCGGACAATTCGTCCAGCTCTCCCTTGGCCAGAATGCAGAGCCGGAGACAGGGACCCCCCCGCTGTGACACTGAGTGCGGGAGGACCAGGAGCATGGCCTGTGACCGCTGTGTTGCCTCGATTTAGACTGTCCGGCCTTTTTCCTCCGGGACAACAGCTCTCATGTTCTTGGTTGAAAAGCCACCAGGACCAAGGGCTTCCAGAAACAGCCCCAGGCTCTGAAGGGTGATTTGATCTGTCCCTTGCCTCCAGGCAGGCCGTCAGCACCATTTCAGAGCAGACTTCAGGGCTTTGTGCCTGTGAAATAAGAAGAAAGGAAAGAAGGAAGGAAGGAAGGAAGGAAGGAAGGAAGGAAGGAAGGAAGGAAGGAAGGAAGGAAAGAAGAGAGGGAGGAGGGGGAAGAAAGGGACTGTTCTGATGAAAAATACAACAGATTTTGCAACACTGACATAATTTAAATCTCAACAACAGGCCTGCAGTGCCATCACACCAGTAAATACGCTCGTTAATCTCTGTCCATATCCACATTAGAATGTCACCGTAAACAAAGTTGACATTTGCTGAGAGGGTGCCAAGTAGACCTACAGAATGTACGAAAACACACGGTTGGAACAGGGGGGTGGGTGGGGGGTGGGGGGTGGAGAAGGGTTACCACAGAAGTAAAAGGTGACGTGAAATGCACACAGCGGCCAGCAATGTCTTTGCCTGTGTGTTCCTTCTTTCTCCCTGGCTAAATGGGAACAGGAGCCACACTCCCCTCAAAGGTGAGGGTCCCATAAGGTCAAGTGCGTAAGGTGCTCAGCACAGCCCCTGACACAACCCTTAACAGGCGTGAGCAAGTTGGACGGGCAGTCATGCTTCAGTTCAAGTGCATTTAATGCGATAAAGCCAACCCTAAGGGAAGCTCTGAAGCGCCACGTTAGAAAGCCAGGCTTCCCTGCTTATCCTGGCTGCCGCGCCTGTTTTGTTTGCACTCGCTAACTCCCCTTTGGTGGGTTTCCAGCAAGACCTGATTTGCAAAGATGCATCTGACACCAGATATTTCACAACCATCCAAATACGTAGTCGAGGCCAATCTGCATGGCTGCAGAGTCACTGTGCTCCTTCCATGCTACGTGTGAAACACCTGCGGGCGTGAGGTGCATCTCACACCTCACTGTGGACACGCATCCCCGGGCTAAAGTAGGGACGCTGGTTCTTAGGTGTGGACGGGCGGAGACCCCGCTCTCTGCACGCTCCCCGGAGGCCGCGCGTCCGGGGCCCGTACTTGGAGCAGCAAGAAATGCAAACGCAGTAACTGTCTCGTTTGGAGGTCAGGCTTCCCTGGGACCTGAAAGCAGGAGGGAGCCGAGCTGGCGATCACTCTGTGGCTGTCATTGGCCCTGCGCTTGTGGAGTGGGACTCACTCAGAGCCAGGGGACTCTTAGTTAACACACAACCTGTTCCAGGTCATAGCACCGAGGGCTGGCTCTAGCCCTTCACCGGCTCCTCAAGGTCCGAGAAGGTAAAACGGCCCTGGGAGGCCTGTGTTCTTTCCCTCCTCCCCCAGCACCCAGGCCCTGAGCCTCCTCCCCCAGCACCCAGGCCCTGAGCCTCCTCCCCCAGCACCCAGGCCCTGAGCCTCCTCCCCCAGCACCCAGGCCCTGCTGGGAGGACAGTCCAGGCCCTGAGCCTCCTCCCCCAGCACCCAGGCCCTGCTGGGAGGACAGTCCATGCCCTGCTGGGAGCACAGTCCAGGCCCTGAGCCTCCTCCCCCAGCACCCAGGCCCTGCTGGGAGCACAGTCCAGGCCCTGAGCCTCCTCCCCCAGCACCCAGGCCCTGCTGGGAGGACAGTCCAGGCCCTGAGCCTCCTCCCCCAGCACCCAGGCCCTGCTGGGAGGACAGTCCAGGCCCTGAGCCTCCTCCTCCAGCACCCAGGCCCTGCTGGGAGCACAGTCCAGGCCCTGAGCCTCCTCCCCCAGCACCCAGGCCCTGCTGGGAGCACAGTCCTGAGCCATGAGCTCAGCCAGTGATTTGCTCTGTGGTGACAAGCAGCCTCTTTCTTCTGGGTCAGTCTCCCATCCCTAAGAGTTTTGAATTGGGACCGTGGTTTCCAACCTGGAAGGTCCTGAGAATCACCTGGGACGTTGGATAAAATCCTGATCTCCAGCCCCAACCTTGATCTAGATCAGCAGTTCTCAACCTGTGGGTCGCGACCCCTTTGGCGGTCGAATGACCCTTTCACAGGGGTTGCCTAAGACCATCCTGCATATCAGATATTTACATGACGATTCAGAACAGAAGCAACATGACAGTGATGAAGTAGCAACGAAAATAATTTTATGGTTGGGTCACAACATGAGGAACTGTATTGAAAGGGCCAGAAGGTTGAGAACCACTGATCTAGATCTTTGAATATCAGTGGGAAAGAGGGCAGGGAGAGCTCAGAACAGAGTCTGCTGGGATGTGGGAGGCAAGGGGAAACCTAAGTGTGAATGAAGCCAAGTTTACAGGGAGGAGCAGCTAAAAACCTGGGACCCACCTGCCTCCCCTCTCCTCACCCCTGTTTAATATACCAGAGGGGTAGGAGGGGGTTCTCCATCAGCCCTTCCCCTCCCCACTGAGGGCTAGGGGGAGGCGGGGTCACCCCTGTTCTGTTTGCTGTAGACACCAGGGGCTGCTGCTCAGACCTCCACTAATCCTGGCTCCACGCCTCCCAGGCCTGCGGGCCTCCCACCTCCCCAGCACCTGAGGCCTCCCCTGGCCCTAATTCCCTCTGCTCTGCCCACTTGACTTCTCCCCGCTCTGTATTAGTCAGGAGTCTTAGTTACAAGTGATGGATACTCCAGGCAAACTGACTTTAGGGGGAAATAAATAAAAGGACAAACCAGAAAACCATAGGCTCATACAACCAGGGAGAGCTTCCAGGTGGGCTGGATCCAGGACTCCTGGATGCCCACAAGGTCAGGAATGAATGGGTGGACTGAGGGCTGAAGTGTCTGTGTCTCAGGGACAGAGCAAGCCCCGCCCGAACCCCTGGGAGAGGAGGAAACTAAGGCAGGCGAATAAACCCCCCCGTGTTCCTGCAGGGAGCACCTTTCCCAGACGTCCTTTCAGGCTTCCTCTTCCTCTGATACACACCTGCCCACAGCCTCTCTCGGAGAACAGGGGGGGCCTGTATTTCCCTGGTTACGTCCTTGCATGGAGTTCCTGTCTTGTGAGTAAGAAGTGCCCTCAGGAGGCTGTCTGGGGCACGGGGTGATGCCCCAGGAAGCCCCCCTTTGTCGATTGCTCATCTGGGCTCCATAAGAACAAGCTTCTGGCTCCATTCTCAGCATCCCGCCACCTCCCAGCATCTCTCCATCTCCCAGCATCCCTCCATCTCCCAGCATACTACCTTCTCCCAGGATCTTTCCATCTCCCAGGATTCCTCCACCTCCCAGGATCCCACTACCTTCCAGCATCCCTCCATATCCCAGGATCCCGCCATCTCCCAGGACCTTACTGTCTTCCAGGATCCCTCCATCTCCCAGCATCCCACCTTCTCCCAGGATCCTTCCATCTCCCAGTATTCCTCCACCTCCCAGGATCCCACTATCTTCCAACATCCCTCCATATCCCAGGATCCCGCCATCTCCCAGGATCTTACTGTCTTCCAGGATCCTTCCATCTCCCAGCATCCCACCTTCTCCCAGGATCCTTCCATCTCCCAGTATTCCTCCACCTCCCAGGATCCCACTATCTTCCAGCATCCCTCCATATCCCAGGATCCCTACATCTCCCAGGATTCTGCCATTTCCCAGGATTCCACCACCTCCCAGGATCCCACTGTCTTCCAGGATCCCTCCATCTCCCAGGATGCCTCCATCCCCCAGGATCCCACTGTCTTCCAGGATCCCTCCATCTCCCAGCATCCCACCTTCTCCCAGGATCCCTCCATCTCCCAGGATGCCTCCATCCCCCAGGATCGCACTGTCTTCCAGGATCCCGCCGGCTTGGAACCCTGAAAGGCTTCTCTCTCACTTGTGGCGCAAGCTGATCACTTCCCAAGGGTGAGGTTCAGTGGGATTTCTGGGGCAAACAGACAGGTGGTGGGAACCAGGTGCCAGGCATGAGCAGGAGGTACTTGGAACAGGGCAGGATCCATGTGAGTGGTTAAGACCTTGAGCTCCGGGGTCCGAAAGACCACGGTTCCACTACCTGGCTCCACCACAAACCAACTGTAATACTTTGGGCAAAGTCCTTAATATTTCAAAACCTCATTCCCCAAACTGTAAAATGAGGATAACAATAATACCTTGTCATGACAAATTTCAAGGTTAAATGATCCAAAGCATGTTAGTGCCGGGCACTGGGGAAATGCCAAGTGCTACGGACGCTGGCGGATAAGCATCGCTTGTCTTATCTTGTAATCAGTCTTGCCCACTAGACTGTGAGCTGCCGGGGGGCAGGAACCCAGGCAGCTGAGACAGCGCCTGGCCCATTGTAGATGTTCATCGATTACTTGTTGAGTGCATGTCAGACAAAGCAGAGTGGAAATTACGCTTTCTGTTATGTCATTGTGTCTCTCTAACTAGATTGAGGTCCTAGAGATCACAGATAACCCTTATTCCTCTATGTATTCCTAGTGCTTAGCACATAACCTCTATGAGTCTCAGTTTTCTTACCCATAAAATGGGAATCAAATTCCTACTTGACAGGGTTTGTGAGGGTAACATGGGCTAATGCACGTAGAACACTTTGCACGGTGCCCAGCTCACTGCAATTATGGCAACTGTGGTCATAACCAACTGGCATAACGGTGTCACCGCCAGTGTCCAGGGCTGAGCAGGGGCTGCAGGTGAAGGTCAGCTTCCTCTCTCGCCCAGGGTGTGGTCATTTGTGTTGATTGGTGAACAAGCTTAGAGACAGCTCACCTTTTTTAAAAAAATATATATTTTATTGATTTTTTTACAGAGAGGAAAGGAGAGGGATAGAGAGTTAGAAACATTGATGAGAAACATCAGTTCAGCTGCCTCCTGCACACTCCTTACTGGGGATGTGCCCGCAACCAAGGTACATGCCTTTGACCGGAATCGAACCTGGGACCCCTCAGTCTGCAGGTCGACGCTCTATCCACTGAGCCAAACCGGTCAGGGCGAGACAGCTCACCTTTTACTCGATGCTTATCTCCTATACACTAGGCACCATGCTAAATGCTTGACAAGCATTAGCTCCTTGAATGTGAGGCACAGAGCACCTAAGTAACTTGCCCAGGACTGGACAAGTGCTAGGTAGTGGAGCTGAGATTTGAACCTGAGCTTCTGACTCCACATCTATGTGACTGAACTTCAGTATTCGGCTTCTCTGAGGCGGGGCTGACCGACCTCAGCACTATTGGCATTTGGGCCAGATTGTTCTTTGTTGTGGGGGCTGCGCTGTGTGCTATAGGATGCACCTTTAGCAGCAGCCTTGCCTCTGCCCACTAGATGCCAGGAGCACATCACCCCTCTCCCAGCGTGTGACAACCTAAAATGTCTCCAGCTACTGACAAATGTCCCTGGGTTTGAGAATCACCACGCTGAGGGGACAGCACCTTTCCCTTCTCCTAAGCCAATGGAAGTCCCCTCCCCACGGGCACTCCAAGGCGACAGGAGTGCCTTGATGGGAAGTCTGAACGCTGTTCCAGTTCCTCTGACTTGGGAGTGAGCTGGTGGGTCAGCTCCCACTCTCAGCATTTTTTTGCTCACTAGCAATGACCCCCAACATCCACTTCATCGTCCAACTCAGAAACGTGGGCATCACCCTTGGCCCTCCCCTCCCTCACCACCCCATCTTATCTCTCACCAGTCCTATTGGCACTGCCTCCCAGTGAGTGTTCCAGTCCATCCCCATCCATTCCCTTCTCCCTCCTCTCCATTCCCTCCCTCCTGTGGGTCAGCCTCCCAGCCCATGTCTGCCAACGATCTCACACTCTCCAGGCCACGATGATCTTCTGCAAACACAAATCTGATCCCTCCCTGCCTGGAGTGTTCCCTGAGAGCACCCTCTGCTCCTGAAGGAGCTGGTAGATGGCAAAGCCCCCTTAAACTGAGGGCCCTGGCCGGAGGTGTGGATGGAGCCCATCCAGGCACATGGCTCCTGCACTGTGATCACGGGTGACCTGTCTCTCTTCCACCACATGTGAGCTCTGCACAGGCAGGATCTCTCACACCCTGGTCCTCTGCGTGGCACCCAGCACATGCTTGTTGAGTAAACTGTGAGCGAACAGACAGGTGGCTGGATTGTGGTCGAGGTGTGTGCCGGGCTCCGAGCTGGGGAGGGCAGCCTGAGCCCACGGAGGGCGCTCCAGAAGTGTCTGTGGGTGGCCAGCTTCCTGCCTCAGGGAGGACTCTATGTCCACCTTCTGAGGGGTTTCACATCCAGAGGGGACACGGGAGGCAGATGGACGAGAGGGAGCTGTGACTGACAGCTCTCCCCGGAGCCGGAACTTTCTCACCGGGACTCCTTCGAGCAGGAGGTCACTGCCCAAGGAGCCTGGACCTGGAGACCTGGGGCATCTGATGGCCTTTATTTGGGCAGAAACGCACAGAAAGCGACACTGGGTCTCTTTGGCAGCCACAGGCTCACTCTGCCTAGTGGATGCTCTTGCCAGCGTGGGGAACAGGTTTGTTCTAGCAGAGGGGCTGCTGGGGCCGGCATGGGCAGTCCGTGTGAGCCCACAGGGCACCCTGCTCCCTCCTTCTCCTGCCCGAGGGAGAGGGCCAGCCAGCAGAACTCGGGGCTGGGGACAGTGACAGCTGCCCCTGTCCAGAGCCAGCAGACTTTGTTCCCCTGGATTTTCCACGTGGGCAATTCTCAGATCGGGTCTGATTGTCCACGCGCCTTCAGAGGATGGTGGGGGCAGGGCAAGGGTTTGGAGTAGCTGTGGGGCTGAGCCACCTGAAGGAGGTGCTCTCCCCTCCCCCCCAACACACACACACACACACACACACACACACACACACACACACACACTAACTAGTAGAAGCAAAGGAGCCAGCCAGGAGACCGACTTAGATGCGGGGTCAGCTGAGGCCAGGCCAGGTGAGAAAAGGGGGCCACTTCCTGCTTGGCCTTAAGCCAGGAAGATGCTGACAGAATCCGATACGGCTCCCAGCAGGCCGTAGAATTGGGACCCCAGAGCCTTTCAGTGGGGGCAATTTACTAACAGCTTCTAGGAGGCAGGTGTAGAGTTAAAGGGAACTGGGCTTCTACTCCAGCTTTTCCCCGTACCATCTGTGTGACCTTGCGCAAGGCCCTGCATCTCTCTGAGCCTCAACCTCCTCATCTGTAGAATGGGAATTGTTCTGGGGACCAAGGAAACAAAAGGTGAGGCGCTCGGCACAGAACCTGGCATGTTGTGCGTGCGCAAGGCAACAGGGTTCCCGTGCTTACGTCCCTCGCCCTCACACAGCGTAGGGACCTGGATGAAGTGCCATCTGGGAGGAGGAGGAAGGGGAGAGACTGGCTGGTCACTGCTGGGGCATCCGTCCACATCCTGCATGGGAGGCAGCCGCAGGGCACTACGGCTGGCGGGTAATAGACTCACCTGTGCCTGTGGGGCAGGTGCTGGGGGTTTCCCTGCCAATAGCCATTGGACTCCCTGGGACTCACTAGGTGTGAATGACTGTGGGGCCTGGTTGAATGCACTGGAGGAAGAACATGCTGGAGCCAGGCTCTCTCCCTCTGGGGAAAGGAAATCGCCAAGGAGACAGGGCCTGACCCTTGAGCTGAGTCCCAGAGGGTCAGTGAGTAGACATTCCTGCTGGGTGGGTTGACCAAGGGAAGGCGCCTCTGGGCAGAAGAAGCCCAGTGAGCAAAGGCCAGGGTTGTGGAAGCTCCGAGTGCAATAAGGGAAGAGCAGGAAGAGGGTGGGGGTGGGGTGGGGAGAGTCATCTGGGAGGTGAGTGGGGCTGGGTCCAGGGGCCAGGAGAGGTGAGCTTGACTCTCTTGGCTCTCTCTTAACCAGCAAATGTTCTGATCTGGTGAAGAGAGAAGCAGGGGGAGGCTGGCCAGACAGAAAGGCCCAGAATTTGGGCCTTTCTCCCACCCTCCTCCCTCTCTCCCTCTCTTTCCATTCATTCCCTCCTTCCTTCCTGCATTTGTCAGTCACTGGACACACATTGATTGAGCACCTACTGTCTACCAGGCACAAGGCAGGGCTTTGCATGACAAACAAGATACAGTCTCTGTGCCTATGGCCCTGGCGATGGGAGGGGGCAGATGAGAAATGACACAACATTTACACCTTTAAGCAGTGGTTGACTAGCTACCTTGGCATCCCAGGATGGGAAGTGCCTGGAAGACAAGGATGGTAGGTTACAGGACCGATCTGTCCCTTGGCCCGTGCCCACCCCTTTTCCCAGCACAGCGGTTCATGTGTGGGCTCCGGAGATGAAGGGCCTGGGTTCAAATGTGAGCTCAGCCACCAGCTGGTGTGATCAACCACCGAGCCCTTGTTCCTTCATTTATAACAGTGGTTCTCAACCTTCCTAATGCCGCGACCCTTTAATACAGTTCCTCATGTGGTGGTGACCCCCAACCATAAAATTATTTTCGTTGCTACTTCATAACTGTAATTTTGCTACTGTTATGCATCGTCATGTCAATATCTGATATGCAGGATGTATTTTCATTGTTACAAATTGAACACAATTAAAGCATAGGGATTAATCACAAAAACAATAAGTAATTATCTATGTGTTTTCTGATGGTCTTAGGCGACCCCTGTGAAAAGGTCGTTCGACCCCCAAAGGGGTCGCGACCCACAGCTTGGCAACCCACAGGTTGAGAACCGCTGATTTATAAAATGAGGATCTCCTGTCTCACACCACCTGCAGATGGGATGAGGGTGGTGAGGGAATTTTCTGGAGTTGCAGGGAGTCCTCTGCTTCTTGATCCGGGTGCTGACTGCATGGGTATGCCCACTGTGTGGCAACTCTTCCAGGGAAACGTTTATAATGTGTACACTTTTCTGAAAGCAGGTTATACGGCAGTGAGCAGCTGTCAAAGTTGAATGCCTGGAGCTGAATCCGCTAACTCTCCCATAACAGTTAAATGTTGCTGTCACTGTCCCCCAGCCATGCCCACCGTAGGGGCATCCCCGGAATCTCCCAAGCCCATGACTTTGCTACTTTCTGGAGTTCTGGGGAAACTGGGGCCCCAGGCTCCAGCGGCTCAAGGTCACAGGACCCATGAGGAGTTGAGTCAGGCTGAGCCCAGCAGCAACCTCACACCCCCTCCCCTCCGCCTTCCCTGGCTGCCTCCCTGGCTGCCTCCCTGGCTCGTGCCTGCATCTAGCAGGGGTGTGGGTGCCCATTAATTCCTAGGCAAATGGGCTCTTGGCACGTGCAGGCGCAGGGCCCAGGACAGCTCAAAACAGGCCTGGGCCGCCCAGTGCCCCAGGCAGCCGCCCCCTGGCCTCTAAGTGATGGTGCGGGGCAGCTGGCTGTTTGCAGGGTAAACAGAAGGGCTGGAGCCACTGGGGAGGCAGGTATGCACCCTGCCGAGCGTAAACAGGGAAGGAGTGCAGGGCTCCCCTGCACCCAGGGTCCGCCCGCCCCGGGGCCAGCTGGGGTCCAGGACTGCTGTCAGGGTCAGCACCAGTATTCTTTGGAGGGGCAGGGGGCGGGGGGCGCTTGGTTTTGTCCACCTCCAGTGGCTCCCGCAGGCTCCCTCCTGGCAGCCTCTGGCCAGGCAAGATGAGCAGGGCAGGGTTAACCCTTGCTTCCCCAGCAAAGCAAGGAGTAAGAGAGCCTTGCAGGGGGAACCCTGGCTGTCACACTGCCACACCTGCCCCCCCAGCATCTGGTACGGCCCCTGGCTCCCTCCTGAGAGGGAGCTCTCTCATTCATTCTCGTGTAACGTAAGGCCAGCTGTTTAACCTCTGCATGCCTCCGGTTCCTCATCTCTAAAATGCAGCTGTTAGGAATATTAAACACCCAATAACTTAATGGCTAAGAAGCCTGTGTAGGTCGTCCTGACTCAGGAGACAGCCCTGCCCAGCGCTCGGCAAACACACCACGTGGGCCCAATGCGACCAGCTCTGCATGTCTCGGGAGATGTGCAAGAAGATGTGCGAGACCCAGGTTTCTGTGTGGCCACCTGGTTTTCACATGTTGGCAGCTGATCAGAAAACCCTGAGGAACCTCCAGCACCGTGTCTGCAGACGGGCTTGGCCAGAGCGCCGAGCTGGGGACCTCAGATTGGCTAGCTCTAGATTTGCTTTGCGGGGACTGAGGTCCAGGGAGGGAATGTGAGGTGCCCAGCCTCACACAGTCCATTGACTGCCAAGCCGCTAAAGTCACAGTGTGGACCGGGGCCCCGTGGCGGCCTCTCTTGTAAGCTTCACAGCAACTCTGTAAAGTAGATTGTCTACGCTCAAGAAAGCCCAGAGGGTCGAGTAACGTCCAAAGATCGCCCCCTTGGCAGGTGCCCAGCCTGGATTAGACCTCTAGGATGAGCTGCACTGCCTCCTTAGCTCTGGGAGGACGGGGACCCCAGCCGTGCCCTGCTCTCCACGCCCCCCCCCCCCCCGCCCCCCTAGGCTCATGCTCAGCCCTGTCACACGGAAGAGCAGCAGCCACTACTCACACCCACTCACCTGAGCTGCCTCCCGCAGCCCCGGCAGTCACAGTCCCTGGGTACACAGTCCCCTGGGATGCCAGACAGTCTCAAAAAATTCTGCATTATCATTATTACTAATCTATAAATATTTTCTTGATACTGGAAAGATAATTAGATGACAGAAAAGACGTGGCGTTTGTCTCTCCTAATTCCACGCCCCTTCTCAGGGGCTATATGACCATTGAAGGTAACGTTGCCTCCCTGGGACCAACCTTTTCCTGGGGAGACTTCAAAGGAGCCCCATGAGCTGGCCAAGGGCCCTGGGTGGTCTGAGGGATTGGGTGCCACCTGGCCATCAGGGCGCAAGACGGCCTCTGGCCAAGAGCCTTTCCCTGAGGCCCAGAGCATGGCAGGCACATGGGTGGTGTCATGTGGGTGGTTCCTTCTCAGGCCCTTGGGTGGGTCAAGGAGAAAGTGTCTGTAGGGGCTGGTGGGTCTTGACCGCCTCTCCAGCTCATGGTCTTGTTTGAACAAGCAGAGGGCAGGCGCTTTCCCGAGGTGGGTGTCTCTGGGATTGGATGGCTTGGTTCTGCTTTTGTCCCCTTGGTTTTATAGGAACCTTCAGCCTATGGTAAGCCAGGCTGCTTTTCCACTTAGAGCAATGAGAGGTTCCCTCTTAAAAATAAAGTGTAGCCCCAGCCAGTTTGGCTCAGTGGATAGAGCGTCTGCGATTCCGGTCAAGGGCATGTACCTCGGTTGCAGACTGGATCCCCTGCCCTGGTCAGGTGGGAGGCAACCAATCGATGTGTGTCTCTCACACTGATGTTTCTCTCTCTCCATCCCTTCGACTCTCTCTAAAAATCAATGGAAAAATATCATCGGGTGAGGATTAACAACAAAAAAATAAAGTTTATTTTTTGTTTGGGAGGGGGTTGTGGGTTTTTTTCTTTTTTAGTTTAAACAGTAGGATGATTTAAATTTAATTAGTGAATAAATAATGTGTGGGGTGGTTGGCAGAAATGGCGCAAATAGGTCCAGTGGGAAGAAAACGGGTGGATCTGGCACACATGGCCTTAGATAAATGAGGATTGCCTCCTGGCAAAGCCCTGGGGAGCTGCCCGGCCACCGTGGGCCAGGCACCAAGGCCCGGGCAGCAAGCAGCTGGTCCTGGCAGCAGGTAGTCCAAGACGATGTTGGAACCAGATGCTCTGAGCTGACCCTGAGAAGGCCACAGCTACCCCTGGAAGCCTCACTGGAACCTGTGCAGCAAGCCGGGGTGAAACCAGAGCGAGGCAAGCCTCCCAGCCTCCCTCCGCCTGGGTTCCTGTCTGTGAGAGACACCAGCCTAGCACAGTGGGAAGAGTGATGGACGGGGGCTTCTAGGGCCAGGCCTGCTGCGATGACTTGCTGGGTGCCCCTGGGGCCGAAGGGGCAGGCTCCGCAGTCACACTGCCTGGGTGCAGGTTTCTTCTCTCCACTTGCTGAGTTTGTGTCCTTCCACAATCCCCCATGGCAGCTCAGTTTCCTCATCTGTCAAATGGAGCTGGGCTCTCGGAGTGTACTTCTACTCTCATCACTAGTAGTTTTAAAGCAGACGTTTCTGAGCATTGGGGCCGTGGCCTTGGACTCAGCCTGTGTTTGCATCCACATCACAAACTCTTTAAGCCTTAGGTTCCTTGTTCATCAAATGAGGCTGATGTCTACCCCGCAGGATGTGTCTGCATTCAGTAAACCAGTGGGTGTGTGTAGACACCTAGCCTGCTTCTAGACACAGAAGGCATCTGACAGATGACACTTTTCTCACCTCCTCCCTACACACACACACACACACACACACACACTTGTTTTGATCTTGGCCAGAAGCTGACAAGCTCCAGGGTCGGGTTTATCAGCCCCCACCAGAGGCATTTGCATATGGATAGAGAATCTAAAACTGGGAAACATTTCCCATTTCAAAGGAGTGAAATGGTAGGATTATTAGACTTCATGCATCTCCTCATTTCATTAACTGTGGGCTTCCTGAGTGCAGTGGCCTTCTAACACTATCATTTCATTTCAAAAAGAAATGACAAATATGTTTGGAAAAAAGCAAGCAATTCAGAGGTGAATAGAAATAAATGTAACAGACTCTTAAATCTCCTTTCTCCCCTGGCATCTTCCTTCTGTGCACCACCTGTAGGTAAGCAATGCTGGCCGCAGGTGTGGGTCTTCCCATATCTCTTAGTAGGTTCAGAACAACATATATGTCCTCCCATAGGGTAGAGGGAAAAGGAAGGTAGTCTGCTTTTTACAAAATCACACTGCACACATTTTTCTGTAGACATTCTTCTCTGAATGCACCATGGCCATCTCCCCAGATCAGTGGAAAGAGAAAATCTAATACTGTGAGTGTGCCATAGTTCCTCCCGCCTCTTCCCTACCGATGTGTATGAATTTTATAGGGTTCTTCAGGTTCCCCCCCGACAAAGGCAATTATTGTAGCAAAAGTTGTCCTTGTTCACGTGCCCCTGTGTGGGTTAGAGTGCCCGAGAGTGCCATTGGTAGCCAAATCGAAAGTACGTCTTGTACCCTCACTTGATGAGTCAGAGATTTGTTGATTACAAAACAATAACATTCAAGAAACCCAGGACACTTGGCAGGGGGTGAGGTCTGCATCTGCAGAGTTCCAAGCTCTCACCTCTGCAAATGATCTCATCCAGCCCCATCCATCCTAGACTGGGGGAACAGAGAGAGGGGGTGCCCACTAGGCAGATGTGGAAATGGAGGCTCGGAGAGCGGGAAGCACTTGCCCAAACTGGGGGACTCTGAGACTTCAACCCAAATCCAAGAAGCCATAGAGCTGTCACCACCTCCTGGTTGCCACCGTGGGTTGAGCCATGAGCAGATGGCAGGTTCAGGAAGACCAGAAAGATTCCGACGGGGAGAGGTGTGTGGTGGCAGGGCAGCTGGGGAAGCTCTGAGGGCCATCTCTCTGCTCAGGAGTGATCAATATTATTAATGTCGCTGTCTGCTCTCCGTGTTACCGATCCATCAACATCCTGGCTAAGTGCCATCTTTGACCAAAGACAGAAGGGGTTCGCCTGTCTAGAAGGCCAAAGGATGCTCACCTGCCTCTAGTCCTTCTCTTATCACTTCAGGCAGGGGAGGAAGCAGATGCTTTGTGAGGACCCGTGGGCCCACCAAGCTGAGCTGGCAGGCATCTAGGTGGCCTGTGCACAGCGGAACCCCGGCATCTCTCAATCAACAACACCCCGGAGGAGAATTCCTCAGCAAGTTCTGGGCCATGGAGCCTAGAAAGAAAGCGCTGGCTTCTAGTCATTCAAATAACTAATTTGAATAGAGAAGAAACTGAGATGGAGAGATTAGAGATGGAATAGGTTGAGGAGATAGGAATGAGAGAGACCATCTGAGTTACCTGACGTTTACAGGGTCATCACACGGCCATTCAAATGGACTATTTGAATCTCATTTGACTAGTGGGGTGGAGAGAGACAGTGTTATCAGGGGATCGCCCCGCACTGATCCCGATTTCTGATCCCAAAGCAAGTTAGCACAGAGCCTGTGTCCGAAGTAATGACTGACATTTGCACTGCAGAGACCTTACGGAATCCTTGCAAATTGCCCGCGAGGCCAGAGGCAGGCAGGAGATCCATGTTTCATATGGGGAAACTGAGGTTGGAAACCAAGGGCCAAGGGAAGCAGAGCTGGAAAGCCCAGCTTCCGGGAGCAGGAGTCTGAAGACAGGTCCCCAGGGTGTCTTAGACCCAGACACTTCCCCCCTCCTCAGGTGGACAGAGGCCTATGTGGAGGAGAGAACAGAAGGTTTAGCTCTCCTGTGTCAGCAAATTTTTTAAAAAGTCTAATTGTTTCAGTGTTTGATATTTGCCAAGCCCTGTGGTGCAGGGTCCAAGGCGGGCACCCCTCTGCAGGGCCAGGGGCATGCTGCCTCCTTTCCTTGGCACCGGGCTGGGCACAGCTTTGGCTGCTTCTCCAACCCCCCGCTCAGGTGCCCTGAGAGTGAAAGCATCCCTGCTTTGGAACTAGACAGCCCTGAATTCTAATGCTGCCTCAGGTACTGACTGCTGTGCGCCCGTGGGCACGGCACTTCACCTCTCTGAGCCTCAGTTCAGGTCGTCATCTGTAAAGAGCAGATGAAGGACTGTTGTGAAAGGGGGGAAGCATGGAACGATACCCACAGAACCCTGATCTCAAGGCCTGGCACGGGGTGAGCAATGAGCAGCGGTATTTGTCATTTCTGTGGCCCTTCTGGGAGGTAGTTCTGCTGCCAGCACAGAGCAGAGGCGGCCAGATGTGAACCTGCACGGAGATCCCCTGGTCCACTGGCCAAACAACAGGCCTTCGGACACAGAGGCCTGGGGAAGGCTCTCCAGGACCCTAGAGCCACACACGGGGGTGGGCCGGTTCTGCAGGCGGAGGCCCGAGGGGTCCACAAGCAGTTCCAGAAAAAGCCCTGGGCTCTGTTTGGTCCTTGTGGCTTAGAAAAAGCTTTTTCTGATCACTCCAGCATGACGCACCCCCAGCCCCCCCCCCCCCCCCCCCCCCCCCCGCCGGCCCTGCTGCTCCCCAGGCTGCACTGAAGGCTGGGACTGTGTCACATTTAATCCCCGTGGCCCAAGGATGGGGGCAGGGACTGGACAGGCTTGGCTGGGAGAGGGGGCTGCAGGGGCGGCCACCATCCTCATTCAGTGCCCCTCTGCTTCCCCTCTCTCGCATCCCCAGCCCTGACTCCAGCCCCCCAGGGTCCCCCATTGCCTCTTGTGTGACTGAAGCTCACAGCCAGCTCAGCCCAGTCCTGCAGCCAGCCTGGTTTCCAAGGTCCTGCTGCCCCCTAGAGGCCAGCTCCTGCAGCTTTTGCTGCTGAGCGCTGTCCGAGCCTGGAAGAGGCGGGGAAGTCTCTCTGTGGAAAGGGCAGCCCCAACTGTGGGGAAGGTCAAGAGGCCAGGAATCTGCCCAGCCAGGTGGCTGCAGGGTGCAAGCGAAAGGACCCACACATTGGCGTGGTTCCGCTCCTCCCCTGGACCTTCCTATCTGTAAAATGGGTCTTTGAGAGAGCGCGAGGATCACTTGACCAGGAGATAATGACTGCGATGCCATGGCTCAGCTTTGTTGAGCACTATGAGCCAGGCACTGTGCCTTACATCCTAGTGTGTGATTTCATTACAGCTTCCCTAAAGACAAACTTCTGGAGGAGGAACCATTCGTAACCCTACTTTACAAATGAGGAAACTGAGGCACAGAGAGAGTTGGTGATTTGCCCTAAGTTACACGTGGTGAAGGGTAGGGCCAGGCATCTAGCCCAGGCTATGTGACGCCAGGCCCTGTGCCCCTTACCAGCCACAGCACCCCGCCTCCCAGTATCATCTCTGCATCTCTCTCCCATCTCTCTCCCCACCTTCTCTTCCACCCTTCTTTTGTTCTCTCTTACCTTGGCTTTTCAACTCCCAGGCCCACTGTCCAGCACATTGTCCTGGCGCAGAGGAGGCACGCCTCTCCCTCCCAGACTGTGAAGTGGGAGCGACGGCCCACGGAGGGCTGCTCTGGAGCTGGAGGTGGCCAGGGCTAGAGCCACAGCCCTGTCTTACTGTGCCCCAGCCTCTGGATGAGGCAGAAATTAATATTTCAAGTTTATGACCAAGGGAGACTCGTAGAGCATCACCCGCCCAGTAGTAAGAATGGCAACTCTCAATTATCAAGCGCCTACTGTCTTCCAGGGATCAGGCAACGTCTTCTCTCACCAAATCATCAGAAGAACACGGGGGTAGGTTGTACTGACCCATTTTACAGGTGATAAAACCAAGCCACGGAAGCCTCGCTCCGCTTCACAGACCTATCAGATGGAAGAATCCCTGCCTGCCCGGTTTGCAAGCCCCTGTGCTGACCACTCTACTCTCTTGCCTCATGGGTCACCTGATCCAACCTGCCCCCTATGGGAAGCCTGTGTCCTGTCGGGTGAGCAGTCACCATGTGCCGTGCTGAGAAGTCCTGTGTGCACCGGTCCGGCTTCCCAGGATGGCTGGGGGGCCTCCTGGGTCTCACCTTAACCCTCCGCAGCTCCTCAGCCACCTAAAGCCCTGGGAGACATCGCATGGAGGAGGCCCACCCCGGCAGGGCCCTCAGAGGCATTCAAGGGCTCCAGGTCGCACATGCCTGGGTGCATACCCTGCCGGCCTCAGGATGTTGCCAGTGACGATCCTCCCCGGCCCAGCTCTGATTTCCCAGCTCTGCCCCTTCCTAGCTCGGTGGCCTTCCTGAGCATAGGTCCCTGCACTTGTGTCGTGGGGATAATGCAGGTAGGGACCTCTGAGGGTTGGTGGGAGAATTCAATGAGCTAAGACCATCACGTGCTTGTCCAGCAGACCCCCTGACAGGTGATGGGCACCGAATCACTGCCATGCACTGATCACCCCACACCAATCCGAAGTCTTCATTTGGGATAGAATGAAACACATAATTTGCCATTGATTGACGCTGATAAAATAATAGCCAAGATTTTTCAACATAGAATGTGTTTGGAGCCAAAGGATAAACAGCGTCTTTGATTGTCAAATGAAAACTGCTGCTCTGGAGTCCTTGGGTCTTGCTGCAGAAGCGAGGGTGTGGGGCGCAGCGGCTGTTTTGAACTTTTCCCTGCGTCTGCTAGAGGTCACAGGCTGTGGGAGGAATTCCCTGCACCGGGAGACACACGTGGTGGCTGAAGCCGAAGACCCTGCAGGAAAGACGCTCCCACCGTCCTCTGAGGTTCTTGGAAACGGGTTCATTTCTCCTCGGTGTGCATGGAAAACTAGATTTTCTTCTTGTCAAGACCACGGGGTGTGTGTGTTTTAGGGGGGGGGGGGGGGTTGGGAGGAAATTCAGGCTGTTTTGAGGGAAAACGCAGAGGCTGGTCAGGGTGAGGTCATTGGCTTTGAGACTGGACGGGTGCGTTCAGAGCCCAGCTGTGCCACATCTGTGAGAGCCTGGCTCCCACACAGCAGGCCTGGCGCACTGGAGCCGGGATGGTGACCGCGGTGATGCCCGCTGAGGATGGCCTGTTCGCAGAGCGCCGTGCTCAGCCCTATGTGCGGGCTTTGTTTCCGCGCCAGGGCGACCGCATGAGCTGGGTCCCCTTTACAGGCGAGGACTCTGAGGCTCTGTGGGCTTGCCCGGGGGAGGCAGGGTAGCTGAGGGGAGTCCATGGGGCGTGGGTTGGTCACAGCTGCACCCCCACCCGGTGGAAGGGGACAGAGTGATCTTTCATAAACATTACCTCACCTGCTCTGGGGAGATAAGGTGTTTGCTAAACTTTGTTGGAAGAGCAGGCCCTTCCTCGTGACCTCCACCCGGCCGGCTGCCTGCTCAGACTGGCTGTGGGGGCCGCCAGCTGGGCTTGCCCAAAATACAGCAACCGGCAAATGGCGCAGCGTCTATTTAGTGTAAATAGAGGCCGAGGCTCTCGGGGTAGAGGACAAAGAGGTCACAGCTGGGAGAGGGACGTGGCCTCCTCGTGAGCCAGTGTCTGTGACACCTTTGCAATTTGGGGTTCAGTCCCCTGAGGTGGCATTAGCTCCCTCTGTGGTGCTCTCTGGGGTTGGGGTTGGCATCGGGGTCTCCGCGTAGCCCCACTCCATAGGGAGGCACTCACAGACACTACCGCGGGAAGGGGGCCCCTCAACTGTGCTGTGGGGCAGCCTGGCACGGGCACCAGGAAGTTGCTACCATTCCTCACAAGATTCTGAGCAACTGAGCTGGCCACCAGCCGCCCCCGACCCCCACCGCCACCATTTACCCTCCTCTCCAAAACAGCGGGCTTCCTGGCTGTCTAAAGCTGGTCCTGGGCAGTGAACTTGAACCTTTCTCTATCAGAGCAAGACCTCCCTCCAATTCCCACACCACAGCCTCGCCAGGGAGC
This sequence comes from Myotis nattereri, assembly GCF_964212035.1. Lineage (NCBI taxonomy): Eukaryota > Metazoa > Chordata > Mammalia > Chiroptera > Vespertilionidae > Myotis > Myotis nattereri. The sequence continues at coordinate 103,846,547 of NC_138080.1, forward strand.
AGAAACATTGCAAATACACAGGTTAAGGCCCAACAAGAATGTCCTTGTTAATTTTTGGGGTCTCCTAGGCATGGGGAGTGGGCCGGGCAACTCACGTTTTCTTTCTTGATTCAGGTTCCTGGTACATAAAGAAAATAATAATATAAGATGAGGAAATAGGAACACAGCTTTGCAAAAAAAAAAGTGATAAATATGATTGAACTATTTACATTTAACAGATGAACACTTTCCATACAGTAACCAGTATAGAACTCAAGTAGAGATGACATCCAAAGTCTGAATTGGAGGTCCTTCAGGAATATTAGGCTGAGGCCAAATTTCCCTCCTGCTCTAATCCAAAGTGAAGGATTTAACTCAGTAAGTAGTGAGGTCCCCATCACTGCAGGTATGCAAGCAGAATGACCGCCTGGGGCTGTTTAGGAAACATGAACTGCAGGACCTTCCTGGCACCAAAGGCATATTTGGTTCTGCGTCTGAGGGCAGAGAGGTCCTTTCTGCTGGCCTGGCACAGTGGTGAGCAGGGAAGAGTCTGGGAGGCACTCCAGCTGGGCAGTATCTCTGCGACAGGATGGGGTTTGGTAGAATGAATTAAAAACCCAAATCGAGGTTCAAAGAATGCATTTCGCATCGGCCAGTGAGCCAAGCGCTTTGCTTCTGTGAGCCTCAGTTTCCTCATCTGCAGAATGGGAGTGGTCATTTCTGACTCATGGGGCTTTGATGCCAATTGTGGCCCAACCCTATTCCAGGCACCCAGTGGGCATTCATGAAGGTGGCATAAGAAGTATGAGCCATGCTCTGGACAACTGGGGGTTCAAGCGGGGGGGACATAGCTCTTCTTCGGCTCAGGTGCCTAGACTTCCCCTCACCACTCCTGAGGGTGACTCCCAAGGTCTCCTGAGCAAGGACAACAGACATGCCAAGTAGAAAACCATACTTGGTGATGTTCTCTCTCACTGTCTCTTTCCCTCCAACCCCGCAGCTCTGGAATCAGCACCCACAGCTCCATCCTCTCAGAGCCCAAATGCCTGGCCTCCTCTGGCTGAGTTAGAGCCACAGGCTTGGGACAAGCTTGGCTGAGTGACTTCCCTTGGGGCCTGTGTAGAACTTCTGGGCATGTGTTGTCTGTAGATCTAACTAATTCTGACCAGCAGATCAAACACATAGGCACATAGAGCACCTTTATTATAATACTTACCAGTGGTGCAGCTCTTACTAATTGCCACTTACTTGCTGTGTGGCCTTGGGCGAGTTCTGCACCTCTCTGAGCTTTAGACTCCTTGTCCTTCAGTCAGAGGAAATAATAGTACCTGTCCACAGGGTGATTGTGACGACACCTTGGAGCACGTGTAAGAAGCAGGACACTGCTGGCTACACAGCGAGTCCTCCAAATACAATTAGTGTTGTCGTGCGTCAGGCCCGGGGTTCGAAGTGCTTTGGGTGTATATATCATTGTGAGAATAGCCTTTGAGACGTCTTCTATTATAATTCTCTCATGACAGATGGAGAAACGGAGAGTGACCAGCCCTAGACACGTGGCCAGTCATTGGCACATCCGGAGTTCAACCTCTGATCACCTCACTCCAAAACCCACGCTCCCAATCTTCACATGCTTACCAGCATGGGAGTGGGTAACTCGCCCGCATAAAAAGAGAAGCTACCACCCAAACGGCGACGCCAATAACTGCAAAGGTAAGTGCCTCAGGTGCCTTCAAGCGGAGGGTCACGCAAGCAGAGGCATTGCCCTTGACTTGCCTTCCAGGAAACCCCTGAGGAGAGTCCTGCATGAGTCGGGAGAGAGATGTCCTTGTTTGGAAACAGCTGCCCGTGACCCTGACTTCCCAGCGGGGGATCTGTTCTCATCACCACTTGGGCCCCTCTGCCTGGTGCCTCTCAAGCTTTGCCTCTCGGGGTTCCCTGTATCCCAAACCCTCTTTCTGGCGAGTTCCTTGTCCTGAGGGTGGGGCCGCTGAGGTTCCTCCCATCACCGCACTCAGCGGCCGTGACTATCTGAAAACTCGGTGATTCCAGAAGTCCCCTCCCTGTCGCCCCTGGCACCGGGCCCGCCCGTGCTTGGCTTCCTAATTCTATTTCTGGAGCTTAATTATGATTACACAGCTTCATTACGTAGAGTTGATTTGAAGTAATGGCCCCAATTAAGAGTGAATTTTAATTAAGCTTAACTCAGAACCTTGCCAAAGCTCTGCAGCCTGAGAAGGGGGAAGTCGCTCGGAGCACAAACTCTGACCTTCATGCTGCTGGGCCATCCCGGCCAGATGCGTCCGCTTGGCCTTCTAGCCCCGGGAACATATTTCTTCACCAGGTTGCAGGGGTGTGAACCACATCTCACCTTCCCACCCACCCAGCGGCCAACTCAGAGCCCAGCTAACCTCGGCGGAAGGAACCTGCTCTCCGCCAGGCTCAGCCCAGGGATCAGCTCTGCATTGTCTTACCGTTTGCGTGACTAGCAGCCACATCGCCCACCCTGTCGCAGGAAATGAAATGCACCGTTTCCCCCCCACTGCTCATAACACCCACTTTGCAGATGGGAAAACTGAAGCTCAGGGAGGCACAGCTAGTGAGGGCAGAGGGCAGACTGGAAATCGCATCGGTGAGGCCAGGAGAAACCTACCTCCTTTCACCTCCCGCTGGGCCACTGAGATGAGTGCATCTGAAATGCGAGGGCCCACGTGACATGCAGGCGAGTTCTGCACCTCTCTGAGCTTTAGACTCCTTGTCCTTAAGTCAGAGGAAATAATAGTACCTGCCCACAGGGTGATTGTGACAACACCTTGGGAGCACGTGTAAGAAGCAGGACACTGCTGGCTACCTAGTGAGTCCTCCATATGCAGTTAGTGTTGTCGTGCGTCAGGCCCGGTGTTCAAAGTGCTTTGAACACAGTCATTTACTTAACAGTAAACAAAATCTTCAACCCATCTGTCTTACAATGAAACTTCATGTATTTCTCTTCAAAACTGCCAGCAATCAAAGGTCATCGTACAAGCAAAACAATGAAAAAGAAAGCCATGTTATTAAATCCAAACCAGAAGCCATAAGCTCGTAAAGGCCCGCATTCAGGCCAGGTCTGCCTTTATTTTTAAAAGAACTGATAAGAACGATGTTAAAGATCAAGCATCATACAGAGACTGTGTCCTTGATATAATCAGGATTGAAAGACAGTTGGAAAGATAATCACATATCACTATGTGACTCAAGGCTATCCAAGTGCCACCTGAAGTCAGCTCTCATTTGTCCAACATTTTCGGAGACCCTGATCCAAGCTGATTTAGCCTGTGGTCTGCCTCTGATCAGTAAGCACTGTCCTGAGCCACTCCATGGAGGATGAAAATCTGGCCAGAACTCTAGCTTTCCTCATCCCCCAGCCCTGATACAAGCACGGGGTGTGGACATTCCTTTGGTGTTTCCATCTGATCTTCGAAGCTGCCTGAGGTGGCCCGTCCATGGGCCGAGCACAGGCCTGACAGCCCGTCCTGAATGTCATGGCCACACCGGCCTCTCATGCTGTTGAAGTTCCCACCTTAGAAAATCCCCAACTGAGAAGCTAAACTCTGTAAACATTTTTATTTTTCTAGAGGGAAACGGAAAGTGAAAAATGGGATTCAATTACCCTGAACATACAAGGGCAATTTCACTCACAAATGCCATACTTAACAAGCTCAAGTTGAAAACGGGCATTCGAGTGAGGCCCAGCCCGAGTTAAAAAGGGAATCATTTATTAATTCCACCCCTTCTGACTGAGTGAATCCTCCTTAGACTCAAAAAAAAAAAAAATGATAAATGGGCTTGAAATACAATTAGATAAGCACTTATGACTTTAATAATCCAAACCACAGAACTTTTCCTTTGAAAGTGATGGCCTGAGACTTGACTTGGGGTGGTGGACACACAATACAGTGTACAGACGGTGTGTTGTGGACTTGTGCACGGAAACCTATACAATTTCCTTAACCAGTGTCACCCCAATAAACTCACTAAAAAGGAAAACACAGGTTGGATACTTAGAAGACCCATTCCCTTACCCTAACCAGTCTAGTAACTCAGGTGTCCTCCAATTTTTTAAATTGATTTTTAGAGAGAGAAAAAAGGAAGAGGGTGAGAGAGAGAGAGAAACATTCACCTGTTGTTCCGTTTATTTATGCATTCGCTGGTTGCTTCTTGTATGTGTCCTGACTGGGGATCAAACCCGAACCCTTGGCATCAGGAAGACGCTCTAACAAACTGAACTGAGCTGCCCAGCCCTTCCCAATGGAGCTGAAGCAGGGACTCTGTGCTTTTCCAGGGATTTGTGATGAAATTAACAGAGCCGACCACGCATAGACATACCTGCTCACACATGCTCCTGGGAAACTTCTACACCCAAGAAACTCCACCAGACAAGGAGGAAAAGAGACAGCCTTGGCTGAAAGAGAAAGACATGATGGGAATTTACATATGCCGGACAACCCAACAGATACAATGACCCCCATTCAAGCCACTCATTCATTCTTTCTTGAAATTTTTATTCATGGCATAGGAATGATCTCATAAACATCGCCAATGGCTTCTCCCAGCAAGCAGAGATGACGCAGTTCCTCCTCCCATAGATAACTCCCAGTTGCCCAGGGGTTGAATCTCTACTCTGCAAGTTACCAGCTGTGGAGCCTTGGGCCTCCGTTTCCCCATCTGTACAATGGGGATAACAGCAGCACCTACCTCCTGGGACTGTTGTGAGGATTAAATGAGGGGGTGCTTCGTGCAAAGCATAGCCCATAGTCAGTGCTCCATGGGCAGCGGGTAAATACTAACCCTGGCTGAGGCTGTGTCCTCATTTAGATCAGAAACTTACTGACCTGCCTGCTGGGAGAAGACACTCTTACCCTCAGAAATATCCAGGAGACCCCCAGGAGGGTGGAGAGAGGCGCGCTCCTCTACACGTCTCTAGATGCTTCTCTCTCTCTCGGTCTCAGTTCAGCTTTCTGCCCAGCACACGGCCCAGAGCTCCGGGCAGAGCTCAAGCAGCTGCGACCCTTTCCTCAGGACCTCCTGGCGGGATGGGCCATGCGTAGCACATGGAAGTGGCGTGTGCTCAGACCGGCTCCTCCTTGGAAATCCAGTTTGTGGATCCACAGATAATCCTTCCAGGCTTCGCGTGCACACGCCGAACGGGCGCACACAGGCACAGCTTCCTACTTGTGCATCCTGGCAAAAGCCAAGCCCTGTTGGCGACACCTTGCGCAGGGGGCTGCCCAGTCCTATGATAAGATGCGCTGCTTCTCCCCAGTGAAGCTTCATTCGCTTCAGCCTGGGGATTTATACCAAGCAATGAAACCCGCAAAAGAGAGAGATGCAAATAGATCGCAGAATATAATATTGTCATTGTCAACATGAAAGAGTTGTATTGACTGCCCCCCAAAAAGAAAATACAGCACCGTCATTTGTTTCGGGGAATGCAAAAGAGGTTTCAACAACTAACAGGGCATGTTTCTGAGCAAAATACATCCCTTACATGATGTCGGAACACATATTGTCGGAGGCCACTGGTGGGTCTGTGTTCTCGCAAACAAACGCGTGGAGGCGAGTGAGGAAGGTCACTTCCAGCCGCCGCCCTCAGCCACGGGCCACCCTCCTCCGTCCACAGACAGACCAGACGGCAGGGATGCGTTTGGAGGGCCAGGCCCCCTTAGGCCCTCACCTGACCAGCGCCCCTCAGGACCAGGAGTCTCAGGTGGGGCCGATGCTCTCCCTAAAGGCAGAGGCGGGCGAGGTTGAGTAAGTGGATGAAGCACGTTGCTCTGGGCAAAGGGAAGCTGCAAAGAGGAAAGACAGCAGAGGAAATTTGGGGGGCAGTGACATCCACCTTTTCTCTGTCACTGCAGCATCAGCGGCGCCCCCCCACCCCCCCCCCCGCCCGCGCCCCCCTGCGCCCCCATGTGGTAAAGTTATCCATCAGCTCTTTTGTTTAACAGGAGCCTGGCAATGAATGATGCCGATCACTTTCACGGAATTGGTTGAGTAACAAATCTGTGACTTTATTTAGGGATTCCGTCACCGTGATAGTTTCAATTCTGTCTGAGAAGGTTCTAAATATATGAGGCTTTAAACCAGGGGTAGGGAATGTCCGGCCCGCAGACCCTATAAGGCCCGAGAAATCATTTGTTCTGGCCCTGCCAGGGCATTAGCGGTGAGTTACTTAAATGAACAAATATAACAGACTGATTTTTAAGTGGATAATTTTGTATGGTCCACGAATGATGTCATAAATATCCAAATGGCCCTTGGCAGAAAAAGGGTTCCCCACCCCTGCTTTAAACAGTAACAGTTACCTGAATGATATTTTGTGCAAAAAATATATATTCTAGCTGGTGGTCCCAGCAGCCCAGGGAAATATGCAGGTATGAATAAAGCCATTTCACGGATGAGAAAACAGGCTTGACAGAGTGAAGTGCATTGTCCACAGTCACTGGCTTGTAAGAAGGAGAGTCGAGATACAAATTCAGGTCTGTCTGACCCCAGAGGCCTTGAACCTGAACTCTCCCCTAACCTGCCCGAGCTCCTCAGGAAAGCCCTCCGTGCCTGTGCTTGGGCCCTGGAGAGGGCAGGTCACTCCATCCTCGCCCACGAGGAAGGCACTGAGGTCCTGACTCACAGGTGAAGAGCCTGATGAATGAGAGAGGAGACAGCATTGACCCAAGTCACACAGATGACTTGTTGTTCGACTAGGATTCGGCCCCCAAGTCCTGATCCCATGCCCTGTGGGGTATGAGAGGAGAGATGGAAGATGGGGCGGTAATGCCCTTCCCAGACTAGCCCATGTCAGTCCTACACCTGGAGTGACTTTCTTGAGTTTTAACAACCAAATCAATAACTTCGTTTCACATCCACAAATTCTTTTTTTTTTTTTTCACTTGCAGCTCATTTGGGCAAAGAATGTCGTCAGTGTTTGAGAAGATGGTTGAGAAAGCAGCAGTCCCAGGGCTTTCTCATCCAGGTGGGCTGGAGGGGTCATGACAACCAACTTTGATGAAAGAAGGAAAAGAGGACATTTCATCCCTGCTCCCAGGGGTCAAATGTCATGACCCTCCTAACTCAGTCCCAACCCGCCCATCCATCACAGATTCCCTCTTGACCTCCTATGTGTGCCTGCAGATCAGGACCAGGCTACCGTGCCATGGGCTGGGGATGGACAGAGAGGAACACTGCCCAGTCCCTGGGTCCCCGATAACTGGGGCTTACGTCCCAGTGGGGACACAGATGAGAATCCGGTGAACAGGTAAATCAGACCAGCTCTCAGACAGTGCTCTGTGTTAAGCAAACAGTAAAACAGGGCCGTGACGGTGGGAGTGGGAGAGGATAACATTAGAAGCAGAGGCCAGGGAAGGCTTCTCCGAGGAGGTGGTGCTGAGCCGAGACCTGGCTGCTGGGAAGAGGCCCCAGGAAGACCAGGAGGGCTCTGCTTGGGGCAGTCACCACGTCAGTTTCCCTGAAGGCCCCAGAGATCAGACTCTAATTTCAATCACAGATGAATCACCAGCACGCTGTGAGCACCACCATCCCAGGCCCCAACCCCACACCACACCCACCACACCCACCAGGGCAGTTTGTTTGACCAACAGAGAGAAGATTTTTTTCCAAAATACTCTGGGCAGGAAGCCGCTGGGGGAGGGGCAGGTCTCCAGTTGCTCCTTCAGACAGCGGGTCATCTCCGGGATTCAGAACTCCCACAGGGTAGCGCCTGCTGCGGGGGCTTTGTCCCTGGGGTTAAGTTCCACAAAGTCTGCGCCTGCCTTTGGAAAATTCTGTACGAAACAGGAGCTGATAGGAGAAGTGGAGGCAGGAGGCTCTATTGCTGGTAGAGGCTCGTGGGCATCCACACGGGGAAAGGAACTGGCATTAACGAAGCCCCTCTACGCACCAGCCTTTAACTGGTGGCTTTGCCTGCACTGTCTCCAGTCCCAGGAGGAAGGTCTTAAAAGCCCCATCTTTACAACCCAGGACATTGGGTCTCCGAGAGGCAAAGCAACGTCCTTAAGGTCACACAGCAAGGAAGCGGCAGAGCCAGAACTAATTACATTATATTAATCGCTGACGCATCGGTAATTACATCAACCACATGAATTGATCATTTACTGGTCTCCCTGTTCGATGCCCCAGGGTCACACACGACGTCATTGAATGGTCACCGTATGTTATTACCGTTCCCATCTAGCAGATGAGAACACTGGGACACAGGGACGAGAAGTAGCTTGTCCCGGGGGCACTCAGCTCCTGAGTGATAAGGCCAGGATTCAAACCCACATCTATCCGATGCCCTCTTCTTTGTTTGTTTGTTTTACCAGAAAGAGAGGCTGATGCCAACAGAGGAAAAGACGGAGGTGCTCCATCTTAAAAGAGACCGAGGAGGTAGGACAAGGAAATGCCAAGCCTGATGCTGGACTGCGCTGAAGGGGAAAGTGCTGGGCGGGCCTTGCGCGGCCACCTGACAGTGCTGGAATGTGGGTGGCAGATCAGACAAAAGTGTTGTGTCATCTTGAATTTATGGTTATGATTATGTAAGAGAATATCTTCATCTTTGGAAAACACATAGTCAAATACTCAGAGGAAAAGGTCATGATATATGGAACATCTCCCTGGTTCAGGAAAAAAAAAATGTGTGTGTGTGTGTGTGTGTGGAGAGAGAGAGAGAGATGAATTTTTAGAGACTCATCGATTGGTTGTCTCCCACATGCTTCCTGACAGAGGCTGGGGGATTGAGCTTGCAATGGAGGTACATGCCCTTGACCAGGAATCAAACCAGTGACTCTTCAGTCTGAGGGCCAATGCTCTAACCACTGAGCCAGCCGGCTAGGGCCAGACCGGGTTTTGAATCTGAGATGTGCAACTCTCTGCAACTTTAAGCCAGCTGCCTAACTTCTCTACACTTCATTTTCCCATCTGTAAAAATGCAGATAAACATGGCCTCTGACTAATACTTTTATGCCATTAGCTCTTAGCACTGTCCCAGGCCCTGGCAAACACTGGACAAATGATGGCCATTATGATTGTGATCTGTTACGTAATTATAATTATTATCGTGATCATTATTGTTAAAGCCATAGTTAAAAGGAAAGGAATCCTATGTAAACATTCAGCCGGCTGCTGCCATGGAAACCCAACTAAACACCTGGAAGTGTAACTGACCCTTCATCCAGATGTTGGATGTACCACAGTACCTGGGGATCTTGCCTCAAGTAGAATCTAGCGCTGCAAACTAGATTTGTGTTTCCTTGGCCAAACTCAAACTTGATGAGGGAAAAGTAAAGCATATCATTTCCAATTCCTGGCCCCTGGTGTCCAGAATAAAGACTTCTGTCTTCTGCTAAATCTGGCCTGGAACCTTGAGTCAGGCAAGACAATTCTTCGGGCTTAAAAGTACTTTTTCCAGGTAAGTTTCCCAACAGAAAATGGGCTACCACCTACAGTCTTCAGTTCTGTGGGCACGAATGTTGTCGTGGGTAGGCACACAGCCTTCAGATCCAGCCTGATAGCTCCATCACCTTGGGGAAATTCTTTTTGCCTCAGTTTTGTCCTCTGTAAAATGGGGCTAATAAAAGTATCTACCTCAGAGATTTACCCGAGGATTAAATGAGCAGGTATTTGTAAAATGCCCTGGACAGTGCCTCATATTGTTTATTAAATAAAGTTAAATAGCAGTATTTGTGGTCAACATAAACAAAAGAGAAAATTATAGATTGAACATCAGAGCCTTGGGGCCCATAAACGTTTATTTCTGCATTTTTGTTTCCAAGATAATCTGTTCAGGAGAGCAGGAGGGCAGGAGGGCAGGAGGGAGGCAGAAAGAAAATCCTTTTTGTGCCGTCTCTGTAGTTGGCAATTCCCATGAATTCTCTGAGAAATCAGAGAGAATTTGATGAACAGTTTGCGACTCTCTCTGGCAAATCCCTAAAATTGAATTCCACGAAGGTCCTTGACTTTCAAGTCCTGTATGAAGAGGACAAAAAGAAACACAGGCTTTTCTCTAAGCTAGAAGGTGAACTCTTATTTCCAATAGCAATGATGCTTTTAACGATAGACCAGTTATATCCAACTCAAAGGTAACTTACTTTATGGGGAGCTGTTCAAATATAGAATAAGGTAGAACTAATCATAATAAACAGCAGCATCAAATACGATTAGCAATTAAAAGGCAATTTAAAATTTTCAAAACATACTCGCATAACTCATCTGCTGTCCACACATGCCCCATTCCGTGGGTACCACCGAATAACGAGCGCAGGGACCAGAACTAATTGGCTGCCATTATTTCGTATGAACTTCTATTCATCAGCAAGTGATTTCATGTTTCTAGGCCTCACGTTTCCTGTCTTTAAATGGGGATAATATTCCTTACCTTCCTATTATTGCCTCATACAATAGATTTTGAAGATATATTATGAGACTAGAATGTGAAAGTCAAGTTAAATAATTTTAAGTGCTTTTAAAATGTCACATACAGGGTATCATTTAAAATGGGATTCACATGTTAAGGGATGATTGTTAAATTTCCAGATATGAAAATGATAATAGAATTATGTTTTTAAAAGGGTCTTTGTGGGGAAAATGGCAGATTCCAGATCTAGGGCGGGAACTGTACAAGATGAGCCTGGGACACCTTGTCAGTAAGGAATCCATCCAAGAAAACCCAGGTTGTGACAAAAGGTCTCACAAGACAGCTTGCAGAGGTCCCCACCGGCCAAAATGGGACAACAGGAGCATCGATACATAACGGCAAAGAGTGAAAACATCAGCTATGCTCACGCCCATGCATTTATAAATGATACTGCAAAAGGGATCACTTTTGGAAGGTCCTAGAGAGACAACTCATTTGTGTTCAAAACTGCTTAATAAAGGGGAGAAAATCAAGCGTGTCCTGCTTTTCCTATAGGAACTGCTACATAATCAAATAGTTCACTAAGAGAAGTTCATTTGTCCAGGAGGATTCCAGCAAGTAAATGCAGAAGGAATGGTGAATACCTCCATCTGGTACTTTCCTAATGAATGAGCAGAGCTAGTCGATGATCCCTGCTGGTCACTCACATCACCGAAGACAGACAATCACAGGTCATGTGCCTGTGCGGTAATCTTGCCCCTTCCAAGAACAACAACAAAACATAAAACCTATGGAGCTTCTAGATCTAATGACCAGATCACAGAAAATGCAAGGGGCAAATGAAGACAAGAGGAGGCAGGCTACAGAACAGTCCCAGGAGGTCATGTGTCTCATCCTCCAAAGCCAGCATCCTCAGACCTGGGTGAGAGGCATATGGCAGGTGAGCATGTTAAAGCGATTCTTCCAGAAGAGGGAGGATGGCAACGTTTGATTGGGCAGTGATGGATGAGTATAATTTTGTCAGGCAGATTGGAGCCGGAAGAGTGGTCTAAGCAGAGCCTTGGGGAGGTAAAAAGATTGAAATATTTGAGAGGAGTGAGCATCTGGAGTTGTCTCATCTCTAAGGCAAACATCCCTCGCACATTCAACCCTCCTCACTTCTCCAAGGACACAGGGCCAGGGCCGGGGAAAGAGGACAGACGCGCAGGCGGCAACATTGAAGAGGCCCTGGGTCTCAGGTGTCCACCCCGCACTTGCAGGAGCCTGGGGGTGAGGGCTGCTCTCCATTTTGCACCCTGAGCACCTTTCTTGCCTGACCCTGGCCCCTGCCCAGTAAGGTATTGTCCTCTTTCACATCCCTGGACTCCAGAGGTGAAACCAGAAGGGACTATAGAAAGGGCTGCCATCTTCCTCGCTCTGGATGCTGTACTCCTGCTAATTCTGTCGGATCTCCTACTTCTAGTCTCCTAACACCTCCCCTCTCCATCCTGGGTCTGACTCCACCCCGAAGCCCCCGCCACATTTGCATATGGGCTCGGTCAAGCTAGCACTGACCCATCCTGTCCTTGTCCAGTTGATGTCTTAGGCTGGGAGCAAGCTTTACACTTAATCTGAACGAACTTTATCTTGTTTCTTTTAGCAACTCCTGCCACTGACTATCATTATGTTTTAAATCCTTACTTATTACTTAGCATATTAGCTATTTTCTCAAGCCTTGTTTTCATTCATTCATTCATTCATTCATTCATTCATTCATCAAATATTCCCAGAGCACCTGTTCTGAGTCAAGTCCTGAAGACACTGAAATGAATGACCTATCTCTGCCCTTGAGCATCAATGTCGTAGTCCCAAGGAGGAAACAGGCAGATAAACAGCCGATGACAACCCAATGGGCTGAGTGTGATGGTAGAGAATGCCAGCGCTGAGCACACAGTGGGGCACCTACACCAGGCCACAGGGCCAGGAAAGGCTTCCGGAGGAGGTGACACAGGCGTTCAGACCAGAGAAGATGACCAGATATAGTGCATCACTGGGCCTGGTGCACGACGAGACTTCTATGTCTGCCTCCAGGTTGTTAATCAACACGGGGCCAGGGCCAAAGCTAAGCCTGTCACAACCGGGAACCATTTCCACCTGAGGGGGATGATCACCTTGATACCCAGGTGCGCTAAAAGGCTGCTGCTGGCTCCTGGGGGCCTTTTGCAGTGACAATGAGAGGAAGGCAGCCCCAGCAGCCTCTGCGCCTCCCCCTCTGCACCCACCCCCAGTATGGTTTGGTGGGGGAAGCATGACCCAAATACAGCCGGAAGGGACCAGGAGACGTTAGGGGCAATGAGGCTTCTCTCCCTCCTTCAAGCACACATATGGACGGCCTCCTTTTACATTGAGGATGAGAGAGAGAGAGAGAGAGAGAGAGAGAGAGAGAGAGAGAGAGAGAGAGAAACTCACCGTTGCAAAGACAAAAAAGAGGCTGATATTCAGGGCCCCGGTCTTGGGAGTGTCAGTCAACAGATTTCTGTTCAGAACCTTTATAGTTCCTACGCCAAGAAACTTGCCGATGCTCGAACCCCCAACTAAACCAAGCGCTCACGTTCTGGAGTCTATTAAGGAAACAGCGCCCCCTGCTGTCACTCCTGACAAAAGGTGGACTTGCTTTAGGGCAGTGGTTCTCAACCTCGGCTGCACATGAGAATCACCTGGGAATCTTTTTAAAATCCTGGTTTCTGGGCCTCATCCTCCGGAAATTCTGTTTCTTTGTGACTAATGTTGTGGCCCCACCCCATAGCAAAGAAACAGAATTTCCGGAGGAGGAGGCCCAGAAAATAGGACTTCAAAAAGATTCCCAGGTGATTCTAATGTGCAGCCAAGGTTGAGAACCACTGTCTTAGAGATTTCAAATTACTTGCCTAAGGTAGCACAGCTGGTTGGTGGAGGAGCTGGGGTTGAAACTCAGTTCTCCCTGATGTCAGCACCCTACTTGTTGAGAGTTTATAGTGGCAGGAATGCTATTTAAAAAAAAAAAAAGTTTATGAAGGGATCAGGAAGATGGAATGAGCAACTCTACCCAAGGTAGGGCAGATAGTTTGCTAAAACAGTGAGTGACCTTTGCATTGTATCCGTCATTTATTTTCCCAACCATCCAAAGGGCCAAAAACAGTTTATTAGCATCTACTGTGTGCTAGGCATCTCACTGAAAACCAGGGAGATAGGATGGACCAGCCAGTATGACACCTGCCTTCGTGGAGATTATAGTTGTGGGGATCAGGGATGTCTAGCATTAAACAATGGGATGCCCAGTAAAGTCTCCAATTGGGCTCAGGTGCTAGGAAGAAAGAGGAACAGGTGTTTCAGGAATCCCAGCAGTGCCCTAAGACTGAGGCATGCTGGGAGGGCTGGCTGAGGAAGTCATGTTTGAGCCACCATAGAAAGCTGGAGAGCGGAGGGACAAATGGAGAGGATGGAAAGGGGCACCAGGGACGAGGAAGAGCATATCTGAAGGTTCAAGGTAGGAAGCGGGTGGGAGCAGGAATGTTGTGAAAAAGAGAGATGGGAGGAAGGGGAGGCTGGTGAGGAGCGTGAAGCTTGGAGGAGGGTGAGCCTGGGGAGGAGGAGGCTGGGGAAGAAGGGGAGGCTGGAGGAAGGGGAGGCTGGGGAGGAGGGTGAGGCTTGGAGGAGGGTGAGCCTGGGGAGGAGGAGGCTGGGGAAGAAGGGGAGGCTGGAGGAAGGGGAGGCTGGTGAGGAGGGTGAGGCTTGGAGGAGGGTGAGCCTGGGGAGGAGGGGGAGGCTGGGGAGGAAAGGGAGGCTGGGAAGGAGGAGGGTGAGGCTGCGGAGGGGTCCCAGGAGGTCAAGGCAAGGGAAGGGTTGGGAAGTTCAGCCGAGCAGGGCTTCTCAAACCCACTGTGGGAAGCATGCCTCTGTTTTTGTTTCTCTGCTCCCTGGCACACCAATGCTTCTGTAAAATGCAATCAAAATTAAAAAGCAAAGTTACACAAAATAATAACACAAACTTATTACAAGATTCAACAGACATAAATTCCTCTGTTGAATTGCTGCTTTTGTGCTTATCTCAGGGAGGACCTGTGGCAGTTTGCAGACTGGCACCTGCCAAGGACCACCCTTGGAGAAGCACTGCCTGGCGCCCCGGGGAGCCGTTGTCCCTGCATCTGGAAGACATAAGCCGCGTCCAGCCAGGGGACACAGAGGAAACAGGAGAGGAGGGCACGGAGGGCAGGCAGAGCCACACACAGCCGCCTGAGGTGTGTGGGGAAGGGCAGGTTAGTGGGCAGGTGGGCTGGAGAGGTGAGAGGCGGGGCTGGCCCAGGGCTCAGGCCGGAGGGCTTGCTCAGCTACGATGAACTGAGAACTGAGCCACAGGAACTGCACAGCATTGCACAAGCATTGCCAGGGTCATTGCTTTCTTCTGAGAACAGCAAGCAGCCAGGGCCCGTTCCACCGCATGAATTGTCCTGTCCTTTTTCGCTCCTTTGATTGCCAACCTCAGCACAGTCCCTTCCAAAAAAAAAAAAGAAATTGGCTTTTGATTAGATCAATACTTAAGTCAAAGGCAGCCACCTACTAGTATAATTGGATTAGAAAGCTCAGAAATGCAATCACCGAAGAACTTTAATCAGTAGGCGTGCCCTAGACTTGCTAGTAACTGTTAGACTCAAGTGCAGGCATTTAAGAAAATTTAAGACAGTGGTTCTCAAACTTGGCTCAGAGCTTGAACCCCTGTCCCCTAATTCACACACCGCCCCCCCCCCCTCCCCAGCTCCAGCCATGCTGCCTGCTGGTGACCTGGAGAGCAGGGACCTGGTGGGGGAGGTGGGTGGTTAGAGAGCCCCAGGCAGGACTGGGAGGCCTGGTGGGAAATATTTCATCTCACTCACAAAGTGTCCTCGGCTAGTCCTCCAGGGGGCCCAAAAGCAATGACAAACAAGTCTTGTAAATGTTTGGTTAGAGTACAAATAGAAAACAACCTAAGTGGGCAATTTGAGGAGGGCTTGTTAAAGAGACAGTGCACAAAGCTGTGGGCAAGATTGGATGGAAAAGAAAGTTACCACCACCCCCCACCCCTGGCGGAAAGCAATGGGCCACCCTTTCTAGCCCTAGTCTCCTGGGGCCAGGAGGCAGAGCAGTCCATAGAACTGGAACAAGAGGTCATTGGAGAGGCTGTGACCTCTGGAGGAGATACCGCCAGGCTCAGGAGCCCAGTGCAGGGGATTAGGTATAAATAGGCCCCAACACCAGAAATGTCTTTCTGAGGAAGCTTTTCGAGGCTTTTTCTAGGTGAAGTTCCCCGGATATGAAGCTTGACGAAGCCAAGGTAGGGAGAGGAGATGCTTGCAACAGAGCAGGGTGGCTCAGGACTCCACGGTAGCCCCCACTTAAGCTGCTTTGCAGACAGCCGGGACTCACCCAGTGGGGAGGGGCCATTGGCGATGCCAGACCAGCTCAGAGCAAACAAACTCTCTCCCATCTCCTGCCAGGCTGGAGCGAGGTATTCTCTGGACCGTGAGAGACGGCCCTTGGCAAGACACTCCGTGTTTCCAGGCCTCTGTCTCCTCCCTTCTAAAAAGAGGGCGTTGCGCTTCATGGTATTCAGGCACCAGGCGCTGCTGTGTAGAAGCAGCCACAGGTGTTGCAGCCAAGCAGCTGTGAGCTCCAGTCCTGCTGAACTGCAGTTGCCTGGACGACCGTGGCCCACCACATCTCTGCTCTCAGCTTCCCCGTCTGGCAAATGGGGATGATACACTCGACCCAGGCCAATCATGACATTTAAACAATGCACGTAATCTCTAGCACTCTGCACTCCATATATACCTGCTCCTGTCCTCCAAGGCATCCTATATAATAAAAGGCTAATATGCAAGTTGACCAAATGGCCAATCACTATGACATGCACTGACCACCAGGGGGCAGACGCTTAATGCAGGAGCTGCCCCCTAGTGGTCAGTGCACTCCCACAGGGGGAGCACTGTTCAGCCAGAAGCCAGGTTCACAGCTGGTGAGTGCAGCAGCAGTGGTGGGAGAGCGGCAGTGCTAAGGATGTCCGACACCCCACAAGAGCTCCCAGGCTGCGAGAGGGCACAGGCTGGGCTGAGGAATCTCCTCACCCCGAATGCATGAATTTCATGCACTGGGCCTCTAGTTACAGGATAAGGGTCCAGAGAACAGGCTCTGAGGTAGACACATCATGAACATGAAACCAGCTGTACTCTTTCTGCTCAGGGACTTGGGCAAATCACTCAATCTCTAAGCTTCCGCATGCTCATCTATACAACCATCAAGGAAGGAAAAATGCTGCCTGTCTCTAAAAGATTGCTGTCAGAATCCAATGAAATAAAGCATATTAAGCACTTCGAATGCCTTCCCACACCCCAACCCTCAGCCCTTCAGCTACAATATTCTGCAGCTGTCCATAGCATTACAAAGCTTTCCAGAATGTTCTGAGATTTTTCTCAGTACTCTTAGCTCAAAAAAGTTCCATGGGGTTGGTTCAATATGGTGGTGTCAGAATTGTCACTCTGATAGGATTGGACCCATTAAGCCTGAAAACTAGCCTTGCATTGCCCTGGGGAACTGGCACCCAAGATGGTAGTCTGTGTGCCCAGCACAGACAGCGAGCAGAGCCCCGGGAGGCCCCCAGCCGAAGCAGTGTTGCCCCCAACCCTTAGCAGGTCAATTTATTGCCTTAACTGCCTTTTCAGCCCCTGGTGAGTCTTGGTATGAAGCACAAGAAATTGGAAGGGAGCTGCTAATTTAAATGAATAGCTTTGGCAGAAGATGCCCCTGAAGGGCTCTGAGAGAGATAATGAAGGCTCCTGTTTAGAGTTGGAGTCCTGATGGTTGTTTGTGGTGCTCTGGGGCCAAGCGTTGCTATAGCAACAAATGACTTAGAACAGACTGCTTGAGTTTACATAACAGGGATTACTTGGGCACTTGCTGGAAGGGTTCACAAAAGAACTCTTTTCTCCCCTTTTCTTAAGCCTAAGGATATTTGAAGGAACAATCCTTTGTCGAAAGCTGTATGGTGGTGGTTGTGGGGAGAGATAGGAGAGCTTGATGCATAAATGTTATATTACAGGTGATCACGGGTGATTATTTGTTGTTGTTCTTTTTTGGGTGCTTTTCTTGAGTCTCCCATGGTGGTTTTGGCTTTGTAACCAGGAAAATTTTATGTTAAAAATAATAAATCGAATATGATAAGATGTAAGCCTGGAAATGTTAGAAAGTGCAGCCTCAAAGAAGGTTGGGCCTGGGCCTGGGCCTGGTGAAGGAATGGCCCATCGGGGCTTTGCAATACCGCTGTCCCTGGCATTTCCTGGCTTTGACGATGGGCAAGCACCCCAGGGTGAGTGAGTGACACCTGGCTGGTTGCCATCTGGCTGAGGGGAGCATCTGAACCTGGTCTGTGCTGGGGTTGAGGTCAGGGAGCCCCACCGCTGCCCACTCCCTTATCCCATCACCGCGTCATTCTGCAGCACATTTGGGGCAAGTCTCCTAAGCGCAAAACCAGGCTTCTCCATGGAAAGTAGCCATCGGCAACAACAGAACGAGTGGTTAATGTGGAATGTGAGGGTTTCTCCCGGGGAGCTCATGACTTTGGAGGCAATAAGATTTGAGAGATGGCCCCATGCTTTGCAAATATTTACTTTTGTATCCTGAGTTTGATCACTTATGAAGGTCTTGATAGGGGCAGAAATAGAATGTTGGGGAGCAGCTATAATTGTAAGAAATATTAATCATGTTCTGTTAACCATGATTATTTAGTTCTGATTAAAGAAGGCACATTCTAACCTGGCTGGGAGCTGCACATGGGACCTGGGAGCTCACCTGGAGATGCAGCCCATCCTCCCCATCCAGGAGCTGCCTATTAGCACGGAGAGATTAACAGCCTTGTTGCAAAAACTAGAGCCACCAGCCCTTTGAAGGCCCCCTTTTGCATATCCACAGGCCATTGCAAATCTCCAGCCTGCATTACCTAGAAAGTGCCCATTTGGTATAGCTTTTGCCTACGCCCCCATGTAATCTTTGTCGTCCTACCCAATGTAAGCAGCTGGCTTATGGTGGGGGGCAGAGCACATTTTTGTGGGTGACCTGCTGCTCTCCCATGCCGCCGGCAGGATTGGTATAAATGCACACATGATTCCGTCTCTGATGAATTGGCTCAAGTACAGCGGGGCCTTGACTTACGAGTTTAATTCGTTCCTAGACCGAGCTCGTTAAGGAGCTCGTTAACTCAAATTACTCTATCAACTCAATGCAAAAAATCGGCTGAGAGACAGCTGGTATCTCAAAAAACTCGTTAGTCGGGACACTCGTAAGTCAAGGCCTCAAGGCCCCGCTGTAGTTGACAGGCAGCGCAGACCCCTTGATTGTCCGGTTACAGTCTGAGGATCTGTTTCTCTAAGATGCCTCTTTCCAGTGCTCTGTATATTTGTCAGCATGCATCTTATGGAGCTCCTCTGTACATGGGGCATTTGTTTTAAGGCTCTCGTAGTTGTGCAGTAAATACTTAACACATTGCGGGCGGATCACGGGCATTCTCGTGTTTTCCGTATTACACAGTGTTTTACATAAATCTTAAAGGCACGCCTTAACATTAAATACCCATTGTATTTTGAAGTTATTTATTACACGTTCTTACAAGCTAATATCTTTTTAAAGTATGGCACTTTGTAAAACATTTTTTGTACTCGTTCAATAGAAACTTACCTGGCCACTGGGTAGAGCTAACAACAAAACTACTGGTGCGCAATGTGTGAAGCAACTCTCGTACGGCATACTATGTTCATGAACAATGTAATGGTGAAGGGTAACAGGATGTGCCATCCGAAAATATGCCTTTTTGGCACAAGAATCATTTTGAGGTGATTATTTTTTGAGCAGCTGCGGACACAGGAGAAGCCAGGGAAACCGAGCGGAGGTTACCCTTTTGTAGGGACATTTACGCACAGCACGGAAGTCTCCATTTGCAAGCATCTCCGCCTCTGTACCCAGAAAAGGCACTGCCTTCAATCTGCACAGCAAACCTTGTCCATGTTTACTTGCTTTCCCGTCACCCCCTTAACTGGCCTCCTCTCACCTCAACTCCCCAACATCTTTCTATTGTCCTCCATTTAGCGGAAGGCGGTATTTAAGCCGGGGGCTTGGGCCATCTAGGGGGATGACTCCGTTTCTTGGGTATCTCCCATGTTGTGAAAAACAAGACAACAGGCCCAAAACGGAGTCACTTATGCTAAGCCTCATGTCACCAAATCAAGACTTAATTACAGCTTGGCTATCCCAGAAGTGGAATCCTAAACCAGCCAGGAATCACCTGATCCTGATCAGCACTAGTTGGGTGATCTGCCTGGTAGACCCCCGCCAACCCCTAAAGCAAAGTAACTTTGCAATAACCAGCCCCTCCCCCGCTTCCAGCACGGCTTCCTCATTCCCCGTTCTGCCTGTGGGTCTTTCACTTTGCACAGCTCCTCAGAGCTCCTTTCTGTCCCTAGATTGGATGCTGCCGACTCATGAATCATTGAATACAGCCAACAAAATCTCTAAAATGTATTCAGTTTTATTTCTTAACAACGTTAATAGACTTCTGGTTTTTCTTCTGTTATCTGTCTCTGATCACTGGGATCTCAGCCAATCATTTAGAAGAATAGAGGGGAAATTGTTTCCCCTCCTCTCCTGGCTAAAAACCACAGGCTCAGTTCAGATTTGCATCTGAATCCAGTTCTGCAAACAACCAGCTGTGTGCCTGTGAGCCATGTGTAATCAAAGCAAGCAGTGCAGTCCATGCCCATGTGACCCCAGAGTCCTGGGCTCCTTACTGCAAACAGATGGACTGGAATGGAAGGGCTTGGTGTTTTGTGGGGTGTCCTCAGGCGCCTCTGCTCCGTCTGGGCATCTGTCTGGCTCGGATGTGGTTCAGACTGCGCAGAGTTCTCCCCTCAACCCCTACGCCCCAGAACCCAGGCTTCGGGACACTCTTTGCTGAGGGTCTCCTTCCTGTCTCCTCTTTAATTTTGTCGGAGCCATGAATGGAGCAGGAAGCAGATCCCATGTATTAATTCCATTCCTACTCTGCACTAATAATAATAATAATAATAATCAACTCTGTTGAAAGCTGCCTTAGGGAACATCTGTCAGCTCCTCAGGGACCCTCAGGGAGACAACTTCCCCTTTCCTTTCTCCAAAATAAACCCACAGGAGGAGGAGCTATAAGTGACAGGAACGTTGAGACCACAAAGAAATTCCCACCCCATCCACAGCCGTGGCCAGCCACGTACCATTGACCCTCTGTGGAACTGATACGTGAATATGCCAGGCCCTTTGCACAGATAAGCAGATGGAATCTCCACATCAGCCCTTTTGGGTAAAAATGTAAATTATCCTCGTTTTATACCTGAGGGCACTGACTAGTCAGAGAGAATAGGTAACTCTGGGATTTAAATCCAGAGCCATGGGATCCCAAAGCCTGTAACTACTAGAAACTTCTAGATCCTTTTGGAAAGCATTCCAGCAAAAATTCCAAAACTGTGGTCCTGGGGAAGGGAGAGTGAGGCCAGTGAGACTGTTGTTGAACTCAGACTGCCCTGCAGCCGGCTCCCGCTGTAGAGGACTGGGGGAAGTTTCTTATTCACGGAACACATGTTCCCTGGCTCCCACTCTGAGGCAGCACCCGACTCAGTATGGACAACAGGGGCAGATACGGCCCAGACCTCAACAGCCACCAGCATTCCCCTCTCCCGCCTGCTTAAGAGCACCTACTGGCTTCCCACAGGGGTCAGGAGACACCAGCAGCCTCCACACGGTCTCCTTGGCCCTGCATGCCCCCTCCCCAGCCTCCTCTTGCCCTGGCTCCCTCTCGCTCCCTGCAGTCCAGCCTGGCTGGACATCCTTTCAAGCCTCCCGCCTGCCAGGCTGTTCCTGACACAGGGCCTTTGAACACACTGTTCCCTCTGCCTGGAAGGCTCTTCTCTCCTGATCTCAACAGGAAGTCCCTTCCTCAGGGGAGCCCTCCCTAAAAGTTGCCCCGCCAAGTCACATGACCTGCCGTGTCATATCTCCGTCCTGGACACTGCCTCATGAATCTGTCACTTAACATGTGTTTGTGCCACCTCCTCCCCCAGACCGTGAGCTCCCTGACAGCGAGAGGCCGGTCCGAAGGGCTCCCCACTATCTGCCTTAGACACAGTGACTGACAGAAGGGAAAATCCAGAAAGATTGGTGGCATGAATAAACGCAGGTACTCGGTCAGTTTAAGAACTGTGAGTTCCATTTCCTGCGCCTGGGGCTTCTTATAAATGCAAAACTCAAAAAATTTGCTTTTGTTTTGTGGTGGTTACAATGAAATAAATGATTTGTCAGGGTCCTCACGGTGCAGACTTTTAGAAGCTTGCCCTGTATGAGAAATGGCCGGCAGAGGGCACCCCAAGAGCAAATATTGAAGTCAGGTCAGCAAAAATGGGAGCTGCTGCTTGGAGACCGCAGGCAGGCCTGTCCCCACATCTGTCTGTCTCCGAGCCACACAGACAGAATACCGCCAGGCCAGCGGACTGCATAATGCAGTGAGGCTCTGGCCCGCCAAGCGCAGGGATTCACAGGGCAGGAGCTCAGAGCCCCTGCGTAGGTGACTTTACCACAAATCCACTGCTTGCTCCTTGATTCGCCCGTTTTACGCTGAAGAGTTTGTAATCAAGAGCTCACACTGTTGGGGAGAATCATGCATCGTGTAGGGGAGATCTGTGTTCTTTGGGGGCCACTTTCCACTTGCCAGTCAGTAGTTTTATTTCCATTTTAATTTCAGAGCATCTGCCCCTCAGCAATTCCAAGCCTGTGGTTTGGAATTCATGGCTCTGCTGCGTGTTTTTGCTGGCTTGTAATTGACAAATTTAAATTCTGGTCATATTTCACTTATTACACAGACCCGGGGAAAAGTCCTCGGTGAAAACCTAATTACAGAGAAAGTGCCACGAGGTAATTGCTGTGGAAGAACTCCTGCAGGGGCAGGGCCGAATATTCCATCCGCCCGTAAAATGATTATGCTGACAAGATTCTGAAAAATAATAAAATCTGTTTAATAAAAAAGCAGCAAAATATCCGTGTTTTTACACACAAAGTATTAAAACATCCTTCATTTTGGACAGATCCTGAGTCATTTGATTTTTATTCAAATGATGATCCTTTTTTTTTTTTTTAAATCGGGGACCAGAGTTTCCTAATCTGGCCCACAAGGCACAGGCTGCATTGAAGCTAGCAGGCTTGTCGCGCCTTCTAGAACAGCTGTAAGTCTGCAGTCTGCTTAGACAGCGTGGGGCTGGCGGTCCCTCCTTCGGGGGCTTGGAAGCCAGGAAGGTGTTGCTTCTGCTGTCAGGGCTTTGCTGAGATGCCAGCAGAGTGGCAGGCGCTCATACACTCCTCGGTTCCTGTGGCTCTCCAGGGTGCCACCACAACAGGCCAGCTCATCCAGTCATAAGGTTTAGTGAGCACATACTATGCGCACATGAAAAGGCTAGGAAACGGAAGACATAAAGACCTAAGTAAGGAAGAACTTGACGCTGGGATGTCCATCTCCTTCCTCCCACCTCTAAGAATCAAGTGGACATTGAGTGTGTTTGCTGCTGTGCTGGGGGGTTGGAGTGGGGAGGTACTGTCCTCTCTGAAATGAACATTATGTGAATCTGATCTATGCTTGAAAATATATATAGTATATTATATATAACACGTATCTTACCTAATAATAGACAAACGTAAATTGACCATCCCTCCGCTACGCTCACCAGCCAATCAGGAGAGTATGCAAATTAACCCAATAAAGATGATGGTTAATTTGCATACATAGGTGCAAAGCAGCAGAGCAAAGACTGAAGGCTCCAGCCGGAGTGAAGGCCTGGGTCCTGGGTGCCGGAGGAAAACTGGTGCTGGAAGGGAAGGCCTATTGCACAAATCTCTTCGTGCAACAGTCCTCTAGTATTATATATGTATACTAGAGGCCTGGTGCACAAAATTTGTACACAGGTAGGGTCCCTAGGCCTGGCCGGCAATCAGGGCTGATCAGGGCCTTCTGGCTGCCAGCTGGGCCTCCCTTCCCTGGCTGCCAGCTGGGGCCTTCCTTCATTCCACGCTGCCCCCTGGTGGTCAGCACACATTATAGAGAGTGATCGAACTCCCGGTCTCCCAGTCGAACTCCCAAGGGGACACTTTCCTTATTAGCCTTTTATATATATATAAATACTTTTTTAAAATGACTACATTCTGACATTAGTAGTCATTTAGATAAGTTTCCACTACGGTCACGCAGTTGAGACCTGTAAAAGCTGTGAGTCAGTACTGCGTTCCTCAGAGGATGGCCCGCAGTCCTCGGAGGGTAAAATGGAAGGAGGGGGAATTTAAAATGCGGACTCAAAGAGCTGCTCCTTAGATGCACCAAATCAGAGTCATCACACTGCGCCCCAGGATCTGCATCTTCCCAAACTCCTAAGAAACTGTGCACTGTAAAGTCTGAGAATCCCTGCTTTAAAGCGATTGATGTTGTACCACCCTGAGAAATGTCCCCCTCCTCCCACTCCCCCGAGAGATTAAAATAGAGAGAAGAGGGCCAGGACTAAAGTTACATACAGCTAGGCTAAATAAGTAAATGCAAAGAAACGACATCACCCATCCATCTCGCTACCCAGAGACAGTCATTGCTAACATTTTGGTGAATGGTTTCCCAAACTTGCTTTTGTGCACACAGACTTTTTTTTCACCCCAAAAGGTGAGCACACGCTTATATTCCATTGTGATTGACTTCATGCACATGCTATGTTTTTTCCTAAAGACGCTCAATTTTCATTGCATGGCTGGCTGATGAGGGTGAGGCATGGGAGTGAGGGGCAATGTCCAGAGGGAGAAACGCCTGATCAGGATCCATGTCTTTAATAAACAGGGGAAGTAGTGTTGGGGGTGGAGGGCTGACATGTTGGAATTAGAAACATATTTTATTTGGGGACAGAAGGTGTTCTCTGATTGGTGGATCTCTGGCAATAAACACAGTTTGTGTCATGAATAGGCCCGGCTGGCTGAAGGCATATTCTGAAAAGCCAGGTGTGAACAGTGTTCAGACAAACAGGCATAGCAAGTCACTGTCCAAAGCAGCACCATCTGGAATATCGTCCGCTTTCGACCATCTGTCTTCTCAAAATCGTCGCTTCTTTCCTGCATTCCAGGGACGCCGAGGAAGGAGGGCGTCTCATTCTGGCGCAGTAAGTGTGTGTATCTTATTACTTTGGGCATCAAGTTGGAAAACATCAATATTCTCTTGGCTTCCGTACCTCCTGAATCTACAAGCCTTCAGACTGTTTGCGTGTCTTTTCATGGGTGAAGTGTTTGGGTAATAGCGTTGCCAGATTTGGCAAGTCAAAGTACAAGAGGATTCCAGGTTAAATTTAAATCGTAGACAAATACATTTTTAATAGAGGTCTGCGCCATACAATATTGAGGACATACTTATGGTAAAAAAAAAAAATTACCTGTTGTTTATCTGAAATTCAGATGGAACTGGATATCTGTGCTTTATCTGGCAACTCTATCAGGTAGCTTCCTAGTTTGGAGGGAAATATTGGCACAGAACTGTAATTTCTTCCCCCTCCCCCAGCTTCATTGAGATATAATTGGCTTATCAGGTTGGGTAAGTTTAAGGTATAAACGTGATGTTGTGATATGTGTATATGTTGTGAAATGTGAACCACAATAAGGTTAGTTAACACATCCTTGGCTTCACACGATTACCATCTTGTTGTTGTCATTGTTATGGAGAGAGAACATGAAGCTCTGCTCTCCCAGCAACTTTCACGTATACGATACAGTACTAGCTCTAGTCGCCAAGCTGTATACTAGACTCTGGAACGTGCTCATCTATACTAATAAAAGGGTAATATGCTAATTAGATGAGGAGACCTTTCGGGAGACCTTCCAGATGTCCTTCCAGACAAAGCCATGGTGGCGGGTCCAAGGCAGAGGCGGTTAGGGGCGATCAGGCAGGAGGGGAGGGCAGTTGGGGGTGATCAGGCTAGTGGGGGGTCAGTTGGGGGTGAACAGGCCAGGAGGGGGGGCAGTTGGGGGCGAGCAGGCCGGCAGGCAGAGTGGTAAGGGGCGATCAAGCAGGCTGGCAGGTGAGCAGTTAGGAGCCAGTGGGCCCGGATTGCGAGAGGGATGTCTGACTGATGGTTTAGGCCCGATCTCTGTGGGTCATCCGGCAGTTGGACATCCCCCAAGGGGTTCCAGATTAGAGAGGGTGCAGGCTAGGCTGAGGGACACCCCCACCCCTGTGCACAAATTCCATGCACTAGGCCACTAGTCTGATCATTGAAAGTTTGTACTCCCTGACCAACATCTCCCCATTTCCTCGCACTCTATGTTTCTATGAGTTCAATGTTTTTAGATTTCACACGTTCAGTATTTGTCTTTCTCTGACTTGTGTCACTTAACATAATGCCCTCAAGGTCGCAAATGTCACAAATGGCAGGATTATCTTCTTTTGTGCCGTCTCTTAATTAGAAGTGAAAACGTTTTTGTTAACACAGCGAGCAATTTGGGTTTTCATTAATTACATCTTCCTATAGTTCAGAAGTGTTTCTTCTGGAGAAAAAAAGAAAATGACTCTGCCCAGTGTAACATCAGCTATTTGCAGAAGACAGTGGGCAGGGGACCCAACTTTCATGGCAGAAGTCACGTGCCTTCTTGCTTCCTGTGCGTGATTGGCTGGGGGGAAAGCATTGCTCTGACACATGGGAACTTCCTGGGTCTTTCCAACACCGGCCGTGCTCTTTAGGTAATGATCCAAGCACATGCTCCTTGCCTGCCAAGTCTGCGTACACGAGGGTTGTGCAAAGCAATATTCAGATGCTCCAGCAGGAAGCCAGTCCCTAGGCACAGAGACCAGCCCTGTCACTTGGTGAGGGGCAGGGAGAGGATGGGAACGGGAGCTCCGAGAGCGAGCGGGAGAGTGAGATCATTTACCCAATTGGTTTTCCTGGAAATGAAGGCTTTATGCCCAGCATTAGTAATAAAACTAACTGAGGCACTCACACCCGGTTCCATAAAACGCTTAATCACCTTGTTGTTCTGTAACAGCTTTTCTCTTAATGGGGAAACTTACCGGCTTTTTAATTTCCTTTGTTTGATTAACACGAGAATCCACAGCTACAACCTGTGTTGGGCTCCAGCAAAGTGTTGTATTTGCAAACGTATTAAAAGAGATAGATTTGTTTTAAGGGCCTCCTCTGTAACAGTCTCAAGCCTTAAGTAGCCGATCATGCTTTTAAAGTTTTACTTTCTTATGGAGTAAAAAAAAAAAAAAAAAAAAGGGGAATCTATAATTACTTAAGGAGGATGAACACCACAATAAGTGGTCATCATGGCTCCAAGACATTTCTATGAAGGAAAATACTGTACATTATTACACTCTATGTTTTTCTGAGTCCAGATCTTCCCCCCCCCTCCATTTACAACGTTTATTCAAAATAAACACAATGTTCATCCTTCTTTTAAAAATAGTTTAATGATGATTTTCCCCAAATGACAGTGGTTTGAATCTACTCACAAGAAGCAATCAGCACTCTGGCTGTGTGACAGGTCTTCAGATTCATCTCAAGTCCTGTGAGCAGAAGCTGCAAGGCCGGTGGTTGGGCCCAGGCAGGCCTGGCGAACACTGGCGCGTGGGTTCAAGGTGATGGGGAAGATGGGGCTCCAGAGGCAGCACCTCCTACTCAGCCCAGCCCCCCTCATCCCCGACTTTCAAGATCCTCAGTCTTAATGCTATCTCCACCGACCTATTTTTGTTCACACCTAAGTCTCTTAAAGGCCTTATTTTCTTTTGCTCTTACCCATGGGGCGTGTCCCACAGCACATCTAGAACCCTGCAGATCTGAGATGAAGTTTTAACTAGCCTGCATCAGTATAAGGGGAATTTAAAAAAAACGACGCCTCCAGTAAGATTTCGGTGAAGCTTGTCTTATTTCGAAATTATTGTGACCTTCCTTCTTTTTCCTTCCTCCTTCCTTTTTGATGCTAAGTTACCCCTGCGTTTAGGAGAGAGTGATGGCGGTTATTTTTGTGTCGTTAATGTCTCTGGTTCAGAAAATAAGTGTTGCTCCCCCGGGTTGGTCACTCCGTGTTTGTGTGCCGCGTGCACAGCAGTACCTGTGTGTTCAAGCCCAGTGGTCTGCGCGGCCCCGACACTGCAGAGCCGTGATGTAGTTGTTGGCTGTCTCAGGAGACTGTATCCTGTTCCCGGAGACAACCTGGCGCAGAGAAAAGAAGGCTCTGGAGTCGCACAGACAGGATCTGCTTCTTGTGCCCCTGGGCAGGTACTACACTCTCTGAGCTCCAACTGCCTTTTCCAGGTAACTGGGTGATAACAGCTACCTCAGAGAGCTGTCAGAAGATGAAAGCTTCTAACATAATGCAGGATATACAGTGAGTGCTCAGAGAATGCGTGTTTTCTGGCCTCCTGTGCCTCTTTTTTTCTCCCATACTTAGGACTTGAAGGTTAGATGAAAAGTGCTCAGCATGCATGTCAGAAGTAAGAAAACGCTAGAGTCTGACACTAGTAGTGTCCACAGGTAGAATGTTAAGTGAGGGAAGCATCGGCAGAGAGCCTGGCATGAAACTGCAGAACTGGGTAGGGTTGGTTCCAGAAGACTCCCTCCAGGACTGAACTAAGTTTTGAAAGGCATCCATAGCACATGGAGAATGAAGGAGTCTTTGGAAGGGATGGGATACTGAAGAGCATCTGATCTTAGGTTCTGCAAAGTGTGGCACCTATCCCACTGGGATCTAAGTGATGTATCTGACACAGAGGCACTAAAAATCATGTAACTACACAAGGAGAGTTATTCCCTGCCCAAGTCTTATCATCCTGAAACACTAAGAAGAAAGTCTCCATTCGTGCCAGACTACCTTTAAGGCTTCTTCTGTAACACGCAGTATGAACCTATTTTAACCAAGAAAATCGGGCTGCAGGAACATAGCCATCAGAAGGCAAGAATAGCTAGATGATTAAAAATAATGTTTCCTTTTCACTGTCTTTATTTTTCCTATTGCCTTCTGTTTATATTTTCTTCCATTTACATTGGTGATATCAAGCTTTTCAAGTAGGCTTAAATTTTAAAGGGAAGGCAAATTTAGAATATGAAGGTAATAATGAAATAGCTGGTATATAGCGGCCCTATAATGAGTGACATTTAGGAAACACTGATCTAGCCCATCCCTTTCTAAAGAAAGCAGATGAGGAAACTGGGGCTCAGAGAAACGAAGGTACTCCTTTCCAAGATTACATGGCTGGCAGACCTGAGACTGAAGCTCAATTCTCTTGTACCCCCCCCCCCCCCCCCGCCTATCCGACAACAAATTCTGTGTTAAATAGAAGGCAACGGGATACAAATTAAACAACAGACTCTATGCTGTGGGTTATGAGGAAGGGATTGGTTGATGAGGCTGGTGTGTGTTATTGGTGAGACTTACAGAAGACAAAGATGTGTATAGAAGCTGATACTGCAGGTCTGAGCTCATCATCAAGTCAAAGGCATGTCCTGTGGCCACCAAGCAAAGTCTCCGAGTCAGCCCCAAAGGTGGTGGTGGCAGAGACTCCTCTAGGAATCCAGCAAAGATGGCTGGAATCCCAATGTCATTATTTGGCAAGATACCAGTGAACATCTCTCAGCTCATCTGTCCTCTTTCCTCATCCATAAAAATTTATAGGAATCACGATAGCTCACATTTATTGGGCACATCATCTGCCAAACCCCGTTGATGCATTCTCTCTCTTAACCCTCAAAAGACCACTAGAAGGCAGTTACTATCTGCATATGACAGATGAGGACATTTGGACCCTGAATGATTAAAGCGCTTCCCAGCCTCTTTATCAAGTGATGGAGCAGGATTCAAACCCCAACACTTTCAGTCCAGAGTCTGGCCTTAACCACCCTCCTATGCTGTGAATATTAAATGCAGACGAGGCCTGTAAAGCACCTAGCACAGTGCAGGGCACATAGAAGGGAGGGGAGGTCAGCCCCTTCCTGCCCGCCCTTTCTGCTCGCACCACAGAGCCGGCCACTTTCAGCCTGGCCTCTAGAACTGTCCCCATGGGGGCCTTGCCTGGGACTACAACCCCCAGAATGCATCAGGCAGAGAAGCTGGCCAATCAGGAAGCCCTCTCCCTTTTAGGGCCGCTCGCCCCACCCCTCTAGGGGTCAGAGCTGCAGTGGCCCTGGGCCTGGTGGGTGGTGAGTTGCGACAGGTTGCGGGCAGGCCGGGGTTCCTGGGTTTAGGTCATCCTAATCCGGTTTGGGGCCGGGGGCCGGGCGGTGGAGACTGTTGCAATGTCCAGGCTACTAGGGTCCGTCTTCAGTGCCGGAGCTAGTGGGCATCGCGGCCGGAGCCCCTGGTGGGGGTTGCGGGGGGGGGGGGGGGGCGGGGTGGTTGGCGGCCAGTCCAGCAGGGCCAGGGGTCGTCGCAGGGTCACATGGGATGGTTCACGTGGTCCCTGTTGTCCCCACCGGTTTGCTAGGGCTCCGTTTTCAGACCCCGGGGAGCGGTTGGACGGCCCCCCAAAGCCCGGGGCTCCTCGCGGGTGTGAGCTGGGCGGAGGAGGAGGGTGTGGTGGTTAGAAGGCGGGTGCGGGCCTGGGTGTGTCTGCCTCCGGCTCCGGCGGCGTCGGTGCCCACGTGCAGGTGTCTGGGCCTCGGGGCACGCTCCCTCCGCCCGAGCCCGGCCTCCACCTCCCGTGTCCTGGGGAGCCTGCCCACCTGTCCTGTCTGAGGAATGGCCTGACCAGCCTCTGTCCCGTGGAGTGAGGTCTTGCCACAGCTCTGCCCGTTCAGCCCACCCACCCACCCACCCACCCATGGGGCTTAGAGCCCTCGGCAACCAGACCCTGAGCGGGAGGGTCAACTTTCTTGGGCGTTTCACTGTCCATTTAGTTTCTACTTCCTTCTTGTTCTTTTTTCTTTTTTTTTTTTAAAAATGTACACTCATTCCTCATTTTTAAAGTCAACTTCACTATCCCCACCCGCCCCCTATGTTTTTGTATAAGCTCTCCTTTCCCCCTCGGACCCGAATCCTTCGGTTTGCCATACCCAGGATACAGCTGCCATTCCCGCTCAGCGCCCAGGGGCTTGTGGGTGGATGCCAGTGTATTTTATTCATTGTCCTGAAAACGAACACGTCACTTCCTTTGCAGTGGGCTCTGCAGTGAGCGTGAGGAATCGGATCAGCCCCTCTGACTCAGGGAGAGGTGGGGCCAAGGAAAGAATTGTTTCCATTATTTTGGACAAGCCCTGGAAGGGCCTCTAAGCGGCCCCCCCCCCCCCCCCTTGCACATTGCTGGAGTGGGGTGTGCTGACTGCTGCTTATTTTTCAAGTCGTTTTGAGAGATTTGAATGGCTCAGGTTAGTTTGGTTTCCAGTGACCCACCTACGTATTTGTTTCTGACGCAATTGTTTAAATATATGTGCTGTATACACTAGTACTAGTATAACAGAGTAACATGTTGATTTACGGATTTCTCTCAAACAAAATTCAGAAGTGGAATTAGGTTGCCCTAATTTCCTTCGCTAAAATAGAAGTGATCATTTTGCTATCCTCTTAGTTAATGAGTTATAATTGAATCTTATTTTGAATTTTACTATCTCTTTAAAAAAAAATTTATGGGAACCCTGTCACTCAAGAATAAGTTAGAAAAGAAAAAAAAACGAATAAGTTAGAAAAAGACAGTGACTTCCGTGTAAACAATGATTGCTCAGGTGTCAGGGAGTTTGAGTGCGGAGGCTTGCTGAGAAGGGGGTGTCTGCATCTTCCCTGTAAAGGCCCCATCTTGTGGAAGTGGTTTGATTAAAGAAGAAACTTCGTCCTAAGATTTCCAGTTGGAGGTGTTTTGAGTTGAGAAAATCTACAATAATAAAAGGGTAATATGCTAATTAGACTGGACAGCCAAATGATCTTCTGGATGTCATTCCGGACGTCCTTCCAGATGAAGCCGCAGTGGCGGGGGCTGAGGCAGAGGCGGTTAGGGGTGATCAGGCAGGCAGAGGGGTTAGGGGCAATCAGGAGGCAGGCGAGTCGTTAGTGGTGATCAGGCAGGCAGGTGAGCAGTTAGCACATTGTTTGCGGGTAGTTTTTATCATGCGCTAACAGGTGGCACGGGCCATTTTTGCTAATTTTTTGCGCAAATGGCAACGTTCAGTAAAATTACGATAACTTTAGTTTACGTATTTATACGTTACCCGCATTCTACTGCTAGTCTATAAAAAAAGTATCCTGCATCTATAAAATACGTGTCCCGTGCTCTACTACCAGTCAACGTAAAACGTATAAATATGTTGCCCGCATACAATGTGTTAGGAGCCAGCAGTCCTGGAATGCAAGAGGGATGTCCTCCTAGGGGTCCCAGATTGCGAGTGGGTGCAGGCCAGGCTGAGGGGACCCCCCCCCCCCGCATGAATTTTGTGCACCAGACATCTAGTATTAACATAATAAGTTGATATCTTTTTATGTTAGAATTCTATTTATAAAGACTACTACTTCACAATTGTTTGTTCTGAAATAATAGGTTTTCCTTTTAGAAGTATTGAAAATTTAAGTATTTTAATAACACATAAGTGTTTCTGATTTTACATTGTTTTTGTTTCTCTTTTAAAATCAGATGTTGAACAGTGATGTTTCTGACCATAGGCTAAATGTGAAAGCCATGATTAAAAATATTAATACAATTTCTTTGGAATTGAAGAAAATGAAAGGTAAGTATGGAATCACTAAACTAAAATGTTTGCATGTCATTGTTGTAAAATAAATAGTAGAGCCATTTTTGCTTCTGCTGAGGTGTTAGCGAATTTTGCCCACTATTTAGGACTTTTCTGTTTCTTAAGAAATGCTTACATTATAATATGAACTAGATCTCTAAAGATGAATTATGTTTAAGCATTTATCTAGCAGTTAGCCAACTTGAATTCCCATCCTGGACACTAACAAGGTTATGATATTGTCTAACCTCTCTAAATTACTGCCCTTTCTTCCTTTCAACAAACTATTACATGACAATGTCACATTCTACAAAATTCAGTGTCTTTATCCATTAATCCTTACTAAGCCCCTAAGGTTCCTTACAAATTAAAAATTAGAAGTTTGTTTGATGCTGTGAGTTAAGGGCTCTTCATTTTAAACAGACTCACAGAGTTGGATTAGACCTCACGGGGCACAGTGTTTGGGCACTCACCTCACAGACATATTCTGTTTTCCCCCGGCATGTGAACTTTCCATGATTGAACATTTCTAGGGGTAATCTGTCCCTGACCAAACATTCCCTCCAGTCACCCTGTTCCATTTTAGGATAGCTGCTCCTTACGGACTAGCTCAATCTCTTCCCCATTCTTTCACCTGCGGGTCCTACTTCTAACCATGAAAACTGCATTGATTATGTAGTTCTTTTGACAACTCTTAGATATTTGGAGATAGCCTTTGTGTCAGTTATAGGTCTTCAGCTACATGTCAAAAAATACCAACTTAACATGCTTATAAGTAAGGAAAATAGCAAGAAGATCTAAGGTGGGGCAGCCTACAGTTGCTTCAGAGTTTTAGAAACTTCATCGGATACTGGGTTCTTTCTCTGTTTTTTCTCTGTTATATTCACTCTGTTCGTCAGTCCTCGTGGTCATTACCTGCAGGCTTGGCCAGACACTGCCTCTACCTCTTCTCTTTATGTAAGCCTTTCCCTGACCCCTCCAGCACATTTCCCCTTTCCTGTCATTGACCAGATATGCATCAAAGGCAACTGTCTGCAGCAGCTGCTGCCAAGGGGAAGGGGACTGCCAAGACCAGTGTGGACCAGTCAGAACTTACTGCTGAGGCTGAGGAGGAGAGGACCACCACACCTGGAGGCACAGTGTGCCACCAAGAAGAGGCAGGTGGCTGTTAGTTAGGGCCAGGTAGTCAGTGCTGTTAGGCTATTTCTGCCCGTCCCTCCCAGAGCAGCATTTCCCAGACTTTGCTCTGTGAACCCTGCTGTCCTAGAGATGTTAATAGATGGGTGCAGTAACACTGGATTCCACATCCTTCTGGGACTTAAGTTTGGGAAGTGCATAATGCTCTGTATTTCTCTCACAAATCTACAGTACACATTAGCAAAGGCACCGAGGAGTCAGATGTAAAGAAATCTGGTTAGCTTTGCTTAATTCATCTCTAAAACCAATCTCAACTTAAAGCAAGGATTATCTCCTAACATGTAAATATGCTGAAAACTCCCATTGGTTCACTGCTGTCCTCCTTGAATGGACTAGAAGACCTCTTGAGACCAGGCCCCAGCCCATCCAATCTCTCATCTCATTATCTCTCCCCTGCATGTGCTGCGCTCCTACCATGCTGACCTGTGTGCATCTCTACACAGTTGCTTTTTTTGGTATCTGTGTTTTAACACATGCGTCTCCTTCTGAAATGCCCACTGCTGCCGCCCCCCCCCCCCCACACACACACACACCTCCACTCCACCAGGTTAACTGCTACTTATTAAACTGTGTTAGTCAAGGCTACTTAGGTTGGAAAACTTCCTTTAAGCCAGCGTGTTACCTCTTCTACCTTTTCATACCATCTATCACGCTGTGTTGTAATTGCATGTTTACTTCCTCTCCCTGTCCCTGCTCAACTGGAAGCTTTTTAAAGGTATTCCTAGCAGTTAACAGTGCCTTGATATAATGGGCTCTTGGAAAATGTTTACTTAATGAATAATTGGTTCTGGGTGCTTGCACTTTTAAAAAATTCCTCCCAAACTCAATTATCTAACTGTTCTAGACAATCCTTTCATGAAGTAAATTAGAAATAATAAATATGCTATACATGTCCTGAAAAGTTGTGGGGTAGGTCAGGCAGTTAGGGTACAAGGGGCTTTTGTAGACGTGTAGGGTGGTAGACTTCTGGTAAACATTGAAGATTAAATGAACACTCTGTTTACCCCACTCTCTCCCAAAATAATAATGTCAATAAATAATCATAACATTTACCATAATCCAGATAACCTTCTAAGAGCTTTAAATAAGTGGACTCAGTTGTCATAACAACCCTGTGTGATAGGAAATATTGTCATTGGCATTTATAGGTACAGAAACAGACATGGAGACATTAACTAACTTTCCCGAGGACAGATATCTAATCATTGGTAGATCTGAGCGTTAAAGTGATGTCAAACAGGCAAAAACTCATAAGACAGAGAGCTCTCAAAAAGTGTTACCTACAAAATAGAAAGCAAATGGAAACAAACAGATGTTTAAACCCTAAAGCCCAAAAATCTAAACTATGAACTGGCTGGGTAAAGCAAAGAAATAGCCCAAAGACTCAACACACAGTTGTGCCAGAATCCTCTGGAAGTAGCGGGAGAGGTGGAGCTAAGAACAGGAGGACTGGTTAAATGTTCAAGAAGTCATAGGCCCCTAAGGTCTCTTTCTCCTCTACGGAGCTGGGCAGCTGTTTCTCTGTGACAGAGACACAAGATTTATTCCATGAGAGGGTAAAACCAGGGATCCCTGGCCTGCAGCCACTGGTCACAAGCCGAGGGGGAGAGTACTGTACTAAAAATGAGGGTGTTAAGACCAAATTGACCTCTAGCTTTCTCTTCCCACTTGCCTATAAAACATCAGAAGCCTGATTTATAGCCTCAAGCAGATTTTTCTTTCAGGAATATGACCAGCCTAAGAGAAAAGACCTAAAAATACTGATAGTGCAGGTTTCCCCACAAACCACCCAGTCAGACCAGCCCAAAATACCGCCTACCACGGCAAAGAGCTTCTGTTGTCTTTGTAGTGCCACGGTCTCAAATATGAGCAAACAGCTGTGGCACGGACATTGGAGGAAAGCATCTACTATGAAAAGCAGAGACAGAACCAATAAATAGGTTCAATCAAGGAGGAAGAAAACCAAATTATGAAGGGAAATGAGAACTCCAAGAAACTATAATATCCACAGAGGAGATGCTATGTCTATGAAAAGGAACATGAAACTACAAAAAATATTTAGAGAACAGAAAGGATCTCTTGGAAATTAAAAATGTGATCATAGAAATAGATCTGTAGAGGGTTAAAGATAAAAATGAAGAAAATACCCTAGAATATAAAGAAAAAAAAAAGAAGAAAGAAAGTTTTAGGGGGCAAATGACAAACCAGGCAAAATGAAGTCCAATATCCAGTAAATAGGAGTGTTAGAACATAGACAATGGATGAGGAGAAATTCATTAAAGAAATAGTTTGAGGAACTCTTCCAGAATTGAAGGGTATGAGTTTTTACAATGAAACAGCCCAACACGATGGGTGAAAATCAGTGCACACCAAAACGCAGCACTGTGAGGCTTCAGAACCCGGAGAACAAAAGATGCTCGAAGCTTCTGAAGAGAAACAAGAGAAGCTTGATGGTTCTTAATAGTGACACTGGGAGCTGGAGGAAAATGCAGCAGTGCCCATAGAAATCTGAAGAAACATGATTTCCAACCTAGATTTTTATATTCAATGACTCCATTAAGCATTGGTGTAGATAGAGAACTTTTCAGACATACAGAAGTTACCAAGGTTGTATTTCACCAAACAAGGAGCCAGACCAAAAAGAGAAAGACATGAGATTCTGGAAAAAGGATGCTCCACATGCGGGAGGGGGAAAGAGTCCCTAGGATCAAGGTGAAGGGGGCTCCCATTCTGGAGCTCTGGTCCTGGAGGGCATTGGTCCAGGCTAGAGCAGGCAGAAGGCTCTGGAGAGGAGAGACTTTCAACTGTAGAGTAGTTACGTGCTTGACTGTACTGGGAGAGGAGATTTACCCAACTGGGGGGAATTTGAGATATGTTCATGATAATTAAGCAACGAAAAAAGAAATTAACTGTGGCTGGGTGGTAGCTTAAAGGAAGGGAAATGTCATATTACAAGACTCAGCTGTGAAGAATCCTGTATAATAAAAGCATAATATGCAAATCAACTGAACTGCAGAATGATGGGGGGCCGGGGGGGGGGGATGGGCAGGGCCAGCTGGGCAGGCGGCGCCAGGCCAGCCAAATTGTGTGCCAGCCGGCAGAGGGAGGGGACGGCAGTGGGGGGGGGGGGAGGGGGCAACCAGCAGTGGTGGAGGAGGATGGGGGGGCGGTCCCATGATCAGCCCACCAGGTTGACTCCTGCAGAGGGAGGCCGATGGCAGCCGCAGCAGTGGGGTGATGGGGGGCAGGGCCGGCCACTCTCTAGCCAGCACCATCCCTCCGCCCACCTGTAGCCTCCCACAGAGGGCTGTCAGTCAGACATCCCCTAGGGCTCCTGGACTGCAAGAGGGCGCAGGCTGGGCTGAGGGACCCCCCCTCCAGTGCATGAATTTTCATGCACTGGGCCTCTAGTACTTATATAATTAAAAACTATAAGCATTAAATACTAAGCTAGCAAAAATTGTACTCAAGTATATTGGGGATGGGCACGAGTAAAAAGTATTATATCTTAATCTTCTGTAATCAGAAGCAGATAGGTAATACTTAAATTTGAAAATATAAAATATGCATGTTTTTTAAAAATATAGAAGTAATTCCAGCCCCCACCTCAAAAAAAAAAAAAAAAAGATAAAAACTCCACAGCCACAAAACAACAAAAGCAATAAAAACAAAATGAGCTCCAAAGTTAGAAGTGGTTGCTTTTGGGAGGTGAAAACTGCTAGTTTTGTAACATGCCTCATAGACTTGTTAGATTGTTTATACTATGTGCATATAGAACACACAAAAGTGACGTTTAAAAAGTGTAAATAAAATTTGCATAAATCAAGTTGCAGTTTAGTAAGATAGCTGACACGTTGGGCTGAAGAACCCTTCTAGTAAATTTTTGTCATGCTTATTTTATAGTACAGAAATTTGACTTGAAGTTACAGTAAGCACACCTAATGTGTAGTTTGATCAATAATCACTTAAAAGAAAACTAAATTAAGAATTAAGCAATAGCTACTGAAAGCAACAATAGTTGTCTAGGGACATATATGCTACAATATGATCCCTTTTGTTACTGTTTTACACAGAGCACTCCCAGTTACTGCTCTGTGACCTTACTCTACATTTTAATCACCCTGTGAAGACAGATGACTCCAAGGAAACAGAAAGCAACAAGCCCCTCTTTGAAGAGTTTAAACTGTCAGATGTATCCCTTCCTTCTAACCGTTTTTCTTCCTAATTTCTTACTTATCTGTTGTGAATTTATAACTATGTATTGTTGAATTAACAAGTATCTTGGAGAACTGAGTTTACTAATATATTTAATATAATAAAATATACTGAGTTATAAATAATCATTTTATGTTCCTGAAGGCTGTTGTATTATTGTTTTAATATTTCAAAGAATGGCTAATTTATTTCACTAATGGCAAGGGTATGACATAGGAAATTGGCCATGTGACCCTGCTATCATTTACATTCTGCTTGAATTTGGCTCAGGCTGAAGGAGAGTCACTAAATTATAAATGGATGGTATGAGTTTATGTTAATAAGATGTCTCCTGGCAACAGGTGCCCAAAACAACCCCAACTAACTGAAGCATGTATTCGATCACGTGACTTGGAAATCCATGGTGGGAGTAGATGTGAAGGACTCCGCTAATGGACCAGATGGCTCTGTCCTGGTTCTGTTTCTGTGCAGTGGTCTCATCCTCTCCTGTTATGGACTGGTTTCCTCCACAAGACCAAAGGAGGGTAGAGGCATGGCAGCAGACAACTGCAGGTGTGCAGACCACTCCAGGTGTGCAGATCCCTAGAGGAGAGAGACCCTCTAATTCAGCCTCTGTGTTTAGCATCCCAGGGAAGGATGCCAGCTTTGGTTAAGATCCTTATTCCTGTGCAGGGTCCTAAGCAACTGTGATTGGTGAGGCTGGGCCATATGCCAGGTCTGTGATCAAAGGCGGAGAGGCTCTACCAGAACAATGGAGTTGCCGTTGCCTGAAGAAGGGGAGGAAGAATGCTAGTCATGAAAACATCAGGTACTCACCACTGATTTCAGTCATGGCCATGGATAGCTTTTAGCCTTACCATATCTTTACCCTAAACTTCCTAATTTTTGTCCCTTTCCACCCAAGGAGATGTAAAATAATAGGCTTTGGTTTGCCATATAAACATGATTCACTACCAAATAGTTGCTTTGAAATCTACCATGTCCTTCATTTTAGATATTTTTTTTAATATAAAGGACAGAATACTATGAAGCAAGACACAAAGTCAGCTCACTCCATAATAGAACTTACAATGGTTGCTAGACTCACTACCCAGCACCAAGCTCAGTATTTAACAGAACAGGCACTGAATAAATGCTTGTTGAATATCCTATTGAATAAACATGTAAATAGTGCAGGTTTTTTCAGCTTTAGAACTCCTAGTTCTGGACCCTAAATTGAGAACTTCGGCTTGTAAGGATGATGTTTTGTGAAACATTTTTATCATCATTGGTTAAAAGTATCCACACACTCATCATACCAAATTGTCAGTTTTAACCCGGTGACACTCTTGATCCCTTCCATGTTCTATTAGCTCATGAAATGAAGTTGCAAGATATTCTTTGCCACTCAGAAAAAGTGTAGATTAAGCAGAGAAGCAAACAATTTTTCTTAGTAAAAGTTGTGGAAGAATAACCAAGGGCCCAAAAGGGAAAACTTGAAGAATCACTGAATGCCAGGTTTTTGTTTTGCAAAATGCCTACTGCTTGTTAAGTGAGATATGTTAGCAAAGGAAAGACCTGCATTGCTTTGCAGGATTTATGAAGCTCTTATGAGAAGGATGAGGAAAAGGTCTTTATGACAGTTGTTAGGGGGATAAAAAGAGGTGTAAGAAAGGTTATCTGGCCAGATATTTTTCTGTGTAGGTTCATTGCTTTTTCATCTTCCCAGGAAGACTTTGGTAAAATCTACAACCAAATCCTTGACATCTACTCCTACCATGGATTTCCAAGTCACATGACCCAATACATACTTCTTTGTACTTAAATCCAAGTGTATTTGATTTAAAATGTTTTTTTTTTTTTGTATTTATAGCTTAAGTTTGCTTCAAAACAAAAATATAATAGTACAGACCAAACAGTAAATTCAATAAAGTTGTTTTAGGAACCCGAAAGTAAAGCAAAAGGCAAATTAATTTTAATTCCAGGAACTTACTCCAACATGCATTTATCTTTTCATAAAAAAGTATACAAAAATCCCCCCAACAAAAAGAAACACCAAGTAAGAAAGGATGAAATATTTTTGAAGCCTTTTAAATTATTGCTGCTAAGAAAGTTAATTTTAGTGATTTTCAAATTACTATAGTATACGTATAAAAACTCATGCTTGCCACTGATGGACAAGGTTTGGCTATCAAAAAATCAGTTTTACGTGATAACAAAAGCTATTATTGTTTAAATGTTTTGAAACTTGCCCCAAGTTATTTTTGTAGTTGTGGAAACTACTGTACTTTGAAACAGGTATCAAAAATGCACATTATTTGCACAAATCATTACAGTGCATGACTACAGTGCCAGTGTGCACATTATCACTCATGCACTTCACAAACACTGAAGAAGAATAAATAAATTATGGGACACATGACAGTCTTCATTTCAAACCTTTGTTAAGCGAAAGGACCAGACCCTCGTGTTCATGCTGAGGGGTTCGATTCAGTCCTGAGTGTGTGTGCAGCCACCCAGGTTGGCTGATCTGCACTGGCAACAGTCAGGGAAGGTTCGCCTGCTCGGCTAACGTGCTACGGGCAACCTGCCGAATGGGTCAACGTGCACTGGTATCTGGAGCCTCGGTTCTTCCCATCGATGAGCAGGAGCGGCATTTTCCGGAAGTAGTCGATAATAGCTGACACAGACTGAAAGTCCTGAAAGATTCAAAACGGAGATAAATCAACCCTGGAGCAGGTAGCATGAATTGCACCCTCCGTTTTTTAATCTGCATAATATCTTACCTCTTGAAGTTAGGAGGATTTTTATTTTTTTAATGTAAAATTTGACAAATGTTTTAATGATTTCTGCTGTCACCAACATCCAATATACTGTGGATAAAAGACTATATATATGTGTGTGTGTGTGTGTGTGTGTGTGTATGACTAATTTTTTAAAAATATATTTTATTGATTTTTTACAGAGAGGAAAGAAGAGGGAGAGTTAGAAACATCGATCAGCTGCCTCCTGCACGCCCCCTACTGGGGATGTGCCCGCAACCAAGGTACATGCCCTTGACCGGAATCAAACCTTCAGTCCGCAGGCCGACGCTCTATCCACTGAGCCAAACCAGCCAGGGCAACTAATTGTTTTTTTAACTTCGGACAGGGGATCATATATAGAGGGGCCTAATTATGATACCTTGGCCTTTGCCTCTCGGTGTTTGTGATTTTGGTTTCTGAATCCCATGTCTCAGTCATTAATATGTGAGGAGGTGTAGGAATCAGGAGGCCACTGTCCCTGCTGTCTGGAGGGGACATCTGCAACATGGCATAATAGTTCCTTCACGATCTCTCTGCTGCCTGCCCACTGCCACCCCGCACTCACCCGGGCTCTGTAGCCGAGTCGGCATTCAGTGCCTGGATCACCTCTCCCCGAGGGCCAGCCTGGGAAAACCCCATCCACCCTTTTAGGTGGGCCAGAAGTCACCTAGGTATCCCGACAGGACCGTGCACTTCCTCTAAGACCACTCTGCTAGGCAGC
Organism: Myotis nattereri; assembly: GCF_964212035.1. Classification (NCBI taxonomy): domain Eukaryota; kingdom Metazoa; phylum Chordata; class Mammalia; order Chiroptera; family Vespertilionidae; genus Myotis; species Myotis nattereri. The sequence goes on from NC_138080.1 coordinate 103,887,602, forward strand.
TCCCTCAGGGCAGCTGTGATTCAAGCACTTGACCAAAATCATGTGGGGGCTTTTTTCCTGCTCATTTACATGATCGTAACTGAAACACATTTGGAGTGAAATGGAAGTTCTGGTGGGCTGTTTCTCAGTCTGGGAATGTTTGGTCCAGCTGATCCTCCCTCCTGGAACTTTGAACTTAAAGAACACGCTTGGGGCAGTAAATTTAGCTGTTAGTTTCCTTTGCAAAAAGCAGCCCTGAAAGGCTTTCCTCATAACCGGATTATCACCCAAAAAGTGATTGGTATAAGCCTCGGCTGAACAGAGGAAGATGTCTTTGGCAATTTGGCCACCTTCATTGGCCACACCTCCAGTTTAGTAGGAAATGAACCAAGTATCTAAATAATCACAACAAATATTCTATTCTTCCATTTGTTGATTTAAAATACAGCCTTATAAACACCCTGCAATCTTATATTGAAATGATGTGGCAAAGATGACTGAGAAGGGACTTGCCTTTGACACCATCCAACTGGAGCTCTTTTGAAAAATGTAAATGTTTACATATATTTTCTGATTTCAAAAGTTGCACATGTGACTTTAGATTATTTGGAATAAAAGGTAAAAGAAAGATTCCTGTGGTAGAGGTGTGGCTACTGTTAATATTTTGTTTTATTGCCTTTCAGTAAATGAAGGGTTTCACGAACATGATTTAACTTAAGCTGCCATACAAAATGGACCTGCAAAGAATGTTACAGTGAAGTTCCACTCGGTAGGTATGAAGCAGAACAAGAGAACTGGGGAACATTTTGCAACTGAGGTCCTTACCTCCTTCCCTCGGAGCCCAGTTCCCAGCATGTAAACGTGGCTTTCCTCCACGTAACGGATCTGGACGTTGTAGACCTTGTCTTTGTATAACACCATGAGGACGTACGGATTGCTTGGTGTTTTCTTCGAGCTGTCTCTAACCAGGAAAGTGCCATCCTAAAAGGAAACATTCGTGTGGGGATGGGAACAGTAAGTCAACAGTGGGCCAGTCTCTAGGGATCTGGAAAACTATGGGTTACAAGCCAAGCCGGTGAACATTCAGGTCCCAAACTGCTAAAATCCCAGGAATGGTTCTGGGGAAGGAGGCAGGAGAGAAAGGTCCAAGTCAGCCTCTGCAGTCTGACGAAAGGTGTGCCCTTCTCGGTAATGAAACACATCGGCGGGTGAGTGGGCCCAGGGCCAGGCGACATAAGGACTTGGTCAGCTAAGGAGATAGCTCCCTACTCCTGGGAGCTAATGAATGTCCTTGCCCTTCTTCCCTCAGCCAAATTCAGGAAACACCCAAACGCCTTGAAATTCACGCACTTTTTTAAACCTCCTGACCTCCAGGTGGAGTGTTCGTCCCTGAACAAAACTGAATGTGGGCTGTCTGTGCTTATATATTTTTTTCTGATATTTTCTAAAATAGTGTTGTGATTCGTCCTGTACTTTAAATTTTTATTCTATAAATTATTGCTATCTAATATTAGTACTGTAAAGATAATGATATTAAATTAGAATTAATTAGTAAGAACGCACTTAAGCTATTTTCTCTTCGTGTATTGAGCCAGGATGGCTTTATAGAGCCATCAATCTGCATTAATGGCTTTGCCCTGTGCTTTTCATGTCAAGTTAATGAGTAAATTTCGGTCAGAACATCTCTGTTGAAAAAATATACCCTTGGACCAGTGATGTAGAGGGTTGGCTTCACTATAGATTCACCTGGAGAGCTTTGAAGACCCCGTGCACCCACAGCGCCCTGACCGATTCAGTCAGAACCTCTCCAGGGGAGACCCAGGAAGCAGGAGTTTAGAAGAGCTCCCCCAGGCGATTTGCAGGTGCAGGTAAGGTTGAGAACCCCTGTTGTGGACTCGAGATGTGAAAGATGCAGGGTCTTCGCTTTCTCCTCTCTGATACGTGCAGATTTAAGGTTAAGGTTCAGCACCGACGACAAGACATCTGGCTAAGACCCAATAACATTAAAGGGCAGCAAGGCATTTCCAGAGGGAAGGGCCTGGCTACGACCCACTGTCTGCCTGGATGCGATCTCTTCCCATCCGTGCGAATGGCCACTGACATGAAGAGGAGGACTGGGCCAGTAAGACGCTGGAACTTTGGGGGAGAGTCTTCTTTGGACACTGTATGATTCCTATGACAAGTTAGGCCTTTTTGATGATAAAATCTGCGATTCTGCCAGCCCAGTGTGGCCTTAATTTAGATTTTTCCCGGGGTCCTAGGAATCACTGTGGCGGCTGCTGGGAGGTGAGAAGCCGGTACTAATAGGTCTCCCCGGTGTAACAGCGTGGACCTAGCAGAATCCCTAGTCCATAACTGGTACTCAGTAAAAGCCAGGCCCCTTCTCCTCCTGCCATTAATGTTTATAACCACTTAAAATTAAACTTTAGCACAGTACCTGGTTTATCCTTCTGAGAGCAGCTTCTGCCTCCGGTCGGGTAATATAAGAAACGTACCACTCTTCACTTAATGAATTCTGAAAATGTAAATTTTTAAAATACAGAATAAATTGTGCAGTTACATAAGTAAGTAAAAAGAAAGGCCTCCAAGTCATCATTTTCATAAATCGCCACCTCCATGCCATGAGGTTGGAAACGTTTGTTTTCTTAATTTAATAAAGAATCATTCAGGTAAGGCTAAATAGAAGGTATTTCCTGCAAACTGCTTTTTATCATGACGCTGTTTCAAAGGTATCTGCGAATAAGTATTCCTTATATAATGGAATCTTTAATGAGGAAAATATAGATATAATAATTTCTTCAGTCTAATAGAATAATAGACTTAATGAAAAAACTGAATTAACAAGCATTTAAGGGACTTACTCAAGGTCATAAACTAGAAAACAGATGAAAAATAGGATCATGGTACTCACTGTTAAATGCAAAACACATTTGCCATTGGAAAAGTCTTTAAGAACACAAGGAAAAAGAATATATTTTTCACCTGGATCCTCCCTTTTAATTATTTTCACTTAAAAAACAAATTAAGGCCATGCCCAGCCGTGGCATGGCTCAGTGGTTAAGCATGGACCTATGAACCAGGAAGTCTGGGTTCGATGGCTGATCAGGGCACATGTCTGGGTTGCGAGCTCGATCCCCAGTGTGGGGCATGCAGAAGGCAGCCGATCAATGATTCTCTCATCATTGATATTTCCATCTCTCTTCCCTCTCCCTTCCTCTCTGAAATCAATAATATATATAAAATTAAGGTCAAGAAGATAAAAGTACAAAAGAATATTCAGTGGGAGTTTATGGTGATTCATTTCCTGGGGGAAAATGAAAACATATGTGTATCTTTACCTCGTCTTCCCCAGGAGATGGTGGCCGGGGTTTGGTTGGAACCGGCAAGGAAAAGTTCCTGCCTTCCGACCTGAGCGGTGGTCTGTTGCCAGGACCTTCAAAAGTACAACATTTGGAAGTTAATTTACTGTAAACCCTTTTTCACTTCTGTCATAACACATACTCCCCCCCCCCCCCGCCCCCCAATTGCTCTTGCAGTTGTTTCCAGCAACTAGCATTTCAGGAAGCCTAGTTCAACAATAACTCCCACCTGTTCAAAACCACCACGTGGTGACGAGGCAGGAATGAAGATAATTATGTTCTCTGTGTGTTCACAAAGAGAAATGTCAGCTGCCCGAGGCAAGATGAAATTACCTTGAGAATACTGTTAGCTTTTAGAACCAGAGTTTGCTCCCTGCTGCTCACTCTCTTAGAACACCTGGAGGAGATATTCTTTAAAAGGCACGGCCTCGCCCTGGCTGGTTTTGCTTAGTGGCTAGAGCGTCAGCCTGCAGACCAAAGGCTTCCGGGTTCCATTCCAGTCAAGGGCACATGCCCGGTTACAGTAGAGGGTGTGCAGGAGGCAGCCGATAGGTGATTCTCGTCATTGATGTTTCTATCTCTCTCTCCCTCTCCCTTTCTCTCTGAATCAATAAAAATATATATATTTTTAAAAGGCACGGCCTCACCCAGACTTACCGAATTGAAATTTGGGGGTTGGGTTCTCTTAATCTGTGTTTTAAACATGTTTCTCAATGTATAAGTCAAGTGTAGATTCATTGTGGAAACAAACTACAGAGAAAGCCCAGTACGCCGAGCCCGGGATAAAAACATGGGCCTGGGAGCTCTACCGGGGAAGGTTAAAGGCCAAGGCCGCCTTCCGGAGTGGGGTGTGTTTCCAGCAGCCCTTGGCGCACTGCAGACCCGACTTCAGTGCCGGATGAGGAAGCTGATGCCTTTAGGAACCAGCAGAACCTTGGCCAAGAGCTTTGGCACAGGTGGGTAACCCTGGCATGACGGCGTGTTGCCTGGAGTAGGCCCCCGGGTCCCAGACCACAAACCTTGAGAGAAGTATGGCGGCAGGGAGGCGCTCTGCGGGAAGCTGCTGCTGCTGCGGGAAGAGAACACACTGTCAGCTGGGTGAGGAGGAGCCAGTGAGCGGCTGCATGAGGGAGACCAGACCGGGCTGTCATGCTCCCTCCTTTGTGAGTACTTCCCACCCCGCCCTGAAACCAGGGAGCCGGCCGGAGACGGAACGGGGCGCACGCATCTCACCACCGGCCAAAGTCTAACCAGCTTCGCCAGCCGCCAAACAAAACCAAGAAAACTGTAAGTGCGGGCATTTGAAAGCGACTTCATATGGTTGGCTGCACTTTGGGGCTTTTGGTTTGGGGAATGGCAGAGTCCTCTGGGGAGAGGGCCTGTCATGGTTAGGAAAATACAGTGATGGGCATGGAGTTGGGGAACAGGGGACCCCCAGGGCCTAACAGTGGACAACGAGAGGGTGGGCGGGTGAGGAACAGAGACCAGGGGGCGCTGCAGCGGACGGTAAGGGATTCTGGGGACCTTAAATGCCATCTGTCCATGCTGCATGGCCATGCCCCCACCCATTAGCCCCACCCCCTTCTGTCCAAGTCTGCTCTGCTCGGCAAGCTCCCATAGTGGTGTTTTGTGAGAATGAAGGCTAGGGCAGGGGCCCGTGTGGGCGGACAGTGTGGAAAAGGGCAGGCGTGGCAGAGGAAGAGGCATAGCTGGAAGGGTGAGAAGCAGCAGCAGCAACTCAGAGCAAGTGGCACCCAAGGAAGATTAAAAAAAATAAAAAAATTGACGGGGGGCAGGGGGGAGGGAAGTCGTGCTGATGGTTGAGTTTTCTCCCGTATTTAGAGTGGGGCTGGGCCTCTCCCTTTGGATATTAAAGGAGAGAGCGAGCCCACAGGGCTGGAGGTCAGGGGGACACCAGGAGGCACCCTGTGGGCCTGCTGAGGGAGACACGTCCGGGTCTTTTTCCTGTCCGTGCCCCTGGCCAGCCTCGTTGCGGCCCTGAGATCCGCCCCTGCGGGGACAGCCTGCACAGTGGACCCTTCGCACCTGCCAAGTTCACGGTAGGCTTTCTCCATCTCCACTCAAGACGCAGGGTGAACTCCAGGTACTCAGGTAACTGGGTTTCTTGAGTGGGCGTGTGTTTGTTTTAACTCACAAAGTGAAAATGTTCCCCATTTCCTGCCAAAGCGTCCGTTCTTTGGGGTGACCATGAGGCATTCTATTCCGTACCTCTCTGACCCTGAGCACAGACTCAGAGGGCACGGTGGGTTAAGATGTGCGGCTCGTTGTGATTAGCTTGGTTTTGGTTCTTAAGACCCAAAATATTCTGACCCTACTATACACCGGCTCATTTCTTCCTTCCTCAACTTACCTCACATTAGCTCAGTCTCAGTGGACCCAGATGTCAAGTTAGATCTTAAGGACATTGCACAAACCTCTCTGAGAATGCTCCGAACATGTGTGATGATGGGAGGGAGGACTTGGGCGACGGCTTGTTGGATCTTGAAGGGAAAGTGTTGGAGCTCATGGGGAGCAGTGTTGGCTGGGGCAGAGGTCTTTGATGTACTGTGGGAAGGGAAAGAAAAAAAAAATAAAGCTGATTATCAGGGTCCAAGTGTCATAGAACATTCCAGAACTGCTCCCCCATTAGAAGCAACTAGTCCAAAGAGCGATACAAACATCCAAGAAAGATGAAATGTAATTAGGAAGTGGTTGGTAGGATGGAACCCCACCTCCCAAGGACTTTCTGGGTGACCTTTCACCTTAGCGTGCATTTTAAAATGTTGCCATTCTATGTCAGTCTCTGTAATACACTTTTCCCCCCCTTTTTTGAAACGCCAAGTTGGCAGAAAATTATCAATTGGAAACCATATGCATTTTAGAAATGATTCACAAGTTTTATTTTGTTTTATGAAAGCCAAATTGTATGCTGTCTTATTCTTCTGCAATTAGTGATCCTTTACCCATGTGCATGAGAGGGCACAATAGAAATGTTTCCATCAAACCATACATGCCATTTTTAACTCGCTGTACCATTAAGTAATTTGCACCGATACGCACAAACTTAATGGTTCTCTTTGGTAATCCAGCCAAACAATTCCATTTTATTACAGTCATGCAGTATACCACATGATATATGTCCATTTAAAACTAATTTAACAAATGTAATTGACTTTATGGTGTTTCTGTACTAAAAAATTTCGTTTGAATGCCTGAGCAGAAAAATGAAGGGATGAATTATAAGCTATAAGATGAACATACCATCATCTTCATCCTGGTAAAGGGAAGAAAAAATATATATTAGTCTATCATCAAGACGATTCCTCAATCACATAAATGGCTCTATTTCACATTAGCAGTGTGCGACTCTGTAGTGAATATATTGTGGGAACAGAACTAGTTAAGCGGTTTATGATTCCTTAATACAAACCGGCATCGAAGGACACTCCACCCGGAGCCTCTCCCTATACACTTAGCATCAGACAGGCCCTGAGGTGCCTAAAAGGGCCCAAAGATACAGTAATGACACCAATGATTCATGCATGATCTTTCATCCAGCTTCCTCAGCGACCCATCAAGGATTTAACATCCCCATTTACACATGGAAACCAGCTGCTCAGGGAGGACTCCAAACTTGCCAGGGAATTGTTACAGAACTGGATTCAACCCTGCATGTGTCTAACCCCAAGCTCAGCCTTCCTTTGGGCTCTGCTGGGCAATGGCCACTCCTGTGAAGAGCAACTGCATCTTATTTATGATGCGGCTTACAAGGTGCGCCCGCATCGCTCAGCACACTGATCTGCAGGGCACCCTTGTGAAACCAGCAAGGGGGAGGCGAGTTGCTCTCTCCTCAGATGAGAAATGATGGGAGAGGCATGTTGCCATTGACTAGACCGACACTGGCAACTTGGCTTGTTTTGTTAGGATAGCATGCTGGTGATGAAAGTGCTGTGAGCATTACATTAGTTATGACTTGTGCCTCACGTATATGGAGTGCTCAGTTAAAGTTAGCTGTCACTAGTCTACCACTGAGATGAGGCAAGAAGGATCACAGCCAGAATCACTCATCCCACGTGGCCGACTGGGAGTCCCCACCCAGGGCTGCAGAGCTGATGCATCTGGGCTCCGCGAATCCCCACAATGAAAGCTCTCTTCAGCACGGCTGCCACTATATCAAGTCCCAGGTTCTCATGACAAGAGCAGCTACCCTTCCAGGGCTTGTGAGCCGCAGGAATGTGATGTCACCCTCGCTTCCAACCTTCCCTCCTCTTGTCCCTCTGGCTTGGCAGCCAAGCTGCCATTCTCGCGAGCTCCTGGGCTCCCTGGGCACTGCCACCCACCTGCCTTTGCTCAGGACGTTCCTGAGGCTGGGCTGCAAGCCCATTTCTCTTAGGGTGACTTCACTCTGTGCCCTCCCCAACATTCAATGGCTACCACAAATTTCACCTCTAAGAAGTCACCCCTGGCTCCTCGACCCCCATGGGTCACTTTCTTCCCTCACCTCCGTAGCTCATTCCATGATCATACACTGTTTAGCATGTTGGCTGTGGGTTTGCCTGCCTCCGTCACGTCTTAACACTTCATCTGAACAAGCGCACCATCTAGCATGGAGCTTCAGAACAGCAGGCACTTGTGGGCTGAGCCCTGAATGGGGCAGGTGTATGATAGCCTGCAGAAGGCTTACAGACCAGAGGACTCAGCTCCTGCCTACTTACTCGCTGTACTACTTGCAAGGAGCATGGCACCCCCTCTGAGCTTCAGTTTCCTCTTATAAGAGAAACCATGAGTCCTCACGGGGTCAGTAAAGGCAAAGCGTGTGTAAAACTGGGGGTGACCAACTTTCCTGGCTTGCCTGAAACTGATGGAATGCTGGGACATGCAACTTTCATTGCTAAAGTGGGCAAGTCCTGGGCACACAGCTGGTCCACCAACTGTAGCTAGCTTGCACACAGTAGGCATTCAATAAATACTGTTTGCCCTCCTTTGCAGGTTGTGCAGGTATTAACAGGAAAAGAGAGGACTTAGAAACTCTGCTGCAAGGCCAGCCTCTTGGCCATCCCTCCCTTCATTCTCCCTTCCACCCACTGCCCTCCACCTTGCTATTTGCCACCAGAATTGGGGCTGTTATTCACCCAGCCACCCCGGGAGCTCTCAGAGGGGCCTGAGCTACTGCAGTGCAGCCTGGCAGCGGGCCGGCGGGACAGATGGAGGCCCCAAGAGGCACAGGACTCTGGAGCCCACAGTGTGCAGGTTTATCTCTGGGACTGGGCTTCAGTGAAGGCAGGACAGAGGGACCCCCACCTGCACGGAGCCCGCACTGGTTTCCCCTGTGCCAGGCGCTCACCGAATGACGTTGTGTACTTACATTCTCTCTTCTGTCTGGTGCCCGTGCATGCCTGAAATGAAATGGGGCAAAGAAAGAGAACTGACCATGAAGTTCAAAGACCCGGCCTCAGAACATAGATCGTTTCACTTGGCGTAATAGTGAGAAATGAAGCCCACTGAGCTGTGGCAGAATAGGAAGCAAAAAAACTCCCAAAACCCAGCAGAAAAGTGGGGAGAGGCCATGGGGGGGGAGTCTGGTGGCTGAGCGCTGTCCTGTTGCCCACTGAGCTGGGCAAGCCTTTATTCTATTCAGCTCCTGCAGCAAAGAATTACAAATGAAAAAGGGTTTAGCCAGCAAACGAACTCTTTAGTAGCTGTTAAATGTCATTGAATAGATGTTGTACCAAGCAAACGAGAGCCATCACAGCTCACATTCTCCTTCGCTGATGGGTTAAACAGCCATCCCGGGCCCACCCTTTCGGGGAAAGGAAGACAGTTGGAAACGCGGCTGCTCTGGGGCTTTGCCCAGATGCACAGCTAGTCCCGCAGGCTTGGCGGCAGCTGTGCCCCTGGGCCTGCATCCGCTCTCCGGACAGAGGGGGGAGGGGATGGCATTGCACATAGTAGGTGTTCAGGGTGAGGGCTGGAAGCTTCACCTGCCACGTCTCCCTGTATTTAAAATTCCGATATTCTGTTCATTATGACATTTTTTCCATTCATTTTGAACTTTTAAAACATTCCATTAAAATGTTAACTTGATCACTAAGGTTTGGAATGTACCCAGCCCTGGGCCAGACTGAATCCTCACACTGGCCGAGCCAGGGTCAGAGTTACAACTATTATTCAGATAAACGGAAGCCTTGGCTTTGTTCTTAGTAAGTGGTGAGGTTGGGCCTGACCCTTTGGTAAATAGGCCCCCAGAACTTTCTAGCAAAGCAAGCAACGTTAGAGCAGACCTCAGGATTCTGCTGTTATAAAACAAGGAAGACACTTTCAGAGGCCGCCCAGCCCCGCCCCCGCCCCCGCCATTATCTCCTCCTGCTGTCTGTACGGAAAACTGCAATGCCGGGTCCAGGCCCCATGCCCTGTGGTGGGAGCAAAATGCAGCCACAAATGTGACTGGTTGAGGACAAGGTTTCCATGAACAGCAGTCACGCCCACAGCCCCGATTAAGCATCTCCCCACCCTTTCTTGGCTGGATTGCCATTTTCTTCAAAGGGACCCTGGGACTTTGCATCCAGCCTAAGCAGCCAGAGCAATCCCTCAGCCCTAGCAGCAGACAGGATGCGGGTCCCTGAGGAAAGCTACCACTAGGCAGGTGGCGGGGGCATCCACAGCAAATGACAAGCTCAAGCAACAGAGGACAGTTACTTGGGTACAGGTGGCTTCTTCCCGGGCAGGGGGCTACTCCTGTCGTGTCTTTCCGCGGTCGGGGGTAAAGGAGGCTTTGGTATCTTGGGTAAATGGTCCCCGAGAGGCCTGCAGAGTTGAGAGAAAGGATGTGTGAGACACAAACCGGAGTCCCAGGCAGACCAGTTCCCTCCCTCAGACACGACAGAGCACTCACCTTCCTGCTGGGGTCGGGGGCTGCAAGACAGGAGGGAAGATGCGTGAGTGACCTCAGCACTTTCCGAAGAATAAAGACAAGATACAAGACACGACCAAAATGAAAACAAACACAAACAAACAGGAAAGCAGCTCACCTTGTCAGAAAACACCGGTTTCTTTCCTGTAAATGACAAACGGCAGACAGGCCTTGAGTTCTGGCCTTTACCAGCTAAGCACCAGGCATTAAAACATAGTTTGATGAAATTAAACTGAGTCTCATGGGGGGAGGGAGGGAGGGAGGGAAGGAGCTGCTTGGATTCGAGCCGGGAGGAACCATAGACCTTAGACCTGATTTTTCAGGCTCAGAGAAATTAAGTGACTTGCCCAGGGTCGCACAGCATTGCGTACATACAAACAGTATTCTGGGTTCTGTGCTTCTCTCCCACAGTTTGTTTTAGGTAACGGGTGATGAAAGGATTGGGTGTCTTTTGGGGTTTTATCCCTCTTTCATTGGGCAAGAGGTTCTTGGTATAAAGCCTACGTTTATGTTTGTGTCTGAAATAAACCCATTTGCCACGAAGAGGTTAATTTTCCTCTAATCCTTTGGTACCATTGACATTATATAAAATATTAATTACACTTAGTTTCTGAGAAGATTTTTAACTTGGGGAAGAGGGTTTCTGAAGATTCTCCTGGCGGGCTGGTTTTTGTTGGCTGGCCTTTCTTCCTTTCTTTTTCTTTCACTTTTCTCATGAGCAGATAACCTGCAGGCTCCCTGAGGGAAGGAGAACTCTGCATTGCAAAGTTATTCACAGCGCTTTCTTCTTTATTCTGTCTGAAATGCCCTATATCCTCAATGTAATACAAGTATTACTCAGCTGGATTCAGGCAGGTCTAGAAGTAAATGCTGCATGACCTTGAACAAGTTATTTAAGGTCTTTGAGTCTTGATTTTCTCACCTGTGAAATGGGCGTGTGGGTGAAAGGGCACAGGTTTGCTACAGGAGTCAGGTGACACTCTATGCAGGGTCAGGAACTTGATCCCTCTTAGCTGAGCTTCCTCCCTCCCTCCCACCATCCTGCACAGCGACCACCCTGAGGTGGATGGTGAAATGGTCTACCTGGAGTTGTATTTTTACGTGGTTTGTTTTCTAGATGCTGAGTACAGCCAGGCCCACGGGAGGGCCAAGGATCTTGTCTCACTGTGAGGAACTCCCTGCCCAGTGGGGGAGTGTTTTGGTGTAAAAATAAATTTGTCATTCATAAAACTCGTTGGAGGTGAAAACTCTAGAGGAATAACCAGAAAACTTATATGTATATCTTATGCCTGAATAGATTTTCTCTTTTAAAAAGTCACTTATTTATGCATATTCTCTGGGCATTTTAGGAATCTCCCGTGAAGAGTCAGCTTTGTAAGAGGTTAGTTCTCCCAAAACATCCTGGACAAGTGAGTCACTTCGAGGGCAGAGCTGGTATTGTCAAGACAAGGTCACTTCCCAAGGGAGAAGGAATCTTTTAAAAGGCTGGGTTAGCTCAGAGGTGACTGAGACCGGATGGCAGTATTCCACTTTGGAAGCTTTGGGACGGCACACAGTCCTGCATGAGTCAGCAGAGCCTGGGGCCCTTTAAGGAAAACAGCAGCTAGCAGCAGCCCCGAGGCCAGGAACTGGCCAACAGGAGAGGAGGCTGAGGCCCCGCAGGCCAGGCGAATGCCCTGCTCAGAGTGAGCGAAGGAAGGGAAGGAAGGGCTCGGGTGGGGCCTGGCCTCCAGGCTCCTTATCCCTCCAAACCCGGTCTCCTTGCCCAGGACTCTGGTCCACAGGGGGAAAGCCAGTGTCTTCAGTGGCAGGAGGAGATGGTGGAAGAGAGCACCATTCTGAAGTCAGAAAGACATGGGTTCAAATCCTGTACCTATTTATACACATTGGGGGGGGGGGGCGGGGAGATAATGCACCCCCTTTGTTGGGTTGGTTTGGGAATTAGAGAAAATGTAGGTAAAATATTATGGTAGGTAAAGCACTGGGTCTATAGTAGGTGCTCAATAAATGGTAGCTACGTTTTAGAATTGAGTTGAAAATAGCTTCATGTGGAGGTAGCTGCGATCCAAGACTACCCCGGGTCAGTTCTGGGGGAGAAGGACTGTCGTAGACCCACAGTTTGGTCAACTGCACACAGACAACAACAAAAGTAAACCTGCTGTTTAAATAGCATTTTAGAGTTTATGAAGCATTTTCTCCGAATAGAACACACACCTTACAAATAAGGAGGTAGCTCTGGAAAGATTAGGTCCCTGTGGCCAGGCAGCTGCTAAACAACAGTTCCTCCCTCGGCACCACAGTGCCCCCTGCATCACCTTCGGGAGGACAATGAGAGGAGTGTACACAGATGGCCCCGGGGAGAAGCAGGCCCAGCACAGGGCAAAGGGCAGGAGCTCTGCTTCAGGCTGATCTGGGTTGGGGTTTCTACTTGGTAGCTGAGTGATCTTGGGAAGTTACCTCTTTGTGCCTCAGTTTCCTCATCTGTAAAATGCGATGTTTCTAAAAGCCCCCACTTCATAGTGTGGTGGTGTTAGTTAAATGAGTTGGTGGGTGTGAAAGCCATGCCATAAGCACCCTATCGAGGCTGGCCATTATTATTATGCATCCAATACGAATGATACGCACCTAGTGTGAGGGGCTCTCTGTCAAATGGAGCTAACGAACGGTCGAGGGTGGGCTTGGTGCTTCTGTCTATCGAAGGAGCCGGGACTGGAAGGGAAAAGAAGGAAGTCAATTAAAAGAAGAATGGTTGGCTGGGGGGTGGGGCATGGCAGGCCAAGGAGAGTGGAACTCACGCTTTGCTGTTTTGGGAGTTCTACTTCTGCTAGGCTCTTCGTGGTTGGGCTGGGGTGTGGGGAGTGGCTGTTTGGAAAAAAAAAAATGTTAGGAAGTATTTGCAACACATCAGCAGTTCCTGGTGGCTTTATCTCCCCAAATATGTCTGAATCTGTTCACTCTTCCCCATTTCCAAGTTCCACCCTCAATCTTAATCTCTGATCCCAGTCTGAACAGTAGCCTGCTACGGGAGCCCCCTGTTCTGCCCTCTCTCCCCCGAAGCGATTCCTGCATGGCAGTGGAGGGAGGGAGTTGCTCCCTGACAAGCCTGCTAGTAGATCCAGCTCAATGTCACCTCCCCACCCGTCATCACATTCCTGGGTCTTCTGTCTCCCGAGCCTCACATTACTACTCTAACTGTCGTGTTTATACATCTATTTACTTTTTTTATTATTTGTCTTATTCACGCTCACTCTATTCCCAGCAGCTAGAACGCTGCTGAGCACACAGAATGCTCAATAAATATCTGCTGATTGAATGAGTGGATTCTGCCTGCCAATGGCAGAGTTCACAGCCTTCAGATTTCAAAAGTAAAATGCATTTGTAGATCAATTCAGGTCTGTGAGCCCCCTTTGCAAGAAAACTGCACAAGCAGGAGGGAGCTGACCATTCTCAGATGGGAGGTCCTGACTGTGGTGTGCTCTTGATTTTGAGCTTTGGGGACAATATGTCCTCTCCCTCCCTCTAGCCCTGATGCTGTCCTCTCCCTCCCTCTAGCCCTGACACTTTGGCACTTGCCATGGCTGTTAGAGTGCTCGGATCCCTCATGAAGGGAACACATTTACAGATATTGACGCCTTATCCTGAACTTCTCGGGGTCTCTCGGGGTCTCTCTGGGTACTTGGATAGGCCCCCAGGACCCGAGACTGTAAGTTTGGAGAAAGAGGAAAGGGAGTTGCTGCCTCTGTTTCAATCTGGTCATAAACCTGTAGTCTCCAGGCATTTGCCCGTGGAATTTCTGGCATTGGCCAGCAGGTGGTGCACATCCTTTTTGCAGGAGAGAAAAGGGGACCTGGGACTCTCGGAATACTATTAGGTGTCACTGACTTACAGTTTTCACTTATTTCAAAAGTGAGAGGCTTTTTATTATGCAATTAGCTTAAATTGTTTATGATAAAAATAAAATACCAATAAGCATTATAATATGAATAAAAATCACTAATATATCAATCCTCCCCCCCACCCCAAAAAACACACATATACACAATGCGGTGAGTACGTGGGTATGCGTTTTCCCAGCCTGCATATAATCCTGTCTTACTGGCGAGAAGCAGATGAAGATGTTTACCAACTTCTCTCTGGCAGAGGAGGTCTGCGGAAGGGGCAGAAAGTGCCAGGGAAGAGGGAGGAGGCCTACCGTGTGGCTCCGGCCGGCTGGTGGGGGAGGGAGGGCAGCCATCGGTCGCTGGGGCGGCACGGGCGGCTGCTGGGGGGATTTCCCGGAGAGGGGCCGGTCTGGGAAACACAGGCACAGCAAAATGAAAGGAGAAATGCTAAAGCAAGGTGAGTGTGGGCCACGCTCAGGGGTTCCCAGAAATAGATCCTTCACCCAGTTCTGCACATCTCCGGGCTCCAGGAGCCCTAGGTCCCACAGCCTTCCGCCAGCGCCAGCGCCAGCGCAGGCCGTGGCAGGGATGTGTCCATACCTGGGTTACAAGCGGTGGAGAATCAGACACACATACTAGTACACACAGAGGCACGCCCAGCTGCCTGGGCAGGGTTCAATTGGCACTCACGGCTCATGGAGATCCTGTTCTGGGTTCCCTTTCTTCCCCTCACAAATGCTCTGGGCTCTTCTGCCCCCTCCTACTTCCTCCTTTGGCTTATCTCTTCCCTTAAAGGGAGGAGCTGGTCTTCAACTCCAGTTACCCAATCATAGATTCTTAACTGGTTAGGACTTGCCCTGGAGAGCAACTCAGATCTTTCTGGTCACTACAGAAGAAGTATCCCTGAGCCAGGCTTGCAGGCTGACAACGTCCACACCCCTTCAACAGGGAAAGGCCAGGCCAGGACTGCCAGTGCCGGCCTCCTTACACTTCGGGCCCTGGGTGCCTCTCTTGTCTCACCCTAGCCCCAGCCCTTGAGAGGCATCACCCGTCCATGGAGAATGGGGCTTAGAACGTAGGCAAGTCAGGTCCAAGCTCATGCCACTCCACCCACACTGGCCATCTCTCAGCACCTTTGAGATGCCATGCTCCTACTAACCCCAGGACCTTTGCACAGCCATTTCTACTGCTTAGCATGCTCTTCTTTTCCCACAACTACCCTCACTTAGCCTCAGCCCTACTCATCTTTTAACTTTCAGCTTAAATATCACATCCTCAGGGAATCAAACCCAGACGAGGCATATACCCCAGTCTCATCTCCCACACTTGTCTTCTGAGTATATATCATGTTTTAATTAAACCATTTTGTGACCCATTCATTTGACGTTGCCTCAGCCACTGGACTATGAATTTTTAGGGTGAGGACTGTCTTGCTCACTCTGTATCTTCATAACTGACACATACGAGGTACTCAACAAGTCAGTTATCTATTTCTTCGCTGGGCCTGCTTCCCTACATATATAAAAAATGTTGATAATTGTTGCCCTTATCACATAGAGTGCTTACAAAGACAAAATAAAATGTTGACATGGAGTTTATGAAAGGGCTTTAAAATTGCCAAGTGTGATATAGAATCGGTGGTATTAATTTTTTGTGATACTGACCATTAACTTTCTGGCTTACTCCTTGATATTGTGTTCTACGTGCTTATTTTCTGTCACCATCTCTCCTAAAACGTAAGCCCTGCTAGGCAAGGGCTATGCTTTCTTCCCTGATAATGCTGACTTTCAGCATAGAATGGTGCCTGGCTCATAGTAGGAGGTCAGTGATTTTTGTTGAATGAATGAGTGAATGAATGAATGAGAAATGGGCTGACAGAAATAGAGAGACAGTGAAAATCTTAAAAATTTGAAGTTATGCTCAAACCCCACTCAATATGGTTATATTATTCTGACAGCCTGTGGGTATTTGTGTCACCTAACTATGAGTTGGTCAAAAATGTGGAGAAACAGGACACAACGAGTTATTTCTGCCACGTACCCTCAAGTGGCAGGTCAGTGCTGGTATCATCATGGGCAATGATGTCTCTGCAGTCTGAACAGTCCTCACAGCAAACCTCTGTGGGTGTGTTATTATTACCCTGTCTCATAGAGGAGGAAACCCAGGCCCCGGAGGTGGAGTCACTTGCCCAGAGCTGGCATCAGCACATCCAGCTTTCTGCTGCCGGGGCGCCCACCTCCGGTGCATCGGTGGGGGCCGGGGTGCTGGAGGCCAGGGGCCGGGGGCCAGGGGCGGACTGCAGGGCCCTTACCGATGTACATGGAGTTGGAGTTGGAGAACGGCTTGGCAGGCAGGATGGAGTTCTGCAGGGCTTCCTCGTCATTGGAGGGTGGCGGCTCGTAGTCGGCGTCGTCTTCCGGGGGCGCCTGGTCCTCCTCGTTGGGGGACTCATAGTCGCCATCATCCTCCGCATCCTGATCGTCATTGGGACTCTCATAGTCGTCTTCTTCCTGCCACAGTGACGGGGACAGCACAGGCTGTAGCGGCTCCTCGGCACTCAACCTGCCCGTGTCTACTCTCTCTGCCAGGCTTCACAGTGGTACTCGCGTGGGGACAGGCAGCACCAGGATGGTCACTCCCATTATGCAGCTGAGAGCATTGAGGCTGGGGAGGACAGTAGGACAGGCCAGCGAGTCCTGGCCTGGGGACCTCTGTCAAGGTCTTCAGGCCATGAGGGCAGTGCGTTTTCCTCTACACGTTTTGCCCAACCGAGACAAGCAGACAAAAGGAGGAGGACTCTGGAATGGAGGGGCCGGATTCCTGGCTCCGTTTTGAGAAAACGGTTTTTACTCCAGGCATCACCAAGTGGCAGACTAAATGCCCGGAGCATTTGTGATGCCCCCAGTTCATTGTCGACTCTGTTCATTGAGGGTGGGTGCTGTGCTCAAAACAATGTCTTCTCATTACAACCCCGTGCAGCGCTGCAGGCCACGCTAATGGCTAATGGGAAGGCAGAGAGCCACGCCTGAGTCAGAAAGCAGGTTGAGCTGTGTCTGGGAATGTTTAGGGGCCAGTCACACTGAGCTATTCATCTCGGCTGAGGGCTGCACATACAGAAACAGGTCCTGACCTTGACACTGAGTTTGAAGCCGCTCTATTGGAAAGACTCTAAGTTTTGTATTGCATTGCACATGTGCTTCTCTGTGTGTGCCAGGAAGTCAGCCCTGGGGGCGGGGTGGTTGCCTGGGAAGCAGTCCCTGGACCTGGACAGTCACAGGGATGACGTCCCAAGAAGAGGGGCCACCATCAGCCGCCCAGTGGAGTGGCTGGTCACTCTCAGGCCGAAGTCAAGGGCAGTCAGCGAGCCCAGGGCACTTCTCTCAAGTTCAGGGCAAAGAAGCAATGGGAGGTTGCAGCTCGGTGAGGAAAGCGACGGAGTGATCGTCTAGAAATCCTGGCAGCTTTGCGGGTGGCGTCAAGAAGACCAAACTGTTCAACTGAAAGATTGTTGTGTTAATTTTTGACTTGAGGAGCATTTGAAAATATATGTTGGAAGGCAAAGTGAGGCTTGAGTGTCTTCCTGGACTCCAAACAAGGCCTGTCCTGTCATTAGTGTTTCTTTATCTTAAGAGCCAAGTGGGGGGGCGGGGAGGCGGGAGGAGGGGGGGGGGCTGTGACAAACAGGACTTCAGAACGATGGTGTCAGCCCTCTCCAGCCCAGGCTGACTGTGCCCTGGTCTCATGGGCGACCCTCGATTCTCTCAGCCTGCCCCCCCCCCCCCCCCCCCGCCCCGGCCCATGGCGCCTGACTTCCTACCAGGCTTCCCCCACAGGCCTTTGCAACCATAGACTCTTCCTCTCCGCCTCTAGGGCGATTACGTCTCCCAGTGACTGGTGTGTGTGTTCTTGTTCCTGATCAGACTCTGCCCCGCACCTGTGCCATCCCTGTGCATGTCCTGCACTGTGAACTGCTCACACATTCGGGTTCTTTATCGCCACCCTGCCCCCTAGTGCCCCGCTGGGTACTGGGCACGACCTGTGGTCAGCAGCTAATGGAAACCATCTGTTTATAGAGGGGAGCGGGGCAGCTCGTCTGGGGCTGAGCCCTGCACAGAAGGCACTGCATTCGGCACCTGCAAGGATGTCGCTTCTGGGCCAATGGGTAAACATTTGGGGGAGCTCTGGTCTGTCTTCCTTTCCTACGAGATAAATCTGACCTATTCCTTCGTGTTCAGGCACAAAGCACAGAGTTGGCAACTTTTTCAAATTCAATGCTTCCCTTTGCCCGAATCCCAGTGAATGGGACAAGGAATGTGCAGGGCCTGTTCCTAAAGGCACTAGAGCAGTGGTTCCCAATGTGAGGCACATGCCCCACGGGGGGCAATTTGATTTTTAAAGGGGGGGGGGCAATTTGAGAATGAGTTACTAACAGTGAATTTTTCACATTTCTTATGGTTCTAGGGCAGCCGTGGGCAAACTACGGCCCGCGGGCCGAATCCGGCCCGTTTGAAATGAATAAAACTATTGAAAAAAAAGACCGTACCCTTTTATGTAATGATGTTTACTTTGAATTTATATTAGTTCACACAAACACTCCATCCATGCTTTTGTTCCAGCCCTCCGGTCCAGTTTAAGAACCCATTGTGGCCCTCGAGTCAAAAAGTTTGCCCACCCCTGCTCTAGGGGCTTCATATAGAGTATATAAATACATATTGTGACATATTTAAGCATTTCAGTTCTCTATTGTATGTTTTGGAACTATTTGCTATTTTTTTATATCACTTCATATTATTATTTTTTAACAATTTCTTAGTGATTTCTTCCTCGGTACTTCAACTGTCCTTTCGTTCTTTTATTTTTCTCTTTCACGGATGCCACGTTCTTTGGAAGCTTGTTTAGACCAAGTGACTGGCCTTTTAGGCTTCCTCCCCGTGAATAGGAGTTCTCTTTTTGAACAATAACAATTCTATGTCACAGGGGGGGCATCAGGGTTTTAGAGATGCTTAGGAGGGGAGTGGCCTAAGAGGTTGGGAGACCCTGCACTGGAGGCAGCACCTACGGGCAGACCCTGGCCCAGGGCGGCCACCTGGCCCCAGGCGGGTCTCTAACTAGCTGAGTGGCTCTAAGAAGTCAGGCTCCCCAGTGGGCTCAGCGGCTTCTTCCATAAAATCCACAGACAGGCTCTGGTCCCCACGGAGCCTTCGCCTGGGCCTAGCCTCGTGCACAGCGAGTGTTTATTGGGTGTTAGGGGTGACGGTGTGCAGAGCTCATTAGAATCTCAAAGGGGTCCCTGTGACCCCTCAGCTATAAAACCAACTGGCTGGAACCTTCCCTGAGGTCTTCTCAGGCCTAAAGGTTGATTCTGAAATCCGCTTCCTATTGCTCCACCAGGGGGGACTGATGTGAATGAGAAAAGCTACATCCAAGCTGCTCTAAAGCAGGGGGAGGCCCTGCCGTGGGTGGTAACAGTGGGCAATAACGGTGGGTAACGGTGTGGGCTGCAAGCTACAACCCACGGGCCAAGTTTGGCCCAGCGTCTGGGTTTGTAAGAGAAGCTGGTGAGCTGCCACGTGGATGGCAAGGCCGGGAAGAGTTACTCTCTGGCCTCCGCACATTCCCTGACCGTGGCGGGTACACTGGCCTCTGTGAGAGGCCTGCTCCTCGCTACAAAGACGCTCTGGGAGAGCAGCCAGCCATACTCACAAAGGACGACCAGCCCCCATTCTCCTCCTCGTGGCTTTCTGTGGAAGGAGACAACGCTAGTTAGTACCAAAGAAGGTGCTAGAAAGAAAGTGAAAGCAGCTCTTCCTTCAGTGCCTCCCCCATCCATGCCCCATCCCACCTGACACCCCCCTGAGTGCTAGACCGTCTGCCTGAGGGCTCATTCTCCCAGAGGGCAGCGGGCTCTCAACCTTCCGTGTAGAAGCCACTGAGAGTGCTTTAAAGGGCCCGACGTAACCGTAACCGCTGGGAGGCTGCTCTAGAGGCTCAGAACCATGGGGCTGGCTCCACGTAGGTGCCCAGCCAAAGCCTGTGCTCTCCGGCCCCCTCCCCAGCCCCGCGTTCCTCTCTGTGTCTCTGCAGAGGGTCCCCGCTGAGCAGGGCCATAAGCCACGTGCTCTGCATAGTGACATCTCTCCTGCCCTCAATCGGGACCCAAACCCTTTTCTGGGTCAGAACCGGCTGACAGGCAATGAGCAAGTTCACTGGCATGACCCCCAAGGAGCCCTAGGAACCAGGAGACTGACTGAAGTACCTCCCCCCCCCCCAAAGCCATCTCTCTCCCCCCGAGACCTTTACCTATTTCCTCAGGAAACCGATGGACTTGGGGTCTGCAAAGGCAAGCAGCGTTGCGTTAATGGCCTTACTGATGTCAGGAGGCTCCCCCTTTCCTCCACCCGGCCCTGCAAGAGGGTACCCCAGTGGAGAGTATGTCTCACCACCCAGGACCGAGGTCCTTGTCGCTTGGCAACCAGGGCCAGACTGCCCCAAATTCTAGAAACCACCAAAGCCACATGGGTGGGGCCACTGGCAGCTGGCGACTGCCTGACTGTCTCGGAGAAGTTCTGCTGACATCCCAGACCCAGGGTGCAGGGTAGGGAGCGGGAACACCCCCACCCGTCCCGGGAGCCAGCTTCAAGACCCGGGACTGAAGAGACACCGATCACCAACTGGGCCGAACCAGTTCTGCGCCTCCCACTTAAGGTCCGACTTGGGCATGAAAATCCTCGCCCTCCCTCCAGCACACAGGGCCCACTCACTTGCGAGGTGCGAAGATGCTCCTCCTCTCTTCATTCTTGTTGATTTCCTGACTTAACTTACTGAGAATCCTACATGATAAAGACAGATACGGTGACAAAACCATCCGCCCCCAGCCTTCCCACCGAGACCGGATGCTCCTCGACCCCTCCGACCTCACGCCTGGACCAACCTCCTCTAGCCTCCTCCTCTGCCTCCAGCCAGTCCCCTAGGAGGCTCCTCTCCTTGCTTCCTCCCGTAGCTGGCCGCCTCCATGCCCCTGCCAGCCCTTCTCCTGCCCAGGAAGCCCTCCGTGTCTGGCTCAGCCTCCTCAGTCTAACCCCGAGCCCTCCATGAAGACGGGTCAGCTCACACCTGGACCCCTTCTCTGGAGTCCTCAGCCTTATGACATGGGGATGACCACCATATAGCTGATGCTATCACGTGAGCCTTCCTGGCTGAGGTGCTCTGACTCTGTGCCTTGCGGTGATGTCTGGCTCCTAGGAAGCCTGCAATCATCTCGGACATGATTGTATAGCGCTTGACAGGGGGCTGTTCATTAGGCCGGATCCCCTTCCATTCTCCTCTGCCTGCCTCCCAACTCGGTGATGTGGATTTTAATCTCGGAGTATTCCCGGTCAAGGCACAGCCTGGGGAGTGGGAGTGGGAGTGGGAGTGGGAGTGGGGGACTCCCTCCATCACCCATGCCCTGAGGCCAACTGTGGCCAGGACCTTGGAGATACTCCTAGGTCCTGGGGGCTGTGAACCAGAAAATCCCCAAATGCCAGGATGGGGAGGGCCTTCTCCAGCGGGACCGCACACAAGCAGGCCTTACCCATAGGCATCCGTTCCCTGGGCTCTAGCAAACCCCCAGGACACGGGACTCCAGCCTCCCTTCACGCCCCCTGCTGAGACCACGGGAGTGAACAGGCTCAGAGTTTCCTAGGGATTCGGGGCAGCTGGGAGGAGCCTGGGAGATGATCTGGTCTAAGGCCATTTTCCAGGTGACCCAGACAAAGGCGGGGACAGGCCACCTGTGGGTTAGTGACGAAGGCCACCCCTTTTCCCACAACATAGAAGCCGGGCTCCCCGATTTCCAGGCCAGCCCACCCCACACACCACTTCCTGTGTTCACGCCCGTCAGCAGTGAGCACTATGAGCCGTGCCCATCTGAGAAAGACCCAGGAGCTACATGCCTTCTGCGAAGTGACTGTCTCAGGTGACAAGCCTGGCCCACAACAAAATTGCTATGTTAGAAAGGCAGTACCCAGCACCCACCACTTCTTGCTTCCCTCCTGACCGGGACCCTCCAGTCCCCAGACCCCACGCTCCTCCAGGCTCCCAGGACTGCTGCCCAAACCCCCCTCCCTCATAGATTGACAGCTAAACTAATCGTGATCAGGGCAATGGGGACTTCTGAGGACAGGAGGGGCGGGCATTGCTGAATCCTGGGCCAGTGTCCCTGTGGGGGTGTCACACTCACTGACTGCCCGGAGGGGAAGTGTCTAAAGCACCTGGGGCTTCCCAGTGGCCTTCTGACCAGCACCTGGGACCTGTGTCACCTGAGGCATGGTTTGTTTGCTTCTTTTGAGTGATTGTTCTGAGAGGCTAAGGGCCCCTCTCCTCCCTCTGACGTGGGGGATGGAAGGATCCCACAGAGGGAATCCTGGCAGGGAGGCCTGGTGGTGTCGGCCTGTGGCCAGGCTGGAGGTCCCCCCTTCATTCAGCCAGGACTGGGCTTAAGGCACCTCAGTACACAAAACAAAGCTTCCTGCCAGCAAGGAGGCTCCATGCTAATTAAGAGAGAAGCTGATGCACAATGAACATTTAAGGAAGTGAAATGCGAGGTGAGACCAGTGTATACAAACATGCCACCCTGGGGGGGGGGGATGGGGGGGGGCAGGGTGCCGGGGAGGGTGCAGTGCAGTTGAGAAAGAGCAGGCCTCCTGCTGAGATGACATTTCAGCAGGGACCTGGGGAAGGTGGCGAGGCCCACCTCACCGCCCCCGACCTGGTCCTGCAGAGCCTGGCTGGGCTCTGACTCACGGAGCTGCTTTGATCCTAGAAGGACCTCCTGCTCTGCGAGGTGGAGGTGTCGCTTCGCACCAGTATCTTTAGCAGCCAGGCTGGAGGCTAAGGAAGGAAATGCCAAACCACAGGCCCCACCAGAAGAGAAGCAAAGAGCTGAGAGAGCGGAGCAGGGCCTGCCCTTCTGGTTTGCAGCAAAACCCGGGCTCTCGGGGTCCTCCTCCTTTGGTGGGCCTCAGAGGACACCTTCCTAGCCAGCTGGGACCACGCTGGGGAGCGGGGGGACAGGGCAGGAAGGCGGTGGCTTCCTCTGTGTGCAAACCTTGTAAGTTGTCCTCCACTCCCACACCCCCAGAGGACCAAGTGACAGTGAGTGGCCGGAGGTGACTCATTCCCCCTCCTTCCCACAAACCTCACACCTCACTCAGAGCCAGGGAGCGAGGCGGAGGGGGCTGGGCAGCTGGTAGACATAGTTCTCTTCTTTTTCTCATTTTTAGGGGTTCACTGGCTGAGAAAGAGGGGCTGAACCTTCCAGTAGGAAGCTAGGCCATTGCAACAGGTGACATCCTGCCGTGACCTATTCTAGCCCAGTTGCACCCCTGCTCGCTGCATCGTAGGGGCCAGTCTGACACCTCCTGGTCACCTTAGACCTAGAGTCTGACAGCAGCGTCCTGCCCACGGGCAGAGGCAGAGCCCACCCTGTGACCTCAGGCAAGGTGTTGGCCCTCCCTGTGGAGTTAAATATAAAACTTACAATATGGGGTTTAAAATAACCTCCCAACAGCCATCAGCAGACTTTATCGTGCACTCTGCCGGCTTACCAGCTCCTGCTCAGCTGTGTGTTGGTTTTGAACTAGGCCCTCTCTATAGGGAGGCTCCGTTTCCCTATTTGAAACCCGTCCCCCACTACAGAATTTGGGGTGTCTCTGGGAGACACTGTGTTCTGAGAGACCGACGACAACTGCAGACAGAGAAAGCCCTTCCCACCAGCATGGGTGTTCTGACAAAACCTGCTTAATACTGACTTTTTAATCGGGGGAAGGAAGTAGATTCAGAGGACGCAATTGTGTTTTGGTCTGTTGCACATACACAAATTCTCCTTCACAGACCTTTCGGGTAATGATCAGGGCAAATGCACCTACGGACAAGCGATGGGAATGAGTAAGTAGTGACTATCGATATGTGTCAAGTACGGCACCAGGCACCTGACGCGGGCTGCCTCCCTGAAAACCCACTTCTCTGAGGGTTGGCTCTTTCCCCCTCTGTAGATGAGGAAGCCGAGGCCAGAGTGTTAAGGTGACTGCCCCAGCTTGGAGGAGGCCAAGCCAGCTTTCGAACCTGGCTCTCCCTGGCTCCAAAGTCCATGCCTTTCTATTCCTTCACATACACCCCCACCCCTTACCAGGATAGGATAATTAGTAAAACTTTGATATCCTGCTCATGGGGATTTTGCATAAAATAATAAGAACAGCTGACCCTTCTTCCATGCATTTTGTTGTCTCCGCATTATTTCCTCTAATGTTCCTACTGACCCTTTGAGGTAGGTTCTCTCTACATTTTCCTCCCTTTGGACTTTAATTCCACATCTATTAGGCTACTGGAAGTTTCCTACAGTCCCTTGATACTTTTTATTGTTTTATTTTAATAAAGCATTGTGTTTCATTTTGGATAGTTTCCATTGCTAATTCTTCATGTTTACTGATATTTTCTTCTGCAGTGTCTAATCTGCTGTTAATCCCAAGCAATGCATGTCTCATCTCAGACATTATTGTTTCTATCTCTAGAAGGTTCCCTTTGGGTCCTTTGGTATTTCTCAAGCCTCAACTTAACTTTCTGAACATATGGGCCACCATTATCTTGCCCCTGTCTGCTAATTCTACTATCTGTGTCAGTTATGGGTCAGTCTCCATGCATCGTTTTTCTCCTCATTGTAGGTCAGACTTTTCTGCTGATTTGTGTACGCATTCATCTCTGATTTGATGCTTGACGTTGTGACCTGTAGTTTGTTGGGTGATGGATGTTTTTGTATTCTGATCAGTATTTCCAAGCTTTGTGTGTGTGTTTTTGTTTTGTTTTAATTTTTCCAGTCTTGCTGTTAAGACTCAGTAGGTAGGCATTTTTTAGACTAGGGCTAATCATCCCTCACCACTGAGGCAAGGCCTTTTGTGCACCCTCCCCAGTGACTATGAATTGGATGTTGTTCCAGTCTGGCTGGTAGACACAGGTGCGGCTGGACGCTATTCCCTCTAATGTTGGGTGGTTCTTTTCAGGAAGCCTCCCATGTGCCTGCTCCAATGAGAACTCTGCTGCAGAGGGACCCTGCAGTCCCCCAGGGCATTTCCTCAGGGCACCTCTCTCTTCTCTGATCCGCATTCAGTGAACTCTCGCCTTCTGGACCCTCAGCCCTGTCCCTTCACTCAAGGCGTTCAGCAGACTCCACCTGTCCCCTGCCATGGCCTGGAGACTCCCTCAAAGCAGGGAGCAATCATGGAGACCACCACCACCACCACATTCGCTTTCCATCTCTCATTGTCTGATGTCCCATGTTTTAAAAACTGCTGTTTCGTGTATTTTATCTAGTTTTTTTGGTTATTTCAGGTGGGAGTGTAAATCTGGTCTCATTACTTCTTGTTGTTCAGAAAGCGAAAGTTTCCATTCCTATGCTATAAATGACTAGAGCACCTTAGGGAGTGGTGAGGACCTCAGTGAACTGGGGAGCACACCCCTTATCTAAACAGGGCAGTAGACACTCAGATCCAGCTGACTGCTCCCACATTATAACATGAGCCCAGGCTTCTGTCTGTTTCTAAAGAAGCCAGATTTTATAAAACATACTTTGATTTAAAACACCATGTAGATCAAACCTACCTTGCCTGCAGGCTGGCTCTGGCTGGCCAGCCACCAATTCTGACCCCTGTGTGTTAAATTCTCTTCTTTATATCAAACTATGATATTTTTTTCTACAGCATTATATTTCCATAAGCAGAGAAATATCCTGTCTGCACCCTCCAATACAGTAGTCACGGTTCCATGTGGCTATCAGCCACCAGAATGTGGCTAGTATCTGAGGAACTGAATTTTCCATTTCATTTTCGTTTATAGAGCTATGTGTAGTTAGAGAAAACCCTGAGGCAGAATAAGCATCCTTCAACAACACTTGCCCGAGGAGATAGGTAGCACCGAAAGCAAATCCTTATCCCTTTTTTCCTTCACCCTTTCCGATGAGGGTAACCTGCGGGTCCTGTTTCCTTTAATTGACCTTCTCCAGCAGTCGTACTTACTAGAGACCTCCCGGCCTCCCACTCCATTGCCCTACTTCCCTTTTATTAGTATGAGCTCTGGGATCCTTGGAGCAAGAGAAAGGACCTTGGAGAATGTCCAGAGGCCCGATCTCAAACTTGTGTCCCCCAGACTAAATCTAGCTCATACATATGTTTACTTAGACTTTCACAGTATTTAACAACATCTGAGCCAACATTTAAAGATGAGATAAATCAAATAAAACCAATCTGTCTAGCTACGTTTGGTAAATTCAGAGACTGAGCATTCTTGGGTCCACACTGACTGGAGCTGAGTAGCTGCTGCTCTCTGTGGGTGGAGAATATAATTCTGATTTGCCACAATCTCCACCACTCCCTACTGTTCACCACCAATGAGGCTCTGTGTTGATCACCTCAGTTATCATCATTATTGTGCTATTATTTTTCTTGTAGAGAAGAAATATGTCTCCATACCCATGTCTTATTCATAGGTGGTAAAATGATCCCGGCTGGTGTGGCTCAGTGGTTGAACATAGACCTATGAACCAGGATGTGGGCATGGTTGGATTCCTGGTCAGGGCACATGGCTGGATTTTGGGCTCGATCCCCAGTGGGGGGCATATAGGAGAGAGCTAGCTGATCAATGATTCTCTCTCATCATAGATATGTCTCTCTCTCCTTGCCTCTCTGAAATCAATACTAAAAAAAAACAACACAAAAAACAATAAAAAACAAAACAAAAAACCACAAAGGTGGTAAAATGAAAAAAAAAATCAGTAGGGCTTTGCATTTTTCAACCTGGTCATTTTACACATTTATATCAGCTGCCTGGCTCCTGGAAGCACTGGAGGGTGTGGGGCCTTTACTAGAGAGAGAGAACACACCGGACTTCTCATTTCAGCACCCATGTCCGACTCCAGCACCCATGTCAGACTCCAGCACCCATGTCAGACTTCAGTAATGGATCATGTTGCCCTTCCCTGGGGATTCTCCTCAACACAGTGCCCCTCCCTGCCACCGTTCCCAAGCAGTCAGCTCAGACAGACAAAACGATGCTCTTCGCCATTCTTCACGCTGAGCTCATTCTCTCCTTTTACTGAGCTCAAAACCAAGGCCCAGAAAACTTGAGCAATCACGGAGTCTGTGATGACGCCACAGCGAAACCTCGGATCACTTGACTGGAAGTGTTTCCACAGGCCCAAGCCACCCGTTGGGAAGAGAGGAAATAAAGACATGGCGCAGGGTGGGCTTGTCTTTGGCAAGAGCAGACAGCGTGCCAGCTGGGCTGCGCCTGCTACTTCCTTTTCCCAGCGCGTCGCGTAACTTCTCCCCCCCTCACCCTGGCCTGGCCTTCACTGTCTTTCCTGTTTCAAACCAACAGTGAGAGATCACTGACTCAGCTCCCCATTCCAACCTCTGTTCCCCAAACCACCCCAACGAACCAGGGGGAATACTTACGGCACCCGGAGCTTAGGGAACTTCTGAATGTCATTTTCTGTCAGGTTCTGAAATGAAGACACAGGCCGGTTACAACCCACAGGCAGGGCCCTGGGCCAGGCGAGTAGAGTCAGGTGTGAGACAGTAGGGAGTGGTGGGGACTGCGCACACTGAAGAGTACACCCCCCACCCACTCAGAGTGGGCAGCTCTAGAGGTTGCATAAAAGCCTGTGGGCCTGGTGTTGCTGGATCTACCTTTTTCAAAGGGAACACCATTTCCTGAGTTCTCTTGACAAATAATCTTGACTTAAACAAGCACGATGAACGCTGAGTTGCGGGCCAAACAGAATGTGTTTGGTGGGCTGAATCTGTCATGTTATGACCTCTTCCCGTCTGAGGCCCTTACCCCAGACTTCAGGGCCCCTCAATCTCTGTATGAGCTGAGCAGCTGTGAGAGGCCGACTTGCAGAAGGAATCTGGGCCTCGCGCTGCCACTGCACCCCAAAAGCCTCTCTCACCAGGCTTATTGATAGAATTCTCTAGATGTGGGGAGGCGACAAAGAGGCTTTCCTGAGGGAACTGAGCTGGCAAAGAAGGAAGAAATAATATTTGTGATGAACTGGACTTCTGCCTTATAGCACCTTGATTAACCTTCACATCCACCCTGTATTGTAGGAACCCCATTTTATAGATGAGGAACTGAGGCTTAGGGGGTTAAGGGAATTTCAGCTTGTAGGTGACGGAGTATCTGAATTAATGTTCTTCCTATCGGCTTCCCTCCTCCCATGTCCAAGCCCTTTGAGGGCCCAGGGAGCCTATGTTGGAGGGGAGGAGGGTGAGAGAAGGTGGCTGGAAGGGCGGAGGAGAGGCAGGGGTGCAATATTGGGAAGAGAAAAGAAGAGGGTGGGCACACTTTCTGTAGAACCAATGCTGAGCCCAAGGGGCCCCACTGGCGTTCCAACTGAGGCCAGAGCCTGGGCGGGAGCTCTGGAGTCAGGCAGGCCCCTCATCAGACCCTGCAGCGGGGTTGGGGCAGGCATCTGCCAAGATTCTTGAGAAAAATCAGGCTTTCCATTCAACTTCTTAACTTCTCTTGTTCGTCTTCATCTTCGTCTTCATCTTCTTCAATATCACTGAGCAGTGGCGTCTCCTCTGCCCAACCCCACCCCTCCCAGGGATGCACCAGGACCCGTGTCCAGAGTGCGGTATGATGAGGGAGGGCCCCCTGGGGGCTGAGTACCAGGCGGCTGGCCAGCACCTTCGGGTTGGCTAAGCCGGGGTCATATCCTGAGGGGACTCCGGGAAGAGAGTGAAGGAGGAGGTGGAGGTGAGTGTGGCTGGAGACAGAGCAGCAGATGTTAGGGAAGAGCAAGCCTTTCAGAACAGGGCCAGGAACTGGAAGGAAAGATGAGAGGTGTTTACTGGGCAGTTTTGCTACGTGATGCGATCCCTTCCCCCACCTCCTTCAAACACCTTCGACAAACGCCGGGCTACTTGTACGATGACTCAGGGGTAGACTTGTGGCTTTGCGGGAATATGACTCTATGCTGAGTGTATCCTCCAGAGGGGCACAGGGGCGAGGAAAGCTGCAGATTGGCCCCACGTGGAGGGGCGACGTGGCCCGAGCGACACTGATGCTAATCTGCCCCGTGTCCATTCTCTCTTCCTCACTGACAGGACCTGCATTTCGCTCAGGGCAACAAACGTGTCCTGTTCAAAATACGCAATACCCTAGACTCTCTTGCAGATGGCTGAGGTCACAGAACCCAGTATGGCTGGAGAGATAATTGAGGCCTACTGAGAAGGGAAAGAAGGAAGAAATAGTATTTGTGATGAACTGGACCTACTGGGTGGAGCTTCTAGAAGTTACTGCTTTCCTGAAAACAAGGAGGATGCATTCCCCATGCACTTTTGCATCTTTTACTCTTTGCCCGCCTCCGACCCCCACCCCCCTCCCCGCCCCCCATCCCCTTTCTTCCTGCCTGGAATGCAGATGTCATGCCTGGAGACAGAGCAGCCATCTTGCAGCCATTAGGACAGAAGCCGTAGGCTTTTCCCATAAGCTGGATGGGGCCTGGGTTCTCAATGACTTCCTTCGGCAGCTCACCAGCCACAAGTGCCCACCTCTGAACTTCTCACCACTTGAGAAAGATAAACCCCGATGTGTCTGAGCCACTGTGATCGTGTTCCTGTTACATGCTGCCACACACCTCCCTAAGCGCACGCCTTCCTATTCTTCAACCTTCTGGAAGGAGGAGGTGGAGGTGAGCGTGGCTGGAGACAGAGCTGCAAACGTTAGGGAAGAGGGCGCCCTTCAGAACAGGGCCAGGAACTGGAGGAAAGACAGGGTCTCACCCTTCTCACAAGGAAACAAGATGGTAGCAAAACAGATCTGAGAAACGTGGTAGCTCCTATGCTGCAGAAGAATAAAGAAAGGAAGGATAGAGAGAAGGAAGGAAGGAAGGAAGGAAGGAAGGAAGGAAGGAAGGAAGGAAGGAAGGGAGGGAGGGAGAGAGGGAGGGAGGGAAGGAGACACCACACGGGCCTTTCACTCTGCCTTCAATGGAGAACGGTCCTGGATACTATAAAGCTGGAAGGAGTGACACACAAGAGATAGAGCTCAGATCAGAGCCCAAGTTGTATCCAGAGCTCCTGGGGTGGAGGGTGGATTTCAACAGAGGCTGCCTTTCAGCACTCCGGCTGCCAGGGCAGGCATCAGGTTCTGCTTCCTGCTCCCCTGGCTCTGAGCACCCTCCTTTCCCTTCCCTATTTATAGAACGAGCAGAATATGCAGCGGGTCTGCAGGTCCCAGATATTGGAGCAGAGGTGACAAAGTGGCTCAGACACCATTTCTCCACCCAGGAAACAACCAGGTCCTAACAGGCCTGAAACTCCCCTGGGGGGTGTTGGGAGACCCACAGGCTGGAAGGGACCGCCACCCAGTCCAACATGCTGGTTAACAGAGGAGGGAGCTGGGGACGTTCAGCAGGCAAGTGTTTATTCAAGGTGAGCTAGGGCATCAGGACCATCCTCAGGGATGTCGCACCCCTTTCCCACTCAGCCCCAGTAGGTCTCTGTTCTCAGTGCTAAAGGCGCCAGATGGGAACATTTGGGTTTAGCAGTAATTTGCAAGAACAACAATAACAACAAAACTCCAGGAGTTCTACTGGGGAAAAGCTCAGTATGGAGAAATAGCATTGTTAAAAACTCATGCAGTATTCGGCTGCATTAAAATGTGTACTTGAGTCCAATTGCTAAAGTGGGTGCGTTTGCACAAATCCCATCACACCCCTGTGCGTTATTCCTCAATTGCAAACGAGGTGGTGGGAGCCTGCCTAAAGATCCCTTTCTGCGCTAAAACTAGCCCCTGGAAGACAGAAGTCACACCTTTACCATCCCTTATTCCCAGCACGTGGAATGGCTGGTGTGTAAAAAGAACTCAGGGAAATGCTTGTCCGATGAACGGACGGGTCAGTGAATGAAATGATGTGCGTGGGTCAGTGAATAAACATGTCCTACGAAAGCAAAACTCAGACCAATAGGGACAGAGGTCTGGTGTCAGCCTGAGACTTCAGCGCTGCCCAGAAGGGGGCCAATGACTATAGGTAGTAGTGAGCTCACCATCACTGAAAGGATTCAAGAAGATTGGGGATGCATGTATGTAGTCAGGGTCTCTCTTACCCATTGGCAAAGGTGTCATTTCAGGGGAAATGTTCAGACCACATCCCCAACCAGCACCCAATGCCTCTGTCCCCACCATTAGATCTGCATCCCTTCCAGTCAAAGGCTTAGTCCTTAATATGCAGATTCATCTTAGTCTCCACTTGAAGTGGTGTGCAACACAATGGAGTGGAGAGAGCCATAGTCCCATGTGTTTAATGGGCACAAAACCGTGAACTTAGTAGCAAGAAATAGAGATGTAATTGAAATAATGAGGTGCTCCCACTCTTCATTCCACTCCATGAGCATGTACCCCAGAATGAGAGATTGGAAAAAAGAATCCTTCTGTTCTCCATCCCAGATGGTCTTTTCTCCCTTGGACTTGGATTTCTCAAAGTGTGGGTGGTATTTGAATAGATTTTCAAGGTGTGTGTGTGTGTGTGTGTGTGTGTGTATGTGTGTGGTTTTTTAAACTATATTGGGTTTCTTCTTTATCCTTTGACTTTGGAATGTACCTTAGTATCAGTGAAAGATGTGGGAGGTACCCTAAATAGGAGGATCGTCAGAGGTGATGAGAGAGGGGTTCAGACAAAACCTCTGAAGAAGGCAAAAGGTTGTATGGGGATCCTGCAGACAGGCATTGATCCTGGGCATCCTCAAGGACAGGTAGACCAGTTGACCCTGCAGCCATTGGTTAAAGTACAGAACAGCTCTGGCCTCCATGTGTCAGACCAGCCGCACTTACCAAAAACCGTGGCCCATCGATGTGATGCTTCTTCACGGCCTTTTCACAGTCCTTGTAGTTCAGCTGCAAAGAGGAGAGGAAGGTGCTGTCAGTGGCAGGCTCATGCCATTGGTTCCCCTCCCCTGCCTGGCCCAGAAGCTCAGCAATTTGTGGTACTTGTGGCTAGCCAGACTCCCCGCTCCCTCCCCTGTCTAACAGAGGGCCCGTCCCCACCTCGGCCCTGCTTTCACTAATCCCGTGGGACTCTGTGAAATGGAGAACTTGCCTTGGTCGAAAGCTTTGGGGCCAACCCCTAAGAAAGAGAGGCCTTCAAGGCTACTCTGCAAGTGGAGAGGATCAGGAAGAGGAAAATAAATAGCACTCGTTGTCTTGCCACCCAAAGACAAGCTCGGTGGACATGGCCGTGTGTTTCCTTCAATGCTTTCACTCTGAGCATACTTCTAAACATAACTGGGGTTATAATTTATATTCAATCTTGTGAGCCTGGCTTTTGCTCACAATTACCCTCAGGCAATATAAGCACTGCCTCATGTTATTGCAAATTTATTTTAAACATTAGTTTCATTGATCTCTTGTTGCTAAACATTTAGATTGTTTACCAAACTGCTGCTCCAATAATGATAAGAGCAACTGCTGGAAATTATCCAACGCTTGCTCTATGGCAGGCATTGTCCTTAGTATTTAAACCAATCCTAGTCATTTTATCCTGGCCTTCTCCAGGTGGAGAGCCAAAGGCGCAGAGCGTCATGTAACCTGTAGGAAGCTCCACGGGGAGTAGGTGACAGAGGCGAGAGTCAGGCTTCAGATCAAGCTTTTAATGTCAGGAATGGTCCCGTATTTGTTAATAACATTATAACTTAGCCATAAGTAAAGTGAACAAGTTTAAGTGCAACTTAATACACATCCAGATCATATCAGAGGACATCATGGCCATTCTTTTGCATCCATTTTCAT
Organism: Myotis nattereri; assembly: GCF_964212035.1. Taxonomy (NCBI): domain Eukaryota; kingdom Metazoa; phylum Chordata; class Mammalia; order Chiroptera; family Vespertilionidae; genus Myotis; species Myotis nattereri. The sequence goes on from NC_138080.1 coordinate 103,920,553, forward strand.
TTTCTTCTACTTAACACACTGCAGGTGGATCACTGGCATTCTTGTGTTTTCGTATTACACAGTGTTTTACATAAATGTTGAAGGCGCGCCTTAACATTAAATACCCATTGCATTTTGAAGTTACTTATTACATGTTCTTACAAGCTCATATCTTTGTAGAGTATGGTACTTTGTAAAACGTTTTTTGTACTCGTTCACTAGAAACTTATCTGGCCACTGGGTAAAGCTAGCAATAAAACTACTGGTGCGCAATGTGTTAAGAGAAACTGTTTAAGTTAGATTCTCAGAACAGAGTTATAGGATTAACAGGGATGATCATTTTGAGGGTCTCGGTTGCTTTCCTAAAGAGTCACATCAATCAACAATCCTATCACGTGTCTGTGTTACCTTGTCTTCAACAGCATATGCATTTGCATTGGAAATATCTCTAATCTGCTGTGTAGGGATGGAGTATTTAAGGTTAAATGTTTGTCCTGGAGAATCTTAGGATCTCCTCACAAGTGTGTCACAGTTTGTGGCAGCCTTCTTTGGGCACAGATTTAAAATCGTGACCTTTTCTTATGGCCAACAAGACTAGGAAGTAAGCACACTGGTTGTAACCTCTTGGCTTGGAAGGGTAGGATGAATGTTAGAAAGCTCACGAGAAGCTGATTTAGAGATCAGTGTGGAAAGCAAGCAGCATCCGAGGAGCCCTGAGCATCCCTCTTATCTACATGCTCTGAGCTGTCAGTGGTTCTTAGAAGAGTCAGCTGCCTTTAATTCATCATTTTCACTGTCATCGTTGTCAGATGAACCTCTGATTTTGCAAAATGCTGACCTCAACTCTAGATAGATAGACATCCTTGCAGACTGGGGCCTGCCTGGGAGTTTGATTCTGATCTAACAATATCTGGGCTTGGGGGCTAGAATCTATATTTTTAGTAAATACTTATATGGCTTTTATGAGCACCCAGTGTTAGTTGGCACTGGTCTAGAGTAGATACCTGGTGCTGCAGATGGGACAACCGAGGCCCAGAGAGGCCTAAGTCTGGGGCCTAACATCACACAGTGAGCTGGGAACACAGCTGGGACTAGAACTCATGGCTCTGAGCCAGTGCCTTCTCTACTGCATGGCCCAAGTCAAAAGGAATTGGAGGGGTTAAAGAAGTACAGACCACGGCCTAGGTCCTCCTTGGGGGCTTGCATTCCAGACAGAGGATGAGCTACTTGTGTAGCTGAGAGAATAAGACACAAGAACCTGCCAGTCTGCCTGGGCCTGGGCTCTCAGCTAGGGGCCAGCAACTAGAGCAGAAAAAATGGAAGCTCAATCATCAATAGCCCCCTCTCTGCTGAATGCCTCACATACGTTACTTCCTTTAGTTCTCCCAACACTCCCACGAGGTTAGTTACTGTTAGTATCTCTATTATACTGATGAGGAAACCGAGGCACAGAGAGGTCAAGTAACGAAGGCAAGGTCACCCAGCTAGCAAGTGGCACAATCAGGATTCAAACCGAGGTACGTCTGCCTCCAGAGCTTGCTGGAGAGGTAGCTCCAAGGGGACCTGATATCACTGCTTCATTAGAAGTTGTGCTGGCCAATCAGGGTTTTAAATAGGAGATTTGATGGTTAAGATCCATCCCCATTTGGTATTTTCTCTCAAGGGGACTGAAGTGCTCAGGACCTAAAGGGTGTTTATCTGTGTCTCTGGGGGGACTTCCAGGTCACAGAGGCCCTGCAGTCTCCTCATTCCCCACTTCGGTCATTTTATGCTGGTGCTGTGGGCTTGACCCGGGGTGTGGGATTTCCAAGAAGAAAGCTCTCCCTCTCCCCAGCTCAGGCAGAGACCTCTCCTGAATCAGCCCTGGCCTGGGGCCCATCTCCCTGTGCCAGGTGAACTTGACCATGGATTCTTCTGTGGCTGGGCTGGGTTGTGCATTCTTCTCCTCACATTAGAGATGGAGCCTATCTGTGCCTCCCGGCCTGCCCCCTGGTTTCCCTCCCTAATTCGCAATCCTTCTCTCCTTTCTCTACTGAGCTAGCATGCTGCTTGATAGAAATCTTGGCAAATATCACCGGGTGCCCTGTTTCATTTGGTCTACATTTAAGAAAAAAACACTTAGAAATAGCCTTCAGAAGTCAGTTTTCCCAACCATCTTTGCAACCACAATGCTGAAACCTAAGTTGAGATGACCTTTTAGAGAGAAAAAGAACAGGAAGGAGATGCACAAAAAGCAGCAACAGCAGGGTTCGTGGGCCGTGTCCCCATCATGCCACACCAGATTCAACATTTTCAGACTTTTCTTCCTGAGTTTGGGGAAGAACAGTGTGACAGTAAACACCTCGGGGCCACGCAGACCCCAGGGTTGGCTGTGTGACCTTGGGAGCTTGAGCTGCCCCAGGAAAAACAGAGCGTGGGCTTAGATGATCTCTAAGATCTCGGCTTTAAAATCTCATCTGTATGACGGTCTGGAGTGTCAACTGAATCTGAGGCCAGCCTCCTCAGGGGCAGGTGCAAAAAGGTCAAATGTCCCTCACAAGACGCCATATCCCTTGGACAGGAAGAGAATATCCCTGAGTCACGTGGCTTGGGATCTGCCCAAGCTGCTATGCGACCTGTGGTCCCACCAGCAGATGACGAAGCATGGGGATCTTGAGCATCTCCAATGCTCGAAAGCAGGACAACAGCCTTCTGGTCTCAGCTCTGCCATAGCTCACTTCTGACCCTTCTGGCTGAGCCTCTTCCTCTGCAGGAGCCTCAGTTTCCCCAGCTGTAACCTGGGCTCATACCAGTTTTCTGACCTGCCTGGCAAGACCCTCATAAAGCTCCAAGGAGACGCTGCCTCATGTAAGGACGCGAGGAGCCCTCCTTCAGGGTGATGAACATGGACTGCTGCCTCGGGCATGGCTCATCGCGGCCTTCCCCTCCCCCGCCCAGGACACCACTTCTCCCTTTCTAATAAGGAGCCTTGATCTCACTAGGGGTTAGAGCAGTTCTGCATCTCAGAGCTTGGACTTTGAAACCAGACGGGTGACAGACCGGAATCCTGCCTCTGTCACATGTAGTCCCTGGGGCTTTGGGCCACTTAACCTCCCTGCGCTGATTTTGCAGCTGAGCCAGGGGACAGACCCTGTTGAATAGTCCTGGAGAGTGTGAGATGGGACAGTGCCTGGAGAGCACAAGCTCAAGCCCTGGCACATAGTAGGTACACATTCATTGGAGGACTTCCCTTCTCCCCAGATCTTACTGTGGGAACACTCGGTGGTGTAGGCATATCTAACGGTACTTGCCCAACTGGTGAGATGGCTGCGAGGCTGGAAGTTCGCTGCTATCTTTCATGCCTTTTGCGTTTTGCCTGGACTCCACCTTCAAGCCTCTGTCCAGCTGCCCCCCGCCCTCCCTGAGGGCACTGCCAGTCCCCCACCACCAAAGAGCAAGGCTTACCTTCCTGAAATAGTCGGCGAGGCTGTCGGGGTCCCAGGCCAGGACCTCAGAGCGGAAGGGCACATTTCTCAAGGCCATGGCTGCTCTCTGGGGAGGACGCTCACAAGCTGAACATGGGTGCGGCACCCATGGACAGAGAACCCCAATCCAGAGCGTGGGGGTGTCCTCGGCTCTTCCCACACCCGGTTACCCTCTGGAGCAGCCTTGTTGGAGCCAACGTCTTTTCTGCCGTAGCCAGATCCCAGAAAGCAACGCTTCCTCCACGAACAAATATGGTCTCTTCTCAGAAAACGACTCAGCAAGTTTCCTTTACCACTTCCTCTGCTGGGCCCTAAATAAGTAAACAAGGAAGCCAGCTCCCCGCTGGAGAGGCTGAGCGAGCCACGGGTGGTAATTCCCCAAGGCCAGCCACCCAGCCCAGTGGGAGTGGCATGAAGGGGACTTGGACCCCAGCATGAGTTCAAGTACGTTTCTGTTAAAACTCCTGGCACCCATAAGTCTACACCACATTCCTGCTTGCCTGGGTCTTTGCAGTTGAAAATCTATTTTGACAGTTGACCTAAAATATAGACAATCTCCCACATCAGTGAACTGCCGGGGGAAGGAACAGGGCCTTTTCATGTTTTCCAACCACCCCTCGGTCTCTCTAGCCGGGGTGGGGAACGTCCGGCCCACGGGCCGTATAAGGCCGGAGAAATCATTTGGTCTGACCCCGCCAAGGCATTAGGGTGAGTTAATTAAATGTTTGACCAAATATAGCAGGCTAGTTTTTAGGTTGATAATTTGGTACGGCCCATGAATGATGGTATCAATATTCAAATGGCCCTTGGCAGAAAAAAAGGTTGCCCACTCCTGCAAGGATAAAGTCGAGATTTCTTCAGCTGCCCCCTTAGAGTTACTGCCAGAGGGGTCTCTGTGAGTGAGTGGGTGAGCCAGGGCCCAGCGCTGAGAGAGGGGCTGCACGGGGCAGACTAGGCTTGATTTCTCATATGATGGTTTCCATGCCGTGCAAGGTGGGTAGGACCTAACACGTTGAGGACCAGTAGCTTTATTGCTAGCTTTACCCAGTGGCCAGATAAGTTTTTATGGAACGAGTACAAAAAACATTTTACATCAATGTTAAAGGCACGCTTTAAAATTAAATACCCGTTGCATTTTGAAGTTATTTATTATATGTTCTTACAAGCGAATATCTTTTTAAAGTCTGATACTTTGTGAAACCCTGTGTAACATGAAGTGCGAATTCTCATGCTCCATCCGCAATGTGTTGAGATCTAGGAATCTCAGTTCCCATGTCTGTAAAACAGGAAAATGGAGGCATTGCTTCACGAGCACATGAAACTGAGATGCATTTAACCAGACTCACTTAAAGGGAAAAAATTAAAAGTACAAAATGATACTGATGCTGCCATATATTCTATTCACTATTTCTTCCTCCGTATATTCCATCCAGAGGACACGTTCCCTGGAGTGGCCTCGAGGCAGGGAGGGGAATCTGCTGCTTCTGTGGGTGTTGTCAGACTCTGTGCATTTCTCACAGTCTGAGAGCTACGTTGTTAAATGTATTTATGCCACATCGTAGTCTCTAAACACAAGTTTATGGCTTCATCTCCTCTCTGCGCGTGCGTGTGCGCGCGCACACACACACACACACACACACACACACACACACACGGCCATCCGCTCCGATGCTGAGGAGGGGACCGGCGCTGTTGCACTTCCCAAGTGATGCTACATTGTCCCCGAGGTGGTGCCTCCCCCCAGCGTTTCCAGGGTAGCTGTGGCCAGGCACCGTTCCCATCTCATACAGAATCTAAGGCCCCACCGTCACTGTGATGCACCAGCCTCCCAGGTCACGGTGAGCTTCGGTGACATCTGCATTTCCTCCCAGGCCCGGCACCGTAATGGATGTGGCCCACGCACCTGAGCTGGCATCATCCTCGCCTCACAGGGAGCTGGGGCATCCATCAAGGCAGTCCAGGCCAAGCGCTCCTCACAGGGCCCGGACCTGAGAGCGCTCGGTCACTGGCCGTGCTCTGCAAAAGCCACAGTGGGAGAGGTTGCCTCACTTTTCAAATCACCGGAAGAGCAGCCATTTGAAAAGAGGGAGAGAGAGAGAAAGAGAGAGAGAGAGAGAGAGAGAGAGAGAGAGAGAGAGAGAGATCATTTCCAAGTAGAGTGATCAAAGAAGATGCTGTGGAATGAGCTGCGACTTACGCAGGGCCTTGGAAGGTGGAATACAGGGAGGGATGTGTGTGTGTGTGTGTGTACTTTATGAGCAAATGAAACATTCCAGACCTGGGGAAAGGAACATTCAAGATCATCCTTAAAAGTAGAAGCAATATTTTTAACTAGAAGCCCGGCGCATGAAATTCGTATGTGGGTACGGTCCCTAGGCCTGTCCGGCAATCAGGGCCATCTTCCCAGGCTGCCCACAGCCAGCCCCGCACCCCCCGTCCACCGTTGCCCACCCCCAGTACCCCGTTCGCCATCGGGTGATCAGAGCCTGAAGGCTGGGGGAAGGGACCAAGAGGTGGTCAGTGCGCCTCATAGTGACTGGTCGAGCGGTCATTCTGTTGTTCCGCCTTTAAGGTCAATTTGCATATTACCCTTTTATTATATACGATGTTCACCCCCCAGTCAGGAGAATAAAAATCTGCAAACGTTAGAAAGAAGATACAGCTAAATATTAGGCTTTGGGGGAAGAATTATCCACTAAATGTGGCCAAGATGAACAGTCCATGGAGCCCCTGCAGAGGAGGGACACAGCAGTCAGGAAAGCTGGTGACAGTGTTGATGGCACTGAGAATCACCAGGAGCCCCTCCTAGGTGCTGGGAGGGCTGAGGGCTTTGCACTAATTCTCTTATCGAATTGTTGGCACAATTATGCCTCCTTTGCAGAAGGGAAAACCAAGTCTCCGAGAAGTAAAGCTACTTGCCACCGACCCCTCTGAGTCCACCTTCCTTTACCTCGGTGCCACGTAGGCTCCGAAATGCTACGTAAACTGTCCAAGCTGGAGGAGGGATCCAAACCCAGCTCTGTCTCAGGAGCCTGCGTGGTTTCCACTCTACCTGCCTGCCTCCCTGGAGAGCAATGTAGGTTGTCAATAGTGACAAGCTGAGAGGAGACAGCCCTTTCCATGAGGCAGGCCTCTGGTACCCTCCCCATACGGCCCCATGCCCACCTCTCAGAAGGGGCAACTGGGCAGGCGGGAGCAGGTGACACCAGGGGAAGCTGCTTGCTTCCGGTCTGGAGCCTCTCCTCTTCCCTCTCCTCGGGGATTTCCCAATGCTTACAAGTTTCACATCTCCTGTCTCTGGCCAGATGGTTCCAGAAGGCCCAGGGGCAGGGCCGGTTAGTCCTCGGTGGGGGGCGAGGGTCAGGCTTCACAGCTGTAAAATGGGCAGGGACAATCACAGCCTCTGGGTACAGCTCACAGCAGATGGGATGCTGCAGCTGGGAGGCCGGACCAACTCATATCCATCCTCTAAAGAGGACCGGTCTTGGCCTCAAACATGAAGCAGAGCAGAGCAGGGAGCAGCTGTGGCCTGGGGTGGGCTGGGGGACCCTCCCCTTTCCCTCTCTCTCCCAGCCAGCTAAGGAAGCCCCAAGCTCATAAAGAAGCAAACTGATAGTTTAGCAGAGGCCTTCCTAGGCTTTGGAACCTGCATCTCAGGGTTCGGACAGGGTCAAATAGACCCTGAGCACAGTAACAGCAGCAGCAGGTGAGCTCACAGGGATGGGGTGCACGGGACAGGCATCTTAAAAGTGCATCAGGGCCTGTAGCCAAACATGCAATACTTGCAGGGAGTGGTAAGCTGGAGATCTCAACATTAGGGACAAAAAGAGATGCAGATGCAGCACACTGCAACCAGAGGGGGTTCACCCCAGTATCCTCCCTGCCCCACCCCACCCTGTCCAGACTTGAGGGTCCCTCTGGTTCCCGCTAACCCACAGCAGAATCCGTGTGTGTGTGTGTGGGGGGGGGGGGGGCGTGGACACCTGCCTTCTCCAGCTAATTTTAAGGCGAGAGAAAGAACAGATCATTAACAGGGACCTGGGAGTCTCGGGCTGTGTGTGGGGCGGGGAAGGAAGCATCACTCAGGGACCCGGAGAGAATGGAAAGCAGGGACCTTGGAGGGGACCATGCGTTGACCTTCTGAGGAGAGGTGCCTACGGAGTGAGGAGGTAGCTGGGAGGATGTGCTACTTTGCATTCAGTCTGAAAGAGGGTGTTGGCTGGAGGACAGAGGAGAAGGCGGCGGCACGGGGCCCATGCAGGGGCCGACTCGGGGGACTGCAGAGAGCGCGTCCCCATGGGCTCACCCCAGCCTCTCCTGCTGCTGTTGGAACTTTCTCTGGGCCTGTGCGGGTTTGCCTGCAGAGGGGACGAGGACGGTCACCTTCACAGAGTGGGACTGTTTTCCCCTCCATTCTCGAGGCTGGTAATGGAAGCACCATCTACCTGGTGGAATCCTCTGGATGGCAAAGCTGCGCCCGCGGGGAAGAAGGGGCAGGGCAGCTCCACACACCAGCAGCCACACGCGAAGGCACAGAATTGGGTGCTGGCCTCAGAGCCGTGTGCCCCGAGGGATGGGCCTGGCGTGCGGCATGCCTGTCCTCACCGGCGCTCCTGGAGGCTGCGGGGTGGCAGGTGGGGGAGGGCCTCGTGCCAGCCACACTGCCCTGTCTCCTGTCAGCCACCAAGACCCTCCTCCCTCGCAGACTGGACAGTCCTCCCCTCCCCTCCCCAGTCCTGGGATAAGCATGACAGCGGATGAACCGGTTGCCGCAGGCCAGACTTCGAGGAGCAATATTTTCCACTTCCTCAGAGGTAACAATTTCAATCTTTTCAAAAAACATATGTTTTTCATCCTCTCTCTCTCTCTTCTGTTTGAGCTGAGGCACCTCCGAAGTTCAGGGTGGGTGGGAGGAAGTGCTTATTTGGACTTCCTGCCAGCCTGCCTCTCTCGCCTGCCCTGTTTTTGACTCGGGCAGCCGATCCTCAGAGAGCTCCCTGCTCCCAGGGAAACCCCCCAGGCCCGAGAGGGTGGGTGGGGTGTGGGCAGGGGGCAGCAGAGGGGGAGGCAGACTTCTCAGCTCGATAGAAGAGGGAAAGGCTTGCCCCCTCCTCCTCCAGGCAAGCTGGAGAGGGCAGGGGGGTGGGAGGGGAGGGTGGGTGCAAGGAAAGCAAAAACAATGTTACCTGCAGCCCAGAGAGGCAACTGTGGCCTCCTCCGGCTGCACCTCCAAGGAAGAGCTGTGGGCCCCAAAGCACGTGTGTACCCCTAAGATGTGGCTGAGGCCCTAACCGGTTTGGCTCAGTGGATAGAGCGTCGGTCTGCAGACTGAAGGGTCCCAGGTTCAATTCCAGTCAAGGGCACGTACCTTGGTTGTGGGCACGTCCTCAGTAGGAGGTGTGCAGGAGGCAGCTGGTCCATGTTTCTCTCTCATCGATGTTTCTAACTCTCTATCCCTTTCCCTTCCTCTCTGTAAAAATCAATAAAATATATTTAAAAAATAAAAGTGTACCTTTTAATAATAAAAAAAAAAGATGAGGCTGAGGTTTGACCAGCAAGCCCAGCAGCCCAGCGTGGGTCCAGCTCTTTCTGCCTCTTAGCACGATTGATCCTCACAAAAGCCCTGCATGTGGACCTGCGAGGAGACAGCAATGCTCCAGTCTTACAGATGCCGAGACTGGCATTCGCTTGCCCGAGTTCCCACAGCTCAGAGATGCGGGGTAGGATGCCCACTCATGGCCAGGGGCTTTCCGTCTGTTCTACTTGTATGACTTGGCCCTTCCTCTTGGCTTGTCACTGAGCGGATGACTTTGGGTCTGGACTTTCCTGCTTCACCTGTGGGCCTGGTGCTGGTGGTGTCGTCACCCCCCGTGGAGCTCCTGCTGTTGGCTGCATTCCCTGCCTTGAAAATATCGGTGCCCTGCCCACCAGGCTTCACCTGCCCTTGTGGACTTCTGACCCAGACAGAGTGCATCTCCCAATACACTGCCCCAGGAGGGGCCCCTTCCTGGGCTCACCAGCTCCTTAGACCTCACAGTATGTGAGTGTCGGGACTTTGTCGTGAGTGTGTTGCTGGCAGTGTGGAGGGAATGGGGGACAAAGACAGTGAGTCCCCTAGAAGGAACGGGGTAGGGGTTTGGGGAGAAGAGGATGCATCTAGAAAACACGTCCTTTGTCTACCCAACCCTTCCAGGAGGCCTCAAGGGTTTGGGGAAAATAAATGCTAGATTCTCATACCTATTATATCCTGTAATGCTCTGACCACTCTGTGAAAGGGAGATGGAAGCGTGCATCCCCATTTCACAGATCACAGAGTGAAGCTTGGGAGGAAAAATGCTCGTCCAAGGGCTCACAGATCATCAGAGGCGGAATGCGGTTTGAAACCAGACCTGTCTGACACTAAGACTCTTTCCACTGAGAGGTGCGGTTTCCAAGGAGGGAAATTTTACTTGGTGTCTAGCCAGTATTTACCTAGAACAGGTCGTGCCATACTTACTAGGCTATGAAAGAAAAGATATTTTGCCTCTGAGTTTTCGTAAAATAATGATTCTTGTTTTTTCTCTAATTAAAAATAAAAGATAAAAACAGGTCCTGGCCTGTGTGGCTCTCAGCTAAGCGTCATCCCAGGCACTGAAAGGTCTCCAGTTCGATTCCCGGTCAGGGCCCATGCCGAGGTTGAGGGCTGGATCCCTAAACTGAGTGCATAAGGGAGGCAACCAATCGATGTTTCTCTCTCTAAAATTATTTTGGAAAAAAAAACCCCACATTTAAAAAGAGCTTTTAAGCCCTAGAAGCTAGGGCCTAGCTGGTTTGGCTCAGTGGATAGAGCGTCGGCCTGTGGACTGAAAGGTCCTAGGTTTGATTCCGGTCAAGGGCACACGCCCCGGTTGCAGGCTTGATCCCAGGTAGGGGGCGTGCAGGAGGCAGCCAATCAATGATTCTCTCTCATCAGTGATGTTTCTATCTCTCTCTGCCTCTCCCTTTCTCTCTGAAATCAATCTATATATATATATATATATATATATATATATATATATATATATATATATATATATATATTTAAAGAGCTTTTAAAAAGCAGTGTAGAAATTCTAGTGCAGGATTAGTGGTGCAGGCTCACTGAGTTGAACCCCTCAAATGCGTACTGCATGTAAGCAGCCACCCACTCTGGGGGATGGCTCAGCTGGGTCGGGCTGAGTGGGGATGGGAGGCCAGGGTGGAGGAGGGGAGTCATACGAGGGGGGAGAAATGCCAGCCCTCATTCCTTCCAGTCTGGGTCCCCGAGGAAGCTTGCTTGCTCTGCTGTGGGGACCCCTAGAGTTGTCTGGCCAATGAAAACCATCCTCTGTGGTGTGGGAAGACCCCTATGTCCTGATAAGTTACCTACGACTCGGTTGGCAGAGTTGGGTTCTGTCACTTGCAACCTGTCTGTTCGGGCTGTTGTAACAAAAATACCATGGACCAGGCATCCGATAAATGGCAGATATTTATTTCTCCCAGTTCTGGAAGCTGGAAGCCCAAGATCAGGCTGCCAGCATGGTCGTGTTCTGGTGACGGTCTATGTTATCAGCCAAGCTGAGACTTTTTGAAAGTGGAAGGTGCCCTATTAATGACGTGCCAGGTCAGCAGGCATAGTCCGGGGCCATCACTGGCAAATGCGGACATACAGGCACCCAAATCACACAGTTCTCACCAGAATTATCCTGGGGCCGTGGCCAGTCTTCCCCTGCGAGGTCTCATCTGTCCACTGACGCAGAATTCCCCATCCTCACCCATCCTGGCACATGGCGACTCTATTTGCTTTTAGCAGCAAATCAGAATCCATTTGCCAGAGGCAGGAGCCCCAAATGTAACTCAGGAGGGGGCACGTTTGAGCACATAGACAGCAGCCCAGCGGCTGCTGGTTCCCAGCTACGTGATGGGTTTCCTCAGAGCAGTGCCATTTCCGGCCCTTACTGGAACTGGAGGGCTGCTTTTCCTTAAACCAGGGAGGCTCACAGGTTCATAGCTCTAAATTTAATGTGTGAAAAGCCAAGAGGCCTGGCCCGTGTGGCTCAGTGGTTGAGCATCAACCCATGAGGGAGGCAGAGAGGTCACGGTTCAATTCCAGGTCAGGGCACATGCCTGGCTTGTGGGCTCGATCCCCAGCGGGGGGCGTGCAGAAGGCAGCCGATCAATGATATTCTCTCATTATTGATGTTTCTACCTCTCTTCCTCTCTCTGAAATCAATAAAAAAGAAATACATATTTTAAAAGCCAAGAGAAATGTCCGATTCTCACAAGCAGCCTCTCTCCCTCCTCCTCACCTCCACCGTTGTTCCTTGCTGTCTGTTATTGAGTTTCAGGCCCCCTTACAGGCATCAACACGTACCCTGATTGCCAGGGTGATGATTTAGGGCCTCTCGTGTAGGTGCCTCCAAGGCCCGCATTCCCCTGATCTGCAGCATCCCCTGCCATAGGCCCTTTGTTCCCATGCCCGTGGCCTCCTGTGTGAACCTGGGGACTCAGAGGGACTCGGCTTCATTCCAGAGACCTGCTGGAATGATCCTCTGGTCCAGCTTCTCTTCCCAAGTGCAGCTCCTCAGAAGCTCCAAACCACAGACAACGCTCTCCTTCTAAAGATAGAACTATAGGAGTCGGGACTCAGACTCTGGAGTCAGGATCACAGGTTCCAATCCCAGCTCCGTTACACTCCCGCTGTGTGACCTTGGGCGGCTTAGTTGACGTCCCCGTGTCACAGTTTCCAGAGGGGGATGAGGCAGGTTAAATGGCATCAACCTCACTGAGCAGTTGTGAGGATTCAGTGAAGTAAAATTGCAAGACGAAGCCAGACCATAGAAAGTGATCCTTTCTGGCATTTTCCACTGTTGTGAACATATCTGCCTTGTTCATTCTTCCCCGGGGACTAGCCCAGATGAGCAGTTAGTTCTTCATTTTTGTGGGCTCCCTGGGTTGCATATAACACCAAGCTCTTCTTTTTCGTATCACATGTGCCTGGGAGTCAATTGCCTACACCTCTCTGGAACGTTTCTCATGTAGACATACAGCAGCAGTGGTAGAGCTGAGCCTCCCTGAGAATTAAGAAGAGGCACTGCGACCTCATAGGCTCATCAGCCAGGGGCAAATGCAAGTGCGTGAAGCAAGCCTGGTAGGAAGAACAGTGTAGGATGATGACAGGTGGCAACTGACCATGGGCATCCATCAGGAAGATGATCAAGAAGGGTGGGGACCAGGGCAAACAGGGAGCAGTTCCAGCTGACTGTCGTCATATTTAAAATGGAGGCCGCTAGTGCAAGAAAGGGGCCCAGTGGTGCCAGATCTTTGCTTATATGTAGCTAAAAAGCTAGATTTTATGTTTACCAAAAAAACAAACAAACAACAAAAAAAACACATCACAGGAAATGCCATCAATGTCATAACCAAAATCTGTGAATATGTTTGGTTACATGGCAATGGGGAGTTGAGGTTCCTATCATACTGGCCTTAAAACAGGGAAATTATCCTGCAATGTCCAAGTGGGCCCAGTGGAACCACCAGGGTCCTTTACCAATGGGAGAGGGAGGCAGAGTCAATAGGAGACGTGGATGTGGAAGAAAGGCTCAGAGACACGCACCGTGGCTGGTTTGTGAGTGGCCTCCGGCAGCTGGGAAAGGCAGGGACCCAGATTCTCCCCTGGACCCTTCGGGAAGGAACACAGCCTCTATTTTAGCATGTGAGGCCTGGGTCAGGGTTTCAACCTCTAGAAGTGTAAGAGGATGGATCTGTGCTGTTTTGCATCACTAGTTTATGGTAATTTGTAACAGCAGCAACAGAAAACATAGGTATCGCCTAAGTTTTACAAGAAGCCAGGTGAGACAAGCAAACCACATGTTGGCTGTGGGGAGTACCTGTGAGCCACACCCGATGTAGAATCGCTGAATGACGTGATTGTTTAAGGTGGAAAGATTTCCATGACCTAATCAGTGGCTGGGAGGTGACCACAATCACATCGGTGTGACTCACCCTAGGGACTTCGGTTCCGAGGACAGGACTCATGCCACTGTCTGAGCATCCGCGGAAGGCAAATGCAGGTGAGCTAATGTTGGGTAGGTCCCTGTCAGTGTGACATTCCCATTAAAAGCACTTACGCCTTACAGAAACACACTGCACAGGGCCAGGAGGAGAGAGAGGTAGAGCCATTTAAGTGGTGGGGACCATTTTGCCTACTGTTGTAATTAAAAAAAAAAGATGCCCGGGTGAGCTCAAGAAGGCCAACGACGACAGGTGCTGTCTTCAGAACTCAAACCCAGGGCAAGAGCAAACTTCCTTCTAGACGGGAGGCATCGTGCTCAGCCCTTTCTCTGTCACGGCAGTTAACTCGGCTGGCCACTTCCCAGACTGATGTTCCTGTTTCTCAAGCTAGTCACACTTTATTTCTTTAGTTTCTGTTTATTTGTGTGTGTGTGTGTGTGTGTGTGTGTGTGTGTGTTTAATTTCTGAGAATCTGTTCTGTTCCCCCAGCGAGACCTGCCAGGAGGGAGAACATGAACGGACATGTCTTCCTTCAGCACCGTTGCTGGCATGGTTTTCTGGGCCCTGGTCCTGCAGCACGTGGTACAGTAAGGACTATTGAGACCGTGCAGATTGAGAGGTGAACCCTTGGGAACTCGAACCAGCACCAGTTGGTTTAAGAGAGGTGCTGTTCGGGCTGGGGGGCGAGGAGATGAGCTGAGCATCCTCTCCCAAACATGCACGCTCCCCTTGTAACTATGGAGCGATCAAGTTTTACAAGAAGCCAGGTGAGGCAAGCAAACCACGTGTTGGCTGTGGGGAGTACCTGTGAGCCACTTCGGATGTAGAATCACTGAATGACACGATTTTTTAAGGTGGAAGGATTTCCGTGACCTCATCAGTGGCTGGGAGGTGACCACAATCACATCGGGGTGACTCACCCTAGGAACTTCGGTTCCGAGGACAGGACTCGTGCCACTGTCCTCACCAGACATGTATGGAGCGATCATCCCCCAAAGGGGCCGCTCGTGGTGTCCGTGAGCCGTGGCTGTGCTGTGTGGACCACAGTGCTCCTCTCCACCAACCCCACCCCCAGAAAATGACTGACAGCCCTTACTTCAGGTGTTCTCTTCAGTTCGCCACGGTGCCTGCTCCTTCCCATTATCTTGTACCACCCCCTCCACGCATTTATATTAAGCCAAGCCCCCAAAAGAGTTTGAGTTGGTGACAACTGAGCCTTATCCAAGTCCCACATTCAACTCTATTCACTTATCCATTCATCCAACACATAGATATTGAGCACCTACTATGGGCCAAGAATGTTACAGGTCATGAGGATTCACCAGTGAGCAACAGATAAAGTGCCTAGTCTTATGGAGCCACAGAATGATGCTGGTAACGGCAGTGAAGGTGATTATTAACTGAGTCCTGAATCCCCAGCACCTACAGCAGTGCCCAGCACAAACCAGAGGCCTGAGAACTCTTTCTGAATCAATGAGTGAATGATATAGAGAAGGAAGGAGAACAGCTGATACTTGAGAACTCTGCAGCCCAGAGGGGCGAAGCCACTGGTCTAAAGCCACACAGCAGCGCGTGGCAGAGCCTTGGCCTCCTGGCCACGGTCCTGTGCTCCCCACCACCTCATTGAAGTGTCCCCTGTCTTCCCGAAGCTCCTGGTGTTCACTCGTCACTTTTCCCTGGACCCAGCTGCATCTTTACATTCTTCCCATCTTCTCCAGAATGTACTCTTCTGTTTGGCTGAACTTTCCCTTTTTCTGCAGGCCCAGCTCAACTGCAATATCCAGAGAGTCGTCTGCACCATGTAAAAGAAATGGAACAGGAAGCCACGATGCCCAGCCTGGTTTCTCTAAGAGGGCAGTCTGCGCAGTGAGACGGAAAGGTGCTGCCCGGGCTGGGGGGTGAGGAGATGAGCTAAGCATCCTCTCCCAAACATGCACGTTACTGAGCAACGATGGGGGTCATGCAGTTTGCCCTGATACCTGCCCGGGACTGGCCCTGAAGAACCTCACTCCATTTGCTCTTGTGAGCAGAGAGCCCCCTTCCTGTCCCCCCTTCCCACCTCCCCTTGCTGACCCATGTGGCGGGGGGGAGGAATGGGGGAGGTAGGGTGCTTCTTCAGCTCGCCTTCAGAATCTTAGTCATTCCATCTCTGGTGTAACAACAAAGTCTCCTCCATATTCTTTATCATAATATTTTAAAGCTATGCTTTAGATCACATTCTATATTAGGCACTTAGCACATCTGCAATCCTTGCATAGCCCATTTTACAAATCAGGGCACTGGGCTCAAAGGTTACCCCACAGGTAAGTGATGGAGTTGGGCTCAATCCTAAGGTCTCCCTGGGTCTGATTCTGGAGCTTGTTTTTTTCTCCAGACGTAATCACCATTCATTCATTCATTCATTCATTCATTATTTGTTTGTTCATTCATTCAGTATTTTTTTTTTTAATCAAAGCCATACTATGTGCCAGACACCGTTCTAAGTGCTGGGTGAACAAGGTGAGCAAGACAGACCACGCCCTGCTCTTAGAGAGCAGCAGGAGAGAAAACAATAAGGGAGAATGAATGCCTTGAGGCCTTTTCAGCAGGGTTAGCTGCTGTGGACACAAGGGACCCAGCCGGTGAGTGAGTGCAGGGGGCGGGCGGTCTTCTCCAATGGGTGGCTGGAGGTTGCTTTGTGCTGATAGAAGTCAAGTGCAGCTGGAAGGAAACAGTCCCCGGGAGGTGGGAGTCCAGTCCCGGGACTGAGGCCGGAATCAGGAGGGTGGGGAGGCGCATCCTTGGGGAAAGTCGCAGGGTGGTGTGGGCATCTTAGGTCCTCATCACCAGCCCTGGTTTATTAAGTGGCAATATCCCACCTCCCCTGTTACGTTTAATGTCACACAGCTCCTGTCCAACCCTTGTCCTTATTCTTGTTCCTTTTCTTCTCATTGTGCCTGGTTGGGCGCCTAGAGGTTTTTCTCCTATGACCACAGGCTGCGGAATCTAAAGCCACAATCACAGGGGAGGTAGCAGCAGCTGGAACAGCTGCCTCCAGCTCCACCTGGGGGCCTGTCTCCCAGCGGCACCCCTCTCCCCCTCACTGCTCCGGGGCGGCTGGTTCCCCACTCCCATGTTCCCCATCTCTGTCCACAGCTGCACACATACCTCCTCTCTCCCCTTCTGCCCAGCCCCCTCAGACAGGATACTTGGTCAGACCCAATGCCTGGCTTTGACTTCAGTTGCCTTGCCCGACCCTGGGCTTAGGAACCGACCCCTCCTGGCTCTTCTCAGCTCTTGCCTGGTCACCTGACAAGGACCCTAGGGCCCTGCGACCAGACACAGAGCCGCAGGCCCTCTTACCTGGAAAATGACGGCAGAATCCCTTCACATGGCCCGAGATGCAGACTGAGAACATTATCCTGTCTCTGCTCTGAGAATGTGGACAGCCCCTCCCCACGCTCCTCCCATCAGAGCTGAGCATCACCTTCCTGCACCTCCAAATAGGGGTTGGGGTCCTTCCCAAGGGCATCCTGAGGTGCTGTGCCTACCTCCCATGTAGCACCAACCAGGAGTGGCCACCTGGCCTCTCATCTCTCCCACCAGAAGGGGTCTCCTTGAGGGCAGGAGTGACAAGGTGCCTGCACAGAGGAATGAATGATCCTCAGGAGCCCTACTGGCCCAAGTTCAAGGCTCCTGCAGCTCTGCTGTCTGAACCCTGGGAAACAGCATGCACTTATTTACATTTCTGTCTAGCATGTGGGAGTCCATCGGCTTCCCCTCTGGTTTCTCCTAAAGAGCACTTCTGGGGACCTGTTAGCTCAGCTGGGGCTGAGGGGCCCAACACACATGTGTCAAGAGCACCCTCTGATTGCGAGCAGGGAGACCAGATGGCCTATGATGTAACCAAAACGGCATGTGAGGGTCTGTGCATCTCTGCGGACAACTCCAAGAGCCCCTGCTTAGAAGGTGGTGAATCCCTGGCACTGTGCAGGGTGCTGAGCCAGTCAGAGGGCAGGGGTGTGAGGGCAGCCGGACGGCAGCTTCCTGCACTGCCCCTCCCCCCAATCCTTTCAGGAGGTCTGTTCCCCTCCTATTTTGTCTTTTTTGAACAAAACTATGCTTTTTTATATCCATAAAGGTAAAACACAGTCATTGAGGGAATATTAATAAAATACAAGCAAGAAACAAATACAAGACATTAAAAATTAAACACTTAAAATTTTATTTCTTCTTTTTAAAAAAAAGTCTTTATCACTGTCAAAATGGGGTCATGCTCTTCATACAATTCTTTAAAACTTCTTTTTATTTTACAGGCAACCTATTGTGAACAGCTTTCCATGTGGTTGAATGCTATCCTGATGCTGTTTTTAAAAATAACAGTGAGTATCCTGTGATATGAAGGTACTAGAGTTTATTTCAATTAATTTAAAATAAATGTTTGGATTCTTGGCTCCAGATTTCACTGTTATGAACAACTCCGAAATGAGCTTTTTTGCTTTGTTTTGTTTTGGTTTTTTATTGTTGTTTTTAGAGCTAAACTGCTGTATGCTAAGATGTAGACTTACTGGGTCAAGGATATGAACTTTAATAATTTTGCTACATCTCATCCCACTGCCCTCAACAAGAGAGCCTTAACTGTGGCTCCCTGCCAGCAGGGCACAATGGTGGGCACTGTCCTTCGGTGGCATTTCCTCCTACCAAGCTGTCCTTGGTGTGCACATAACCTGTTTTCCCTGGGGTGGTGGGTGGCAGGCCGTGCAGCTGGCTCCAATACCTACTTGGGAAAGCCCCAGACACACCTCAATCAATGTGGAACAAGAAGGCGTTCGAGAAAGGCTGTGGTGGTCCTATCAAACACAGCATGGAGGTTACTCACTCTGGGGTCACAAAGACTTGAGTTTGAATCCTGCCCTGGACTTGGCAAGACCTCACTGAGCCTGTTTTCTCAGCTGAGATATTATAATATGTGATATTATGATTCCCAGAAATACAATCATAATATCACATCTCATGGAAAAGAGGCTCATCTAAGTTAGTTTCCATAAATATTTACTCTATTTTATGTTTCATAATTCAGTGTTTCTTAACCTTCCCCATGGCATTTGGCCTAACAGGCCCCAAGCTTCTCTAAGGCCCCCAGGTCAGAGGCTCCCTGGCTGGGAGCTCCGGGGAAATGCGGACACTCCAGGCCTCCCCCCCGCCCCCCAGACCTCCAGTTGGGTCCAAGGGGCCTGTCCCATCAGCAAACTCCCAGGTAATTCTTCTAGCTGGTTAGCCCCAGACTGCAAACTAGCTTTGGAAATGCCAGAAGGTAACCATGCACTGGATATTTGGAGATTTCCAGGGGGAAAAAATGTCAATTTCCCCCCATTCTGTTCAAAACACTAACCGAAGCAACATTTCCACTCTATCCAGAGGGAACATGGTCTTGGGGCTTGCCTAGTTAACACTTAGTTTAAACCTGTGATGGTCTATTTTTCTTTCCATCCTAGGCCCACCTTTCAGGGCCCACGAAGAGGGCTTTCTGGTTCCGGCGTTGGTCAGGCAGTGCAACCCAGGCCCCACTTCCTCCCAAGGACACGGTTGTTCTGGGGGTGCAGTATCCACTTAGCTGTCCCTCGGCAGTGGCTCCGTCCGCAGAAGCCAAGTGTTAGAAACCACTTTGTTCATGGTTGGCAGCTTGGTCTGGACAGGAGGGAGCACTTAATGTGGAGCCCCAGGTCGGCGCCTTCCAGTCCTCCCTGGAGGGTAAGTCATTTCATGTTATTTTATTTTAAGATAGAGTTTCTAGTTTCCCCTCTCCTTAAAGGGCCCATATCTCTGATAATCAATTCAGGTGACAGAATTCATTATTTGGGCACCAGGCTCTCTATCGGGCACTTTGTACAAAGTCTTTCAAATTCTCAAAACTGATGAAAAGGTCCGTGTAGGGCCGGTTGCCCCTTTTGGCTGCCCTGCGTCACCACCCTCCTTCCCTTGGGGGGCGCTCCCCTCAGTGCAGTCACCGTGGAAGGAGTGGGTGTCATACTGGAGACCCTGCGTGGTTGATTTTCCTCTATCGCTTTCGCCTATCGACTTGGCCCATCAGACACCCTGTACCAGCTTGAACATGTGATGAAAAGAAAGATGTGGCACCTGCTATGTGGGTCCTGCAGCCTGGCCCCCTGAGATCCCGGGGCTGCGGCCCACTTTGCAAGCCTGTCCATCTTCCAAGCCCGTTTGCCTCTCCATCAATTCTCTGTTCCCCCAGAGCTGTTCGATTCATGCCATTTGCTGTTTAACAGAGAGTCAGTTTCTGCTGCTTCTAGCCAAGAACCTAATCTGATCTCCAGGAATTAGTAACCCCCATTTATAGGTAAAGAAGGGGAGCTCTGGGTTAGAATTCCTAAGCAAAAGCTCCCCTCTGAGAGAATTCATGTATCAAGAAATACCTGTCTGGGCTTGGCAAAGTTGGATCTGTAGCTCTGGTACCTGAAAGCAGTGTGTAATCTTTGGTTTGGTTTCGTCACTAAGGCCTGCGCACCAGTATTTTCTGCGTTGTGCATTTCACATGGCCAAGTCCGTCCACACAGAAGGCAGCTCGGCATTATGCAGCCTTTCATCAGGTGTGGCAAACCTGAGTCAGACACAGACGATGCACACTTTTTAAAAAGATAGCTATTGTGCATGCATGCACACACACATGCTGCTCTGTGTTAGAAAAATACAAGTGGCTCATCTAATACATGAATCTATGTGATACTGCTCAGAAAGAGGGAAAAAATAACTCAACTAAAATAAAATAGCAAATAGAAACCGGTTTGGCTCAGTGGATAGAGCATCGACCTGCGGACTGAAAGGTCCCAGGTTCGATTCCGGTCGGGGGCATGTACCTGGGTTGCGGGCACATCCCCAGTAGGAGATGTGCGGGAGGCAGCTGATCGATGTTTCTCTCTCATCGATGTTCTAACTCTCTATCTCTCTCCCTTCCTCTCTGTAAAAAATCAATAAAATATATTTAAAAAAATAAAAATAAAATAGCAAATAAATAGAAGTAACTGCTGTTAATCGTAAGAAAGACAAAAACTCCAGCACAGGGGGAAGGATCTGGGGAAGATTCTCAGGCCACAGTCTGGTCCCCGATGTGTCAACCCGAGGACATGTTCTTCTTGGTACCAACTCGTGGGTTGAGATGGATGATCTTTAAGCTTCCGGTTGCTATTTATCTATCCTTTATCTGCCAGTCTCAGCCGAACCAAGCCTGGGTGAGAGAGATAGGCTTCCCTGGCCCACTGGCTAATGAGCCAGTGACAGAGGCAAGTTGAGGTTTTTCTGATTATATAGAAGAACGTTCTGGGAAGCCCATGAATTAGGACATCAAGAGTGTTGGCTGGTGGTAAGCCAAGGGCATGGGCAAAAGTGTGTTTCCAGGTGAGGCATGTCCTCAAGGAGGTGAAGGTAACTCCCATTCTTCCCATGAGGGCCGAGCAAAGGGGTTTCCTTTCGATGAGTCCATGTGGAAAGGGAGAAGAGAGAGAACTTTACAGAGGAGAAACCTGACAAGCACACCTCAGCCAGGCAGTGGAGACTAACGTCCGTAGACGACATTGACAGCGTCCCTCAAGGTGATGTGATATGTATGGCATTTTACCTCTGTGGTCTTTCTGCCAAAATCCTATGGCCCCTGTCTAATCGTAAGAAAGTCATCATGTTCACAATAGACAAGAAATGGACACACCTGTGACCGTCTCTCTATCTCTCTATGTGTGAATAGAGAAGAAGAGGTGATATATATATATATATATATATATATATATATATATATATATATATATACTGAGTGGCCAGGTTATTATGACCACCCCATCAGTACTTCATTGACACTTCCAAAAATACTGAATATTGAAAACTTCCTAAGCAAATACTCTCAAGGTTTTATTATTATTATTGTTTGCATAACTAATTCACTTCATTGTACTGATGGGGTGGTCATAATAATCTGGCTACTTAGTGTGTGTGTGTGTGTGTGTGTGTGTGTGTATACAGTGGAACATTATTCACCCACAAAAAAGAAAACCCTGCCATTTGTGACAACATGGATGGCCCTCGAGGGCAGTATGCTAAATGGGATAAATCAGATACAGGAAGATAAATACTATATTATCTCACTTGTATGTAGAATCTAAAAAAATCTGACTTATAAAAAGAGACTAGAATAGTGGTTGCAGAGGTGGTGGAGGGTGGGAGATGGTGGAATGGTGAATGTGGTCAGAAGGTAAAAACTTCTATTTATAAGCAGAACAAGTTCTGAGGACTCTAATGTGCAGTATGGTGACGACAGTTACAATACTGTATTGCGTACGTGAGAGTTGCTATGAGAGTAGATCTTAAATGTCCTCCGCATTAAAAAGATGATAATTATCTGAGGCGTGAACCAGCACTACTATGGTATCATTTCACAGAATGTGATGTATCAAAACATCACATTGTACACCTTACACTTACACAGTGTTGTATAGCAATTGTACCTCAATAAAGATGGAAAAATTAACTAATTTTAAAAAGAAAAGAAAATCATCAGACAAATCTCAATTGAGGGACATCCTAAAATGTGCTGACCATTACTCCTCAAATGGTCAAGTTCATCAAAAACTAGGAAGTATCTAAGAAATTGTCACAGCCAAAGGAACCTTAGCACACACTATAAAATTCCTCCAACCTTGTTGTGTGTCAAGTAATTCGTAATTAAAATAATAAATTTGTAGGTATTTTGTTTAAAATGCAGGATGGGGAGATCCTGAAATGCTTCAAGCAGCTAGCAAGCAAAGGGCTGTAAATTTAAATGAACTTCACAGAGCTAATAACAATGTGCAAATTGCTCGGTTGTCCTCACTTGGTAAGCTGCGTTCGTTGCTTTGTATTATTCACTAAAAAATAATGTATGAGGATATTAATAATGTCACCATCAACTTTGGTTCCCGACACGCTGGTTTCCCCCTTGATATTTTAAGTTTCTTAATCCAATCACAGTTTCTCCTAAATGCCCCACCGTATATTTACATATTTCCACAGACGACCTACTATCCTACTTCACTGAAGAAAACAACTGAGGTTGTCAGGGGCATAACTTCCTGTCCTCCTACCTACAAACGTATTTATAACCTTCCCACCCCTCACCCCTTCCTTCCAGACTCAGATGCCAATTTGGGGTTGGCTCCTCATCCTGCCCTTCCTTCTCCACTTCCTAATTCTTCCAGGACATTCATGTTTTTTCATCAACTACTTCCTTGCTTCCCCAAATCTTCATATATTCTCCACTAATTCTTCTTCACAGCCACCGAAGCCTGTAAATTTCATCTTTCAGCAATGAACCACGTCCTCCGAAAGCAAACCAGACCAGCTGCCACCAAGTCCTCTCTCTGCCTCTGTTCTCCTCTTCTTGCCGTGGCCAGAGTTCTCTGGAGGGCAACCTACCCTGGCCCTCTGCATGCTCAACCACTCCTCAGTGCCCCACTCTGCATGAAGCCCTCTGACGAGGTTACTGGTGATTCCCCAAGGTCCACAGTAGCAGCCTTGACTTTCAGCAGCAGGTGACACCCATGACCAAGTGCCTGTTGGACATTCTCCCCTCCTCCGGCTTCCAGTACCCTCTCCTCCCCCATTTAGCTGATCCTTGTCAGTCTCCCTCGCTGGTTCCTCTTTCTCTGGTCACCCTAACAAATATCAGAGCTCTGCCCTTGACTTTCTTATCCTGCCCTGACACACACTTCCTGCGTGATCCAACTCCTCCCCAGGCCTTCGTCACTCGGAAACTCCCAGATCTGCGCTTCCCCACATAACACCAAGAGCTGACATGTAACTTGTTTTGAGGACCTACTAAGCATTAGGCACTGTTGGAGAGCTTTGTATACGTCGTCTCATCTGATCTTTACAACAACCCTAAGAAAGTGGCACTATTTTTTTATCACCCCATTTTACTGAGTGCAGAGACCAGACAACACGCCCAAGTTCACACAGCTGGAGGCCAGGATTCAAACTTGACCCTGCTCTAACCATCACGCCATTCTCCTTGTAGAACATCTGCACCTTGAGGCTCTTCATCCACTTCCAACTCAACACACCCCAAAAGAAACTTACAATCCCCTCCCCCTCCCCCAGCAATGTTCCCCTACATTACCAGAAGAGGATCCAGGCTTGGTGGAGCCTGAAGCTTCTATAATTAGGCCGAAAGGGGCTCCTTAACAAAAATAAAACAGTGAATCCAAAATCAGGTTTAGAGTCTTAAAAATGGCCCACAAAAGTGATGGGTCCTGGGACATAAACTGCATTAGCTTCATGGTGAACCCCACTTCCACCCCTACCTATACATTGTGTATTTCAGTGACTAGCATCTAGTAACTCTAGCTGGAGGCCTGAGAGCCTTCCTCTCCTCCCATTCCCTCCTTCCCTTTCTCATCCATAGGGGATCAAAGATGCCTTCTGTCATCTCTTCCTCAAATCTCTGAGGTCTCTCCTATCAACCACCTTCATGTGGCTCAGGCCCTCGACATCTCTCATCTGAACCTCTGCCATAGTCTCCCCATTCCTGCTTCAGCCTGGACTTTCCCCGACACATTTTCTGTGCTGCAGCAGGGGACCAGAAGAAGCACCACCTTCGAAGACTTCCTATTGTCCTCTGGCTTAGGTCTAAATCCCTTAGCCTAGCATTACCCACCTCTGGTCAACCTTGCCAGGCTTACTTCTCACCATGCTCTCCTTTTGTTTCTTCCGTAAACAAACAATTCTTGAGCATTACTACTGAGTACCAATGATGGGGTAACTAGATGCAAAACACTGCTGGAGCTATAGCAGCAAACAACACAAGAACTCTCAGACCCCATGTCCCACCACACCCAACAGCTTGCAGTTTCCAGGCTATGTAAGACTGTGTTCGCCTCTTTGTATTTTCCTGGGCTACAGGGAAGGCTCTTAAATTCATTGATCACATGAATATTCACCATTTATCCTTCATGGCTCAAAGTGTCACCTCCTCGCAGAACACCAGCAAAAATGGATCCCTTCCTCCTTCCTCCCCCAGATGTGCTTCTTTCTTCTCCCAGAACATGTACTCTACCTGACTATGAGATCTCCCTTACTTCACAGCGAACTCTTTGAGCAAAGAGACAGCTTTTCATTCATCTCTATATCTCCAATTAGGACCTGGTACATAGCAGATACCATCTACCATCCATTCATCCATCCATCCATCCATCCATCCATCCATCCACCCATCCATCCATCTACCCATCCATCCATCCATCCACCCATCCACCAATCCACCCACCCACCCATCCACCCACCCACCCACCCACCCATCCATCCTTCCAGCCACCCATCTATCCAGTCCTCCATTCAATGTACATTTTTGAATGTCCCCAGGGTGCCAGCCATTTTTCCAGGTTCCGTGGAGACTGAGAAGAGTAAGACAGTTGAGGGCCCTGTTCTCACTAACGCTGTATTCTAGGAGGTTGGGGGGAGGCATCAAAAATGGAAATAAAAGCAGCAAATAAGCAAGATAGGTGAGTGAGAAGTACCATAAAGCAAATTAACCAGAGTGATGTCACAGAGGGTGCTTTTTCGAAGGAATGGTCAGGTCCTTTTTTAAGAAGGCGGCATTTGTGATGAGACCCAAATGGTAAGAAAGGAACAGCCAAACACAGAGGAGCAAAAACTCTCGGTGTGGGAAATGGGCTTTGTGTGTTTAAGAAACAGAAGATCAGAGTAAGCTGGAGGAGGGGTGGCAGGTGAGGGTGGAGAGGCCCACAGAATGGGAGTAGGCAGCCCCTGAGGCCATGGGAAGGAGTCTGGATAGCATAGGAAGTGAATTACAGGCATGAGTAACTGTCTAGTGAACGAAGGGGTGGGTGAACGCATAGACACGACGCGTGTGCGCTGGTGTGAACTCAGTTTGCCTGTGGCATGTCTCGGCATTGGGTCCTCAGCACCACTTTACCTGGTCCTCTCCTCTGACCACCTGGCGTCAGGTCAGACAACTTTTATTCTGAGCTTCCAGTGCATTGTTAGTGGACAAACCGAGGTGACCACCTTGGCGCCAGTCCCTGCCTCAGAATCAGGGCAAAGGGCAAGACAGCAGACTGGCCTGGAGACAGTCCAGGGCTAGCCCTTCCCTCCTGGCCCAGGACCAATTCCCTCACGGTGCCTCAGGGATGCTGGGTGAAGAGCGATCGTAGAAAGGGGGGAGGGTGAGAGCAAGGGAACGGGCAGTGTGAGAACTTGGAAAACACAGGCACTTGGCAACAGGTCAGATTTTGAATCCTTTCTCTGGCATTCGCCTCTGCATGTATGACCTCAGACAAGTCACTGCACCTCCGTTCCCCCACCGTGACATGTGAACACAAGTACCAACGACATTAAGTTTTGGGGAAAGATTGAATGAGACAGATTGGTGGCGTAATAAGTTCCCACAAACCTTACTTGGGCTCCTTTTCTCGCATTAAACGAACAGTGACCTTGCTGCCTAGAAGCTAAGTCGCACCATGAGAAAGCAGCTGGCTCTCGGCTCCTGTTCTACCCAAGTGAGAAAAGGGAAAAAATCCTGGCTAGTCTCGGTTCCCCCTTTTGTTTAGATCCAAGCTGACATGTCCCGTTGGTGACAGTAACACAAAAAATGCCAAACAAAAATCGAAACTGCTTCACTTCTGGTTTCGTTGAGATCCACGGACAACCCAATCTTAACCCCCAACAGAACTGCATGACAACAAGTGCTGGCGCAGGCGCGGTGGCCTCGCCGAGGCGTTGGAAACCAGGAGCGGAGGGTTGCGAAGTGGGGCGCTGGTGGGAGACAACCCCCCAGGGCCCCCTGATGGCCTCACTTGTCCCCTTTCCTCTCCAGGCTCCCAGTGGGAGCGGATGATGGGGTCTCACTGGCTCCCTTATTTCTGGTTGTCATTTAGTTGTTTTTTTCTTCCCCTTTAAAGAATGTCCTAACAGACTTTGGCCCACATGGGACAATCCAGGAGAGGGGGTTGATGGTTTGGGAGTAGATTTTCTGAAAGCTCTGGTCCTGGGAAAACTCAGCTCAGAAAGGTACTGTGTTTTACTAGGAAGCCAACAGGGAACACACACACACACATACACACACACACACACACACACACTTTTGCATGGGGACACATTTTTGCATGCACACACACATCCCCTGGCCCCAGTTCCGAACTCCACCCCCACCCCCACCCCCAGGAAGTAGATTTCCTAACTTGCAGGGCCCAGTATGAGTCACAGGCAAGTCTGTTTTATTTGGGGCGTAAGAGCTCCCTCTCGCTCCTGGAACCTAGCGGGGTTGCAGAGAAGGAGATGTGGGCCTGGCCTCAAGGGAAAGTCCCCCGTCTGCCCTGTGGCCTGGGAAGAGCACAGTCAGCAGTGGGCGGGCTGGAGGCCCTTGTTCCTCTAAAGCCCGTGTTCCCGGTGGGGCTGGTGCCCTGTGGTGTCGGGGGCACAGGGGTGCAGGAAAGGAGGGCTCACATGCCTTGTGTGGGCTCCTCAGAGCCGTCTACCCAGGGCTGCAGAGTGGGCGGGGAGGGAAGTGTGTGTGTGGACTCACACTGAAGTGCAGAGGGAAAGATGGGAAGGGAAACAGGCCTATTTGGCACCACAGCTGGCGACTGGCACTTTCAAACTTCTTCCCCGAGCTTCTGAGTTGGGGAGAAAGGAGAGCTTCATGCACGCCCCCAGCGCTGCCGCCATCCCCTCTGCCTAGCCCTCTAGGTCCCTGGGGGACAGTGGTGAGGCCTGTTGCTCCCACATGCTGTCCTTTTCCCTGGAATCAGCTCAGACTAAGTGGAGCAGCAGGGGAGAGGTCCTCTGTCCATGGAGCATCAGGGTAGCTGGGGCCTGCTGAGCGGGGGATCCCCAGGATCCTTGAGGGGTGTTCCCAAGGCCCCTTGGAGGATGGGGAAGAGGAGTCTCCAGGAAGGCTGGGGTCAGGCATCCTCCGCTCTCTCCCTGCGCGGGTGGAAATGATGGCCCGTCCTGTGACTTGCCTGCGGGCTGAGGGGAGAGAGGGCCAGGGAGGAGAGAGACACACCAAGCAGAGCCAATGGCTCTACAGCAGCCACAGCTCCCACTGTGAGCTCGGCCATGGGGCCAGCTTCCTCCCGGGCCACGTGGAGGCTCCCACAGGGCCATTCTGATAACCAGAGGGGCCTGCCCAACACCCCAAGGGGCCCAGCACCCATCTCAGACACAGAGCGCTTCTATTGGCCACAGACCCAGGATGGGTAGGTGGATGAGTATCAATCCCAACTGACAGGTCACCCAAGAATGACACTGACCACCCAAGCCAGGAGAAACTCCGGTGCTGGATCATTCAGGAAATAGAAGGCATTTCACTGACCCCAGGGATGAGGCAGACGCCTACCTACACCTGCCTTTTAGAAGAAAAGGAAATATGACACCAGATACTCTCAGAAAAGGACACATCTGCCCTGGCCAGTGTGGTTCCGCGTGGGCCCACGCACTGAAGGGTCACAGGTTTAATTCCCGGTTAAGGGCATGTGCCTGACTTGCGGGTTTGTTGGTCGGGAGGCAACCAGTCTATGTGTCTCTCTCACATCAATGTCCCTCCCTCCTTCCCTCCCTCCCTCCCTCCCCCCCTCCCTCCCTCCCATTCTCTCTGAAAAGCAATGGAAAAAATATCCTCTGATGAGGATTAACAACAACAAAAAGGACACATCTAGGGCATGCCGCCTGGGTGGGCACACGTCCAGGCCATTCTGACCCTGAGTCCTGGTCACTGGCTTCCCAGCTCTACCCACCAGGCTCCATCTCAGAAAGTTCCCCCCACTCCCAGGGCCTGGCGCCAACCAGGGCTCTGCTCAGGTAACCTGAGCCCAGGAAGCCAGAGGCCTGCTCTTGCCCTTGGGAACTGGGATTTGACTGTGTTTCCCCGATAGAGGGCAGCAGCATCGCTCTCTTCCCTCCCTTCCTGCTCCAGGTCCAGGCCTCAGCCATACTGTGGCTTTTCTCAGGGGGAGGCAGAGCTGGGAGCCGGCTAGCTTCTGAGCCCTGGGCGGCCCAGGTGTTGGAGAAGATCCTGGTGTTACTACTTGGAGCACCGGCGCTGCGGGTTGTGCCAGGAGATGCAGGCTGTGTGCACGGGCCTGAGCCCCCTTCACTCTCATCCCCCATCCCTTACAGGGTGAGGCTGGGGAAAGGGTCAGAGCTTCTCCTAAACCCTGTAAGCAGCACCCCTGTTTCCTGCTGAGATCATGCAACACGGTACAACCTTTCCTCCATGAGCAACGCAGGGTGCAGGGGCTGTTCGCGGGGTGGACTCCAAAACTGAAAAGGACCGGGATGAAGTCATGGTATCTACACCCCAGGAGACAGGCTGCCTTCCTGGGACTCTGCAGCCACCCCAGGCACTGCCACACGAAGCTACATCCGCAGAACAGCCGGTCCACACCGGAAGCCAGGTCGGTTCTGCCCGGGGAAGAAAGATGAGGCGGGGTGTGGTTTTCCAGTTCCTGGGCTCGGGGAGCTCCAGAGCCTCTCTCGCTGCCCTAGCTGCACTGTGTTAACTGTGGAGGGAACCGCCCTCCCCTATCGCCCTGGAGTTTCCTGCAGCCTCAGTTTACCTGTCAGTAAAATGGAAAACCTAATTTTAAACTCGATGCCTAAAGCAGGAACAAGAGGGGTGTGACTCTGTGGGCCTTTCTGCAGCCTCTCCCCCTGCCCATCACCCTCTCCCTCTCCCCTGCTTTTTGCCTGTTCTTGGTCTTTTCCTCCCATTCAACCTGTCCCCTGTCCCCTTTCACCTCTCTCCCCCCTCTAGGCGGGAAGATGAGGTGTGCACCTCTTTCTGGTTAAAAAGTTTTGCTTTGCAGAAACACAGCCGATTTGTGACCCTGCCCTTTCCAGCTGGGGGTGATGTTTATTTACATTTAGGGACCCGTGGGGAGAGGCTGAGCCGTGAGTTTCTGAGTCCGGGGACAGCACAGTGATACATAACAGCGCTGCCCTCTCCCAGGTGCTGGGCTGGTGCTGGGCCCAGGCAGCGAGCAGCTCTGAAGGAAGGGGATGGGGCGGGGAGTGTAGGGAAGGAGGGGGTCTAAGGTTCCTCCTGACTTCTGGGATTTACCTACTCAGATGTTCCCAAGCTAAGAAACAGAGACAGAATTGCAGAGGGAAAGAGGGAGGCAGAAAAGATACAGAGAGACAAGAGAGGAGAGAGACTGAAAAACTCAACAGTAAAGGGAAAGGAGAAAGTGGGGCAGTTCCAACTATTTTGCAAAATCACAAATAAGATTTGAAGGGAGGGGTAAGGGCTTCAGGTTTTTTCATTGCAATTTTTGAGGAGTTTTTTCTTATTTGCTATTAAGTGAAAGGGCCCTGCAGCAGGTGGCTGGCCGCCAGGGAAGGCTCTGTGAGAACTAGGGCCAGCTAAGCAGCGAGGGCCCGGCGTCTGTTCCTGACCCGCAGGACATCTTGTATCTTCTGCACTTTTCTTTGGTGCAGAGTCATTAAGGGGTACCGTAGCCCAAACACTGACGCCTGTGCTGGAGGCCCAGGGCACGGGTTGGTCTGTCTGGGATGCCTCATGTCCCCTGTCCCCTGGAGATCTGTCCTCCCACTGCCCCTGAGCTGGAGATGGCATGTTAGAGGGGGGAGGGTGGGCTCAGGGCCATACAGCCCCCGGCTGGGACCCAGGATCTCCTGCTTATGAGATGTATGTTTGAACCATGTTTCCTAATCTCTCGGAGCCTCAGCCTTCCCACCTGGATGATGGAGACATTAAAATCTCACAGGATTATTCTAAGCATTGTTAATGACATTAGGGTACTGTTAAACAGGGAAACAAATCATGGTTGCTACTCATAGCGGACACATACTGAACACTGCCCCGGTCCGTGTTCCACATCCCCGATCCCAGCTGGTCCTCCTATCACCTGTACCAGGTGAGGGCCCCAGCACCCACACTTTTTTATGGATGACCTTAGAAATGCAAGGCTGAAACCACTGCTGAGAGGGTGGCCCCAAAGTCCTGTCCTGTTAGCAGCCAATAGATCACAGATGATGACCAAGAAGCATGAACTTCCTCTCCTTCCCCCGCTGCCCCTGTGTTGCTATTCGGTTTGGATGGGCCCATTCCCTGCAGGTGGGACCCAGCCCCACAGAGCGACAGAGCCCGGAGAAGCAGCCCGGCCTGGCCAGGAGGTAGGAGGCACCTGAGTCCCAATGCCATGGGCCAGGAGCTGGCGGAAGCATCTTGGGCGAAGCCATCTCATCTCTCTGCGGCTTCTCATTCCTTGTCCCTGATGGAGACAGAGGGGACTCTGGGTCCCCCTGCCCAACAGGCTGTTGCGAGGACCCAGGGAGGGGAGGCAGTATCATTAGTCCAGAGCGAAGTCACAGCTCACAGGATACGAGCATTTTCTTCCTCTCTCCCAGCCCCAGCTGGGGCTGAACCTTGACCCGTGGAGAGAAGACAGGCCCAGGCAGGGCTGGCTATCGTGCATCCTCACCTTGATGGGGGAAGAAGAGGGACCATATGACCTGGAATTTTCTCAGATCTGGGACGTAGGTCCCCACTCCACTGGGAAAGCAGTCAACTGTCAGGATAAGGTGCATGGGTTGAGGGCTCAGCTCATGGGGCTTTTAATCCCTTTCCTGTCATCGATAGTGTGACCTTGGGCAAGCCAGTGTCCCCCCAAGTCCCCATTTCTCTGTCTGTAGAATGGGAATAACACCAGGGAGGATGGAATCAGACTTAGAAAGCTCCTGGGCCTGCGTCCCGGGCACAGCAAACACATCCACGCTGCCGCTGCGGGTCGGGCGCCTGCACAGAAGAGCCCAGGAGTCCCATCCCCGCCTGACCGGCCATCTCTGCTCACACCGCATGGGAGTGGCACTGGCAGGGTGCGCCACCCGCAGAGGCAGTGTTTGACAAACGACGGTTCTGTGCTGCTCATGGCTTTTCTACAGAAATGTACTGATTCCCTAATTATAATCTCAGCAAGGAAGAAATGACAAGGACCAGCAGGGGTTGTCAAGGAGCAATTAGTTGGCAATTTTCTTTTTTCCAGTGGAAGCAAAGGGGGTGGTGTAGCTAGGCACAGGAGGGGGCTCAGATTCCTGACTCCTT
Source organism: Myotis nattereri (assembly GCF_964212035.1). NCBI lineage: Eukaryota > Metazoa > Chordata > Mammalia > Chiroptera > Vespertilionidae > Myotis > Myotis nattereri. The sequence goes on from NC_138080.1 coordinate 103,952,110, forward strand.
CCCTTTATGTTCTGGGCCCCGCAGGGCTGGGTGGCAGCCTCAGAGCGACTCAGCACTTGCTTGGTGGGTGTGCCCCCGGATGGCAGTGGAGGGGCGCTGGGGGTGAGGATCTGGCAGTGGGTGGATGCGGGGACTTACCCTGAGACTGACAACTCTTTGGCATTTCCCTCTTTCTTAAAAAGCCAAAACAGCCTACTCTCCCCTAGCCTCCTAATGAACAGATAACCCTAGGGAATGGAACTATTTGGTAGATTTTTTTTTTCTTCCACAAATTTCCAAAAGTAGAGAGAACACTTGAACATAATTACCCAGGGTCAAAGGTTCAGGTGCCAGCCTCACCCCAGACCTACGGAACCCGCATCTGCTGCTGGGTGGGTGCTGTCACCTGCAGGCTAGGGGTCTGGAGGGTTCCGAGGGAGAGAAGGCTGAGGTGGGCTGGAAACTCCTGGGGCCCATCCCGTGTCCTCGGGCAGCAAGGTGCCAGGCTGGCCCAGGCCCCTCTCTCGGGGATTGATCGCTTCACCCCTGGGCGACTCAGTTCATCACTGCTTGGGTGCCAGGGGTATGGGTTTGCAAATGAGTATCAGATGCAGGAAAGGATTCCTGGACACTTGCCTTGTCCTCTGCATCAAACAACCCAGGACAGCACACTGTGGTTGGCAGTGGGACTCTGAGCAAGCAATTTCTGAGCTTTAAGCAGTGGTTCTCAACCTTCCTAATGCCACGACCCTTTAATACAGTTCCTCCTGTTGTGGTGCCCCCCAATTTCATTGTTACAAATTGAACATAATTAAAGCATAGTGATTCATCACAAAAACGATATGTAATTATATATGTGTTTTCCGATGGTCTTAGGCGACCCCTGTGAAAGGGTCGTTCGACCCCCAAAGGGTCGCGACCCACAGGTTGAGAACCGCTGTAAGACCAAAGCGGTAGAGTCAGCCTGTCGGAGCTTAAAAATCTGGTTCTGCCACCGCTTACTAGCGCCTCTCTGTGCCTCAGTTTCCCCAACCGTAAACTTAGGACAAGGGAGCTTCGTCCCGGGAGGATAACCTGAGACGATGTGTCAGCACGTGCGCGCACACACTCATACATACACTTGTGCAAGCGCATTCGCACGCAGGCACACACTCACCCACGCATAGGCACACGTGCACACGTAAACGAGCACGCACGCAAACATAGCATGCGAGGGGGCACAGAGGACCTCTCAGAGCGCCCGGCCCAGGAGCTGCTGGTGAGCTGCGGGGGCTGAAGGACATCTCTCCTCCAGGCACAGTGCTGAGCGCCATCGCTGCTTCCTCACTGGGCCTCACCCGCTCTGTCTGGTGACGAAGCTCTAGTTCCTGTTTCCAGAAGAGGGACCCGAGACTCAGGGGAAGGACCTGGCGCAAGGTTAAAGAGGCAGGAAGGTTGGAGCCACTGGTTTTCTCATAAAATATCGACTGCTCGCTGGTGCCAGGCGCTATTCTGGGCATTGGGGGTTTTGCGGTACACAAGACAGACGAGATTCCTGGGCTCCTTGCGATCAGGTCTGCTCGGGGGAGGGTTGGGAACCAAATCGTCTGCCTCCGGAGCCCTCAGGTCTGACCGCCTGCCTCCTTGACCGATGATGGGTCTTTTGTCAAGGACACAGGCTGGCCTCTCCCATCTCCTCTCCCTGTGTCCGTGTTCCAGGGACTATACTTGGTGGGACTTGCTGAGATGGGAGAGCAGGTTGGGGAGTGGGAAAACTCCAGAGTATGTTTGGACCCACTTAACATCCTATGGCAACCAGATGCCTGAGCTCTGCTGAGTCAGCAGACGTCCAGACGGCACTGGGAGCAGACCCTGGCGGGTGTCACTCAGAACCAATCGAATGACCTCTCAGGGCTGCAGTCTCCTTGTCTGAAAATTGCAACAAAACGCTGAGGTTAAACAGGGACAAAAGATGGGAAGCCCTTTGGACAGTGGAGTGCACATGCTGCACAGTATTTTCATTGTGTTTGAAACCCAGAAGCCCGCTGAGAGGCCTCATCCTTTGAAGGCATTTTGCCAGAATGTCCGCCACCAAGCAGAGTAGGGGCCCTTCCTCCCTCAGTCTCTCTGCTGTCGCGCAGATGTTGTGGGGAGGGGTGTAGGGAGAGTGGGGTTTTGCCCCGTCACCTGACCTCTGAGCACCTGCTTGTACTGACGTAGGCCTGTGTAGGGACCGGCTTGCTTTCCTGTGTGCCCTGGTCCTCTTCTCACTAAAACCATTTTAATTTGTAATTCAATCCCTTCTTTTAATTTTCATTTTTTAAAAAATCTGACAAGTCTCTTATGTGTAGCCAACTTCATGGGAGATTAGAGGGACAGGATTTTACTTCAGAGTCACACAGACACCCCACGTGAGTGTTAGGCATGCCTCTTCCTAAGTCCTTAGCCTCTTTTCGATACCTCGAGGCCAGCCCCTCTCTCTCTCCTTCCTAAGCCCTCATCAGCAGTCTCCGATCCCAGATCCCTGCTTGTTCCTACAATGGAGAAGTGTAGATGGTTCTTTCTGTGTCTTCTGTCAACCACGGCTATCAAGGTGGCATTCAGGGCCCAAACCTCAACCAAGACAGTCCCTTCCCTAAGAGGGACTTAGGTGTCAGCTGATGGGAATAGCTTCCCTCTCCCACTACACTTTTACGTGTCTATGGACTCCCCAATCACATGGGAAGAGATGGGAAAGAATGAGGGCTGAAGGGACGCTGCTGTAGGGACGATGTGGAAGGCAGCAGAAAGGGGGTCCAGTGCCTCTCAGGGTTCTCCACAGTTATTTTTGGAGGTATCTTAGCTCCCCAACCAGAAGTCATGGGATCAAACTCAAGCGTTTCCCACCTACATGGCAGGGTCTCAATGAAGGTTGCCCTGTGATGACATAGTTCATGGATACTTTGGGGGACACAGGACACATACCCTTTTCAACCTCAGCTGAAGCCACAGAAGCAAGGGGACCCTGGCCCATTGTGTCCAGTCCTTTGTCCCCCTGCTCTGGAACCTCTAAAGTCCAAGGGCATCCAGCTCCCAGACTTTTGGCTAGAGACAGAGACCAGAGATATAAATGGAGCTTGTGGGTAAGGAGGCGAGACTCACAGTAATTCCAGACTCTAGATAATTCCACGTGGGATCAGAACATCCTGGAGGCGCCAGTCCTGGTCTCGGGTTCTTCATCTGTATAATGAGCTCTGTGGTCAACACAATACAATCACAGCAACAGCCACTGCAAATAATAATAGCTGCCATTAGTGGAGCCCTTGGTATATGCCAGGCCCTCACATGCATTCTTCACGGACTATAACGACCATATGATGTACGTGCTATCATTACCCTCATTTTATCCATGGGGAAACTGAGGCTCAGGAGGTTTGCTTTGTCTAAAGTGACATCGCTAGGAGGTGTAGGAACCAGGCTTTAAGCCACCACATGGCACTGCCTCTTAACCAATGGACCGCCCAGCGCGAGCATGCCATTTGCAATTTAGGGTTCAAGTTCTCATGTATTATTTCATTTAAGCCTCACACGGGCATGCCTCACCTGGGAGCTATTTGACAACCATATCACAGACGAGGAGACTGAGGCTTTGACAGGTGATGGGGTCTCCTCGCCACTGCTTCGCTCACGGGGATGTTAGGGTGACGCAGAAGTAGAAGGTATTGCCACCCTGGAGCAGAAAGATCCCCTGGGGAGGGGAGAGGGCGGGGGGTGTCTATGCCATTCCTGTCATAAGCAAGCTTAGATGGAGAAAATGGCACAACCTACCCCCAAAGCCCCAGGGTCCTCTCTGGCAGGCCTAATGCCTCTCATTCCTCCTGGAACAAGCCAGCTTGGCACTGGGCTTGAATGTTCCCTAAGAGTTGAGCTGGTTTCGCCATTGAAGGCGCTGGGCACAGAGATAAGGGCCGTTTTCTTGGATCTGCAGCGAGCATTTCACCCGAGTATGGGAAACAGCCCCTGTTCAGCACCCACTACGGACCCGATGCAAACATCCCACTGCCTCCCGCCTGTCCATCAGCCGCCCCAGATTCTACCCGCTCCTTGGGCACAGATGTCATTGCCAGGATGAGGATAAATATTTAAAGGGACTCTTACTTAACTGGTAAGCGCTTCCTCTCCAAGTCCCCTCCATCACTGTCTCTGGCTGGATTTCGAGAACGATTGTTCTGACTCAGAACCAAAGCTGCCTGTGGTTTGTCCTCAGTCATGTGACCATTCTCCCCCTTTTCGTGGTGGGTGGCCTTAAAGATGGAGGGGACGGGTCAGTCTGGCCTGGCTGTGAACATCGGGTCAGGCCTCCCCTTGACCAGATGTTGGGGAGACAAGACCCTGGCTGGTGGGAGAGAAGGAAACACAGAAGCAAAAGGGACTGAGCTCCCGTGACTAATGAGTCCTTCACTATTTCTGACACCCGCCTGGTGCCGCAAAGGATTTGGGGGTCATTTGTGAACGTATACATAGGAAAATATTAAATGCAAGTGACCCAGAATCTGAAGGCAGTGTAGAATGTAGGTTAAAAATGCAGGCTCTCCACTCTCATCATCATTGTTGGCAAGGCAGCTGGTCCGTGGGGGGCTGTGTCCGTGCTGTCCCCGAGAGCGACCTGGCATTGCTCTGGTGTTAGCACTGAGTGTTCTGGAATGCCCGCAGGCCTGGGGAACCAGGACAGTTGGTCACCTGCCTGCTGAATGCCGGCGTCGGTTGTGATAGCTGCGTGGTCTTATTCTCATTTTAGAGATAAGGAAACAGAGGCTCGGGGAGTTGGAATAACTGGTTTATGTGCCCTCACCGAATGAGTGGTTCAAGTCCCTGGGCGCCAAAACCTTGGCCTCCCTTCCTCTGTGTCTCAGCATCCCTCCACGATCAGAGGCGTTTTGTCCCTTCATCAAGGTTCTTAACCAACACGGCCGGCACTGCGCTGGGACCTGCGGGGAAGGGAGTTCATTCACTGTTCTGCGCATGTCAGGCCTGGGGAGGGAAGAGTGAACAAAAGACGAGCTTTCCTAATCCTGCTCTCTCGGGTACCTTCTATCCTGGGGGAGAGGCAACTTTAAACAAACAGACACACAAAGGAGTTTCCATTTATGTGCGAATCAACACGATGGTGCATCCTGTGTGAGATGAGCTGGGAGAGAGAAACTGGGGTGCTATCACAAACGGCCTCACAAGCTCTGCCAAGCAGCGTGGGCATTATTTTGAGGGGGTGACAGGCAGGTTTACTGAGAGAAACGGATCGATCTGAGACACAGTAAGGAAGTAGAAGTGACAGGAGCTGGAATGGCTTGGATAGAGGGGAAACTTGGGTGAATAGTTGCTCCCCAAAATTCATGCCCACCAAGATCACAGAATGTGACCTGATTTGGAAATAGGGTCTTTGCAGAAGCAATTAGATAAAATTAAGCTGAGGTCATGCTGGATTGGAGTGGGCCTGTTCCAAACACTGTTGCCCTTGTAAGAAGCGGAGGCAGAGACAGACTCAGGAAGAAGACCAAGGGGAAGATTCAGGCAGAGGTTGGGCCGATGTGTCTACAAGCCAAGGGATGCCGGCGACCATGGGAGGCTAGGAGAGAGGCGTGGGACGCATTCTCCCATGAGCCTCTGGGACAGGGGTCCTCAAACTTTTTAAACAGGGCGCCAGTTCACTATCCCTCAGACCATTGGAGGGCCGGACTATAGTTTAAAAAAAGCTATGAACAAATTCCTATGCACACTGCACATATCTTATTTTGAAGTAAAAAAACAAAATGGGAACAAATAAAATACTTGTATTTGCATGTGGCCTGCGGGCCGTAGTTTGAGGACCCCTGCTCTGGGAGGACCCAACTCTATCAATACTTGGATCTCAGACTGGTCTCCAGACTGTGAGAGACCGGCGTTTTGATCTTTAAGCCACCCAGTTTGAGGGAATTTGTTACAGCCGCCACAGGAAACTAACACAGGAGGAAGGGGATGAGGAAGAGGCAAGAATGACTCCCAGTGTTGTGACGAGGGTGTCCTGGGCGGCTCGTGGTGTGGTTTGTTGAGCTAGAGAACGCGGGAGAAGCCAGCTGGGCCATTTGCAGAGAGCAGAGCCCTGAGGACCCAGGACCCGGGACAGGTATATTTTGATGGGCAAGTACGAGGAAGAAAAAAAATAAGGCATCCAGAGTCCATTGAATCTAGGAATCAGGACTGCAGCCCTAATCTCTGTCCTTTCCAGGGCTGTGTCCTGCCTTCAGTGACTCTGGGAGGAAGAGGGGGAAGCAGCCATGAGACATAAATGAGTCTATCTTGCAGGGCTTTCTGTTGATCAGCCAGCAGCCTACGTATGGCCTTTGGTGTCCAGTTTAAACTGGTTCTTCTTGTTTCATGATTACACAATAAAGAGGGCCCCGTGAACCGAGGCCAGTTCTGCGCATGCTGTGCCATGGGGCAGGAGAAGCTAGCATGGGACAGGACACATGGCGGGGGGTGGGGGAAGCGACGATGGAGAGGAGGTGGCTTCAAGGACCAACTCGGTCTCTTGCCATTTTTGCTCTGGAAGCACCTGCAGGTGCGCCCCCAACCCACCCACCAGTTCTGTAGCAAAACCAGCTATGGCACTGGTCCTTCCAGCCCCCAGCTGACCCTGCAGACCCGCTGGCACAGTTGGGTGCAGAGGTCATCGAGACCCCAACATCAGGTGCCCCGCCCTCCACACAGATGAGTCTGAGCACCTCCAGCCAACAGTGTTGATGAATTCCTCTTGCCTCTTGGGCATCATTTTCTCATAATTATAGTGGGGAGAAGACAGGGAGCCCCACTGAGAAAGAACGCAGAGCCCCATGCCGGAGCCCCAAGGCGAATCCTCCCTGAGGACTACACTAGAGCAGCACAGTTTTTTCCAGGACGTGGAGGAAAGATAAAATCTGATTTAATTCCTAGGAAATTGCCTTTTTACCCACCTGTGTAAGCCTGTATTTAAATGCTAATATTTTTGGCCAGCTGGGACGCCACATTTATTTTCTTCCTGCGCAGCCACAAAAATCATTTATTTATGAGAATTCCAGCTCCTGCCCTCTCTCCTGAATTCCTCACTTTCATTTTCATCTACCAGCTGGATGTTTCTCTCCCCAAGACATGGGGGATCTGTAACCTTCTCCCTCCCCACCTTCGACCCTCTGTATACCTGTCCTGTTCTGTTTCTAGGACTGCTGGTGGCTTTTGACTCCCAGGCCCCAGACTTTCCTCAGATCGGTCCCCAGTCCCTTTGATTCAACCTCCTCCCCTGGGGGGTATCACCACATCTGACTGAGCCTCCACTTCCTCTTCTGTAAAATGGGTATAATAATACCAACCCATGAGTTTGTTATGAGACCAGGATAATCCACACACGGCCCCCAGCACAGCATCTGGTAACAGAGTAACAGATCGTGGTGATTATTTTTAGAGCGATCATGACCACCCCGCCCTCACCATGGAACCTGCTCTCCTCTTAGTGGCTGTTCTATCATGAGCTGCTCAGTGAGCTCTGAGGGGCTCCATCCTGCTGATTAGGAAACACTGACTGGTCGCTGTTTGCTTCAGAGCATTTTCATGCTCTGAAATTCTCTACCTTATGAGTGTGTTTGCTTGTTTATGGTCTGAACACCCCTCCTCCAATCTACCTCTAAAATGCCGTTTCTGCAAGAAAAGGGATTTTGTCTTATTTACTGACCTAGCCCCAGTGCATTCTAGAACTTCAGAAGGGAAGACACCTCGACTGGGCTGGTAATGAGGCTCCTGACCCCAGCTTCAGAGGTGCCCTGCTCTGCCCTGTTCGGTGTGTTGGGCTGGGACCCTGCAAGCCGCCTTCCTGCTTTGCCAGCAGGAGAGAGGGAGGCTACAGGGTGGGGAGGGCCCTTGTCCCAGGCAGCTTCTGCTCCTACGGACCCCACTCCACTGCTCTTTCCTCCACCCCTGCCTGTAGGTTCCCTCTTGGCAGTTGCTGCCAGTTTCTGAAATGTATTTTTTGAACGCCCAGAATCAGCATCATGACTCCCTCTGAGAGGTACCAGCACGAGCCAGCAGGCACCCACTCCTCAGAGTCTGGGTCTTAGCCTCATGGGGTCCCCCCTGCACGATTGAAGGTTCTGAGGATCCCAGCTCTTTCCTTTGTCTCTCCCCCGTCCCCAAGCACTGGAGCTGCTCCTGCAGTCAACTCCATGAGTCCTCAGTGCCCCCTTTTAGCCTGTTTGATCTTCCAATACCTGCTGGACAAGTCTTTATATGTAACTAGAGGCCCAGTGCACGAATTCGTGCATGGGTGGGGTCAGGTGAGCCCGCCCCAATCGGGGCTGATTGGGTCAGGCAAGCCAGTGGGGAGGGGCCTCGGGCCATGGGTGGGCTGGCCCTGCCCCCTGGTCATACTCCAGGTTGAACTCCTGGTGGAGGCGTCAATTTGCATATTAGCCTTTTATTGCATAGGATTCTCACTGTTAAATGGCCATGGGCTGTGTCTCCCAGCTGCACAGTGACACTGTGACTGAACCTGTGCCTGGCCATGCCCCTCTCCACCCCACCCTCAGCCCACAGCCATGGCCTCAGAGGGAACTCAACTCCTTCCAGGATGGATGTCTCCATTCTCGCTCCATGATGCTTCAGGAGACAAGGGTTTAGGATCAAAACGGACAGCTGCTTGTTTCTTGCACTATTAAGGCAAACTCTTTTTCTCTCACGCTGCCAGTCACTTGAATTTTGAACCCTGCAAGATTTGAAATAAGTTTCCAATATCAAGTGGTCATGGATTCAAATTCACCCTCAGCTGTGTGGCCACCTACAAGTGACTTTCCCTCTCTGGGCCTGTTCCCTCATCTGTTGAATGGGTAGCATAACAGTACCTGCCCTTTCAGGCTTATAGTAAGGATTAGAAATGGGGAACGTAGGTACTTGGACCAATTGTCGGCACCTGGAAGGCACTCGTGGATTCTGCCGTCACTGTTATCATTGCGGGGATGGCCTCTCAACCCGCTGAAGGCCAGCACGCTTGTCCTCTCTGAGCCTTGTACTAGGGAGGTTGGCACACTCTCCTGGGCCCGGATGCCACCTGGAGCTCCCACCTGCCTCTCCTTCCCCCTGGAACTGGCATGGCTGATAGATTCCTGTAGCTGGTTCCAGGTGGAGAGATAACTCGGCCTTCCCGAGTCCCTTTGGCTGATGCACATCTGTGTCAAGGAGGCTAATTACAACCCTGCTAATGGCCTGATTTCCCTGGTGCCACCTGAATATTCCAGGAGCACGTGGCCTCTCTTTCCTTGCAGTCACGTGTTCCTTGAGCAGAAAACAATTCTCTCCGGTTGTGCGTTTCACTCGGGCACAACTTGCCTTCCTTTGCCGAGAATGTCCTTGGCACACTCACCACCTTGCCCACATTTCTGGGGATTTTGCTGTGTGATGTTGTGGATGCTGCTGACCCTCTCTGGGCCTAAGTCGTTCATCTAAGACTGAGTTCCAATACTTGATGCCTCACTGAGATCAGAGGAGACTCTGAAATGCTCCGTGTTGAGTTACTACGAAGGGAGGTTAAAATCTGGAGCGTGGCGCCATGATTTGCCGTGATCACCAAGCTTTATCTACGCGGCCTCCACTCTCCTGTAGAATTGTTTTAGGGCACAGAGGCAGGGGTGGCAACGCCACCAGCAGTGGCAGCAGTAGGAGCAGCAGTCACGACCTTTGCCACTGACAAAATGGCTTACTCCAGCAGAACCTATGTTAAGCACATGGACTTCATTTAAATCTGCCCAAATCCTGTGAGGTAAGGATCATTATCCCCACTTTGCAGAAGAAAAAACAGGCTCACCTGCTAGCTCAATAGCTGCTAAATTGCAGACCTTAGAATCCCAGGTCTGTCTTTGGCCTTTGCACTTGTGGTTCCTGGGCCCTAACAGTGATCACCCCAGAGAGCGGTATGGCCGGTCTGGGGCTCTCTGCTCAAATGTCATTTTTATAGAGAGAAGCCTTCCCCGATGACCCTGTGAAATAGGAGCTCCTGTCACTCTCCATCCAACTGGGCTTTCTTTTTCTTCAAAGCACAAGCCTGTGTATAGACACAGGTGTTGACTGACCTGTCCTTCCACCACGCGAATCTGAGCGCCATAAGCTCAGGGACGTTGCTTTGTCCACCACCATACACGGCGCCTGGAGCAGAGGCCAAGGTGATGGCATGGTTATACATGCTTCACAGGTGCAGACTGAACACGTGAGCAGCTAAACACCTGGGGCCAAGGCCCATGCTCTTAACCAGCATTGGCCAGACCCTTCGAACAACAGGTGCCACTGTTTCTTTTCCCCCAGGAGGCCATTCAGATGTTGGGATTCCAGACTCCTGAGCTGGAGTTCAAATGCAGACACTCACCCTCCCCCAAAAGAAACCACATGTAGAGCGTGAGTTCCAGCTCATCTGGCATTTTCTCAGCTGCTAGTCTCCATTCTCTTCCTCTAAACCAGTGGTTCTCAACCTTGGCTGCACATTAGAATCACCTGGGGATCTTTTTAAAATCCTGATTTCTGGGCCTCATCCTCCGGAAATTCTGTTTCTTTGTTATGGGGTGAGGTCACAACATTAGTCACAAAGAAACAGAATTTCCGGAGGATGAGGCCCAGAAATCAGGATTTTAAAAAGATCCCCAGGTGATTCTAACGTGCAGCCCAGGTGGAGAACCACTGTTTTATGGCATCTCCGAGGACTGCTTTCTTCATGGAGAAGGGCGCTAATCACACTCCTCCCCTATCCTGATCGGAGCACACAGGCCCTCACCTGCTCTGCAGGGTGGAAGCTGATATGGAGCAGCTGACGCCAGTGGGGGCACTGGAGCAGGAGGCAGCCAGAGGCAGGAAAAGGCCGGGCCGCACGCCGCGCTGCCCACTCCGCCCAACTCGTCCGTGATGCGCCAGGTCACGGAGAGGCTGCCGGCAAACTTTCCACTCCGTGCCCAGCAACAGCTTCCTGCTCCTGTGGGGAGTTCCCCCAGCTCTGATCAGGGCACAAAAAAATCGATCTATTAGATCAAGCAGGAAGGAGAAGGCAGGAGACCAGCCGGGAAGCTGCGGAACAGAGTGTTTTGGCGTAGCAGTCCCCTCCCTTCTGACTGGAGTATTAATTGCTACATTGCCACTGCCTGGAAGAAAGACAGCCAGCCAGCAGAGCCTGGGAGAGCTCCCGCTCCCCCCGCTCGCTCCGCTGCACGCTCCTCCTCGGTTCCCTCGGAGCGCCCCGTGCCCTGGCAGCGCTGGCCCAGCCCTGGCATCCCCAGGTCCTCCTGTGGGTAGCACTTGAGTGGAGGGAAGGACAGCGTGCCCTGCAGGCTCTCTGGATGCAGGAGCCGGGCTCCCTGCAGAGGCAGCTGTGTGGTGCCAGGAGCTCCCGTGGTGCGTCCCTCTCTCAGGACTCGCCCAGGCGGGCGCCAGGTGCCAGGGGCACGCAGAGCGGAAGCCTTCGCTTCTGGGCACTGACAGCAGAGCCTGCCTCCCTCTGCCACCATGAGCGGCTGCTCCAAAAGATGCAAGCTTGGCTTCGTGAAATTTGCCCAGACCATCTTGAAGCTCATCACCGGGACCCTCAGCAAAGGTAGGAAGCCTGGCCCGGACCCTCCTTTTCTGCCTTGACAGGATCTGGCTGGTCAGGGCGCCTCAGTGTGGCCAGGGGGGCCGTTCTGGTGTGCGTGGGTCCCGAGGAGGCGGGGAGGGACCGGTGGCTGGGATTTGGGGTTGCTGACAGCCTGGGTCCTGGCCTGGGCGGGCGGGCACCCGGCCAGGGAGCTCAGCTGGCGTTAATTGTCTGGAACTTTGGAAATGGGTTTGGTGGTGTGTGGCGATCGGTTACAGTCGGGCAGAGGGAGAGAGCCCTTCCCGGAGCTCTGGAAGCTGCTTAGCTTGACTAGAGTTTCAAGAAGTTATCCGCAGAGTGTGTGTCTTGTTGATAAGAGAGACTTGGTGCCGGGGCTGTGAGTAACTGAGAACGGAGATGCTGGAGGGCCAGCAGGAGGCAGCCCTGGGCCCTGGTGGGGGTGGGACCCGTCGCTCTGGGCTTGATGTACCGAGCTTTCTCGTGGGGTTCCAGCGTGCTGCGTTTCAGGGGCTCTGGTCGTCTGTCTGCCTCTTGGACCCCTGTCCCTCCGCATCGCCTGCCTGTATTGATGTCTGTCATCTGCTTCTCTAAGTACGGGGGTGGCAGCCAGTCCCCAAGTTGCCTCCCGGCAGCCCAGAAAGGGCGGTAAGGGACTACAGCCAGGATTGTGTGTCTGCGACTCCGCCCCCGGGGCAGAGGGGAGACTGTCTTCTCAGGGGCCGTCCCTGCCTCTGGAGCCCCATCTTCCACCCTGACCAGGGAGGTAAGGCCCTGGGGGACACCCTGGCAAACTTTCTGGAGAGAGTATTTAAAGGGACAGCAGCAGCATGATCTGGCTTTGCTGGCTGGAAAAAATGTCTTTAAAATTCACACCGGATTCAGGAGGTGGGGTTATGGGGGAGATGCATTGGAAGTAGGAGGCAGGAGAATTGATCAGGATTTTAAAACTTGAAGATGAGCGCAGAGACGGGCCGTGTGTGGCAGCTCTAATAATGATATGGCTCAGGTCCCCAGCTGCGTCGTGGGTTTGGCCTGCTGCAAATTGAGAGGCGGGTGTGTGTGTGTGTGTGTGTGTGTGTGTGTTGGGGAGAGAGGGTGAGATGTTGCTATCTACTTTCTCAGGCCCTTTCGTCGCTCCTGTTCTGTTCCCACTGCACTTCTCCAGGGAGCCCAGGGGGACTGCACCCCCAAGGCTGAGGGGTCAGCTGCCTGGCAGAACTATTGGGAGGCTTGTGTGGGATGGGCTGACGTGAGGAGGAGCGTGCAGAGGGCTGGGGAGATTGCACAAAGTCCCACCACTCAATCCTCTGAGACAAATTGAGGCTCCACCCCCACCCCCCACCCCCACCCCCGTCATCTTCCTCCCCGCCCCCCGCATCTCTGGCACCAGGATCTCAGGAGTGTGGGGTGATGGGCAGCATCTCAGGCCAGTCTCTGCTTCCCAGAAGTGCAGCAGCAAGAGCTCGGGTTGGAGTTTAGAAACCTGGGTCTCAAAGCTGACTCTGCTCCCTGGGCAAGCCCCTGCCTCGCTGAGCCTGCTTCCTGGTGTGGGAGATGTGTCCGTTACCTTCGGCCTGTCTACTCCCAGCACCGCCTCAAGGACCCAGGAAGCTGAGACGGGGATTCCTTTACAGCAAGGGTCCTCAAACTACGGCCCGCGGGCCACATGCGGCCCGCCGAAAACATTTATCTGGCCCACCGGGTGTTTTTGCCACCGCTGCCTGTTGATTCGCAGCCGACTAGTTTTTTTTTAAACTATAGTCCGGCCCTCCAACGGTCTGAGGGACAGTGAACTGGCCCCCTGTTTAAAATGTTTGAGGACCCCTGCTTTACGGAGTGTGTTGCAGTGGCCACACATGAGGGTGTGGTCGGGATTGGGATGGGCCTGGGTCTAGGGAGGGTGCCCCACGCCATCTCCTCTACAACCCCAAGGTCAGAGGTGCCTTCATTTAGCTGCAGGTGGGTCTGCACACGCCAGAGGTGGGGGGAGATCACAGAGGGATGTTCTGCAGCAGGAGAGGTGAGTGTGAGAAAGTGAGTCCGTCAGAGAGAGTGCTTGCAAAGGGGCGTGTGTGTGTGTGTGTGTGTGTGTATGAGAAAGAGAGGACTAGAGATGGAGAGAGAGGATGGACAGCTATCTGAATTCAAGAGCATGAAGATGCTATCTTCTGCCTACAACTGTTGGCTCGATGTTTGTTTATTACCGACTGCTGCACGCTCTTTACTAGACACGGGACACGAGGATGAATAACTCGCCCTGGCCGGTTTGTCTCCGTGGACAGAGCATCAGCCCACAGACTGAAGGATCTCAGGTTCAATTCCAGTCAAGGGCACGTACCTTGGTTGCAGGCTCGATTCCCAGCCCCTTGCGGGAGGCAGCCAGTCTCTCATATAGATGTTTCTCTATCTCTCCCCCTTCCTTCCACTCTCCCTAAAAATATCTTCAGGTGAGGGTTAACAAACAAACAGAAAGGATGCAAGCTCTTCATCCAGAAATGGGTATTCAGGTGGGGGCACGGACGGAGGACACAGGCACCGCCTGGACATGACGCTAATGGAGGCATGGGGGCCACGGGGCCAGGGAAGGGCAGCCTGGGGCAGAGCTGAGATGAGCAGGGGGCAGGGCTGGGCAGATGGAAGGACTGTCGGGCTCTGCAGAGAAACCAGCCAGCGGGTCAGGACAGCCCCTCTCTCCTCCCAGAATCCCAGACACTAAAATCCATGTCGCATGGAAAGTGCTCCATGGGAACCCGCACTGGGGACCCGCACCGGGACCTGGCGTTTCCCTGACCTGCCTCAGTCCTGAGCTTTCTGTGGCTGAGGCTCAGGAAGGTGGCCCACAGCCGGTGCCAGGACAGGACCGTGTCTCCCAGCCCCGCACAGAGCACCAAGTGTTTACACAGCCTGGCTCTGTGCCAGGCAAACCCTAGGAAGCTGGTGTCCTGCCCAACCCAGGTGTTTGCTAAATATTTCTTAAATAAATGGAAGCAGGGCCAGGCCTGGAGCAGGTGAGCGGAAAAAGATCCGTCTAATGCAGTGGTTCTCAACCTTCTGGCCCTTTAAATACAGTTCCTCAAGTTGTGACCCAACCATAAAATTATTTTCGTTGCTACTTCATAACTGTAATGTTGCTACTGTTATGAATCGTCATGTAAATATCTTATATGCAGGATGGTCTTAGGTGACCTCTGTGAAAGGGTCTTTCGACCACCAAAGGGGTCGCGACCCACAGGTTGAGAACCGCTGGTCTAATGTATAGACCAGCCCTCAGTGGATTTAGATGAGGCTCTGTGTGGGCATATTACAGTTGCTTAATGATTTGGGGGTTTAATTGTGTTTTTGCTTATTCATTATTTATTGCACGGAGTCCTACATTGCCGTAATCCAAGCCTTAGAAGGCGTTTCTTTGTTCCTCTCAGGAGTATAAAGGTACTACAGGACCAGGTGCCCCCTGCTGGTCCTGGGACCACGTATTGTTTCTTAGCTGCCTTGGGCATACCTGGGGGGCAGGGGAGCCCACAACCCCTTCCCTGTCCTTCCTGTCCCTGAAATCGGCTTCCCCCACTTGATGCCAGCAATCCCCTTTCCTGGTGGTCCAAGCTGCTCCGTGGCCCAGAATCCTCATCGGTGCCCTTTTCAAAGATGAGCTGATCAGGTTCTTCTGCTCAAACCCCCACCTTGACCTTGACCTTTTCCTGTAAGAACATGGTTGGGAAAGGCCGTCTTCCCCACCGGACTTAGGACTGCATGCTCTTTGCACACTACTGTAGCCAGAATTCCTGTCTAGTGCCCAGCCCAGAGTGGGCACCTCACCAGCCGTGTAGGATGAACAGAGCAGCACCGCCTGGCACAGATGCCAGCCAGGGCCCTGAGATAAGCTTGACGTCGGAGCTTTCTAGGACGCACCAGGCAGGCCCCTGTCCCAGCAGCTCAGCAAACGTGCTCTGAATCTGCCCACGTGCAGCCAGAGGGTGAGCCTCGGCCAGACCATTCATTCAGAACTGTGCCCGAGTGTGCTTCCTGGCACCCCCACTCCTGCCCCTTCAGCTCTCCTTTGATTTGTCTTACATGCTGGATGTCTCCAAATTTAAAGGAAGAGTTTCTCTTCCATTAAAAAAAAAAAAGAAGTTTGCAAACCAGCAATGCCCGGGAAAGGACAATGGGTGCCAGCCTGGGACATCTGGGTCCTCACCCCTCTGGCCACGGGTGCCTGCGCTATCACGTGGAGTCACAAGGCCCTCCTTACAGGGCTCACGCGCGGTGTACACACGGCTCCCTGCATGGCAAGTGCTCGGCAGACGTTCTTCGGTGCTGCAGTTGGTAGCTGATCCTCTCAGGGCTGTGAGCGCCATGGGCCTGCGTTCCTCACTCACTGCTGGTTTTTCCAGCACTGGGCACAGACTCCGAGGGGCGTCTCTAGTTTCTAGAACATTCCCTGTTTCCCCTCTCCTGCACGTGCTTTCCTAAGGCCCTACCCCGTGCTGAGATGACCTTTGCACCATTCCCCACACCTGGTTCCCTGATCAGGAGCATGACTCTCAGAGCCAGTGCCCCACTCCACCCCCAACTTAGCCAAAGTCCAGCTCCTGACTTAGATGCACAGTTAAACCGAGGTACGGGAAACCCGCCTCTTCCTGTGCAACCAGCTCCCCACTCCCTCACAGAGCCCCCAGGGCTGCGGGTGTGCAGCCTGCATTCTGGCCAGGCAGGTTCCTGCCCAAAGCCTTCTTAACTTTGGGAACCCATCACAGATGGCAGAGCCAAAACAAGGAAGGAGGAATCCAGGCCAGGAGAGCTTGTAGCATCATCCTGGCCACCCACGTGGCTGCAGCGTGGGGAGGCGGTGCGGGGGCCGACCTTAGAGATTTATCTCCAGGACAGTGCCCTGGAGCCCCCCTCCCCTCCCACCCAGGCCCAGGCTGTTTCTCTCTGTGTGAGTCAGGACCTCGGCTTCAGACCCATCCGAGACATGCTGTTCCTCTTGCTTCCGCCTCAACTGCTTGCTATTCAGGATCCTCAAGAAACTGACTTTGAACTTGGGGACGGGCTCTGCCTTTAGCAGGTTGGGCTGAATCCCAACGCTGCCTGGTGTCTCCCAGCTGTGTGAGCTTGGGGGAGTTACACAACCTCCACAAGCCAGGGTTCCTCGCTTTTAATTGGAGATGATGATATTATCAACTGCCCGAGGTTGTTTTTCCTTTAATGAGAATAATACAAGGAACAGGCTGGCAGCCATCCGGTGACCTTGCACTTGCAAGGAGCTGAGGGTGAGGCCCTCCTTAAACATTGCGCCCTCAGCACCTCTCTCCTCTCACCCCAGTCCTGGCCCTGGAAGTAGGCATCGTAGTCACCGTATTAACCGATGAGGAAGCTGAGCTTTAGGTAAGCCAGGGGGCCTAGCAGGCCCTGCTGTGGCTGAGACCAGGTGCACGGTGCTCCGCTGCACGGGGCTGGGGGGGATGGCCCTGCAGGCGCTGCTCCCCACCTCGGCACCAGCAGAGACTGCCCCAGTCTCCCCCTCACTTTGTAGGTGGGTTTGTCAAGAGCTGTTGCATCAGCTGAGTCACTTCAGGGCAGCCACCTGTCCTGTGAGGGGCTAGGGAAAATGCCATAATGTGGTGTGGCCTGGAGTAAGAAATGAACTTCATGGGGAAAGGGACCATGCCTCAGGCCAAGGTCAGCAAGACAGCCATGTGCATGCTCTTGCAGCTCACATAGGTGAGCCGGGGCCGGGCCCCTGCCGGATGCTGAGTGCGTTCTGCACCCACGAGGAACCCCCTTCTTATAGGGAAAGTGTGAGAAGGGGTTTTGTTGGTGGGGAAACAAATATACAGGTTCTGGGTGCCAGGGAGCCTGGGAGTGAACTGACTGTTTACTAGAATTCTCTGGACAAGCACTGGCCCTGACACTGGGGGCCCGGGACCTGTGAGCTGGGGCAGTGCCCCCCGCCTTAGGAGGGTGCCACCCATCCCAGGAGAAGGGTGCACTCTCCTCTGAGGGAGAAGCGAGAGTCTCCACCATCGCAGGTCACGGCTGGCTCCCTGTCCTGGCCGTGCAAGCGGGCACCGGGGCTGTGTTAGGACAGCCCCACTGCCCGGTGGCTGCCGGAACGTCTGCGTGCTCCTGCCTTGTCATAGGCGGAGCCCTCGATGGCCACAGCCCGGTCCACGCTTCCTCTGCATCCAAAGCCAGCGCTGCCAGGGAACGTGCTTGCGTGGCTCTCAGTGCCGAGTAGCCCTGATCCCAGCCTACAGATCTCTCATCCTGGGGCCTCTGTAGCAGGCCCATCACTCCGTCTCCCATTCCGACTGCACCCCAGCTCTCTAGCGGGCCTCTCCTCCGGATGACCCCGATACCAGGCAGGAATAATTTGTTCAGGGCTGCTTATCTTGGCAGCGCTGCGCAGACATCCTATTAACTTCAGGACCACGGGGGAGTGGCTAGCGTGTCCCAAATTAAAAGTGGCTGGAAATGGGCCCCTCTCGCAGGAGGGAGGGCACCGTGGGCTGCGGCACCAAGACGCAGGGTGGAGTGGATCCAGCCAGGTCCCAGTCAGCCTTCAGAGGCCCGGAGGTCCCTGGCCGTGCCTCAGAATTCTAAGGGTGACAGAAGCTTGCCGAGGTCACCCCTCTCACCAGGTCCCGTGTCCCTGAGAGCCTTCGATTCCTGAGTGTGGAAGTGGTTGTGTGAAGTAGGCAGGGAAGGCAGCAGATAAAAACACGGGGAGCCAGACTGCCCTGGGTTCAAATCTTACCACATGTCGGCAGGATCACCTGGGACAAGCCATGTCCCACCTTGTGTCCTCTTCTGGAAAATGGGGCCAGTAATTCCCACCACACGGGGCCACCACAGACTGAGGGAGATGGGGCCTGTGACACTCAGAGGGCCACACACATACCAGCTGCCCATCGACATCAAGTTCCCACCCTTCTCGTCTTCTCACATGACCGAACCTTGGACTGGTCGCCAGGAGGAAGCAGGCAAAGCTGAGGCAGGCTCTAGGTCAGGTCCCCGCCCAGCCCTCCTCTGGGAGCCCTGTTCCTCCAGTTTCCCCGCCTCAGTCATTCTCAGCTGCAAGTCCTGAAATCGGGGCCTTGTCCACTGCTGAGACCACCCTTTATATGTAGTGGTTGTTGTGTTTACTGGCCATCCTCCTACCCCCATGAGAATGTGAGCTCTGCATAAGCACTCATTGGGTGGAGCTTGGTTTTGGTGTCTCAAGCACCCAATGGATGTTGAATAAATGATGACTGAAGGCTTTGCCCACCCAGCACCATCCAGTCATGTGGCTGGAACCCCTTTTTGAGGTCTAGTCTTCGCCGGGCTAGTTTGGAGGCCTCCCAGTCCCCATTTCCCCGTCCTGAAGTTCTGTGCTGGAGTTGGACAGAGCGACCAGCCAGAATGACCTTGATGAGACAAGTGGTTAGTGCAAGTAAGACCAAGGGCTGCCCCGCTGGGTAGCTCGGTTGGTTGAGCGCTGTCCTGTATACCAAAAAGGTTCAATGATCTGTCAGGGCACATCCTAAGGATGTAAGTTTGATCACCACTTAGGAATTGTATGGGAGGCAACCAATCAATGTTTCTCTCTCTCTTTCTCCCTTCCTTTAAAATCAATATATATGATTTCATTAAAAAACAAAACAAGGGCTTATTCCTCTTGAACTCCATGGGATGCCCCTCAGCAGCAGGCCCACCTGGCCATCCACTACAGTGGCCAGTGGCCATCTGCACCCCACCAGAAGGGCAGGGGAGGATGCAGGCTCTGGGCTTCCCCAGAAGGACAGAGAGCTGGGGAGAGGATCTTTTGGGGAGAGAAAGCAGAGATGAGTGACTGCACAGGCTTCCTGCGTCAGGTGGCTAAAAAGGGAAGCCAGGACGCCAGGAAAAGATGCCATGGAAGGGGTTTACCACCACCAGTGACCACCCCCCTCCTCACAGATCCCCAGTCTGGAGGAGGAAGAAGGCTTTCTTTCCATTGGGGTGAAGGTGGCAGGGCCCTGAGCACAAAGCCAGCCCTGGTTCCGTCTGGGTGACGCCATCACATTTCCATTTCATGTTCTTCGTGCTACAGAAGCAGCAGCTCTAGACCCGGGCCTGAGTTGAAATCCAAGTCCTCACATTTGCTCACTGAGCCAGTGGCTTCCTTCTCTGGGCTTCAGTTTCTTCATCTCTAAAATGAGGGAGTTGCTGATTTTAGCTTTGGGATTATTACATACAATAACAGTCATTGCAACACTACCCATGGCTCCGGCTCATGGCTCCACTTCATGACTCCAAGTGCTCTGTCCGTGCGGGCCATCGAATGTGCACAAGGACCCTGGAAGGCGGAGAGCTCTTGCTAACCCCATTGACAAGTGGGAAGACCTGAGACTGGCCCCGAGCCACACAGCCAGCAAGGGACAGACCAGAACTGGGAGCCGGGCTGTCAGTCTCCAAGTTCCGGCTTTACCCTCCCCATTACCCTCTCCATTTCTGAAACTCAGATCCAGGATAATGAGCCATGAAGACCAACGGATTCTTTCCCCTTTTGGTTAAAAGGCGACATGCTGGTTTCAGAAATCCAGGTTTTAAGGTCTCCATTCTGCCTGAAGCAGCACAATTCTGGAGAATTCCCCTGAGACCTGAGACCCCTCTCTCCCCAACCCCCCAGTCTACACCCCAATCCATTCTCCACAGGTCACCTTTTCCAGTCAAACAAAACATATGGAGAACCGGCCCGCCAGCCAAGACTGCTGGAGCGAAGGGAAGGACGCACCCGGCAGCATGCCCAGTGTGATGTCAGTCTGGCCAGTTCTCACTTCTTCCTAGGACTGGGCAGGAATGGGGAGAAAGATGTGAATCTGAGGCCGTGTCTGAGACGCTGAGGTTAGCCTACCCCAATTTT
Organism: Myotis nattereri; assembly: GCF_964212035.1. NCBI lineage: Eukaryota > Metazoa > Chordata > Mammalia > Chiroptera > Vespertilionidae > Myotis > Myotis nattereri. The sequence continues at coordinate 103,972,557 of NC_138080.1, forward strand.
CTGTCTGTAATCTTTTGATTAACCCTGGGCCAGTTTGGGTGGCATTATTGAACCATCTGCGCTTGGCAGGCAGCGCCAAGCCCAGGCTTGCTGCTCGATATCTGCAAACGTCAGCTGGGAGCCTGCTGTCACTTGGAGTCGGGATGCTCCTAAGCTACAAGGCACATTGGACTGCAGAACGCTCCTGGCATCCTTGTGCTGATTAACCCTTCCCGTGCCGCGCCAGTCCTGAACTGCGGCCTGCTGTTCCACGATGAGCAGGAAACGCAGGACGAACAATAGTTGCCAGTATTCATTGAGGGCTACTGATTGGCTGGGACTTTGCAAGGATCCCTACCTGCAACCCAGCCCTAGCCCTGTGAGCTGCCTGCTCTTATGATTCCTACCCTGAGGCCAGGAGCGGTTGAATCACTAGCCCGAGGTCACAAAGTCAAGGAACATTCTCACAGTCAAATCCCGCAGGACCATCACCCCCTGTTATGGACTGAATTCTGTCCCCCAGCCCCCAACTCACTCCTGATGTGACTGTATTTGGAGATAAGACCTTGAAAGAGGTCATTAAGGTTCAGTGAGGTCATAAGAGTAGGGCACTGATCCCATGGGACCGGTGTCCTTGCCAGAAGAGAAAGGGCCGTGGTCAGTTTGGCCCGAAGGATAGAGCACCAGCCCTGGGACTGAAGAGTCACAGGTTTGATTCTGATCAAGGTCAAGGGCACGTACCTTGGTTGCAGGCTCAATCCCCAGCTCAGTCAGGGTGCATGTGAGAGGCAACCCATCCATGTGTCTCTCACATCGATGTTTCTCTCTCTGTGTCTCTCTCCCTCTCCCTTCCACTCTCTTAAAATCAATGGGAAAATATCCTCAAATGAGAATTAACAAAAAAAGGAGAAAAAAAAAGGAGGAAGGGACAGCAGGGGAGCACACACATGGAGAAAAGGCCATGTGGGGTCATGGCAAGACGAGCATAGTGGCCGTCTCCAAGCAGAGAGAGGCCTGACCAGGAACCGACGCTGCCAGCACCTTAACCTTGGACATACATCCCCCGGAACCGTGAGAAAATAACTGTATGTTGTTTAAGTCACCGGCCCGGGGTATTTTGTCATGGCAGCCCTAGGACATTAATCCACCCCCGCAAAAATCTACTCTAAGCAGATCACCAGCATGCACACAAAGGCTTTTATTCATGGGTATCCATCATGGACTTTCGTTAAAATAGTGAAAAACTGGAGACGATCTCTAAACGTCAGTGGAAACAGCAGGTGAAATAAACTTTGGTTCACCTATCTGAGGAATAGTATTAAAGCTTTTTAAAATGATTCTGAGGACAGCTTAATGGCATGCAGAAATGCCGTTGACAGAACAGTAGGTGGAAAAGCAGGAAACAAGTGTTTGTGACAATGAGGTTCCACCCTGTGAGTAGGTGTGTGCATAGAAAAGCAAAATAGAACAGAAATAAGCTGAAATATCAGCATGGGTTTTAGTTGAGGTTAAGGGTTATTTTTTAAAGTTCTTGAGCTGTATTGTCTGCATGGACTGCACTAACCATGTATAGTTCAACATTCACTGAACACGCGGCGATAGTGTTTTTAATTCTTCTCAATGCCTTCAGTAAAAGCTGTGCTTTCCCTGCCGCTATATCACAGCCTGTCCTGTCCGTGTCCGTGCACACCCGGACTGCTAGGCCTGGTTCTCACCGCCTGTGTCCCTCTGTCCCAGCCCCGGTCCTGCCTGTCTCCCCCGCCTGCCCGCACACTCTCCACCAGCCACACTGGTGTCCACGTGGCTTCTAATCCAGCCTCGTGTTTGAAGTCCCTGAACCTAACCCCCCAATGGTTCATAAACATACACACGCACACACATTCACACCACATGCACTCATGTATGCACACCTGCATGCGCACACAAGCACAGGCATAAGCTGTGCTATGAAATGATCTTAGTTCAAATACCAGTTTTATGGCCTATGAATTGGGCACTAATGACCTCGGACAAATTGCTTACCTTCTAGGTCTCAGTATTTTCATCAATAAAATGGGATAAAGAAAATCATAATGTATTTCTTCCCTACAGCTGCCTGGAGGGTGGGATGAATGTGTGTGAAGGGCTTGGTGAAGAGTCTGGCATGCCTAAGACCACTGTGATCTATCGACATCGCTAGTGTGAAATAGGAACATCCAATTCTCAGCCATGCAGTCACTTATGCTCGTCTCTACCCCCTAAGCTACTCAGCCCTGGATGACTGAGTAGAGTGCTGAGATGTGGGGAGCTTTTGCTCACTTATTCTCTCTCTGCCACTGGCTTGGGAGCAGCCAAGTGTCCATGTCTCCAGGTCCTGGCACAGAGAAGGCAACCAGTAAGCGCACAAAACCCAAAATGAGAAACTTAAAGGGTTCAAGAGGAGTTTTAAAGAAAGTTCTCATCAGCCCTAGCCAGTTTGGCTCAGTGGATAGAGCGTCGGCCTGCAGACCGAAGGGTCCCGGGTTCAATTCTGATCAAGGGCACGTACCTCACTTGCAGGCTCCTCCCCGGCCTGGGCCCTGGTCAGGGCTCTTCCAAGCAGCAACCAATTTATGTGTTTCTCTCACATCCATGTTTCTGTCTGTCTTTACCTCTCTCCTCCACTCTCTAAAAACCAATGGAACAATATCCTCGGGTGAGGATTAAGAATAAAAAGAAAGTTCTCATCAGATACAAGCTCATAATTTCACTGACGCAGCCACTCTATTCCACGGGCTTCCTGAGATGATGCATCACCTTGATGAATTAGCTGTGGATCTAGGCATCCTGCAGTCGGCGTTGGCATGCAATTTAATTTCCAATCAAGCCTGACTTTTGGGCAGAGAGACCTGCCTTCCTCACGCTGGGAGGGTCATTCTGGCCAGACCTATTGTCCCAGACGATGGTTCTCCCGGGATGAGCACTGTGAAGGAAATTGGACCTTTGACCCTTCGCTGTGACAACTACTGCTCTCCCTCAGCAACTACGTTATGCAAGTAGATTCAAGAAAGTTCAAATCAAAGGCTAACAGTCTGTCTGCGGCGGGAATTTTCTGAGAGGGAATCCAGCTAAAAATGGATCGAGAGGGAGGGAGGCCAGATGGTCAGTGAGGCTCACAAGAAAGAGAAGGGGGAAGTTGCTAGAGAGAAGAAGGGGCGGCAGGAAGTTGTCTGAGCTCAAACAGGGAAGAATCGGGATGATCCGAGGAAGGAGACACATTTGCTCAGAAAGAATGAACATTTGTGGAGCATCTTTAAGTACCAGACACCGAGCTGCGTGCTTCGCGTGCCTTTTAGCAACGACTCGTCTCAAGTGCCCCATGAAACAAGCGATGTTACAGCCCTTTGCCAGTTGAGGAATCTGAGACTCGGAGACATGAAATAAACTGGCCCAGGTCATCGACGAGTCCAGCTCTTGCTTTTCTGAGCTTTCTTCTCTGCCGGTCCCCTGTCCAAAGGAAATACAAGCATATAGTTTAGGGTCATAAGCATAAGGTCATAGTCGGCTGAAACTTACCTCCCCAAAAATGCAAGAATAAGAAAAAAGCATCTAAAACATGTTCTGGGAATGACAGTAACCGATGTCTGAGTCAGCGTGGGGCAAATGGTCTGATGGCAGGACAACCAAATCCCGCTTCTTCGGGGTTTCTGTATGGGATCCTGCAGCAGTGGGATCTGAGAACTGGGCATCATGGCCCAGCGTGGCTTAGAGGCCCGAGGGGGTCGGGAGCTCCTCAGGGAACTCTGGCTGCTCCCGATGGATGAGCTTCTGGCTTCAGGGAATTTCAATCCCAGGGGTTGGAAAGAAACAGCCGAGGGCCTACAAAACGGTGGCTAAAGACACATACAGACGTTTTCAGAAATATGACTTGTGTGCTCAACAGAGTCATAGAAAAATTTGAGACCAAGAAGGTGTCACGTGGCCCGATTTTTATTAATGGTAGTGAGAGAACACCCCAAAGCTGTATGTAAATGAGCTTGCCGTCAACTCCTGGACAAATTCTAGAGCCTCACGCTGGGAGGGTCTTTCCAACTAGAGCGGACTATTAAACCAGTGGTTTGGGAGCACTTGGAGAAGAAAGCAGGGGGACCTGAGAGCGGGGGGGGGGGGGGGGGGCTGAGAAAAGTCCTGTCAGACCAGCCCCTGTTCTGTTCTGTTCTGCTTTTCAATAGGGGCCATTTCAGGGACGGCCTGGCCGTGGCGTGCCTGAGTTCCGCGAGAGTCCGTGGCTGTGGGCTGAGTGATCATGGAGTCAGGCACGTGGAGCTGGCGCATGTCCCTGTCTGCCTTGGCCGTGTCCAGTTAGAACCTTTACAGGGCTTTTGCAGACACGTGTGTTTGGGCTTCACCCACATCTGCTGACTCTTCAGAGGAGCCCCCGGGAGCCTGGGCCCTGTGGGAAGGTACATGATGGTGTGCAACAGGCTCTCAGCCCCAACCTCGCCCTGCTTGGCATCTTCCATGTTTGACGTGGGGCAGAGGCAAGGGGTGGGAAGCACCGTGGTTAGAGAGTAGCGTCTGAAGCTACGCTATCCAGGTATGGATCCTGCTATTTACTAACCTCTAACCTGCTGCAAAAAAAAAAAAAAGTTAAATCCCTCCTGTGCCTCTTGCCTCATCTGTGAAGGGGAGATAGTAATAGCAACCCAAAGGATTTCGTGCTGCGTGAGTAAAAGCGTAGCCCAGATTCTGGCCTACAGGGGCCGAGAAAATGTTAACTCTCGTTACTATTAGAGATGACGGATGCTTGTACAGGGAGAGATTCGCTAAACACATCCCCAAATGGAAGTGGCTACCTCCTGGCACAGAGAGTCATTCATCTAAAGCAGTGGTCGGCAAACTCATGAGTCAACAGAGCCAAATACCAACAGTACTTCTTCAAAATAGACTCGCCCAGGCCGAAAACCGACTTCTGCGCATGGCCACGAAGTTTCAATCGCACTGTACGTGCGCGCCCACACGTGGTACTTTGTGGAAGAGCCACACTCAAGGGGCCAAAAAGCCGCATGTGGCTCGCGAGCCGCAGTTTGCCGACCACGGATCTAAAGGGATGTTAATACAGGTTGTCAATGCAGGGGAATGTTGTAGGGAGGGTTCAAGCACCAGATTAGAAAGTGGATTTGGGGAGAGGAGGGCACCCTTTCAATAAGTCACAAGAATGAAGGTTTTATGAATATAAACTTGCATGGAGTAGGTCCCTCACTGTGAGGAAGGAAGACCTTAATAATGGTCGGGAGGGGCGGGAGGGAGAGAGGCAAGAAGATGGAATGCTCCCTGAAGACAGGCAGTGACTCCATCCTCTCTGCCCCTCCCCATCCCCTTGCCTTTGACCTCCAGCAGGTGCCTGAGTTCCAGGGGAGGGACATGGGCGTACGAGCCAGGCACACCTCTCCAGGCGTGAACCACTGGCCCACCAGAGGAAATGCAAAAGCAATGCAAGCACGAGATCCTCATTAGCAGGGTGATCTATTCAGAACCAATGAGCGCTCTCTGCTCCCAGGCAGCATTCCCCAAAACATTCTCCTCAGTGTGTCACTCCATCCCACTTAAACGCCGTAATTTCACGCTGGTCCTGCTCACGAAGTTCTGCGGGCAGCAGGCAGGTGTGGATTTGATAGCAGTGGGCCAATCGCTATTGACAGGACGGGGGCATTTGTCTCGGGGGAATGAAGGTCACGGTTAATAGTGCAGGGGCAGTGGGGCCTGGCCCTCCAGGCACTACATTTTCTAGAGGGTGTGGCCTTTCCCCTGCAGGGGCTGCCTGGATACGCTGAGTTGCTGTGCATTGTAGCCCCACGTGCAGGTGCATGGAACCCACTTTCAAAGGAGCCCCTACATGTGAGACTCGTGTGGGGGCTTCTTTTTCTTGTTTATTTGTTAAAATTAAACTTACATTTTGGAGATAATTGCAGGTTCACATGGGGCTGTAAGAAATGCACCCTTTACCTAATTTCCCCGATGGCAACATCGTGCAGAAAGCTAATAAGGCAGCACAACTGGGACTTCATTGAAAGAGTGGGAGGAGCTTGAGACTGCCCGGAGCCCAGAGGAAGTGCCTGGGGGATGGGGTGCTGCCTCCCCTGGGGAGGGTGTCCGCGGATAAGACAGTGGAGCTGGGTCAGGGCCCCCTGCCTGGAAGTGGCAGGTGCTGGTGCAGATTCTGGATGCCCGCCTCTCAGATCCCTGACCCGCAGGAGGGCCTGCTGGGTTGCAGGGTTGCACACTGTTCCAGACCTGGGCACGGGGGCGGCGGGGGCTGCATCCCTGAGCCCTTCAGCTGAGAGGCCAGGCGCTGGAATCAGCAAGCTCGGGGCTTAATTTTCAGCTCCTCACTTGCTGTATGGATGGCTACACTTACCTAGTGGCCAGTGACCTCCTAGAGCAGGGGTCCTCAAACTTTTTAAACAGGGGGCCAGTTCACTGTCCCTCAGACCGTTGCAGGGCCGGACTTTAGTTTAAAAAAAACTATGAACAAATTCCTATGCGCACTGCACATATCTTATTTTGAAGTAAAAAAACAAAACGGGAACAAATACAGTATTTGTATTTGCATGTGGCCCTCGGGCTGTAGTTTGAGGACCCCTGTCCTAGAGCCTTCGTTCTGCATAGTATCTTATATAGCACTCACCATGTGTCAGTCACTCTTCTAGGAACACTATATAATAAGTCATTTAATACCAACAGTCCTACAAGGAGATATTATTATTAGTTCCCATTTTGCAAATGAGAAAATTGCGGTACAGAGAGGCACATTATTTGCCCCAAGTCACCCAGCTAGCGAATGGCAGGGTTGGGCATTTGAATGCAGGCGTTCACAAGTCCTCGTACATGACCACTGTCCCGTATTTCTCCTCCTCTCTGATGGATTCAGTAGCACCTTGCTGAATTCTTACAAGGCACACTGCTTGGCACAGTGCCTGGCATGTCATAAAGAAGCACCTAAAATGCTAGTTGATATTGTGGTTGGTATAATTTCTTCTGGGAGTTTCTGAGTATTTATCACTTATTGTCATTAACAATAGCCTCCTTCCTGGCCACCCACTATGTGCCAGACCCTTATTCAGCCCTCTCAGTTTCCCCGAGGGAGGAGTCTGTCTTTTATAGACAGAGCAGCCCAGCATCAGAGAGATGGAGCCTGGCAGCGGCAGGGACGTGACTCACCCGAGGCTGCGTCTGGAATCGCCGCACCAGGAGCAGCTTCAAGGGCACCGGCCAGACCTTGCACTCAGCTCAGGACTTGCCCTGCCCAGGAGTCGTGTATCCATTCCCAACAGCACGGGGATGGGGGCCTGGTTCCCACACATGAGCATGTCAGAACTCCCAGCAGCCCCTGCCCTGACCCCACCGATGCCAGCACACCACACCCCCTTGGGGGCTCTGACAGGATGGGGGGCTGAGGACGTGCATTCCTCGCGTGTCTGCCCGGAATGCTGGCACCGTGGTCTGGGGGCTGGCTTCGAGGCCCACTGCCCTCATTCGGGAAGCCTGATGCAGGAGTGATGGTGGAGGTGGCGGCTGCCTCCAATGTCGCCCTTTGCAACCGAGAAGGGTTTCCCCAGCGGGGCCAGTGCCCTTGCGTTTCCCCGCAGGGTAAACCCCCATCTGGGCGGGTACCTCCCCTCCATGGAGGGCCCTTACGCTTGCCTGTTCTCGGGAGCCTCCTCTGATGGGGGCCCAACCCCCGCCTCGGCCCACTTCACCTGCTTGGTGATGGAGGCTCAAACTGTCCCCCAAATAACATGTACTGTTGCTTTTCTGGTTAAAAACAAACAACAAAACCAAACCTTCCTATTGCTGAAAACTTAGAAAAGTACCAAACATTAAAAAGGGGGATAAAGGAAGAAAGTTCACAGTAACCACCACCTCACGGTCAGTATTTTGATGCATTTTCGTATATTTCCTTGTAGCCCCATTGCTCTTTGTGTGCTTGCTAACATTGGAGTGAAAACGTGTAAGGCACTTAGAGTCCTGAAGACCAGAGCGGCGCTAACTGTGCTCTCTGCACGCGCCGCTGTGGAGCGGGGTTTGCTGAGGACAGCGTTTTGGACCGCACGGGCAGGCCTTTGAGTCAGCGGCCAGAACTCGGCGCAGAGGTCAGAACCGTCGTCATCTGTGGGGTGGCGGGTGGCTCAGCCAGAAATGGGTTGGAGTCCGTGGAGGGGGGGCAGGGAATGGAGAGCTGTAAGTGCCTGGCCTGTGCTCCCCGAGGCCCTGGGGAGCCATTGCCCACTCTTGAGCAGGAAAGGACTGAACAGAGGCCACGCGTGCTGTGGAAGACTGACTGGGTGGGTTGGGAGGGAGGGTGGGAAGGCAGAGGGAAGAGACATGGATACACAAACGGGGTACAGCCCAGGGCCCCCCCTAGCCCCCTGCGACCTGACCAGTGTTGTGACGTGCACGAGTCTACTTCTGAGCCGCCAGGATGGAGAGGGACTGGTTGATCTTCACCATGACGATGATGAGGAGGCCTCCGGTCAGCAGGAAGGTGGGCCAGAAGAGAGAGAACAGGAGGGTCTGGGGCCCGTAGAGGCGCCGGTACAGGACCCTGGTCTCATTCTCCCGCGTGGTCGAGAGGCAGTAGAAAACCCGGTGCTCGTGGAAATTGTCTCTGACTTTCTCCACGTCGGCCCGGGCCAGCTGGTAGTTGTCCAGGCTGCTTGGGATGTAGGAGCACTGCGGGGAGAAGCAGGAGTTCCTTTGGAGTGGGAGTCCCCATCTCTTAGCACCCAGAGATGAGGGGCTGGCCAGGAGTGAAGAACAATGCCAGCGTTGGAGTCAGGCCCCTAGGGCAGGAGAGTGGCGGGGGGGGGGGGAGCCAGAACTATCTAAGGCTACAGGGTGCCCTCACAGTGTCATCTGTGAGCACGGTGGCCCTGTAGCTGGCTCAGGGCCCAGCTGGAGTCCTGGCTCTGCTTCCAATCACTCACCCTTTCTGAGCCTTGATAGCTTCATCTCTTAAATGGGTTGAAAGCAATATCTTTTCCAACGATGTTATTAAAGGAGGATTTCAAGCTTCACTAAGGAGACCAATGAGAGGCAGTGAGTGACACAGGCCCAGTGGCTCTGCATTTGGATTCAGGCCAGAGGTCACATGCTCGGGTACCTGCAGGGCTCACACGGGGATGCCCACGAGTGACGCGGTGAGAGAATAAGAAGGCAGGTGCCACCTTGCCTGTGTGCCATAGAGAACTGTCAGGGAGTGGTGGGGCCTGGTGACAGGAGGCAGCCGGATGCACCCAGACTGGCAGTCATCACTCCATCTGGGGAGGGTCACCATGGGATCCAGAAGACCTATTGCAGCCAGGCCTCCGACATGTCACGAGAAGCCAGAAAACCAGAGTTTAATGTGAACTCTCACATTCTGCAAATATTGGCAACAGTTCACATTGAACACCCTCTGTGGTCTCGCCCTGTGTGAGCCAGGCAAAAGGTGCTGGCCAGCCAGTATTAGACGCTAGGATGCAGAGGGGAGGAAGGGTGCATCCAGAGGAGCGTTGTGCACACGAGCGTGGCACACATTCAGTTCTGACACTGACTTGTTCTGAGGAGCCTCTGGCCTGGTCAGATGAGACCCAGCTGGAAAGCTCTGCAGAGGAGTGCAAGGCAGGGACCCTGGTTCTAGCTCTGCTCTGTGCCGGGAGGTCTGGGTATTGTTTATGGGAGCCTGTGGGAGATGTTCTGCAAGTGAGGGTACCCCCTCCCCACCCCCTCCCCTCCAGCAGACCCCCTGGGGGCTGGCCCTCTGAATCAACAAGGGTGGGGCCCAGGAATCAAGTGACTCCTTCATTTTCAAAAGTTTGAGACCACTGGGCTAGAGCAATTATGTCCAAGAGCAACAATGTGTAAACTATTGAGCCAGCTTCTCCCCAGCGTCGGTTACTCCCTGGATTTGAATGAGGCCCTGACCTCACAGCTGCTGACCCTGACAGTGCTCAGTCCAGCAGAACGAAGGATGGTTGCATCAGAGTTCTGGCAGCCTGGGAAGTGGGGGAGCTGCATCCAGAAGTAGGTCACCAGCCAGCCAGCCAGGGAGCAGCTGAGGCTGGGGAGAAGTTGGCTCCTGGGGAATCTGGCATGCAGAGTTGTTGGGCACCTCAGGGTCCCAGTAGCAGATGGATTCAGAATCCGGAGCTGAGAGGGCCTAGCTCAAGTCTCCCCAGTGCCTCTCACTGTGATGTTGGGGAACCTAGCTCACTGAGTGACGTGTGGCTCTGGAGCCAGACAGGCTTGGGTTCAACTACCAATTCCAAATTGTGTGACCTTGGCAAGTGCCGTAACTTCTCTGAGCCTTGTAAAATGGGTTTGTGAGGGTGCCTGCCTAGATGACTTGTTGTGGGGATTAGAAGAGAGGAGGCATATAAACACGTCACACAAAGCTGAGCACATAGTAAGTGCTCAATAAATGGGAGATGCTGTTAAAATTAACTAGTGGCCCTGCACACGAATCTGTGCGCAAGCAGCTTGCTGCCACTTGCCTCACCTGGCTGTCCGCCCACCACTGCTCGTAGCTCTCCACCGCACATAGCTGGCTGCCCTGCCCTCCTGCTGATCGGTCGTTACACGTCACTGCGTGACGACCATTTTCATATTACCTCTTTATTATATAGGATAATGATATTGGGACTTAACCATGATATTGCGAAGATAGCTCCTCCTTTCCCTTTTTAGAGAAGGGCCTTTCACACAGCACCCAGCTGGCCTGCTGCACCAGCCCCTTGCACCCCAGAGCTGAATGAAGTAGGGGGGCAGCTGGCCCTTTGACCCAGCTGAGTGGCAAAAACATGAAGGTACTTCCCCTGCCCCACATGCTAGCAGCCTGCCATTAGCAACTGCTCCTGGTCATGCCTGGGTACGATGGGAGAGAAGACAGAACAGCCAGTGGCTGCCTTCCAGAGCCAGACATGCCGCTGGCAGTTCATCTCAGGGGACAGTCTGGCCCCCTGTCCCTCTGAGCTGACAACCATAGCATCAGGGAGGTGGCCTGCAAGCCAGCCTGCGCCCAATCCCCGTCACACCATGATCGTGCCTGCCTGCCTGCCTTTGAAACTGTGCTGCTTGCTCCTTGGGATAAGTCAGGGGCCACTGAATGCCAGGAGAGGCAGGTGTCCCAGTGGGAGCCGATTCGGGGGCTTTGGGGGGCTCTTCCTCCGCCTGGCGGGGCTGAGTAGTGCCCTGGAGTGATGGCAGAACAGGTCAGGCCACCTTGCACTGTCCACACCCACTTCTCCATGACCCCCAACCCCCAGCACTGTCCATAATCCCACTGTCCCCCCAGGCACTCTGCCCCTTCCCATCCTATCAGCCACCAAAGTCTGACTGTCAGCATCCACCCTGCTTCAGGTCCAATCTTCCTCCCGGGTGTTTGCTGTGGCCCCGCCCCTCTGCCCAGTCACTGACTGGCACACTCCTCTTTTCCTCTCTGATCATGCCCCCTGGACCCCAAGCCCTGGAAAGACTCCAGGTTGCTCACAACAGGAATTCTCTACCTTTGAACCAGCTGGATCCGTTGGTCAGGAGTGGGAGCCTGGTTTTGCTGCCCTCCCTTCCGGCCTTCTCCTGTGCCCTGTCCTTGACCTGTATTCCCCTCCATGTTTCTGTGGCCCTTTTGCCTGCCTGATATTTAAACGCCTAACCCCAATGCCTGGCACCCTCGCCTGCCTCACTGGTGTCTGGAAAGCGTCCCTCTCTCCTCTAATCCCACAATGTCCCCCCTTCCTCTCTATGGCCCGGCTCCCTCCCACCAGGATTACTTCCTGCCTGAGCCTTCTCCTCTTGAGTCCTAAGCCCCCAACACAGGACGTGCCCAATGACCATTGAGTGAAAGAGGGAGCGAATGAGCAAATGAATATGGGCCGACTTGTATTTCCTTTAGCGGGGGCTACCATGTGGATTTGGGGGCGGGAGGAATGTGGGGAGGCAGTGATGAGAAAATATCCCAAGTGTTGCCTTTGCTCCAGCCCTGGACCCCAGCTTCCTAGGGTGGGGGATGCATAGGGGTTCCCTCGGGGGGTCAGCTCTGGGCCTGGCCTTTCATTTGACTTACAGATGAGGTACTAACACCAGCGGCCACTGTATGCGTGCGTGCTGTGCACCCCACATGGAGGTTGGCCCATTGGATCCAGTGCTCTTTGCACAGAGCAATTCAGCAAAGGTGGAAACTGAGGCACAGAGGGGCTGAGTCAGCCGCCCCGGGTCACACAGCCAGTTAGTGGCACAGCAGGGATTCACACCGAGGTCTGTGTGACTCACACAGAAGAGCAAGGTCTGGCTGGACCTCATGCCAGCTACGGTCCCTGGCCAAGGGGGTCATCTTTCTCAGCACCCCCTCTCCAGGGAGGAGCTAGGGAGCCAGTTAGGGACAGGCCCTCACACCTGCCAGGGGTACAGGGACAGGTACCCATCCCCCCAGTTCGTACCTGCTGGTTCTGGTCCCAGGTGTCCTCCGTGTGGTACAGCACGGCCCAGCGGCCCACGGCGGACACGTTGACCCACAGGCACGGGTACTGGGCCACCTTCCTGCCCTCCAGCTCCTCCTGGTCCCTGATGTTGGTCTCAATCAGGTGGCACGTGGATTCCTGGGTCCACACGCTGGAGAGATCGCACACACGCACACATTTCAGAACCCGTGTGGCACAGAGCAGCCTGACTGAACCCCTTGGAGAGACCCAGGGCCGGGACTTGCATCATCCCACCAGCGCCTGGCACTGAAGGAGCGGGACCCAGGGTCCCTGGGCCCAGGGGAGGGCACAGAATCCGAATGTCAATGCCGATGGCCTCTTGGACCTCATCCACATAATGGTCTTCAAAACCCGAGGGAACTTTGGTGAAGATTCTCACATCCAAGCCACACCCCAGAACGGGTGCATGAGGCCCAGGCCCTGGCTGTTTTAAAAAGGGCAGGCACATCATCTTCATCCCCCGAGATGGAAGAGAAGCTCAGAGAGGTCAAGTGACTTTTCCGAGGCCGCACAGGACCTGAAGTCAGGTCTAGGTGGCTTCAGAATCTGTGCCCTTTCCCCTAAAAAGTGGAAGTGAAGGAGGGTTTGATCTGTGCCCGGTGGGGAGGGCGGTGGGGATCGAGCTTAACCTGGAGGTGCTTTGTCGGAGGTGCACGGCTGCTCTGAGCAGTCAGGTGCCAGCCTGGAATCTCTCCAGGGTGTCAAAAGGGAGAAAGGAGCCGACTCCGGAGAGGCTAACAGACTCAAAGCAACAAAGCAACTGTGACCCCTTCACAGGCGAGGGGCTGGCAGGAGCGGGACTGGCGTGTGCCCAAGGCAAGGGGCTGAGACTTGGCCTAAGAACAGGCAGGGAGAACTGAGTGTGTTTGTTCCAGATAGAGCTGGATCAGAAACGTCACCGCTCTCCCTTCAGAAGCTCACGTGGTTGACATGTCAGGGAGCAAGGGCATGGAACATTCTTCGAGATCCAGAGCAGAGCTCCGGGGAAGCGGGTTTTGGCTCAATGTGTCTGGTAGGTCCTACTTATCAGAAAGTAGGTGTGCACAGCGAGGTAGTGAGCTCCCCGTCACTTGAGATATTCCACAGGAGGCTAGATACCCACTGACCGGAGGCTTCAGACGGGGAGTCACACTGTGCAGATGGGGTACACGGTTCTGTGACTGGCGCCTCCTGGGATGCAACTCACTGGAGCATTTGTTCTAACCCTTTGATGCTTCCCGTGGAAAGGCCTCCTGTGTGTTACCTCCAAGTCCCTGGATCCCAGACCAGCAGGGACCAGTCCGGCCTTCCCTCCACCCTCCCTGCATTGGAATCCTTGACCCTACGAGTGAGGATTCCTGCTGGCATGAGGGTCCCGGGGAAGGGTAGGAAGAAGTCTGGGGTTCCTCACAGACCGGACCTTAGGGGAGCGGCTGGAGGCTGGGGACAGGCCAGGAGGGTGCGCACCTTTTCTGGTAGAGGGGCAGCATGGTCGTGCAGAGGATGTAGTAGGCGATGACGGCACACACCACCATGGCCACGCCCAGGCAAAGGGCTCGAGTCTCTCCCCGCTTCTGGGCCATCACCAGCTTCTTCCCCATGTCCGCTGGGGACAGCAGTCATTGCTAAGGCCACAGAGACACATAGACATGAGCAGCATAGGTGACAGTCCACAGAGGGAAGACAGGTAAGAGGGAAGGGGCCTCCAATATTAATATCGCCCCTATTTGTATATGGAGCCTTGCAATGTCAGACAGCTTTTTTGGACCCCAGTAAGCCTCCCAGCAGCTCCAAGAAGCCATGTTATTAACTCCCTTCTACAGATGACCGACCTGTGGCTCCGAGAGGTAAAGTGACCTGCCCAAGGTCACAGTGTGCGGCCGGCTCAATAGTGACCCCAAGATGCCCATGTTCTCGGCCCTGGGATCTGTGATTGTTACTTAACATGGCAGAGGCTTTAAGGAGCTTGAGATCATCCACATGGGTTATCCACGTAGGCCCCCAACGTCCTTACAGGAGGAGGCAGGTGGAGACTAGACTCAGAAGAGAAGGTCATGTGACCAGGGAGGCAGAGACTGGAGTGATGCCACATGTGCCAGGGATTGCGGGCAGCCCCCTTCCCCTCCCTTCCCCCTCCCCTCCCCCCGCCCTGGCAGCCAGAGGAGGCGAGGAACCTCTGGAGGGAGTGCAGTGCTAGTGACGCCGTGATCACAGCCTTGCCAACATCTTGCCAATTTGGGGCTTCTGGCCTCCAGAACTCTATGCAAGTAGATTTCTGTCGTTGTGGCCGTTTGTGACGGCGGCAATAGGAAACTGGCACGGGAGATACACTCGTTTCTCGAGCAGCAGGGGCAGGACATCCTAGGACACTGTCCGAGAAACCAGGGCCTTCACAGTTCTGCCTGCCAGCCCCACAGCAGGGCCCAGCCGGGGCAGCAGGCAGAGGACCCAGCAGGCAGCCACAGGCAGTGGGGGCGGCTTGAGGTTCCCGCAGTCAGGGTTCTGTGAGGCCAGAGGGCAGACGCCTTCAGTGGCTGCAGCAACTGCTCTCTCTTCTGGGGGCTTGAGCCGCCCGGGGTGAAGCAGAATGGGGGGTGGGGGTAGCTGGCACCTCTCCTCTTTCCTCCTCACTTTCCTTCTGGGCATCTGCCTCACCCGGTGCAAGCAGAGGCCCTCCCCCTCACCCCCCTGCCCTGGGCCACTGAACACCCTCCAGGGGTGTGACTGGCACCTGGCACCTGACAGCTGCCAGCTTCTGTCCCTTATGGGGTTCCCATCTGTTCTGTGAGTTGCCCCATCAGCCTTTGGGTACATTTCCTTGTTGTTTTGTTGGTTTAGGGTAACCATAGTTCGTTTCTACCAAAGATACCAGGGGCATGGGGCCCTCTCTCTGTGATCCCCTGCTTTGGGGAAATTTTAGCCAGATATCAGGAAGAACTGTATTTTCCCTGCCAGGTCCCTAAAGTATAAACAGGTTATTTTTTATACATTAGTGAGTGTCCAGGAGGGAGACATGGGTCCAGAGGGATTCTCAGCAAAGCACTTCATTTTCCACTTAGGCTTCCCTCCCAAGTATTGGCTGTTTCAAGTGTCCCCAGAGATCCTTTCCCCCTTCTCCCCCCACACTCCTCCCCCACTGTCCTAAAGGAGAAGATCCTGGGATCAGGCACCAAGGATATATAACCTTGTCACTGCCTCCAAGATGACTGACAGGGATGACACCCAATGGCAAGTTTTCCTCCCTCATCTGGGGCAATGAGAAGTGGGGTTCCCCTACATTCTAACAGAGACATTACAGTGTCACAGGGAGTACGTTTTCCTGGGCTGACCTCTGGGCAGCAGCCCTCTCTCCGGCTGCATTGGCAGCTGGGACCTGAGGGCCAGGGCTCTGCCTCCCACCTCCCAGCTGAAGTTCAGATGCCAGCAGTTCCGGTCCCCACTGGCACCAATGTCAGCCCCTCTGGACCCCGAACCCGGTGCACAGCCCCTGAAGAAGGGCGTTCCCACTGCTGGCTCCCTCCAAAGCCCTCCCCTCCCCTCCCGTCCAGCCTGCGCTTTGCAGAAACTCGCCCCAAGTGCTCCGGGCACACAGTACTCACAGTCTCCCAGCTCCCTGGAGTCTTCAGCGGGCAGGCACTTTCTATCTGCCCGGCCCCCAGCCCCCGCCCCAAAAAGCGGCCGCCTGAGCTCCAGCAGGAAGCTGGGGCTGCCAGCCGTCTCTGTTTCCAGGGAAGCGGCCTTTGGTCCCCATCTGGGATTAGCCTCCATGCCCAAACATGGTCAAGTCTGAGCGCACAGCCCGGGACACACACTCAGAGCAGGTACCAGCCCACAGGAGGACGGAGGGTGGCAGCTGCTACCCAGGCCCCGCACCTGCATTTCCCAGAGTCCCCTGGGAAAGGGGTATTAACAGCAGCACAGGGCAAGACGGGAAGCCAGGAAAGACTGTCCTGGTGTTTGGAAAACACGTCTTCCCTCAGTCTCTCTGAGCTGGTGGAACGGCTGACAAGCCCCGAATGGGACATGGTTTGGTTTTCCTTTAGTTGACTGACGTGGGGGAGAAGGAGGAGTTGAAGCTGGAGTGGGGCGGGGCTTGTCAGCCACTGGGGGGACCAGCCAAGCCCTCCTTTCTCTGGCGTGTGCATGCTGTGTGGCCCTGGGCAAGTCGTGGCACCTCTCTGAGCCTCTGCTTTCTCATCTGTGCTGTTGGGGTTTTGTAAACTCCCTTTGTTCAGGGTAGTGATGAGGACTAGAGATGGTGGACATTCGTGGCAGAGAAACAGAACTTACATTTTAAAGACCAACAGGCAGAAGCAGGGACGGCCACCGCTCCAGCTGCTGCTCGCCAGCCATGGGCAGGGCCAGCCCGCTGTGTCAGGTGGCCTCCCAGAGACTGTCCAGGCGTGGTCCGGGGTCGTGCCACAGCTTCGTTCCCCTCACTGAGGCAAGAGAGCATCAGCATTTGCAGGCAACACAGGTTCCCAGATTTCTCCCCGCTTCCTCGTCTGTGAAGGGGTTGTTGTGAGGATTAAAAATCAGGGACAGACGAGCCCAATTCTAGGGGCCCCTCCTGACTGTCAGGCATGTCTCTAGCCCTCGCTTTACCCAACAGTGAGGTAAAGAAGTCGAATCTGAGCCCCGGGGGCTTAAGCACCGGGTCCACGGTGACCCTGCGCTAAGGGCCAGAGCCAGATTCGAAGTCAGCCCTTCCAGATCGCAAAGCCACGCTCCCGCTGAGCCTGGTCCTGTGCTGAGACGTGAACGCTCACCTGCATTGCACAGTCACCTGCCACCTGACCGGTGCCCAGGGAGGGAGGTGTGGCCCTGCATGCCTGCTGAATGAGTCCGCCCCCCACCCCCACTCCCGCCTCCCAGCGGGCCGTGGAATGACTGACACTCCAGCAGTAAGCCCCGCCCCCCTTTACTAATTGAATCACATTAACAGGAGAGTAAATGGTCTGTTTCATGGACATCACAGCAAAGGAGGGCTCTTAAGGCCTTAGCCCTCGAAGGTGGATTGGCTTGAGGGTCACGGGGCCTGGAATGAATCCCCAGAGGAGTGGTTTCCAGGGATGCTTCTTGGTCCACTCAGGAGCCGGAAGAGTCCTCCTGGGCCCGTGAACTGGTGCACAAAGGCCAGTCTTCCTCCTGCTCCCTGGGTGAGAGGCGCAGGGCAGCAGCGGGCCCTTTTTAAGGATGACCAACGGGCTGCTTGCATGTAATCAACTAAATGACTTCTCAGGGGTTACGTGTTTGGAATTTATAAGCCAACATTAGCATTCTTCCCAAGGTTCTTTTCCTCTCAGAGGATGGGGACAGGCAGGGAAGGGGGTGGGGGAGGCGAGCTCCTTGCTGCAAAGAAGTGAGCCCGAGCCAAATGCTTAGACCAGCCTTGCTTTGGATGAAAACCCGGGTCCCTGGCTGGCTTTGGGGTTGTGTGTGACAGGCGATTGTAGGTGGAGGGCAAGGAACTAGTGATGCTACCACAGTAAAGACTGGAGCTTGGCATTAACACGGGCTGTTAGAGTTCACAAAATGCCCTCCCTGCCTTCAGTCTCCCAGCAACCCCATACGGTCACAGTCGTCCGTTCGGGAAGAGATTTGTCTACCCATTTTACAGAGTGGGTAACTGAGGCTCAGAGAGGTTAACTAAATTGTCCAAGGCAAGTGACTTTGCCTCTCCGAGCCTTGGTTTGCCCACCTCTAGAAGGGAGATCATGTGTCATATGTGTTCATTCTTTGTGGCATCCTCACAGGAGGTGGTCTTGCTTCCGTTCTCTGCCCAAGGTCACTCCCCCGGCATGTGAGGGACGGAGCCTGGATGTGAACCTGTGTTTGCTGGCTCCACTGTCCATCCTGTGTCCCCCCCCCCGAGTCCCCTCTCTCGGTTCCCGAGAGGACCCGTGTTCCTTATGACATCTGCTTCAGCTGCTTGACAAGCCCCCTCTCCTCGGTCCACGGCCCTCTCCTGGCTTGTGCATCCACTAATTTATTTAAACCCTTTTGAATCAATATCTATTCTCTGCCGCCACTTGGAATAATAAGTCCCATAAATCAACTTGGCAACTGTGTCCGTCCTGAGCCCTGCGGAGGGTGTCACTGGCTGAGTGCCACGGGAGCGGGCGCGAGTGGCCCTCAGTCAGTCACAAACACGTGAAGACCTACTGTGCGCGTCTCTGAAGATGTCACTGTGCTGAGGTGGGCCAGGCCTGGCCACTTCCATGAGTGGGGGGTTGGGGGGAGGGTGGATTTTTTAAACTGCAAAAAAGACAGAATGGGAATAAATAAAAGGATATGCTTAAGGGAGAGAGTAACAAAGGGCAGAGGAAATCAATGACAGGGTGTTCGCAGATCTGAGCAGAGTTTAAGAATGGGACGATTAAATGCCAATATATGGGTTAAAGGCCAGACGGGACTTGACGAGGAACACGACAAGGTTGCTCCCTGTGAATAAAGGGACACCCTGCTCCCTGCTCCTGCGACTCTGAGCTATAGTCCCCTCACCTCATCTTTCGGACCTGGTGACAAGGTGTTTCAGCCCGCTGTGTTGCTAACGTCGCTGTAAGCAGCTTGAAACTCTCCTTGAAACAAGGAGGAACATAAGTAAATACAGAGCGCTGCTGTCCGTCTGCGCAGCACGGGCGATGCTGCCTGCGCTCTCCTCCTGCGAACCCGCCCAGCCCCACGCTCACCGTGGAGACGTGGGCGATGGCGAGAAGGCACAGAGATAGCCTGTCCCTGGGGGGACCTGCTGGGAAGGAGAGGGCGGGTGTCCTTCCCACACTCACCAAAGGATGCAGGTTCTCTCCCTGCACCTGCTGGTGAGCTCTCCCCTCCCAGGGGCTCGGTCCTGGGTCCTCGCCGCACCTCCTGTCCCCTCAGCCACTCTCCCCGCCTCCCGGGCCAGCTCAGTGCCTGGATGTAACACGCTCAGAGCACAGTGCGTGCTCCTTCCCGACAGTTCCTCTCTCTCTGCAGCTCTACGTGGATTCACGTGGCTTCTCCATTAACCGTGCTCCCCACGGGAGGGGGAGCCGCCCAAGATTGGGGAGCAAGAACTGTTCAGTGTCGCACCGCTAGCCCTGAAAGAAGAAACAGAGGATCTTGGGTTTTAAGAAACAGTTGTCTCTTGTTTGGTTTGGGGGGGAAAAAAATCTTTTGCTTTAAAATTTCTGTTTACGTTTCCAAGTGTTCGGTTCAGCAGTGTAACTGGATTCCCGCTGCGGCTCAGCGGCGCTCCAGAACCTCTTCAAACGCAAAACTGCAACTCTACCCCCTGCACAGCGCGCCCTTCCTCCCTCCTCCCAGCCCTGGCAGCCACCACTGTGTTTCCTGTTTCTGTGGGTCTGTCTACTGTAGATGCCTCACAGAAATGGGATCACACGGAATTTGCCCTTTCGTGTCTGGCTCATTGCACTTGGCGTCAGGTCCCCACGACTCATTGATGCTGCGGCGTGCGACCAGAAAGAAATCTGTCGCTTCTGAATGTGACAGCGTACCGTAACCCTTCCCCCACACCGTGAAGCATCTTTACGGGGCTGTGCGTATGCCGTCACCTGGGTAAACCACGATGCATTTCATCGAAGCTCTGCTGTTGGCTGCTTAGCAATGGTGCTTGTTTAGTGGGACTCAGAGTCGCCCTGTGCTGGTCGGTGGGTCTGTCCCACCCTCACTGTCACTTGCACCCAGTATCATTTTTCCTGAACCGACAGGAAGGAGGGAGAGTGGATCTAGAAGGATGCACTTTGGGGACCAAATCCTGCACATAGAGATGAGAAGACCATAGAATTGGAAGAAGTTCGCGGTTTCTTTTTTTTTTCTTTTTTCTTTCTTTATTATTATTATTATTATTATTATTATTGCCTTTACCAGGCCTGATTTGATCCTTGGAAAGAGAGAGACACAGACAGAGAGAGAACAGGAGGTGGAGGCTGTGGGAACTCCTTCACGGGGTAGCTTGTGGGACTCAGAACGTAAGCTGTGCCACTTTGGGGCCCAGACGATAAAGTGGTTCTCCCACGTCCGCTTAACCTGGCTCTGGGGTGATGAGAACTGAGGGCTCATAGTGACGCTGTGGCCCTGGGCAGCGGGCCCTAGAAGGGAAGTCTGCATCATCACCTTAGGCCGCTGCAGCCAGCGGAGGCAGCAGCCCGACACCCCTGTCCCAGTCGGGGTCCCGCGGGAGAGGCAGGGCGGGGTGCACTGGGGCGGGTTCATCCCAGCTTCCTGAGAGCCTGCAGCCCGGTTGTTCAGCCACCAGGAGCTGGAAGCTTCCACAGCGGGAATGTCTATACTGTGCAGATCTACACACACTGCACATCGGCTCTTTTCTGGAGAGCCGGTTTTCCAGCACAGGAGTTCGGAAGACACACAGAAATGGGAATTCGAAGAGGTTTTAGGAACCACTGACACAGGTGTGGACAGGGAGGGGGTGGGTAGCACAGGGAATAGTGTGCCCCGCGGGCTGGCCACGTGGGGCTGAGGGATGAGGGAAAGCAGCTGTGTCCAGTTCTACAAACTTGAGTCATTCAATACAGTAACCACTAACAGCATATGGCTACTGAGCACTTGAAAGGGGACTAGAGTGAATGAGGAACTAAATGTTTAATTTTGTCTAATTTTAATTCATTTGCACTTAAGTATCCGCGTGTGACCGGTGGCTACCTTATTGGACAGACATCTCCAGAGCCGTGAGCTGCTGGCCACCCCACTGCCCGGCACTGCCCTCCCATTTGCTACCTCGCAGCCTGTCTCAGGCAGGTCCTGGGAGACTCCCCCAGCGCCCTCTGCCCCTCCGCCTGGGGCCGGACTCGGAGTGACTTCCTGAAGCTCCTGGCCAAGCCCCAGCCCCTGACACACTCTGAGCCAGGACCCCAGGGGGAAGCCATCCCTTGCACCTAAGGCTGGCATTGGGCTGCCTGGGCGAGCAGTCCCTGCAGCTACTCCCTGCAGATGCTTAAAAGGAGGTGCTACAGAGAGAGGTTTTTTAATCCCTCTTGTCACACATCAGGGAAAATGCCGTCTGTCATCCATAAATAATCAGATCGCTCCCACAAAGCTCAGGGTCTGCATTTACTCTCAGTGCAAACACTGTTGCAAGCTTCGCTGGAACGTTGTCTGGGAGTTCACAGTATGGGTTTGAGCTGTGCCTGGTCTCGGAGGATATACTCTCCCGGAAGACCCTGTCTCTAAGGAGGGAGCGGTGGAGGCATTCAAGGGCTGCTTTAAAAAAAAAAAAAAAATCACCGTTTATTGAGAGTTTTCTTCGTGCCAGAAACGGTGCTCGTCCCTGTGCGTTCCTCACAGTGCTGGGCTCTAGGGCTGCTGTGACAAATCGCTATGAACTGGGCGGCTTAGAGCAACAACAATGTGTTCTCTCCGCGTCCTGGAGGCCAGAGGTCCAAAACCAAGGGGTCAGCAGGGCGATGTCCCCCACAGAGGCTCCAAGGAGGATCCCTCCTGGTCTCTCCCAGCTTTGGTGTCCCCAGGTGTTCCGTGGGTGGTGGCTTTGGTGTCCCCAGGTGTTCCGTGGGTGGTGGCTTTGGTGTCCCCAGGTGTTCCGTGGGTGGTGGCTTTGGTGTCCCCAGGTGTTCCGTGGGTGGTGGCTTTGGTGTCCCCAGGTGTTCCGTGGGTGGTGGCTTTGGTGTCCCCAGGTGTTCCGTGGGTGGTGGCTTTGGTGTCCCCAGGTGTTCCGTGGGTGGTGGCTTTGGTGTCCCCAGGTGTTCCGTGGGTGGTGGCTTTGGTGTCCCCAGGTGTTCTGTGGGTGGTGGCTTTGGTGTCCCCAGGTGTTCCGTGGGTGGTGGCTGCTTCACCCCAGCCTCTGCCTCTGTCTTCACATCCTTCTCTTCTGCATCATCACTTTAGGCAGCTGCAGCCAGCGATGTAGCAGCCAACTGTCTTCTAAAGACAGTTTCATTGGACTTAGGCTCCACCCAGGGTGATCGCAAGATCCTTAGCTTCCTTACATCTGCAAAAGTCCTTTTACCACATAAGGCCACATTCATACATTCATGGACATATATATGGGGGAGTGGGGGAAGCAGTGCACCATTCAAGCTACTACACTCATCTCATTTAATCTTCGTAATAACCCCAAGAAGGAGGTGAATTAGCCCAGGTGGTTTAACTGTTGCAACAACCTCAAGATTTTAATGGCTTTACTCAATAACAGTGCAGGTCTCACTCTTGGAAAGTCCAGTGTGTATGCTTTTGGATGGATGGTTTCTAGGGGAATCAGGCTCCTTTCTTCTTGTGGCTCCTCTGTCTTATGACCGTGAGGTCACCCTGGCATTATCCAGCCAATAGACTGACTACAGGGAGGAAGTGAGTGCAGAGAGAGAATGTGGATGATCAAATGCCTGATACTTAACCACTGGGCCTGGAAGTGAAAATGCATGACTTATTCTCAAGTTTCATTTGTGAGGACTGGTCACATGGTCCCGCCCAGCTGCAAGGGAGCCTGGGAAATGTAGTCCTGGATAAGCAGCTGCTTCTCAGCCAGAATACAGCACTAGGGGCTCTAAGAGGCATCAAACTTGGTTGGTCAGCAGGCCATGACTGCCATGGTATCATTCATTCATTTATTCCTCATTCATATACTTGACTCTTTCATTTACTTATTTTTCAGAAAGAAGCTCAGGAGACTTACGTGATTTGACTGAAGTCTCAGAGCATCTTCTATAATAATAAAAGGGTAATATGCTAATTAGACCAGACATCTTCCAGATGCCATTCTGGACATCCTTCCTGATGAAGCCGGGGCTGGAGGAGGGAAGCAGCCTGGGTCCCGGGTGCTGGAGGGAAGCCTGTGCCGGCAGCCAAGGGAAGGAAGGCCTACTCTTGCACGAATTTTCATGCATCAGGCCTCTAGTTTAAGTCATAATTCAATAACTCTGTATTAAGGGTCAGCTGGATTAAGTGCCACTCCTTCATGTGGGCCTGTTCTATCATGGAACTTAGCTCCCTAGGTGTTATCTATCCTTGTGTGGGTCAGGAACAAGATTGGTGAGGTTTGTCTACATGTGCCTTCCCCACCCCAAATACTCCGTCCTTTGTCCTAGATGCTCAGATTCTCCTTCCCCTGGTCCCACTGTTCCTCTGGAGATCGAGGAGCGAGAGCTGGCATCACAGAGGCAGGGGCGGAGGCAGCATAGAGCTAAGAGCTGCAGAGGGAGGAGGTAACCAAAAATCCATGTGGGTCAGGCGTCTTCGGCGGCGTTTTCCAGTTTGACATGTGAGGGTTTTGGAGCAGCCGCGGTCAGGAAACATCCAGGAGCAGAGGGAGAGCAGGAGAAGCTTGACTGAATTTTGAATGTTGTCCACTTTCATGTGTTTGAAGGAAAGCGGTGACTTTCTGTTTAAGTTGTTTAAATTCCTTTCATTTAAACTGCACTTCATGACGGCAATTCCGTGCAGAGGGACTGCGCTGTGGGTGGGCTGACCACAGGCCCCCTTAGCCCAAAACCCGTGTGTACTCCGGTCAGCCCCTCTCCCTCCCCACAGCGTCCCGGTTTTAGGTGGGTGGTCACCTTAACCTTGGACGACACTGGCTTCGAGTGTGTAGGTCCATCCACAAGGCCAGGTGGTCCCCTAGGTTCTCCAACCAGTTCACCTCTGGATGCCAGGCCTGGCTCAGGCCTTGACACCAGCAGGTGCCAAGAAGCAGATGCAGGAACCAGGAAGGGCGGAGCTGTAGTTTGGTCCAGGCCTTTGCCCTTGGAATGCCAGGCTCCTCCTGCTGTGCTGGCTGTGCTCCCGGAACTCTCCTCACGCAGCGGGACAGCAGAGGGTGCTGGCGTGGCCCTCGTGTGCCAGAGAGATTCAGAGCGGGGAGCTTCGCACGGCTCTGAAACACCAGAGAGCAGGTCCCAGGCCTCTCACTGAAGAGGACAGGGCCTGGGACAGCCCATGGGAGCCCGCCGTCCTGGTCCTAAAAAATGATACATTTCCCCTGTGTGTTGTGATGAGGGTTCGAGGGGTGAATACCCAAAAGCTCCTAGAACAGTGCCTCCAGCACAGTCCGTGCTCACAAGCTCAGGGCGAGGATCTGAAGGGTTAGCTACAGTGTCTGGCCAGCATTTTCCAAGGCCAGTTTGGCTGATGGCCAAATTTGAATCCAGAGCATGATCCAACTTTGCAATTTTTGTTCTAAGCTCCAGTGTAACCATCAGAAGGCCGGGAAAAGCCATCAGAGGGCCCGTGAGCCTCTGCCAGCCTCCTGCCTGGCCAGCGTGCCCCGTGCAGGTCCCCGGCTCCACACAGGGCATTGCAGACACAGCATGGCCCGCCTACCTGTCCTTCCTACACCCTCACATGGAAGAGGAAGGCTGGCAGGTGTGGGCGTTTTTGGGGTTTTTTGTGTGTGTGTTTTGAGCTCATCTTCTCTTTTGGACCAATGAAAAGAACGGTATTTTAATGGGCCCTGTGAACAGGGAACTGACGTTGCTTCCCTAGACTGAGCGCCGGCGCAGAGGTCAGGGCGGGATTAATAAGGAGGCTATAAGTGCACGCTGTGGCCGTGTCTCTGTGGGCAGAGTGCTCTGGCTAGGGAGGAAGGGAGAGAATGAAATTATGCTGGGAGAACACACGAGTCAGGGTGGAAAGGCAGGCTCCGCAGACTGAATGGAACGCAATAAATCTGTAGGAGGGACGCTGAGGTTGGCGGGGCATCGCTGCAGAGACGCCTGGGAGGGTCGAGAATCAGGGCCCACAGCCAGGCGTGTCTGCTCCGGAGCTGGGCTGTACTTACTCCTGCCCATGCCCTCTGCGGGGACTTTCAGTGCTGTTTTCCTGGGATGACAGGTCATTATATTAACCAGACTTTCTCTCAAGGCAAATAGGTGTGCATGGCCACACACCCAGTGAACGCTTATTAAGTATCTTCTGTGTCCCAGACCCCGAGGGGCCCTGTGGTTCAGAGGGGAACAACGCTGGCTTCAGGCTGCCCTCGGGAGCACAGACACACCAGGTGGCCAGTGAGGAGATGCTGCTGATTAGCTGTGGCTTTCCCAGGGCCTTAGGCTGAAGGACTCCCCATATCCTCACGGCAACCCGGTGAGACCTGCAGTCACCATCGCCCCCATTTTACAGATAAGGAAACTGAGGCCAGAGAGGTTAGGTCAGCGGTTCTCAACCTGTGGGTCGCAACCCCTTTGGCGATCAAACAACCCTTTCACAGGGGTCGCCTAAGACCATCCTGTATATCAGATATTTACATGACGATTCATAACAGTAGCAACTACACTTATGAAGTAGCAACGAAAATAATTTTATGGTTGGGTCACAACATGAGGAACTGTACTTAAAGGGCCAAGAAGGTTGAGAACCACTGGGTTAGGTAATTTATCCAGATGCACTAAGGGTTCTCAACCAGGTTTGGCCAAGAAGTCCACATGGAAATCCGTAAATTATTTTCTTTCTTTCTTTTTTTAACTCATGACAAGTAAGCCACAATATCTTTTCAAATGAATATACCTTTTGCCTCAGCAATTTCACTTCTAGGAACTGAGCCTACGGGGGTATAAATATGGAGCTACAGAGATGAGGTCTTGATTAGAATGTAGGACACAACCCGCATCTCCACTTAGAGGGGTTATTTAGATAAATGTGGTGCCTCCGTGTAAAACAAGCTGTTCAAAATGACACCGGGCCAGCCTAGAAAGACACCTACACTGAACACATTAACAAAAAAGCCCAGGAAAATTGCCTGTTTGTAAACAGCGATTTTGTCTGAACAGTGGGATTCCTAATGACTTTCAATTGCTTCTCTTTGCTGGTCTATAGGCTCCAAT
This sequence comes from Myotis nattereri, assembly GCF_964212035.1. Taxonomy (NCBI): domain Eukaryota; kingdom Metazoa; phylum Chordata; class Mammalia; order Chiroptera; family Vespertilionidae; genus Myotis; species Myotis nattereri. The sequence goes on from NC_138080.1 coordinate 103,998,781, forward strand.
TTTCCTACAATGAACATGTACTACATTTGTAATAAGAAAGAAACTCAATAAAATTTATTGAATAAAAGAATAAACAGCCGTAAATTATTCTCTCCTGAGGAGTTAGTGGGCCGTGGCGGCTCCGCCAGGACCTTCCTCCCTCTCCCAGGGTCCACCCTCAGCCAGTGGGGACAGTGCGAGGTCAGGGTGTCTATTCGCCTGGCTCCCTCTCCGCAGTCGCCGGGGGCAGGGGGTCACTTTCCGGGTGTCTGGCTTCCGGTGATCTCCCCGTCCCAATGCAAGGAGAGTGATAGTTCTGCTCCCCCAGCCCTGACCCAAACGCTCATAGTGTTTTCTCGACACCCCGCTGACCACGCCGCCATCAGTCCGTTGGTGATCAGCCTTCCCCAAATCACCCAGAAGTCGTGTGGCATCCGTTTCCAGCTGCGAATCTGACAGATACATTCACCCGATTTTCTTCAGTCCTAATTCTCTACCATAGAATGATTCCCAAACTGACCTGTCCAACTTGACCTTGTATCCCGATACCTGGTCTTGCCTGCGGGACACCTTCGTTTGGACAAGCAGGGAACTCATAAAACCAACCCGCCCATAACGGGATGTCTCAGTCTATCCCCACACTCAATTCCCTCTCCTTTTCCACAGGCATCCCCCCTCCACTCCTCCAGCTCCCACCCGCACAGTCATCTCTCCTTGCCCCTCCTCTCACGCTTCACATCCCATCGGTGCGCAAAGCCTGTGAAATCAACCCCAGCGATGTCTTTTCCGAACACCCCTTCCCACCATTGCTCCAGCCCCTCCCTCATCCAGTGCCTCTTGTCTCCCCCCCCCCACCTCGGTCCGTGTTATGTGTGACTTCTTTGCAATAGAGTCCTGATGCCATCCGCCCTCTGCTCCTAAACCAGTGCCCCTGGGACCAAGCCCAGAGTCCCCAACCTTTCATCCAGCACCTTCCACACACTTCTCAGCCTCATTTCTCACCACCCCGCCCACATTTAGAACCTTCTCTCCACATAGACGTGTATATGGTAGAACCACGGAGTCTTTATACAAAAAGGCCGTCCTGTCCCCAAGCCTTTGCTACTGCTGGGTCCTCTATGGATCACGGTCCCTCTACCTTCCCAGGGGTGCCCCCAGGGCTGCAGCATCCTCTCATCCCCACGTAGTCCCCTCGCTGGCTCCCACCCCACAGGGACCAGTTCCTCCTCCCCACCCCATAGCCCTTCCCCTGCATGCCTTTCCCGAAGGGCTCATTTTCCACTCCTTGGGGGGGGGGGGGTGTTTTGGTTAAGACTGTGCTGTCCTTGAGCCCAGTGGCCTTTCTGATGTGTCTTCGTGCCCGTGAGCTCAGCCGGAGGTCCGGGTCAGGGCAGGTACGTGGTCCCTGAGTGGATGGGTGCTCCGGCTCTGTGGCGTGGTCCAAAGTGGTCATGGTCTGGGTGGCTGGGAGGAAGGGGCCCGGCAGACCCAGCCTCCAGTGCCAACCTCTGCAAAGGCAAACCACGGCCAGGCCCCAGGAGGCGGTGAGGCAGAGACCAGAGATGTGCGAGGTTCCCCAGCGGAGGAGGAGTGTGGTCCACGGCGGGACACGATGTCAGCAGCCAAGGGGGCAGTGACCAGGAGGCGGAGGAGGTGGGAGGGAATAAAGTCAATGGCAGGGCCCCTCCCTGCCCAGTGCCGTCAACCTGCCTGACCACCCCCAATGTAGATGCTCCCCTTGGAAGGAGGAAGGAGACAGGTAGACAGAGCTGTCGATTTGCATAGAATCCTGAAATCGCTGATGAACTTACCTGAAAATGACTAGACTGGGGTTTTGTGCCTCAAGCAGAAATGGAGCTTGGAGGGGGAAGTGCCATGCTGTTCTAGAAGGGAAGTCACTGCCTCGCATATCTGAGCCGTGTGACCTTTTCATACATGAGGTTGTGCACATACCAGTGCTCAGTATAGTATGTGTGATCTCACGGCGCTAGGGAGACCGTGGAATTTATTGCTCTAACTGGGACAGTTCCGAGACGGGAGGGGGTGCTGTTCATAACTGCACCAGGATGTAGGCTGAGTGAGCACAGCGTGTGGCTATCCGAGAGCTAGCCATCCCAGCGTCCGCGTAAGAAGGAAACGTGTGTGCCCACTTAAGACAGGGAACCCTGTGCTCCAGATGTTGAAGTGATGAGTCCGGAACAAAGGAGGGAGCCACAGCTCCAGCCAGGCGGCCGCCTGCCTCAGCCCCGTGCTCTCCACTCTGCACGGGACTTCCCTGCCGGGTCTGTCCATCAGCCCCCCACCCTTTTCCCGCCGGCTTTGTTCTCTCCTCTCTGACCAACAGAAATGCTATTCCAGATATGTAATTTAAACATTTCTAATAACCACATTAAAAAATTAATGGAGCCCTAACCGGTTTGGCTCAGTGGATAGAGCGTTGGCCTGCGGACTGAAGGGTCCCAGGTTCGATTCCGGTCAAGGGCATGTACCTTGGTTGCGGGCACATCCCCAGTAGGGGGTGTGCAGGAGGCAGCTGATCGATGTTTCTCTCTCATCGATGTTTCTAACTCTCTGTCCCTCTCCCTTCCTCTCTGTAAAAAATCAATAAAATATATTTTTAAAAAATAAAAAAAAATGGAAACAAGTGGAACAGTTTTAATATGATATTTAAGCCACCGTGTCCAAAATGGTACTACTATTCAACAGGTAATCGATAAAAAACAATACTCATGAGATACTGAGGATTTTTTTCCTTGCTGTTAAGTCTTTGAAGTTGGTGGCGTTTTTCCCTACAGCACCTCTCCGTTTGGACTAGCCACCTTCGAGGGCTCAATAGCCACCCGTGGCCAGGGACTACTTTCCGGCAAGCGCAGCCAAGTCTGAGGCGCAGGCCCTGGGAGGTCAGGTCGTGGGCACACTGCCATCTGGTGGACGGCAGTTCCTTGGACAATCACCTCCAACAAAACTGCATCCAGGGAAACCGCACAGACAGCTTCGGGGTTAGCTCCCCAAAAGGAGAACTTGTTGGGAGGGGCATTTGTTGCTGAGTTGGTCCCCACAGAGCAACCTCAAGTCCCGCCATTAGCGAGCCTCAACCCTGGTTCATTCTTGTTTCCTGGTCACATAAAGACTTAGCAGAGCCCTAGCCGGCTCGGCTCAGGGGAGAGAGCGTCGGCCTGCGGACTGAGGGGTCCCCGGTTTGATTCCGGCCAAGGGCACCTGCCTGGGTTGCGGGCTCCATCCCCAGTAGGGGGTGTGCAGGAGGCAGTCGATCAATGATTCTCTCTCATCATTGATGTTTCTATCTCTCTCTCTCCTTCTCCCTTCCTCTCTGAAACCAATACAGAAATATATATTAAAAAAAAAAAAAAAGGCTTAGCAGAAACGGATGCTGTTTTTTGTCCGAATGCATGTTTAAAACCGTCTTTCAAGGAGGCAGGGCGCCGCTCTCTCACTCCGGTTTTGCTGGGTGATGACGGTGTGAAGGGCTTCTCTTTTAAACCTTGGTAAGAACTTGGTTTCCTCCAAGTTGTACCTTTCTCATTCAGGTTGGGTGTGGCTATTGGAGGATCCTAGTTAACCAAGGTTTTCCCCAAGTGAATCATGGATTGAGAATCTGTCAGGAGGGCTGATGTGATTCCAGACTTCTGAATGACCCCACGGCTGAGGGGACTCTAAACACACTCCGTGTGGATGAGATGAGGTAACCACATCACTCGAGGCAGGCGCCTGTGCTGGGGCCGAGATGGCCAGGCAGGCGGGCCCGGCGGCCTTGGCGTTGAGAGGGTGCTCGGCGCTGTGCTCGAGATCCTGCTGGGCTTTGTGCCGACAGAGACGTGGCTTCTGCCTTTAAGGAGACATAGTCTTCTCGGGGGAGACATGCAAAACTATCCTCCATAAACACTAATGAGGAGAACAAATAGCACCAAGAGGGCATGCAAGGATAGACATGCTGAAATTGCAGCTCGGGGTGGATCTAAAGCAAAAAGAGGCGGGGGGGGGGGGAGAGACGGGAGCTTGGTTCCAGTCTCAGCCTGCCACCCCCTGGCTGTGTGACCATGTCTCAGTCATCCAACCTCTCTGGTCCCAAGCTTTATCATCTCCTACTAAGCAGCGGAAAGCCCCAACAATGTATACCTCCAGGGCGGGGAGCCGAGGAGAAGGAAAGGTCGCCTCCAGGAGTCCAGGGATCAGCTCAGGAAGAGCTTCCCATGGTGGGGGCAGGGGGGAGGCAGGAGCCCAGGTGTAGGAAGAGGAGGCCTAGGAGCAGGAGGAAGGGTGCTCAGCGGGCTCACCCTGAGGGTAGTGGCGGCTGCCATGTCTGCTTGCTCTGCTCCAGGGATGCTTAGAGGTTGCACTGTGCAGAGGCAGGAAGCCGGCCTCGCTTGTTCACTGAAGGACTCTAGAATCCTTTGCGATCATCCAGAACAACAGTTCCCACAGGCTGTTTTGCAGAAGGCTGGTACCTCGTGATGTAGTAGGTATTGACCAAAACAGACTTCTTTGCCATAGGTAGGACCTTTCAGAACTTTTAATGTTCTATGATTTGCAGAGGGTACGGTCAGAGGGTAGGAGTACGCAGAATTTTCCAGATTTACTTAACTATGGAACCCTGTATTTTAAAGGGACGTCACTTCGGAAGTGTTCCAGGGGACCCAGTTTGAGAAACACTGCTGTAGTCCAACTCTGCTTTTAGATAGATAGATAGATAGATAGATAGATAGATAGATAGATAGATAGATGATAGATAGATGATAGATAGATAGATGATTGATAGATAGGTGATAGATAGATAGATGATTGATAGATAGATAGATAGATAGATAGATAGATAGATAGATGATTGATAGATAGATAGAAAGATAGATGATAGATAGATGATAAATAGATAGATAATAGGTAGGTAGGTAGGTAGGTAGGTAGATAGATAGATAGATAGATAGATAGATAGATAGATGATAGATAGATAGATAGATAGAGAAATTGAGGCCCAGAAAAGGCATGAGGCAAATTTGAGGTTCGCAGAGATAGTGGCAGAGCTAAGACTGGAATGTCAGGTTTTTACTCTAACACCCAGCAAATTGCCTTTACTTTTCCCATTCCTATTATACACCATTTAAGAAATACAAAAATATCTACAAAATTATACAAGATATCCAGATTTCTTAAGCCACCACCTGGCTTAAGAAATAAAGCATTGCCAGGACTGTAAAAAAACAAAACAAAACAAAACCCTGGTGTGCCCCTCCCCAAGGCCCCCCAGAGGAACCCCTATGCTAAATTTAGCGACATAATCTATGGAAATCCTGATGGAATTTCCAATAAACCCCATCATCTTAAGAGTATGCTCTTAGCATCGCCCCAGGTTTGTAAGTTGTGATGGTCTTAGAATTAAAAACAAAAATAAACTACCCACTCGGCCCAGAAGAGCAAAGATGAAAAGCCCACCTCGAGGGTCCTCAGATAACCTACCCACAGCTCCCAGCGAGTCAGGGAAGTGTCAGGATTCGGTGAATTCTCTCACTCCCAAGTGGGCCCGGCACATGGCTTATTAATTCTGTTAGATGTGGGTGTGTTCCTTGCTTCATTCTGTGTAAGACTTCCACGGCATAAATCACTGCACCACCCCTCCCGTCCACAGGCCAGATGGGGAGCCGGGTGTGCATAAATGTTTAATTGCAGAATAGTAAAAATATTTGCTTTCAGTAGCTGGGAGCGACTGAACGGAGGTAGGGCTGTCTACGAGGGCTGCCAGACTTCATTCTAATGAGCACGGAAATAAAGGCTGATTAAATCAAATTCCCCATAGTGGAGAGCCACTTAAATAAATGTTTCATATTGTTTGCATGATGCTTTTAAAATGTAACAGCTGCTTATGTTACCATTACGCTGGACATAAATCATTCATTGCCATCACCGCAGACAGAGCAGCACTCGGCTCCTTTGCTCCTGCTGCTGACATTTTCATTGCGAGAGGACTTCTCAGACAGGCCATTTGGCTTCCCCCCTTTCTACCCGCGTGCTGGGCAGCAGGAGCGGGATGTGGAAGGAAAGGCAGGCATGAAGCCAATATGTATGTATGTATCCATAGGGCCTGCGTGGCCCGTGTACCCTCGGGCTGGCCTTCTCATATTCCATCTTCACCACCAGGTGGCGCTGCTGTTCCTATTTGTAGAGGGGGACACAGGTCTGTGGGCATGAAGTCACCTGCCCAAGGTTCCATAGTGAGTGGCAGGGCCTGTACGTGAACCCGGGTCTGTCTGAGCCTCAGCACGCCACACGGGCTGTCTGGGAAGAAAAGACATCCCTCGCCCAACGCCACACACCTCAGACCTTGTGGCAATGATGCGACCCCTGGAGGCCAGAGCAGGACATGGGGAACCAGGCAGGCAAGGCTTTGGGCTGGGTGATGATCTGAACTCCACTTCCTGGCCCAGCACCCCAGTCCAAGCCTTCGTCACCTCTCACCTGTCCGCTGTAACAGCCTACCTCGGGCCTCCCTGCCCATGCCTGCCCCCTCCAGCCCATCATCCACTCAGTAGCCTGAGTCATCTTGTAAAAGTGTAAATCAAAGCCTCACTCTTAGCACAAAGCCCAGCCTCCTTTCATGGCCCTGTGTCATATGACCTGTGCCTCCTTTGTTGGGAGATCCAACAAGTCAGGGACACCCTGACTTTTTTCTGATCCTCAAGCTCACACCTGCCTCAGGACCTTTGCACATGCTAGGAACACCCCTCACTTCCTCCCACCCCCCCAGATCTCATGGCAGACTCCAACCTGTCATTCAGACCTCCCTCCGCTCAAAGTCCCCTCCCCAGGAAGGCCTCCTTGTGCCCTCCATGGACAGCTGTCCTCCCCTAGACACCCTTCATTGCCTCGCTCTGGTTCATTCACTTCGCAGCACTATCACCACCTCCGTTTCTGAGCTTGCTGGTTATTGTCTGCTTCGTTAGAATGTAAGCGCCATGAGGGACATCTGGGCTATTCACCGCCGGTTCCTCAGCCTAGTGTCTCTAACATAGCAGGTGCCGGTGACTATGAACGGAATAAGTTAATTAGCTTGGCACAGCCATTTCCCCTGCCTCCAGACCGGGCTCATCCTAACCTGGCTTCCAGAAATTGAGAACTGAATTCTGAACTCGGTTCCCAGCCCTGTTTTCCTCAGTGAGGAAGCTGAGAGGGTCTAATTTGCTCCACAAAAGAAAGAAGCATGGAAAGGGAATCTAGAACTGGGAGGAGGCCGGAAGGGGTGCTGCAGCCGCTGACCTGGAGGGAGGGGCAGACGTGGACAGGGTTTCCACGTGCGGAATGGAGGACGCAACGCCCTCTTCATCTCCCTGGGAGGCAAGCCCGAGTCCGCGTCCCTCACCAGTGCTCGCGGAGCTGGACGTGCGTTTCCTTTTGTCTCGTTTTTCATGAAAACGGTGTTCCTGACGGACTGAACGTAGCAGCAAGGAGCATAGTATCTGACGTAGAACCGGCTAGGCCTGATGGTATTGTCCACGGAGCAGGGACCCGGGTGTAGCACCTTCAGGGCAGTTAATCCCGCAGCGTCATCATGTCAAGTCTCTGGGCGGGGGGGGGGGGGGGAGGCATCTGTGACCCTATGTGCTGAGGAGCGTCTGTGACCCCGTGTGCTGTCCCGTCTGTAGTCACAGGATGGCTGTGTCTGCTGCGTTCATCACAGCCACACTGACCAGCACCGTCCAAACCGAGACAGCAGGAAGGTGTGTCTCCCTCACCTCCCACCTTTACACGAGAGGAAAGCATTTCCCCTTCTGAAGGTCCTGTGATCAGATTTTTATTCCAGGCCGAACTGCTGGGGGACTGGGGAGGTCAGTTGCTGGGGTTGGCCTCTCTGTCGCAAGAGCTAGACTCTGCCTTTAAGGGGGGGGGCGTGTTGAGTGAGCAACCTGCAGCAGGGCAGCCCCAGGGGGTTGGCCATCCTCTGTGACCAGGAGGGTGGGGCAGTGAGCGGCCTGCCTCCTCTCCTGGCCCCAGCCCCGGCCCGGCACCTCCTCACGGCTGCTCAGTTAGGGAGTCTCAGGATGAGAAGGAAATGATGGAGGCCCCCCTCTGCTTGGGTCCCTCCACTGCCGGGGAACCTGTTACTTCTGGACACAACCCTCTCCATCCTGTGCAGCTTGAAGCGTGAGGAAGTCCCTCCCACTGAGCCCACAGTGACGTCCTGGTGGCTGCTCCTTGCTCCAGTCTCACCACACATGTCTTCCTGTGGCAGCCCACTTGCTACTGGAGGGAATGTTTAAACACAGGGCTGGACTGGCTGTCACTCTTCTTGCTAAGACCTGGAGTGAGTCCCCAGTGTCCATAGTATAGGAACCCTGCTTCATGGAATGGAGTCCACCTCCAGCCTGCTCTCTCCTCCTCATCTGTCTTCTAACACCTGTGCTCTTATCCCCTGGGTAATAGCACATTGCTGTGCTTGCAATTCCCTCCCTGAAGTGCTGTTGTTCAAGTCACTCTGTTTGCCCAGCATCCTCTTCCACCTTCTCCAGTTGGCACACTCCTACACACGCTTCAAAGCCCAATTCGTTTGTCCCCTCCAGGACATCTATTCCACCTGAAGGAGATTACATTGTTACTTCCTCAGCTCCTATCAGACCCTGTCTGGCTGGTGCAGCACTTATTATTGTTTGGTGTTTGGTGACTACAAAAGCCTCATCTCCACCTGAGGACTGGAGAGTCCTGCGAGGCAAGCACCGTCATAGCCTGTGCCTGGAGCAGGCACTCTGTAACGCTTGCCTAACCAAAGCCTCACCTTGGGAGCCCAGCTCCCTGTCAGGAACCAGGGAAGGACTGAGCTGGGAGAGCTGTCGTGGGGATGATGCGAGATGATGTGGAGTTTCTGGTTTAGAAGAAGTGACCCAGAGATGGCAGCTGTAGCGATTATCATTACCACTTGTGTGTTCTTATTGGATCTCAGCCCTTCCTTTAACTGCGTCTTCACTGGTCCCAAAGGGAAGGGGCCAGCCTGCCTCCTGCATCCCAGAGTTCGCTCACTGTCCGTCTTCCTCACACAGCTGAGGACATCCAGGCAGGACCCTGTCCCCTGGTGGGAGGAGAGGAAAAGGGCCTGGTTCCTCTCCCCCTGCAGGGCCATCTCCCATCTCCTCCCGTCAATAGATGCTGGCAAAGCAGGTTCAGTCCTTGCCTCTGAGTTAGAGAAACCAATTCCAATTACGGGACCTGCCGAAGTGGCCTCATTTTACAGGCAATTGGGCTGTGAATTGAAGAGAGCAGTGAAGTTACAAGCTCCACAGAATCCAGCTGGCCTCGCCGCTAGAATTCCCAGGCGGCACTGCCATCACTGCCACTGCCTGTCACCTCTGCAGGCGACCCCATTTCTTCGACAACAGCTGGGAGAGCGCGTGAGGCGCGTGCACGCCTTGTGCTCCCCGAGTTCAGTAGCGGAAGGAATACCCATCCACTTGTTTGTTGTTGGTTCTTGAACCCAATTATCAGACTCTGGGTTTGGGTACAATTTCTTTTCTGATTATGTACTTGCTCTTTCTCTACCTGAGAAAATGGGAGAGGGCTCCAATCCAATAGGCCTGATCAGAGCTGAGACCCCCGCTGTCCGAGCCCCCCAGACCCTGGTGTTTGGGGTCCATGGGTGCCAAGTCTCTGCTGAAGCTGGGCTTGATTCACGGAGAGCCAGACTCCTACTATACCGCTGGGTATTGGGCAGGGTTCCAGACAAAAGAAGCCAATAGATGTGTGTGTGCGCGCGTGCGCGCGCGTGTGTGTGCGTGTGTGTGTGCGCGTGTGTGCACATGTGTGCGTGTGTGTACGCATGTGTGAGTGTGTGCGTGTGTGTACGCATGTGTGCGTGCGTGTGTGTGCTTGTGTGTGTGTGCGTGTGTGTACATAGATAGGTAGCTAGACAGATATATATGAAATTTATTTTAGGAATTGGCTCACGTGTCTATGGAGGCCGAGAAGGCCCTCAATCTGCCATCTGTAGGCTGGAGTCTCAGGAAAGCCAGTGATGTACTTCAGTCCAAGTCGAAGGCCTAAGAATCAGGGCCAATGGTGTGAGTCCCAGGAGGAGTCTGACCACCCAAGAACCAGGAGCGCCACCTCCAGGGCAGAAGGGGATGTCTCAGCTCAAGCACACAGCACATTGGCCCTTCCTCTGCCTTTTCGTTCTACTCGGGCATATATCTATCTATCTCCCGGATGTAGTCAGTGCTCAGTTAATGTTGGGTACTGTTAACATCATCCCAGTTATCCCTGCATCCGGAGAGGGTGCTATCAGGCCCCTCCCCGGAATACCAGGATGGGCAATTTTAGGAGGACACGGGAATTCTGGCCTGGGTAGGATGTGCCCCAGGGATGCTCAGGCAGGAAGCTGCTGCGTTTGCCAGCCTCTGTGGACAGGAGGAGCAGCACCAGGGACTAGGATTGACAAGGAGGGTCAATTGAAATGATTGTCCTACCTCCTTCGAGGACAGGAAGGAAGGGAGTGTTCAGCTCCCGGCTGCGGGCCTGAGCTGGAGTGGAACTGGCCGGAGTCCAGTCTTAGACAATTCTCCCTGGTGCCCTGCCCAGCGGCTGCAGTACCACCAGTGACCAGCAGAGGGCAGCACAGGCCACAAGCTGGCTGGCTTCTACCCACCAGCCCAGCATTTTCCAAGTGAGACTTGACCACAAAGTTCAGCCTCTCACTGTCTTCCCTGCAGGCTGGAGGAGATCTCTAGATGCTCCTCACAGGCAGGGGGCGCCCTCCCTCCCTCACCTCAATCCCCAAAGTTCCAGTCTGTCTGGATTCCCTTAGCCTGCTTCGAAGTTCCCCTGCCAACCAGAGCCAACGCTTGAACTCCTGTGTCAGAGCAGAGGGTCCCAGTGTCTGTGGGTCCACAGCTCACTCCTCTGAGTCTCAGCTCCCCATCTGTGCAGTGGGGCTGGGAGGGGTCTTTGTTATGCTATTTCTGCAGCTCACTCTGTGCCCTCCCCCCTTCCCCACCCAGCACTGAGCTCACCCTAACCCTAACCCTGACACTCTCTCCCAGGAGGAGGAAGTGCAAGGTGCGTGGTGCTGAAGGTCAGAGCTACAGGTAGCCCTGGGAGACATTGGAGATAAAATCCCCACCCGCCCTACCCTGTGGGATACAGAGAATGAAGGGGGAACCCGTGCACTCAGTGCCCCACACAGGGTGTAGGAGAGAACACAGCTAGTCTCCCGGTGTGTCCTGCAGAGACCCCCAGTACCTGAGCGATTTCTCTCCCTTCCCGCCATCATCTTCCTGTTTCCACCCCCAGGGAGCCCCTCCCCACCTGAGCCACCCCCTCCCCCACCTGCCCCCAGTGCCTGCAGGCGGCTATAGGGTGCTGCCTCCACCTCCATGGGACCAACACCCTGCTCCTACCCCGGCCCCACCACACACCCTTCCATGGCCAAAGCCCTGCCTGCTTGTCTCCATCATGTCCAGTGCACATGCAGCCCCCGCTCAGCTGCAGGGAACTGGGGGAGGAGAGGGAACATCTACATTTTCACAGCAGCCCAGGTGGTTCTGAGACCCGCAGAGTTAAAGCACCACTGCTCCCGGCAACCAGCCCGGGAAATGATATTCCAAAGCCATTTATTCAGGGGAGTGAAGGGGACAGGAGAGCCATTATGCAAATATGCGGCCATCCAAGGCCATTCCTCCAGGAGAGAGTGTGGTCCCGGTGAAGGATGCAGCAGCAGGTCAGGAGTCAGAAGGTCGCTCCGCACGGGGCCAGCTCCTGCTCGGTCTGACCAGCAGAAGGTCTCCGCGGCCGCCTCAGAGTGTGCAGGCCCCAGGCAGGTGACAGGGAGCCGCCCCCAGGCCCGAGGCCAGAGCCTGGAAGGGCCACCTGCCTTGCTTAGAGGCTCTCAATCTTGAGGGGCCACTGGAACCCCTCTGGGAGGTCTCATGGAACCCAGATGGCGGGCCTCAGCCCACAGCCTCTGATTCAGAAGGCCTGGGGTGGGGCCCGAGAATTTACCTTTCTGACAGGTGTGTGTGTGTGTGTGTGTGTGTGTGTGTGTGTGTGTGTGTGTGTGTTTTCTGCTTTGTGCAGTGTTGCCACAGAGGCCAAGCCAGGCCAGGAATAGCAACCTCCAGCCCAGCTCCTTGGGACCCACACACCCTTCCCAGGCCACCCCTGCTGGTGCTGGGCGGACTTACACACCCACCGGCCACTGTCTGCAAAACAAACCCGCCACCGAGCGTGCCCCGGCCTGAAAGACCAGAGAGGCGAAGTGCGCGGAGATGTGACCTGGGCAGTTTAAGAACGAGGGTCTGGAGCCCAGCACAGAACAGGAGTCACGAGCAAGCTGGGGAGAGGGTGTGGGGAGGGGAGCAGAACCCCACCCCCCTCACAGGGCTGTGCAGGAGCTGTGAGCAGACTCTGGACAGGGTCCCAGCAGGCAGGGGGGCCCCTCATGCTCTCCCTCCCCTCTGCCCGCTCTTAGAGCCACGTGACACAAACCAGGTGGGTTTTTCCTCCCCTCCAGGCCTTCGCACAGCCTTCGGAGCCACAGAGCAGTGGATCCCTAGGCCGCTCAGCACAAGCCCATAGCTGTCACACCCTTCAGGCCTGTCCCCAGGTGCCTGGGTGGCTGCTTCCCTTGTCCAGGGCCTGACCAGCCTGGGAGTCCGTGTCTCACTCTCACCCATCCTGCTCCCAGGACCTTGGCCGCTGGGAGGGGAAAGGCCCGGCTCCCTTGGCCAGAGTACAGGCAGCCCTCCTGGGGCTCCAGGGGGTCAGGCCTGAGCCCGCAGCCTCGCTGGGGGTCTCGCCCTCCTCTTGCTTCATTTCCCCTCCCCCATTCTTTGCTGGTTCCTCCCTGGCGCGCTTCCTCCATAAATCTCTGGCACAAAAATTTCCATCGCAGTGTCTGTTTCTGGAAACCTGGCGTCAGGCAGAGGGGGTGCCACAGCTGAACTTGCCTCCGGCCCACATGTCAGGATGGATGGAGGCAGCGAGCCGCGAGGCGATGAGGAGGGAGCTGTAGGGGTGACTGTCTTGCTGGACCTCCTCCTGCGGCCACCTCTCTCTCTGCACCTGTGCTCCTCAGCCCCCCTCCCTCACCCGGATCCCCCCTCCTGCCCCCCTCCATCCCTTGGCAGAGCCTTCTGGTCCACGGATGCTCCCCTCTCTGCAGTCAGGGGGCAGGAGGGGCCATGGCAGTCAGCATCTTCTCCATAGACCCAGGAACCAGCCAGAGCTTTCAGCCCCCACCTCCCCTTTCCTCTGCTCCCTGTTGCCAGATGCAAATAAGAGAGGGGAGTTTTAATTCCACAAATTGCGGCATTTATACAGCTCGGCAGGGGAGCTGGCAGGCCAGGTGAGGAGGGAGCGGCTGAGCGCCAGGGCCCCGGGCTGCCTTCCAGGAAGGTCTCCTCACCACCTGCCATGGCAGCTCGTTCCTGAAATGTGTCAGGAGAGCTGGCTGATGGGAGGAGGAGGGGCTCTGCGTGGCATCTGTCCCCTGTCACTTCTGCTGCCTCTCCGTAAGGAGGCTGGATGCTTGCTGGGCAGCAGGGGTGGGGGGGTGCACTTCCAGGGCCCTCCTGGGCTAGCTGGGACAGCGTTCCCAGGCTGAGACAGCAGGACCCTCAACAATTCTAGCAACAGCCTTACAGCCTCGGCCCCTGGTCACGGAGTATCATGTGTGGCTCCCTTTCTGCTCGGGCACCGGGGCAGGCAGCTAGGAGCTCCCGGGGGGCAGACGGGCCTACAGACCTGAGAGGACTCAGCCCAGAGGAGGGGTCCCTCCACCCCTTCTCTCATACAACGGAGGTGCTCAGATAATTACATAGAAAATGACAGCAACAGCCCAGGGCCAGGGAGCCCAGCAAGCGGGCTACAGATCGGCTCAGGGCCCTGAGGGAAGGGGCCTCCAAGGTCACCCAGCGAATCAGAGGCCAAGGGGAGCCGCAGCAGACGAGCTCCAGGCGAGGCCTTCTCGGACTTCTCCCCGCGAGATCCCGGGAGGTCTCGGGGGCTGAGGATGCTGCGAGGACAGACAGCGGTGGTTCCATGAGGACTCTGTTTTGTCCAGGGGACAAGGGCTCCAGTTCAAATTGGCATAAGGAACGAAAGATCCTGGTTCACATAATTAGCGCGTTCAGGGTAGAGAGGACTTCAGGCACTGCTGGATCCAGGGGCCCGGGGATGTCGGCAGGACTAGCTGCTCTCCGTTTCTCGGCTCTGCTTTCCTGAGTGGCTGCTTTTTCACACGGCGGCTGCGGCCAGTCTCTCTCCCTCCAGTTGGCGGCCTGGCCTCTCTGCTCTGACCTCAAAGCCCATCAGGTCTGCGTCCCTGGAAAGGGCCGGCGTCCCTGGCAGGAGCCCCTGCCGACCTCCTGGGCTTCTTGCTGATGCAGCAGCTTGTGTAGTGAGTTCACCCCTGAACTAATTACTGAGGTCAAGGCCCCGGGCAAGTGGGGCAGCCCAATTGGCATTTGTTTCCTATTCAGAACTCTCTGCCCTGGAGGGTCTCGGTCCTCACTTCTTCTTCCCCGACAATGAGGCCTGGGCAATGAGCTGTGTAGTTTCCCGTCGCTGCTGCAACAGCCACATGGGGGCTCAGAGCCGCACAAATGTGTTACCTGGGCGCCCTGAGGGTCAGAAGCCCACGATGGGCCTGCGGGGACTCAGATGAAGGTTGCAGTGGGGTTGGGCTCTCTCTGGAAGCTCTAAGGACAGACTCGTTCTCCTGCCTTTTCCTAGAAACTGACTGCCTTCCTTGGCTTCAAGGCCAGCCTAGGGTCTCCTGTCTCTTTTTGAGTCTCACTCTTCTGGCTTCTTCTACATGTAACCACCAGGTCCACCCAGATAATCCAGAACAATCCCTCATGCTAAAGCCCGCTGATTGGCAGCCTCAATTTTATCTGCAACCTTAATTTCTCCTTGCCGCATGACATAATCAGGGCTTAGGAGAGGGGTGGATTTGGGGTGGCCATTATTCCACCGACCACAAGCCCTGAGAGAGTTCTAGGTGAACATGGGCTCTCTCAACATCTTCCTCCTGAACACCAGAATCACATACATCCGTAATAACACAGATTGTATCTAACAGGGGAAAGGTAAGGTGAAGCTAAAGCATCCTAGGACAAAAGGAAATGCAGACGTGCCTGGGGGTTCTATGTAAGAGATACGGGACTTAGAGGGATTAGGTGTATCCAGTCCTGGAGAACAGGAATCCTGTCCGAAGAGAGAGGAACCCCATGTTTCGTTCTCTAATGGGGCCTCCGCTACAGCTTCCTGGTTCTGTTGGGGTGTGAGGCTTGCCTTCTCGGATGCCCTCAGCACTCCCTCCTCTCCTTAGAGGGCTGGAGACCCCCCACATCTGTAAGGACTTCTCGGGAGTGATGCTGTTTCCATTAGGCTACAGCCTGAAAGAGTTGAGGGGACGTTTTGGGGGGGAACGCAGGTGTGAAGTGGCAACCCCACTGGTTGAAGCATCCAGCATGTCATTACACACAGGAAACAGCAGGTGTTTCTGGAAGGCTTGGATTGAGGGCTGGCGAGGGAAACCAGGTGTTTGGAGGACAGTCTCATCTCTGGAGGGACATTATGTTCTCCTGGTCCCCCTGACTCAGACCCGGGGGCAGACTGGCTCAAGGTCACCGTCACTCATGTGGGGCGTCCACGTGGTTCCTACCACATCGCAATCCCCACATTCCAATTTGGAACCCTGATGTTGACTCATTCTGTTCCTTGCCCGTCTTCAGCACCGCTCCCCTCCCTATACCGTCTCCATTCTCCTATGTTAATTTATGAAGACAGCTGTCACTTTCATTAGCGTGAAGGCAATTATCATGTCTTACTCACGTCTGTGGACCCAATGTCTCCCCGGAGGATGCCTTCCTTGTTAGTTCACTGCCACCGCTTACCCCTGCACACTAATTTGGAACACCCCCCACCACCACCATCACCACCCATGAGGCAGAGCCCACTTCCCACCGTGCAGCTGGGAATGTCAAACACTATCGGTCCCAGACTCCCTTGCAGCTATGGTGAACACAAATGTCCTAGGCTCAGTCTACCAAACCCTCCCGCCCCAAGGTTTGAAATGGAAGCTGTGACTTGAAGAATCAGGAAACACACTGGACACATTTGAGGAGGGGGTGGCAGGGGAGCCAGCACATTGAGTCTCCAGGGGCAGCACCCAGAATTCAGCCTCAGCGATGTTGGCCACTGCATCAGTGCAGCTAGGGTGGGGTGTCTTCACAGGACCCGTTCTTTAACGTTATTTTGGGGCTTGCTCCTGGCTCCTAGCCCCCAAGTTGATTTTAGAGACTCTCCAAATTCAGGGAGCCAACTGATTTCATTTAGTCAAGCCCCTCTCTGCTTAGCTGAGCCTCGCTTAGGATTTGATGCTTACAAATTAGTGACCCCTGATGGAGACAGAGGGAGGGTATGGAGTTTCTCACCCCCAGGCTTTGCACGTGTCATCTCTGGGACCTGGAGCAGCCATCCACACCCCTGGCGTTCCAGGGGACGCGTACCCACACCCTGCATGCTCCTCCTGGTGGCACCTGTGACTGCATTTTGTCTGTTTATTTCTGTGTCTACCCCACTGCTCTGAGCTACATGAGACTAGAAGCTGCATCTATTTTATTGTATACTAGTGCCTGGCCTACGAACATCATTGAATGAATGAGTTAGTAAACACATGGCACGATCCCAGGCCAGAAGAATCCCAGGGGAGGCCCACCATCACTTCCTAGCAGCCTAGGGCATCTTTAGGGGCAATTGCCCTGTTCCAGAAGCCCCGAGTGCTGCTGCCTCTACTCCCAGCAGCATTTCTTATATGTCTCCTGCGGGCCGGGCCCTCTTACGCCCGCACTGCAGATTCTGCAGGAGGAAGCACTTCACTGCCGCTCTCTCTCCTCCACCCAGTCGTAGAAGCCCCGGGCGCTTGGAGGACGGGTCAGCCGCAGACCTCTGAAGTGGTCAGGTTGCCATAGTGATTCTTCAACGGTGAGAGCTGCTTGAGGAACAGTGAGTGCTGAACAATTACTAAAGCGGCACCCATTTATTTAACAGATTTCAAGAATGGGCCCGATATAAAGCCACAAGTGAAAAGACATTTCAGACAAATAATGGCGCCTGAGCTGGTGCGTTCCTCACTCCTCCTTCCCTCCCCTCACTGAGAAATAAGCCGCACTTCTCCGTGGCTGCATCACTGCTGGGAAGGGACTGTTTGGGATGCTTACTGTCCTTTACCCAGCGCCCATCGTGCGCCACACACCCTAGGGGACACTTGGATGTGCTTCCTAATCCTAGAAGCGACTGTACAAAGTGAACGTTATTGTTCCCATTTCACAGATAAGGAAACCGAGGCTCACAGTGTTTAAGTGACTGTCCAGGGCTGCACAGCTGGGAAGTGCAGAGGCAGCATTCTGGTTCCTGCTTAGTTCAAGGCAGCAAATTCTCCCATGCCGGCCACGTGGTCACAGCGTGTCTGAGGCACTTTCCTCAGAAATGAGCCTCCACTTCTTTCCTGTTACCTCTGCCATGTTCTGTTGCCATCTACTTCAAAGCGAGGCAGTCAGGTGTGTTAGTCTTCATTCATTTATGCATACGTTCATGTATAACGATTCACATTCATCCATATGTAACAATTTCACACGTTCAGTGCCAAACCAGCCAGGCCCGTGCTGAACTCTTTGGACCCAAAGTTGTCATACTTGCTAAATTAAAAAACCTATAATAATGAAAGCATAGTATGCTAATTAGACCGGATGTCCTTCCAGATGTCCTTCCAGGATGAAGCCTGGGCTGCAGCAGCGGGATCGAGGCAGCTGCCCTGGCTTCAAGGGAGGGATCCAGACAGCCTCCCGCGGCTGGGAGGGAGGGATGGAGGCAACCACGGCTGCGAGGGCCTACTCTTGCATGAATTTCACGCATCGGGCCTCTAGTAAACAAATAAAAAGCTACTCTGTAACTGCCGAGCTCCCAGTCACTTTTCCCACCCCCAAAGCGGCCTGCCCTTCCCAACTGCACTGGGGCCCCGACTCTGCCACCTGCGCTCCACACACCCCCGGTCTGCAGTTCTGTGAGGCCGCAGTGCAGTGCGCAAAGAGCTCAGAGCGGAGCCAGGCCCTTGGAGGGCTCGGCCGAGCCCAGAAGAAAGTAACACAGACCCTGACACGCTGCTCAGGCTGACCTCGGCCCCTCCATTAGCAGCTGGACGATCTCGAGCAAATCGCTTTACCTCTCTGTGCTTCAGTTTCCTCCCTGATAACTATGGGCCTCCCCATTGGGTCGTTGTGAGGATGAGATAAAATAATCCGTGGTCGGGACTTGGAACAGTGTCGGGGGGTTTGTGGTGGCCGCGCAGACATTGGCCCATATTAGAGGCTGCAGGGGTGCCAGGTGCTGGGTCATGGGTCACATCTCTCAACGCTCCCTGCTGGCCCACCTTCCAGGCACTTCCTTCCCCTGCTCTGATAACAGGATGCAGGTGGAAGGGGCCTGGGGCCTCCCCTCCTGAATCTAGATGCCCAGTTCGGCCACCGATGCCTGTCTTCCTTTCTGCTATGAGCATCTCCTCATGTAGAACAAATGGACCCCGTCTCTCCCACTGGGAACTTTTCATGGATCTAAGCCCTGGCCCAGCTGGTCCCCCCACCCCAACTCCCCCTTCCCCCCAGGAAACACACTCCCCCTTCTTTCCCTGGCAACTCCTGTTTGTTTCTCAGGCTCCTCTAAGGCTCCGCTCTTGCAGGAAGCGTCCTCTGGCCATGCCGGTGCCTGCTGTTTTGTAGCTGATAATGTCCCTGTGAATCCCGAGCTGTCCCCTCCCCACCCCTGTGGCTGTGCCCTCTGCTGGGAGGGCTGAGCCTGGCTGACTCCTCCACGTCTGTGGTCCAGGCACCAGTGCAGGTGTTCAATGATATGCAGAAGGTGTGTGACATGCTGAGGACACAGACCTGAGAACGTGTGTTCACGCCCTCGAAGGGGCTTATCGCTGAGAAGGCAGCCAGCGGCCCGACAGGCGGGAGCTGGCCTGGTACGCACGCTGGGCCTGGCTGCCGCCTGTTCAACATCAATGATTTTGCAGAACGTGGACATCAGGCGAGGCTGCGCCGACCAGGATGGAGCAAGACACCAGTAAGACCACCGTGCAATCGTGTCTGAACACAGACCAACACAGAACTCTGTCCAAACCATGGAAATGACCAGTGCCCTCTTTTTCTGGCTAATCCGAGTGACTGTTGGCTGTTTGCTTACCAAGGACAATATCTTCCTTCTGCCTTACAGCTAAGATTTATTAAAGTCCCCGAGGATCGAGTTACCCTGGCAGCCCGGCAGTGTCCAATGCAGAGTAAGGGCCCACTTCCCCAGCCCCCCTCAATTGAGCCTGCACCCTTTCCTAACTCTCTCCAGTTCCCTCCTGCTCAGACACCTGCCGGCCCCCAGCACAGCCCTGCTGCGTGAGCCAATAAGCCCCCGTCTGCGCACATAAAGTGCGTCCCCGGAGGCCTTTGACTCAAAGGCATTGACGTCACCCTGAATTCATAGAAAAACATGCATCTTAAGTTAAAAATACCTGCAAACTCACTGTTGGTGAGAAATACATTTCTGGCAGGCACTCTCGCCAGAGCAGAGAACCTTGAACACGATACTGCTTTCCAGAGAGCGGCTCTCGGAGGGCAGGGGGGAGGGAGCCAGCCCTCCGGGGGTGTCTGCGAAGGATCTGTCTCTACAGGAAGGACATGCACCCCTTGGAGAAAAGGGTGTTGTCATCGGATGGTTACGCCTTCCCCAGGGGCGCCTCACTGATGGCCCCAGGAGCTGCCCGGTGTAGGCCTGAGCTGGGGGCTGTCAGGGTAGGTCCCTGCCTGCAAGGCCAGTGTCCAACAGGCCTGGGAATCTCACTACCACCCAGTGGCCACCCCTGTGGCTTCACTTCCACCCCCCCCCCCCCGTCCTGCTCCCCAAGGAGATGCCCGGAGAGAGAACAGAACTGGGCTCTGAGCGCAGATGGGAGATGTGCGATGAGGGGATCGCGTCGCCTCGATGAGGATGGGGAAGGGCCCAGTCACCCTCACAGAGACAGACGGCCAGGTGTTAGCCTGCCACGTGGATGAAGATTAATTTTCTTCTTAGAAACCCAGAGAGTCTAGATGGGCCAGATTAAGGTCAAGGTAGGGCCGCCCCACAGCAGCCAGAACACGCTTGGAGTGTGTGGCGGCAGAAATCCAATAGGAAACTCGGATGATCAATGTAGCAATGGGGTCACTAATGTCCCGTCATAAATTTCTACCTGGAATGAGGGCCCCGGTGTCACCGATGTCGGCAGGAGCAAGCGACGGCCCCGGAGAGGACGTGAGGCCAGGCCTGGTCCAAGAGGAAGGGTCATGCAGGGCTCCTGTCCCATCCCAGCTGTAAAATTGTCACCATTCCCCGTGGCCTCTCGGGGACACAGACCTTCTTTGTGGTGCTTTGTATCAAATTGGCCTTTTGTCGTCCCTTCTCCCTTCCGCTCTGAACCTGACGCGTAAGCGAACGGTCACTCTGTCCGTTATTTATCTGAGTCGTTTCTGGATGAAATTGCAAATCTGATTGGATTTTCTGAAAACCATGAATTCCAATGAGGCGACAGTCGAGGAAACAGTGTGATTAAAGAATTGTTATTCGCCGGTGGTACACCATTACCACCCGGAATCCGTCGCCGGATCGCTCACAGATGGAGTCGCTGAACTATGATTATATTTCAGCAAATGAAAGGGGACAAATCTAAAAAGGCAATAAAGCAAATTAGCAGCCTGCTTGAGGGACAGGGTTATTACTGATTGAGTATATTTGGCATAAAAAGGCAGCAGCACTTTGGCAGTTTAAATTACATATCCGTGCAGTCAGCGTCTTGGCTGGTCTCAAGCTCCTCGGTTATTTTGGTCTTCGAATCACATCCTCTTTCTCCCTGCAAAGCGACAAGTTGAAAGGACCTTAGAAATGATCTTTTCTGGGGGCTCATTTGCTTTCAGCGGCTATTGAAAGGCTATCGCCAGTCGCTTGCTTTCTTGATTTAACTTTAAAGGAAAGTTACCGCGTAAGGAGACGTGGTTCCCTATTCCTGTGAAATGGGCTGTGGTGCTTGTTTCAATGTGCGGGGTTCATGCTGGGGGACTGGGGGGAGGGGACTGGGGGGAGGCGGGGAGGTCTCCACAGGCACCGTACCACCCCTGGTGGCAGGTACGCTTCCGGCTCCGGGTATGGAGGGAACCACTTTCCTGGTTCCTGTTTGCTTTCTACGGGATCTAGAAGGAACTTGGGCCCCATCTCTTGAACCCACTTTAACGGAAGTTGGCCCAGCCTCCTGTCAGCTGTGTGGCCTTGGGCACATGATTTCAGTTCTCTGAGCCTTTGTGTCCTCATTTCTGCAAGTGGACTGCACCTGCCCCGGGGGGTTGCTGCAGTGGGGGGCGGGGGGTTGCTGCAGTGGGGGCCTGAGATGCTGTCTGTGGTGGCCCAGCATGTGCCCGCGAAAATGAGGCCCAGTAAAGGTGCTCCTCTCTGCCACCTCTGGACCTCACGCCAGAGCTCTGTGTCACCGGGAGAACCACAGCCAGGGCAGGTCTTGGGGGGCCACACCCATCTCTTCTTCCTTAGGGCACACCACCCTCGTCCCTCCGTGCTGCCCCTTACCCGCCATGGGGCCTCGGGCACGTCTCTGCGGTCTCTGAGCCTCGATTTGCTCATTTTTAAAACGCGGTTGTTTATAGAGCAGTGGTTCTCAACCTTCCTAACGCCGCGACCCTGTAATACAGTTCCTCATGTTGTGGTGACCCCCAATTCCATTGTTACAAATTGAACATAATCAAAGCATAGCGATTCATCACAAAAACAGTATGTAATTATATATGTGCTTTCCGATGGTCTTAGGCGACCCCTGGGAAAGGGTCGTTCGACCCCCAAAGGGATCACGACCCACAGGTTGAGAACCGCTGTTATAGAGCATCTTCATAGAGTGAGTGTGGCGGTCAAGCAAGACGTGGAGAGTGCTGGCACAGGAGCTGGCATATGTGCTTATGAAACATTAGCTGTCGCAGAGATCCACCTCAGACAGCGTGAGGAGCTGAGCAGACCCCTGCCAGAAAAGCCATCATCAGTGTGAGAATTATTTCTTTAAAAAATTCAAGTCTTTAGAAAAAATGTCTTACGAGCATGGAGGAAGTGAAGAAATGCTTATTCAGGAAAATTCTAACTCTAGGTAAGAAGAGTGCGAGCCCCCAGGCCTTGAGCCTGAGCCTCTCCCTCCTCCCTGCCCTCGCTGAGCGTGGCGGGAGCTATGCACCGGGTGCTGTGGTCCAGAGCATGGAACTCGCCCTGGGGTGGCTAGGTGGTTAGAACATCAGCCTGAGCACCAAAGGGAGAGTCGCGGGTTCGATTCCCAGTCAAGGTCATATATCTTGGTTACAAATTTATTCCCCGGCACTGGTTGGGGCGTGTGCAGGAGGCAACCAATCAATGTATCTCTCTCACATCAATGTTTCTCTCCCCCACTCTTCCTCTCTCTCTAAAAATGAATGAAAACATATCCTTGGGTGAGGATTAACAAAACAAAACAAAAAAAGAGCAGGGCACTCTCTCCCTCACAGGACATGGCACCTCAAGGGCTCTGGCACTCGCCTGGAGGGACAGGCCACCTGACTGGACCACCCGCCCCAGCACGCTCATGGGGTGGAGGTTTCCTGCTGGGAGGCGCAGGCCAAGAAGACCCAGCCCGCCGCCCCATCAAGCACTCTGCTCATAAGACAGGTGTCCCTCTAAGGAAGCAGGCGCTGTCCCCAGCCCAGCCTGCATTCCCCAGTGGTGAATTTGAGTGTGCCTGGGAGGGAACAGTCTGAGGGACAGAGCTCCCATCACAATTTGGAGGAACTTCGTTGTTGAGAACAGAGCAGGGGCAGATTCAAGATCCAAAGACACTCTCGGAAACAATGGCGACGTGGTGGTGAGCCATGACGAGGACGTCGGGAGCTTTATAAAAGCAACAAGCTAGACTGTAGGCTGCCCCGTTTGCCAGAGATAGCCAGGGGAGGGGGCAGCTTAGAACCAAGGGGCCGTGTTTAATGGGGTCAGAATGTGAAGAAATGTTGAGCAATTCATATATGGAGCCTAACAGTCTATCGACAAAGGCAAACAGTTTAGCAGAGAGGTCAGGGAAAGAGACAGTCAGAGAGGGGGGGTAGCACCCCTAAAGCCACCACCATCGCAGGGTGACGGTGTTCGTACGGACCCAGGGCTTAGCCCTCCGAGAAGTGGCATTGGAGACTTCACACGGCGGGGACACAGACTTCACTAAAGCAGCCCAGCCACGTCACAAAACAAACAAACAGCAGCCAGACACAGGGGTGGGGCCGGTATCCAGTGTCACTACAATATATTCCCCAAAATGCCCAGTTTCCAACAGAAAATGTAAGATTTGCAAAGAAACAGAAAAGTGTGACACCCTCCCCCCCCAGGAACATAAAGCAGGAAACAGAAATTGCCTCTAGAGGACCCAGAAATCAGACTCAACAGAGAAAGACTTCAAAGTCGCCATTATAAATATGTTTAAAGGGGGGGGGGGGCACAATTAAGGAAGTAAAGGAAGGTGTGATGACAATGTCTCATCAAGTATCGACACAGTATCGACAAAGATTGAGAAATTGTTTCTTAAAAAAAGAGCAAAACAGAAATTCTGGAGTTGAAAGCAGAATAGCCAAGTGAAAAATGTACCAGAGAGACTTAATACCCTGATGGCAAAGCTCAGTCACATGGCCATACCTATCTGCAAGGGAGGCTGGGAAATGTAGTTCAGATTTACACCCTGGAAGAAGTTTCGTGGTCAGCTAGGAGTTCAGCCCACAGTGGGGGAGCATCTTTTAACCCTGGGAAGATTTAGAATTAAGTGTAGACATGAAGATGAGAATCAAACCCTTTGCATTGAAATAGTGGTGCTTTGAAATAACGTGTTTATACGCTTAAGAAAATGTGGACTTTTAGAGCCATCGGTTAACTTTATCCATTTTAATGGGTAATGTTTCATTTAGCCATCGAGTTAGAATTCAGACTTAGGTTGAAATCTTACTAAATTTAAATAAGTATTGGAACCTATAAAAAAACATCAGCTTTGTCCTTTTTATAAGTTTAACGAATTAGATTTGTATATGTAGTTACTTCCATACTTGAGAAGGTTTGTTAAACGACTGAAGTAATTAAAAAGAGATTCAAATATATTAAATTTATAAATGCACTTGACCATGTTTAGAGCAATTTAATTAAGCACATTTGTAAAGGAGAAGAAACATTTCTCATAGGTACCTTAAAAGTGATGGTTAAAAGTTGCTAGGCTTCTGAATAAATAATAAGATTTGTAAACAGAACTTTAAAGTTCATGAAAGAATTCGCTTCTGTGTGGATTTGTAACTTTAATAAATTGAATATTAATTTTAAAAACCAAGGAGACCTTTGACTAAACTTTTAGCGCCCAAGAGCTTCCCTGGAGGGCATCAAATTAATCGGTTTTTATTATTAAAAAATATGGGTATGATTTTAAAAAATTGACCAATAAGGAAGGGGCAAGGTGAAGACCCCGGCCCATTCCCCCAGGTAGCTCTCATTGCCAGTCCCTGTGTGCCCTTCTCTTCTCATGCACATATCACCCCCCTCCCCACTGCTTTTACACAAAGAGTGTTATCCTGGCTAACACCCTGCCCTGCCTTCTTGCTTAACAATGTATCTTAGAAACACGTTTGTGACCCTCATAAGCATACAGGTAAGAACTGCTGCCTTTACCTCGCAGCCTCTATTAGGATGTGGCCTCACCTCGCTCCTCCAGGTCATGGCCAAACTCCTCTCTGGAGCTGGAGCTCTCACTGCCTCCCTCCCCCTCCTCCTCCACAAACCCCTGGGTGCACAAGGCGGCACTCACCCAGGGCACCGGTGGCTTCCATCCACCAAACCCTGCAGAGAGGCCTCCGTTCTCCTGCGTCCTGGTCTGAGCAATCAAGGCTTTGCTCTCTCCTTCTTGTCCCATGTGGGCTTCCCACGGTCTCCGTCTGCTCCACCTTCTATGCTCACATCCCCTCCCTCCCCACACATGACAGCTGCCAGCACCGCAGCACTTGGCCCTTAGGTGTCCTCTTGTCATCCTAAAGCCTGTCCTGAAGGGATCGTCTCCCTGCCCAGGCTTCCTTCCCACCTGTATAGCCCACACGGCCGGCTATGCCCATGCCCAGCCCAGAAGCCCGCTCCACGCTCCCAGGGGGCCTGCACAGCTGCTTCACCAGCGCCTGCGTCCAGGCGCCCAGAGGCAGGGCCGGGCACACACTGTGTTGGTCCCAGCGCAAAATGGACATGCAGGTCCTTTTGTTAAAAATGCATTAAGCGTTCCAAGGTGGTGACGGGGGAGCATGAAACCAAGTGCGGGTCCCCATGTGACTGCACAGGTCATGGACCAGGGAGGTCTAAAAACACATATCCCTCCCTTCAGGCTATCCCTTCTTCTCCTTCCTGTCTCAGTGGATGGCGACCCACCATCCCGCGATGCCAGTCTGGAAACTGGGAGCCGCCCTAAAAACTGGGAGTCATTCCCTCTCCTCCAGGCCCCTTCACCCAGGCAGCCCCGAGCCCTGGTTGATTTCCGCTCCTGCTGCTGGCTGACCCCGGCCGACCCCGCGTGGCCATCCTCTCTTCTCTGGCCGCGTGCCACAGCCCTCTGATCCCCACACCACCTTGCCCTCCACATCACGCCACGATCCCCACTGTGGCTAGAGAGTGTTCTTTCCAAAATATGAGCTGAATCATGACGTCTCAGGTCCCGCTCCACTCTCTACCCCTCAGCGCTTTGCCCAGGAACCTTCAGCGGCTTCCCATCGACAGTCTCTTCCCCATGCAGTCCTGTTCCTTTTGGCGTTTGGGGGTTATTTTCCGCAGCGAGAATCCTTTTATGTTCTTGGACTCAAATTGGTCCATCCCTTCCTTTGTAGCGTTTGAGATTGGTGTTCTTCTTAGAATGATTTCATAGAAACATTATTCGTGTTTTCTCTCTATATTTGGAAGTCTCTTTGTTTAAAACCTGTCAGTGTTTGATCAGTGTTTGGGGGGGAGGCACGCAACTCCAACCTTGTTTTATTCAAAATGCCTAGTCAACCCACCTGACAGTCCCTTCGCTGGGCATCTTTTCCTCTCTGGTTGCAAAGCCACCCTCTCTGACCCCAAATTCCCATTTCTGCCCTTTCCATCCCGTTCCACTGACCTCTTTCCTTGGGTACGAGTTTCCTGATGGCCTGACTTGATTCAAGGATAGCTGCTAGACTCTTCCTGGAATGAATGCCCTCAACTCAGTCCGCCATAAATAATGGTTCCTTCCACAGAGCTGTTTTCTCTCTTTCTTAGTAAGAGATGGGGGTCACAGAGGCTCAGGGCTGCATTTTCTGGTGACGTCCAGAATGCCATTACTCTGGGCCATTGATTGAGGGCAGAGTTATCAGCCAGGGAGGCGGGAGAATTGACAGTCTTACGGGGAAACTCAGATGCGCCCCCCTCCCTAGGGATGAGAAACATGTCTTTGAATCTGTAACCATTGTTCACACACTGACCCTTAGCCCGGCGCTCCAGGATGAATGGGGGTGGTGCTCCTGGTTCTCTGCACAAGTGCAATGCATGCTTATCCTGGGAGATCCAGAAAACAGAATTGCTCTGAGTAACCCCATTCCAGTCCCCATGCCTTTTCCAGACGAAACCAGTTTGGTGAGTGTCTTGGTCAATGGCTGAGGAAGAAGTGGCCGACTTTCCCACAATGGATGGCTGCCCACCTCTCTTTAAAGAAAGAATAGTTTATTCTGATGGCTCTTCTGCAGCTTGGGGAGGGAGAGAGGCTCAGAGAGGCTCATGGCCATGGTGAGTAGCCTGGCTGGGATTTGCAGTGTGTTCCCATGGTTAGTAGTGTCCTGGCTGGGATTTGCAGTGTGTTCCCATGGTTAATAGTGGCCAGGCTGGGATTTGCAGTGTGTTCCCAGGTTAGTAGTGGCCTGGCTGGGATTTGCAGTGAGTTCCCATGGTTAGTAGTGTCCTGGCTGGGATTTGCAGTGTGTTCTCTGGTTAGTAGTGGCCTGGGTGGGATTTGCAGTGTGTTCCCATGGTTAGTAGTGTCCTGGCTGGGATTTGCAGTGTGTTCTCATGGTTAGTAGTGGCCTGGGTGGGATTTGCAGTGTGTTCCCAGGTTAGTAGTGTCCTGGCTGGGATTTGCAGTGTGTTCTCATGGTTAGTAGTGTCCTGGGTGGGATTTGCAGTGTGTTCCCATGGTTAGTAGTGGCCTGGCTGGGATTTGCAGTGTGTTCCCATGGTTAGTAGTGGCCTGGCTGGGATTTGCAGTGTGTTCCCATGGTCAGTAGTAGCCTGGCTGGGATTTGCAGTGTGTTCTCTGGTTAGTAGTGTCCTGGCTGGGATTTGCAGTGTGTTCCCTGGTTAGTAGTGTCCTGGCTGGGATTTGCAGTGTGTTCTCTGGTTAGTAGTGGCCTGGCTGGGATTTGCTGTGTGTTCTCATGGTTAGTAGTGTCCTGGCTGGGATTTGCAGTCTGTTCCCATGGTTAGTAGTGGCCTGGCTGGGATTTGCAGTGTGTTCTCTGGTTAGTAGTGGCCTGGCTGGGATTTGCAGTGTGTTCTCATGGTTAGTAGTGTCCTGGCTGGGATTTGCAGTGTGTTCTCTGGTTAGTAGTGGCCTGGCTGGGATTTGCAGTGTGTTCTCTGGTTAGTAGTGGCCTGGCTGGGATTTGCAGTGTGTTCTCATGGTTAGTAGTGTCCTGGCTGGGATTTGCAGTGTGTTCTCTGGTTAGTAGTGTCCTGGCTGGGATTTGCAGTGTGTTCCCATGGTTAGTAGTGTCCTGGCTGGGATTTGCAGTGTATTCCCTGGTTAGTAGTGTCCTGGCTGGGATTTGCAGTGTGTTCTCTGGTTAGTAGTGTCCTGGCTGGGATTTGCAGTGTGTTCCCTGGTTAGTAGTGTCCTGGCTGGGATTTGCAGTGTGTTCTCTGGTTAGTAGTGTCCTGGCTGGGATTTGCAGTGTGTTCTCATGGTTAGTAGTGGCCTGGCTGGGATTTGCAGTGTGTTCTCTGGTTAGTAGTGGCCTGGCTGGGATTTGCAGTGTGTTCCCTGGTTAGTAGTGTCCTGGCTGGGATTTGCAGTGTGTTCCCTGGTTAGTAGTGTCCTGGCTGGGATTTGCAGTGTGTTCTCTGGTTAGTAGTGTCCTGGCTGGGATTTGCAGTGTGTTCTCATGGTTAGTAGTGGCCTGGCTGGGATTTGCAGTGTGTTCCCATGGTTAGTAGTGGCCTGGCTGGGATTTGCAGTGTGTTCTCTGGTTAGTAGTGTCCTGGCTGGGATTTGCAGTGTGTTCCCATGGTTAGTAGTGTCCTGGCTGGGATTTGCAGTGTGTTTCCTGGTTAGTAGTGTCTGGGTGGGATTTGCAGTGTGTTCCCATGGTCAGTAGTAGCCTGGCTGGGATTTGCAGTGTGTTCTCTGGTTAGTAGTGGCCTGGCTGGGATTTCCAGTCTGTTCCCATGGTTAGTAGTGTCCTGGCTGGGATTTGCAGTGTGTTCTCATGGTTAGTAGTGGCCTGGCTGGGATTTGCAGTGTGTTCCCTGGTTAGTAGTGTCTGGGTGGGATTTGCAGTGTGTTCCCATGGTCAGTAGTAGCCTGGCTGGGATTTGCAGTGTGTTCTCTGGTTAGTAGTGGCCTGGCTGGGATTTGCAGTCTGTTCCCATGGTTAGTAGTGTCCTGGCTGGGATTTGCAGTGTGTTCTCATGGTTAGTAGTGGCCTGGCTGGGATTTGCAGTGTGTTCCCTGGTTAGTAGTGTCTGGGTGGGATTTTCAGTGTGTTCTCGTGGTTAGTAGTGGCCTGGGTGGGATTTGCAGTGTGTTCCCATGGTTAGTAGTGGTCTGGGTGGGATTTGCAGTGTGTTCTCATGGTTAGTAGTGGCCTGGCTGGGATTTGCAGTGTGTTCTCTGGTTAGTAGTGTCCTGGCTGGGATTTGCAGTCTGTTCCCATGGTTAGTAGTGGCCTGGCTGGGATTTGCAGTGTGTTCTCTGGTTAGTAGTGGCCTGGCTGGGATTTGCAGTGTGTTCTCTGGTTAGTAGTGGCCTGGCTGGGATTTGCAGTGTGTTCCCATGGTCAGTAGTGGCCTGGGTGGGATTTGCAGTGTGTTCCCTGGTTAGTAGTGTCTGGGTGGGATTTGCAGTGTGTTCTCAGGTTAGTAGTGGCCTGGGTGGGATTTGCAGTGTGTTCCCTGGTTAGTAGTGTCCTGGCTGGGATTTGCAGTGTGTTCCCTGGTTAGTAGTGTCTGGGTGGGATTTGCAGTGTGTTCCCATGGTCAGTAGTAGCCTGGCTGGGATTTGCAGTGTGTTCTCTGGTTAGTAGTGGCCTGGCTGGGATTTCCAGTCTGTTCCCATGGTTAGTAGTGTCCTGGCTGGGATTTGCAGTGTGTTCTCATGGTTAGTAGTGTCCTGGCTGGGATTTGCAGTGTGTTCCCTGGTTAGTAGTGTCTGGGTGGGATTTGCAGTGTGTTCCCATGGTCAGTAGTAGCCTGGCTGGGATTTGCAGTGTGTTCTCTGGTTAGTAGTGGCCTGGCTGGGATTTGCAGTCTGTTCCCATGGTTAGTAGTGTCCTGGCTGGGATTTGCAGTCTGTTCCCATGGTTAGTAGTGTCCTGGCTGGGATTTGCAGTGTGTTCTCTGGTTAGTAGTGTCCTGGCTGGGATTTGCAGTGTGTTCTCTGGTTAGTAGTGGCCTGGCTGGGATTTGCAGTGTGTTCTCTGGTTAGTAGTGTCCTGGCTGGGATTTGCAGTGTGTTCTCTGGTTAGTAGTGGCCTGGCTGGGATTTGCAGTGTGTTCTCTGGTTAGTAGTGGTCTGGGTGGGATTTTCAGTGTGTTCTCGTGGTTAGTAGTGGCCTGGGTGGGATTTGCAGTGTGTTCCCATGGTTAGTAGTGGTCTGGGTGGGATTTGCAGTGTGTTCTCATGGTTAGTAGTGGCCTGGCTGGGATTTGCAGTGTGTTCTCTGGTTAGTAGTGTCCTGGCTGGGATTTGCAGTCTGTTCCCATGGTTAGTAGTGGCCTGGCTGGGATTTGCAGTGTGTTCTCTGGTTAGTAGTGGCCTGGCTGGGATTTGCAGTGTGTTCTCTGGTTAGTAGTGGCCTGGCTGGGATTTGCAGTGTGTTCCCATGGTCAGTAGTGGCCTGGGTGGGATTTGCAGTGTGTTCCCTGGTTAGTAGTGTCTGGGTGGGATTTGCAGTGTGTTCTCAGGTTAATAGTGGCCTGGGTGGGATTTGCAGTGTGTTCCCTGGTTAGTAGTGTCCTGGCTGGGATTTGCAGTGTGTTCCCATGGTTAGTAGTGGCCTGGCTGGGATTTGCAGTGTGTTCCCTGGTTAGTAGTGTCCTGGCTGGGATTTGCAGTGTGTTCTCTGGTTAGTAGTGTCCTGGCTGGGATTTGCAGTGTGTTCTCTGGTTAGTAGTGGCCTGGGTGGGATTTGCAGTGTGTTCCCAGGTTAGTAGTGGCCTGGGTGGGATTTGCAGTGTGTTCCCGTGGTTAGTAGTGGCCTGGGTGGGATTTGCAGTGTGTTCCCTGGTTAGTAGTGGCCTGGCTGGGATTTGCAGTGTTTTCCCATGGTCAGTAGTAGCCTGGCTGGGATTTGCAGTGTGTTCCCTGGTTAGTAGTGGCCTGGCTGGGATTTGCAGTGTGTTCCCATGGTTAGTAGTGGCCTGGCTGGGATTTGCAGTGTGTTCTCTGGTTAGTAGTGGCCTGGCTGGGATTTGCAGTGTGTTCTCATGGTTAGTAGTGGCCTGGCTGGGATTTGCAGTGTGTTCCCTGGTTAGTAGTGTCTGGGTGGGATTTGCAGTGTGTTCTCAGGTTAGTAGTGGCCTGGCTGGGATTTGCAG
The DNA here is from genome assembly GCF_964212035.1 of Myotis nattereri. Lineage (NCBI taxonomy): Eukaryota > Metazoa > Chordata > Mammalia > Chiroptera > Vespertilionidae > Myotis > Myotis nattereri. The sequence goes on from NC_138080.1 coordinate 104,029,675, forward strand.
TGAGTTCCCTGGTTAGTAGTGGCCTGGCTGGGATTTGCAGTCTGTTCTGATGAAGAACTCTGCTCCCCAGGCCATGCTGAGTCCTGCACAGCCTGGGCGTTAATTGGGCGCAGGGAGGCAACAGGCCAGGCCCTGCACTGTTGCGGCCTGAGCACTCCTGCCTGCTCCCCCACTGCTCCGCCCTAGACCTCTCCTCTGACCCTGCTTCCCCCTCCTGATCTCTATCCCCAGAACCCACTCATTTATCACCTTTGATGAGCTCTGCCAGGCAGGCTGTGTCAGGAAATGTCTTGGTGTTTATTTTAATAAAACTTAATTATTAAGACAGCCTCAGAGTCATAATACATTTACTGGCTCATTTTTCAGTTCTCCATTTTTGGTCTCCTGGCAGCAGGTGGGAGGAGTGTCAGAGCCCTTTGTGGGCTCCATGGGAGCTAAAGGGGGAGGGAGGGCAGGAGTGAGGCCCTGACCCTTTCTCTGCCAGTCCACAGCCTTTACTCTTCCTCCCCAAGGGGTGAGGTGGAAAAAGCATTGAATGTGGAGTCAGGAGGCTTGGGACTAAGTCCTGCCCCTGTCACCAACTGCCAGACAGATGTCCAGGAAGGTAAACAGCCTCTTTGAGCCTCAGCTTTCTCATCTGCAAAATGGGTATAGTTTCAGTCCAAACCTGATAGAACTATTGTGAGAGTCAGAAGCAAGACCTCAGAATGAGAGGCCTCCCCAGCAGGCTGATGGGGGCAACACTGCAGGTGTGGAAGCCGGGCGAGGTGGCATCTGCCCCTACTGGCTGGTAGGTCAGCTCGCCTGGGTAAGAAATGTTGGAAATTGCAGGTCCCCATGGCCACACTGACAGCTGACATATACCAAGTATATCCAGGCCCTGTGCCAAAGGCCTTGCGTGCAGAAGCTCGCTAAATTTTCACAACCACCCTAATTGTGACTAGTATTATGAGGTTGATACTAGTTTATCCCTATTTCACGGATGAAGAAACTGAGGCACAGAAAGGCTAAAGCACAGTGTCCTAAGTTACAGAGCTAATTGATGGCGGAGCCAGGCTTGAACTCTAGCCAACCCGAGTCAGCCTTCTTGGTCATGAGGTCAGTGCCCTGGGAGAAATCAGGGAGGGGCAGGAATTTTTATAATCAGGGTGACCTCCCCCTGAAGTGGGGGAGAAAGCAGAGGTATAGCTGAGCACCAGGGTCCCTGGCAGCTCCGTGTGCATGTGGGCACACCTGTGCTGCTTACAGGGACGTGCATTCCCCTCTTGCCACTTCGTTCACAAATCCCACGTAGGCAACACAGTCCGGGCATCTCTGCTGACTGTGTGCCCCGAGCCCCACGTCAGGGGCTGAGCCAGGAGACAGGGTGATGTTGGTACAGGGCTAGGAAATGGCCTATTCGTTTTGAAAATAATTACAGCACATGGGTCCAGAAGGAGAGGAAGCAGCTTCCATTTGTTGAGCACCTATTAAGTCCCCGGCTCTGTCCTCCTGTCTGCTTTACAAACGTCATTTCTGATTCTCACCAACTCCTTGGGGGTCAGTGCTATTATCTCCATTTTGTGGAGGAAGGAACCGAGACTCAGAGGGTGGGAGTGACTTGCCCAAAGTCACACAGCCTGGCGGCAGCGATGCTGAAGGTCCAACCAGGTCTGGCCGACCTCAGAGCCTTTCCTCCACTGCTCTGCTACCCGCTGTGTCACGCCCATCTCTGCACAGCCTCATGTTGACCACCTACTGTGTGCCAGGCACCGGCTGGAGTGTGGACACATCGTCACGTGCCGGTCTGCTCACTTCGGCCGGGAACAGGAGGGTCTCTGCGGAATGAGCGTCCGGTGGCCACCTGAGCCCGGAGAGGCGAGGCCGGCTCCCCAGCCGCTGGCTTGTCCCAGACACGCCCAGGCTGCTTTTCTTAGGTTTTCTAAGTTGAGGGTTCTCACTGCTGTAAGACAAGGAAATGGAGGAGATAAAAATAATAAAACAAAAGGAGAGAGTCCCAAAGTTAGAAGAAGCCTCAAAATATCTTCCTGTTCTGGCTACTTCTAGTGGCCAAGGGCACCTTGTGTGTGTGTGTGTGGGCGGGGGGGAGGGGGGAGGGTAAGGGGGGGCCTTACCTGCTGTTTCAAGGGCCCTGAAAGAGTGCTTGGGCAGGCAGGTTCTCTCCCCCACCTCCATCCCCTCCCCCTTTCCCTCCCCTCTTCCCAATTTTGTTTAGGAATACACCCCAGGGGAGCTGCTCTACACCAGCTCAGAGCAAAATCCTGACTGATCCAATTGGAAGTGGCACGTACTTGCTGGGGTCAAGGAGGTGACTGCATGATCATTGGGATGGCTTTGGTTTAAACTTGCTTCTAATTTGCAGCTCCAAATGCGTAGATGCTCACGTCTCTGATTAATTACAGTGACAGATGATGGCCTATCCCAGTGCCGAGCTGCCCGCTCAGGTCCCGCGGCCCCAGCAGCCTCCCTCCGCCTTCCTGCGCACTCACTTAACTGTCTCCCTGCCCTGCAGTAGGTGGTAAACTCCTCTGCTCTTCCAGTCTGGGTCTGGCTCCCCATTCGTGGCTAATTAGGTGAACAGACTGTTGATAAACAGGATGGAGAGTAAAGACAGGTTTAAAAAACGGGCTGGTTGTCATTTGTCTTGAACCTTGACCTTCCGGTAATGGCTTGTGTCTAACAGCCCTGGGACAGGGGTGTGACTCACGGACGTGGTGGGGTGCCTGAAGGTCTGATGGAAAGCCCATCCTGGTAAATAGAAGAGCCTGATTCTGCTGGCTTCTGCTTTGGAGATCAGTGCTCAGGGCAAAGCATTGTTACCCCGCCAGCTAGCTCATCACTCCCTGCTATGGCGCAGCAAAGAGTCTCAAATTCCTTAGATTCGGGGGGGAAAATGAAAATATTCTCAAGGTGTCCTGGCAGGAATGCGCATCATAAATCCTGAAGCACAAAGACAGTTTTGAAATGCAAACTATTTTAGATCCCTTGGGCCCAGAGACGAAGACGTTTCCTGTACATTACCGGGGCCTGGAAATGCATGCTGGATTTTATGCCTATGAGAAAGTAAATATTTCCTTTTACAAATCTGAGATATAAGCACCTTCAAAAGATGTTTGTCTCATGGCTTGCCTCTTAACTATTCAGTTACTAGCCTGGTTTAGAGTCATTAGTGGCCTTTGGCCACGGTTGTGCATTGAACAAACGTGTTTGCCTGCTGCCGTGTGCAGGCCACTGGAGAGATAGAGATGAGTCCAACACGGCCCTGTCCTCAGAGTCACATCTTCAGGGATGTGTAAATTAATATTTGCATTGCAGTGACAAATGGGCACACTTGTGGCGGGGAGCAATCAGGGAGGGCTTCAGAGAAGAAGGGGCACGGAGGTGGATCTTGGCTCTTCCTGGCTCCCGGAGGCTTGGAGCAGCAGGTAGAATCCAAGATGCCTACCTGCACCCTTCAGTGCAGAGGGCACGTTACGGGAGCTGCTCCACATGTAGCTAGAAAGGCATCTGGGCAGAAGCGATGGAAGGCCAGCCTGATGGGCCAGCTAACAACTGGGACTTGACCCAGACAGACTTCATGGGAGTCATATATGATATATCCTGTAAGTTTCTTGCTTAGTTCTTGCATAATTATCATAGGCTTTGGTGGTGTGGTGGCCAGAAAGAGATCACAGACCGAGGCAAAGGATAGGAGTTCCTCTCATTTGAGTCTCAATGGCCCATGGATGCCACAGCCCTCACGGTGGGCGGAAAGCTCCCCTGGCCTTCGGGTCCCATGAGGACACCTGCGACGAATGAGAGTCCTGGTGAGGCTGTGGCTCCTGCAGGCCTGTGGGATGTTCCCTCCGCCTTTCCCAAGGGATGTGTGTTATCTGACGATCACGGAGACCCCAACCTCAGCCCCGGCCCGAGGGTTTCCTGCAAGACCTTGCACCTCCAGGGTCAATTTCTCGTGCTCGTTTCTCAGGGAGCCATCTTCCGATCAAGCCCAGTTTTCCATTTTCAGAGCAGCTGCCTGCAGGTCTAGGTTTCCACGTGAGGATTTTGGCATCTTGGATTCCTTTTAAATAGGACAAACTTGTAAGCTCAAAAGTGAAAAAGAAAAGGTTCTTGCAAGGGGCAATGCTTTCAAGATTACGGCTCCTGGGATTGTCAAGGTGCTCAGAATGAATAGAAATGACACAGGCAGCTGAACGCTTTCTGCAGATGAAACAGCGGTATGGGTCCGAGCTGCAGGCGCGGCTCTGAGGCAGTTAATGAAAAGGGAAGGAAAACAGGGTCGGCAGTGTTTTCAGGGCCTTCTGCCCCCCCTGAGGCGATCCTGTTTTCTTCAGACTTTGAAAAGTGGGTTGCCAGTCACCTGTCAACGAGGCATCCGTCAGAACAGAGGAACCAGCAAATGTGTGGGGTTGCCATGCAGGACGCAGGCCCATCCCTGCCTCGGGGACCCCTCTTCTTGGTTGTTAAGGAACTGGGGGTTTGTCACCTGGGGCATTTTGAAGAAGTTACCAGTTGGAGGCACTGAGCAGGAAATGAACAGCCTATTGTTTCCTAGATGATAAAATCCTGCTTTTCTGGCTTAAAAAATCATAATAAAATAATCCCAGAGTGCCGAAGAAGAAGTGAATTTTAGGTCTAGGGGTAGAGGCGGTTAGGGGAGAGGTTAGGACCCCTGCCTCAAACCCCCTCTCAGCTTCGGCCTAGGACCTGGAAGAACTCCCTTTGATCAATTCCTGTGGGACATGCGGATCCCTCCATTCCTGAGAACCCCAGCCCGACCGGCGTGGCTAAGCATCGACCTATGAACCAGGAAGTTACAATTCAATTCCCAGTCAGGGCACATGCAGGGTTGTGGGCTTGATCCCCAGTGTGGGGCGTGCAGGAGGCAGCTGATCAATCAACTGTCAGTTTCTACTGTTCTTAGTGCAGTTTCATAAGGGTAACACCTTGCCTTTTGGGCCCACTCAGGGGCTCTGGAATTTGGGCTGTGATGCAGCAATAGGTTCTTTCATGTCTGCAGGATGCTTGTCACTGGGAAGAACACACATGCCTATCTGTGCTTTGTTTCATATTCAACTCCCCAGCTTTCTGAATTCATTAAACAATATTCCTCTTGACATTCAAACACTGTTTGCATAATTGATGAATCAAAACGTATTAAAACTTGAACCAATTAGAATTGCTCAAACTTATACACATTTAACCACACTTCCCACAACTTTTAATTAAAACCATAAGTTTAATGTCAGACTCTCCTAAATGCTTCAGACACCTAAAAAGTCAGCCACAATGCACACAAAACATCATTGATTGAAAAAATAATACTTACACGTGCCCTTAAACTAGTTTCAGAAGTATAAAGATCATGGATATATATCAGAGTTTTGATTTTTTTTTTTTTTTTTACTTATCCTTTTATTTTCCCAGAGTTACTTTTTTAGAGTAAATATGGTAGTTTCCTAGGATTAGGGTAAAAAAAAAAAAAAAAAAAAAAAAAAAAAAAAAGATATGATTTCTCTTAGGATTTCTCTCAGAACCAAAAGAAAGACATTACCTTAGGCCACACCAGTTTGGGGGTTGCTCATTCTAACTTGAGACCCCAGTAAAGCATCTTCCAACATTATTGTACTTAAGATAGATGTGGCCTCACTAAGAATGTGCAAGTCCATGCCTTTCCTTAGAGCTTCTCTGGGACCAGAGGGTTTTCCTTAAGTGATGTGTTTCATCTCCTCGGAGACCAGGAATCAGAAGTCAGCAGCTTGCCGTCTTCATGGAGACATTTGGCCAACGCTGTGTCTCCTGCCACATCGCTGGCTCCCTCTGGGTTATTGTACATGACGACTAATTTCTATTTCCCCCCAAAGCTATCAGATGCATTTAAAATCCACTTTTTCCTCCTAACAAGGATAGAGAAAAGTGCCTTTCTGTGCTTAATAAGCCAATGTATATTTAATAGAAGAAATATTCCCCACATATAATACACGGCAGCTATTTTTTAAAAAGAATATAAAATGCAATGAAATTCTATCATGTTTGCCGTTTTTGTACAATTTCTATCAGCTTCTCTCTTTGGAGCTTCATTAGGCACTTATGGCCCTTCACAGATTCCCTGTGCTTTAATTAATTATGGTTATTAACCTCATTGATATTCACACTGTCAGAGCTTGACGCGTGGAGGTTTCTGTAGTCCAGCTTCTTGGTCCTTCCGTATCTACCCTGCGACACTCCAGGGAGCATCCTTGCTTTCTCACCACAAAGGGAACTTCTCCTACACAGGCTACACTCCAAAGAACTTCTGTCTCTTCTGAGGTTAAGGGGCACGTGAGAGCCGGTGCTTGCAGCGGTTCTCAACCTGTGGGTCGTGACCCCTGAAAATACATCCTGTGTATCAGATATTTACATTATGATTCATAACAGTAGCAAAATTACAGTTTTGAAGCAGCAACGAAAATAATTTTATGGTTGGGGGGTCACCACAACATGAGGAACTGTATTAAAGGGTCACGGCATTAGGAAGGTTGAGAACCATGGGAAGGGCTGCTGCTGCTACGGCCACAGTGACAGACGTGGGAAAATGCTTGTTTTAAGTGGAGGAATTCACATTAGTGTTTCCAACTTAATTTCAGTGTTGCTCGAATTTCTTGTTCTGATGTAAAAAAAAATTAAATATATTTTTTCCATGCCATACTTAACAGGTTAGCCTCACTTTTACTTTATTTTCTATTTATGACATCTATCAATACTTGATGTTTCTCACTGGTCTGTAGTCAGTTGATTGAAGGCTGTAGACGTCGGGGTTTACATTGAACCCTGTCTCAAGCAGCTTATTGGTTTGGGAATTATCACCACGACGGGAAGGAATGTTGAGACTCACCCCACCCTCAGTGACAGCTATGAACAGTGCGCTCTGCGTGGAAAGGGGGCCTAACCCACGGGGGTTCTTTGCTGAATGGCCCATATGGTCAGATCGGAAGTGCAGTTGCATGTCCTGTTGCTGAGCTCTTACTTCCAAGTGAGTTTTGGAGCCCCAGGCCTTTATCAGGGGTAACGCACTGGCTTCCCTCCGAGGTGTTTAGCAGAGTGTTAGCTGTGGTTACGGATGCTTTGCGATCTGTGTCTCCGGCCAAGCATGAGGTATTGGCATTCCCTCCGGCAGTGCTGTCTGAGGCCAGCTGAGAACACAGGAGACAGTAATACTTTTAAAAGAGTTGTTAGCAGGAAAAGACACTGTCTGCTCGGAACCCACTCTGGGAAAAGATCTACCATTTAAATAGCGTAAGTCGCTTCCTGCGTTATGCCATTACTCTTCCCCCAATATTGTCCTGCCTACCATAGTTCTGGACATTTCAGGTCAAGTTCATGTCCTTTCCCTGGGGTTCAAAAAAGGGTAGACTTCTGGCCAGAGCTTAATCAATAATTGTTAGGAGAAATAACAACAATAATCACAACAGTGGCCGATTTTAGAATCCCTACTGCGTGCCAGGCACAATATGAGGTTCTACAGCTCTTCTATCATCAAATTTTCATAACAGTCCCACGACATTCATTTAGTTACTTGCTTCATGTTACCTTTGAAGAAACAGAGGATCAGGTAGCTGAAGTTAGTGCTCAAGGGCTCACAGCTGATGGATGGCATAGCTAATGTTGGAGGAACCACACCCGCTGCCATAAGTCAGAGTCTCGAGATCCTGATGGGATTTGTCTTTGCTGGGGCTTAGGCAGTGATATGTTAAAGACACAGAATCCTGGCAGGATTATGAAAGATTCCATCTTACCTTCTATGGGAGTCAAGCAATGTCCAACACTAAACCTGTGGCTGGAGAGGGGAGAGGAAGGGGCGAGGGAGGGAAATTTATTAACTCCAACATTATAATAGCTTCCAAAGCCCTCTTCTACAAATTCTAGTCCTCCCTCCTCTGATATAGCCCTGGTGATTGACAATCACAGCCATCTGTCTGGGATACTTCTTAAGAAAAGGATCTTGCCACGGCTGTCCTGGGCCCTTTGTCCTGAAAGGGTTTATCTGGCCTTAGATTATCTGAAATAGGTCGTCGCCAGATTCCACATATCTCCTGACAAACTTAAGCCTGAATTCAAGATTTTAAATGTCAGATGGGAGAAATCGCCTTTTCTCATTGTTGTCTACTCTAGCTTCGCTCTGAGGATGAGTGGGGTACAAAGTGGGTCTTGTTTCTCAATCTGGACAGTGGGGGCAGCGTGCGTGCTCATTGCAGGCTGAGATGGGTGTTTATTTGGAGCTACACTTGCCCAGGCCTGGAAACTACAGGGAACTGTGGGGTGGGAGCTACCTGGGTTGTGTGACCCAAGGCTGGGGACATTCTGACTAAAAGGATGAAAGCCAGAATTCCCTCCCCAGGCAACTGTCATGCTCTCCTATGGCCAGCTGCCTGGCTATTGCTCAGATCTGCAAAGGAAATCTTCTGAGCTCCCTTACAAGGGGCTGAACCAACCTCTCCGCTCTAACCAGCCTCTCTTGTGTGCCACAGTCTCTCTTGCTTCGCTCTCTCTAAGTCCCCAGCCTTGTTTTATGGAGTGACCGTGCAGGTGGAGAGGACAAACTCCTGTACAACTCTGGCGGCTGCCGTGTGCGAGGCTGCCAGGTTTCACAGTGGCGGTTAGGATGACTCAGGAGTCATACAGTCTTGGGTTAAAGCCCTTCTCTATCTCTTTCTAGCTTCGTTCCTCAAGTCGGTTGCTAAATGTTTCTGAGCTCCACCTTCCTTATGTGCAAAGGATTTTAAATAATACCTCCGTGGGATCAAATCTCAGCGTTGTAAAATCCCAAAATGGGCATCTTCGTGTTCATTCACTCCATAAATGCTTTTGGGAGGTTACCGTGATGCCGAGGACACGACCCTGAGCCGAGCTCATCGCCCTCCTTGCTCTCAGGGAGCTGTTGGTCTATTGGGCATGGGAGATGGGAATGAGAATGAGAATATCTCACCTATAAACGTAATGTTATGACTCTGGGCAATGCAGTGAAGCCCAGGTAGGTGGGACTAAGGCACCATGAAAAGGGGGTTGAGGTGTGACCGGAAGGAAGAGCAGCCATATTCCACCTCGTCACTTTGTTTCCAAGAGACACGGGAAGCTCTTAGACAAGTCCTCTGGGCCATCGGGAAGATGTAGCCTCGCAGAGGCAGCCGGGAGCATTCACTCCACGCCATCCACACGCCTGCCAGCAATATTCGGCCGCCACTCCACTGCCCTGCTGGTCATTGGATTAACACCACCCAGGCGGGATTGACCACCTCACTCACTGAGATCTCTCCTTCCACAAACACTGACCCCTCTAGGCCCGTCCCTGCTGTCGCTGAGGCCTTTAGAAGGTGAACTCGAGCCGAGCACTCTGTCCGGGGGTTGTGGCAGCGAGATGAGTCGCTTTACAAATATAGAATGTTTCCCCAGGGCTGGCGATGGGTGGTTGCGTTTGTAGAACTCGCTCTGCTTTAATAGATCATTTAGAGCATGTCACATATCACAGAGCGAGAATAAGCCAACCGGGCACACGAACCCTCCGTGAGCCTTGGCTGGTGACTCTCAGCCAGCACACCCTCTACCACGGCAAGAACCAGGAGGTCACAGGTCTCGCTCCTGCTGGGTCTCTCCCTCCAAGGCTGGAGCACGCTCTCTCTCACTTTCTCTCTCTCCCTATCTCTCCCTCTCTCCCCCTCTCTCTTATTTTCCTTCCCCTCTCTCTGTCTCCTCTCTCTTCATTCCATCTCTCTGTTCTGTTTCTCCCCGTTTCTATCCCTCCTTCTTCTTTCTCTTGCCATTCTTTTCCTCAAAGTCTCCTCTCACCCCTCTCTCTCCTCCCTCTTTTCCTTCCCTTCTCCTCCTCTCTCAGCTCTCTCTCAGTAGGGCTCCTCTCTCTACCTCGCTGCCTCCATTTCCCCACCTCTGTCTGTGTCCTGTTCCTCTCTCCTCTCAATCTCGCCTTCTGTCCATCTCTCTGGCTCCAGCTCTCTGTCCTTCTTCCTCCATATCCTCTTCCATTTGTAACCCCTTACCCCATCTTCAACCATACCCAGTGGGGGTCAGAGCTCAATCTCCACACCCCTGCTGGCCAGGGTGGGGCCTCTGGCCTTGGGCCTAGAGGAGATCCCCGTGTTCCTTCCAGCTGGTCGCTTTGTCCCTCCCTCACCACCTCTTCCTCCATAACAGCTCTGCACCCAGGGTGACTGATAGCCTAGAGCTGACTGAGTCTTGTGGTCAGCAGCACCCCCACACTCACACCCCACCTTCAGGGGCATGTGGATTTGCAGGGACTATTTGGGGACACACCTCTGGGAATCTGTGAAGGAGGTGGGGCAGATCCAAGTCTCCAGGGGATCCACCCTCCACCTCTCGGGCCAGGGAGGACACAGGCTCAGAGGAAGGCACATGAAGGAAGAGAAAGTGGGGAACCCAAGGCTAGAACAGCTGAGCCCTGCCCCTGGCCCCACACCCTCGGCCCAGGCCCAGCCTCAGATCATGGCTGGTCCCAAGTTAACTGAAACCTGACTGGACAAGGTCCCCCATGTCGTTATTCTGGACTCAGCATCATTGTCAAGACAGGAGACTATCCTAAGAGCCCTCGGAATATGCCAGACCCAGGCTTTGTCCCGTTTCTTCTTCTTGAAGCCCCTAAGAAGCCCAGAAGGGGCGTACGATGCCCTACCTCAGACAGATGGGTGATAGAGAGGTTGTTTCTTTGTAAGGAATTGGCGCACATGCCTGCTGGGGCTGACCAGTCTGAAGTTTGTAGGGAAGGTCAGCAGGCTCAGGGGAGACTCAGGGAAGAGTAGATGTGGCAACCCAAGTTTTAGCTTGAGTTCTTAAAAAGCAAACAACTTATGGTTAAGAGTCAGGGAAAGAGGCTAAACACAGAGCACATACTCATGCACTCATCCATCCACACACTTATAAGGAGCCACGCCCAGTGCCCTAACCCCAGCCCTAACCCCTAACCTTAACCCCCAGAGAAGCAAGCAGTCCCTGGGAGAATCAGAGTCTCTGAATGTAGAGGAGGCTTCACCAGGCCGCGTGGCTCAGTGGTTGAGCATCGACCTGTGAACCAGGAGGTCAAGGTTCGATTCCCGGTCAGGGTGCATGCCCAAGTTGCTGCTCGAACCCCAGTAGGGGGTGTGCAGGAGGCAGCCGATCCATGATTCTCTCTCATCATTGATTTTTTTTATCACTCTCTCCCTCTCCCTTCCTTTCTGAAATCAATAAAAAAAAATATATATATATTTTAAATCAAGGAAGCCAGGAGCAAGGAATGGGATTCAGACAGAACGGGTGCCTGGGAAGGGCGTCCTGAGTGTGTGTGTTGGGGGGCAACGGTGTGAGCGCATGCCAGGCTGGCACAGGACCTTTAGTGTAGTGCCTGGCATTCCCTGTTGGAGCCTCCGGGAGGTGATGGTGCAGAGAAGACGGCCTATGAGCTGAGCCGGGCCTGTCCGTGATGAGATGTGGGGTGTAATTACTGAGCCTGAGCCCAGGGCTGGGCTGAGAGGGTAAAATGCTGACCCAGCGTCCAGCAGGGCCTGGAACAGACGGAAGATTTCATTAGTGTTGGAGAGGAAAGCTGTCCCTGTTCCCCGGAGGCCGGAGGGCAGGAGTTCGGCCAGGCGGGGAGCTGACCCCAGGGCCCCTTTGTGTGATTGAGCAGCTTGGGGTGCCAGTGGCGCTGCAGGACGGGGGAGGCAGAGTTCGGCTTACCCAGCCGCAGGCAGGAGTTCCCCTGGAGGAAGGCGAGGCCCTGCTGCAAGAAGTCGAGACTGCGCCGTTGTAGGCAGAGAAAGGATGAGACTGTCTGGTGGCTGACACGCTGGGCCGGGGCAGACATGGGGGATGCCAACCTGGGCTGACGGCCAGCCAGCCGTGCAGGAGGGCCCCAGGGCAGGACCAACCCTTCCTGTGTCCCTCAGTGTCATGTGGAGGCCCCAGAGCTGCCCCAGCCCCTCTCCCTATCTCACCAGACCCCTCTCTTCATCCTCTGCCCTCCTCCCTCCCAAGCACACATGCACACCCAGCCCTGTCAGCTCTGAGCAAACCACTATATAAAACGGGCATTATCTGGGGCAGGGATTCTGTGCCCAGAACAGTGCCTGGTTTTGGAGTTTAAAGGCAACCATCAGCCCAGCCGGTGTGACTCAGTGGTCGAGCGTCAACCCAGGAACCAAGAGGTCACTGGTTGGATTCTCAGTCAGGGCACATGCCCAGGTTTCAGGCTCAATCCCCAGTAGGGGGCCTGCAGGAGGCAGCCAATTGATGTTTCTCTTTCTCGTTGATGTTTCTATCACTCTATCCCTCTCCCTTCCACTCTCTCTAAAAGAAATCAATTAAAAAGTTTTTAAATAATAAAGGTAACAATCAACCCCACTCCTTTCCCATGGACCACTTGAGAAACAGATGGAGATGTTGCCTGCAGATGGAAGCACCCCCCTTATAATTGCTGGGGCTACATGGAGGGTGGGGCATGAGGCCAAAAAGAAATGCTACAGGATTTGAGGGGCCTTCGCCAATATCCCAATGAGATCATCTCCCCTCTCCCCAGATGGGAGTCGGGGGTGGGGTTGGAGCGCGGGGAACAGCAGTTTCTCTCCACTACTTTTGGGTCACAGCTGGCATGTTGAGAGCAGAAGTGTATTCTCCTTATGCTTGGCACTTCCCACGTATCTTCTAATCCATTCCTCGTCATGACTGTGAGGTAGTGCTAGGACTTTTACCCATCAGGGTAAAGATATGCAAAGAGATTAAGGGACACAGCCCTGACGTGGTGGGACTGGGGTTCTGCATGGCTCCCTGGCCCAGAGGCCTGGCCTCTCTCCCCTAGGACACATGGTCCCCCAGTGATCAACACACCATGCTCTGCAGGGTTGTTAGAATCATGTCAATAGAAACAGCCAGGAAGCCATGAGAAATGCTGTGTGACCTTGTTAGAGCTGCTTAACCTTTCTGTTCTTGCTCCTCAACTGCAAAGAGCAGGCACTCAAAGCACTTTATATCCATCTGCTTTGTTCAGAGGCCTCTGGGGCGTCCAAAGTTGGAAAGACCCTGTCCTTGACCCAGCTCTCTGGTCCCCTCCCCCCCCCCCCCGCCCCACCTCCTTAAAAATCCCCCATGGTGATGGGTGCAGGGGAATGGGACTACTCTTTCCCTCCCTGGGCCAGCTGTAAAACGAGGGGCCCAGCTATAGGCATATAAAGTCCTTTCTAGCCTTGAGTCGTATAACTCTAAGAGAGACCTTGTTTTCTGGGCAGAATCTCTGAGATTTTGAGATTATGAGCACATTCAGAATCAGTGCCTGGGTTTCAGGTCAACCCCTTAACGCACCCACCCCCACCTCCCTCCCGCCCACATACACACACACCTCTAGCCAATCAGTTTCCACCATAGAATGTTTCCGGGGGTCTTCTCTTGGGACACTCGTCTTTGTGTGGCTCTGGGAGCTTGCAGGAAGGGTTCTTGGGCAAGGCATTCCTTTCCCTGCTTCCTAGAGTATTAAGAGTAGATGCTCTCCAGTTTAGCAGACTCTGGTGAGATGTCAGCAGCCGAGCTCTGGGCCTGGTAAAATGCTGGACCGGTTGTGTGTGGAATCCAGAAAGGTTCTATCCTGGAGATCTCTAGGAGCCTCTGGTTGTTTCTGGATGACTCAGTCATCAATCATCTGTCACAGGATTTATCAAGTCAAGTCACCCATGGTGGCTGGACTTTCTCCAACATCCGTCCAGGGTTTGGGGAGTCCATACGTGGGGCTAGCGAAGCGTTGCTGCTCTGCCCACTGCAACTGCGGTGAGCATGGAGCACACGGTGGCTCTTCAGGCCTGTTTGAGGACGGCTCCCAATAAAGGCTCTTGTGTACAGCGGTGTTGGAGGCAAACTCCTATTGTCTTTCCAGCCTGGGCTCCAGCACCTCCTCTTGAAAAACCCTGCCTGCCTGCCCTCCCCCAGCCTCCTTCTCCCCCAGGTCAACCAGATGTCTCTTCTGAGCTAGCGTGGCCTTGCAGCTCATTGCCATAGGCCCGCCCCCTCTTCAAAGGGTTTGCACGCCACTCTGTCCCCACAGGATGGCGAGCCCCCTGAGGGCAGGACCAGGCCCCCCTCACCTCTCTCTGCATCTCTGGTTCCGTCACAGGGTCACAGGGCGGGTGGGGAAGGGCGGGGGCTGCTGACAGGATCTTGGAGGGACCTGAGCTCATATGTTGTAGGCAGCAGATTCCGGGTCGGCAGTGTGAGAACCAGGCGCGGAACTGTGGTTCCTTCTGCAGCCTGCCTCGGCCTCAGCCTCCTCCTCCCCTGGAGCCTTGACTCTCAGCATCCTGACCGCACAAAGTCCGCACCGCACACCAGGCTTGATGCTCAGAGCATCCTCCAGAGCAGCCCTGAGCTGTGGGCGCCAATATTAATGCACCATGCAGATGCCAGCCCAGGGAAAGCGAGCCCTGGACTGTCAATTAGCTCCCCAGCACCCGCCAGAATGCCCACCCCCCCTCCCCCGCTGGGGACCAGCCAGTGCAAGAAGGGAGGACAGAACAGAAATCATCTTGAAGGGCCGCTGCTGCCAAGGCATCTGTGTTGGCCCAGGAAGCAGCCTCCGTTCCTGCAGGGGGAGCAGAGGAGAGCGCCAGCCTGGCCTCACAGGAAGGGGGCGCCTGGGGTGCTGGGAGGAAGGGTGCTGTATTCCCCTTCCCCCACCCCTCCACCTGTGTGCTGGGCCACCCAGGTCCGTGGTGGCCTCTAAGCCAAGACAAAGGCCCTCAGAGCCACGTTCCTCACACCTGGGGCAGTGATCCTGGGAGGGGACACTGGAAGGCTCCCCATCACCCCACTCTTCTTCCTGGTACTGCTCTGTGTCCTCCCGCTTCCTTCTCTCCTATTCCTCGCTCCCTCCGCTCTGTCCTTGGTGGGTAATAGCGTGGGCTTTGAAGGCAGCTCACCCCAGCTTCAAACCCCAACCCCACAGCTCACCCCAGCTTCAAACCCTGACCCTGCAGCTCACCCCAGCTTCAAGCCCCAACCCCACAGCTCACCCCAGCTTCAAACCCCGATCCTACAGCTCACCCCAGCTTCAAACCCCAACCCCACAGCTCACCCCAGCTTCAAACCCCGATCCTACAGCTCACCCCAGATTCAAACCCCAACCCCACAGCTCACCCCAGATTCAAACCCCGATCCTACAGCTCACCCCAGCTTCAAACCCCAACCCCACAGCTCACCCCAGCTTCAAACCCCAACCCCACAGCTCACCCCAGCTTCAAACCCCGATCCTACAGCTCACTCCAGCTTCAAACCCCAACCCCACAGCTCACCCCAGCTTCAAACCCCAACCCCACAGTTACCCCAGCTCCATGGCCTTGGGCAAATGGCTTCTCCTTTCTGAAACTCCTTTTGCTGAATGTAAAATGGAGAAGCGGGCAGTGCCTGACAGCGAGGGAGTGAGCATGGTTTTATGAGTAGCTAAGACTTTCGGGCAACTTCCCCGGGCCTGCCAGAAATGCTACTTTGCTTATTTCTTAAATTGCTGAACATAATTTCTAGTCCACGTTTCTCTTCTTCTTGGGGGCCAGAACTGAAATCTCCGTCCACTCAGGATGCTTCGTCTCACCCCGTGTTGCCTGGACATCCTTCCGGGGGCCTGGGAAGCATGGAGGTGCAGGGCAGGCTCCACCTCTGGGGTGCAGCTCCTCCTCTCTCCAGGCGGCAGCCCAGGGCATCCTGGTTCCTGTCCTTCTGCACCACCAGGCCAGCCAGGTCACAGCCGGGCCTCCAGCCCAAACCCGAGGTTTGCTGGCTCTCTGGGGCTGTCTGGGCTACACCCCATTTGGGCGCAGGGGGAATATTCTCCTCCTTGCCAGACTCGATCAGGAGAGGTAGGTCAGGACCCCAAACCCACTCCTAGAAAAGAAGCACAGACTTGTAGGGTGTGTGACAGCCCTGCCAGAGGGGGCTGGCGGGGCTGGGAGGGGACCCAGGGCCCTTTGCACTCCCTTAGGCCTCCTCGGCCCCCAGATTCCGCGAGCCTGGGTGTCAGTGCTGAGCAGTGCTCCACCTGAGGGGGCCAGGACCTGCCCCTCTCCTGCTCCACCTGAGCCTGGCTCTCCCAGGCCTGGGTCTCACACCAGGGCCCTTGTAATAAGTCAGAATCCAAGAAGGCGGCCCCACTGTTTCTGTCATCCCTGCCCCAGGGGTGAATGCTACAGGTCTCACGAGTGGAGCAGGGTATGTGGCCACAGGAAACCTTGTAGTTTTAAGCTGCCACATTTCTGCAGCCCTTTCCCACCCTCAATGCGATGGCCACCACGAATTCACCCCCACTCCCAGCCTTCCTTCCTGCCTCCCTCCCTGCTCTGGGTTTCTTCCCTCTTCAGGCTCCAGCTGCCGCAGCAGCAGGGCTGGGAGGCTGGGAGCCAGCGCTGACAGGTTCAGCAGGCCGTGCAGGGCCAGGCGCTGTCCCTGGCATTATTACCAATCATCTCACAGAGTGCCCTGTTCCCTCCTCCCTGCCTGCTCACTTCCTCTGGGGTCTTCAGGCTGTAGAAACTGTGGGGAGAAAACAGACCCTGAGTGCGTCTCGCAGGCTGGTGGGCATGGCTGCTGCCCCTGGGCACTATGGGTATGGGTGGGGCAGCACCTGCCAGTCAGAGGGCCAGGACTCAGTATACCTCCCTTCTCTCTCTCTCTCTCTCTCTCTCTCTCTCTCTCTCTCTCTCTCTCTCTCTCAGCTCCAATAAGCTACACAGTAGCTATGAGTCCCCAGTGAATTGCTACCTTCCCTGAGAAACAGGATTAGAAGAAATCCGTTGCCACAGCAGCAGGAGGGCTTCCGGCTACACAGGGAGTACAGGCTCTGGAGTCAGAGCATCTGAGTTCAAGGCCAGCTCCACACCTTGCTGTGTGACTTTGGGCAGGTCACTTAACCTCTCTGTACTTCAGTTGTTTGTTATTTAAAAGTAGAGGCCCAGTGCACGAATTCGTGCACTGGTGGGCTCCAGCAGGCCCGCCCGACGGGGACCGTCAGGAGTGGGCCACCTGCATTGAGGGGCTGCAGGTTGTTTGCCAGCTGGCACTGCCCCCAATTGGGGTGATGGGGCCCGCTCGGGGGCGGGGCCAGCTGGGACAAGGGACCGCGGGCATTCCCTTTGTTCCATCGTTCAGTCAATTTGCATATTACCCTTTTATTATATAGGATGGGGGTCATGAGAGTACCTACCTTGTAGGGGTATTGAAATGATTAAGTGGGACCAGGCACATGACTGGCACATGGTAAGAACTCCAAGACAGTGGCCACCATTGTGAATGAAAATGTAATCTATTTCAAGGAGAACAAGGAGGGGAGTGACATGCTTGACTCCTGGCCATTTACCCAAGGAAATTATGGGTCCATATTTTGCACGCACTGGAAAGACATGAAATTCTACCACAGTTTCTACCCCCATTGCCCCAGCCATTTCAGTGTCCTATGTTCACCCTGCCAGACCACCATGGCAATTGTCCAGGGCCACCCCCACCCCACCTCAGCCCTGCTCTGCCTCTGACTCTCCCCTCCGCTCCATCCTGCCTCATCCCCTTCTACCTGGCTCCACCCTGGACTTCTCCACCTACCTCTACCCTGACTTTTGCCCTTCTGAGCGGACCTACCCTCCCACCCCTGCCCTGACCTTGCTGAGTCCAAACTTCGGTTTCTCCCCAGGACTTTTGAGTGGGCTGGCCACCTGGCCAGAGTCAGGGGCAGAGCTAGAGAGGTCATCCCAGGCTTTCTTGCTCTTTGCCCCTTAAACTATGAGTTCCCCAAACCAGTGGGCTTCAACCCTGAAACCCACTCAGAGTGTGATAAACAGGAGGCACTCACTAAATTAATGAATGAGGCACAGAAGGTTAATGATGATGGTAATAGTGATCCGCACCTTTCACTGGCCGTGGGAACCTGCCAGGGACTACACTAAAGCATTTGAATGCTTCTTCTCACTTAACTCTCACACCAGCCCTAGGAAATAGACGCAACCATTGCCCCCCATTTTACAGAAGTTGAAACTGAGGCTCAGGGAAGTTAAAGTCACCCTGCTAAGAAATGACGGGTCCAAATCCCTTTCTATGATCATTCCTCCTTAGTTCAGTTTCTTAGCCAGGTGTGCATGGATGTGCTTCAGGGGGAAGTTGTGACCACCATAAAGGTGTATGCAGGTAGGCATGGCTATTTTGGAGGAGAAGGTTCACAGGTTTTATCAGGGACTTAAATGCTTGTTTGAACATATGTGAATCCACCCACCTCCCCACCCTTCCTCCTCCCATCCATTCTCCCATCCACTCCCAGAGAGCCATTCGATCAATGTGGCCAAGTACCTGCCCTGTGCCTGGCTGGTGCTGGCACCGTCACTTCTCGGGTCTCACACATGTAACATTGCTTCCGGTCATGAAAGCTGAGATGCTCTGGAATGTGCCCCTCTCCGGGGCTCTGGGTTACTTGGAAGGGCTTAGTGCCAGCGTTGGGGTCACGTGAATGGCTGCCCTCCGTCTGAACTCATCTCCTGGGGGAGACTGCTGCAGCGCTGGAGCATGAAGGGGAACCCTTGGACAGTGAGGCCATCGGGACGTGAAAGCCGGAGCCTGTGTCCTGGTTTCCCACGTCCCCTGCAGCCACATTAGTCCTGATCCCTGAAGGCCCATGACCAGCCTCGACAGATAAGGGCATGCTTCGTGCATGAGGCGGCAGCCCAAGACAGGCACTGCCCAGGCCCCTGTCCTAGTCCAAGGTCTCTCTCCCTCTGCAGCCGCGGGGAAGCGGTGCTTGCAAAGGAGACCGGAAGGGGAAACTGCGGCGTGTGGGAGTTAGCACTTTCTGAGCCAGGTCTGTGTGCCAGCTGGGAACACGGTCCCAGGGACTTTTGTCATCACTAGCACCTTCAGCCTCTCCCTGCAACCTACATTGGTGGTATTTTTTCTGCTTGTGGAAATTGAGGCTTTTAAAGGTCAAATAACTTGCTCAAGGTCATGAACACCCCCGCCCCTGCCCTGTGCATTTGAAGCCCAGTCTCCCTGACTTGAAAACTGTATCCCCATCCCTGCCCTCTGAGGACCTATATGCACTTGTGACGTCACATGGTCCTTTGCCAAGGTTATCCTACTTGGCTTCTCTGTGCTTCCTTCCCCAAACTCCTGCTCCCCTTCTTTCTGTCCCGGCCCGATGGCAGTTTGTGATGACGAGAGGGATTGATTGATTGCTGAAGGCAGGGCTCCTGCTCTTCTGCTTGCTTACCGGTCAGTACATTCAGAATAGTGCCTGGCAGGTAGATGGTGCTTCTTAACTGTTTGTTGAATGAAGGAGTGAATAACCAGATGGGCCTCAGAGCAAATAATAATAAAGGCTGTTTGCAGAGTGGTTCCCAGGAGACAAAACCCCTTTCCTTTACTTGACCCCATCCCCCACCCACTACCCCCACGGTGCTCACACCAGCCTTTGACCTGGTCCTGCTCGCGGCTCACGGCTGAAGCAGCCCCAGCCCAGGTTCATATTTAGTAAGAGAAGTGGGACTTGGACCCAGGGCTCAGCCATGGCGCCCTTTCCCCCGCCCCGAGCAGCCTCCATGTGAGTGTTTGTGGAGGCCGGAGGATGTCCTGGACCAGGCTGAGCCGCGGTGTGTGGGGGCAGGGGCGGTGGGATGGTACTTGCTTTGCTTTCTAAAAGCTCAGTCTATTTGAGGAGGCCAGACGTGTGCATGCAGAACATTTGGGAAATGGTACAAGACAGCAGCTAGCAGAGTGCTGAATTGCACATAATCAGGTGCCAACCACATTCCCTTCCTTAACTAATCTGAGTCTTTTAATACCAGATGGGGACCGTGAGAATAGACTCCCTATAAAGCAGATGAAGAGCAAAGATGGAAGCCAAGCCCAGCATGAGGCCTGGCCCACGGCAACGGACGGTGGCAGTTTCCCCTCCGTAACTGGCCACGCTATGTGCCAGGCACCTGCTTAGGGCCTTACAGACCTCACCTCGCCCTCCTCACCGTGAGGCAGTCCGCAGAAGGTGAAGGGAGGGTCAGGGAGAGTACTCGTCGGGCCCAACATCACACAGTGAATAAGGAGCAAAATCAGAATTTGAACCCAGATCTAGCCCTTCCCGATCCAGGCTCCTACTCCGACGCTGCTGCCTCCACGTGTGATGGGACACAGTGAGCTTCCCTTCCCTGCAAGGATGGGAAGAAACATGCCAGGGGAACCGTGATGGGGGAGGGAGGGTGGAGAGAGTGGACACGGTTGTGCTGGCTGTCTCAGGACCACACAGGTCTCTGACCGCCTCACCCCTTCCTCCCTGAACAGCCTCCCAGGGGCGCCCGAAGGCATCCTGTATGGGCGCTCACAGCAGAGGGAAGGGAAGGCATTGCCTCCAGACATTCTGAGGTCATGGGTGGGTGCCAGGGGTAGATGTCAGTCTGCTCGGGTGCCACGGACTGGGTGACTTCCACAACAGAAAGTTATTTCTCACGGTTCTGGAGACGGGAAGGCAGATCAAGGAGCCAGTAGGGCTGGTGTCTGGGGAGGGCTCTGCCCTGGGGTTGCAGATGGCCACCCTCTCCTCCTTCCTGTGTGCTCACAGGCCTTCCCGGGGCCACATGTGGGGAGTCAGGTGCTTCTCTCATATCTGTTTTTATGAGAACGTTAAGGACACTAATCCCATGGGACCAGGGCCCTACCCAATAACCTCACTGAGCCCTCAGTACATTTTCAGAGGCTCCACCCCCAAATATATCCCCACTGGGAGTTAGGGCTTCTGCATATGAATTGGGGAGGGGGCACAAACATCCTGTCTATCACAGAGCGGGTGAGGGGATGCAGACTTGGGGACAGGGCCCAAGGCAGCTCACCTGCTGGATTAGAAGGAGCCACTGGCATTGAAGCCCAGGTTGGATGGGGCTGGCGCGATGGCTTTAGCAAGTGCACCATGTTGGGAAGGGCAAGATAAATGGCCCCAGCAGCCAGGTGACTGTGGGAGGCGCCCTGTCTCCCCAGGTCTCTGTTACAGGGGGTGGGTCTGCTGTCTGGCTCTCTCTTGTCCCTCACAGGCAGCGTGTATTCCTCCTCAGGTGCATTCTTCACAAGCACCTCCTAGGTGAGTCGCACTGCATCATGCATTGCGGGTGTCTATTTATCTAGATAATGCCTAGCACTCAGGGCGTCATCAGGAATAAATGAGCTGTTGTGCGTGTAAATATTTGGTATGTGGTTGATATATGAGTGAATAAATATTTGTTAGATGAATGAATCTTTACTTGGGAGAATGTGCTTCTTCCTTTGAAGGGCAAGGATGATCTGGTAATTGCCAGTTTTTCCTTACTAACTGAGTCACTAAGCAAAGAAAAGTCATTCATTCATTCATTCATTCATTCAGCGCTGATTGACTGCACCCTGTCAGAAACCATGGGTTAGGCCGACAGCGTAGAGATAATTCAGTAATGGTCCCTGCTCTTTAGGATCACACCGTCCAGAGGGAGAGACAAGGAAAGGGGTGTGAGTGTTCTGATGGGGGAAGAGCCCCAAGTGCTGCAGGAACCCCAAGGCGGGCACTGACTCGGGGCCCAGGGAGGGATTCCTGGAGGAAATGACACCTGAAGTACATCCATCTTTAGGGATGAGCAGCAGGTCGCCAGATGGGAAAAGGTGTGAGGGGCCTTCAAGGCAGAGAGAACAGTATGTGCAAAGGCCCTGAGCACAGCCATGGAGGGCCCATTGGGGGAGAGTGAGGTCTGTGTGGCTGCCACCCCAAGGAGCGCACCTGGGAGCAGGGGGGTTGGTAGGTGAAGCCAGGCCACAAAAGGGCCCCATGGTTTATGTGTAAGCAACTGGGACCTTACCTGGGTGACTTCGCTTTATTCCCACTGCTCAGAGGCAGCCAGGCAGCCTCTCCGGGGCCCTTCCCGGTTTCTGATCTGGGAAATGTAGCAGTTCGTCTGTGCCCGCTTCGGAGGGTGGTGGGAGGAGGAGATGCGAGAGTGCCACCCTAACCTCTGGGAAACTCTCAAGTGCTGGCCTGGTCTTCAGGTGGCGCGGAGATTATAGAGGCCCGAGGGCTTGGTGCTCAGCCAGTGATCGGGAAGACCAGGGCCTGCTCCACCCTCTCCCCAGCAAAGACCCCTTCTCTCTTCCTTGACTCCTAGCCATCCCGATGGTCCTCTCTATTGACCTGTGTCTTCCACCCCACCCCACCCCACCCTTCTTCCCCAGCAGAGGGGACAGAATGGAGGCGGGGGTCAGGCTTCCAGGCCTCATGGATTAGACAGATAAGCCCTGGCAGTTAAGAGAGCTGAGGCTTTGAATCTGGTGGGGCCCAGAGGAGCTCTCCCCAACTCTGTGGCCCCCAACAGGAGGTGGGGACAGAGCCCTGGACTCCAAGTCCTCATCCCACATCCTGGCTGGGTCACTGCAGGTAAATGCCTTCCCTTCGGTGAGCCTCCATTTCTCTCTACGGTGATGATTAGGCGTGACCTGCCTAAGTCACAGGGCAAGGGGCCATGTGGGTACACAGCAGTGGGCACTGCAAACGAAAGGGTGGATGGTATGAAACTCACCTTCCCCATTGTGCCAAATCGGACACGTGTTTGGATTCGAGAAGGCATTACGTGCAGGATAGGTAAAGAGTTACTCCGGTCCCTGGCCAAGTCGCAGGACGCCTGTGTTTCTGAAAGGCGGCTGGTGGGCTGGAATGAGGGGAAGCAGCTCCTGGGGGGCCCTGTGCCCTCGGGGGACGACTGTATGCCTGTGTGGCTGTGGTCTGTGTGAGGGGGGTGACGTGATGTCACTTTGCACTGAGTGTGTGTGCACCTTCATGCCTGTGTGTCTGTCTTGTGTGGATGCACCTGTGGCTGCATTGTGTGTGTGTGTGTGTGTGTGTGTGTGTGTGTGTGTGTACCGCAGCAATGTCTGTGTGAGCTTGCAGGACCCCTGCCTGCCCATAAGTTTGTGTGACCATGTGTTTGTGTGTGCTCATGAGGCCACATGTTCCAGGACCCCAGCCAGCTCCCAGCTGGGGAGGGGTCCCTCCTCTTCAGGCTTCCAGGGAGCAAGCCTTGCATTTCAGCACCCCCGGGAGCTGAGGAGGACCCATAGGGGTGCACCCAAACTTTGTCCTTTTGCATGAGAAGCTGAAATAAAGGTTGTGGTCTGTGGGGTCTGGGGTGAGAACTCACAGCAGGCAAACTGCTTCCCAAATTCAGCACTAGCTCACAGCCTGCCCCAAGGCTGGTGGCTCACTCATTTGGGTGGGAGGAGAAGAAGACAGGATGGAGAGAGGGAGGAAAGAAACAGCAAAAGGAGAAAGCAAGGGGCTGGGGCTCTTTCGCTGCCCTCAGTTGTCATTAGTCCTGGCCTTGGAGGACCAGGAGGGCCCCTCCCCCCAGGACAACCCAGTCGGATGTGTGTTTTCATCCCCTCGAAGGGTAGGGCCGATTTCTTCCCCACCCCACGAATTCAGGCGGTGAATTAGAAAAGATTTCCCTTCAAGTAGAATGAGATAATGCAACACTTACACATTATCCCCGAAGCAATCTGCTCCCCGCCCAACCCCACCCATCAGCCAGGTGCCCTCCCGCCGGGTCTGGAGCGCAGCCTCCGGAATGGAGTCCGCACTCTCCTCTCCCGCAGGGGCGGGGCAGCAGCAGGGTCCCCGGCGCCCCCTGTGCCGGCCCGCCCCGCCCCTCTGGGCTTCCCCGCCCACCGGGTGCTCTCTGCGCGGCTCAGGCTCGCCTCCAGCGGGCAGGCAGCAGGCAGCAGGCGCGCGGCTCTCGCGCGGTCCCGGCTCTGTTCATTCATGATCAGTACGCGGCCCCCAGAGACCCAGCCCGCGCGCCGGGAGGGGAGCCCAGCGTGCGGCAGGAGGGGCGGGCGGACCGCGGCTCCCGCACCACACGCGGCGCTGGCTGGGTAGCCTCGCAGGCGGGCGCCCGCCCCGTGTCCAGTGCCAGGCAGGCTCCGCCGTGGTCTGCCCGGAGCGAAGGAAGCAGCCGGGCGGGTTCCGAGGGCTCGCCGCCGGGAGCCAGTGGCCCTGTGCGTCCGTGCCTGTGCGGGGCTGAAAGGAACGGCTCCCAGCGCCTGGCCCGCGCTCGCTCGCTGCATACCAAGCTGCCAGCCAGCTGCCGCGGTGCTTCCCTTCTCCGCCAATTCGGAGTGGAGGATCCACACTGATTTCTTCCCAGGGGAGGGGAGGGGCAGGGCCCGGGGTCCCAACTCAAGTCTTGGCTGCCATGGGGGCCGTCATGGGCACCTTCTCATCTCTGCAAACCAAACAAAGGCGAACCTCCAAAGGTAAGCCACCTTCCTCTTCCTTTTGTTCCCCTGGCTGGGTTTGGGGGTGCTGGAAGCTGAAGTGGGGTGTGCCAACTGACTCCGTGGTCCGGACTTCCCTCTCTCTGAGGAGCCGGTCCCTGTCCCTGTATCCGAAGGAGAAAGAAGCTGGCGGGGGGACTGGTGTGAACCAGCCAGGAAGGCGCAGAGGAGGGAGCCAGAGCGGGTGGGTGCCTGCGCCCTGGGTGACAGGCACCTGGACCCTTCTCCTGGGGAGATTCCCTCGGAGGGCAAGCTCACAGGTCGGGGTGATGGGATTGTCTGCGTGCAAATGTTGGGAAGCTCCTCCCGTTCCCATGACAGCAGGCGATGGTGCGCCTGTGGGCACCCAGGGAGGTGCTCACACATTCACATGCTCCTTGGGCTGATGCAGGTGCACACCTGGGAGTCCATCACTAGGGAGAGGGCGCTCTGTCCGCCCGCCCGCCCCGGAAAACCTCTGCAAGCCAAAAGGAACCAGCTGCGCCAGGTGGAAAGCTCCCAGGGCCCATGTCCTGGTGGCTCAGGGAGTCGGTAGGAGACAGGGCACCTCACAGGGGTGCTGCCCTGCCCTGGGAACCGCTGGGACCTGGGGGCTCTGTCGGGGTGTGGTGGAGAGGTGAGCTGCCAGCAAGGATTAGAAAGCATGATATGCGGAGTCCCTTCTACCCCCCCCTCCCCCCATTCCATAGCAGCCTCTCCCCACTAAGCCGAGCTGGTCTCACCAGCAGGACCTTGTCAGGCAGGTCCGTGGGAAGTTGGGGCGGACATGTGTTGCACTGGTGGTGACTGGACAGGCCTCCTGGCCAGCAGTTAGAAAGTTGGCTGTTAGAATAAAGGGACTGGATGCAGTTAGGAAAAGGAAAACGATGGGTTTGTTTTGTTTCTTGCCGAAATACTATGTGAGTGGTAGGATTTAAGGAACCACACACTGAAGCCTTCAGGTTCTGCCACTGAAGCCCAGGTTCTGGTGTGAGCCCCTCCCTCTATGACCTCAGGCAATCCCTTCCCCCCTTACACTGGCCAGTGATTAGATCTGCATTAGGATAATGGTGCACCCCCAGGAGCACCCTAAAAGTCTGCTCTTAGGACTTTGGTTGGTCTGGCCTGATGGATGCATTAGGGAGGTCTGCATCTGTCTGCATCTCCCTGGGTAACCTGTCGAGGGGTCCGAGCATCTCACCCAGCCCCCAGAGGCATCAGGCTGGCTGCACACCTCGGAGTGAGGTCTCTGGGAGAAGATCTTAGCGGATGAAGCTGGATGGGTGTCTACAGCCTGGAACATGGAAGAGGTGTGGGTCCAGCTGAATTGCACACCCTCCTGGCAGGGAAGGGACTGCTTGCCCTTTTAGCTGCCCGAGGCAGGGCAGGCAGGTCTGCAAGCCTCGGCCCAGGGCCTAGACATTCAGGGCTGCTTTTCACAGATTCTCAGATACTGCTTGACCGGGGGCAAAGTTCAGTGCCAGATCCCCATCCCCTCCCCCATCACTTATCTATCTGACCACCATGCGGTCCCAGAGGCCAGGGGTCTGTGGGGACAAGGATTCCAGGGGTTTATTTCAAAATACTTTCTATGCCTGTGGCACTCTTGGGAGTCAGTTGGGTGTCCAGTGGAGTTTGAGTTGTGAATCCCTCCCTCTGTGACCTCAGACAAGTCCCTGCACCTTGCTAAGCCTCCGTTTCCTTATCCATAAATTGAGTGAGAATGCACCCTCTGGGCAGGAGACTGGGTGTGTGGGAAGTGGAGGGAAGGAGGGAGGGGCCCTCCTCTTATTCTGCAGCCACCAGGGACTCAGAAGATATTGTTGAAAGGATCTCAAGATCCAATGAATGATGGATGTGGAGCTCCGTGCACAGGGCTGGGCAAAGATTTAGAGCCCAGACCATACTGTCTGCCATTCCCTTCTCGCACACAAAACTCCAGGTCTCACCCCAGATGAATCCCTACAGGATTCCTTGGGGTCAAAGCTCTTTGCTTCTCTCTCCCAGGAGTCTCAGAAAGAGCACAGGGGCGCCAGCATTCAGTAAGCTCCTACTGTGTGCCTGGCGGTGCTGGGTGCTCTATCTGCGCATTCCCATTTAACCCTCATAAGCTGTTGGGTGGGCCGCCGGGACAAGCTGCCCGAGGCCTGAGCGGTCAGCCCTTCTTGCACCAAACCCCACGGCATTGGCTGGAATTGCCCAGGCCTCCCTGCCCACAGTCCCCCGGGCATGTACTTGCCCTGGAGCACAGTCTTATTTTACAGTCTTGTACCTGGGAAAGTTCATCAGTAGAAGACCCTTCCTGCAGACCGGAGGCTTGGACAGTAGCTGAGAGGCTAGTGTTCAGGGACCATTTCCTGGCCAGGTCCCAGCCCCCCTTGGCACCTCGGTGTCTCCTTTACAAAAGGAGGTAGTTACATGAGACATTCCCTCAGGTTTCATCTCCTCAAATTTGAAGATTCTCTCCTTGCTGGTGTTCTTACCAGAGCTGCTGTGTAATCTCCGAGGCATCAGGCTCAGATCTAATTAGACGTCGTCAGAGAGAGTGGAGGAGATTTGCCACTCAGGAGTCAGTCCCCCCCGCTGGGTTCAAACCCAGGTTCCGTCACTTGCTAGCTGTATGACTAAGCCTTATTTTCCTCGACTAGAAAACAGGGACGGTAGTAGTTACCATCTTAAAATAGCTGTGTGTTGTGTGGGTTTCAAGGCTAACACATGACAAATGCTTAGCACGAGCTGTGCTGTATAGTAAGTGGTCAGCAGATTTTAGCTGCTATGAAATTGATGGCTCTACTGTTCGGAGCTTCCAAATGCCTAGAGGAAGGCCATCCTGGACGTAGTCGGTGGCCCTGGGAGTCCGAACAGCTCACTTCTGGAGCCCTCTTCTTGCCCTGGCTGGGCAACTAGGACCCAAATCCCAGGTCCACAGGTGTGGGTCCTGTTGCTGCAGCCCCGACTGACCTCTGCCCTGTGGCTGGCCCTGCAAACATGACAGCCTGCTCAGTGAGGACCTGCCTGTTTTGAAAATATAATTCTGTAACACACATCTACTTTTTTTAAAATAGAGCAAAAGCTCTACGTGATTAGAGCAGGGAGAGGGACGACCTGCCCACCCTGGGTGTTCAGGGAGAGCTTCCCGGGAGGCAGCAGAAATCCCAAGTAGTTCAGGAATTATGCCACTGGATAAAAGCATTCCAGTATAGTGTCTGTCTCTGTTTGGGGTCTTTGTTTGTGTTTAATTGAGGTTGGTGAAAGCCCTGCTTTGAGGGATTCTGCTTCTGCACCCCAGTCCCCGGTAGAATTTTTGACACCAATAGTTTTGCATGTGTTGAGCTACCAAGGACATTGCTCTGGGCCTGGGTGGGTACGTGGAAAGAGGTGGAGTGTCAGAAGTAACCAGAGGAGGAAAATGCGGATGTAGCAGCTGGGTGGGGGTGGGGTGACAAGAGAATTTAGGGAGGACATCACTGGACCGAGCCCCGCTCCGTGGAGATTTGCCTCTAAGCAACGAATCCCACCTTGCAGAGGTGGCTTTCCTCCACGGCTGGGGTAAGCTTTCAGAACCTTCGGGCAGCACTGAACTTGGGATCTCCAGAATGCCCATTGAGTCCATGAGCGATCGAATGCTTTTTCCTAGGCCCACATGGCAAGTGAGAGACAAATATGGGACTGGTTCCCAGACTCCTCGATCAGTGAGCACCTGGCGAGCTTGGGTTGGGGGTTTATTGATGGGGTGGCGTGTTCAGCCAGGAGCAATCTGGGAGACCAGCAAGAGGCAGAGAGGCAGAGAAGCCGTAGCCCTGGGTTACAGGGTCCTGGCCTCAGGGGACCTTGGACAAGTCATCTCATCTTAAAAATGCCAGGTGTCTGGTGTCTAAAAGAGGGTTCCAAAGGCACTCGTGCCTTGGGTGTTGTCTGTTTCTGCACCGTTGTCCATCCTTTTAACTGCAGCACCCTCCCCCCCACCTCCTTGTCTAATAGTTAAAATTCTACCCGCATCCCAAGCCTTCACGCAGCTGTTTCCACATTCTGGAAGGCTTCCCCCAAGCCCCAGAGAAAAGTGATTTCCTCCATCTAAATCCCTAAATCTTTTAAGGTGTACATTCTCATGGCTCTCCGGTCATGCTTTGAATTAGGTGATGGATAGTGGTTTTAACCCCCTGCCCACCCCAGAATGTCAGCTTCTTGGGGGCGCTTGTCTGAATCATTCTTCACTGTCTGCAGCTTGGCTCCTTGCGCATAGTAGGTATGCAATAAATCTCTTCTGGACGAAATTATAAATAATGGAATGGCTGGCTGCTCTCTCATCTTTCCTGGAATTGCAGGACCTGCAGGAAAAGTTATCATCCCCACTGGAATTTCACTTACCAGCCCTCTGCCTGGAAAGAATTCTGTTATTCGGTCTGCTGGCTTTTCTATGAAATGTTCTGAATCTGTTTGCCATTTAGCAGGGAAATGCTGATAACAGGGTTCCTACTCCCCAGCCCCCTGCTAGTCACAACAGTATAGGGAGCCCACACCCAGTGCCTGGTACGGTTCTGGTCCCTCCGTCCCAGAAGAAACCCAGTGGAGCTCAAGGTGAACAGAAAGAGGGAGAGGGAGAGACAGATGGAAGTGAAGAGGCTACTGCCTACAACTCAGTGCAGGTTTCAGCCCGCTGCCTGGAAAGGGACCAAGTCCTGGACCTCTTCGTACACCTAGGAGGGCTTTGCTCAATAAATGCATCGTAAATGTGTGAGTGAACAAGTGAGTGCAAAATGAATGATGGAGTGAATGGGGAAGTAAATAAAAGTCATATACAATGTACGCTAGCACCCAGCTGTCTGCATGAACCAGGAGGTCACGGTTCGATTCCCGGTCAGGGCACATGCCCGGGTTGCGGGCTCGATTCCCAGTGGGGTGTGCAGGAGGTAGCTGATCAATGATTCTCTCTCATCATTGATGTTTCTATTTCTCCCTCTCCCTTACTTTTTGAAATTAATAAAAATATATATGTTTAAAATAATTAAAAAATAAAAATGTCTGATTGGGGAAATGAGTGCATGAATGGACGAATGTGCATAAATTAATCCGTAATGAAGCTCTAGGAAGGCTATAATAAAAGACTATCTTTGCATGAAGAGCATTGATTGTTATGCTACTAGAGTCTTAGATCTAAGCACACCCCCCCCCCCCCCCCCCCCGTGAAACTCAGAAGGAGTCAGTGGTAGAGAAAGCCCTGGTATCAATCATTAGTAGTAAACTTAGAGCAAGAGCTTCTTAGAAAGCTGAAAAGTATAAATTCTGTCCAGAAGAACCCTGGCACTTTTTTGGATACCAGTAGGTGTGTAGTGTCTTTGGGGAAGGTGGGAAAATATCTCTTTCACGTTTTAAAAAAATATATTTTTTATTGATTTCAGAGAGGAAGGAGAGGGAAAGAGAAATAGAAGCATCTTTCACTTTTTTGTTGATTCGCTCAAAAAACTAAAGTAAGGACTGACCCAGAAAGGCCTCCCTTGTAGTTCAGGTTCACCTTTACCTTATCTGGGTGAGGTCAAGAGCCTCGATTTTTGTCTAGCCCTTTATATGTTCAGTAAGCAACTCCTTAGTGGCTTCCCTGGTGTTATCTCTGCTCAAGATCCAGGCCGGCTTCCCTACTCTCCCTCCACCTCTATCTCCCTATTCACCTGGCGAACTCCTACACATCCTTCAAGAGCTCATTCAGTATCACCTCCCAGGCTCCTGCAGGCAGAGCACATCTCTCCCTCCCGTGTTCCCCCACAGCTGTTGCTGCTTCCTCTTGCTACAGTTTTGCACATTCTGTGATTGTGGGTTTGTACAGTTATCTCTCTGACTAGCTGTCAGGGGATGAGCTGTATTCAGCGTGTCTGTGAGGCCTGATCCTGGGTCCAGACTTGATGGCTGCCGGCGGCGGTGTGGAGGTGAGGATGGCTGGACCAGGGTGTGTGTTGTTGGCTCTGGGTAGTGCAGGAATGCGGCAGCGCAGATGAGAAATCCAGGTCTGCTCATGGGGAGAGGCACTGCAAAGTTCTGCATAATTGCCCTGGAGCTGATGTCCCCATTCATCAGGCAGAGAAGGGGCAGTGCTTAGGAGAGAGAGGCAGACCGAGAATTCGGGAACCGTCAGAGAAACTTGACTTATCTTTACATGCTTCCCCTCCCCCCATGTAGCATTTCAGATGGGTCACCTTCAGGGAGTTGCTGTGGTCAGTGGGGGTATGCTAGCTTCCTGTGCTCCAGGAATAGGTGTTGGGGTTACGTCTTGTTACTCCAAGCTGGACAGAAAGCCTGCCTGGGGCACTGGAGGAAATGGGAACCACATTCCAATCAGGGAGCTAGAGCCAGGACTGCATAATGGTTAGTGCCACTGCGATAAAGTGAGAGACCTGGGTTCAAACTCCGGTTCTGCGACTTAGCTGAACCTCACTCTGAGCCTCGGTTTCCCCCTCTGTAAAATGGGGACAGTGGCAGTGTCTCCCTTCTGGGGCTCAGGGAGGTAGCGAGCACATTTGCATTTGGGGTGAGATGATTTTAGCAGCCTGGGGTCATACCGGCTTTGCTGCTGCCTCCTGTGCATCTCAGGGTGGTCCCTTCCTCCTCTGTCGCTCCATCTGTACAGTGACTCACAGGCAATCCCTGTCCCTTCAAGCTGTGGCCTCTGATTCCATGTCTCTGAGACCCAGAGCCACCAGAGCAACCATGGCCACCAGAACCCTGAGCACTTTCTCCGGGGACTCCTATGGGATGCTGTCAATTCTAGATGATGACAGAAATTTCCAGTGGTGAGATAGGAAAACGTGGATCATCTGCCAATGATGATGATGATGGTAAGAATAATAACAGCTAAAGGTGATCTGTGCCAGGAGCCTTGCTCTGCCCTTCTCCTGTGTCATCTGATTAACCTCCTCCCCGCCCTAGAGGACAGACCCTATTCCAGTTCCCATTTTGCAGATGAGGAAACTGAGGCTCTGATAAGGGAAGGGCCTTGGCCAGGTGAGCAGTGCCTGGTTGAGCTGCTCCCAGAGCCGGAGCAATTACACACGATGCCAGCTTCCTGCCTCCTGGCCTCGCCTGGAGGGAGAATAGCCGAAAAGGGGAGCGCGGAAGTTGGGGAGAAGGCATTCGGGGATAGACGGCCGCTCCTCATTAGCCATATGGAACCACCGAGCCACCTGCAGGCCTTGAGCAAAATGCTTTCAGCCCCGTCTCCAACGACCCCTGGATCTGTTTCCATTTAATCAGACACTGCAAAAGCCTGACTATGAAATGATTGGGGGCAGAAGGCCAATGAGCAAATTCATTAATAGGATTAAACGTCTCTCCTCTGCTCTAATCATTTATCGGAACTAAATTCTTTTCACTTTGTTACAGTCATCATTGCCTGACAGGGAAGAATCGAGCGCTTAGAAACCTCCAAGTGTGTTAGAATTTCCAACCTTCATCATCAGGCGCCAGATTCGGTCAATGTTTTCCCATGGTCCGGAGGGGCAGGGCGGGGCCAGGCGATCGATGAGTTGTCTCATTGCAAAGGAAACGAACCCAGGCACTTGCTGGTGCCTTTGCCTTCTGCTCTCTCATTCGTTCCTTTTGTCCTTAGCCACATGTTGGCCTAAATTTATATTACACACATGTATGTGGTATGTGGATGTGGGCAGAGCCGGATTTCACATCAGGCCTAAGAGTGTATGCCCACATCCACATACCACATCCTGTCTCCATCTCCACATCTAAAAAAATAGGCTTTTGACAGGAATTTCCTCCGAGGTTGTTATGAGGATTAAGTGCAATAATGCATGTCAGACACAGTGGCCAGAACATAAGGCGAAAGCAGCGGGGCTGAGTGCTCCCTCTCTGGAGCCGTGCTGCTCCGGGTGGTCCTCAGACCAGCAGCCGCGGCATCGCCTGGGCGCTTGTCAGAAAGGCAGTCTCCAGCTGCATGCACATGTATGTAATTATGAGACATAAATATGTACAAGGTTATAAATCAACCTGGAAGGGACCTTCGAAGCCTTCTAGTTCAAGTCTCATTTTATGATAACAGAACCGTCCAGATAAGGCGTGTGGTTTGCCCGCAGCCACACAGCTTGAGTGTCAGACCTGGGATCTGAACCCCCAGGTCCCCAGCCCTGCTTGTCTTCATGGGAACTGCTATGAAGTCAGAGTCCCCGGCTGGCATTTCTGCAATTGAGTTTTGCTTTGGTCTCCTCTCCTCTCCTCTCCTCTCCTCTCCTCTCCTCTCCTCTCCTCTCCTCTCTCTGTCCTTCCTTCCTTCCTTCCTTCCTTCCTTCCTTCCTTCCTTCCTTCCTTCCTGCCTGCCTTCCTTCCTTCCTGCCTTCCTTCCTTCCTTCTCTCTTGATTTCTTTTTTTATTTCTTTCTTAAAACCAGAAGTACAGGACTGTATATACCTGCTACCATTTTAATTTATGAATTTTTTTAAAAAATATATTTCATTGATTTTTTTCACAGAGGGGAAGGGAGAGGGATAGAGAGTCAGAAACATTGATGAGAGAAAAACATCGATCAGCTGCCTCCTGCACACCTCCTACTGGGGATGTGCCCTCAACCAAGGTACATGCCCTTGACCAGAATCAAACCTGGGACCTTTCAGTCCACAGGCTGATGCTCTGTCCACTGAGCCAAACCGGTTAGGGCTTTAATTTATGAATTTTAATGTTATTCCAGCCAATTGAGATCCCAAATCCTGATCCTACAGCTGTGACCTTAGCTATGCCCCCGAGTTCTCTGCCATCTGAAGGAGGACTTCTGAGTCTTCATCTAAGTTGCTTCTAGGACCACAGACCAGGACAGGGAGCAGGACAGAGCCACATGGACTAGAGGCCTCTCTCCACAGGGGGTGGCGTGGGCAGTGCTCCGACGGCAGAGCAGCTGGCAGCCTGGCGTATGTGCGAAGCCTCGTGTGGGATCTGAAACCAGAAGATTTGACAGAAGTCAGTAGGAGCCTAATGGACAAAGGAAGAGCTCACAGCGTGAAAGTCAATGCCGTTTCCAGGGGGCCCAGCAGAAGCTCTTTGGTGGAAAACGAACCCTCCCCCAGGTTATTGTAGAAAGTGTCCTGCACGGAGCAGTTCGCAGGGGAGGGTCACAGGACTTGGCGAGGGTCCAACCTTAAGGTTGCGGTTTAATGCAAAAACATAATGTATTGGAGGCTTTGCATAACAGCTTAGAGTTAGTTGATGGAGAGGTGTTGGGTGACATAGAACTGTCTGGGCAGAAACTGGAGCTGGGGCAGCGTTGCTAGAGGAGGAGGGTTTTGAATTTTTGGAGGACCTACCATGTCCCAGACCCTTCTGCCTACTCAATCCTCTCATTTCATTTTCCCCGTAGTCCTGATGGCTGTATTGTTCTTCTTACTTAGCAAATTGGGAAATGGAGGCTCTTTGACTGTCTGCTGATTAAAGAGCAAGGATTGAAGATGTATGATTCTAACCCCCCCCCCGCACACACACACACACACATGCATGGCCTCCTACCCCGGCCGGAGGGCAGGTCCAGGACAGCAGGCCTCTGATCCCCGAGAGGAGGTGGTCAGCTGCAGCCAGCTTCCAAGCTCTCGGGGAGCTGAAATGATAGCCGCTGGCCTCCTCTTGGCACTGGCAGCCCCCACTCGCACTGGCGGTGGGCCCAGGGGGAGAGGAGGGCTCTGGGCCATGCAGCACCCAGCTCACCGGAAGTCAGTGCAGGGGCACCCACGTGTGGCTGAACTTCCTCCCCACCCCTGGCCTCACCTGCATAGGACTCTCCCAGGTGGTCACATGGCACACTCAGAGGGGTCTCACCACACAGGGCAGTGGGGGGCTCCTTCCCTCCCTCCTTTGCACAGACCCAGGCCAGTGCCGAGCTGCACTAGGACTCAGCCCCAAAGGCCCCAAGGCCCCAAGGCCTGAAGGCAGAACCAATGATGCCCCCACCTCCACAGGCCCCACCGGTTGCTACTTCGCCAATTCAAACCAGAAACAGTAAAATAAGTCTACAGAAGTCTAATAAAATTTGGATTTCCCCCTTGATGATTTTTTTGAAATATACTTCCAAAATATTTTTTTTTTTCGTGATTTTTGAAGCTTCTACTTTGCTGGTGCTTTAAGCATCTCTTGAATGCGTCTGTTGGGGTATCTCTGCATCAGAGTTGGAACCAGACAGGAGAAAGAAAAACTGATCTGCATTGAGCACCTACTGTGTGCCAGGCACTGAGCAAGGTGTCAACAAGTATAACAACAATCACAAAACATTAAGAAAGTTCTTATAATAATAAGATAAAGAAGAACAGTAAGAAGAAATGACTTTTATACAGGTTGGGGCAAAAATAGGTTTATAGTTGTGAGGACACAAAAACGGTTCATTCTTCTATTATTATTTATTAATTATTATATTATTTTCCATATGAGCAACTGTAAACCTACTTTTGTCCCACCCTGTGTAGTATTTTGTGCCAAGTACTATTCTAAGTGCTCTTGATACATTAAACTCATTTCTTATAATAACTCTATGAGGTCGGTACCATGATCATCCCCGTCCAACAGATGAAACCTCATACTCTGAGAAGTATGCATTCATACCCCCATTTTCTAGATGAGGGAGCTGAAGCTCGGGGAAAAGTGACTTGCCCAAGCACCCTCCCCTCCATGGCTGGTGCACCCTATTATTTGATATGTTCCCAGGGTGCATTCTTTTTTAAAAAATATATATATATATTTATTGATTTCAGAGAAGAAGGGAGAGAGAGATAGAAACATCAATGATGAGAGAGAAACATTGATTGGCTGCCTCCTGCACACCCTCTACTGGGGATCGAGCCCACAACCCAGGCATGTGCCCTGACTGGGAATTGAACCATGACCTCCTGGTTCATAGGTCGACACTCAACCAGTGAGCCATGTCAGCCAGGCCCAGGGTGCATACTAAGGATGGGTGGGAGGACCTGGGGCTGGGGATTCAGTATTGAAATCTGTCCTGGCTTTTTCAGGGCCGCCCTGTCACTCGCATTCCCTATCACACTCGCCCTCACCTTGTGCTGCCATCCTCGCATCTCATTCTTCCTGACCTTCCAGACAGACCACCCTGTGCATTGGTCCACGTGGCGTAGCTCATACTGGAGCCAAGTCAGGCTCCCACCTGCATTCCCTCAATGAGGAAGCTGGTAGAAGGAGATTGGTGAGGCAGGACACTGTCCATGCTGGGATTTGGACCGAATAGTTGAACTCCAGTCACCAGGCTCGACTGTATCTGGCATCTCACTCTATTGAACTGCAGAGTGCGTTACACTCAGGACAAGGAGAGAGCATCGCTACCCGGGGGCAGGGCCTGGACGATCTGAGAGGGTGCCTGAAAGAGGTGGCGTTTGAGTTTGGAACAGAGCTGGGCTTGGCCATGTGGGAATGTAGGTGAGTGACGCTCTAGGCGGGAGGAACGGCCTGAGCAGCACCAGGGAGGTGGACAGCGAGAAAAGAGAAGGCATAAAGAATGGCAAGGTTGGTTTCCACTTTGGTGACTGGAAGGATGTTAATAGAAAGGGTGTCCTTAGAAATGGGAGGGGACAGAGTGGAGGCAGGGACAAGTCAGGTGCCCACATGCAGGAAGGGTGGGGAAGGCCCTGGAAGGTGGGAGAGCACAGGGATGAGGAAAGGATGGAGTAATGGGGGGGTCAGGGCTGTCCCTTCACCCCTACTCTGCCTCCCCAGAGTCTCCCAGTGACCCGTTCAGCTCGCTCTCCTCCCCTCCCAGTGCACTCGCTGTTTGTCCTGCTCGGTTTAGCAATTGATTGCCTGGAATTGCTCTGTAATCGCTCCCTGTAAACATGCTCAGACTCTCCAGTCAGAAGCACTTTCCTCAAAGA
Source organism: Myotis nattereri (assembly GCF_964212035.1). Taxonomy (NCBI): domain Eukaryota; kingdom Metazoa; phylum Chordata; class Mammalia; order Chiroptera; family Vespertilionidae; genus Myotis; species Myotis nattereri. Next base: position 104,065,830 of record NC_138080.1, read on the forward strand.
CCAGGACTTTCTTCTGCTCTTCTGAGCTTCTGCAAGAAACCCACACAGTCCTGGGCACGTGGTTGGTACTTGGTGACTTGAATGGACATTTCTTAGAGATGTGTGAGGACTTGGGACTCCCTAATTGGGATTAATAATGTGGCAAAGTAACATGTGGGCATAGCTTTGACCCTCCCCGCCTCCCGCCTCCTCCCCAGCACATCCACAGGATCTGGAAATCAAAGGTTGCGGTTTAATGCAAAAACATAATGTATTGGAGGCTTTGCATAACAGCTTAGAGTTAGTTGATGGAGAGGTGTTGGGTGACATAGAACTGAAGGCCAGTCCTAGCTTACCCCTTTTTGCTGTGTGGTTTAAGCAGATGGTTTAACCCCTCTCTGCCTGTCAGTTTCTTCACCTGTAAATAGCCACAATCATGTGAACAACTCATTGGATGGCCATGGGGAGTAAATGAGATCATGTGAATGTAAGTGTTGAGTATACCCTAAGGCGGTACAAAAATGGTGAGTATCAACATGGAGATGATGATAGTGATCCTAATGGTAGGAATGATTTTGGCGAGCGTTGGCAATGATGCTCCCGGTGGTGACGGTGCTGCTGCTGCTGGTGGTGGTGGTAGCCATGACGGTGAGGATGGGGGTCGATGGTGGTGGTGATGGTTATAATAGGGATAACGAGGGTAATGGCAGTGTGATGGGGACAGCGATGACAATAGTGATGTTGATGGTGGTAATGGTGGAGGTGGACATGATGAGGTGATTATTATAGTAGGGATGACGTTGATGCTAGGGTGGTGGTGGTGATGAGGGTGTGATGGTGGTGGTGGTGATAATAGTAGGGGTGATGTTGGCAATGATGGTGCTGGCGATAAAGAGATGTTTGTGGTAGTGGCAGTGGCGGCGCTGGTGGACTTGAGGCTAACGTTCCCTTTGTCCAGTCTTTCGTCTCTGGCCAGGCTGCACAGCATGGCCAACCCCTGGCATTTGAATTCCCCGGATCTGTGGTCGGCAAACTGCGGCTCACGAGCCACATGCGGCTCTTTGGCCCCTTAAGTGTGGCTCTTCCTAAGCCTTAGGAGTACCCTAATTAAGTTAATAACAATGTACCTACCTATATAGTTTCAGTTTAAAAAATTTGGCTCTCAAAAGAAATTTCAATCGTTGTACTGTTGATATTTGGCTCTGTTCACTAATGAGTTTGCCGACCACTGCCCCAGATGGATTTGTCCCCAGCAGGGAAGAATAAGACAGATCAGCTCAGGCCTCCAGGTTTCTCCTCTTACCCATGAGTGGAATGTTCAGAATGATTTTTACATAAGCCGCCTTCTTCATACTTGGGTTCCCGGCACATAGCACAGTGCCACACCCGGTACAGAGCCAGACTTTGATAAATATGTGTGGGCTGGCAGAATAAGCTTGCAGAAGGCCACAGGCCATACTCTTGGCTAAACGCATCAGAGCTGCATGTCCCACCTCCAACGGTCTGCAGGGTGGTCAGGCAGCTTCCCACCACATCAGAAGGTGCCTGCACTCAGACCGGGACCAGCGTGGGCAGCGCCCGCCTTACCTGGCCAGCAGGGAAGACTGCCTGGGCGTCAGCCACGCCGGACCATGTTCTGCCCGACTCTATGCTGACCGAGCACAGGCCACAGTGGAGAAAAGGGCGCCTCCCGCAGGGGCAGCTGGGGGTCTGTGTCCCTCCTCAGCGCCCACCCTCCGCACAGTGGGAATGAGAGGTATGCCCGCCTCTGGAGAAATTCTTTTGTTCTTTTGGCAACAAGTCCCTCCCCCCTGATCCTGGGAGAGGTTACAGAAGTGGCCTCAAGTTCAGGGCCTCCACAGCCCACCCTCTACCCTGGGCAAGTTAGAGGGACCCGTAGGGCCTCTGTTCCTTATGGGAAAGGAGTCATCACATGGGACACTGCAGGGTCCTGGTGGCTTTTAGGGATGAGGGACATCGTAAGGGCTCCATAAATGGCAGTGCTTAATATTGGTGGCATTTACTTTCTCTGTCACTGGTCGGGAGAGTAATATAGTGAGTAGTAAATAATGATAGGCCTGAGCCGCGGGGTGTCACTTTTTGGTGGAGCCCGTGTGGCTTGGAGTCACCTGGAATCCCCTGGTCTTGAGCTCTGAGCCTGAGGGGCGTCCCCTGAATGCATTGCCCATGGTGGATGGGCTTGTTGAGAAAGATGGCGATGGCCTGTAGGCATCTGGGTCCACGTGCTGTTCCATCAAATAAGGCGTAAGACTTGGAGACCGGGTCGTCTTAGATTTAAACCAGACTTGCCTCTCATTGGCTGTTAGGTTAAGTTACTAGGCCTAGAACCTTCGTTTCTCTGTGTGCCAAGTGAGGTTAATAAGACTGGGCACATGGGCTCCTGGGGAAGAGTATGGAAACCAAAGTGTAAATAAATGGAGCTGGGGGTGGGAGATGGGGGGCTCTGTCCCCCAGACAGCGCAGGATCAAGATACTGGAATGACCGAAGTGGTTTGGGGATTAGAGCTGCCTGCAGCCTTTGTCTGTCCCTGTCGCTGACTCATTGTTCCCCAGGACCTGGGACAAAATGAAGAAGGGGATGAAGGAAGCGAGGGAGAGGGGTCGCAAGAAAATGTGACCTGTGGACTGCCCAGCAGGCTGCCGTCCACGGCAAACTCTCCACACTGGGAGAAGTCAGGGGGTGTCATTTCTGTTGCTGCGATTGTTATTGTTGTGAAAAGGTGTATGAGGAAGACCGGGAAGAAAGGACACAGGGTGAGCAAGAGAATGGAGGAATAGACCGAACCTAGGCTGTATATGTTCCCCTAAATTATCTCATTTAGTTGCCATACAATCCGATGGATAGATGCGGTTATTACCTCTAATTTAGAGGTGAGCAAGATGAAGCTCAGAGAGGAGAAGTGACGTGCCCAAGATCGCCTAGCTGTTAAGGGCCGGGACAGTATTGAACCCAGGCCTGTCTACCCATCATTCAGAGACTTGACACCTACTCCCTGGGATTAGCTGCATTTGTCATTTGGGGAAGTTGCGGCTCACGAAAGCTTCCCCCCTCCCCCAGTTGTACAGCCAGCTTGAAGCAACACAAGCCTAATCCCATTGCTCCTGGCTGCCAGCCCCGCCTGCCCTCCCCAGCGGCTCACACATCACTGCGGCTGACAGCACGCGCATCTCTGATGCCTTCTCCTTCTCTTCCTGCCTTTCTTGGCCGTCTTCCAAATTTTGGGGGAGCAATAAACGTAAGAGTCAGAGAAAGGCTGTAGGAAGCTCAAACCCCAAACCAATTTGGTCTTTACACGACTTCCATCTCAGCTGCCTGGGAGACAAGCCCTCCACCCCCACCACCATTGCTCTAATATGCCAATGGGCAGCAGCCAGACGATAAGAGCAGCACATGTTACGCCTCCCGCCCAATCCCCATTCATTCAGAGATGCTCCGTGTAATGGTGCCATGTGAGGCTTGGAAACTAGGCAGTCCTGGCCGGGAACTGGGATCTGGCTCTCTTGTGTGTCTCTCTCTGAGCCTCAGATCCTTCCTCTGTAAAAGGAGGATGATAGCGAGGGTTGCTTTGAAGATTAATTGAAAATGTTTGTGCAAAATACCTGCTCCATAATAGGGACTCATTGGAGGATTAGCAAGAGTTAACCTCAGGCTAGAGCCTTGATAAATAGAGGCTCGTCTGCAGCCACAATCCTAGTCCCTCGCACAAGTGTGACAATTCCTGGCATGTGCTGTCACTCCCTCATCCATTATCCGTGGCAAACATTGGTCATCCATCACTTTTCTACTGAGCTAGAATGTGATCTCAGGATCCTTCTTAACACAGTGCTCCAGGCAGTCACTGCCAATTAATTACAGTTGGCATGGAAGATAGATGAAATTTATTTGCATCTCGGTTCTGATCAAGTTCACATTTGCTGCTGCTTCTGTACAGCCCAGGGTTTGTCTTCAGTCTGCTTCTGTGAGTTCATTTCTGTGTGTGTGTGTGTGTGTGTGTGTGCATGCACGCGCGTGCTCGCACTTAAACTGCTGTTCCAGCCTGAAAGCACATTCCAGCCATTTGTTGTTGGTTTATTTGTACATATATCTCCGTACTTTCAGAATCCCTGCCTGTGGGACCTTGGGGCGTGCAAGTAACATCAGCTTGTGTCTGGGAGGAGCGGGGAGGGAAGCAAGTTAGAACTTGGGGAAGTAAAATGGATGCACAGGACTCACTGTCAGGAGTGGCATGAGAGATGGCGGTTGAATATGAACTTGAAGTCTCCGAAGATTGAACACTCCATAGATGATGACTGCACTCTCACAGAGGTAGGCCTAGAACAGAACAATATTAGTTTTTAGGGTAATGCTAGCTGCTGTAACAAATAGACCCCAATATTTCAGTGGCTTAGCACATACAATTTTATGTATCATACACATAACTGGCCAACATGGGTGTTCCTGTGAGCAAGCAGCTTTCTTCCATGTGGTCACCCGGGGATCCAGCCTCCTTCTATCTTGTCACTCCCTCAACGCCTTAGGGCCTCTTTTCCATCGTGGCGAAGGGGGTAGAGATGCCACCCTGTTTCATAACCACTGTGACCGGCAGTGACAAACATCACTGACACTCAGATTCCATTGGAGAGAGCTTGTTCCCAACCCCACTCAAATGCCAAGGCCGGTGGGAAGCGGAAAACGGGGTCTGTGGGGGGCCTGGCAATTTTATGCTCTCGGAGAAGCACGAGAGAACCGCAGCCCGGCCTGCTGAAGATGGCAGTTCAGGGCTGGGCCCCCAGTCCCCTGGGCGGGGTCCTGCCTGGGGAAGGAGGCTGAGTCCTCATGCCGGTTGCTCATCTCGGGCGTGGAGGAGGCCGCTCGAGCCAGAGGTCAGCTGGCAGGGTTCACCACACCTGTGCAGGGTTCACCACACCTGTGCAAGGAACCAGGGCCATGTCAGAGTCGATTGTCAACTGTCTCCCTCCAAGGGGGAGGATGCAGCAGACAATCGGAGGCTGACGGCATGAAATCAGCGGGTGGTTCACCAGGAAACTTTCTTATTAAACGCGCCTCCCCAGGCAGCGCCGCCCGCAGGGGAGACGGCACAGGTCCCAGCTTCCGCAGTCCTGCTCTGCACACGGTTCCCCTTCTCAGCGTGGCTTATATTTTGGTCTCATGATCTGGGTTAATGGGAGTGTGCTCCTGACAGATGGGTCCCTTCCGGGCGCGCCAGCAAAAGCAGGTTTCTGCACTTCCAAGGCTGGGGGCCGGCGGCTGGGGAGTGCGCCAAGGTAAACAGCACCCTGTGAGGTCCCTGGGCAGCAGCCAGCGGCCGTGAGCATGCGGGAGCCACGTCCACAGGCCCTGGGCTCTGGCTCTGTGTCCAGCTGCATGCGGGACATTCTGGCAGCTTCTCTCTGATCTCCACAAGGAAGGAGGCAGGAAGGCGAGGAGTTGAGAAAAAAATATAGCTCATGCTTAGCTTTCCCTCCAAAGCATACCTTGTGAGCCTCGTCTGTACAGGGCTCGGAACAAAGGAATCCTGGCGCTGTGATGATCGTGTCTGCGGCCGCTGTTGGAATGAGTCTGACATTCGCCAGTGCCTGGGTAGGAATTATAATTACATTGCGAGACCCGAGGCAACCGAGTAAACTGATTAGCTGCTTGCTCCGACTTGATAGATTTTTGTTCGCCCTCTGGGTCATAAATGGAGCCGCGGGAGATGGCGGCAGCTCAGCTCGCTGGGTGGCAACTGTCAGATGGGCCACATACATCCAGGGAGCCAACCAGAGGGCACGGACAGGACAGGCTTCCGGAGAGGCAGGCCGACGGTGGCCCACCTGCTGCTGTGCCGGATGCTGGGGTCCCTCAGCCGGTGACTGCTCTCTGGTCTCGGGCAGGGCTGGCCTGGGCTGCGGTGAGTGTCCTCAGAGAGGATGGGACAGGGCTGTTGGGTGATGCTCTGGGAAGTCCCCCCACACCCTGCCCGCAAGGACACCGAAGCTTTCTGCCAGGTGTGATCATTGCACGGATCATTACACGATTCAGAGCCCGCTGGAGAGCCCTGAGCCGGTGCCAGAGCCGAGAGGCAGGGTTCCGGACTGCAGCCGCTCCTGCTTCTCAGAGCCAGTTTGATAAAGAGGGTAAACAGAGCTGGGAGAGGCGGGAGCTGATGAGCTCTCTCTTCCTCTGCTCACCTCTTCCAAGAGTCCCCAGAGTTCTAGCCTGATCCCTCCGTGCTCTTCCTCTGCACACGCCCTCCCTGAGACAGCCCACCCCTCCCCTGGCACCTACATGCCGATGACGCCGAGCCCTCCAGCACCAGCATCTTATGGGTGCCTGCTTCAGATGCCTCCTGCAGCGTGTCATGCCCCAAGCTGAACCCCACTCCTCTGACCTCCCAGCCAGCTGCACCCCACCCTCCCCAACCAGGCCCCCAGCTAGAAACCCGAGAGTCCTTCTGACCTTCTTCTACTCCTCCATCTGCATGTCATCTGAGGCCAAGTCTCGTCGGTTCTATGGCAGATGTGTCTCTTACATTCTGCCTCACCTCACGTCCCCCTTGCATGGCCCAGGCCCAGGCTCCAGGGTCATCTCTGACTTTGTTTGGTGGCCTCCTCACTGGCCTCTCTACCTCCACCCTCGCCCCTTGGAGACCGTCCTCCCCCCTGTCTCCAGCTCCATCTTTCCTAATGTAAATCTGGTGGCATCTTGCCATGCTACAGCCCCTCCGTGGTTTCCGGTCACTGCCACACTCATGCCAACCCCAGTGATGCCACTGTGCACTTCCCAGGTCCCCAACCGTGGCTTAGCCAGGCCTGAACACGTAAGTGTGGGATGGAAGAAGGGAAGGGGACTGTTCCAGGCTCTGACGCCAGATTCTGGGTATGAATCTCAGTTCCTTCGCTTGTTCGCTGTGTGACCTTGGGCAAGTCACTCAACACCTCTGTTCCTCTTTTCCCCCATTATAACCGGAAATAATAGTAACAAAAGAGCCTGCCCCATGGGGCTGTTGGGAGGAGTCAGTATTCATGTGAACAGTTCACGCAAAGCACTCCAGAGCATAATCAGTGCACGGTCGATATTTTATCCAATGTTTGCCGCATGTCCAAGGTGGATACTAACAAAACGTCAAATCCAGAAAGAAAAGGAAAAGCATTTCAGCCAGTCCCTGCTTTCATTGACCAGAGGGAAAAACTATTAGTAAGGTCCTGAGAAGGAAAGGACCCGCAGCCCCGCCACCCCGGGGCCTGGCTCCTAAACCCCAGCCGGGAGCGCACCGGGATGGAGCCCCACAGCTCCTCTGGGCAGTCGGTCACGTTCTCTGAGTTCTCCGAGGGCTCACCAGGCGTGAGAGGGATTCCTCCCCTACAAAACGCCTGCGTCCGAGAGGTGGGTTGGGGCTGGGGAGGGAAAATGTGCAACTCGGTTTGTTCCAGGTTAAACAAGCAGGGAGACGTCTGATTGCAGGGGTGGTTAGGGGGGACTTCCGCCCAGGCCTGGGGAACTTGTTCCTGCGAGGCCCTGGGCTCAGGCTGAGGTTCCCCATTTACTGCGTTCCCCCTGTGGACCAGGATCAGTTGGAGGAGGTGGGCAGGCCTGGCTGGGGCAGCAACGGGGTCCCTGGGTGGGTCCCCATCTCTGGCCTCAGGGGCCTGTCTGAGGGGCTGGGCCTGGACTCTGAAAACTGCCTGGGTCCAGACCCCAACTCTAGCACTTACCAGCTGGGGGATCTGAGACACGTGGTTAAACTTCCCTGTACCTCAGTTTCCCCTTCTGTACAATGGGGAGTCATAATCACACCTGCCTCACAGGGTTGCCATGACGATAAAGGAAATCAGCTGCATCTAGGCCCCCGGGTAGGGCCTGAGATGCAGCGAAGGCTCCGCACCCCGGCCATGGGGCTGCCCTGGGCGCGAGTGTCTGCAGAGCCCCTTTTCTGCACAGAACCCGCGTGTTCCCTCCGCGGGTGTGGAGGAGGGAAGCCCTCATGAAAACCTCGCACAGAGCTCTGCCACCCGGCAGTTCTTCCTCGAGTTAATTCAGGAGCCTTGACCTTTTCTGCCTGTGTCTGACTCAGACTGCAGTGCCGCAGTGCCCGCCAACTGTGGCTACAAGCCCCTTTCCTAGGCAACCGAGGGGCAGGCGTGTTCTGGAAGCTTCTCCTGGGGTGGGAGCGGGGGTAGGAGGGTGTGCCGTCTGACACCCAGCATCCCCCTGGTTGAAGGGAGTCATTCAGTAATTGTCTGCCATTCCCGTAGCCAGGGGTGAGGGTGGCAGTTCAGGTGTGTGGGCCGAGCCTCCCAGCCTGCATCCCACGCTCAGAGCCTCACCCCTGCGCAGGGCTGTCAGAGTCACCAGGGAAACGGGTGACTGCTGAGAATGCCAGGCCTGCCAGGCTGCGCTCCCGGGGCGACACGTCTCCATACTCCGAATAATTCCGTCCTACAACCACCTGGGAATTTCTACCAGCGTCTCACATTCCTGCTCCACCATAGGCCCAGATTGGGTAGACATGTTCGCCTACATCTGGGCTCAAACCTGGCTCCTCTACGTGCCAGCCGTGTGACCCTGCCATGGGCAGGTCGCCTTCCTGGGGACTGGGGTCCCTCACTTGCAGAAGTCAGTTGCTATGTGGTGACTGCGAAGGGAGAACTGAGTCTGCAGTGCCTAGAACAGCGCCAGGACTGTGCTACGTGCTCAGTGAAAGTCCGCTGTGTAGCATCATCACCTCGACCTGGTCAGCCCCTTTCTGTAGATCAGTGGTTCTCAACCTTCTGGCCCTTTAAATACAGTTCCTCATGTTGTGACCCAACCATAAAATTATTTTCGTTGCTACTTCATAACTGGAATGTTGCTACTGTTATGAATCGTCATGTAAATATCTGATATGCAGGATGGTCTTAGGCGACCCCTGTGAAAGGGTCATTCGACCACCAAAGGGGTCGCGACCCACAGGTTGAGAACCGCTGCGTGTAGATGAACAAAGCGAGGTCGGGAAATCAAGGGCCACGCTCAGCGAGCTTCAAACACAGGCCTGCCTAGTTCCAAGCCCTACATTTTTCTGCTCCTCCTGGGCTGTGTTGGAGCTGTCACTGGAGGGGTCCCTTCATCCTCCTGCAGATCACACATGTACAGCACCCAGAGTTTGCCCCCCTTTAACTGCAGATCTGTCCTTCTGGGCCTTGACGCTTTGCTGGTCTTGGAGAGTCACCAGTGAAACCCAAGTACTGACATCCGGGAGGGGAAGACCGAGAGAGTGTCAGCTGCTTTCATTCTGTCCCCACTGTTTGGGACACCTCTGCACAGCCTCGTATCTACACCCTTCATCTGACTAGCTCCTTCCTGTCCTCTGGAACTTGATAAGGCATCACCTCCTCCAGGAAGCCTTCCTGTATTTCTCCTCCCTCCCAAGGCTGGCTCAGGTGACCCTTCCCTCGCTCCAGGACACCATTGCTCACCACAGGCCCAGCATGGAGCTCCAGGCCATGATGCTTTCATGGTCAGAGAGCAAGCCCACAGCTTACAGTGCCTGACATATGGCAGGAGTTCAATAAAGCTACGTATTTACTAACTTACTGGCTAATGTTCTGCCTCACTGCAAATGAGATTGGAGGCAACTGAATGAATGGATGTTTGCGAAGCTGAATGAGACTGAGGCCAGGGTGCTGGCCCAGGAGAAGCTGCATGGGCATGGCATCAGGAAGACCTGGGTGAGAAACTCTGACACTGGCCCTGTGGCTACTGTAGAACTTTGGGAAAGTCATTTGACCCCCGGGAGCCCCAGGTAGCTCACCCATTAAATGGGGCCGTGAATGTTGTGAGGACCCGGTATAAGGAAGGGCAGCAGCACACAACAGTGGCGGAGCCAGGCAGTTCAGTTGGACTTTGGCCTCAGTCCGTTCAGAAACGATCCAAAGACCCACCGCAGGTGGTCACTATTATTTTGCAAAAATATAAACTTGACTTGTGCTCCCTGGAGGCCTGGAGGTGTGAGGGACACGGAGCTGGAGGTTGGCACACGAACACGCCCACCCCCAGCGCTCACATCTCAAAACAACTTCGTGTTCCTCTGTCCGCCCTTGGGTTCTCGGTAAGAGCCAAGGAACTCAAAAGACAAAATAAAACACCTTTGCTTTGAGAGGGATCATGTCATCTGGTGCCACTAACATTCATTTGGGGCAGAGTTTATTTCAATGGTCTCAACAAGGATCCCTGTCCTGTATTTAGAGAAGCACAACAGTACTCAATGGTCATTTCTTTTTTTTTTCCTCTTTTTTTGGTCTTACTGCCCTTGACTGAAATCGAACCCGGGACCCTTCAGTCTGCAGGCCGACGTTCCATCCACTGAGCCAAACCAGCCAGGGTCATTTCTTTTTCCGGTTCTCCTTTCCCGCACACATGGTAGGCAGCAGGCTGTGGAGGTATTGGTGAGCTGGAGGAATTGGGAAGCTTTCAGAGCTTTGCTCCTGGCCTCAAGCATCGCCTGCAGGAAGAACTCTGCCTGGGGCCTGCCCTGGAGGAAGCGGCAGCTCAGCAGCCAATCCCACCCAAGCTCCTCTGGCTCGGGACCTCAGCTGCTGTGGGCTGCCTGCCCACCCCCTTCTCGTCCTTTCTCCCAGGACCTTGCCCTCGTCAGCGGGCTCCTTTTCCAGGAGATTGGCCAATTTCTGGGTTCTCTGGATAGCTGTTCCACCCCCCTCCCCCCACTACCCCCAACACCACCTGAGCTAGTGCCAAGGGCTGCAGGCCGCACTGTAGGTCTGTGGTGGTATTTGCTAGCTGGGGGAGTGAGGGCTTTGTGCAATGTTGGCACTAAGGGGCCCATTGCTCTCCACTCCCCTTTCTCTGCTTATAGGCAGGAAACCTGGGACCTCGAGATGTGACAGGGTCACCGACACCAGTCAGAAATCCAGGGGCTGAAAGGGCTCTAGGCTGTTTTTGATTTGGGAAGGAGATGTCTCTCGGGAACTTGCACTAATGCCATCCCTGCAGGCGTGTGGGGATGTCACTGCAGACAGCATAATGCTCCGAATTTGAGCATGGAGCCCAGCAGGCTCTTCAACAGAGCCGGCAGGCTCACTGAGTAGGAAGTGGCCGTTAGCTTCAGAGACGGGCCCATGGCCCCTTTCTGGGATGCAGGCTGAGGGAGCAGCCCACCGCATTAGTCAGGACTTTCACAGTTTAAACAACAGAAAGCCAGCTCTCAGTGTTTAAGTGGAAGAAAAGGATTGCTTGCTTCATGTAATAAGCGTTAACTTCAGTGACAGTCGCATGCAGCTGTTCAAAGAAGATATCAACAAGAATCTGTTGATTTCCTTTTCTCTGGTCTGCTCTCTTCTCTTTTGGCTTCATTCTCAGGAGAGCTCTAACTTTGGGGTGCTGAGAGTAGCCACCAGTAGCCCCCAATTTATGCCCTCCAGCTCAGCAACCTCAATGGGAAAGGGCTTCTCTTCACTCGTTCCAAAAAAAAGTCCCAGGGCTGGCTTTCATTGGCCAGATCGGCCATGTGCTGCACTCTGATTGGCCAAGACCTAGGAGGAAGGAGAATTCTGTCTTATCTACCAAGTGGACTATACTTGGAAGAGGGATGGGAAAACCAAGGAGTTCTTCCTAGAAGAAGGGGCATGGCTGCTGGACTGGCAAAAATCATAGACATCGCTGCCTCGTTAAATGCTGCAAGTTCCTGTAAAGACTGATCTCACACTGAGGCACTGCTCGCCCTAACCTTCAGCCTGAATAATCATAAATCATTTTCGCATACTTTGCCAGGCAACTGCTTCATGTCAAGAGCTCTGCTTACTGTTGAATATGCATCTTCTTGTGAGCCTCTGAGATTGGTTCTGTTATCATTATTCCCATCGACAGATGGCAAACCAAGACTTTCGAGGTAGAATAAACAAGTTGCCCAGGGTTGGAGCTTATAGACGGCAGGGTTGGGACTTGAACCTAGGTTAGGCAGTCTGATTCCAGAGTGTCACTGGGTCGTAGAGCCTTCCCCCAATGTGCCTCAGAGGTCTACCCTTCTGTGCCTTTGTTTTTGTTGGTCTCTAGGCTTTCAACACCCTCTCCCCACTCCTTGCTCACTTGCCAAAGTCGCCCTCGAATGCCTCCTCTGAGCAGTTGCCTCCAGGACTCATGCTGGGAGGAGACCCTTTTCTCCTCCACCGCTGCCACACTCACCAGCTCATTGCAGAGCATGGTGGGTGCCTTTGTTTCCCGTAGGTGGCCAGCTCTTCAAGGGCAGAGACTGTGTCTCCCATTTACCATTCCAGCACCTCGTACAGTGCCTGGCACATAGCAGGTGTTCATTGCTTGTCAAGTGTTTGGTGACTGCTCTGAGGACAACACAAGTAAAACCAAAGCGGAGGGGGTTGCGGGGACTTGGGGCGAGGAGTATGATTATTGGCGATGACCTCATAGCTCATGAGTATTACGATGCCCAGTGTGTCAGGCACCATATCAGGGGCTTTGCAAACTGCTCCTCTTACTCCTCCCAGCATATAATGCTGCTGCTGCTGCTGCTCTTCTCATGTTGCAGACGAAGAAACTGGGGCTCAAGGTGAAATGACTTGCCCAGAGTCTAGCCTAGCATGCAGCTGGGTTTCAAGGATAAGGGTGGGGCTGCCGGCTCCCTCACACACTTCTGCCTCTCATACCCAGGGAGCTGCCCGCAAGGCCGGTCCCTAGGCAGCCTGTGGCTTCCCAGACGGTTTCCCTGTGTTTGGAGAATTGCCAGCATTAGAAATTCTCGGTCCCCAAGGTGAGAGCTCAAACTCAGACATCTCCTGCCCTGGCACGGAGGGCTCAGACGTCCACCTGAAAATGTGAGTGAAGTATGGAATCCATTTTTAGCAAGGGTGCAGCAAAAGCAAACATTTGGGGGGAGGCAGGGAGAGGAAGTTGTGGTGTCTCCCTCCTGGTGTGGCCATGGCACCTGCGTTAAGCAGCGCGGGTAGCAGGCGGGATCTTCCCTGCAGTGACCCCCACGGTGGGGCTTGGATATTCTTTCTGGCAGGATGGCCTCCAAACCTAACACCTTGACCCTCTTGCGATTCCCTGAATTACCAGGTATCTTTTAATGAATCCCATCCCTGCATAAACCAACTAGAGTGGATGCTGCAGTTTGCAACCAAGGACCCTGACTGACAGACCCACCCAAGGACAGTGGAGCTGTGGAGCCCGTGGGCTGCAGACAGGCCCTGTGGGGAGGTGCCGGGAGCCGTTCCATGCTTGCTGTTTCAAGGGACCTGGCATATATGGCATACTGTTCTTAATATGTTTGCTCACCTTCTTGGCACTATGTGTTTTAACCAAGGTCTCTGAGAAAGGTTGTTTCCCCAGGTAGGGATTTCCCCCTAAAGTTAGGGAGGGAATAAAACCTCTTAACTAAGTGCCAGGTGGGTAATTAATCACTTTAACTATGAACAATCATGCTTAAGCTACATAATCTTTACTCCCTGGAATGGAGATAAGAAACGCCCTAACCTTTGAAATAGAGACTGATAGGATTGGAATCAACTGGTATAAATACAGATGTAAGAAGACAGAACGGAGAGAGACAGAAATTGGCACAGAACCTACACAGAACGTTCTCTAGAGACAGAAGAACTTCGCTGGAGAGAACATGGCAAAAGATCCTGGACAGAAACTGGCCTCAGAACCTAGAGACAGAATCTAGCGAGAGAACATGGCAAAAGATCCTGGACTGAACCTGACTACAGAAATTGGCAAGAGGACCTGACTAGAACCTGGTGACTGAACCTGGCTAGAGAACCTGGACAGAACCTGGCTGGAGAACCTAGCGAGGGAACTTGGCTACAGAACCTGGCTGGAGAACCTGGAGATCCTAGCAAGAGAACATGGACACAGAACCTGGCTGGAGATCCAGAGCAGAACCTCTCTGGAGATCCAGACCAGAACTTGGCTGGAGATCCTGGCTAGAGATCCTGGCTAGGCTGCTGATCGACTGAACACTGCCTCTGTGTCATTCCTTCTTCGCCAACTCCGTCCACGCCTTTGGGAAACCCTGGACCCGCTGGGGTTGGACCCCGGCAGGGAGGCAGCGTGAGCTCTGGACTGTCCATAGATCCAGGCGAGGGGGCCACAGCAAGAGGCCCTCGGGGAACTAGAGAGGACAGTTATGATGCGGAAGGCTCTCCGGGAGCCTTTGCCTTCTGCACCAGTACCGTCGAGCTGTTGTGCACACACATAACCTGGGGATGTTGTTAGCATGCAGTCCTGATTCAGGAGGCCTGGGCTGCATCCGGGGACCTTGTGTGCAGCCCCCACACCCAGGCCCGCCAGGTTTGAAGTCCAAAGACCACCAGGGAGCGGGTGAGGTTTCTGTGACCCTTAGGCCTCAGGCAAAATGTTGCACGTGACATGAGCGCCGACTTCAGTTTCATGAAATAGTGAGATCAAACCCTCCCCCGGCAAGTCCGCCGCCAACAGTGGCCGCCCGCGTCGGTAACATCAGTACTGAGGCTCCAGGAGCTCCGAGGCTCATAATTAACATGCTTTGTCATGCGGCTTCTGCTCCTAATGAGGACATTTTTTACGATTTGCTTTGTTCAAGACACGCGGTGGGTCCCTTTACCCCACAGTAGCGTGGAAGCAATGTGGTTTGCTGTTTCTACCTCTAACTCGTCTCAGGGAGAGGCAACATGTGTGAGCCGCTGCAGGAGCCCCAGTGCCCCGACCCAGGGGATGCAGTCCCTTGAAACAGCCAGCATGGCCTTTGAAATCTTCACCACTTACAAACCTCCAAGTCCTGGCCCTGTCTCTTTTCAGACTCAACTCACACCATTTCCCATGGTCACCTGACCTCCGGTCACTCTTAACTCCCCTAAACAGAACTCTCTCTCTCTCTCTCTCTCTCTCTCTCTCTCTCTCTCTCTCTCTCTGTCTCTCTCTCTCTCTTCCACGCCTTCCCACAGGCAGTTCCCAGGTTTGAAACACCCTCCCTACTATCACCCTTATCCATCTAGCCAACTCCTCCTTGACCTTCAAAACCCACTTTCTGGGTCACCTCTTCTAGGAAGTCTTCCTTGACCCTCCTCTTTTCTACTCCTCGGTCTGACCTAAACCCTAGAGATTAGTACTTCATTTTATAACTTTTTCTCGGTTTATAGGCAGCAGCAAACTCAGACCACACAGTCGGGTATGAAATGTTGCTTTCTTTATTGTTTAGTAACCAAACCTAACTTCAACTTCAGCCCCCATTCTGCCAAGTGAAAAAAACACACAAAATATTATTTAACTTAGGTTCCCCACCCCCTTCTCTGGAGTTGTACTGCCATGTCAGACAGTTTGTATCTCAGGCAGAGGTGCCAAAGAACCGAGCAGGCTCAGTCTTCTGTCTGGGCCGGCCCCCAACCAGCTGCCCTGGACCCTCACCTCAGAGCTCAGGTCCATGCTGATCCCTGGTATATTCTCCTCATCTGGGCCTTGAGGTCTCTTGAGTCCAATTCTCTCTCTCCCTCCCTCCCTCCCTCCGTCACCTTCTCTCTCACACACAAAGAGCTATTGGGCTTTCTGGGGTGAGGTCCTCTGACACCTCCTCAGCCCTGTTGCACGGACACCATCTTGGTGCCTGGGTCACGGCCACAGGCTGTGCGGCTGCTCTCAGACCCTCCGTCTCCTGCTGCCGTAGGGAGTGACTCAGCGGGAGGGGAGGTCACAGTCCTTTTTACATGGCGGCCAACAAACACTGAGTGTTCCTTCCCTCCAGTTCTCCTCCTCCTCCTCACCCCAGTCCAGGCATGTCTGTGTGCAGGGCAGGGGGGAGGGGGGGCAGGGGTGTCTCTGACCCAGCACACAGGCTTCCAGAGCCTCTGCTTCCCCAGGAGGCCTCCCACGCTCTGGGCCTGGACACCCAGAGCCTGTCTCTTCTCCCTGCAGGTCTTTGCCCGCAGTGGTCAAGTCTGTTGCAGTGGTTCTCAACCTTCCTAACGCCGCGACCCTTTAATACAGTGCCTCATGTTGTGGTGACCCCCAACCATAAAATTATTTTCGTTGCTACTTCATAACTGTAATTTTTCTACTGTTAAGAATCGTCATGTAAATATCTGATATGCAGGATGTATTTAGGCGACCCCTAAGGGGTCGCGACCCACAGGTTGAGAACCGCTGGTTTAGAGGCTCGAAGTCAAGAAGTGCCTCTTCGTTCTCTGCTTTCTGGAGGCGGTCAGCGTGGAACATTCCTGCCCTGGACTGGGGAGGGGTCTCTGGGTGTTAAGAATACCAGGAGGGGGAGCGCAGACTCCTCCGAGGGCTCAGAGAGCGGAAAGGCGGCACCCCCTCACCTCTAACCCCAGGACGTTTCTTTAGAAGCAGAAGCCTCGTCCAGTGCAGGGGCCTGTGCTGGCTGCCTCGGTTTCTCAGAGACAAAGAATTTGATGAACGTCTTCTCCCCACTGCAGTAGCTGCTTCATTTGTTCGTTCTCGCATTTTTCATTAGCTGCTAAATCGCCCCTGTGGCTGCAAACCTGTTGTGCCTGACTCAGCCAGTGGGGGTTGGGGGGGAGGTGGCTATGGGAGCTGCGCAGGGAAGGGGGAGGGGAGCCTGGCCCACAAGGAGGGTCAGTGGTGCCTGCCAGGCTGTCTCAGAGGATGTGGCTTAGGTTAGGTCCTGTCCTTGGTGACTTTAGGAGGGGAGGTCGTGTCCTCCGCTCCCCACTTTGACTCAAGGACAGAAGTTCTCCCTGCTCTCTGGCCTCATAACTCAGTGGATCATGGTGGGATGCGCATGGGTGAAGGGAAGAAAGATGTGAGCTCTCTTTAATGTCCTTACCCTGAGCTGGAGGCCACAAGGAAAGGCCAGCAGCTTTTGTGGGATGGGAAAAGCCAAAAGACAAGTGTTAGTTCGTTTCAGCTGCTATAACAAAATGCCATAGATGGAGCGACTTATAGACAACAAACATTTACTTCTCCAATTTTGGAGGCTGGGAAGTTCAAGATCAAGTCTCCAACAGATTTGGCTCCTGGTGGGAGCCCACTTCCTGGTTCACAGAAGGCTGTCTTCTCGCTTCGTCCTCGTGTGGTGGAAGGGGCGAGGGAGCTCTGTGGGGGCCTCTTCCATCAGGGCACTAATCCCATGCAGGAGGGCCACACCCTCATGGCCTATGCACCTCCCAAAGGCCCTACCTCCTAAAGCCATCACACTGTGGACGAGGTTTTAACAGACGAATTGGGAGGGTGGGAATACAAGCATTTAGACCATGGGAACAGGGGCCTGGGCATTGCACAGCTCCTGCTTCCCCAACATCCAGTCGGTGCACAATGAATACCAGCTCCTGTTGATAAAGAATCAGAGAAAAAAATGGGAGCAGACAATCCTCAGAGGCTTTCTCCTACTTAGCCCCAAATTTGTTATAAATCTACCCCCTCTTCCCCCGTTCCTCTCCTGTGTGAATGATCATTCTCTGAACACAGGAAATTTCAGAATCCCTGTTCACTCGTCCCATCTCAAATCGGTAAGGCCTTTCCCTGAGCAAACACTGGCTTTCCATGTTTATTCAGGGAGTGGGAATTAATATCGTTGAAAACCTTACTCAAACATAATTAAGAAGGTAAATCTACTTTTGAAGAGGAAAAATTGCTCATCGCCCAGACCAAATCAATAAAATTTCAAGTCTCCAAGATCCGTGGCATCACGTGCACTGCTCTCCACCTCTCTGCCAGAGGAACGCCAAGGTGCCAAGCAATCCGCTGAGGAATTGTCTCTCCCAGTCCCATCAGTTTAGAGATGAAACTCAGTCTCCTCTTCTGTGAAATAATACCCATCTTTGGTTAAAATAATTACCTTAGGTAGTTGTCGAGGGGATTGGCAATGGGTCCAGCTGAGGGTCTCCTCCAGAATATAAGCTCCATAATGCAGGATTTTGTTTGTTCCCTGAAGTATCCAGTGCTTCACACATAGTAGGTGCTTAATAAAAACAACACCCCAAACTCTGAAACCCAAAGGGTGGCCCAAGCCCAAAGAGGAGGTCAGATATTTTAACGTGCACACTTAACAAAGTCTAAATCTCATTGATATCTTAGCCCTTCTTCTGAGCAAGGATAGCTTCACAGTGTTTGGACTCTGCCTACCTCCTTCCCAACCTATATG
The DNA here is from genome assembly GCF_964212035.1 of Myotis nattereri. Lineage (NCBI taxonomy): Eukaryota > Metazoa > Chordata > Mammalia > Chiroptera > Vespertilionidae > Myotis > Myotis nattereri. The sequence continues at coordinate 104,083,916 of NC_138080.1, forward strand.
CTGCGATTCATTATTTTAGTTCTATCTTCTCATTTTTACTCCATTTACATTTAATATACTTACCTATATAGTTGGGTTTAATTCCACCACCTCGCCATTTGTTTTCTATTTGTCATTTCTCTTCTTTCTTCCTTTATTTCTTCTGTCCTGTCTTCTTTTTTTGGAAATTAAACAAATATTATTATTCTATTTTTTTTCTTACATTGGCTTTTTGTTTAACATTCCTGAATTATTTTTCAGTGGTTCCCCTAGAAGTTTCAATATACATCCTTAGCTTCTGACAGTTTATTTTGTTTATTTTTTTAATATATTTTTATTGATTTCAGAGAGAGGTAGGGAGAGAGAGAGAGAGAAATAGAAACATCAATGATGAGAGAGAATCATCGATCGACTGCCTCCTGCACACCCTGCATTAGGTATCAAGCCTGCCACCTGGGCATGTGCCCTGACCAGGAATTGAATCGTTACCTCCTGGTTCATGGGTCGATGCTCAACTACTGAGCCACGCTGGCCGGGCTGACAGTTTATTTTTAAGTTCGGGCTTTCACTACTTCCTGAACACCACAAGAACTTATACCAGCTGCATTTCATTCCTCCCTTCTTGCTCTTTGTGCCATTGTTGTTAAACCTTTGACTTCTACACATGTTATCAGCCCCACAAGGCACTGTTAATGTTGTCATTTTAAACAGCCAATGTTCTTGCCAAATACTCCCTTTGTAGTGCTCTTTATTCTTTCTTACAATTTTGTATTCTGGCTGGAATCCTTTTTCTTCAGTCTGAAGAACTTTCTTTATTTAGTATATCTTCTAGCGCCAGTCTGATGGCATAAATTTTGCTGATTTTTAGCTTCCATTTATCTAAAAAGGTCTTTATTTTGTTTCAGTTTTACAGGGCTTTTTTTTTTTTTTTTTTTTTTTTTTTGCTAGTGTGGCAATTTTTTTTTTTTTCAATTTTAGCCTTTTCAGGATGTTTTTTTAGAGTTCATTCGTTTTTGTTGAAAGTCAAGTAACAGACTCTTAGTGTTTCTTTGAAGATAATTTGCCTTCTTTTTCTCTGTGACTGCTTTCGAGGATTTCTCTTTGCCTTTGGGGTTCAGCAGTTTTATTGTGAAGTGTGTAGGTATGGTTTTATGTTTACCTTTTGGGGCGTTCACAGGGCTTCTGAATCTGTGAGTTGGTCTCTTTCATCATCATGAAAACTCTTGACTATTACCTTTCTAAATATGCTTCTGTCCAATTTCTCTCCTTGTTTCTGGGACTCCAATTATGAGTATGTTAGACCTTTGACAATGGCCTGCATGATACTGATACTCTGTTGTTTTTTGTTTGTTTTTTCATTTATTTTTATTGATTTCAGAGAGGAAGGGAGAGGAAGAGAAAGATAGAAACGTCAGTGATGAGTGAGAATCATTGATCGGCTGCCTCTTGCATGCCCCCCACAGGGGACCAAGCCCACAACTTGGGCATGTGCCAGAAATCGAACTGTGACCTCCTGGTTCATAGGTCAACACTCAACCATTGAGCAACATCAGCTGGGCCATATACTCTGTTGTGTGTGTGTGTGTGTGTGTGTTTTAACATTTCTTTTGTGTGTGTTTTTTTCTCTGCTTTTATTTATTTATTTATTTATTTATTTATTTATTTATTTTTCCTCTCTGCTTTTAGTTTTACTGTTACCTATTGTTCCGTCTTTAAATCCCTGGTCCTATCATCTATTATAGTTCTTTAAACCCATCCAGTAAGTTTGTACTTTTTTTATTGACTCAGCGTAACAGTTGAAATATGACAGACTTGAGAAGCCTACCTATTTTCATCCATTTTCTTTATTTCCTCTATTTTTCCCCCCGTAGCAATCAGAGTGAACATCCTTGTCTCATGACTACAATATCTGGATCTTCTGTGGATCCTTTTGTGTTGTTTGCTTCTTTTCTCTTCCTCTTCCTTCCTCTTCACACGCCTCGCCATTTGGACTGCGTGATGGACTTGTGTATTAAGAACCGGTGGGTTGTGGGGGAAGGTCCAGCTCATACAGTCTACCAGAGAGATCCCCAGAGTGAAAGGCTGATTCTCCCCGTCTGGTCAGGGATTGTGGTGGGGCCTTGATGGGTTGCAGATTTTAGCTGAGTTCACTACCTCTAGCTTGCCCCTGACCGTGAGTGTGGCCTTTCAAGGTTGTTGAATGAGAGCCAGCTGGTCTCTGTCCCCTCATCCCGAAAAGGGGAACACTTTCGGGCATTTATGTCAGGCCCTTCCCCTCTAATGGAACTCCGTCTCCTAAGTCCCAGGAGATTCCAGGAAATTTATTCCAATCTTTCATCTTAGCTTCCATGCTCCTTGTGCTGCCTCAGCACTCAACAGTGTCCCGTGGGGGGAACTGGCCTTATATTTATGGCTCCTCTAGTTTTCAGTCCGTCCTGCCAGCCCAAAGCTCTTGAGCTTCCCTTTCCCCAGTAGACATCTCAGCCTGGGTCAGGGCCAAGCCTCAACCCATGTCTGGAATCCCAAATACCCTGAGGAAGGAACGCCGCCAGCAGTCATCAGCGGACCTAGGGAGGACTCTTTCCTTTCTGCCATTTTGGCCCCTTGCATCCTCATTTCTGCAGCTCTTCGATGTCTTCAAAATGTGTATTTTGCTGCTTTCTTTTCTTTATAACTATTGCAGTCGGGGAGTGGCCTGCCACGACCTACTACATCTTACCGGAAAGCGGTACGTTATCTTATTTGCAAGTGAACAAAGTAAACATTATCTTTTATCTACATAGTATATTTAGATTTACCCTTGCGTTAATCACATATTTGGTCAGTATTCCTTTTTGAATCTCAGACCTTCTACTGGGTTAACCCTCCTTCTGACTAAGCTGTCTTCTGGAATTGCCTTTGGTCAGGATCTGTTGGTGATAAACTCTTCGCTATTATTTGTCCTAAAATGTCTGCAGTTTGCTCTCATTCCTGAAATATCATTCCTCTGGGTACACATTTGCCGGCAGTCAATTATTGCCTATTGACACACTGAAAATATCATTCCCCTGCATTCTGGCTGCCATTGTTATTGCTGGGGAGACAGCTGTCAGCCTAGTTGCTGCTAATTTGTAGATGATCTGACTTCTCTCTCTAACAGCTTTTAATATTTCTCTGTCCTCGATTGTGGTGGTGCCTGCACCTCCGAGAATTGTGCTGCGTCTCTGAATAATCACAGGCGGTGGCCCTGCGTCAGACCATCTCCCTCTGTCCTCCATGTCTTTCATCGTCTTTCCTTGTATAGCCTGCCTTCTGTGAACATCTTATTCCTATCGATCTGGTGGTTTGTTCTGTCTTTAATTTATATCCAATTTGTCCTTTAACCTATCCATATCCATTCTTGAGACTTTTTAAATTTTTAATTATATGTTTTTCATTTCCATAGGTTTTATATAATGCTTTTTCAATTCTGCTATGACATTGTTTAAAGGTTTTCTATTCTTTTTTTTTTCATTGATTTGAGAGAGAGAGAGAGAGAGAGAGAGAGAGAGAGAGAGAGAGAGAGAAACATCCATGTGAGAGACAAACATCAATTGGTTGCTTCTCATACATGCCCCAACTGAGGACTGAACCCACAGCCTGTGTATGTGTCCTGACCAGGAATCGAACTCGAGACCCGTCTGTGCACAGGACAGCACTCTAACGAACTGAGCCACACTGTAATAATAAAAATGCTAAGACATTTTTATAGTACCTTATTACTTGCTCATACTTTTTAGCCTCTCTTTTATTTATTTAAACGTTATAAACATTGCCATCTTCTATTCTGTGTCTAATGAAATTCTGACATCTGAAGCTCTGCTGATCTGACTTTGCTACTTGTTTTTTCCTGCTAGCTCTCTCTCTCTCATAGTGCCCAGTTTCCCTGTGAACTGATAGTGGACATTCCTTGGGACTTTGTCTTTGAGAATTATTTGAGGACTGGGTTAAAGTTCCACTTCTCCAGAAAGGACTATATTTGCTTCTCCCAGTCACCTGGCATTACTGTCAATCCTCAGACCATTTTAAACTAAATTTTCTAATTGAGGTGTTTCAGACCACAAACCCAAGTGAGGGCTAGCATATGGCTATGAATTCTCAGGGGAAACTAGTCCTCTTTCCTCCTTTCTCCTCCCCCAAAGTCAGGACAGGCAGGTTTTCTGGGTTAATTCTTTTCTCATTCACCTTAATATTAAAGATACAATTTCTCATTCTTCTTTATATGAAAGGCCTAGCCCTTTGAGGTTCAAGTTTTATGTGGGCATCTCTGTCCACTTGGTAGAGCCTAGTTTTTAGTTACTAGTTTCCAAGCAAGGTTGGTAGTCAACCTCCAAGGCTAGGAGTGGCCAGTGAGGGCATAACTCATTATTTTATGGCTCATTATTTAGAAAGCAGTAGACCTGCTTTCAAAGATACTAAGTTTTAGTTGCCCCAGGACCAAGCCATCCTGTTCCTCTTCAGATGAGAGATTCTGATGCCGGACCTCCATCGTGGGGACCAGGGCTGGAAAAGCCGGGCAGAGCACTAGGGAGCTCTGAGGGACAGGGGTCCCTGCTTGGCTTCTGCACACCCACAGGTAAGCCCTTTGGTCTTGACTCCAAGTCCACCAGAGCCAGGGGCCCTGTCATTAGAAGCTGTGTCCACTCTACTGGAAAGAAATGTCACCTGGGCTGAAAAGTATATGCCGTGTGTCAGCTTTGGTTCATCTGCATTTTCATCCATAATTTCAAAGACTGAATTCCTGGCTTCTTTTTAAAATAAAGAGGTTGTAGTCCCAACCTTTGGCCATGACAATTGTTTTTGGCTAAGGAAATCTGCTCTGATTTAAGGAACCAGCATTCATGCAACTAATTGGTAAAATCGGTCATCTGTCTCTTAGCCATACGAAGAGTATAATTAGGGAAGTCTGCGATAATGATAGCGGGCTTGCTGCTGAACACTTGATTTGACGCTGGCGTTTCTAAAAGTGTGTTCCTCGAAACGTTAGACCATGAAAAGGGCCTCTATGTTTAAGTGAGCTTAGGAAATGTTAGTTACTTGAACATTCTCTTGGAGATTCCTAGCATCCATCAGAACATTAAAGGCTCTGAGAAGTCCTACAATTAAAAAATCTGTTTGATTTGATGCTTTCAAATCATATTTGAAAATATTTAACCACAAAAATACAAGGAACTTGGCACAGTGGTAATTCATTTTTTTTTTATAGAATTCACTTTTGTCACAGAAATGTATATGCCTTCAATGAATATTGAAAAGTAGGTTATAGAGCTATAAGTAACATTTACTCAACAAATATTGTTGAATGCCCACTATGTGGGCATACATTGGTGGATAAAACAGATATGGTTTCTGTTTTGTGATGCTTGTAGGAGCACTAGGAAGTCCTGGGAAGCATTAAGAAAAAAATATCAAGTGGTTAGAACCCATTGATCCTTATTAGACCATCGCCATGGAACAGGCCTATGAGCTCGGAGCTTCCTGAGCATTTGGCTATTACATCTGGCCTAGAGGCTGCAAAACTTACTGACAAAATGTGCCATTCAAGAGAACCATAAACACAAACATACTTGGTTCTGGAACAGAAAAAAAGAGTTTATTGAGGAAAGGAAGTTCAGGAAAGATAGGTGAGCAAGTAAGTGGTTTATAAGGCTTACAGAATCTCTGATGAACCTGAGGATTCAAAATAAGACCTGTAATAGTGCCTGATCCATAGTCTGAGTCAAGTAAATATTAGCCGGAATGATGCAGATGGTGATGGTGATGACGATGGTAATGATGGTGTTGGTGATGATGATGATGGTTATGATGATAATGATAGTGATGGTGATGATGATGCTGCTAATTATGATTTGATGATGATAGTGATACAATAATGATGATGATGATGATGATGATGATGATGATAGTAGTAAACTTCAACTCCTTCCTTTCACTCCATACGAGCTTCAGTTGCTCACCAAAAACTGTGAGTCTACTTCTTAAGTCACCCTTGGAACAGGCCTTGATTCTTTCTCAGCTGCCCCCGTATCTCATTTTCCCGCCTCTAACTTCCATTCTTCCAGTCCATGCCCCACCCTACACCATTGTAATCTTCCTAAAGTTAAAGTCCGACCACAACTGTCCTTTGCCAAGCAGCCTCCAACGTTTCCTCAAGGCATGCGGGGTGGTTTAGCATGGATTTAAAGACTCTCCATGGCCTCCCTTGCCAGCCTTTTCTCTTTCCTTCTCACCATATATGCTCTGCTCAGCCACATTACCCCGGTCACACCATCCATGTTAACACTTGCATGCCTTGCTCATGCTCCTCTCCTTACTTCTCATTTCTCCTTCTTGGCTTTTGGTAAAACACAAACTCATCCTTCAAGGTCAGCTCAACAGTCAGAGCCTCTCTGGGCTTCGGCTGACCTCCGCCCTGGAATGGATTGTAACGTGCCTTTGCCTGGTCCCTGCAGTGCTTTCTGTATTTATCTGCATGGCCTTCACCGCATCCAGGGTCAGGTCATTGTCTCTGTCCACCCTGAGAGGTACTCCTTGAGGGCACACACCACATCGGATTCCCAGGACGCTCCAGCCCCCTCACAGTGTAGAATACCAGAGACACTTGGGTAGTCACCTCAAAACTGCAGAGCAAAGGTGCCCCCATCCGCTGACAACTCTGCAGCACCAGACCCCTGCTCCTCACAGGTTCTGTGCTGCCCACACTTTTTCTCCCAACAGTCCTGGGTCGGGGCTCCACCAGGTGTGGTAGTCAGGGGAATCTGAGGCCAACCCTCATGCTCTTTCCACACAGTCTCACTAGTTCTCCCAGAGGGGTGTGTGTGTGTGTACATGTGTGTGTGTGTGTGTGTGTACGTGTGTGCATGTATGTGTAGGTGGTAGTGTGTGCCTGTTCCTGGTGCAGTCATGGATGGGCTGGAGGGAGAACCAGTCTTCTGCTTCATAGATCAAGGACAGTGCATTCTCCCAGCCTCCAGGAAATTATTAAAATTGGAACTGTTTGTCATAGGAGATCTCAGTGCAGCATCAGCCCTGGGAGGGGCCAGAATACATCTCTTGGCCTCTGAGAGGAGTGAATCCATTCATTCTCACATTGATTTCCCTAATATTTATTGAGAGTCTGCTATATACAAGCCACCATGCTGGAGGGTAGGCAGACGGAGTTGAACAAAAAAGCGCAGAACCAAGTGCTTGTTTTGATGGGATTTATGATCTACTAGTGGAGGTGGAGGCAGACAACAATCAAGGAAACAGACCAATGATAAGGGCTTCAAAGGAAATAAACGGGATATGAGGGGAATAACGTGAGGGGCAGATAAAGAGATGTGACTTTTCAATAACAGGAAGGGGCCGGATATATAAACGTCTGGGGGAAGATGGAAGGCCACTCTAGGCCAGGTGGGGACAGGAGAAGGAAGGCAGCCGTGGTTGGGCCACAGTAAAGGAGGGGCTTAGTGGTTGAAGAGGCAGTTAAGAGGCGAGCAAGGGCCACGCTAGCACAGTGGGAGGGAGGGCTCTGGAAGGTTTCGAGCACGAATGACAAGTTCCCATGGACACTTTTCAAAGCTTAGGTATGGGGACGGAATTGTAGAGAGGTAGGGTGGACCAGAGAGGCAGTCAGGAGCTGTCCATTCCAGGGCTGGTGCTGACGAGTTGCCAGGGCCAGCTCTTCCCACTCCCCTCCCCTCCCTTGGGAACCCAGCTGGCCCTGGAGGGCTCCCAGTGAATGACATCATCCTCAGCTCTGGGCTGCAGGAGATGCAGGGAACTCCTCCCAAGGGTGTGCTGAGGACACACGCCCAGAATCAGTCTGCCAGCCAAGTGCCTGAGGATGCAAGAGCCTTAACCCAGGAGCACCTCCTATGGCCCATGAGCACCTCCGACTGGGGGGAACACCAGGGGCACTTTCTGGATGATACTCACTGCAGCTCCAGGAGGGGTACCCATGTTTTGCAGGTGAACCCTAAAATCCCGAATAGGGAAGGATGCCTAGAAATCATATGGCCGCACTCATGTCTCAGAACTTATGTGTGTCTCTGGTTCTCACGTATCTGCTAGTCATGTCCTTAAAGAGAACTGTGTCCCAATCACTTTATAAACATCCATTCTCATAACCACTCCATGAAGTAGGAACTAGCATTGTTCCCATCTGACTGGTAAGGAAACCTGAGGCCCAGAGAGGCTAAGTGAGTTGCCTGAGGTAGCGCTGAGCCAGGATTTAAATCCAGGCAGTCTGGCCCAGAGCACATTCTCTTTAAGTCTACACGATGTCCCCTCCCCTCTATCGTCCACGAGCTAGAACAATAGGAAGGTCTCCCCCACCCAACCCCAGCAGAGGAACACCTGTCTTGTATAGCACCTGGCGGTGTTGCCACAATGATCGCCTTGGGGACTGTGACAGTAAGGACACCTCAGAGGAAGGCTGTCTGGGCTTGAGGGCAGGTCATTCCCAGTGACAGTTCCTTACAAGGAGGGAGAGGGCCTCAGTCAGACCCGGGAATGAGCAGGCTGATGTATGACTGTCTTGTGTAACCCTCTGTCTCCAGGCCTAGCACGGCACCTGGGAAGAGGAAGTGCTCAGAACACTTGCTGAGTGAGGGGACAGAGTGATGAGTCAGCAAATAGGGCTCACCCTTCCCATGAGAAAGTCTGTGAGGAGACATGGACCACTGGCCCAGTGCCTGGTGCAGTGCAGGCGGGCAGTGCAGGCAGGCAGTGCAGGTGGGCAGTCTTATGGCTCTTGCCCTGACACTCCCGGGTCTGGACCAGTGCGACAGTGTCAAGCACTTGCAAGGGCGCATTCTAATGGAAGTTCACTGACCCTTCAGAAGCCTGTGGGAATGTGGCCCTGTGTGGCCCAATCTTCTTCTCCTCCTTCTCCTCCTCCTCCTCCTCCTCCTCCTCCTCCTCCTCCTCCTCCTCCTCTTCCTCTTTCTTCTTCAATGTTTTTTGTTTCTTTCTTTTGTAGGTCTTCCAATTTTTCATGTGAACTTGGGTGCACAGATGCCATGCAAACTTAGCTGATTCTTTTAAAAACTGTGCGTCCCAAAGAAGATATACCTAGGTGCTGTCTAGATCAAGCCCCCGGGGCCACTGGTTTGAGACCCCACACACACATACCCCCAGTCTAGAATGGGCAGGAGCTGGGCCAGAATGGGCTCTGCGCTGGGGATCTAAGAAGGATGAGAGGGTCCCGGGCGCCTCAGAGAGGAACTTACACGTTGATGGCAGCTTATCCAGGTTCAATGAATGATCAGTGTTCGTTTTCCAGCTGTCATCTCAGGATTTCAGTTAAGTCTTGTCGACTGTTGCAGCCAAGCTCAGCCCTTCTGTAGAGGGATTAACGGACTCCCTGTGTGCAAGGCCAGGATGGTAGCGAGAGGGCCAGAGGAACGGCGGACGCCAGTGGAATGAGAGGATGCGTCTCACAGAGCTGCGTGCGTCTGAGAGGCCAGGTTGGGGCTGATGCCCAGCTTCCCTTCCCCGGTGGGATGCAGCACCCAGACTCGAGGATGTGAGATGCATTTTCTTAAGCAAGAGAGAACGTTTCCTTGCGGGCACGCGTCCCAGCTGGGACTCTTTTCCTGTTCCATGGAATCCCTTCTGGGGCAGCAGAGCTTGGCTGGCTCGGGGTGCTGGTGCCTTTCCTGTGTTTGCCATACGCTCTTCCCCCCACTCTCTTCTCTTTCTTGTCCCCCACCCGCTTCCTCTGTGAGGAGGGGGGAGGGTGCGCTCCTGGCTCCGTGTGGGGTGGACGTGGAACCCAGGCGTGTTGCCGACACCCAGCACCCAGCGTTTGCACCAGGTACTTAATGAAGCCAGCGATGCCCAGGGGATTTGAGAAGCCGGCTGGCGGGACGGCTCCATCTCCACATCGCATTTTGACAAGCGCTGTAATTATCCCTCTCGCTGAGGCGAAGGCAGATCACTTTCCTCATCAGCATCTTCTTAGAACAAGAGTACTCAGGTCCTCACGGCTCCGCCAGTAAACCCCCTGCCGGCCTCGGTTCCCCGGTTAGGCCAGACTGAGCTCAGCCATTGCTCGGGGTAGGCAGCCGTGGGCATCAACAGCGGCCGGTGCTGACCCCGGGGCCTGCTCCAGGCACCAGGGAGACCGCTCCCAAGAAGAGCTTCCGGGGGCAGCAGGGCTGAGGTGGGAACCGCGGCCTCCAAACGCACAGGAGGTGGCTTCTCCAGGAGCCGGCATGTGTGGAGCACCGACTGCGTGCCTGTCTGGTGTCTAACCTTCCCAACAACCCTGCCAGGTCGGCGTTATCATCCCATATTACAGGTGGGGAAACTGAGGCTCTGGGAGGGAGCACTATACAGTCTGCTGCAGTGGCCTCAGGTCCCTAATCAAGGGCCAGCTGACCCACAGCTTCTCCTACTTTATGGCGTTGTGTCCCAGGGATGCCAGCCACTGCCCCTGCCCCCGCCCCATCCAGGTTCTGCCCGAAAGGGTCCTTGGGAAGGTGCTGGAAGTCCTGGCCAGTCAGGAGCAAGTGCCGCCCCCGAGGCACGCTGTGTGTGGTCCTGTAGTGCGGCTGTGCTCACCTGTCATTCGGGCTCTCAGAATTGTCACCGCATGAACTCAGCGGCACCTTTGAGGGTCTTGAGGAAACTGGGACGGCCTTAGGAGTCCTCGGGAGTCACGTGAGACAGTTCCATAATCTGGGGCCACCGGAACACAAGGCAGGGAACGACGTTGCTGAGGAAATGCTAATGGGATGGAAACACTCCCCTCTCCCAGCCTGGCCTCCAGGTACCCTGTGACCTGTACTCCGGCCCCCGCACAGGGCAAGGCTGGGCCAGTGTGGACCCGCCTGCTAGGAGCCTTGGACCCACTCCAACAACGACAGTAGCACCAATTTGGCTCTTTATTGGGCGCCAAATGCATACTGCGCACAGCACGGAACGTCGGTGCGCATCCTTCGCAGGCGCTGCTATTGGATGGATGAGCAAAGGGAGGCTCATCACACCACCTCCCCCAGGTCACATGGCAAATGGGGTGCAGCTCAGGCAGCCTGGTGGCTCGTCTGAACCGCCGGCTCTGAACCTCCCTTCACACCGCTGCGTCCAGTGGCCCCCACACTCGGGGCTCCTTGGAGGAGCTGCAGGAAACAGTTCGGGGTGAGGTGGGAAGAACGCCTCTGAGCTGCAGGCTGGGGATTCCTGGAGTCCTGCGTGCGAGCCATCTGTCACCAGGCTCGGGCGCCACTGCCAGCTGGTGCCTTCTGAGCACGTGCAGGGGCTGTGGACACCTCCCTTCCTCTTGCTGCTCAGGGAACTTCTCCCCGTGGATGGAGCCTCCTCCTCAGGCAAGGGGGTATGGGGGGCTGTGTCAGCAGGGAAGAGAGAGAGAGGGACAGGAGGGAGGGGCGGGTGTGTGACAGATGGGCCCGGAAGCGGCCGCAGCCAGCTGCCCAGCTCTGACGATGCGAAGCGTCTCTTCCAATTGTCTCCATTCAGCCCCATCTGCGTGGCTCATTTTGTGAGGGACGCCCCGGGTGTTTGTTCCAGAACCCGAGCTGTGATTAGGAAAGGCAGGGGCACGTGGGGGACCCCAGCCCTCACTGCAGCAGCGTGTTTCTCAACCCTCGTCTTGCAGTCGGCTCCAGCTGCCAATGGGGAATTCTTGCCAATCAGCAGCCTGGATTCCAATTGCTGAGGCTCCTGGTACAATGGCCCAGTCTTGTCTCAGGAGTTGGACACACCCAGGTATATTCCAGCCTTTCCATAAACCAGCTGTGTGACCTTGAGCGCGTCCCTCCGCCTCCCCTGAGAGGCAGCTGAGCATAGGAGTGCAGTGCACTGAATCCAAGCAAGCCTGCCAGGGCTCCGAGCCCAGCTCTGGGAGCGTCCCCTGGCTCGCTGTGACACCTCGGCCAAGTAACTCAACACCCTGGGCCGCTCTCCTGAGCTGTGGAATAGCGTTCCATCAGCACCCTCCTCAGGGGCTATCACAGGAGGGAGCATGTTCATGCATTGAAAGACTTGGCACCAAGTAGGTGTCTGAACACATCAACCCCTCTTAGGGCGCGGCAAGTACTTTCTGGAATGAAAACGGATAAACTTCAGTCAGCGGTTTTCTCTCCCGAAGATGTGTCCGCTGTAAAGCCATCCCAACGAGGTGTGGCCTGGAGGAGTGAGGACAGGCAGGCGGTGCTGCTACCTCGCGCCTTCTTTCCCTCACCCCCTCCTGTCCTGTCTGCCCCACGCCTTCTCCATGCGGGTCATGCTATAAGTGTTTACTGAGGCCCCTGTCGTGTGCCAAGCTTTGTGCTTGGGGTTAGGCACCCGGCAGTGAATGATGTGGGTCCTGTCCCCTCGGGGACAAGCGATTACAGATTGTGAGACGTGCTGTGGGGTCAGGGAGGACCCTTCTGGGAATGTAGTCTTTGAGCCATAGGGTCAGGCAGAGGGAGCAGCTTGTGCAAAGGCCCTGGGGTGGGAACATGTTTGGGAAACAGGAAGGAGGTCACGGTGGCTGGACTAGAGTGAGGGAGAAAACATGGGTAGAAATAAAGTTGGAGAAGTAGCCAGGGGCCAAATCCAGGGGTGGGAGAAATGGGTTGCAGTCGCAGTGGGAAATGTGGGCTTAATCTGAGTTTTCTAGCATGAAGCTGTTATGCAGGTGAAGTGAGAGGACACAGTAAGGCACTTGGAAAAGCATCTGGCAAAACCGTTAGCCTTTCTTATGGCTACTCCCGGTCTCTCCACATTCAGTCCTGACGCTGTCTCTTGGCTACTAGCAGGTTATAGACGCCCTGGTTTGGGGGAGTGCACTGCACTTGGAGATACGTGGCCTGCGTTCTGCCCTCCCTGGCTGTATGCCTTAGCCAAACCCCCTCCCTTCCCTGGGTTTGTATCGCCGCATCCCAGGTGGCTGTGATGATGAACTTCAAAGCGCCATGCTCAGAGGTGCTCGTTATAGAAGCTGCTCCTGGCATCTAAGATCAGAAAGTTCAAGCTGCATCGCTGGACAGGTGAGACCCCGCGCTCTCCTGCAGGAAAAGGGCAGAGCAGGGTGAGCATGGACAGGCATCTCCACTCGGATCTCGGGAGATCTCTCAGGGCGACCCTGTCGGTGCTGTCAGGGTAGCTGCCATCCCAGCAAGCTGTGTGGGCCCCGGGACCAGCGGGGAGCGACCCGGGTACTGTCATCCAAGCCACCTGTGCGTTCCCCCGGAAGAGACAGCCGAGTGCTGACTCAGGGAACTGAAGCGCTGATGGTCCCCAAGTCCATCATTATGTGTTAATGAGCTGGAAAAGCACAAACAGAAGTCCTCTAGGGCATCGGCGGTGCCACACCAGCCTAATAAGACCAAGCGCTTATAAATCCGGGAGGCGTTTAAAACCCAGAAATTGTAGGTCCGCATTCAGAGCTGCGTCTTGTTAGCCCCTAGAGGCCGAGTGGCCTTCAACAGGTCTCGTCTCCTCCCAGGGCCTCGATCTCTCCATCTGTAAAATGTGAGGGTTGGAAAGCGACAGTGATCCCGATGAGCTCTTCCTCGCCAGACAGGCTTTGATTCTGAGTGTTTCTTGGTGCGTGTCTACCCGGCTGCGTGGTGTCTTTATTTGGCCCCTGGTCCGATCTCTCGGGGATCCTCTTCCTGGTCCCCGCTTACTCATCGCTCCTCAAGGCAGCATCCACCGTCATTCTAGATGGGATTACTTCCTCTCTCACCACCTGAGCTCCTTTTACAGACTTGTCAGAGGTAGAGAGAAATGCAATATTTTCAAAATTCAGCTACAGTCCCAAAGCATTGTTATATCACTCGGAGTTAAGCTATCGCAATAAACCCCCAGTTACTTGCGTATCTGTCAGATTACCGACCAGCGGGCCTCCTCCTCAGTCCTTCCGCCAGCTCTCTCTGCCTCACCCCGGGCCCCTGGCCCCCAATGCTTTCTCTCGGTATCTCACTCTGTGTTCCTGCCTCTCCACCTCCTCCCTCTCACCTCTCTCCCTTCCTCTCCGCCCCTCTCCCTGCTTCTCCCTTTCTGCATGCCTCTCTCTAACGGTCCATCCTTCTCACCAGAGGAGGTCCCCTCTGGGACCCAGTGGCCAGGCCAGGCCCCAACCCTCCATATAAGATGGACATCCCTGCGGTGCCGTGGGCCGAGCCCGGCCTGCTGGCTGGAGTGTGGCCTCTGCAGTGGGTTTGTCCCCGCTCCCAAAGGGCATCTGTAATGAATGTGGGCAGTGGTTAAGGAGCCAGAGAGGTGTGTATGCTCCTCAAGGGCTGCGATGAAACACCCGTAACATTTAGTGCGGTGCATTGGCCTTTAAATGTCAATTAACAAGTCCCGTTCTGCTTGGCTGGCCCCTCAATCCTCAGATGCACGCTGCCCTCCTGCCTGCCTGGCCAACCCCACGGGGGCTATTAGCATGCGCGTGACAAGGCAGCCACAATAGGGATGGGCAGGGTCAGAATGGGCGGAGGTGGCTTCGAGGGCATTCCAGGCAGTGAGGACAGCAGGATGGGGCAAGGCTGGGAGCAGGGATGGGTAGGGAGTTGGCCGCAGCCTGTGTATGAAGGGGGCTCGTGGGAGGCAAAGACTAGATAGAGGCAATTTCTACTCCTTCCCCTCTTGGCCCAGTCCCTTCAGGGCCTTGCTTACAGCTCACCTGTGCACTCATCCCTCAGGTGCAGAGCCTCTGCCTCTGGCTGATCACCCGCCACCCCCAGACCGGAGTCCATGTCTGATTCATCCCTCCACTGCCCACGGGGCTGAGGCGCCCAGTGCCTGGCACACAGTTGGGTCACAAGACTGGGCCATTCCGTTCAATGCAATACTTGTCCACTGAGATCCCACTGTGAGGCCAAAGGTGATTAGGACTCAGCCCTGACCCCAAGGAGTACATTGTGTTTTCAAAGATAAACGGAAAAGGCAAATGCTAAGGGAGATGGAAGCAAAGAGGATAGGCAGCCGGCTCAGCAGGGATCACAGGGAGGGCTTCCTGGGGGGAGCTCACATAAAGCTGAAACCCAACGAAGAAATCGGTGTTTGCAAGGCCGATGGGAGCAGAGGGAACTCTAGACAGGAGTGCTCGGGGACTAGGGAGGAAGGAGTGGGACACACAGCTTCAGGGACAGGGACACACAGCTTCATTATGAAATTCATCCCCAGGGGCCACGCGGCTGCCTGGGGCTCTGCCACCAGCGCACGAACTCTGTGGGAGCAGGGACCTCATCTGTCTTGTTCATTACTGTGTTCCCAGTGGCAGCAAGAGCGCGCCGTGCGGCAGGCCCTGGATAAACATTTGTCTGATGACTAAATAAATGCTCTCTTCTCTGGCCTCCCTTCCCTGTCCATTTCCCAAAGCCCAGTGGGTCCCTGAAAGTGCATGTATTTTGCAAGAGCCCTTCTCAAAGCCTGGCATCCCATGGGCACCCAAGTCCCTCATGTCATCTCCCAGCCCCTGAGCTCCCGCGTCTGAGAACGACACACTCCATTTTCTCAAAAAAAAAGTCCTCTCAACAAGCACACATTTGCATTTACAGTTTCCTGGAATTGTCTCCCTGAGAAATCTGTCTCCCCGAGCCCAGGACTCTCAGCTGCAGCTGGAGAAGGACACAGGGAAGTGGGAGGTCGGCACAGAGTGGGTTGATGCCCTGGAGTAGCACCTGGCACCATGGCTGGTCCTGTGACTCCCCACGGAACCAGCCCCCGCACAGGCGCTCGTCCTCTCCGCTCTGGAAGGAGCGCAAGGCCCAGGCACCGAGTTTCTAGACTGTCGGTTCGGTGTCTAGAGGTATTTCTCACCCACCCACACTCTCCTGCACCCCCTAGACTTGGACGCTGCCAGAGACTTGTCTGGAGAGTCTAAGAAACCCAGAGCTTCCCCATCCTGCCCACCAGTCTCACCCCCACTCTTGGTGAGCAGTCCCCGGAGCGCAGGGCACTGTTGATTGGCATAAGTGATGCAGTGAAAGTTTCCCCTGGTCACCCTCTTGTATATCTTGTCTCGGAGGAATGGGGAGGCGTGGGCACACAGCTCAGAAGAGGGCGTTTTATGATTTGGGATAGAAGATTCCCATCCTAACACATTCCTGCCCACAAACACCTTCTTACACACACACACAGTCCCCAGCCATGCTCCTCCCCCGCCCTCCTCAGCCATGTCACACTGTGAGCACATCACATCAGGAGTGGGTGCAGGACAAAGGCCTGCTGGTCTCCCACAGAGGTTGTCAACACTGGTAGCCCACACCCCACGGCGCACAAGTGGTCATCACAGATGCAGGAAGAAACCGTCTGGCCTCTATGCATCATTTTTTTTAACATTTTAACTTCTACAGTTGTGTATGTTTTATAAGACACATTGTATGTTTACACAGAAGCCAATGCTAAGAATACATTACGAACTATATTCGTGTTCTGGGGGTGTTCAAATGCTGTTGCTCCATCTTTTCTTATTATCCCATCCCTGCTCAGCTGTCCGCAGCATGTCTCTAAGGGTCCTGGAGGGAAAATTGGGGGCAGTGACATTTATTTGAACAGCATCTTTCCTCGGATAGCTCATTTGGTCTTTGCAGAGATTGTGTTGTAGCAGGAGAAAGCGCTGTGAGGTGGCGCTGACCGTGGTCCTGAACCAGCCGTCTCCAGGATGAATTACTGGGGGAACGGAGAAAAAGTCTGATTCCTGGGTTCTTCCTACCCTGCCTCCCCCCCCACCCCGACCTATTGATCCACACTCTCTTCAGAGATGTGGCCTGTGAATCTGTATCTTTAAAAGAGCCTTCACAGCTGCCCAACATGAGCACCACTGAGCCGGGACATCATGTTGCTCCTCACCCTGGGGGGCAGGGGCACCTGTCCGGCCTCACCTGCATGTGGTTTGTCATTATCTTTTATTTTTATGAGACTTTTTCCTGTTCATGTTCCTGCAAAACAAACAGGCCATTTATATTTATACTAGAGGCCCAGTGCATGAATTTGTGCACAGGTGGGGTTGGGGGTGGGGGCAGGCAGGGGAAGCCAGGATGCCATCAGACCTCCAGGCAGGCGGTGGGATGCCCTTGCTGGCCCAGGATCCAGATCCGTCCCACTGACATTCACACCTGTTGTCGGGAGCCACCTGGCGGCCACTTTTATATTGTTTCTTCCTTGTGCAGCGTCTAGGGAGGGGAAGCAGCCGCAGTGCTCAAGGCCGACTTCCAGGAGGCTGGAAGCACTGTCAGGATTGTGTTGGCAGCGCTGGTCGTCTGTGCCTGGCCCATTCTCTGGAGATTGGACCTGCAGGACTACTGAGGGAATGAGTGGCTGCCGCCCGGCTGGTGGGCCACCAGGATGGGTCTCAGCTGAGCACCACTCCCGCTGTGGGAGCACCCTGACCACCAGGGGGAAGCTCCTGCATTGAGTGTCTGCCCCCTGGTGGTCAGTGTGCATCATAGCAACTGGTCATTTTGATCATTCCAGTCGTTTGGTCGCTTAGGCTTTTATATATATATAGACTAGAAGCCCGTTGCACCAAGATTCACAAAATAGGCCTTCCTTCTCCTGGCTGCCAGCACCAGTTTTCCTCCGGCACCCGGGCCCCGGGCCTTTGGTCTGGCCACAGCGGAGAAGCCAAGCCTCTTCAGTCTTCAGTCTTCAGGCTTTAGTCTTCACTCTGGCCAAAGCCTTCAGTCTTCGCTCTGTGCCTGCATATGCAAATTAACCGCCATCTTTGTTGGGCTAATTTGCATACTCATCCTGATTGGCTGGTGGGCGTAGCAGAGTGACACCAATTTGCATGTTTCTCTTTTATTAGTGTCGATTGCTGATGTCTCCTTCCTTAGAAAAAGCATCAGGTTTTATTCAATCATTCATTCGATAAATGTTGTCACCAGTTACACTTATTACCATCTTATTGTCATTTGGCAGATACAGAAACTGAGGCCCAGAGAGACTGAGAGATTTGTGTCTCGCTTTGCTTGTCAGAAATAGATCCAGGAACTCAACCCAAGTTATCCGGCTCCCAATCCTGTGCCCTTTTCATTTTACTGTTTAATGAACCTGCGAGGAGACGAGAGCTCTGTGTGTGGGGTGCATTGTGCCCCCTTCTTCCTCTCTGTTTCCCACCCCTGCCCCCACGTGCAGGCTGCAGAGGAAATTAACATTCAGGGTATGTTCTGTCCCTTCTGATGCCCAGAGAGAGAACAGCTTCTGCCTGCCAATTAGTGACGTTTGGATCTTTATTAGAGACGGGGACAGCACGTTCCACTTAGGCAGATGCCCTTGTCTGAGAGCAGCCGGGGGCCAGTGCACCCCCCAGAGCCCCCAGGGAGGTGACTTAGCACCCCCAGTACTGCGTTAATCAATACCTACTTATTAAGCCTGTCCGAGGAGCTGCAGGAAGCTCAGGGACACATACTACCTCTGCCTGAAAGAGCCCAGAGCCCAGTGGAGACGGTGGCCAGGGAGCAAAGAACTTACAGAGGCCTCTGCTGTCTCTGAAACACAGTTTGTATTTATTACCCAAACAAGTAGGTAAGGACAGGAATTAGCCTTTGATAAGTACCTCTTATGTGCCAGGCACTGCTAAGCACTTTATATACATTGTCCCCTTCAAATCTATTCCTTATATATGGGAAATAATAGGCTATTTGTTCCAAAGCATGTGCTTAAGTAGCCAAGTCTAGGCTTGTCATCCTGGCCCTGCCACTTTGTCCCTGTGAGACCTTGTGACCTCAAGGTCCTCATCCACAAAACGGGAGGAATTGACATCTGTCTCCTAGGATTGTTGGGAGGAGGGATTAGATAACGTATACATCCCAGGGCCCCATCTCCACATGACACGACAAAGTGTGAAGACGCCTGTTATGTAAGAAAATGAGACAAATACTGGATATGTGTTAGCAACAGTGAAAAGCAATGTGTGTGTGTGAGGATGAAGACTGAGCGAGGACGATTATGGGAGGACACGGGACCTCTTCTAAGTCCTGGGCTAGCTGTACTATTATGTATTTGTATTTATGCTTTTAAGGGAAAAGGGAGAGATTGTACTGAACTGAACCTCTGAGAGAGTCGGTAACCAGCCCCAGGTCACACAATGACCAGAGGCAGTAAGACAGGGCTCCCCCCACACACCCTGCAGCCCAAGCCCCTCAGGAAGCAGGTTTGCAGTGGTTCGGAGACATCACAGTCCCCACTGATACATGGACCAGCGTTGGTGTCTAGGAGACTGGGCCAGGGATGAAAGCTTGGATCAAAGCAAACAACAAGGCAGGTAGGGGTAGGGGGAGGTTACAGGTCCCTGATTGTCAGGGGCCAAGGTGGTAAAGAGAGTGGAACACCAGGAAATTAAGGACCAACCCAAAGCACCTGAGAAACTGAGCTGGTTATGAAAATGCAAATCCATAAACCAGGGAAACAAACAAGGAATCGGTAGGAAGGAAGCCACAGACAACAGGAAGTCTATGGCAAGTGCTGGATCTTCTGAAAAAGAGTCTGATTCGGGATTCTGGAGGGCAGGGACTTGGGCTGGGGTGGTGGGAGTACTTGTTACTTCAAAGAGCTGGACACACAAATGCCCAGGTCCCAGTTACTGCGCAGAATGGGTCAGGGGTAAGGCCTGAGGCGCAGGGGCAGGTACACACAGGTGAGAGGCGGTGGCTCTCCACAGAGGGGGGGGGGGTTGCCCCTGAGAATACTCGAGATCATCTGGAGGCTTGTTTGATTGTCACAACTTAGGGGGAGGTGCTCCTGGTATCTGGAGAGGAGAGACCAGTGCACGGGCCAGCATCCGACAGCAAAGAATTATCCGATCCCAAGTGCCCAATGTGTCACCATGGTCTAAGGGACGAGTGAAGAATGGGACAGGAGGTGAGGGAGTTGGAGGTCAGACCAAATGTCAGGCGGGCAGTGGAGAGGAAAAGGGGGCGGACAAAAAGAGCGTAAGTGATCAGTCATATTAGAGGTGCATCCAGGAGGTCAGGCAGCAAGTCGGGAGGTGGACACAAACTCCAGAGCTCAGGCGGGGGTCTAAGAAGGAACAACGTCAAGGAGCAGTAGGGAAGGACCGCTGAGGCCAGAGCCAGGGAGAAAGGCCGTCAGTGAGGGGCGGTCATGTCAGGGTTTGGATGGGGAGTAGCGAGGTGGATGTGAATGATGGTGTTCTGGGCAGGACTTTGGACAAAGACAGGGGTCTGCATGATTCACTGCTGTCACCGGTGGGGAGAGATCCTCGATCTACCTGTTGCTCGTGGGAGTGGAATTCCTGCGAGATCCTGAGAAACAGAATTTTCTGAGACTCTCCTGGGAGAACAAGTGGTTTATATTTGCGTGGATTCAAAACTCTTAGTTTCCAAGGTCTCATTTCCGTTTGACCCCCCAGGGAAGAAGTGTAGCTGGGGCTTTCGTAGGCTTCAAATCAAAGCCCGTGTCCAGAGTTTCCGCCCCATACCGGGCAGTGTCCAGTCCAGCATCAGGCTCGCTTGGCTTGTGTTCCCCACCGCAGTCCGTCAGTCCATGGCATGTGCGGGCCACAGGGCCACATGGCTATGGAGGAAGCATGACACATACAAGGGAGCAGGAACAAGAGAGCCTCCTGAGTCAAGAGCCAAGAGCAACAAGAGAGCGAGTGCTTTTGTTAAGGGGATTATGGGTTCCCAAATTTTCACAGGCTTGCAAGGCCACTCCCATTCTGGCCAACCATCTCTCTCCCCAGGTTTGACTAACAGGGAAGTATCTTCCCTATGTCACCCCAATGTCACTGGCCATGGGGTCTATCTTCCCTTATAAAATCATTGGGAATGTTAAAGGAGATAAATTCCTTGCACCATGCATGCATATATTGGGTACGGTAGCTACTGTAGTCTTCTTATCACTATTTGCACGATAATAATCTTAAGTATTATTGACATTCAAAACCATGGAAGAATGAGAATCCCATCATTTATTTCTGTGCTTTTCCCCCTTTAAGGATGCATGCCAGTTTACCCTATCTCATATTCTCATATTCTCTCTCTCTCTCTCTCTCTCTCTCTCTCTCTCTCTCTCTCTTTCCTTTCCTCCCTCCCATTTCTCCCTCTATTTTCAATGCCCCACAGGTTCCTAGGAGGGCGGGAAGCTGGGATTGTAAACTGCCAGATCTCATGTCTTGTTCTCATTCTTCTCTCCAAAATCTTATCAAATATTAAAAGCTGTGAAATAGGAGGCAGGTTTTTAATCATTTTAATCACAGCATTTCTCAGCCTGTTCAAAAGGGCTTTGAGGAATCAATTCAGAAGTGGTAATTATCCTTGCGGCCCCGTGCCAGGCTCCGGGTCAGCTCTGGAGCGTGGTGACAGATGGCAGGCCCTGGGAGGGCCCTTCCCAGGCGGGGGCCCCGAACAGGAGATGCCTCATGGGGGAAAAAAAGCTATGTCAGGCCAGGTTAGGCATCAGGTTTTACACGCACACCAAAATCAACTGAAAATCAACTTACTCTTATTACGTTCTCCTTAAGTGCCAGGCACCATTAGCCTCATTGAACGCTCACAGCACCAGGGAGGAATTCATTATTATCCTGGCGTATCAGTGAGGAAACGGAAGCTAAAAACGTTTAGTGTCCCAGGGCCCTTCAGAAAACGTCGCAGCTCTGTCCAGCACAAAAGCTCGCACTGTGACCTCTGGGCCTCCATCACTCCTGGGTTCAGAGGCTGCTGCAAAGATGTCCAAGGGGCTGCCGCCCTAGATGCCCTGGCCCCCTTGACCAGCGCCACCGCCCCCCCCCCCCCCCGCCCCCAACGCATCTGTCCAGTCTGCTCACCTCTCTCTCTCCTCCCCCATCGGGTTGTCTCATGCACGCTGTCTGACTCTTCTGGCTACTGGGATTTATCCATGCATTTCAGACCCCCGTGAGCACTAACCTTTCCTATGCATTACAGCCCCACTGCCGCTCGCCTCGCCCATTCCAGGCATCTCCCCACCCACCCATTCACCGCCATGCTGCACACTCCAGCGAGACTTACTCCCTCCTGTTCTCAAACACCTTTCTCTCTTGCCTCTTGCCTTTGCACATGCTGTTCCCTGGCCTGGAACAGCTCTCTCTGCCTCACCCTCCGGGTCCCTGCAGAAGCCTCAGTTCTTCCTGCGAAGATTGCTGGCTCCTTCCCCGGTGTTTCCCCCCAGTGGCTGCTGCTGTGGCTTTCCTCCTGTGCAGCCACCAGCCTCTGTGGGGAGGGCTTCTGTGCATTGCTGGGATACCTTGGGCTGGCCGGACTGAAAGGGGACAGAGAGCTTGTCTGCCTGAGTCTCCCTGCAGCCCAGGGACCAGCATGGCGCCAGTGCAGAGCAGCAGTGGTCGACATTGGCTGAGCGAGGCGCCTGAGTAGACTACGCTTCAGGGTGGGCATTTCCGGAGGCATAGGGAACAGGGCACACTCCTTAGCTTTGGGCCAGATGATGAAGCCTGCAAGTGGGAAAAGTTGGCCATTTGCATACAAAATACAGGGGGCTGTTCTTCAGAATCATGAGAAAATATGTCTTCCATCGTTTTCCTTGAAAAATGCCTCCCCCTTTACCTATCTTTCATTTCCCCGCATTTACTAGAGATGTGACTGCAGAGGACTGTGTCTCCGTCTCAGCTGTAAGACAAATAGCACCCCATGCACAGTAATAAATGGCATGGCGGCCCAAGCAGCCTACTTGTCGGGAAGATGAAAGGGAGTGAGTGGGGAGGGGGGTGAACGGAGCCGCACGGGGCTGTCTGAAGGGACAGCTGCCTCTCTGCCCCAGGCTGCTGTTGCCCCGGGGAATGTGCCCAGGTCTCCTGGCTTTTCAGAAGAGGCTGGAAATAGACTGTAAGCATAATGTCCAAATTTTTCTGAGTCGCCTCAAACACACACACACAAACACACACACGAACACCCACATCCTGTACACATAAAAACAAAATAAAAAGCCAAATGAAACATCTGCTAAGACGTTTGGTTCTTAGCTTGCAACTTCGCCATACATTTCCCTGCTGAAGAGAGAAAAGCTCCTTGCAGATGGACCCGAATGGGACCTCCGACACCCAGACCCACCCAATGCCTAGAGTGGTGTGCACGCAAAAGGCTCCCCTCTTACGCTCACAGTGCTTTCTTGAGGCTTCAGCAAACCCCAGCTCCAAAGGAAAAATATCTGTAACGCAACCAGGCAGCACTTAAAAGATCAAGGCGCACACAGAGCGCTGAAATCACTGGCGCATTGTTCTCGTTTCTCTCCGCTGTAGCATCAAATGCTTCCAGTCTCAATGATTAATCAATTGCCACTCAATTTCCACCAGGAGTTGTACACTGTTATTGATTGGAACAGAAATAGTCATTTCGGGACTTTGCCTCTGGAACAGCCCCTCTGGGGAGGGGCTGCTAACTGGCCTGGCCCGCGTGTGCCACACAGCGTTTTATATTGGCTGATTCACCCCACCCCTGAGACTAAGTGAGACCCCCGTACCCCCATTTACGTTGGGGCTCAGGGAAGCTCACCTGTCCAACAACAATCAGTACTCTGACTATTAATGGTGACTATTGAAGGCTAACTGTATTCCAGGTACTGTGCCAAGTGATTGCATATGCCATAGTAGATTGCATATACGATCTCATTTAAACCTCGTAACACCTCTAATGTATTCGGAGAGGGAGAGGGCAAGGCGCTCTGGCAGCAGCATGACTATTATGCACAGGAATTCAATGAGGCAGAGAGAGGATGAGCCCAAGGTCACAGAGGTAACCAGCAGTGGAGCAGAGAAGTCAGCTCCAGGTCAGGCCCAGCCTCAGCGCAGGCATGGTTCTCTTACACCAGCCCCAGGGACCTTCATAGTCCGTTCCATGCTGGCTGGACAAGGATCAGTTTTTTCAGAAACCGCAGTTCCTACACAGCTTCTGTGGATGGTCTCTGGCTACGGCTGGAGTTTTCATTATGTGCCTACTGTGTTGCTGGCCTGTGCTTGCAGTTGGGGAGGGAGATGCTCTCGCATTTCCCACTTCCTGTCGAACAGGCTGGGAGCTTGCTCTCTGGGGACGCTCCAGCCCCTCAAACTCAGATCCTTGGAGATACTCTCCAGGGCCTATGCATTCTCAAGGGTAACTTCTTTTTATAAATTTAAAACTTCTCATTAAACAATAATAATGGAAACCTCAGTTTAATAGTCTAGACCCGTGGTCGGCAAACTGTGGCTCGCGAGCCACATGCGGCTCTTTGGCCCCTTGAGTGTGGCTCTTCCTAAGCCTTAGGAGTACCCTAATTAAGTTAATAACAATGTACCTACCTATATAGTTTAAGTTTTAAAAATTTGGCTCTCAAAAGAAATTTCAGTCGTTGTACTGTTGATATTTGGCTCTGTTGACTAATGAGTTTGTCAACCACTGATCTCCAGTGGTCGGCAAACTGCAGCTCGTGAGCCACATGCAGCTCTTTGGCCCCTTGAGTGTGGCTCTTCCACAAAATACCACGTGTGGGCGCACACATACAGTGCGATTGAAACTTCGTGGCCACACTCAAGGGGCCAAAGAGGCACATGTGGCTCACGAGCCGCAGTTTGCCGACCACGGCTCTAGACCATCTGGTTTAATCACCTCCTCACCGTCTGTGCCAGGCGTCTCCACACCCCATCCCAGGGACCACATCAGGGCCCAACCTTGTTCTGTGCAGCTGATGAGCCAAGAATGACTTTACAGTTTTTAAGTCACTGGAGGGAAAGATCAAAAGAAGACTATTTCATGACATGAAAACTTTGTGAAATTCCAATTTCGGTGTCCACTAAAAGTGTTATGGAACCACAGCAGCGCTAATTTGTTTGCATTTTGTCCTTCGCTGCTTTTGAACTAAGACAGCGGAGTTGAGTCATTGCATCAGCAACCATGGGGCCAGCAAGCCGAGCGTGCTTAACCTCTGGACAGAATAAGGTCACTGACCCCTGAACTATGCAATGAGACTGTAGTTCTGTCGACGCAAGAACTATCCAACCCTATAGAGAATGTTTATGAGTTTATTTGAGCCAAATTAACAATTGCTGGGAAGCAAAATCTCAATGGATTGAGCAAATGGCAGTTTTACCACTTAACTTTATTCATCAGAATCAAAGGAGAAGACAGGGGGTTATTTGAAATCCGTGGGTAGTAGATGAGGGAGGCGAGAGGAAGCAACCTGGGGAAATCTCTGGGATTGATAGAGTACAACAGGCAGACATGTACGATTTTACATTGGTGGGCATAGAATAGTTAACAATGAACATTTTCCGCACATAGAAATGGTCTGCGGGAGGATCAGATGACAGTGAGGGGTTCCATGGGCTTGTACTCTGGTGGGATTGTGCCCTCAGGGGTCTGGAAAAAGGAGATTACCCTGCCATCCCAATGGTATGTTATTGTAGATGCAAAAGGACAATAGACAGGCTCGGTGAACGTAAAGATTGATCTTGGTCAAGGAAGACACCAACCTAGGACATGACTACCCGCCAGGACCCACTTGAGGTTAGAAAGTTTTCATTTCAGACCATCCTGTGTGGTTGCTTTAGGTCTGAGCTTGTAAGACCCCCAATCTGACCCCCCTGCACTTGTCAGGTTTAGTATGTGGCCCCTCTTTCATCCAGTGTCCATGTTTGCCTTTGGGCTTCCGGCTGACTTGGGTACCCTGAGGATTTTGTTTTTGGCTTTTACTTTTATTGTCCTGAGCTGAGGAGGAAAAACAAATAGAGAAGGATCTCAGTATCTAGAGCATCTGCCTGTAAACAAATACAGTTTTCTCGAAGTTCTAGGAGAGAGAGGCCAAGAGAGACCTGAGCCATCACAGCGTAAGGTAGACTGGCAGGGACAAGGGAGATGTGGAGACGCCAGCTCCACACACCAGACACTCCGCAAACAGCAATTCAACTTCCTACCACCGCACTTCCCATTTAACTAATGGTGTTAGTTGGAAGTTTATTGGCTTTGCAGTCTTATTTGTGTTTAATTTGGAAATTTTTTCTGTTTAATAGCTCTATAAGCATACGTATTTTATACCTAGCTTTATGTATGCATATATTAAGTAACATTATAATAAAAATAATTTCAGTCAACACCTACAGAAATTGTTCCCTATTAAAAGGGCATATGTTATTCAAGTTTAAGGAGTTGGAATAGATGCAAGAAAAGTCAATTACAGTCTGGCCGGTGTGGCTCAGTTGATTGGGCATTGTCCTATGCACCAAAAGGTCGCAGGTTCGATTCCCTGTCAGGGCACATGCCAGGGTTGCAGGCTCTATCCCCAATAGGGGGCATGCAGGAGCCAGGAGATTGATGTTTTGCTCTCACATTGATGTGTTGCTCTCTCTGTCTCTCCCTCTCTCCCTTTCTCCCTCTCCCTCTCCCCCTCCCTTCCTGTCTCTCTAAAAATCAGTAACATTTTATTTTTAAAAGAAAAATCAACTACATTATATTTTAAAATCAGTGTAATCTGCCTCATTCACCACCTGGCAGGAAACTTAATCTCAGTTATTTGGGGAGGTTCCCACCTTAATTGGAGGGGAGAGTGGATGTTAGATAAGAGCCCAGAGCTTAAGTTGGAACCAGGTTTTTTTTTGTTTTGTTTTGTTTTTTAAATATATATTTTATTGATTTTTTACAGAGAGGAAGGGAGAGAGATAGAGAGTTAGAAACATCGATGAGAGAGAAACATCGATCAGCTGCCTCCTGCACATCTCCTACTGGGGATGTGCCTGCAACCCAGGTACATGCCCTTGACCGGAATCGAACCTGGGACCTTTCAGTCCGCAAGCCGACGCTCTATCCACTGAGCCAAACCGGTTTCGGCATGGAACCAGGTTTTTAATATCGCTCCTGTGACTACATTGCATTTCTGTGTGCTGCTCCCCTGCCCATCCCTTAGGCTCAGCTACTGCAAGTGTCTTGAAATTGCCCCTCACTTGCTTCCCCTTCATCCTCTTTCCCTTCATCCTCTCTCCTCTGGACACAGTGAGCACAGTTTTTCTCAAAGGCCTTTGAAGCATAATGCCAGCTTGACTTTCCCGTTGGGGTTGGGCGATGAGGGGGCAGGGGGGGAGAGGGCCACTAACAGCAATCGGTCTTTTTTCCTGAGCAAGGGAGCATCCTCAAAAAGAGTCACACATGTTCTGTCTTTCCACAATGCCAGGATCATTAGGGAAGACCTCTCCACTCTGCCAATAGAGTCACCCGCAGGTTATCCACAGAGAGTGGGAGCTTACACAAGGGAAGCAAGCATCCAGCACAAAGTCCCAGTCACAGTCGGCATCTGCAGGTGGAGTGGGGTGGTGGGGGCGGGGGCGGGCATCAGTCTCAAGCCAGGTGGCTGCCGTGGCAGCACATGTCCAGTGCAGTGGAAATTGGGCAGGCGTCCAAGTGTGACCCATGATACAGCCAAGCTTGAGTGTTGGGTGGTCAGAGCTCTGAGTTTTTATAGCTCACACTGGGCAACGGTGCCATTCATATCAGTGTCCAGATGGAGTTCTTATTTAAGTGTCCAGACTTCAGGTTTGGGGTATTCTAGGCCCCTCCTAAGGGTGTTTCCCTTACACCCCATTACCTCAGTCTTGACATAGCACTGGGCATAACTGTCATGGCCGACAGCAACTCCCTATTGGGTTGTCAAAGGTGTTCAGAAAGTCCACTCTGCTCATGCTCTGTACAGTCTTTCTTCTTAATAATTCACTTTATTATATAGAAATGTTTTTTGGTGTTTTTTTTTTTATGGAAAAGTTTTACCCAGGCACTAAAGATTAGAGAGTGAATGGAATGGAATCTTTTAATCACCTTTTGAGTTCTTCAATGTATCAGTTAGCATTGCTGTGTAACAAATCACTCCTAATGTAATACCTTAAGACGATTTTTAAAAATCATTTCAAAACTATCATTTATTTTGTTCACAAGTCGGCAATCCGTGCAGGGCTTAGCAGGGAAGGCACGTGTCTGTTCCAGGTGGAGTCAGCTGGGCCCCGAAAGGACCCACTTTCAAGATGCCTCCCTCACATGCTGGCAAAGTGGTGCCGACTGTCCGTTGAGAGCTTCAGGCAGGGGCCCGTTTCCTCGCTACACAAGCTTCTCCATCGGCGTCTTGTTTGGGCCTCACAGTAGATGGTGCCTCAGAGCAGCCAGACTGCCTGCATGGTAGCTAAAGTCTTCAAGGGCGCGTAGTCCCGCAAGTCAGGTAGGAGTTGTGTCACCTTTTAGGATCTAGCCTCAGAAGCAACACAGTGTCACCTCCATCTCACCCTGTTGGCTTGTATTGTCACAGAAGCCCACCCAGTTTTATGGGTGGGACCATTGACCACACCTCTCAAGGGAGAACTGGCAGGTTCTCAGTGAGTATGTGGGAGCTGTTGTCGCCAGCGTCTTTGGGAAACAGAATCATTCACACCCAATGTTAGCATAGACCAGTGATGGCGAACCTTTTGAGCTCGGCGTGTCAGCATTTTGAAAAACCCTAACTTAACTCTGGTGCCGTGTCCCATATAGAAATTTTTTGATATGTGCAGCCATAGTAAAACAAAGACTTATATTTTTGATATTTATTTTATATATTTAAATTCCATTTAACAAAGACAAATCAGCCAAAAAAATGAGTTCGCGTGTCACCTCTGACACACGTGTCATAGGTTCGCCATCACTGGCCTAGACCGACCTTGTACCACGTAGCCATTTCCCATCATTTTTAGGTGCCTGGGCAGGTGACTTCAACCCTCCACTGAAGTGGGCACCCAGGAGTAGAACCCCAGGCCAATGCTATGATCATCCAATGAGGCAACATAGAAAACGTTAGCCTGGTACCTGGCACACAGAACACGCCTAACAAATATCGGCGTCCTTCTCTCTGCCCCGACTTCATCTCAGTCAACCTGGGCAGGCTCACAGTGGCATTCTTCCAGGCTCCCACCTCAGCAGTACTTTTCCCTCAGAAAGCCCTGTGTGTAGTCATAAGTGTACAGGTCACACACACACGTAGATTGTTATTCAAACATTGGCCTCTTCAAAGTAGACTCTTGTTTCAAAGCTGCTGGCTCTGGAAAGAGACCCAGCAGGGTCCTTCCGCCAACCTGGGGTCTATGGGTGAGGGAATCCGGACCTCCCTCTGTGGGGCTGATTGAAGGCAGGGCCGCCATATGTCTTTCCCAGAAGGGGGACTGACTTCCCGGCTTCGGCCCCAGCTCCCCTGAGATTTTCCTGAAGGCCCTTCCGGCGAGCCCAGTTGGGAATGTTAGCACATCAGATCCCAGGCTTTCGTGAAAAATGTAAACACAGACCTGATTTTTCATTTTAAATGAAGCCAAGCATATTGCTCCCAGCAGATGCCGAGTGACTCAATCTGTCCTCTCGGTTTTGAAGGGAACTAAAGAACAACATGGTAAAATAAAGCAAACAGCACATTTATCGGTTGATAAAATGCTGTTTTAGTCTCCCCTGGCATTAGATGGTGAGTGCTATGCAGCGAACATCTGTTATTAAATCCAGACTTCTGTTGCCTGGATACATTGAGTCAAAAGCTGGAGCAGTGAGAAATCCATTTGTGTGTCTGTTGCGTGTGAATGTCAGAGCTCATATGAGGCCTTTGCCTTCATGCTCACGGAATCTTTTCGTACGGAATGTCTCACTGGTTAATTCTGACTCTGGGCCAGCGCTGTTTTCATTTGATTATAGAAAGGGTTAAAAAAAAACAAGGGAACAGCAAGCTCTCAGAGGCTCTAAGTAATTTTGTTGATTAATGTTTTGAGACTGCCTGGTGTATTTGGAAAAAGTAGGACATTTTTTTAAAGGGTTCACACCAAATGACCCAATAATTCAAATCCTAGGGACTGGTCCCAGGGACATTTCAGAGATGAGCACATTTGCTTAGGAACAGGGAAGTCCAATGCAGTGGTACTTACAGCACCCAAAAAAGTTCAAAGTCATCTACGTGCACATAAGTCAAGAGCTTCATTTATATTGGCTGCAAACTCCATGTCATTTCACATCACAGCTTACTCTCTGTCCCCTCTTAATAGACTCATTTGCAATATTATGTTACCCTAAAACAAAAGTTTCCGTGAACAACTTTGTACAGGTGTGATAACCGCTTTAGGATAGATTGCTAGAAGTGGAATTGTCAGGATAAAATGTAAGTTATGATGTTATGTTGTTATGTTATGTTATGTTATGTTATGTTATGTTATGTTATGTTATGTTATGTTATGGTGTTATTTATCCATTCAGTCAGTTGAGTGCCCACTAGGTGCCAGGCAGGCACTGCTGTACACACTGGGGACCCGTGATTCCCACCTTCCTAGAGCCAGCAGAGTGAGAAGGGAGGGGAGAAAACTAGAGGAATCCGGCAGACAGCAGTGAATGCTAAGGATGGGGCTGGGAGTTATGGACAACCAAACAGAGCTCTCTGAGTGCCACAGATCAGAAGACATGGAAAGAATCACTCCAGAGCCAGCAGTGGCTACCCATGTGGCACTGGGAAAACTGGTGCATTTGCTCATTCACCGAATGTTTGTTGAATGCCTACTGTATGCCAGGC
This sequence comes from Myotis nattereri, assembly GCF_964212035.1. Lineage (NCBI taxonomy): Eukaryota > Metazoa > Chordata > Mammalia > Chiroptera > Vespertilionidae > Myotis > Myotis nattereri. Next base: position 104,114,372 of record NC_138080.1, read on the forward strand.
TATGTTCCAGGCAGTGAGGACCCAGCAATGAACATTACCAATTAGGTGCCTTGAAGTAGGAGATGAACCATACATTTCGGAAGTAATCAATGCCATGGAAAAAAATCAGGGAGGGTTGCGGGCAAGGGGTCCACTTAAACAGGCCAAGGAGAATCTCTCTGAGGAGAGGGTATTTGAGCTAAATATTAATATTGAGAAAGGGATAGTCATGAATGCACAGGGAGAATGAGATTCCAGGTAGAAGGACCAGCAAGAGCAAAGGCCCTGAGGTGGGAACAGGCTTTCAGGATCAGAAAGGACGCCACAAGTGGAGCCTACCAAGCTAATTTGAAAATTGCCAGAGTAAGTGTATCAGTCAGCATTGTCACTATAATGCTGTGTAACAGACCACCCCCAAAGTCGGCAGCATACCACCAGCTAAGACTAGAAACCAGCTATAAATCTGCCCAAACTCTATTCTCTTTCCAGCCATATTCACTACCTTCGTATGTACAGCCTGTCTGCTCTGAGAACCGCAGCAGCCTCAGAATGGATTGCGTACATAAGCACATCCTACATCGACATGCAATGGCTCTCGAACCCTAACACATGAGCACAACAAATACCTATTGAGCTGGTTAAGGACATAACATCCTAGACCTCGCTCTGAGAAGAGTCTGACATGGCAGGCCTGGGGAACGAGCCAGGAATCTGCATTTTACAAAATCACTCCAAGTAGCTCCGACGCAAGTGGCCCATAGACCACACATGGAGACTCAATAGTGGCAAATGTACCAAGGACAGCCCCAGGCCGGCCGGAAAAATGGCCCTGCCTGTTGACCTTCAGAAACTGGCCCTGACCCCCACTCTTTGCCAGTATCACAGAGCACGCTTGGGCATGTTTAGCAGGCACATGTGGTCGCTGTGATGCCATCCTGCTGGCCCAGCCCTGGGAAGCCATGAGTTAATGCACCTCCTGGGTATAAGAAACCCCCTTGGCCCTGTTCCCCACTGAGCTCTGCTCGGTTCTCTGGCAGGACAAAGTGAAGGTGCTACCCTCCTACCTCCCCCCCCCCCCCGCCCCCACCCAATCCCCACCACCCACCACCCTGCAGAGGTTTCTTGGGCTCTGAAGCTCCTTATCCCTGCTCAGAGCCGGATTTGGCAGATTCAGCTTCTTGCTTGGAGGCGGGAAGTCCTGCTGGGCCAGGACTTAGAAGAGCTCACAAGGACCCAAAGCAGCTTTCTCCCACAGACAGCCTGCACTTCTCCGATCCCTGCCTGAGAGGGGGCGGCATTAGGAAAACTCATTACCGGCTCGCTCGCTTTGCCCTGAATCAGCTCTTAAATGCCCTGGGATGCACAGCCCTAAACGGAAAAGAAAAAGTAAAATAAAATCATGAGTTTCTTTCAAGTTCATAGATATGCCTGGTGCTTCCTATCAGGCAGGGTTCAGCCTCCTCAGCCCTTAATTTTATTCTCTGAGTCTTTAAGGAGAGATGGCTGTGGGTCCCCTGGCCATTCACTGCTTGGGTGTGCTCCCTCCTCCAGCACCTCCACCATCACACACGGGTCCATGTCCCATCTGAACATGACTCCCAGGGGTCTTTCTTAGACACGCTGCTGGAAGGCTATTTCCTTCATTTATACTGCCAGAAACACCCGCTCTAGAAGATGGGTGGCAATAACTAATATTAACTGAGCATTTCCTGTGTGCACTCGGCATGCAGCCAACTTCCTGCTTTGTAACAATCTCATGAGGCAAGTACTGTTATTACTCTTATGTCTGGAGGAAGCAACTGGGGTTCTGAGAAGTCCCCAAGGCAAGGCCACGTCAAGTTGAGGTCCAGACCCCAGCCACCTCACAGCCCCCACTTCACACGGCACTGGGCAGACCTCACCTTCCTGGCTACACTCAGGCTCGTGGATGTTGGTGCAGACAGCCCTGGGCGTGTCCTGGGCATGGATGCTCAGAACCAGCTCGCTTAAGGGACAGTGGCAGGACTTGAGGAGGCTGGAGACAAAGCTATCTCATGGCAGGGACTGAACAGGAGGCGTGAGACATGAAAACTAACATCAAATACTGGAAGTCCTATCAAGAGGCAAAGGTTCGATAGACCTGTGTGAGCCCAGGAGTCACAGGTCCCATGAGGTAAAGTAATGCCAGCCCATAGGGAAAGCTTTCGAACGCTCAGACGTGTCTACACAGGCCGGCTGCCTTGGGAAGGAGGATGCTGTCTGTCCCTAGAGACCTACAAGCAGAGACATGACAACTTCTCAATAGGCACCGTTTAGAGAGGTCTCAAGCGTCAGGTACAGATGACCCCAATCACCTGTGCGGCCCTTTTGATCCTGAGTTTATGGGGTTCTGGCGTGATTCACCGGAGCCCCATCTGCAGCAGCACTTTCTGTTGACATTCAGAGGCCTCGCACAGACGCCGTCCTCAGAAGGTCGATGTTATTCCTCCCAGAGGATGTCCTCTTGGCCCGGGAGAGGGACTCTGTGAGATCCCTCACATGCATTCCCCATCGGGGGACGAATCACAGGTTATTGGGACCAGCTGGGACCATGGAGCCAAAGGGTTCCGGTGGGGAAACTGAGGCCAGGAGGAAGGGACTGACTTGCCCAGGGTCAAAGAGCTGGCGAGCGGCTGGGCCAGGTTAGACTCAGGCTCCCAAGTCTAGAGCTCACTGCCACTTCCTCTTCCCACACCACAGGGCCGCCTGGAGTGTCCGAGCGTGAAGGACCCGGGCAGCCCTCTCACCCAGCCATGGCAGACAGCACTCATTTCCCGTGCCAAACCTGCTAAAATGTACAGTTGGCATTCAGAATTGTATTCGTTTCAGGCATACAACGTAGTGCTCAGCCATTCACAGACCTTACAAAGTGATCGCTACAGTAGATTCCGTCCCCTCCTGGCACCATCCATAGTTATGACGATAGCATTGACTATCTGCCCTCTGCGTACTTTATGTCCCCATGGCGAAGTTTCTAACTGGCAGGTTGTACTTCCTAGCCTTTCCCTTTTTCGCCTGTGCCAACTTCCAACTCATGGTCAAGGTGTCCTGAAGAGAAGTGTCAAAAGGATTCTGGGAATGAGGTCTGTGAATCACTCTGACGGCCCCTCGGGCACAGGTGGGGAACGACGCCCCGTGTGCCCCGCATTCGGCATCCTTGAGCTGGTCCATCCCGTGACTTTCTGGATGTGCCAACCGAGCTCTCTAGAAGTGACACAAACGTTGTGGAAGAAATTATGAGACGAGATGAGGCTGCTGAACACGTGGGGGAAAGGGCCGCAGGAAAACTCCCAAACGTTACCCTGTGGGATCCCTGAGCTGAATCCCCGGTCACCCTGGGAGGTAAGAAGAACTGTCCTTATTGTGGCATTGAGGATGGAGATGCTCAGGATGGACGTGTGCCCCGGCTGAGGTCGTGCAGGGGTAAGTGGTGGCGTGGAGATGGGGCTGGAGCCGCCATCTGTCTGACTCCACCACCTGAGGATGCAGCATGGGTTGTGCCGCCGCGGTGGCTGAGTAGGGGCTGCCCGAGGAACTGCTTGGAGAATTCTGAGGCTGCATCTGAACTTGGCGAATAAAAAAGTGCGGTGGTCTATTAGTACTGTCTGTCACAGGCACCAGACCAGGGAGCAGCCACCCATGGGCACCAGTGCCATGCCATGCTCCCTAGATCAGTGATGGCAAACCTTTTGAGCTCTGTGTGTCAGCATTTTGAAAAACCCTAACTTAACTCTGGTGCCGTGTCACATATAGAAATTTTTTGATATTTGCAACCAGAGTAAAACAAAGACTTATATTTTTAATATTTATTTTATATATTTAAATGCCATTTAACAAAGAAAAATCAACCAAAAAAATGAGTTCGCGTGTCACCTCTGACACCCATGTCATAGGTTCGCCATCACTGCCCTAGACTTTGTGCTGGTCAGGAATTCTGGTTTTCCTTTGTTGGCTAGATAGATGGCTGAGTGCAGAACTGTTTCATTAGGTTTTGAGAGGGGTTTGAGGTAGGAAGTGAGAGGGGCCTCCTGGGGCCCTTTGGGAGGCCAGGCTGAGTGGTGAGAGATGAGAGGAGCAGGGGAGATTAGGATGTGAAGTTGGGAAAGCTGGGAATGTCAACCTTGGAAATCATTGAGCCTTGAAAGGTCTGGGCTCCGGGGAACGATGTAAGAAAAGCTGCATTTAACACGAGGATCTGGCAGCGCGGACTTGGGGAGACTGGAGGACCAGCCTGGAGAGCTTTGCAATCTGGGAGGTGTAGGGCGGTGCCCAGCCCACGGGGAAGGAAGGTCACCCTGACAGGGACAGGGAGATGTGGAGCGACAACTCGCAGGGCTCGGTGGCTGGCGGAGGGCTCCTCTCCCTCGTGACTCATGCTCCTTCCTTTCTAGCTGAATTCCGGGTTTATTTTCAGCCCCAATCAGTGGTAATAGAGAAATCAGGTGCTTTCTTCCCCGCGCTCCGCATTCCTCTCTGCAGTTTCCCGGAGCCTAACAGCCCCCATTCTCCCAGAGAGAAGCTGGCAGCGCAGAGCAGAGCCGCCCAGGGCCCCCATAGCCATGATCCAGGGGGTCCCATTTACTGAGCGCTCCCCGTGTCCAGCACAGGGTTAACCCTTCGCAGGCATTGGCCCCTTGAGCCCCCAACAGTCCTATGAGGTAGGAGCCGCTAGTATCTATATTTTACAGGTGGGAAAACGGAGATTCAGAAAGACAAAGTAACTTGCCTAAGGCCACCCAGCTAAGAAGCAGGAAATCCAGAAACAAAATCATTTTTAAAATAAAATCTGAGTTTAAAGTTTGCTCTCTTAACCCTGCCTCTGGCTTGACTGAGCCATAGGAATTCAAGGTCAAAGTGTCCTTAGAGAACAGCTAATTCAAAGACCCCCCCTCCCTCGTTAGGGGGGATTCGAAACCCAGAGCAGGAGCTGGAGCCGGACCGACAGTGGGAGAGAGGGGGGTCCACAGCATGTGGCTTGTTGACGCCCTCCCACACCTCCCACCATCCTGACTCCTCCCAGCTGCTCATCAAGGCCTTAACAAGAACTGATTTCACAGCAGCTCTCTAGCCTCTGAGCCCCGGTGACCCCCAACCCCCTCGCTCAGAGGTGCTCGGCTTCGCCTGCCAGTCTCCCAGGCACACCGTTTCTGCCCATCGCCAGGCGCCTCTCATCCCCGCGGCAGAGCTGGTTCTGTTATCACCGGAGTGATCAGTGCACCCAGCACATCTCGCACTCAGCACATAACGCACAGTGAATGAATGTACGGAACTAGAGCCAAGCAGTCCTCCCAGGGTGGACAGGGCCATTCGCCGGGTGGCCGGTGCCGATGGTCACATGAAACCCATTCACAGGACCACCTTCCCTCCTCTCGGGAGCTGGGATGTCTCCCGCCTCTCAGTGGCCATCCCTGGACCCTGGCCTTCCGAGCCCTGCGTGGGAGGAGCTGGTGTTCCTGCGTGCCTTCTATAGCAACTCTCAAGTACAAGTACAGAGTCTTGACCCTGCCATCAGGGAGGCTGGAGGGCATAGTGGTTGGTCATGCAGCCTTTGATGTCAAATGAATCTGCCTTCAAGTCCGAACTCTCCTCCTCACTGCTGGGCAAGCTGGTCAACCTCCCTGAGTCTCAGTGCCCCCATCTGTAAAATGGGGATAATTAAGACCTACCCCATCGGTGGGCTTGTGAATTAAATGTGATCATGTCTGGAAGTGTTTGGGACCATTCCTGGGACATAGTGGGGTGATCAATAAATGATGGCAATAATAATAATAATAATAATAATAATAATAATAATAATCTATATGTATAAAAGCCTAAGCGACCAAATGACCGGTTGACCTGTCGCCATGAAGCACACTGACCACGAGGGTGCAGACGCTCAATCCAGGAGCTGCCCCCTGGTGGTCAGTGCACTCCCACAGCCAACCTCCTGCTGCTGGCCCACCTCCCCCTGGCCGGCTGGCTCCAATCAGCCCAATCGCCAGCCAGGCTGAGGAACCCGACCCATACACGAATTCGTGTACTGGGCCTTTAGTAATAATAACAACATAAAGGCTACATCTTTGTAACCTTCATCGTACCTTGTGTATATTAAGTGCTATAGTAAGATGTCGTGGTTAAGATGATGATGGTGGGGAGGAGGAGACTAGGTGACACTATAGTAAAAGCCCTATGGGCCTTGCTAATCACAGGGCAGCAATTTGTCACAATAGGAATTAAATGAACTTTAGAGCCAGGCAGCTGTGCTTAAGTTAATTACCCATCCGTCTGACTGGGCGGCTCCCTCATCTCTCTTAGCCTGGGCCTCTGTCCCTCACCTTCTGTAGGGCTGTGGGCAGGAGTAAATGAAGCCACGTTCAGTGCTTAGCGCAGTACCTGGCCTCGCATGCATTCGATAGACAGTGGACAGTGCTTTTACAGTTTCCCAGCCCACAATCAGCACACCCTGAGAGCAGGGGGGTGCACTGCTTGTATGTGCTCCTTAAGGGGGGGCGGGGTGACGCCCATTCATTTATCCAGCAGCCACCATTAGCAGCCCCTCTGTGTCCAGCACCATCCTCAGCACGGGCCACGCAGGGGTGGACGGTACAGTGAAGAAGACATTCTAGCGACAAGTGTGCAATTGGAAGTGGAGGTGTGTGCTCTGAAGAAAGCCAGCAAGTTGCAGGATACAGGGATGGGTGGGAAGCATTCGTTTGCTATCGCTGCTGTAACAAATGCTCACACACTTAGCCGCTGAAAACAACACAAATTTGTTGTCTTAAGATAGTGGTCGGCAAACTCATTAGTCAACAGAGCCAAATATCAACAGTACAACGACTGAAATTTCTTTTGAGAGCCAAATTTTTTTAAACTTAAACTATATAGGTAGGTACATTGTTATTAACTTAATTAGGGTACTCCTAAAGCTTAGGAAGAGCCACACTCAAGGGGCCAAAGAGCCGCATGTGGCTCGCGAGCCGCAGTTTGCTGACCATTGTCTTAAGAGATCTGGAGGTCAGCAGTCAGCAGCGAGCGAAAGGGGCTGAAATCAGGGTTGCAGGGCTGCGCTCCGTCCCCAGGCTCCAGGCGAGGCTTCCTGGCCTGGCCTTTTCCAGCTACTGTGCTGCCTGCGTTCGTCTTCACAGCCTCCGCCCTGTCATCACCTCGCCTCTCTCGCTGTCCCCTCGCCTCTGATAGGGCTCTTGTACCTGGGCCCCTGGATAATCTCCCCGCCGCAAAGCCCTTCATTTAATCACATTTGGAAGGTCCCTTTCGCCAGGGAAGGCAGCACATTCACAGGTCCTAGGGACTAGGGCATGGGCATCCTTATGGGGCAATACTCAGCCTAACGCTGGGGAAACCTGCTTCAGGTGGGTCTGTCCTTGCCATCACCAGGGTCCGTGCGGAAGCAATGAATAATAGAATGAACAAATGAATGAGTGAATGATTGAATGAGTGAGTAAATGAACAAAGGACAGAGAGAGGTGGAGACAAAGCCAGCCTGCCCTAAGCATTCTAGACCTACACGGGGCTCTCCTGGGCGCCCCGAGAACCTGCTGCTTTACTCTTAGATGCACCCTCGGGCATCAAGGGTCAGACCTCCAGGAGAGGTAAGCCTTTCAGGCTCATCAGGCTACAGACATGGTGCCTGGAGCTGAAAGTCAAGCACGGAGCCCTTGAGCAGGATGCTCTGTCTCATCCGCAGTCCTCTCTCCAGCAGCCACTGTTGTCTCCCTTTCCCAGGTGAGGGGCTGAGGCACAGAGAGGTGCAGCCACTCACCTGGGGCCACACAGCTGGTGAGTGGCAGATCCACCAAGAGGTGACTCCAGCTGCCTGGCCGCAGGGCCAGCGCGCCTACTTCCGTGCCCACATTTAATAAGCCCACGCCCAGGACTGCCCGGCTTCATCCTCAAGGGCCCTTCCTAGTTCCCTGCTGAATTCGGTGGATGCTTTGCAGTCTTGCAGGATTTAAAAATACAGTCACCAACTTGTGGTGGAGCTTGTCACTCACTCTTCACTGTAGGGGGGGGGGGCGGGGGGGAGGTCCTGTCATTGTTTACGGAGGGGGAGTCGAGAAAGGCAGCCACAGAGCAGGCCCAAGGGTGAGCCCCCTCCTCCCCAAGTCTTCACTCCCCAGATCCAGTGCTGAGTGCTGAGCATGGCTGCTCTACACGGCTCCCCTGGGAGGGGAATCTGAGACACCCCCCAAGGAGCCTGGACACTGCAAAGCAAACGCTCCCTGTTCCAAGTCTTTACACATCCAGCCATGCCCTGGACTCGTTCTGGCTGCAAACAGCCACAGACTGGGGGCCAAGGCCAGCGAGGGGAGGGGGTGTACACAGCAGTGGCTCCCATCCAGGCCTGGTGGTTGGACAGACCCGGCTCTTCGCCCTCCTCTGCCTCGTGCCAGTGGCCTCCCTGACCCTCACTTCTCTCATCTGATAAAATGGACTTAGAGGCATCTACCTCTTTCATAAGATTAGATACTTTCATATTAGCATTAGCACAGTTCAGCACCCCGAGAGGTCCCCAATAAATGGTAGTACTACCTATTTTAATTGGGTATTCAGAGTCTCACATCAATTAACTTACCTATTTGTTGAGCATCTACTCTGTGCCTGGCGTGCCGCAGGTGCTGACGGCAAGGTAGGCTTTATTAACTGCTGTGATGTGAGCTACGGGCCACCCCCAGAGACACCTGCATCCTCATTCCTGCCCCCGCCTGCTGTGTCCCTCCCGTGGGAGAGAAAGCCGAAGCCAGCCCAGACGGCAGGTGCTCGTATGTCGATTGTCTCGGGGCCAGTCCAGGAGACCCTGGGCACCTGGCACCTCAGAGGAGCGGAGCCCGGGCTCAGGGGGGTAAGGAAATGGGCTCACTTACATCAAGTGACTTAATATTTCCCACAGACGCTTTTGCGTGGTTGGGGTTTACCACGCACGTATACGAGCTCTTAGAAGACAGTGTGCGCACTAGGATGATGTGGGCCGGACCATGGCGGGGGGGCAGGGAGGACCCCTGAGAGCAGAAGGAGGCTCCTCTGAATCCACGTGGCTTCCACCTGCCAACCCCACATGACCCCGGGACCCCACACCTCCCCGCGCGAGTGAGGCAGACGCCCTCACGGGGTTCACCTCGCCAGCTCCCAGGAACGCTTCCCGCGTCCCCAGCACCTGATGGAGTTACCATGAAGAGGGGAACGTTTTTAATTTACTCATGACCGGTGTGTGGGGGCCTGGTAACGCCACCTTCCATCTCGGTGACAACAAACTCATTCTTCACCATAATTAAAATGTCACTTTGACAAATAATTCCATCAGCCCCTTCCACCTATGAATAGCTTCCCGCTATAATTGTTCACATTCCGCTGAATTAGAAGGATTCAAGGGAGAATTTAAGGGGTATTTAGGCAACAAAGATAAATCGAGGGAGTTTTCCACCCTCCCACGGCCCCTCACTAAGTGAGACATCATCCCAGTCTGGGGGGTCCCCATTCCCTGAGTCTCAGCCGCTCCTTCCAGAGTAGAGGGAGATGGGGATGGTGGGGTCGCCCAGGCAGGCATGTGGAGCCCCTGACATTCCTGCGCAAAAGGCAGGATGAACCCCGGCTCTCACTTCAGTAAGGACATGACGGGGACCTTTCTGAACTCTGTTGCGTAACAGAACACGAGCTCACCGCTAGGAGACTGAGTCAAGATGCCATTCTTGCTCGGTGAGGGGTCACTCGGCATTGTTTGAGGAGCTCCTCATTTTCTGGGTGGAGGACCCCTGCAGAAGGGTGGCTTCCCCTGGGTGGCACAGCTCTGCGTGGGCGGGCCAGGCTGTCCGAATCCTTGGCGGTGCCCAGCCCCGTGTGGAACGCATGGTAGGAGCTCCACGAATGCACTGCCTTTCCCTTTTGTGGTGCTGGCCCTCCATTGGGATTAGATGTGATGCACAGAGCCAGCCACAGGGTGCTGGACAGCCCCGGCCTCGGGTGGAAGGAGACGGCATTTGGCTGCTCCCCCTCAGAGAGAGGGGCATGGCTACCTGGTGAGGAGCACAGTCCTGGGTAGTCAGGAAGCCAGGGTGCCAAGACAAGGCCCCCACTGCGGGGCTGGGCGCGTTACAGACTCGGTCTGACTACACACAGCGTTTTTCTCTCTCTTTGGAAATAACAGTCGTCCCCGCGGGGAGTTCGGTAGGGCAGTGCCTGGCATCGTATCCACACGTGGTAAGCATCAGCCATTGCTCACGTTGGGTTTCTCATGAAAACTGTAGCAGGTACCACTCGGCCATGTGGCTTTAAGTGCTGGGTGGGAGGGAGCATCGTGTGGATCCAGGGTCATGGTCACCCCTTCTTCAGAAAGCTCCCTCAGGCCACCTCCCCTATGGCTTCCTGCCAAGCGGCTCCCCAGGCCACAGTCCTTCCAGGAGTCCCAAGCGACAGGCGTTTTGTTGGTTGTGGCGTGCAGGGGACAGAGCGGGGAGGGCTGGAGGTAGGGAAGGGAATAGGGAGTGGGAGGAGTGCAGGCAAAGGGGAGGCGGTGGTGCCACCCAGTTGTGTGTCTGCTCTGAATTAGGGCCCACAGCTGTCAGGTCGGGGAGCTGTGTCGGAGAGCGCTGGCCCCTCCATCAGCAGGGGGCCCAGGGGCATTGGGTGTACACCGAGCACTTCGCCTGAGAGCAAAGCACAAGATGCTGAAGGAAGGGGCTGCTGCCTGTGCCCTGCAGGCCCGTCAGGGCTGATTCCCTCCCATCTCCAGGACTGACTCCCTGGGGTGCCGTCTGCCATGAGCTAGCTGGCTCCCTGCTCCGTTCTCAGAATGCGGGGTGGCGGGGCGGGGGGGGGGGGGGGAGAAGGGGATTGAGGCCTACAGAGCACCTGCGTTAGTTCGTCCGATCGTCATGAGAATGTGCAGGATAAGTGCCTTTACCCCATTTTACTTCGAGAGCTCGGTCACTTTTGCTAAGGTCACACTGCCAGCAAATGGCTGGGTGAGAACCCAGGGCTCTTACTCCAAGAATCAGGCTCATCCCTTCCTCTTGTGCAGTTTGCAGCGTGAGTATAGACCAGGCTGTTGCCCTGCAGGGCTCGCTCCTGGCCTCAAGGAAGGAGTATGTAAGGGGAGGTGTGCAGGGATGAGTGTGTGCAGGGATGAGTGTGTGCAGAGGTGAGTGTGTGCAGGGATGGGGATGTGCAGGGACAAGCGTGTGCAGGGATGAGGATGTGCAGGGATGAGCGTGTGCAGGGATGAGTGTGTGCAGGGATGAGCGTGTGCAGGGATGAGCATGTGCAGGGATGAGGATGTGCAGGGCTGAGCGTGTGCAGGGATGAGGATGTGCAGGGACAAGCGTGTGCAGGGATGAGGATGTGCAGGGATGAGGATGTGCAGGGCTGAGCGTGTGCAGGGATGAGGATGTGCAGGGACAAGCGTGTGCAGGGATGAGGATGTGCAGGGATGAGCGTCAGGGCAGTGAGCTTCATGCAAGCGCACTCCTAACCTGCCAGAGGAGAGCTGGGCTGGCAGCCATGCAAATACAAGGACTCCACGTTTCTTCTCAGCACGGAGACGCAGGGACCCGAAACATTGTTTCTGCAGCTCCCAGGCTTGGAGAACGTGGCTCTGAAAGCCAAGAGAGGAAATAATATGCAAAGGATTTGTTCATTCTCTTGTACTCACGAAAGTGCCAGTAATCCAGACAGCTTGTTCTAGAAGATTAGGATCTCCCAGCCCCCTACACACAAGCCGGCTCATCCGCCATTTGTAAATCAGCCCATTGCTCTGCCCACCGTCACACCCTGGGTGCTGGCTGCGAGGCCACGGATCTGGGGACCAGGACTCCAGCCTGAGCCACAGCCCAGGAGAAAAGAAGTGGAGCGCAGAGGAAACACCATCCGGGCAGCGTGCCATAGTGGAGACAGCACTGGACATGTAGCCAGAGGTGCCAGCTCAGCTAGGCCCTGGCTGCGTGGGCCCCGGTCGGTGCCTTCCTCCTCCGGGCCTCAGCCGTCTGCAGACAGACACCACTGGGCAATGGTCTCAAAGCTCTCATCCTGTCTGAACACCCCTCCAGTTGGGGGCCTGCTCAGTAGGATTTAGGGGCCCAGAGCTGGAGCTGTGCTCAGGGACAAAGGGTATAAGGAAATGCAGATGCTAAAACAAAGGGGGTTACCCCCCAGGGTCCCCAAACAGTGGGCCTGGAAGCAGATGTTAGGGTCAAGGGTCAGAGCTTCTGGAAAGCAGTATGGGAAGCAGGGGAGAGTGAGTGTTATTAGCCGACACTGATTGAGCCCGTGCTGCGTCCCAGGCCGTGCTCAGTGTAACACACATTCACTCCTTTCAGCCCCACAGTCGGCTCGAGGTGAGTTTTATGGGGAAACTGGGACACCGAGAATTTAAGCTCGTGTAGCAGCTGCTAAAGGTTTGCACCAGCCCTGGCTGATGTGGCTCAGTGGTTGAGCACGTCATCCCATGCACCAGAGGTTGCCGGTTCAGTTCTTGGTCAGGGCACAAGCCCAAGTTGCAAGCTCCATCCCCAGTAGAGGGCGTGCAGGAGGCAGCCGATCGATGTTTCTCTCTCACCTTCTCCCTTCTTTTCTCTCTAAAATCAATAAAGACATTTTTTTTAAAAAAAAGTTTGCACCAGGCTGACCTGGCTCCAGCATCTAAGCTCCTCACCTAAGCCCCTCACCGCTGGCCTGTCCTGCCTCTCATGGCCTTGGTCCAGGTCCATCATCACAGAAGAAGTGCTGGGCCCCAGAGAGCCCACGGCTTGGTCCCATATCAGGGACAGGCACAGGCCAGGCACGCGGCTGTGGCCGTCCTCCGCCTCAGGCCAGGCAGAAGGGACAAACGGGAGGCCTGCCTCTTTCATCCTCCCTCCCGGAGAGGGGAGAGCTGTCAGGCCCATGCGGGGCTGAGTCAGTTATCTCGCAGCCGTCTCATCGACACCTCCTCACTGAGCCACGTGCCCCCTCACACGGAGGGGCTGCCGGTGTCCCCCTTTATCTTGGTTTGCAAAGTGGCTTCTCCCCCAGACACCCCCCACCCCAACCTCCTGCCGGAACGGACGATCGTGGATTTTCGAAATGAGATAAATCTGGAAGATGAATGTATTCATGAGCCCATAAAAGGGTCATGAATCACCAGCCCCAATTACTGCCTTCAGTCCTGACAGGATGAATTCCCTCAAGCAGGTTCTCCTTGTCAGACAGACGCGGGAGGCAGTGCCAGTGGAGTCGGGGCCACAGATAACATCCTTAGTCCACACCAGGCGGTTCTCGCTGCCCAAGCCCAGGCCACTGAATGGGCAGCTCACTTCTGATGCTGGGGAGAAAAAGGAAGTAAAAGCTTAAAAATATATATTTAAATAAATATACATGTAATGTAAACATTTAAATAAATACATATGTTAAACATAAATATATAAATAGTATATATATTTAAATAAAAGTATATGTAGTCTACATAAAAAGAAGAAGAAGGGAGGGAGAGAGGCAAAATGGGGATGCTTTCATGCTAAATGGAAAGGAGACAAGATAAATGAACCCAATCTGATTTTGAAGCCTGTTTGAAAACCCTGTCCGGAATTGCCAGGAAAGGCCTGGCGCCCACGGGAAGCGCGTCATCGCCGAAGCCTTTTGCCGCTGAACTCTGCGGCCCGCCCGCCCTCGTGCCTCCCGGTGACTTGTTTAGAACGACTGCAAATCAGGACAAATCGCAGCCAACGACAGTCTCTCTCTCCAGCCCTCAATCACTCGTAATCAGACCGTGTATTTTAGCAACAGAATCTTCCCTGGCTGAGCAGCTCATTCATCTGCCTTCTGCAAGCTCGACGCCCTGTGAATGGGAGATGAGAGGAAGCCACCTGCTTCTCTGGCAGCCGGCGAAGCTGGGAGGAGGAGGCAATTGCCAGCCCTCCCCGCTGCTTGCTAGATGGCCAGCGGGAGCCCAGACCCGCGGGAACCTGCCAGAGAGGAGGTGACCGGCCGGACAGGTGCCAGAGGGAGTTATCCGGCTCCGTATCTGGTGAATGCTTGCCCTGCGCTGGACATCCGGCCCTGGTCTCTGGGTTTAATTCTGATGCCACCATTTTCTAGCCATGTGACCCCAGACTAGTTACCTAGCGCTGTGCATATAAAAGCAAACCCATGGAACAATGAGAGGAAGACGCAGACACCCAGGACTCAGGTGGGACAGGAATCGCAGGGCGGGGGGCTCTGTAAGGATGGAGGGAGGCGGCGGAGCTGATGGGACAAGAAGGGGCCTGTGTTCCCTGGGCCTTTCGGTTTTACACATTCACCTTGCCCAAGAGGTGATCCAGGGTCGCCTGTGGCATTTGCCCGAGGGGATATGGGCAAGGAATGGAGCACAGACTCAGGACCAGAGAGCTCTGGTGTAAGCCCACGTCCCACCATGGACCTGCTGCGTGACCCTGGGAAGGTTGCACCCCTTCTCGGAACCTCAGCCCCCACATCTTCAAAACAAATGCACTATCGACACCACAGGTCTTGGCAAAGAGCACCCCTACCATTGCCAAGTCCGAGACACCTTGTGTTTGACACCCGTCTGTTTCTGCCCTCTCTCTCCAGAGCAGCCCTGCCCCGGTGTGCATGCCAGGGCTGTGGCCGGGCTGCAATGCCCTTTAAATACACCAGCTCTGGGTGTGGAGCTAATGGGACACGTGGCAGGGACGACTGGGAGTCACAGCAGTGTGGAGGAGAATATGGCTTCATGAAAATAACATTTGGAAATGATTATGGGAGCAATGGATCAGAACCACAACCAGCTGCCAGCCGTCCCCAGAGACAGCGCGGGAGATGAAGGCGGAAGGTGGTCCCTCACCTGGGAGCCGGAGCAGAGCATCCCGTGAAACTGCAGCCTGGCCCGGGCCCGGCCCTGAAAATCCAGGGCTGCGGCCCACTGCCCTCTCTCAGGGTCAGGCAATTTGGCTGTCGGGGCTTCTCCGAGTTTTAATCCCAATAGGACACAAATTGTATTAAAAAGTCATGTGAGATGGAAGGAGATGGCATGAAATCCGAGGGCAGGTAGGGGCAGAAGCAATAAGTATGTTCGCCGTGGAGAGAACCCTCAGCGTTGGAGGGGAGTTTGGGGTGGAGCACCCACCCGCTGCCGTTTGGGATGGGTGACAGACACTCCCAGAGGGCCGCGCAGCAGCTTCAACTTCTCTTCCCTTCCCCTCGCAGTCCCTCACTGAGTCTGGCTGGCACAGGCGGGGGCTCTCACCTCAGCCTGACCAGCCACTGCTGTGCCTTCCCGGAGCCCAGGATGGCCTCGGGGCTGCTGTGCTGCTCTGTGCAGCTGCCAGCGCTGGCTTTTACCCCATCATCTCACTGAAGCCACCCAGAGCCCGGACACTGTCCCGGGAGCACACCGGGCTCAGCAAGGAGGACGCTCCCTGGCACACGTGGCTGAGTGCCACCCTGGGCTGCAAACCTGGCACTTCCTGAATCCAAAGCATGTGGCCTCGGGGTTCTGCGCATTCGCACGGCTCATGAGCTCCCTCTCCTCTCCTGACCTCCGTGAGCCAGTCGGGCTGACATCTCGGAAAGAGATGTGTCAGGAGCCCCCAGCAAGGCTAGCCCCCTCAGAACAGGGGTGAGACCGAGCTGCTGCGGGTACCCAGAAGGCTGAGGGGCTGAGGGAGTGGGCTCTGTCCGCCCCCCACCTGCTCCAGGACACCTTTCCAGTGCATCATGTGCAGATGAGGCCCTTTGATAAAGACCAAATCCCCTTGTTGCTTGGCAACCGGCTTACAAGCCATAGCAGGAAAGTAATTTACAGGAATTCAGAGTGTCTGCTGGAGGTTCCGCTGAGCCGAATCTGTGCAGAGGAGCCACAATGGTCCAAATCGCACCTTCGGTGGGAAGGAGGTGCGGGCGGAAAAGCTTCCACTTGCCTCGCCGGAGGGTCAGAGCCTTAAGCTCAGGCTCAGTGATCATTTTTCATTAACTTGTTTGCTGACCTGATACTAAGCCCCTACTATGCGGCAGGCCCTGTGCTGGAGTCAGGCACATGGTGTTGGGACAGAGGGCACCCCACAAGAGGCCAGCGCGAGCCAGGGCAGAGGGTGAGAGAGCCTGGCACACGCGAGAATCCCGTTGTCCGGCGAGGGCTCCTGCTGGGGCCGCAGGGTGAGTGGAGCCCAGGCAGAGCCTTGAATGCCAAGCGAACGCATCTGGACTTTGTATAGAGACGGTGGCGTTATTGACAAGGGCGATGAGGGAAGAGGTTTGTGTTTCAGGAAAACGATTCTGGTTTACTGTCGGAGGGTAGATTAAGGGAGAAGCAGGAGCTGAGGGGGAGAGTCTGGGGCTCCCAAACTAATGGGAAACCGCTACAGGCAAGAGATGGCGAGGCCTCGACTGAGGTGGGGAGAAAGGGACAAGTTCAGCTAGGCCTGGCCACTGATTAGTGGTGGGTGAGGGACAGTGGGGATCTTGCAGGTGTCCAACTTGACCAGCACGTGGTGCCATTTACCGAGATGGAGAGGGAGGAGGAAAGAAGGCTGGGTCCAATGTTAGGAAAATGCCGTTGGGTCCTGTCCATCTGGATTCTTTTGATTGTCCGTGACGGAAGCCCAGCGGGACTGAGCTTGGGAGCATACAAGCCACCTAGGGAAGGTGGGGTAGGGGTGCAATGGAGCCTCAGGGGCCCTCTCTAGTGCTAGAGCCCATGGGGGCGCAGGTTAGTTGGACAAAGTGGATTCAAAGGGGGGAATCTGGAGCAGAAGGAAGAGCAGATGCCACACTGAGGCTGAGATATTTAGGATCCTTGGCCCCGAGTCCATCTTGACCTTCACTGTGGCTGATGTCCCTCTTGTGGGGAGAAGCAAAGGGTAGCTGGGAATGGCACGGCTTTCTGCCCCTGTGGCTGTGTTGCTCCTGAGAACCGCTGGGAATGAGGGGTCAGCAGGTGGGAGGAGGCAGGAGAGGAAGCCACAGAAATATATGTACCTGCTCTCTGCTCACTCGAGAACTTAATGGAGGTGGAAGACACTGGTGCAGGAGCTGGTGGCGGGTCCTCCCAGCCGGGCTGCTCAGGATGTCCGGTCTGCCCTCCCTCGGCCCTGGCTCGGGGTCTCATCTGGCCGCAGGACTGAGAATTACGCGGAGACAGGTTCAGCCCCCAGGAAAGATGGGCTGGTGTGGGGACCACACACACCCCAGAGGCAAGGACGGTCTCCGCATCGGGCTGCCTGCGGTCCTCTTTCCTGTGTGGATTCTGTTCTCTGACTAGATGGGTCTCCTTCTCTCCCAGGCAAAGACCCGGGTGTGATTTCAGCTCGGCAGCAGCAGGCGGCATGGGGTGGGCTTGTCTCTGGGAGCCCAGTGCCCCTGTTGTGGGATGGAGGGAGCTGCCTCAGCCGTGGGGGCTCACGGGTCATTGCAATGCCCTGCCCTGCCCTCTGCACCTGCGGCCCACCCCTCTTCTCCGCCTCGTCACCGCTCATCCTGGTCCCTGCATCCTCATGACGTCAGCAGGTCCAAGAGCCCCTCTGGCCCGACTCCTCCTCAAGCTCTTCTAGCCTCTGGCTGCTTCCTCATTTTCCTGGCATTTCCCAGTTACAATGTCTGTGACAGGCGGGACAGAGGAGAGACTCCGCGTATCTTTATTATTTTATTGTGGCAAATACACATAAGATAAACGTCACCATTTTAACCATTTCAAGGTGTATACTTCAGCAACGTTAAGTTCACAGAATTGTGCAGCATCACCACCGAGCACCCAAACTTTGTCATCACCCCAGATGGAAGCCTGGGGCCCATCAGGCCCTCACTCCCCACTCTCCCCACTCCCCACCCCCTCCATGGCCCTGACAACCACCCTCTGCCTCTGTCTCTATGGACTTGCCTGCTCTGGATAGTTCACATCTGTGGGGAAAGTCAACATGTGGTCTTTGCGTGACTTCCTTCACTGAGCCCCATCCGTGTTTCTGGGGATCATCCGTGTTGTAGCATGTGGCAATGCTTCGTTCCCTTTTTAAGGCTGAAGACTGTTCCGTTGAATGGTTAGGCCATCCTGTGTTCATGCATTCATCTGCCAGTGGGCATTGGAGGGTTTTCTACCTGCTGGCCTTTGTGAATATGCTGCTATGAATTGTGTTTGAGCACCTATTTTCAGTTCTTTGGGGTCTGTGCCTACGGCAAGAGTGAAATGGCTGGGTCACGTGATGATTCTAACTCGTCATTCTTTGAGAAAATGCCAAACTGCTTTCCACAGCAGCTGCACCATTTTGCACGCCCACCAGCAGTGTACGAAGGCCCCAACATCCAAATTCTTGCCAACACTTGTTATTCTCATTAAAAAAACGCAACTACGGTCATCCTAGTGGGTATGAAGCCCATCTTCTTTAATATTTAGACCTTACCACACAACAATCTCTCCACAGCCTTTGAGCTCGCAGCCTTCGGTAGCCAATCAGCTTGCTGAGAACAGGAGGGTGAGAGGAGCCCAGTGGCCCGTGACCCTGAACTTGGCCATCTCGGAATTTTTTTCTTTCTTCCTAGGCTGTGAGTTGGGCAGTGTGAGGACCTGGGCATAGCATGCCATGTCTAGTTCACATGTGTGACCTCATTTAGTCTTCATAACAGCACTTATTACAATTAGTAACTGTTACCTCACCAGCCTGTGTCACGGAGGCCACATTCACGTCATAACTCAGAAGTCCCTGGCTCATACTCCCGCCTGTTCTTTGCAGAAGCTCAGCTATAAATATGGCATCAGCTGCTTCTTTCTCTTGCTGCTCCCTATACCCTGTCCCCTTCCCTGGTCTCCCACAGCTGTCTCCCAGGCCCTTCTGGGAGTGAAGACGCCCTTAAATCCATTCCAGATGAGACCCCATTTATCTACCAGCCATTATCAGTGTTGATCAGCAGACCCTGAGGTTGATGGGAGCCAGTGATAAACGGGAAGAATGGCGAGTGGTAAAAGGGAGCATACACGGGTCCCACAAAATGAGCTTTGAGCCCTGAGATGGCGAATCTGTTGGGTTTCACGTTGTTGTCATATAAGAACGCTTGCTGTTCCCATGGCATCACCTGTGTGGCCTCGGCACTTCACAGTGCTTCTCCGAGCCTCAGTTTACTCATCCACAAAATGGGGAGAACTGTGTCTCCTGATTGAAGATGAAGTTAGTCTGTGAAAGCTCTTCACTCAGAGAAATGACAGCACAGGGCCACCCCGCTCCCGCTGTGCCCTGTACAATCTCTACGGGAGGAAGAGAGAAAACTCGGGGTCAAGGTCCTAGTTGGAAGCATGAACCCGGTGGAGGCAGGGTTGGCTGCTCTGGCTCAGAGTCGGGCTCTGCCTGCTTGGACTTAGCGCTTTCATGTTACCGTCCGTCCCTCCTCCAGGGAGATGTCTGCTTCCCCCGATGTGAGAGCAATATAATGAGATCCCCGGTGCTCCCCACAATGTCCTTCTCTGGGCAGTACCGCTGTTCCCTGCAGTCAGTGTTGTTCACTGCGTCTCCTGCAGAACTGTACACAGCCACGACCAGAAGAGAGAAAGCTGTATCCCCGGGGCGGCTTCTTATCACAAAGAACGACGGCTCCGTCTCTCTCCCTTCCAGTCACGTGGGGGAGGCCATGGAGAGCAGTGACAGCCACGATCTGTCTCTTTTGTTGCTAGATTATAATTGTAATGATGGCTCCCGTTGATCTAGCCGTGTGTGTCAGGCACCGTGCTAAGCTCTCCACTGCATGCATTGTCTCGTGCCGTCTTTCTGAGGGGCTCATGAAGCAGTTGTTACTCTATCCATGAGGCGGTGTCATTTGAATCCCATGTCAGCCTGAGCAAAAATGTTTAAATGCTCATTTGCTCACTTCTGTGAATGAGGAAATGGTGGCAAATGGGAAAGTGCAAGTAAGAAAGAAGGAAGCTGAGCCTAGCGTGAGGGAAATGCAAGGCCCTTTGCTGGCTCCTCTGTCTGAGCTTCCCCGCAGTCCCTGCAAAGAAGGAAACAAGATCCGTCACAGTCTCCACAGCCGGGTGCTCCACCTGTGGGCCCAGGGGCTGGTGGGAGGCATCAGTTCTCACGCCCAGCCCAGAATCGGGAGTGAAACCAGCTATCTGTGCTTTCACAAATACAGGTAGTGATGATGCACATTCAGGTTCGAGAACCTTGAAACGAGAACACCAGTTCCTAACATTGATATCTGAGAGCAATTTGCCCTCTGAGACCTGCATGGGCTATTGTTTTAGCCAAATCTTTCCTACAAACGGCATCGCGGGCTTTGTAGGGCTGCTCCTCAACTCCCTCCCCGCTCCCCGCGCCCCAGCATAGACTCTATTTAATGAAAGCAATTCCAGAGGGCCCAGCAGTGTCATCAGACACACACGTGATGGCCCGTTTTCTCTCTCACACACACACACACACGCACACGCACATGCACACACACACATATGCACGCACAGCTCTGAGTAGTGAGAAGCCTGGAGAACATTCTTGCATAGCTCTTAGGAGCCAGGGCTCCGGAGCCAGGCTGGCCCAGAGCCGAGTGCTGGCTGTGCCTTTCATTACCTGAGTGACCTTAGCCAGTTCCCTTCATTCCCTTGCTATGCCTCAGTTTCCCCATGTGTAAAATGAGGATAACTATTCTACCTATTGCATAGGCTTGCTCTAAAAAGTCAGTGGGCTACTGGGTGACGTGCTTAGTGTGGCCAGTACTACACTGATGCGCCCTTAGTAAATGGCCCTGTGATTACACAGTGTGTGCTTCCTGTAGCCACCAGCCCATCTCCCTGTCTCCTGCGCCATCAATAGGGGTGCGTACCCTTCCCCTCCTGGAAGATGCGTCTAGAGATGCATATGCCAAACTCACTGAGCCCCTACTATGTGCAGGTCTTTCTCATATTTTACATCCTTTTATCTTTTCAACAACTCGGCCCTGTCACTGTTATTACCCATTTTCTAGCTGAGGTCCCCAAATGGCCTGACGTTTCTGCAGGCACGGAGGTAAGAAGTGCCAGTGTTAGGCTTGGATTCCAGGTCTTCCGCTTTGACTCGGACATGCCAGTCATTTCCTTTGGATCTCTGAGATGCTTCCTCAGGTCACAACTCTAGTCCCTTTGATTCTGGGAGGGTGGTTCACAGCCCCGGCTGGGGCTAGGGGAGGGAGGCAGCTTTTAGAACTGGAGCAGAGCCCATCCTGTCAGCGTATCTGAGTGCAGGCCCTGGTCTATCACTGTGAAATTCAAGGCCATGACAGGCTTCCCTGGCCCGAGTCTGTGGGGGGAGCTCAGCAGCACTCAGCTCTCTAACCGTCTGTGTCCGGGGCTCAGTTCTCCCACCCATGCCCACGCCATCTTTGAAAGGTGAGGTGAGTGTCCACGAAAAGCACCGCCCAGCAGCGTGAGGCGAGAGGCCCAGGGGGCAGGGCAGAGTGCAGAGCCATTGCTCAAAGCAAGAAAAAGTCAGAACATGTGGAATCATCCACACAGCCCTGTGGGGAGGCCGAGGCCGAGAGAGCGTCTGTCTGTCCAGCCTCCCTTCTCTCTGGAGTCCAGGCCCAGCCCAGCGCTGCCTTCTGGGAACCTGGCACCTTCGCCTTCCAAACCCACCACCCTCCCCGCCAGCGAACCCCTTTCCTGACCTCACGGCTTGCAGAGGAATCTTGAGCGGCAGACACTCTGGTCCCTTCTCATTGTATTGTCAGAACAAGCCACACGGCCAAGCCCAGAGCCAGCGGGACTGGGAAGGGCAGGAGGGAGTGAAGAAATACAGCCAAACCATGCAGCCTGCCATGCCCACCACGCAGGGTGACTCGGAGGGAAGATTTGCTCACTCACTCATTCATTCATTCATTCATTCGCTGTATATTTATTGAACACTGGCAGGCACAGTGCTAGGTGCTGCTGTGCAGCAGTGGACAAAATAGACACAAATTCCTGCCTTCACAGAGCTTACATTCCAGTGAATAAACCCCCCGAGTTATCCACAGATACTTGCCCATGGCCACCCCATGCCAGGTTAGGACAGGCGCTGGGGTAAAGATGTCCATGACAGAATTCCTGCCCTCAGCGGGCTCATCGCCCATGGGGAAACCAGACATGCAGCACCCCGTTACCACACAGAGGGCAGGAAGCATGGGTGAGCCCCAGAGAACACCTGGCACAGAGCACACCCCCACCCGGGCCACCTGCCTCCCTCCCCTTTGCAGACCTCCTTCCTAGCCACGGGCCTCCTGTTCGAGCCCAGCTTCCCAGCAAGGGGGCTCTCGCAGGCCCCACTGGGCACAGTGCAGAGGAATTAAGTGCACTTAGCAACACGAAGCCATCGCGGGAAGAGGCACTTGCTCTCCCTCTCCAAGACTAAAGAGGATGGCGGGAGGGGAGGAGGTGACTGCAGGATCCCACGGCTGAAGGGAGCACCCAGGAGCCTCAGTGACAGCGCGGATGAGTGACAGGAGGCAGGCCCTCTGCCTGCGGCCTGACCGCGCAGCTTCCCGGGGTGAGCGGGAGGTCAGGGATCAGACCGCCTCTCCAGAGACGCTCTGGTTTCCCTGAGCCTAAGGAGCCGCAGTAAATTGGCTTAATGGAGTGCAGTCTCGTTGTCCTGGTGGCAGGAGGCGAAAAGACGGATCGCCTGCCGGGACTAACGACGTTAGGTTTGGCTTTTAGCGAATGTGGCCGGCATCATTCAGGGACTCCATCTGACCCCTGGGCGTCCTCTTCCAGATCATGGCTGTGCCCTGCCCTGCCCGGCCCGGCGTGGGCAGAGTAGAGACCCACAGCTGACTCCTGCCCACCCCCAGGGCCAGTCCATCTTAGTCCCGCTGGTCCTCCCCCCACACATCTCTCCTCTCCTGTCTCTCCCTAGATGGCTGCCACAGCCCCTCCCAGTCCTGGACTGAGTCCTGGTCCCAGCCACTCTTCAGACAGAGAGAGATGTTTCTAGAAGTCACACTTGATCATGACTCTCTCCTGCTGACCCCCCCACCTGTGCTGATTTCTCACATCGCCATGACTGTGGTGTCTGATCCCTTTGTTCTCAGTGCCCTTCCGCCTGGCAGTCACCTGCTTCCCCCTAAAACCCCAGCTTCCTCTGCCCTCCTCTGTCCAGCCTTCTCTGTCTCTCACTCTAACTCCCCACCTGCTCGCCTTCCAAATTAGTGTCGATCATCATGAATTTTTTTTTGTTAATCCTTACCCAAGGATATTCTTCTATCGATCCTCTATAGAGAGTGGAAGAGGGAAAGATGGAGAAAAACATCGATGTGAGAGAAACACATCAATTGGTTGCCTCCTACACGCACCCCAACCAGGGCCCGGGCCAGGGCGGAGCCCGCAACTAAGATACGTGCCCTTGACTGGAATCGAACCCAGGACCCTTTGGTCCACAGGCCGACGCTCTATCCACTGAGCCAAACTAGCTTGAGCCATTATGAAATTTTAATACCAGAAACATACTCTATGCCTGTATATGTACTGCATCTACATCTGTGCTCTAAACATAAAAAGAGTAGAATTTCACATGCACATACACAAAACACTCCTCGCCCTCCCCCCCCATGGAGACACTACCACCCCCGTGGCGAATGCACGCTGAGCACTAAACCTGCAGATCACCAGTTTCTGCAGTCCGTCCCATCAGATTTTGTGAGAGAGAAGCAACTCACCAGGAAAGAAATTATTTTTCACACAGTGACGCCTCTTCCAGGAAGCCCCCCATCCACCTTGAGCCAGAATTAGTCTTGCGCCCCTGCCTGGGTGCTTTCCTGCGTGCTCACCTGGCCATCTTCCCGCTTGAGCTTACACGCTCCTCAAAGGCAAGGCCTGTGTCCCTGTTGTTTACCCCCAGCCTCAGTGTCTGCCCCGTAGCAGGAGCTTCGGAGCTGGTTACAGCCCGAAGGACCCTGGGGCCCCAGTGCCCCGTGCAGCTGTGGTGAGGCACCCTTGCTGGCACGGCACAGCCAGGCGGCATCGGCTCTGAGCCAGGAGCACCACACACTTTCATTAAGGCGGCGTGGCTCCTCGGCAGAAGCGCTCAGAGCAGAGACGGGCACGTCTGTAATAACATCTTATTGGCCAGAGTTCAGTTCCCCATAAATGACTGAAGCTTCTGCAGCAATGGAGCTGGCATTTTCATGAACACTCCTGATTAATTAATTGTCTGTCCTAGAACCTGGCAGAGGGAACCCCAGCAGCCTGGGGGTGCCCACCCAATCGAAGCTGGTGAAGGACAGAGGAGGATTCTCTGCCACCTGGCATCCCTCGTGGCCATGGTAACAGAGGCGTATGGTCTCTGAGCTCCACTGTCCACGGTCCAGACCAGACCTCACCACTAACTGCTGGGGCCTTGAGCTCCTTAAACTGCCTCAGTTTCTCTTTCAGTCAAATGGGGAGAAAATAGTACTGACAAGGTTGTTCTAAGAAATAATTGAGTTGGTGCGAGAAGATCTTAGCATAGCCCGGTCAAAGTAGCTCAGTGGATGAGCATTGACCTATGAACCAGGATGTCACGGTTAGATTCCCAGTCAAGGCACATGCCTGGGTTGTGGGCTCAATCCCCAGTATGGGGCATATAGGAGGCAGCCAATCAATGATTCTCTCTCATCATTGATGTTTCTATCTCTCTCTCTCCCTCTCCCTTTCTCTCTGAAATCAATAAAAATACTTAAAAAAAAAAAAGATCTTAGCATAGCACCTGGCACATAGTAAGTGCTCAGTAAACAGTGCCAGTTATCTATTTAATTTTGGTGGGGGTTCTATTGGTTTTCCCCAGAAAGTTCAGGGAGCAGCCGCATCGCCTTGGAAGGGGCAGAACTGGGTGTCTGGGAGCAGGGCTACTTTATAGGGGAAAAGGCTGCCTTATAGGGCGGCAGCCTCTGCAGAAATATTACGTCTACCTCACAGGGAGTGGAAATACGCACATTTGGATTCCTCCTGGCTCCACGAGTGTCTGACTAGGGGACCCTCAACACGCTCCCAGAATGAGGACGGTATTTTCGGTGGTTCTGAGAATTTGATGAGATGATACGTGTGGAAGCAGCGGGTACTCATAACTGTCCTATAGTTTGCTTTTTTCAACAACAACTTTTACGGAACAACGCCTGTGGCCAGGCACCGAGCTAGGCACGGACTCAGCACGAACGGCCCATCTCCATGGAGCTCTATGTGATAGCGGTTCAGATGGACGATGACTCAGGGGACGGATCGGTGGACAATAGGACGTCAGGGGGTGGCAGTACGTGCAGCCGATGGACACCCAGGCAGAGTGGGGAGGCGGCGAGGGCTGGGGATGCTTCTGGAATGGTGTTCAGAGAGGGTCTCCTGCCAGCGGTGAGGCCTGAGCCTCCAAAAAGAGGTTTTAATACCTTTAATACCGTGAGAGGGCAAGCCGTGTGAGCAAGGGAGGCAAGATTCAGGGGGGTGGGGAGGTGCCAGCACACTTCCACCACTGACATTTTTTATTTTTTTGTAATTTCAAATAATTTCCTGCCCAATAGAGTGAGGGTTGAGGGGAGTACTTCACAGGGTCCTGGTACCCTGACAGGGGCTGGCTAAGAGGGTGGGGCCTGTCTTCATATCTGTGGGGGCGCATGTGCGCACGCACACACACACACACACACACACACACACACAAAACCAGCGCTGCCTCCGCCCCACGCTTCCCTCTGTCTGTGAGAAGTAGGACTTGGTGCTCTTCTTTAGCTCCTCCTCCTCAGACACCCAATCTGGCATCTCAAATCTCTGCATCTCTCATGCTCCCCAGAGCCACACGGACCTTCACCCAGTTCCTTAAACCTTGGGCCTCTGGGCCTTAGCCCAGGCTGTTCCATCTGCCCGGAACATGCTTCCACACACCTGCCTTTACTTGGCTAATTCCTGCTTATCATAACCTAAGGTCACTGCTTGCCCTCCGGAATCCAGTCCTTCTGTATGTCCCCGGGCTGGGCAGAGTCCCTCTGCTCTGCCTCTGCCCTGTGATCGTCCCCAGCAGCCTGGGGAGCACAAAGATTTTAACCGTGGCCTCTCGTCTGCTGCCTCCACGGAGCTGCATGCTCTGCATGGGCAGGTCCGTGTCTTGTTTGTCTTGGCATCGCCTACCGAGGGTGTAATAAACACCTGCCCTGAGCTGGAGATGAAGGAGCTCAAGAGAGTAGCATGGGGTTCCCGCCCCGAGGATCGCAGGTCTGGACAGGAAGACAGGGTGAAGTTACAGCTTAGCTGTGCCAGGTGTGCAGAGGCGGAGACGGGCACTCAGTTCAGAGACCGCGGCAGGAGCAAAGGGCAGAGGCCAGAAAGCACGCGTCCTCTTTGACCAGCAGCTTCCGTGGCGTGGACACCTGAGCAGGCTCAGCCTGAGACCCCTGCAGGCCTCACACCGTACCATCTGGCTCCCAGACACCCCAGTCATGCTACCCACTCGGGTCCGGACCCCGCCTTCCTGAATCTGGGTTATCACAAGCCAGAAATTATAAGAGGCCGCAGGGATCCAGGCCGCTGCCAGCCGGGCTGGCTCTTAGCAGGCCCCCTGAGCCTGCGCTCCCATGACTTTTCCAAAGCGAGTTCTGCTGGTGACCGGTTCCGTCAGCAGCAGCCTCCCCCAAGGGTTCGGGTCCTGGAAGCCACTCTGCTCTGGGAGAGTCTCATCGCTCATTGACTTACCAACGGCTCTGCAATGCCCTGCAGGGAGACGTTGGGTTGACTTTAGTCGTCCTGTCCCCTGGGTTGAATCGGGAACCCTTTTCCCTGGGGTACCCCCAGGGAAGGCAGCTCCGACCCCTTCCTTGTGCAGGAGCCACAGGGAATGTCACAGCGTCGTGGTCCTGTTCCCGCGCTCCCCTCCTCGCCGGGTGAGAGTGTAAACAGACGAGGGAGAGAAAACAGTCTGAGATGCAAAGCTGCTACACAGGGAAGGTGCTCTCTGCCCAGGGAGGAGGTTTCGGAACATAAAGCACCGTCTCTTCCCCGCAGCTTCCCCGGGAGAGAGGAGGGGGAGATGGAAAGCGGCCTCCCGGGACCGCTGGGGAGGGCAGCATTCCTGTCGGTGGTGTTTACAAAGGGTCCTTGGCAATTTGTCCCAATTTGCCTCATTACAACCCATGGAAACATCCGGCGCAATCAGACAAATGGGGCCGTTTCAGTGCCGCCTGAGTCACCCCGGGCTGGGCAGCTCCGTGCGGACAGTTCCCCCACGAGGACCTTGGTTCCAGAGTTCTGGGAGCTCAGGGGGGTCCCCAGGCCCAGATGGAGGCCCCAGACTCAACTCTAAACGGGGAGCCCAGGAGGAATGCACTGTCCTCTGTGCTTTTATGCCACTGGAGGAGGGGGAGGGAATAAAAGAATACGGACATTTTCCCCTTTGCCATCTCATCGGGGTGCAGGGCAGTGACTGAGGGGGTGGAAAATGGAAGTTCAAATCCCAGGGATGTTATTTGCCTCCTGGTTGGGACTGGGCCCTGATGGGCTCGAACTGAGCAGTTTCATCTCTCCAGTTCCCTTGGCCTTAACCATTGGTTTAGGGAAGGCATGTGACCTGAATAAGATTTAAGCTCAGAAATCTGGTTTGTTGAGTAGAAAGATAGAAGCTTCGCCTGGAAGGAATTTAGTGCAAAAAATGAGGGCTGCTGCTGCTGCTACAGCCATTTTGCTGCCACGAAGGAACCAGCCATGAGAACAAAACTAACTTGGTGACAGGGAATGATGCTGAAGCCCTGATCAAACTGTACCTGAAGCTTCACCTGCATCTGAACATCAGAGATCCAGCAGCTAGTGAATTCTCTCTATTGTTTTTTTAAGCCCGATCCAGTTAAACTATTGGAGAAATAAAACAAAAAGCATTTTAACTAATACAAAAATCTTCCGATATTCAGTACGCCTGAACCCACCCCCAAATCCGCTGGGAGCTTGTCACAGTTTAATGAACTAATTTACATATGCAAATTCACCTGCATTAATTGGCTCTCTGGGGAATGGTTTCTGCTTTCTCTCAAGTCATTTGAGCCTCAGAGCAGTATAGAGGCTCTCCTCATGGGCCCAGGTATCCTCTTGACTGACAACCTGGACTCTGCTTTCCCTCCATCCCCTCCCTTTGCCCATGGAATCGGCTGGAGGACAGACTTGTCCGTCTCCTGGTCACACTAGGGGTGGGGGTGGGGGGATGGGGGGGTGGGCAGGTTGTGTCAGGGAAGCTGGAAAGAAGCAAGATAGGGCCACAGAAGGAACACCGGCTCCAGACTCAGGGAGGCTCTATTTCTTCCGAAGTACATCCCCTCTCTGAGCCTGTTTTCCCATCTGCAAAGTGGGGATAATACTACCCACCGTGCTGGCTATTGTGGAGATTTCAAGACGTCACATGTATGAAATGCCCGGCCGAGAGAGCCCGCGGGGCAGCAGGCATCCGATTCACTGAAGCTGCTTAGATTTTTCCCTTCATGTGGCTGCCTTCCGGCTTTCAGGGCCAGCGTAGATCTAAGATGACAGGGGCTGTAGGACTTCTCAGTGGAGCAGTAGCCGCTGGGTATTAAGAGATGGCATTGTCGCTTGTCACCACAGAGCATCGGTTGGGGCAGGTCTGGGGAGTGTGGTCAGCCACATTCCAATTAGGAACAGGACCGGAGTCCCTGGCATTTCCCCATAACCCACTCACCGTTTGTTCAGAGCTGTCATTGGCCCTGAACAGCGAGGGGGAACGCTGTTCCATAAGGAAGAGAGAACGCCTGCATCTGCGGGCCTGGTTCTGGGGCCTCCGAGGGCTGTTCCTTAGCCCTCTCTCTGCCTCGGCAGCCCCACCCCGAGCTCGCTCCGCCTCCTGAGCTCCTTCCTGCACACTCCTTTGCTGGTAGCAATGCCCTGCCCTCCCCCAGAGCTAGCACCAGGTTCCTCCGAGCCACACAGCCTGACACATGAACAAGAATGTTCTCTGCTGCCGTCCTCCCCTTCTCCCCACCCCCACCCCCCCACACACCAAGGAGCCAGAAAGCAGCCAGAAAGCAGCCAAGCACCAGGCCCTCCTGCCACTGCCCAAGAGCAGGGCGGACCCCAGGGACCAGGGGTGCCCAGGCCATGGGTGGCAGCTCACAGCCCAGCACCCTGGTTTGACCTGAAGACAGCCCTTGGAGGGTGTCTGAAAGCCTCTGCTGTTCAGCCCTCCCCAGGGGACACACAAAAGGGCTGAGGCTTATTGGAGCCGAGGTGACAGCCCCCCCCCCCCCGGCCACCACCCTCTCTGCCCTGCCCAGCACTGAGGCCCAGATGGGGGCCTGCAGAGGACGGGGCTGACTCCACAGCCCGCAGGTCCCCAGGAAGCTGTGCGAGGATGTCGGGGCCTCTCTCTCCAGTAAATGTCAAAGCTTTTACGGAAAATGCCTCACCCCGAGCTCCAGGCCTGGGCTCCAGTCTCACGGGGCGGGCATCCTGGCCTGGCCCGCCTCCTTCCCTCTCCCACTTTGTGGAGAAGCACCTTGGATTTCCTACCTTTGGGACCACCCTCAGCAGGGATGGCATTAGAAGACGAGGATGTAACCCAAAGGGTCTCTGTGGTGGCACTTGGCCTCGATGGGGGAATTCCGGGGCCCATGGACTTCCTGGGCAGCCTGGTAATCACCCCCAGGGCGAGCCTTCCCCGCACCCTCCTCCCCACACCCTCCTCCTTCACCGGCTGAAGGTCTCCCCAGGCATCCCAGGGCTCCTGATGTGTCGGAGCCTCGGAACTTCCTCCTCACAGCACAGGCACAGGAATACCCCCAGCATTACAAGTGGGGAAACTG
This sequence comes from Myotis nattereri, assembly GCF_964212035.1. Classification (NCBI taxonomy): domain Eukaryota; kingdom Metazoa; phylum Chordata; class Mammalia; order Chiroptera; family Vespertilionidae; genus Myotis; species Myotis nattereri. Next base: position 104,144,072 of record NC_138080.1, read on the forward strand.
AGGCTCGGGGAGGTGGAGCGTCTCAGAATTGCAGTGATCGGCATTAGAACTAGAATTTCAACTCCAGGCTCTGACTCCAAAGGCTTTGGGTTTTTTCTTCCGGGACACGATGCCTCCATAAGAGCATAAGAGGAAACTGCTAGGAACACTGGTTTAAAAAAAAAAAAAAGCCAATAAGAAATGGATAAAGAAAAGGCACTTATTTCTTTGTAACTGTCGTAAAAAGCTCATGGGGTATTCTCTGCTTAGATCTCACTCCAGGCCTGGCTGTTTGGCTAAGACACCCGTTGATATATGAATATTTACACACACGTCAATACATGAATATTTACACACACATCAATACATGAATATTTACACACACATCGCTGCGGTGCATACATTTCTGGGAGGGGAGCTTCTCTAGGAGAGAAGCTCAAGGTTAATTTGCAGGATTCCTGTGAGGAGCGTCTGAGCGGTGCGGGTTGCCCACAGTTCCCATGGGGAGCGCTTGGGGGGTCAGACAGGAAATCCGCCTTGACCTCCCTCCTCCAGGCCTGCAGCCCAGGGCACTGCCTGCAGCTCTGGACGGAGCCCAGGGGCTGCTTCCCATAGGCTCCCCTCACCCCGACCCCACAGAGACTCCCATCCACCCTGCCACAGGCCATCCAGAATGCAAATCATTTTGGCCCTCCCTCCCCTCCCCTCCCACCCCTGCACTATGGATTTGCTGTTCAGGAAACATCTGTTCCCTTCTTCGCCCCTGACACATGCATCGATCTCAGGCAGCCTGGCTGCTCACACGCACTCACTGCCCGGGGAAGCAGACACTGGGTCCTGGCCAGGCGCAGGTCTGGAACGGCAGGGCGCAGGCCGGCCCTGGGATTCTGACATGGGGAGTCGTGGGGGTAGGGGCGAGGTGCCAGGCCCTTGTCCATGCAGGGGCCTCCTGGCTGAGAACAGATGGGTAAGGCTGAAACTCAGAGACCAGGGTCCCCCCACAAAGCCCTACAGCTGCGAAGCCACTGCAGCCCAGAGGTGGCAGCTGGATGCCTTGGTCCCCCTCCACTCTCCCTCCCCACTTCCCAGCACCCCTCCCCCTCCGCCACCCCGTTGTGCCAGTGTCAGCCCACCTTGGGGACTTGGCTGGCCCTCCCCTGGAACACTGTCCCTCCCCTTTCAGATTGCATCAACGTTCTGAGCTGCCACCTCCTGCCGCCGCCCCCCCCCCCCCCACTCCCACACCCTACCACATCCCCAACAGAGGCACAGCTCGGGGGGGGGGAGTGGGGGGGGGCACCAAATGTATTTGTGAAAGGAAACCTAAACCTGATAAAGGGAAACCAGACAGGCAAGATTCCCCATAAGCAATGGGTTTTGTAAAAGGAAATGAACCTCACCCCCCCACCCCCACCCCACACCAGCCGTGTCCCAAGGTAAGGACAGGGATCTGTCCCTCTGAATGGGGATGTGCTGAGGAGGGGGAGGCAATTTACAACATTGTGCTCACTCTGGGCCCCACCAGGGCTGATTCTCGGGGCCCCTCACTTCAGCAAGAGCCCTGCAAGTCAGGAGCTTGGAGCGGCCTGGAGCGCCACCTAGTGTCTAAAAGAGGCAAGACAGACCCAAGCGGGAATCTGGGCTGAATGGTCCAGGGAGCCAAGCAAAATTCAGGGGAGGAGTGGCACCCTACTATAGAGAGCAGTGATGGCGAACTCGGCGTGCCAGCATTTTGAAAAACCCTAACTTAACTCTGGTGCCGTGTCACATATAGAAATTTTTTGATATTTGCAGCCATAGTAAAACAAAGACCTATATTTTTGATATTTATTGTATATATTTAAATGCCATTTAACAAAGAAAAATCAACCAAAAAGATGAGTTTGCGTGTCTCCTCTCACACGCGTGTCATAGGTTCGCCGTCACTGATATAGAGACAATGAGCAGGATAAGAAAACAAGTAGGACAACCAGTCAAAAGAACAAAGAACAAGTTCTGTAGAGAACAAACTGAAGTTTTAGCGGGAGTGGTCAGGGAAGCCTCGTTGAGAGTGAGTCTGGGTGACTGCAGAAGTCGGGACAGAATGCAGGTCTCTGGGAGGACAGCTTTTCAGGAAGAAGAGACAGCCAGTGCCAGGCCCGGAGTGTGCCAGGTCAGAGAACCGGGGGCAGGTGGCCAGAGGGCAACGGCGTGTGGCCTGCGGGTCCTGGGGAGGGCTGTGCCTGTGGAGGGAGCCTGTGGAGGGTTTGGGGACAATAGAGACAAGGTCTGAAGGCGTTTCAACAGGAGCCTCTTGCTGCTGTGCTGGGAGTAGACTGCTGGGGTCTCCGCAGAGATGGGGAGCCCTGGGAGCTTCTGCAAGGGTCCACTAGGAGGTGATGGTGGGTCCAGCCAGGGGGGGAGCAGAGAAGGCCGTGAGGGGTCGGATTCTGGATGTTTCTGAATACAGAGCCGCCAGGCCAGACGTGCGAATGAGACACGCGGAAGTCCAGAGTGGCCGGAGCTTTTGGTCTGAGCCAGGCAGGACGGGGTCACCACTGACTTAGGCGGGAAGGCTGGTGAGGAGGTCCTGGGAGGAGAGGTCAGGAGCTCAGGTGCGGGCGGGTCACATGTGAGATGCCTGTCAGGCATCCAGGCGAGGGATCAGGGAGTCAAATGAATGCTCCCCCGGCTCCCGGGGGCATCAGGTCCTTGGAGGAGCTTGCTCACCAGGTGCTGACACCCCAGTCCTCCCCATGCAGGTGTTGATTTGATGGGTTTGAGCTGGGGCCCCAAGAGTCGGCGTTTCCAACAAGGTCTCAGGTGGTGCTGATGCTGCCAGACTGCAGACCACACTGTGCATGGCACTGAAGTCGGCGATGCGGGTTTCCAGGACAGAGATCCTGGTGGGAGATAGGACCTTGAAGTCATCTATAGTAATAAAAGCATAATATGCTAATTAGACCAGACATCCTTCCAGATGTCCTTCTGGATGTCCTTCCAGACAAAGCCGGGGCTGCAAGGGAAGCCCAGGTCCCCTGTGCCTGCCTGCGGCCAGAGGGAAGCCCGGGTCCTGGGTGCCAGAGGGAAGCTGGTGCCGGCAGCCGGGGGAAGGCAGGCCTACTCTTGCATGAATTTCATGCATCAGGTTTCTAGTTGACCCATAAAACCACAAGGTTGGCCGTGATCTGCAGGGAGTGTGTGCACAGAGGGGAGAGAAGAGGATGGAGGTCTGAGCCCTGGGCTCCCCAGGGTAGGAGGCTGGGGAGGTGAGGAAAGATCAGCAAAGGCTGCGGGGGTGGGAAAAAGCAGGGAAGGGAGGGAGAGCAGGCAGCTGAGAAGCCCTGGGAGCCAGAGGAGCCGGGGCTTCGGGAAGGAGGGGTGCTGGGCGGTGTCAGAAAGTGCTGAGGAGTCAACATGACGGATCTAGTCACGCGGGGGCCGTAGTTTCTATGATGTATTTGGGATTCTTTTTCCCTCAAAAATAAAAGATCTATATACAGGGTCGGGCCAGAGAAGGTCTGCAGTTGTTCATATGGAAAACAATATAATAATGAATAAATAATAATACAAGAATGAACTATTTATCATACTCACAACTGTAAACCTACTCGTGCCCCATCTTGCATGTTATATATATTACTAGAGGCCCGGTGCACAAAAATTTGTGCACTGGGCGGGGAGAGGGGTCCCTCAGCCCGGCCTGTGCCCTCTCGCAGTCTGGGACCCCTCGGGAGATAACGACCTGCTGGCTTAGGCCTGCTCCCGGGTGGCAGAGGGCAGGCCTAATCCCTAGGTGCAGCACCTGGTCGGGCTCAGAGCAGGGCCGATTGGGGAATTGGGGCGCCGCCCCCTGTCATGCACAGAGCAGGGTGGATCAGGAGGTTGCTATGCCACCCTCAGTCACACTCAGGGTAGGGCCAATTGGGGGGTTGGGGCACCGCCCGCTGTCACACTCGAGGCAGGGAGGATGGGGAGGTTGCGGCGCCACCCCCTGTCATGCACAGAGCAGGGCCAATCAGGGGGATTGGGGCTCCGTACCCTGTCACGCACAGAGCAGGGCCAATCAGGGGGTTGGGGCACTGCCCCCTGTCACACACAGAGCAGGGCCGATCAGGGGGTTGAGGAGCTCCCCCCGTCACTCACAGAGTAGGGCCGATAGGGGAGTTGGGGCACCGCCCCCTGTCACACACAGAGCAGGGCAGATCAGGGGGTTGGGACGCCACACCCTGTCACACTCAGGGCAGGGCCGATGGGGAGGTTATGGCTCTACCCCGTCACACACAGAGCAGGGCCCATGGGGGGGTATTGGGGCGCCCTCTATCACCCACAGAGCAGGGCCGATCATGGGATTGGGGTGCCACCACTCTCACACTCAGGGCAGGGCGGATAGGGAGGTTGTGGCCCTGACCCCTGTCACACACAGAGCCGCAGGGCGATCAGGGGGTTTGGACGCTGCCTCCTGTCACGCTGATCCCGGTGATGGGAGGCATATTACCCTTTTACTATATAGGATAGAGGCCTGGTGCATGGGTGGGGGCCGGCTGGTTTGCCCTGAAGGATGTCCTGGATCAGGGTGGGGGTCCCCACTGGGGTGCCTGGCCAGTCTAGGTGAGGGGCTGAGGGCTGTTTTCAGGCTGGCGGGTGACTGAAGCTCCCAGCCGCTCCTTTTTTTCTTTTTTTATTCTGGGTCAGCTTTAGCTCTGGCTCCAGCTCTGAGGCCTCTGCTGCTGAAAGCAGGTATCTGGTTTGTTTGGGTTCTATATCCGAAACACTGTATCAACTCCAGCTCTGAGATCCTGGCTGGCTGAAAGCAGGTGTCTGGGGTTTTGTTTAGCTTCTATATTTGTAACAATGTTTCAAACTGCAAGCTCAGAGGCCGGCAAGGCAGGCAGGGAACGTTGGTTTCCTCCGTCACTGAAGCAAGCAAGCCTCATGTTGGCTTCAAGCTGCCTGGCTGCCAGCCGCCATCTTGGCTGGCAGTTAATTTGCATATCGCCCTGATTTGCCAATGGGAAGGGTAGCGGACATATGGCTAATTACCATGTTTCTCTTTTATTAGATAGGATATCCAATCCTTATGTTTCCTACCTGAGGCTAATATATGTCAGGTAAATCTCAATTTTTAAAAGAATAAAAAGAGCTGCATGAAGGAACTAGAGACTGACAAATTATGAAAATATTTTTTATTTCATATTCTTAGTAAAATTTAGGATTGTTTCACATATAAACTCAAATCCTATACTATGAGCTGAGTATCCACAGAGTTAGGAAACGCTGAGATATTTTAAAGAACATATCAAAAATTGTTAATCCTGCCCTAGCCTGTTCGGTTCAGTGGGCAGAGCTCTTCCCTCAGGTCTGCAAAGTGTGGAATGGCACCTCCTGCATCTGTTCATCTTTGCACCTGTGATTATTCCTGTTTATGCCAGCAAGTAAAAGAAGACTCCATGTAGGTCAAAAGTTCTCTGAGCCTATTCCCTTCAGAAAAAAGTCAGTGCCTCGAGGAAACAATTCATCTTTCTAAGGAACTGACCACTTCTCAATAATAATAATAAGAGTGTTCCCTGGTGCATCTGAATTAGTCACAAGCTCAAAAAAAATGAATATGTAAAAATACATAATAATATAATATATGCATAGATTAAGAAGAGCTTATTCCCAGACATAACTGTTAGGAATTACAGCTTCAGGCCAGCAATCATCAGCCACAGAGCAGGCTGTCAGGAGGCCTGCTTTGGAATTCCTGCTCTGTAAGGAATATGCTGTGTGGCCTTGGGCAGGTCGCTTCACCTCTCTGGGCTTCTTTTTCCCCCATATATAAATGGGACAGGAGGACTATGAAAGTAGAAGTCTCAAGAGTCCCTTTCAGCTCTAAGTCTCTGATATCTTAACTATCATCTTCTCAGAGAGTCCTCACCTGACCCCCAGCCAAGGTAATCCTCTCTCAAGTCAGCAGGGCCTTCGTGGAACCATCAGGGTCCCAGGCTACCTGAGCACACGGCTGTTCTTTCCCTTGCCCTCTGCTTCCCCGGCACTGTGAGCTCCAAGAGGGTGGGCACAGTCTCCGCCTTGTTCGGGGTCTGGTCTCCAGTCAAGACGGGTATCTTTGCAGGGATTGCTCTTCAATCCTGAGGGGAGATTGGGAGCTGGCGGAGGGTTTTGAACAGAAACTTTCTGCGCTTAAATTTATAAAATTTGTAAAAATGGTCTGACTTGATTCATAAAAAGATCACTGGGCGTGGTGATGAGAGTAGAACAAGGGAGGCAGAGGGACAGTTAGAAGGCCACCGCGGACCCCGGTGTCAGTGCCTCAGGCGTGGGAGGTGGAGAGAAGTGACCAGCTCCGGGTATATTTTGAAGGCAGGGTCAGCAGGACACGCTGTTGGACTGGACATGGGAGCCAGCACTCCACCGCCGGGCTCCTCCCAGCCACCCTCTTCGGCCTGCAGCATCCCGGGTTTCTGTGACTCACAGTCAGACGGTTTGACCCCAAAGCCTAAGGTCTTGATGACTATGGAATAGAAATTACATTACCATTCCGAGTGGCAGTTTCTGAAAATAAGTGATAATCGCTGTATTTGGGATGTGGGCGTGTCACTTAAAAGCCATCACGCGGTTGTCCTCGCCCCTCCCTTCGACCCTCCTCTCCCTCCTCCTCCTTCTGGCCCCCACCCCACCCCGGCTGTGTCCTTTCTCCATCCTGCTCCAGGCGCGCAGAGCGGCCCTGTGCTTAGTTCCTGGGGGCAGCCGGGCCCCACACAAAACGGTCTCTTCCCAACATAAAACTGTCAGCTCCTGACAAGTCCTGTGGCCGCCCCCACAACGATAGGGCAGTGGGAGTGGAGCCTGTGTCTGCTGGACCCCCCTCGCGCCCCCCCCCCCCCCAAGTCTGGAGCTTAGCGATGTCCACCAATTCCAGCTGTGACCAGCAGAGGGCAGCAGCCGCCTGGGGAAGGCCGGATCCTAGGATCCAGAGGAAAGAGCATTAGTGTGTCCAGGCGGGGATCCGCTTCCTCCACAGGACAGAGGGGCACGCAGAAAGCAAGCAAGGTTCCTCTGGGGGGACGCCCTGCCTCATGGGAGTACCTACCTTTCATGTCTCCCCAAGGCTCCACGCGAGATTCTGTGGCTGCAGCTATTACTACTGCTGCGGCTACTGAATAACAACAACAACAACAACAACAATAATAATAATAATGCCTTCTAGTTGGATGGTCTTTCCGTTCCTTCCAGACTGACAGCCAATTCTGTCTGTAGCTCAACAATGTGAGAAATGGGCATATTCCATATAAAACACCCATGGTGAGCTATTTAAGTGAAACAAACACACGTCCGATGTCCGTGGAGCCAGGCTTCCTGGCTGAGCTCCCGCCTCCACCGCCACCTGGTGACCTTGGCAGGTTGCTGCACTTCCCCAAGCGCCCTTTTCTCGTCTGTGAAGTGGAAGTAATAACGGGGCCAAACTCGCAGGGGTGCGGGCTGCGAGGAGCGGCTGAGTGACAGCCACGCTCAGTAATGCCCAGCGTCTCTGGTTGGGACAACTTCCCTCGCAGGTGCCCTTGCCCGCCCTCTCCTGTGGACCCTTCCCCTCCTCCCATCGCCCCACCAAGCACGTTCTCATCCAAGAGTCAGGCATGCTCCACCCGGCGTACGCACACACACCTGTTCACAGGTCCGATCCCTTCTGTCCGCCCCAGTGACTGACTCAGTGCATGGGTTCAGCTGCATGTGACCAAATCCCACAATAACATGATGTTAGACCATGCCGTCTCACACATAAAAGGAAGCGGGAGGTGGTTGGTACCAGCTGGTCCTGCAGCTTCGGGAAACTGAGGAACCTGCTATTCCCATCCTCCTCTTCTGCCAGGATTAGTCCGTGGCTGCTGCTTCAGGGCCCAACAGGGCTGCTTGAGCACCAGCCATCACTTCCACCGGCCATGTGGGTGCCTGGTCGAAGATGGTGAATTCCAGAGAGATTTGGAGAATCAGCAGGACTTGGTGATGGATTCAGTGTGGAAATGGGGACCAGCAGGGCGACTCCCGAGTGGCTGAGATGAGTACCGATGGAAATGGTTTCCATCTCCTGAGAGAGGGCCAGTGGGCCGTGGCCAGGAGGTGGCGGGCACTAGAGTCACAGCGTTCACTAGCCTGTGGACGCTGTGAGGAAGCGCAGGGGAGAAAGCTGCCCCACCCAGCCTGGTGCAGAAGGGCATTAGCAGGGGTGGAAAAGTCGATTAAATCCGTGAGCTTGAACCCAGAGCTGCCACCTTGAATTTTAGGCGATCGGGTGCCTTATGGTTTGGTCTGTGTGCCCCTGGTTGATGGTCTCAAACTGCAGGTCAATACCCAGAGGAAACTGACAATTAGTCATGGGACGGGGGGCAGGGAGGCAGTCAGTGTGTTTGATGCCTCTGGTAACAGAAGCGTGGGCATCACCCCACTTACATCCATGGATATAAACGCAGTCGGCAACGGAGCTGTGCTCACTGAAGTCTCGTGTCTGCTAGGCTGTTCAGATGTAAGATTGGGAGAAGCCTTGGTATTAGGAGCTCAGCCCGCCCTGCCATTGCCAGGGTTGGAGGGGCTGGGGAATATCCCGCAGGGGGCATACAGAGTGAAAGGCAGGTTGGCGCGGAGAACAGAAGGGACTGCCTCCTTCGGACACGGGCAGGGGGAGCATCCCCTCTAGAGGAGAATGCACACCCCGCCCACGCTGGCTACTTCCTTTTGGCTTGCAGTTGTGCAGGGGATAAATCATTCAGCGACCACGGTGCCCAAGTAAAAGAAGCATATCGTGCCCCACTGTCCCCTTCGTGGCCCCGCTGTCCCCTTCCCCACGGAAAAGGGTCAAGCAGAGGCTTCCCCCACTCTCGGCCCAGAAGCGAACACCTCTTACGTTGCCCCAGGGGTGCCTCCAGCTCACGGAGGCTGTGGGCAGGGCCTGCCCGGCACCTGGGTCCCTGCAAAGCCTCCCTCCAGATGTCCGTGCCTCATCGCATTTCTCTCAGGCCGTTGACTTGGTCAAGGTCAAAGCCTCGAGAGAGAGAGAGAGAGAGAGGCGGGTACCCTGCTGGCTGCGCCCTGCGGGGAGGCCTTCCAGAAGCCTGCTCTCCCTCGGAGCCAGGGACTCCCAGTCCCGTCCAGAGGCCGCGCTGCCCCAGGGAAGACGCCTGTCACCCGCTCTGTGTTCTCTCTTGCAGGTAAGTCGGGCGCGAGCCGCGGGAGGGCGGTGTGATGGCACACTTGGCAGTTCGGGAGCGAACGCGGCCACAGTAAGACACGACCGACCGATTCTTTGCATCTCGATTCTCAGCTGGGGGTGCTCCCGGGGGGCAGACTTCTCCTGTCCCAACGGAGCCTTCTCTGGGTCTGGAGAGGGGATCCGAACCCCGGGGTCCCGCTGAGGGCCCCCAGCCTTGGTTGGGGGAAGGAGAGGGGACGGTGGCTTCGGGTCTGCCAGACCAGGACCTGGCCCTGCGGCAGTCTGTGCATGTGGCATGCCCTGGCCTGTGACATGCCCTGGTCCGTGACACTGGCTCTGAGAGCTTCTTCCGCAGCTTCTAATGGCTGAGACCGACGGGCGTGGGATGGAGGGCGCAGGCAGCTTTCCGGGGCCTCATCCATCCCACCCGGGGCTCCCCGAGACCCTCGTCCTCCGTGGCATGCAGCCTCGGCCGTTTTCAAACCCACGGCATCCCACCAGCCATGTCACCACCCTGGCTCTGTGTCTCTCGCTGTCACTGCCTCCCACCCATCACCTCACGTCAAGGTTCCAGCCGGTGGCGACTCGTTTTAGACTCCAGTTACCTGCACGTGTGTGGGAGGTTAGATAGCGACATCTCTGTAGAGGCGGGTTTGTAAAGTGACTGTTTTCCCATTTAATGTTTCACTACAGTTGGCCTACAATATCACATTCATTTCGAGTGTACAGCATAGTGAGTAGACAGCTGTGTGCCCGACCAGGTGATCGTCAGCAGGTGTATCTGGGGACCATCTGTCACCGTGCGAAGTTGTTACGATATTATTGACCCTGCTCCCTGTGCTATGGGTGTCAGCCCGCGACCTGTTTATTTTACAACGGGAAGTGTGTGCCGGTCATTCCCCCTCACCTTCTCCATCCATCTCCCCACCCCTCCCCCCGGCAACTATCGGATTGTTCTCTGTGTCCAGGGGGCTGTTTCTGTTTTGTTTTGTTTCCGAGCTTGCTTTTTTGAAATCCCACAGGTAAGTGAGATCATACGGTATTTGTCCTTCTCTCTCTGACTTACTGCACTGAGCAGAACACCCTCTGGATTCATCCGTGTTGCAAATGGCAAGATTTCATCCTTTTTCATGGCTGAGTAATATTCCACCGCATAGCTGAGCCACATCTTCTTTGTCTCTTCGCCTATCAGTGGACACCTGGGTTGTTTCCGCATCCTGGCTATTGTAACTGCTGCTGTAGTGAACAGAGGGGTGCTGGTATGTTTTTGAATTACCGTTTTGTATTTTTTGCTGATAAAGGCCCAGCAGTGGAATAGCTGGGTCATATCTAGTCTGAATGTTTTGAGGACCCTCCACACTGTTTTCCACGGTGGCTGCACCAATTTACATTCTCACCAACCATGCACGAGGGCTCCCTTTTCTTCACAACCTCTCCGCTGCTTTTATTTCTTATCTTTCTGGCAATAGTCATTCTAACAGATGTGAGGCGGCATCCATGGCTTTGATTGCATTTCCCTGGTGATGGGGGACCTTGGGCACCTGTTCATGCGTCTGTCGGCATCTGTGTGTCCTCGTGGGAGAGATGTCCACTCAGGTGTTTAGATGTTGAGTTGTACGAGGTCTTTATATATTTTGGATATTAACCCCTTGTCTGAAGGGACATTTGACCTCCAGCACTGAAATGCCTAAGACAGTGAGGACCCTGCCAGCAGCACGGGGAGTGCCCGTGCGTGTGCAGCCCCAGGACCGGGGCTAACCCCCCTCCAGCTTCTTCACCTCCTCCAAGGCCCCTGCCCTCAGACCTTGTGTCACCTGGACAGGGAGCTCGGGGCAGCTTCTCCCAAGTCTATGCGAGTTCGTGTTCTCTGGGTGTGAAGGGAGCGGGACCTGGCGGGCGTGCAGATGACTGCCCAGGTCGCTCTAGGACAGTGGTTCTCAACCTTCTGGCCCTTTAAATACAGTTCCTCATGTTGTGACCCAATCATAAAATTATTTTCGTTGCTACTTCATCACTGTAATGTTGCTACTGTGAGGAATCGTCATGTAAATATCTGATATGCAGGATGGTCTTAGGCGACCCCTGTGAAAGGGTCCTTCGACCGCCAAAGGGGTCGCGACCCACAGGTTGAGAACCGCTGCTCTAGAACCAGGTGCTCCCAGTGCCTGTGGGCCACTTCTCCCAGGGTGCTCTGGGCGGCTGCTCTCAGCACTCTCTAGTTACTGGGAATATGGGGTGAAGGGATAGGTAAATGCCTTCAAACCCCAGGCCGGCCCCAGGCCACCCTCTCTGGCAGGTAAGGCATATGTTCCTGCCGCAGCCAGAATCTGCCCCCAAGCAGTGGGTCTCTCCCGTGGGCCACCTGGGTCCAGACCCTGGCTTCTGCGTCTGCGCCTGTGGGGTGGGGAGTACTGCTCTTTGCAGGACTCAGCCCCAAGCCAGTGCACAGAGCCTCCTCACTCCAAGCCATTCCCGTCACTCCGCTTGCTCCAGCCGGCCCGCACTTCCCCTTGGTCTGTGAAGTGGGGATAAATGATTGTCCTCCTCCTATCCGACAAGGGGGTCCCAGATCCTCTGAAGACCCTTCCTCCAGACCGTCCTCCCTGACTCCCCCAGAGCATGCAAATGCCCCTGAGAAGGCTCAGGCACAGACCCGCATGTGAGCAGGCAGCATCTGCCGATGGATCACTTCCTCCCTGCTGCCGCCCGGGGCGCCTAGCAGCCCTATTGCCCTCACTCCTCACAGCCTCCGTGCGGGGTGTCCTCGGCTCCTCTCCGTGTCAGGTGTGGGAGGAAACTAGGGACCAGGCACAGCCACGTCATGGCCCCAGATCACTCCACTATTGGGCAGCAGAGCTGCAGGTGACCCCCGGCTAATGCCTTCACCACCACCGCTAGCTTTCTAGACCTAAGGAGGGACGGGGCATCAAGAGTCTGGGAACTGCCCTTGGGAACTGCAGAAAGGAGCCTACAAAACAAAAAGTGGGGGCTGCATGTATTTATCACTTGACGGTATGTACATAATGTGCATGTATTGAGCGCTGACTGTATGCACACAGACTGCATGTGTTGAACACTGACTGTACTCACACAGTCTGCATGTATTGAGCACTGACTGTACTCACACAGTCTGCATGTATTGAGCACTGACTGTATGCACGCAGTACCTGAAACTTGACATTCATTATCTTTAGTGTCATAGACCGCCCCAAAGCCTGTGGGAGCTGATAGAAGATTCATGTACAAGTCTGTATGTGGACATATGCTTTCATTTCTCCTGGGTAAATGTCTGGGAGTGGAATTATTGGATCAAATGAGAGGTGAATGCTTAACTTTTAAATAAGAAAATGCCAACTTGGGATTTTCCCAAGTAGCTGTACCATTTTCCATCCTACCCTCACTCTGTTAGTAAATTGGGTTTCGTCAACATGTATAACTTCTGCACCAAAAGACATTGTTAAGAAAAAGAACAGGCCAGCCACAGGGGAAAGGAAATATTTGCAAAGCATTCATCTGATAAGGGCCGTGGGTCGGAAATACACAAAGAGAATAACAAGCATTTCTCCCACTAAGGAATGAATGACCAGTTCAAGGAGCACATTCTGAAAGGGAGCTTCTGAACCCAAAGGAATCTCAGATCAGGGGAACTTCAGGGCCAGTAGCCAGGAGGGGTGGTGAGACTTGATCCCGGGGTATATACAGGATGTCCCCAGAAAGTGTATACTGACTTTGAATGATTATAAAGTCCGTGTTTATTAATGAACATTTTCAAACTGTAAAAGAATCTACAGAAATGAATACTTTTTTGGTCAGTGCCTGTTTGCAAACTAATGACCACTCAGGTCCAGGCCCTGCAGATAACGCGAAGCAATGGAATCGCAACATCGAGAATCATTTCGTTTGGTATTTGTGCACCCCAATTCGTCAACTGTTGCCAGTTTTGTACCATAAACTTTATCTTTTATGTAGCCCCACAAAAAAAAAGTCTAGTGGCACCTTAGGATAAACTGTCTTTGTTCAAAACTTAGCCTGGCTTCCCCCGTTATTTCAAGTCAGTTCAACCTGAAAAGGGGTGAAAATTAAGTGAGTCATCAGCTGGTAAAGTGTGTTCACATTTTCATGGGACACTATATAGACATGGGCAGTGGGCTAAGGCAGAGGTTCTCAACCTGTGGGTCGTGACCCCTTTGGGGGTCAAACGACCCTTTCACAGGGGTCGCCTAAGACCATCGGAAAACACTTATATAATTACATATTGTTTTTGTGATTAATCACTATGCTTTAATTATGTTCCATTTGTAACAATGAAAATACATCCTGCATATCAGATATTTACATTACGATTCATAACAGTAGCAAAATTACAGTTATGAAGTAGCAACGAAAATAATTTTATGGTTGGGGGTCACCACAACATGAGGAACTGTATTAAAGGGTCATAGCATTAGGAAGGTTGAGAACCACTGGGCTAAGGGCTTGGGCTCTTCTTGGCTCTTAGGGGGACAGCTGGGCAATGGGTCTCATGGGACAGCTCTGCACGCCATGGGAGGAACTTTGCAACAGCCAGGGCCACCTGGGATAAGGCAGGGCCTGGAAAGGTAATACGTACCCCTCGGCCGTGGATGTACATCCAAGTCCATACAATCTTCTGCTTCTCCTGCAGTCCTTGGAGATCCGGTAGCACCAGGGGAAGAGAGGGGGTCTCTAGAACTTTCTAAACGTGCCCCTGTGGGTTGTCCCTTTTCCAGCTACTCATGGGCTTGGGCCCAGGTAAGATGCGCCCCACACCAATCCTGTCTCCCTGTGGAGCAGTCCGCCCTACCCTTCCCTCATCCTCCTCCTTAACCAGTGCCATCCGGCCAATGTCACAGCCACCTTGGCACCCTCACCATCCGTCATCTTCTGTCTCCCTCCCACTGATTCTTTCTTTTTATGTCTCTCCTTCCTGGACGTAACTTATTCTTTATTTTTAAATATTTGCTTCTGTTAAAAAAAAAATAGCAACAAATGAACCTCGGGGACAGATTTATAAAGAACGTGCCTGGCGAGGCGGGTGAATTAATTATTCAGCATCCTCTCCCTTTGTAACTGTTTATTGTCTCATATGCATTTATATGGTCCCTATCGCTGCGGATCTCACTCCAGGCCTGAGACATAATTTCCAGGGCCTGACTACTTGTCTAAGATGCATCGGTGGTATTGCCACACTATTTTATTTCTGACTGTAACAGCACGTGCCATTGGTGGGTAATTGTGTTCATGTTTTTAAATGTGAAAAATAATCAAATATAACTTGAAAGAGATTGTACAGTAATTCAAGGGGATAGTAAACCACCAGGAAGTTAGTCTGCAAGCAAATAGGCCTTTGAGGCTGTCAGGGTGAGCGAGGGGGGCGGGCAGGCTGGGGGCGTGGGGGTTGGGAAGAGCTGAGAAGACAAAGAGTGGGGTACGGCTGCAGCACCTGGCTGCCCAGTAGTCCTGTCAAGGGAAGGGGGCTTCTAGGGGCTACGAAGAGAAGGGGTGAAGTCACTGGGTCTCCTCTGAGGTCGCCAGACACCCAGGAGAGGGGGCATTGCCCAGTTGGGGTGGACGGCAGAGGCTGGCATGCAGGCTGCAGGTCTTTATGGGGCGCTGTCTGAGCGACCGTCACTGTCAGACTCCAGGGACTTGCAGGGGCCCGGAGAGACTACTGTTTATATATGTGTGTCCTCATGCCTTTCTGTATAGCATCTCTCTCTCTCTCTCTCTCTCTCTCACCCTGCAACATTTTTTCCCATTGATTTTTAGAGAGAGTGGAAGAAAGAGGGAGGAGGAGGAAGAGAGAGAGAGAGAAACATCGATGTGAGAAAGACACATCGATTGGTTGCCTCCCACACTCGTCCTGACTGGGGGTTGAACCTGCAACCCAGGTACATGCCCTTGGCTGGGAATCAAAGCCATGACCCTGCAGTGCGCAGGCCGACGCTCTAACCACTTAGTAACACCGGCCAGGGCCAGCATCTCTTTTTATCCTTAAAACACCCCTGAGGAAGCCAGTCACTGCCTTCCCATTTCACAGACGGGGAAACTGAGGCTCAGAGGGGTTGAGCAAAGCCCCAGCGCTTCCGCCTTCCCCCGCCCCACCCTGCACACAAAACACACAAAAACGCTAAGGAACAGTCCTGCCTTCCGGAAGCGCACAGCCAGCGTGGTCGGTTCACAGGCCCAGCTTCGCATTCCCAGTGTTGCTTGTCTGGGAGGGAAGCACGGGGATGGGGTGAAGGATGCAGGTCTGGGCCTGCGTCCGTCCGGGATGCGCAGAGCACCCCATCCCCAGGGGGAGGAGTGGGGAGTGAGACCGCTGGGAGTTTTCCATCTCGTGTGCACCTGGGAAGCGGGGGGAGTGTCCTTATTGCCAGATGCGATCCCTTCCTGACCTTGGCGAAGAGCAGGAAGCAGTGAAATGAACGCATCTCCTCTGCTTCCTCCTCCTCGCTGATCATCATCATCTAGGCCAGTGATGGCGAACCTCTGAGCTGGGTGTCAGCATTTTGAAAAACCCTAACTTAACTCTGGTGCCGTGTCACATAGAGAAATTTTTTGATCTTTGCAACCGTAGTAAAACAAAGACTTATATTTTTGATATTTAGTTTATATATTTAAATGCCATTTCACAAAGAAAAATCAACCAAAAAGATGAGTTCACGTGTCACCTCTGACACGCGTGTCATAGGTTCGCCATCACTGATCTAGAAGGTGGAGCTGGGAGACGCCCACTGGCTTTGGGGTGGGGTCCTGAGGCCTCTCCGCCTAATCCAGACCCTGCCGCAGGCACACAGAAGCCTCTACTCTAGTGCTGAGTCCCAGGGACCGGCCCCTTTCTCTTAAGGCAAACGGAGCTCTTCTCAGAGGCATTCTGTGGAGGGCAGCACCTGGACCTCCGTGGACCAGGGCCTGGGATGCTCAGCGTCCCGAGGCAATCTCTCTCTCTCTCTCTCCCTTTCCCCCTCTCTCTTTCTCCCCCTCTCTCTCTTTTCTCTCTTTCTCTCTCCCTCTCTCTCCTTCTCTCTCTATCTCTCTCTCCCCCCTCTCTCCCCCCTCTTTCTCTCTCTCTCTCTCTCTCTCTCTCTCTCTCTCTCTCTCTCTCTCCTCTGCCCTCCATTTCCACTGCCCATGGCCAGCCTCCATGGAGAAGCCTGAGGGGCCCCCATCAGGCAGCCGCTGGCAGGGAGCTGGCTCACATTGTAGGGACGTCGCCATTGTCACTACAGCATGTGGTTGGGAGAGGACATTTCCTAGGAAAGGGGTGCTGGTGTGACCAGCCCACAGGTGACCCCGTCCCCCAGCAATTCACCTTCTACAAGGTCACACCATCTGCCTCACTTTCCTACGCCATCGCCTCTGTCCACCTGTCCTTCCTCTCACTCCGAAATGCCCTCTGCACACTGTCCTCCACTCCCAGCCTCCCCTCCTCCGGGGCTCAGCTCCGCCCACTGCCTCCAGGAAGGAAGGCAGCTCCGCTCCCTGAGGCCACGGGACCTGCCTGGCCCTGTGCGCTCCTGCCCTGGAGTAGCCATGCCACTCGCCCGGTACCTGCTTTCCCACTGATCAGATGTCGCTGAGCGCCCGCCGCATGCCAGGCTCTGTGCCATGTGCGGTGGGGCACCCCTCCCCCCAAAGGGTAAATTGCCACTGAAGTCTTAAATGAGCTCACATTCCGGCCATGCCCACAAAGGGGGAATAAATTCCCAAAACTGATATACTACCCTGGTCATGATAAAATCGTGCTGTACTTGGAAGTGGGTATCCATTTAAAAAGGGGAGGACTGGCTGAATTGGGTCATTATCATCGGAAATTCATATGGATAATCACTTACTCATGAATATTAATGCATCTAATGAGGGTAAAACATTTAAAACAACGTGTTCATTCCGTCTATTGTGGGGCCTGCTCAGTTCTCTTTCCAGCGTGGATATTACCCTTGATTTACCTGGATGTCAAGCCTCTGGGAGCCGCTCAGCCTACCTGTGGCTAAATTAGGTCAGCCATTGGTTGGCCAAAATTACAATGTTAACTCATTTCCAGAGTATTCTCGGAGCCAGGAATTTCACATTGAGGTGCATGATTTGCATTAACATTATCTGGTTAATGGTGCGAATAGCAATTTTCTTTATGGCTTTTTGAAATACAGTAAGCTGCTGTCAACACTACCTGGTTCTGAACTCTCTCTAATGTGTATCATAAAGCCATTACTTCGGAGCCTGCCACTTATGAAAACAAGGGCTGGTGAATTAACTGCATACGGGAGACTGTGGAATTATTACTTCTCTAGCTTTGGAGTCAACAAAAAATGTAACAATTGGATGTAGTCAGAATGACCCTTGAAATTCCCTAAGTCATCCTTAAAATATAACATAGGAAACTAACAACTCAGAATACATCCAACAAACGCCCTCTTTTTCTCCATCATTGGAAGAGATTCCTCTCCCTTTCGCTGTGACTTAGATGAAGAACCGGGCGTGGACTGGGGGCCACTCGGTATGAAAACGACACATGTTAACACGTAGGTCACACTCAACCCCATGAGACGTTCTCTAGGGCAGGCGCCCTGGGAAGCCAGGGCCAGGGAGGCCACAGGTCAGACCTCACTGTGGAGTGCTGCTTTAATGGCAAGACCGGGTTTCTCCTCCATTCCCATTTCACTATCTTTCTCCTCCCCTCCCCTCCCCTATCTTCACCTCTCCCCTCCCCCTTCACTTCCCTCCCCTTCCCTCCCCCTCCCCTCCCCTCCCCTCCCTTCTCCTCTCCTCTCCTCTCCTCTCCTCTCCTCCCCTCTCTTCACCTCCCCTCCCCTCTCCTCCCCTCCCCTCCCCTCTCCTCCCCTCCCCTCCCCGTCCTCTCCTCTCCTCTCCTCTCCTCTCCTCCCCTCTCTTCACCTCCCCCTTCCCTTTCCCTTCCCTCCCCTTCCCTCCCCCACCCCTCCCATCCCCTCCCCTCTCCTCTTCTCTCTCTTTCTCTCATTAAAAAAAAAAAAATTTGTCTCCACCCAGTTAAAGTTTTATATATCTCCCCAAAACCACAGAGTGAGAGTTGGCTCGACCCAGACACACCGTCCACAACCTCTATGCCCGCCTTCCATCCAGGTCTTAGATGTGCTGCCGGCCATTTGCAGTAGAAAGAGACCTACAGAGCCGACCTCTCCCCAGTGTCGGTGGCTCAGGCTGCTCCTGCCCGCCTGGTGTGTCAGAGGAGAGGGTCAACTTGGCTTTCACTGGGACGAGCACAGGCACCCTCCGTGGCTGGGACACCGGCCCTGTTTCCGCTCCACTTCCGACTTGCACTGTGCTCTGGGGACTGACATTCCGCTTGGGGAAACGTGGTTCTCTCCACCTTGGGCAAGTGTAACTACGGTGCTCCCTCCCGCTGTGGGGAACCCTGTCCCCCGTCACCCTGCTCATTGCGTGGCTCTGCCGCAGGCAGGACATGAGAGAATATCAGCATCGGGGAGAAAGCGGCCGGGAGGGTGGGACAGGGCCCTGGAAAGGCCCTGGGGGCCAAAGGGCTGGGTGAGGGGACAGGGCAGAGCAGGCCATCCCTGAGCTGCACCCCTTTCTTCACTGCCCAGGGCTCGGAGCTCTGGCCTCTGACCATCCCGCCTCACAGAGCAGCCATAGGACACAGCTCTGAGGGGACATGGCCAAGGGGGCGCGGCCTCTGTGCCTCTCCAGGTCCTGGGAGCCCCGCCCTAAGAATGGGCAGCAGCTTTCATGTGGGGAGCACGTGGGCCAGGCCCTGGGAGTTTTGCAGGAATGAGTCTCCTCTGCACAAGAAATAGACTAGGATTAACTTCCCTTTGGAGTCCTGGTGACAATCCCGGCCTGACCCTGCAGCCTGCATTTCTGGGCCTCCCTGCCCGCTGGCTTCTGCGAGGTCCCCCCAGGGGGGCCGTCCCAGTTCCATGTTGCTGCACAACTTTCTCTCCCCAAACGGTGACTGGAAAGAGCAAGGATTATATATATTACTATCGCTCCGTCTGGAGGCCAGGAGCTCAGGCCCAGCTGAGCGATCCGTCTGCTCCGTGCAATGTGGGCAGCGTGACGCGATGGCATTCGGCTGTGCCTGGTCTCCACCGGACAGCCCGCGGTGGCAGGGGCGGGGCAGGCTGAGCGCAGCTGAGCCCGCTCCCTCTGGCAGTGGCGGGCGCTGTCCATGGCTCCAGCCCAGCGGGTAGTTCTCCTCACCGGCAGTTCAGGCTCCAGGAGACCGAAGCAGGCGGGAGCCCAGTCCTGCCATGCCCATAGCTGGCGTGATGCCACCCTCCCTGCGCTCTGTCATCAAGGCCGCCCGGGGCAGCCCACATTCAGGAGAGCGGACACAGACCCGACCTCTTCCTGCCTCCAGAGGCACCGGCGGGATGTGGGATGGTGGGAGGGGAGAGAGGGGCAGATCTGGGAACGGTGTGTATGTTCCAGGGCTCCGACACATGAGTCATGGCGGCGGCTTCCTCCACGTGACCCAGCCCCTTGTGCAGGGAACACCCACCCCGCCCCCCAGGGTGCTGCCAGGTCCCGGGAGGCCTCAAAGAGCCGAGCCATTTGGAAGTCATCTGATCCTGGGTCACCCACCTCTGCTAGGCGGTCTTCTGTCCCATGAGCGTGGCCACTCTGGGCTGGCCGCTCTCTGCAGTCCTGGGAGCACAAACCCCTCGGAGGGACCGCCTGGGCCCCCAGCCCCTGAACACACTACACGGCCGTTTTTCCTCTCCCGTCTTAGCAGTTCTCCTGAGGGCCAGGGACCCCACAGAGCCTCTCTCTCCTCCTCCCCTGCCTTCAGCCCAGGGAGCCCTCCTTGTCAGGGGAGGGGGACAAGACCCTCGCTGCTCCCTGCCTCTGCCTGAGACGCCTTGCTCCCAACCTTCCCCAGGCCTGGGACTGCGGCCTCTGAGAACCCACACAGCCACCTTGCTGGGGTCTGCGCCCTCTGCCCTGACACACCCACCAGGAGAGCTGTTTGACTTGGGGCAGGTGGAGATGGAAAAGCAGGTAGAAAAAATGACGGGTGCTGTAGCTGTCGGGGCCCCCGGAGGAAATGGATGGAAAAGGCCATCTAAGGGAATTTTAGGAAGGGGCTGGTTCTAGCAGTGAGGAAGGGGGAAGAGGAGCTCTGAGGGAGGCTAAAATGCCCCCAGCGTACAACAGCCAAACCACTGCCTCCCTGGGCCTGAAGGCCAGGGGAAGGAGGGTGCCCAGTCCCCAGAGAGAACTCGGGCTGTTGGAGAGGGTGCACCCCAGAGCTGGACGCTGTAGTAGAAGAGGAATACAACCGCTGCCCTCACCTCTCTCTCCTCACCCTCTCAGCTCTGCCCATGCTTCGCACCAGCTGAACCCAGTTAGAAGCCAGGGGTCCCGGGAGCCTGGGCAATGCCATCCCGGAGGTCAGCGCCCCAGGCAGGCCAGAGAGCACGTGGGCATTGATGCTGTAAACGCAGTGGGGAAGGTGGAAGGGGGCGGTCTCTCAGGAGGGGACTTGGAACAGAGGCCTGAGCACTTGGTGCGTCCTCAGTCAAATGGACTTGGCTCCCTGGCCGGCTGAGTGTCTCACGGAGCCAACACCTCTACCCCATTTTCCCGGAAGCCTTTCCCGCCGGCTAATTCCGTTCCAGGTCATGAGCATAAAGCTTGGAGGACCTGGGTGAGAGTTTTAATTAACCCAACAGGCAGCGGAGGGAACCGAAGCCCCAATCCCAGAAGCCTTCTCTGCAAAAGGTTCCGGGCTTGGTAATAAAATGGTCCTTTCATCCTCATTAATGGGCGATTGATTGAAGGAGCAGACCCAGAGGATTATTGATCAGTGTTAATCATTAGAAAATACCGAGTTAATGAATCTAACTGCCAGGAGGCTCCTGTGGGACTTGCGGAAGGCCGGTTAGATACCATAACCTTGTCCGCTTCCAGCCCAGCAAACAGACTTTTTTTTTTTTTTTTACAGATTTCTAGATTATTCTAAGGAATAAACTTTTTAAAAGTAATTTTTTATTTCAGAATAGTTTTAGACTTAGAGAAAAATGGCAAAAATAGTCCAGTTTCCATATACCTCACACCCAGCTTCCCCTATGATTAACATCTCACCTTAGCGTTGTCACAGTTAATGGACAAATATTGCCACATTATTAACTAAAGTCCACACTTAATTCATGTTCCCTTAGCTTTAGCTTACTGTCCTTTTTCTGTTCAGGATCCCATCTAGGGTGCCACACATGCTCAGCCATCGTGTCCCCCCCGCCTGACAGCTCTCAGCTGTGACAGTTTCTCAGACTGTCCGTCCTGGTGATGGCCTCGATGGGTTGGAGGAGTTCCCGTGACGTGGTTTTGTGGAATGTCCCTCAGTTGGGTTTTAGCTGAAGATTTTCTCGTCATTAGACTGAGGTTCTGGGAGGAAGGCCGCCGAGGTAAAGTGCCATCCACGTCACATCACGCCAAGGAGGCATGTCATCAGCATGGCTTCTCACTGTGACGTTGACCTTGAGCCCCGGGCTGAGGTCGTGTTTGCCAGGTTTCAGCTTCTCCGAAGCTTCTCTCCACCCCCTTTTCCTCTTTGGAAGGAAGTCCCTGTGGGACAGGCTGCACCTAGAGGGAAAGTGATGCCCCCCCCCCCTTGTGGGCAGAGCATCTACTTAAATTATTAGGAATGCTGCACGAGAGGTTGGCTTACGGGGGGATCGGCTCACGGACATATATGTTGACGCTCTGGGCTCTAATCCTATATTATTTTCCTTTTCTTGTTGCTCGGATTGTTCCGCCTTGGCCATTGGGAGCTCTCTGAGTGGGCGCCCAGGTCTCTTTGGCACGCCCGTCGCTGTAGGGCTTTGTTTTCTGAGCACTTCCCTACTTCCTGGCACGACAAGACGCTCCAGGGCCATTTTGTACATTTCTTGCCCCAGCTCTGGAATCAGCCATCTCTCCAAGGAACCCCGATCCCTTTTATTAGAGAATCCTTGTTAATTTTCATCATGGGTCGTCGTTTTGTTTCATTTTCTTTAGGAGCCAAAAAGTAAGTCATGCTCCTTATGGAAAATTCAGCACCTGTGTGACAGAATAGGGATGAAGATAAATATCCCTAGTCACCCAACAGCAGAGAAAAGCACAGTGAACCTTTGGGGGTCGCTCCGTCTGGCCTTTTTGCTGCTGGCTGGCTCTGAAGAAGCCCTTTCTATACGTTCCCGCCTGATGTCCTCCATCAGACCAAGGGGAGTCATGAGGGTGGGGAGGAGGGGGGACTGGTTTGCCTCCCTGCCCACAGCTGGGGCTGGAGCAGAGGAGCCATGGTGACCTTCCTGGGCGGTCTGCTGCCTGGCCCCTGTGCTCTGCCCTCTGGAGGAGCACAAGTCCCTGAGGCCAGGAGGCAGTGTGTCCTTCTGCAGACTCTCAGGATGAGGACACTTCCTAGTCCTGTCACCTTGGACAGGAGAGTTGGCTTGACTTTCGTCTTCTTTTTTATCTTTCTTTTTTAAAACTTATTGTTAATTATAGTTGACATCCAACATACAAGATATTATTAGTTTCAGGTGTGCAACATAGTAATTCAGTATTTATAGACCTTAGAAAGTGACCACCCGGTCATTCTGCTAGCCATCTCCCCCTGTAAGAGCGCTCATGCTATTATTGACTCTGTTCCCATGACTTATTTATAACTGGAAGTTTGTACTTCTTACTCCCCTTCTCTCTTTTCTGAGGATTAAAGGAGATGATGTGTATGAAGTGCTCAACAGAGGGCCTGGCACATAGCAGGCATTAAACAAGTAAAAGCTGTTATTTTTATAATTACAGTTATTATTAATAATAAAAAAAACCCACACCCTCTCATGATAGAAGTGCAGGCTTAGTGTGGTAGGCAGGCCTCTGGGAGGGAGGTATTTGCACAAGCAAGCTGCCACCTCCACGGGGCCCTCATGAAATTGATCTGGTTCGTCCCACGAATTTGGGGAGCCTGGGTGCGGAACTGTCTCTCTGCAGGACCAGAAGATGGAAAAGAGGGTCCTTGGGTCTACCTGAAAAGAACACATTCCAGGGGGCAGTATTGCATTGTTGCCGAGAGCATGCGCTCTAGAGCTAGGAAATGTCACTAAACTGAAGTCAGGGGTCCTGGGTCCAAGTCCTGGTTCTGCTGTATGACACGGAGCAGGCGCCTTTCACCACCTCCTGCCTTGTCAGTGAGCAGGTTGGTCGTCCCAACACCAGGTCAGCCCTGGAAATCCCTGAACCCCTGACCTTATCAGTGATTGCTCTCTCGGGTTGATGTTCTTCCAGATAGCGAGACTGTGGGTGTGGAGGGGAGGAGCCAGTGAAGGCATCAGGACGGGGACCAGACAGAGTTGTGGAATCATGGCAGGGGTGGGAGGAAGGGAATGAAAATACTGATGAGTGCCCAATCTGTGCCAGGCACTGATGTTTCAACATCCTCCATGGAGCCTGATGCCAGCCGCCCAGGTGTCTGTGGTCAGACACTGTCACGCTGTGTGGGGTAGTTTCCAGGTGGTTCGGGAAAGGCAACTTGCAGTCTGGCTGGATGGGCGCTGTGCCATATTTGCTGCTGGGCAGCTGGGCTGGGGTTGCCAGGGCTCTGGGAGGAGAGTCATTAGGTCACCCTTCTGACTGGGTTCTTCTCTAGGATGGAATTGTCCCACTAGTCTCACTTCCTTGAAGAACTCTTCTTGCATTTCTGGGCTGGGCGTGGAGCCCCTGCGTCATGCTCCCACAGTTCTGCTGCTTGTCTCTCTCAGTACTCAGCCCACTGATTGCCATCGCCATCCACTGTCTGCTACTGAACCTGTGAGCAGAGGCACTGAGCTCTCTCCAGTCCCCAGCACAGATGCTGGCACACAGTAGGTGATCTCCGTTTGTTGAATGAATGAATGAATCAATGATCATCCAGAATACTCTTTCTAACTCAGCATTGTACAACAAAAGACTATGAAGTCATTATGACTTTGGACAAGTCACATAATCTCTCTGGACTTCAGTTTTACATCCTTAGAAAAATAGATACCATAATAATTTTCCCCCACCTCATGGGACTGTTTTGATGATTACATGAGAATATATACTGTACTACTAACTACCCTTACTTACGTGTTCCCTCTGTCCCTGGTGCTGTATTAGGCTTCAGATAATGTATTTAAAGTGATAAATATAGTGGTACTTAACAAATATCCGTTTTCTCCCCCCCCAGAACAACATTGAAGTCTAAACATTGAAGTTAAAGTTTATTTGTTGAAGGGATGGATGGGTGGACAGGTGGTTTACAGAAGTAGGAGCCTCTCACCAGCAGGGGGTGGAGTGGGTGTGGGGGTACCACTGGCTCGGCAGAAGTTCATGCCATTTTAGACTTCAGAGAGTATCTGGGTATGGAAGTTTGGCCTTAATTAAAGTCTCAGCACAGTGTTAAATGCCATTTTATTTTAGTTCATAATTAACACTAATGAGATGAGTGGATCACAAGCAGCACACACTCGGAGAGAGTGAAAAACAACATCTGAGCGTGGTGGTTTCCATTCTCGCTCCCCCCACCTCCCATGCTCTGTTCAATTAAAAGTTTTGAGAAAATATTGCAACTATGCTCCTTGTCTTTGTGGTAATGAAGCATATTAATTTGGATGTGATGAATACAATATTCCAATGACTTTTTTATTCCCTTATCTACAAAAGTTTGAAATAATGGGCCAATTAAATCAGGAGAGAAGAATACAAGGTTTGCCTGGGGCTCCAATTCAGTGATCAAAGAACTGAGGGAACAAAATTCTGTGATGGTGCCTGAGCCCCACGCCACCCCCTCAGCTGTAGCTGAAAGCCCCTCCCTCATAATGACCATGTGGGCCAGGCTGGACAAATACTGTCTTGGGGATCAAGAGGCCAGGTGCTAGACCCCCCTCCAGTATTTTTTCATTGGATAGAGGGTGAGTAGATAGATGATGGAGGGATGGGTGTGAATAGATAGATGATGGATGGATGGATGGATGGATGGATGGATGGATGGATGCATGGGTGATGGGTGGATGGATGGATGGATGGATGGACGATGGATGGATGGATGAATGGGGGATGGATGGATGGATGGATAGATGGATGGATGGATGGATGATGGACAAATGATAGATGGATGATGGATGATGGAATGAAAAGATGAACCAAACAACATCCTAAGGTCCCATTCTTCCCAAGGTAGCAAGTTAAGTCTAGTCTGGTGCTGACTGAGCCCTTCCAAGACCCAGAAGTTAGGGGCAAAACTTAGAAATAGGCCCCTGAACCACCCAACCCCAGAGAAGACTGAGCCTTTCTCCCTATGAGCTTCTGCATTGGAAGAGGGACATTCTAGCGGCCTGTGACCCAAACATATGGTCCAGGTATTTCCATGAGGACCCCCAGAAGGCTTCCCACCTCCATGCGATCCTTCAGTTATTAACTCCTCCTTGCCAGTGTGTCATCTGAGGCAGTCTGGGGGTACATATCCCACAATCTCTGTGTACTTTGTTCCCTTCCATTCTGTTTTCTACATTGCATTAAAACACAATGTGCATACACACATACGGTACACACACACACACACACACACACACACACACACACACACTAATAATTTTACTCCTTTGCTTAAGACCCACTGTGACCAGGATAGATAAATCCTTAATATGGGTCTACAGGACTCTGCATGTCCTGACCCCTCAGTCCTCCAAGCCTTTGTCACCACACCCCCTCCACCTCTGCCCATTCCCTGGGCTCTAGCACTGGCCTTCAGTCAGTTCCTAGATGCCTCTTCAACACTCAGTCATCCACTCACCTCAGGACCTTTGCACAACCTTTTTTCCTTAATTGCTCTTGCACTACCTCTCATCAAGTTAATGCCTACTCATGCTTCAGCTTTTAGCTCAAGCATGACTTCCTCAATGAAGGCATCCCTGATGACACGTCCTACACCAACTCCAGCCTGGGTTGGCCCTGAGTATTTTCCTTTATGGCACTTATCACAGCTTGTAATTATATGCTTATGCTATTATTTCAGGCATGTACCTCTCCCTCCTTAGGCCATTAGCACCATTGTTTCCCTAGTGCTCAATACAGTGCCTGGCTCATAATAGATACTCAATAAATATTGCTGAACGAATGAATGGTTGAATGAATACAGGCCCAGTTCAAGAGCTTTGACTCTTCCACTCCACTCCACTCCTTCCATTTTGGGATTTCTTCGTTTCCGAAGCACCTGTGCTGGGCCTGACACTGGGCACGTAAACAGCTGAGACCTGCCCTTGCTCTCAAGCAGTCCACGTGTAACAAGGAGCAGAGCCGCAGTGCACATGGCAATGCCGTGTGTCAGGTGCTACAGTACGTGTACGTCTGGCGTTTCATGGGAGCAGAGGAGAAGTGCTCCTGTTCCTCACAGGAGGGGCTTCCCAGAGGAGCTAGGGCCCAAGCTGAGTCTGAAAGGAAAAGGTGCTGGCCAAGGAAATCGGGGTGGAGGCAGAGTTTGCGGTGAAAGGGAGGCTGGGAAGGCAGGTCCCTGTGATGACTGTGCCCTGGATGGAGAGGCAGGGCTGTGAGAGGTGAGGCTGGGGGCTGGCAGGGGCCAGATCACTGAGGACCTTCAATGGCAGCCAGAGATGGCAGTGGAGCCTGAGTGGAAGGGGCTGGTGTGGTGACCCCAGGTTTGGGGAACTCCCTCTGGAGGGGCTTTGAGAAGAGGTGTTCATGTTTCAAGGAAGAGATTTCCTCGTCTGGGGAAACAGAGCCTCAGTCCCAGGGCTGTCCATCAAACTCCTTTCCAGAATCCAAACTTTCTTTTCCAAAGGGTGCTCAGTGTGGCTGACCTTGCTTATTCATTGCACGGAGAATTAATTTCAGGGTGGGGAATTAAAAAAAAAAAATACAAGATTAAGCCGAGTAATCAGCTGCTGCGGAGAGTTGGAAATGCAATAAATAATAATAGCATCGAGGGCTGTTTTTAATAACTCACCAGTATAATTTAGCCCTGGCTTCACGGAGCATATGTAAAACGTGTCATGATGTATATAACGGCAAATGCCTCATTGCCAGCCTCTGAAGACAAATGTCTTCCCAGGAGAGGGCGGGGGACATGGGGGAGAAATTGGAGGACAGGGTTGCAGGCAGGGTGGTGGAAGACACGCATCGCTCATCCTGACAACACTAATTCGAATCCGTGACCCCTTGCAGAGGTGATGGGTTTCGGTTGGCTTGTCTTCGGGGATGGGGCAGGTCCCATGAGAAGGGAGGAATCCATAATTTGTGAGAGAGTGAGTTGCTTTCATACTCTGTAGAACCCCCATTTGCATGCAGTCCATATTCTAATAACAGATCATCTCCATCTATTACAGGAGGTCCCCAAAGACTAGTGTCTTCACAGCATTTGTGTTTTTTTTTAAAGTACTTGTTATTTAAAAGTACTTGATGAAGTATGACTTTCAGACATTCATATGCACTGCACCCACCCCAAATCCCCCCCCACCAGGCCTCAAAAAAAAGTCTTTGCCAGATAGAGTTACGTGTCCTCCATTCTTTGAGAGGCATCACCATACAGTTTAAATGAGATGGCTTTGGAGTCAGGCACACCTGAGTTCAAATTCTAGTTCCACCACCTACTAGCCGTTCCACCTCTTGCAACTGACTCAAACTCCAAGGCTCTACCCCTGATCTATTCAATGAGAGTGGTGATGATGATAACGATGGTGATGATGACAGCTAGTATTTATGAGTCACCTGTTGAATGATCTCTGTCACAACAACACTATGAATAGGTGCTGTTATGATTCCCATCTTACAGGTGAGGAAACTGAAGCTGAGAACCATTGAGTAACTTCCCCAAAGCGCGGGGCTGGTAAATAACCATTCTGGGACCCACCACCAGGTCTACCTGACTTCAAGGCCCTGCTGTTGAGCCTGTTGTGCTTGCTCTGATACTAAACTTCGACGGTTTGGGAGATGGGCGACAACCTGTGTCAAGTATAGTTCCTGGCTCGTGATAGACATTCTATAAATGTCTCTTGGACTAAAGGACTAGGGTTTGCTTCCTCTTCTGTGTCCTCTCGGGGAAACTATCACATCTCTGCTTTGTCATAGTTTTATGTCCTTGTCTTTCCACACCCCTCCCAGGCTTCAGAGTTTTCATCTTTAAAATTGGGGGGGGGGGACTCTGACACAGACCATTGGTCTGGGTGTGAATTGGTGCAACTGATTTGGAAAACAACATACAGAAGCTGCCCAGATCCTGGGGGGCAGCCAATCTGCTCTTACCCTGCAGCAGGGTTGCTCTTCCTCCACACCATTGGCACTGGGACAGAGATTTCGCTGCTGTGGTTGGGAGGTTCTTAGCAGCACCCCCTGGCTTCTGTCCACTAGGTGCCAGCAACATCCCCCAGCTCTGACAACCAAAGATTCCTCCAGAGTTTGCCAAGTGTCCCCTGGGGGCAAGTATCTCCCTGAACCACTGCCCTATCAGAACTCTTGGGAACACGCTCAGAAATGATCATAGCCACATCGTTTGCATAGAGGTGTTTTGCCTTTGTCTGCCCCATCCCATAAATACCCTATCAGGCTCTTTCCAAACCTTAGCTATTGTAAATTGTGCTGGTAAGTGCCCGTCAGCAGAAGAGTGGATTAACAAACTGTGGTACATCTACACAATGGAATACTACGCTGCTGTAAAAAAGAAGGATCTCCTACCATTTGCAACAGCGTGGATGGAGCTGGAGAGCATTATGCTAAGGGAAATAAGTCAGTCAGAGAAAGAGAACTATCACATGATCTCACTCATTTGTGGATTACAATGAACAACATAAACTGATGAACAAAACAGATCTAGAGACAAAGAAGCATCGATCAGACCATCAAACCTCAGAGGGAAGGTGGGGGAGGGTGAGCAAGAGAGTCAGGTCACTGTTGGGAGGGACCAAATTAGTTTATCCAAATGAGACTTAGTGCTTTACCAGAAGGCCACTCAGAAACCCATATGCCAACATTGCATTGTAGATTTCAGGTAACGAAGTGACACGCTCCTGGGTCCTGGAGACACTGCGCCACAGGCCACCTCTGCTTGCTTCAGGTTGCACAGAAGTGAGCAGCTGAGAGCAGCAGAAGTGGCTAAAACAGAATCTTATTTTCTCACTGCTGGAGGCAGACACTCAAGCAAGTTTAAGCAGCGACAAGTCGTATTCAGAGGAAACCATTTGTCCGGAAGGAAGATTTGTGACTAAGGAACTGAATTTCAAGCACCCAGAAATTTCCAGAGGAGATTTGATTCCCCACCTGAGACAGTATTCCTTCCTCTCCCGAGATGCAAACCTTCAAACTACATATTCATGGAACTATTATATTCAACTATAGCTTCTCCATGAGACCCAGCTGATTATCTCCTCAAGCAGAAGATAATGATAATTATAATGATAGTTCTTTCTGTGAATAATGACTAATGTATTTCAGTCTTCACAATCACTGTCTGAAATAGGTACTAGGAATATCTGTTTTATGGTGTGACACTCAGGACAGAAAGGGTAAATAACTCACCAGTAGTCACAGAGCTAAGTGAGAGGCAGAGTTAAGAGTCAGTGCAGGCCGCCTGGCCCCAGGGGCTGCCATTCTCAGGTGTCAGGGACGCTGCTAAGAGGCTTATGGCATTATCTCACTTAATTATTGAAACAATCCTATGATACAGGTACCAATATTATTCCCATTTTATAGATGCAGAAACTGACTCCAAAAGTTTAAATGACTTGTCCCAGGTCACACAGCTAGTAGGCAGCAGAGCTAAAATTTAAACCCAGAGATTCTGCGAACCTTTGATTATTTCGCAGAAACTAGGTCCTATGCACTATTTTTATCATGGTCTATGCCCCTCCCCGCCCCCCACATTCATATGTTGAAGCCCTAATTCCAGAGGCGATGGTATTTGGAGGTGGGACCTTTAGGAGGTGATTAGGTTTAGCTGAGGTCATGAGGGTAGATGCCTTGTGATGAGATCAGTGTTTTCATAAGGAGAGGCAGAGCCTAGAGCCCTCTCTCCGCCATGCGAGGATACAGCAGGAAGCCAACCATCTACAAGCCAGAACCCGACCATGCTGGCTCCCTAATCCCAGGCTTCCCAGATTCCAGAACTGTGAGAAATAAATGTCTGCTGTTTAAACCACCCAGTCTGTGGCACTTTGTGACAACAGCCTGACCTGACTAAGACAGTAATCTTTCAGGAAAAGATACATAAATGTGTTGTATCATTTTAGTGGCTGTATAGTATTTCTTTTATACATGCACTGTAGTTTCCTCACTGAGGGGCATATAAGTTTTTTCTTTCTTTTGCTGTTATAAACAAACGATGTGATGAATATCCCAGTACATATATATTTATGCACATGAGTGAGCATTCCCACAAGTGAAATTTCAGGATCAAATGGTGTAGATATACATTTTTCCTCCCAACAGGTTATATGAATTTACATTCCCACCCACAATTCATGAGTGTCTTTTCCCCACGTTGTTGTCAACAGTGTATTCTCAAAATCTGAGAGCAGCATTTAAGTGCATGGTCTGTTCTCACATTTGGAGCAGGTTCTCTTGGTTGAGGTGGGTAATTCACAGAAGAGGAAACTGGGCCTTATGGACATGAAGGAACTTTCCCTAGGACAGGTCTCCAGGACCCTAAGTCTCCAGTCTTTCCTCTTCACCATGCTAGCCACCCCTGGGCACACTGCTGACAATTCCATGTAGAGGAATTCAAAAGCTTGGGACACACCAATAACATCACTTCTGCTCTTGGGTTTTTGTTTTGTTTTGTTTTGTTTTGTTTTGCTTTGCTTTTGCTTTATTTCCATAAGTTTTGCTCATTCAGATTTGCTCTCAATGGTTTGTACTATTGATATCAAAGTTGCCCAAACACAAGTATAACCGTGTGCTCAGCCCAGTTTAAAATTACTCTCTTGGTGACACAGTTTCCTGGGACACTTTGTGATGTCAAACAGGACCACCTACTAGTAAATTCCAGAATAAGCTTGATTAGCTTTTCACAGAGAAGTACAAATTATTGTCCCTTTCCAAAAATAGCCTTCACCTCTAAGTCTATCTCAGCTTGGAAGCAGGACGCCGCTTCCTCTATGGCTCAAATAGTCTACACACTGAGGCAAATTCCCTCTGAGTCACAAAGAGAATATGTCAGGAGACGTTGCCAATTATTGTTACACCCGGGGAGTAGATGTTTAGGGCTTGGTGAAACCTTTGGGGAAATTGCCTTGGGAGAAGCGGAAATAAAAGTAAAGATTACTATGAAACAACTCAGAGCTTGCCGGCTAGGAGGAGGGGAAAGGTGGAGGGAACTGGGAGGCATGGAAGGGGGAGGGAAGGGGGAGTGCAAGGAAGAAGGCTGGTGAAAATAAACCAAGCTCTAAGCAGAACAGCGGGGAGGGAGCTTGGGAGCCCGGGTTTCTGACTTCCGATGCCTGCCTGGCGCCTTGCTGGTGCGCCCGTGTTCTGAGAGGATGTGGATGGAGGGCGAGTCCGAGGGGCTGCAAACCTTGGGAATAGTGGTGGTCGTGTGCTCCTCTCTGAAACTTTTGCACTACCTCGGGCTGATTGACTTGTCAGACGGTAAGCGAGCCTTCGAGCTTCCCCGTTTTATAGAGATGTGGTTTTTGGATTAGGTTGTTGTGAGAGCAGTTTAGAAAACGCACGGAAAGTAGCGAGGAGACCCGAGAGATTTGCAAAAAGCCAGGCTAAGTCAGAACGGGGCTGATCCCCGCCTTCCTCCTAGGGCCCCCACTGGTGCGCTGTCCGTGGTGCTGAAATGTCACGCCTGGCTAGTTAGATAGGAGGTTGACGTGGGGTTCGCATCTTTTCTTCTGACCTACGTGCATGTGAGCCTTGGTGGAGTGCTGGCTGTGAGAGACCAGCACAAGACATCACAATCCTCTCTCAGGTATCTGTTCATGATTTATAATGTTCATAGAAACCGATGAATTGTAAAAGTCATTATATTGATTGACTTTATGAAGGAGCTGGGAAGATGATGATGGTAAAACTTTTGTAAAATGCTAATCACGGTGCCTGACAATTAGAAGACATTTAACAAATGTTCGTTTCTTTCTCCAGCCCTTAACCTTCACCCTCAAAAGAACCCTTATTCCGAAACTACCTCGTCAGCTGTGGCTTTAGCTTCTATTCCTTAATAAGAATGTACTCAAAAGTTCTAGTTTATGACTAGAAAGTTGGTGGTTGGGTTTCCAAAGGTAAAGGAGCTGGATAAATGAAGAATGCTTTCCTCCTCCTCGTGAGAACATGGTTTTTCTATATGATTCTTATCACATAAAATTAAGCTCCTGGATAGATCCCAGTTTGGGTGAGCAAAGCTTTAAACAAGACCAGCCTCTAACAATGTGTATCCAGTGTATAAACAATGTGTACTCCATGTATATTCTTGCATTACAGCATAGCATCGCATGAATTTCTCTTCAAAGAGGTATCACCTGCCATAACTACACATGATAATGAAATACCTTTGTAGACAAAGGACTAGCTAAAGTACCAACCAAAGCTGAGGTATTCCAGAGACTGAATTGCAGTTGGATGAGCTCTGGACTAGCTGTCAGACCAGGTTTCTACCAATAATTTGTCTCTGGTTAACCTTGGTTAAGTCATCTGGATCTGTTTCCTTATGAGAATATTGATGATTTCTGATCTCTGCTTCATGACATTCTGGAGTGACCCAAAGGTTTCATTGTATTTGGTGTGGTCAGCCAGGCTCTGAGCCCTTCATCTCTGCTTCAAGACCAGCTCCACTTTATCTGTTCTATATGTTAGCCCTGTAGGTATGAGCTCTTTAAGCTTTAGCTGAAATGTTGTGAGTCCATGATTCTATGAGCCTATGATTGTGTTTTCCTGAGATTTTGAAAGCTGAAGCACATTCATAAAACGTTCTTCCTTAAAAACCACCTGAAATGTAAGAATCTGTAAGAATAGTTCTGTGTGCACAGAGAGACTCTTTCTGGGCCTTGTAGAACTCCAAACTCAGCTTGTCAGTCCATAGCAATGGGGCAAAGTTGCTGTTCCCCACCAGATCCCAAGAGAAGTAAAGACCTTCAGAGCAGATACCCACTGAGATTACAAATTAATGCTAGAGCTTCTTACTTCCTTATTAGGCTGAAGGTGTCATGGAACTATTACCCTGCTCTTCCTTTCCCTATTCAGAGGTATCCATCTCCCTTCCCTTGCTCTAGCATCTCAAGATTACATTTTTTTGTTTTATTGTCACAGAAGATATCAGTTATTCATTTAATGTTGTAGTAATGAGGGGATTGAGGTGAAATGTAGAGAATGTGTGTTTAAGCCTGCCCCCCAGGCACCCTAGGTGATCAAAGGGATTAACATTTATTCAGCACCTATAATGGCCCAGGTATAGAGTCAGATATAGATTATATATATATATATATATATATATATATATATACATATATATATATATATGCTAACGTAACCATCAAAATAACATTCTAAGGAAAAAAATTAAAAACACTGAAAAGTGTACAGCATTTGTTCCTTTTATATAGGGAAGAAGAAAGGTTTAGAGAAGCTATTAAAAATTTCCAAAGACATCGGGGTAGCAGTGAAGAGGTATTGTCTCTAAAGTTTTACCCTCCTTCCTGGACACCAAGTGCCTCAACAAGGAAACCAGTTCCAGATGTGGTGTGTCATCATGTCTACACACAGAGGCTTTTATGCCAGAGCCCCCACCATATGGTGATGTGGGAAGCTCTGTTCACTCATGTGTATGCTAAGAGGAGAAGACCACCTCCTACTAACTACACTGGCACCAATACGATGCAGTCATTCTGTGCAGAGTTGTGGAACATCTTTGAAAACCCTTCAGTAGTCTTCCTGAGGCCCTTGATCTTAGTCTTATTTTATTTTCCAGTAGTAACGTTGAAGTTGTATAGATATTGGGCCCAAAGTCAAAAGAGCTGGGTTCCTCTCCTGGATGTGCCATTTATCAGTTGTGTGACCTTGGGCGAGTCCCTTTTCTTCTCTAGCTGCCACTGGTAAAGTACTCATCACCTCATTCCGTTGGGTTATGGTGAGCTGAATCATGGCCACTCAGAGACTTTAGGTCCTAATCCCTGGGATCTGTAGATGTCACCTTATAAGGAATAAGTTCTTTGCAAGTGTGATTAAGTTAAGGACATGGAGATGAGGAGATTATCTTGAGCTATCAGGTTGGGACTTATATGCCATCATAAGTGTCATAAAGGAGAGAGGCAGTCAGAGATTAGGCACAGACAGAAAAGGAGAAGGTGATATGAAGATGGAACAGGGCTTGAAGTGATGTGCACACAAGTCGGGGAGTGCTGGCAGCCACCAGAAGCTGGAAGAGGCAAGGAATTGATTCTCCCCTAAAGCCTGGCCTTGCTGATACACACACACACACACACACACACACACACACACACATACACACGGTACATACACACTCCCACATTGAATAAATGAATTAGCCCAAGTGGATTACTCCTCTCCACACTTAGCCATACTTCTCTCTTTTCTCTTTTCCTTCTTTCTGCCTCCAGATTTGATTAGTTATTTTTAATTCTTCTGTAGATATAGTTATATCTTATGTGGCCCACTTGATCCTTGATTACTTAAATACTGGTTTTAAGCAGGGTCTATTGCCCACCTTCTATGAAATATCAGAAGACAAAGACACGTTTTTTGTCTCCCATTTTTCTCTCTACTTACCAGATCTATTCATTACAATATCCTCTTTACATTATTGGGCTTTGTGTTGTTCCCAGAACATACCTCTTTCAAGATAAATGGGAGGGCTTTCCTCAGAAATCTCACCCCCCATGAGCACAGCACCGTCCCCTGTCTGGGGGGACCAGTTCTGTCTCTAGAACTTCTCTGCTTGTATGACCAGCAAGGGACCACAGACTCCCCTCCTCCAATCAGGAGAATGCACTCTGTCCAGAAGCCTTCCTGTGGGTCTCAGAGGAGTATCTAGAGCTGCCCCCAGATCTAGGCAGCCACAGCCTGACAATCCCCAACATGACCAGCAAAATGGAACTGACTCCATTCAGTCTACCACCTTCCCACCTTCTTCCCAAGCCCATTCTGCACCCGAGAAAACCTTCTACCACCCAGCTAGATTGGTGGCTGTAGAAGAGTTGGCATTTTACAGTCTGTCATAGCAAGTGTGATAGACGTTTCCAAATTCTTTCTCTACCCATGATCATAGGTTCTGAGAAAGAGTGAGAGCCACATGCACACCAAAGCAACTGCATGTAATTGGTTTGAGGTTCTTCAGAGACAGGGAAACATAAAATGTTCAACTCACCAGATTTGTAGAAACATGTTTCCCTCTTTATTTATACAATTATTGCAGAAGTGAGGAATTATCACTTTTTAAAACAACCCCTTGCACTACAGGTATAAGGAACATGCCTGTTGCTTGCCCCAGCAACCCAATCCCACCTTATCCCCAGGCTGAGTCCATTGTGACACCAGCTGTGCTCAGAAGCTAATGATAATGATGCAGATTCCTGGGTGGCAACATAGAAGGGCTACCACCTGATTTTTATATTAAGAAAAGGGAATATAAAATCTATTTAAGGAATAAAATAAACCTGCTTGGACAGTCCATAATATTTTCAACTACAGACAAAACAGAAGAGAAAGGAGAAGAGGAGAAAGAGAAGAGGAAGGTGAAAGGTAGAGGAAAAGAGAGGAGAGAAGAGAGAGTGGTCATAATGGCAGGGAAGGAAGAGGTAAGGAATAGGGACTGAGGAAGGGAGGGGCGTGGGGAGGCAATAACAGGACGGAGGTTTCGCCACGCCTGCAGCAAGCCCTTGATCCTCTGTGGTTCACTGGGGTGTCCGGTAGGTTACATCCGATCACCACTGGCCTTTAGAGTCCTCTGGCTAATTAACAGTTTACCAGCTGCTCTTTGGGCTTCAGTCTCTAGAGACTACACTGCAGAAAGTCACCGCAGCCCACCTTGCACCTGAGCTATGGCCAGAACACCACACCCCAGACAAAGCCAGCCCCAGGGAGAAACCCTGCTTTGTCTCTGAGTTCCACCAACTTGGCTGTACAAAACAGTCTGTCTAGTTACTGCTCCTGTCATCTCTCAGGCTGGGCATTGGAGGTTTTCTGAAATAGACTTCAGTGTTGCACACAGTCGTTTGTTTATTATATTCAGTGCAGCACTCTATTGAACCAGTGCCCTTGAAATGAGTAAGCGCTGCAGTATTGTTCCTTTATTTCCTTCAAGGCAATCCCCAAAGATTAAAATGTCAAAGCCACCCACAGATTGCTCCTCTCTGCCTTCGCCTGCCCTCTCTGTGTCCCCGTGTCTTCTCTCTATCCAGCCTCAAGGCCCCAAACCTCTCTCATGCTCCTCAGAGCCTCCTACTGTGATGCCCAGTGGGGCTGGTCTTTCCATTCATTCTCTGCCTGACTCCCTGCTTTTAGTCCATTTCCATCAAAACCCAGCCCGTCTACGTCCCATTCCTCCTGCATGCTCACTGATGCAGAAATCCTCTTGAAGAGCAGATCCCTGTGCAGGCAATCAGTTTGCCAGTGAATCTGTCTATGAAGAGCCTGAGTAAAACACTTTTCTTTAATAATGGTGCTAGCCTAGTGTACTGGCTTTAGACTGTCAGCTGTTTGCAATGTTTGCTTAATTTAAAAGCTAGCGGGGAGGTGGTTGAGGGGACCTGTCTCTTCAGGAGTCACCTAAACAGTGCCTCCTGGGGGAATTGACTTGAAGAGGAAAGTTGGTTCTGGCACCAAGAACAAACATTAGTTGAATGGATGAATAGATGTCTTTTTCCTGCAGACAAAGGGGAGACTTGGGGAGGGGCTAACTCGTGAAGACAATGATTATGTCTGCCTGCTCACCACATATTCCTTCTGCCCAGCACAGTGCCCAACGCATAGATGTTCAGGAAGTGTCGAGTGAATGGACAAATAACTGCTGGGTGACGGGCCCAGGGATTTATTCTCACACCATGAAAGGCACTGGGGCCCAAGACAAAGGCTTCCAACTTCACAGCAAAGACTCCACATTGCACACCGTTCACAGAGTTACTTCTTGCTCCTCTCTGGTGGGCTTCTGTTTTCCTCCAGAGCCTGACTCCTTCTCCAGCCCTCTCTTTTCCCTTTTCACACACACACACACACACACACACACACACACACACACACGCTAAATAGTCCCCTCTGGCCTGCCCTGGGGTCATCGCCTGATATCACAGAGAATAGTCCAAGAATAGAGAAGTTCTCCTACCTGCTCAATGGATTCTCAGTAAAAGCCAGTGATAAATGGATTTGTTCATGAACAAATTAGTGACCATCCTGTTCATAGCAAAGGACCTGAGAACCCTTTCAAGCACAGCCCTGGGACACCCTCCATGCCATTTCTACACGATTCAGCAAAGAGCCCAGGGTGGCATCAGTAGACCTGACTCCACACTCAATCCTATCCCTCAGGCAACACGAATGTCGCTCTCTGCGCTCACACTGGTCACCTGTGAAATGATCAGTGTGATTACATTAGTGGTTTCCAAATGGTGATCTGCAAAATCACCTATGGGATGTGGGGAAGGGCAGTGACACTGACCTCCCACTCTAGCCCAGCATCTGCCAGCTTTCACCCATTTTACGTACTTACTTAGTCTCCATGAAAAATTTCCTTTGATTAAAGAATTCCTTGCCTTTATAGGCATTTGAAAACCACTGAGTACCAGCTAATGTCGGTCTAACCTTGAAGTTTTCGTAGCCCCGTGACTCCACGCCATGTAAGAAGACCCATGATGTACTTGCCTCCATGGTGGACAGAAGGGATCTGACCCAGCCAGGGCCACAGCATTCCTACGGCATCTTCACCATGACAACCACCCATCCGTTAGGATGCCTTATGTGTGCACTGGGCTTAAACCATCAGCAGCCATAAAACAGAACTAATGGGCGATGTTTCCATTCCCAAGGCTGCTAGAGTTGAAATAAGTTGAGGGGGTGTTGCAAAAGGGAAGATGAGAGCACCGAGCTTCTGGCAACGAAAAGGAATGTGTCACAGAACACTCAGCTGGACCAGACCCTGAGGAGCATGGAAGTGACAGGAGTCGTGGAAAAAACCCTGGAATTGGATCAGAGGCCAGAATCGAAACCCCAGCTCTGTCATGTGCTGACTTACAACTTTGGGCAAAGTACTTAATTTCCATGAAACTTAGTTTCCTAGTCTGTGAAATGGGATGATATACCTCAACTCGCAGGATGCTGGGAGGATTGTGTGAGAACACCTGGCTCCGTGCTAACACAATAAATATTCCACCAGGGGCCAAAGGGAGGAAGTGACTTGCCCTAGGTCACTTCCTCAAGGTCACACAACAATACCATTGTCGTCATGTTGCCCAAAGCTCAGCAATGCCATGGTCTCAGCGGCTCGTGGTGCCCAGGGAGCCAGCAGGGCCCACGGAGCCTCTGCCTCAGTTCCCCACACTTCAGGGGTATGGCCCTGGAGCAGGCGCTGAGACACCCGAGAGTCTCACTCTCAGGAATTCAATATAGAAAACACATTAAGGCCTGTTTACATGGAAGTGCTGTTCATAATGATTGTTCCCTGCGGGATATCCCCCCGCTGCTTCCTCCAATCCTGTTCTAAACGGCTCCACTAATAGAGCTCTCCTGGCCTCCTCAGAGAGACATTCACAGAGGCTAATAGAGACATAATTCAAAAACTGCTTGATATACATGCCCTCAATTTCCCCAAGAACCACCCCAGCAAAGATCCCCAAGCAGGCAGCACACGCACTGGCCAGATGCAATGGAACATGCGTGGTGTGAAATGGATGGGCTCCGGCGCAGCCAGGTCTGCATTAAGCTGCAGCCGTCCCTGCACCGTACCCTCAGATCCCGCCACGGCCAAGTGCAACAGGGAAGAAGCTCCTCTCGGGTCTCTGCTCCGAGCCATTTTGGACAAGGCAAGCGAGAGACAAAGAAGCATGAAACAGACTATGGAAGCTCAGGGGGGAGGCAGGGGTGGCTGAGAAGAGATCAACCAAAGAGCTTGTATGCACATATGCATAACCCATGGACACAGACAATAGGGTGTGGAGGCCTGGGGCGGGGGGCAGGGGCGGGCTAGAGGGGGTCAGTGGGAGAAAGAAAGAGGGCATCTGTAATACTTTCAACAATAAAGATTTAATAAATAAAATAAATAAAAAATGAATAAATTTTTAAAAATCCTCCAGGTCAGGAGAGGCAAAGAACCAACGCGGAGCTCCTCCAGGAATAATCACTTCCATCTTCGTGTGTAAAGAGGAGAAGGAGGCAGAAAGAAGCTGGGCGCAGGTTATCACATGGCAACCCTCTTGGGACATCGTGGGAGCAGCGTAGCTTTACAGAGAGATCCCAGTACAGGCACTTACTCCGTGGGGCCCGGGGGGAGTCCCTTAAGCTGTTTGTCCAGTGGCAAACTGGGGACACTAACTCACCTCCCAGGATTGCTGGGACGATAAAAAATTAACAGATGTGAAAGCGCTCAGCATGTCTTGACACAGGAATTCATTAAACTTCTTTTATACAAATGCCCTCTGTCCTAAAATCTTAATACAGAGCGTGGACGTGCTTCTCTGCTTGTTAACGAAATAAATGAGTGTTGAGCAGATCCTAAACATACTAAAATTAAGTTAAAAGAGGTACACTAGGACCGATTAAAAGAAGTTTGACGTGCCCAAAACTAATAAACTTAATGAAACTTGGTATCTCAAGAAGGAATTAATATAAGTTTAAAATAGCATAGGTTCAAGGTGACTTTAGAGAAGTTTCTGGAGACTCGGTCCATAATTGATTAATAAACTAAAAATATAGAGAACTTCCCAAGGCTAGGAAAGTAGAAATCCAGTGCCTTATCCTAGCCTCCCCACCCCCCACCCCCCACCACCGCCACCATCACCACCACCACTACCTTTGCATTGCAGAAGGAATCAAAGCTCAGAGAACAGAAACCAGGGGTTTCAGGATATGGTTCTGTGTTCTTTGCCCTGTGCCGGCCTCTTTGGGGACAGGCCAGCCTCCCACACATTGTCACTTAAAGATGGCACCAGAATGCCCGGCTGGTGTGGCTCAGTGGTTGAGCATCAACCTATGAACCAGGAGGTCATGGCTCCATTACTGGTCAGGGCATATGCCCAGGTTTGGGCCCCAGTGTGGTGCATGCAGGAGGCAGCCGATCAATGATTCTCTCTCATCATTGATGTTTCTATCTCTCCTTCCCTCTCCCTTCCTCTCTGAAATCAATAAAAATATATTTTTTTAAGATGGCACCAGATTGACACCCAAGCAAGGTAACCCAGGACTCAGTTCACCACCACCCTCCTCACACAAGAATAGGCAGGAGGAGGGGGGGAGAAGCCCTGCCTGCTGCACACCTACTATGTGCTGGATCCTGGGTAGCACCTAACCCTCAGGAAGACCCCGACAAGTGAGTGTCCTACAATATGAGACAACGCCATTGGGCAGGCGACAGAATTGTATGGAATTCAAGCCAAACTCTCTGGGCACCGCCTCCAACTCCTTCCACTTCTCCAACTTCACAGATGCAAGCATCTGACTGCCGAAGGCTCTCCGTCAACATGGCCTGATTTGAATTGACATGAATGAGGCCCAGTAAATGCTGAGGTTTTTCAATTGTATAAAGTATTTGAAAGACCCTGTGATTTCTCCTGTCATATAGGGACTTTTTGGCTGTGCTCAGGGGAGGATTAGCAAGCAGAAGGGCCCTAGGACGGCCAGGCGGCTGACAGGAGGGGAGGCAGCAGGAGGCAGGGTGGAGGCAGCTTCGCCCTGCCGGCTCGCTCACCCAGGCGGCTCTCAGGCGTGTGGCTCTCAGGTGGCGCCTTTGCAGGAACCGTGGTGGGAAGCACCCCAGAGAACCCCAAACTCTGGAGGCAGATCTAGCACAAATGAGCATCCTGGCCTGGCCCCTCCAGGATGACAAATGCCATCGATCCCGGATGGGGGAAAGGCTGACGTGCTCTCAGCCAAAGACCTCAATTTATCTTCGGGACCATTTTAATTGGAAACCTCGCCTCGCTGCTGCCCACTTTTTCAGAAGTAATTAGAATGCTAATCTATAAGAAAGATGTCTATTAAGTATAAATTAATAATAGATAATACATTTTAGCTTGCAATTTTGAATAATATGGCCATCTCATTCTTAAAGTAAAAATTCATATATTTTTAATAAGCCTGAGACGGCTCCCAATGAACCACAGATGGTTCATTTTTATTATCCTATAAAGAGACATTATGGGTAAATGTTGTTGTTTTTTTATGGAAAAACAGAACCTTAGAGATGCTCTTTTTTGGGAGTTCTTCAAGCACTTTCTCAGCATCAGGGCTCCGTCCTGTCAACGTGGGGACCGAGGTGGAGGCTGAGATGAGGTGACCTCCACCACCCTCTCAGACCTTCATCCCGCCCAGGCAGGGGCAGTGTGGCAAAGACAAAGGCAGTTCACATTGCCACTTTGTCCCTTGAGGACAAGTAACCAAGCCCTAATGACCCAGAAATGGGTGCTTATAACTAACCCTCATGCGGTCACTGAAGGCGTATGTAACGCAGGCTGGGACATGCATTGGACACAACAGCTTCACCGACAGGCTCTCCCGAATGTCCCTCCCTCGCCTCTTCACACCTGGGACCACGAGGAGCATCCGAAGCTGTTCCCACTGGCACCCATGCACACAACCTGCAAGGGGAACACGTGTGTTCTGTCCACTTGACAAGCATCCATGAACCCTCCTACAAAAAGCTGTCGTTTGGAGAACAAGTGATTCTGAACTATCCTAAGAAGATGAAATGTGTAGAACACGAGGTTGGTAACTAGCTGTCCTCCCAGCACTGATTTCCAGGTTATTGACTTAGAATAGCCAAAGATAAGTCAGCATTAACCACACCCATTCTCTGTACCAGCCCCACTGCTAGGGCCCGCCGTACAGAGAGGTGACACAGCTCTCTCCCAGCCTTCCCCACTGCACAACACAGTTCCACCCTCCACCCAATTGCTCAAGCCTGGAAAGTCGTCCTTGTCACCTCTCGGTCCCTTCCCCTCACACTGCCCCCCCCCCCAATACATCCCCAAATCCTTCAGAGTTCACATGGCAAAACAGAACCTTAGAGATGCTCTTTCAGCCAGTTGCAGCACTCTCATACCAGGTCTGTCTGCATCTTATTGAAATATTAGTGGCTAGGTACATGGATTCATGCTCATTGAAAGGAAATTGATTGGAAGAAATACTTTAATATCGCTATTCGCCCTTTCGCTATAATAGAAGTGTCAACCAAATTCACGATCGACAATGACAGATCCAAACACACGCGTGTGATTGGCGCCAGCGAGAGCTTTATATGTATCACACATGCGTGAGTCAACTTAGCCTTTTATACATAAGAATAAACTTGCCTCATTACGCCTGCTTTCTGGTGTAG
The DNA here is from genome assembly GCF_964212035.1 of Myotis nattereri. Classification (NCBI taxonomy): domain Eukaryota; kingdom Metazoa; phylum Chordata; class Mammalia; order Chiroptera; family Vespertilionidae; genus Myotis; species Myotis nattereri. The sequence continues at coordinate 104,186,740 of NC_138080.1, forward strand.
CTAAACTTTTTCCAGCCCGGTAAAGTACCCCAACTTCTCTTTCAGGTAGTTGTCAGCAACACAGCAGTAAATATCAACACGAAGCACATTATTATTGTAGATCATGCAGGGAGAACAAAGGGTAAAATATTTAACTGCAGCAGTGTTTGACTATATTCTGTGCAGTGAGAAAACCTGAAGTCATTTTCAAGGTCTATCATTTCTTACTTCTTTCCAGTCGGGTCAAGTTTCTAATGAAAAGAAAATAGGATTCCACCGAGTCTCCTATCTACCCACTCCAGGACTTCTGTGAGGGTCAAATGAGATGAGGCATGGGAAAACGCTTCACAGATATTTGGTTAAAGTATGAAATGTTTCCAGCTGGCTATAAAGCAGGTAGTGTTCCTGGGCTGAAGCAACTACAAGGAGGTTGGTCGCTAGGGAGAGAAAGCCGGGCAATGCTATGTGACATAATTACCTGGATGGTCGGACACTTAGCATAGTAACCTTTTATATAGAGAGATAATGTGCACCAAAACCCATGTAACCGATACCCAGATTTAAAACAGAAGGAGGAGACAAGTCACCACCACCACAGCATCCCAGCGGCTCTTTATTTGCTCCATTCCAATCGCTACTTCCAAGGATAACCGCTATCCTGACTTCTAACAGCAAAGATCGATTTTACTTGCACTCTCTGGGGTCATCCACACTGGAGGATGCTGCTGCAGTTAATTCAGTCACATCACTGTGTAGCATTTCATTGTGTGAATATGCTACGAACTTGTGTTTATTTTACGGTTGATGGACCTTAGGTCAGTTTCCAGTTTGGGGCAATTATAAATGTGATACTTCTGCTTCCCATTGTTTGAAAGGTGGAAACCCAAAGTTGACTGATCTGACCAGTTACCAGACCCCACTTCCTCCCTCGGTCATTCTGCTCCACCACTTGGCCTCCAGTTAGGTCCTCAAAAGGTCACGCTCATCTTATCGTCCTTACACATGCTCTTCACTTTCTCGGAAACTCTTCCTACCACTCTCTCACCCTCACACTTCAGGTCGTATGTCTGCAGGCTCTTCTTCCTTCTTTATTCTTTTTTAATGTGTTTTTATTGATTTTTAGAGAGACAGGAAGGGAGAGGAAGAGAGAGAGAGATAGAAACATCGAAATGAGAGAGAAATATCGGCTACCACCTGCACAGTCCCCTCCAGGGATTGAGCCTGCAACCTGGGCATGTCCTCTGACCGGGAATCAAACCAGTGACCTCTTGGTGCATGGGTCAACACTCAACCACTGAGGGGTGCAGACTCTCCTTCCTTCTAACTCAAATCAGTTCTTGCTGGTTCTTCTTCCCCACCCCACCCCCACTCTTCCCTCATAGCACTTAAGACCGCTCATAACTGCATATTCATGTATGTGATTATGTGTTTAACGTGCCAGTCCTGCTGAACTGAGCACATGCCTGACTTCTCTGCGACCACGTTGCTGGCACTTAGAATAGTACCTGGCACCGAATAGGAGCTCAGCACCTATTGGTTAAATGAGTGACTGAACTTGCCACAGCCTTGAGGAGCCCCTGGTCAGGGGGACAGGAGAGCCTCTCTGTGCCGACCATCCCCTGTGCCGATGCTGCCTGGGGCGGACAGCAGAGCGTCCGTGTCTGAGGAAGTGGCCCTCAAGGTGACGTTTTATGGCGGCTGCACAAGCCCAGCAGAATCCACTCACACTGTCGTCTAAACAGTGTCCCCTGGAGGTGTGCAGTGCAAGGGGATCGATCTGAAGGAGACCGGGATGTAACCCACAGACAGGGAAGGAAATCAGGCAGCGGGCAGAGGCGAGAGCAGGTGCAAAGGCAGGAAAGCATCGCCAGGAAGTCGTGTTGGCGGAACAGCAAGCACTGGAGAGAGTGAGTGTGGGGGGCAGGGGGACAGTGGGGGGGAGAGACCATGTGTATCTGAACCTGAGAGCTAAGCAGGGCGCAGATCATGAAAGGCCTGGCCTGCTCATTACGGAGCATGGCCTTTCTCCCGCAGGCAGTGGGGAGCCACCGGAGGCTTTAAAGCAAGGGCACGTTCAGATGGACTTCCTTTGAACCTTGATTTCTCCTTCCCCAGAGCCTCTACACAGGAGGGTCCTGCGAAGCTCCAGCTCATCTTCCCTCCCACTTAGAATGTCACACACACACACACACACACACACACACACACACTTCCCCTCTAGTGAGCTCCCCCACCCCTTCAGATCTCAGGCTGTCATCACACCCTGACTGCCCACAGTACACCGGAGCCCCCTGCCACTCCCTCCCGTAGCACCCAATAGCGCCCCCTTGCAGCGCGTCTCATGGTGACAATTGATACCTGTGTCTGTGGTTCTTAGGTGAAGTCCCTTTCGCACCAAATTGTGACTTCACTGGGGACAAGAACCACACCTGTCCTTGCTCACCATCGCAGTCCCACTGCCGTCCCCGTGCCTGGCACGTACTAGGCACTCCATGGTCCGTGCCCTCTGGATGGCTGTTTGACAAAGGCCCTTCTGCCTGTTCCTGCAGAGAACCCTCTGGGGGGGGCTGAGCCTATAGGCTGGAGCTTTGCTATAGTCTGTGTAGGGGCGGGGGGAGGTATTGAGTACCTCAGTTTGATCCCAGGGATGGTCACGCCTAACACCCCAGCGAGGAAATGCCAAAGGAGGCATTTTGGGCCCACATCTGTCTGACTGCAGAACCAAACTCCAAGGACTGCATTTTCTTATTTTCTGTATTCTTGATGCTCCTGCATTTGGGGCCTTGATCCTGGAGAGATGGCCCCTCGCCTCCCAGAGCCGCTGTTCCTGGGACTAGCCAATAACTCCCCTGCAAGTGTGCCTTCGATATGCAAACCAGCAATCTGGCCCGTGCCCCAGCCATCTCCTTTATCTAACTCGCACCCACCAAGCCAGCGTTCCCTCTGCCCTAAGTCACCCCAGGGCCAGGTACTGGACAACTAGACAGCCCTCCCCAGCTCAAAGGCTGCCAAAATTCTCCACTCTTTCTAATCCTAAACTTACTCGCATACCTGAGGGGCCTCACCAGTCCCTTCCCACGAAATCCCCAATAACGGCTGTGGGTCACCCCCCCTCTCCTCCCCCCGCCTCCTGACCAGCCCTGGTGCTTCCTGTGGCCCTGCCTGGCGTGCATGCTGCCTGTTTTTAGGGACCTGTGAGTGTAAACTTCTTTGTCATTGACAGTCATTCCCATGCCTTACTGCACCTGATTAACACAAACCCTGGGTGCCAAGTTTAACACAAAAAGCCTTTAGTGTACCCAGGTGTCCCAGGATCCTGACTCCTAGAGGCTGTGACTGTGCAGCGAACGTCCTTCCGATCCTCCTGGCTCCCCATGGCATCTCAGGGGCATCGGGGATGTTTGCCGATAATGAGAAGGAGGCGCCGGGGAGCCCTCGCCTCCCAGGAATCTGCCTGAGCCCCGCGTCAGGCCCAGGCCCAGAGCTTCCTGCAATGGCCTGGGGACCAACCAGCTTTACAAATTATCAACATCTCCCCATTAGCTGCTGCAATATTAAATTGTGTGACTGGAAATGAATGAATAATCCCACGGGCGAGTGAGGGAGCCCAAGCAGCAGGGATTTAATAACAAGTCCTGCCCTCTCTCCAAGCGGAAGGTCTCCCTAATTAAATATTAAAGATCTAGCTGCACAGCTACAGAAAAAAAAATTGCTTTTTCAGCAGCGGAGCTCTGGGACCCCTCCCCAGCAGACCCAGGTGCCATGGAGTGGCCCCTTGGGGACCCAAATGAGGGAGCATGGAACAGCACGCGCAAGCACTGCGGGGTGTCAGGCACGGGTCTCGCATGCCTTGTCACACTTGGTCCTCACAGGACCCGGGGACATGGGTAGGATCGCATCCAAGTGGCAAAGTTGGAATTTTCACCCAGTTCGATGGGGTTATAGCGCGCACACACGTGATGTGCAGTTAAGAACACGGGGTGTGTCGTCAGGCAGACCTGGATTTCAGTCCCAGGTCTGCCGTGTCAAACTGTGCGGACTTGGGCAGGTCACCTTACCTCTCTAAATCTCAGGTCCTTTGTCTTTAAAAAGGGTAGCAGCATGGAGCTCACAGGGGTTTGGAAAGATAATGCACATGAAACTCTAGATGCAGGCTTGGTACCTAGGAAATGCTTCTGAAATGTCAGCTGTCAGCTGCTGTTCTGGTCAATGGAAGACACACACACACACACACACACACACACACACACACAGTGTTTCAGAAATGCCTCTTCCAGAATGGAGAGTATCCAACCTACCACTTCTAACCAGGCTGTGTCTTTCTTTTTCCCTCTTCTTTGCAGGTTCGGGGCAAGTAAGGTGGGGGCTGTGTAGCATCTATGAAGCGTATACTGCATGCCAGGTACACCTCCACTCATCAGCTCATTTAAGTCTCAAAAGAATGTGTGCTCGCTTCGGCAGCACATGTACTAAAATTGGAACAATGCAGAGAAAATTAGCATGGCCCCTGCACAAGGATGACACGCAAATTCGTGAAGCGTTCCATATTATAAAAAAAAAAAAAAAGAATGTAACAGCCATTCAAAATCCAAACTCTCGAAGATAATCATTGCTAAGATGTTTATGTATGATATTCTAGAGGTAGATCAATAGATAGATAGATAGATAGATAGATAGATAGATAGACAGATATTTCTTATTTTACAAAACCTGCTTTTCTCCTCATCTAGGAATATTTCTGAGAAATAATCTGAAATGTATACAAGGTTACATTTCACATCCCTAACCTGGTCCCACTGCTTCCTACCTTCCTAGATTCTGCTAATTAACACACTTATTTTACATGCTTAATCTCTCCCTTTTAATTATGACTACCAGGACCTAGTTCTCCCTGCAGGTTCCTGGACCAACTAAAATAAGAATAAAGAGGAAGTTCCTGATTCGCTAGAAAAAGTCTTCCCGGACACTTTCTCCAGCCTCTTGTATTCTTGACGCCAGGCAGGCAGGCCTCCAGCCCTGGAGCTGCGGGCGCCGTCCCTGGCCCCCGTGTGTACAATAGTGCCTCCCATGACCGCTTCTCTCTAGCGCTGTGACTTGCTTTATTTTTCATCCACAGCACGCAGCACCACCTCCGACCCCTGCTCTCCACCACCCAGGGCCTAGAGCAGTCGCTGGCACGCAGTAGCTAGTCAGCAATTGTTTGTCGAATGAGTGAATGGCGTTGTGAAAACAACTCTGAATTGGCAGAAGGACGGACTTGAGTTTAATCCTGCTCTGCCAGGAATCCGGTGTGTGATCTTGGACAGGTCAGCCACGTCTGTGATGTTAGAGGGCAGGATAAAAGCATCTCCCTGTAATTCGTATGCTCTGTGGCTTACATAGCTTTGTTACCTGGTGAAGGCTGCTTTCGTGCTCAGAAAAGGGAAACAGAATTGGAAATGCTAAATGGATGGCGGGCAGCTTGAGGCAGGGGAGGAGGGGACCCCTAAAACTATTTGGCCTCTCCCCTTCTGCCACCTAAGACTGGGTCTGCAAATCCTCAAGCGCTGGCAATGTGGAAAGCGCGGATAGAGGAAGCTGGTCCCTGACTTGCTGAGACAGAGAACCACAGAGACACATGAGCAGGCCCCTCAGGGACCCACAGGATGAACCCTGATGTCAGAAAGCATCTGACTGTCAATCAGAGGATGAGATTAGTCTTTGCTCTTCTGTTCGCTGTCTTTGTGACCCCAGGGATCTCTGATTCCATTTCTCCTAGTAAAACAGGGCAGTCTATCCCATTCCTGACGTGTGATGTTAGCAGCACAGAAGCAAACATCTGGCACAGCCCAAATCGGGAAAGGCCCTCTCTAACCACAGGACACCCTTTTTCTCCATGTTGCCTAGGATCCAAAACATGAAATTCTGTCATGCTTTTAGATGATCACAGGACGCACGAAAGTCACCTGGAAAAACGTGGTGTGGAGGAGGAGGGTTGTTAAACAGGGATTGCAGACTCAGGCAGGTCATGTGGATTAGTGATGATGGATAACAACTGTCCATTGGTCTTAGTGTAGAGAGGTAATAGGGAGTAGTGGGGACTGCGGTTTATTAGTGAGCTCATGCCTGTCTAAAGCAAGCCACTGCTCCTCAGCTCCAGCCAGCTGCTGCCAGGTGGTAATGCAGGCCTGCATAGCTATCACTTCAGATTCTAAAGAGAAGCTAAAAATCCATCTTTTATGTGGAATAAATGTTGACAAGATTCACAGTTAAAAGAAGTGAGACAATAGCTGTACCCTGAGGGCTGCCAGACTAGGATTCCCAAAGAAAGCTGTCCAAAGACGGAATTGGCCGCTAATTAGCCAAATGCTTTCCAGATATCCTCTTGGCTGCTGTCTCAAGGCTCTTCATGTATTTCCTAATTAGCTCCTTGTAGCTCTACTCCTTGTAGCTCTACAATGTTAGCAAACAATGAGTGCTTACTAAGCACCTACTAAGTGCAAAGCAGACACTGGACATCACCTGGGGAGTGAGATACAAAAAATAAAAACCAACCAAATAGGAACAAGGCACCATCTCCTCACCCCACCCCACTCCAGTAAAAGAAAGTTCCAACCCCCAAAGGTAGATCGGGTGTCTGTTGGTGATTATTGAAGACTAGAGGCCCAGTGCACAAAATTCGTGCGTGGGGGGTGGGGTTCCCCTCAGCCCAGCCTGCACCCTCTCCAATCCTGGACCCCTCGGGGGATGTCTGACTGCTGGTTTGTCCACGCAGCCTGCTGCTCAGTCGTTTGGTCACCCCTCACTAACCCCCCTGCCGGCCTGGTTGCCCCACGCAGCCTGTCGGGTCATCCGTTTGGTTGTTTCAGTTGCGACGGTCGCTTAGGCTTTTATATAGAGCGAAGGTAAGTGCTTCTGGAATTTGGACAGAAAGAGAGCTTTCCGCGTGGCATTCTGTGAGAGCTGCCAGAGGGGATGGCTCTTAAGCCAGGTTGGGAGAGCAGCGGGGGTTGGGGTCCGCTGATCCCATGCTCTGGCAGAGACAGGAGTCCAGACACCAGCAGACAGTGGCTGCACAGAAAACCCACGCTGGGCAATTGCAGGGAACTGTGCTAGAAAGGTAACCTGGGCGCCAGAGCGGACCCTTCCATGACAGCTGGGGAACCCGGGCCTTTATCCTGAAGATTCCTCAGCAGGGAGGCGGTGGTTTGTAGAGGAGCAAACTGATGGAGGGGGACCCCTGTCCTCCTGTTTTCTCCGGAGTGAGGGGTCTGGGCAAGGGCCCCAGGCTTCCTCCAGGTCCGACTCCCACCTCTTGTTTATTTCAGCCCAAACAGAACAGGCAGACAGAGCTCCCCCAGACAGCCACGCGCAGGCCGCTTCCGTGGGGGTGGAGGAGGCCTTCATGTAATGATCTGAGTCTTGAAACAATTCCAAGAGGCGGCGGGCCTTGTAAGTAGGCAGTATTTCCTTTTTTTTTTTTTAATGATGGTTTCATTTTCCATTTTTATTGGCCCTTCACTGATTGCTCCCGGGCTCTCTGACTGGCTGTGAGCTGCGCTGACATTTATAGAAATCAATACATTAATAAATCACGAAGTTCATAATGTCTGATTTGCTTCTAAATGAGACAGAACTATTATCACTATAAAGTTGCACATAAAATAGGCCCAATTGTGATGTATTGTGTAGTCTAATCAAAGGCATTGGAGTGAGTAACCTTTCCCCAAAAGAGGGAAGCAATCAGGGCTGAATAACTTCATTAATAATTCAAGGTGTGTCTGCCCAGGCTTCATTTATCTAGCGCACAGTTAAGAGGCTGCCGAGCCGAGGCCTGGAGATGACACCTCGCTGCTTCCTCCCTGCCTCGGAGACGCCCGCTCTCCCACGACCTGGCTGCAGGCCTGGCGCTGGGCTGTTCTGCGCCAGTTGGGGGTGGTGTCCAGCTTCCTTCTCCAGCTAAGAAATGGACCAAAGCAGTTCACACGCTGACCGCCTGGATCATTAAGGGCAGAGGACTGGGGCCGTGTAGTAACTCCCAGGGAGAGGAGGCAGGGCGTTTTCTCAAGGGCTTACGTGGTGACGCCCGCGTGCTCAGGCTCCAGGCCGTGTTTCCTGTGTTTCCTGTGTCCCCCACCCACAGTGCTCTGCGCTGTTCCACGCACCTGCGGACCAGGTGCTCGGTGCTCCTTCACCCAGAGTCTTGTGTTTGCGCGTGTCCGCCGCCGCCGTTGATACAGATTGACAATGCTCACTTACGCCACTTCATGGCCAACGGAACTGGCCCCTGGGTGCCTCTGACAGAGGGAATCCCAGAACGAGAAAATCTTCCTGTGTTAAAGAGAAGCACATTTCATTACCTGGATCAGTGGTTCTCAACCTTCTGGCCCTTTAAATACAGTTCCTCATGTTGTGACCCCCCAACCATAAAATTATTTTCATTGCTATTTCATAACTGTCATGTTGCTACTGTTATGAATCGTCATGTAAATATCTGATATGCAGGATGGTCTTAGGTGACCCCTGTGAAAGGGTCATTTGACCCCCACAGGGGTCGCGACCCACAGGTTGAGAACCGCTGACCTAGATCCATCAGAAAAGGCATAATCTAGACCTAGAAACTAGCTAACAGATGTGAATATTGGATTCTACTGTGGAGAATGACCCTTAAAAATCATAGTCATAGTACGTGGAATAACATCTTTTGGAGCTCCTACTATGTGCAGGGAGCACGTAACACATCACATTTAGATTATAGGAGGGTATGATTAGTCTGATAACCATATCTCTCCTAGGGACAGTGAGATGATTAGATCGATTGTGAAATTATTACCATGCTCTCTGCACTTCCCAACATAGACACTCAATCCAAGGTTATATTAGTACTGAATTCCAGACAATGCTCACCTGGCCAAGCTCCAGTATTTCCCCGCCTGGGATTATTTTGCACTAGAAGCCTGGTGCACAAATTCGTGCGTGGATGGGGTCCCTTGGTCTGGCCGGCGATCAGGGTCATCAGAGCCAGCAGGCCAGGGAGAGGGGCCACAGGAGGTTGGCTGTGGGAACACACTGAACACCAGGGGGCAGCTCCTGCATTGGGCATCTGCCCCCTGGTGGTCAGTGCATCATCATAGCAACTGATCGACCAGTCATTCGGTTGACGGGTCATAACGGTCGCTTAGGCTTTTATATATATATAGGTGGTGTACAGAAGTGTATTTTCACACTAACAACAAAGAAAGGGTATATTTGGTTGGGTTTCAGGTGCTGAGCCTACAGTATGAAGTTGGTTTGAGGACCTGAGCACAAGGGTTTGGGAGTGTTGAACATGTGCCCACTCTCCTCAAACAGCAGGAATGTGTGAGGGAGCCGGGTCGGCCTGGGGTCGTGCACTTCCCTTCCCAAATCCATATCCAGCGACTTCACGCTGATCCTGAACTAGGCCCTGGTGAGACTATTCACATCAGGAAATTAGAAAATGCTGTTAATCGGGCTCTCCTCTTCCCCCCCCCCCCCCCCCAGGCTCTCCCCAGTCCCAAGAGCCAGTGTTTAGGCTCTTCACAGCCCACCAAAGCGAGACCTCTGTAGAGGTGCCACCGCCTGGCAAGTCATGAAGCTGTCTGGGCTGAAAGACAGGCGTGCACACCTTAGCCTGACCTTGATCTTGTGCGTTTCCATGGATGAGAAAATCAAGCATGCCACACTTGCAGCCGGCGGGCCGCAAGCCTCGTTTAAACATGCCGCGAGTTTGACATGTTTGCGAGCCCACCTGAGATAAGTTCTGTTCACGTGGCAATTTTACTTTTCCTTTGAGAAACTCCTTCGAGCTCTCTCTGCATCTTCATTTTTCCATCTTAAAACTACAAATGCCCTTGAGAACTTTCCATACACAGTGTATTTCAGTTCTCTGACCTCTCTCCCCACGTGAGGGTGTGGGGAGAGGTCAGAGAACTGAAATACACTACGCCTCCCACCCCCATTTGCAATGAATTGTCATTTTTTGCTTCCCATTCAAAAGGAGCAACAAAATCCCACCCATGCAATCCTCTTATTTCCTGCAGGAATCTAGACCCACATGCCCTCTGTCCCCAACACAGTGCCCGCGCCATTAACCGGCCGCCTGCGTGTGCTGGAACTTCAGGGCCGTGTCCAGCTGAGACCAAAGGAGAAAAGGCAGGAGGTGTCCCCCGTGTGGCCTGATTGCTGTGGTGGCAGGATTTGGGCCTCATTGGACTAATTGCTCCCTGGAGCTGGGGTCCCTGCCAGAGCTGCCAAAGAGGCCCATCGCCTGAAACATCGCCTGGAGATTTCTGCCCCTGGGAGATGCTACCATGAACCTGGCATTTCTGTTTTGCAGTCTGGCCAGGGTCTTAGCTGCACGAAAGCATTGCGTGGGAGGTGAGGGGACACACGGGTGGGTCCCTCATGTATTGGCCTTGCTCCTCCTTCTCCTGCAACATCGCATGGGGCTCCTTCTCTCTGCCAGCCCTGGCCTCTACACGCCTCACTTCTTTCCCAGGAGTGTCTCTGTGTCCTCAGTCTCCGTGAAAAATGCGTGGCTGTTACACAGCAGCATTGTGACTGCTGTCACAAACTGGGTAGTGACTTTGTGGGCTTTCAATAATTTCATGACGTTTCCATCGCTACCCTCCCAAGAAGTTGCAAGGTGCATCCAACATCCCTTCCCACACACCCTCGCGTGGGGAGAGAGGTCAGAGAACTGAAATACACTGTGTATGGAAAATGTTCAAGTCATTTGATCTTGAAAACCTTCCATCTGATGGAAGTAGCAGTACTCAAAGATTTTTTTTTATAGGACTTTTTTTTTAGAGCATTTTGAGGACTGAGGTGGGAATGAATGAGGAATGTATAAATTTAATTTTGCTTAAAAGAGGCAGGAGGGTTTCAAGATAAAGAGAACAAATGCTTGGAGCAAAAATGAGTTGAGTTTTATTGAACCAAGAAGACTAAAAAAAAAAAAAAAATGTCTGGAACACTCAGGAAATCGTTATCGAGGCTCGGCTCAGCGCTCCCGGGGCCCGTGGTGAGTTTGTAACATTCAGAGCTGAGGAGCCGTGTGTGCTGGTGTGGGCCGCCGGAGCCTCCGCCTGCAGGCTAGCCTTCAGGACCAAACAGAATTCCTTCCCGTCTCTGCTCCACATGGGCACCAACAAGGATCTTCACCCCATTATATTGGGGTATCAGAATGATGGTGCTAAACCCTTGCAGAACAAACCAATCAACCATCTTTAAGGGGAGAGCAAAGGTGACATTTTCAGGTGCCGGCTTGCCATCGCTGATGTCGTCTCCAATGGAAGCAACACAGCTCAGGCAGCACTGAAAATGGACCACTGGCGACACTAGATATGTGGTGTCACGAGGAAGCACAGCATTCCGTTGTCTGCACACGATCACCTAAGTTATCTGTAGCTCAAGTATAACATGATCTTTCAAACTCCCTTCTCGGTAGCGTTTCAGAGGCATCCCCCAGTTTTGCTATGCCATGTTTTCATTGTCATCTAGTTCAAAATACATTCTAATTTCCGTGAGATTTCTTTCTGGATACATGGGTAACTTGGGAATTCGAACCATACTGCTTGATTTCCAAACATTCTGAGATTTCCTCATTTTCCTCTTGTTCTTTCTTTTTAAAATATATTTTTTCTTGATTTTCAGAGAGAGGAGAAGGGAGAGGGAGAGAGAGAAGCATCGATGGGAGAGGGAAACATTGATTGGTTGCCTCCTGCACACACCCCAACGGGGGATCCAAACCCACAACCTGGGATGTGGGCTGACTGGGAATCGCACCTCAGCCTTTTGGTGCGTGGGAGGATGCTCAACCAACTGAGCCACGCCAGCCAGGGCTCTTCTTGCTCTTGATGTCTTGCTTAATTCCGCTTTGGATGGAAAACACCCTGCACAATTTCAAGTCTTTGCACTTTGTCAAGGTTGGCTTGATGACCCAGGAAGGGTCGTTTCGGTGAAATGTTCTATGTGCACTTGGAAAGGACGCGTGGCATCCTGTGATTGTTGGGGAAAGAGCCCTGTGTGTGTCCATGAGGCCAAGTGTGTTAACTGCGTTACTCACATCTCCTGCCCCCTGACTGATTTTTTGTTGTTTATCAGTGATTGGAGAGGTGCTTTTAAATCTCCAGCTATGGTTGTGAATTTGCTACTTCTCATTTTAGTTTTGTCAGCCCTTATGCGTATTTTGAAGCTGTATTATTAGTGCACACTGACTTAGAATCGTTGCATCTTACGAAAGCTCTCTCTTCCTCTCTAGCAAAGTGTCTTGCCTGAAAGTCTCTGATATCTGCTGTTAAAATAGCCATGCAGGCTTTTGTTGATTTGGGTTTGCATCCTGTATCCTTTTCCATCCTCTCACTTTGACCTTTCCTGGGCCCTTATGCTTGCAAGCAGCACTTAGTTGGGGTTTGGCTTTTATTGGGCGATTGCTCCTTGTATGGAAGTGTTCCATTTGCCTTGGCGAGCCTGCGGAAAACTCTGTTTGGCTCTGCGACCTTTTGGCTTTGGCCTAATTTCTCTTGAACTGTCCTTTAAGAATTAGCAAATGCCTAGGGAATAAGCAGCCCAGTGGGGTCAGGCCCATTGCTCTGGGGCCCCTCCAGGCTTGTCCCCTCGGTTCCGGAATGTCTCAATAGCACTGTCCAATTTCTGTCTTCCCAGACTGCTGCCGGTCACGCTCCCATCCTTACATCTGCGTTTGTAATCCCTGGTCTGTGTGTGTACCAGCCTGAGAGAACTCCGTATGAGCAGACAGGATGTCCCTCTCTCCCTGGCATGCCAGAGAAGCCCAATCCATATGAAAATGCTACTGACGGGTTTTTAGGGCAGTGAATCTGTTCTGCAGGATACAGGACATTATACTTGTGTCAAAACCCACAGAACTGTACCGTGGGAAGAGTGACAGCTAATGTAAACTATGGACTTCAGTTAAAAATAATCTATTAATCTTGTTTCGTCCGTTGCAACACATCTGTCAGACCAAAGCAAGATGTTAAAAATAGGGGACACTGTGAGGCTGGGTGTGTGGGAACTCTCCCCATTTTCTGTAAACCTAACAGTGCTCTCAAAAGAAAGTCTATTCGAAAAAATAAATAAATACCAATGCTACTTATGCAGAGGGGTAGAAGAGGTCAACTAAGTCCAGCAAAATAAGTCTCTCCTATGAAATTCAGGTCGGCAGACAAGAGCAGAAACACTTACCCGTGGATGCCCCCGACAGCACCACTTTGGGAGGCAGCAGGAAACGAAGTCCTTCCTGCCGGGGTTGTAGGTGGGAGTGACTAAAACACCCTTAAGGTGGCGGCTGGGCTGCCTTCCGCAGTCTTGTTCGAGGTACTGGCAGGACAGGAGGAAGTTCAAGTAATGGCCTGCAGAGGAAAACCAGGCTGATCCCCAGGTAGACTCCCAGTGGGGGAGCAGCAAAAGCAGCAAACAGAGCCCCTGTGTCCCACTCTCTGAGACCTGGGGCCCCCACTCCACGCTGCCAGGAGGATTTTCTAGGGCTGATGTTTTGTCTTGTTTTATTCTCCGCATCACGGGGAACCCAACTCCACTCCACTCACATGTCCTAATGTGCTAGCTGGGTTTTTAAAGGGCCCTTTTCCTTTTCTGCATCTTTGTTACTTACCAGCCTGAAAAGGGACGAGATCTGTAGATTGTAAGCTCCATGAGAGCAGGGGACAGAGTTATTTCATTCACTGATACATAGGGTGGGGCAACTGCAAACGTACTTTTGCCCCTCCCAGTATGTATAGTAGACACTTCATGGATTGTTGTTAAAGAATCGGCTTCAAATCACCCAGTAGCGGAGAGGGGCAATGGGGCCTCCACTGCGGAGGGTATCTCTGAGCCGCTCTTCAAGCAAACGCGCAGGTATTTCCGAGGCCCATCCACATCCGTGCATCCCCTGCCCCATGCCATCCCATCTCTCTTCCGGCTGCATGGCTGCATGGCTGCGGGCATGCTCAGCGAGCCCCCTGGGAGCCGCGGGCACTGCAAGCTGACCCATCGCCCTTGCCTGTTCTCATGGTGGGGAAAGGCCAGGGAGAGGTCAGCGCAGCTCCCCTGCCACACCTCTTGGCCTAGGGCGAGCTGGACGGTGACCTGGACTCCCTCAGAGCGGACGCTCCCTGGAAAATGAACGTGTGTTTTGCTTTTTTGATGAATGGATTTGGTAAAATGTTTTCTTACTTTTTCCTAGACATCGCCTGGTGGTATTACCAGTATCAGAGAGGTAAAAGAGCTTAAACTAACTTGACTCCTTGGTCACATTAATTTCAAAGGAAGAGCTATTCAACCGAGTATTCAGGTTTTCTGAGACGTCATCTCGCTCACCAACTTTCTGTGCCCCGTGTTCACAGACCCCACCTGCACGGAAACCGTTGGAAACGTCCTTTTAGAGACGACTAATGAGGAAAGCTCTGCTCCCCGAAGCATCGGATATGTTTTCCTCTCCTGGGCAATAAGACATATATAAGAGCTCAGCGCCAATTTGTGGCTCAAGTGTAGTAACTGTGTGGGACAAATGACCTGAATTTCTGTGTTCTCTTTGTCCCTGTGGTCTTGACCTCCTAATCGAATCCACATTTTCTGAGGCTGTTTTTCTTATTACTTTGCCTCTTATTATTGTATTATATTTATTGCATATAATTGCTTCAATCCCTTTGTGCAACAAAGTGGAATGTGTTAAGCAAATAGTGAGGGAGCGAGAAGGTTAGGTAGACGGAGTGGGGTGAGGCGGGAGAAAGGCAGGCAGGTGTGAGGGTGTGTACCACAGATCAGGAGCCAAAAGCTGAAATGCCTCCGGGGCCAGGAAGGCGGCATAGCCGACGGAGGTGAACCAGAGGGGATGGAGGGAGCCCTGGAGGGCACGGTCACTGCTAAGCTTCCGATAATCCCATTTCCCACGGAAAATCAGAAACCCAAACGTGCACATGAGTCCCTCATCTTTAAATCTTGGCAGTGCGTTCCAAAAAAATTATAGCACATGTTCCAGGCCGAACAAGACCTATCTTTGGGCTGTGTTCATGCCAAGGGACACCACTTTGTAACCTCAAAACTGCTTGGGCCGGTATGAAGTCCAGCCAGAGACTGCAGGCTGGAAAAACTACTTTTCCGTCCAGGGAGAAGGAGATGGCCATGGCCATGGTCATGGGCCCGACAGAGGAGGCGCCTCACCAGGGAGCAGACCAAAGGCGTGGGTCCTCCTGCTCCTCATAGTCTAAGGGTCTGACTTGTACACAGGCCAGAGCTTGCTGGGGGCAGACCCACTGGAAGGCTGGGTGCAAGCCCATTTGCAATTTGTGCTCAAGGGAAGCAGAAGCCGTTGCAGGGGCACGTGGAAGCGAGATCCACACAAGAGGCCTGGCCGGCGGGACTCTGGGTCCAGGGGTGTCACCAGCTGTCGATGACAGCAGGCCTGGGATTCAGGCGAAGCCACTTAATGGCAGAGCATGGCAGAGGTCACCTGTGCCAGCCCTTCACCTGGGCTCCGTGGGGGTGAGAGATACAGGAAGTCACTGGGAGAACTCAGGGCACAATGCCATGCGGCAGAGCCTTCCCTTTTCTGAGGGCCCGAAGCTTTCATCCCACACTCGGAAGGGCTGTGACCCCCAAAATGTACGGACCCCTTCCTCTGCATCATCTTCTCCAGCCTCTCCTTCTGCATCCTCTGCAGTTGGCCATTCGGTCTGGTTTTCGCTACCCCCAGTGAGAGGCGGCGCATCGCTTCCGAAGGTGCCCCTGCTTAGAGCACTCCTGATGTGTTAGGACACCCATCTCCCTGACGTTCGCATGGAGAAGGCAACGGCCCCCCACTCTCCACCACACACAGGGTTTGGTGGCTTACGGGCATGAAAACATTTTACAAATTAAAAGTACTCGACAAGCAGGTTTGCTAATCTCTAGGTTAATTTTCTACCATCCACGCTCCATCTTGGGAACTGGCTCGCCATTATTTTTAATAACAAAAATAATGACAACAAGCACCGTTTGGCCTCGGAGACTCTGAACGAACCTCCAAAGGAATCACCAAGCTGGCTCCCCACCTACTAATGCTGTTTCCTCTTCCTCCACCCAGGGGCTCTCCGGGGCCAACAGGAGGGTGCAAAACCCCTGAGGCCCCTCCCCACGTGCTTGCAGAGTGTACGTACAGTGGCCAAGCCACGAGGCATCCCAGGAGAGGGAGGAGAGAGCTGGCGTGAGACGCAGGAATGCCTTCCACCTCCAAGGTTGCCTCAAGTGTAGGCCAATTAGTCATTTCCATTTGCCTGTCGTGGCACAGGAGGGTCACGCTCGGCACAGATTTACAAAGAAAGAGATTAACATTGAAAATAGCCCGTTGGTGGGGGAAAGGATGATTCCATAAAACTTTTGCTTCTATGTGTGTGTATGCTGACTGGATTGCTGTGTGAACTCGAGTTCTTACTAATTAACAGTAAGAGGACCGAGAGCCGCGGGGTTAAGCCCCACCTGCCCGTGTGCAGGCTGCTTCCAGCATCTCCAGTCCAGAGACGTGGATTTCCCTCCATGGCTGCTGTCACCGCAGCCTGACAAGGAGAGGGTGGCGGGAAAGGAAAGCTAAACAAAAGCTCGCCAGGCGATGCCCGACTATTCGGGTGTTACAGAACCCGTTTGATATGGGGATCGATCCCGCTGCCCAGACAGCAAACCAATCATTGGTTAGTAAAGTCCAGTTGTACCTTAATGGGTTTAATATTTGATATTTCAAGAACTACTTAGTGCATTTTTAATAAAAGAGATGGCAGGCAAGTGCAGTTTCTGAGTCAGACTCAGACTCAGGAGGAATTCAGTCAGGAGCTGAATAGAAAGAAGACGATCTTGTAAAAATGTATTTTAGGCTTCTAGGTAAGATAAATGGGGAAAGGTATACTAGACACCTTCAAAAATACACCATTTCTTCCAAAAATACATTTGTATCTTCCTCACATTTTAACATAAGTTTTGCCTCTTTTCAATGTTAAATATCTGTGCGTTTTATAATTGATTTTTAGAGAGGGGGGAATGGAAAGAGAAAGAGAGCGAGATGAGATAGAAACATCGATTGGCTGCCTCCTGCATCCCCCTACTGGGGATCAAGCCTGCAACTGGGCATGAGCCCTGACCGGGAATCAAACCTTTCAGGACGACACTCCAAACAACTGAGCCACACCGGCCAGGGCCCTCTGTACATTTTTACATAACATTGCAATTGAATCTAATGCCAGGTGATTTAAACCAACAATTCGATTTGTATTTTAAAATGAGCTAAAGAAAATATGAGCATTCTGAATTAGATTTATGTGGGGGTTTGTTGCTTGTTTGTAATTGCTACTTGTTAGCTGCAAACATAATAACAATTAAAGGCTCTGTGAGCGTTACAAGGAAATTGGCCACTGCGGCTCTGTTGTCTAAACAGAGGATCTTAGTTACGTTGGCTAATCTGTCCTGCTCCCAAGCAGGATAAGGTGATATGTATTGCCAGGCACATAAGAGAGATGTCGACAAGGAATTGTCACCAAATTCCTCGGCCCCTCCCTTGGAAACCCAGCCAAACGCCCGTTCCCTTGGGGGAAGCTGCAAGATTCAAACTCCCTTTGATGGATCCCTTTCCTCTTGAAATCCAAGTAGCAAAAGGAAAAGGGGTGCAAAGAGGCAGACACTGACTAGGGCGATGCCCGCAGAGTAGCGCACGGCTCACCTGTTCTCTCAGGGAGAAACCCCGCTTGTCCTCACTCTCCGGGGTGTGCCAGGGTGCGTGTCCCTTCCCAGCAGCCTGTCCACCTCGCCACTATTCTCGCCAGCCGAGACCTGCAGTCGTTCAATATATGGATTTGGTAACGCCTGCAGGACAGCGATGGGCAGGAGAGGTTAGATGGTAATTGATTCTTGATTGGAGTAAATTCATAGCAAGCACTCTGGCAGGGCCCAGAGGAAAACACTCACTCACCCTTCTGGGATGGAAAAGACCACGAGAGTTCCGCCTGTTTGGGTTTTATGATCCTTCGACAGGAGGTGGGCAGAGTTCTCGCTTTAATTGACGGGCACCTTTTACATCACTGGTGCAAAATGAGATTGCACTGTGGTTGGACTGCCACCTAAAACAGCGATTCTGAGAGCCCTTCGATGCGTTAGAAGCTTTCATGTAAATAAAGTAGCTCCCGTTTCAGTCCTGTTCCCATGATGTCAGGCCAGCTAGTAAATACTACAAAACGATACTGTAAAATACACCCCTATTTTTAAATTTATATTCATGCTGTAATTTGAACTTTCTGCTGGATCGTGCTAGCCTTTCTCTAGTTGTCCCAAATGGTGAGAGTTGACTCCAGGCTTTTTTTTTTTTTTAAATTGATTTCAGAGAGGAAGGGAGAAGGAGAGAGCTAGAAACATCAAAGATGAGAGAGAATCATTGATCAGCTGCCTCCTGCACGCCCCACACTGGGGATCCAGTCCATAACCTGGGCCTGTGCCCTGACCGGGAATTGAACCATGACCTCCTGGTTCATAGGTCAACGCTCGACCACTGAGCCACGCCGGCCGGGCTAATCTATGCTTTTCTGATAGCCTGTTTCCCTTTGCTGTTTGGAGGATGTGGATCAATCTGCTCACTTACCTGTGTCTCTAGAATATTCCGATGTTCAGTGCACAGCTCATTGAATATGCAAAGAAATCATTTCAAAAGAAAGGGAAAAGTTTCCATGCGGGCTTATTTTTAGCACCTCTGCTGTCAGCCTCACGGGGAACGTGTTTCTCTCCAGCACCGAGCTCCTCCCCTGGGGTCTGACCTGGAGGCAGTGGATGGTGGTGAGACAGACGGGGACCGGGCAGGGCTCCAGGCAGGAAGGTCCTCTGCAGGGTGGTCCCGGCCCTTGGCCCTGTGTCCCAGGTCACGACCCTGGAGACAGCCCTGACTGGTCTGACACCGCCCCCCGGTCAGCATCCCAATGCCATCTCCTCCGGTTCCAGATAAGATTGAAGACGAGCTGGAGATGACCATGGTTTGCCACCGGCCCGAGGGCCTGGAGCAGCTGGAGGCCCAGACGAACTTCACCAAGAGGGAGCTGCAGGTCCTCTATCGGGGCTTCAAAAATGTAAGACCCTCGGCCCCCGGAGGTCCCTCCGGGCTCCCCTGGGGCTGAGCTCTCCCAGATGCCCCGGAGGCCTGGCCGGAGCTCTCCCATGGGTGTTGCTGTGAAAGGAGGGAG
Source organism: Myotis nattereri (assembly GCF_964212035.1). Lineage (NCBI taxonomy): Eukaryota > Metazoa > Chordata > Mammalia > Chiroptera > Vespertilionidae > Myotis > Myotis nattereri. The sequence goes on from NC_138080.1 coordinate 104,205,927, forward strand.
GTCGGTTCCATAAAGGGCACGTGAGGCCAGGCCGCCTGGCGGGAAAGGAGGACTCCAGGCGGGGATGGGTTCCAGCTCAGCATAACCCGGTCGCACTCCGTATGGTTGGCGCCTCAGAAACAATGGGGTTTAGGGGCTGCTCACCCAGCTAGCGGCACCGATACATAAGCCTGAGAGCCAGCGTGTTCACTTACCGCTTATTACACGTGCTAAGCCTCATGATAGTCTTGTTGGGAAGATCCTGTTAGGCCCATTTTACAGCGAAGGACGCTGAGGGTCAGAGACTGACTCAAAGTCACAAAGCTTAGAAGGGGCTGAGCCAGGAACCAAACCCAGGTCCTTCTCCTCCCAGAGTCCAAACGCTTCCTCCTCCCAGCCCATTCTCTGAGGAAGTCCCGTCATTTCGAAAAGCCACTTTGGTCCTAAGGTGGGGCTGCCCGGGCCCCCCGCCCCTCCCTGCCCCTCCCCCAACCCCTCCTGGCCCCTTCCGATCTAGAGATCATAAGGAACCCTAGACCCCAAGGCTGGGCCCAGTCTTCTGCTCTGGGGGCGGCCCTCAGACACCCCCGCTGACTGTCCCCTTCCGGCAGGAGTGCCCGAGTGGTGTGGTCAATGAAGAAACATTCAAGCAGATCTACGCACAATTCTTCCCTCACGGAGGTGAGTCTCACCTTGGAAAAGACCCTGCCTCGCTCCCTTTTCTTTCTTTTTTTTAAATATTTTTTATTGATTTCTGGGAGGGAGGGAGAGAGAGAGAGAGAGAGAGAGAGAGAGAGAGAGAGAGAGAGAGAGACATCAATGAGGAGAGAGAATCATTGATCTGCTGCCTCCTGCATGCCCCTGACTGGGGACCGAGCCTGCAACCCGGGCATGTGCGCAGACCAGGAACTGAACTGTGACCTCCTGGTTCATAGGTCGATGCTCACCCACTGAGCCACGCCGGCGGGCCCAGCTCCCTTTTTGAGAAGCAGCCTCCCTTCTCCAAGTTCATGCTCCTTGTACCTGCCTCCTCAGCACCAGGGAGAACTCAGAGCAAGATGCTTCCCTTATTACGCGATGTGGAGTTCGCGAAAGCGTTAGCAGGAAAGAGCTCTGGAAAGGGTCCCTCTCCGGGAGGGGGGCGGGCGACAGGGCCCCCTCATGAAGGCTCTAGGAAGCAGGCGCTCCTCCCGATGCGGCAGCTGCGTCTCGGGGAGGGAGGCCAAGCCTCGCTCGGGACCACACAGCAGTGAGCACTGCCAATCAGAAGAGCGTCCCCATCCGGTCACTGTCATTCGTCCACCAAGAACCACACAGCCAAAGTGCTTACAGTGCAGGTAAAAAAAAATAAATAAATAAATAAATAAAAAAAGAACCACACAGCCAGGCAGGGGGTCTGTCTCTGGGGGTGGCTAGGTGCAGGGACCCCAGGAGAGCCAGGCGGATCCGGTTCATGCCCGTGGGCTTGCCACTCCATAGCGTCTCCTTTCCATCCCCCAGCACCACCCTCTTCTCTTTCTTGTTGTCCTAAGCGCTCTCTGCCCGCTCTCGGCGCCCTGCTCCCCTCACCTGCCTCTCCTCTGCCTTGCAGACGCCAGCACGTACGCCCATTACCTCTTCCACGCCTTCGACACCACCCAGACCGGCTCCGTGAAGTTCGAGGTGGGTGTGTCTCTGGGACTCCCCGGGTCCCCGTCTCCTCTGCCTCTGAGTCACGGGGTGTTGGGGAAAGGGTTGGTCATCAGATGCCCTCAGGGGAGACAAAAACCCTCCATCCGTTTAACAAGCATGTCCTGGATAGAGAGAGACGTGGCGCCGGCCCTGCCTCCGGAGCTCAGGGCCTCAGGGGCCGACGGTGGCAGTCTGGCAGCCCCCGTGCACACGGAGCGAGCACACGCAGGCTCTGTGCTTAGTGCTTCGCGTGTGTCAGTTCCCTGAGCCCTCACAGTAGCCCTGCAGATAGGGGCTATCATGTACTACCAGTTGCAGAAGCGGGAAGTAAGGCCGCCTGCCTTTCCCAAGATCACACAGCAAAGGAGGGATTTGAACTCAAGTAGGACGTTCCCAGAGTCCACACTCTTAGCCACTAGACCAGCGGTTCTCAACCTGTGGGTCACGACCCCTTTGGCGGTCAAACGACCCTTTCACAGGGGTCGCCTAAGACCATCCTGCATATCAGATATTGACATGACGATTCATCACAGCAGCCACATTCCAGTTATGAAGTAGCAACGAAAATAATTTTATGGTTGGGTCACAACATGAGGAACTGTATTTAAAGGGCCAGAAGGTTGAGAACCACTGATCTAGACTATGCCACCAACCACACAATCACCGCAGCGTGGGAGGAGGCAGTACCAGGGAGGGCTGTGGCTGGAGGTATCAGCAGGCACAGAGCTCCATTCCTGCCCAAGGGGCTCCTTCCCAAAATGTGGGGCAGGGAGGGGAATGAGGGGGGGGGGGGCGCTGCTCTTCACTGAGCTTGGCCATATCCTTCCGGGGACAGAGGCCATGGGAGACACCATGGTGCCAAATCAGTCACAGAGTCGGGCCCACAGACAGAGCCGCACCCCAGCCGACGGCTTGGTGTTACTGTCCCTCACGCCTCTCCCACTTCTCAGGACTTCGTAACCGCTCTGTCGATCCTGCTGAGAGGAACCGTCCATGAGAAGCTAAGGTGGACATTTAACTTGTATGACATCAATAAGGATGGATACATAAACAAGGAGGTGAGCGGGCTGAGGCCCCGGGCGTGAGGGGCCACCGGAAGGCATCTCATGAAATAGGAAACAGCCCAGTCATGGTGAGGAAGGTGTCCCGGCGAGGAGGGGTCTGCTCTGGGGCGAACAGAGCTGGTGTCCGGCAAAACGAAGGAGTTCACCTTGGCCCTCCCCGTTGCCCTAGCTGCCCCTTTCCCGGCCACTAAGAAAGGGCTAAGTAGATCCGTTCATTCTCGCTGGCTCACACACATTCGATGTAGATTTCAAAGTGGGTAGAAGTGGTTTATTTCAGTGTAGAATCATTCTTCCCAGGGGAGCTTGCATTTTAACAGGTTAACAGCCACAGGCAGAGCCAAAAGTTGGAATAGTTTTGCAGTTTTCTCCTTGAAGAGAAAAGGGAGATTTGGGGTGAAGGGGAGACCACAATTGGATCATATGGGCCACAACCTATTTTGCAATAAACCCGCAGAAGTGGGGGGAGGGTGGGTGTAGCTGTTTCTAAAGAAATGGTCCCAAATAACTTCTGAACCTTCACTGCTTGACACATCTGGAGCCTCGGAGTCCATGTGGTGTCTGTCTAGCCCAGCGGTTCTCAACCTGTGGGTCGCGGCCCCTTTGATGTCAAACAACCCTTTCACAGAGGTCGCTTAAGACCATTGGAAAACACATATATAATTACATAGTGCTTTTGTGATTAATCCTATGCTTTCATTATGTTCAATTTGTAACATAATTGAAAATACATCCTGCCTATCAGATATTTACATGACGAATCATAACAGTAGCAAAATTACAGTTATGAAGTAGCAACGAAAATAATTTTATGGCTGGGGGTCACCACAACATGAGGAACTGTATTAAAGGGTCGCAGCATTAGGAAGGTTGAGAACCACTGGTCTAGCCAGTGAAAGGCCCTCAGGTCCACCTCAAAACGCATGTGGGTATCTACGGTGCCCAGCATCTTGGTTGAAGCTTGGATGTAGCATCCATAACATCCACTTTCTGAGCGCCAACCCTCACCTCAGCCCTACAAGGTTCCCTCCAGTGTTTTATTCCTCATTCATTCAGTCATGCCTTTGCCCAACACATATTTGAGGGCTTATTAGGTGTTCCAGAGGCTGAAGATAAATTGGTGAGCAACCCCAAAAAATGGGAAAACCCTAGTATCCCCGATAGCAAGTGTGTTACCTGAATTCCAGTGACTGCATACCATGGAAATCCAGGTGGCCAGCTAACATCACGCAAGAGTAACACGATGGAGAACATGTATGATGCATTGCATTGGAAAAGTCCCTTCATAAAGCAGCATGCATAGAACACTATACAGAGTAGCTCAGCCTCAGTCAGCTGTCCACCTTCGCTGCAGTCAGCTGTGGTCAGTGTCACTTGTGGCCACAGGGACAGGTCACCGGGTACAAATCCAGCCACCCAGGAATTAAAGAGTGGGGAGAGGGCCTTCTAGAAACGGAGTGTGGGCTGACCGGTACATAAACAGGTCCACCCCAATCCCAACATTAACCCTCACGGAGGGTAACGCTCAAGGAAAGGTAACTAACTACCCAAGGGCTTCTGGAGGCAAAGAGAATTTCCCACTGTCCTCTTGGGAGGAGGTGCCCCGCTAGTCTGCTTTCTACCTCCCCCGCCCCAGCGAAAGAAGGTCCTCGTAATCACTCTCATTCCTAAGGGGGATGAGGAGCCCCAAACCATCACCTAAGAAGAGCTTGACCTCCGGTTTCCACCCTGTGCTTCCGTGTCCCTGTGCAGGAGATGATGGACATCGTCAAGGCCATCTACGACATGATGGGGAAATACACGTACCCCGTGCTCAGGGAGGACACCCCCAGGCAGCACGTGGACGTCTTCTTCCAGGTAAGCGTACACACCTGGGCGGGAGCGCGAGCTCAGCTGAGACCCGTCAGCCCACAGCATCTGAGCAGTGGCTGGTGTCCAACCCTGTCCCGCACGCTGTAGGGAACAGAAAGAATTACAAAGGGATTGCTCTCCGGGAATGGGTGATCTCGTTAAGCAGGCGAGCAGACACTACAGAAGAACACAGGGAGATTCCATGAGATTCTTGGGGGACCCGAGGTCACAGGGAAGACGTCATTAGCACATGTGTGCAGGTGGTGAGCACTGGTGTCTAGAGATCGAGGGAAATGAGCTTGGGAACTGCGGTGGATGGACTGTGAGGTCTTCAGGTGGAAGACTTGATCCTTGTTAATCCGTGAGTAGAAGGATGGCAAGGTCCTTTACTAAAATCCCCGTGGCATTTTAGTAAAAAACGCACCTAGCGGTAGAGTATCAGAGAACGCCAGTCACACTAGTCGGATCCTCTCACTTGGCAGATGGGAAAAGCAGGCTCACAGAGGCTGAGAGACTCCCATAGGGTCACAGAGTGATAGCGACAGTGACAGAAGCAGAGCTCTCATGTCCAGGCTGAAAGATCGCAGGAGACACGTGAGGGTGTCAGCAGGCGGGGCTGGTGATGAAGTGATGAGAGTCCAGAGCGTGTCTTTTCATTGTAAGAATGCTCCTGGGGTCAGGTGCTCTTCCTAGGGCCCGGTGGAGTTCTCCGGCCAGTGACAAACCACCCTCCTTCTCGGGGCAGCCGTGGTGAGTAAAGGGCAGCTTTTGAATGCAGAATGCCAGGTTCTTTCAAGTGCTTCCTCTCGTGTCTTTCAGAAAATGGACAAAAATAAAGACGGGATCGTGACGTTAGATGAATTTCTCGAATCCTGTCAGGAGGTGAGGAGAGATCTCAGGCCACGTCTCTAAATCGGGGAAGGAAAGCCGGGGCTTGGCGACCTGCGGGAGGGAGAGAATGACAAACTGTGACCCCTCAAGTCAGAGCCACTGATACCACCGGCAGCAAGTCAGAAACCCAACCATCGCCACTCCCCGGAGTGATCTGCGGTTGGTCTCAGCCAAGCGGGCTGGGCCAGGCAGCCTGAGAGGGGCAGGGGGGCATGGGCAAGCCCAGGGGAGTCTCTGTGAGAATACAGGCTTCCCACATGGGCGACACCATCAGTTTTTTACCTGCCTCTGGCGTGATGACCCACTGCCCGGACAACAGGGGAATCGCTGGGAAAATAGCTAAAGCTGAGACTCTCAAACCACAGTGTGCATGAGAGCTGCCCATGATGATTCTAAAAATGTACATCTCCAGGTCCCACCCCAGAGACTCCGTATGTGGGGGTTGATGTAGAAAAATCATTTGATAAAATGCAATTGCTCAGAGCTTCTTAAAAGAAGCAATACTCCCTGGTTCACTGGATAACTGGTTCCTTCCCAATTCCTTAAGGCCAGAGAAGGCGCTCCTTGCCTTGAGTGGCCCGTTTTCTGGGTCCCAGCCCTCACTCCTCGTTTCTCATGCCCTTTTGAAACCAGACAACCAATGGGTCCGGGCTACCTATCACTGCTTGAGCCAATCAAGTAGAGACAGGGTTGAATTGTATATGAGCGTTTATTCCAATAATTCCAGCAGTAAGGGAGAGCAGCAGGTCACCCACAAAAATCTGCTCTGCAAGCACCCATAAGCCAGCTGCTTATATTGGGTGGGACAAAGATTACATGTAACTCCTAAGCCTGAGTTTAGGAATCATAGGCGTGGGGAAGGAGGCAGTGAGGGCTGGGGCAGGACTCCATTGGGCAACAAGGTTGTTAATCTTTCCATGATACTAGGCAGTTCTTGAATGAAAATGGATCTCATTCCAAAGTTGACTCCCCAGTCCAAGGTTGACTCCCAGGTCCTGAGGCTGTACAACTCCCAGCCAGGTTAGAATGTCCTTTCTTTAATCAGAATGAGGCCATCATGGTTAATAGAGCCTGGTTCATATTTCTTATAACTATAGCTAGTCCCTGTTATTCCATTTCTGCCTTAACACCTGCAGAGGTCTTTCTGCCCAGGAAACCCAAGCTGGAGGTTTGATCCCCAGGTACGCAGCTTCTCAGGAATTCTAACCATTCTCTCCCCTCACCCCTCCCCAGGATGACAACATCATGAGGTCCCTCCAGCTGTTCCAAAACGTCATGTAACTGCGGACACAGCCATCCGGCTCTCAGAGACATTGGACTAAACCAACAACCTAACACCTTGATCTGCCCTCCTGGTTTTACACTGACTCTGGGACAGAAACACCTTCTGTACTTGGGAAGAATTCTCCGCCGAAGACTTCCTATGGAGCCCAGCATCCCGTGGACCGGTCTCTGATGGCCAGCTCTTCCTCCTCCCTCTTCCTGAGAGAGACAAGATGAAATTGGAAGCATGCTCATCTCGTCACACCGCCGCCCCAGGGAAGGCCCCTCTGCCTGAGCTTAGACTGTACTGCACACGTGTGTGTCTGCTTGCGCGCCCCCGCCCTCTGCTTACAGTGCAGCAGGCCTCGATGTGTCTGGAAGCAAGGTGACCTGAGCCAAATGCCCTCCATCCTCTGATGGCCTCCCAAACCAATGTGCCTGTTTCCCTCCCTTTGGTGGGAAGAATGAGCGTTCTTCGGAATGATGTGAATCTACTGTGACTAGCGTGGGAGGGCCAGCACCTGACCTGTGGAGGGCAGGACTGAGTTATTGAGCATGGCATTGTCTGACGACCCAAACCGCCCCTTCCTTTTGTTCCTGGAGGCAAAGACCAGTAATCCTCTCTCACTGGCATCTGTGCTGGTCGGACCCATCCCTTAAGAGCCCAGGAAGGGAGCCGACACCCAGAGGTCCATGTCTCCACTCCATCTCCTGCTACAGCCCGGCACTGCATGTCCCTGCCAGAAAGCCTGCAAATCACTGTAATTTTATACCATCTTCTAACCAATAAACAGAAGTATTTCTTACACTCTTAATCGTCACGTCTTCCCTGAGTCCTTTGGGCAGGAGAGGTGAGTTGTGAAAAGCGAAGGCCAGTCCATTCATTTGCATCTAATTATTAGTACTTACGAGCAAACATCCAATTCAGATGCAAATCCCGGGGCCACATGCAAATGCATCATCCTGAAGAGGAAACTCTTCTCAGCACCTCCCTTCCAACAAGCTCACCCCCACTCCCAAGACCCTCTCCTGTGGACGGTCAGGAACCTCGCAGGTGTGGCTGAGGACCTGGAGATAAAGAGGCGGCCAGCACCTCCTGCTGTGGGCTCCCCCGCGCCACCCCCCCTGCCCCCCGGAGTCCAGAGACTGAGCAAATGACGATATTGGTGAACCCGTGGGTCTGGGCCCCCCAGACCTGAGAGTGGCATTCTTGGAGGGAAAGCAATTTACAGAGCCTCTAGTATGTGCCAGGTGTTGTTGCTCCAGGGGCTTCGTAGACATTATCTTATGTCATGCTCACTGTAGAACTTTCTAGAAGGCAGAGTCCTGGTTTTTACTGGTGAGGACACTGAAGCTCAGAGAGATAAGAGACGGCCTAAGGTAGCACGCAGCTCTACAGAGAGATTAAACTCTCCCCGGTCTTCCTTCCTACGAGGGGAACTGAGCATACCTCAAACAAATCTCACTTGCCTGTGGTCAGTTCAGGGGCACAGGGGTTCTCTGACTCCAAAGAGCAGATGAGGAAACACGCAGAGCAGGGGCAAGGCTCGGGTGCCAGAGAAGGCCACCCCGTCTCAGCATGCGGGAGACACTCCAATCTGATCGCTGGGCCCCTCGGCCTCTCCTGGTTGGAACGCGTAGGGGCTGCAGCTCTGCTTTCCTCTTGGCACTTTCCGTGTGCTGCCATGTGGTCATCTAAGGCTGCTGGACACGGGGCCGCCTCCAGCAAGGCGCACACATCGGCCCAAGCAGCGGGCCGGGACTTGGGGCCCTTCCCACCTGGGGTCTGGACCTGCATCAGGAAGGTCTAGGCCAGGGGTCGGCAAACTCATTAGTCAACAGAGCCAAATATCAACAGGTCAACAATTGAAATTTCTTTTGAGAGCCAAAATTTTAAAACTTAAACTATATAGGTAGCTACATTGTTATTAACTTAATTAGGGTACTCCTAAGGCTTAGGAAGAGCCACACTCAAGGGGCCAAAGAGCTGCATGTGGCTCTCGAGCCGAAGTTTGCCGACCACGGGTCTAGGTCACACTGTTCTCCTCCCTGGCTGCACATCACCGTCACCTGGGGCATAAAAGTGCTAACACCTGGGCCCTCCCTCCCCCAGGCCAATTGATGAAGACTCTCTGAGGGGGGGGCGGGCAGCAGGATGCTTTAAGCCAGTGGTTCTCAACCTTGGCTGCACATGAGAATCACCTGGGAATCTTTTTAAAATCCTGATTTCTGGGCCTCAACCTCCGGAAATTCTGTTTCTTTGTTATGGGATGGAGCCACAACATTAGTAACAAAGAAACAGAATTTCTGGAGGATGAGGCCCAGAAATCGGGATTTTAAAAAGATTCCCAGGTGATTCTCATGTGCAGCCAAGGTTGAGAACCACTGCTTTAAGAGCTAAGAGCTGATTGTAAGGTGCATCCAGAGGTAAGATGAGGAAGTGACCACTCCCAGGGCTGAGAATGCAGTGTGTGATATGGGCCCTTCCCCTGACCCCCGCTGTTAAAAAAATGGGTCTGGATCCCAAGGCACAACACCAGTAGCCTTTGTGGGCTGCCTGCTGCTCTGGGACCCACCTCCACACCCACCCCCTCCAGAAGCACTTCACATCAACAAGCCTCATCATCTAACCGTCCCAGGCCAGTTCATTCCCCACCAAGTTTCTCCAGCCACGTCAATCACTCTACCCCACCAGGAAGCCTGCCACCTCCAGTCCCCTCCCCCCCCCCTCCATCCCCCGTCTTGTCCCAAAGCCCAGTCAAGGCTCCCTCGTCCAGTCTAATGGGAGCTAGAAATAGAAACCCCCAGTCCTGTTCCACCTCTCCCTCCACGGAACCACATTCATGGGAACAGCTGACACGGGGCAAGGATTCTTGAGGCAAGGGGTTGGAAGTTAAGAGTCACCAATCCTGCCCTAACCGGTTTGGCTCAGTGGATAGAGCATCGGCCTGTGGACTGAAGGGTCCCAGGTTCGATTCCGGTCAAGGGAATGTGCCCTGGTTGCAGGCACGTCCTCAGTAGGGGGTGTGCAGGAGGCAGCTGATCGATGTTTCTCTCTCATCGATGTTTCTAACTCTCTATCCCTCTCCCTTCCTCTGTAAAAAAAAATAAATAAAATATATTTTTTAAAAAAAGAGTCACCAATCCTCCCACCACCTCGCCCCCCACTGCCTGCCCAGTCCTAGGGATTAAAGCCCCTCGCTGACAAAGCTGACACCGAACAGGCGAGTGCTGGGGGAGCTGTGGAGAAAGACAGGCTATTGTGGTGACTGAGGGGGGACGAAGGGTGAAAACGGATGCGGCAGGTGTGCCTCTTAAGCATCCCAAGCCCACCAAGGCCGCACCAGCTGGGTGAGCGGCGGCTGCTGCTCGCCAATGCGCCGCTAGATGGCGCAGGCGCCCCGCCGAATAAGGCGTGGGCCCTGCAGCTGGGGACTCCAGACTGTGCGGGAGCCCAGGGGTGAGCTGTCTGGGAGGGACTCACCTCTTTGCTCCAAACCCAGGTGCTGGCTTCCGGCCACCTGTGCACGCCCAAGTCCCGCACTTCCAAAGGCCCGGCGCCTAGTGTCTGCTCTGCTACCACTGCCTTGAAATTCTTAATAACCTGTGAACAGGGAACCTGCATTTTCCGTTTAACGACTTGCACGCCGTGACTCATTCATCCCAATGAGGTGAGGATATGGTCCCATTTTATAGACCAAGAAACCGAGGCTCCGAGCAGGAGGTGTTGAGACCCGTCCAAGATCCCCCGCCGGTTGCTGATGGAGCCCGCTCCACCTGGCATCTATGACGCCAAATGCAGGGTCCCTTCCCACCCACACCTCGCAGCCCCGGCCCTGCGTGGGCCCAGATGAAGGCCTCTGCCCCCTGCCCAGCGGGCAGCTCCCTCAGGCCTGGGGTGGGGCTGGGATAAAGGGCCCCAGGGCTAGAGCTGTTCCCAGGCTCCATTTCTTCTGGGGGTTGAAACGTCCTACGGAGCCTGGAGGGAGAGGCAGCCAGCCCAGCCCACGTTGTTAATCCTGGCTTCTTCCTGGACAGCCAGCCAGCCTCGGATGTGGGTCACCAGAAGGACGTGCAGGTCAGTGGGGTGTGCAGAATGGGAGGGAGCAAAGGGTCTGGCTGCCCAGGGAGTGAGACAGCCCAGGGCTGGAATTCTGCCCCCTTCCGCACCACCACGCCCTTTCCAGCTACACATCCCTAAGCGGAGGGCCCCCCTGAGCCTCGCTTTCATCAAAACTAAAGGGGGAAATTCTCAGGGCTGCTTAAATACTTCAAGTGCCTGGCGAGTCACAGGTACTCAGTAAATAGGCGTTTGTTTACTTTTGGTTTTTGTCACAAAGACAGCTGGGTTATCCTCTCTGGCATCTGCCCCTTAGGGAACGGGGTGGGAGGAGGTCCCCCAAGAGAGGGTTGGAGGGCCGAGGGCAGGAAACCTGTGAGAAATGTGGTCCAACAGGCCAGACCAGCCACCAGGGAGCCCAGGGCCTGTGGGTCTGGAGAGAGGCTTGCACAGCATAGAGGTGTAGAGGCGGCGGGAAAGCTAGGGGGAGGGGGAGGCCCCGGCGATGGGGGAAACGGGAGAATAACACTCAGACTGCCCCCTTGTGGTCCTCCAACCCTGGCTGGTTCAGAGCCTTTTCCGGGCCTTCCCACTGCTTGGTCCTCCTCCCAGCTCCCCTGAGAAGCCAACAGGGGACCAGCCCGTCGCCCCAACTTTACAAATGAGTGACGTGTCCAAGGTCAAGAGGGTGACACAAGGACCTGACCCAGTCTTCTAGTTTTTTGATTCAGGGCTCCCCTGGGAGGAAGAGCAGAAACGGCAGAACATCCTTCCTTGTTTCTTCATCTGCCAAAATTAGGAGTGGGCGATGGGGTTGGGGCCTGGGAAACGGAAAACAAAGATTCCTCTGGTTCCAGGTCCTGTGCCCTCCTCCAAGTTCAGGCTGAGCCAGGAGGAAAGGTTGTCCCGGAGCCTCTCAAGTCAGGCAGGCTCGGGCTGCGCCCCCACTGCTGCCACGCGCCTGCTGTGTGGCCTCAGGTAAGTGGCACCTCCTCCCTGAGCCTGTTTCCTCATTGATAAAGCAGGGATGATAATATTGACACATTGGAATAGTGTGGGGGAAGGTGAGTGGGGTTTGCAGTTGGGTGGACCGGGTTCAGATTCCGGCCTCGCCCCTGCCCCAGCCAGGCAGCCACCTGCCAGAGCCCAGGCAAATCTGCTGCCCCCCTCCCCCCACTCCCCCCCCCCCCCAAGTGGCTCAGAGCATTCCTGCCGCATTCCTGCCGGGCGGCACCCCGCCTCTCAGGGTAAGAGAGAGTGACGTTCAGAGAGACATTAACCAGGCAACATGGACAATGAAAAGAATCTGAACTGTTCCAAACGGGGATCGTAGAGGCAGACGCCTTCCATCCCAGGATCTCAGAACCTTTGAAACGCTCAGCCTGACACCAAAGCCCTGAGTGAAAACCAACCTCAGAGGCAAGGGACAGGAGGTATGAGTTGCTGAGATGAGCAGTCACTTTTCTTCTCCGTGACAAACATGTTCCCTGCTGTGTTCCTGGGCCTGAGCGGCCACACCTGTAAAGTAACACCTGGCACAGTGTGAAGTGTTGGGTTGGTTGCAGGCTGAGTGACTGACTGGGGTAAAGCCTGGAAAAAGTGCCTGATGCACAGTAAGCACTTGGCTATAAAAAGCTGAGTAATAATTATAACACTTAGTGTCTCTATAGCATAGTCATTACTACCCATGCTGTTGGTTCTATTCTGTGCGCTCCATGAAAAGGCTCTGGTGTGATCAATATAATAAAATCTCACCTGTTTGGCCAGGCCTGCAAGGCCCCTCATGGCCCATTCCCCACCTCCCGCCCCTCCACTTGCTGGCACTTCTTCCCAGGAGTCTTTCCCAGCTCCCCTTGTGTTTCCTGCACTCATGGTATCGCACACACTGTCCCTTTTCCTAGAATGTTCTTCCGTCAAGTCCATGGGCAAACCTTACTCCAACCTTCAGGAGCCCATGTAGCCCTGCCAGTTTTTCTCAGTGGTTAGAGCAATGGCCATGCACTGAAGGGCAATGGGTTCAATTCCCAGTCAAGGGCATGGACCTCAGTTGTATGCTGGATCCCGGGCCTGGTTGGGGCGCATGCAGGAGGCAACCAACCGATGTGTCTCTCCCACATCGGTGTTTTTCCAAAGACCAGCCTGGTGACAGGCTGGCCAGGTCCACGGGATCCGCCAGGCTATGCCCAGCAGTGACTGAGCTGGAGGGCATATCAGTCCAGCCCATTCCTACAGGACACCTGATCCTTCTTAAGGAGAGCCCTTAGCTGGAGCCTCCATCGGCCTGGCCGACGGTCCTCAGACCTGCACTGCCTGCTGTCTGAGGCTCTTCCCACCCCATCTGTCCTGCCTCTCTCCTGTTTCCAGCTGTCAGACCTGCAGCAGCCGCCTTCATCCTTCGCAGACACTCTGCCCTGTAAATCTCTGCCACTCACACACCTACCAGACACCCGCAAGCCAGCAAGGCTCCCCGAGTCCCAGTGGCTTGGGTGAAGGCCCATGTAGGCCTCTGCTTCTTGAAGGACCCCACCCGGCACAAAAAGCAGTAGCAGCACCTGCTTCCCAGGGTTGTTGTGAGGGGCTAACGCGTTACCCCCCGTAAGCAGCATATAGCGTACTAGCTCTCCCCATCACCACTGCCATCGCCACAGCCGTCCGTTCCCCAATTTGCAGCAGGCAGAGAGACTTCTGTGGCATTCTCTCCCCGAAACTCCCTCTCGAGGTGAGCTGGCCAGACAAAGGTCCCCATAGAGGCGGGGCAGTCCCGGGGCTCTCCCTGAGCAGATCCATCATTCTTTTAGACACACATTCTTTTAGGGCACATTCATGCTCAATGGAAGGGTCAGAGACTAAAGCAACTACTGTGAGAGACGTGCATGCATTGCCACCTGCTGGGTCCTGCTCATGCCTTTTCTCATGTCAGCCTCACAACTCAACCAGGTGGAGACTCGCTGAGGCAAGTGATTGGCCCCATCCACCTGGCCAGGCGTGGCAGAGCAGGTGGGCCAGGTGGGTTCTGCCTTCATGCCTGCTCTGCCGAGAAAGAACAGGGTGCTTGCCCCCAAATCCATTCTCTCGGGGAACCAGACATCTCCTGCACACCCTCCCCCTTCATTCCCACCCCCCACCCCCCCAACCAGGCACTGCAGGCTCACCATCCAGACCCCAAGGAGCAGGCTGGCTCATGGGCTCAGGTTACAGTTGGAAATTCCTGCGAGCTAGGCGAGCAAGGCGCAGTGTGAGGGAGGCAGATAGGCAGACATCTGCGGGGTCACGTTCATAGACAGACAGCTCATTGCCGGGAGAAAGCCACATGCCTCACCTCCCAGCTCATCTGATTGGAGTGAGACAGCCCGATGCAGTCAGGATTGTGTCCCAGAGGCCACGGGGGACTGGCGGAGGTGGCCCTCAGCCACCTGCTGCAGGCAGCCCACCTGGAGCGCTCCCTCTGCTGAATGCTTAACACCTGAGGACCTCCGGGACCTCTGGGCGAAGGGATGCCACACACCATGAGAGAGACACTCAAAGAGGATAAGTCAGGCTCCTAGAGGAACCCGCTTCTGCTGCCCAGGGTGACAAGGTGACAAGTGCTGGGGAGGTGGAAGGTCAACATTCCCCAGAGGGAGAGGCCATGAACCTCTTGAGTTTTGGAAGGAACAAAGGAGCACACTCAAACACCCACCACACACCCCCAAGCAAGCAAAGGTGCCCCCCAGTGGCCTGGGTGAAGGCCCAGAAAGTGGCCCCCTAAGGCTGAAAGAGGAGGTGCAGACAGCAGTGGGTGGGGTTCCCAGGAGACCAACAAAGGCTCACACAGCTGCCTCTGACCGAGGCCATTCACAAAGTCACTCTGCCCCCCAGACAGCCTGGGGTGCTGGCAGCTGACAAGAGAGACTTTCACCCAAAGACAGGCCTGTGTTTCCCTGGAGAAAAAGAAACCTGGGTGAGCTGGCTTCCTGGCGGTCTCACCAGAAGGAACAGAGCTGTTAGGTGTGACCTTCCCAGCCTGCTGGGCTGGACGCTGCCCCAGCCCCTTAGCGAGAGGGAACTGCCCACAGGGGTCCTGGTGTTTCTGGCTGGCTGCCCCTCTGTGTCAACACCTGGACCTTCCCTCCACCTGGAACGCCTCGCCTTCCTTCCTTCCTTCTTTCTCCTTCAGAAGGGTCCCTCCTCCCCCTCTCTGCCCTGTTCTACACCCTGGACACACGCATGCTCCTAGAGGCCTTTCTAAGCCAAGTCCAAGGGCCGCATGAGTCACTGAGCTTCCTCCTCTACCTGGGAGCTCAGTACAGAACCCATCACATCCATCCCCTACCAGCTCTGTGACCTTGGACAAGATACAAACTTCTTTGAGCTAGTTTCCTCACTGTAAGGTGGGAATAGCAGTACTTAGATCAGGAACTTGTTATGGGTATACAGAAAAGGCAAAGGCTGCCAGAGCTGGGGGAGGGAGGCACGGGGAGTGGCTGCTTCATGGGTCTGGGTTTCTGTTTGGGTGATGAAAGTGTTCTGGAACTAGAGTGGTATTGGTTGCACAACCTTAAAGCCACTGAATTTCACACTTTTAAGCAGGCGCTGCCATGGGAAATTGTATGTTAGGTGTATTTTACCATAATAAAAAGAAAAAAACTATTATAATGAGATTAAGCGAAATGAGGTGAAACTTGTAGAAATGTTGACCACAGACCCTGGTATACTGCAGGCTCTCAGGCTATACTGCAGACTCTCATTTCCTCCCTTCCTTCAGGACATCACATTGAATTGTACACAACACGCTGCCCTGTGCCTACCCAGGCAGATTGCCTTTCTCTCCAGACCTCTGCTCTGAGATGCTGACAGGGTGAAGCCACATGTTTTTCATAAAGCAACGCCTCCACCTTTGGTCAATAAGAGAGAAGGTCAGAGACTCTCCCCTCCTGCTGGTGACTTTGTTTACCTGTTTCACTAGCCTGGCTGTACCCCAGGATGGAATCCTGCCAGGGGGAGGGCAAAGGTCAGCTTTGATAGTGAGGCTGAGGACTTCCCCCAGTAGTGTCTTCTCACTGTTTCCACAAAAGCTGTCATTCTGTAAAACTAAAACTGATCATTGTGGGGAGGCAGTTTTCCAAGAGTCCCTCATGTTTCTTTACGTCTTGTAAGCAGGGGCAATGCCTTGGATATAAACTAGCTTTCCAAGAATGCTTGTATAGCAGTTGGCCCCAGGAGATGGATAGATCTCGTCTCCCTCCAAAGCAGAGGGCAGGTACTGTCCACTACAAAAGGTGCGGGTTCCCTAAACTCAGGTTTCCTCTCCTGTAATGCAATCCACAGCTGGTCCCTGAGGAAATTAGAGGTTGGCACAAAAAGTATAGCACATAGCAAGGCTCAGTTAGTATTTCTAATCATTATTACTTGCCTTTCTTTCCACAAGACTCTAAGATTCTTAATAGTAGTCAACATGTTTTATCTCTGTATTCCACAGACTAGGTGTTAATAAATGTTTGCTGAATGAATGGATGAGTGAATGAATGAGTAAGTGCAGGGATGAAGGGGTGTTTCTTACCTGTCATCCTGGTAGCCCTACCCAACCCTGCTCCTCCCGTTCCTATGACTTTCCTAGCTCCCGACATCATATCCAATATTTCACCCACTTACCTTGCCAGCTACTTGCCTGGCTAAAACCATCTGATGCAGACAGTGAGAAAAGAATACTCCACCTTTGGGCTGTGGATTTGAATGTTGGGGGATCCTGGATCCTTGCCCAGGTCTGGAGATCCTCTGATCGGCCCTGCCTGCCCTCCCAGTTTGGTCTAGTCCTCAGCTCCATTCCCATCTTCATGACCAATGATGACCTGTAGGCCTATTGTGCACAAGACATAGGTCCAGGCCACCAAGCCGCACATTGCCGGTCACCTCGGAACCAGCACACAGGATGTTGGTTTCTCCGATTCGTTCCCGTTGGCCCGAAAGGGGACGCAAAGCAGGTGCTGTGTTAATATTGACTTAATGAATGAATGAGCCGCTCTTAAAATATAACCAAAAAGAGAAGAACCTGAAATGAGACTCTGGGCATGCCTTTTGGCTCAGCGTCCACATGGCAAACACGGCCTTCAGAATGGAGAGCGGTGACCATCAGCCATCGCCTGACACAACCCCCGTGAACAGCCTCACCACACATGACACACCACGTATAAGGTGATTACAAGAGTGTACCTGCTCCATTTGCACTTGCAAACTACCCCTCCCCTTCTGTGCAGCAATGCAGAAAGCTCAGCCGGTTGGCCTCTTGCCAAGGAGAGCTGGCAGTGAACAGCTACTTAATGGAAAGGCTTTGGGGCCCATTGTTCACACAGCCGAGAGAAAGGGACAGTCACGAGCAAACTGAAGTGCTAACTCTGCGACTCAGGGATCCCAGATCCTTCAGTCATGGCACATTCTATCCTATATTGCATCGTTTCCCCTCACCTCAGTTCACCTGGGGAAAACTAGTCTTTGTCTTTTATTGTGAGTTTTCTTTTTTTATTCAAATTCTTTATTGTTTAAAGTATGACATATGTCGCCTTTTTCTCCCCCATGGACCTCTCCCTAGCCTCTCTCACCCGCCAGCTCATGCCCTCACCCCACTATTGTCTGTGTCCATTGGTTATGCTTATGTGCATGCATGCAGTCCTTTGGTTGATCTCTCACCCCACCCCACCCCTACCCCTGCCTTCCCTCTGAGGTTTGACGGTCTGTTCAATTCTTCTATGTCTCTGTTTAACTGGATATTTTGCACCATCACATGCCTAATAATCAAATGATGCATTTGCTTCTTTACATCTCCCTTCACACCAAAAGAGAGCTGTGTCCATCTATAACAGTGATTCTCAATCTGTGGGTCGCGATCCCTTTGGGAGTCGAAAGACCCTTTCACAGGGGTCGCCTAAGACCATCGGAAAACACATATATAATTACATATTGTTTTTGTGATTAACCACTATGCTTTAATTATGTTCAATTTGTAACAATGAAATTGGGGGTCACCACAACATGAGGAACTGTATTAAAGGGTCGCGGCATTAGGAAGGTTGAGAACCACTGATCTATAAGAATCCATACATAAGACAAAAAGGCGCAAGAGAAATACAGGCAGTATTTGCAGAAGTAAAACAAAGCCTGGGTTGGTTATCAGCCACATCACTGACTACACATGTGGCCCCAGGATGTTGCAATGGAAGGAGCTCAGAGACGTTGCTGGGCGGGCTCTTGAGTCGGGCCCACATGGGCCATAATCTTTACAGACTTTGTTACTTCTGCTGCCTTTGCATGGACGTCGGCGAGGGCATTTCAAACATGGATTAGCTCTTCCTATTGAGAAGATTCCATTTTCTTAAGTAATCAGAGACCTGGTTAAGACACCCTAAAAACATGTAAAATTGTTTTGATAAAGCACAGCATCTTTGCTTTCTAAGCAGATCACGTTGTACAATATCTTATCAGGAGCCGACCAGTAGTGTGAGAAAACTGTCTTTTCAACAGAGAGATAATCAAACATTCATCTGGCATCAGCTTTTGATATTTAGGTTCACTCCATTAAATGCATTCCTCTCTTATTCAACTTGATCCCACATAAAATGTCATTTCATAAGCTTTTTACGACTTTCTTTGTCCCTTCTAGTTTGTCTTGTTCTCTTGCCGGTTCAGAAATAACCAACCAGGACAAATTACTTCATTTCCAGCTGGGATGGCAGGTCCCTGGGGTATCTAGTCTGCAGGGCGGATTCCCTGGGGAGAGCAGGTGCTGGGCAGCCTTGCCCCACCATAGCCTCCTGGCCAGGGCAGATCCCATGGCTGGCTCTCCCCTGGTGCCCTTGAGCTCTGTGCCTTTATATACCCCCCCAACCCACAACTGAATGGACATGTGAGGCAGGCAACTGACTGGGAATCCCAAGACCTGGGTTCCAGTTCGCACTGGCCATATCATTTAGTAGCGTGTGGCTCTGGCCACAGCTTCCTCATGTACGAAAATGAGAATAAAGGAACAATGTTGCTCAAATACAAGTTCCAGTCATGTAAAAGGCTCTGAAAACTTCAACGCACTGTATCAATGGGCAGTGTTGTTATGACTTACTAGAGGCCCAGTGCACAAAATTCATGCACTTGGCGGGGGGGGGGGGAGGTCCCTCAGCCTGGCCTGTGCCCTCTCACAGTCCGGGAGCCCTCGGGGGATGTCCGACTGACAGCTTAGGCCTAAGTTGGCTATCAGACATCCTTAGCACTGCCATAGAGGCAGGAGAGGCAGAAGAGGCTCCTGCCACCACCGCTGTGCTCGCCAGCCATGAGCCCGGCTTCTGGCTGAGCGGCACTCCCCCTGGAGGAGTGCACTGACCACCAGGGGGCAGCTCCTATGTTGAGCGTCTGCCCTTTGGTGGTCAGTGTGCATCATACCGACCGGTCATTTCACCATTCAGTCGATTTGCATATTAGTCTTTTATTATTTAGGATTAGTATCCTGTGTGCATGGTGACCATTCTGGCCTTTGTTTTTTAGGGACAGACTTTGTTATTTCTGCTCCCTCTAGGAAGGGGTGTGGCCATGTGCCTTAGGAGGTGGACACCAAAATGGGGAGCCCCTGGGCAGCATGTCTGCAGAGCTGGACATCCTGAAATGCCACTGGCCTCAGGCAGCCTGAGACTAGAGGTCACACTTGGGCACCAGGTGGCCTGGGTGGTGCAGAGGATACGAGGGGTCGGGAGTGAAGGTGCGAGGCAGCCTGAGACCACAGGAGAAGACCCTGGCTCCCCTGGGAACTCCCCGCTCTAGCTCTTCCTTCAGTTGGTCTGAAAGAAGTCTAAGAAGCTGGCACTAAATTGAAGCTTTGTTTGAAACTGAGAGGTAAGACCCTCTATTGTACCTACTTTATGAACTTGAGTTCTGGTTTGCCCTGACCCCCAGGTATAATCAGTTTATTAATATATTTACTGAATGCTGACATAGAATCAATACAAACCTGAACAATTAAAGTACTAACAATCAGATTGGGAAGATTAAATAGAGGGTGAATGAATGATAGATGGATAGACTAGATAGATAGATAGATAGATAGATAGATAGATAGATAGATAATAGAGAGATAGACGATAGATAATAGATAGATAGATAGATAGATAGATAGATAGATAGATAGATATAGATGATAGGTAGATAGATAATAGATAGATAATAGATAGAAGATAGATAATAGGTAGATAGATGCATAGATACATAGATTAATGGTGGAGCTAGACATAAATGAGAGATTAATGATAGATGATAGATACTTGGATAGATAAGTACACACATGAGAAGATACTAACAACATCAGGATAAAAAGAACCATCTATTGAGCATCTACAATGTGTCAGGTGCAACGTGCCAGGCAGTTTCAGGTATGCTCTCACACCTGTCATTCCTGAACTCTCGCCTTAGCGCTGTGAGGAATCATCGCCCCACTTGGCAGGGAAGAAGCCGAGGTCCCGAGAGGTTAAATAACTTGCCCAAAGCCATCCAGCTGACCGGTCCTGTTCTTTCTTCTCAGTCTCACTGGTCTGAGTCACAAGGAGTCCCCACCTCCCCCTCCGCCCGGCCCACTCCTACCTCCCAGCTCTGAACTGTATTTGTTTCTTTTGAGCCTTTGTTTCATGTAAGAACATCTTGAAATTCTGAGGAAAACCCCAAACCGCTTCCCGTTCGCTGGGAACCTGAAACCGCTCCGTAGCCGGCCTGTTCCAGCCGCCTTGCCTTCCGGGTGCCCGGGCGAAGCTGAGGCCCCTCAGGAGGCATCCAAGAGCTTTCTCTTCAGAGCCAGCTCCCCACCAGCCCGCACAGGAATGCCCGCGAGGCTGGCCCGGCTCCAGGGCACACGGCAGGAACTGGTTTGGGCCCAAGGCGTCTCTGGAGCATTGTACGCGAGGCCCAGCCCTCCTCCTCCCTCTTGCCTTCTGCAGCTCCATGCTCTCCCTCCACTTCTCTCCCTGTCTTCCCACTGGGGCACCTCCAAGACCTGTGGGGACGGGGCTCTGGGCAGGAGCTTGGCCGTGATGTCAGGAGGGTAGGAGGCGCCTGGGCACATCTCGCCACAGCCTCAGCTCTCTCCTGGCCTGGGACTCCCTCCCCAGCTCCCAGCTCCCAGCTCTGGCCTCCAGGAATCCCTGTGCCTTCCCATGGGGCTGGAGCCAAGGGCTAGTTTCGAGTTTCGGGGCCACTGGCTGTGGTGACGGGAGGACTAGGGCTCAGACAGCACTGGTGATGGGCACTGTTGGAGCAGGACTGTTAGGAGGTTTGACTGCCTGTGGAGGATGGCTGCTCCTAAGGGACTTTTCAGGGAATTAAAGAGTCCTCTGTGGGAGGGGTAGGGATGAGGACGAGGAGAGAGATAGAAATCTACCAAATTGCTCCCAAAGTCTCTGCCACCTCGTCTTGGGCTGGCTGCTCAGCCTCTCTCCTCCATCCTCTTGGCCCCGATGGCTCTTTTTGAAACTTCCCAGCCTGAAAGCATGTGGTCCTGGGATCTGCAAGCCTCCTTTTATATAGACATTGCTTTCTGTTCATCCCCAACATGCTCTTACAATGCACAACCAGGACTCAGGATTTTAGAAATGGTCAAGTTCTGTCTCCGAGATGGGAAGCTGGGGACCAGGAAGGTGAATCGGCTCGCCCAAGACCATATATACTGCTAACGCCCATCCCGTGGTATCAGGATAGAGGGGTGTCCTCCAAATTCAGCCAACCTGCGACCCATCTTCCAGGCCTGGTGGGTGGGGTCACGCACTTTATTTGACTTTCGTGGGTCTTTGGTCTCAAGATTCTCTTCTGTGGTCTGGGAACATAGCTGAGGCACAACCCCTTGGCAGCCAGCAGTCATAACAGGAGCTGGGCTATTCCCACAGACACCCAGGATTGGCTCAGAGCCCCACCCAGGGGAGGGGCTGCGGGAGGCCCCGCCCACCTGCCTGCCTAGCTGGTCCTGCAGCTCCCTTTCCCACAGAGAGAGCCACTCCATCAGAGAGCGTCTGTGTGTGGGCATCCCAGAGGTCAGGGCTGAGGATGGGCCGCACCTCGGGGACCCAGAAGACCATGCCCTGCCTGAAAGCTCGGCCTGAAGGCCCGAAGGACCTGCCCTAACACAGCCTCGGCAGCTCTGGTAAGGGCTGGGCCCCCTTGGTGCTTGGAGGGAGGAGTGGGGAGGAGATCCAATACAAGCCCTGCTGGGACTGAGGGAGGGGACAGGGCCTGGGATTTGCAGAGCACCGACCCAATATCAGGTCTCCCGTTGTCTCAAGAACTACTGATTACTATCCCACTTCACACTGGGGACAATTAACCCTCAGGCAGAAGTGACACCAGCTCAGAGCAGGCGGCAGAGCCTAGATCCCAGCTCCTGGTCTGGCACTTGAGCTGCAGGTGCGTCCCTGTGTGCTCTGCCCGCGGGGGCACGCACCACACAAGGTGGCCGTCTGACCTTCTCAAGGAGGACCATTGGTGATACTGTCTCCCTCACCCCAGCCTCACGTGGGCGTCACTCCTGCTTCCCGACAAGGCTTCTGTCTATGCCGACTGATGATGGGAACAGTGGCCGAATAGAGAGACGTTTGGGGGTCGCAGCATTCATGGGAGGGAGATTCTGGAGAGGGGAGTGGAGACCCACACACATGGGAGCGGCCTCTGCTTCTCAGAGCCAGTCCAGAGAAAGGTGCCATCAGCCACCTGGGAGCCTGTGACGTCCTGTGTCTGACCCCGTCCTTTCTGAGGTGGCGCCCAACTAAGTGCCCTCAGAGTGATGCTTCTGACACTCGGCCCCTGGGTGGCAGCCTGCGCTGTGGGCTCTCGGCCACAGTGGGATCACGGAGGTCCCCCTGGAAGACACGAGAGGGAGAGGGGAATGGAAACTCATGTGTGTTGAATACCCCGCCTCCCCCCGCCCCATTTGTCAGATGGGAAAACCGGGGCTCTGAGAGGTTAAATGGCGCAGGTGTGTCTGAATCCAAAGCTCTGTTCCGGCGATGTCTCATTCATAGGAGGAGCTCGTTAAGCCCGTGGTCAATGGAATGAATGGGTGGAGGAAGGCACGGAGTCACTCCCATGACCCTCTTCAATGCAATACTGGGACAGGATAGCCAGGGATTGGGGAATGGACCGAAGGGAGAAGGTTTGAATATGATCATTGATGGGTTGATAATGTGTTGTCTATAGCTGGTATTTTTGATGAGTGAGAGGAAAGGGCTGAGGTAGAGAAATACGACGGAGTGCAGAGTTATCGGAGCGTACATATATGGTTTTGTAACAATAAAAATATTTGAAAATATGCATAACTAGGACATGTGCTATATAAATGTTGGGATATTGAGCTCCTGAAATTCCTTGCAGCCATGACAAAGAGAGGCAGACCTCTTGGGACTGACATGGGACTGTGTGTCGTGGTTCAGGGGTAAAAATGGTGGGGTCCGCTTGCCAGGACTCAGTTGCCTCTCACCTCCTGTGTACCCCCAGGACTGTCTGTAATCCTCTCGCCACCTCAGCCTTTTGACTTGAAAATGAAGAGAGTGGTAGTAACTGCTCAAAAGATTTGTTGTGAGGATGCGAGCGGTTCTTAGCACAGTGCAAGCACACATTAAAGTATTTTTAAATGTCTGCTGTTATTGTGAAGTGAAAAAAAGTAAATTGCAAAAAATGCATGCTATCACCTCTCTTTTACTTTTTAATTTTTTCTTTATGCAAAAATATACATGTATATAAGTGTACATGTGTATGCACAGATAAAATACCCGCTACCAGTGGTTCTCTTGGAGGAGTGAGACTAGACTGCAGTGATGGCCAACCTATGACACGCGTGTCAGAGGTGACACGCGAACTCATTTTTGGGTTGATTTTTCTTTGTTAAATGGCATTTAAACATATAAAATAAATATCAAAAATATAAGTCTTTGTTTTACTATGGTTACAAACATCAAAATAATTTCTATATGTGACACGGCACCAGAGTTAAGTTAGGGTTTTTCAAAATGCTGACACGCCGAGCTCAAAAGGTTCGCCATCACTGGACTAGAGAGAAGTGAGGGAGGGACTTACAGTGTTTAATAGACTTTAGCTTTTAGGAAAGTTTTAGGTTCACAGCAATATTGAGCCCCCACAAGCCCCGCCTTCCTCACTCTCATTTGTTAAATCCATGAACACACATGGACGCATGGAAACTCACACTTCTAACTTTATTCATCTCTGCCTGGGTTTTATTTCTGCAATAAGCGTGCATTGTTTTGTGAGTAAAATAATATTCTTTAGTTAGTGGCTGAGTCACACCCTAAGCCCCAGAAAGGCTGGATTGTAGGAAGTGGTTGGGTTCACAGAGGTCACCGCAGAGGGGGGAGGGTCTGCCCTGGGCCTTCGGGGACCAGGCCTGAGCCCCGCCTCAACCCCACTCTGCTGTCGCAACACCGAGCCGTCAGGCTGCCTGCTGCTCTCTCAGAGGGGATCTGACAGCAGCTCCCAAAGGAGGCCAGGCCGGGGACATGCCTACCGGTCAGTCCTGGCCACGCATGGTGCTCACCCACACCTCCCAGTGGCCTCAGGGCATCCCAGGAGGCAGCCAGTGTCCTGGCTCCAAAAGGAGGCAGCCAGCCCTGGACTCAGCGCTCCCCCTGCCATTCACTAGTGCAGTGCCCTTCCCAGAGCTGTTTGCTCGCGGCAGGGCAGGCACACCCCGGAGATGTCCAGAGTGGGGTCCAGCCCGCCTCATTCGTGCTAGCATTGCACTAAAGTGAGTCAGACGTGTTTTCCTGGTGGAGGGACTTGCCTTCAATTTGTGAAAAATACAACATCTAAGAAGCACAATAAGATGGGGTGGTCTGTACAGGGGGGAACCCACCCGGCTCACCAAGCCATTGTGAGGGCGGGGGAGATAGTCTGTGGGAAGCACCCCACTCATTCTCTGGCACATGGGGGGCCCTCGGGGGTTTCATTTCCGTGTCTGTGACCTGCCTCACAGGCCCAGACCCTCAGATAAATATGGAGACACCAGGCACGATCGGTTGTGGATAGTGGGGGGGGGGGGCGGGGGGCGGTCCTTCCCAGCATAGTCAGGACAAGGACGGGGTAAGGACGGTCTCGGCTCAGGACAGGCTGGGCCAGCTGCCTTTCTGGTGCCGTGAGCCGCCCTCTGAACAAGGTCTCAGCCTTTCAGGTGGGATTTAAAATGTGATCCTCCTAAAGGAGTCATTTGGGGACATGTGGGAGCAGGAAGTGTAACCAAAGGTGTGAGCGAGGCTGCTCCCCACACCTGGTGAGAAATGCTGCCACTGGCGATGCCCAGAGAAGCTGGGCTGAGAGGGGGTGAGAGGCGGGGCTGAGGGGAGGGGGAAGCTGGGCTGAGAGGGGGTGGGAGGCGGGGCTGAGGGGAGGGGGGATGCTGGGCTGAGAGGGGGTGGGAGGCGGGGCTGAGGGGAGGGGGGATGCTGGGCTGAGAGGGGGTGGGAGGCTGGGCTGAGGGGAAGGGGGAAGCTGGGCTGAGAGGGGGTGAGAGGCTGGGCTGAGGGGAGGGGGAAGCTGGCTGAGGGGGTGGGAGGCTGGGCTGAGACAGGGCGGGGAGAGGGGAGAAGCTGGGCTGAGAAGGGGTGAGCCTTTTGCACTGTCTGCCTCCCACCTGCCCCCCTCTTTCCCCAGGTGATTCCTACTTGGGCTCCTCTCTGCACACGCGGCTCCTCAACATGAGACAGAGTCTCCACCTGGCCTGGCTGTGCCTGAGCCTCTTGGCCGGAAGGTGAGCTCTGCTTCCCCAAGTGGCCTTGGCCTGAACTGCTCTGTGTCTGTGCACGGGCAGGAGGGGCGGCAGCTCCCTGGCCCCCCAGGACTGCCTGCCATTGGTTCTCCCTGGAGAACGCGGGCTTCCCAAGTGTCCGAAATGGACAGCGCCCTGGTGATTACTGGGAAGACACTCGGAGGTCCCCAAATCACCACAGCAGGGCAAGTGGGCAATAAAGTGGAATGGGGTAGGGCCACGTCCAGTGGGCAGCCGAAAGGTAGAGCTTTCTCTCTGGGAAAGTCACAGCTGGAACATGGGCCCAGACATGTACATGCAGACACAGCTCAGGTTGGCGTACACATTATTCACATGTAAACAGGCGTGTGCACGAAACCTGCTTTCTTTCCCAGGATGCGTGTCCAGGGGAGCCGGCTCCCCAGGGAGGTCAGCAGAAGCGACAAGCTCTCCCTGCCCGGCTTTGAGAACCTCACTGTCGGATATAACAAGTTTCTCAGGCCCAATTTTGGCGGTAAGTCATCCTTTTTGTCCAGAACATCAATTCAAAGGACAGGAGCCGAGGCGGGTCCGGGAGGGTTGGCTGACTGTTTGCCGACCTGCGGCCCGTGGGGGATTGGCAGTGATGGATGAGCGCAGCCACAACGAGTTTTCACGTGACCTTGGAGACCGCACTTTGTCTCCCCACCTGCAGCCTAAAGAAATCCTCCTCCTCGCTAGGGAGGTTATAGAGCCGCCTGACAACCTCTCACTGTCTGCCTTCTGCCCCCACTTCCGGCATCATTATTCAAGCAATCTGCCACGGCTCACCAGGACTAGTCCACCTGGTCTTCCCGCCTCCCACCTGCCCCTCAGGGCTGCCCTCCTCTCGTCAGCATGAAGCCCAAAACCCTTTGCATGGCACACCAGGCCCTTCCCAGCCCAGCCTCGATCTGTCTGCCCGTCTTAGCACCTCCAATTCCACCCCCTGACTCTGCCCTCCACACAAGTGTGCCCCAAATGCTCCCTGACCTCCGAGACCTCCCTGGACTCCATGCCTTTGCTGAAGCCATTTATCTGCCAAGAAAGGCTTCTTCCAACCCGACTCCCTGGTAAAATGCCAATTTTCTTTCAGGTCTCAGATCAAAGGCCTCCTCCTCTGAAAAGCCTTCCCTGATTCCGCCAGGCACCATCCCCTTTCTTCACGCTTTATTTTGTTTTGTTTTTTGTTTTTTTTAAAATATATTTTATTGATTTTTCACAGAGAGGAAGGGAGAGAGATAGAGAGTCAGAAACATCGATGAGAGAGAAACATCAATCAGCCGCCTCCTACACATCTCCCAGTGGGGATGTGCCCGCAACCCAGGTACATGCCCTTGACCGGAATCGAACCTGGGACCTTTCAGTCCGCAGGCCGATGCTCTATCCACTGAGCCAAACCGGTTTTGGCAACACACTTTATTTTGAACATAACTCCAAACCATAGCCATTCCTGGTGATGCTGTCACTGTCGCTGGGTTTATGCCTGTCTCAGCTCTGGGCTGCAGCCCCTGGGCGAGTCTTGCTTTATTTACCTCACTGACCCCACAGCAGCTCCAGGCTTGACATAGAGGACGTTGTTAATATTTGTTGGAAGAATGAGGCAGCAGGGGGGTCATGAGACCAACTGCACAGCTACGCACAGGCCTCGCTCTCTTTATAAAAATGCGAGCCCGGACCAAGGTGGTCTCTTGCCTCGCCGCGCAGAGCAGAAAGTGGTAGAGAGAGCCTTGGACCGGAACAAACCTGGGTTTGGCTCCTGGCTCTACGGCGTGGCAAGCACCTTCGCTTCCTGAGTCTCCGTTTTCCTCTCTGCAACCTGTCAGGCACCTGCCAGGGAGGACTGAATGAGGTGAAGGGTATACACACAGAGCACGGTACCTGCCAATCATCGGGGCGCAGTCTATTTTAATCCCGCTCCTTCCTGCTCCTCCCGTCAGGCGATGGCATTCTCTGGGCGGGCCTAGGATGCGTGGGTTAGTCCAGTCCCCTGCGAAGCAGCGACTGAGCGGGGGCGAGCTGTACGAGACACTATTTGGCAATATCTGTGAAGGAATATAGGGTGGGAAAGGGGGAAGCTGGAGAGTCATCAGATTGCAATACAGGTCTGACCCCGGAGGACGGAGGGAGGGAGAGGAAGGTAGGAGGAGGTGTCTTAGCAGCGGACTTCCCAATGTGCTTGGAGAGGCCACCAGTGAGTCCATGAGCCGAAGTTCCCGTGGCACCTCCCAGCCCTGTGCCTCCCAGGAGAAGCCCCTCCGTAGTCCCCCTGCGGCGCTCAGTCCCTGGTGGGGCAGGGCCACAGGAAGGGTGGCCTCGGAGCAAATGCCATCACAGACTTCAGAGCACAGCAGCTGGCCCTTGGTCAGTTCCACCCCGTGAGTAAGAGATCTGAGACCCATGTTCCTGGCCACACAGTCAGGACTTGAGGTCCTTATGTGAAGGGACCCAGGGGGCTCCCACCTTCCCTGGGTTTTCCAGGCCCAGCCGAACCCTAACAACAAGCAGGTGGCTCTGACAGCCGGTTAGGTCCACCCCTCCATTTCTCTGCCTCCCGAAGCTGTTCAGCCAGGGCCCTGCTCTTCCTGCTGCCCGCTCACCAGCCAGCAAGATGTCGGGTCCTTAGGGAAGGTGCCCATTCTGCACCTTGATCAAGGGCACATGAGCCCCAGGCCCTCCTCGGGTGGAAATGCTCAGCCGAAAAGCACACCCCCAGCCCCTTTTCTGTGCCTGTGGCACTTTGGCTCCTTAAGGATCCTGCATTCCCGTGGCAGCCTGGGGCCCTTGGAGGGGTCATTGTTCTCTGTAATGTCTGTCCATCAGGTCCTAAAATCCCAAGGTCTTTAAGACACAGGACCTGCAGAGGATTTTTCCGGGACTGAGCTGGACAGAGCACCCGTTTGCAAGCAGGCCCTCGTGAGCACTGCCCAGGAACTGGCTCTGACCTCTTTCCTAGGAGAGAGCTGCCCTCTGGTGGCACAGCTTGTTTCGTAAGACAGGGGAAAGCAAGCAAGCCCTGGCCCACAGAAGCACCAACGGAGGCCAGGCCTGGACTAGACCGTCTAGAAACAAACTAAATAAAAACCGCAGTGGGGCCGGAACTCTTGTGTGTTTCCCCGTTTTCCATGTGCCTCGGGGAAGGCAACTCACACTGACACAACTGGCCACTGGGTTCCAGGCACTTAAAACAGATCCGTAACCTTCCCAGCCCAACCCTTGCTGGTGGGCACGAGCAGCTCGATTTTATAGGTGAGAAACTGTAGCACAGAGAGGTTTAGCAATTTGCTCAAGGTCACACAGCTACGAAGTGGCCAGCATGGGATCCGAACACTCTGACTCCGAGTGTCTCTTCCTGGCGCTGCACCATGCTGCCTAGAGGGGTAGAAAGCCACCTAGCATCACACTCCTTCAGCCCCTTCCAGGGTCTGTCCCCAAAGATCTCCCCTTTTCTAGCAAGTATTAAGAACAAGTATTATTAACTTCATTATTTTTTAATTGCATCGGCTCTAAAACTCCATTTCCAAATTCCTACCTGCATTCTGTGGCTTGGGTTCCTCCGATGAAAACTTTGGTCGCTGTGTGTGATTCCCCACTGATCAGATGTGTTTAAAGCATCCCTGGAATTGCGCCTCTCCTCCTCCTGGTCCTGCATTGTCACAGTCCCCGGAGTCACCCCGTTATTTATTGCAAGGAAATACTAGTGCAGCTATTAGCCTGGTCCGTACACTTGTTCCTTTTCCAGAATTAGTTAGGATTACAGAAGGGGGGGATGGGGGGAGGAATGCCATTGACTGGGCACCTATTATTACATGACAGACACCATGCTGGGAGCCTGAGCAGGTAACTATTTTTGAGTCCCATCTGCACGCCCAGCTGGGCATGCATTTGAGGTGCAATTCCTCTTGTCCCCACCTTGCGAAGAAGCCATCACATGCCCCATCTCAGCCCTTTCATGACCCTGTGGTGTTCCTGGTGTAACCCCCACTTACAGGTGAGAAAAGCGCAGCTCTGACGGATTTGGTAACTTTTCCCAGGTCACCACGCTGAGGTCAAACTCACCGCTTTCTGACTCCTGGGCCTTCCTCGCACACTCCGGGCTGAGGAGGAAACTCCCCTGGCCTGGCCTCGGGCTCAGGAGCTGGGCCTGGGCCTCTCAGAGGTTTGGCCCAAGTGGGGAAGGTTCTGGGATTCTGACTAGTTTAGGGTTCCTGAGGAGCAAAGGAAGGGGGAGAGGGGGAGAAGTACCATAGGTGCGTGAGAGCTCACGCATGAGCAGTCTTGAATGCCATCTTGTGGTAGAGTTACTTAGTTGAAGGGGGGAAAGCTATCCATGCACCAATCCCCTGATCTCACTTATCTTTTTCTAAGCAATTAGTCCCTTGCAAGCACCGTAGGAAAAGTCCTCCAAATACAAAATAGCAAGCACCACTCCAGCCTTTAAAATACGCACTAATGAGTATAGTGTGGTCTCCCTTATATTAAGCCAACTATATATTTGTGCATTTCTCTCATACAGAGGGAGGCACAGTCCACAAGAAGTTTTCTCCTGAGAGGGGAGGATAGAAATTAATTGGTATTTTATCTACTTCTAGAGCAGCGATTTTCAACTTTTTTCATCTCATGGCACCTATAAGCTAATTACAAAATTCTGCAGCACACCAAAAATATATTTTTTGCCAAAATAACAAAAAAAAAAAGGTATAATTTTGATTCGTTCACACTAGATGACTATTGTTGTGTTGGCTGTTGTACTTTTTTTTTTTTTTTTTTTTTTGAAAATCTAAGAGAAGAGAGGTCAGTGCCCCTAACTGAATAGTCAGGTATTGCATGTTTTAAAACTTCTTGTGGCACACCAATTGGCAATCACTGTTCTAAAGCATTTTAGATTTTCCAACAGTCAAGTGTTACTTTTGTAACTTTCTAATTTAAAATATAGTCTTGGCCAGTGTGGCTCAGTGGAGAGAGCGTCGGCCTGTGGACTGCAAGGGTCCCAGGTTCAATTCCAGTCAAGGGCACAGACCTCAGTTAATGGTCGGGGTGAGTGTGGCAGGCAACCAATGTGTATCTCTCACATCGATGTTTCTCTCTCTCTCTCTGTCTCTCCCTCTCCCACTCTCTCTGAAGATCAATGGAAAAATATCCTTGGGGGAGGACTAGCAAAATATATATATACATATGCTAATGTAATGTTAGGAAGCCTTCTGTTAGTGTTTCTGTGTAAGTCTTCCTGGTTTTCTCTTCAATCTTAGGAGAACCCGTTCAGATAGCCCTGACTCTGGACATCGCTAGTATTTACAGTATTTCAGAGAGTAACATGGTAAGTGAGGCCCCTCCGTCTGCCACCAAGGGGTCCCCCTCCTTGTGTTTAAGGGCGGACGTGAAAACAGAACAGACTGACATAGGTGGGGACCGACCCCGAAACTCAGACTCTGGAAGATTCTTGTGAAACAGATCTAACGAGTATCGGAGGAAAGTGGACTCAAAGGCCAGGAGGGGAGAATCGAGGGAGTGGAGTGGGTGCATTTAGTGTGGGATAAGAAGTACATTTAACCCTAACAGGTTTGGCTCAGTGGATGGAGTGTTGGCCTGTGGACTGAAGGGTCCTGGGTTCGATTCCGGTCAAGGGCATGTACCGTGGTTGCAGGCACATCCCCAGTGGGGGGGGGGGGTGCAGGGGTGTTTCTCTCTCATCGATGTTTCTAACTCCCTATCCCTCTCCCTTCCTCTCTGTGAAAAAATCAATAAAATATATATATTTTTTTTAAAAAGTACATTTAGGGCGGGATAAGAATCGGGGTTCCCATTCTAGAGTTACCACCTAGAATAAGGTGCTTCATTCTCTCATGGCCACAGGCCACGGCCCCAAGCAAACCGTACTCACCAGTGTCCACCACAGTAGACCTATGTACGTGACCCACAGGGAGGTGGGGAGGGGAGTAAGACTTGACCCCTTCCGATTTCGGAATCTTTCTCTCATCACGCATTTCTAACCGCCCTCCCCCCAGGACTACACGGCCACCATCTACCTCAGACAGCGCTGGACGGACCAGCGGCTGGTGTTCGAAGGCAACAAGAGTGTCACCCTGGACGCGCGCCTGGTGGAGTTCCTCTGGGTGCCGGACACGTACATTGTGGAGTCCAAGAAGTCCTTCCTCCATGAGGTCACCGTGGGAAACAGGCTCATCCGCCTCTTCTCCAACGGCACAGTCCTGTACGCCCTCAGGTGAGTGGGCACCGCGACCTGGGGCTGGGAGGGGAAGGCGGTGCCAGAAAGGGCATAGGTTCATCTTGAGTCGCCGGGATGGCACTCCAACAGCCATGCCCCTTCCCACTCTCCTGCCCTCGTCCATCCTCGCCCCGAAGCCAGAAGGGCCGCCCTCCATTCAGGGTGGCTCCACTGCATCTGCTGAGCAGCAGCTGTGTGCCAGGCCCAGGCTGGACTCTGAAGAGACAGAGGGAGGAGACATTGTCCTGACAGACACAGGAGCACAGGGAGCCCAGGGTGCGGGGGCCCAGGCTGGGGAGTAGGTGCGTGGTTTGGGGTGATGTGAGAGGATGTGTTCACAGTACACTGAGCCGAGTCCTAAATAGCAAAAGGAAGTTAGCAAGGGAAGGAGGTAGGGGGACAGGGGGACGGCAAGAGCAAACTGGCGGCCATACCAAGGCCTTTCCTTTCATGGGGCTGTGGGGATGGGGTAGCTCCAGGATGCATCTCCATGTGTCCCAGTGGTCTTTGCACAGAGAATCCAGGTGCGGGGCCCCTAGGCCTCTACCACTGTGGCCATGGGCTTCCCTTTGTCCCTTCCCCAATCCCTGAGGCCAAAAGATTCTCCCAGCCGATTGCTCATGAAGCCACTAGTTGGCTAAACCACAAAGGTGCTCCGGAGTGCTGCATGAGGTCATCAATGCGGGGGGCGGGGGGTGGGGGGCGGGGAGGGGTGGTGGACGGTGGCTCATCACTGCTCATGCAAACCGAATACTCCCAGAGGCCTCGGGGAGAAGGCCAGGAACCAAACACCCCCCAAAAAGAGGCTGGAGCTGTAAAATGAAGACTGAGCTAACCAAGAAAATGAATTTCTGGATTATTCATCTCATCCTCCTCGGCTGCACTCACTTTTGCCAAGATCAGCCAAAACCCCAACTCCTCTTTCAAGAGGCCTAATGAGCTCTGGCCAGGTGGCTTAGTTGGTTAGAGCATCATCCCCAATATGCCAAGGCTGTGGGTTCAATCCCCGGTCAACCAATGAGTGCATAATTAAGGAGAACAGCAAATCGATGTTTCTTTCTCTCTTCCCCCCTTCCTCTCTCTCTCTAAAAATCAGTAAGAAATCCAAGCTGGCATGGCTCAGTGGTTGAGTATAGACTTATGAACCAGGAGGTTACCATTCGATTCCCAGTCAGGGCACATGCCCAGATGGCAGGCTCAATCCCAGTGTGGGGTGTGCAGGAAGCAGCCGGTCAATGATTCTCTCTCACCATTGATGTTTCTATCTCTCTCTCCCTCTCCCTTCCTCTCTGAAATCAATAAAAAAATATATTTTCAAAAATCAATAAGAAAAATTTTAAAAAAGAAGCCTAATGAGACCTCTCCTTTGAAGACCCTCACCTCCAACCAACATAATCAACGTTAATGCCTACCAATGTCCCCCTTCCCTGTGTTCCCATAGATGTGTGTGCACGTGCAAGTGTGTCCATGTGTCTGTATCATAGCACATAGCACATCTGCCATGTACAAGGGTTACCAATAATGGGTGATGGTTCATAGCCTGACTCCAGAGTCAGACAGATTTGTGGGAAATCGGTCCTGCTCTGGAAGCTTAAGGCAAGTTGACTCTCTGAGCCTCAGCCGCAAGAGAGAAATGATAATGGTCCCAGCTTATAAAGCCGCTGCAGAAATGCAAAGAGAAGCCGCACACAAAGCCGTGAGCCCAGGGACTGGCTCATGGTCGGTAAATCGCAGCTGTTGCTAGTCTCTCTCCCTTAATGGAGTGGGCACCATGCGGCCATCATTCCACTTCCCCAAGCACCCAGCGCAGTGCTTAATAAATAAAGGCGCTTAATAAAAATGTGTGACACTGAAGGAAAAGGAAGGTGAAGGTCTGCCAATGGACTCTCCACTGGGAGGGCTTAGCCGATGTTTCATTGCACGTCTCTGTTGGTTGGTCCTTAAGAGCCACAGTGCCTGGTGCCCTGGGAAGCCTCCACTTCCTCTGCACACTGGTCCCTCCTGGAGGGACCTCGAGAACTGGGCAGCCTTCTAAGCGGGCTCCAGCCCCAGCTCTACCTCTAAGAGCTGTGTGCGCCTGAGTGAGCCCCCGAGCCTGTTGTCAAATGGTGACGGTAGTGAGACAAAGATCTCTGTTCTAGCTTCTCCCGGTTTGTCGTGAAGATGAGATTTAATAACTGGATGCAAAAGCATCTCAAACAAGCCAATGAGTGGTTCTGTTCTGCAATGTTGTTGCACGTTTGCCTCTGGATTGCCATCATCCCAACTTCTTCCTCCCTTCTGGACCCCAGCGGTAACCGAGCCTCACAGGCGTCGCTTAGCACAGAGAACCACAGGAAGGCTTCGAACGCAGGATCCAAGTCACACGCTCACTGTAGACTCGACACGAAAGTCTTCATGGAGCGCCCTTAGAAGGAATGCATCCTTTCTATAGCATCCTCATAACACTGTTCTGAACCTGTTCTTCCTTTCCTAGAATCACGACGACTGTGGCGTGTAACATGGACCTGTCTAAATACCCCATGGACACACAGACGTGCCAGTTGCAACTGGAAAGCTGTGAGTATATGTCCCGCAGGCCCCTGGGGCTGATTTCCTCAGTGACTCAGATCTGTGTGTTCACAAAGAGTGTGCTGTACACAGTGGCCTTTCTTTTCTTGATGTTAATTACACCAGATTTGGCCCTTCTGACTGTACGTCTAGAGAGATTTGGAGACTGCTCAAAGCCAAACCTCCCAAAATTACATATTTTGGGGAGGACCATTGTGCATTGAAAGAGAATAGTTCCACCTAAGAGTGGACAAGACAGCCAAGGAAATGGGTGTCGGTAGGACTAGGAAGGGGACTCAGAATCAGCGAAGGCATGGAAGCCAGAAAGGACACAGCAGAGATTAGAAATGACAGATATACAAAGCAATCCTGACATTGATCATACAACTTCTTTCAACTTCTAAAAGAAATTGTTGACATATATAAAGCTTAATGCAGTGATGCCGGTACATGAGCAACTAAGTACATAAGCCTTCCTGCGGTTCTCTGTGCTAAACTACAGGCTGGGGACCTGCTCATGATGAAAAACAAGCAACTGCTCTGCGTTGATGTGCCTCAAATGGTGTTGATGAGTAATCACCATTGTTTCCTAGTGAACTTCTCTGAAATGCCCACCAAACTTGGGGGAGTGGTCCCTGTGATGGGTGTCCTGGGAAAACAGTGCCAGAGATAGGAGTCATTAAGGCATCAAGGTGTGGCTTGTCTGAGGAGGAAAAACCCTAGTCACACTGGAGACCAGCAGGCACTTCCTACATGAGGACACAAGTGGCCAACATCTAAGAACACGGCCATTATAAGGCAACAGTCATTTTTCAGAGGCAGGCATTTAATTAAAGACTCAGACCGGCAGATTAATTACCTTATTGATTAAATGTGTGCATAGCCTTCTTGGAACAATACAGCTGTTTGGGGGCAGACTAGAACTTGAGGTTATCAAGATGGGAAATCCTTTTCCGCCCTCCATGGCAGAAGTAATTGCCCTCCATGTGTGGCTGTTCTCATCTCAAATCCCAACAGTGAGAGTCCCCCGGAAACTTCAGTTCTCTGCTTGCACAGCTCTCTGCATCCCCATGAGCAGAGGGAATTGAGTGTTTATTAGCAGTTATTTGGGTACAGAAACCTCACCCAGGGTTTTGTCCGGAACGCGATCCCTAAAAAAGAATTGATGCCATCCCACAAAGCAAACTGTCCAAGTTGGTATGACTCACTTTTTTAGATCATTTTCTTTTTATTTCTTTGGGATCCTAGGCCTATTTGGTCAGCTCCCTTCAGTAAATTTGGAGGTGTTTCTATAGGAAAGTCCACAGACAATTTCTACCTGGAAATCCTCTAAGACAGCGGTTCTCAATCTGTGGGTTGCGACCCCTTTGGTGGTCGAATGACCCCCTTACAGGGGTGGCCTAAGACCATCCTGCATGTCAGATATTTACATGACAATTCATAACAGTAGCAACATTGCAGTTATGAAGTAGCAACGAAAATAATTTTATGGTTGGGTCACAACATGAGGAACTGTATTTAAAGGGCCAGAAAGTTGAGAACCACTGCTCTAAGAGCTCATGACTTCTTCCTTGCCCTTGGAGGGGAGATAGATGCTTCTAAACAGTGGATGCTGTAGCTACGAGTCCCCAAACTGCTAGCTCCAGCACTGGCATCCCATTCCCAGTAGCCTGGGAAAACAGGCCTGGGGAGAAGACCAGAATCGCTGGGCTTTTCCCATCACTGGCTGTGTGCCTTTGGGTAAGTAGAACGACATCTCTGGACCTCCGTTTCCTCATGAGTGAAGTGGGAAAAACAATAGTATCTGACTCAGGAGCTATTGGTCAACAGCTTAATTGGGGTAGATTTACATACCATAAGATTCACCCATTTTAAGTGTACAATTCAAACATGTTTGGTAAGTTTGCCAAGCTGTGCGGCCACTGCAACATTTTGTTGTGAGAACATTTCCGTCACCTACAAAGACCGCTTGTGCCCACTTACCGTCACTTTCATTGCCACCGCCAGCCCCCAGGCTACCACTAATCTACTTTCCGTCTCTGAATTTGCCTGTGAGGGATATTTCACATAAATTGGATCAACACACTAGGCGGTCTTTTGCGTCTGGCTCCTTTCGCTTAGCATGATGTTTCTGAGGTGTCAGCGTGTGAATCAGTACTGCATCCCTTTTACTGCTTTATTCCTCGTGATTCCATACAAACGCATACAAGCAGTGGGAGGCCCTCTGGCCTGTTCCACCTCCTAGCTGTGATGACTAATGCTGCTGTGGACACTTGTGTACAGTTGTTTTGTGGACATGACTTGGTTTCTCTTGGCAGATACTTAGGAGTGAATACTAGGTCAAATGGCAAAACATGTAATCCTATCCTATATAATAAATAGCTAATATGCTAATTAGACTGAACAGCAGAATGACCGTCCAGACGACCTTCGGGACGAAACTGGAGCTGCGAGGGCCGAGGCAGCCGGGGCTGTGAAGGCCAAACCCCTTGCACGAATTTCATGCATCGGGCCTCTAGTATAATATATATCTCTCAACCATAAGATCCATCCCAATCTCAGAACATGTAAAAAAGTATAGCATAGTGGAATAGACAATAATATTGTAATAACTACATATAGTGCCAAGCAGGTACTAAACTTTTGGGGGATCACTTCATAAGTTATATAAATAGCTAACCACTATGCCATACACCGGAAACTAATATAGCACTGAATGTCAACTGTAATTGAAAAATTTTTTTAAAGAGTTAATCTGAAAAAATGAAGAAAAATAGAAATATCTCCCATGCAAGTTTGTAAGAACATAAACGTTTCATAAAAGGCAGCTATGACTACTATTATCAACTCAGTTAGTCGAACTGCTTTGAGATTTCTCAAGTGCCTATGTTTATTGACATCAGTAAAGTGGCCTGCAGCGGGGTTGTGGGTTGCATTTTTTGCCACAAGTCCCCAGGAATACTGTGGGGGCTGTCAGCCTGTCCTGGAAGGCTCTACCCAGCATAGACCTTGTGTGTTCACACGTGTCCAATAAGCACTGAAATAATGAGTTCTGTGCTTAGCACTGAACCAGTTCTCAGTGGAAGGCGGAGCGCTCACAGGTCATCTCATCCCGAGTAGACGCTGCAGTTACAGGTGAGAAACGGTGCCGCGTGTTACCCAAACCCATCCCTGGACTTGGCGCCATCCAGACGAGCTCCCGCGGTCTCCGTGGCGTAGCGTTGCCCGGGCCAGTTCGTCGCCACCTTCTGGCACTGACCAGGGCTCTGCTCCTCGCCAGGGGGCTACGACGGCAGCGACGTGGAGTTCAGCTGGCTGCGCGGCAACGACTCTGTGCGCGGCCTGGAGAACCTGCGGCTGGCGCAGTACACCATCCAGCGGTACTTCACCCTCGCCACCAGGTCGCAGCAGGAGACAGGTAACTCGTGGGACAAAGTGTACCAAAGCAAAAGAACTGGCTCCGAAATAGGATCTCTTCTCCACTTCACCCTTTCGGGGCCTGGGAGCCCCTCTGCGGTGTGGTGGGGCCGTGGGGCTTGGAATTGGTACTTCTACCTGCGCCACACCCAGGACTGAAACTTCCCCCAAGGAGCCCACAGTCTGGCGAGGTAGGTGACAAGGACACCAGAGTTACGTGCTGCGGGGATAATATGACAGAGAAAGGCACAGGAAGAGGATGGGGGGGGGGGCATTAGCACCCCCGTAAATCCCACTTGACAACAGCATTTCCTTTCGTGAAAATGATGGCCATTCCTGACCACTAGGTGTGGTGGATAGCAGAGGACTTACTGTCCACACAGCAAAGTTAAACATCCCGCAGGGAAACCACTGCCCAGAGAGCAGACGTGACCTCCTGCCCCTTGTTTACCCTCTCAGGAAATTATACCCGACTGGTCTTGCAATTTGAGCTCCGGAGGAATGTCCTGTACTTCATCTTGGAAACCTACGTTCCTTCCACTTTCCTCGTGGTGTTGTCCTGGGTTTCGTTTTGGATCTCCCTCGATTCCGTGCCTGCAAGAACCTGCATCGGTGAGCAGCTCGAACCCGCGATGTCTAAGAGCTGGCTTACTAGGCCCTTCCCCTCCTCCTCTCCTTCTGCCACTGTTTTCATTGATAGTCACAGGGCAGGTCCAGGAGTTGGTTTTCTGAGCAAAGTAGAGAGAAAGAAGTAGAGAGCGAGACAGAGAGACTACTCTAGTAGTACATTTTTAAACTTAATTTTGTAGTGACAGGTAAGGGGATGTTGTGATTAGATGGCCTGTCGCCAATTACTTTGCATACTGACCAACCTCCTCTAATGAGAAGACAGAAGGTGAAACATTTAAAAAAAAAAAAAACCATCGCTCGTATCTGTACAAAACGGACAATTCAACCCCGTTCCAGAAGGCCACAGAGTCTCCCGAATGCACGCTGTTCCATTTCTGAGTCCTGTGCCCACCTTGCCAAGTCCTGAATGGAGACAGTCTCCCAGGTAACGGTGGAAGGTCCCCTGGTCACTGGCGTGGGAACATTGCCTGCCTGTTTTCCCAGGAGTGACCACCGTACTGTCAATGACCACACTGATGATCGGGTCCCGCACTTCCCTTCCCAACACCAACTGCTTCATCAAGGCCATCGACGTGTACCTGGGGATCTGCTTTAGCTTCGTGTTTGGGGCCCTTCTGGAATACGCAGTTGCCCACTACAGCTCCTTACAGCAGATGGCGGCCAAAGATAGGGTAAGAATTTTGAGAGCCCTATGTATGATTCATCACTTGTGCCATGGGCTGGTCGGTAGAGATGGCCTGGACCTGGTTACACCCTCTCTACCCCCCTACCCCCCACCCCTCCACCCCCAGCCCATCCCCCATAACTTACTTTGCTCCAGTGACTCTCATCTTGTTCAGGTAGGAGCTTCTGGAAGTCATGATGCCTTTTGAAAAGGATTGTTCTTTTCACCCAATGCAGTGAGATATTAATACGTTTAATTTTCTAGCAGTAAGTAACTGTTCTCTGTAGGCAACATAAAGTCACACCTACAAGAACAAGCATCCACAAAAAAAAACAAAACACCAATATTAAACCAAATGTGATCAGCTACTTACAAGTTTCAGATTAATCTGTATTTACTATTTAATTCTTTGGTGAATTCTTGTTTTCTTAAATTATACAAACAATGGTTTACTGAAAAAATGTAGGGAAAAAATCAAATTGTAGTAAATTTCTTGATTAGCATAGCTTTCTGCTAATTGGAAATGTGGTCCAGCTCTCAGAATAATAATGGCTATTATCTATGGAGCACTCACATGTGCCAGGCACAGTACCAAGCCCTTTGCAAATATTATATCCTTTAAAATGCTCATAGCAACCCAGTAAGGCCCTTTTCATTTTTATGCCTGTAGAATCTGAGGTAGGAGATGGGGAAGGGACTTTTCCCAGGGGACACAGATAGTAAGATACAGAACTTGGATTTGAACCTAATTCTCCTTGGTTCCCAAGGCCGACACTTATCTGTTATTCCCACTTGCAGTGAGCAACAAGCCATGCTCTTAATAATCATTCTCTCCAGGCCCACAGAACCCTGGGATTCTTTGGAAGCCCAAGTTGATAGACATTGGCATATGAAAGCTCATGCTAAAAAGTTAAAAAAAAAAATTTAAAGGGATAGAGATCTAATATAATGCAGAAGAAGTGCCACCTTTAGCAGAGTGCCAGGACTACACAGGGTCTAATGATGAGGAAATGAAGAATCGGCAGAGCCCGAAGACCCAGGTGTCTTTTTCCTTGTGTCCGACTATTGTGAACAATGTTTCACAAAGTCATGCTATCCAAGTGACAAAGGCAAATGATCATATGTGCCAGCCAAGGTAGACATGGATTTCACTTATTTTCTTCCTTAAGGAGACAATGGTTAATTACCAAAAAATTCTGAATTCGGTAGACTGCCAAAAACGGAATTGGAGAAAGACCGAGATCCATCACTGAAGAACCAGAAAGCCCTTATTTTGCCATGTGTCTAACAGTAACTTCACTCCAGTGTACCTGCTGTGTGCCTGTCAGCTTACCAACCTCCCATAGTCCACCAACAACCCATCGATGGGTACCATTATCATCCCGATTTTCCTGTTTAGGGACCTACCAATCAGAGAAATGAGGTAACTCATCTAAGACTCCACATCTAGTAAGGGGCCTGGCCAAGGATCCTTAATCGGTTCTCTCTGACGTCACTACGCTCCTCACATCCTATGTCGCCCCAACATGTTGGTGAATGGCAATTCCCTGGAATTTCAAGGAGCATCACTATATCTGTTTGTGGCGAGATCTCAAGACACTGCTGATTTCTATTATTTCTCACAATCAGTTACTTCCCCCTCCCTGAAACAGAATGAAATCCCTCAAACACCTAAATGTTTTACATAATTTATACCATTTAATCTTCCAATCAGACTCATGAGGTAGGTATTAATATCATCACCATTTTGCAGGCAAGGAAATAAAATTTTTAAGGGATTTTGGTGACTAAAATTTCATAAGAGTGAGAGACAGAATGGAAGTTGAACCCAGGCCAGCTAACTTCAAAGCTGTGAATTTAGCATTTAGCACACAGCTCTTGCATAGCTAGAGTGAACAATGGTTATTCTTCCCATTACACAAGCTAAGGACAAGGGATCAGTGCCTACAAGCAGGACAACAGGACTGCTAAGCCTGGCTTACCAGCCAATTTCCGATGCACTCAATGTCACTCTCTATTAAACCTAATTATGCAATACGTAGGCCTCCAAGTATATAAATACCCACTTATTTATTTTGCTGACTCAAGCCTTCCAGCTAACTGCATTGTCTGTGAACTAGGGGATGCCAAAGGAAGTGGAAGAAGTCAATATTACTAACATCATCAACAGCTCCATCTCCAGCTTTAAACGGAAGATCAGCTTTGCCACCATTGAAATTTCCGGTGATAACGTCGACTACAGCAACTTGACTATGAAAACCAGTGACAAGTTCAAGTTTGTCTTCCGAGATAAGATGGGAAGGATTGTTGATTATTTCACAATTCAAAACCCCAGTAATGTGGATCGATATTCCAAACTACTGTTTCCTTTGATTTTTATGCTGGCCAATGTATTTTACTGGGCATATTATATGTATTTTTAAGAGGACATTAAAAATTTTCCTTCAACAGAAGGAAATAATGATATAAATGGTATTCTAGCCAAGTGTGCACCCTAACCCAATGGTGCTAAAAATAACTAAAGTAACAATTTAGCATTTATTATCAAAGACTGGACCCCCCCCCCAACCATTATTTAAGCTTGTAGATGTTCCAGCATTACAGAGTCTTGTAATAGAAATATCAATCCATTCCTTTTTTATCTTTACAAAAGACATCCCCATGGAGCCAAGATTACAAGCAGTACTCAGGGTTGGCAGCCTGCTCAGTGGCTCCCTGACCTGCATTTACCTCATATAAAAAATATGAGAGGGAGGCCATTCCATGTACTGAGTAACCCTCAAGTGGCAGGGGTTGTTTCTGAATTAATCATACATGCCATTTATTAAATCTCCGTAGTGCTTATAAAACGCATTGTTGCCTATTTAGGGAGCAATATTTTCTAGTTTTTTTGTTTTTGATTCAAATGAAATGTGGGCCTAAGTCAATTTACTGAAAGTCACTGTATTAACTCAACACCAAGATGAATTTTTAATACTGTATTTAACACCACAACAGAATTGTCCCCAAATTCCAATAAGTCCTACCACTGAAAAGTCAGATGTAAGTGAAGAAAAATTTAGTGGATCAATAATCTCACACATAAACCCCTTGTTTCTAAGATACAATGGCTTCCCCAGACTGGAAGGGCTCTGGGGCTTTCTTCCCCATTTGACATGCCTTATCCCTTTATCATTATACACACGCCAACCCTCAACATTGCTGGAGCCCTTTCCCCATATCAGGGATGGGAAGGGAGGCTGTTTGGTGTTTGTGTGTTTTTTAGTGATTCTGGAGTCTTCGTGTGGACTGTTGCCGTGAAGACTTGCAGTGTGGAGTCCATTTCTATCTGCTGCTCTTTCCCAGCCGCAGACCCCTGCGTCCTTCCAGGAGGAGCTTGCATCCTCAAGCTCTAATGACCAGGAAGGATGCTTGTTCGATACTGAACTGCATTTCCCAGAAACACGTGGGTTAGCACTAGCTCACTTCCCTGAGCCTTCGAGCTGGACGGCAAGAGCAGGAGAATGTTGGCCCTGGGTCCCTAACTTTCTGAGGAGCAGTGGAACTTGTTACGGAACCTATGTTCAGGCTGCAGGTGAGCCGAACTTTCCAAGTCCAGCCACTCTCACCCTAAAACAAGAAGCACAGCGCGCATCTCTTCCTGCCCCACGGCCAAGTTCAGCCCACAGCACGCGTGGCAATGTGCGAGTGTGCCGTCATCAAGGCTTCCAGTTCAGTCTCAGTCGTCTTAAAGAATCTTGCCATCTTTAGTTCTTTAGCTTCCTTTTCTAATGAATGTGTGCCTTCACCCCTCCTTTTGGAAATAAACATGGTTTTGGAAGCTCATCTTGCTTCTATAACCCCCTATACCACAGGCTCTCATTCTTTTCCCCACGATGATGCTTTGCTCACAATTTAGCTTCTATGGCAGTGATGGCGAACCTATGACACGCGTGTCAGAGGTGACACGCAAACTCATTTTTTTTTTTGGTTGATTTTTCTTTGTGAAATGGCATTTAAATATATAAAATAAATATCAAAAAGATAAGTCTTTGTTTTACTATGGTTGCAAATATCAAAATATTCCTGTATGTGACACGGCACCAGAGTTAAGTTAGGGTTTTTCAAAATGCTGACACGCCGAGCTCAAAAGGTTCGCCATCACTGTTCTATGGGCTTGATCGCCTGAACTTTTAACAAAATGTCTCTCATAGGAATGGGGTCACTGACATGGGTGGAATGTAGTTGTATGGTTCAATTATATTTGTGATTTTTTTAAAAAGGTTTACAAGGAAATATCTTCTTTGAAACCCCATTTAAACATTATCTGAAGGAAACTATAAATATGTGAAACTGTGAAATAAATGTAGCACATTAGCTACCCACCAAATCAAGTGGTCATCTATAGATTGATCTTCATTTATTGTAAGATCCTATTTGGAAAAGGTATACATTGTAGCACAAACTCAGTGGTTCACACCTTCTATCCTCATGCTCCCCACCCCAGACAGTACACACACACACACACACACACACATACACATCTCCTGCCAAGGAAAATAACCCTTGGTGACAGACAGTCAATGCCCTTTTCAACCTCACTACCCTGTAACACTTGCCTTGCAATTAGGCAACTGGGCCCAGTGATACTGAAAGATCCAATTCTCAGAAATTTCACAGATTTCCTTCCAAGCCTTCTTTATTGTTTTGAAACTACCTTCTATTTTTGTTAAATGAGATTTTTTTATAGTTTGAGAATATACTTTGGGGGGGGGGGATATTATTGGATTTTGCATCTCTCTGAACTTGATGTGGGCTGTGATATTGGAGTTCCCAGTAAAAATTCCTAATATTCTACATCTGTCTCATGTATCCTACCTACCCAGTCAGTCCCAGGACTCGCTTTATTCAAAATACTTATTTCTAGGGTAAAAAACATTAAGCTAACCTCTTGATACAATGGGACTTCCCAAAATGATGAAACCAGGAAGCGTTGAGGATATTCTAAGGCATGGAACTATAATTTTTAAGTACCTTGATATTAAAAATGTCAATATTCACAATATAGAAAGTTGTATATAAGTAGGAAGACATTCAATAACAAGTAAGTGACAAGTAAATTTTAAGGGAAAGGCAGGGGAAATGGAGAAATGGGCAGATCAGAAAAGAGCTAGCGATCACAGTGGACCACCAGCTGAAAATGAGTAGGTGACACGGGGGAGTTCCACTAGGAGAAAAAGTACGGGATGGGCT
Source organism: Myotis nattereri (assembly GCF_964212035.1). Classification (NCBI taxonomy): domain Eukaryota; kingdom Metazoa; phylum Chordata; class Mammalia; order Chiroptera; family Vespertilionidae; genus Myotis; species Myotis nattereri. The sequence continues at coordinate 104,250,183 of NC_138080.1, forward strand.
TTAGTGCCAGACAAGTAAGGGGACAACTGTAGTCAGGGAGAGCGTGACAACCAGGTTTGAGGCGTGTCCTTCTTCAATGGTGTGCATTACTCTTACACAGAAAGAGCAGTTCTTCTCGGCTGCTGGCCCATAGTCCATTTTGATCGGTCCAGAATACATTTACTGCCAGATATCTTTGCTTCTTAATACACATTTTTAAAATTGAGTCTTAAAACATAAATAAACTTAAAAAAATAAAATTGAGTCTTAACAGACAGGGAATTATACCTCAATACTAGTATATAGTCAGTGTAATGTATGTGTTGTACCAAGGACCTTAACGAACAAAAGAACATTTGAATACATGTCTCATGTTTCTGAATAATTAAAAAATATACATATATAATGCACATCATTTTAACAGTTTTTATAGAAAATTTAGACATATATGTCATACTGTAGCTTATTTGGGTTGAAACACATTGTGTCCAATTTTGACCATCATGCTTTCGAGAAGGATGCGCAAAAATTGGAAAAGAGTCCAAGAAAAATGACAGAAGCGATTAAAATAATGGAAAACGGGTCCAATAAGAAGATTTTGTGCCCTGAAAAGCAAGGCTAAGTGATAATGACTACCATTAAAAGGTTCCAGAAAGGTTTTGTACAAGGGACATGCTGTTCTTCTCTTCACCTGAATAAGTGAACTGAATAAAAGGAAACAGACAAATGAACTCAGAGCAAGTCTTGTTGTTTAGAAGGAAGAAAATGTGCAAGTCGAATAACGAAATGCAGTTCAATAATGAACTACTCAGATAAACTTCGAGTCTCCATCTGGAAATTCCCCATGAGGATACACAATCCTGTCTCCCCTTGATTTCGCCACCCGCATGCCTGAAAGCAGATGGCTCGATTCTGCCAGGCGACCTTGGGAGGCGTAGATGCAGGGAGACCCCTCTGGCTGCAGAAAATGAAAGTGTCATACCAAGTACTGCTAACCGAGAAATGGATGCCTACTGATATTCCTGGTGGCCCACAGGGTGGTGTTCCATAATTATGCCTTTTTGGGGGGACTTGAAGGGGAGTCACGTGACTCACAGCTTTCAGTGACTTGGGTGTGAAGTAGGCTTTGATCATGCCATCTCATCACTTACAATTGTGCCTTTCCAGAAATCAGAGAAGACACAACCCCATCTGGAAAACTGGAGAGGGAAACAGAACATAAAAAGTGAGTTAGCTGCTGCATGTTGAGCCAGTGTCTCTGTGATCTGTGAGGACATCTGCGTCTGCAAGCTAGTTATCTCTTCTTCTCTAAGCTCTGACTAGAGCCAGGATCTAAATGGTCTTGGAGGGGTGGGTGGTCCATACCCTACATTCCTGGCCTGCTTCCTAAAGGGTGTCCCAAAATTCACGCAAGAAGTAATTTTGATAGAAAACACAGGTTTATAATTAAAAATTGTAAATTTTTTATTGATTCATAAAGTATACAGTATACAGTTATGTATGGAATAGCATGTCGGGTAAGTGCTATCGGGTAAACCCAAAGCCTCCATGGCTTTGCTGGCACATACACACTGTTGTTGAAATTTTCCATGACCGTTTTGCATAAATGTGGCTGAATTTCGATGAGGCTCATTTTCATCTTGATGGCTTGGTTAATCGACAAAATTGTTGCATTTGGGGTTCAGAAAATCCACAAGTGATTGTTGAGAAACAAATGCATCCACAGCGTGTCACTGTTTGGTGTGGATTTTGGGCTGGAGGCATCATCGGACCATTCTTCTTCGAAAATGCGGCTGCTCAGGCAATAACAAAAGAGTGCGTATGTGCCAGCAAAGCTGTGGAGGCCATTTACCCAATATGCTATTCCACACATAACCCTATACTGTATACTTTATAAAGCAATAAAAAATTCACAATTTTTAATTATAAACCTGTGTTTTCTATCAAAATTACTTCTTGCGTGAATTTTGGGACGCCCTTTATTTACTAGTAAGACAAGGCATGAATTGTATTACTGTCCTCAAGGGATAGGATCTCAGACATCATCACCTGAAGCTCCATTTTCATCTGGAGATTCAACCCACTTTCAACCAATACAGAAACTTGGTTAATATACTGTGTAGAAAGAAGTTAACATAATAGGCCTGAGACTACTATCCTTAAAAATTCTGTTTGCAAGATGACCATCGCTGACATCTGAGAATTAGGGTTTGGGGAGAGTTCCCAGTATTCCCTAATTTGTAAGAGTGGTGCCCTCAGCCTCAACTGTTTGTACAAACCATGTGGCTTATGCTGAACACCTGCTTTTCTTCTGGGAGTCTGGAATTCTGGCTCATGCTAAGCAGAGGCAGCCTATATGAATCTCGGAAACTGAGTCTCTGATGAACTTACTGGTAGTTAACGCTGACACATGTTGTCACAATTCCATATGGGAGGAATTAAGCACATCCTGGTGACTAGGTGAGGAGAAGACTCTTGGAGGCTGATGCCTGGTTTCCTCTGGACTTGACTCCATGTGCTGACTGTACTTTGTGTACTTTGCTGGAGTGTATCACAGCCATGGGTGCCTCTATATGCTGAGTCCTGAGTCCTCCTAGAGATGCACTGAACCCGGGGGTGGTCTTGAGGACTTCTGATACACATCTTTGGACCAGTGGTTCCTAAACCTGGCTGAGCACAAGATTCACTGGGGGAGCTTTGCAGACAACAGATTCCAGAGTCTATGGACTCACCCCAGATCTATGGACTCAAGATCTGTGTTTTTCAAAGCTCTCCAGATGTTTGTGATGCAAAATCAGATGGGAAGCCAGATGGTAAATGCCTTAGTGAAAGACAACAGGTGCAAGAAAGCTATATTTTCTAGGAAGAAAAATAAGAGAGTATGTCTGCCACATGGAAGGAAAGAGCCCAAATCAATGTGATATGATTATTGGGTGTGAATAATGCAGACAGCAAACAGAAAGCAAAGCTTTTCCTTTGTCACATTAAACCTTTCATGTTAGTGCCAAGAAGGAACAGGACAGGTCCTGTTTCCAATATGGCCACAGAATGACAAAAAGTCCCCCAATGAAGCCTGGAAGGTTTAGCCAGAATGTGAATTACATCATGTTTATTGTCTACTAGAGGCCTGGTGCACGAAATTTGTGCACTCGGGGAGATCCCTCAGCCTGACCTACACCCTCTCACAGTCCAGAAGCCCTCGGGGGATGTCCAACTGACATCCCCCGGGGGGAGTGGGCCTAAGCCGTCAGTCGGACATCCTTAGTGCTGCTGTGGTTTCTGCCTGAGCAGTGCTCCTGCGTTGGGTGTCTGCCCCCTGACGGTCAGTGCACGTCACAGTGACTGGTGGTTCTGTCGTTTGGTCAATTTGCATATTTGCTTTTTATTATATAGGATGGATTAGGATACTCATTTAATTTCCAAATTTTAGAAGCAGTCATGAAGCTGACATTTTAGATTGAATACTTACATGGACATATTTAACAAACAAAAAATGTGGCTCTGTCATCCTCGTTACATTCAGAAACGTGGCTTGATAATGAATAAAGTTGATTTTGATGAGGTTTCTTTTTTAGGGGAAGCAGGAAAGTATGTCCCTCATGGATTTTGCTTTTCAATAACACGTTATTGAACCAATTCACCAAAATGCATCTTGAAGAGTCAAAAAGCCTTCATTCATAAATCAAATCGTATCTATGAGTCAAAACAAAGGAAAAGGAAGAGGATGACAGTGGAAAGTGATAACCACAAATATCACCAATAAAAGTTAAACTCAGATGCCGTGGCATTTAAAGCCACAAACCTTAGAAGGTAATAAGAAAGTGAATTTTCCGAATGTAAAGAAGTCCCAGGAGGAATCACCCCTTAAAAAGAAGATGAGGTGTACCTTTTCTGGGATTATATATTTCTCAGATCCTAACAAAACATTCTAATCCATCTCACAGAGGGATTCAAAGGTAAACTCTCAGTGAGGGAAGTAGAACTGTATTATCCCTGTTCTGTAGTAATTTAATGTAACTTGTCTAGTTTCTTTTCCCACAAAGAATCCAATTGCATGTCCTTTAACGCATATCCCACAAGGCCACTCTGGGTTAATTTGGTGTGCAAGCCCAGGAATGGGAGTCCAGAGATCTGCGCTCTGCCATTAACTTCTTCTCTATGTGCCTGTTACTAATAAGTTAAATGGCGCGAAAGTATTTGCCCTTCCTATCTCGCTGGTTTGTGACAGAGTTCAAAGCGAGATTGTAAATGTGAAAGTCGTTTGGAAATGTGCGACAGAAGCAGGACCTAATTCATTTGATACATGATGATGCACATATTGCATCCCCTGGACAATGAGAATGCGGATGTAGCTGGAATAGCAGGAAGTCCCACCAGCTTAGGGACATCTTTGTCTCATTGAAGGATCAGAGCATCGCCGGTTGCATCCGAGATCAAACACGGGACACAACCAGGACTGGAAGCCATGTCTCCTAAGCCAGCATTGTCTTTGCTGGTTCCTTTACCTCCTCAAATGATCCTGCTCGGCCTGTGCAACAGCAACCCTGCAAGATGACAGCACCTACAGGAAAACACAAGCTGCAGCCCCGTCAAGACGTAATGGCGTTATCTGTGGCCTGTGGCTTGAAGATCCCTCTCAATCCACCAGGACGCTAATACCCCCAGAAGTTCAAGGCAGAGGTATTGCTGGCATCTTTGCTACCAGTGCAGATCACTCTTGCCCAGAAAGGACTTTTTAGGGCCATCGATTAGCATACAGGGCCCAGCCTTGCAGCAGTTCCTTCTAACAGCCCTTGCAGAGGAGTTGACAAAAGCTGGCATCCTGCCGCCAGAATGACCTCTGACCTCGCCAGCCATGCCTGGAACACAGCGAGCAAGAAAATCCTATTTCGTTTCTGCAGAGGTGAAGGATCTCAGATCATGCAGCCTCACGGCACTACACAGGTGAGTGGCTTTAAAAAAAGTGCATTTGTATGTATAAGCACGGCCTTCCCTTGCAATGAATCTTTTGCATTTTTTAAAGGTGAGTTGTATGTTCTGACACTATAAATGGTAGGCAAGGTATTTCAGATGATCTCCCACTTGCTTGGTGTATTAACCAAGAGAGTACATTCAGGGCAATCAAGTTATATCTTTATCAGAGAAGCATACAGTGCTTTCATAAGCACTGCTGGTGTGGCACTGTTGTCTGCTCAGAGTCTTATAATGTTTGCCAAATAGAACATAGGCATAAAATAACCTGTATTCAGTCTTCTGGGCGGAAATATTAAAAACTAGAGGCCCAGTGCACAACATTCGTGCACTGGTGGTGGGGGGGGCGTTTCCCTCAGCCGGGCCTGTACCCTCTCGCAGTCCAGGATCCCTCAAGGAGTCCTTAGCTCTGCCATAGAGGCAGGAGAGGTTCCCGCCACCGCTGCTGGGCTCGCCAGCCATGAGCCCAGCTTCTGGCTGAGCACACTGACCACTAGGCAGCAGCTCCTGCGTTGAGCATCTGCCCCCTGGTGGTCAGTGCACATCATAGCGACCAGTGGTTCTGCCATTCCGTCGATTTGCATATTAGGGTTTTATTATATAGGATAATCACCACAATGGAGTCCATTAGTGGTTTTCTCATTTTGCTTCTTCCCAGATATTTTATGTAGACTTGATGCTATGAGTCACATAAAAGAACATCAGTTCACGGTGTTTAAATGCTCGTCTATAGCCACAGTTTATTAAGTGCCAATCATGTACCAAGCCTCTAACCTACCCTGGCTTTCATCTGACAACAATGAGGTAGATGCTGTTAACCCATTTTGCAGATAAGATCACAATGATACAGGGACATTGCCTGGCTCAGGTTATACAGTTAGTAAGTAGCAAAGCTGAACCCAGATCTATTTGGTCTCAAGACCCATTCTGACTCCCTCTTCTTATTCTATTTTTTAAAATGAATTAATGGGGTGACATTGATTAATACAATTATATAGGTTTCAGGTGCACAATTCTATAACACATCTGTATATTGTAGTGTGTCACCACCTGAAGACAAATTTCCTTCCATCTGCCTCCTTATTATAAATAAGCAGTAGAAGTCTCCAGAACCTGGATAGGAATGAAACAAAGGCAAACAGTAATGAGAACATGTCACCTTCCGACCTTGGAAATATCCACTGAACTTTCCATCTCCAAAGCCACGAACTCACAAGGAGATGAGAAGAAGCAAACTGACCCGGTGAGAAACCCAAGCAGTACGCTGGAGAGGTTAAGAGCTATGGCTTTGACCTCCGTCACCTTGGGTTGGAGCCCTGCCTCTGCCTGTTACTGGTTAGTTGTGCGACCCCACTTAACCTCTTTAAACCTTATATCCTTCGCTGTAAAACAGGAAAACATCCTCATAGGCTTCAACAACACAAAGTGTGCAGTCTATGTAACACCTGGCATATGGTTGCATGTTCAATAAGAGCTATTTTTATTGGAACTTTTGCTGTTAGGTTGCTGTATAAAAATAAAAGACACTATCGGTAAAAAGAAAAAAAATCACAGTGTGTGGTTTAACTGGTTTTTGTTGGCACCTAATGACTCTACGCTTCTTGATTTAAGAGGACCTTAAAAACAAAGAGTGGCTATCAGGCTCTGGGTTTCTACTTTCCAGAGCAGAGGTTCTCGTTGGGGCTTAACTAACACTGAAGTCTAATCCGATGGCCCCGTGTAGAACCCACTGGATTTCCCCGGCCTGTTTAAGTAGGCCAGTGCTGCTGAGAGTGTGAGGTTAGAGTGTCTAGAATTTCTAATTGATGTCAGTCCCCAAACCACACATCCCATCTTTTCTCATTTTTACATAATAAAATTATAGCTCTCATTCCCACCATTCCCAAACTCTTTTTTAAAAAGTGCTTTATAGGATTACTGAAAATAAAGCAGCAGCCTGGCCCCACGCAGAGCTGAGATGGGGACCATCTTCCAATAGGTCTCCTGCCCAAGAAACCCTCTCTACCAGACTTTCATTCAGTCTTGCCACTCATGGCTTAATCCAAGAGAAAATGTAGACGTCCCCTTATCTTGTTACCCAGATAAAATGAATTAAAATATCTATAGTGCCCTGCACATAATGCCTAGCAAGATATAACCTACTGGCATTATATTCCTTGAAACACCACTTTGGCTAGATGATTTGGGGATTAAAAAAAGGCATTTTGATCAAGTAACTTTGTGAGATACTGGATTAAATAAAGTTAAAGGGCTTTTTGATGCAGGACTTCTCAGAGCTTTTAAAATGCTGATGTATGTTATGAAGGTCTAAGAGGGGAGCATGACATACAGGGTTTCTCAAATGTGTTTGATGATAGAATCTTTTTTGTGAGTAAGCTATATTAGAGTATCTCATGGATATTCTCTGGAACACACTTTGGGAAATACTATATTAGATTCTCTAGTAGCAAAATAGCAAGAGACAGACTTTGAAACTAAATATTTCCCATAATTATAGGTATTGAAGAAATACTGACCATAACAGGAAAGTAACTTTTTAAAGATCTTATTATTGAGATAAGATGCATGGGGAAAAGATGGAGCCTTAAACTTTTAGAGCCCAGCATTTTACCTTGGCCAAGGTCAGAGAGACCTGGAGTGTCTGAGAGCAGACCCCAGCCGACGCCAGATGCAGCTTGTAGGAGAGCCCAGGCACAGGTCAAGGTCATGCTCCCCACTCCAGGGTTCAGGCTTTGAAAAGAAATGCATTGTGTGTGGTAATGGGCAGTTACGCATTAGAGTCTGCCCTTCAAAGTGTCACCGACGGAGTGGCTTAAACAACAGTAATTTATTTTCCTGTAATTGTGGAGGCTGGCTGTTCAAGATTAAGGTGACCGCAGGATTAGCTTCTTGAGTTCTCTCTCCTTGGCTTGGAGATAGCTGTCTTCTCCCCTGTCCTCACACAGACTTCCCTCTGGACTTGTCTGTGTTCTGACCTCCTCTTCATGTAAGGACACCAGTCCCTGCATTAGGGCCCACCCCAGTGACCTCACGTTAACTTAATCACCTCTTTAAAGACCCCATCTCCAAATACACTCCCACCCTGAGGTTCCGGGGGTTAGGACTTCAACATATGAATTTTAGGCAGAGATAAGGGACAACTCGATTCATCCCATATCACCAGGTATAACTTCTCACTGGCCTCCTGAAAAATGTGAGAAGTTACATGGGTCCTGCTCCATTTCCTGCATCACACACACACACACCCACACACACACACGCACACACACACACACACACACACACACACACACACTGAAGCCCTCTGCTAAGTTATCTATCACGCTTGCTTCTTGCCCAATTTTTTCCAAACACTTTAGCTCTGATGCCGTCTTCCCCAAACCCAGAGAGCCGCTGTGACTCAGGCCCATTAGTGCCATCCAGTGGCCCTTTAAGAAGAGCTGCAGTGACATGGTGTTTCCCTGCTGATTCCCTGCGCCCACCCTTAAGGGGTCTTTGTACCTCCCTTCCCACCCGCCTTCTCTAGACCCAGTAACTTCCTTAGCTGCCAAGGGTCTCCCGTAACCTTACAGGGACTTAAAACCTGGAAGCTAGGCCCAGGTGGCGGTAAAAGGGGCGTAGTCTTCCTTTACCACCGGGACACAGGACACTCAGGATTTGGTGACAGTTCACAGATCTGCGAACGGCATTAAGTTAGCAGAGGCCTCATTTGCCTAGCACAGCCAAGGCCATTGTCCTCAAACACCAAAGAATGGCTGTTGCCGGCATTAAGTTAGCAGAGGCCTCATTTGCCTAGCACAGCCAAGGCCATTGTCCTCAAACACCAAAGAATGGCTGTTGCCGTCTCACCTGGAGCTGGGACCTGGCTGGAGGGCATGGCAGGTGTTTGGTTTCTGAGATGGAAAGCAGGAGACTTTTTCCCTTTCTAACTACCTCGTCATGTGCTCGAAGTCATAAAGGGAAAGAAAAGTATGGAAAGTTGCTATTTTTTATGCCTGACCTTCCCATAGCCTATATGTTTTAGGGACAGATAACTTCCTAATGAGACTTTATAATAAAGCTTTCATTGCTTTGAGAAATATTAACTTGCCCAGTCTTTCCGGGTAGATCACACAGACCCTGCAGTTATAGCTACAATATCCCAAAGATTTAGCTTCTCGGTAATAATGGGGAAGAGCCTTCGCATTGCCACGGGCCAAAGCTATATTATTTGAAATGAAACCTCTCATAAATATCCAACTATGAAGTCGCTATCTATCAGCTGCTGTTCTATAAACAGGACAGAGCTACAGCTCCCTCTGCCAATATCAGAGCTGACACAGAGAGTGATTTTGTGTCCAGAGCTCACAAATTCAACGGGCTTTTTGCTCTGCTGGCCAATTCTCAGATGCCAAGCTGGCTTGGTGGAGGAGGGTCCAAGTAGGGAGGCTTGGTGGGGTCTGATTTCTTCACCCATTTCCTTTTGGCCAAGAGCTTAGACCTCCTGCAGGCTCGGGAGCTCTCTCCTGGGTGGCAGAAAAGATGTGACCTATTCTTTAGAAAGAACACTGCAGCCCCCAGTGGCTCACTTCCTATCTCCCCTTTTCCACGACTTCTGCCATACCCTGGTGACAGGGGCAAGCCCTAGACTTCTTGCCCTCACTCTGCTCGGAGCACTGATACATCTGGTTTACTACAGTTCTGTTCGGCACCAGAGATGCTGCATGTCTGTGGACCACAGTTTGGGAACCAATGTGAGCACATCAGTAGAATGCCCTTCTGTTGTTCATCTTTGAACATCTTCTGTTTCAGGGCCTGGACCATGACAGTCACCTACAACATGTGTGACAAGCCGAGCTCCAGTTAAGATTCTTTTTTCAAGCCTAAAGATTAAGTACAAAAGTAACATGATATAGGTTTTATTTATTTATTTTACTTTTCAAATATATTTTTCTCTTTTTTTAATATATTTTATTGATTTTTTTACAGAGAAGAAGGGAGAGGGATAGAGAGTTAGAAACATCGATGAGAGAGATCGATCAGCTGCCTCCTGCACGCCGCCTACTGGGGATGTGCCCGCAACCAAGGTACATGCCCTTGACCGGAATTGAACCCGGGACCCCTCAGTCCGCAGGCCGATGCTCTATCCACTGAGCCAAACCGGTTCGGCTCAAATATATTTTTCTTGATTTCAACCCGGGCATGTGCCCTGACCGGGAATCAAACCCTAGCCGCCTGGTTCATAGGTCGACATTCATCCACTGAGTCACGCTGGTTGGGCATGATTTAGGTTTTAGGGAGTGACTAGGAGCAGCAGAGAAGCTGGAGGGAAGGGAGTAGAGAACAGAGTCAAGGGGACCAATCGTGCCTCCCTTATTTAAAATTTAAAAAAACACACATTATAATAATAGCAGCCAAGACTGACATAACTCTTCCTATGCTCTGCCAAACCCTGTTGTAAAAGTTTCTTATGTTAACTCCTTCAATCCTCACAACAACCTAAAAGGTAGGAACTTTCGTGGCCTCATTTCAGGATGAGGAAACGGGCCCCGCAGAGGGAAGGCGGCTCACCCAGGCTCACATGGCCGCTCAGAGGCAGAGGTGAGATTCCCACAGCCCTGTAGCTTCCAAGTGCCCTGTCAGCTCACTTCTCTGTGCGTTGCCTCCATTAGGCCTCATCTCCCACCCACCAGCCCCTCGGTGAGGTAGCAGCCACTCTGCAGCCTTCTCCCGCTGGCCTGCAAGCCTAACTTCACCAAATCTGACCTACACTTCTCTAATTACCGCTACCAAAACTTCTCTGATCTTTGTCTTATTCCCAAGTGCTCTGGATCAATTTATTGGCTTTAATGTGTTGTATATTCGAGGATGACATGCATTCTTTCTACAAATACATACTGAGCACCCACTATGTGCCAGGCACCGGGCTGGGCGCAGAGGCTAGACAATAAACTGACCGTCAGAGAAACAAACATGTACACAAATTAAGCAATACTGATTAGTGCCATTAAGAAAATAAAGGGGATTGCAGCTATAGGATAATGACCCCCAGGAATGTTCCTGTGGTGTTGAGAATTGCCGGTGCTGTGGCAAACGCAAAGGGGAGAGATTTGGGGACATTGGGGACCTTGCTATTGGGTCCCTAAATATACCAGCTTCCTTGTAAAAAATAAAACTGATCTCACCACTCCCCAGCGAGAATCCTTCAGCGGTTTCTCTCAGCCTTCAGGATACAGCCCAAGCCCCTTACCATGACTCACACGGTCCTCCAGGCAGCCTTCTGCCCACTTTCCAGACTCAGCATCTTGTCCACCCCCCCCCCATCCCTTTACACTCAACTCTGACCATACTCAAGACTAATCAGCACATGCTGTTGTGTCCACCTGACTGCCTGTCCCCCATCCCCACACTGCACCTGAATGGCTCCTATTTCTCTTTCACTGCTCAGCCCAGAGTTCCCCCAGGAAGCCTTCCCCACCCTCGGCTGGCCTTGGTATTGCCCCTTGATGTTCTCTTAGTCTTCTCGGCTGAATTGTGTGCCCGCAAAATTCAGAAGCACCTCAGAAGGCGATGATATTTGGGAATGGGAGTGTTTTAAGGAGGTAATTAAGTTAAAATGAGGTCATTGGGGGTGGGAGAGAGGGTCCTAATCCAGTATGACTAGTGTCCTTATAAAGAGATTAGGCCATGACGCAGACACACATGAAAAGACTATGTGAAGAAGAGTGAGAAGGTGGCCATTTACAAGCCAAGGACAGAGGTCTCAGAAGAAACCAACTCTTTTGATCTTGAACTCCCAGCCTCAGAACCGTGAGAAAATGAATTTCTGATGTTTAAGACACCCGTTCTGTGGCACTTTGTTACGGCGACCCTAGCAAACTAATACCCTCAGCATCCTGTGTAAGCCTTAGTGGTAGACTTGCTTCATGGACGTAGGTCAAGAAACCTCATCTTTTTAAACCCTTACCCCCCTTGTTGAGCTTAGGACTGGCCATGTGGTAAACTCGCAGTGTTTGCTGAATGAATGAAGGAATGAATGAACCGTTTTTTCTGCTCGCTTGGAAGGAATCTTCAATGCAACGTTTCTGCTGAACACTGGAGAGCGGGCCGGAACAGTGTAGCCGTCTGAGAGAAGGGCTGGCGGCCTCGGAGGGAGAATAAAGGAAGCCGGCACTGCGGTTCCCAGAGCAGCAATCAGGATTTGGAAAAACACAAGGTTACAGCGGCAACCCTGGTGGCACAGATCCATGGTATTTCCCAGTTCTTTCAAACACATTTAATTGCGCACACAGAAAAGAATGGCATCATTACTTAATCCAAAGCGCAATAACAACAATAGATTGCTCATGTAAGCGCATGAGTCCCCTGCAGAGAATTTAATGTGCATGTTGCTTTTACCCACATATACAGCCAAGGCAGTGGGAATGGGGGCCAGCCCACGATCATGGCCTGGGAAGAGAGAGCATGGGTGCCTGTGGTTGTTTTAACAGGAAAAGGGGGGGAAACAGTAGAAAGCCCAAGGGTATAGCTGCAACTCCACTTAAGACTAATGCATATCTTCATTTTCGTCCTCGGCAATAACCCAAAGAGATATCTGGCGTTGCTGAAAGACTGCTGTCATCCCTGGTAGATGCTCATCAATTATTATTAAGTATTGCACGGTTCAGGTCAAGATATAATATGTCTGAGAAAAACCGTGGCACCTCCTTTTAATCTTGCGTAGAAAACAATTAAAGTATATAAAGCACATTATTAAAATATGTAAAATTTATAATTTAATTATAAGATTGCATAGCTTTATGATCTAATAGTTCTGCTGTATTTTGCATATTAGTGAACAATTGCTTTCTTAAAGCACACAGTAGAATCATTTACTTGATGCTGGAGAATAAGTTAATTATGGATTCCCTGTATATGACTAATGGATTTAATAATCACTTTACTGTAGAATTAACTTATACTTCCCTGTGCTTATAGCACTAATGATGATATTCATAAAAGTTATATTTTTTAAAAATGTAAGATTGGCACAGAAAGAGAAACCAATGTACAACTTGGTTTTAGAGCCAGCAGTTCTAAATAGATAGTTCAGAGCCATCAAGGCCTTCTCCTTGCTCCATAATAAATCATATACACCCTCTCCACTCCCTACCCCCACCACCAACCCTGCCTCCATTGGCTTTATTAAGGGAATTTATTTTATTTAAGGGAAGACGAAATGCTTGCCAGATGCATTTAGTGAAGCTCCTGATTTTTTTTTTTTTTACCTCGGTTGTGGGTTACAACAGGATTATTCACTTAGATCCACTTCATGGAGCTCTGGGAAACCTCCCATGTGCTGAGATCATATCATGTTGGGATGTCAAGTGCCTCTTTTTCCCCCTCAATTTCAGTTCCTTGAAGCCACTCATTTTTCTCCTTCAACCAAAAGAAACAACACTGGTGGAACGTGTAACAGGAACATCCTTTGTTTCAGGAGGAGAGTCCCTAGCACTGCCTTTCTCAACTTTTATCCTTCCTATCACCACCATCATCTCTTCTTCTCCCTCTCCTCCTCCTCCCTCTCCTCCTCTTCCCTCTCCTCCTCCTCCTCCTCCTCCTCCTCCGTCTTCTTCTTCATCACCACCACCTCCATCATCACCACCACCATCATCATCACCATTATCATCACCACCATCACCTTCATCATCTTCTTCATCATCATCGCCATCACCATCATCATATCACCACCATCATCACCACCATCATGACCACCATATCATCACTACCACCACCACCTTCATTATCATCTTCTTCATCATTATTACCACCATCATCATCACCATCAGCATTATCATCTGGGTTATTCTTCCTCGAGGAATTCAGCAATGGAAGATCTGAATTTTTCTTTCCAGCTCTGCCAGTTTACCAGTGAGGATGACCTTAGCTGAGTCAGTAAGCCTTTCCAAATCTATTTCCATAGCTTTCAAAGTGAAAACTGACTCTGAATGGGCTTTGTCCACTAACAGGTTCTAGATACAGGCTGTGTATTATTACAGGGCCCCCTTATGCCCAAATATGCAACACCCATCCCTCCATGAATTACGCTACTGTTTCTGGCATGGGGATCTGAATATTCTAGAAGAAATGATCTCTGGCTTACACTTTGATATACTGCACAGAGCTGTTCACAAAGTTTGTGCCTACTAAATACCTGCTGATGAGTTGATTTGAAAGAGTGTAAATTCTTCATTCACTCCCTGAAGACCTAAGGGATTGTCATTTCCTTTAGGTCAGACATCGGTAGCTATAGATGTGAATCCTTGAATCTCTGTCACCCTGTCACCCTGTCCCATGCCTCTGCCAATAACTTCCAGAATACTGCTCTGCAGAGCTTGTAAAGGTCATGAATGATGATGAGAGGCTGCAGGAAGTGCGATTTAGCCCTTAGCGGGACTTGGAAGGTTTACGTGCATACATATCACCTGGGGATCCTGTTTAAATGCCCGTACTAACTGAGGGGTGGGGCAGATTCTCTGTTTCTAACAAACTCCAGTGAGGCAGGTGAGCTGCCACACCCAACCACACTTTGAGTAGCAAGAACCTAAACTTTTTGTGGAACAGCCTTGAAATGATTCCTCTTTAATTTTATACTCAGAAAACTCATATTACACTTATATAATTTTTCATGGAAGAAGCAAATGTTTAAACTAACCAATCTCTACTACTCAGAAATAATTTTGTTATTCTTTTTCTGTTGAAATACTAAAACTCACCACCTTTCCTTCTTATCTCCACTTCATCTCCATTTCAGCTCATAGTCCCTGCTCTTCTTCAACCTGCTCCACAAACTAAAATGCACTAGGGATCGCACGAGTATAACTGCTTCCCTGATTTTCAGGTGTCATTTGCTTCTCATATCCTATATAATAAAAGGCTAATATGCAAATTGACTGGACGGCAGAACAACTGGTCGCTATGATGCACACTGACCACCAGGGGACAGACGCTCAACACAGGAGCTGCCCCCGGTGGTCAGTGTGCTCCCACAGGGGGAGTGCCGCTCAGCCAGAAGCCCTGAGCCAGGCTCACGGCTGGCGAGTGCAGCGGCGGTGGCGGGAGCATCTCCCGCCTCCGCAGCAGTATTAAGGATGTCCAACTGCCGGCTTAGGCCCACTGAGTGGGCCTAAGCCGGCAGTTGGACATCCCCCCAAGGGCTCTCAGACTGCAAGAGGGAACAGGCTGGGCTGAGGGAGCCTCCCCCTACTCCAAGTGCACGAATTCCGTGCACCAAGCCTCTAGTGTTAAATAATATCTCAAACGTGCTGAGATATTGTTTGCCTTACAAAGGGCTTGCATGCACTACTTCATAAAAATAAGTTCATGTCCAGAGAATGATAGAATAAAAAAGTATTTGAACTTTGGGGTGAGATTCACCTAGGTACAAATCGTGGTTCTGCTAAATATTTTCAGTGCTGGGCAAATTTTTAACCTCTGCTTAAATGTTCTCATTTATCAACGGGGGGAGGGTATAAATAGCCATGTCATGAGTTAGTAATTTGGATCACTGTTGCGGTTGTGAGGTTTCAAAGGAAACCAGCCAATACTGGGAACACAAAGGAAACTCCATTGTGTCCCCTCCACACTCACACCCAGAAGGCCCTCCAATCCTGCTTCATTATTCAGGGGTCTCTCAGACCCATGTCCTGTGACAGTTGTCCTTCTTTAGAATAGCAAGTGGCATCAGATACTGTCTCCTCCTTCCCTCTCTATCTCCCCAAACTTTCCAGCTCCCCTAGGAAACCTGCTGCTTTTGTGAAGCACACAGCTGGTATTTGATACCTAGATTTCATGTGATCAAACAAGACATGGTGACAAATCTAAGAAAAATGACACCAGCCCTTTGAAGAAAATCCAAATCAATTCCCTTCCCCCACCCCTTCCTTGAGCTTCCCCCTTTTCCACCTGCTACCTTACCTCATCTATCATACTTAGACAGAAATCCATATGTCTAGTTGATATTGCTGTTTCTCAGGCAGTAGCCAGGCCACTTAGCAAGAGTCTGAAGCAAGCCAATGTAATATTCTGCCCAGAGAGATAGTCTGCCAAAGGTTACTGTGCCAGAGCAGGTTAATTATTCTAAGAGGACTTACTTTTTACTCTAATTATTGATTGCTATGAACTAATAAAAAGGCTGCTATGTATTAAATATCTTTATCCCCTAGAAGCTTTTATCCTCATCACAATATGCAAAAGGTTTTCCAAATTTAAGGAAATTTTAAGATTACGTTGATGTAGTTATTTGCCCAAAGTTATAAGCTTTATTCCTGTTTAGCAGTTATGTTAGAATCACAGTGTGTTCAATAATGGCCTAAAGCCTCATTTGATCCTCAACTAAACAGAGGCCCATTAGGTTGAGTCCTAGATATTCTCCATTATGTCATAAAATAGTAGACTCTGCATATTGAACATATTGGTCTAACTACTGAGACAAGAAGAGCAGAAGGGAGGGGAGGAGGGAGAAAAGTATGTAAAGTCTTCCCTTACATTTTTAAAATCACACACGGTAATAAACCCTACACTTTACATAATTTTTTTCATTAATACTTCTTGGGCTTCACTCTTCGGTGGGATAAAAACAAACAATTCAATCCTCATACAATCACAGTCTTGGGATTTGGCTTCCAGAACCAACAGGAGGCTAAAACGACACTTCCATTGCCAAGAGTATAGTTTGTTTTAAACCCAAAAGCTGTCCTTCGAAAGATGGCATCCCAGAAGAGCATTTGTGGATTTTAAAATATCCGATTTATCTTCTGTAGACGGGGAATCTGATGTCAATATTGGCTGGGAACCATCTCTGGCATATTTGTGAGGGTTTTTTTGTTTGTTTGTTTTTTTGGAAGGGAAAGAAGAAAAAGAAAAGAAGAAATGGAGATTTTTTTTTCCCTCTTGGCTTACAACCAAACATTCAAGTTCATTGCGTTTGAATGAAGCCTCTGGTGAGCACACTGCTCTTTGCAGGCCTGCTCCATGGTTTGTGGTGTCCCCACTTTGCACCGCGGGAGCTGGCTGACATTATTCAGGAAATGTGATGACTGAGGGAAACGTGATGTAGAACTCTGCTCCTCATCAGCAAACTGCCCATCTGGGACTGTGTGGGATCGATGTGGCGGCTGCTGCAACTGTGGGGATGGAAGATAGACTCTGAAACTTGGACAGAAAAGAGTCATTTCTATGGTCATTGTGGGCACTGCGTGGCCTGGGTCCTGGATGCAGAGATGCTGATTGGTGGAGAAACCCCTGAGCCGCGAGGCATCTGAATGAACCAGGAACACATTTGTGGGCCCAAAGGAAAGACCTGTGAGAATGTCTCTGAGCCCAAGGAGTTGTACTCTCAGAGGAGCACCAATAACACCATGACTGCAAAGGACCTTGGGAATCAGGTCCTACAGAATCACCATACTATTCAATGGAATTAAAAAAACAACAAAGCATGTAGATCTCCGCCTAGCTTTTTCTATTTCTAACATTGACTCTGTGTGTTGAAATGATGTGAGAACCTGGTATCTCTTTGTGGTCATAATCTGACTTAATTCTGACCTCCAGCCAATCTAAAAAACTCAGATATCAAGAACTGCTTGCCCAGGGCTTGATTTAGTGCTCCATAGATAAAAATTATAGAAGAATGAAAAAACTAACTGTAATAGAGTTCAACTATGTGACTTCACAATAGCAAGTGGTTCTGGGTTTATATATTTCATAATAATAACAACATAATTTTCTTGATCTTTTCCACAGTTATGGCACAAAATCAACTAAATTTCAATTTAGTGATATCTAGATGGAATTAAGAAGAAGAAACAAAAAAAAATGCAAAGGCCTCAAAAAATAGGAATTATATCTGTGCTGGACACAACATTTTTTTTAAAAGTATGAGCATGGCACATAATCAATTGAATAAAATTTTGTTTTGGTGTGAGAGTCAAAACATATCATTTTAAAGACTCACATGTAAATAGACTGTAAATCTACATTACTTGATACGTAAGTAGAAAAGACTTCCTAAGTCAGTGGGAAATCATTTACATTTATTCTGGTGCACTTAAGAGCCATAACAAGACAAAATAAAGTTCTTATAAGGCTGCATTTTCCTTGATAGGATAAAGAAGTCCATGTAAACAGAAAGCTACTACACTCATTGGGAAAGATGAAGAAAAATAAAGCAGTTACAACGGCAACTTTCACCGATAGTTTTACAGCCCCATATTAATATAGCTCATTCTTCAAAAATGAGCCATTCCAATTTCTTGCAGATTTTGAAATGTCCTCAAGCAATGCTCTCTGGAGCTCTAAATTGCTCATCAAACACTTCAAAATATAGATAGCTATTGATGAAATCGGGCACGATCAACAATTACCTCAGTACCTAGACTCCACCATGCGTTACACAGGCTCACACTATAGATACATGGATTTCAGAATATGATCATTACACTTACTTTTCAGAAGTCCATAGATGCACAGTAATTTCTGACAAGTAAAGATCTGAGATCTCTAGAGGCAGATTCCCAGAATGAAATAAGTCTTCACCAGGGATGGCCTCATTGTAATAATGTCAATCCATTCCAGTGCAATATTAGAATTGCAAATACAGATTCACAGTTTGCACAGCACTGCAGTACTGGATGTGCTGAAACTCAAAACTCTCGAGAATTCCATAGTTTAGCAAAGAAAATATTTTGCCTAAGATCCCATGTGTTCAAAATAACATGTTCAATCAGCTCTAACCTAGTATTGTGAGTGTAGTCTGTTGTAAATGAGAAACATTAGCCGTATTCTCCAGGGTAATAGAAGCACAGTGACACTTAAAGTCTAATGATCTTGATATCATGATCGTATTTATTATTAATGAGTATGCATAAGACTAAGTTTTCCAATGTCCGCTTTCTTTCTTTTTTTTAATTTTTAAAGTTAGCATAGCCCTTCTAGTGTCACTTTTAAGGTCATCCAAAGCTAGTTTTCAGAAATCTGCATCTTTTGTTATTATTGGCTCAGAACTTCTCAGTGTGATTTGGGAGTACCTAGGGCTGAGAAGATGAGAAGGACTAGTGATGTCAACAATCTGAGAATACAAAATCTTACCATTCTTGACTTGTTCACCCCTTCCATGCTCTAATTTCTACATGGATAATTGCACTCGGTGTAGTTCAAGTATAAGAAACTGAACTCAGAGAGTAGGATTCTTTCAGAATCTTATGACAAGCCTTTAAAAATTCACCACAGTTACAAAAACATGGTTAACCATTGCTCTGTTAATTTATGTTAATGCCTTCCTGTAATGTTCTGAATTCACATGCTTTGCAAAATGAGCAATTTACCAACATAATTATGACTTCCTTACACTTACAGGGAACAATTTGCAGTTATTTTTAACATGCTAATGTATATAGTTAGCAGCAACAAGCTAAAATACTTTAAAATATTTTCAAGGCCACATTTTTACTTAACTCTTACTCAGTGTTTTTGAGCTAAATAATACAAACCTAATGGGTTTAACAGTCTATTGGGTATGAATTTCTTTGGGGTTTTGGCAAATAATTTGATAAATTGAGTTTGAACTTTGATCATGCTAGGACTATGGAAAGTCTGTGAGACTTTTTTTTTTTTTAAATATATTTTATTGATTTTTTACAGAGAGGAAGGGAGAGAGATAGAGAGTTAGAAACATCGATGAGAGAGAAACATCGATCAGCTGCCTCCTGCACACCCCCCACTGAGGATGTCCCCGCAACCCAGGTACATGCCCTTGACCGGAATCGAACCCAGGACCTTTCAGTCCGCAGGCTGACGCTCTATCCACTGAGCCAAACCGGTTTCGGCTGTGAGACCTTTTGAGGGCAAGACAGGTAGATTTATCATAAGTGATATTAGCACAGGTTATTGTGAATATATTGAGTTTGTAATATACAGGAAAATTAGAGGGCCAGCTTTGCCAATTCATATTAGCTGGAACAATGAAGTCATATTAGAGTTTCCTTTAGCCAAGTAATTGACTTGTAGACAATTCAGTATTAAACCTAAATAGATTTGATTCATGTAAGTCCAAGAAAAGGTTACTATTGTTAGCAATCAAAAAGTATTCCCAAAAGAGGAAAAACAAAAAAGAGAAATACTACAAATATTGGGAACTTTTAACACAAGCTAGGACAAAAAAAAAAAATGGTGGTTAGGAGAGCTAAGCTGAGTTATCCATTCTTTATGAGTTTCTTGATATAAAATGTGCTCTCTAATGTTGAGAAACAATTCAACACCAGTCCACTCTTGGTTTTATTTCTTATCCCATTTATTTTTGATCGGATGTTCACAACCTAACACTTCCAAAGGCTACATAGAGTAGTTTTGCCCTTGAAAAGGGGGATTTATGAGAATTCTGGGTTTTTATTTGGTGCCCTTGGCATCAACATTCTTGCTTTCCCAGGACCAAAAAAAAAATTACTTTAATGTTGAATTGACTGATGGCCCATTCTGACTTCCTGAGAATACTGCTAATGAAAAGCTATTTAATATTAAGAAATAGAAACTATGGAATATAAAATTTATGAAAGCTTTCCACCTTTATAGGACCATATCAACCACTAAATCATTATACAATGTCAGCTTGTATCAATTGCTATATAGACTGAAATGAACAGTTAAATAAGTGGGCAAGAAAATTCATAGAGCTGGATTAAAGATGGCTTGTGTGGTGTGTTTTTTTTTTTTACCCTGGGCGATAATGAAGTCAGTTTCCAAGATGTTGTATCATTTAAGATAAAACTGAGTTATGTGACAATGATATTGCAATATTTTTCAGAAAAAAAGTTTTAGTTTACATAATGAAATATATGCATATGCATATATTTTGAATTTTATTCTCTAAATACTTGAAAATATCCCATGAGGCAACTCATAGAAGTTAAGGATATTTAAATAACACCAAAATAGAATTTACCATATTCTTTGTTGTTGTATTTCATTTCTGAATAAAGGAACTATTTAGATTTAGCTCCACTATTGAAATAAAATTTAAAAGCTAGTTCTGGTGAAATATTTCCTTTGTAGAAAGACAAACACTTAAATCTGGGCTCTGCCATGTAACAATGAGACAGACCTTGAACAAGGTGCATAACTTCTTTGAAGTCATCTGTAAGATAAAAACAAAACAAACAAACAAAACAAACCCTACCTTACCAGCTGGTATTGTTAATAAGAATTGCACAAAGGTTGGTACATAACTTCAAAAATGTTTTCCTTTCTCCCATCCACAAGGTGAAAGTGAGATCCTAGATGTGGACGAAAAGGGGCCACATGCTAACCTGACTAGTTCAGGCAGGCCTTGCAAACTCAGTGACCTAAAGTCATTCCATCATAACGGATGGTCTAAAATTAAAACTTTTCATTAAAAAGCTGTCTATGGGGGGTAGTCATGTCCCTGGCAAAGATCAACTTTGATCTTAACTGCCTATTGTCTTTTTGCATCTATGATAACATACCTTTGGAATGTCAGGGTAACTTGTAACTTCCCTTTTCCCGGCCTCTCAGGGTACAACCAATGTGCCAGGGTGGAGACCACAAATTCCCTCACTGTTATTCGTATCATGTTAATTGTTGACTGTTCACTATCCTGTACCCACCTAAGTAAAAGAAGCAGGTGTCTATCATTTTACTTTTTATTGAATCCCAGAGGTTTCCCTTCTTTACTTTCTCCCGTCTCCCCCTAACCTATCACCAATGGATTTCATGTAACCCACTTATGTCTCCTCTTTTGATAGTAATTTATAATTTTTTTAAAAGGGAAGAATGATGATTTTTATTTTAATTTTTTAAAAATATATTTTATTGATTTTTTACAGAGAGGAATGGAGAGAGATAGAGAGTTAGAAACATTGATGAGAGAGAAACATCCATCAGCTGCCTCCTGCACACCCCACACTGGGGATGTGCCCACAACCAAGGTACATGCCCTTGACTGGAATTGAAGCTGGGACCCTTGAGTCCGCAGGCTGATGCTCTATCCACTGAGCCAAACCAGTTAGGGCTCAAATTTCTTTAATCTAGAAAAGTACCCTCCCTACATCTGTGCTTTTTATGTCATTGGCTTATTGTAGAAACCTGCTTATTTGTTGACATAGAGTATTTCACATTCTGGATTTATCTGTGGGCTTCCTTGGGGAGGGGGTGGTCATTCATTTCCTGTAAGCGAATGCTTGCTCTGGAGTCTTATTTAGATTCAGGTTCCGCGGGCACCAGTTTTTGTAGGGATGTTGTGGACTTCATAATCCATCATGGTAGAAGACACACCAAGTCTGGCTGTCCCACTTTCAGTAATGCGAGTATTCATCAGTTGTTTCAGGAGTTAAAAACCTGATCCTACTAGGACAAAGTTCTCCATTACCTTTCAACTAATAATTTCAACTAACTGATGATTGTTGCCTGAATCAATTCTTTCATAGGGAGTATAAAATAGTGATGTTGTAATTCTAGCATTCCTTCCATGTTTATGGACTAGGAGCCAAGTTCTGAATGGTAGGTGTGCTCATTGCTATTGAGGTGTTGCTGGTCTCAGGTACTCTCAGTAGGACGTATATGCAGGCACACACACCCCTAAATTTATTTCTCTATTTATCTCTATATATTGAAAACAATGAATTTCCACTGATACTTTAATTCCAGTCTAAATGGGTTATGGATATTTGTAAACTCTCCTCTCCCACAGTGAGAAATCTGGCTTCCATTGTTTTTAATATATTTATTCATTTCCCCAGTATGTAACCAGTTTCCCAACTTCATGGCCAACTCCTCCTTTGCATGGACATCCTCTTCCCCTTCAAGGGTTCTGACAGCCCTTGTGAACACAGCCCTCACCCTGCACAGACTCTGAGTCCTCACACCTTGCTAGCCCTCCCTCCACCCCTGCAAGGATGCTTTTCTCAGGTCTGTTAAGCTCCAAAATCAGGCACTGCGCCCCCCTTCCTATCCTCAATGTGTGGACACCCTCGTTATGCCAACTGGGCTCCAAAACCCCGCAATAGACCAAAACTGCATGAATGTCCTCGTCTCCTGCTTCGTCCCTGACACCCCAGGGACCACGCTCATGCACGGGTGCTCTCTTCGCCCCATTCAGGCTCTGATACTCTTGCCACCCAGCCCTTCTACACAGAAGGCCTCTTGACCATGCTTGGCCCTAAGTGGTGCCCCCAACCTTCTTCTGCCACAGCTGGCGTGGACCTTGCAGCACCCGACTAGATGGCTCTAGGGCTAGCACAGAGTATACATTAATAGCTTCCCCATTTCTTCTCGAAAGTGTCCTGCGTGAACAATGAAATACATGGTCAACTTATGTATAAGTCAGCCTGGAAAGCTCTTTTAGGAGCATTTTTTTTTTCATATGTCCTGAGGGCAAAATTTTGTCTTTTCTGGTTATAGAGATTATTGATAGTTCACTTAATATTGCGACCATCTGCTTTATTTATAATAGTGAAAAATATCAGACAAACCTAAATTTCTCTCAGTAGAGGATTTATGAAATATATCCTGGTTTAAATGTATACAGTGAAATACGATGAAGTTCTTACAAAGAAATGAGATAGATCTATAATACTGACATTAAAAGATATCTAAAGTATATTGTTAAGCAGAAAAGGCAAGATACAACACACATTTTTAACATGATCTCATTTGTATGAAAGAAACAAATTTGCCCATGTATGTATATGAAGATGAAGAAGCTCTGGCATGGAAGGACATATACTGTTGTATTAAGAGAGGTATTTTTATTTAGTTAGTTAGTTAGTTATTTAAATACTAGAGGCCCGGTGCATGAAATTTGTGCATGGGGGAGTGGTGTCCCTCAGCCTGGCCTGCACCCTCTTCAATCTGGGATCCCTCTCACAATCTGGGATGCTGGCTCCTAACCACTCACCTGCCTGCCTGCCTGATCATCCCTAACTGCCTCTGCCTGCCTGCCTGATTGCCCCCAATTGCCCTCCCCTTCCAGCTTGATCACCCCCTAACTGCTCTCCCCTGCCGACCTGATTGCCCCCTAACTTCTTGCTCCCCCAAGCTCGCCTGATCATGCCCCTAACTGCTTTCTCTCCACACTGGCCTGATCTCGCCCCTAATTGCTTGCTCCCCCGCCAGCCTGATTGCCCCTAACTGCTGCTTCCTTGGCCCCCGCCACCATGGCTTTGTCTGGAAGGAAGTCAGATGTCGGGAAGATGTCCGGTTAACCGGTCTAATTAGCATATTACCCTTTCATTAGTATAGATATTTTTATTGATTTCAGAGAGGAAGTAAGAGGGGAGAGAGAGATAGAAACATCAATGATGAGAGAGCATCATTGATCAACTGCCGCATGCACGTCCCGCACTGGGGATCAAGCTGCAATCCAGGCATGTGCCCTTGACAGGAATCAAACCCCGGACCCTTCAGTCTGCAGGCCAATGCTCTATCCACTGAACCAAACCAGCCAGAGCATGGTAGGTTGTTTTTGAATGGCTGCTATTTTGGCAACTTTTACTTTTGATTTTATACAATTTTGTATCATTAAATTATATACAAAAATCCTGGATTTTTTGTATAATCAGGAGAAAATGATAGAAATACTCTTTTTAAAAAGTCACTGCAATTGCAAAAGACTTAATGTGGGCATCGGTATTGATTGATCTCTGCAGTAGGGCGGAACCTAATCTTGGAGAATGGCATGAAAGTGTGTTGGTGCTGGAGAGGTGGGAGGCAGAAGATAGGAAAAAGGAAAAAGTTGACAACTTGGTTTTCCTTGAGCTATTCTTAGGCTCTTTCATTTTTCCTTATAATAGGAGATTGCCTGGTCAACTGGGTATCCTTACAGTAAATTTAAAACATAACTCTTAGCAAAAGGAAAATGTTGACCCTTAAGGAAAGGACTTAGTTCTACGAAATGATGTAGTTTTGCCTGCTCGAAGTAATATTAGTATATGAGGGACATAGTTTTATATTTTAGTCCAAATTAATTTTACTCTTAAAATAATTAAACAGTAATGTTCTCATTGATAAGGCCTAAATGTATTTTATAGAAATCTTTTAGAGGAAAGCACTTGAAATGGGGACATGTTATTTCTGGGAAGTAACTATGTGCATAAAATGGGCTAAGACTGGTGATAGCTCTTTTTTCCTGCCCTATTCCCTTAGAGTTTATACATTTAATACTCTCCATTTCAATTTAAGACTATTTTAGTTTTAAAAATTACATATACACCACACACACACACACACACACACACACACTCACACACACAAACACACTCACACATTTTGCCTTATTCCAAAAAAGATTCATGGCAATAGTGCCCGTCTGGCCAAGTACACCTTTTCTAATTGACCCCACCACCACACACACACACACAC
Organism: Myotis nattereri; assembly: GCF_964212035.1. Taxonomy (NCBI): domain Eukaryota; kingdom Metazoa; phylum Chordata; class Mammalia; order Chiroptera; family Vespertilionidae; genus Myotis; species Myotis nattereri. The sequence goes on from NC_138080.1 coordinate 104,275,518, forward strand.
ACACACATGCACACACACACACACACACACACACACATACCTCCCATCAGCACATTTTTAATAAGTACTTATTTAATGAGCACATTCATAAGCATGAACAGTAGTCCGCTTAGGTCTAATTTTTCATTACACCATAAGTTTTTCTCTGATTATAAATATGAGTAATGTACATTTTAGAAAATCTTGAAAATACGGAAACATTATAAAGAAGAAAGAAAATCACCTGTTAATTCCACCATTCATAAGATAGCGCTGTTAACATTTTGTATTCTGTTCAATTCATTTTTTCTGTTTTTTTAAATTTGATTGTAATTATATATTGTCTCATTTTGCCTTTTACATAGCATAGAAATCTTATAGCATAGCATTCTCCATGTTTCTACAAAGCTCTCCATAATTCTTAATGACTGCATATGATTCTGCCATATGCTATACCATAATTTACTTAACCTTTTCTGCTTTTCCCTATTATAAATCATGCTACAATAAATATCTTCACATATAAAACTTTTTTAAAAAATTTAGGTTATTTTCTTAGAATCACTTTCTAGAAGTTGGGTGAAGATGATGAACATTTTCAAGGTTCTTGATATATACTGCAAAAATGCTTATCAGAAAAGTTGTACTGCTTTACTTATCTAATAGTATTTCACATAAAATGGCATTTTATTACAATACTGCTTAGCAGTAACTTTAAGGATGCAATTAACATAATAGTACTATAAAGAGAGAAAACAAACAAACAAAAAAAACTCCATAATATTACTATCTTGTTTATACAGAAATGCCTTAAGCATTTTATTATTATGTGAAGGAATAGGTAAATAACATAAGGCAATGTACAGAATGAAGTATATTACTTAATTTTTACTTGTCAACATAATGGCATTATTAACACAGAGAAATATACCTTTATTATTTCTAGTATGTTAAAAGTATAAAATCACTTAAAGAAAAAGTATGTATAGATTTTAGCATATATTTAATAACCAACATTGTGAGATAACTCATATCCATATCACCAGTGAAAAGAAATTTTTTTTGTTTCTTTGGTTTCAGAGTGAATATTTAAATAAATGGAGTTTAAAGTTAATGACGTGACAAAAACAAAAATATACTTGAAATCAACCAACATGAAAGAAATATACATAGGTAAATATATTATGCAACTATTGGTTTTTTTGGACAAATTTAATGTGAATTTGAATTTTTTTGATGCATTCTTCTCCCATTTCTCTTACCTGCCTGCACTTAGCTGGATTCCCTAAATTTACTTAGGTATTAAGCAATCTCACTAAGTGTATTTAATAAAATTACATTTGTAGAATAAGCTAAGGAAAATGGCACATATATTTTTTTTTTAAATATATTTTATTGATTTTTTACAGAGAGGAAGGGAGAGAGAGATAGAGAGTTAGAAACATCGATGGGAGAGAAACATCGATCAGCCGCCTCCTGCACATCTCCTACTGGGGATGTGCCCGCAACCCAGGTACATGCCCTTGACCGGAATCGAACCTGGGACCTTTCAGTCCGCAGGCCGACGCTCTATCCACTGAGCCAAACCGGTTTCGGCGGCACATATATTTTTATATGTGCTACTAAGTAAATTATTGATCATAGGTTTTACATTTTAAGTATTGATAAAGTGAAAAATTTAGTTGGGTATTTTGAAGTTTCAGTCCCTCAATTTATGAAAACATAACCTAGGAAAATGCTGTTAATGTCACAGCCTTTCTTTCTTTTTTAAAAAAAAATATATTTTTATTGATTTCAGAGAGGGAGGGACACACAGAGAGATAGAGAAATCAACAATGAGCCCTGACCTGAGCCCTGCTGGGGAATCGAACCCAGACCTCTTGGTTCATACGTTGATGCTCAAACACTGAGCCACAGTGGCTGGGCTGTCACAGCCTTTCAGAATTCTCCAGGACAGAGTAGCTGGTGGGATAGGAAGGACAATGAGGAAATATCCAACTTGACTATAAATTTACAGACTAAAAATGTCTAAAATAATTTCCTTTGTTTGAAATTATAATTTCATTTCATTAAAAATATTTTCAATATTATATTCAGAGAATGATATGAATTTATTTGATGACAATAATTAGCATTTATGTAGCACTTAGTTGCCAGGCACTAAGTACTTCATAAGCATTAACTCATCACAGCAACCTATGAGACAGTGCTATTAGTCTGCATTTTACAGAGGAGGAAATGAAGGCATGGAGAGGTTAAGTACCTTCACCAAGCTTACCAGCTAGTAAGTGATGTAGATGGTATCCAAATCCAAGCTGTTTGGTTCCAGCATCTGTTTTCCTAACCATCATGCTCTACTGTTTTATTTCAATGTTACTTCTTATTAAGATTTTAAATTCTAGACTTACTGTTATCCTGGTTTTAGAAATAACAACCCAAAACTCAGATATGTTAGGTGAATTTCCCAAGGTACCAGAATTACAAATGTTAATTAAATCCCCTGAAAAGACTCAAAGATCAAAGGTCCATCTGTCTGTTTTAGAATACGAGTTGGCATAAAGGAAGATAATTTTGTAATTCCTACGGGCTCTAAATGTCCCTCCTTTAATTGAGTTTTGTGATAGAAATGAATTATTTGACATCCTGGAGCATCTTCTGTGCTAATTTTAATGGCTGTAGTGACACAGTTCTATCTTAAATTGTATTAATTGACAGAAAAGATATGGAGTTGTATGCCTGTTTTGTTGATAGAAAATCATGAAAGGGAGAGTTAATTGAAAACAGAAACAGAAATCATAGTGTCACTCACATTTAAGGGAAAAGATAATGGGCTTCTCATTTCCAGAATTACTTGGTGAATCCACAGAATAGTCAGCTGCTGTTTTTATCACAACAATATATTTGTACCAAGGATATTCTGGAAATGGAAAAAAAGTCAAATGATCAAATCTCAAGTAATTTTTTAGCCCCTAATGACCTAAAATTTGAGGTAATAGAAATTATGTGGCAGCCATAAATCCCAGAAATCCCAACATTTTTAACTCCCACATCCCAAACACCTATATTGATTTTTGACCTCAGCCGTGGGTAAGGTGTGAAAATCAAGAATGGAAGATGTAAATAGTCTGATTATAATGATAACTTATGTTGGATTAGACTTCCCACTGAAAGCAATGATAAAACAGGGCAAATATATAAATATACATATATTTAACAACTATATTATATAAATAACAACTATAAATAAATACATATAACAATAATTTAACACATTAAAAACTATATACCTATACACATGACAAATCTATATATATAAAAGCCTAAGCGACCAGCCAATCCTTCAACCATATGACCATCCAACTGGTAGTTATGACACACACTGACCACCAGGGGGCAGATGCTCAGCGCAGGAGCGGAAACCACTGGCATGGAAACATGGAACAGACTGATGAATCTCAAAGGGAAGGGGGGAGGAGGGAGGATAGGAAGAGATGAACCAAAGATCGTATATGCATACTAGAGGCCTGGTGCATGGATTCGTGCACCATGGGGTCCCTCAGCCTGGCCTGCACCCTCTTGCAATCAGAGACCCCTCAGGGGATTTCGGAGAGCCGGTTTCGGCCCGATCCCCACAGGCCAGACAGTATATATACACAGTATATTTAACTACTGCTTAGAGAACCACATATAAAGGCAGGATTTGATTGGCTTCAATCTTTGAAAGCGTGAAACAACTAAGGGCAAAATTCATATTAACCTCAGCTTCACCCACCCCCCAGAGCATTTTCCAATTGGCACAGGGGCAACAGCACTAAATAGCCAGCAGCAATATCAGTCTGATAATATAGCAGTTGGAGAATAAAAGCAGCTGGGATTTGAGGGACAAAATTCTACAGAGGAAGAAGCTACAGAAATGTGAGCCCCCAAATCTGTGTACAACTTCCCTTAGAATCATCAGTCAATCCTTAAGATGCACAGGAAAGGCTTTCAGAAACTCAGGGGAATAGCAGCACCTAAAGAGCTGAACAGAGATTTCAGCAACTGCACAGTGTTGGGGAAATGGGAGTTAGAGTTCAAGCCCCAAGAGGTGGAGGCTTGGTAAGCATCCTGGGTTTTTAGCTGTAAGATCTAGTAAGGATCATGATGTAGGAATATAGGCAAAACTGAAATAAACAGGAATTTAAAAGGATAAAACCAAGCTTCAATAGGATGAAGTGATTCACTGGTATTCTATCTGCCTACTGCAATAAGAAAACCTAACCCTTTCTCCTCTTTGGAGAAATCTGGTATCATCCAGAGCATCAACAATTTCCTTCCACATTGTCTGACATTCAATAAGAAATTATGAGGCATGCTTAAAAAAATAGAACCAACAACAACAACAACAACAACAACAACAAAAAAAAAAAAACTGGATGACCTAGAGGTGATTCAGATATTGGAAATAACAAATAGGGGCTTTCAATAATATGTTTAAAATGTTCAAGAAAACTGAAGAAAGATGAAATATTTTACCAGAGCCTTGGAATCTACTTAAAGAACGGAAGGGGAGAAATCAAATGAAAATTCTGGAACTAAAAATATTATAACTAAAAATAAGAATTCAATAGAAGGGTTGTATAAGGAGTTCAGATACCACAGAACAGATTCTAATGTGTGAGTGACAGGCTAGTAAAAAATATGCAGATTAAAGCACAATGAGGAAAAAATAAAAAACAATACAAAAGAGTGTAAAAGACATATGGAATAGTAAGGTCTAATATACATGCAACTGGAGTTCCAGAAGAAGAGAGAAGGGGACAAAAGCAATACTTATAGAATTACTGGCTGAGAATTTTCAAACAAACAAACAAACAAACAAACAAAAAAATCAGATTTTCTGAATCCCAAGAGGCCCTCTATCTCCCAAGTAGGATAACACACACACACACACACACACACACACACACACAGACACACACACTCACTGCATCACACTCAAACTGCTGTAGACCAAAATGAAAGAAAAATTGTAAAGCATCCGGAGGTGGGAAAAGAAGACAAGAAGACATAATACCTTCAGAGGGGCAACAGTCAGACTGATGGCTAACTTCTCCACAGAAACAACGACAACCAGAAATCAAGGGAAACCCATTTTTTTAAACACAGAAAAAAAATAAGTAAAAAGCCAAATTGGAATTCTATACCCAGCAAAACTATCCTGTAAAAAACTGTAGGCAAAATAAAGAGGTTTGCATGTTAATAAAAGCTGAGCAGATTTGTCACTAGACCTGAAGTATAAGAAGTCTTACAGAAGTTGTTCACACTAAAGTACAATCCTCCCAACCAGAGCTGCCAAACTTCAAGGAGAAATGAAATGCATCATAGGAGTGAATCTGACCCTCTTCTGCTCAAATAAATTCTCATTACAATGGAATAATTTGGTTTAAAATATAAATTCATGTTAAATGAAATATAGCCAAGAAGAGGTGAACTGTAATTTTACAACTTAACACCAGAAAGACACTGTCAGTTTGATTTTAACCAAAAGAAAGGTAAATAAATAAATAAATAAATAAATAATAAAGGAAGTTGTGCTCCAGCAGTCAGGGGTCAAGGACAGCAGTTGGCAAGTAGGAGTCAAAGGCTATGGCTGATTGTGTCATGGGAACTGGGCGTTTGGGGGACACTGGGACTGTGGAGAGGCGGAAGTCACATGCCAGGGGCAATAGTTGTGCTGTAGGGTTTGGGGGCCAAGAATCCGTGGGAGATGTCAAGTCAGGGGTCATGGCTGACAGTTGGGGTGCGGTAGTTGCGCCAAAGGACAGAGGTAGGTGGTAACAGCGGTTGAGGGTGTACAGAGGACAGTTGAGATTCCCGCGCCCCAGGCCCCGCCCTCCTCGGACCGCCCCGCCCCGCAGCCCCGCCCCTCACGCCAGGCCCCGCCCCTCCAGCGCCTGGAACGCGGAGGCCGAGCGGCTGAGGCGCAGAGCGAGCCGGCGAGCAAGCGGCGCAGGGACCCCGCGGGCGGCTGGGGCTTCGGCGGCGCCCGCCTCCGCTCCCTCCCCTCGGGCTCTGGGGCCGCGGGCCGGCGCCGCCTCCCGGGAAGATGGCGCTGCACTTCCAGGTCAGTGGCTCTGCGCCGCGGGTCCCGCTCGGTGCCCCGGGAGCGCGGCGGGACTCGGGGGTCTGGGGACTGAGGGCCGAGGCGGCGGCAGAGGCCGCGGGGCCGCGGACCGGCGTCCCGGTGGCCTGGGCTGTACCCCCGGCCCGAGGAGGGGGTGGCCCGAGCCCGCGGGCGGCGGGCGGCGGGCAGAGGCCAGGCTCCGAGCTCTCCCCGCGAGGACGTGCGGACGCGGAGGACCCGCGCGAGGGGCGGCTTCGGCGGCGTCCAGGCAGGTGGGAGCCCGGCCCGGCCGCCCCGCCTTCCCGCCGCGTTGCCGGCCGCGGCCCCGTGGTCAGTCCACACGCAGTCGGGACCGAGCTGGAGCGGGGCCCGGGGTCCGCCGAGGAGCGGCGCCCGCAGTTGGGCTCGAACCGGCCGAGCGGGCCGGGCTGTGCCTGCGGGGAGTTGCGAAGGAGGCTCCGCGGCAGCCTCATTGGAGGAGGGACCCGGGCGCGGGCGCGGGCTGCTGAGGATGCTCGCGGCTGCGCGGGCACGTGCATCCAGGTGCTCCTTCAACAAACATTTAGAGAGCCCGCCCCCGCCCCCACCCGGTGCCTGCAGCCCTGTGCAAAGTTCTGGGATGCAGGGTGACACCATTTTACCATCCCGCCTGCCTTCACTTCGGGATAATTACAGTGCCGGTGGGGAATGATGACAGCATTCTTCATGGGGACGTTGGAGAGGGGCAGCCCGCCAGGTGCGCGGCACTGAGCTGCTGTGCTTGGGCAGGCGATGCTTTGAGCTTCTCGAACTCCCACTCTGCTGCGCCCTGAAGGAAGATACAGATCTAGCAAAACTTTATGCTGCCTACTCTCAGGGAACTGGCCGCCTAGTAGGTGTTCTGTGTTGTTGTTGTTTTTAATATATTTTTATTGATTTCAGAGAGGGAGGGAGAGGGGGAGAGAGAGAAACTTGAATGATGAGAGGGAATCATTGATCGGCTGCCTCCTGCTCTTCCCCCCCATCCCTCCCTCCTGATGATTGAGCCTGCAACCCGGGCATGTGCCCTGCCCAGAATTGAACCGTGACCTCCTGGTTCATAGGCGGATGCTCAACCACTGAGCCACCCTGGCGGGGCTAGTAGGTCTTGAAAGGACTGTAGGAGCTGGCCAGGTGAAGAGGAAGGGAAGGATGTAGAGGCAAAAGGCCAGTGTGAGCCAAGGCAAAGGATGGTGGAAGGACATGGCACACTGCAGGGAGTTCCTTCTGGCTGGAGTGTGGGGTTCATACAAAAGGGAGGGGAGCAGAGGAGGTTGTAGATGTGGGGAGATGACTTGGCGGGGGTAGGCAATTTCTAGATAAGGTGACAGTGTATCTAAGTGTCACCTACTTTTTGTAGACTTGTTTGAAGTCCCTGTGGTCACACTGACTCATTCCTTTTTTCTTTCTCCAAAGGATCTTTTCTTTCCAACCAGCCACCCTCATGTCAGATAATTGGCAGCTCCAGGGTGTTATGGATTAGGCGGTGGGGAGCCCCACACATTGCCTTTTGACTCATTGCCATTTTGAGGGTCTCGAGGTCAAAATAATGTTATTTATTATCACTTTATAAATATGCTCCCTGGGAAATTTTGACAAGAAGAATCTCAGAGGGAGGACTTAGGGATTGCAAATAGGTAGTCAGATGTTCATAATTCAGATGTAACTCTGGAGGTTAATTAGAAACTGTGGTGGAAGTTTGGAACATTTTCAGACTTGGAAAGCTGATGCATAACAACACTAAGTCCCTCAGTCCTGGAAGACGTCTTCCTACTTAGGTAGAATGCTTGGAAATTAGCTGCTGATGCCAGAACTGCCCATGTTGGTTTTCTAGCAATGTGTTTCGCAGCAGCTGTGGACAGCTCACAAGTGGAGCTGGACAGATAAAAGATCAGATAGTTTGGGGGCCCAGAAATGAGCTCCAAAACTTCTCTGTTTGAATTCTTCCTAGTCTATAGGATTGTACTGTTGTCCAGTTAACTCAAGGAGCATGAATTAACAATGATAACCAGTGCCTAGCTTATGTTTATTGTAGATTTTGAGCCCCACACCTAACTTGAGAAGTGTGCATATATGTATTTTCTTCCTGAAGACACTGAGTCTGAAAACAACTGTGACTTACTCTAGGCCAGCGGTTCTCAACCTGTGGGTCGCGACCCCTTGGGGGGTCGAACGACCCTTTCACAGGGGTCACCTAAGACCATTGGAAAACACATATATAATTACATATTGTTTTTGTGATTAATCACTATGCTTTAATTATGTTCAATTTGTAACAATGAAAATACATCCTGCATATCAGATATTTACATTACGATTCATAACAGTAGCAAAATTATAGTTATGAAGTAGCAACGAAAATAATTTTATGGTTGGAGGTCACCACAACATGAGGAACTGTATTAAAGGGTCGCGGTATTAGGAAGGTTGAGAACCACTGCTCTAGGCTCTAGGGTTAGAGTAAACCTCATATCTCATAATCCCATGTTCTTTCACATCCGTATCTTAGCCAGTCAAAAATTATGCTGTTAAGGTGATGAGTAAAGAAGTGGATTTGTGTAAGGTGAGGTTAGGGCACTGCTCCACAATCTTTTTCACATAATGGCAGACATAAAAAATGGTAATGGTGTAGCTCATTGACATAAATTGCCCACAGCCAGAAAGAAGCCTGACTGCTGAGAGGGCAGGGAGATCAATATCAGGCAAACTGATAACCCATTTAAGGTACATGCATTCTGGTTAGGAAGCTGAGAGTTAGGGTGCTGTATCCCAAAGGAATTATGGATCTGGATTATCTGAGAGGAGATAGTCCATAAGGGGCAGAGTGAGGAAAGTGAGCTGGGAACAAGTAAAATGTAGGCTAAATTCATAGAATACAGGGACCTTGATGAGAATCAAGAGCTAACATCGGGAAAAATTTAGAGAACCTACTTGGTCAATTTTTTTTTTTTTCCCCCTCTCAGGATTGTTCCAGAACCAGGGACTATAGCCATGCTTCTTCTTCTTCTTCTTCTTTTTTTTTAATATATTTTATTGAGTTTTTACAGAGAGGAAAGGAGAGAGATAGAGAGTTAGAAACATCGATGAGAGAGAAACATCGACCAGCTACCTCCTGCACACTCCCCACTGGGGATGTGCCCGCAACCAAGGTACATGCCCTTGACCGGAATCGAACCTGGGACCTTTCAGTCCACAGGCTGACGCTCTATCCACTGAGCCAAACCGGTTTCGGCTAGCCATGCTTCTTAATACCCAGCCAGGCTATCAGGTTTATTTGGTCTAGATGTGATTGTGAACTATTATATTTGAACATGATGGTGATATGATGAAACGAGGGTTTAGGAATGATTATCCTGGCAGGATGGGCTTGAATTGGAGAAACTATAGATGAAAGACCAATATGGTGCTTTATAATTATCAGTAACTAGAGATTATTTACAACTTACTGTGGATCTGCTGTGTGCCCGACACCGGATTATGCTTTCTCTCATTTTTTTTCTATCTTAATCTTCACAGTTATTTTGGAAGGTGGATATTTCAAAATAATATTTTTCAAGTTCAAAAATGAGGATTAGAAAGGTTAAATACTTTGCTTGAGGTCACTTAGTAAGTAAGTGGCAGATTCCAAAGCGTCCACTCTCATTCCCAAAGAAGCCCATGAAGAATCCAGAGCACTGGAGGCCACAGTTCGAAAGTATTGTTTTATTGCTCTCCTATCAATGAATATCGTATTCAGTCTGAGTCTTTTTTAAAAAAGAAATGGTAGGACTTTATGACAAATTAGGGCTGTACCTGAAATTAGCCCGGCTTCGAGGTTTGAGGGCACAGTTCCTAAGAGTGCCCTCGCTTCTGACACCAACGGTGTGTGTGGGGGTTTCCCAGAACCACCCTCAGGTTTGATAGTTTATCAAAAGGACTCACAGAATTCACTGAATGCTATCATACTCATGGTTGCAGTTTATCACCAGCAAAGTACACAGAGTAAAACTGATTGAAAGAAGAGATGCATAGATAGGGCAGAGTCTGGGAGAATTCAAAAACAAAGTTTTGTTGTCCTTTAGACTTAGTACTCTCCAGCATATACGTGGGGCATTATGCACTGAGTATTGCAAATCAGGGAGGCTCACCAGAGCTTTGAGTTCTGGAGTTTTTGTTGGGGCTTCATTATTTAGTCATGATTGATTCATTGCCCATGTGGTTGGTCTCAATCTGTTGGTGAAACTGATACTGTATGATCCAAATTCCCCACCCTAAAACATGGGTTGGCCTTTCTGGTGTGGCCAGCCCCCAATTTAAAATATATGGTGTACCTCCCTCCCCACTCCCCCCCCAATTCTGAACAAAAACACTCCTATCAGGTATGACAGATTATCTCCCAGAATCTGAGGGCAAAGGCCAGACTTTTCTTTGGGCAAGCAGGGCCAAAATCTTAATTAAACAGGAGGGACTAAGGAGAAGGAAGAGCCAAAGATGACATCAAGATTGTAAATCTAGATTCTGGTCTAGATCTCAGAAGGCACTGAAAGAAAACAAAGGGACACTTAAAGTAGAAATCTGTGGGAAATACATTCAATTCAGTTTCTGATGTTCTTGGGCTGTTTTCAGCATCTTTCTGGATTCCGCAGAGGAAGACATTTGCAGACAGATATAAAGATGGTGAACAGATAGAGTTGATGATGACTCAAGTAAAGGGTAGCAAGATGGCAGGATGGTGAGGAGACAACATGTCGGTGGGGTTTTGTATTTGACTCAAAATTGATCATTTGCTGTGTATTTGAACTTGAGCAATATTTGATTTCTCAGCCTCAGTTTATCTGTAAAATGGGTGTGCTAAAATATGTACTTTGCAGGAGTCTACTTTCAGGATTGGTTTAAAAAATAAAAGGTGGAAATACTTTTGTAAACTAGAAAGCACTAAAACAATACTATCCAATTCATTGCAGAAGGAAGTGTTTCAAGAGGCTCAAGAATAAGCCTTCAGGAAAAGGTAGTAAAGTGAGGAAGAAGCAAAGAGTTGGTGGGAAATGAATAACTTCAAGATAAAGGCGTTTTCTGTTAGTGGTAATCAAGAAGCTCAATTCCAGAAAGCAGGAAAGATATAGGGAAGTAATTGAATAGAGTTTTAAGTTGAATTGAGGTGGGATTTTTGTGGTTCATCAATTTATTTTTTTATTAGGGGACTATTTTTTCCCCTAGAACAAAAGCCTTCATTTAGCTTTTTTGAAATATAATTGACAAATAATAAACTACATATACTTAAGCTGTGCAGATGGATGAATTTTGACATATGTATGTACCTGTGAAACCATCACTGAAATCAAGATTATGAACATACCCTTCTTTTCCCCCACAAAGTAATGCCTCCTTTTCTCCCTCTCCAGCCAGAAACCACTGATCTGCCTTCTGTTCTTACAGAACCATACAATACATATTCTTTTATTTTTTTATTTTTAAAATATTTTTATTGATTTCAGAGAGGAAGGGGGAGAGAGAGAGAGACATCAATGATAAGAGATAATCATTTATCGGCTGCCTCCTGCATGCCCCCTACTGGGGATCGAGCCCACAACCCAGGCATGTGCTCTTGACCGGAATTGAACCCAGGCCCCTTCAGTCCGCAGGCCGACGCTCTATCCACTGAGCCAAACCGGCTAGGACACAATACATATTCTTTTTGTCTGGCTTCTTTTACTCAGCATTTACCTGTTGATAGATGTATGTGTGGGAATTACTGTATAGAAAGAAGTTATATCATTTAGGGTTAAGTGTATGTCAAGTGCAAAGGCCAGAAATAAGTCCAGAATAACTTGGAAGATCCTTATTTAGGCTGTAGGCAGGATTACGTCATTGTCGCCTCAACTAAGGAAATTGGGCACTGTCTGTTTATTTTTGACTAGAGGCCCAGTGCATGAAAATTCATGCTCTGGAGGTGGGGGTGGGGGAGTCCCTCAGCCCGGCCTGCCCCCACTCACAGTCCAGGAGCCCTCAGGGGTGGGAGGCGACTCAGCCATCAGGGGAAGGCGAAGCCCCATCATACCTCTGCTGCTGCCACTGCCAGCAGCGCAAGCCTCGGCCGACCCTAGTTGCCTGAGCCTCAGGCTGGCCCTGGGCAGCTGGGGGGCGGAGGAGACTGGGGGTCTCCGTAGGCAGGCACGTAGGGCGGGCCCGGCCTTGCTGCGCGCCTGCAGCCCCGGCGGGGCTGAGGGGACTGGCTGCCACCATCTTGTGGCTGTGGGTGCCACACACTTTGAGGGTGTGACAGCAATTAGCATATTCCCTCCTTATTGGCTGTGGGGCACCTCCATCTTTGAGGGTGGGGCATCAATTAGCATATTCCCTCCTTACTGGCTGTGGGTGCCGCCATCTTTGAGGGCGGGGCAGTCAGTTAGCATATTCTCTCCTTATTGGCTGTGGGCACCTCCATCTTTGCGACAGTATCAGGGTCAATTAGCATATTCCCTCTTTATTAGATAGGATGGTTACTCTATGAGAGGTAGGTGATGTCCAGTTCTACTTGTTCTACCCATTAGTTATTTAAATGGGCTTCTAATGTCGATAATAAATCTTGTAGAGCTTTAGTAACTGAAACCTGATTTGTCAGATCAAGAAGGGCGTCATTTCTCTGAGGCATTCTCATGTTAATCATATTCTCTGACTGCTGTGTATAAAACTGAGATGTGAATTTATCAATTCACCATGAAAAATGAAGTCTTTATAGAGAGATTCTTTGGAAAGCCAAATGCTAGTCAGAAGATTGTTTGGTCAGTCAGCAGCCACCACATTGTGAATTTAACTATTTTAAATGTTTAGATAATGCTTCCCCACCAGAGTAAGGATCTTTGTGTATGTATCCTTTTCTCTGAAAAGATTCAGAAAGCCAGGCATGTGTCCAGTTGTAATAATTCCAGTGAAAGAATAAGTTGATGTTTCCCCCCTTTGTTTCAATCTTTTGGAAGAGAAGTTCAGACCTTTCTCTTTTTATCTTGTGCTGCCTTTCCATGTCTTTCTCCTAGTTTCTGCTCTTGGCAGTCCTTGGTGTTCTGTGGCCTGTAGCTATAACTCTGCAGTCTCTGCCGCCTCCTCCACATGACCTTCTCCCTGTGTCTCTGTGTCTCTGCATCTGAAATGCCCCTCTCCTTTCTCTTATGAGTCATTAGATTTAGGGCCCACCCTGAATCCAGGATGATCTCATCCCCAGATCCTTTCCTTAAGGATTTGCAAAGACCCTATTTCCAAATAAGGTCACATTCAAAGGTACTGGGGGTTAGGACTTGGACATAGTTCAGAAGCCCCAAATCAACATATGCTTATAATTTCCTTTTTTATAGATGGAACCATAGAAGTTCTTACATTTTGAGAAAGAATGTAAATTGGTATAGTTCCCACCCATCTCTTTCGCTTCATTTGGCATCTCCTCCTTGCTGTCCCTTTCTTTACCAGGCATACTGACCTTTTAATGCCTTGAAATGATTAAGCTCTGTTCTGGGCCTGGAAAATGCTGTTTCTTTGCCTGGACTGCTCTCTAATCTCTTTTCATCTGGTTCACTCTTTCAGGTCAGCATAAATGTTATTACTTCAGGCAAGTCTTTTCTAACTCCTCAGATTTGGCAATTCCCTTCCTTCTGTACTCTTTTCCATCGTAGAGCTGTTAGTTTATAATTAGATAACTTGGAGGTATGAGATACGCCTGTTTTGTTCACCACTGTGACCTTCTAGTAAGTAGTGGTATAGCTCAATAAGCACTTACTGAGTTGACGAACACAAGCATGATATTTGCATCCCTTGTTTCCTGTGATTAATACATTTGTCTTATTTTTTTCACTCAAATAAAATATTATATTTTTTTCTTTTTAAGAGTTTGGCAGAATTGGAAGTATTATGTACACATCTCTACACAGGGACTGATCTTGCACAAAGAATAGAGGCTGAGAAAGCACTCCTGGAACTTATTGACAGCCCAGAATGTCTCAGCAAGTGTCAACTTCTGTTAGAACAAGGAACAGTAAGTATTTGATAACAGTGATTAATCATGGAAGATCAGTGGATATACGTCATTGGTAATGAACTCATGTAGGTTAGCAATGATGACGGATAGGTATTACCACGTCTTTTTTTTTTTTTTTCGACTTTCCATTTATTTGAACATTTGCTTTAGTTTTGCTCTTTTTTTTTTTTATTATTAGTTAAGGTATTACAGATGTGTCCTCATCCCCCCCAACCACATGTCTTTTTACTACAGTTTATTTCACTGACAAATAAATTAATCAGAGAAAGAATTGGAAAGTCTGAAAGCAAACTTATTAAAGATCCCAGGAGGTGGAAATAGGCATGAATTGAAAATAGTTTGTGATTCCTTTTGGCCCCTCTTGATGTATCATATCAGTGGACAAAAGTTACATTTTTAGGAAGTTGACTGACAGCTTTAACAAAACAAATTGTAATTGACTGAAACATGAAGGAATGAGTCAGAGGAATGCTGACTACCTCCTGCCTCCCTCACTTATAGAGTTTCCTAGCCATTCATTCAGCAATTTTTAGCAAATATTTAAATGTAAAACCAGGTATTGTACCATCTGCTTGCTTTATGTTTGTGCATTAAAGTAACTCCCAGTTTAGTTGGGGAGATACAGATGTATAAATATAGAGCTCTGAAATAATACGGTAGGCAATACAGTCAAAACTATATGGTCTATAGCAGAGGTCAGCAAACTTTTTCTGGAAAGTGCCAGATTGTACTAAATATTTTAGATTTTGCGGATCAAGAGGCAACATCAGGATGTTTTGTAAGTATGTCTATAAGAGGAGAGAAAACCAATTTCCACAAAGTTTTATTGGTGAAGTTTAAAATATAATAATACAGTGTTTGTTTTTTTAGTATGGGTCTATTAATGAAAAGAATGGAATTATCCTTTTGGGGATAGCATTTTGCTTAATAAGTGTTCAAAGTTAATATTTCCTGTTGTCAACGTTGATTGCAAGTGTTCCTATGTTAATACTGATCTGTAATGAGATTTTACATATTTCATTTTTGAAAATGTCTTTTTATACAGATGGCTTCTGCCACATGTTGATATCAGTCCATGAATATATGATTTTAATTAAGCATATCCATCACTTACAAGGGATTTGTAGAATTCTATTAAAACTTCTCTTGATATTTGCCTTTTAGAATGTGAATACATTGTAGATTAGTCACTTCCAATTGAAGATTAGGTGGAAGGTTCTACATTGCTCAGTTAAATGGATTTTAAAATATGGATATTTCTTTTGCATTTGCATCACAGTCCGAAAAAATGCTGCTAGAACTAGTTTGAGCTCAGAAAATAACTCAGGCCCTGACCGGTTTGGCTCAGTGGATAGAGCGTCGGCCTGTGGACTGAAGGGTCCCAGGTTCGATTCCGGTCAAGGGCATGTACCTGGGTTGCGAGCACATCCCCAGTAGGGGGCGTGCAGGAGGCAGCTGATCGATGTTTCTCTCTCATCAATGTTTCTAGCTCTCTATCCCTCTCCCTTCCTCTCTGTAAAAAATCAATAAAATATATTTTTTAAAAAAAGAAAATAACTCAGGAATAGAGATCTTGCTGCTTGTTTTAACTTTTGACAGTGGAAGTATATAAAGCAGTTTGATATTGTGATTCAAACAACATCACTTGTTATTGAAATGACTTTACCGCATTTTAAGTTTTATAAATAAATACTAAGCACTGTTTGCCTTTTAGGAGCTTTCTAACTTTAGGTTGACTTCATTAAGAGACATCAAATGTGCAGCACAAGCTAATTTCCAAAGGCATTTAGTATTCAACAATAGTGGCTTAGAATGGTTCTTCTCATTCAGAAAAATTTCATTCTCAACCCTGAGTTAAAAAAAAATTATAATGAAACTTTACCACTGCTAAGCTATTGAACTGTGTGGTGGGAAAAGTCAGAGTTTTCAGCTACTATTTCTGATAGAAATTTATAGAAGTGAAGGTAAGTTCACAAAAATTAATTGAAGTTCACAGTTAACACCACTGATTAACACTGGTCGATTCAAATATTTACTACAAAGTATCTACTGATAATTAATACAGTGAATAACCATAGGCTTTTAGATTCTTACATTTTTAAAAGCTTTATAAATTTTTCCAGCAGCTCTTTTCTGCTTCATATATTTTTACTACCACTTGTGACACATCTTAGCAGATACTACTTTAGGTTGTACAGATTTAGTATTTTCTCAACTTCTTTAAGAATATTCTGTCTTATAGTTTCACAGACTCTTTATAGAGATTAATTCTTTAGTCTCTTCAGACTTAACATTGATTTCTGGAATAAGCAGTATGGGCAGTGTTAGTAACTTCTGCCAACTCAGCAAAAAATAAGGATAACCTTCTATCATTGCCCTTGTTTGAAATCCACTCTTGGTATTGCTCAGATGTCTTCAACTATTTGAGCATTGTTCTCACCGAAAGCCTAGTGATCTGAAGTTTATTTTCTCTCTATGTATCACTTTGGCTACTGCAATAAAGTAATGGTGATTCGATGAACTATTTTGCTAAGTGGCTTTCCTTGCTTTGAAATTTAACTTTGGTTGTAACCTTATTTTCTATTTTAGTGAAGAAATTCTGCTATGATGAGATACGTTGTTTTAAATTGTATACTTTTGCTGGCTGTTGGTTTCATGTGAAAAATTCTCATTATTGCTTAGGAAAAGTTCCTACTATAGAGTTTTGATTACTCTAATTTCATTTGTAATGACAATAAATTTTATTATTCTTTACAGACATCCTATGCCCAGCTCCTTGCAGCCACATGTCTTTCAAAACTTGTAAGCCGAGTCAGTCCTTTGCCAGTGGAACGGAGAATAGATATCAGTAAGTGGTTTAAAAAGCTTTTTGTCAAATTGTATTTAAAATATATATTTCCTTTTAAATATGTTAACTGTTAATAGGTATGCATGTTATTTGATTCTGTCATTTTTTAAAGACGAGTGGTCAAGTCTCCGCTACCCACCTAGTGATGAGCAGTGATGTATAACATTGTGTAATAAAAAAGCATTTGTTTAAATTAATAATAAATAATAACTAGCATTTTAGTTTGTATGCTCTTTACTAAGGTTTGCACTACCTCATTTTATCCACCAAACTTATAAGGTGGGCACTGTTGCTACCTTCATTTTATAAATGAGGAAATTAGATTTGATAGGCTCTGTAATATGTCCAAGATCTCACAGGAAGAAATAGAGCTGTGATTTAAAACCACACAATCTTGTGGAGTCCATACTCTTAGCCTTGTCTTAACTTCATATACAACAGAATGATAGAAAAGTCAGTTCTCCAGTATTTCTCTGGATGCTATATCAAAATTATCTGTGATGCATGCAAAACCAAAAGCAAATTAATGCTTGTTAGGAAGACATTGTGTATGTGGACGAATGGTACTTGAAACTTAGTATAGTTGGAAACTGATTCTATAATGGCAATATATTTTTCAAGAGTTATGCCTTTTTACTAGTACGGGGGGTGTGTGTGTGAGAGACAGAGGGAGAGAGAGAGGGAGAGAATTTGCTTTTCATATGGACAAAGCTCTAATAATTGAGATATGGTATTTTTAAAAATCTTTTTTCTTATTAGAAATCGATTATTGATTCATTTCTGCTTTCTGGTCTCAAGGTTCACATGATTCATATTTGTGTATCAGAAATATTAAAATATGAATGATGGATCTTTAGACTCACTT
Source organism: Myotis nattereri (assembly GCF_964212035.1). Classification (NCBI taxonomy): domain Eukaryota; kingdom Metazoa; phylum Chordata; class Mammalia; order Chiroptera; family Vespertilionidae; genus Myotis; species Myotis nattereri. The sequence continues at coordinate 104,293,339 of NC_138080.1, forward strand.
TTGAATGGTCAGATCATGTTATTTTCCTCATCTGTTTGACTGATACTTTTCTTTTTTTTAATATATATTTTATTGATTTTTTTACAGAGAAGAAGGGAGAGGGATAGAGAGTTAGAAACATTGATGAGAGAGATCGATCAGCTGCCTCCTGCACGCCCCCTACTGGGGATGTGCCCTCAACCAAGGTACATGCCCTTGACCGGAATCGAACCTGGGACCCCTCAGTCCGCAGACCGACGCTCTATCCCAGGGGTGGGCAAACTTTTTGACTCGAGGGCCACAATGGGTTCTTAAACTGGACCGGAGGGCCGGAACAAAAGCATGGATGGAGTGTTTGTGTGAACTAATATAAATTCAAAGTAAACATCATTACATAAAAGGGTATGGTCTTTTTTTTTTTTAGTTTTATTCATTTCAAACGGGCCAGGCGGGCCGTAGTTTGCCCACGGCTGCTCTATCCACTGAGCCAAACCGGTTCGGCGACTAATATTTTTCTAAATAGCCAGAGTCACAGACACTGCAGAAACCTAGAGGATTTAAACATTATAAGCCTAAGTCATAAAACATAGTTTTTGTTTGACTAACACACATATACTCATTTAAAATTGACTTTTTTTAAAAAAGCAATTTTAGGTTCACAGCAAAATTGAGCCCAAAATCCAGAGTTTCCCTATGCCTCTTGCCCCCATACATGTATAAACTTCCCCATTATTAGCATCTTGCACCAAAGTGGTACATTTGTTACAATTCATAAACCTACATCTACATCATTAATACCCAAAGTCCATAGTTTACCTTAGGGTTCACTTTTAGTATTGTGTATTCTATGGGTTTGGATAAATGTATAATGACATGTATCCGCATTATAATATTATACAGCATAGTTTCACTGCCCTAAAACTCCTGTGTTCTGCCTATTCATTCTTTCCTCCCCTCTAATCCCTGACAACCACTGATCTTTTTACTGTTTCCAGAACATCATATAGTTGTGATTATACATTGTATAGCCTTTCAAATTCATTTAGTTAGTAATAGGCACTTAAGTTTCCTTTATGTCTTTTCATGGTTTGGTAGCTCATTTTTTATTTTTTTTTAGCACATATTAGCCATAGTTTGAATATAGCACAGTTTATCCGTTCACCTACTGAAGAATAACTTGATTGTTTCCAAGTTTTGGCAATCACAAGTAAAGCTGCAAAAAAGCAGTTTTTTATGTGGACATATGCTTTCTCCTTGGGTAAATATCAAGGAAAGTGATTGCTGTGTCTTATGGTTAAGTGTATGTTTAGGTGTGGAAGAAATTACCAAACTGTCTTCCAATGTGGCTGAACCATTTTGCATTCTCGCCAGCAGTAAATGAGAGTTTCTGTTGCTCTACAGCCTTGCCAACATTTGGTGTTTTCCGTGTTTTTGCATTTTCGCCATTTTAATAGGTATGTGGAAGTTAGTTTCTTACAGTTGTTTCAATTTGCAGTTGCCTAAAGACTAGGATGTTGAACATCTTTTCACATGCTTATTTGCCACCTGTATATTTTCTTTGATGAGGTGTGTGTGTGTGTATAGCTTGGTTCACTTGGCCTGTTTGGAGTTTTCCATGTTCGCTTAAGCACTTTTTTTTCTGCAAGAAATCATGCAAAAACAAAAGTAACATTTGCATTTTACTCAAATTATCCCTTAACATATCAATTGAATTGGAACAAATTTTCTTTTTCAAAATAAGTCTTATAATAGAACTGACTATATAAGTACATAACGTAAAGGGAATAACTTTTTGTCAAAGAAAATGTCATCACCACCTGTTTTTCTTCACATGATTCACATTATGTTAGTGAAGAATAGAAATGATCACAGAACATTTTCTTACAGGAAACTACATTCTTAATTATGTGGCGTCACAACCCAAGCTGGCTCCCTTTGTCATCCAAGCCCTAATTCAAGTCATTGCTAAAATCACTAAATTGGGATGGTTTGAAGTTCAAAAAGACCAGCTTGTCTTCAGACAAATTATTGCTGATGTGAAGACATTTCTTCAGGTAAAAAGGCATGATAACATTATTTAGAGCATCATTATTTGGTTTAAAAACTGCTCTTCTTAAAGCTGTATGGTTTGTTTTGTGGCTACCAGTACTCTATTAATTATGATTTATTATATATCCTCTAGGTCCTTTATTTTTTATTGCCAGTAAGTGAGTACCTTGCCATTATATAACTTCCAGACAAGAAGAATGCAAATTACTATGTTTTCTTATTTCAAAAGTGTATGGTCATTTCTAACATGTGTATCTATGTACTGCACATATACAAAAAATGTATATAATGTTTTCGGGTATTGCTCATTACATCTCTGTGAAGTGGATTTCATCTTGTAAATGAGAAAACTGAGGCAAAGAAAACTTAAGTAATTTGCATAAGGTTGTACAGTGACCTGGTAATGCATAGAGCTAGCATTTCAACAAGTTTGCTAACTTAAGGCATATAAATATATATGTGCACCCAAATATATTTAATTTTTACATTATACCACACTGACTATATTAGTTTTTCAAGAATGTTTTCAACCTAAGTGATTACAGTTTTGGGAAACCTAAGTCTGTTTTTCCTGTGCTATATAAGTCTTAGGATGACCCTCATGCTCTGCTCAGTAACATTCAGATGTTTAAAGATACGTATTTTTTCGTACAAATTAACCCTACCTGTAAGAAAACTACTTTAGCTAGTACTATGCTGAAGAAGCAGTGATCTGTTAAAATCTCAAGGAAAAACTGGCAGTTTGGATTAATTTAGAGATGGTTCAGTATTGGTTTATTGGCAATTAGGGGAAATTTGGACTTTATGAGATTCTATTTCTTATACAGTAACTTTAAAATTTAATCCCCATATAAGGTGTACTCCTTCATATAGTGCAATGCTGAAAACCTCAGAAAATAAAATACTAGCCTGTGCTTTTACTCTTTTATTCAGATTGTTAAAACCATGCTTAACAAATACATCAAATAATGTCGTCTATATATATAAAAACCTAAGCAACTGTTCGACCAGTAGCTATGATTCACACTGACCACCAGGGGGCAGATGCTCAATGCTTAGGCATAGAAACATGGAACAGACTGAGGGAAGGGGGGAGGGCGGGAAGAGATTAACTAAAGATCTTATGTGCATACTAGAGGCCCAGTGCACGGATTTGTGCACTGGTGGTCCCTCGGCGGGCCTGCAGGGATCGGCGGAGATCGGCAGCCCGACATCCCCCGAAGGGTCCTTATTGTGATAGGGTGCAGGCCTCTAGTTTTGTTACAATGTTGATGAGATGTAGTAGGAACTTAAGTCTTGTTTATATCCCTGGTAGGGGGTATATAGGAGGCAGCTGATTGAAGTTTCTCATTGATGTTTCCATCTCTCTCTTTCCCTATCTCTCTAGAAATCAATAAAAACATTTTTTAAAAATGCCAGCTGGTGTACACAGAGGATGGATGCATCAGTAATAGGAAACCTGTAGCTCAGTTCAAGCAGTTCAGATTGTCTTAAAGAATTAAAATGGAAAAATTAGGGCACACTTCTTTTGTTTATATTTTAATTATGAGATAATTTGAACTTAATTACACTTAGTGGCTCAATATTAGTAGAATTCTGTGATGGTCAAGAAATGACCAACTATAAAATTAAAACTTGAAAAGCATATCATCTGTGCTAGTGTTTTTTTATGATTACACTATAATTAGATGCTGCATTTATTTCATACTTCTAGTCTGAGTTTGAAGTAGGGTAATTTGTTAGTAATGTGCACATGAAATCTGAATTTTGATTTGAAAATATTTTTTTAAAATATTTTATTGATTTTTTACAGAGAGGAAGGGAGAGAGACAGAGAGTTAGAAACATCGATGAGAGAGAAACATCGATCAGCTGCCTCCTGCACACCACCCATGGGGATGTGCCCGCAACCCAGGCACATGCCCCTGACCGGAATCGAACCCGGAACCCCTCAGTCCGCAGGCCGATGCTCCATCCACTGAGCCAAACCGCTTTCGGCTGATTTGAAATTTTTAAGATTAAATTGGAAGTTGATTAAATTAAAAGCATCATAGAAGCTATAAAACCATACCATATTGATAGTCATGTATTTATCCCAGTGCAATGGGCACATTAAATTCCTTCATTATAGATGCATAGCAAATGCATACACATCTCACTATTAAATAGTATTAAAAGGGCCTAAGTGATCTTATCTGATATTGGATCGAGGGATTTAAATTAGTTTCTAAGCTATTTAGTATTTACTGAATGCAGCTATTTCAGTAGCCTTCAAGCAAATTTATAGGGCTGAAAAATGTTTTTTGTTCATGTTTTTATGAAAAGTGTTAAACCAAATCTTTATATTTTGAGGTTTAGCATATTATAAGTCCTAGGTGCTGAAAAATTTTGTAGAGTATCACACAGTTCTAAGATAGGTGAGCTTTTATCCCACTCAACTCTAAATTTATCCTCCAAAAATGAACTTGAAATTCTTTTTATTTGTGGACCTTATGTGTGATTTTTCTACATCTTTTAATAGATATATGATTAAGAAAATGTGATGTTTCAGTATTTAATTCTTGTAAATATTACCTGGTTTACATTGTAAGAACCAATCAATCACATGTCCCCAGTTAATCTAAACTTTGTTATTTTCTCCGAAGGGTACCGTGGAACACTGCTTAATAGGAGTAATAATCCTTTCAGAATTGACTCAAGAAATGAACCTGGTAAGTGATGCTGTTTCTTTGATCTAAAATCTTTATATTGCATAAAACTCTGAATAGTCAAGTCTTTTTCTGTCTGTTGGTGAGATAAGTATTGGAACACTTTCATTGTTATTGAAAATAACAGCAATAGTAGAAAGGATTACAAAAAAACAGGGAATTAGACATGGTCCTTGCTCCGTGGTAATTAAAGAATTGTCCTTTTGTGTTCTGTATACATAGTAATATACTAACCATAAGAAATAAATTATATGCAGTATAATTTACTTGCTTACAAATAGAAGAGAAGTGGTTTGGTGAATTGGTACGCAACAATGGGTACACAGCAGGATTCATCAGAGAACAGGCCTTGGCACTTTGCCACTTGATAGCATGGATTTTCTCCCTATACAAGGGGAGTTTTCAGAAGCTGTGCCTCCCCCCAGTAGTGCCTTTATGAGCTCAGCAGCTGAGCACATCGTCACCTGCTCCTATTCACTTTGTACTTAATTAGCATGGTTCTAAACAGAGTAAAAGCAGAAGTTGGGTTCTATATGGAATGTTGTAATAAAGGTGAATGTAGTGATTTTATATAAAAAGTGTCATCTTTAATGATCTGTGCTTGTATGTATGTATATGTGTGTGTGAATATCCACATATATACATGCATATATTTACATACACACACACACGTACATGCATGTAGGGAGAAAGCTTGTCCAGGACCACTTACCAATGCCCTTTGGTGAGACAGTATAGTTTCTGTGTGTAAAAAAATCCAAAATAACTATTTTCTACTTGTATTCAATCAGGAATTAGAAAGTATTTCTAGATTTATTGGAAGGATTTCTAAAATGTAAAGTGATTTCTTAATTTACCTCTCCAGAGTATGTAAAAATTTCTTGCCTCATGGATGTGTGTCAATATCTATGATGTATCTCCAGAACTAATAGTAATTGTACCTGAAAAAGAGTTACTATGTTGGCAGGGACGTTATGACCAGGACTTTGGCTAATCCTATTATACTCTGTAACTATGTCTGAAGACTGTAACTTTCTTTTAAAAATATCTATTTAGAAATAATTTTAGTATGAATATTTTATCTCATAAAAGTGAAGACAGTGGTACAGCAATGCAATGTATCCATTATCTAGCTTACACCACTATCAGCTTTTTGCTCATCTTAAAAACCAGCATTTATTTTTAACATTTCCTACTTCATAGTATAGTAGGACTACAGACTGCCCTGGTAGTGAGGGTTTTCTGTGGGTAGATTGTTACTAAGATAAGACCAGCTAATACAGAGTTCTAATAAAAGTATGATTCAGAGAACACCCATATTGTTGTTGTTTTTTTAATAACTGTCTTAAACTTTATTTAGAAAACTTGGGAGGATAATACAAAGAAGTTTTTTCTCAACCACCATTTGGTAATAAGTTGCTGACATGGCCCCAGAATACTTTAGTCAGTGTATTTTGTACACACAGGACATTCTCCTACATAACCATAATACAACCATTAAAATTAGAAAATTAAATGATATATTACTGTTATCCTCCTACTCCATTTAAGTTTCATCATTTGTCCCAGAAAAGAACCAGTTTAGGATTATGCATCTCATTTATTAGACCTGTTTTATTAGTTTCCATCAATCTGGAAAATTTCCTCAATCTTTCCTTCACTTTCAAGATCTTGAAATTTGTGAAAGTTAGTTGTTTTGTCCCTCAATTTGGGATTGTCTGATAATTCTTCATTATTAGATTCAGATTGTACATATTTGTTAAGAATATAGCAGAAGTGACACTGTGGTCTTCTCATTGTCACCTGTCTGGAAACATTTGATTTGATTTGTTACTTTACTAATGATGTTCACTGTGGTCACTTGATTAAGACTGTCTCTACCAGGCATCTCCAATTGTAGATTTACTCTTTCCCCTTTGTAAATAATAAGTATTTTAAAGAGAGAGACTTTAAAACTCTGAAAATACCTCATTTTTCATCAGTTTCAATTTATTCATTTATTTATATTGGTATGGTTTCTTAGTTTCCTGTTTTCTTTAACAGGTTATAATTTATTATTGACATATTTTGATGCTCAAAATTTCCCAAATTTGGCCAGTAGGAACTCTTTCAAGCTAGTTTCTATCTCCACTTGACATTTACTTACCATGGGTTGACGCTCAACCACTGAGTCATACTGGCCAGGCTTATTCTGCTTTTTCAGAAGCAAAGTCTACTATTCCTGGAGTGTATTCAATATATAATCATCAAGTAGTAAAATATCCTTTACCTACATGGTAAAGGTATATAGGTATGTAGTAGAAAATGGGTCCACAATTTTTCATCTCAGAAAACTGAATGTCTAAATGAATACTCTGGTACTGTGGTCGGCAAACTGTGGCTCGCGAGCCACATGCAGCTCTTTGGCCCCTTGTGTGTGGCTCTTTCTAAGCCTTAGGAGTACCCTAATTAAGTTAATAACAGTGTACCTACCTATATAGTGTAAGTTTAAAAAATTTGGCTCTCAAAAGAAATTTCAATCGTTGTACTGTTGATATTTGGCTCTGTTGACTAATGAGTTTGCCGACCACTGCTCTAGTGAAATAAGGAAGGAAAGTGGTCTATTCTACCAAGTAGCAAAAGGGATGCTCTAATCCAGCGGTTCTCAACCTGTGGGTAGCGACCCTTTCACAGGGGTCGCTTAAGACCATCGGAAAACACATATATAATTACATATTGTTTTTGTGATTAATCACTATGCTTTAATTATGTTCAATTTGTAACAATGAAATTGGGGGTCACCACAACATGAGGAACTGTATTAAAGGGTCGCGGCATTAGGAAGGTTGAGAACAACTGAATGGTGTTAATAATTGTTCAGGTTTCAGACTTCACTTCGTTTGCTGTTTTCTATTGATAAATGGAAATATAAATGATATTAATAGCATTGTTTTGACCATATATATTTTAGAGGTTTAAGAACTAGTCTTAGTAAATTTATTCTTAATAATTATTTATCATTAATAAAATATTCAGAGGGAATGTAGAAATATCACTTATATAGAAGAATTTTTATATAACTGATTCAGTTTGCTGATTTACAGAAAGTTAGAATTTGAAGATCATCTTAGAGATTTCTCATTTTAAAGATGGAGTCTGAGGAACAGGGAAGTTGTTACTTATTTAAATGTGAAATATTGTACATGGTTCAGGAGTTGATAGTCTTAGTATCTGTCTTTTATCATGCACCAGTGGGGTCCCTCGGCCTGGCCTGCAGGGATCGGGCTGAAACTGGCTCTCTGACATCCCCCGAGGGGTCCTGGATTGCGAGAGGGTGACACCCCCCGGAATCGGACTCTTTCCTCTCTGGTTTCAGATGCATCACCCAAGAACCACAGCTGCCAAGTCACCGCAGCTTGGCAGCTCCTGTGTTGAGTGTCTGTCCCCTGGTGGTCAGTGCGCATCATAGCTACGGGTCAAATGGTCACTTAGGCTTTTATATACATAGCTATAGATATGTTTATATTGCCTTTGAAAGTATAGCCAATTCTGGTTTTTAATTTTGGGATCAGTATGGTTTGTAGAAAGAGCACTAAATTAAAAGAATCCAGAAACATGGGTTCTAACCATGACTCTACCATTAACTTTTTTAGTAACCCTAAGCAAGTCACTTAGCTCAGTAGATTTTTAAAAGTCCTTTTAGCTTGATATTTTATGATTCTTTAATTATTATTTCCATCCCTTTTCTTAGTAAATTTTGTTTTGCTATTTGGTAAGTCTGGTCAAATAAATTCATCTCGATCTTTTTAGGTTGATTATTCTAGACCTTCAGCAAAACACAGGAAAATAGCTACCTCATTTCGTGACACTTCTCTCAAAGACATCTTAGTGCTAGCATGCTCTCTTCTAAAAGAGGTAAGTTATTTAATAATGCAATATTCTATTCGAGTATTTAAATTTCAAAGGAATTTCAAGTGAGTCCTCCTCTCCCATTCTGCCTTTTGAAGAGTTGTGGGCAATCTTAATATAGTAGATTTGCACAAATCTGTAAGAGTTTCCAAAAAATTCATCTTTACTCACTAGGAAAATTGTAAAATAAAATCCAAAGAGCTTTGAATAACTTGTCTTTGGGTAGTAGTTTCATTATCTTCCTATTGTAGATTATTTATTGCAGAAGCTAATTGGGACTTAGTTTCTTTATTGCCCTACCCATATTTTAATGGGATGTAGCTGAACAATGAAATGATGGTAGGTTTTTCTAATTCATCAACTGTCAATATTTATTCATAGTTGAGCCAAGGTAGTTGACTTTAATAATTTCTTACGGAAATATTTTCCCATTTGCTACTTTGTGCCATGTTGGTCATTAGGAAGAGTAGGATTTATGATTCTGTTGTGTTCTTTTATAATATAGGGCTCCATTATGCTCAAACTTGCTAATTGGGGTAGTACAGCATTTCCCAACTATTTTGTACTTATTTCAGTTCTGTAGGAGGCCAGGCTGAAAGATCCTGTTATTTAAAAATGTAGGAAAGAAGATGAAATAGTAAAATGAACTCCCTTGTACCCTTAAACCAGTTGGTAGTAACTGGTTAAACCAGTCTTGTTTCAGCTCTATCCCTAGCCTAACAACTTTATTTCTTTTTGTGTTATTCTTGAAGCAGAATGCCAAACGATATAATTTCCTCCACAAATATTTCATGATGTATCTCTAGGAGGTAAATCTATTCTGGTTGTGTCAAGAGGGACTTTTGTTGGGGGGGAAGCGGGGGGAGTCAAGATTGGTCTCTAGAAGCTTGTGAGTGTCCTCCCACATTCTGACAGCTCTGAGAACCTTCTCAGCTGAATAGGATAATTTATGCATGAAAGAATATTATCTTTCAGCTTGTTCCAAGAAACCTTTGAGTGAATCCCATACATTTATACATTTGTGCTGTATAAAGTGTTTGTTACCTCTTAAAACTTTATAAGATGACCTACAAGATGCAGTTAAGAGTAAAATTTTTTATTTCCATTTTAAAAAATTAAATATGAAAATAGTCTATTGTAGACTTTTTATAGTGATTTACATTTTTCTAATATGTATAGCAATATAACTTTGCAAACTCTTTTTTTGCTAATTTCAACTTGGCCTTGAGGAATTATTTAAATTAGTGAAAATTTGTTTATTGACATATTTTAGAAAATTATATTTGACTTTGAACTTTTTTCAGGTGTTGGCCAAACCTTTAAATCTTCAGGATGAACGTCAACAAAACCTAGTAATGCAGGTCTTGAAACTGGTCCTCAACTGCCTTAACTTCGACTTCATTGGCAGTTCAGCAGATGAATCTGCAGATGATCTTTGCACAGTGCAGATCCCAACAACCTGGAGAACAAGTAAGAAAAAAGTTTAGTATGAGGGATCGTCAGCATAAAAGGCACAGGATTAAACAGTGTAGTTGCCTATGTACAGTTATCTGTATTTTCTGCTAGGCAGTCAAAAAGTTCAAAGGGATTTGTAACCCCAAGTAGTTGCTATTTTCCCCAATCCTCAGAGTAACTTCCATATTTTGATTTTGGAAAAAAGAAAAGCCCACTCTGGAGTTGGGGGGAAAACAGGTTTGTGTGTGGCTGGGGGCGAGGAGGGGAGAAGAAATGAAAACTCTTGTTTTGAAACTTTCAGATAAAACGGGAGGGGAAACAACACTTGACAACAGATATCAACATATTATTCAAAGCTATAAAGAGAATGAAGAGAGTAACTGACTAAGCAAAGCAGAATTGCAACTTACTTTCTTAGAGGGGGATACCAAGAAAAGCAAGCTGATTTGCTCTCACACATCTCAGAAAGATGATGGCACTAGGGTATTCCCGAAGTCAGACTGAAATAGTCAAATATAAGGTAGAATGGGGCCGAACGGGCTTGGTAAAAGTTCTGCAAACTCCCCAGGATCTCTACCACCTGTGCAGCTAGGCGACCTGCCTTTCCCTCTCTTTCCCCAAAGGAAATTGGCAAACAAATAATACCAAAATATGTCCATAGCACTGAGACATAATTTTTGAGATTGAAAGGTCCCATCAAGTACCCAACAAAATGAATGGAAAAGATACACCAAGCTTCATAATCATGACATTTCAGAGTAATAAGGATAAAGAGAAGATCCTAAAACCTACCAGAAAAAAAAATTAAGTCACCTACAGAGGATTGGGATCAAGGATGTTATTAAACTTCCCCACAGCAGCACTGGAAGCTAGAAGTCAGTGGAGTAATATCCTCAGACTTTTGAGGGAAAATTATTTTCAACCTAGACTGAAATTGTCAAGTATAAGATAGAATGAAGACATTATCAGACTTGCAAATTCTCCTGAAACTTATCCCTTACGCACTGTTTTCAAGAAGTTACTTAATATACAAGCCAAAAACATAGAAGATTCGGGGTTTGGGAAAAGGGAGCCTCAACCCAGGATGACAATAAATAGATATAACACGGAGATAATTATATAACAAATTTAGGAATAACCAGTCCATGTTGAAGGCTCTGGGAGGTAGCAGTGGGAAAATGAAAATGATAGGTTATTTGATGTTATTAATCATATGGAAAATGTCATGAAGAACATTTTGCAAATCTGTCAGAACATTTGTAAAGAATTAGTGACAGATAGACAAATAAGCACAGAAAAGATGCTATGATTAAATCCAGAGAGTGTTAGAAATGTGATATAAGGATAGTGTACTCTTGGCTCAGCTGTTGACATTATTTATGTAGTAATAATAAATGTAAACACTTAGAATTGATTTAATCCCAGATTGGTGTAATAGTGGATGGATTTTTAAGAGGATGGATTGTGGAGGGAGGTGGGGTGAGTGATTAGACAACTAAAGCCTTATATACTGTCACAAATTCATTTAATGCCTAAAGTAAAATGAGTAAAGAAATAATATATAGCATGCTATTCAGAAATATGTATGTACTGTAAATATAGGTAAGAGTTGAAGTCGGGTAGGGTATAGCTGTTTTTTATTATATATTTTTTAGTTATTTTGGCACTATTTGAAGTTTTAAATGTTTATATTACTTTAATACAAATGAAAATATTAAGACAATTCTCCCAGTAAGAACTGTACTAGTAGATGCTACATAGAAGTAAGGAACACCTTAGGTAATTAATTTCTGTCTCTGTATTACAGTAAAACCTCGTTTCTTGAATTTAATTCATTCCGAAAGCTGTTTGAAAATTGAGTCATTTTTTCCCCACTAGAAATAATGTAAATTGAATTAATCTGTTTCAGACCCCCAAATGATTCCGTTTTAACCTTTCTTATATACAAAACATGTCTATTGTACTGTTTAATCTATAAATAAAAACTTTGAAAACAAAAAGGACATGAAATATAAATCAAAATTTAACAAAAAGGAAAGGAAATGTATAGTAAAAATGAAAATTTAACAATAATTATAAGCAGCAAAAAAACACACAAAAATATTCACAGCACAGTATCCTGAGATTTTAACAGTGGTAAATTGACTCAGATTCTTGCATTTTCTCCAAGTATAAGGTAGAATGAAGGCATTATCAGACTTGCAAATTCTCCTGAAATTTATCCCTATGCACTTGTTTGCCACCTAATCATACAGGTATCAGCATGAAAGGGTTTTCAGGTTGAAAAGCAAATTGTTTGAGATGGGAGATGTTCGAGAAATGAGGTTCCACTGTATTTCATCTTTCAAAAGAAAATAAGCCTAACAAAGAGTGGCCACATACAGAGGTCTCAGAGTTCTTGGTTTGTTTGATAAAGTCTTACTATGTTAAGATCACAGAATTGGAAGTAATGGTATTAGAAAATAATTTTTTTTCTAGTTTTTCTGGAACCAGAAACATTGGATCTTTTCTTCAATTTGTATCATTCACTTCCACCACTGCTATCTCAGTTAGTAAGTAAAAATCATTTATTATTTCATTAAAAAGTATCTGTGATCTTTAAGGTTGTTTTAGATTTACTTTTAAAAATTCTACTTATATTCTTGGTTGGATTTACCTCTCACAGGAAAGTCTTAGATTTCTGGGATTTGTGTTGCTGAAGCTGTTTGTCAGATTCTATTCAGAGTCAACAGTGCATTCTGTTTCATGGGCAACTGTTGATTTAGCTCCTGCCCAGAGCCAGCACAGCCCATCAACCTCCTGAGTTTATCTTCCTTCCTATTCAGTCCCCTTTCCTTCTGGGCCTCAGTCCAGTAATTGGCCACCCCATCAGTTACCTTCCCTTCTCTTACCCTCTTTCTAGCTCTTTCTCAGCCCTACCTGTCTCCAGGTCTTCCTCATGCCAGGCAGTCCCCATCAGATATCTCTGAATGAGAAACAGAGACCTGCTCACTTGATTTTGTGCTCATTGCTTCAGTTGTTAATTTTTTCAGTCCAATTCTATCATGTGGTTTAACAATTCTTGAAATTCTTTGATTATATACTAGATCTTTGAGACTCTGAACCTCATCCTGTGGAATCTAAAACAGAAACCAGGCGAGATTGGACAAAAAAAAGATAGAAGAAAAAGTTGTCAGTATAATATCTAAGCTTGTAGAAGTAAAGTTGAGAATTCTAATATTGCCATTTCCTGAAAAGATGCTCCCGATTTAAAGTGCATATCAGTGTTTTGATGTGTTGTCTAGAAGGAAGAAACAGATTCACAAAAATACTCTTTTCTTTTTCTTTTTTGTTAAGGGGTATGCTCCTGAAGCTAGGATTTTAAGATGGTGGTTTGGAAACAAGGTTTCAGAAGACACATATGTGTCCAGGTGGTACCACCAAGCTTCAGCCTTCTGTCTTTTAACCACAGTAGTCTTGTTTTTAGTTGTTTAAAACCGTCATTGTGTGTACAATTATGTTTTGGATAAAACAAGCTCTTAGTGCTTAAAAAATAAGATGGAATATAATGGCTTTAAGAAAAAAGTAACATTTATTGGGCATGCCCTATTCATATATGGTGCTTATGTCACTTTATCCTCAAAGTGGCCCTGCAGGGGGTATTATTACCTTATGTATACTGGAAACCACACTGGCAAAGGTGACTTTCTCCAGGGCAATAAACTAACTATTGGAGCTGAGATTCAAACCTACGTGTTTTGGCACCCCCAACTCTGGATATTTTTAATATGCAGTAGTTCCCAAACCTTCTACATGTCAGAATTGCCTAAGAAGTTTTTTTGTTTTGTGTTTGTTGGTTGGTTTTTCAACAATAAGGCAAACTGGAGAACATCTGAAAATGCCATCCTTTGATTTTTGTCCTTATTCTCACCCTTGCCAAGAGACCCAGGCATTGTGTGTGAAATGGAAATATTTAAATATCAGCAAAAATTGTATTTTTTTAAAAATCAGGCAAGCAAATGTTATGTGGACAAAAACATATGGGCCAGTTTGACCTAAAAGTGACCAATCTGGGGCCTCTCATTTAATGATCCAGTAGACTTCATGGGCACCAGTGGTGGAATTAAGAAGCCAGGTAGTGAAATTATCTGGTAAGGTATTAACTTCAGGAAGAGAACTAGGCCATAGATAATCGGTAGGCATTTTTACAGAGCATCTAACTCTTCCAGCAGCATTTCCAAATATTCATTCCAAGATGTTAATGAATATTCTGTTACCAGATAAATTTGGGACATGCTAGATTCAGTAAAGCTGTTGGAGTCCCTCACCCCCCTCCATTTGCAGGATACCATAGTGCATAACATGCACTATTTCCCAAATATATTCTATCACAAAACCATATGTTATTTTTGGTTGGACACCTGGTTCATGGGTTCACAAAAGAACTGGTCTTCAGAAGCAGTTGAAAGCCTTTTGAATGTATATGTCCAGGCTCTGCTCTAGGCATATCCTATATAATAAAAGCCCAGCAACCAGACAACAGAATGACCAGAACGACTGGTCAACCAGTCACTGTGATGCACACTGACCACCAGCGGGCAGACGCTCAATGCAGGAGCTGCCCCCTGGTGGTCAGTGCGCTCCCACAGTGGGAGCACCGCTTGGCTGACCAGGATGAGCAGTGCTCCCACAGCTGGCCGATCCCTGCAGGCCACTCCCCCCACCAGTGCACAAATCCTGTGCACTGGGCCTCTGGTATAACATATGAAAAAATATTAGCAGAGAATACACACCAATAGAAGTGTTAATGTGGGCTTGAAGGGTTGTTGGTAGTGGAAGTAGATAGGTTAAATTTTAAGCTTTTATTTTTGAATTCTGTAATGCTTTTTTAATCGCAAAAATTGAAAAATAATATTTTTTATGTAGAGACAAATGTGGCCATCGTTACTTTTAAAATTGAAATGACTCTTGTTTCCTTTTTTAGGCGCTTTCATGTTTAGTTCAGTTTGCTTCTACTAGAAGGTCCTTATTCAGCAGTCCTGAACGTGCCAAGTATCTTGGTAATTTAATTAAGGGAGTAAAACGGATACTTGAAAACCCTCAGGTATTTATGAAGAAGCTGAATGAATACTTAGCATATAGAAATATAGTTTTCTTGCTGAAAGGTGCATAATAAACTCATTTCTTTATTATGATTCTACAAGAAAATATGAAGTATCATATTCATCTTCCTTATAGTTCTTTTGTAATAGAAATGGGCACATTTCCTGACAGACTTCTGTGTTCTTCCTCTTGTATTTTTCCATTCCTTTAGGTGAATAGAGGTCATATATCGTATGCTTCTGCTTTTCACTGTTGTACTACATTTCTTCGCTTGTACTTCTTAAGTTACTGAAGTGATTAATTCAGAGTTATATCTACCTTCTGAACTAGAAGACAATATAAATCTGAATGTTAATATTGGAATAAGTGGCTTTAAATGATGAAATGATGTCTTTTTGCCCTCTTGTGGACAAATAAGAGTTTGTAGATTTTTAAAATCTACTTTCTACACTAAGTGCAAAGCTTCAATAGCTATATTCCTTTAAAAGAATTGCAAAGCCATTATTAGTGATTTCGCATGCCTACATAAAATTTTTTGTTTCACTTTTTATTTTGTTTTAGTTTAAAATATTTGTAACGAAAGTACAGATTATAAAGGGTTAAATGATGAATTTAAGGAAGTATATATAAATCTCTTGGTTACTACTGGTTTTGAGGGGACATGAAGAAAATGTATTCATAAAGACCAGATGTTTTTGCAGGTTGTTTTTATATGTTGTACATTTGCTTTACCTTTTCAATTTAGCATAACTAAAATGTGTTTTGCTGATAAATGAAATTTTACCAATATACTTAAAATTTTTAAATTTTAATTACTATCATCAATCATTATGTGGAAAGTAATATGCTAATATCAGATAATTCTCTGAATTGATTTAACATCTAAATGTTGATGTTTCATGGCTGTAAAAGTTAGTTTGAATATTATATTGATTATTTTGGAATTACATTTATTAAAAGACCTGTGAGCACAAAATATCTTTTTGTAATTTGTCCTTAATAATTAGACACTATTTTATGTTCTTTCCTTGAGCTCATTTGAATGAAATTTCTTATAAACTCCTTCAGTATTATGTTTTATGCCAGCTTCAGAGCGAAGTGTTCAAATTATCAAGATCATAACACGTGTCCCTTGTCTTCAAGACAACTGGGCACATCTCTTTTAGTCTTTCCTTTTAACCTAGCCTCTTTCAAAAGTTATGTCTGTATCTTGTGCTATTTTTGTTAAACTTTGTGCCCTACATGACAATAAATTATTTGAATGACTCTTCATTTAGCAACTAACTGGAAGATGCATGAGGGTACAGTGCTTGTAGGTACTCAACAAAAATTTGTTAAATTAAAATAAATTTCTTTTATTTGTATGTGCACATATACTATTTATCTTAAGGTGGGTGGGATGCTCTTTTCTAGGGTTTCTAGAGGCCATTCTTATATTTTTTACTAGAGCCCCAGTGCATGAAATTTGTGCACTTGGGGGGAGCGGGGGGGGCCCTCAGCCCAGATTGCAAGAGGGTGCAGGCCAGGCCAAGGATCCCACTGGTGCACAATTGGGCCGGAGAGGGATGTGGGAGGTTGGCCAGCCTGGGAGGTAACCGTGGGAAGGTTCCAGGGCGTGTCCGGCCCATCTCACTCAGTCCTGATCAGCCGGACCTCAGCAGCAAGCTAACCTACTGGTTGGAGCATCTGCCCCATGGTGGTCAGTGCACATCATAGCGACCGGTTGACTGCCCCATGGTGGTCAGTGCACATCATAGCGAGCAGTTGAGCAGCCTTAGCATATCATTAGCATATTACACTTTGACTGGTTGAATGGCCAACCAGACAACCGGACACAGCATATTAGGCTTTTATTATATAGGATTTTCTTTTTCAAATATTTTTCAAATCTTCTATTGACTTATGTTTAAGTCACAACACACACACACACACACACACACATATTTTTTGTGTAATATAATGGGTTCCTAAACATTATAATTTAGCCGTCATAGTGCAAAGTTTCCTGCAAAGCCCCTACTTTGGATTCCTTATTATTAATAATTTATAGCAACATTTCCAGCAGAAATTGTTTTCATTCATTACTATTTACTCAGTTGACACAAAATAACATAAGTACTCATGAAAACTGGAAGACTTAATAAAATACTCTTAGAATTTTATTGATGGTCATCAGCTTGGTTTGTTTTTAAGTATTTTTAAAAGTCTTTCTTTTTGTCTCATATTTTAGGGTTTGTCTGATCCAGGTAATTACCATGAATTTTGTCGATTTTTGGCTCGTTTGAAGACAAATTATCAGCTGGGAGAATTAGTTATGGTGAAGGAGTATTCTGAAGTTATCAGATTGATTGCTAATTTTACCATTACTAGCCTACAGGTAAAAAGAAATTTATAATTGATATTAAACTGTAGGTAGTTTTAAAGCAATTTCTTGGTAAGATTTGGTGGGGATTTTAAAAATATCTATTAGAGTACTTTGCTCAAAATGCTCAATGCAAGGTTTTAGGTTAAAAAGTTCATTAAACATTTTATAATAAAAATTTAGAGGCCATCTAAGTATCTGATAATTGAAGAATTAATTGAGAAGCTGTAGTATCTATGTGAAGAAATATACAAGTTTTTACAGATTGGTTTTAGGGAAGATTCTATTTAGGAAAAGGTTTTAAAACCACATGATATCACCTCTGTGAAAAAATATTCATGGAAAGAAGATTAGAAGGAAGTTATTAACATTTTGATAGTGAACATTCCTGAGTGATAGAATAATGAGAGATTGTTGGTTTCTTCTTTATGCTTTTTTTGCATTTACAAAATGTGCTACGTTAAGTGTTCATTGGTTATATAATCTGAATAAAAGTTAATTTTAAAATCTGTGATTAGTAATTTTGCCTCTGTAATTCTTATTCTAGGAAGCTATGTCATTTTAAATAACATTTGCTTTATTTCTTTGTAGCATTGGGAGTTTGCTCCCAACAGTGTTCATTATTTATTAACTCTGTGGCAAAGGATGGTAGCTTCAGTTCCTTTTGTGAAATCAACTGAACCCCACTTATTAGACACTTATGCACCAGAAATCACGAAGGCCTTTATCACTTCTCGGTTGGAATCTGTTGCCATAGTTGTGAGGTATTGAAAACTAAATCTTTCTGTTGTATTTTCATCTTTTGCATCTTGGAATTTTTAAAAATTTAGGAATAATTTACCTACTGTAAAATTCACCCTTTTTAGTGTACAGTTTTATGAGTTCTGACAAGTGCATACGGTTGTATAACTACCATCACAATTAAGATATAGAATGGTTTCATCACCCCCCAAAAGTTCTTTTGGGTCCCTTTATAGGCATTTCTTTCCCCACCCTTAGCCTCTGGCCATTGCTGATTTGTTTTGTTTCCCTATAGTGTTTGTCTTTTCCAGAATGTTGTATGAATGAAATTATACAGTAGCTAGCCTTTTAGTCTGGCTTCTTTCACTTAGCATAGTGCACTTAGGATTCCTCCAGGTTGAGTTAGCAGTTGTTTTCTTTTCATTGCAGTATAGTATTCCATTTTATGGAAGATCACAATTTATCCATTCACATCTGAATGGACATTTGGGTGGTTTTCATTTTTATCAATTATGAATAAAACAGCTGTAAATGGTCCTGTACAGATTTTTGTATGAACATAAATTTTTGTTTCTTTTGTGTAAGTACCAAGGTGTGAGACTCCTAGGATGCATAGTAAGTGTGTTTTATTTTGTAAGAAACTGCCAAATTCTTTCCCAAAGTGGCTGTATCATTTTGCATTCCCACCAGCAATGTATGAAAGATTCAATTGCTCTGTATCCTCACCAGCACTTGATATTATCAGTCTTTAAAAATTTTGGTCATTCGAATAGGTATGTAGTGGTACCTCATTGTGGTTTTAATTTGCATTCCTTGAATGAATAATAATGTTGATCATCTTTTTATGGGCTTATTTGTCATATGTATGTATTTGGAAAATGCCTGTCAAATCTTTTGCCGATTTTTTATTGTATTGTTTATTTTCTTATATTGAGATTTGAGGGGGTCTGTATAATCTGGTCACAAGTCTTTTTATCATCTGTGTTTTTCAGATACTTTCTTGCAGTTCATAGCTTGCCTTTTCATTTCCTTAGTAGTCTTTCAAAGATAAATTGTTTTAAAGTTTGCAGTCCAATTTATCCTTTATTTTTTCTTCTAAAAGTTATGTACTTTCAGAACTAACATTTAGATCTGATTCATTTTGAGTTAATTTTTGTGATGTGAGGTAAGGTTTGAGGTTTCTGTTGTTGTTTAGCATATGGATGGCCAATTATATCAACACCCTTTGTAGAAAAGACTTCTTTCTCCATTGAATTGCCTTTGCCCTGTTTTCAAAAATTAATTTGACCGCATACATGTGGTTCTATTTCTTGACGCTATTCTCATTAATTTAACTGTTTCTCCTCCTGCCAATACCCTATCTTAAATACAGTGATCTTATAATAAGCTTTGAAATCAGGTAGTATGAGTCTTCCACCGTGGTTTCCCTTTTCAAAAATTATTTTGGCTCTAGAATAAATATTTTGCAATAAAATGGGTGAATCCCTCAAGCATTATATTAAGCAAAGGAGGGCAGACATAAAAGAGCACACTGTCCAGCTTCCATGTGGTGCAAAATCAGGCCAAGTTAACCTGCTCTGCTTTGGGGTATATAAGGGGACTTGCGGGCAATAAGGAGGACTCTGAGGTGCTGGAAACGTGCTGGTTTTTGTTGTGAGTGCCCGTCGCATTGGTGTGTTCACTTTGTAAAATCCATCAAGCTGTACACCTGGTTAGCGAGCTCTTCTGAATGTGTATTACAGGTGACTATAAAATTTTTATGAAAAAAAGGGAGCCCCAAAAAAGTATTTTGGCTCTTTTACTTCCTTTGTTTTCCCATGTAAATTTTAGAATTATCTTGTCAGTATCTACAATAAAATCCTGGTGGAATTTTAACTGGGATGGCATTGAATTTGTATATTAATTTAGGGGAAGAATTGATATCTAAGCAATATCAAGTCTTTCAGCCAGTAACCATGTTTATTTTTTAATATATTTAGTTCTGTAATTTCTTTCATCAGTGTTTATAGTATTCAGCCTTAAGATTTTACATATATTTAATTAGATTTAAGTAGTAGTTTATTTTTTCTGGTACCTTTGGAAGATACTGTTTTTTAAATTTTAATCTCCAATTTTTTATTGCTAGTATGTAGTAATACAGTTAAATTTTGTATATTGATTCTGTATGCCAGAATCTTGGTAAACTCACCTGCTAGTACGAGTAGCTTTTTTGGGGGTGTTTTTTTAATGTATGCAATCATGCTATTTTCAGATATAGACATTTTATTTCTTCCACTCTATTTGTCTTTTATTCCTTTATCCATTATGGAATTTTATTTAACATCAATAAAGTATATTTGTGGTAAATAAAAGTACATCACACTAATGCCTGCAAACTTGTTCTTATATATTTGCAGAGATCATTTAGATGATCCGCTGGATGATACTGCCACTGTCTTTCAGCAGTTGGAGCAGCTATGCACTGTCAGCAGATGTGAATATGAGAAGACATGCACTCTTCTTGTACAGTTGTTTGACCAAAACGCACAGAATTACCAAAAGCTCCTGCATTCTGCTTCTGGGATAACGGTGGACATGGCAATTCAGGAAGGTCAGTGAATTTTATCTGACTATTATATGGTATGTACAATTTTAAGTAGCTTCATTAATCACTAGTAATTTTATGCAAATTATTTTTATATATTTCCCCCAATTCCTCACCTACCCCCCACCAATAAGCATTAATTTTTTTAACCTTTTGGATATTTTAGTGGCTTGACGGTTAATTTTCAGTTTTCTTTGTGATTTACAGGAAATATTTTTCTCTGGAATCAGTATCTAGAAAAGCTGATAATGAGTAGAGTTTATTATCTTATAACTAGCTTTTAACTGATCTAATTGATCATGTTTTCTTCTTTGTTGTAGAAGACTGCAAATTCAGAGCCTAAATAGATCATAATATAGTTACACAATACAATACTGTATAACAATAAAATGAATGAACTATAGGTATACTTAAAGATGAATGTCAGAGATAAGATATTTAGTGGGAGGGGGGCAATTGTTAGGAAACTATATATAGTTTGAAATACTTAATAAAGCCTCAAAACAAGTGATCCTAAAAATATATTGTTTTGGAACATATAATGATATGCTCAAGTGATATAATGAAAGAAAAATGTCAAGAGAATAGTAAGCTCCAAATGCAGGATCATGGTTACCTCCAGAGTGGGAGGTAAGGAGACAAGCTAGGGGAGGGATATGAAGATAGGAGTGAGTATACTGGTAAAGCCTTGGTTCACAGGTGTTTGTTTTATTACACTTCATATATATGAGACATATTTTTTCATATATATAAATACTACATTACAATGGAAAAAGATTCAGTTGTGAAATCAAAGACCTGTTTTTCTACAAAAGGATATTTCTTATAAAAGGATATTAGCTATTCTAAGGTAGATTGATGAAATTAACTGAACAGTAATAATTTACTAATGTTAAATAGGTTTGTATATTGAATAAGTCAGACTTGATTTGTGATTAATATAAATTCAAGGAGTTTTTATAGTTAGGTACATCATGTAGTTTTAATAAAATGCCATTTCAAAGTCTCTAATATAATGCCTTATACATAGAAAATTTTAAATAAATTTTTTTCCTTCTAGTCCAAAGGTCAGTAGCAAGGAATTTGTCCATCTTTTAAAGATTTCTATGGTGTACTAAAAAATATTGTTTTATATTATGAAAAATACCTCACGTGGCTTTAGTTTGTACTACTGTATGTAGTAGTATTCAATTTCTTTTGTGCAGACTAAACACTTCAGTTAGTGTTGAACAAAGAAAATTATATGCTCTCGTTATATGTGCTTTAATTTAGATGCTTAATGGCTTTTAATGTTACAAAATAAGTTTATTATTATATTATAATCTCATTTGTATTATATTGTCTTGCTCTTCCATATTTGTGGTGATGTGGTCATGGTTTACGAAAACAATAATCCCTAAGAAATAGGTCATTAACAGTAGTTAACGATTACTTGTGATCTATGGTAATGACTGATTTCTTTGGGATTATTGCAGTTATAAACCATAATTACAGATTATTACAGCAATAATTATTTTGTTTAAGGAAAAAATGTTCTGTGCTTGAACAGCTGCTAAAACAAGTGCCCTGAACATTAATGGAAAATTAAAATGGAAATTTAGTCTTATTATAAGATGAGATACTTTTAAAATTTATAGATATATAATTCACGTATAGGTATTTATTTATCGAAATACAGTTTAGATTAGTGGACTTATATGGTTCTTTATATTTTGTGGAAATAATTCTGTAGCCAAAGTAACTTCTTAACATTTATTATTTTGAACACTGCCAGACTACAATTGTTGAGGTTTAGGGAAAGGTTTAATATGTATGAGAAATATCACTTTTCATTCAGTTAAGTATGAAAATTACATTTGATAGCTTAATAATAATGCCTTTTTATTTCATTGTTCACTTCTAACACTAACCCTAATTTATCCAGTCAGTACTTGTTACTAAGGGTTAAGAAATGCCTGCTTTTCTGTTTTCTGTATGATAGAAATCACTGCTTTCTAAAACAAGGAAAGAGTATACATTCTATTTTTCTCTAAATAAGTAAATATCCATTCAAAATTTATCATAATTTTTAAAAAATGCTCACAATTGATCACATGCCATCTTTGTATAGTATTCTTTGATATAAAAGTTATAATTTGAAGGTCACAGAGTAAGATGAATTAAAGAATAAAAATATATTTTCTATTATTAGGCAGTGATACTTATCATACTGCATTGAAACAAAATCATTTTTTACTCCTACCTATCTCTCTTACTAGGTTCAATTTCTTTGGCATGGGGTCTCTTTTCCTTCTCACCCTGTCCCATACATATACATACTAGTATTTAGTTAAAACACTACAGCAGAACATGACACATAGTAGATACTCAGCAAATGATTTTCTGAGTGTATTTTACTTGGAAAATTTTTAATTTTTTAAGTTTTTTTGTTTGCTTGTTTTACAAACAGCATTTAAAAAGTATATATGACTAATTGTAACTAGCTTTAAAATTAGCCATATATACTTGTTGCAATTAAATTGCAACAAGCCTCTTTGGAAAAGAGTACTTTACTTGAAGAATATCATTTAGTGCTTGTCACAAGCCTGTGGAACAGGTATTATTATCATCCTCATATTTATAAATTAAAGCCAAGAATGATTAATTACCTAGCATAATAGCAGAGGCAGGATTGAATCCAGACTTTGCTCTTGGTAGCTAAATTGTACAGTCTCTATTTTTGAATATTGGTCTTCTAACAGAGAAATATAAAAATTACATGCATGATGAATTTTTTGTCTATTTTCAGCTAGGTTTGTTTTATCAAAACCTATTTGGCAAATGCTTCTGTGTTACATTAGTGAAAACTCCCAAAGTAAATTTTTTTTATTTTATTTTAAATTCAACTATTCAACAAATATTCATTTCATCTGTCACATATACTTGCTTTTATGGGGGGTGATTTGAGAATCAAAAGAAGTGTGAAAAGCCCTAGAAATGATCCCAAAGGCAGATGAAATCTCATCTGTGGTGAAAATTTGGGAGACAACTAAAGAAAAATTCAGGATTAGCAATTAAAATGTTTTAAATAAACACAAGAGATTGATAGATCATAAGATATTGTTGGATCACCAAGGTTTGTCCAGCTAATTGACACCTGTGTTGAGTATTCCCTTTTATCAATCTTGAGAGGAAGTGGTATATATCTCATAATAGTATGAGAATGGACTCCTGGAAATTTGTTGCCTATATTGGAATCATAGCACTGCACTTTTTAATAGGGATTTGTGATATTCAGTGAGTATATGTAGATAATAGATACAGTTTTTAGAACAGTACCTACTAAATAGTATTATATCAATTTTGCTATTATTTTTAGTAATAGTAAAGCTTTCTTTAAGGAATATCAGTATCTAAAAATTTAAATTGACACAACATAAGGTTATTATTCATATTTATTTTGAGAAATAATTTGAAACATATTTTAAAAATAATGACTCCCATAGACAAATTTTTACATTCACCAAAAATTATGTTTGCAATGTTTCAGATTCATATGCATTATATAAAATGTGTATGGCCCATACATAATTGGAGCATAGTCTATTAATAAATGGCTTCTGTAATATTCTGTGAAATATGGTTGATTTTCATTATTCAGTATTTATGTTCTACAAAGTTGCTGTGAATACTGAATTAACAAATATTAAACCATTTGCTTCTAGTGGAAATACTGGGTTAAGTTCCTGTAGGCCTCTGGTCACATTTTCATCAACTGATCAACATATAACCTTTTTTTATTTGTTTTTCTGCTTAAAAACACCTTACTTAATATATATTGTTGATTCATTAACAGTGAACTTAGCCAACAGCACAACAACTCATGCCTGGATGAAGCTTATCTAACACATGTATTTTCTCTATAAAATGCATAACAGCCTTTTTTCCACTAGACAGCACCAGCACTACTCTTGAGGACAATTTTAAATGGTAAAATCACCAAAAAAAGGTATAACAAAATGTGGCACTGACTGATGTTTTCCTCTCCCTCTCCCTCTCCCTCTCCCTTCCTTTCTTAAAAAAAGGGGGGGGTGGGGCAGGGAAAGGGGATGTGAAATGTTGGCAGATTGTGTTTCAGTTATGTCTTGCCAAAATTTAGTGGCTTATCAAATAACAGTATTAAAATAAAGTTGTTTTAAAGTGAAAGATTCATGGATTGGAGGTGCCCAGTAGAATGAAAGATTGTTGGAGTTGGAAGATTCATCTTTGTGGATATTGAAATTACCACTGACTGTGATAGAAATATTGTTGGAAAAAGTGACAGCAAGCCAGGAATTAATAAAGAAATAAGGACAACTAACTTGAGGGAAAGTTGAAAATTGCAACCAGAAAGGGTATTTGGTAGTATAGTCTGATGACATAAGATGTAAAGCTGAGTACTTTTGTGGTGGAGAGATGGAGAATGTTCTGAAAGGGCCATCAAGAACACTACTCCATGGTCAAGGCCCAATACAAGAGGTGTGGAAGCGAAAGCAGCTACCACTTGAGAGGCCCACGGAGAAAGCAGGACCATCAGGGGACAGTGTTTGTTAGTAACAGACTTATATATTAATCATACATACTTTGGAAGTATATAAGGTAACTTTCTAAAACCTTCAGTTTCCTACATGGGCTTTTTTTTTCTATTAACTTCTTCTCTAATTATACATTAGTAATTCATCAAATGGAATTACTTGATCAAATTAATGATTTTGATTTGATTTAACCTATTTCATGTTGCTAATGTACAAAGCTGCATAATTGGTCAATTTTGATTTATTCGTTGTTGTTTTGCGATAGATTAAGGGATGTGGATACTTGCCAAGTTACCTATTAACTTACAGGGAGTTTATCACCGCAGTACGCTGATGTCTCTCCAGAAGTTTGATGTAGTTGTTGAATAGTTGTAATACAGTGATGTCTGCTAGTATCCCCAGGAAGATAAGAATGTGTCATTTTTCTACTTAATTTTTATTTATTTACCCTTCCTAATTCTCCTTACAAGCACACACAGCCTCGTTTATTGCTGTTTAGTTCAATACCTTGTATAAAACAACACTGTAGTTCACTTTGACAAGGTTTCCTAATACAGCAACATAATTGATATCAATATTATGAAATGGCCTGCTCATCTTTGTAAAGTCAGTCCTCATCTTTGTAAAAACCGACTATAATAATAAAAGCATTATATGCTAATTAGACCGGATGACCTTCCGGACGAAGCTGGGGGTGTGAGGGAAGCCCGGGTCCCGGGTGCCTGCCAGTGGTTGGAGGGAAGTCCGGCTCCTGGGTGCCAGAGGGAAGCCTGGCTCCCAGATTCCGGAGGGAAGCCGGTGTCGGCGGCTGGGGGAAGGAAGACCTACTCTTGCACGAATTTCGTGCCTCAGGCCTCTAGTTCAATATAAATGCCCCTATTTCTAAATTGTCAATGTTGGCTGCCCCAAAGTAACATTTGTGAAAACTCTAGCTGTTGCCATTGTGCCACTGTTGTAAGGTTATTTAATCCTCTGCTGCTATTGCCCATGAAGTTGATTTGGTTGTCAAACTGTGATTTGCGCAGTGAATATCTTGGATTTTTAAAATGATGCCTAAAAATACAAAGGGAATACATTGACTGCCATCTATTATTTTCTAAGCAGGGGTAATATTTAAAATGATCAAACTGGTACTATTATGACCAGATGAAAAGATTCTGATGATTGGATAATACTAGTATTGACTAACAGCCCTGGATCAAGACCAGCCGTGGGCAAACTACGGCCCATGGGCCGGATCCTGCCCATTTGAAATGAATAAAACTAAAAAAAAAAAAGACCGTACCCTTTTATGTAATGATGTTTACTTTGAATTTATATTAGTTCACACAAACCCTCCATCTATGCTTTCGTTCTGGCCCTCCGGTCCAGTTTAAGAACCCATTGTGGCCCTCGAGTCAAAAAGTTTGCCCACCCCTGATCTAGACACTACATTTGTTTTTTTGTTGTCAAGTTTAATTTTAATCACTTAAGTCTGCAGGGTAGATAAAATTATCTCCATTTTACAAGTGAAAACCCTGAGATGTTAAGGCATAAGTAACTTAATCAACATCAAACAGCAAATTGGTAGAGCTGGGATTCAAACAGTTTTGGCTCTAAAATCTGTCAATTTTACTGTTCTACTTACTGCCTTGATAAACTTAAAACCCAACTCTCCACTCTGTGAAGAACTGAGCTCTTAATAGTTTATCACTTGTTTGGAAGAATAGATCATTTTACAAATTTTGGAATTTTATGAAAAATAAGCTTGCTTTCTACAATACTTCCTAAATACGTTATATGTATTTTCTTTCATGTTATATATTAGGACGTCTTGCATGGCTGGTATATTTAGTTGGGACAGTTGTTGGAGGAAGATTAACATATACCAGTACAGACGAACATGATGCTATGGATGGAGAATTATCCTGTCGGTAAGTAATGGCCATGTAATTTACAGAAATTTGCTATGTAGTTAAGAAATTTAGTTACTGAACTGGTATTATTAGCTAAAGCATTTTGTACCTGGCCTTTTGAGGAAGGCATTTTCCTTTTTATTGATGAGAATACCAAGGTTTAAAGGTTAAGTGATTTGTAGATGTCAAATCTCGAGTAAATTGTATAGTTAAGATATATTTTTAATATGTATTTCAATAGTGTGATGATTTAGGTTGCTTTTTATTTCTCAGGATTTGGTGAAGCATGCAATTTGGTGTGTATTGGGATGGTAGCAAAATTGGGATGACATACATCTGGTCAAAAGCAATGGATAGTCAGTTACCAATACAAGCTTTCTTTATGATTGTTGGCTAGATTGTTCACCTCATGACCATCCCCTTAATAAGGAGCAATTCATGTTTCTATTCTAAACTGAGGAAAATTCCTACATATGTATGAAATGAGTGAGTTGGTTTTCCATATATTTTATTTTTTAATAGCATTTTTATAAAAAGTAATACATGTTTTTGTTGAACCCTTTAAAAATTCAAATGAAGTTAATTTGGAGATAACTACTACTATCATTTTGGTAAAGACCTTGAGTCTTTTAAATTCATGCTTAAGGGTGTATGTACACTACATGTGTATTTTTCAACTTTTTAAACAGAAATTATACTATTATTTTGTAAACTAAAATAGGGATACTAATAATACCTAATTCATTTGGGGCTATTATTAGGATTACACCAGTTAATATTTGTTAAATCTTAAAACAATGCCTGGCAAATATTAAGTACTATATTACTAAAAAAAACCCAACAGCTCTCAAAACACTTTCAAAAAAATCAAACATAATATTGTGAACATTTCACCTAGATATGAAATATTCTAAGCTGTACCATTATTTATACAGACCCTTATTTTGGAAATTTTAGGTTCTCAATTTTTTTTTTATTATAAACTGCCTTAAGGTAAGTATTCTTTTAGTTCTATTTTCCCTTCATTCCATACCCGTTTCAGTCTTTAAACTGGCTCTAGTCAATGAAATTTGAATACGAATGGACTATAAATATTTTTAGTTTCTCTAAGTTTATTATTGCCAATATTAAATCACTTTAAAATACGAACGGGGGGCATTCTTAAAATGCTTTTGTTAATTTTAAACCAAGTGAACAGTTTGCCTCTATACCATCTTTTAATATAACATTATAGATTTAGTAAAGTGGAAATTAAATATACTATAGTTTGATTTTTTTAAAAGTTTTTATCATCAAGTAGAGAAATACCCATTGGCACTATTTTTCTGAGAACTATATAACAGGAAGTAAACAAAAGAGGGTGTATATTTGTCAAGTAGAAAATTTTAATTTTTTCTTTAAGCAGCAAACATATGTAACTTTAAATAAGATTTGTTTTGTGTTTTAGTCTGCGTTCTTTAGGAAACAGAGCCTTAGGTGAAGTTTATGGGTGAAGGCTTTTTGAGGGTTGGGAAGAAGGGTTGCCTTTTCAGGGAAGAAAGAGTGAAGGAAAAGGAGGTGAGACAATAAGGGGAAGAAAATAGGGTCAATCTTCATTCACAGATTTCATATTTGCAAATTTACATCATTGCTAAAATTTAATTGTACCCCTAATCAGTACTCGTGGTGCTATTGTAGTCCTTCTTGGACGTATGCATAGTTGCTAGCTGAGGTTGAACAGATGCTCTGCCTTCTTTTGGCTCCCATGCTGTAAATGTATCCTTTTTTGCTGTCTACTTAGTGCCATCATTTTTGCATTTTTGTTGCTGGTTTTGCTATTTAAAATGGCCCTTTCAGCAGAGTGCTGAAGGGCTGGCCAGTTTCTTAGCACAAGAAGGCTGAAATATGCCTTACAGAGAAAAGACGTGTGTTTAGGTGAATTTCGTTTAGACAAGTTGTAGTGTTATTGGCTGTGAGTTCAACATTAACAAATCAACAATACTTAATATTGTTGTCCTTAGCAGAAACACATAAAACAAGGTATATGTTGATCAGTTGATGAAAAATATTGTGACCATAGTTCTTCAGGAACCTAATCCTATATTTCCTTTAGGAGTAGTGGTTCAGTATTCACTAATTCAGTTTTCATGGCAACTTTGAACCCAGCTTCTGGCTGAGCGGTGCTCCCCCTGTGGGGAGCAGTGCTCCTGCATTGAGCGTCTCCTCCCTGGTGGTCAGTGTGCATCATAGTGACTGGTTGTTTTGCCATTCAGTCGATTTGCGTATTAGGCTTTTATTATATAGGATTTGTATATGTCATATGTATTTATAACTTTTTGTAAAAAAAACATACGTCTATAGGTTTGTATGCTTGTATGTGTATAGGTATATGTGTCTTAGGGAAAAATATTAGAAATTGTAGTGTCTCTTAGTAGTAGGATTTTAGATGATTTTAAAATTTTTTTTATAAGTTTTTGTGTTTTTTCACTTTTTACAGTAATTATGTATTGTATTACATTGACAGTAAATGTTTTAATGTTATTTCTCTTAAGAATTTTTACTGACGCTTTATTTCTTTCCTTCGTGAAAAGCGTTTTTCAGCTTATATCGTTACTGGATACCGGATTGCCTAAGTGTTCTAATGAGAAAATAGAGCTTGCAATTCTGTGGTTCTTGGATCAGTTTCGTAAAACATATGTTGGTGACCAACTTCAAAGAACCTCAAAGGTAGGTTTTTGCTAGAGATTAAAAAAATTTTTTTGAAGAAAAAGAAAGATGTTCACATGTAACAGCTTTGAGCTGAATGATATAGTTGGGCACTTTGTACATAAGAAATTTAATTGATCAGTTGAAATCAATTGACTAATATTGACAGCAATGTGAGATTAATTTGCTCATTGTATGCCTGGATTTACCATTTTCTTTAAAGATTGATTGACAGAGTTAGTGAATGTTTTTTATGTGGCTAGTCATTAAATAGTTAAGATTGTTTTAAAGATCTTAATGGATTTTGCCTTATAGTATTGTATTTCAAGGTTTAAAACATAAGATTTACTCTTTTAGTAGTTTGGTTTTTTTTCTGGACACGTATTTATTTATGGGATTTCCAGTGTAGTTTTTGCTCATTCCTTGGCATTTTTACATGATAGATTATGACGACTAGGAGAGTTAGACATGTCTTTGAGAGGCTATAGTTAAGTTACCTTGATGTGGAGAACACTTGTCCTATGACAATTGAAAGTTTAGTATCAAATTGAGATGAATTGATCCTAAGGCATAATGAGGGATTATTGAGAGCATGTATGTGAACCCTAACCAGATATTTAGTAGTATTTGTGACACTAAGATCTATGAAGTTTTTTTCTTCCTGGGATAGTAAGTCTTTCTAAAACCTCTGTAAGAAGTCCTGAGGATGTTTTTATCTTCTTTGGATTTATAGTTTGTATTAGTAATGTGGAAGTATTTCCTATTTGAAAATTCTAGAAAAAGCTTTTTTATATTAACTAAGCTTTTTATTCCCTGAGAAAGTTAGCTTAATCTTCATCAGTTCATTTATGATTTTCTATTAATAATAGTTGTATAATAGTGTTTAAAAGTGCTTGATTTTGTAAGATCACCTTTTAATTAATTTCAGGTAGTTTTTGGTTTGCTTTTTAAGAAAGAAGATACAGCTTGATGCTTTCTTTGTCAGATACATTGTGATATTTTATTGCCATTTGTGATTAATGTCAACAAATTTTCTTAGAATTAAGCTGCTCTTGAATGAGACCATTAGGGAGAAAAAAGAGTAGCAAGAAATAAATACGTTAGGTTGACACTAAGACAAATTGGAATCTGAAAAAAATTACATGATTTGAAATTTATACAGGGTGCCTCTTTTAACATCCTAAATGTGTTACTCAGGATGAGTATAAGTTGCATTATGATTAATTGTCTTGTTTTAAATGTACCCGGAGAGTTTCTTATTTTGCTTTTGCAAAGTGGATACTGTTGAAACATTACTAATTCAATATCCATTCGTTCTGGGTCTTAAATCAGAAGAGTATAATATGAAGTAGAAAAACTTCAGATGTGTGTAAAGTACTTGGAGAGAAATATGTAAAATAAGAGTAGTTGTTTTAGGACAGTGGGACTTGGGAAATACACACATACACACATACTGTTAATATAAAGTAATTGTGGGGAAAATGAATTAAAGAAGATCAGTTTTTCTTTTTTGAAAGAGATTCCACATTAGGAAGAAAAAAACACATCATCAGACTAGTGTTTCTTTTAGTAGAATTAACATTTTTGGTGTATGTGTCTTATCCTGTTTTTAGAAACAGTTTAGG
The DNA here is from genome assembly GCF_964212035.1 of Myotis nattereri. Lineage (NCBI taxonomy): Eukaryota > Metazoa > Chordata > Mammalia > Chiroptera > Vespertilionidae > Myotis > Myotis nattereri. The sequence goes on from NC_138080.1 coordinate 104,324,944, forward strand.
CCTAAGATGATGTTATTTCTAAGGCATTCCTACTGCATAACCCCAAAGTGAAGCCAAAGCTTTGCGCTTTTCTTTTTCTCTGGCTGGCCTCCCAAGTTCCCTTAATGGGAACGCTTTTGAGGTCATTAGTATGTGCCACGACACCCCTCTAGGAACTCTTCATGCTCTTTCTGGTCCTTGCAACAAGCCTGCGAGGTTGGTATTATTGTTCTCATTTACAACTGAAAGAACAGACTGCCTAAAGCATTTATAGTAAGTTCTCTACATATTATTTTTCTGGCATCCAGCTAAGAAAAATCTATATGGAAAATATTTTTTGGTCAGTGTATTGTTGCATTTCAAATTGTGGCAAAAAAGAGGAGAGTGTTAGGTAACAGTAAGTGAATAATGTTTAGTTTAGTGTGCACTTATTTCATACCAGGAATTTTATTAAACACTCATAAGCATTATTTCATTTAATTGGATTATATAGAGTATGACTTACAAGGTTCTGCCAATATCTCTTCTACATGTCACCAGTCTCATGCCTCAGGACTCTGTACTTGGACTGCATACTTTATGTGTGCTAACTTTTCTCAGCTCCTGGAGCAGTCTGTGTTCTCTGTCAATTCTGGGCCTTTGAACATGTTTCTTCTGCCTAGGACCTATTTCTTTTAAACCCAGCTTCTCTCTGCCTTACTCCTCCTACTTTCACATTAAACACATGCTGTAGGATGCTCTTCTTAACTTAAACTCTGGGAGAATTTCTTTTCTCTGTGTTTTTTAGCACCCCGTGTTTCCTATTTATATATTACTTTGCAATGTAATTACATATGTTAGTAAAACATGTGGACTATAATTTGAGTTAGGACTGTTTCTGCCTTTTTTATTGTCATCACCTCCAAGTGCTTGTCATATTGCTTGTATGCTTTCTACTACATAGTGGTTGAATATATGTATTTAATAGAACTCCATAGGAAGTGGCTCTCGACCTCATATATAATACTTTCATGTAATAAAGAGTAATAAAGGAAAATGATGCTGGCTTCATTGAAATTATTTGGCAGTTTTAAATGAGGTGTACTGTTAAGCATCTTGAATTTTTGTAAAATCCTGCATATAAAATCATGCAAAGTAATATTTATAGAAATAAGTGTTTCAGAAAACAGGTGGAATCATTGCGGAGTCCTATTTGATGTGTAGAAGTATGTCCTATAAGTGAGAAAGAAGAATCATCAATAGTAGATGTAGGCATTTATTTAACGGTTAGTCTGTGCCAAAGACTTTGCACAGCATTTGACAAGCATTTAATTTTATTTCACAAAAGTTCTATGAAAATAGTTCTTTTTATTAACACCCACCCACCTCTTTTTACGTATATGGGAACTGAGTCTTGGAATGGTTAAACGTGTTGAACTGGATTTGAACCCAGGAGCAGTTTGTGGAAGTTTAAACAGCTGGGGATGAGAATGAGACACTGGACCAAAAATACTCTCAGACATTCCTCAACTCTTGCTATTATAACACTGTGAGCCAAGCTTGAAACTCCAGAGCAGGAGGTCAGTGGAACGCATTTAGGAGCAAGAAAATCATTTGAGAGAGTTCTTCACGTACAAATGTGTGGATCTCCAATTTAAAAATCAGTCTCTTTTATGGATCTACAGTGACGTTTACTGGATGACAAGCCCTGTTGTGAACAGAGTCACTCTTTAGTTTCTCAGTCTAAGAATTGGACAGACAGCTGCCAGTTGGCAGCATTAGATGAAAGCCAATTGTATGAAAATCAAACAGAAATTAGGATATTGGCGCAAAACCAAACGATCTGTATTGCAACCGTAAAACAAGAACAAGCATAGAGACCAATCAGTTTAAACAGGAACAGGTGGGAGATCATTGGTTTTTCTTTTCTTTTTTGTAAAGGAACCTGAGGAGCTAAGGTTTTACAGATCTGGAGTAGAGTTCATGGGTCAGGTGCAACAGGTAGAAACATAGAAAACTCAGGTAAATTAAGTGAATCAAACTAAATGTTTGTACAAGAAAGGAAATCCAACTATAATAGAATTGTGTAGCTTAGTTATAAATGATAGGTACATTGTCACAAATATATTAGGGAGTCAAAAGATAATGTCTAAAATTCAAAATTCAAGAAATAGCTGTATCAGCATGTTATTTAGAAGAATGGATCAAAATAGCGAAAGAAATAGCTAAAAATTTAAAAGAGCTTAAAGTGGGTTTACTGAGTATTAGAATCAGACGTGTAGAGGAGTATGTCAGAGGATGGCAGGCTTTTCATTGTACTGTGTGATTTTTATATGATGCATATGTAAAATTTTATAGAAATACAAATTAATTTGAACAATTATAATATTTTCTGCATGCAGTGATAATGGTAAGCACATGGTATCATGGGGGCACAGAGCACATGAGTCTTTAGCTGATGTATGGAAAAGGATTTGTTAAGAGGGTGAAGTCTGGGAAAGGAGCCACATGGCAATCATGCAGTCTCCTTGAATCTAGAGCCCAGATGTCTAGGTGGAAGGTGGAAGGGGTAGCAGAATCAGGCCTCTGCACACTGACCAGTTTGTCCTCCAACTGTGTGTATTATTTCTGAGCTGCATCAATAATCTGTTCTGGAGTTCAGTAACAGTGCAATTATAGTAATCCAGCATGCTCTTGGAATAAAATGTACTAATCCAAAGTGTAGCTAATTGGTAAACTGTATATATAATTAGGTCACCCATTTAAAATATTAAGGATACAACTTAAAACACTAAAACTCTACTAAATATAATAGAACTAGTGGCCCGGTGCACAAATTGGTGCACATTGAAAGGAAATTAATTAGAAGAAATATTTTAATATCGCTATTTGTCCCTCGAATACTTAGAAGTGTTAACCAAATTCACGAGCGACAATGACAGATGGAAACACACGTGCGATTGGCGCCAGCAAGAGCTTTATATGTATCGCACGTGTGTAAGTCAACTTAGCCTTTTATAGATATAGAATAAACTTGCTTAATTAGACCTGCTTTCTGATTTAGCTAAACTTTTTCCAGCCCAGTGAAGCACCCCAATTTCTCTTTCAAGTAATTGTCAGCAACACAGCAGTAAATATCAACACAAAGCAGATTATTATTGTAGATCACGCAGGGAGAACAAAGGGTAAAATATTTAACTGCAGCAGTGTCTGACTATCTTCTGTGCAGTGAGAAAACAAACCTGAAGTCATTTTCAAGTTTCACCACTTCTTCTTTTCAGTTGGGTCAAGTTTCTAAGCTTTCTAAATCTCCGTTTTCTGGCTAATGAAAAGAAAATGGGATTCCACCAGGTCTCCTATCTACCACTCCAGGACTTCTATGAGGATCAAATGAGGCATGGGAAAATGCTTCCCAGACATTTGGTTAGTGTAAAATGTTTCCACCTGGTTATAAAGCAAGTCATGTTCCTGGGCTGCAGAAACTGCAAAGGAGGCTAGTCACTGGGGAGAGGAAGCGGGTGTTGCTATGTGATGGCATTACCTGGTGCCCACAGCGACCGTTTCTGGGCTGGGCTGGGTTGTGGGCCGCATTTTGCACCATGGTGTCTGGGCAGCATCGGCTGCTATTTGGTGAGTGGCAGGGCCTGTGTCCCACTTGGGGCAAGCCAAGTGTTGCTTTGTGGGCGCCAGGTCCGTGGTGCCAGGTCCATGGTGCCAGTGTGTATCATGGCAGCTCCTACTTTGAGCGTCTGCCCCCTGGTGGTCAGTGCATGTCATAGTGACTGTTCGGACTGTCCGACACTTAGCATATTAGCCTTTTATATATATAGATCTTTTTTAGGGTATATCAAAGTGTTTGCAGTATTTTTTTTTTCTTTTTGTATTCATCAATTATTCTCTGATAAATATTACTAGTGCTTTTTTATTATTTTACTTATTTTTTAAAAATATGTTTTTATTGATTTCAGAAAGGAAGGGGGAGAGAGAGAGAGAGAAACATCAGTGATGAGAGAGAATCATTGATTGCCTCCTGCACGTCCCCTACTAGGGATTGAGCCTGAAACCTGAGCATGTGCCCTGACCGGGAATGGAACCATAACCTCCTGGTTCCTGGATGACCGCTCAACCACTGAGCCATGCCCACTAGACAATATTGCTAGTGCTTTCTTTCATCTCATATAGAAGATGCCACCGTGTACCAAAATATTAATTATTTCAGTTTATTGAAAACTGTTTTTAAATATTTACATTTTTAAAATTTGATGTCCAGTTATTTATTGGGGAAAAGTTTGTTTAAATTTTTAATCCAAGTAAAATTAGATTTAAAAATTTTAAATTAAAATAAGGAAGAATTTTTTTTAGAGACTTTTGTAACTATATATATACTAGAGGCCCGGTGCACAAAAATTTGTGCACTCGGGCGGAAGGAGGGGACCCTCAGCCCGGCCTGTGCCCTCTTGCAGTCTGGGACCCCTCGGGAGATAACGACCTGCTGGCTTAAGCCTGCTCCTGGGTGGCAGAGGGCAGGCCCAATCCCTAGGTGCAGCCCCTGGTCGGGCTCAGAGCAGGGCCGATTGGGGAATTGGGGCACCGCTCCCAGTCATGCACAGAGCAGGGCGGATTGGGAGGTTGCAATGCCACCCTCAGCCACACTCAGGGTAGGGCCAATTGGGGGGTTGGGGCACCGCCCCCTGTCACACTCAAGGCAGGGTCGATGGGGAGGTTGCGGCGCCATACCCTGTCACACAGAGCAGGGCCCATCAGGGGGTTGGGGAGCTCCCCCCTGTTACGCACAGAGCAGAGCAGATCAGGGGGTTGGGACGCCGCCCTCTATCACCCACAGAACAGGGCCAATCAGGGGGTTGGGGCGCCGCCACTGTCACACTCAGGGCAGGGCCGATGGGGAGGTTATGGCTCTACCCCGTCACACACAGAGCAGGGCCCGTGGGGTGGGGGGGTTGGGGCGCTGCACCCTGTCGCACACAGAGCCGCAGGGCGATCAGGAGGTTGGGGAGCTCTCTCCTATCACCCACAGAGCAGGGCCGATCAGTAGGTAGGGGCGCCTTCCCCTGTCAGGAACAGAGCAGGGCCGATAGGGAGGTTGTGGCCCCACCCCCTGTCACACACAGAGCTGCAGGGCGAGCAGGGGATTTGGGCGCTGCCCCCTGTCATGCTGATCCCGGTGCCAGGAGACCTCGCGGCTCCCCTGATCCTGGTGCTGGGAGGCATATTACCCTTTTACTATATAGAATAGAGGCCTGGTGCATGGGTGGGGCTGGCTGGTTTGCCCTGAAGAGTGTCCCGGATCAGGGTGGCGGTCCCCACTGGGGTGCCTGGCCAGCCTGGATGAGGGGATGATGGCTGTTTGCAGCTGGTCACACACCCTTCAGGGTGGGGGTCCCACTGGGGTGCCTGGCCAGTCTGGGTGAGGGGCTGAGGGCTGTTTTCAGGCTGGGACTGAAGCTCCCACTGCTCCTTTTTTTCTTTTTCTTTTTTTATTCTGAGCCAGCTTTAGCTCTGAGGCTCCAGCTCTTAAGCCTTCGCTCCTAAAAGCAGGTATCTGGTTTGTTTAGGTTCTACAATCGAAACTCTGTATCAACTCCAGGTCTGAGATCCCGGCTAGCTCAAAGCTGGTTTCTGGGGTTTTGTTTAGCTTCTATTTTTGTAACTATGTTTCAAACTGCCAGCTCAGAGGCCTGCAGCGGCAGGCGGGGAACGTTGGAGTCCTCCGTCACTGAAGCAAGCAAACCTCATGTTAGTTTCAAGCTGCCTGGCTGCCAGCCGCCATCTTGGCTGACAGTTAATTTGCTGATTAGCCAATGGGAAGGGTAGCGGACGTACGCCAATTACCATGTTTCTCTTTTATTAGATAAGATATATACTGTGTGTGTGTGTGTGTGTGTGTGTGTATAGTCTTTATTTTTGAGATTATTCCATATGTCCCTCTTTTTTCCACCCACTGCCCCCTCCACCTAGTTCCCGCCCTACCCCAGGCCTTCGCCACCCTGTTGTCTGTGTCCATAGGTAATGCACATATGCATATAAGATCTTTGTTTAATCTCTTCTCGCCTCCCTACCCCCTTACCTCTGAGAATCATCAGTCTGTTCCATTTCCATGCCCCTGATTCTATTTTATTCACCAGTTTATTCTGATCATTAGATTTCTTATTCATTTATTTTGATTTTTAGTTTCAATTGTTGATAAAAAATGTATTTGCTGTCATTTTGTTGTTCATATTTTTTATTATTTTCTTTTCCTTCTTCCCCTTCTTAAATAATACCCTTCAACATTTCATATAATACTGGTTTGGTGGTGATGAACTCCTTTAGCTTTTTCTTGTCTGTGAATCTGTTTATCTGACCTTCAATTCTAAATGATAGCTTTGTTGGGTAGAGTAATCTTGGTTACAGGTCCTTGCTATTCATTACTTTGAATATTTCTTGCCACTCCCTTCTGGCCTGCATAGTATCTGTTGAGAATTCAGCTGACAGTCATATGGGCAGTCCCTTGTTGGTAACTAACTGCTTTTCTCTTGCTACTTTTAAGATTCTCTCTTTGTCTTAGATTCTCTCTGTCTCTTAGCCCTTGGCATTTTAATTATGATGTGTCTTGGTGTGGTGCTCTTTGGGTTCCTTTTGTTTGGGACTCTCTGTGCTTCCTGGACTTGTAAGTCTATTTCTTTCACTAGGTAGGGGAAGTTTTCTGTCATTATTTCTTCAAATAGGTTTTCAATATCTGCTCTCTCTTCTTCTGGTACCCCCATAATGCAAATGTTGGTACGATTGAAGTTATCCTAGAGGCTCCTTACACTATCTTCATATCTTTGAATTCTTTTTTCTTTTTGCTTGTCTGGGTGTTTCTTGCTTCCTCATATTTCAAACGGTTGATTTAATTCTCAGAATCCTCTACCCTACTGTTGAATCCCTGTATATTATTCTTTATTTCAGTCAGTGTATGCTTAATTTCTGACTGGTCCTTTTCCTTTCTTTTTTTTTTTTTGGAGGTTTCTAGAAAATTCTTGAGTAATCTTATAACTGTGCTTTTAAAGTCTATATCCAGTTGTTTGCTTTCTTCCATTTCTTCATTTGTGACATGTTTCTTTGTCTCTGCATTTGACTGCTTCCCTGTGTTTGTTTCTGTGTATCGGGTAGAGCTGCTATGTCTCCTTGAGTTAGTAGAGTGGCCTTGTGTAGTAGGTGTTCTATAGGTCCCAGTGGCTCAGCCTCCCCAGTCACCTGAGCTGGGAGCTCTAGTTGCAGCCCTTTGTGGACTATGAACACAGTCTTGTTGTGCTTTCTCCTACCAGTCTCAGAGTGCTTTCTTCATCACTTCTCTAGTTGTAGACTTAATTCAGCTAGCTTTCCTGCAGTTCTGGATGATGGTTGTTTTGTATTTTAGTTGTAATTTTTATGTGGTTGTGGGAGGTGGCGAGTACAGGCATTTACCTACTCTGCCATCTTCGTTGTCTCTTTCAGGAAGAACCTTTTTTAAACACATACACACATACACCTCTTGGCTTCTGAATATTTACCAAAGGTTGGAAGATTTGAACTTAGTTCTTAAATACCTTTATTTATTTAAGCCAGTCCTACCATAAACAACAGTGTTGCTTTGGTGGGTTACAAAAATCTCACCAGTAAATGAAATTCCAAAAGTTAATTAAGATGTGGTGTTTTAAGGTCTTGGAATGTATTTTCCTTTAAAAATAGATCCACAAAGAGCTAGTTAATCAATAGCACTGATAAGCTATAGTATTAATAGAAGTTGTCTAAATTTTGGCCTCTTGAACTGAGGCATCAGAAATTGAGAAAGCAAGTTCCCTTTCCCTTTTAGGATTTAAAATTTGAAATGTGCAAGTTAGTCTTAGAGATTTCTCCTTTCCTCACTCCGTTTTGACTTCCTATCCAGCCAGCTACCACCAGAGGGATTTCATCCTTTGAAATGAGCAGTTCTCCTCTTTTCTCCATCACCGCTCTACACACAGCAACACACACACACCCTTACAAATTTGCTTTCTTTCCCAATACCTACCATCTGCCAGATGTCAAAAGGAAAGCATTCCAATTAATGTATGAATGAATTCTCCTAGGAAGGATTTGCCTTTTCTAGAGAAGGTATTTATTAATGCCAAAGAATTTCAAATGCATAACAAAGTGAAGTAAGTAAAAAATCGGGCATTGTTGAGGTAGCCATTTAGATCCAGGAACTATCTGCTTTGGGAGTCCACTGCATTTTTAGTTTCCCACTTTTTATTTCTTTCTGAATCTAGCTATTTCTTAAAATTTTCCATATTACCTTTCAGAAGGGTTCTCCAGGCATTGGGAAGTTGTGAAGCCTGAGGGAGTAATTCATAAAAAGGCTGACCAACATTTAGATTTGCCTAGGATAGTCTGGGTTCACACTTATTATGGTATAATTGATAGCTAATTGCTCTACCTTTCATTCTCAAAAGTGTCCCTATGTGGACAGTAAATTATATGGTCACCTTATGTCATGTCTTTATAAATAGGATATTGTAGGAATTCATATATGAGAAATGGCTTTGTAAAGGCTAGGCACAGATTCTTTTCTTTTGACTCTCTGGCTCTCCCTACCTGAGAAAAAGCCTTGTTTATAAGCATCATGAACTAGTGATAGATATATAAGCATATTGTAGCCTTGTCATTCTGTGGAATAATGGCATTTGCATTAAGACAGTAAGTACCCATTGATGTATTTCCAAGTTATTCAAAATAGAAATGGGAATACTTCAACTTTCAAGCATTATCTTTGCATATAGTTTTCAGTTGTTGTATGTGATTACTCCACCTGTTATCTGCTTTGCTCCTTCCGATGAGTACACACATGAAGCAGCAGATGGCATTCTCTCCCTGCAATTGTTAAGTTCTCTTGTATAGACTGTTACTAACAGTTACTGGTAAATTGAGTAGGAAAGCACTTGAATAATGAAACAGAAAAACATACTGGAACAGTAACTTCAGTGGACTGCTGAAGTGCAATCCAATGTTGAAATAATGTACTTGCTGCTTTTTTAGGTACTTGGATATATTTCGATTGTTGGCAAAATGTGTCCTTGTACTTGATAACAATTTTAGGGAAAAGCATTTAGGAAATTCAATCACAAGAAAACTGTTTTGTGCACTTTGGTGAAAAATAAATATCAGCTTTAAAACTTTTTAAACAATAAACATTTAAACATTTTTAAATATTTTAGTATAATAAATGTATCATGCAGGTTATAGGGAAAAAGAACCTTAAAAAGTTAAGATTATCTTTTGATGTTTGATTGTTAGAGAATAATGATCAATGACTTTTGGAATTTTCAAGTGTTTTAAAACTTTTTGAAGTTTAACTATATGCTGTTTTCCCATTTACTGCCTGAATGTATTGTAATCTGTCTCTATGATAGTGTCACTAGAGCTAGGCTAGGTTTCCCTTTTTAGAGAATGGTTAGTGCTTATACTAATAGTCCAAGTTAATGCTTATGTTGCTATATTTTATTGCTAAGGGAGTTGTTCTTTCAGTTATATAATATATCTAATAGTCTCTTTCTTAAAAAGATGATTTCTCTGTACCCTTTTCCACTTAATTCATATTACGTGATAATATACACATTAACTATTTTTAAAAACACAGTTTATGCCCCTACTTAGCAGAAAGTTAAACAAAGCAGATAGAAAGCCTACTTATTTTATTTTTAAAATGTTTTTGCTTTATAAATGTATTTGCCAAGTTACACTTCTAAGTGTGAACTCCCTAAGTGCATTTAAGGTAAACTCAAGAGCATTAAGCACTAGACTAGGAGGTTTGGAGCAGAAAAATCTAAAGTTAAAATCTTACCTGCCTTTAATAATTGTATGATAATGCAAGAGATATATATATAGGACTTAAGTGGGAAATACGGGATTATATTTTTTAAACTAACTCATTATTTATTATTTATCACACTAATTGAAATCCAGTATACCATTATTTGGCATCAGATCTTATGTGACATATATAATTTTATAATTCTCTGTATATACATTTATTACATATTTATTGTCTCCTTTGTGCCCAGCACTATGCTAGACTCTGGAATAACACAAAGATAATGATTCTTTGTGATTACTTGATAAAGAGTATGCTTACTGACAGTATTTTTATCTATATTTTCTTCTTATTTTTCATTTATTAGTGATTATAAATTCTAAGGCATTTATAAAATTTGATACCTGTGGACAAACTGTGCAAAGTAAAAACTCCATGTACGTTCACAGATTATGAATGACATATTTTGGAATTGTTCTCTTGATTAATTTTTTAAAAGTAAGATGGAAGGTAATAATTTCTTCTGGTGATGATTTATAAGTTTTTCTGCCTCAGGTATATTTATTTCAGTTTAGCTTCTCATGTTTAAAATTTTTCTAACAATTTAAAGAAATTGTTGTGATAAAAATAAACAAAATATCATGTGACATGTGACTAAAATATATCTTTCAGCACTAAAGAGCACTTTTAATTTTAAAAAGTTTCAGTTTTTAAATTTTACAACTCAAAAGTTCCTTTTCTGCCCCCTATTGGTCTTCAGTTTTTCTGTCATTGGTTCTTGCGGAAATTATGGCACAAGACAATCTCCCCCCCCCCCCCAAATCAAAAGGAGAGGCATACAATAATACAGTTGCTTCCATGAGAAAGATTTCCCATAATTTAAATTGTGTCTGCAGTTATTATGTGTATGTATGTATGAATGTCTACACACACACACACAGTGTCTACATTTATTTGATAGTTCTTGCTCCTAGGATAATGAAAATTTAAAGAATCTGCTGAATATTCTCATTGACCACTTTGTAAAGTAGAGATGGAAACCTCGTTAATGGAATGTTGGGGTGGAATCTGCTGTCTTTAAAAATATTTGAGTTTCTTAAAAGAAGCTCATATATGTAAAAATATGAGCCCTAACTTTGGCATTTCAATGATAGAGGTGTATGTAAATCTTCTACTAAATTTCTACCCAAAATGTGTTCACTTGTGATGCTGGTGCTAAAATTGGTTATCTTATTATTTAGTGTCAATGTAGTGATCCATGAGACTCTCTTACTGCACCCCTGAAAGTATTAACTCTTCTGCTCATAATTGCTTTAAGTAGCTTGCTTAAAGGGAACCAGGATGAGATTGGATCCATCCTACTTCCGCTACAGAAACCCTGACTCAGATTTTGTAAATAACCCAACCCACATCTTTGTTGTTTTTGCTTCAAGGAATGCTTAACCCCTATTAGATATTGTGATGATCAACTGAAATGATAAGAAAAGTCATTTTAGTTACCAGTGTTTAAATAAATATGTTTGAAATATTTCCAATAGAGGTTTAGGCTTCAAAATACTGATCCTGTAGTGTCATGTTTCTTACAAAACTGAAAGAGGAATATTATGGATTTTTAATCATTTTTTAAAAATGTAAATCATTTACTTAATAATTCTTTAAAAGTTTTCATATTAATTACTTAATCATTTGTGTACTAATACCTTATGCATTTTGGGTAGGGTAAGTGTAAGAAAGTAAATATAAGGTATTTCCAAGGCACATTAGTATTTGAAGAATAAGTATGTTTAGCCTTAGAGCAAGTCTGGTACCAGAAGTTAAAACATTTTAATAATATGTTTGGGGGTATGATGTATGTGTGTATATATTTTTCTTCCTCAAAAATAGACTGTTCGTTGCTAATTCATGTTATCTAAAACTAGGAAAATATTAACACGCTAGATGTACTAAAAAATACATATGAATGGTAAGTCAGAATTGAAGGCTACTTAATTAACTTCCACATATATAATATGATTACAACGATATAAAATAGACAATAAAAAATGAAGTATTAGGAAAAACAGAAGAACTATAAAATGTTAATTTGCTGTTTCTAATTAAAAATGGCAGTCACTACTTTCTTTTAGTTTTTATAGTATTTTTAGATTTTCCCTACTAGTTATATTATATATATTTGGGAAATCCAGCAAAATCTAATTAAAAGTACTTAACTATGTCCTTCAACTCTGAATAGCACTGCCTTTGTTCAAGTGATACTTTAGGTAACAATTTAATGTGTGGCATAGTAGGCAGTTTTTTGAATGAATTCATTTAAATGTATTGTCAAAAATTATTCTCCAATTTTACTATATTCTAAGTCTTATAAATTTAGGTCCTACTACACATGGATCGATACAGTGTGCATTTACTAGATTCCTACTGATTTCAGAGAATATTATATACTTATATTTGTGTTTATCTTATTAAACTAGCTGCTTCTGGGTTATGTAATGTTAAGCCTCTTTTTACCATGTGGCAGTAAACTAAACAAATAAAAACTTTAGTAGTACGGATTATAATAGTTAATGTTAATATTCCATCTGGTACATTTTTTTTTTCTTTCCTATGAAAAGGCTAAAAATATTTTAAGCTTAAACAAAGGGTAAATGAGCAATCTGAATAAGGCTCCTTTACTGTCCTAATGATTAATGATCACTGAACACTTTTGAAAGATTAGCATTTTTCAGAGCTGCTAAAAAATATACTGTTTTATTTAATTACAAGAAAGTAAAGCCTCTTCACACTGACAGGTGGTGGAAATTAGCAGGCAGTTTTGAAATTGTGCTGTGCACAAGAAATTAGATCTCATTTTAATTCTGCTTTTCTCAACTAGCAAATGAGGTTAATGCCATACATATTCAGCTGATATGGATGAAGAAATTGATATAAAGTAGATCAACATAGCTACAGGGCTAGATTAATTTATAGGTAAAGAGGCAGTGATAAATGAAAGTAATGTAGTAGTGGTCACTAAACTCCTCTGCCATGAGGGATTCAATAGCGTTAGTTGCTCATTAAAGGCATTGTCGGGGTGCATCAAATAGAAATTTAAAAAGGAATAGCCAACTAACCCCTAATTATCAAAATACAGAAAATACTAATTATACCTTAATTAGCTTTTCTTTTAATGTACTGAAATTTGTTACTTTTTGTGTGGCACAAATGGATAGTTATATCAACAATAAATAGGTTGTTTTAATAACTTTCTTTTACCTCTGGGAAAACTACACTCCAATTTTTAATATGCAATAATGCTTCTCTCTAGCCTGTAGGAGATGAAAATTATTAAGTAGCTTTATTTTTTTTGAAGATTTTACAGCAGCTTTGGGAAGAATTATTTCACCATGCATCAATTACTTTTAATTGAACTGAATATTTTTCAGATTGTACCAAATGCCTCTCATTTAAGTTTAGCAGTTAGAGTTTAAGAAAGCATCATAATGAGAACTGCATGTAACCTCTGTCATGTGTTATAATAAGATAAGGATGATTATTTATTTTTAATTTTTAAAAAGCAACCCAAGGTATAACTGTAAAGGTTGTCACCTTATTTATTTCTTGTAGGCAGTGTTGGAGAATTAGAGGCTCTTTATTTTAGAAACTGCACTGGTAGGTATTTTCCTTCCCTAGAATAAGATAGTTATCCAACAACCCTATTAAAAAAGGATGCATCTGTTTAGAATCAAGATGCAGTGTTGTAGTGAGAAGCAGCTTGGGCTCTTAATCACACAGACCTCAGCCTGCTCTGTGTTCTTACTACTCTTGGCAAATCCATTAATTTTTCTTAGTATCAACTGCCTCACCTATCAATAGGAGAGATGCCTTTTACAGAGAATTCTGAGGGTTAATAAGATATGTGACAAGCACCTAGCATAGTACATAATAGGAAGCAAATACTCAAAACTGTTGTTATTGATAAGAATAAGAAGATAGGATAAAATTTTTTAATTTATCTCTCTATAAATTTAATGTAATGAGAAAAACCTCCTTGAAAGAATTTCATGTAATCTAAATTTTAGAATATCTAGTGGAATTCCTGATCTGTTTTAGAAACCAACTGATTTATCACAGATTGACTTTTTTGTGGAGCATTTGGATACAGTTCATCTTTGGGGCAAATATTTAGTGATTGTAATATTGGCAGGTAAGTTCACGTTTTTTCCTAACGCCAGGAAATGAGAATTAAAGCAGTCTGATCCTGAAGCCCCTCTAGAAAAAGAAAAAAGTGTGGCATCTGCCGTGATCAAATCTGTACTTGGCTCAGAATCTCTATTTTTCTATCCTCTTTTGCTTTTGTTGCTATGTTGGATTTGTGTTGCCTCCCTTCTTCCTCTTGCTTCTCCTCTACTGTCCTTTTGGGGGGTCATAGTCATGCAGTGCACCAGCCAGGAACTAGGTCTGTGACACTAAGCCTCCCCAACTTTGTTTTCCTTGACAGTAAAATGAAAGCCTAGTACCTATTGCTCTTTTGACAATGATTTGTATCAGTGTGTTATGCCAGCAGCAGTATGTTGTATCTTTTGTAAAAAAACCAAAAACAAAACAACAACCACAAACATCAGATGAGCAATTAAAATAGGCAAAAAGAATGGATCCCCATAAGAGAAGAGAGCTAGAGGAGCATTTTACAGCTTATCAAGATATGAGTACTAGTATTACCTTAAAACATAAGCACTGCCAGCTTACTTCTTAGAATTATTAATGCTAACTAGTTAAATATGTGAAAGTCACTTGTAAAGTTTGAAGCACTGTATGTATCTCCATATTACATGAAAAATGACAGTAGTACCTTTCACCTTTTACAAACTAACCCAGCACAAACAAGCAAACAAACCAGTTAAAACAGTACATAATTCTAAAGAGAAGGAAAATGAATGGGTTTGTTTCCCTGGAGAGTGTAAAAAGAATGGGAGGGAATGTCAGAACGGAAGAAAGGAGATGTGGTTTTTATGGTCATCAGGAGAGGACTTTAAAGGTTACAAATAGTGACTGACAGCAGTGTCTCAAATTGAGGCCCCAGTTCAGCAGCATTAGTCCACCTGGAAACCTGTTAGAAATGTAAATTCTCAGGCCTCTGTACCGGACCTACTGGACCTGAAGCTCTGAGGGTGGGCCTGTACTCTGTCTTGTAACAAGCTCTTCAGGTGATTCTGGTGTTCACTCAAGTTTGAGAACCACTGAATTATTTCCTTGAAAGGAGGTGCTCTGTCTTTTTTGTTTAAATCATCATAAAGAACTAAACTTGTTTCTTTGTAGCTCCTTACCCCCACCTTTAACCTGAACGCTTACTCCTTTCTTGCTTTTATTTTAACCTAAGCTCTAGTGAAGGATAGGAGAAAAAGACCACTTGTTCATTACAAAATACTGTACTATAAAGGAATGCATAAGTTAATAGGACTTATGTTCTTTTCCCCAAGCTAAAATGTATATGATTATATAGGCTACACATGTAATAAACAACCAGTTATCCTAATCTTATCCCTATTTTTCAACATTTATTTTTACAGTAGAGGCCCAATGCATGAAAATTCGTGCAAGAGTAGGCCTTTTTTCCCCCCAGCTGCCAGCTGCCAGCACCAGCTTCCCTCCGGCACCCAGGACCTGGGCTGGCTTCCCCAAGGCCGCCCGCAGGCACCTGGGACTCAGGCTGGCTTCCCTCTGGCCCCAGCTTCATCCGGAAGGACGTCCGGAATGACATCCGGAAGACGTCCAGTCTAATTAGCATATTACCCTTTTATTATTTAGATTATAAGTAATGCTAAAATGAACATTTTTCCGTAAAGGAATATATTTTATAGATAAAATTATTTTAAGTCAAATTTCTCCTAATATATTGATTTTTTAAAAAGAAAACTACAATCTGAATTAATACCTTGAACATAGTTCTCAAATGTTATAACATTTAAGTATGTTATGTTGCTGGCTATCTATGGACTCATTAGCTATTAAAGATCAACACTTTTTAAAAAATGTCTTTCAGGCAATAGCAAGATTAGGTCAGAAGTCACACTCTTCTCAGTTTCTAGAATCAGGCTATTTGAGTTTAATTCCCTGTCTCTTATTAGCCTTGTGATTTTGGGCAAACATAATCTCTCTAAGGACATTCTTTCCTCACCTGGAAAATAAGAATAATAGTGCCTACCTCTTAGAATGTTTGAGATTAAAAGAGTGCATATTAAATAGTTGGCACAGTACCTGACACAGTACTCAATTACTGTTAACTGCTATGATGATGACGATGATGATGACAATGTGGCTGTCACTTTTCTACTTCAATTTAACCGAACACAGTGTTTTTAGATTTGCAAAATGTTTGAGCTGGAAGAGACCGCAGATATAATTTAAATGGACTATCCAAGCTGTTTTTACAGGTCACAAGTTTTCTGAAAAGTTAATAGTACTTTTTTTTTTTTTTTGGTAAGGATTTTTTGGTTAAATAAATTTGGAAAAGCCTATGTACTATATTTCTCTCTTTGAAATTGATAATGCATATTGGCATATTAAGGTTTTAAGAAGGCCCTACCTTAAGTAATTCCTAGCATTTATCAGAATTACTTAACCATAGAAACCTTTTTTATTGGGAATACCTACTTAGGTTTTACAAAATATAGTCTGGGAAATGCCAGCTAGACCAACTGCTTTCTTTTATAGATAAAGATGCATCTCCTTAACCCCATTCCACAGAAGGTACTGACTTTCACAAGGTCACACACCTATAATCTCAGTTTGGAACCCAAAGCTCTTCCTAGTTGTGTTCTCTTGTTTTTCAAATCAGGTTTGGGCGTAGGGGAAAAAAATGCTTTGAGTAGAAAATGGCGATGACTATTGTATAGGATGGGAGATCATTCTAATACAGTGCATCTCATATGTGCCTAATTGTACGGGAGTTTAGGATACCTGTTAAAAATACAGTCTTAAACTCCGGATATTTTGACTTACAATTATGTGGTAGGTTATTGCTAGGTTGTAGATCTAGGATTTTCAGACATGGATCTTTATAAAATTGTAAGAGTCTTATGATTCTAAGTGACTTAGAGAAGGGATGTGATCTTTCTACACTGATAAAAAGATTAAAAATAGAGCAGATTCTGTGACAAGAAATGCAAGTAAAACTCACTTCATATACACTCACACCTCAAAGTCTTGAATGTGTGAGGAAGGATGATACTGGCTTATTTGTTGCCTGCCCTATAATTGTTACCTAAAGCAGGTGTAGAGACCTGTCAATTAAAGTAGCTGTGGTGTCATTCAGAGCTATACGTTTTCTTGAGCCCAACATATTATCAGCAAGTTATATTAACTTCTTTTTATAAATTAGTAATTTATTAAGTATAGTTTTTACTTCTTGACCACAACTGTTGGATTGACTTTAGGACAGCATGCTTATAATTTTAACTTAAATCTAGGTCGTCTTTTGTCAGAAAACATCTTAAGAATCTCTACATGAGAAGTTTTGGAAAAATATGGGTAACATTTGAAGTAATAGTATAGCCATAATAGCTGATACCTATTCAAGCCCTATAAAGACATTAATAATTCTCAATAAAATAAGAATTAGTTCTGGTATATATTTAAATGTCTGCTTTCAATAAATAAGTCAGCCAATTTCAGGAAGTGAAACAGACATTATTTGGCACAATATATAAACTGTATATTGTCATAAATAAGAATTTTATTACCTTATGTGGGGATTTTATGTATCCAGGTGAAATGTTTCTGAAATTTGTTATATGCATATCTTCTTTAAGACCTTAAATTTATGACCAAGCTACATAGACATTTTTTGCATTTAGCATTTTATTTTTATCACAAGTTGTCAATAGAGTACATTTTCTGTGTGTTAAATAGAAGGTATAATATCAAAGTTCTTAAAAATGTTCACTTCTCTTGACCCAGTGTTTCATGCCTGGGAGTTTAGCGTGAGGAAATAATTTAATTTTTAAAAAAATTTATTGGAGTGACATTCGTTAATAAAACTATGTAAGTTTCAGGTGTACAATTCTATAATACATCATGTGTCTCTCAGAGATTCTGATACAGTAGACCTGGGGCACAACCCATTATTGTAATAAGTTCTCCACCTAATTTTGATGTAAGTGGTCCCTGAATTATAGTTACTTGTCCAATAATTGTGCCTCCTAGTCCATATACTGGATATACTCTCAAGTGTGACGGATGACATTATAAGTCTCCTCACAGAAGTATTCCTAGATGCTTGACTTAGGCTGCTATTTGTCTGTTTGGCTTAGTGAAGTCCTACGTACCACTCTTAGGTTAAATGAGTGCTGGTTGACTAAACAGTTATTTGATAGCTATGTCTTTGGACCTTTTTTCCCACACTGTTGAAAAACCATATACTAATCCAATATTCGTGTTACGCTATTTATGATACATGTTAAGAGCCATAAAAATGTGCATATCCTTTAATCTAGTTATGCCATATGTAGAAATGTATTAATTGGAAATTATGAATCATTGCTTTGATATTTGTAGGTAATAAATTTAGTAAATAAAAATGCATCAGTATGAAATCTGAAGTCACTTGAAAAATTATTTTATGATGTTAATAGAAAATAGCACATAATATTAAATATATAATAAGACCCAACTATATTAAAAAAAAAACAAAAAAACAAAGTGACTTATAGGGAAATGAACCAAATATTCATTTTCTTTATTTCTCATGACAGTTACCAGAGAAATTTAAAATTTTCTTCTACTTCTCTGCATTTTCCAGTATTACAGGATGGGACAAAAGTAGGTTTTCAGTTGTTCATATGGAAAATAATACAATAATTAGAAATAATAAACTGTGTTTTGCATACTCACAACTATAAACCTATTTTTGCCCTGTCCTATATTTTTATTAAAAGAAACACATTAAAAGTAACCATTTTTTTATATCTTCACAATTGACTTGATTATACAGTAGAAGTCTAAGGATTTGCACATTACTTTCCATCATACTTAGTTTTGTCAAATGCATGTAAATTTGCTGTTTTAAATCTTAAGCTGTTTATCACTTCTTAGTTCCTCATTGACTTAAGAATTTTATTGTCATATGCATACCTTTTGACTATAGCATTTTGAATATAATTTTAAGATTGGAGCAATTGTCATTTCACATAATTAGGAATACTCAGGCCATTCTGAAGTTGGACTATTTGTTAGAAGACAAAAGCCCACCTGTAATCCTTGGTGTTTGGCTTTTTAAAAAAATTATTTCATTCTAGGCACATCCATGTAAAATTACCAAAATGATTGTGGTTAAGCTATACATTGTCACAGTCTTTAATTGTTGTATGTGTCCATACAGTGAGGAAAATGTATATGCACATTATAATAACACCAGTTCTGAAAGTAGAAGAGGGCTTTGGTAGCAATATTAATTCAGTGTTACACCCTTCTTGTTTAACAGTTTAATAGTCTTGTTGAGGTCCTTGAGGCATTTTAACCACTGCTAATTAAAAATGGACCTGCCAACTCGTCTGTTTTATTGTGCTTTTACTTTTGTCTTAGCTGTCCATCCAGATGCTTTTGCTGATGGGAAATTAAATCATCTGTTACAGTTTCAATGAAAAAAAATGTCAGAGGGGTACAGGTCTCAGGCTTGTGGTTTTTAATTTGTATTAAACATTTTTTTAACTTTGAATGGGAAATTTCAGGGTATTTTTGTAACGTGTCATTTGTATTTTTTCTAGAAATGTTCATAAACCTAGATAGAATGTCACATTTTAGGATATTTTATTTTCAAGTTTTTATTTTATATTTATATACTACTAGAGGCCCGGTGCATGAAATTCGTGTGTATGTGTATGTGATGTGGCCGGCGGGGGGGGGGGGGGGGGGGGCGGATCCCTCAGTCCGACCTGCACCCTCTCCAATCTGGGAGCCCTTGGGGTATGTCCAGCTGCCGGGCCTAAACTGGCAGTTGGACATTCCTCTTGCAATCCAGGACCTCTGGCTCCTAACCGCTCACCTGCCTGCCTGCCCCTGCCTGCCTGATCCCCCTAATTGCCCTCCCCTGCTGGCCTGGCTGCCCCTATTAACTTTTTTTTAAATCTTATCCCCTTCACACACAGTTGTATTTGACTTCCTTATTGGCTTCTCCCTGTCACACAATTTTTCTCTCTCCTTTATGTAACACTTTTTCCTACTGACTCATCATTTGTAAACTTTTCTTTCCTCCTTATTTCCTACTTCTGTTTCATCATCCTTCTTCCCATGTTTCTCCCACCCTCCCTCCCCACATTCCTTCTTTCCTTTATCTTTACTCCTCCCTCCCTCCCCTTTTCCTTCCTTCCCACCTTAATTTTTTTCTTCACTTCCTCCCTCGGACCTGCTTTGTTCCCTCCCCCACTTCTTCTTCTTCCCATTCTCCTTTTAAGCACTACCAGCTCCCCTTTAAAACTTCTCTTCCCTCCCTCTTTCTCTCTCATCCTACCTTTCTCATACATTCTTCTCTTCTTACTTCCACTGTTTTAGTATCTATCTGCCTGATTATTCACTATCATTTATCTTTTTTTCTTTTCTGACTCCTACTTTTAAAATCTGTCCCCAGTACACAACTATACTTGATTTTCATTATAGCTCCTACAGTTCATTCAAACATCCTCTTTCCTTCTTAAACTCTGCTCTCTAATGACTTCTTTTTAAAGTTATTCTCTCCCTCCTTCCCTTCTTAAAGCTTCCATTGGGGTTGGGGGTGTTAACCCCCAGCCCAGGGCTCTGCCCCGGCGAGGTGTTCACCACCCCCACTTCCCCACCTCCCCGCTCCCATTCCCTGCCTGAGACGCTCAGCCCAGCGAGGGTGACTGAGGCCCGCACGCCCTGGGCACTGCTGCTGCGAAGCAGGAGTGCCTCCTCCCAGAAGGCCTCGGCCCGTCCTCCACTCTGTCCCGGACCCATGGGTATCTCCCCGCCAAAGGCCACCACCACCCTCCTCCCCCACCCTCTTCCCGTGTCTGGGTGGGACTCCCTGCTCTGCGCCACCGGCGCCCTGCCCCTCGCCAGGTGCACCTGCTCTGCCCCCACATGGTCGCGACCCCCTCTCCTGTGCAGCCCCACATTTCCTTCCCTTTTCCATTCCTGCCTCTTTTTCTTGTTCCCTTTCTGTATTTCTGTTTCTCCTCTCTGCATGCAGGCCTGTCTTCCTCTCCCTCTCCTTTCTTATCCCCTCCTATCATGTCCTATCCTGCCCCAGGCCTTGCAGCTGCCTGAGCAAAGGGCCGGGACGCAGCCTGCTGATCTGGTCGGTCGTGACATGACGCTATAACGGACATATTTGCATATTCTTCTATTATTAGATTAGATAATAGCATTATAAAGTTGACAACTAGCAAGGATCTGGACAAATCATCTGCTACCTTAAAGCAGTTAAAAATTTTAACCCTATTTTAATAGGAAATCCCTATGAGAGAATAAGTGACTTTCTCAAGGTCTCATAGCTCGTAAGTGTTAGAGCAAACTAGAATCTACTCTTCTGTTTTCCTAATGTAATAATTTTATTTAATTATTTTCTTTGATCACTACATTAATATACTTTTTAAAAAATATGGCCTCTCCTGGCTGGTTTGGCTCAGTAGGTAGAGCATGAGCCTGTGGACTGAAGGGTCCTGGATTTGATTCCAGTCAGGGGCACATGCCCAGGTTGCAGGCTTGATCCCCAGTGTGGGGCATGCAGTAGACAGCCAATTAATGATTCTCTCTCATCATTGATGTTTCTATCTCTCTCTCCCTCTCCCTTCCTCTCTGAAATCAATAAAAATATATTTAAAAAATATATATGGCTTACATTAGTGTTCACCATAATTAAGTTTTTAAATATATTTCTATAATTGTAAATAAAGTACTAGTATTTATTAAAGGTTTTCTTTTTACCATTTGATAATTTTTTTACAATAAAAAATTAAGCAATTATAAAAATAAATAGCCTGGTTTTCAATTGATATAAGCTGGCTTTTTTATACTGCTAATAAAGGCACATTATGTTCAAGCATTGCAATTACCACTGAAATGCGCGTCCATTAACTGAAACATTAGGCTGAGTATATAATTACTGTCTAGAGCCAATATCTTTGTGAAGCTGCATCTACAATGCTATTAAGCTATAAGCAATATTTGTAAACTAATATTTAAATGATTCAGAATTGATACCATCTTGTGCAAACTTAAGAATGAATACCGTATACATTATCTCATTGTTTTTTTATATGCTTAGAAAAATATGGGGATTCTCAAATATGATTAAAAAATATGGGTTGAGATTAATGAATTTCCATACAGTTGCTATAACCTAATATATATTAATCTTACTGAAGTCCTTTTTCCCCATTATTTTTATTGTGGTAAATATTAAATTTATTATCTTAACAATTTTTTATTGTATGGTAGTATTAGGTACATTCATATTGTTGTGCAACCACCACCACCATCCATCTCCAGATCTTTTTTCAGTTTGCAAAACTGAAACACTATACCCATTAAATAATAACTCCTCATTCTCTGCTATCCCTAGCCCCTAGCAACCACCGTTGTATTTTCTGTCTCTGCGATTTTTGACAACTCTTAAGTACTTCGTATAAGTGGAATCATATAGTATTTGTCTATTTCTGATGGGCTTATTTCACTTAGCTGATGTCCTCAAGTTTCATTGATGTGCTAGTATATGTCAGAGTTCCATTCCTTTTCAAGGCTGAATAATATTCTGTTGTATGTATAGACACATTTTGCTAATCTATTCATCTGTCAATGGACATGGGTTGCCTCCATATTTTAACTATTGTGAATAATACTCCTACGAACATGGTATACAAATATCTCTTCTAGACCCTGCTTTTCAAATCTTTTGAGTAAATACTCAGAGTACAGTTGCTGGATTATATGGTAATTCTATTTTTAATATTTTTAGGAACTACCATACTCTTTTCCACAGTGGTTGTACATTTTTTACATTTTTCATGAACACTGCACAAGGGTTTCTGTTTCTCCATAACCTTACCTTTTAGCCATACAAAATAAAATATATGTAAATTCTATCCACAGTAAAGCTGAAGTGGCTATATAATCAAGCTTTTTAATTCAGAAGTTCTTTTTGAGCCTATCAATTCAAAATGCCTGTAAATCTGAATATTTATGTTGGTTATTGAAATCAACCTTAACTTGTATTTCCAATAATAAGTATCACTTTTTTTTTTTTTTACTGTTATCACATTTAGAAGGGTGTTTTTGATGGCATTGCATATAAATGTGTCACAGTTTCCTACAATGCACCTTTCTAATTTGTATAATTTACATGTTGCTATATGATATTACTTCATATATTTGGCCCTACTAAAGCCTCACATCAGAGTATTGGCTTGCTCATACATATCCAAACCATACAATGGGAGGCCAGAGTCAAGAGACTTGCTGCCTAGTTCTCTCTCTACCACTATTGCCATGTTTTGTAGGGGAAAATATTTTAGTTTTGGAATCTGATACACTTGATTGTGGTGCCAGCCTCTATCACTTATTAGGTCTGCAGCCAGATTTATTCTATATTTTATTTTTTTAAAAATACCCCTATGAATCTGGGAAGCTCAGTCAACCCAAAGCAGGACACTTATAGAGCACTACACCAAACAACTGCAGGACATATCATTTTGTTCAACGTGGAGAACAGGGTAGACCATATGCTGGGCAGTAAAGCAAATCTCAGTAAATTTGTGGACTAAAGCTAAAACAGTGCTTAAAGGAAGAAAAGTTTAACAGCAACTTGCAATAAACTTCTACCTTATGTTGCCAGAGAAGATGAGCAAATTAACCCAAAGTCACTAGGAGAAAGGAAGTCATAGAAATATGAGTAGAAACCAATGAAATGTAAAATAGAGAGTCAATAGAGAACACGAATGACATGAAAATATGGTTATTTGAAAAGATTAACAAAATATATAAAACCTTGCAAGATGGATTAAGGGGTAAAAAAACACACAAATTACCAATATCAGGAATGAAAGAAGGGACATCAATATAATCCTATAGACATTAAAAGGATAATTAGGAAACCTTCTGAAAAATTTTATACCAATTTATTTGATTGCTAGAGAAAATGACAAAATATTTTAAAAGCAAAACTTACCAGAACTAACCGGAGAAGAAATGGAAAATCTACAGTTTAATATCTAATCAAGGTAATTAAATTTGTAATTAAAAATCTTTTCACAAAGGAAATATCAGGCCCAGATGACATCACTGGTGAATTCTATCAAGCACTGGTGGAAATAATAGCACCACTCTTCACCCAGACTTTCAGAAATGAGAAAAACTTCATCTCCCTTATGAATCTAATATAGCCCTAATACCAAACCCAACAAGGACATTTTAGGAAAAGATTTTGTACCAACACATCTCATGTATTACTTCTTAATTACTAGAGGCCCAATGCACAAAATTCATGCACGGGTGGGGTCCATGGGCCTGGCCAGCGATCAGGGCCGATCGCGGCTTTCCGGCTGCTGGCCAGGGCTGCCGGGCGGGGAGAGGGACCACAGGAGGTTGACCGGCCATGGGGAGGGACTAGGGGAGGTTGGCCAGCCATGAAAGGTTGGCTGTGGGAGCACACTGACCATCAGGGGGCAGCTCCTGCATTGAGCGTCTGCCCCCTGGTGGTCAGTGCACATCATAGCGACTGGGCGTTCCAGTCACTTAGGCTTTTATAGATAGATAGATAGATAGATAGGTAGATAGATAGATAGATAGATAGTATTATTTTCCACAGGAACAACTGTAAACTTACTTTTGCCCCACTGTAATAATGACATAAGACCAT
Source organism: Myotis nattereri (assembly GCF_964212035.1). Taxonomy (NCBI): domain Eukaryota; kingdom Metazoa; phylum Chordata; class Mammalia; order Chiroptera; family Vespertilionidae; genus Myotis; species Myotis nattereri. The sequence goes on from NC_138080.1 coordinate 104,349,561, forward strand.
CATTCGATATATGGTCTATATTTAAGTTTCACCAGTTGTCCCAATAATATGTATAGCTTTTTTCAGTGCCATAAACAATGATTATATATTAAGTTTCGTTATTTTCTTTAATCTAAAATTTTTTGCCACCTTTGTTTCGTTGTCTCATGATACTGACTTTCTTGAGAACTCCATGCCAGCTGTTTCATAGAAAGTCCTGCAATTTTTATTTTCTGGCTTACTGCCTCAGTGTTAGATCTGTTTAAACAATATTGCCAACAATACTTTATAACTATGGACATACAATTTTTAATAAAACTTCCGCAAAAAGAGCACTGTAGACAAAAAATGAACTGGAGCAAATAGATAAAATGACAAACAGCAAACCTTAAATTTACAAGATTATCCTACCAGATACCAATTCTGCATTACAGTGCTGTTGCCTGCTTCACTTAGCTTGTCTTATGTTTAGGAAATGAGCTAAGTTTTAGCATTCTTCCACAGTCAAAGGCTACAGTTCTTCTTAAATTCAGTCTCTTTAGTGTACTCGTATATGCCCTTGTGGAAAAATCTGTTTCCTAGACTTGGAATGTTATAGTTACTGTTTTATATTTTCCTAGGATGTTTTTGAAAAAACGATTTTTGATCAGGATTCTGACTATTGACTGAGAGGGAAAAAGCATTTGGGCAGGATATCTGATCATCTTTTGAGAAGTGTGCTTTTCATAAGTGAAAGTAGAAATTGTTACATTGTAGTAAATTGAAAAATTTTCAGTGTTCAAATCCAAAGAGAAAGTGATAAAATGATGGTGTCTTTTTAAATCAGTATTTGCTTTTCTATTTTCAGTTTACTCACGATTTTTATGATAGTTTTTCACATGGTAAAATCATAACTTCCTAACTTGGACTTTTTTTGCAAGCTAATTTTTCTTAGATTCTAAATTAAAGAATACTTTTAAAAACAGGACTGTATGTGCTTACTGCAGAGATGATCAGCTCCTAGAATACATTTTAATTTCTCCTATCATGTAAGATGCGTTGTGTAGCTTCATATTTCATCTGGTAGCTTCCCAGTTATCCCAGACAGGGAAGCAGTCTATTTTTGTGAAAGATGTGCAGAAGCTGTGAATGTCTGTTTTGATTCTAGAGTTACATCTCAGAAGATATATTCTGCTGGGTTTGTGTGCATATCCATTTTGGAACTGCCTTAAAATGCTGCAGTAATACTACTGAACAGCCACTTATTTGATAGTGCTTACAGTTCCTTATGAACATGTTTGAGCAGCTCCCAGAAGTCAAAGAAGATCCGAACATTCTGCGTTTTATTTTGAGCGTCTCCCATAAGCCAGGCATTGCCTGGCCTGACCAGCTCAGCCCTCAGCCACAGTGGAGCACCAAACTGAAGCAGAGCTGCAGGCCATTGGACTTTGAACCAGGACCCAACCACCTCCCCTACTGAGAACCATACAGCTCCCCTCTTTACTGCCTCATTATTTATTCCCTTTCATAACCAGGCCTCAGAAGTGCTGTCTATACCACTTGTCACCAGGCCCTCATCGCCTGCTCATTTCTCAGCCTGTTCAAGTTCATTCTTTTAAGCTTCTTCTAGTTCAGCGGTTCTCAACCTGTGGGTTGTGACCCCTTTGGGGGTCGAACGACCCTTTCACAGGGGTCGCCTAAATACATCCTGCATATCAGATATTTACATTACGATTCATAACAGTAGCAAAATTACAGTTATGAAGTAGCAACAAAAATAATTTTATGGTTGGGGGTCACCACAACATGAGGAACTATGTTAAAGGGTCGCGGTATTAGGAAGGTTGAGAACCACCGTTCTAGTTCATTCTTTTTTACATTTTAAACTCAGAGTTCTTTCTCACTTATTTGTATGCTAATTTTCCTAAATCAGACGTTTAAACTTTGGAGTTTCTTAGGCTGAGCTTACAGTGTAGATCTTCATGTCTGGTCTTCCCTGTTTTCTCCCTACTCTTGTGCACTCCTGTGTCTTTACTAATGACTTCAGATAGGTATCTGTAGCTAGGTTAAGTATCCAACTGTCTATATGAATGTTTGTCCAAGCTTAAATTCAAGAAGCTCTCAGCAGAATTTGTAACACCCCCTGCAAAAGCTGCTTTGCCTTTAGACTTCTCTACTCAATAAATGGCACCTGGTGCTTGTGTTGATAACCTAGGACTCATTATTTTAACTAAGACCTTCAATGTTAAACTCCTAGGTATTTGATTTTGTATAATTTTGCCTGTGTTAGCATGTTTCTAGTTCAGGCCACCTCTCCATGGCTCTGTGGCAGTTTCCTACTGGCACCTATATGCATTTTTGAATCTCTTAAAGTGGTACATCAGATCCCATGGGCAAACATTATTTGAAAATGAAAACCAGTGGATTCCCATTGCTTTTAAGCTAAAGATCAAACTTGTCCATGGTTTATATCTAATAAGACTAAAGAACTGTCTTCTGTCTCCCGTTTCAGCCTATCCTATGACATTTTTCTTTTTCTTTTTCTCTTTTTTTTAGGTAGTTAGGCTTTTTTTTTTTTTTTTTTTAGTTCCTGAATCCTCCAGTACTTTCCCAGGGCCTTTGCATGGATTGTTTCTTCTACCTGGAATGATCTTCCTCTCTTCTTTGCCTAGCCACTTCTTACACCATTTTCTCTGGGCAGCCATCCTGTTCTTCCCATCTTAAAGCTTCCAGCTACAGGAAGTCATATTACTTGGTCTTTATTCTTCAGAGCACTTATCACACTATAATTAATTGCAACTATAATTAATGTAATTATTTGTCTGCCTTACAAAACTATATACTTTATAAAGAAAGAGTTGTGTCTGTCTTGTTCATCATAGCATCATCAGCACCAGTCGTATGTTTTAACAGTCAGTAAATATTTGTGAAATGAAATAAATAAGAGTATTATGTGTTTTAATTGTCATAAAAACCGTATAATTTATTATTTCTCTTTAGGAGACTTTTTAAATTCTTGGTAGAACTTTAGTAAAGAATAATGATAATAGCTGCCATTTATTGAGCAACTTCCATGGGCTTGCTATTCGCTATGGTACATACATGATCTTATTTTAATTCTCACAGCAACCCTACAAGATAGTTAGCCTTACCCTCTATTTTATGTAGGACAACAGGCTCAGAGATGTTATTTCACTTGTCCAACATCACACAGTAAGTGAGAGAGCCATGATTCAAACCCAGTTGGTCTTTTATATTCTCACTAGAGGCCCAGTGCACGAAATTCATGCACTTGGGGCCGGGGGGCTGGGGGGTCCCATCAGCCCAGCCTGCACCCTCTGGCAGTCCAGGAGCCCTCAGGGATGTCCGTTTGACGGCTTAGGCGTCGGACATCCTTAGCGCTGCCATGGAGGCGGGAGAGGCTCTCGCCACTGCCACTGCCCTCGCCAGCCGTGAGCCCAGCTCAGGGCTTCTGGCTGAGCGGTGCTCCCCCTGTGGGAGCACACTGACCACCAGGGGGCAGCTCCTGCATTGAGCGTCTGCCCCCTGGTGGTCAGTGTGCATCATAGCGACCGGTCGTTCTGCTGTTCAGTTAATTTGCATATTAGCCTTTTAATATATAAAATAGTTTGTATTGTAGCCTCTGAACCAGATTGTTACTGGGAAAATTCCTGCAATTTCTAGCTTTACCACAGGATTCCCCCTAATTTTCACCTTTTACTCTCCATTCAACCAAAGGGATTAAAGTTAGTATCTATAATATTAGCAAATATATTCATTAATAGTTAATATTCACATAATGATTATAGAAATGCATGTCCTTCTTAGATTACCAAACATCTGTAAAAATACTGAGAAATTCTGAAATTTAGTAATTTGGTTTGGATCTGTGAAGGCATGCTTTAGAATAGCTATGCAAAAATTACACCCAGGTTACATATAACTTACTTAATGTTCAGTTTATTTCTTTGTTGTCATTGACAGCTTTGATTCTAAGGTGAGAAATTACTCACAAATTCACATTAAATAATGTAATGTTTTATATTTTTCTGCCTTAGAACATGTATGGATCTTTAATGGGTCTTTACCTTGAATGGATCTTTAAAAGTTTCTTAAATGAGTTTATCATATAAGGCAAGACACTACTTTGAGAATCTGTAGCTTAGCTTCCTTCTGTGATTACTATGTGTTTTAGGAATCTTAAAGATTTAAATACTTCCATGATAAATTAATATCAGGAAGAACTCATTTTTGCCTTCTCTTGCAGCACTAGCAAACTCATTTTTGCCACGGAGCATCTTAGCTCCGGACAGTGCTCATGAGTTGTAAATGGAATTATCCATGAGAGTATTGTAGCACTTTTCTGGAATTTTCTGTTTTGTAACTTTCCTGCATTAAAAAATAAAATCATGTACTTGTAGATGTAAAATGAATCCATAAAGCATTTGAACTAACCCTACTGGCATCATACTATAATTAATAATAACATTTTCATCAACATTAAGTAATAAACTTTGTAGCCTCATTTAGTTTCTTTATAGAGATCAACCTTATTATTTGTCTCTATATAAAAGAACATAGACTACTAGACATAGTAGTTCTGGTTATTTTTTTAATATATTTTATTGATTTTTTTACAGAGAGGAAGGGAGAGGAACAGAGAGTTAGAAACATTGATGAGAGAAAACATCGATCAGCTGCCTCCTGCACACCCCCTGTTGGGGATGTGCCCACAACCAAGGTACATGCCCTTGACCGGAATCGAACCTGGGACCCTTCAGTCTGCAGGCCGACGCTCTATCCACTGAGCCAAACCAGTCAGGACCTGCTTATTTTTTGAAGAATCAAATGTGAGAACTAGAATTGAGGAAAGAAATTTTGATTTTATATAAGCTCGTCAGCTCTCATTCAGTCAACCTATTACTATTAGATTTTGATAGTAGCTATTGAACCTTTGCAGCCAGTCTTATTGTGAGCACATCCCATCATATCATCTCACACCTGTGAAAAGAAATTTTTGCTTTTTGATTTTTTAAATAAAAAGTTATACCCATAATATACAAAATATTGAAATTCCAAACTTGACTGTGATGGAGAGCAGTTAAATTAATATTAGGTTTTTAAAGAAAAAAGAAAAAACCTAAGTAATATTTTTTATTAAAAAAACACAAATTAGCCCTGATCGGTTTGGCTCAGTGGATAGAGCGTTGGCCTGGGGACTGAAGGGTCCCGGGTTCGATTCTGGTCAAGGGCATGTATCTTGGTTGCGGGCACATCCCCAGTAGGGGGTGTGCAGGAGGCAGCTTATCGATGTTTCTCTCTCATCATGTTTCTGACTCTCTGTCCCTCTCCCATCCTCTATGTAAAAAATCAATAAAATATATTTTTAAAAAATAAAAATAAAATAAAAATAAATTAAAAAAACACAAATTAATTGTGTTTAGGAGGGCAAAATAGACATTGTAAAATCCAGGAGTTTACTAATTTTCTAAAGTAAAAGTGTGCAGCCCTGACTGGTTTGGCTCAGTGGATAGAGCGTCGGCCTGCAGACTGAAGGGTCCCAGGTTCGATTCCGGTTCAAGGGCATGTACCTTAGTTGTGGGCACATCCCCAATGGGGGGTGTGCAGGAGACAGCTGATCGATGTCTCTCTCTCATCGATGTTTCTAACTCTCTATCCCTCTCCCTTCCTCTCTGTAAAAAAATCAATAAAAATATATATTTTTAAAAATAATAAAATAAAATAAAAGTGTGCATATCTATAAAAAAGATTGACATATTTTTTAATATAGACCCTAAGATTTAAAAAATGAAATCACCAATTTTGGAGGAAAAAATATTTTTAGAGTTCTTATTTGGAACATGTTAGAGATATAGCAAATACTGGCCTTTGGAATGCCAGTTAATTTGAATTCTGGAAAGAAATATTATTTTAATCACCATTAGAGTAGCTATAGTACCTGATAATAACATCATTTGGATTGCACTAGATTTTTTACTTCTTCCATATCCAAACTTAAGCTAGGATTCTCAACACTGATAGTCTATCCTTAAGCATTTTTACGAACTATTCTAAGACTGATTACTTTGCCCATGAAAGCAAACTTTTGATTATTGATCTTTCCAAAATTCAATTTTAAGGGGCCATGAAAATGATAAGTTACAATTAGCATCTTCATTATTTTAATCTCCATTCCAAGATGATTTCGATTTTTGATACCTTTGTCCCACCTTTTGCAGAGACTTTCTTTGCCTGTGTACAGAGAAGAGGTAGCTAATGGAGCATATGCATACCTGACTTTTTTCCCTCTCCTAAGAAAGGAGAATTCATCCACTGCCACTGTACCTTTTTTTCTTTTCTTTTTGTCTTGCACAGAAGACTGACATCTTCCTGTGAAGGGCTTGTGGCAAACCTATCCAACTCGGGTTTCTTCCTCCTTGCGAACGATCTGATCCATCATCATCTGAACCAGGGATCACACTCTAAGGGTCCAGGTGAGGGCAAGTCAGTCTATATTTTAAGCCAATTTCTTTTCTGGTCAGGTAAGTCATACTCAGGCATGATCTCACTCAGCATCAGTCAGCCTTAGCTCTTCAGTTTCCCAGTCCACAGAGAGAGACTCAGCTCATCTGCCCATTAATTTGTGGGCCCACCTGAACTATTAATGATTAATCATATCATTAAAATTTTTCTTTGCTGTCTAATGTAATCATTTTAGGATACTTATTCATTTTTAATTCCAGAAATCTTAAAAGGAATATGTGTGTGTGGCTAGAGAGAAAGACATACATTGAAACAGGCCTTTCTAGTTGTAGTTTTAGTACCGATTCTTCTTTTTATTGAACTTGTAAGAGTTTAGAACAATTTAAAATCAATCTGGCATATATAATCTCATAGCCTTGTAATTTTAATAGCTTTTAACTGTGTTTGTAGATGTCTTCACAACCAGAGGTAGATTCAAAATATTGGAGCAACATTTACACACACAGTTGTCATGAAGGTCTTTGTTGGTTTGCCATGAATTATTTCATTTAATGTCAGAATGATTCAGAATGATTAAAGAAAGAGACAGGAATTTCCCTGTTCTTTATCCAGCCTCCATATGCTAGTTATAAAAAGAAATTTATGATTGCTCCCCAGGCAAGTGGTCTTAGCTAAATGAAGCCTAGCCCTGCACCTTGATGCTATCTTTTAAGTAGGAAGGTGAATTAGGTCTGTGGCTATGAGGCTGTGTTCAAGACAACTTATTTTTCAAGAGCGCCTTTTTTGTTTTAATTGGGGAAATACAGTCTGCCTTGTATTCTGACACAGATAGTCTATCCTTCAAAATACACGTGTGCATTATTTGTCATCCTAATATATAAAAAATCAGGGGCCATCACAACCAAAACAACTGGATGGACGACCAAGCAGCAGGCTGCGTGGGGTGACCAGGCCAGCAGGAGGGTTAGTGAGGGATGACCAAACGACTGAACAGCAGGCTGCGTGGGGCAACCAGGCCAGCAGGGAGGGCAGTGATGGGTGACCAGGCCAGTGGGAGGGGGGGGCAGTTGGGAGGGACCAGGCCGGAAGGGGGGTCAGTGAGGGGCGACCAGGCTGGCAGGGGGGCAGTTAGGGGCAACTGGGATGGCGGGAGGGGCAGTTGGGGGTGACCAGGTTGGCAGGAAGAGGTGATTAGGGGCGATTAGGCCGGCAGTGGGGGGCAGTTAGGGGCGATCAGGCAGGCAGGCAGAGGCAGTTAGGGCTGATCAGGCTGGTGGGAGGGGGGCAGTTAGGGGCAATCAGGCAGTCAGGCAGGTGAGCAGTTAGGAGCCAGAGGTCCCGGATTGTGAGAGGGATGTCGGATTGGAGAGGGTGCAGGCTGGGCTGAGGGGACCCTGCCCCCGTGCACAAATTTTGTGCACTGGGCCTCTAGTTTGTTTTATAAGTGACCCTTTGTGTACCACTAGAGGCCCGGCTTACAAAATTCGTGCACGGGTATGGTCCCTAGGCATGGCCTGTGATCAGGGCCATCTTCCATGGCTGCCCACAGCCAGCCCCACCCTCTGCCACCACCCACTTCCAGTTCCCTGTTCGCCATCGAGTGAGTGGAGCCTGCCGGCCGGGGGAAACCAAGAGCTCAGCCATTCCATCCGCATGCTGGCCCCGCTCCCTGTGTGTGGGGGGCCACTGGTGGGGTGGGGGCATTGGCCTCGCGCTATCCACGTCCCCCACCACCCACCCTCAGATCCCTGTTCGCCATTGGGCTATCAGAGCCTGTCGGCCGGAGCCAGTGAACCTCATAGTGACTGGAGCGGTCATTCTGCCATTAGGGTCAATTTGCATATTATCCTTTTATTATATAGCATAGAGGCCCAGTGCACAGGTGGGGGCCAGCAGGCCTGCCCTGATGGGGCCCCAGATTGGGGTGGGGGTCCCTACTGGGGGGCAGGGCTGGTTGTGGCAAGGGGCCGCAGGTGGTTTGCAGGCCGGCCACACCCCTTATTGGGGTGGGGGGGGTCTCTGCTGGGGGGCAGGGCCAGCCAGGGTGAGGGGCGGCGGGCATTCTGATCTCTGGTCATTTTGGTCATTCCACAGTTTTTGTCGCTGGGCTTTGATTATATAGGATAATAAATTCGTTGTTAGTCTTATAAAACATAATTTATTTCTTCATGACACTGTATGCATTTAATTGTAGGGAAAACAAGTAGTTCTAGTGTAATTTTTTTATCTCCGCCATTTGCCAACCTGTAGATGGGAATAAATTGGGCTTTTAGTTCCTTCGATTGGCTAACTCTCCAAATGACTCTTAAGTTACAAACTGAAGTTAATATACTTCAGTAAATAGTGGCTCCTAGTCACTGAAAGGAATAGATTGTCTTCCACTCTGAATTTTGGTAGCCATGAAGCTAAATGGTTGTGTTACTGTATACTATTGACTTTTTAAACTTCATTGTTTTCAGTTTATTACTAAAAAATGTCAGTACAGTTTTTAATAAGAGAACTTTTCTTTGGAAAAGCAACGTTTTAAGCATTGATTATTCAGAACCACCTGATATTTTACGATTTAGAACCTCAGTAGTTATTTATTAGATTTTATAATCAGCCAATTAAGTTAGTATGGAGTTAGACACAAAATTTGTTGGGTACAAATCCCTTGTTTTTTATTTTTTAATCCCCTTATGTTTAGTGTAACGTGCAGAAGAACTAAAAGTATTTATTGGGTATTAAATATTTCCATGATATTTCTCTTGAACAGAAAAGATTATTTAACTCTGCTTTAGGTTCTAATACAAAGTTATTTACCACCAAATCATTACTTTTTAAAATATGATTAGGTTTCTATTTGTGCATTGTATGAATATGTGAACATATTTTAACTCAATAATGTAAATGTATAAAGTAACTTAAGTATTTCAAAATTTGAATTACATCACTTAACCAGGAATGTCATGCACGTTAAAATGTTTGCTAACTATTAGAACTTATATTGTAATGAGCTCAGTGGCCATGATTCAAAAGCCAGGAAGTAGCACAGATTTCCCATGCTATTCCTGGGCTGGGCAGGGCTAATCAACTGCATTGCTGAAGGAGTATAGTTTTGAAGAAATTTGCCAACTATTAATGGAACTAGAGGGTATATTTGATTGGCTTTGGAAGTATTTTGCATATCTGAAGAGTAAGTTTTAAAATACTCTTTCCTACTTTTATTCTTCTCATATTCTTCTGCTTTTGTAACCGGTAGCTTTTTGTGTAGATGCATATTAGACATTACCTTAGTTTTAGCAGTGAAGTCATTGCAACATCTGTTTCCTAATGAATTAAAATCTAGAGGCTTAAAAGATCAGTTTTTAGTTTTTTAAAACATCATAATGGGATCAGCTCTTGTCTACACGGAGGTTTATAGACTTCAAATTTATAGATTTAGATTACCTGTGATAGCATTTCTTTTCTGCACCAGTTAGCACATTGCAGAGTCACCTGGTATGTGTAATAAAGGACATGCTAGCTAATTTACCTTACTATAAGCAAAACAATTAGAAAGGCAAATTTGCTATGGAAATGAGTAATTGAATTTCAAAACCGAATATAAGGCTATTGAACTCTTCCCATGTATCAAGATTGATTTGCCCTTTCTAATACAAAGTCATGCTGCTAGCCCACCATAACCTTCTAATTATCTTTTACATAAAACATGTTAGATTTGGAATAAAGCATAGTTTAGACGTAGGAATTATGGAGTTTGCATGCTAAAATTGTGGTTCCTTTCCTAATTCTCCCTTCCCAGTTTGGATTTGATTGCATTACTCTAATAAGCTGTAACATTAAAATGTTTTGGGTTTCGAGTTCCTTTTCTGTGTCCGCATAGGACAAAAGAAAAAAAAGACCAATGCGCCCTAGCCGGATTGGCTCAGTAGATAGAGGTCGGCCTGCGGACTGAAAGGTCTAGGATTCGATTCTGGTCAAGGGTACATGCCCGGGTTGTGGGCTCAATCTCCAGTAGGGGGTGTGCAGGAGGCAACCAATCAGTGATTCTCTCTGATCATTGATGTTTCTATCTCTCTCTCCCTCTCCCTTCCTCTCTGAAATGAATTTTTTAAAAAAGACCAATGAATATCATTCTTCAAAAGAACCTCTTATAATGCATCTGAGATGCCAGGAACAGTCCTTCCATGCCTCCTGAACAGTGGTAGCATACAGCTGTGTAGGAATTCTCTGCCTAGCTTTTCTTTTGGTGATGTCTTGCCATTAACTCATAGAAATGTGTTTTGTACTATTATCCCTACCAGACCTTCAAGTAATTGGTTAGATTGCCTGACGGCTACCAATGTCTAAGTTAATAACCATAGAATATTTCAGAAAGGTGGTGCCTGCTTCATAAATGTATTGTGATTGCTAAAATCTTATTTGGCTTGAAACAACTAAATTTCGTAGACACTAAAATTGTATATTGTTAGGATATGATGCTTCAAACAAACAAACAATGATTTACTTTCGGTTCTGAAAATATTCAGAAGGATTTGTTATCTCTTGCAGACCTTTCTGCAAACTACTAATGGGATGAACACAATATATCACTTTTATAATAGTGAGCTATTAAAGGCAAGCATAAAGCAGTCTGAAGCCCATAAGTGCTGCCAACAGCTCCTGCTTTAATGAATTCCCTTTTAGATGTCCATTAAATGCTCGTGGCAAATGTACTCATAATGGAAATGGCAAATCTAAATGGGTAGATATGAATAATCCATGGAGTTTAAATTCTGTTTATGATCATCTTCACATTTAGTTTTCAAGACAACGCAGTTTAGTTTTCATTACAGTTTGGAATAAAGAGGACAGGGAGTAATTGATTGCTTCAAGCAGATTAAAATCAATGGTTTTCTTTTCAAAGAACCAGTTCAATGCAGTAATTCCAACTTTAAACATTGATTTAGGGTACTCAACACAAAATGTTTTGTGCAGTGTGAACTTTTATATAGAAAGACTAGTATTAATTTTATTTCCCTATATATCTATATAGTGAAATATAGAGGTTGTTAGTAGCATGTGCATGACTTAATAGTGATCTATATTAAGTCATTTTTATATTATTGCAGTCATATAATGAATCAATGAGATTCCCGTCATCACTGTAATACTGTTTGTAACCCATTAGCACAGAGAAATTACAGCCCATCATACATCATTACTGTGATTGAGGCTTTATTACCATATTCTCAAATTGCTTGCTTGCTATAAAACTAAACAGACACAAGACAACTATAGGTGGAGTATAGACTATGCATTATTGTGCTACAGTAATGAGGGGATTATTTTACCATAATGGGATGAAACTTAAGAGGAAAATAAACAGCATAATAGAAAACTAGAGACTCTTTTTACATTTGTTTTTATTACTTTAAAGGTCAAATGTATTTGTTATGCTCAAGATATTGTTTATGTATTACATGAATCATAGCCTCTTAATATTTTGTAAAGATTTCCCCCCCCAAGTGTATCCTTTTAAAGTCTGTAGTCTGATGTACTTTGAATGCTCAGAACTGGACTTGGAATCTGCATTTTGCCACTTGAGAGATTAGCCATTTTACTGCTGCTATGCCTGGCATTTCTGTGGGTAGGTAATACCCTTTAAACTTTAGGCTGTTTTTCAGTACTCTGTGTATTTTATTAACAGTGTGAATAGGTCAGTAGTCTTCTGGCTCTTTAGTTGAAATAATAAATGTATGAATGCAACAATATTCTAAGCAATGAAGAGAGGTAAGATATGGAACAATTGCCTGGGGCCTGATTGTAAAAGGCTTTTGATGTCTCAAAGAGGGAAATGGAAGAAATATATTGCTTCTATATTAAAGAAAAAAAATCCCACGACACTAGAACTTGTTAGTTAAATTGTGCGTATGTTCATCCTCTCTCTGTTGAGTCTCGTTTATGAGTTATAACATTGAGAGCATCATTTAGAACAGTAAAAGGCCCAGTGCACTGTGGACTTTTGAGCCAAGATCATTGCTGAAATTCAAAGTTCTGCTCAGTGCAGAGTGGCTTTCTGATCTCAGCCTCATTGTGATTTGGTGCCATTACAATTTAAATAGCAAATAACAAGCCTGCCAGTGCAGCTCAGTGGTTGAGTGTCAGCTAATGAACCAGGAGGTCATGGTTTGATTCCTGGTCAGGGCACATGCCCGGGTTGCCAGTTCGATCCCCAGTAGGGGGCGTGCAGGAGGCAGCCAATCAATGTTTCTCTCTCATTGATGTTTCTATCTATCCCTCTCTATTCCTCTCTCTAGAATCAATAACAAATATGTTTTTTTAAATAGTAATAAATAAATAGCAAATAACAATATAAAATAAAAAACAAAAGCTGGATTAACTATACTCATGATTATAAAGCACTTGGCATATACATTCTTAGCTAAAGCAATACTAAGGAATGCAAAGTTAGAAACTGCAACACTTTCTTCCAAACAGATAACTTTGTTCTTATGTTAAAATATCTTCATTATTAAGCATTACTGTTATACTTATAATGTAATTACCACCCTTTTGTAATCGTATTTTCTATTTATAGCACATACAGTGGTTGCAATGGTATAAAACTTGAACACTTGTCAAGCATCTCTGTGCTGCATAGCAAGTTCAGAATTGGCTGAGGGGACTAGGCCTCAGCCAGCAGCAACTTGTACATTCTTAAAATGCAAAAAACTAAAACCTCCTAAATAACCAGCTTCGCTTGCACAGCCATTTTGAACAGAGGAAGCAATGCAAAATCAAAATGCCAGGAATAACAGAGGGAGGCAAAGTTTAGGGACTCTAGAAAGAGATGTATTTTAAATTCTTAAAATCATCTTTGACTCAGACTACACTTAATATTAATTTCAAGCAGGATTTGATGTATTAAATTTGTTAACTGCCTCAAAATATTTTGGGGAACAGGGGAGAATATGAGTAAAGTAAGTTCTGGTTCTTGTTTCTAATAGTCTAGTTGAAGAGATGGTAATAAATAACAAAAATAGTAAACAGTAAAAAATAAAATTAAGTACGCAATACGTGCTAGGAAGAAAAGCAAAATGGGATATAGAGGATAGAGAGTGCTGGGTGGGGTCGTTTTCTCTAGGGTGTGTCAGAAGCCCTTTCTAATGGGATGACATTTTAGCAAAAATCAGAAAGAAGTGTATAACAAGCTATAATGGCATCTGTGGTAAAAATGTCCCAGGAACAGCGAGTACAATGGCTCTGAGACAAGTATATGTGGCGTGTTTGCAAAGCAGCAAGGCCACCGAGACGGAGCAAAGTAAATAAGGGGGAAACTTGAGAAATTAAAAATATTGCCGAAACCGGTTTGGCTCAGTGGATAGAGCGTCGGCCTGCGGACTGAAGGGTCCCAGGTTCGATTCCGGTCAAGGGCATGTACCTGGGTTGCGGGCATATCCCCAGTAGGAGATGTGCAGGAGGCAGCTGATCGATGTTTCTCTCTCATCGATGTTTCTAACTCTCTATCTCTCTTCCTTCCTCTCTGTAAAAAATCAATAAAATATATTTAAAAAAAAGGTGGAGTTTTTTAAAAAAAAAATATTGCCTCAGCGACTTTTAAGATTTATAATGAATTTAATACCATTAAAAATATTTTTGTTTGGTTAGGTTTTCGCTGTTAGAGAGGTAGTTCAAACTCAAATGATGCTTCCAGTAGCTTTCTTAATATGGTGGAAACTGCATAGTTTAAAACTATTTGAGTATACTTTTTAACATATTCACTCTATCACATGTATATTTTGTGGGGATCTATATTTTTATTTTTGATAAATTACAACAGAAAGTCTCAGAGTGTGAGCCATGGACTTTCCTATATATTTTAAGAGCTTGGCCCTGGCCGGTTTTGCTCAGTGATAGAGCATCAGCCTACAGACTGAAGGGTCCCGGGTTTGATTCCAGTCAAGGGCACATATCTCGGTTGCAGGCTCCTCCCACGCATGCAGGAGACAACCAATCGATGTGTCTCTCTCACATCAATGTTTCTGTCTGTTTTTCCCCCTCCCTTCTACTCTCTCTAAAAAGCAATGGAAAATATCCTCCAGTGAGGATTAACAACAAAAAAAAGAGTTTGCGATTGGAAAATGTTTGTACTTGAGCACTCAGTAAAAACAAACGTTATGTAATTTAATGGCCCTTTATAAAGCATAGCTCCATGAGAGTTTGTGAAGTGTTGCTGTTGTGGACAAATGGAAATAGGTGAGATGTGGAGTTTGTGGGGTCTTTCATCCTATAAAATGGGTCCTGGAACTGAAAATAGTTTTGAGAACCAGTTGCCTTCTTCTAAAGCAGGTGAGGAAGAGAAGAAACATGGGGACACAGGAAAAAGGAAGACCTTAATAGAAGCCGATAGAGAGAACTAGACGTGTGTAAAAATAAAGTTTTGACACAGAACAGGAAACTTGAAATTCTTCCGTGTTGTGTCCTGCTTTAGTTATGTATTGCTGGGTAACAAATTGCCTTACAATTTAGGAACAAACATATTACACTTTACATCGTTCCCAAGGGACAGGAATTGGAGAGCAGTTTAGCTGAGTGGTTCTGGCTTCAGGTTTCTCATGAGTTTCAGTCAAGCTGTTCATCCGAGGCCGTAGTGTCTGAAAACTGGACTGGAGTTGGAGGGTCAGTTTGCAGAATGTCTTGCTCACTGCCTATTAGGGGGCCTCATCAGTTCCTTGCTAGTTGTTTGCAGGAGGCCTCACTTTCTTGCCACATGAAACTCTTAAAAGGACTGCTTGATTGTCCTAATGACACGCAGCAAACTTCCTTGAACCTTCTCAGCTCTCCCTCTCCCAGTCCTAGAATGTGGGCTTCCCTGGGTTTTTATTTTCCCAGCCTTGTGTCACTATTGAGCTGAAGGACTAACAGTCAAGTTTAGGAAGTTAGTCTGGCTGAAAGGGGCCTTAGCAGGAGACTCTGCAGATCACATGTGCTCTAGCCGCTTTACTGTGATTCTGCTAGAGACCCATGGCCAAAGCTGTACCTAAAGGAGGAATGCTGCCTGGCTGTGCACTTTGCACTCTCTCCCTGTGAAACTGGTAATCATGGTGCTGATCAGTGTTGTAGTTCAGGGGGCCATCTAACAAGGATCATACACATGTAATTACTAAAAATGTGTATGAGTCTAAGGACTTAAAAACTCCTAACTGATAGATTCATGGATGGATAGAGGGATGGAATGATATGCAATAATGCAAAATACAGGAAAATTTTCATTATAAAATCTAGATGGTGGATATATGGCTGTTTATAATTCAACTTTTCTGTATATGGAAAATTTTTATAATAAAATATTGAGAGAATAAACTCTTATCCTTATGATACTACTCCCAACTATTACTCTTCTAAATGAGTGCCTACTTGTAGTGGCAAAGAATGGGTAACTTTTTTCCCCGACTTGAGCAGTGTGTAAAAATTATTATTAATAGTTGGCATCTTAGCAAGCCTATTACCATCTAACTCTTTCTGTCTAAAATAATGTGCTTCCTGTGATTTGAAAGCAATGATTACAACTCTTGACATTTTCCTATATAACACAGGGGCCTGAAATACAAAACATACTTAAACGGAATATTCATTACATAATAGCAGCTACCAATTACTTAGTGTCTGCCATGTCCCAGGCACTGTACTAGGTACTGCTGTTACCGCCGTAATTCTTATAAAGTCCAAAACTGCAGGAAATTACAAATGGGGACACTATGCTGCAATCCTTTTGCTTTTCAGTTGTCCTGGTAAAAGTCTCTTCAGTATTGAAAATCATTAGACATAGATTTGGATTCTAGTGTGTTATTATTATTCATTAGCATAGTCTATGCAAAATGCCTGGATATTTGCAGTGACCTCTCATACGATCTTATAGTTTCCTGTACATCCCATAGCTCATCTGTAGTTAAAATGTTTGTAGTATAGTTGAAAGCGCCATATCACTTGAAGTCAGAAAGCTATTATTGAGGTCCTCGCCACATCTCTTAAAAGCTTCATGACAGTATAGGGAATGCGAGTGAAGGATACTAGTATATAAGAATTCTTTGTAACTATATTTGCACTTATTCTGTAAGTCTGAAATTATTTATAGATTTTAAAAAATGGAAAACAAATAGCTGTGTCACCTCTCTGAGCCTAAAATAGTGTACTATTTTTGAAAGTAGGGAAACCTATATAATACCAGAGGACCATTGAGAGGTTAAAGTGTGAATGTAGCGATATATACTGTAGTTCACACAGCTTAATCCCTATTGTAGGTACTTAATAGTCTTCATGCATAGGTTAATGTGCAGTGTGTTCATTGAGAGGAGCAATCTGATCTTGTATGAAAATAATCTTGAGGGAGCTGGCTAACTAGATTGAAATCTTGATTCTCTCACTGGGCGATGTTGAGCGATTGACTAAGTCCTGCTTTGCCTCAGTTTTTCCAACAGTGGTATGAAATAGTGTTCAGTATCTAAAGCCATTCTAGTTATCCCTGAGAAAGCTTCTGTAAAAATTCAAGGTTATATTATGTAATATTTATTAAGCAATGAGCTTAATAAATAAGTAATTGATGTCACCCATTTGCTTCATTTATATCTTGTGATTCCTCAGGTTTTTTTGAACCATTACTGAGCACAAAGCAACACATTTCCCAAAACAAAAAACGAAGTCAAGTTACCACCACCCTTTTCACAATCTAACTTGTGATAAAATAAGAAGACATATTTTTATTTGCTAAAGGAAGTCCTATATGTCCCAGTTGAAATCATGTGTAAAGTACATCATTGTAAGCAGATGCTATACTTAAATACATTTGTTGTTTACAATGTTAATGAAATATTTGTGGTGAAAACGATGATTAATTAATGCTGGTGAGTTGTTTGGATCAAAGAGGAATTCTCCCTTTGCTAATATCTTGAGAATGGTCTGGAATATCAAGAATGATTTTTATTACAGTAGCATTCACATTTGAATCATCTTTGGATTAAAAAGTTCTAACTAGTGTCCTTTTTTGCATTGCTCTTCTTAATTATAAATATAAATCAAAAGCATGTAAAATTACAGAGCTAAATGTTTTCTAAGAACCATTTAATGATTGCAATAACCTACTCTAGAGGGGGCATCATCTTTTTGTCAGGGAAACCCAAATCACAGAAAGACCCCTACTCTTAAATCTGTGCTTTGTGTGAAGGGACTGTATATTACAGATGTTTGGAGAAAGAGTAACATAAAGTGTCTTCTGCAGCTTTTTAAAAGAGGATGTAGTAATTTGCTTAAATTAATAAGAATGTACGTAATGGGTACAAAAGTGGATGAATAGGAAACAAATTCAGAAAAAGAGATATAGCTGATGTTATATATTGACTCGTGACTCCTTTCCTGTACTTAATGTTAAACAATTTGTTCTATGCAAATATTGATCTCTATCAAATGACTGACTACAGCATTTTCATGCAGATGTTCCTGTAGTTACTTTGTAATAAGTAAATCGTTTTGAGGCAAATTTTTGAAATGAGGTATTTTTCTTTTATAAAAAAAAAAAACCCCAAGGTCGTTCTTTTGTTACTTAAAATATTTCATTCTGAAGATTCCAGGAATATACATAGGACAGGATAGTGGTTTCAAACTGATTTACAATCAGCTGTTTCTTAAGTGAAATTTTACAAAAAAGCAAATGTCTCTGACTGCAATGAGGATACAGGGGTTTCAGGGAGCAGATGTTCCAATGGCTTCTCCTTACTCTCGGTGGTGCCCCTGAGTGTGTCTCTGGCATCCTCCGCCTCTGAGGAGTGCATTGAGAACTGTGGATACAGGTAGGAATTCATCATTCATAGGTCATATGCTGTTTATTTAGCTGTTAGGCAACTCTGCCTTGGTGTCACTGTTAGATCACACATACTAGCTGGTAGCAGCTATAATGGGTCAACAGGACTATGTTTATTGGATGAATATCCAAGTTATTGTTAGTCAACGTGTTTGTCTAATCATTACTGGTAATTGGGTATGATGTATGGGTGCCGACACTTCCATTCTCAGTATCTTTATATGTGTATCATCAGAGGGAATTGGGATCGGTCAAACCAGGAGCTCTTTCCAAGCAGCCACCATTCTGCCATTCAATAGAGAGCCTGGAATTTTCCTTTTATGAGGTGGAAATCAAGTCTTAGCCATGGTCCATGACTCTGGGGGATTTAAACTGAGATTGGTGAGATAAAACTAGCCAAGATAAAATGATTAGAGACAATCTATTAACAAAGAATTAATAAAATGTTTAGCCTGGCCGGTGTGGCTCAGCGGTTGAGCATCAACGCATGCACCAAGAGTTTGCAGGTTTAATTCCTGGTCATGGCACATGCCCAGTTGTGAGCTCCATCCCCAGTGGGGGGCCTGCAAAAGGCAGCCAATCGATGTTTCTCTCCTTTCTACCTTCCCTTCCACTCTCTCTAAAAAGTCAATAAAATAAAAAAAATGTTTTGGATTTTAAGAACCAAAATTATAAAGAAATAAATGTATACAGAAAAGATCTATTTTAAAATCCTTAGATTAAGAAAAAGTTATTATTTGAGATTTTACTAATTTAGGTAAACTAACAAATTATGCATTTATGCATTTCCTAGTAAGAGCTAGAAATCAATTCTATTGCTCTACTGTGATCTTAAATATGATCTTCCAGGCAGGTATAGGAGGGTATTAGTTTTTTTCTCATGCTGTCCATTAATAAAAATAACATGACATTTTTATTTTAATGCCTCCTGTAAAATCTATATCCTCAGAAGTCTGATGAACCAGACTGTGGCTTTCACAGTACATAGAAATTCATTTGGCATATGCCTTGAACATTAAAATTAAAGTGACTAATTTTTCCTAATTGTGAGTACAAATTAATATTTTCCTCAGTCTACTCTTAAAATAAATTTTTGATATAACTTCAAGGTCATATAGATATATTTCAGCATATTAAAGAAATATTTTAGTAATTATTTTTTATGTTAAAATTTTATTTTACTTTACTATCAATTTTAATTCATTAAGGCTTAATTTTCCTTTGGTAATGTATTTTCAAAACATTACAATATTGTAGAGAATTTTATATTTATTTGATGTTTGACTATAATACCCAGATTGGTTATGCTTTTGCTCACAAAGGTAAGGAGAAATCCAAATTTACTCATAATAAAAGTATTAGAGAAACTGTCAATAAATTTACTGTTATAATTGAATCATATGATTTCTAAATTGTTGATAATATGATCTGCTCGTTAAACAATAGTGTCTGGAGAAAATGATGGATTAATTGACTGATGGCTAAAGTTTCCCTCAAATATAATGGTTTACCCAGTTTGATTTGATTTGTGTAAAATAACTTTCTCTAATAAACAATTTGCTCAGAGGCAATAGAAGAAATGAATGGTTATCAAACCAAACTTAATTAGTCTATCCTAGATTGATATTACTTGGGGAGTCTTCGTTTTAATTGTGGAGGGCTGGATACAAAGAGTTCGGTTCATTATTTTTTCCTGTATAAACACTATTGTGTAACTACCTATAGAATAATAACATGTGAATTCATTTTAATAAATGCTTGTAAAGTGAATTAGCTAATTATGCCAGGCTAAAAATGATTCCTTTAATTATTTTGGATATTTAACTGGTACTTCAATTTTATTATTGTTAGTCTGTAAATGTGATTTGTATTAGCTCTGCCAAACTAATTATAATGTATAACTTAACAAACAATTTGAACAGTTTTGTAATGCTTATAATGTTCTCTTCTCTTGTGCAAGAGAAACCATTATCTCTAGATTACATGAAGATAAAGGTTTAACACAAATTCAGACGAAAAGAATGGCAGTTTCTGTATATATAGAGAATAAAATCGCCTCAATATCCATTGTAGTGACTGACATAATTGTATGTATGAGAAGAATGAACAGATTTCATTCAGGACAAGGTAAAACCAGAGACTCACTAGTTTATCTTGAGATGGTATTAAATTGTCACTTGAAGACATAGTGTAGCTTGAGAGATTGTATTCTTATTTTTACAAGCCATAGGCATTTTCTCCAAGCCCTTACTACTGGTAGAAGGAAGAACTCCATCCACGTTCTCAAACAAAATTTTATATTAAGAACTCATTGTGAATGTTAAAAACAACATGCTTCTTAATCACTTCCACTTAGACTAATTCTAATCGTTTTGAATCAGAAATGAATGAGAACAAAAGCTTTAGTTGTGTATGTGTGTGTGTGTGTGTATTTATATATATTTATATAATTTAGTCTTTCTGGAGGGAAAAGACAAAATAACCTCCGAAGATATGCTATCTAAAACCTTATTATTTTAAAAATTAATATATAGTAATTTTCACTTTTTAATTGGGAGGGGGGGGGTGTGTACAATTCTGTGAGTTTTAACCCATGTAACAACTACCACAATCAGGATACAGAGTAGTTCCATCACCTAAAAAAATATCATTTCTTCTTCTGCCACACTCTCCCCCTATTCCTAACCCCTGACAACCACTGATCTATTCCGACTCACTATAGTGTTGCCTTTTTCCAGAATGTCATATAAGTGGAATCTCATAGTATTTGACCTTTTGAAACTGGCTATAACTCAGTGTAATGCCTTTGAGATTCATCCATGTTGTAGTAATATCAATAATTTGTTTCCTATCTGCCCCTCCCCAAATTGAATATAACAACAATAATATCACTTTGTCCATTTAATATAAGTGATCTGCCCATAGGGGAAATTAGTTTTTCCTCATGTTATCCCCATCATGACTAGGACTTTGTTTTTGCCCTATTCACACATATAGTTCTGCCTTTTTAATTGTCTGCATTGTAATTTTATAGATGCACCCTATTTTGTTTAACCTGCCTTGAGCATAGATGCTTAGATTTTTTTAAAAAAATATATTACATTTAATACTGCAGTAAACATTCTTGTGCATATCTTTTCTGCATGTATATTCTTCAAGTAACCCCTAGAAATGAAATGGCTGGGTCAAAGAATTAAACACAAAATTGAATGGATTAAAATTTGCCTTCTAAAAACTTTGAACCAATTTGTACATACTCTTACTTTGCCACCCTAACCCTAACTCAATATTGTTAAGATGTCAGTTGTTGCTGAAACCGGTTTGGCTCAGTGGATAGAGCGTCGGCCTGCGGACTGAAGGGTCCCAGGTTCGATTCCGGTCAGGGGCGTGTACCTGAGTTTCGGGCACATCCCCAGTGGGAGATGTACAGGAGGCAGCTGATCTATGTTTCTCTCTCATCGATGTTTCTAACTCTCTATCTCTCTCCCTTCCTCTCTGTAAAAAATCAATAAAATGTATTTTTTTTAAAAAAAGATGTCAGTTGTCTCCAATTTGATATATATATACAACACAGTCCCCGCCCCTGCCCCCTTTTTTTTTAATGCCAGCAAGGTTTTGTTTTTTTGGTAGGTTTTTGTTTGGTGGGTTTTTTTTTTTTTTGGGGGGGGGGGTTCAGGGTGGATTGTTGTTGTTGCCATTTTAATAGAATTATATCTATTGGTATCTCATTGTAGTTTTAATTTGCAAAATGGGTTAAGATGTTGAACATTATTTTTTATACCTAATTATCTCCCATATATTTTCTTTGGAAAAGTATCTGTTCAAGTCTCTCCCCATTTTAAAATTAGGTCATTTGTTTTCATGTTCTTAAGTTTTTAGAATACTTTATAGATTTTGGATATAAGTCCTTTGCTGGCTATGTGATTAACAAATATCTCTGTTCAGTGTATAGCTTGTCTTTTCATTTCTGTGTCTATTAAGGAACAAAAGTTTTTAATTTTGATGAAATCTGCTTTTTTTTTTTTAATGGATCATGCTTCATGCAGAGTTAAATGGTATGTCTTTTGAGATATCTTTCTTCCATCCTTTTACTTTACTCTATCTTTGAATGTATCTTTACATTTAATGTGGATATCCGATAGATAAAATATCATTGGGTTGTTTTTTAATTCTTTCTTACAAACTGTCTTTTAATAGGTATATTTAAACCATTTACATTTAATCATTGATATTTGGATGTAGATCTTTTCTTCTTATTTGTTTTCTGTTTGTTCCCTCTTTATTTCTGTTTCTTCTTTTCTGCCTTCTTTTAGATTATTTAAATATTATAGTATTCCCTTTTATGTTACCTACTGAGTTTTTACTATATCTCTTTAAATGTTTTTTTTTTCATGGCTGCTCTAGAGATTATAACATACACATTTAACTTTTCAAAGTCTATTTGGAATTAATATGTTAACTCTTAAAGTGGAGCATAGATCCCTTTATCCTCCACTCATTTGTTGTAGTTGCATTATATATTACATTTACATATATTGGAAACTCCTCAAATAATGTTATAACTTTTGCTTTGAAGAATTATACATATTTTATAGAATGTATGAGGAAAATTGTCTTCCTACATTTACTTTTTTTGTTTCTCTCTTTTCATGCCTGATATTTCAAGTTTTTCTCTCATATTATTTTCTTTCTGTCTGAAGAACTTCCTGTAATATTTCTTACAGAGCAGAGCAGGTCTACTGACAGTGAATTATCTTTGTTTTTCACCATCTGAGAGAGGTCATTATTTTACCTTTATTCATGAAGGCATTTTTTTCTCTGGATATAGAATTCTGGGTTGGCAATTCTAACAGTTCTCAACCCCTCTCCCATCTTTTCAGCACTTAAATATATATATATATATAATTATTATAGCCTTACCAGTGTGTGTGAACTGATATTTCATTGTGGTTTTGATTTGCATTTTCTTAATGATAAATGATGTCGTGTGCTTGTATCTTTTCTTTGAAGAAGTATCTGTTCTAGTCATGCCCATTTTTTAATGGGATTGTTTGTCTTTTTCTTACTGAATTATAAGAATTGTTTATATAGTCAATACTAAGCTCTTATCAGATATGTGATTTGCAGATATTTTCTCCCCTTCTGTATGTTATCTTTCATTTTCCTTATGATGTCCTTTGAAGTACAAAAGTTCATAATTTATTTAGTAGGTGTCCAATTTATTTGTGCTTTTGTGTATCATTATGTGCTCATTTCTGTTATCAAGTAAATACCATGCTGTCTCTGTGACTTTTAATCTATGGGGAACTGGCCCCATTTCCTGGCCTCCATTGTTGGTTTAATACGAACATATGAACCAAACCAAGTCCAGGTCAGTGAGTTTTAATTTCTGAGACCTGTTGAAACTATTTGGAAAGAGAAGTTCTCTTGCCACTGAATTTGGGGGTGGGAAAAAAGTAAGTCTTAGGTCTGTTCAGGGCTCCTACATTCAGAATGCCAACTTGAGTGTGAATGAAGTACTGAGAGGTGGAGAGAGACTACTAGTATTTCTTTGCCCCTGGATCCAGTGATCCAGCCATGCCTAACAAGACCCAGCAAGGGTTCTTTCAGATTCTGCATACATACTCCCTCCACCCATGCTCCCTGTCTTAAAACAAAACATATGCTGAACTTGTAGAACCAGATTGCTAACAGTTTGAATTGCTACTGGTGATATTTTCTCTCTCTCCCTCTCTCTCCCTCCTTCCCTTGTCCCCTCCTCCGCTCTCCATCTCCTCCCCCCCACCCCCATACTCTATGTCACACACACACACACACACACACACACACACACACACACACACCCCTTAAGTCCAGTATGGCCACTCATTCTGAAACAAGAAATGCAGTGAAGATGGAAGGGGAAGTGTTCTGACCTGTTGCCAGCCCCCTTTTGTTTTCACATCTGCACTGCACCTATATTCTGTAATGGTCACTGCAGCCCTCTTTGTGAACTGTTTACATGTCTGACTTCTTGTTTGGATTTACTTGGTGATTTGATATGAATTTTTAATGTGAAAGCACTTAGCATTAGGAGTTTGACATTTTGTCTGACCTTAATCACCAGGAGGATCATGAGAGGTTTATTCAGTGGGAAGAGAACTGTTATAGCTCTGACAGAAATGATGGGAAATAAGTAAACAGCCTTTTAAATCTTCACCAGAAATCAATAGGGTTTAAAGATGATGGACGTTGGTGTTTTTTTGCTGCTTAAGGACTTCAACCTTTTACGGGAAAATATCTTCTCAACGTGTCAGCAGTTTTTTCCATGCACACAATGAATCACAGCTGCAAATAGAACATTCTGCATAGAACACTCTTCATCGTTATTATAAGGAAGAAATTGTAGATGACTGCCCATGGTAATATAGAGCCTTTTGGGGCATTTTTGTATGAAAAAAGAGAGCCATTTCTCACCATTTTGTTTTTGTCTTATGTGTAATTCATACACCAAACTTTTCCCTCAGCACAGTAATCGCAGTTTTTATTTATAGAGCACCTCCATTGTACTGGTCATTGACTGCGGGACATGTTAAGGTAAATGACATGACTCCGTGTCACAGATGAAATTGAGGCCTAGAGCCTGTATCTAAGGTCATCTAATGAGTGACATAACTGTTTTTAAAATCCTAGTTCATAAAGTCTGAAGCTTATGCTTTTACCACTCTTCCCACTACATCTCTGAGGACAGCTACGTAATAGGTGTTCTCACATTTCGTGCTATTTCTTTAGTAGCGGTATCTCTTATTTTCTTCCCTCTTTCTCTCAGTCAGTAAAACTGACTTAAGTGACAGATCTCCATATCATTTAATAAGAGGATAAGCACTACACCGTGGTCATTGAATAAAGGGATATGGGTTGAGAACTGCTTCCCAGTATACACTGCAGATTTGTTTTTCATGAATGATTTATAAGATAGTAGATTGATAGAGCATTTAGCAGTGTATTCACAAGCCGAATCTGATGCAAGTGTTCAAATATTAACCAAGCATGCCATGCAGTGTCCTTTGTGTCAAGGTTTAGAATTATGGGTTTTATTGTAAAACTGCTTCTATTCTAAATACTTTAAAACATGGGAGACTTGCCGTGACAGCACAGTTGACTTGCCAGGTGTTCTGCAAATTCATACATTTCACTGTGCAGCTGTTTTCCTGCAGAAAGTAAGGTATTTATTTTTTGATTTGCAAATATTCTTTCTAACTCAAACTAAGAATACAAACTCAGTTTGTTGATAAGTAATCATGAACAATATACTGGTAAATAAAAGTGTTTACATCAAACCTGATTTAATGTGAATTTGGACTTAAGGATACATTATTTTAGTTCATTAATTGGAAATTTTGAAAATAAAAGATGAGATAGCTCTTTACCCGTTCCTTGTAATGCAGGTTAGACATGTTGAATATAAATGCTATCAGGTGAAATGTGCATTCCTGCTCCTTTATTAATCAGTCTTGGAACAGCCACTTAACTTTCGGGTTTCTCCATTTCCTTACCGAGAAACTGAAGTGAACTGCAGGTCCTAAAGACCCTCCTAACTCCAAAGTTCTGTAGCTCCTTATGTTTAGGAATCTGGTTTGAAATCCTTTGTTTTTTATCATATACTTTTAAGTAATAAAATAATCTTTAAAAGTAATTTTTGCTATAACATTTTAAATGTACCTCCTTCACCCCTGAAAAACAGGTCTTTTTCTAATATCTAATGTGCTCTGCATTAGTGAAATTACTGCTTAGCCGACTTGTGCTCACCTCAAGTAGAGTGACTGATCTGTGTTTCTCATATGGAAAAACGTAAGACACTGCTACTCCAGACATTCCAGAGGTTAATCAGGGAGCCATTGATCAGCCATGTTCTTGTGTTTTCCGGGAGCCTAAAGTTTTCAGGTACACAATGATTGATTCTGTATTTGATAAAGGTGTAAATTGATCAGTTTGGTTGGGTAATTAACTGCTGAGCTTGTAGGAAATAGTTGAACTTGTGATGAAAGGATGATTCTCAGGCCATCTCAATATAGGAAGGACTATAAGAAATACATGCAGCTCAGACTCAAAGTTGTGATCTTGTCTCCCCTTTGCTCAAATTTACACAGGCTCAGTTTCTCTAAAAAGAAAGTACAGTAGAAATCAAAAAACCCTCTATCCTGACTCGCCCACCTTTACTGGTCACATAAATCAGGTCATACAACCTCTTTTTTTAAAATACATTTTTATTTCAGAGAGGAAGGGAGAGGGAGAGAGAGATAGAAATATCAAGGATGATAGGGAATCATTGACTGGCTGCCTCCTACATGCTCCACACTGGGGAATCGAGCCTACAATAGGTCCACACTCAACCACTGAGCCATGCTGGGTGGCCTCATATAACCTTTTGAGGCCCCAGTTTTCTGTTTCCTAAATGGGGATAATAGTATCTACTAAACAGGATTATTGTGAAAATTGATTGCATTCACATATATGAAAGCACTTGAACTCCTAAATAATTGGTGCTTTGTTAGACAGTAATTTATTTAGGTATTTTGCTAGTACAAGTTTTTGTTACCTGGGTTGATGTATAACCTCAAATTCTTATACTAAAACTAGAGGCCCAGTGCACGAAATTGTGCATGGGTTGGGTCCCTCTGCCTGGCCAGCGATCAGGGCCGATCAGGGGAGCTGGCCAGATGGGAGCGGGACCGCGGGAGGTTGTCCCGATGGGGGAGGGTGGCCGGCCGGGGGAGGGAGTGGGAGATTGGCCCCAGTAGCAAGCTAACCAACAGTCGATTCCGAGAGGAATTGGGCTCCCTTCTCCCTCCTGTCTGGGTCTGGGTGTGGGTGAGCCAGATTCAGGGCTCTCAGGGCCCCAGCAGCAAGGTTTGGGTCAGTGCACATCATAGCTACCGGCCAGTCATCCGGTCGTTCCAGTCGTTCAGTCAGAATGGTCGCTTGGGCTTTTATATATAGAGATTTTTTTGGTATGACCAAATGTAACTTCTAAAACAATGTATTGCTGAGTTTATTCACTTCCTAACTCACTGTTTCATGATTTTCATCCTTGCCTCTGTTATCAAGTAAACGTGTACATTTAAAAATAGACGGTAGCTTTCCAAACATGATAAGGATTACAAATTATTTAACAATTGAAGTCTTTTCAGTATAGAGTGTTCTGTTTAGTCCAGTTCCTTTTCTTATTTGTCTTTCAACTATTAAGCTTTTTGTTAACTGTAAAATCATTTTCTTGTTACTTTGTACTTATATTTTACACTGATTACTATAGGTTTTTATGTTTTAAACTAGATGCACGAAATTCGTGCAAGAGCGAGCTCGGCCCTCGCAGCCCCAGCTTCATCCAGAAGGTTGTCCAGAAGGTCATCCGAATGGTTGTCCTGATGGTCGTTCTGCTGTTTGGTCTAATTAGCATATTAGCTCTTTATTATATAGGATATTTTATTTTGATGAGATAATCTTTAATGGTTCATTTTATTAACACCTATTTTGGGGACCAGAAACTTTGCCCAAGAACATGATTTAAATTTATTAAAGTCAGTGAGAAAATATGATTTAGTACCTAAAAATTATAGTAAAGCAAACAAATTTTTCCTCCAAAATCTTGCTTAATGTTAAGTACAGTAAATTATGATTATGTATGTATTGGTCCTACCTACAAACATTTGTTCATTTTAATGAACACATAAGCTTCCTCTTTTCTTGGTGAACACTAACTTTGAATATTTCATTGTTATTTAAAATAGTTTTATGCTTTATTTAACTTAATACCAAAACAAAAGTCATTTTCCAAAAAATTTGTATTGATTTTTCTTTCTATGGTTCCCTGTACATTCTTTTACTGCAGCAGTTATATTATTACACATTGGCATGTCTGTGTTACCCACCATCAGGAGCTCCCTAAGTTCAGAGAATTCTCATTTACCTTTGATCTCTAAACCTTAAGCTCTGCATTTGGCATTTAGTGAACTCCCAATAATATATTGAGTGATACTTCAAATTATGTTGAAGATCTAAAAATAGCCAAATTGATCTATGACTACAGAGTTCTATTGCAGTGGCTCTTAAAACAAAAATGTTCTCAATTTGTGATTGATGGTCTATAATGTCATATTGACTTCCATAATAAATAGTCACCTTTCATAATAGTGTTGTTATAGTAAACTAAGATAAAAGGAATTTGCTGAGACTTGTAGCCCAATCATTGGGCTAAACCAGGTACGAGGCTCTACCTTCAGTTAGCTGTGTGACCTTACCCTGTTAAGGTTTTATTGCTAAAGTTCTGTCTAGCTGGAGAAATTCTCAACCAGAAGAGCTTATTCTTCCCTCCATAGTGGTAGTGCTCAAGGGTTAAAAATAATTATTAGGTATGAAAACTTTTAAAAGGTGTGGAGTCCATTGCCTTGAAAGTACAATTTAGCAGCATGCAGTATATCTTGGCATATGTTAACTCTTCGGTAGGTTCTGAAACAGACAAAGAAATGAAAGAACCAACTAACTCTGTTGCAAGGCTTTGTGGGGTTTTTTATTTAGTGGAAGATAATAGTAATCAGATGTCAGTCTCTGTGATGACAGCCAACATGTGTGTGATTTTTAATTGCGTATATTAGGTGATGAGAGATTGCTGCCTTCAGCAAGTCACTGAAGACTAGGTGAACTAACCGCTGTTACATTTTCTTTAGTGAAAATAGCCCAGGAAAAGCCTTCATTGCAAAGTTATTGTGAGGATTAGTGAATCAGTCTGCAAAACAGCTAGTCCAGGCTGGCATTTTATAAATTCTTCTGTAATTTGAACCTGTTGTTTTTATTGTTTTCATTATTGATATCATTGTCGTCATTATTATCATCTTTATATAAGGCCAGTTTGTGCCTTTGTGGATCCCCTCAATGTTTATGTTCCTTAGAAATGGATCCTTTGAATAGCCATAGAAGCTCTGTAGGCATCTGAGAGTAAAAATGCTTCATCAGATCCTGTCGGCTCTTAACTTTTTGCCGTTCTCACCTAAGCCTGTCTTGTAACACTGATTCTTTGGATCTTTCAGAATTATACTACCAAAGAAAAGTCATTGGTAAATAATCACATGGGATGTGTTTTTGTAAGTGGTGGCCATGTATTACATAGCATAAGTTAATAAGTTTTACTTCTTAGCATGTTGTATCTTTAAACTGAAACTTTTGGAGAGGAAAGATATTTTTTTATTTGAAAATGTCCCTCTGTTGCATATCTTTGAATAGCAAACACCTGAATGTATTTTTCAGAATCAGTCTCTCTTGATGTTAGTCTGATAGAGAAACCAGGGTTGTTGGCAGCAGGCCATTCTGAGGTTGGGGGTATTGTTGGGGAAAATGCAATTAGGATTCACTATACATTCTTATATTTCTCTGTATTTTCTTTTTTGAGCAGTCACCACTTGGGCTTAAGCAGTTGCCCTTTAGGTAGTCAATTGAGGTGTAGCTGCAAGGGGTAGTAAGCTGGGTGTACAAGCTGCTGAGCATATCAAATTGAGCTCCTGGGGAAAGTGGCTGACCTACGTTTTTGAAAACTTAAGCATATTGAATACCTATCATGGATCCGACCTGTTATGAAATCATCATCGCCCTTATGAAGTCAACTGTAATAGAAAATAAAAACTATTTCAAAAAATAATGGTTATTAAAAAATAGATAAATACATGAAAAGGATCTTGTGTTTAGTGGTGAGAGTGACAAGAACTGGGAGAGAAAGCTGACTGAGATAAAGACAGGGCTGCAGCAGTACTGGGGGGGGCGGGGAGGGCAGGGAGGGGAACACCTCCATTGGGCCTGAGGAGAGCAGGACAGACGGGAGCAAGTAGCCAGAAGACTTCGTGATCTGGGTTTTGAGGCCAAATAGGAGGTTGGCAGGTAGGTGGCGGGTGAGAGGCTGGGAGGAGGTAAATTTTTCCAGGTTGAGAAAGTAACACATTTGGGGAACTATAGGATGAGGTAGTAAGACAAAGATATTAGGCATGAAGGGGAAAATGAGGTTTTTCTACTGTGGCCTAGAGGGTCTGTTTTGGGAAAAGAACGAGTCAGTTTGAAGGAAGAAAGTGATTGAGATGATATTATTAAACTATTTTATTCTAATGACTTGATTAGTCAATTTCAATAAAAAATGCTTGAGCCTAATAATCCATTTGGGCATGAATTTGTTTTTATTATTACTCTTTTGTAATTTGGAAAATATTTTTAAAATTCTCATGTGGTTCTCAATACTGGCTGTACAATATAATCACATGGGGAATTATTTTTTTAATTCCAGTGTGGATTTGCTGTAAAATATTCCAACAGAATTTTTTAAATATTGGGGGTTGGGGGAATAAATGATACAGAACTGGCAAAATATTGATAATCATTGAAGCTTGGTAATGGGTATCTGGGGTTCATTAAAGCAGTCCCATTATGTTTGTATATATTTGAAGATTTCCATAGTAAAAAGTTTAAGAAATAAAATTATAAGTTTTTCTGAACAACCACCACCAGAAGATACCTATGCCTGGGGCCCTACCTTAAACCAATTAAATCAGAGTTTCTTGGGGTAGGACACAATTATATTTTGTTTTTTTAAGTTTGACGTGATCCCAGGGTATAGCATGAGTGAAAATTCTGTTTTATGAGGTAAAGCAAGCAGGAATTATTGTTCTTGTTTTACAGGGAGAGAAACTGAGACCCAGAAAGGCTCAATGTTTTGTTAAAACAGCCTCCCAGCTAATAAAGAACATGGCCATTACATTGTCAGCCTCATAGCCTAAGGCTCATTTTGTACACCAGTCTGCTTCTCTGTTGCCTACCATCAAAGGAATGGTTTTGTTGCTAGTGTTGTCCCGTGATCTGCTTAAAAACTATGTTCTATTGAAGATATCTTAGTCCCTACAACTCTGTTGTAGACATACTAGTTCTTCCTCCTCAGACTGGCAGTGAGTGCTGGGTGCAAGCTGTGAAGGTTGCTACATCGGTTTTATTTGTGAGTAGATGCTCATAGTTCAGCCTGCTGTTTCCTTTTCTTGGCCTGTAAATAAAGGGACAGTGTAAGTGCCTCTTGGAAAGAAAAGATGCTGATATTTTTCTAATGCCCTGTGCACTGGGGCAGTAAATCTACACGCAAATGAAAGATTTTGGTGACAAATGATAACTCTCATCATCACTCTAATCTCTTCTTCACTTTCTTGGGTATTGTTAATTCATAACGTAGTTTGAATTGACTTACCATTATTGATTCCTGTATTCATTAGAATGAAAAGAGAAATCTTGTCTTTGCAAGGGAAATACAGTTACCAGACACTATCTTTCTCATAGAATAAAAGGACCTGGCGGGATATAAACTGTGAGAAAGACAGTTAAATTGACGTGGTGAAGGTTAATGCTTGCTACGTTGATGTTGGAGGTTCCGATCACTTGTCAGTATGTGCCTATAATACATGCAGTACATCTTCATTAAGAAGGTATATAGCAATCAGTTTCAGGTTTCCGGATGAGCCTGTGGCCAGGCCATAATTAACCTTTTGAACCTGAAATTGTAACAGAATGTACTATTGGCTTAGGTTATCAATTATGGTCACAGTCAATTGATACTTACTCAAAGAAGGCTTATTGGTGATGGCTATTATAATTTACTCATCTTCCCATTGTATGATTAAAAAGTAAAGTTGACATGGCAGAGTATTCTATTTTTCGCTTTTGGAGACAGAAATTTTTGTTAAGCCAGATGCCTTGCCACAATTTTCAGTGTTTTCAATTTCTTAAGCATGAAGCAGTTTAAGTACTAAGGGGACTTTTAGAATTACATGTTATGTCAAGTTGTAATAGAAAAGACTCATACGTAGCATATCAACATACTTTGAACATAAGTTGAAAAGATTCAAGTACAGGTGTAATCAGATAGGTGTTTTTTTGTGTCTTATACTTTTTTTCCTATCCAATATTTCACTCAGATCACATAATAGAAAAATAGCTGACAGAATTTCACTTATTTTGGAAAAACTTAATGGAATGCTTATTAATCAAATAAAACTAAAAATATTAATTGCCAGTTCAAATCAAGGGAATGTTACTATTTTAATGCATTTCAGATTAGTATAATTTAAAGATAATTGCTTAAATTAAGAACTCACTTTAACTATATTTCTGTTTATTATGTTATTTTTGTTGTATTAGTTTTTGAAGTAATTTTCTATTAAAGTTAAATACTGTTAATATGTTTTGGAAGCTATTTCTAGAAAGAGTTTGTTAGAATTTATTTATAATTTTTAGATGTCACTGATTACGCATATTGTTCTGAATTTATTAGCTATGAATCTGTCCTGAAAAAAGTTTATCTTTAAATTTAGTTTGGGCAGAAAGAGCATTATGTACAAAGATATTTATTGCAATATTTTTATAATAGTGGGAAATTATTTAATGTCCCAACACTAAGACGTTTATGGTATCCATTGTGTACATTGGTTTGAAGGAATACAGGGTGGGGCAAATGTAGGTTTATTGTTGTAAGTATGTGAAACACAGCTTATTTAGTCTCGGTTCTTATGTTAAATGGAGGAGATAGGAAAAAAAAAAGCAAATGAAAGGTGTCTTTGCCAAACTAGTGTAAAATTCCAAAAAATAACATCTTTTTAAAATTTTTGATGAATGATTATCATTGATTTTATGTGAATAAAAGTTATAGCCTATTTTATGAGCATTATTTAACTAGTAATAAAATCTTCCACTGTGAAATGGAGATTATTGACATTAATACAATGCTAAATAGTTTTTAAAACAATGACTAAATATATTTTATCTAATCTCCCTTCCCTCAAAATAAAAAGAGATAGTATTGTCTACTTTGTTTATAGAATGGACCCAGGAAAATGGTCACTGTAAGACAAACCAATTGCCCAGTGGAATTGTGTATATGATCATCAAAAGGGAACAATATCCTAAATTCCCCAGAAAGTTGAAGAACATTTAGGTGTGAATTTTATATGTCGGTGTATTACAGTGAATATGTACCCCATTAGTGCTGGGAGAAGTGGTTTCAGTTTTCATTTTTATAGCTAGGGGTGTTTTATAGGCCTACCTTTACTTCATACGCACTTAGTGCTCAACCTACCAGTATTCCAATAAGCGTTACTAGTGTTTCACGGTCAAAGGGACTTAGGACTCCTATATGGTGAATACCATTAGCCTGGACATAAATGAGAATTTGCCCAGTAACAAAATTCAAAATCATTTAAATCCAGCTAATTTTTACTACTACAAATTTTATGCTAATAAAATGAGAGCTAATTGGGCCTAAGACTAGCTGATATCTTTGAAATACACAGTGTCAAGCTAACCTAGGACAGTATCTGAACTCTAGTGGTTTCTCGTCCTTGTCCCCAACTCCTTGCCCCAAACTTTCCCTGTATCTCCACCAGTTACTTCAATCTGGCCCTGCAGTTGAGCCCATAGCGCCATCTAGGGATCAGGGGAGGTGATGGAGAGCACTGTTCCTGTGCCTACGCTTTCCCCAAAGCTTGCAGCTTCAGAACTCCCTGTTTCCAAAGCATGTCTAATGCTGAGCAACCATTTCCAGTTAGCAATTCTGTAAAATTATGTCAAAGAAATAAATGAGTATGAGAGTTACAGAGTTTTCTCCCCAGGACGATCTCGGAAAGCAAATTTACACTCATGGCAGAGGACAGTATTATACAGTGAATAGCATCATACAAGTTTTATCCCAGACTAACCTGGGTTCAGATCCACCCTCTACACTTATAGGGTTTTTCCTATTGTAAATGTAAAGTGCTTGGGACATAGTAGGCCCCTAGAAGTGAATCATCGTATTATCATGTTTCAGAATCATATATGTAGAATTAGAGCCAGAAAAGGGTCAGATTCTACAAAAATAATGAAACTACTTTATGCAACATAGGAAAGAAAATGAACATTAAGCAGATCTAGTTTTTAAAAGAATAATGGACTGTGGTGTCTAAATTAGGAAAGGACTTAAATTTACAGTAATAAGTATTCTAGTTACAGCATAGAACTATATTATCATCAAAGTAAAACTGACTGAGGTTTTAACATGTAATTAAATTATACTTAGAAGAAGAGCATCAAAACAATTTTTGTAACACTTTCTTCTTCCGTCACTTACCTCCCACCAAAACACAGGAAGCCAGTAAGAAGGCCCATTCCCTTCTTGGAATAAGAGCAGGAGGATCATTAGCAAACAGATTTTAAGAAAATGTCATGCATCATTTTCATATTCTTTGGAAATTGTGCTTTTCTTCCTGAATATACCATAATATTTTTCTTACATTTTTATGCTCAATAAAAATACTTTTTCTTTCCTGTGTATAAAAACACAGTTTTACTTCTTAAACTTACCTTGTGCTTTTTTGTAAAAACCAGTTGGGATACAGCTACACGATTATAAGCTGTTTACCTTGGCACAGTTGTAGTACATATAATGTTGTGAAGTTGAAAGGCTAATTTTCCTTCTAGGTGTTTCTTTTGGTGAATAGAATTTAGAATTTGATATTTTATTTACACTGGAGGTTACAGTATTCAAATTTTATTCATATACATTGTTTGAGAAGTCTATGTTTTATACAAACTTGGGTTCAAAAATGGTTCTACCACAGAGCGACCTTTGGGCAAATTTCTCAAACTCTCAGATCCTCAACTTTCTTCTAAAGTTAGAATAATAATACTTAATTTACAAGGCAGTTGTAAGGATTAAAGGAGACTAAATATAAGCTCTCAAAAAAATACTAGCTTTTTTTCTCTATGGGAAAAAAAATTTCCTGAAAATATTAAAATTATGCCTTTTTGCCCACTCCTCCCAACCCCTGCCTTTGGCACCCACCAATCTATTCTCTGTATCTTTAAGTCAAGGAAAAAGGGGGGTGTTTTAGATCCCACATATACATGAAGTCATTAGTGTTTGTCTTTTTTGTCTGGCTTATATAACTTTGTATAATGCCTTCAGGGTCCATCCTTGTTGTATCAAGTGGCAGTATTCCTTCTTTTTTATGGCGAAATAAATATTCCATGTGTACAGACCACCACATTTCCTTTATTGGCGCATTGATGGGCACTTAGGTTGTTTCCATGTCTTGGCTATTGTAAGTAATGCTGCAGTAAACCTGGGGGTGCAGATATCTTTTAAAGATAGTGATTTCATTTTCTTCAGATAAATACCCAGAAGTAGAATTGCTGGATCATATGGTAGTTCTATTTTTAACTTTTTGAGGCCCCTCCATACTGTTGTCCATTGGCTACACCAATTTATATTACCCACAGTGCACCTTTTTCCCACATCCTTGAGAAGCCTTACTTCTTGACTTTTTGATAATAGCTATTCTAACAGGCGTGAAGTAATATCTCACTGTGGTTTTGATGTGCAATTCCCTGGTCATTAGTGATGTTGAGTACCTTTTTATGTACCTGTTGGACATTTATATGTTGTCTTTGGGAAAATGTCCGTTAAGATCCTCTGCCCATTATTTAGTCAGATTTTTTAAGTCTGTTGAGTTGTATGAGTTGTTATATATTTTGTATATTAAGCCCTTATCAGGTTTATGATTTGCAGATATTTTCTCCCATTCCTTACATAGCCTTTTCATTTTGTTGATGCTTTCCTTAAATATTCCTAGGCATTGGAAGTGGTTTGTATCTGCTACTAATTTATAGCTGCTACTATTGTTTCCAGATCCAGAAATAACTCCAAATAGTGATATTTTTTTAAATGGAATGATGTTCATTTATTTAGTTCACTGCTGCTGTGTTGTACAGCTTGGGGAAATATGCTGTTTTTGCAGTCTGTTCATTCAAATGGTTTATGAATTAAAAGCAGAGGTCTATCATGTTCTAAGATCCATAGTTCATTATTGCAAAATAAAGTATCCATTTATTAGGCAAGGATTGTCTACAGTGTCTGCAAGAGTAAACAGATCCACTCATAAGAATAAGTGTTGCCTTCAAATTTGTACTGAAGTATGCTGAAAAAACATGTATAGCATAGCTGTGGTAATGAGCAGTACAGTAGAGAGAGGTGATTTATGATACCTGTTTCTGACAGCTATAGTGCCGAGATTCCCAGGGTATCTGATCATGGCATTAGCATGCTGACAGCTCAGCATTTAGAACATTATGGTAATTTATCCTGCCTATGCTGTCACCTGCACTGTCAGAGTTTCTTTTTAATGATGGTATAACTATTTTGTTTGTTTGTACTGCATTCTTTTCATTTGGCTAATGCTTCCTCATTAGATTGAACCTAGTAAATGAGAGTAATTAAGTGCTTCCTATAGCTCAGACGCAATGATTAAGTTGCAGAGCTGCTACTGATTATGTTTTGTCATTTATCTCTATTAATCTGAGAATAATCCAGATGATAAACACATGTAATTTTTTGCTAATGTTCAATAGATGAAATTTATAGTTTCTCAATGGAGCCAAGCAGTAAGTGTATACTCATATATAAGTAGTAAGTTGTTAAATGTGAACCTGCTTTAAATAAGCATACAAGTTACAACTAGAGTTAATAAAAAGGGAAAGATGCTTTTAATTGTCATACTGAATTTACTCTTTCCTGAAATGTCCATCTTTATTCAAAGGAGAGGGAGGGAGGGAGGGGGAAGGGAAGGGAGGCTGACATGTTGTTTCTCTGACCTTTCCTTTCTTTGAGTCATATGACAGGGACGACTAAAATTTGTTGTAATATAGTGTATTTGAAGTTCTTCCAATCATTCTATTCTGAAAGTTTTTCAACTCTCTTTATGTACTCAGATTTTCTAAACTGATAATTTATAATGATTCTAGAAGAAAATGTTGCACTAGAGTTTATTAAAAATTCATGTTATCAGAGTTTTTGCCTTTTAATAAGAAGCTAAAATGTGGAATTACATATATTTTTTGAAAATACATATATTTTTGTTTATATATTATAATATTTGCTATAAGATATATAGTTTTCATGATTCTGATTATTGTAAATAGTATAGTCAATTAATCCTGCTAGCTTTTTCAAGTTTCTAAAATAATACCAAACCAGTGATACATTTTGTCTGCAGTTCAAGACAGTATATGCCAAATTCATGCATTTTAATATAATCACATTATGAAAATTTACTCCTAACTTTACAATTTACAAAATGATGTTTCCAACACACAGTCAAATGTTTTAAGGAAAAAATAGAGGATTGTTTTTAGGAAATTACATTTTTATGACACTATTTTCATAAATGCTTTAAAAGATCATGGAATTGCTCGATCTGTGAATATCTGTGTGCATAGCCTACCCAAAACATTCAGTTCATTTATATATGGTAGGGAGGTGGACAGAAGCCTCCTTACTGTATTAAATAGTTTGCGCTTAAGTGTATGGCCAGCAGCCTGGGTAGTGGGATTCATCAGACTTGGGAATGAGAACATGAGCAGTTCATTGTTTGAAAAGGAGCATTGTCGTTCTTGAGCTTGAGCTTGTTTCCATGCATTGCAATGCTTCTGGAACTGCTCTTATGTCTCATTTAAGAAAAAGGTTTTTTAAGCATCTACACATGTAATGCCTTTATTTCCACAGTTAGATCCTTTGCAGAATTTTGTTCTGTGATCAGATGATATCACCTAAAATGCTTGAAACACTGACTGACGTTAGCTCTACTTCAGTCAGTAATTTTAATGGAACATAATTTTTTGAAAATTAAGACACTGCATAAATTTTAAATGGAAATTGATATTTTTAATTATTCATGTTTTCTTTGAATTCCTTTCTAAAAATATAAATTATTTTTAAAGGGTGGGCTTAAGCTACAAAGAGAACTTTTCCTCACCCTTAGGTGTAGAAATATTCCCCATGCATACTAATTGGAAATTGAAGCTATCACAAATATTGGAGGTTATTAACACATTGTGGACCAGTAGTTTTATTGCTAGCTTTACCCGTGACCAGATAAGTTTCTATTGAACGAGGACAAAAAACATTTTACATAAATGTTAAAGGCACACTTTAAAATTAAATATCCATTGCATTTTGAAGTTATTTATTACATGTTCTTACAAGCTAATATCTTTTTAAAGTATGATACTTTGTAAAACACTGTAATATGAAGCGAGAAATCTCGTGATCCATCCTCAGTGTGTTAAGTTCTCCAGCAATCTCTTCAAATCCTTTTTTTCCTCCAATTTTAGAAGATTTACTATTTAGCCTAATAGAAACTGCCACCTTTCTTAGGGACCAACTTTCCAATGCTATACTTAAAACTAGATTGAAGAAATATTATGTTGAAATTATCAGATTAAATATGAAGTGATGGTTTGTTACTGGCAGTATAATAGAGGAATCTATGTTTTGAAGTTTTGGAAACTATCTCTGATAGGCATTGTCAGGTAAGTAAAGGGCCAAAGCAGAAAGCCGTAAGGTCTAACTCAGGCATTGTTCTGCAGTAGTTATTTCATCAGATAAATCTTCCTCTTCTGCACACCGAGATATTAGCATGAGTAATGGTATTAGGCCAATGTAATGCTCTTTGAATGTTAAATTATAAAATAAGAAGCCCAAAAGGAGTAAGCTTTAAAAGTTATGACAGGTTTCCTAACATTGTGCACTGACTTTTTTAAAAAAGCAAATGTCGGATAATAGAATTAGATAAGATATTTACTAATCTAGAAGATGTTTTTCAGTAAAACATGGGAATTAGGTTTTAAGAATATTTTCAGTATTGAATATTGATTTGCTGTTTCTATATTCCCACATGGTTGATACTTAAATGTTCTTTCTTTCTTGTTTCTGGTTTTAAAAATTGTAATTCTTAATTGCCCCTACCCTCAGTCCTTGTCCCCACAACAAAGAAACAAAAGTCTTTTTGAGTTGTTAATGTTGAAATCACAAATTGTAACTGGTCCTTTTTTCTTGGTTAAAAAATAATTATAAAAACAGGGTAAAGAGAAAATTCTTTCTTCCCCTTGTTGGTCAGTTCCATAGAAGTAATTTAAAATACCATATATTGAATTCTTTGATCATTTCTCCTGGGTGGGTTGAGAAAGAAGTCAGAGCGGAGGCAATTGCTTCTGGGCTCTCTCTCTGTGTGCCTGGTAATGAAACGCAAGGAGCCTCACCAAACTACATGACTAATGGCAACCTCCAGTGCCGCCTGCAATCAAAGATTAATTTGCTTTATCAAGTTTAAAGAATACCGGGTGATAAATCATGTCAAAAAGAAATAATCAGTCAAAGGCTGGTGTTCTTTTCTACATGTAAGGACAGGTGCTAAGAGGCATGCATTTGCCATATCCAGTTAATTTTGTGTTTATGCATTCATGTTCATCTTAATCTCTAGTCAGTCTTTGAATCATATAATTTCTGTCATTAATATCTAATATTTCAACTGAAAGGTTGCAGGATTATAGACCCAAAGTAACATTCTTTTCCTTTAGTTTACAGAAGTTATTTTCTCATATGATATTATTAACAAATGTTTACTTTTTTTAACCATGAGTTAGCTAATGCCAAATGGGAAGTGAAATTATTTTCTCCATGTCAAGATGCTCAAGAATATTAACTGGGTGTTTATTTTTCTAACAGATATCTATATATTTATGTAAAATTTTCATTTTACTCAAATCACCCCACCCCTTTTCTTTCCTTTTCTTTTTTCTTTAAAGAAAAAGGGAGAGCTGGAATCTCTCTAATTTTGTCCCCTGGGTCCATAATGCAGGATCCATTTTAGGTAAGATTGTATTATAAAGAGGTGGTCTTCCCAGCACTTTTAGCAAACGCATTTTGAACAATATCCAAAACCAATCTTGAATTTTTGCAGAGGCTGTGAGGACTCTTCTTAAAGGGAGAGTTACAGTATCATTTTAGCAGAGGATTTATTTGTGGTTTTTTGTAGTTATAGTCATGTTTAAGTAGAATCTCTTTAAAGGCTTTGGTATACATATGTCGATATGTATTAATTCTTACCCTAGGTCTTTTCTAGATCACTTTACCTCCAATGGCTAATTAGAAATTTAGAAAGTATTAGTTTGTCATTTGATGTACAAAATTAAATAAAAATTCATCATACCCTTGAAACTTGGAGTTGTAAAGCTATATAGTTGTTAGAAATCTTATTCCTAGAGTGAGTTCATTTTCTTTTTCCTTATGGTTCCTCCCCATCCTTCTGTCTAGATTTTGAATCTTTTTCACTCCAGTAAGTTATTGGCACTGCAGGAGGGCTTATGTCTGGCTTTGGTTTTCCTTTTCTTCTGTTTATGATTCCTAGGAATTATTTTAAAACATTTATAAAGTTCTATTGTTGACATCAATATCATCCTAAAGAGAAAATATCTTGTCAGCTTAGCTTGGTTTTATAAGACTTCTTTTGAAACTGAGTAGGAATAACTTGCCTATACTTAATTTTTCATAAGAAAATATGTTTCATGATCTCTTTCTTTTTTTTTTTTTTTTTTAAATATATTTTATTGATTTTTTACAGAGA
The DNA here is from genome assembly GCF_964212035.1 of Myotis nattereri. Taxonomy (NCBI): domain Eukaryota; kingdom Metazoa; phylum Chordata; class Mammalia; order Chiroptera; family Vespertilionidae; genus Myotis; species Myotis nattereri. The sequence continues at coordinate 104,390,307 of NC_138080.1, forward strand.
GGAAGGGAGAGAGATAGAAAGTCAGAAACATCGATGAGAGAGAAACATCGATCAGCCGCCTCTTGCACATTCCCCACTGGGGATGTGCCCGCAACCCAGGCACATGCCCTTGACCGGAATCGAACCTGGGACCCTTCAGTCCACAGGCCGATGCTCTATCCACTGAGCCAAACCGGTTTCGGCCATGATCTCTTTCTTATCTAAATGAGATGATGGGACAAGTTGATGAGGATCCTTCCAATTTGAAAGCATTTTCTAACCTAGGACATGCCTATTGTGACACTAACTGAATCCCCAGTGATTAGCAGTTTATATAATAGCAGCCTGTCCTAGTGACATGCCATGTTATGAACTGCATAGTGGAGTACAGATAGCTTTAGATTTGAAGACAACACTTCTATCCCTGGTCTAACTCTAACATTTGTATACAACCTGACAACTGTACTAGTATTTGCTTCAGGAGTGCTATTGCCAGTATTGTTCCATCATATTTCTAAGTGGTACATATATGAAGCCACATGGGAAAATTTTACTTTAAAAATTAGATAATAAAGACTATAAAGTAATCTATTATTTTTCACTTTGGAAATTTGGCACTGTCTTATGGCTCACCTGTACCATCATGTGAAACTTAGTAATCTGCCTTAATAAATTTTGATCATTCTCTTCCCCTGCCCAATTTACACTTTTATTCAATTTCATGTTGTACTTAATCCTCATGTTTCATTTCAATTCCTTTTTTGCTTTTTTAATATCTGGATTTCCTGTATGTTACTCCAAATACCATATGTAATGAGTCACTGTATAAATAAGTAAAATTGCCCTGACTCTGTCACTAAATATCCAAAGAAGTTTCTTTTTCCTTTTAATTTCAGTATTCTCATTTGTAAAATAAAGTAATGAATCTTTGAGCCCCTTTGACTCAAATTCTAGGAGTTAAAACAGTGGAGAACTTTCAGTTTCCATTTGGGGCTGTGAAAGATGAAGGAGCATCACTCCCATCCTCACAACAACTGCTCAAGTTAATGAGTTTTCTTGAACCTTTTAGAGACCTGAGGTTGCAGAGCAACCGAATAGCCTAAAACCTAAGACTAGCCTATTGCAAAAGAAGGAACACAAGAACTTTCTTACCTGAAGCAGACACAGCAAATACCATTAAGAATGGTTGGGCTAGAATAGTTAACCAGTTAGTGGAGGCTGGCCAAAGAAAGGGGGCCCCAGGTGGCCAGCGACATGTGGGGATTTGATGCCCTATGCAGGCTCCTTCTCCACAGACCCTACCAGCCAGTCCCTTCCTACACTAAGAAGATAGCAGGAACAGTCCTGAGAAAGCATGCTACCAGGTGCAGGCCTGGTTGAGGGGAGCAGCAGTGGAAGGGGCACACCCTCTACCATAACCCTTCTCCTCTATCTTCCTACTGAAAATAGTACCAATGTACATGGTAAGGAAGGCAACCAATGAAAATCTATTGTAGGTCAGGTGAGGAAACGGTGGAGCTGGGAGTGGAGAGATGACTCTGCCAGTGCAGGAGAAAGGACAGAAATACAGCTGCAGGAGGGACAGGAGCTCTGAGAAAGTCATACCCCCAAGACCCAGAGAGACGCAGTGCCTACCTAAGACTGAGACCTAATCAAAGCAACAGAGAGCACCGCACCCCCCTTCCCCATCACCAGCATAACAAGTAATAAATAACAGTGGACTACTGTTGGAGGGTTGCCCGAGCATTATGACAGATCCTGTCTGAGGCACAGCACGAAGGGCAGATATCAGGCTAAGGGTGTAGCAGATACTGAGAAAATCCCGAAAATCCCTCTGGAGAACCAGCCTCCACTCTTAATAAATGGTATCACGAGACCAATTTGATGCTTATGATATACTGTAGATAAACATGCAACAACAAAATTTCGGATTTACCCCAACTCCTAACCACGCAAACTCCCACACAAAAGGCCTAGCAGAAATGCATGCCCATTTCTAGGAGCAAAGGCCACCAAAAAAATCTGGCTTTCTACAATAAGTTATAAGAAAGGAGTAAAAAGAAGCAGCCACCTGCCAAGAGACAAAACAAATAACAAAGCCAGACTCAGCTGTGACACAGATGAACTGTATGACAAGGAATTCAAGATAACTATGATTTACATATTAAAGAATCTAGTGATAGAGTGGACAACATGCAATATCAGATGAGTAATTTCATCAGGGAGTTGAAAATTATAAGAAAGAGTTCAGTAGAAATGCTGAAAATATAAACCTCTTTAACAGAGATGAAGAGTGCCTTTGAAGGCCTCATCAGTACATGACACAGTTAAGGAAAGAATTCGTGAACTTGAAGGTAGGTCAACAGAGAGTATCCAAACTGAAGCACAAATCTAAAAAAAGACTGACAAAAGTTTAAAAGAACAGGCCATCCAAAAGCATAAGTACAGTATATGCACTAGAACAGGAATTGGCACTTTTTCTGTCAAGGTACAGACAGTAAATACTTCAGGCTTTGTAGGCCACATGCGGTCTGTTAAATATGTTGTTCTTTTTAATTTTTGTTTTGTTTTTACAACTTTTAAAATACGAAAACCGTTCTTATTTCAAGGGCCATTTGAAAAGCTCATATGAGCCCAATTTGGCCCATGGACCATAGGTTGCCTGCCCCTAATTTAGAAAATGAAGAGCAAATTGAGTTCAAAGCAAGAACGAGGGAGGAAATAGTAAATATAAGAACACAAATCAATGACATTTAAAACAGAAAAACAATAAAGAAAATCATTGAAACCAAAAGATTGGTTGAAAAGATAAATAAAATTAATAATTATCTAGGTATACTGGTCGGGGGCGAGGGGAGGCGTTTAAGAGGCACAAAGTAACATCAAGAATGAAAGCATGGATCCCAGTACAGATCCCTCAGACTGAAATTGTTACAGGTGTTTACCTTTTCTTTCCAGGCATAAGTAGTAAAGGCCCGGTTTCTTAGAAGATTATTGAATCGTTTATTGTGGGGTTTTTTTAAAAAACTTACTTGATTGATTGCAACATTTTGTATTTAAAATTAATGGTTATTACAAACATCATGGTTTTATATGTTAAGCTAAGTAGGAGAAATGGCTCCATGACATAGAGAATGTATGAAGTGCCATCATTACTCAGTTGTGTAGCACAGTTAGTGAGTACAGATTTGATAGATTTACAAATAATCCATGAGAAAACATGGTTCCAAATTGAGGTTTTATTCCTAAAGGACAATAGAACAATGGAATTTTCCACTTGATAATTCTTGTATTCCTTTCTTTTGAAATACTGAATAACATCACAGAATCATAGAATATTAGGACTGAAAGAGATCATAACATATGTACTCTGGTGGTTTTTCAGCTGGCTCTGTAGTTTTTGGCAACGGGGAGGAGGACGTGGGCAAGTCCTCTTCCCTTCCATGAAACAGAGCATTCTACCTTAATCTGTCACTCATATTAGCCATTCAGGTAAGCTCTTATTTGGAAAAATGTTTGCTTTAAAACACTTTTCCACCATTTCCTAATTTTACAGATGGCAATTTAAGGCCCAGAGAAGCAAAGTACCTTTCCATGGTAATCTCCCTTGCTGGACTAGGATTTTCAATACTGCAGTTTATTCATTCTTTCAGTTAGCATTTATTGACTGTCTGCTGTGTCCCAATCACTATGCCCAGAACTCACAGACTGTGGAAGACACAGAAGAATAAACAAGTAATTGACAGCACAACTTGACACAGGGAGTGTATGAAGTGCCATATGAAAACAGTCAGAAGAAGCATCCCCTGAGAAATTCCATGTGACTAGGTCTTGAAGATGGAGCTGAGGTTGCCAGGTTGAAAAGGGGAGGAGGATGACTATTCCCAGCTGAATACAAAGCCAGGGAGGCGATATGAAAGCATGATGTGAGCAGCCCACATCAGGGGGCTTCATGGTGTAAAATCTGAGCAACACAGTGCAAGTTTGAAAAAGGTTGTTCCTGCAGTTGGGAGTGGCCAAAGCAGAAAGCGCGCTCCACTGCAAATTAGGGAAAGGAGGTTTTATTCTGTAGGAAGTAGGGTGCCAGTGAAGACTCTTATTTAGGTAAGAGGAGTGATCGGTCATGTATGTATTTCAGAGAAGTTATTCTGGGGGACGTGTCTTAATCCTGGATGGAAAGAAGTAGAAACTATATATTGCCCTTCAGTTATCTCTGTCCCTTGCGCTTACTGGTGCCCCAGGCCCTTTCCAACAGCAACAGGTATCCATTAGATGTTTTGTTAAAGCTGTTGTGTCCTTTAGAGCATCGGCCTGTCACAACACAGCATAGATCAGATTTGGAGGACCTTTTCAAACGGAGTGTTTGACTCTGAGAAATCCTTTTGTGTGTTTTGCTTCACTTGAAATGACATTATGACTTACTGTGAGGCAGGATAATTTGTAGTTTCCTTTGTCATCATCTTCTTTGGATGTCACAGATCATGGAGTGCTCTGCGTTGGTTCAGAGGAACGGAAAATGGGAAGCACATAGGACTTTTATATTATTATTTCTCTTGAGTATTCTCACTTATGATGGATTTTGGCTTCAGGCATAAAAATGTAGGGAGAAGCAGCCTGTTGGGAGAGCATCTTATGTTTCACTTGGCTTTTCTGTGACTAAATACAATATTAAATGATTTGTGTGGTGCTTGCATGATAGTAAATCGAAAGGGCTATTGTTTTATCAAAAGGGGCTTTAGCATATACTATGAAAGCTAGACATTAAATATCAGAGTTTCTGTGTGTAAAGAGCCGTCAAGCCAGATTTCTTAGCTTGAATTATTTTAGTACGTAGCAAATGCCTAGCAGATAATAAGCACTCAGTAAGTGATAGCTGCTCATATTATCTTCATCATTCTTGTCACCATTCCTGTCCCTGGGCACTCTGCAAGCCTCAAAATGGTCATGGTTTTTCAGTACCCCCAAGCAAAGGGATAAAAACTAGAGGGGCCAGTGGCTGATTGTTGGCAAAGCAAACCTGACCATGGGATCTATAGCTAACGCATACCAGCCATCTAACCTTCACCACTTTTGTAAAATCACCTTCAGCTTCCCTGGCCACTCCACAAGGTCTCTTTCCTACTATGATATCTACCAGTATTCACTCTCCGCATCCCTAACCCCTCTTGGAGATATCCTGGATCTTTTTCATTCCTCTTTTTATTGATGTCTGAGTTATGCTCATTTTTCACAAGTGTCCATTAAGTTTCCAAGCAGTTATACAGTATAGTGTGTGTGTGTTTTCAAAATCCCATGGCACACCAATAAGGAATCTGAAAGAGAAGAACACTTTCTCATCTGGGTCTTCCCACCATGTGACTGTTAATTTTATTCTTTCAACTTGCGGTTGAAGGATTACATCATATTCTCCTATGAAGTCCCTAGCTTTGTTCAGAGTCAAAAGAAAAGTGTGATACTTTGTGAGAAATATGCATAGCTCGGTTCTGCATGTGACAAAGAGATGCTCTGACTGCTCTGTTTTTAGAGGCTAATTTATGGCAATTTCTTCTTTAACTGTACGGGGGCAGTAGAGAATATCACCTGCAAACATGGTTTAAGCTTTGAGTTAGTTTACATCTCTCTATATTAACATGTTCCGTAACCTAGGCATTTAATATCCCTTTATTGTGCTCTTGTTGAAAGAATTATGTGTCTTAATTTTAAAGTAAGATAATTTTCCACCTCTCTAAGATTAAAATAGTGAGAGACACCTTCAAAGAAAAGGAAATGTCATTTTTAAATGACATCTCAGTAGGCTCTTGATTTGCACGTTGTTACTCTTCGTCTTCTGAGTCAAATAAATGTATCCCAGGAGCTCCAGTGAGCAGATGTGGGCGGGGCACTGCACGCGGAGTGTGGAAGCAGGAACCAGCGGAGCTGGCAGACTGGCAGAGGTTTCTGTTTTGCTAAGCACCTGCTTTTTCATATTCAGACTGTCCGAACCATCTGCTTTTATATTCTCTTTACCTACTGTCAGCCATTTTGGAGTTCTTAAAAGGCTTTAAAAGTCATCGGGAATTTTTCACAGTAAGCTAGGAATCCATACCACCCTGTAAAAACCTTATGCTTTTAGGTTATTCCCAGTCAGTGCTCAAGAGAACAGTTGCTTTTTAATTTAGGTACAGTATGTTATATGTTATGTAATTAGAGTGTTTTCCTCCCTTCCCAATTGCTTATTCTTAGGCATCAAAACTTAAATTGCCTAAATAGTGTGATATATTAATAGATGCATAGTAATTGAATGTAAGTGATGGTTTACTTAATCCCTTCTCATTTGGAAAAAAGCATTGTATATTTTAATGAAAATTCCTAATACTTCATAAGCTTATTTTTTAGAGGTGCAACTGGTTTTTCAATAGTAATAGGACTTATAAAATGCCTATTGGGCACCAGATACTGTGCTAGGCATTCTGTCCAAGTTATTACTCATCCTTTCTATAGCCTTACACGGTGGGTATTATCTTCATTTTGTAGATGAAGAAATTGATTCTCAGGCAAGTTGAGAGAATTGTCCAGGCTCACACTTGAGACTGGGAATTTGAACTCTAGTTTCTCTGGCTCTTGTCCACTTCAAAAATATTGTCATATCCAAAAGACGATCTTGTTCATGATGGAGGGCTTCAGGGGTGGTACATTTTCTGTAGTTGCAGGTGAGTGCACTTCATTTGGTTGGTGAAGTTCCTGATGTCTAGCCTTCGATAGTCTATAGCGGGGGTGGGCAAACTTTTTGACTCCAGGGCCACAATGGGTTCTTAAACTGGACCGGAGGGCCGGAACAAAAGCATGGATGGAGTGTTTGTGTGAACTAATATAAATTCAAAGTAAACATCATTACATAAAAGGGTACGGTCTTTTTTTTTTTTCTTTTTTTTTTTTAGTTTTATTCATTTCAAATTCCGGCCCACGGGCCATAGTTTGCCCACGGCTGGTCTAGAGGCATTTTATTTTCTTCTCTAGTTATTGAGAAATACTGTAGCACATGGTCCCCTATTTCGGCTTTTCTTAAATTCCTTTTTTAATGCTTTCACTTAAAAAGAAAGAAAAGGAACAAGGGTGGCCTGTTTCTAAAAGTAACAACACCTATTTATTTTTCCTTGGGCTTTCTGTCTGTCAACATAAGGCCTCCAGTAGCCTTTTAAGATTATAGTCAGAATTGAACGGCTGTGGTAGTCCTTTTTTTTTTTTTAATCTTTGTCACTACCCAAAATTGTGGTCTGTGCAAAACAGACCCCAAAGATGCAGTAGTTCAAGTGATTTAAAAGCACAGTCTTAATAGATGTAACTATATAGTTAACTTTTTTAGAGCACAGCTCGCATATACTACACTATGAAAATTAATATTATGAACGTATTAGGCCTCTTCAGCCTAGAAAGTTAAACACTTACGAGGGACGATCAGATTTTTTTTTTAATTGGGCCATTGGTAGGACTTGAAAATTTCTCAAACAGTGGAATTCAAGAGTCCCCTTAGTCCTAAAGTAAGTTCAAGGAAAGTAAGAGAAAATTCTATTGTTTATGGTAGATAATAAAATTTATGGGACTTTTTTTTTTAAAGTAGTGTCACAAACTGAAAATACAAATAGATTTGACAAGTCCATGACTGAAAGATTCTCAACCAATTATTAAGGAAAGAAATAAATATCTAGGTTACATCTCTCACCTTTGAGGTTAATGGTCATGATTGTAAAGGAGGTCATTGGAGTAGAAATCAGAGACAATAATGAACCAAATGAGTCCTTGAGCTGATATGTTGTGTTCTCAGTTATTAACTGAGGTAGTAGTCATCTCCTCCAGGCTGCTGGCCTACCTCATGCCTTCTTCTGTTCAACAAAATAGAGCCAAAATGATCACAATTTTGCCACCTTAACATTCCTTTTCAATTCCCAGCCCTAGCTACTTTTCTTCAGGAATACAACTGAGGCTGAGGGGTTTCTTTTCCACATTCAGTACTTATTTTTGGAATTATGGATTTAGAGTTATTTTGGTACAATTTAATTGAAATCTTATAAGCAGATGAACCTTACCCAAGGAAGTAGAAATATGAGGGTGGAGGGCACTCTTAGTTCAAAGATGTGGAGAATAGAAATTTCTAACTGAAAATAAAGGATTAGAAAAAATGAGAAACCAGAACCATGTGTCCATGAAGGTCAGAATATCAGGAGAGGAATCACATGGTATCAGAGACAACAAAGGGTCCAAGAAGGATACAAGCTTGACTTCTCTGTCTGTGGTCCATCATACACACTGTAATTGGATAAATTTAAACACCACTTTCATTATAGGGCTCTCCCACTCAAACCTCTCTGTTGCCTACATCAAGCCAGCACTCCTCGGCTTCTAAGATCTTCCATAATCTAGTTCCCCCTCCTAGCGGATCTCAGTTCCCACAGCTCCCCTCTGTCAGGCTGACCCTCAGCATCTTTATTGTATTGTTGTTCTGTCTTCATTCTCCCCTCTTCCTCCAGCCCACACGATTCCCATCGTTCAGTCAATGTTCTATTCAAGTATTCACTCTTACAGTTCTTAATACTTGGATCATATTCATTAAAACTTAGTTAAATAATAATGATAATGACAATGCTAGCACTCATTTATTCTTTATTATATGCCAGGCACTGTGACAATAGGCTTTTACATGCATTATATCTTGTAAGCCTCAAAATAATCTTAATGATGAAGGTGTTCTTAATCCTAGCTCTACTGATAAAGTAAATTGACTAAGAATACAAGGGTAGAAAGTGGCATGCACATGACTTGACATTTAAGTCTAAGTCTAAATCCATTAAGTGATGAGCTGCAATTCTCAGTCTTGCTCGTTAAGGGTTTTTCGCTCTGTTCTTTTTTTTTTTAAGTTTGAGAATTTTGAGGACAGAGGCAATGTCTTCAAAATTTTGGGGACAGATATGTATCTTATATCTGGCATACAACTAGGGCAGTCCTAGATCATCAACAGTTTCCTTACTGATTGACTGAATATGCATTAGGTAGGGTAAGGTGGTCAGAATTCATGGTAACAGAAGCAGAGAAATGTTATTCTCGTCCTAGTCATTTTTCTGCAGTATATGTTGTTAATTAGAGCAGTGATTTATTGAGAAACAGTGGTTTGGAACCAGCAGTGTTCACTTTTTCAGAATGGTAAATTAGAAAAGGATCGCTATAGTAACTGTAACAATGTTATGTGGGGTAGATCAGGGCCACACTTTTATTCTTTCATTATTCAAGCACTTGTAAATACTATGACATTGCAATTTATAATAAGAAATATTATGTTTGATCTTCACTCCCCTTTCTATCACAGAGCTCCTAAAACCCTTAGAATTTCCTAAGTGATTAGCCACCAATAAAGGTATTTTCATAGTCTTAACAAACCCCTTTCAACTGCACCTGAGTTTTTGTTAATGAGGTGACTTTTGGAAGCACCTAAGGATGGGAGCTGGTTGCCAGAGGAACCAACCATTTGGTTAGAGCAGTGGTTCTCAACCTTCCTAATGCCGCGACCCTTTTTTTTTTTTTTAAATATATTTTATTGATTTTTTACAGAGAGGAATGGAGAGAGATAGAGAGTTAGAAACATCGATGAGAGAGAAACATCGATCAGCTGCCTCCTGCACATCTCCCACCGGGGATGTGCCCGCAACCCAGGTACATGCCCTTGACCGGAATCGAACCTGGGACCCCTCAGTCCGCAGGCTGACGCTCTATCCACTGAGCCAAACCGGTTTCGGCATGCCGCGACCCTTTAATACAGTTCCTCATGTTGTGGTGACCCCCAACCATAAAATTATTTTCATTGCTACTTCATAACTGTAATGTTGCTACTGTTATGAATCATAATGTAAATATCTGATATGCAGTATGTATTTTCATTGTTACAAATTGAACATAATTAAAGCATAGTGATTAATCACAAAACAATATGTAATTATATATGTGTTTTCCAATGGTCTTAGGCGACCCCTGTGAAAGGTTCGTTCGACCCCCAAAGGGGTTGCGACCCACAGGTTGAGAACCGCTGGGTTAGAGGGTTGGAACCTTCAGTCCCACCCTCTGAGCTCTGGGGAGGGGAGAGGGGCTGGAGATGGAGTTCAGTCACTACCATGGCCAGTGAGTTAATCAGTTATGCCTATATCATGAAGGGTCCATAAAAAGATAAAAGGACAAGGTTTTGACAGCTGCTGGGTTGGCAAACACGTGGAGATTTGGGGAGAGCGGCTCAGAGGGCGTGGAAACTCTGCACCCGTTCCCACAAACCTTACCCTAAGCATCTGTCTATCTGGCTGTTCCTGCGTTACATCTTTTCATAATAGACCAGTAATCTAATAAGAACAGTGTTTCTCTGAGTTCTATGAGCCACCCTAGCAAATTAAACCCAAGGAGGAAGTCATTGGAACCTTTGATCTATAGGTGATAACCTGGACTCTCAGTTAGGTCTTAATTAGGAACGGTTTTGTAGGACTCAGCCCTTTACCTATGGAATCTGACACTATCTCTACATAGATAATGTCCGAATCTAGTTAAATTTGTGGAACACCTGATCAGTGTCCACTGAGAATTGGAGAATTACTGATGGTTTGGGGGAAGAAACACACATCTGAATTACTAAGACGTGCAATTGCCTACTATGTTCTGAACAGTGGGACACACGATATTGACTAGAGAGAGTCTTGCCATCACAGACGGGCAGAACACAGACAGAGCTGACAGGTAATCTTTGTTCAATATGCTGAGGCCATGATGGACATGCAGAAGAGCAGTGGGAATGTATAAGAAGATACCTGATGTAATCTTGGGAAGGAGTCCCAGGGGATGCTGGGGTTTCTTCTAGTGTCATTCAGTTCTGCGCAGCACATAAACGGGAATAAAATAAACCTAAGGGTTCGTTGCAGGTTGGTGCCAACAGAGGCCAGGAGAGTCCAGCTGCATATTTTCCACTTTCCCATCAAGATTGCAAAACAAGACCAAGAAAACTAAATATCAGTGCACTTTAGATGTTTACCAACTTAAGGAGGTTGATAATAAAATGAACGCTCCATTGCGTCTAAGAAGGTAATTAGTAAAACAAATGAATTCCTTGCCCCTCTCAATTAGCACCAAGATCTGTCTACCCATTACTTCCACTGTCAGAAAGGTGCCAGATAAAAGTCAAGATTAGTTTCCATGCATTGAATAAAATAGCACCCAATAAAAAGTTTAATTTGGATTTAGTAGAACAAATGTCTAAATACATATTTTTTTTCTAATAGCTGGGAAGCAATGTTGTCATATAGTGAGAACTTTGAATAGGAAGTTGGAGAAGAAGCCATTTTACTGTGTATTCTTGAGCAGTCTCCTAACCATTTTCTTATTTTCCTCATCTATAGAAAATGAGGTTAATGTCTATCCAGCCCTGCTTGCTTTGATGCACATTTTTAGTAATCCAAGAGAGACTAGACAATGATTGTGAGCCTTCTCCCAGCCAGAGGGAAGATACTCTAAGTAATTAAAGATTTAAAGTAAAATTTTGTCTATGAGATATAGGAGGGAGAGCAGGGGGCCATAGAGGAAGTAGATATTTTGTCAGCTATTTTTCTTGATTGCTAATTAAGAATTTTATCATTTCAGATCAGCTGCAGTATGGGGAAAGGTCATGATTTCAAAAGGATTTACTATTTAAAAGAAGCAAAAGATAAATTGTGATATATACTGGGGTTCTCTACATATACAGAAATATAGTTTACAGAACATGATTATGATGGTAATGATTCTCCTCTAAAAAAATCTGTGAAGATGAAATAAAATTATTTCATTGAACTCTTCAAAAAAGATACCTCCCACAAATTCCTAATTGTGAATCCTCATAACCAAGCTGATACCAACAGAAAGCAAGGAAAAGTAGGTCTGATTAGAGAAATGGAGTGTTATAGAATGTAGCATTTGTATGCATCGCTATAGTGGGTTGTCATCTGAAAGTAAAGATGAAATGGAACAAAGTTGTGCTTTGAAAATTGAATTATTGCTCATCATGCATAATTGAACAAAGTTGAAATTTTGTAGGTATGAAACAAAAAAAGCCACAGCTATGATAGCTGTTACAGGAAATGGAGGAAATTAATAATAAAAGACAATACACTACCTCATAACTACATGCTCATCATGAGATTAGAGTAGCAATTTTCAACCTTTTTCATCTCATGGCACACAAACTAAGTACTAAAATTCTGCAGCACACCAACAAATACATTTTTTGCTGATTTGAAAAAAAAAATAGGTGTAATTTTGATTCATTCACACTGGAAAGCTATTGTTGCGTTGGCTATTGTCATTTTTTTTTATTGAACAATCTAAGGGAAAAGAGGTCAGTGCCCCTGACTAAATAGTCAGATATTGCATGTTTTAAAAATTCTTGTGGCACGGCGATGCAAAGTCACTGGATTAGAGGATGAGAGCATTAAGAAAATACCCTGAATAATTTAATGATTTAATTCTGGAATTGAAGTACAGATATTTCAAACTTCATTTGTACATAGACAAACCAGAAAGACAAAATAAACAGCTTACTCTCGGACAGTAGGGTTTTTAGGCAGTTCTTGAGGATATGTGAAAATATTATAAGAAAAAGAATTTTAAAAGAAAAATTATAACTAAGCAAGACATGTTTGATATGAATATTTTAAAATAAATAAGCATGTTTCTGTATCTTTTTCAAATACAAAATATATTAAGGAACAAATTTGGGCTACTTTTGCCTTATATCTGGTGATCTTGTTTTTATAATCTGTTCTAAGTAATTGCTAGGAACTGTGATTTTTAAAAGACTGCGTAATACTAGCATCATAAATTAGGGGGGAAAGGTACTTTCTTAGGTCTTAGTGTTCACTGAGTAAAGTTTAAATTAACCTTAACTAGAATATCTTTTAATACCTTTTTGATGCATAAAATAATTCATCAAACCATGTTTTAAAATAAATTTTGGAGGATTATTAGAAAGTATAAACAGCTTAAGAGTTTATTGGAATGGGTTTTATTTTATATCACATTGACATTTATAAATTTTTTTTTTTCTATCAGCTATTTGGTAAAAGTCCACAATTTACCAAAATGGTTAATAGGACACAAATATAGACATTTCATGTGATGTACCATGTAAATGTAAACCTTTGTAGTTACATGTTTTTGTAGCAAGAGAATTGTTTTAAAAGGCATGTAATTTATTAGGTATCGGTAGCTTCTTTATTGCCTTGCCGCGCTGCAGTAATAAATAAAAGAAAGTGAACTGATTTTACAAATGGCACACAAGGTGCACATTTTGTGGGGAAAAAGTCTTTTTTTAAAGAATTGGCATTAAATCCTTTTTTTGTGATGACAAAGAGGCTAAGAGTGCAAACTGTATTTTCTGTTTATCGAAAACAGTCTTTTTTTCTCGGGGGCATTTTTTCCTATGATCATCAAGGGATTTCAAAAGCAATAAAGTGTGGAATCATTGTTCGACTTGAACAGTATTAAAACTTAGGTTTTAATTTCAGGGAAGTAATAAGATTTGAACCTGTCTCACATTACAGCACTGTAAGGCATTTAGCAATTGTATTTTAAAAGAGGTTTTTAAGATGCAGCTCACTTGTAAGCTAACTGTCTGTCAGTAATTAATAGTTTTTCTTCAGCAGAGGCTGTTGCGATCAGACCAAGAAATATCTGGGTTTTTAGTAACACATTATGATAATTGTGTTTATTCCTAATTAGTCTAAATGTCTAATAATTTTCTGCTTCTCTGCCTGCTTCAAAGAAATACAAAGAGAGATGTTTAAAGCTACAGTGTATCTTTGAGCTTTTCAAATTTGGAATGTACATGCACATAATTCAGTAAGCTTTACACCCAGCAACATGATGTCAATTAACTCATTCATTAACCAAGTATTTTATGCTTTAATATTATTCCCTAGTTTTTAGACATCACATCGTCTGTATATGTAAAAAAAGGTTGCCAGATACATTACTGTATGTACAGCTAAACTCAAACTGACAATCTGGGGTCTTCAGTACTCAACATTGAAACTTATCTTTACTTTTCAAAAAAGGCTTTAAAATATGAGCATTTCTATTAGATCAATGTGGCAACATACTTGCTGATGAAAGATTGTATTTACCATTTTGAATTGCTATTGAAAATAATTGCCTCTACAAAAGGAAACATCTGTACGATAGTGCATGGTTAAAGCTGCCATCAATTTTTAACATTTGAGGGTTGAGCTATGACCTTTTATGATGACTGTGAACAGTAACTGCCTCCATTAGCCATAAGTTTTGTTTCTTTATTTTAGTAGATGGCCTAGACTGTAAATATTAGAGAATCTAAAATAAATCAACATATTATCCTAAGGATACAAAATGTAAGAGCTATTTGTGGTTGGGAACCTTTGACAGATAGTTCGGATGAAGCAGATGATTGCCTGCCTAGCGTATCTGGTCTCCATTGCTGTGCCTGCAGGCAGTTTAGTGCTATGGTTGTATATATTGATGTCAGGGTTAGTACTGAGTGGCTAGCAGTGACAGATGTCTATAATTACAGGCAATGCTTCCAGTATTTCTGAAAAGCCAGCCTATGTTGAACAATTATCTTATTTCTGCCTTGCCAAAGAGCATGTTCCAATTGCTGATATTAGCATTGGTGAATCTAACGCTTCAGCAGCTGCCTTGGGACAAATGTGGGAAAAAGCACTTGGTTATAAAACACAAATGCAAAATATTTTTCAACATTTTGAATTAGTTAAGTTCAGTGTTTTTCTAATTTTTGTCTCCCAGAGTGTTTCTGTTGAAGGAATCTTGAAATATAAAAGCACGTTTGGCAAAGTTACTGGGATTTTTTTTCCCCGAGGCCTGCGTGGCTCCCCAGTGCCAGTATCCTTGACTTACTGAATAGATGTGTTTAAGCGAAGTTGGCTTTGAAGCAACTTTCTCCAATGTGAATTACATTTTCTGATTATTCCCATTCCAAAATTGGAAATGCGTTTCCGTGGACAGTCTCTCACACCTTTTGATGAAGAAAACTGTAAAATGCCAGACAATCCTGAAGAGGGCAAAGCACCTTAGGACACGGATGGCCTCGCATTTGCTGAGAATTGCAATCCTCAGCTTTTGTCTCAACCCTTTCTTCTTAGCCTTTGATCACTTACTTCTTTTCTTCTTTTTTTGACTTAAAAAAGTTTTTTTTAATTTTTCAGTTACAGTTGACATTCGATATCATATCCGTTTCAGGTGAGCCTTTGGCCGCTTATGGTGCTTTCTTGGCTGCATTACCACTTTCTTCCATGCTTCCTCTCATCCACTCTCCTCACTCATTAGAAATGTTCATGCTTGATGGTCCCAGTTCTTCTGTCCTTTTTTTCCTGGTCATTTGCACATAGATGGCAAGGGCTGTAATAGCACACTCCCAGCAGGTGCCGAAGCTTTACCCAGTGCTCTGGGACCTGAACATTCCCGAAGTTCCTCAAGTTCAGGGCACTGGGTAGGAAAACATTGTCCATGCTGTAACTTACAAAGTCTCTATGTTCAGGTAATGTAGGATGAGAAATGCCCAGGAAATATCATTTGAGAATGTTGTGTCCTCAACCTTAATTTAATCTATATTGTGTTTCACCATTTTGTGAAGTTATTCATTACATTTCTCATTTAGTCCTCTCAGCATTATTCTATTTAGTAGGTATGATTATCTTCATTTTACACAATATGAAAAAGATTTCAGGAAGGTTATAAACTTGTTCAGCGACAGACCCTGGGTTTTGACCAGTCATCTTACTCTAAACCTGAGTTTGCTTTCCACTATATCCCATTGCCTATGTACGTATTGAGGCATGAGTCCAGGTATGATCAGTTTTACCAGTAAGTGTAATGACTAATACGGCCAGTATCACAAGCTTCATCCCAGGATTTGCTGTTTTACTGCCCAAGGAAAAAACTTTCCTCTGCAACCGGAGATTGGGCCTCTAGTCCTGGCTAGCCATCAGTCACCAGAGAGCTGAGCTAGACCCTAGGTATTCGATGTAATCCATCTGCTACAGAAGAAGCAACTCAACGCCTAGTCTGGTGTCAAAGATCAGTCAGTAATATATTTACATCTAAAAGACATTCCATCTCTGTCCTTTCTAAGCCTATCACACAAAAACTTTTTTAATTGAAGTAACATTGGTTAATAACATGTTTCAGGTGTACAACATAATTCCGTATCTGCGTGACCTATAGCTTGCTTATCACCAAAAGTCTAGTTTCCATCCAACACCATAGATTTGACCCTTTACCAAAAACTCTTGATAATTTAAAACTAATGATGGTATTCTGAAACCCCTTGTCTGTATGCGTTAATTTAGCAAAGAAAACTTGGAGGATTGGATGGACTCATTGATCTGAATTGGGAAGACTGATAATTTATTGGAAACAGGGATATAAGTCACCTACTTACCCAATGAGCTGAGGACTTACCCTGGAGACAGGAAATAGGAATTTGTGGACTCCGAAAAGGAGGGTGAGAGCTTTAAAATTGGGAACTTAGGTGATACAGATGAGCCCTAAAGATAAGAATCACCTGCTACCACAAGCATTCAGTTTTTCTCCTGCCTCCTTTCCATCACTTTTCTTGTTCCTCCTTCCATAAGATAGAAGTTATAGATAGAAAATGCAAGATTGGGAGTTAGGCTGTCTTCCGTAAGGGCCCTTTCCTTTCTAATCACTCTTCCTTAACATTACTGAAACGACTCACATACCAGCTTAGGACATGTGTCTGTTTCCAAGCTTCTAGTTCAGACGAAACACAAAGAAAAGAGACTGTCATTTTGGGTGTGCCTCCTAATCTTAATGTCAGACTAATGTTTGATTATGTATTACTTAATAATAGCAGCCATTTACTGACCACCTATTATGATAGCTAATAGCTAATGTTATTTGGTGCTTACTGTGTACTAAAAACTTTCCAAGTGTTTCTGACACTGTGCTGGCAGTGCTGTACATAATCTAGCACATGATAACAATAATAATAATAGCTAAGACTATGTGCCAGGCCTCTCCTAAGTGCTTTGCATAAATTAACCGCTTTAATCTTCTCAGAGATTCTGTAAAATAGGTCCTACTCTCATCTTTATTTTATACTAGAGGCCCAGTGCACGAATTTGTGCAAGGGGGGTGTCCTGCCGGTCTGCCCCAAACGGGGCCAGCCAGCTGGGGGAGGGACTGCGGGAGGTTGGCTCTGAGAAGCTAATTAATTTTAACCAAGATCATAGTTAATTCATTAAATAAAATTCTTTATTCAGTGCCTGTTTAGCCAAGCATTGTGCTAGGCTAGCAAGTAGCAGAGTCTCACTCCAAAACTTGTGTGCATTGCACTGCACATACATTCTGTGTTTCCTCCTAGTTATCTAAAATACATACTCAATTAACTTGCTCATTTCTGTCTTCTTACTGAGAGAGAAGTATGCTTCCTTGGCCACTGTGCCTACCAGTGGTCTTTTGCATATGTTGGAACCCATTTTCAACACAGAAGGGTTCACTAGGAAGACTGGGCTGGAGGCAGCACTGTTGCACTGATTTTGCCGCGCAGAGAAACCAGGCATTAGTGTTTAGGGTGTTAATGGGCCATCGGAATGGGAACTCTGACTCACTGCATTTGAATAAGTTAAAGTTGTCGTTAGCTAGGCTAGTGTGAGAGATAAATTGAAAGGTACAAAGGACTGTAGGAACAAGATCTTTTGAGTAAAATTTGAGACTATTATGAAAAAATGAAATAACTGCTTTAACAAAGTAGCAAAAATACAGATGATGTCATTGACATCCCCTCTTTTATTCCCTGGGCCATTATTCTCTTCATGTCAGGTTGTTCTTCCTAGAGGTACAGAGTTGAGTATCTCTTAGGAGAAAGGTACAGAAGTCATTTTAGATGTAGAAAATTGGTCATGTTTCAGAGAGGCAACATGGAGACAAAATAGAGTAATATTAATGGGAAACATGTATGAATAAGATAAAGATGCTAGAAGTGGAAATGGGACCTGGTGAAAGTCAGCACCCACTGTAACTATAATTTGGTGTGCTTTTAGAGGGTGGGGGAGCGTGTGTGTAAGAATTTGATTAAGTGGTGGAAAGCTCAATATGATTTACTTACCCTCTGAGTGACTATAGAAATGAGTTCCTTTATTAAAGGTGTGTGTTTGCTTATGAGAAGGTGACTTGGCCTACTTACATCAGCTCCGCTGGCCTCACTTACAGAATGAAAGTGCCACATGGGAACTAGTGCTAACAGGTTCCTGAAGGTAGAGATGTCCGTATTTTTATAATTGGCTCTTTTGGGGGGTTTTCCCTTGTTTTTGTTTTTGTGAATCCTCACCCGAGGATATTTTTCCATTGATTTTTAGAGAGATTGGGATGGGGAGAGACAGAGAGAGAGAAATATCAATGCAAATATCAATTGGTTGCCTCCTGAATGCGCCTGAACAGGCCCGGGTTTTGAGCCTGCAACTGAAGTATGTGCCCTTGACCGGAATCGAACCTGGGACCCTTCAGTCCACTAAGCTAAACCAGCTAGGGCATAATTGGTGCTTTTTTAGGGCTATCCTTTAGTAAGTGGTTTCTTGAATTATTCCATGGAAGCAAACTCACTGTAATGGGTTTGGAACAGCACTTCATCAGGCCTCTACTCGTGGCCTCCAGAATGAAATCAAAGCCCCAAGAACATTTTAAGTGACAGCCACAAAGATCCTGAGCCACATTCTCCTTGTATCTGAAGTTGGGAAGGCCTGCTCTTCCCTTATCGCTGACGCCAGGTGGCAGGTCCCTAAACTCTGTGCTTTTTAGGTTGTACGCCTGAGGAGTGATGTGTCCAGAGTTCCAGAGAAGGCTTGGAAAGTAGTGAAGGTGAGTTGGGTTGCGGTTACTATGGTGGATCACCAGTCTTTATGCTTGTCTCACCACAGCCCCAGATTCTCAGTACTAATAGGCACACGCTCACAGTGATGTGTGTAGGGTGCACTGTCGTGGGTTCCTTTTTAAATGCAACATATAACCCTGCAGTGTGCATGTTTTTTAACCAAATGTTCACTGGTCAGCTCTGTTTAGTGTGCTTGCGTAGTGTGAAAGCAACCTACTCTTCTTGATCATAACATTTCTGAAGTGGCCAGTTCTAACCAGTATTCATACCGGAAGGAGAAAGTTTCACTTGGCTATGGTGACTAGGATCTGTCATTGAGCAGTATCTCTAGCACATGTACCCCGTGTGCCAGATATGTTTCTGACTGACACTTCTGAGAGATAGGGGGGATTGGCATAAACAAAATCTCTTATTTCCTGATTTCCTCTACCATCACCCTCTCCCCGTCTTCATCCAGCATCAACTTCTGTGCTCCAAAATCTAATCATGTCATCTTATACATTTGTTATTGCAAAGAATTAGAAATTGATACCTGAAATGCCCCTTAATCCTGGTCTCAAAACCTTCTACCAAAATTAGCCAAGGCTTCTTCGAATAGCTTGTGCCAGAGCCATGGCTAGCTGCTGCTTGTATGGTCTTGGGAAGATAATACATTTACCCGGGCTTTACCGTGGCTTCAGCCACAGAGACTAGTTTAACAGAAGCTTGGCCTCAGACATGGAGTGAGTTGGCAGCCAGCAGGAGCAGAGCTGTGTCAGGACAAATGTGCTGCACCCCTCATCTTCTCTAGTTGGCTTTCAGCTGGTGGCGCCACGGGAGTCTTTCTATGGGCTGTGTATCCTGTGACCAATAACTGGTGCCCTCCACCCGGGTCCCTCTTGGCTAGCGAAGGCCTGTCGGGAGACATTAGGCTCATGCTGGTGGAGATCCTTAGTCAGTGGCTCCCTAAGGAAAGTGAGGCAAACAGCCAGCTTCTGTTGAACAGGTGGTAGTTAGACCTTAGGTCTGGGTGGGGGTGGGAGGGAAAGAATCTCTCCAACATTCCCAGTACTGCTGCTTTTCACACTCTACCTGTATTCCTCTTTCTAATAAATGATTGCTTAGACACTAATCCAAAAATATCTCTGGCAGCATCTGGAGCCCTTCCTTAGTGGTCTGGATGTGGGCCCAAGTTAGGAATGGAAACCCCACTGGGGTGCAAGCAAAAGAGGAAGCATGTTCTTAGCCATGCATCAGTGGAGGCCCCTACTGGGAGAGGGGATTATCACAAGGCAGCAGGCAGCCCTGCACCCCAGCCTGCTGAGTTCATGCTTTGTGCCACAGGATGTGGAGCGAAGGAAATGTGAGGCCAAAGGGGTGGCTCCAAGTTTTCTTACACAATAGCCTATTCAAGCAGATTGGGAATGCCTCTTAAGAGATTTGTTAGGTGCATGTCCCCTCAGCAAGATGGCCACCACAGATGGTGGGTTCAGATATTCCAGTTGAAATAAATACTTAACATACATATTAATTTGCTACTTCCATAGCCAACTTTTCTTGTATCATGTGTCATTCTGAACAAGGCAAACAGATTCCTAAACGTTTACCACTTGATTTCCAACATGCTAGTATATTATGGTTTTAAAATTAAATTCTGGCAAAAGATTTTTTTTACCTATAATTATGGTCCTATATTTTGTGATGCTATTTTAAATGACATGGAAAAATGAGTCAGCCAAGGGTTGATGTGGATCTCTTCAGTATCACTAAGTTAGTATATTTAATATGCAGCAGTGGTGTTTGTACCATTAATTCTCTTGATGTGTCATAAGTTAATTGTGATGTTCATGTTTTATTCTGCTTCAAATGTTAATGAAAGAGCTTAGTATCTTTAGTTCAGATTATTTACGTACAAGTGGTTAAGTACTCTCTTCCCTCTTACCCCTTCTCCCCTCCCCTCCCCTTACAGAACTGCGTCTCTGACGAAAAGCACTGCATTGACCTCAAGGGCACTTGAGGCCTAAGACAAAAATATGGAAACTGGTTTCTTACTCATAATAAATGAATTTACACTGAGTTCCCACATTCTTTTTCTAAGAAATTAATTCTTTCATTATATTGAATCCTTTCTGGTGACAGGTTTTGTTTTGCCAAATTGCAACCAGTTAAAAATCTTGATACGTCATTTCAATAGATTGAAATAATACTTTAAAATTCACGATTTTTTTTTTTTAATTTTGTGGTGGATGTGAATTTTTCAGAATAAATTGGTTCAGGAAAATATATCATCTGATGGCAGAATACTTTGTTGTTGATTTTCACAGCACTGCTAATTCTGCATAGAGCCTGCTTACAAAAGCTCTTTGAAATCATTTATAGAAGGCCTAAGGGTATTAACTTACTGTAATTTTCTGAAGATTCATTATCCAAAATCTTAATTCATTATAACAACTCTTATGAAAAACTACAGAACCAGTTTTTCTCTTTTTCTTATTTGCACAGAATGAGCGACTCATTGTTCTTTTTAATTTGTTTCATGTGGTGCTTTTGAGTGCATTTCATAGAGGGCTGTTATTGAATTTCTGTGGCTGTCATTATATATCCATACAACCTTTAAGAGCTAATATTCTGGGTTTCCCAGTTCTGTAATCTACTTCGAGTTTGAGGATTGACATAATTAGTTTCTTCAAAGTTATAACCAGAATGTGAGAGACAGCACTGCAGATACTCAAGACCAAGGATTAGGATTGGAAGGAGAAAGTAATTAAAAATTATCCCAGCACATGCTTTTATTCTTTATTAAATTAAATTCACAACTCAAACTCTTATTGCTATTTGTATGTTTATTCTCTTGTCTGGTTTTCTTATCTCATCTGGCTTCCTTCTTAAAAGCCAGATAGAAAGTTATATAAGCTACTGCATAGGCACAGGCAGCATTTGTCATTCTGTTAGTCGAAAAGTTAGAGAAGTATTGGGTCATTGAAGTGTCATACACAGATCCAAATGTTCTTTTCTGAAAATTGAAAGAATCTTCACAGTAAAATAAATAGAAATAAGAAAACAAACATATTAAAACAGTTTTTTAGGAACATGCCTTTTCAAGTCTATACTAATGGTAATTTCTAACAACTTCCTGTATTTCAAAAGCTAGGCTAGAGAGATGGATGGATGGTAAAAATGGGCAATTTTTCTAGCTTCTAAGGCAGTCTTTAGAAGTAGAAAGAATTTGGCTTTGTATCATGAAATTTTGAAACTTTCTCCCTTCAACAGTTGCCATTTCTCACCTTGATTAGAGTGTGTTGACTGAATATGCATGAAAAGATTTCAAAGCTTCACATATGTTAAGGTTTTGTTGGTTTTAACCTTTTTTGTACCATGTCAAAAGCTTCAGGGTAAGCTCCTTCTTATTTTTCTGTTATTTTTTTATGTGATGGACCTCCTCTTGAAAAGGCATTAGCTGCCAGGTTGAGCAGCTCCTGTGAGGAAGGGCCATGGAATGGAGTAGGAAGGGAGCAGCATTTGTTGAGGACTAAATGCCAGGCTCTGTGTTAGGCCTCATTTAGTTCTCCCTGAAGCCCATAAAGTAGGTGTTAGTATTATTATTCCTGCTTTACAGATAGGAGGTCAAGATTCAGAGATTATAAGAAACACCTAGCTAGTGGTAGACCCAGAATGCCAATCCAGGTATCTTTGGGACCAGAGCCCATGCTTTCTCTTTGGTGCTAACTTTATCAAGACAGTGTTGTAAATTCTCTAGAGATATAAAGAGAAATAGACACTCTCTCTACCCTCAGTCAGCACATGCTTGAAATAGTGGAGGAAAATGAAGTTTCCATATTCACATGGAAAATTAATTCTAAAACAAGATCAAATTCTAGTGTATAATGTAAGTGCCACGAACAGGCAGGCAATCATAGGTGTTCTGAGTGTTCAGCGGAGGAGAGCTCTTCTTACTGATCTACAGAGAGCCTCTTCCAGAAATATTATTTAAGCATTAAAACCACGTCTTTTTAAATAATAAAAGTATACCTGTGGTCACCTCTGGTGAGTGGAATTTGGGGTACATTATTTTTAGAGAAAAGGGTTCTCTAAAACAACCTTATCCTTTTGTTAAAAAATTTTGAATGAAAAAAAAATTTTTTTTGAATGAAATGGCCAAAATTTACATTTTAACATTACATCCTTTTTAGCCATTTTACATTTAATGAGTGTTATTAGGCATGGGAGGTAAAAGACAGAGCATCATCTCTGCCTTCAGGGAGGTTGTAGTCTAATGGAGAAATGCAGGCATATTAAAAAGAAGGATGAGGCGGAGCAGGCACAGGCTGACAGGCAGAAACCAGGTCGTAACGTGTGCCTCTCTGATTGTGTGAAGACACGTGACTTCATTGTGTCCTTTAGAGACCATGGGCAATACCAATGGATTAGTCTCTTATTTCTCAGATTCTTGCTTATTTTTCACTGTGATCGGGTTATCTTGATTCTGAAATAAAAGATTAGAAAACTGTGAACTAAAGTGAGTTTTTACCTCTCTTTGCATTCCAATGCCAACTTCTATATCCTTCCTTAAAATTAGGATCATGATGAACTTTCTTCTGGCTATCATGATTTTTGGTGAAGTGATATTGTGTTGGAATTTTTCTGTGAAAACTTTCATTGGCTTGTGTTTTATAATAAACAGTTGTATAGATCTTTTCTCACTGGACAAATTACTTCCCACCCCTAAATTGTGTGTGTCTATGACATAATTAAATTCCAAAAGTTTAAAGACATTTTCATATTATCTGTGTGTTCTCTGATGATAAGGTGCCTTGGAAAATGTGAGCCAGTCTTTTAAAAGAAATGCAGTAATCATACATTGATTTTAAATGACCCTGTCACACATGAAAACAAATCAGATTGTTGCTCTTAATGAGCTTTTCAATTTACTATTCAGTAGATCAGATAAGTGGATTTAAGAGGTAATGATCCTGTTTAGTACTCAAGCTTGACTGTCAGATCCTAGTAGTGGAGAGAAATCCCTAGGGACAAAAGCGTTGACACAGTTCTAGATGGGATAATGGGAATCAAAGCTAATGGATGATAAAAGGAATGGTGCAAGTTACAAGGATAATTGTGGATTAAAGCAGTGCCATGTGTCAATGTTGACCGTTTTTTCTAGTATCTTATTGGGTCAAATCGGATGCTTGAGGAACTGTTTTGACAGCAGAGCACAACAGACGCCTATCTAGCTCTCTCCTTTCTTGAGCGCCAGGGACACAACAAAAAGCCATCAATTTAAAAAATATATTTTTTAATATTAAAATGTTTAAAATCACATTTTAGTTATTATATTTTATTATTCAGTGGGCATGGATAAAATCAAAATTTGATTAAGCCTGAGTTTTGCCATAAACAAGCATTTATAGAGTCTTAAAAATATAAAATTTGATTTTACAAAAATACAGTACAGAGCAGGGGGAGGAGGATGGGCACCCAAACAACTACAGTGAACAGTAGCGTGACAGGGGACAGCTCACTGCTGGAGGGAGCAGAGATGACTTCTGATTGGGAATCTGGAAGAGGGGGAAGAAGGCAGATTCAGGCAAAATGAAGCACTTGAACTCATGGAGATCTGAAATTGCCTGAGAAACCTGTTACCCAGCTGCATTTATTTCATTGTGGCTCCATGTTAAGGGAAACGGTAGAGGAGAAGTAGTTTGGGGGTGAAGTTGTGAAGGGCCTTGCATGCCAGTAATCATATCAACACCAAATTTTTCCAAGGGACCCAATTTTCTCCTACCTATGAGAAAGGTTCGAGATCATGGTGAGATAGGCAACTTCCCTTTCTACATACCATTCTTCCTTTGAGCCTGCCATGTGCTTAAAGATTTCTGATCATTGGGGATTGGTGGTGACTGACTTCCCTAGGTTCTCTCTTCCTAGCTCCCTCTGTTCCCAGACATCTTACAAACACAGTGATAGCTTCAGTCGGGTAAGAGATGAAGGCCTATTCTCATGCGCAGAGTCAGAGATAGTCATTGACGTGCTTTTCTGTAGGGCTCAGAAGTTAGCAGAAGAGGCAACAGCAATTTGGATATCAGTTTCCTTTCTTTGTCTCTCCCCCAGCTTCTCCCCCCTACCCTTGTACTCTTTCCTTCTCCTGCCCTCTCCACCTGCCCCATCTTCCCCCTCTCTTTGCTTTCTCTTTTTCTCTCTCTCTGATTTCCTCTATGGGCCTGAGGAGCTTTTTTTGGTCATAGGACTTAGGTTGAAAACCTGGAACACAAGCTTCTGGTTTGAATAGTGCTTAAGTCCAAATATACGAGACTGTGCAATGAACAGCCTTCCTCCCTTGTATAACCCTGCAGCTCTGGACATCCTGTGATTTCTCTCTCACCTTCATGACCTATGGCAGCATATCAAGCTGTTGTTTACACATGAAAAACAAGGCGGAGAGAGTGAAAGCTAGATTGCCATACCATATAGGAAATAGGCTGGTCAGGAGAAAGTGAGAAAACAATCACGGGGATCAAATCGCAGAAGAGAAATCCCATACAGCTGGTGTCTGGCAGGGATAACCTGGAATCTCACCAGAGCATCAGGGAGTGTGGAGGTGTTAACTAACCCACCTCTCAGCTTTGCCAGGGTATTAGGGAATATCCATTGGCTGCCGGTGGCATTGTCCCAATCGAAGTGGGCTATGTGTTTATCAGCTCAGTGTGGCTTGGGTTGGGACTGAAATGTTGCACCCCAAACTCTGCAACCAACGCTCCCTAATTGGAAGCTTAGTGGATTCCCAGGCCCCGATGCACACTGCAGAGACTTCCTGAGCCTGGAATTTCAGTTTCAGTGTGGAAAGTAAGACCTATCTCTGTTATTTGGGGGAGTTTAATCGAGGGATATTTGAGAATTTCTATAAATTCTTTCGCTTTATTTTTGAAATTATTTTTTATAACAGCCTAACATAATCCTGAATTATTTGGCGGTTTGCTGAAATCTGGAATGGATAGAAGCTTTGTAAATGTTGGAGCCTTTTACCGAGGCACTCCAGTTTCTAGCCCTTCACGTGCATACGCCTGTCTTTGAGAAAGGAGGGATACTAGTTCCCTCTTTGGGGAAAAAAGTATGTAGTGTGCTGGGAGTAAAATGAGTATGTGAGAGGGGTGTGTATGTGTTTCAAAATAAGTGAGATGCTTCCCAGAAGAAAAAGTTGGTAAATTTTAAAATTGTAAACATTTTTTAAAATTCTTCATTTTCTCTCCTACCCTACTTCCTACTTTAGTGTAGATGCAAGCAAATACCTTACTTACAAGTTAAATCTTCCATTTGTTCAATGTGATAGTCTTTTGAAAATATATGTTAATGATAAAGTTTTTAACAATTGTTTTCATGCAGGTATATGCCCGGATGTCAGAAGTGCTAGGAATAACAGATGACAGTCACGTTCTAGAAACATTCATGACGAAAATGTGAGTTCCTGCTCTGGTTTTTTATTTTCTTTCGTTGTTGATGGTTTGAATCTAATAGACCTTTTACTGTGTTTAAATCTCTTCATAAATATTAATTTTCTTAATAAAAGACTTTAAAAATTGAGTTTTAACTCTTAGGATGGTAGCATAGTTTTTAATTGAAACTTAATTTATCTTATTTAAAGTTCACCATCCAGATGACATTGTTATTTGTCATGGTCTCCACACAACTGCAGTGTGCAGCATCAAGACATGGTTTTACAAAGTTCCCAGACTCTGGCTCTTCAAGTCAATTGGGTAGCATTTTTTTTTTTTAATTTAAAAGAAAACACCCAATTTCGAAGACCGAGTGAAGAGATTTTTGCAAATTAGAATCATTGAGAGAGGTTTGATTACCTAAGGACAGGGCTTTCATTGCCTCCGACAGGAAGCTATGGCTGTCAGAGACATATTCATGGAAACTGAATTAATTATCCTTACAGTACTAGCAGAATTCACTAGTTCCTAGTCATAGATAAAACTTTTACACTTGGCCTAAACTGGTGTGCCTCCACTCGGCATCCCACTTTATCCGTGTAACACATAAATAATACTATCTTGCTTCCAAAGAATAAAGCTAGATAAATAATCATAAGCATAAGAAGTGAGTTTTGGAGCCACAAGTTGGATGGTTCGTTTCTTGGGAGTAACTGTGAGCCTCTATTTGACTTCCTTGTAGCTCCTGCTATCCATCCCCACATATGTTTGTTTCAGATACAAACTTAATGTTTTTCCTGTGAAACACTTAGGCAACTTTTTCATTTATAAAACTAAATGTATAGAATTATGCACCATTTGTACATTGACTGTATATATTTTGAATGTGCTATAAAAAGAATAGAATGGAAAATGTTCCATTGGTATTTTGTGATTTAGGTCTTCTAACTTACATGAATGTATGTTTATTTCCATGTTTTCCCTATACAAGCAAATACCTTACTTACAATTTAAAACTTCTTGTTTATATTTAGTGTTACAAACCTTAAATACTGGGGAAGATGTGAGCCTGTAATTTCGAGGACTCTTCAGTTCCTAAATGACCTTTCTGTTGGATATCCTTTTTACTATATATTTGATCATTTATATGAATAGCCTAACAAGTGCATTCCATTAGCTAGGTATTTTTAATAAGGTCAAAATGTTCGAAAATATTACTTTATAAAAATGAATTCCTAAGAATCAATATGTCTTTAGTAGTGTTCAGGTGAAAAGAATATTCTTTTCATTAGTTAAGAGGCACAAAGGAATTGGAAGAAAATTTTAAGTGTTTTGAACACTTTTGATTATTGGTCCTATCAACTCAACATCTTATTTACTCTAAAATGAGACTTCCCAGTACACATTAAATAATTTTCTCTCATTAGCAGATTTTTAAAATCTAAAACCAGAATCATCTTTTCTTATTTGGTTAATTGATAATACTGTCGTGTTTCTACCAATGAGAGAGAACAGTGTGAAAAATAAATGTTGATTTAGTCAACCACTAAGATTAGCTATTATTTTAATATGAAGATAACTTCCTGAAAATGGGGGCATTGGAGAGAAATCTTTAATGTAGGTTCACTTCAGGAATATGTTTGTATTAGTTAACTTTAAAATTGTGTTTCTTGGCAAGCCATAAAAGATTTCCAAAGTATTAGACACCCACTTTTGTGCTGGAATTTAATATGCAACTTTTTATTGGAAAATAATCGTCCTTGTCTGGCAAAATCCACCATGCAATATTTCTGTTAGTAGGTATAATGCAATAAAGTCAGGGAGGGCTATTTATCACTACAAATTTTGAGGATTTCAGGATTCTTTTTATTATTTTAATATATTTCTTTGATATTAAATCAGAAAAATGATAAATTACACCTGTCCAGGCTGTTTTTCCTTTTTACTGGAAAGTGATGTACAACCCAATTCCAGTGGTCATTTTGGCTTTTTAAGATATGTATTTTTTCTTATTAAAAAAAACCTGAACCTGTATTTTTTTTAAAATAATAATGCTGAAATACTCTTTATTTCTAACATATGAAGTGGTTTATAAGTACTGTCTAGTATTGCAAACTCTGGCCTTTTCACAATGAATTACTCTGAGAGCATATTATCTAGAAAGAAACCATTTATTTTATAGCACATATCTATTGTTTCGATTTACCCTATCTTTTAGGTTGAAATTGAAATCTAAAATAAAATTAATTTGATTTGTATTCTTTTTAGTATAATTTGCATAATGCCTAGTTTATTTGTGTCTGCTATTAAGATCCTTCTCCTATCTCCTTATATTTTGTATATATTATTTAATCCTACAATTATAACCTTTTGTTTTATAAGCTATTTATTGCATTTGAGCACTTCCTAAAGTTACTAAAAAATCATGTTTTCAGAAAACTTATTAGATAAAAGTTTAAAAGCTATAACATTTTAAACTAACGGGTACGAATGGTTTCAACCGGGGTACATTGATTTATATTTTTTAACAATTATTTCAGGTTTGCATATTTAGAAATATATATTAGCTCAATTTGATTTCAGTGCTCAGTTATTTGAATTATAAATCATTATGTCCCTTCTAGCTGATCAGTCATGAAATATCTTTGAATTCATTTACATAATGGAATATGTGAGTGGTGTATCTATTTCAGTGCAGTTGCTGGCTATTTAATGCATGTTTTGTTGTTTTCTATCGATTTCTTTATTATAATTTGTTTTTAAGTCCTGATTTTTAAAGCAATACATTATTTTTGTGTTAAAAATAAGATGTCATGCTTCAGAAATAGAAACAGTATACAGGATAAAAAATCATCACTGATTGATCCCTGTTAATGTAAATATGTTTACATATTCATATTAAAATATTAGTAACAGATGAAAAGCATGTTATGTTACAATAAAATGTTTAAATGTTCCTTATGACTTTATAATGCATATTTTCAGATACCTTTTTTTCTGTTTTTATCTTCTTCAGAGTGAATCTTACTCAGTGTTTATGGTCCTCAAAGCCAGTTTCTGAACTTTTGTGTCCTTGTGTCTGACCACTTGTTTAGAATTGAAAACATAAAAGACCCTAATTTTTAGGAAGTGCTAAAAAAAAGCCTATGTTCATTTGCCCAAAGGTAGTAAGCAGCCTCAAACTATAGTGACCTTCAGAATCACTAGAGTTCTTATTGGAATACAAATGCTAGACCTCACCTCCAGATTGAGGTTTGGGGACATGTTAGACTGAGCCCTGAGAATTTGCATTTTCAGCAAGTCTCGGATGATGCTGGTGGCTCAGGGACTGTACTTTGAGAACTGCCTGAAGATCATTAGACAATAGAATGGGATGTCCTAAACAGAAGTCTCGTTCTCCTCCCGCTTCTCTATAGGACTTTGTCTTCGCTAGGAAAAGGTGGCCTACCCCCCTAAATAATACTGCTTGTGAGGCGGCTGCCAGTATGTGAAGTCCCTGGATTTTAACTGGAGAGCAAGTCTTGCATTTTACCCCAAGGCTTCTGTTTGCCAAATTTGAAGGTTTCCAGATTGTCTAAGACTATCGTAATTTTAAAATCCAGAGGCCGTTTTTGATAGAAAGTTTGTCTTCCTATCAGATTCATTACATGGGGCATATAAAATCCATGTGGCAAATACATCTGAGTAACTTTTTAATGTAGTCTTTAAATTTCCAAGACTACATTTCCCAACTTCCAGATTCTAAGCAGTAGCTTTTCGGACATGCACAGGTGAAATGGCGCTGCCCTGGGCAGCCCGCCGTAGCCAGGCGCAGGGGTCCTTCTCCTTTGTGAAGTGTTTTGCAGGCAGAGACTCTGCTTTCTATGTGGGGAAGGGACGAGATTGCTCAGATGACAGAACAAGGAAGCTGCTGGGAAAACTGGAGGAAATGAGGGTCATACAGAGCAATGAGACAGACTAAACCTATGGTAAATGCCGAGAAAAAAGGAAGCAAGGGTTACATTTCATCCAAAATTCTATTTGTTTATTAATCATTATTTCAAGCTGTTCTTGGAAAAATATTTGATCAATATTTCTATTGCAATTTGCTTATTTGCTCAAATTTACAGCAGTGACATGTGTCTAATTTTGGGTTTTAGATAGATAATAATGAGAATGGATTTTTATTTTCTATTAGGCCCTCTGTTGGTAGTTGCCCTTATTACATCATCCTCAGAGCTTTAAGAAAACCCAAAAATATCTTTAGCTTTTTAAAACAGACCCCATAAAAGACTTCTACATTAATTCATGAAAGTACCCAAACTCATTTTTACCCTGTTGTTACTCTTAACGTCAACAGTTCTTAGGATTAATAACTTACCCATATTACTCCAAGACCACCTACATAATTGACCAGGCCCAGACAAAATGAACATGTGGGGTGCCTGTTTCTAAGTTATTAAGAATTTCAAAACCTCAGTAGCAAAGCATTGAACCAAAGGCAGGACCGTGTGCAAGTTCCTGTACACCAGGATTTGGTGAATATAATTCCTACCCATGTGCATCTTAGATCTACTTATCTATTAGTTTATTTCAATGGTTTTCATGTTTGCAAGCCACAGAGCCTTATTTCCTGTCCAAACTACTTAGTCACCCTGATTTTATTTTTCAGCCCCTAACCTCTTCCAGCTTCATTTGTCTTTTAAGTGCAATAAACTAGAACAACATCCTTATTTAGATTTAATCTTGAGCAAGAATAAAATAGTGATTTTTAAATTTAATTCCATACTCATCTTAATGATTTACTTTATCTTACTAGCCTCTTTCAATTAGCAAATATTAATTAAGCATTTGCTCAGTACAGGGCAGAAGGACAAATGAGACACAGTCCCTGCCTTCACAGAACTGATTCTGATTCCAGACTTCCTTTCCTATATTTCTACTAAGAGCTCAAAGAAGATTGTATTGTTAATGTAAAAACATTCAAACCTGTAAAGAATGTTTGTGCGTATATTTGAGCCAAACTGTCAACAATTGCCGGGAAGCAGAACCTCAACTGATTGAGATAATGCTCCAGAGAATGGCGGTCTTTCATCTATTTTTATACATTGCAATCAAAGGAGGGGATGTAGGTGGGTTACAAGAAATCCATTGGTGATAGATTAGAGAGGCGGGAGAAAGCAAAAGGGGAGCAGGGGGAGTGGGGGGACCCCTGGGATTGGATAAAAAGTAAAATGATAGACACATACTTAAGTGAATGCAGGATAGTTAACAGTCAACAGTTAACATGATAACAATAACAATGAAGGAATGCTGGTACCTGTCCTGGGCCCAGGCACATTAGGTTGTGCCCAAGGAGTCCAGAAAAGGGAAATTACAAATTATGGAGACATTTAAAGGATATGTTACCATAGATGCGAAAAGACAATAGGCTCAGTTAAGGTAAAGATTGACCCTGTCAAGGAAAATACCAGCCTAGGACATGACTACCCACCATAACTGCTTTTAGTTAAAGTTTTAATTTCAGACCATACTTTGTGGTTACTTTAGGTCTTTAAGTTTGTAAGACTGCCATGCAGGTCTTCCGTGAGCTTGTCGGGTTAGCATGTGGCTTTTGTTTTCCCCACAGTATTATCAACAGAGTTCCTTTTTTTTAAATTGGACTCAAATAAATTACATACTAAATTTGTGAAAATCTACACATTAAACATAATGTGGGTATGTGACATTTTGGTTTGGCTTTGAGTGAGCTCTTTTTAGTCAAGGTCATTTAGACATAGCTAAACATAAATTGTTAAGCATGCAAGTAATATGCAAACCAGACATCCTCACCCTGTCACCGATCTTCCCACCCCTGGGGTGCATCCTGAATGAGGTGAGGGACAGGAAAGAGTAGAGGATGAGAAATGAAGCAAAAGTCTAGAATAAAATAAGGGTGAAGGATAGAAGGAATGTCTGTTACAGGAAATACTTAGTAATAACCAGTAGTAGTTCTGCTTTGGTGAAACAGTATTAAAATGTATTGCTTTATTTCAGTGAATACCACCATTTCCAGATGGCTTTGAGAATGTTAAATAAAACTAGCTTCAGCATACATCCCTCAGGCTTACGTCTATTAACATTTCTCATCAAAAGAAATGTTGATTTATTTTTCTGTTTTCTGTCTCTATCATCCATGGAAAAGGCATCCCATAATTTATCTGCTCTGTTTGCTTTTATACTAGGATCAAGTGTGAGAATCCTTTCTACTCTTCTGTAGCCAGCTTATTCAGACCTTCACGCAGTTCTTTAAATTCTTGCCTCACAAGATTACCTTCCTTGAGTATTGTTTTAATCTGATCATTTATCTTCCCAAAAGCCCAGAATTCCTTCTACTTGCTTCTCAGGTCAACGTAAAATATTGATTTGAACTTGAGTCCTTTAATGGTACTTGACTTATTGAGTTCCCATAACTAATTTCTGATCCACCACTCAACCACAATTTGTACTTGATACTTTTCCTTGGGCCAAGGAAATTCATTTTACCTCCCCCTTGACACCTTTCATGGTCTTTCACTGAATCACCACCTATGCTGTTCTCCCCATTTGACCCATCATAACTCAGTTTGATGTCTTTTAAATTTTTTTTAGGTCTTGCTGAAGACTTAGTAAAGCCATCCTGAAATAGTTCCAATCCTTAGTCACTGTGTTAACTGAAAGAACGTGAACAAGTCATGTAATTTCTCTGGAGGCTCAATTTCTTCATCCGTAGAAAGGGAATATTATTTATCTCTCAGGATTTTATATGGATTAAATAAAATAATAAATATATAACGATATATTTGTGCTATCTAACAAAAATAAAGCACCTGGTATTACTGACCCTATCATGTAGTAGGTGCTTACTAAATAGCAAGCCCTTCATTTTCATTCCTATCATCTTTAATTTTCTTAATGTTCCTGAAAACCTAGTTCTTATCTGTATATATGAGGATGAATATAATATAACTTGGTATTGGCCAGTTCTCTCTCTGGTGAGGTTATAAGTTATTAGAGGGCACTTGAACATATTGTTACCCCTCTTATTGGGTGACTAAGCCTTGAACCCCCCTCTTCCTTGTATGTGATTTTTAGTATCCCTTAAGATGCTTCATTTTGGTTACACCTATTTGGAGTTTTTAGTTTAGGAGGGTTTATTGGCATAACCCTGTTTGTGAAATAACTGAACCAATAGTTCAGTAACTATACTTTGTACCTATCTACAATATGTTCAAACATGTAATTTTCCTATCCGTGAACTCTCTTTTATCATCGGCGTCTAATTCTATCTACAAAAACTGTTTGTAAACATATATGACTTTTAAATAATCGACTAGATTAATGCCATCATCCACCCTCTTGTACTTGGTGAATGAATATCATATTATTACACTATTCCTTTGATTCTCAAACAGAAATTTCTTCACATTTTAACACTTCTGTAAATCAGATGTCTTACAATTGAAGATATTTTTAAGCATCTTGTCTTTCTTAATAGCACCTAGAGTTATGTTTCTTATTATCAGTGGTGTAGGTTTGATGAAATATGGCAGATACTCAGTAAAGGCTTGATACCATGAATTGAAGTCATACTTGTTGCTACTGTGCCCATCAGCTGCTAAATTAAAGTGTGGTACTCCTGTAATTTAAGAAAACAGTTCATTCTCAATTTCGTTATCCTCTTTAAAGGATAGGTGGATACAGAAAGGAATTTTGTTCAGTGAGTTACTGTCAGCCAGGCTATGGAGTTTGCTCAGTCTGGATGTGATGAAAGTTCATTAATGAATTGGTTCCTTCCTGAAAGAACAGTTTCCCTGTTCCCTCTGGGACTTCGTTACAGCTTCAGTTGTGTCTCAAGAAGCTCATAGTCTGTGGTGCAGAATCACTGGCCTCTTTCAAATCAAATGGATATGATTTAACTTAGTGAAAAGAACTTATACTTGACAGTCAAAGTTGGACTTGAATCTTGGTTTTACCATTACATGTTTTGTGTGTGACCTTTCCTGAATTCTCTTACTCATGTCTCTAGACTCCTGCTGTTGCTGTGAACCGCCATCATCACATTCACTGTAATGTGCTATTCAGAAAGCCATGCAGCTAAAATGCTCCCACCACTAAAATGGTGCAACTTATAAAATCCTAGAAAAGAATACAATAAAAGTATAAAAATCATAATATGATTAGCCATTTGCCTTTTTATTTTTAGTCCTCACCCCCAAGGATATGTTGAGAGAGGGAGAGAGAAACATCAATGTGAGAGAGAAGTATCCATCGGCTGCCTCTTGTACACACCCTGATGGGGGATCGAACCCACAGCCTACGTACATGCCCTGACTGGGAATCGAACCTGCAGCCTTTTGGTATATGAGACGATACTCCAAACAACTGAGCCACCTGGCCAGGGCTCCATTTGCCTTGTGTGTTGTTGTTTTAAAACATTACAGACCCTCTTAAGGACCATAACTAGCTTTGAATTGAATTCCTATAAGGGAATATAAATATTCTGATGAGCTCTCATTTTTTTCTTTATTGAAACAATATTTACTCTTAATCATTTGTTCTTTAGAATATAATTAAAAGGCAGTGAGGCTGGCCTTGGTTCAAAGTGCACAGATGCAGTTCTGCAGAAAGTGTGTCTTTGGCAGACGAGAGTCTTCCTGTGAATGTTCTGTTTATTGCTCCCATAAATATTCTGTTGTCAGAACAGGACTTGCTGTTTATTAGCAGCACTGATAGGAATTTCCTATTAATGGCAGCATCCTGATTACCTACAGACCCTGTCAGTTTTAACTTTGCAATTCTAGGAGAATTGTATTTGGTAATTACTTAAGGTATTTCTTCGTTTATTGACCCCCACCCCGTTTAACTGAGTGAAGTTTGAGTGGCAGTTCTTCTGCTCAGTGATTTACACCGGAAAAAAATCAAATATGCAGCTTCGTAGTCAGGGAAAGACCCGCTACCTGTCAGCCCTGATCTCCTTGCCCTTCAGCCTGCCAGAAACACTCAGTTCATTGAGCACCCACTGAACACAGTGTAAGGAGAGCACGTAGATGCGGCCCTATCCCTAGAAAGCGTCCTGACGTGGAGGTGAGCAGATGTGCATGCCTCATCTGCCGCCGGAATGGTGGCTTTGGAGTCCAGGGGACTTGGATCTAAGTCATACTAGTCGTTTCTCTTGGAAAGTTCTATTTAATGTTTTTGATTTGTTTTTTCATCTGAAAAATAGAAGCGATACTACCTATCTCATGGGATTGTGAGAATCAACCTTGTAAGTAGTAAACATTCTGTAAACGTTGATTCCCTGTATCTTTGTGTCTTCTTTCCTGGTTTAAAATTGAAAAAGACATTTTCATCATTTGATCCTCACAACAATCCTGTAAGACGGACAACTTGAGCATAGGTTTCATCCTCACTCGTTGGAGGGGAAAGTAAGACTCAGAGTGGCTGAGTATGGTGCTCAGGCACATCCAGCCCACTGAATGGTGTAGTTAAGCTGAAAGCCCAGGCGTCCTGACTTGTGTTCCAATGTGTTTCTACTCTTTTACATCCACAGCTGAGTGACTAAATCTCGAGTTAGATTTCAGTGTCCCTGTACGGAGGCAACAAAGAGAGTTCTATACTTGGAGACGATGTGAAGGGAAAGAGTCAGCGTTTTCATGGGAACATGAATGGTGCCATTTAAGGTTCTTATAGCCTGCAAGAAGGGCATGAGTAAGTAGGCAGGGATCGACCCAGAGAGGCCCGGGCTGTAGCAGAAAACATGTGACTGGAGGAAGTAAATGAAGAGGGTGTTTTGATGACAGCGTTAACCAGAAATTCTTTAGGCCTGTGATCATGCGTATGATTTTGTAATGTTCTCGTCATACGTTGAACTGTTCGGATGATGGTTCAGTACAGTAGAAAGAACGTGGTCTTTGGAGTCAAACCTCAGTTCAGATCTCAGCACTATCCATCCATAACTGTGTTACCTTAGGCAAGTAACTTAATTTCTCTGTGCTCGTTTTACCTATGGAGTAGAAATAATAAACAATATTTAGCACTCTAATTGTGAAGATTAGGTGAGTTGCACATAAAATTCCTTGCACGCAATAGGTACTTGAGAAATATTAGGCGCTCTAAGCCTGACCTTCAGTCCTTGATAACGTGCAGTCTGCTACGTCCTCCTGGCTGTATTCCCATCTCCTTCATCTGAAGCAGACTTTCCTTAAGTTTCTAACTTGAGTTCATTGTTTCTTAGAATTGAACATTTTTCTCCTTCTTGATAGCCTATTATGGGTCTTTTATCATTATTTTATTATGAAGTAATATTAAGTAAAGAGAAGTTCTCACATTACATCAAAAATGTAAAAAAAAGGTCAGTTTTAATTTTCCACTACGAAGGCTTTAATAGTAAAGAAGTTTTTGTCTTAATTATAAAATTAATTCTTCCTCTCCAGGACGAGAACATGTATAAGATGAGAAAAGTAATTGCACTGGTTAATAATAGATTGCCATTCTTAACAGACTGAAGGACATTTCTCTAGGACTACTCTTTCAAAATAATATTTATTCATCATAAGTAGGCATTGGTGCCATTGTAATTCAGTGTCACTTTGTGAATTATTACCTGTTTATAAGACAGTTATATTTCGCCAAATTCCTTAACTTCTATTACCTATATCCTCTTAAAAAAACTGGTGAAGATAGATGCTGTGAAGTTCATGCTAAAAAATCACACGGTGAGTCTGATTTCCTCTCATTAATGACTGGAATTTCCAAGTGGCTTAGGTAAAGCGTTTGTAACTTGGCTGCTCTTTTGCTTTCATTAGAGTGAACACTTCCCCTTCCTCGGCATCAGTGACAGTAACAGGCTCAGTGACTTCAGGTGCCGAACAACCTTCTACACAGCCCTCACTCGCCTTCTGATGGTAGATCTAGGTAAGGGTAAGAATTTGAGCTGACATGATAAGGATTACCAGTATACCTGTGGATAAAGATGGGAAATGCTTGCGAGGACCACATTTAACTTATCACATTTGCCACCTCCAGCAGTTTTCTACAGCTTTCTAAGATTTGAGCGCTCACTTGTTAACATCAGAACCAGAAGACAAATCTTTGTATTTAAGGTGGTATTTTTCACTTCAAGTAGTACTTGCATTAATTCTTTACTTCCTCTAAATTTATTTTCCAGGTGTCCTTTGGAACATTAATTTTACTGCTAGGAATCTAGGAACAATCTTAAATACAGAAAAGCTTTGCACACAAAGATTTTCTTTATAATGACATTTAATCTAAAGAAAATATAGAAACAATGTAAATGTCTAACATAGGGAATTGTAAAATTAGGCACACCCACTTACTTGATGGAGTAATATATGGTCATTAAAAATAACAATTTGAAGACAATGCAAGACATGACATGTCTCTTATAATAGTAAGTGGGAAAAGCAAGGTATTAACACTATGCAAATGGTATGATCAAGCCTATTGGAGGGGGAGGAACAATACATCAAAAAAGACTTAAATTAAATTATTCAAAAATGTTAAATGTTGTCTTTGAGTAGTGGACTATAAGTAACATTTCCTCATTTCTGATTACCTAAAATTTTCTTTAATGTACTACTTTTATAATGGGGGAAATTAACTCGTGTTTAATTTTTTCATTGAAAGCTAACGTTAGCCAGAAGTATCCGCAGGAAGAGGGCACCTTAGGGAGGGGCATTACACCTCTCTGTGGGGACCACATTACTCTCGATTCCCATTGTTCTCCATGTCTGAATGCTGCAGGTTAAGTTAATCAGCTTATAGACACATGAGAGAGACAGATAGAGAGTTCAATCAATGGTGATATTCTGAGAGTATAATACTGATATCTTTTCTTCCTTTCTTTTGCAATGTATTCATTAATCCATCATCTTAAATACGAATTTTTAAAAACGTGATCATACAAAAGGAAAGAGGTTGAATAATTTTATTTTGCATGTAAAAGGCACTGATCTTCGTAATTGGAAGGTGACCAAGACCTTCTCTGCTTCACACCTGTATTATTTTTATGCATTTCAACAGAATAAATTACCAGAAAGACGAACAGCCAAAACTTGAAGAAATGCAACTAGGATGATTAAGGAGCTGAGCAGGATTGATTTCTAAGGAAAGATTAAAAGGGCCATGTATGTATAACTTGGCTAAGTGACAACTAGGGCTAGAGGCAAAGGGAACTGTCTATAAATATTTGAAGAGTGTAAACCAGGCATGCAAAACCCAGTCATCTGCTACCAGGCCAGTGGGAGATCCAGCTGAGTGACAGCTTTGCATACTGCACACTGGCCTGTGCTACATCTTGGCTGCTGCCTTGGAGAGAAGAGGAGCAGGCCAGGTATACTGTCATTGTTCTCAGTAATCAGTTAGAGGGCACACTGTGCTGAGCTCTGAGAGCACCACAAAGACCTTGCCATATTGGCCCCTGCCCTCAAGGAGCTTGCCCTCTTGCTTCCTGGTTGCCCAAGCATTAAAGATGATGATGAATCCCTTGTCTAGACTGAATTCTTTCCCAAGCCTTATACATGCTCTTTGGATGACTGTTGGATAGAATGAAAGAAATGGGGAGACCAAAGTTACAGAGAACCACCTGGAGGAGGTTTCCTAGAAGTAGGACCCTATCACCCACATCTTCAGGACCTAGCAATGGAATGGACCGAGGTCCTTTTTCATGAGGTCAATATAGATAAGAACCCCCATAAATCTGGGGTCGCTTAAAAAACAGGACAGCACTGTGAGTGCTCTCAGCACAGCTAACTTAATGCACTGACAGTTGGTAGACCTGGTGATGCCCAGAAGTGCCTGGCATTGCACACCCCCTTTTTGAAGATAACTTCTATATGTGCTTAGTGTTAACTGTGAGGTCTGAGAAATTGAAGTAAACGTATATAATTTTGAATAAGTAGTAGGACTTTATTAGCTTTCACCAGATTTCTTTGAAATATTTAACCCATAACAATATAAAGTATACATTGATTTTTTTTTTTTTAGTTAGTTTTTTTAAGGTAAATAATTGTTATACTAGAGGCCCAGCGCATGAAATTCATGCACTCTGGGGGAGCGGGGCGGAGGAGGTCCTTCATCCTGGCCTGGACCCTCTCACAATCCAGGAGTCCTTGGGGGATGTCCAACTGACGGCTTAGGCACGGAGAGCAGGGCTAAGCCAGCAGTTGGACATCCTTAGTGCTGCTGCGGAGGCAGGAGAGGCTCCCGCCACTGCTGCTGCACTCGCCAGCCATGAACCCGGCTCACGGCTTCTGGCTGAGCAGTGCTCCTCTTGTGGGAGTGCACTGACCACCAGGGGGCAGCTTCTGCATTGAGCATCTGCCCCCTAGTGGTCAGTGTGCATCATAGCAACTGGTCATTCTGCATATTGGCCTTTTATTATATAGGATTGCAAGCACTTTTTAGATACATTGTAAGAAATAGAAACAAAAAAAAAACAGGCTATGTGGAAGTACCTGTACATGGTAGGTACTAGATATAAATAAATTGAATTGGATATAGATAAAATGAAAAACAAAAGCAACTGCACTCCTGGAACTTGTACATTTTTTTAAAAGAAATTCTTTCCTTATCAGTGTTTTTGCTTTTAAAATAATGTATATTGTAAGCATCAGGTGATGGTTTGTGCTATAAAGCATCAAGGCTTCTTTCCCTCATTAAGAACCAGAGCGGCTCTTCTTCCCAAAACATGTTGAACTCCTTCAGTTTATGGGCTTTGTCTTGCCCAGGCTTTCTGGCCCAATCTCAGTATCTCTACTTTGTAAGCACTCAGTAAGTTCTGGTGGGAACCAGGACACACAAGTGCACTGTGACCAAGATGCCATCCCCAGGGCCCTGGAGCCAGCTGCTTGTCGGGTTCTCTGGGAGTAGCTTTGACCAATGGCTGATTGCTTGCACAGTGATCAGCTGCGCTTGGCCACTCTTGTGCTGGATCAGTTGTTTGTTGTTTTCTGTTGAAGAGAAAAAGTGCTGCTACTTCACAGACGATCACTTGTAGGGTGTTGTTGAACAGTTTTATTCTTTGAAGCCTTGTCTCACAAACTAGGCTTTAGGATAGGATCCCTGTGTGTATGGTTTTATGGTTTTCTATCCTGTGTTCACTGTCGCAGAAACCTGGAGAAAAGAGAGAGTGCTCTTGCCAAGAGCAGCACAGATCCATGTATTAAAGAAAGAAGAAAAATATTAGGTAATGAGAATCTGTCTCAAATTAAATGAAGAAACATTTGAGGAGGAACTACTTATAACACTGATTATTTTTCTTTTTTGGTAAGAATCTACTAGGAAAAAACACCTAACCAACCTGCTAGCAAACCATTGGATGTGATTCTTGGATAGAAATATAAAATATATTCTAATTGAATTCTACAGAATAAATTAGATATGTTTTGTGTATCAGCCTTGCACATTGGAGTGATTAGAAATTGGGTGTCACATTAATTGATACTTACTTTGAAATGCATCTTGGTTTCTGTTCAATAATTTGTGCTTTGTATGAATTTAATCAGATGCTATGTGCCCCAGGTTGTATTTCAGATGAAAATGGGGTGGGGGGAGTGTTGGCAATAAACAGTGTACGATGATTTTATCAAATTGCTCCTTGTCTAAACTAGATGGAGTAAAGAATTGAAAGCATTTCATCATCAGAATGATGATGTTTCATGTTGGCAACATATTTTTTGTATTCTAAGAAATTATGAATCTACATAAATTCCCTTCGTGAGATAAGTTACACACAGAAGGAAATGGGTGACCAACCATATGTGCATGCATGTTAGCCCTTCCAAGAATCACTTAAAGTTCCCTAGGTTATTTTTAAATTAACTTTGTCAATCTAATAAACTAAAGCAAAGATAGTATTACCCAAGCCAGTAAATGGAGAACCTCCAGGGAGCTGTTCAGTCTAAAATACTGGAATAAATAAAAACCTTCTATTTTGTTTAATTTGAAAGGAGGTGAAGTCAGTTGACAAATACTGGAGAGGGGAAGTGTGGAAAAGAGCAGTAACAAGGCTTTTTGTTTTATGGAGAACTAAATATTCATTGCAAATTAGGTTTCTACCAGCCACACATTCAGAAATACTCAGTTCAGTGACAGTTGCTTTCCTTGGACATTTTATGAGCCTTATCTTGAACTGCTCAAATAAGAAGCATGCTTCCCTCAGATATTCAAACTCTAAGATGCAGTTATATGTTTTCATGATCATGGAGATGCTAATATGAAAATACAGTTTATAGTCACGAAGAGACAGTTCTCTCTATAGGGATGAAGGTAGCATAGCATCCATCCACCTTTGTGGCTGATGGCAGGTACTTGGCACCTGAAGATGTCTCTAGCTTACATTTGAGAAATATTAAATAACAAGTAAATGAGTTGAATAAGAAAGGAAGACTATTCTAGAAGTAGCTACTAAAGATAGAAATAAAAATACAGAGGAAGGAAACTTTCCTTTTCTTTAGTAATAATAACTAACATGTTTACACATTTACAGTTGGCAAACCATTTCACATACATTATACAGTTTGATCCTCAGAACAGCCGACATGAAATAGATATTACATTGTTTACCTGTTAGACAGGTGAGGTACAGAGATTAAAAGACGTACCCAAGGTCAGTCATGTACATTGTAGCCCTCTGACCACACATCCTCATTCACTTTTGCTAAGCTGTTACTTCACCTTTACTTCTCAATCAATTAAGAAAAATAACTTTCTTCTTCATTTTTAGGTGAACTATTTGAACTGAATGATTGATTTGAGGCTTGGGGGCAGTGAGAAGAAGGGAGAAGGGATTACTTTCCCAGCTTCTATCAAATAAACAGATTCATGTTTATTTGCCCTATATAGGTATATTACAGCCCTATGATCAGTGAAAGTCAAATAGTTTTTAAAATGTGTCCTTATGTCTAATAATTGGGCAAAGCACGTTTTTTCTCATAGATAAAGGAACACAAAGGGAGATAGCCAGAGGATCCAGCAAGTGAGAAGCTTGATCAGAAGTAGCTAATGTTTCTCATAGGTGGGAAGACTGCATCGACATATCACTTGTGTCCATGACTTGGCAGAGACTATCTGGAAAGTAGACGTTGGGGGTTGGGGGGCAATAAGGGGTAAAGAAGCAGCTGGAAATATTTGGAATCTATAATGAGATCATTAAGACTAATTAGCTGGCCCTGTAGGCAGAAAGCAGCCCATTAAGTCCAGATCCAGTTTTAATAGCTTACCTGGTTTTGAGGGTAGAGTCCAGAGCACTCCAGGGAATAAGGTGCCTCAGGGATGAAACTAGAAGGTAGCTTTCTTAGGGAAGGTGTACACTAGTCTGCAGTGGGTGCTGGAGTTTTCCTCTGGGAGCTAAAATAAACATTCTGGTTCCCTGGGGAGAGGAGTTAAAGGGAGCCTCTGTTTTTTCATCTGTTAAATGGATATATGTCCCTTGAAGAGTCATGTGGCTTAAGTAAGATAAAGATGTGTGCAAAGGGCCTGGGACAATTCCTATCACAAAACAAGTACTCCGTGTATATTAATTGAGACACAAATATTTATTGTCAGCACTATTAGGGACACTGACTGCCCCTGGGACCTCAATACAGTGCAAGTTCAGTGCCCATACTGCAGCTGCTCTACCCTCAATGCTTGGGCACAAGCTGAGGGCACCTTCAGCTTCCTGCCTTGCCTGAAGCCACAGGTCATTTCAAAGCCTGCCAGGACTCCAAGGCAGTTTGGAAGGAAACTGAAATGAAAACCCCATTCTGGGATCTAGCTAAGCACATTTCTCAAGATCTGTTGTCTAGGACGTTAAGGTGCTGTCCTTGG
The DNA here is from genome assembly GCF_964212035.1 of Myotis nattereri. Lineage (NCBI taxonomy): Eukaryota > Metazoa > Chordata > Mammalia > Chiroptera > Vespertilionidae > Myotis > Myotis nattereri. The sequence goes on from NC_138080.1 coordinate 104,433,441, forward strand.
AAGCACTGGCGAGGAAGAGCAGGCGGTGTGGGCCTGCACCTGCGCAAGGGGCCACTCTTCCGAGATTACCCCAGGGATTGGTTCTAAGTGGATTCCTTTCTCACTCGCTGCCTCTGAATCTCCTTGTGTCTCTACTCTCAGTTCTCCTTAGTTGGAACAGAGGCATTAGACATTTACTGACTATATTAGTTTCCTGTTACCACTGAAACAAATTTGATGACTTCAGTGTTGCAAATTTATTACTTTGCAATTCTGGAGGTCAGAAGTCCGAAATGGGTCTCAATGGACTAAGTCAAGGAGGGCCCATGGCCCTGTTTCTCCAACAACATCGGACCAAGTCCTTCTCGTGCTGCCTTCTCTCTGGCTTCCCCCCGGCTCTCCTAACACTTCCAAGGACCTTTGTGATTACATGGGGCCCACCTGCATAACCCAGGATAATCTTCTATTTTAAAGTCCATTGATTGGCAACCTTAACTCCTTTTGTCATAGAACCCAAAATATTCACAGATGCCAAGGATTAGAAGCAAATGGACATCATTGAAGGGCCATTATTCAACCTGCCATATAGTAAATCCTAGTAACTTATCATCATAGTTGGTTACCATCATTTATTATTACCATGATTATTTCATTACTTCTCCTTGGCCATGCCCCAGCCACCAGTAATTCAGTTGCTATTTGCATTTGAATTTGAGGAAATGAAATTTTCACTGCTCTGCATACATTTCAGGGGTGGTGAGGAGTAACCAAATCCTGATTTTTATTGGTGGTGGTTTTGGGGGTTTGTTTTTATCTTTTTGAGATTTAAATACCATAAAATCACCCTTCTAAAGTGTACAATTCAGTAGTACTAGTATATTTAGAATATTCACAAAGTTTTACAGCCATCAACACCTAACTTCAGAATATTGTTATTGCCCCAGAAAGAAGCCCTGCTCCTTAAAGTCGTCTCTTCTCATTGCCCCTACCCCCGAGCCTGACAGCCGCTAATTTACTTTCTGTCTCTCTGGATTTGCCCATGGTAGGCATTTACTGTCAATGGAATCCTATAACGTGGCCTTTCTGTCTGGCTTCTTTCACACAGCATGTTTTCCAGGCTACCCATATTTTAGGGTGTATCAGTACCTCATCGCTTTTTATGGCTGGCTAATATTCCTTCGTATGAATAGACCACAGTGTGTGTCTCCGTTTATCACTGATAGCAGTCGGGTTGCTTGTTCCTTTTAGCTGTGCGATCCTTCTGCTATGAATGTCGTGTGTGTGTTTTTGTGTGGATATAGGCTTTCAGTTCTCGGGGGTATGTATCTGGGAGAAAATTGATGAGTCAAGTGGCAATTGTGTGTTTAACTTTTTGAGTAACTACCAAACTGTTTTCCAGACTGACTACATCATATTATTATTGGCTGCAGTCGAAACAACAAAAAATGCTAATAGCTATCATTTATTAAGTGCCAAACACTAAGCAAAGGGGTTTACAGATATTTTCTTATTTAATCCTTACAGCTAACTTCGTGAAATGTAGTAGTCTCTCCTTACACGTGCGGGATATGTTCCAAGACCCGCAGTGGATGCCTGAAACTGCAGATAATACTGAATCCTATCTATACTATGTTTGTTCCTGTAATACACACCTGTGATAAAGTTTAATTTATAAATTAGGGTTAGTGAGAGATTCACCACAATAATGAATAATAAAATAGAACAATTATAACTGAACAATGTACTGTAATAAGAGTTATGTGAATGTGGTCACCTGTGTCACGGGACCCCTTGCTGAAGTCTTCCTGTAGGCTCTTTGCTTTCTGGGGCACCACGTCACCATTAATCAGAACACATTTTCTGCTCATGTCTTCCACCCACAAGTTTAATGCCTTCTCCATCTTAAGCACTCATCATGCACTATGAGTGTAACTTTTGCTGTTTTGAGGTCTAACAGCATAATTAGCACGAATTTCTTTTCCCTTCACAATTTCATGGATAGAACATTCATTCTTTTTTTTTTTTTTTGAACATTCATTCTTATAATAGACTAGTGACTCAATGCACAGATTCGTGCACATTGAAAGGAAATTAATTAGAAGGTGACTGGCAGGGCAAGACTGGGCTAGATGGGCCAGACATGCCCTGGAGCCAACCTCCCATGGTCCCTCCCCGGCCGACTGTACCTGGTGGCACCAGGGCTCAAAAGGCATCTGCGGAGTGAGTGGGGTCCCTCCAGCAGGTGGGGTCCCTCAGCCTGGCCTGTGGGGATTGAGCCAAAACCAGCTCTCCGACATCCCTCGAGGGGTCCCGAAGTGTGAGAAGGCGCTCTGCAAAGTTGTTGTCGTACAGGGTGTGGAACACAAATACAGTGGGCAGTAAACCAGATTCGGGGCAACAGAGCCCCAGCAACAACATATAACCCATGGCCGAAGGTGGAATTGCGCGGCCCTACAAGGAATTGGGCTCCCTCCTCTCTGGTTTCAGGGTGCGTCACCCAAGAACCGCTGCTGCCAAGTCATTGCAGCTCAGCAGCTCCTAGGTGAGCATCTGCCCCCGGTGATAGTGCATGTCATGGCAATCGGTCAGACAGAGGGAGGGACACTTAGCATATTAGCCTTTTATATATATATAGGTCTTAGCAACCTCAGCATATGATATTTTTTCTTTATTAAGTCAAGTACACTTCTCTCTGGTATCTCCAAATTGCCAGCAGCACTAATCCTGTACTTTGGGGTCCCTATTAAGTAAAATAAGAGTTAGTTGGACACAGCACTGTGATGCTGTGATAGTAGATCTGACCAAAGTGGCTCCTGAGTGACTTGTGGATGGGTAGCATGTACAGCAGAGATACACTGGACGAAGGATGGTTCACGTCCCGAGCAGGGCACTGCAAGATGGCACAAGATAGCATCATGCTTCTCAGAACAGCATGCAATTTAAAACTTATGAATTGTTTATTTCTGGAATTTTCCATGTAGTATTTTTGGACCTTGGTTAACCACAGATAATTGAAACTAGAAAGTGAAACCACAGATCAGGGGATCCACTGTAAACATTATGTCTCTTAATTAATTACAGAGGAGGACACTAAGGCTTAGATGAGTGAAGCGACTTTATCCAAAATCAGGCAGCTAACAGCAGGAGAACCAAGGTCCAAGCTTAGAACTTTCAGAGCGTCCACTCCTTCCTGCACCCTCATCTGCCTGCAGTGACCATTGTCACTGTCCTTGTGCAATTCTACATTTAGAAAAAACTTTAGGGAAAAAAGAGGACATATGTAATACTTTCAAAAATAAAGATATTTTTTTTAAAAAAATACTTTATCCTAGAGCAGTAAGATTATATCCTATATAATAAAGAGGTAATATACAAATTGACCATCACGCCCTCACACAAGATGGCTGCCCCCATATGGGCACAAGATGACCGCCACAAGATAGCTGTCAGGGGAGGGCAGTTAGGGGCAACGAGGCCAGCAGGGGAGGGCAGTTGGGGGCAATCGGGCCAGCAGGGGAGCAGTTAGGCATCAATCCGGCTGGCAGGGAAGTGGTTAGGGGGTGATCAAGCTGGCAGACAGAAGCAGTTAGGGGCTATCAGGCAGGCAGGCAGGCGAGCAGTTGGGAGCCAGCAGTCCCGGATTGTGAGGGGGATGTCCGACAGGGATCGGGCCTAAACCGGCAGTCGGACATCCCCCAAGGGGTCCCAGATTGGAGAGGGTGCAGGTTGGGCTGAGGGACAAACCCCCCCCCCAAGTGCATGAATTTCATGCACTGGGCCTCTAGTAGTTTAATAAAGTGTGTGTGTATTACATATTTAAGGGTTTGATAATGTTTACTTCAATTAGTTTCTGTATTATTCTATGTCAGGTGTTAAGAAAATAAGGGAGCCGAAACCGGTTTGGCTCAGTGGATAGAGCGTGGGCCTGCGGACTGAAGGGTCCCAGGTTCGATTCCGGTCAAGGGCATGTACCTTGGTTGCGGGCACATCCCCAGCGGGGAGTGTGCAGGAGGCGGCTGGTCGATGTTTCTCTCTCATCGATGTTTCTGACTCTCTGTCTCTCTCCCTTCCTCTCTGTAAAAAATCAATAAAATATATTTAAAAAAAAAAAAAAGAAAATAAGGGAGTTTTAAAACTCACCTTTATTGAGCAACTACTTTTCATTCAAATACAGTATTTCCCTAATATTTGCAGGCACTGTTGTAGGTGCTAATACTGTAATACTGGTACTACCATTACTGTTTATTGAGAATCTTCTATTTTTCATGTGTTATAACATTTAATATTCGCAATAAGCTTAAAAGTTAGGTATTTTCATCCTTATTTTGAAGATGAGAAAACTGAGACTCAGAATGTCCAAAGTTAACTAGTGGTTAACTAGGCTCTGTTTATGCAGAGCCTTCCCTGCGTGATTCTCCTTCACTGAGAAACGCAGATGCACAGTCTCAGCTCTCCGGAAGTGAAAGCAAAGATGATGTCAGTAATTTACATACACATATGAATTTTATCTCATTCAATCCCCAAGGTAACTCTCATCAAACAGTGGTAATGGTGGAATGATGTAGGTGGTATTGTTGGTATTGTTATCAGCTATATGCCCAAACGCTTGCAATTCAAGGCCTACTGATAATTGCAATCTGTCATAAAGTCAGAGAAAATGCTATGGGAATGAAGGGAGAAGGGGGAACACGGGCAGTGAGACTCGGAGTGCTTGCAGGGGAGGTTAGCTCAGACATTGGGAAAGTGATCATTTGACCTGGGCTTTGGAAAATAAGAATGGCTTCTCTAAAGCTTTCTAATGTTGTCATCAGTTGTCTGAGGGTGTATCTAAGAGGAGTAATTGGTCACATAGCCATTGACAGAGCAGGGATTATAATCAGATCTGCTTTACCCTTCACCTTGGATCCTGGCCCTTGTCCAGAACAGCATACCAGGAAAGATTTGTTGGTCTTTTGAGATCTCTTTGTGAACAAAGCTAAGTCCTGGTTCTGTTTGACTCTAGAAACAGATTATGTATGGTTAAAGGGAAAAGAAAAGCCGCAAAGGACCAGGGTCAGCCAGGTCACCTGCTCCAAGTCAAAAGATGCCGATTTGCCCTACCTGGTTCAGTGGATAGAGCACCAGCCTGTGGACTGAAGGGTACCGGGTTTGATTCCCATCAAGGGCACATGCCTGGGTTGTGGGTTTGACCCCTAGTAGGGGGTCTGCAGGAGGCAGCCGATCAATGATTCTCATCATTGATGTTGCGCTCTCTCTCTCTCCCTCTCCCTTCCTCTCTTTGAAATCAATAAAAATATATTTGTATATTTTTAAAAAGATACCAGTTCTGCCCTGATCTGTGTGTGTGGCCTTGGACCTCAGTTTCCTTATCTGCAGAAAGATGTATAGGCTAGTGTTTCTCAAACATTTGTATGCATCTGAATCACCTGGAGAGTGTCTTCAAACAAAAATCGCTGGACCCCACCCCTGAGTTTCTGATCCAGCAAATGGGAATGTCCATCTAACAAGTTCTCAGGTGACGCTGATGCTGTGAGGCCAAGGACCAAACTTGAGAACCACTGGTCTCTTCTCTGAGATCGCATTTCCTCTCTAGTGCTCTATTTAAAAACTAACGGCATAGAAATCAGGGGCCTGGACCATATAGTTCCACCTCCAACTGCATATGCTACCGTGAGTAAGTCACTTAACCATCCTCTGCTGTGTCTTCATCCGTGAATTATGGCTCTTAGTTCCCTGTGGCATAGGATGAATGAGAGAGTCAGCTCCCACTTAAAAGAAACCACTTTTGAAAGAATACTTCATAAATTGTCAATTGTGCATATCCATGTATGAAGACTCCACTTTGCAGAATTTTTGAGGAAACCTTTAAAATGAAAAAGCAATAGAAAATGTCTCTCCTCCTCTTTTCTAAAAGAAAAGGAAGTTTGATGTAAGAGGAAGTGTACCCATGGAGAATGTACTTAAAATCCAAATGACCCAGGAGGGACCTCATCCTATTTGGCAGATAAAAGTTTCCCTGCCATCTAGTTAACAAATTAATAAAAAAGAGCATAAATAAAAGGGAATAATAACTTAGAGCTGAACACCTGAGTCCGTGAGCCCTTTAGGGCCTTGGCACCCAAAGAGAATGGGAAAGATCCTTGTCTCCGAGGCTTTGAAAGAGGCTTTCCTTGGACATTAGGGAAGCTCTGGGGGCCCTAAGAGCGAAGGGCTGACATGCCTGGGGCATGAGTCTGTTTGATCCAATAAAGAGCCAAAAAAAAAAAAGTCTGGTAACTAATTTTGCTATTTCATTTGGTGCAAAAAGAGAAGGCAAAACGGAATAGTCAGTGAGCCAAAGCACAAAATGGGCAGGATGTGAATGCAGGCCGACCCTTCCCCAGACATTTCTCCGCCTGCATGAAGCGCTCACTGCTGAGGCTCACACACAGTAGCGTGCATTTAAACCATGGTGACCCTTTTGTGTTTTTTGATAGGCGAAGATGAGGACGAATTTGAGAATTTCATGCTGCCTCTTACAGTCTCTTTTGAAACAGTATTACAAATATTCAGCAACAACTTTAAACAAGAAGATGTGAAGGTGGGTTTGTTTCCAAACAGGAGGAAAGGCAATTTTGTTCATTCTAGAATCTCCAGGTCCAGAAGAAGGTGCTGCATGTCCACGTGTGCTCTGTGCCTCGTCCGCATCTTGTCCCTAACTGCATGTGTCTTTCTGTTGTACTTTTCATATAAGTGTTGAAGTTAATGGGCTTTGAGATCAGCCATGAGTTGGGACAGTAAGTTTACGATTAGGTGACACAGACTTGTCTCTCATTGCAGTTAATGTCTTTAAAAGAACATTTCTCGTGGGCACACCACTTTAAGCATCCCTGTCCTCTCATCTACCCTGAACTGTATGTTTCAACATATTGATATGGAAGAATGCACAAACATACACATGTTAAAACACTACATCTCTAAATATTTTTTAAACAATTTATATAAATCAAGACTTTATTAAATGGCTAGGCATATATGTATAAATAGGAGCTGGTCTTGAAGTATTGCATTCTTAAACTGAACAAAGTGATTAGGATAACTGATAGCTAAGTAAGGTTTTTATGTGCCTGTGGGAGCCATATTAGGATTGATTTGACAAGTCATTCAGCTGTGGCAACAGTCATAATATCTAAGACAACATTATGTTTTATTAGTAAAATCCTTAAGTGTAGCAAGCTGTTTGTGACAAAGCAGCCCCATATTTTAATGTGGAGGATGGGGAGCACAGGGTCTGCTCAGTCGGAAGAGCATCTTCTGAAATTATAATGTGTCCAGGCCGTATTAAATAGATTGACACTGATTAGTATTTGTAAGAAAGTAATGTAGTCCCGAAAATGTAGGCACCTTTGCTGGTGATGCTTGAGTTATATTTTATCGTTATTTGAAATAAGTTGACCAAAATATTAACCATCGCTTTGCATGGCTCCTCTTCTCTCTACAAAAAAAAAAAAAAAAAAAAAATTCACAACAAGAAGCCAAGTAGAAAAATAATTGCCTTTGATGATTATTTTAGGATAATTCTTCTACCAAAAACTAATTAGCTAAATACTGTACCTTTTAATTTGAAATAAAGTTTTTGAAATTAGTATTTATCAGCATGCAATAGTCACAGAATTTTAAAACCAAAAGAGATTTTAGAGATTTTCTTTGCCTTTATAGTTTTGTTGAAATTCTACACCAGTTTCTATGCAGGTAGCTGTGTTTTTCAGATGTGTCACAAACATTTCGTGACCAACAAGATCTTTGCAGCTTTAAGGTAGCTATTGCTTTATGTCAAAAAGAAGCGAGGTTGAAAAACACCATCTTTATAAAAATTCCATCTGTCTCATTGGAAGATTTCATTATGTTCCAAGTCCACTTTGATGTGATCCCATCCAGTTTGATAGAAACCATCTTCCTCGAGTCATTTTTAATGGAGTTCCAGTGATATATCCCTAAACCAGCAAGTTCTTAACGACCCTGGAAAGTGACTGCTTGATTACACTTTAACGGTATTTGCAAATAAAATCACAAGTAATTAAGGGGAAATCTCCAGGCTTTTGAGCAAGTTTGATGCATGATAACTGCCTGATTCAGCTTCATCTAGAGTAATGCTGTGTAGGCAACAGCTACGGAGATCAATAGCAACGTAATGATGGTGGCAGAATTAAGTGAGTAACCTGAGAACTGTGCCTCAGAATGCATGCAGCTGCCACGAACCAGGGCCACACAGTGCACTCCGTGCTTCCGTCCTAAATGTTCATCAAAAGACGCCCTGCAGGAAAATGGAGTTAGATGCTCTTTATTGCTGATCGTGTCTCTTGCCACATTTATCAGGGAAATTGGATTAGCAGTTGGCAGCTGCAGGTAGACAAGATTCTGCAGTGATTAAATATGCAGCTTGGCTGCATTTGTTGTGACAGACCTTTAGTAAATTCTACTGTAAGCACCATCTGTCTAATTTGTATAAAGAAAACTTGGTGCTTTAAGCCACCAGTGAAGAACTAAATCTGTTGCTTTATCATAAACAAAACTTTTGCACTAAATGCTTTTAAATGTAATTTATTAGGTTAGGGCTATTTTTCTATCATGATGAATAAATAATACATGCAAAAGTGCTTTCAGGTACTTCATTTTGCAAGGACTAGAGATAAAAACGGTTCGGTTTTGTTCTTCAATAAAGTATTTAGTATTCCAATCCACAGGAGGTGATGCTGTTAAAATATCTCTATGAAAATGCCTCGGGACTGCCATATTCATTTAATTTGCAACCCTTACCAGGATTTTCTAACTCCCTATTTATAGATATTTTTCAAATGCAGATTTCAGGATGAACATAAACATTAAGGACCAATGTTGCCAAACTGAAATATGGTTGTGAGGGGAGGAAATGCTGCAAAACCCTTAAATTTATAGCTTTGTTTTCTTACTTAGTCCTAATAAAGTTGAAGAGAACATTGAATTTTTGTCTTAGGTTTTTCTCTTCAAAGTAAAAGGGGGGAGGGGTGCTATGACAAATCCTGGCTCTAAAGCATTTGTTTAAAATATATGTTTTTCCCATATATTTGGGTCCGTAGTAAAATATAGTCCAATACTCCCCTGACTTGTGCATCAGTTTTTATTTGACCATGACATCATCAGTTTTAAGGGAAATGAATGAAAACTTCTCAGAGGAAGAGGAGCAGTTAAGTAGGAACCTGCTATCTTTAGTCCCTTCGTATAAACTCCACAATGTTAAATTATTTAAAATCCCTGATTTTCAGCATGCGCACATTAAAAGTTTTCGCACTAAGTGCCAAATGTTGCAAACAGCACTTTAACAGAATGATTTTGCTTTGATCCCTGTAGCAGTTCCTGAATAATTTATCACAGGTTATTGCCTTAATTCTGGAGAGGGATAGAGCAATAAAGGCAGATGAAAACACTCCAGTTGAAACACCTTGGGGCCTGCTCATTCCTCTGACACGGCTCTTTTGTTGGAACTATTTAGAGGTTATTAAGATGTGTCTCCAGAATTAAGAGTATGCTTTAAGGATGAAGACAGCCATCTTAATTCTAAAGACAAAGCACAATGACCCTTCACCTTCTTTTTCTTTGTTGTTATTATATAGTAGAATTATGAGGATAATATTATAGCTGCCCCCAGTAGTGCCACTACAGTAAAGGGTCTGTCAGACTTTCCATTAGAAACCCTGTTTTGGGGGTCAGGGTGGAAGGAGCCGCATTTCAGCTGTTTCCCAGCCCATCCGTCTCACACTTGGCACACAGACAACTGTTTACCGGGCAGCGGACTGAAGCACTGAGCAGTTTCTCCGTGGGCTTTCCAAAAGGAACCTTCAGGATCCGATGCCCCAGAGTTAACCCACTCCCCAGAACACCCTCCCTACAAATACAGCGCCGCTCACTTTTCACATCAGCCAAGTGTTGACCAACTGCAGGAGAAAGGCAACTGTTCAGATAAAGCTCTCTGTACTATTTTAAATGAGATGGTAAGTTGTGGCTCCTCCTGCCCTAAGTTACAATCGGATCACCTTTCACTCAGACGGTTAGTAGCCTGGCTGAGCTCCTAGTGAACAGTTTTCCAGTCTCATACCAGAACTGGGTATGTTGTGGCTCTCACGAAAATACTCCCTTAGTGTTATTTGAGTGTCAGTATAGCTAAGTATAGTACGCATGCTGTTTGAGATAAAAGATACTGTTTGAGCTTAAGAAATCTGTTTCTTATGTTAACACTGCGTTTTCCTGCCGATCAAATCTATTGAAAACATACATTTAGTTATTTCTTAGTGCTTTCTCTACTATGTAGTAACATTTCCTAAACTTCAACATAGATAGAATTTCATAGATTTGAGTCCATTAAACCATGTCTATGAACTTGGCTTCATTTAAGGAAGAAATTTATGGTGAAATAAATAATAGCATTTTTGTGTAATGAGGATAGTCTAAAATATTCTAAGAGTCCTTTGCATTGGGCACAGAGAAAGTAACTCTTGGCTCCTCTTGCCTAATTTAGAGTTGAATGGTGAGTGCCTGATACATATGTGAAAATTTAAGATAATATGAAGAGTAGCTTGTGATCTGTAAGTGTACATAGTAAAGGTAGAGCAAAAAGGCGACTGTAGTAGACCACAGAGCCAAATAGTCTGAGTCAAATTGCTCCAGGAGGCTGAGAAACGTGGGAGACTGAGGAAGAGGGAGCAGGTACCAGGTGCTGGAAATAGGTTGCACAAAAGGCAAAAAGGTTTTTAAAAAAATAGCAGGTCACATGAGAGACCTATACAGGAGGCCAGCTGGTCACAGAAAAACAAGGACTGGTGAGGTCAGGAGAGGAAAAAGAGGAAGTCACAGAAGCAGAAACGGAGTCAGGGTTACAGGTTCAGAAATTCAGATAAGCGTCATTCTATAAACTGAGACAGCACAGAAACAAGATCATAAGCAGCTTCCAGCTGCAGTGACCTGTGAGGCGGGGTGGCGGAAAGATCAGAAATTCAGACACGCCGACAGAGAAACTATTACTTGGTACTTGGAAATGTTGCTCAGTCATTAAGCTGAGGGTCATGATTCACTTCCAAATCCTTAATGATAATTTAAACACCTTCCTAAAGAGGTTTTCATTTATAACCAAGGCGCGAGGAAAAAGTAAATCTGGCCAAATGAAAAGTTCAGAGAGCATTTTCTGGCGTATTTCCACTGAAACAGTATCTTCAGAAATCACAGTTGCGGATCTCAATTATCCCACCCCCTTGTTTTGCAATTATGTTTATTTGTGCTCCTTGTTCTGACATTCTAGCATCTGTTCACGGGTTTTCTGTTTCTCTTCCCATGAATCATCCTAAGGACAGCTTAATTAAGCATCCAGAGTCCTAGTCAGATCTCTCTTATTTTAGAATCAAGTTTTTGTTTTTCTAAAACAAAAATATTTATAGAATACTTAGTATGCATCAGGCTCTTGTTAGGCATTTTTACATAAATTTATCCAGTTTATTCTTCACAATTCCTCTGAAAGAGTATTAGCCCCTTTTATAGATTAGAAAACTGAGGCAGAGACTGATGCATTGCCTTGCTTTAAGACTTACAGCTCAGAAGTAAGGCTGGAATTCAATGTCAAGTCTTCTGACATGGAATGTAGAACTCTTCCCTACCCTCCCCCCCTTTTTTATTTTTTATTTTTTTTGCTTGGGAAATGTGAGTTCCTTTCTTGTTACATCATGGCACAGCAGGTCACCTGGACAGTTGTACTTTGTCCTCGGTTACTCAGGATATTTCTGAGAGACCTTTAGATGCCAGTGTACTTCCACGGTAGACTTCACTCTGCAGAGTAGAACTGATTTCAGGCGAGCCGGTGTTGTTAAGACTTCCTATTATTAAATAATGTCTAGACAATGTGCATTTCTGTTTTGTGCTGTTATCAGTCCTCGTTTTGCTATTTTGGCATTATGCAGAAACAAAATGTTTTGCGAATCTAACTCCCTATAATATTAAAATTATGACTTAGCTCGTTTTATAAGAATCAAAGTAGAGTTGGTCAGCAGATTTCATGGTGTGTTCGTTTAAAGTGTCTATGGTTTTCTGTAGAAAGGGATCTGAGCGAGACATTTTAGCTAATGAATCAAAATCAGATATGTGGTCATTATTGCCTGATTATTACTCCATCTGCTCTGTGCTAACGTGAAAATCAATTACTGTGTCTCTTTCCCACTGACAGCGTATGTTGATCGGGCTGGCAAGAGATCTTCGAGGGATTGCCTTTGCACTGAACACAAAGACCAGCTACACCATGCTGTTTGACTGGATGTATCCTTATTACACTGTGACAATACCAGCTCTGTGCACAGAGGGATGCCAGGCCCCTCGCTTTCGCTTAATAGTATGGCACAGTAGGGAAGAGGAAACAAAGCTAAATGAACTAATGTGTAATCAGCTAAAAATTACAGCACAGTGGCAGCCGTGCAGATAACTGAGCAGAGCATTTGGAGACCCAGCTCAGAGGTCACTTTTTCGGGGCCATTAAATATTGACAACTTAAAAATCACATCCCCAAAGGATTGTTTTTGTTGGGGTTGCAGGCATAATCGGGCTAACGTCTTTAACTCAGGACCAGTGCAGCCTACCGTTCGGCATTTCGAGGAGATTTGAATTTCTACTCCATCTTAATTAGCAGAGCTGAGAAGGTCACTTTATCTCTTAGAGGCTTAATTCATCATGCTACAGTTTTTCATCACCATGAAAATATTAATGGACATGGAAAGGAGGAAATAAGTGGTCAGGATTTTTCATTTGGTGCATGAATTTACCTTGGCCAAAGCTTAGTGCAGGCAGCAAAATAAACAGACATCCCCCACAGAAATGTCTCATCACGTAGGAGTGGAAATAACATGGGCCTTAGGGTCAGAAATCCCAGCACCTCGCTTGTTGTGCAAACCTTGGCCAGTCATTTGCCCACTCTGAGTCTCAGCTTCCTCATCTACGAAAGGAGACATCCACAGTCACCGCTTGTTATGACCATTCAGATAGGTAACGCACTTTGCGTAACGTCTGAAACATGTTGGGTAATCTTAAATGGTTATTGTTAATATTGTTTTAATAGTATTGTATGAATCCTCCTTGACCCTAACAGGAAGTGACCACGTACGCAAGTCGCATACGTGTAATATAAAGTTGCCGTGCCTTTATGCATGGAACCATCAGAGAACAGAAAAATTCTCTGGCCTCAAAGCTATTTTGTTTTTTAAGTTGCACTGCTTTTCAATTGCTCCTTACAACCCTTATCCAAACTTCCTTCATAAATTGTAAAAGAAACTTCTTTAAGGCAGTCTGATCCAGCTACAGCCAAAATATAACTGACAGGGAACCTGGGCATGTTTTAGGAAAACTCTCTCTGTATTTTTTAAATTAACATTAATTTGAATACTGACCTACATTTTACTGTTAAAACCTACTTCATTAGATTTCTATGCCCATAGAAGGTTAGAGACAATGTTCCATGTCATTGAGGAATCGTGTGTGTCTGTATCAGCATACAAAGTATATGTACAGAGATTACAGATTTTAACATGGGAATTCATATAATTCTTAAACTATGAATGATAAGTTGGAATTACATATGGCCCTTTTATTTCTCTAAACATAAATAGAAGCTCATAAAGTAAAACTTTCATTTATTTGAAAAATCATAAAATCCTAGTTTCCTCACTTTAAAATTGATGGTCATCTTAAAACCCAGCTACAACTCTAGGATGTCCAGCAATTGATGTTTCGTGTTTTCCTCATCAATAGTCTTCACCAAGAGTCAAGGCAGAACCTTCTCGCCGAAGGTCAAAGAATAAGAATAGCTTCCGTAATTGATGCTGCCTAAAATTTATAGAACATACTGCAATTTAAGTTTTTAAGGAAGGCTGCTGTCCATTCCCTGACTTAGCTCCTTCTTCTTGGCACCTATTTCAATGGTGAAACTTTTGTCCAGCAGATGGCAGAAAATAGCAAATGGAAAACCTTGGGACTTAATGTTTTGTTTTGAACTAGAAACCATTGTCTCCAGCATTTGACCATAGATGTGGCAGTTATTAGGGTCCAAGGCAGAGCGTGAAGTGTCAGTTATGCAGGAAGTTGTGTTAGGTTGCCAGACGGGTGGCTTGGTACAGGCCTTGCTTACAATAATCGAGTTTCAGTAGCAAATCAGCTTCCTTGGGAAAAGGCCAAAGGCTTTTCATAATTGTATTGACAACAAAATGAATATGATAAATGGTATTCATTCAGTTGAGACAAGATTTATAGTTTTCCTTTGGGCCAGGATGAAGAGCAAATATTTATAATAATAGTAAAATTTGTTTAAAAGTTACATTATTTGATCATTCAAAAAGGTTTATTAAAATATTTCGAAATACTTTAAGCAGTTTCACGTGATATAACGTACAGAAGCTTTCCAAAGTATTCTAGTAATGTAAAAATGAATAAGAATATGATTAAAAAAACATGGATATGAAAGTCATTTATTCTTCCTGAAATATTGATATGTCAAACCGTCAGTGGTGATTCCCACATTACTGCTGGGGAAAGCTTATTTGCCTTTTATCCACATAAATGTGTGTTCTTTAATTTGTTATACAGTCCTTAGCATGCAGAGGAATCATCCTATAAGAGCACATGTCATCTTACAGTCAAAATGCATTTTATTTATGGTGATTATTTGATAAAATGCTATTTTAGTGGTTAGCTATTTAATTCAAAAACATTTCTATAAATACTGCATTAACTGCTACACGAACTACATTGCTCATCACTCTGTCCTTCCAAAACTAAATTGCCTGAAACTCCACAGCAACCACGTTGACAAATGGTTCCACTGCTGGAGAATTGAAGAAAAATTATTGATAATCCTTCTTTGCTCCTGTTGTGAGAATGCAATAGGAAAGCCCCTTACCTTGCAGTGTTAAGTCACCTTGTTTAAACATTCCCAGATCACATTTAGACTGAAGTATCAAAAATCCAGAGGGAAATTGAGTGGGGAAGGGGGGGAAGCGGGGGAAAGAATGTGTATGATGCTATTTGCTCATAGTCTTTTAATAGTCATAGTCTGACCTTTGAGTCCACTGTTTTCCAACCCATCAATCAGTTGTGTTTATTAATATGCATAAAAGCATGCAGAGGCAAGGCCAGACAATGAGCTGTGTAGACGAGCACAAACTCTGGACTGGAACAGTCTTAGATTCCAGTCTGGTTTCACCACTTACCTTGTGAGGTCTTGGGCACGTTACTTAATGTCTCAGAATCAGTGTTTTCTCCTGTGGAACAGGGCTAATAACACCGACCTCACGGGTGTGTTGTAAAGTGAATGAACTGACACAGGGCCTAATACAGCGCCTGCGCAAAGTAAATGCTCTACCACTATCGTTTAGTTCTGTTCCCTAGCAGGGATGAGACAAAGCAGTCCCATTTGCTCACTTACTCAGCAGATTTTGCTAAAGTCTGGGCTAGGTTTTATGAGGGATATAGATTACTTTGGATCAAATCCTACCCCCAAAATGATCTTACAGTTTAATAGAGCTGGTTAGATACCTACATAAGTGACTATAATAAAATATAAAAGGTGATAGATGCATTAAAGATACAAATGGAGTGATTACATTTAGCTAGAGAAGCAAGAAAGGTCGTATAAAGGTGAAGGATCTTATCAAATAAGTAGGATTGTACTGCTGGAACTGTTGGCTGGAGCACAGGTAAGGAAGGGCAATAGTGGAGAAGACGTATTGTTATACAGACCACTTCCTGGTTAGAACTACAGGTTGTCTGGGACCCTTGAATATCAGGCTAAGGATTTAGGTCCTTATTCCATAGATAGTACAAAGCAATTGATTGTTTTGATTTACTAACAAAATCAGAATTACATTTCAGGAACAAAATAATGATCAATATTTTGGACAGACTGAAGTAGGGAAGAAAGTAAGCCTGAAAAATCGCTGTTCAGCAAGCATTTTTTTTTTTTTTTTTTTTTGGAGTGCTCTGTGCCAGGCATGGAGACTGAATAAAAGGGTTGCTTTTTACAAGAATGAATAGAAGAGTGCTCTTTAGAAGCCCACTCTAGTGGGTGTAACAAATAACTAATAATCAATGTGTTATAACAAAAATGCGGGTAAAGGACCATGTGAACATATGAGGAAGAGACTGGTGTTTCTGGCAAGAAGAGTAGGCTTCCAGGAAGTAAAAGTTGGGTGAGGCGTTGAAAGGTAGCGAGGCAGGCATTTGCCAGACAGAAGGGAGAAGAGTGGCTTCCAGCGACATCTGCCTTTGTGAGCAAAAGTTCAGATGTTTCACATCCGTGGAATACCTTTCAGAGAAGCTCTGAGCTGGCAAGCCCTTTCTGTCCTGGAACCACATTCTCACACCCTTACCTCCTAACAGTTTTAACGAGGTCTTTTGTTGTCTTCTGGTATATGTCGATGTTTTCTCTATTATGAAGTCCCGTAGAGAAAGAATTATGTTTTCACTCATTTCTTTTTAGGGGGGTTGATGGAGGTAGCATATAGAAAGTACTAATAACTACTGGGTTAATGGGTGGATGGATGGATGTTGTCAAGAAGCAAATCTCATATTCTTTTCATTTTCTTATATTTGGCATCTTACAAGGTAGCATCATATCCTTAATGTTTGTGTTTTTCATTTATGTGATGTAGGCCTTAGGAATTCATTGAGAAGATCTAGGTGAAAGCAATTCTATCTGTGCCTCTTCTACCCAAGGGCCCCTACTGTCTTCCTCCTGTCCAGGTAGACGTAGTCCTCACAAGGCCACTGGAAAATTAGGATTGGGTTCCGATTCTCAGTCGGAGTCTGGCATTCTCACTCTGAAGCCCTTTTAACCTCCCTGCTTGGCAGACCTCTCCTCTGCTTCCCAACATCACTCATTTTCTCAGTGGCAGTCACCTCTGTCAGAAGCATATTAGAATTGGCACCACTCTCATTCCACACAGCACAGGGAGCATCCCCTCCTGTCCCCCAGCCTTATCCCATAGTGAATGCAATATGCTCTGAAAAATAGGATGGTCCTAATGCCCTTAGAATGCCTTGCAAAGGGCCTTGTGTGCGCTTATGATATTCTTAGATCCTGAGATTTGGGTCTTTCCCGTTTTCTGATGAGCCTTTCAGATGCTTCCTCCCCAGTGATCACTTCATTTGTCCTCTTACGGTCTCAGTGGAACACTGGTATAGAGGAACGGAGACGAGAGAGTTGGCATCAGTGGATTTGCAGGGAATTGAGAATGGCTGAACCTAGATCGGGTAGGAGTACTAGGAAGCGAAACTGGATGTAGTCAGGGACCACATCTTAAAGGGCCTTGTATGCTATGCTAAGGAATTTGACATTTATTCTAAGAGCAGGAAGAAAATTGCTATTTTTTTCACCAGGGAGATCTCTACCCATATCACACAGAAAAGGAACACCACCAAATGATTCAGTTCAGCACTTTTCATCTGCAACAGAAAGACAAGTACATTAGAAAACCTCAGAAAGAGAGCGACTTGGGGATTAGGAAAAGGAAATGAAGGCAGGAGCATAGTAAGAGTTTTTTTCTGCTGCAGTTTTAGACCTTAATTTGATCTTTATGTGTCCATTTGGCAAGGAGGAGGCCAGTTGTGGGTTAGAGCCATTGAAGCTGTCAGTTTTCCAAGTTCTGATGGTCATGGTCATTGACTTATCAGAGACATAAACTCCTTAGTTGTTGAGGACTTTTGAGAATTTCTCTTCGGGTGTGTGTACATAGCACTACCTTTTAGCAACACTGAGTAGATTAAAAGTTACCCAAAGGTTTTCTTCAAACTAACATCCCCAATGTTCCTTGGAGTTACAGTGGGTCCAAGCAGAGCAGGTCAACAACTTAAAAGAAAGAATGTATGTAATTTCTAAGCTATGAGATAGATAACATGTGATTTATTATTACTATTTCCCTCTACTTTTATATATTTTAAGAATTCATAATGAGCAACTTATTCCTTAAGTAGTTTAATACCCAAGAAACTCTTAAAATAACAATTAAAATATGTTTTTATCCTATTAACTAAATTTGTTTTCCTTTTAAGGGGCACTAACTTTCAGGAACAATCTTTCTTTTGACACTTAAGTTCTTTAACAGGCTTTATAAAAGGTACCCAACATATCTTCCCATTCTGCAGAAGGCTATTGAGCAATGGTATGGAGAGCCAGCATGTACCACTCCCATCTTAAAGCTTATGGCAGAACTGATGCAAAACAGGTAAGAGGTGTGATGGGGAGTGAAAAACAATCTATTTGGCAGCAGTCTCCAGACATCAGAACTTATTGCCTTATGTGTGTATAATCAAGGCTTAGCAAGAACCCAGGAACCCAAACAAGATAATCAGTAATAGCAATAGAATTAGAGACAGGCTGAGTCCTTCATAGAGAACACAGTATACTTAGGATCTATGGAGCTGGGAGGAAATTGAAGACTACAGCTACCCTTGTTTAAAATAAGCCAAGACACAAAATGGAAGAAGGCCAGATACTTTAACTGTTTCACTGCTTAACTGCAATTCTGTAGAATTTTAAAGCAGGAAAGAAGTTTCGAGGTCTCTGAATTGAGATGCTTCATTTTATGGATAAGGGACAGAGTCCCAGGGCAGTTCAAGACACGGTTTGTCGCAAGAGCCCTGGGGATTGTCCTGGCTTTGATTTCTAAGTTATCCTTCTTCCTCTTAGGAATAAGGTGCATGTATATGGGTGATTTATGCCCTCAAATTTTTCATTTAAACGGCGACTACAACACTTCCCAGAAACTGCCTGTGTGACCTTATAATTTGCATAGACCAGCAGAGATTCAATAACTCTGCAGATAAATATTAACAAAGATGTAGCCAAAAGAGAAAGACTGCAATAAGCTCATTGGTTTACCTCTTTAAAACATGTCATTGTGAATATGGCTTAGCACCAAATTACCTGTCACTTAGCCATCCTGTCTCATCAGCTCCTCTTTGTAATCCGCGTGCTGGAAGGGAGATATTCAGACAGGAGTATGGATTGCCGCTTTAATTTTATCTCTGGTGCTGAGATTTCATAGCAATAATTTAAAAAATTTTTTAAACAAGAGGTGGAAAAAGACCTGGCAAAGAAATAAATGTGAGTATTACTCTTTTGAAAGCCGTTTTTGTTTTTATCCATTCTCATAGGTGGCTTACCTTCTAAAGGAAAAGTAGCTCTGTGTTTTATATCAGAAATTTAGTTTTTATTCAATTATAATTTTTTCAACCAGATAATTGATATTATATATTACTGATAAGCATGTTATAATAAAGGAAGAAGCATTGCATTATATATTGTGAAGTATTTTCTATCAGCCATAGGCAGATCATTTATATCTAGCACAGTTGTTTTAACAACTACCTAGTGGAAATCTGTAATCTCAGAAAATATGTTACCTTGTCTGTTCCTCTATAATCAAATGTGAATTATGTCTCTGCATTTTTTTTTTATTCAGGAATTATATACCAACAATCGGATGTTCACAATAATAAGTTATCATTGGACTTTATTCTAACGCATTTTGAAAAAGCATAGAAAAGCAAAGATTCACTCTATTCCTGACTAACAGTCCTTTAGCAAATGTCTTTGCTTTCTGATATTTCTTTAAGCTGGTTTCATATTTTTGCTAATCCTTTTAGAAATATATCATTTTCAAAAGCACAGCAGCAAGGCGTATCGGAGCCACCTAAAGCCAGAGTGTGTTAAAAAACAAATATTGTATCAGGACGGCGTGTCCTTTGCTCTGCCCCACAGTTCTCCCACCTCTCAGGAGCCAGGGAGGCAGAACTGCCCTCATTTGGAACCTCTGGGGTGCGGTTTTCTTGACTTGGGCTGTGTACAGTGGCAACTATAGTATGGATGTAATTTCGTGTGTTTGGAATGTGCTTGAAATAGCAGATGAAGCTAAAGGTGCCTAGGTTTCCTGTCACTTTAGAATTTATTTTTAAAATGTGTATTGGATACAACAAGAAATCTCAAATGTAAATCTCTATCCAAGTATCTATATAAACTTACACTTACACACCTGGGGCTTCTGTTATTATCTATCAGCCACTTTGCATGGAAAGAGAAGGGTAAGAGGTTTGTAATAGAGGATGTCAGGATACTGTTTGGACAGGTAAAAAGTGAATTCTTTGAGTCAGCAAATAAGTGAAAATAATTTTTCATGATTGTCCTAGTATCTTTGTAGAGAGAAAATTAGCATATGTATTAATGGAATGGCACTTTCAAACAGATAATTGTACTGCCGCTACTTCTAATAAATGGAAATGCTGTGCATGTTAAGCTTGGATTTGGTTTCTTTATCTGCACAGAGAGTCTAATTTTTGCTATATTTCTTAGATCCCAGCGTTTGAATTTTGATGTATCGTCTCCTAATGGAATTCTTCTCTTCAGAGAAGCTAGTAAAATGATTTGCACTTATGGTGAGTATCTCTCTCCATATTTGTCTGCAATATAACTTTATCTCTTTGGAGGAAAGAAAGATGTTTGTTATTTTGTTATTTTGAACTTCATATCTGTATGCATTTGTGAGGTGGGTAATAGGAGTGCAAAAAGCCAGGTAGCTATATATTGGCATCAGGAGAAGTAAGCAGCATGCCTCTGACTACATATCATTCCTGACCACCTTGATGAATTTCTTTTGGAGAAAACTGCAGTGTCAGTAGGCAAAGGAAATGCACTAGGCAGAATATTGAAAAGTTATAGCATATTTGAAATTGCTAGAAGTTCTATCAGGGACTCTGCTGTCTTGGGTGAAGGAGTGCCTAGACCAGTGTCACCAGCACTGCATTTTGAGAAAATATCCTGGTAAAGAGCAGTAAATACTGTGCTTAGGGACTGTGGGGCATTGCACCCCTGGAATCAGAGTTCAGTAGTAAAGACTGTCCTGTTCAAACTTGGTAAGGTGCTGGAATTGGGCCTTAGAACAACCATAAGCCCTAATGCTTACCAATTCCGACAGCTTCATCAGTGAAATTCTCAACTCTGGACCTTTCTGTAGCGGGGGGCGGCGGCGGGGGGGGGGGGGGGGGCTAGGGTGGGTGAGAATCCGCTGACTGAACACGGAGCACGGGCTGGGCCCCGGCAGTGCCCGCTCTGGGCCAGCTGTGTCCTGCGTCCTCTCTACTCCGTGCTCTTCTCTGTGGCCTGTCCTTTTTCCGTTCCCCAATCAGTAGCCAACTCCAAGCACGTCTGCTCTCAGAAACGGCCTGTGATTCTCGTGCATCTTTTTGAGTACCTAGAAGCAAATTTTACAAAATCCCATAGAGCTTCATTATTTTGTGTTAGGGGACAGGGGGGCGGGGGGGAGCAACCATTAAAAGTATATTACTTTTTTGTTTTTAAGTAAAAGCCCATTTTTTAAAAAAGCAGAAAAACAGTTTTCTTAAAAGTATTTTACATTGTACGGTTGATTTTAGAGTTGGAGACTGTAATTATATGGAAACTACAGAAATCACCTCATTAAAGACTTGCACTCTATTATTTCATCTCTGTCCACAACTGTGTTGCCACAGCTTTTGCAACCCTTGAAGATGGACACATTGGATTCATAGAAAGTAGAAAGCTTTACCTCCTAAAAGTTAAAATGACCCCCTTTTAAAGTTCTCAATACTGTACCACACTTCCGTGCGTGTCCAGTTCCTTTCAATGTCTTGTTATATAGAGATGTATGTCCGGACCTTTTTCCAAAAGCCTGATATCTTAGAAAAAGCATAATGTTGGAGATTAAAAGATCTGAATACCAACCCTTACTAACTCCATGACCTTCAGGAAGACACTATACATTTTTGTGCCTGGTTTTCTCATTTACTATAAAATTAGGAATCCTATTGTCCCTCTGTATCTCGGGGAACTGGTCCCAGGACCCCTCAGACACTCACACCCACTGGCTCTCAGATCCCTTATGTACATTGGCACAGGGTGTGTGCATAGCATACATAGGACTTGTAGATAGGCTACAGCAGGGTTGCCTGAACATCACTTCCTTCACATGGATTCAAAGTAGCGCTCAGTGTGTGGCAAATTCAAGCTTTGCATTTTGGAATTTCTGGGACTTTTCCCCCAGTCATTTTAATGTGTTTTTATTGATTTCAGAGAGGAAGGGAGATGGAGAGAGAGAGAGAAACATCAATGATGAGAGAGAATCATTGATCAGCCGCCTCCTGCACACCCCAGCTGGGGATCAAGCCCGCAACCTAGGCATGTGCCCTTGACCGGAATTGAACCTGGGACCCTTCAGTCCGCAGGCCACACTCAATCCACTGAGCCACGCCAGCAAGGGCTTCCCAGTTTTAGATCCCAGTTGATTGAATCTGCAAGTGCAATACAGAGGGCCGTAATGAACAGCACCTACTGACCTACTCATCTAGTCTTGGGTGAAAGGTAGTTAGTGGAGGAGAGAGCTCGGCATGGGCTGTGACCTAGAAGAGGGAGGTACGCACTGAAATGCCTCTCCTTGACCCAGCGCTGCTCCTCGCACTCAGAGTCCCCTGGCTTTGGACGGGTTCACTGGCCATTTCATGTCACATTCCTGTGCAGGGATGCCTCCTACTCAGACCACACTGCTCAGCTTCCTTCTGCCGGTAACAAGTGCTGGGTTTGCGTTTCCTTACTTTTAAAAGGAAGTAGTATTTTCCATTATGAAGCAATGTACATGTAAGAATTTCTTAGTAGTCGGTAGAGCTTTAGCTGTAAGAATGTCAGATTCCTGTTACAAATCACATTGTATCTTTCGTTTCCCTCTTTCTGGGCCCAGGTTCTTGCACTAAGTGTGATTTTTTTCCTCTGAGGCTTATTCATTGCTGCGGATGGGCTGGTAAGGGCAGTGGTATCTTCCTCTGACAGTGTTCCTGGACCTCTAGAACAGTGTGTGTCCAGCGAGCGACAACAGGGGGCCTCAGAACAGTGCCAAATCTGTGGGCTCCAAAGCTGCCCAGTCCGCTCTCAGGTTGTCTGTCTGACATAGAAGAAGGCATCACAGCAAAAACTGAGAAAGACAACTATGTAAGGATTTCTTTGGAGGAAGAACAAGAGGAGACAGAGGGAAACAGGAAGGGAAGAAAGAAGAGAAAGGAGGTAGAATGGAAGAGGGAAAAAAGACCCTCAGAGCGTTCTGGAGAAGTCAGGTGTTTGCTTACCCGGAAAAAAAAACTAGGAGATTAGGCTAAGGCTCTGCTTCTCAGTTTAGACTAATAATAATGGTAACTTCCATTTTTTTAATCAGCTATTATGTGCCCACTCCTGCCTTAGGCCATTTGTCAGACGTTAGCCCATTGAATCCTCAAGTCTGCCACTCTCTAGTCATTGGGATTTGATTAAGTTGCTTAGCCACTTTTGCTTCAGTTTCTTGTTAAACAGAGAAAATAATGCCTACTTCATTAGGTGATTGTGAAGATTCAATTAGATTATGCATGAAAAGCCCTTAGAACAGTTAGCGGCTATGATTATTGTTAGGAAGAAACTGGAGCTCATGGAGGTTAAGCGATTTGCCAAATATTACAAAGCTAGACATAGCTGAACTGGAATTCAGAGTCTGAGTGACTTGAGACAACAGCCTTCCATATTTCTTATTGCCACTTGGGAGTTGCCAAAGGAAGATTATACCTTGGTTGTTTATGATGAAGCACTGTTCTTTTAAGTATGGCGATTTCTGTCCTAAAACTTGAGGGAAATCAAAGGCTCAATAGAGAAATGTCCTTCAACTTTGTCACCAATGACTTTTACATGTGCACTTTACATAGAATAATAGAAAAATATCTCTCACCTTCATTGATTCCATTGCTGACCCTGTCAGCCAGGCTGATCTTGTCTGTCTTTACTTTCTGTAATGTTTCATTACCCATGCTCTTACCTCTGGAGATTCTACCATGCTCACTGGAGCGAAACCATGTGGGTGCCATCCAGGAGTCTGGAAGGTGAGGGAGAGAGGAACTGGGAGGGCACAGGAGCCAGCATTATTTATTTCTTTGTGAGCCAAGGCGAAGGAAGGGGAAGCCCATGGAGGGAAAGGGCCAGAACATTCTGTGATCCCTTCTGTCCCCATCCGCACTGGGCTTTTTCTCTGCTCACCTCTCCTGGGCAGTATTTGAGTAGCCAGGGACTGGGGGAATGCAGAGCAGGAAGACTCATTTCCAAATGCACCTGATTTGCTACATATTTTGTGGGATACCTCCACCTCCCTGCTCAATGAGACTGGCAGAAAAATAATACTTTTGATATGCTGTTTTATTTATCTGCATTCTGTCATGATATACTTTGATGTAAGTTTTTAATTTTGCTGCAGCTCTCAGCTGCTCTCGCCGTTACAGCTCGGGGTCAGCAATGAGGTTAGCCACAGTAGCACAAAACAATTTCCTGTTCGTACAGCCCAGGTAACATTTGGATGAGGATTAAATTTTACCACATTTTCTACTAGCCCAAGCCTATTATTTCTAATGAGTTTTAAATTGCTTCAAGAACATGTATTTCAAAACTTAGTGCTATGATCTGTTCAGCCCAAGCAACTTAATAAAAGAAATTTCTTTCTTAAATTTTTGGTTAAAGTGTTGCATGCAGTGTAATAAATGTTATTACTTTGGAAACCTACTTCTCAGTTTTAAGAACTGGATGTTTTTTATGCTCAATTTCCATTTGTCTAATCTTTTCTTCCCTTTGCCTCTGGGTGCTGGTATCTTTAGTGACATCTGTTGGTTGAAGAGTGCACAGAAGGGAGAAATAGTGTTTGTTTTCCTAAGACCGGCCTAGATGGAACTGCTTTTATTTCTTCCTTATGTGCCTGACTTAAGTTCATTGTGAAATGTGAACTTCAAAAATGAACAGAACAAGCTATGCTTATTCATTATACATAAGAATTGACAGCAGGGCTCTTTTTAGCATTGTATGCTCCAGGTGCATTTAAGGTATGACTTAATGATATGCATAAATTGAATTTGTAAAGTCCACGCCACTGTTATTTACTGTGACCTAGATAACAGACCAGTGGTTTTCCAACTGGGGTTCTGCAGAACCCTAGAGATCTATGACTGTGCCAAGAGGCCCTCCAGAGAGGGGAGGGTGGGGGCCTCTTGCCACGTTAAGCAGAACCAGGCAGTCCTTGGGTTACTTCGGACCCATCTCCCATTCACAGCATTTATTTTTAAAAAAAAGTTCTGTCATTTCGACATAAGTACATATGTGCTTTATGTTTTTTATTATTTATTTACTGCAAGTAAAGGTCAGGAATTATTATCTTTCTTTTAAATTTTTTTACTGTTTCACTTCATTACTGCTGTGTATGTGCTCCATGTGAGTGACATAGGTGCTTATGTAGGTGGGTTCTGACACCGAAAATCCTGTTACGTTGCGCCGTAGGAACGGATCTTTGATGTAACCCGAGGACCTACTGCAGTGATGGCGAACCTATGACACGCGTGTCAGAGGTGACAGACGAACTCATTTTTTTGGTTGACTTTTCTTTGTTAAATGGCATTTAAATATATAAAATAAATATCGAAAATATAAGTCTTTGTTTTACTATGGTTGCAAATATCAAAAAATTTCTATATGTGACACAGCACCAGAGTTAAGTTAGGGTTTTTCAAAATGCTGGCACGCCGAGCTCAAAAGGTTCGCCATCATTGACATACTGTATATAGTTGCACTAGATTTGTTTGTAAAAGGTGTCACCTGTTTAACAAAAATTTTATAAGAGAGCTTGAAAATTACTGGAATGTGCTAGTAGAAGTGTTGAAAGAATGAAGGCTTATGATTGTATACCCATGTTTAAATGATTGCAATAATATAGCTAAAGCATTGGTCCTGAAATAACTAGAGACTTAATAAAATGTCCCCAGGAAATAATAGTTCTGGAAAACAGATTGTCAAGAACCATAGATATGGCCTTAGAACTTATCCAAATCTTGGTTGGGGACATAGAATGACACAGCAGAGTAAAGCTCACAAAAGTCTTGTGTGATAATGAGATTATTAACACCTTGAGGATCCCAACACCAGGATCAGGTGGCTTACAAAGCAAGGCCTTTAGGAATACATTCCACAGTGAAATCAGAAGCTGCGAGTCTTAGAGAGTCCCCTTTGCCACAGCACATCTATTGACTATTTGTATGTCCTCTTTGGAGAAGTGTCGATTCAGGTCCTTTGCCCATTTTTTAATTTGATTTTTTAACTTTTTGGCGTTGAGTTTTAGAAATTCTTTATAAATTTTGGGTATTAACCCCTTATCCGATGTATTATTGGTGAATATGTTCTCCCATTCAGTGGGTTGTCTTTTCATTTTGTTGATGGTTTTCTTTGCTGTGCAAAACTTCTTAGTTTGATACAGTCCCATTTGCTTATTTTTTCTTTTCTTTCCCTTGCCTGAGAAGATACATCAGAAAAAAACATTGCTGCGAGAAATATGCAAGATTTTACTGCCTATGCTTTCTTCTCGGGTTTTTATGGTTTCAAGTCTAATAGTATGTCTCTAATCCATTTTGTGTTTATTCTTGTGTATGGTGTAAGAAGGTGGTCTAGTTTTTTTTATTTTTGTTTTTTGTGTGTGCGTTTTGTTGTTTTTTTGCACGTATGTGTCCCAATTTTCCCAACACCATTTATTGATAGACTATCTTTACCCTATTGTATATTTTTGCTTCCTTTGTCAAATATTAATTGACCATAAAAGTGTAGGTTTATTTTGGGGCTCTCTATTCTTTTCTGTTGATCTATGTATCTGTTTTTATGCCAGTTCCATGCTATTTTGATTAGTAGAGGCTTATAGTATAGTTTGTCTACCAAGTGTTTTTAAATAGCTGCAAAGTACTCCATTTCATGTTCCTCCTATAATTTATTTAATTATTCTGTTTTTGAGAAATGTGATATTTGATAAACATGTAATTTTTTACTATCATGCACCATGTTTCAGTAAGCAACTGCATACATTCAGCTTTTTTAGCTCCACTCATTCAACAAATGTATATTGAGAGCAGCAGGTGCTGTTCCAGACTCTTTGAACTGGAAAAGAAATTACTTAGGATGTTAGAAAATAATACGTGCTTTAAAAAAGAAGAAGAAGCACGTCAGGATAAGGGGCATTGGAAGTACCAGGGATTGGGAAGCATGTGGCTGTATTTAGTGACAGAGGTAGGCCTCATTGAGAAGATGACACTTGATCAAAGACATGTAGTAAATGAGGGAGTTTCTATGTAGGGATATCTATGGGAAGAGCATTCCAGGCTGAGGGAACACCAGGTTTTGGGTCCTGAGGCAGGAGTGTGTCTGGCGTGTCTGAAGAACAGCAAGGGAGTTAGTAGCTGGAGCAGAGTGAACCAAAAGGAGAGAAATAATAAAAGCAGTGTCATTAATGTCACATCCTGTCAGCCATTGTCAGGACTTTGATGCTAACTCCAAGTGAAATAGAGGGACGTTAGAAGGTTTTGAGCAGAGGAATTACATGGTTTGACATTGGCTTTGACCAAAATGATAGCAGCAGAATTGGTGAGAAGTGGTTGGATTCCGGATATGTTTTAAAGGTATAGCAAATCAAATTTGTTGGTGGATTGGATATTTGGTATGAGAGAAATAATGTAGCCAAGGTATGTTGGCATAGACAACTGGAAGGATGACGTTACCATTAACTGAGATGGGGAAGGCTGAGATGGGTGTGCAGGGATCAAAAGTTCCATTTTAGTCGTGTTGAACTTGAGATACTGATTAGACATCCAAGTAGAGAGGATGAATATGGAGTAGTTATATGGTCTGAAGTTTGGAGGAAAGGTCTGGTCTCAAGAAGCAAATATGAGAATCATTGACTCTTAGATGGTATTTAAAGCTGGGAAACTAGATAAGATCACCAGTCACCAGCGTGGTGACCTAGGTTTGATCCCTGGAGTACTCCAGTGTTAGGAAGAAAGGGGGAAGAGGAGAAACCAGCAAAGCAGAATGAGAAGGAGCAAACACTGAAATAAGAGAAAATCAGAAAAGTGTGTGTCTTGTAAGAAAAGGAAGAAGAGATAGGCAGTCAACTATGTCAAAAGCTGCCCATGGATCAAGTAAGATGAGGGCTAAGAGTCAACCATTACACTTAGCAACAAGAAGACCACTGGGAGTCTTGAAAAGAGCACTTTCAGTGGAGTGGGTATAGAAAAGAATCAGAGAAGAAATGATGGTAGTGAATATAGACAAGTTTTTGGAGAGGTTTTGTTATAAGAGGGAATATTTTGCATGGAAGTAAGGCCAAGAGAAGATTTTGTATTTTTTTAATGGAAGAGATAACAGCATGATTTGTATTCCAGTAAGATGATGTAATAGAGAGAGAAAAAAAAAAAAGATTGCATAGGAGGGACGAGGTGGGGATATTGGTGCTTTGTCCTGAAGCACATAGAGGAGTTGGGAGCTAGTTGAACATGTTAAGGGGTTGGCTTTTACAGAAGACAGTGTATGTGAGTGCATTTGCCAGTAAACAGGTAGGTGGATATGGTATCGAACAGTTAGCATTAGAATATATTCCCAAAGGTGGATTTACACATTTTTATCTTTTTAATAAATATTACTAAATTGCCTTCTAGACTGGTTGTACTAATATACATTTCCTACAGTTTTCTTAGTCTTCCCACAATCTTATCCGCACTACATCGTTTTAACCTTTTTCAATCTAAAGGGGAAATATATTCCTCTCCAGTCTCTACAGCTTCAATTCTATCCCAAACTATGTAGGTCCAGATGCCATGGCTGGTTTGCAGAGACAGTGGGAGGAGTGACCTGAAGTAAGGACAAGCTTACGGTTCTCTCCCCATAGCTGTTCTGATGATGAATGAAGACAGCCTGGAGAGCTGTCAGCTAA
Organism: Myotis nattereri; assembly: GCF_964212035.1. Lineage (NCBI taxonomy): Eukaryota > Metazoa > Chordata > Mammalia > Chiroptera > Vespertilionidae > Myotis > Myotis nattereri. Next base: position 104,462,282 of record NC_138080.1, read on the forward strand.
ACATCAAATTCACTTTAAAATTTTAGAGATTAAAAGGGAAAAAGAAAAGATAAATCAATTTAATGGATTGCTTTATAAGCCAGGAAGTAGCATTGTTCATACTGTTGGTTCTTTCAGATCCCTTGTACCTTTTTGCCCCTAAGTGTTCTGTTAAGGCACCGAGAACTGGTAGCATGTGGGGCATAGACCCCGGAGCCGTTTCTCCATTGAAGGAACAGAGGGAAGGTGGTCACAGATAAAGTGGTGACCTTCCTTTGAATTATGTACTAGAAGGAAGTGACATTATTGCACACCGCACACACCCAGCCTCACCTCCTCCTCCTTTCCAGGCCATGGCTCCCCAGGTGTGAACTTACGGCTATTAGCTTGGAGAGAGAAATGACCCCTGGTGCTATGTGCTGTTGTAGTTGACTTTTACTGAGCACTGGGGGAAGCACTTTACATACACTGTCTCCTTTATCCACATACATAAGAGCCCTGTGAGTTACAGGGACTGTTGTTATTCTCATCTTATAGTTGAAGAAACTGACTTACAGAGGATAATAATCCGCCCAGACACCCAGGTAGTAAGAGAAGATGTAGGATTCAAAGCCTAGGTCAGAATGACTCAGAAGCCCACCGGGTCATCACTGCATGTTTATGAACTTAATTATCTTCAGTTGGAATGTTCTCTTGTTCTCCAGTTCCCCAGCAGAGGCCTGTGGAGGGAGTTGTTCCTCTGTCAGTGTGGGGAAGAAGGGAAGAACTTCAGAGAGTCAGTCACTCAAGGGAGGGGCGTGTCAGAGGAAACCATGTAAATAAAAATAGCTCGGCTGGTGTGGCTCAATGGTTGAGGGCCGACCTATGCACCAATAGGTCACAGGTTCAATTCCTGGTCAGGGCACATGCTGGGGTTGCAGGCTGAATCCCCAATAGGGGGCTTGCAGGAGGCAGCCAATCAATGATTCTGTCTCATCATTGATCTTTCTATTTCTCTCTCCCTTCCTCTCTCTGAAATCAATAAAAAAATATTTTTAAAAAAATAGATCTGAAAGTAGATCTTAGATAAACCAAAGAGATTTCCCATCTTTATATATACATCCCTCTCTGAATCTAGATCTTGAGAGTTGTCTAGAAGAGTACTTCTGAGTGCTGGAAGCTAACCAAAAAACCAAACAAACAAAAGAAGCTTCCCCAGAAGGACAGAGAATAGAGGTTACAAAAGAGGAACCCAAACATTCATATACACTAATACTGAGGAAAGTATTTTAAGAAGCCGAGTTATCTATATCAGGCATCCTCGGTGCTTACTTCCCAGTTCATTTCCCTTATTGGTAGATCTTTTCTACTGTGCAGCACGTCCAAGAGTAAGAATGGCAGTTCCTGGCATTGGGCCCCCATTCCCCCACTATGGCCTTTGGCCAGGTTAACCGTTCAGTGCACAGTGTTCTCCCAAGTCCCAGCATCTCGCCTCCACAGCCATTGTACCCAGGTCTAATGTCAGAGATGAACCAGCACCTCCTTCCCTGCCCCCAGTTACGGCGGATGCAGTTACTGCGTATGTAGTCAGTGGGAAAAGGTTGCAGATTTTCCTTTGTGCCACTCCGATAGTACCAATGTGGCAACGGTTGGCTGGCTGCAGTGGCTGCCAGGCTGGCAATGCCTCCGTCTCCAGCTGCCTGTCAGTGTAACAGGCCTTTCTCTCAGGAGGGGCATGCTGAGAAGGAAGGAGATGGGATTTTCCAGGCACCGGATGGAGCAGGGAAGGCAAGCAGGGTTGTCACACCTATAGTGGAACATCAGGACCAAACCGCAGCCCTGTCACATTTGTTTACACTATTGTGAGTGTAACTGCTAGACTGAGCTACTTGAGGACAGGGCCTCCGATTTCAGTAAGTATTGTTGAATAAAGCTGAATTAGAGTCAATAAATGACAACTTAGCCACGCCTTCTCTTCCATAGTCTTTTTTTTTTAATTAAATTTATTGTGGTGACATTGGTTAATAAAATTATATAGATTTTACTAGTAAGTGTTCAGTTTTATAATACATCTCTATATTGCATTGTGTATTTACTACCCAGAGGCACCATATGTTTGACCCCCTTTACCCTTTGCTACTCCCGCACCCCTCTTTCCCTCTGGTAACCACCATACTGCTGTCTGTGTCTATGAGTTTTTGTTTGTTTGCTCATTTGTATCCATAGTCTTTTATAGCCACCATGAAATGCCCCCGAGGCACTTGAGCACAATGAGATAAGTGTTTCCTGTTTCAAAAGTATTACTCATTCTACGTTTGCATGGTCATGATGGTATACTATTCACTGTTTTAATTAACACAGATGTGTCTGAAACAGTCCAAGAGACATGCGTGCCAAATTGCAACTTTCACATGAAGGTAAACGTTGTGGTTCTAAATAATTAATCCTTCTTGCTGATAAGTTAGCCATTCATTTTCCCCCCATCAGAGATCTTGGTCTACCTATTCCATCTTGTGCTGAAGAATTTAGCACCTTTACTTCCCTCAGAAGGACTAGCATAAAAAGATCCCCAAAGATGACCCAAAATGCATAAACCACTTCCACTCCTAGTTACTCTGGCTCTTCCCATCACATGTAACAGTGCTTTTCTTTCCTGGGAAAGGCGGGCGGGGAAAGGCCCACCTTGGTTTATATTGAATTTGAGGCAAAGGTAGAAAAGCAGTGGTTGACAGCTGTCCTGTCTGTCCGGCACTGCCCTGGTTCTTAGCCCTCCACACCTGTGCATTTCATCTGCCTGGAATCCACTCCTCTCCCTGCAAGTTCACCTGGGAAACCAGTCGATCCTTGAGAAGTAACCTGTTCTATGATGTCTTTTCCCACCGCTCTCCTGCCCAAGCAGAGTCGTTTCTTCTCTTCCCATACATCTTGACACATCTCTGTGCGTGTGTCACCTTGCATGCAATTATTTATTTACAGCTCTGTTTCCTGCACCAGACTGAACTCCATCAGAGCAGAGATTTTATTTCATTCATTTGTTTTTCCCAGCACCTCACACACAGGAACTGCTAAGTTAATGCTGTCATATTGCATTGGATCTGTGTGGAAATCACTATCTGTAGGCGAGTTAGGTTAAGATCATGAGAGAGGGTGTAGAAGTTGATAGGGAGTAAATTCCAAGGTATGCTTCGGCACTCCGGACAGTGGTTTTGTCATTCATGTGTATAAAGGATAAGCAAAGCTGCATGGGCTTCTGAGGTTGCACAGAAGAAAACCTGCATATGGAAATGTTTCAGTAAGGCCAGCCAAGGGTGGTTTTATGCTTAACCTCTTAGTCCACATGTGGTTACCATAATAAACATATAGGTCAGGATTCAAACAGGGAAAGCAAGCACTGTGACACTTACGGAATAGGAAATTTGTTTTAGGAATTATTAGACCTTGTACGGTCTTGGGCAAAGATGGGGAAATAGTGGGGAGAGTTGGAAGTTGAGGAGAAAAATCACTGCTCAGTCCTCCTGAAACAATGACTTGAATGGACAAGTTGGAGCTGGCAGGGAAATCTAGAAGCTTCCCACACCCAGCTGCTGGAGTGGACGTGAAAGGAGGTGGGATGAAGGGGCTGGTGTAGGGGCATGGACCTCAGTGAGAGACTGTTGCCTCTGCATAGCTGTCGCTTTGCAAGTTTGCTGCCAAGCACTTGACAGTGAGCTTGGGATCCTTGGTCAGCAGGGCTGATAGCTCTAGACACAGCAGGGAAGAGCAGGGACCAACTGAAACCAGTGGTATTTCTACATCTTATTCTCACCATTTCTGATCACAACGGCCTTAAGAAAATTATGGTGGCTACTTCACCTCAACCTTCCAAATCTCACACAAATTTCTGTTTTGCCTAATTCTAGCCCACAACCATACAGGAGATGGATTCTGGGAAAGTTAATTCTTATTTAGCCAAGTTGACACAGTACAAAATCACAGCAGTGTGCCTCTAAATTTTGTAAATTGCATTCAGTTTCCATTTTAGAAGCAATACTTACTTGAACAGGAAAAGGCAGAGCTAAGACACATGTACAACTTTATATTTTTTGAAAAAGCATTCTTGGGTTTTGCCTAGTAATATACCTTACTGGCAAACATTTCAGAAACAAATTGTTGGTTGTAAAAATTTTAAGGTGATTGTATAAACATTTCTTTGTCTTTTGATGGTGAACCTAGAATTTAAGTACAGTCTTTAAAGCAGTCATCTCTTGAGATCTTCTACAAAAGGATCTAAAGAGAAAAAGGAAGGAACATTTATTGTGTGCTGTGCCATGAACTTCTTATGTGTCTCATTTCATTTAATTCATATACCAAACCTGTGAGGGTCCTAAAGGTGAAGTAACTCAAGATCAAGTTCATATTAAAGGGTTGAAAATTCACCCCAGAATTTAGAGTAATTTATATCTCAGTCTAGGTTATCTTTTTCTCTTGACTTTGTTGGTTATTTACATTTACTCCTACTTTTTTAACAACTTATTGAAGAATGGATAGCATGTATTAAAGTCATAAAGTGAACTAATCTTGAGTACAACTCAATGAATTTTTATGTATCTTTGTATACATCCAGATAAAAATAGAAAATATTTCCTAATACCCTTGATTGATTTTCTTTGGGCCATTTGTGCTTCCCAGGTAAACTGCCTTATGTTTACATTTTCATTACATGAATGGTGTAATTCTTGAAACAACGATAGGAAGTGAGCATAAGCAGTAAAGCAAAAATGTGAAATAGCCTGCCTCGTAACTGCTTTGAATTGTATCTACTTATATCACTTTCTCTTTCTGCTTTTACCCTAAAACAGGTAATCAGATCCTGTCCCTCGGGAGCCTCTCAAAAGATCAGATTTATCCAATGAAACTCAAGGGCATCTCCATCTGCTATTCGGCTCTCAAATCCGCCTTGTGTGGAAATTATGTCAGCTTTGGCGTCTTCAAGTTGTATGGGGACAACCATTTTGACAATGTACTCCAGGCCTTTGTCAAAATGCTGCTGTCGGTGTCCCACAGTGACTTGCTAGTAAGCAACCACGCATCCTGGGAGTCTTTTGTGTGAAACATGAAGTAGCACCCCTATAGGCTCAGAATTGTGATAATGAAGTCCCGGGAGTTAGCACAGCACCAGGACGTTTTACATTTTAGGACAGCATCTTGATTTAGCTTACAGACTTTGAACAACTATGGTGGCTCTATTGGTATAATTAAATGTGCAATTTTGAAAACTGCACCTCCCACCCTCTGACAAATTAGTCGTCCAGAGTGCTCCAGGTTCTGCACCTAGAGAAAATGTAATTAGCAATTTCAACTAATTGCTTACATCTATACTTATAATTCAGCAAAGGTCTCTGTTTCTGCAGGAGAAAGTGCAGGGTTGGTTGCGGGTCCTTCCCCTTCCCTTCTCCTGTCTGCTTCCCCTGCTGTTCGGCCTGCGTGTCCACTAATAGTCTGGGTGGTGGACAGAGAGCTGACCTGGAAGCTGCACAGCCTAGTGTAGTCTCAACCCTGCCACTCACTGGTCACTCACCGCGAATCAATCACCTTCTCTATTTCTCCAGGCTTTCATTTCCTCACCTTTAAAACGAGTGAATTTAACAAAGTGATCTCTAGGTCCCTTTTCTACTCCGCCATCTAGTTTCTATGATTTATGTCAGTGGTTTTCAAGCCCTGAGGCCCATCAAAATCACCTAGGTGCTTGTTGGAGATTCAAATTCAAGGCTCCGCCACTGAACTGTGTCATTATCAGACTTTTTAAAAACATTTCTGCCTGGTTAAATAAAAGCTAATACACGACCAGTGTGATTACAGTAGTTGCTTCATAGCACAGCCAGGTTCATGCTCAGGCTTTGTTTAGGCTTTTCCACCTGCTCCCAACCCAAGGTGACAAGATCTGGGGGGGTCTTCATCAGCCAGCCTGTGTGAGAAATGCTCCTTGACATTCTGATCCCTCCCTTCCTTCCTTCCTTCCTTCCTTTCTTTCTTCCTCCTTTCCTTCCTTTCTTCCTTCCTTCCTTCCTTTTTTATTTTTTGTTGTTGCTAATTCTCATTCAAGGATATTTTTCCCATTGATATTTTAGAGAGAGTGGAAGGGAGAGGGAGAGAGAGAGAAACATCTATGTGAGAGAGGCACATCGATTGGTTGGCTCCCCCATGCGCCCCAACTGGGGCAGGGATCGAACCCAGGTACATGCCCTTGACCAGGAATTGAACCTGTGACCCTTCAGTGCAAAAGCTAACACTCTAACCACTGAACAACACCAGCCAAGGCTCTGATCTTTTTCTAATAGACAAGCAAACTTCTAAATCAGTCATTCTCCAATTTAAGGGTGCCTCAGGCTCCCTTAGTGTATATATTTAAAATGTCCATTTTGGAACCTCCTTCCAGAACTTTTCACTTAGTGAGTATGGAGTGAGGATCAGAAAACTGTATTTTTAACAAGCACCCACGAAGTTCTTCTGACGTGGTTGTAATCTCACTTTAAGAAATACTGCTCCAGTTTACTTCTCTTCTGAGTGTACTTTTTTGATACTGGTTTGAGTTTTATTTCAGCTTTTCCAGGTATCTTTCTCATGTGCTTACCTCTTACCTGTAGTGTATGGTATATATTAAGCCATTTACCAAATTATGATTTAGCTAGATGGTCGACAGTGTGTAAATAAAGAAGACTGTAATGCCAAATCCTATTATAATGGGAATTTTTTGTGTGTTAAAGAGAAAAAAGGTTGCCAAGCCATTGTTAGGCAATATTCAGTGTTAGAATGTTCTAGTCCCAAAAAAATAATCCAGCCTTCTAAATTCCATACCGTAGAGATTTTACTTGCATTTAAGTGTTAGTCATGTAAGATTAAGTTGACATGACATACTACCCTGGAGCTCCAAGTTAGGATTTCTGGACATCGAGAGATTCCTATTAGAACCCTTTAAATGCTGAATTGAGAATCATTATGTCATTTGTTTCATATATTTATCTTATATTGGTTTTGTTTAAGTAAGTTTGCCATTTCCGATATTATAGATGGCAGTTTCCACTGGACTGTCACACGTATTTGCTTCCTGTGGTTTGACATGCAGTATCTGTGTGTTGTAGCAATATCGGAAACTGAGCCAGTCTTATTACCCACTCCTGGAATGTCTCACCCAGGACCACATGAGCTTCATCACCAACTTGGAACCTCCTGTGCTCCTGTATGTTCTCACATCTATCTCAGAGGGGCTCACTGCTCTTGGTAAGTGGCGCGGAGAACATTGTTTCTATAGGAAAAACTTTATGTGGTCTCCTAATGTATGCGCTCGTTCAGATGATCATTGGAAAAGGGGGAAGATTGTGTGCACAAACTGAAGGACAGTAACTCTGAGACTCTGCCCCATCAGTCCTAGCTGCCTCGCCCTCCCCACACTCCAGCTGTTTCTTTTCACTCAGTGAGATGCGTTGACTTATTTGGCTTCCCCCTTCCTCGCCTGTAGCCTGGAAACTGCTTTGGGAGCGAGCTTGAGCACTTGTGTAGGTATTACCTCATTTGTTTCCTCCTCTCCGGTTTCACAGTCCTGTACTACTTGTTGTGCAGTAATTGCAAAATGTTGTTTCATATATTTTGTTCTGTTTTCTAGTTGTTTATGGCAGAAGGGAAAATTCTCATAGCAGTTAATCCTTCCTGGACAGAAACTGACATCTTTTATTATTACAGTTTGGCTTGACATTCTTTTATCTCACATCATCGTAATACTTGAAGATTTTTAATTAGTTGCAGGTGACTGCATTCTCCAAATGTGGTCTTAGGCCTGGAATCTGCATTTTAACAAGGGTCTCAAGTGAGTCTTGACAAAGTGATATTATGGAGAGAACACTGAACTTGGAATTAAGTTCCAGCGCTGCCACTTATTAAATATATGACCATGGACGCCTACTCTGTGCCCCGTGCTGCCATAGGTGTTTTCATTTCCTTCTCAGAACCGTCTACTGATCAACTAGGTTAGATACTCTAATTGCACTGTTTGTCCTTATTTCCTACTTGATTGCAAGCTTTTGAAGGAGAGGAACCGTCTTGATCCGACTTTCCCAGTGCCTAGCACTAATAAGTACTCAATAAGTATTTATTGAGTGAATTAATCAGATAAGATTATTTTCATTACATGGATGGTAAACTGTGGCTCGGAGAGGTGAAACAGTTTGCCTAAGGTCATACAACTAATAAGTACCTGATCGAGGAGTCTTTCTAACTAAAACTCATTCATTCTTTTCATCTGCCACCCTGCTAGATATACCTGGTAAAAGTCACAGTTTCGGTGGCTAGATGCCTGGTAAAAATGGTTTTCCTTGTATTCGTATTTTATCTTTAATATTGTTGCAAAATGGCATTGTAACCATTGGATAACTGGCAGGTGAATTGTGCTCTGTGTCTTTAAGAAAGAGAACTATTTAGATGCTGAAAGTAACCACTTGTCTTTCTCCTTTTCCAACAATAATAAATTTGCAAAGAGACATTTATAGGTATTGTTTGGGTTATTAGGTTTCACTTCCACTATAGCTTCAGTGGAGAAAGTGAAAGGGAGGTACAGAAAGGTGAATCAGTGATAGAGTAGTGACTTGCTTAGCATGATGTTAAAAAATTTTAGTTAATCATCATTCATTAGCATTTTTAACCTGGGCCAGCTATAATGTGGGGAAAGGTAAAGGTGAATAAGAAAAGTAATTATAGTTTCTATCCTTTTAATCACCCATCTACCATCACCAGCACCACCATCCCCGTATTCTTCTATACAGAGACCAAGCACAGGGCTTACAAAAAGCTGCTCTCAACTCATTCATTCACTCAGTATCAATTGTGCACAAAACTATGTACCAGGTACATTCTAGACCTTAGCAATACCAAAGGGAATGAGACAGATAAGGTCCCTGCTCAGAGGAAGCTTATCTTCTGACCAGGAGAGATAAACAATAAACACACACACGAGAATGTCAAGTGATGATACGAGCTAAACCAAGATTTTAAATGGGATAATGAATAGAGAATGATTAAGTGTGGCTTCTTTAGAAGTGGCGGGGATAGGGGTGCACTCCAAGAAGTAAAGGAGGGCGAAAAGGCGGAGCAAGGAAAGGTGAGGACAGGTGAAAAAGTGAACTGACTGGAAACCGCCAGAGCTAAATGTTGAATATTAATCAGAACGTGTTATTATTTTTACCACATTCTTGAATTGGATGGACTAAATTGTATGTATGCGTGTAACATGGGAGTGAAATATTCAGGAAATAATTTAGAGACTTAGAGACCTTGTACATGTTTCCCCCACCAAAAACAAGCTAAAGAGAAGAAAGCTGTGGATTAGCTACCTACAATGACAGGCTTGGTGTTTTAGGGATTGAAATAGCCAGGTAAACAAATAAGTGAGAAGGAAGATATGTGTCATGCACTATGCTAGGGCACTTTATCTCATCACTTTCTCACATCACCTTGCATAAGTAGGTAGTATTAAGCACATTTTGCAGAGGTGCAAATTGAAGCTCTGTAAAGTCAAACATCTAGAAAATAGAGATTGAAATCTAGACCTACCTGTTTCAAAAACCACTCAAATAGGCCTTTTATTCTGAAATTACCTTTCACGCCATATTTTTTCCAAGACCTTCATACACCCTTCTGCTATGGTGAGAAATTTTGAGTCAAAGCCAAATTTCAGCTCAGTCCTGTTATCTTTCTTCTGACTCTCAGTTAAGCAACTCTTCCCTACACAGTTGACTTTTCTGCACAGCTTTCTGTGGTGGGTCCTAGGGAGCGGGAGGGCTATTAATGATGCATGTGTTTCCTGTGGAGACCGGTTGCAGGAGAAAAGGAGCATTGGGTTGTTCTCAGTGCCAAACAAGTGGCAACAGAAGACACAGTGCCTGGTAGGCTTACAGTTATACCCAAAATTGTCTAAATTATTGATGAATCCTTAATAGATTCTAAACACCAAGAACTAGAACAAAATATGAAAACTCATGACTTCTTTCATGTCAAGAGAGTTTCATTATTTGAGCCTCACCCAGTAGCTTGAGCTGTAAATAAAGAAAACTGATAATAATACATAGTCCTAAGCACTGTTCATTCTGATTTTGATCAAATGCACCCCGATCCTTCCACACTTTTCAGTCTACCCTGAAATAACATTTATCCTTTCTGAGTCCCTACCCATAAATCAGCTTGCTTTTATCGCAGGGATGTATGCTTCAACCTTTGTGTCTAAAGTGTTTACCTGGCTTTTTCATAGCTGACTCAGTAGATTGGAACCTTTTAATGCAACCTGCATGGCATGTGGTCACCAAATCTATGTGAAGTCTTTCTCATTTTTGTATGAGTGATAGCATATTGCTCTCCACTGGTGAGGGAACCATATCTGTTTCCTGCTTGCTTCCTTTTGTAGATGTTAAGTTATTTAACCCATTTACTTTCATGGTTGGGACTTCAAAGGCAGAAATGTAAAGGAAAAGAAAAAAACAACCAGACTCAACAAGTCTTGACTGTTGGGCCTAGATGTTTTCTGCTACATCATACTACTGCTCAGGGTTATGAAACCAAACTCCCTTTTCTGCAAAGTAACCCAGTTAGTGGGGAGGGATAAACATTTAATTAATTATCAGTCAATCAGTCAATCAAATGCCATAGCTTTGGGGTGGGGGAGAAGCTTCTTTCTTTAAAAGCCTATAGCTCCACAGGTTCCCAAATCTATTGTCAATGTCCATCTTTTAGACTTTCATTCAACCCCTGTGATCCTGCATCAGCTACCAGCATTATCCTCGATCTTAAATTCATACGTTTGTTTTTCAAAACTTGGCCCCAATACATGGATACATGGAACAGACTGACAGAGGTCAGGGAGGAGGCGAGGAGAACTGGATAAAAGAAGAGAGTAGCCAAAGAACATTTAGGCATAGTCCATAGACACAGACAACAGAGTGGTGAAGGCCAGAGGAGGGGTGGCAGGGCTGGGTGGCGGTGGACAAAGATTGGGAGCGAATGGGGGTCATCTGTAATAATGTCAACAATAAAAAATAAACTTGCCCCCAACCTACCCTCTCCCTATTTACTACGCCATTTCTTTCTAAAACAGTATATGTGAAAGAGCTTTTAAATGGCAGTGTTGTATCAACTGTAGGTTTTATTACTAAACACATCTCAAGACCTTTGAAAAACTTTCTCAGATGAGTTTTGCATACCCATTCTTCAGTGAATTCAGCTAATATTTCACCTGAGATCTATGACAGGCTCACGCGTATATCAGAACCTCTGAGGTGAACAAAAGGGGTAAGAAACTCTTGCCGTAGGAAGTTGATAATCTGCTGCTTCTAGCCCTTCTTTCCCAGTCAACTCTTTGGAGTCCACCATATTGCCATTTTCTGAGTGCCAGAGTGTTTTCAGTGGTTCCTCTGGCTCTTCCTGTCACGAATCATAAACTCCCCAAGATCATGTCCATATGTTAGCAATAGCCAAAAACAGCAGGACAGTGTCACACTCTGAATCAAAACCATGAATCTGGCTAGTCTACTTAACCCCCGGGCTTTATTTTCCTCATTTGAAAAATACAAGTAACAACACCTACTATATACAAAGTGGTTTTTAGAAGTTCATGAAACGATCATTTTGGTGTACAAAGGAGACTCAATAAATGGTTGTTCTATCTTGTCACTTTCTTGCTTAAAAAAACAAACTTCAATAACAACTCTGTTGCTTGATCCCCAGAGAGGGGTGTGCAGGAGGCAGCCGGTCAATGATTCTATCTCATCATTGATATTTCAATCTCTCTCTCCCTCTCCTTTCCTCTCCGAAATCAATAAAAATATATTTTAAAAATTAATAATTATAAATATAACGCCTCTGTTGCCTTTCAGGTTAAATGTAAATGTCTCAGCGCATATTGGATGTCCTCAAGGAAGACCCCAACCCACTTTGTCAGCCTTCTCTCTGACTCCCCTCCACGTTCTTTCACTCAGACTGAAAGCCCTGTTCTCTCAACACACCCGCCCCTCTCACCTTGAGAGCAGCCTGAGTCCCCTTTGTGATTTCGGGAGGTGCTGATGCTTACATATATGCTTCTTTAATATCCAATTTTACTTAATATCTACTTAATTTTAGTGGTTAAGAGTATAGATCCAGAGTTCCTCCTTGTCTGTTTTCCTATCGTGGCTCCACGGTCGTGTAGCTCTGTGTCACTGGACAAGTCACTTACTCCCTCAGTGTCCTCCCCTGTAAATGGAGATAATGATACCAACTATTATAATGCTGGTGTGAGGATTAACAACAATAATCGGTGTAACTAACACAGTAAGTCTCAAAAATACCAGCTTGTTTTGAAACTAGTTATTTTCTTCTCATTCAGCTCCGCAGTACATCTTACGAATGTTGAGAAAGGTTAAGTGCCTCTTTCAAAGTAACAATACAACAAGTAGTTGAAAAATATGGGATTTGAAACCAGAGCTGTCTGGCTCCAAAATCCATACCTTTCTACCACATATGTACCTTGTGTTAATCTCTCTACAGGAAAAAAGGCCTCTCTACAGGAAAAAAGGTGTCTAGCTAGAATACCTTTGCCAAGCCCATCTCAGGAGCTGCCTCCTTACCCACACTCCCCTTGGTGCCCATCCAGTGATGTCCCCCTCCCAGCCCTCCCGGCGGGGTGGCACTCATGCCACACAGAACGCTGTTACAGTGACTTAGGTGCTAGACACAACCTCTTTGGCAGCGGGGTGTTCCCCCGAAGCAGAGACTTTGCACCAGGTAGATACTTATTAAAGTCACTGAATTGAACAGAGGCTCTTGAAGATCACCAGTGGGACATGCTGTCCACTTCTACCCAGGACTCATGCACTTCTCACGTGTCTCTGCCACGGCCCACAGTGGACAACGGGTTTAAAGAATGAACAAGGCCAAATCCCTGCCCTCGGGAATTTACAGTTTGATAAAAATGCTTTGAAACTAGAAGGTGATTTTTTAACGGAGGCATTGTAATGAATCCGATGAAACAAACGTTTCAGTAATGCGAATGAATTCTCGTTGTTATTCGTACAGATACAGTTGTCTCCTCCAGCTGCTGTACCAGTTTAGACTACATCGTCACCTACCTCTTCAAGCACATAGCAAAAGAGGGCAAGAAGCCCCTCCGCTGCAGAGAGGCCACCCAGGCCGGCCAGAGGCTGTTACATTTCATGCAGCAGAACCCAGATGTCCTGCAGCAGGTAACTGGGGGTTGGTCACCTGGCTCAAGAATCAGTTTCCCAAAAGCCAGCCTGGTCCCTGACTATCTCTGAGAACACCTGGTCATGCCGAGATTCCTTACCAGTTATTCCCTACGAGTATTTTCCCTGAAGGTAGGATATTGCACCAGCTTTAGGACTACCCAGTCTCACCTCAGTGAGGCCAGCATTCAAAAAAAAGCTCGTTCTTCCAAAGGCCTGGGAGGAGAAAAGCCAGAGCTAGAAATGGTCAACCTCTGATTTCTTCCTAGAGCCTCGAGTAATGTCATCATAATTTTGCCCTGTGAATACTTTGGGAAGCTACCATTACCTGGGCTCCCAGTCAGTCCCTGGAAACTTGCCATTCATTGTGTCATGGTTGGTATTTTTCCCATTTTAGGATGAGAAATCAAAGTTCAGATAGGTCACATTCCCAGGAGCATCCTATATAATAAATCCTATATAATAAAAGCCTAATATGCTAAGTGTCCAACCATCCGGCCGGTCACTATGACATGCACTGACCACCAGGGGGCAGATGCTCCGACCAGTAGGTTAGCTTGCTGCTGGCAACTAGCGATCGACTAGGCGAGATGGGGCTGGACACGCCCTGAAGCCCTCCCGCAGTCCTTCCCCAGCCCCAATTGTGCACTGGTGGGGTCCCCTGGCCTGTGCCCTCTCGCAATTTGGGACCCCTTGGGGGATGTCAGCCGGTTTCAGCCCGATCCCCACAGGCCAGGCCAAGGGACCCCCCCCACACACACACACCAGTGCACAAATCCATGCACTGGGTCTCTAGTTTAAAAATAAGTAATAAAGCCACAATTTTTTTATTGTCAAATGTATTTTCTGATGGGTAATGTGTGTTAGGTCCAAGTTTAATATTGTTTTTAAAAACTCACTTCTGCAAATCACAGTAGCAGCATGGATAAAAAGAAATATACATGCTGGAAATATTTCCCAAAAAATGACATTTTTGTATCACTATGATATTTTCCAGTTTCACTAGATTTGGCAAATGATATCTTTATAATGCTTCTAGTTGTTTTATTTTGCCAAATTATCTCCATTATAGTCTGGTTTGCAAATATAAATGCTTTAACATGGTCATTAACTAGCAAAGACGTTTCCTGCAATCAATAGAAAATGTCACTCTTGATGAAATAGGATGCGACAACAGCCATAGAAGAGATTTTCTTCCTGGCTGTTAATTTTTGCCAATATTTAAATGAAATTATGTGAACTTTTATTGGTGGTGATGTCTCAGTTAACCAGTTATTTTCCTGGTGGGGAGGGGTATAAGTAAGATTGTGTGTAACTAAGTAAAGGGCTGTAGGCCTGTAACTATTTGGTATGACCCTGGAATTATTACATGTTGGTGATACAGTAGATAGTAGAAGATAACTCACATTTGTTGAGGATTTTCTATGTACAAGGTACAAGAGCGATTAAGACTCATAAGCCCTGGCTGGTAGTTTGACTCAGTGGATAGAGGGTTGGCCCTCGGACTGACAGCTCTCGGGGTCAATTCTGGTCAAGGGCACGTACCTCAGTTGCAGACTCAATTCCTGGCCTGGTCAGGGCATATGTTGGAGGCAACCAGTCGGTGTGACCTCTCGCATCGATGTTTCTCTCTCTGTGTCTCTCCCCCTCCCTTCCACTCTCTCTAAAAATCAATGGAAAAATGTCCTCGAGTGAGGATTTTTTTAAAAAGACTCATACAACGTAATTTCACTCCTTAAAAAGGCTCCTGTCAGGCAGGACAGAGAGACAGGTTCTGTTAGAATTTGATTATTATATGACAGAGTGACATAGGAGAAGAGGACTTTTAGAGGAGTCTTCTCTTTTAGACTCCCACAACAGCCCTGAAATGTGGATATTAGCATCCCCATTTTACAGATGAATACATTGACGCTCAGAGATTAACTGGAAAGTGGAATGTGAACTGAGGTCTGTTTGTCTCAAAAGCCCAAGTCCTCGCCGCTTATACCTTTGGTCCTCTAGGGACTAGTTGGTGGGGATAAGATTGCAGATTCACCTAGACTGCCTTTTCCAAATGCACATTCTATCAAGAGTTGGGTGTACCTCTCCTCCCCGCACCCTACCAACCCAACTGCAGAAGGCTCTGATATTATTTATTGGGAGTGTGTCATAGCCCTCAGGTGTTTTGCAAGGAGTAGGTTGAAAACCACAGACTTAGAACCTGTAGCCAGTGGAGAAAATAAATACCCATGGATTGGCCGGGGTTCAGACCCAGTCTCCACCCCACCATGGCAGGCAACAAGTGCACCACCAAATCCCTCCTGCCAGCACTCAGCCATGGTCACAATATTGTCCTGTAAGCTTTGGCAGAAACTTTTAAGTTGGAAAATTTTAGCAAAAATCAATAGGCTGTGGCCCTAGACAAGTACTGTCCAAAAGTGAAGAGCAAGTAACATAGTTGTGCGGAGACAATCAAGTTTGTCTTTACTCAGAATTACCATGCATTTGTTGGTTTAAGTAATTTCTGTGTGTTAATAATACTTGGTAATCCTTTACTTTATAGTGTATGACTAAGTAGTGATATATCTTTATTAACAGTGGCATACATTCTATTTATTTGGAATGTAGGCTTTCAGATAGCATTTTAAATATTAATGACTGGTAGCTGGTAGTCAGCATAAATATGATTTGCATTAGCACTGAGTTATATCATCTTGAGTGCCTCTGATGTCAACTATTGGGCATAGTACTATCTGACATCATCTCCTTAGGTCACTGACAACTTTGACCTCTATTCTATGCACAGTTTCTGTCATCTCAAAAGCTCTTTTGAATTGATTTGAAATTTTGACTCTTCCCTTTATGAGGCAGTAAAATTGATAATTATTCAGATGGGAACTGAGCACTGAGTGAAAAATCAATTCCACCCGCTCTCTGCTGCGTATAAAATTACTTCTGAGTCGGCTGGACTGAACGGATGGCCGGAGTAAAAGCAGCAGGAGGAGTGGGAAGAATTAGCTGGACAGCGCTCGTAGCCTGAGGGATGGACTCGGAAAAGAGGGAGTGGGCCAGTTGGGGGTTATTATGAGCTAGGGTGGGTCCCATTGATCATCTGTTTACATCATCTTCCCAAGACTTTATAAATCAGCCCTGAAGAGCAGCAGAGCCCAAGGTTCAGCCTCTTACCAGAGGGACTTTGTATTAGATTATTCTCCTTTTCACACTCAGATGAAAAGTGAGCCATTGATTATTCATTG
Source organism: Myotis nattereri (assembly GCF_964212035.1). Lineage (NCBI taxonomy): Eukaryota > Metazoa > Chordata > Mammalia > Chiroptera > Vespertilionidae > Myotis > Myotis nattereri. The sequence continues at coordinate 104,478,711 of NC_138080.1, forward strand.
GTCGCCCATTAAATGCTGATTTTATAGATGATTTGCCTATCACAGGAGGTAATGAACAAGGTTGCTGCTTTATAACTGGAGGTTTCAGTTTTCAAGGCATCTGTGTCCGTTAAGTAATGCCTAACCCTATTAAAAGGAATGGGTTACAAATTGCTTAACAGTGCTGAAAAACTAGACCCTAATGACTAATTGTGCTTGGAGTTTAGAGAGGGTTTGTCAGCTCTTTAAACTAAACTGATGCAATGATACTGCAATTATTTACTAGTTTGAGTTGTTTTTCCCCCCAACCTGGATCTATATTGCTGGAAGCATAATTGCATGAGGAGTGTCAGTTCCAAATTGCAAAAGTTATCTCCTGAAGCTTCCATAGCAAATGAAGCAGGAACCCACTTAAAGGGTTTTCTAGCATCTTAATAGGCCTTCCATTTGTGTGCAGCAGCCTGGGAATGACATTTTAAGTGCCTCTCACCTTAAATGTGTTTATTTTGACCTGGTATGTGGCTTTAGATCTTCAGTGTTTTTAAAAACATTTTCCAAATAAGCCATCTATCATATTTTGCAAACAAATCTAACTTTGCAAGCATTAAATGTAGTCCATTTGAAGATGCATTATAATTAAGTGGCTCTATTTCAAGTAAGAATTATTGTCTAACCAGCATTGTTTTGTCTTAACAATTGAGAAAAACCCAGTTTATACATATTAAGAAAAAAATCCCTTGCCCTAGCTGGTTTGGCTAAGTGGATAGAAGGTCAGCCTGTGGACGGAAGGGTCCCAGGTTCGATTCCTGTCAAGGGCACATGCTGGGTTGCAGGCTCGATCCCCAGTAGGGGATGTGCAGGAGGCACCTGATCATTGATTCTCTCTCATCATTGGTGTTTCTATCTCTCTCCCTCTCCCTTCTACTCTGAAATCAATAAAAATATTTTTTTAAAAAAGAAAAAATCCCCTATGTGTTTTTATGTCATTAGAAAGATAAACCAAAATTTTAAGAGCAGGCCAATGGAACAGTGAGTAGGCACTGATCTGCTAAGATCAAACTTCTCTGTGAAATTGTTTCCATTTTATCACTAGTCATGTTAAGTGTTTCCATCAATAACCAATAGGTCAGCATTTTATTTAGTTATCTCACAGAGTGGAAGATTTGCCCAAGTTGGTACATGAGAGAGTGAGTTTTCTAGAATTATAGGGGCACTTCAAAGACGTGACTAATTCCTTTCCAGATAATCGGAATACAACACTGAGGCTGAAAGCTTCTCTAAGTTAGAATTTCTCCTTAAACTAATCGCACCTAAAAAGCAGTGCCTTCCACGGAAGTAGAACAAGGACTGTGTGAGCAGCCGTGTTACTGATTAGCTTCTGTGATTGACCTACCTGGTATTAACAAGGTCTTTTTAGCAATTATATTCTCTAAACTCTAAATACGTTAAATGGGGGAGTTAGAACATTTAGTTTTGACTTTATCTTACCCACATCTATTTAACTATTTGGCTCAAGTACCAAAAACCCAAAAATGTTCTAATTATGACCTCTCCCTCCCACCCTCCCCCAACCTCTCTTTTTGCACTAACCTGGCATTTAACTACAAATTGTGAAGAGCTGTCAGGAGCTATAAGAATCATACTTCAGTAGGGACATAAACTGAAACAACATTCACCCTTTCCTCAATCAGTCAGTCAATCAATGAAAATTGCTTTTGTATAGTGCTCTTTATGACATACATCCCAAAGTGAATTACAGCAAAAGGGAAATCATCTGCTCTTTTTTCATTTCTGTGTTTAGATTGAAACGATATTGCTCAACATTTTGACATACTATACAAGACATCTTTCATACTTAAGATTCCATTCCATAACAGTAAGTAGGGGAAAGTGCAGCCGCATATTTAACTGATGTTGAGATTTTGGCCTAGAGAACCTTAGCAAGACTCGCACAGTGGGAAACACTTAAGCAGATGAAATATATTCATGTCTCTTAGCCTCTTAAAAAATAATTAGCCAGATTTTCTAATGTTATTAAAGACATTCTAGTGAACCCTAAATAGAAACTGTGCCCTCCACATGACCCATTAGCTCAGTCTGGTTGATTTGCAACTTTATTATAAAAAAATATGGCAGTAGATTGATATCAGAAACACACACTGAAAGGCCATTCACAAGACAATTGGGATAGCGTGGTTTGAAAGGTTTAAAGGAAGCAAGGGAGAGGTCATTATCAGCAAAAGTGGAAAATAGGACCTCCCTGTCATGACACAGTTGTTTTGCAAATGCTGCTGTGAGCAGCCTCTGTGTATGCTATGTGTTTATTTCTAGGAAGAAATAATATTGGCAAAATGGCCGAAACCGGTTTGGCTCAGTGGATAGAGTGTCGGCCTGCGGACTGAAAGGTCCCGGGTTCGATTCCGGTCAGGGGCATGTACCTGAGTTGCGAGCATATCCCAGTAGATGTGCAGGAGGCAGCTGATCGATGTTTCTCTCTCATCGATGTTTCTAACTATCTCTCTCCCTTCCTCTCTGTAAAAAATCAATAAAATATATTAAAAAATATATATATTGGCAAAATGTAAGTGCTCACTGTGTGCAGGCACTAGCTTAAGCTCTTACCCATTTAATCTGATTTTGTCATCATAGTATCTCTGTGACATGATCTCCATTTTACAGATAAAGAAACTGAGGCACGAAGAGATTAGGTACCTTTCCCAAGGCCACATAGGCAATAAGTGGGAAAACTAAAACTTTAGCCTCACTCTGTTCAACTCCAGAGTTCTCGTGCTTAACCATAAAGTGATAGTTGGCGGGTGACAAATCGGAAGTAGTATGTGTGCCTTAGGCACTTGCAATGAGGCAAGTTGAGCTTCCAGTAGGTCCCACCGGGGCCATCCTTAAGGTAGAGTGATTCAGAGCAGTCATCCTACACCTCAACTTTGTGCTGCAGCCGGGACGAAACAGATGGGCAGTGACCCACAGAGGCAGCGGGCAAGGGAGAGGAGGGTCGCTCTGCCAGCTGGCACAGAGAGCCCGTGCTCCCGCCACCGAGGCAGGGCCAGCAGTTTCCCCTCTGTTACACCCACACCCCATCACTGATTCTGTAGCCACACCTTGGGGTGTAACATTTAGTAAGCATGTCTCCTGGAGGAGATCAGAGTCTGGTAGTACAGCCATCTCATGATGTTCCTTTGTGACGGTCCTTTAATGCCTTTGAGGTAGCTCCTGAGGTTCACTCTAACCCAGCCGTGGGCAAACTATGGCCTGCGGGGCCGGATCCGGCCCTTTTGAAATGAATAAAACTATTGAAATAAAAGACCGTACCCTTATATGTAATGATGTTTACTTTGAATTTATATTCACACAAACACTCCATCCATGCTTTTGTTCCGGCCCTCCGGTCCAGTTTAAGAACCCATTGTGGCCCTCGAGTCAAAAAGTTTGCCCACCCCTGCTCTAACCTGATTTTTCAAGGATGGAATCAGTATGGCAGCTGTGAAATGAATTCAGGGGAACAAGTGTTTTTTGCATCCAGCCCCTATATCCAGCACATCCATAGGCTACGTCCTGATTTTTATCACTGATTCATCAGTAGAGGATACCATTTTCCATCTCTTTTCTGGTTATAGACAACTTCTCTTTTCTAAAGGAAGCTTCTACCACTGAGTACCATTAGCTAGGTCCTCTCACATTACCAAGTCTGAAACTCACACCTGGGTTCCTCCGAGCCTCCCTCTGCCTCTCCTTTCCATTGGACAATCTCAGGTGCCTTAGAGCCAAGCAGAAACCTTGGCTGAGGTGGCCTGGGGACACCTGAGTTGAGTACACATCCCTGTCTAAAGGGGGCGGCATCCACAGCTCCAGCGAATTGCTTTCCCGTAAGAAGGTAAGACTCAATGTTGCCAGATATATTGAGATTTCCCCGCAAAGAGAAGCCAGAAATCCAGATTTTAAAACATAGGCCACTAGCCCTAGCCAGTTTGGCTCAGTGGATAGAACATCGATCTGCGGACCAAAGGGTCTCATATTTGATTCCAGTCAAGGGCACGTACCTTGGTTGCAGATTCCTCCCCAGCCTGCGCCCCCTGGTCAGGGCTCATGCAGGAGGCAACCAGTCGATGTGTTTCTCTCACATTGATGTTCCTCTCTGTTTTTCCCTCTCTCTTCTACTCTCCCTAAAAATCAATGACCTCTGCAGGTCAGTACTATATGCCTGATTACCAGTTTTCCATCTCTGTTATATACTCCTAGAGGATTTCAAAACTGAGACTTCCCAATGCAGGGACCCTTGTACTTCTCACACCATTTCGTGTGGCACTGCTACAATGGTATTTTTATTTCTCTCTGATGTTTTGATAATTTTGAAGCACACTTTTTTGATCAGTTGTTTTAAAAGGATGCAGTTATTTTGTATACAGAAGGGATGCAATAAACAGGCAATGAAACTCAGTGAACACCTCTCAGAAATCTTATTTTCAAAATAACCAAATTTGTTTGAGGCAAAAATAAACTTCAGTTTGGGAGAGAGAGAAACAGAGAGAGTGTGTGTGTATGTGTGTGTGTGTGTGTGTGTGTATAATCTAATTATTGAGAATATCAGAAAGAACCAGGGCTGGACAGAAGTATCTAGGTAACAGCCAGGTAATGGAAGTCCAAAAGGGAATAAAAGTCTTAGGAATGATTAACCTGTGACCACCCCACTACAGATCAGTTTAGAAAACTAAAGTTTATGATTTTAAAAACTTTTCATTTAAATGGCATCTTATCCGTGATATTATAAATTTTTTGTCTATCTGTAGAAGGGAGATTTTTTTTTTAAATATACTTTATTGGTTTTTTACAGAGAGGAAGGGACAGGGATAGAGAGTTAGAAATATCGATGAGAGAGAAACATCGATCAGCTGCCTCCCGCACACTCCCCACTGGGGATGTGCCTGCAACCAAGGTACATGCCCTTGACCGGAATCGAACCTGGGACCCTTCAGTCCACAGGCCGTCGCTCCATCCGCTGAGCCAAACCGGCTAGGGCTAGAAGGGGGATTTTAGTCCAAATCCTGTTTTGAACTCTATCTTTGCCACTTTGATTTTCTTTATATTACAGAATTATTTGTTGAATGACTATTTCAACTGTAACCAAAACATGATATTTTAAAACAGAAAATCCAGTTAAAACAGAAAGCCATTCTTGATTAATAAATCATCAAATTAGTGTTATAACCATAACACCCTATCTTTACAGGACACTTTGTTTTCCCCAAAGATCATCACTATCTTAATACTTGTCCCCGCGCCTAGCAGAGCCTGGCACCTTGTGATAGTCAATGACTGTCTGCAAAACAAACCACCACATTCGATATCAGAAGGTCAATCTGCAGGCAGTGACTTTAGGTATCAAATCTGGTGTGGTCGTAGGCTACTTACTACATACTAAGCTAAATGGAAATGCTAAGGTAAGATCAGTATAGAATATACTATATAATAACCCTGCTGAAATGCCACAAGAAAATTTCATTCTAAACATGGGTGAAGAAAGAAATACTTCAAATATAGTTCCAAATGATTAACAGAATAGAGAGGGTTTTTATGTGTGTGTGTTACTAGGACGTGTGTTTTTCTTCCTCCAAGCACATTTTAAAGATGTAATCCATTGATAGCGTAACTCGCCTTATTAATTGAAAGGGATGGAATCTACCAGATGTAGCCCAAACCAGCAGAGAGTTGGGTGACTAAGCAACAGCAAAGACACCATATTGAGTGAGCCAGAATTCAGTCTCCAAGCCATTCATTTCAGCCAGTGACAATACATTTAAACTCCTGTGCCTCAGCAGTGATTGATGGTTTAATATCATATATAATTTTTTTAATGAAGGGAAACCATTTAAATATGTTACCATTTGCACTGGTATTCTCCTATGTACATAACTGCATTTAATCATTATGGGGATTGTTTTTATACTTGTGTAATTTGTATCCAAGAAATAACTGTCAGAGCCATCTCATGCTGTTGCTGGAAATGGTACAGTGTGCTTCATCCTTGAATAGATTCATTCTTCCCTGCACATAATTAAGAGTGTTGGAGCTTTCGCTGCCACCACATAGGAATTCCATGTTTACATTTCTGAGAATGAAAAATTAGCCACAATGTGCTTTTTCGGGTACCCATTTTCTGGGGCTATGATATTTAAGTACCTTAGTTCTATACCAGTGTATAATTTGAAGAGTTTGATTTTAAGACTTTTAATATTAAAATACATAATAAAATTTTATTATCTAATTACAAGAGGGTTTAGCCTCTTATTAAAGTTGCTAAATCAGACCTAGATTAGCATCATAATGGCACAGTTTGACATGGAATACTCAGAAGTCAAGTTCGAGGGAAGGGATGGTTTTTTGTTGTTGTTTAGGGGATTTTCTCCTATGCCCACCCCTGCCCACCCCTTGCACAAAATAACCAGGATGAAATGCATGTATGGAAACAAACAAGGAGCGATTTGGAACGCTGGGGAAGGAGTGGAGGTGTCAGCCTAGGATGGTACCCTTAGGCAAGGCAGCTGGTATATGTAGCCTTTTGTTTATCTGCTACTGGTTTATGTAGCCTTTAGGCCGGCACCAGAAACAATCACTCCTACAGGGTCAGCTGCTGGTCAGAAGCAAAGTAAGAAAAGATTTTGCCTTCAAATGCGCAGCCATAATTTCTGTACAGCTGGCACCTGCTACTGGTGCACAGCGTGAAGGTGAAAGGTCAAAGAGGCAGTTGTTCAAAACTCAAGAATGGCTTAAAGGGACTTGTAGATTAATCTGCTTTATTAACTTCTGTATATTAGATAACTATTGCTGTGAATGACAGTACATCTTTTTGAATAAGTCGCATCTCTTTCTCTTTTAAATTAGCTTTTGCGTAATGAATATTAAATAGAAAGCATTTCAGGAGTAATTAAATGAAAACAGAATGATGTCATTTTACAATTATATTTGTATATTTATAGAACAGGGAAATTATAATGTTTTCCAAGGAGCGAAAAAAAAGAGCTCACTCTTGATAAAAGGAGAATTTGAAATAAATAGATCACATGTCCATTAACCTTTGTGTTTAATCTAAAAAATAGGATGTAGTTTGTGACTTTGCATGAAGTCACTGGGTGCCAGTGGCTGGCTGTGGCATTCCCAGGGGCTCCAAGTGTTTTTCTGTATGAATTAAAGGGACTGCAATCTGTCATCATTCTTTTATCTACAGTTTAGCACAGTCAGTTTTGCTATTAGTCTGTGGCAAATGCTCTCAGAATATCAAAGGAGTTGTAAAAAGTGAACAATGGCCATACCTTTTCCTGCACACTCATGTAAAGCAGATGGACATTTCATAAGGAAAAAGCAGAGTTGAACATAGGCTTGGCCCAGGAGTAATTAGGCATGCTTTACCACACTCTCACCCAGAATGCTAGATGGTTTTTAGCCTTTTCATTAATGGTGGTTGGCATAATTGGCTATTACTGTAAATTAAGGATTTAAAAAAAAAAAAGAGTTCACTAAATGTTACCTTTTTTAAAGCTTCTGCAAGGAAAATTGCTAATCCATAGATTAAATACTGACCCCAGCTCTGGGGAAATATTTAATAATTTATGTTCTAAAGCAGGGGTGGGCAAACTTTTTGACTCGAGGGCCACAATGGGTTCTTAAAGTGGACCGGAGGGCCGGAACAAAAGCATGGATGGAGAGTTTGTATGAACTAATAAATTCAAAGTAAACATCATTACATAAAAGGGTACAGTCTTTTTTTTCAATAGTTTTATTCATTTCAAACGGGCCGGATCCGGCCCCCGGGCCGTAGTTTGTCCACGGCTGGTCTAAAGGGACAGTTTTGTCTGCTGACTCTCAGTGGTTTTTGTTTTTAAAGAATTCTCAGAAAATGAAAGCACCTCGGATGATACTGCCTTTTTATGTTGACAGCACAGATAGCAGCATTCATCCATACTTCACAGTCAGAACTTACCTGGGATTTTATTTGCACCGCAAGTTTTAACACCAGTGCAGTCTTTCTGCTCTAAGCAGCGTTTCTGTAATAGGTGGGGATGGAGGGGAGGGGCTACCTGAGATCATCTTGGAGTCACACCCAGGCTGGTCCAGGGCTCACCAGAAGGATCCTAAACTTGCGTGGGTGTCACAGAGACTAAGTTAACCAGAACACACTGGGTTAAGAGTATTTCCTTACCTTACCCCTGCAGAGTGGCAGGGCCTGCACACTTCCTGGAAGATCTAGACTCTTCCTCCATCCTGTAACAGAAGGCTTGTTTTCTGCAGGGTTTCCAGGACCTAAGAGGTCACTATTGGAAGGGCGACCTGAGACTCAAACAGAATTATGATGGAGAAAGATGGTGATGAAAAAGAAGTACTGATAATTATCAGATGCCAGGCCTGTGTGCCAAGTGCTTTACACACACACACATGCGTACATATTTCTATTTAAGTCCCACTGTGAGGCAGATATTTATGTCCATTTTATAGTCAAACTATGGTAATTGCAGCTCTAAGAAGTCAGGTAACTCACCAGTGTCATGCAGCTAATAAGCAGCAGCGCCTGTGCTCTTAACCATGCTGTGATGCTACGTTTAAATGGACTAGAAACCGGATTGGTGGGGATGGAGGGTGGGCAGTGGGAGACACAATATTCATTCATTCATATGTTCTTGATTAATCTGAGGACCTCTTTTTGGGGGAACTAAGTGGACAAGAGGTAAACCCTTGTCCCAAACTGCCTCAATTAGTCTTCCCTAGATTTAGAAGTTGGCATTTAAAGTGTTGGTCATAAAAAAAAAATAAAGTGTTGGTCAGCCTCTAATCTTCACCTGAATTGAAGACTTGAAAAATCAAGAGCCATGGGCTGCCGCTTCCTTGCCACATGCTCAGAGAAGTAGCCGATCTGTGGCGAGAGAGAAAGGCAGACCTGCTGAGAATCTCGATGGGAAACCAGGCAGCTCCAGAGGCAGACAGATCCTGCCAGCTTCCCCTCCCTGGTTCGAAGCCTTTCAGAGTTCCGGCTACTCTGCTGGTCCAGAGGTCCTCAAGTCAACCCTGTAGGCCTGAGTTTTGTCTGTGGCAGTTGCTGTCCTCACAGCCAAGAGTCTTGACTTAAGGAAGTTGTGAGGACAAAATGAACTAATGAGTAGACTCACCCGGCCAAGAGGGCATTCAATAAATATGTCAGATTTGTCTGCAAAAGCGTGCAGGCAGCAGTCACTTCTTGTGCCTCTCTGTTCCTATCTCTGCTGTTCGTATTTATAAATGTGAGCAGTGCCCTTCCCAGGAAATCCCATCCCAAGACTTCATCGCACAAAATGATTTGGTTTTGAAATCACAGCCAGATTACTCGGGTCTTCCTAACGGTAATAGTCCCGTCCATGGATCCTGCCCTCCTCCGAGTTCTTTCTGTGACAGACATTGTCAAGGTCACAAACACTCGCTGGCCTGGGTCGGGGCATGGTGTGGATTTGATTCTTGGCCCAAAACTGACTTTTTTGCACTTATTCTTCCTGCCTACTCAGGCATCCCCTTGCAGTGGCATGAATGAAAATCAACTCCATGATGCTTTGCATGTTTACAATGTCTGCATGCCTGATGTCTCTATCCTAATAAGTAGGTAGGGCCAATATGGATATTTTTTAACTTGGGAGTATAGGTACATGAACAAATCTAATCTCAGTACCTGTATGGGAAAAGTATGCAGAGGTTCAGAGAGGCAAAATAACTCGCCCCCAGTCGCACAGCCAGTAAATATCAGTGTCTAGAATAGAAGGCAGGGTTTCTTATCTCTGGGTCATACAGTTTTCACCACACCAGGCTTCCCAGGGCCTTCGCTTTCCTTCCTTCCTGGCATTTCTTATCCATTCATCCCTGTCCAAGAGCGGCAGCAGGTAAATGGCAGGGTTCCTCCTGCCTTCTTTCTCTGAGTGCATTGGGAATGAGTGGTCCGAGAAGCTCTTTGAATTGCTTGAAAGAATGGAACACTATAAAGTGAGGATTGGTTTAATGATGGCATAATTTATTCATTTTACAATTATTGCTTGTTTTCACATACTTGAAGGGTAACCTACGTGAAATATTCCCCAAGTATATTAGTGGCTGGAGCCGTGAACCGAGGCTTTATATCCATTTCTGTCTTAACTCTGGGAAAGTTTAACCAACACTAGTAGCCTTTGGGCAGGTGTGAGCTTATATAGTATGGAAGGGAAGACTTCATTAGATGGCAGTCTGATCCCTGTGTGAAGAAGAAGGTTTCCTAATCCTTGACCTTCTGTGAGTTCATCCTGCTTTGTATGATTTGCAACCAAAAGAGATCTTAAATGTTCCTTCTGTCTCCCTTGTCATGCTTAGAAAAATACAGATGCAGAGTTTTCAGACTGAGGGAATTCTGTCCTCCTTTCAAAGTTGTTTTATTGCAAATTCTCCATCTTTGTTGAGGACTATTTGCTTTATTTTTTAACTTTTTTTAATGTGTTTTTTAGTGTGTTTTAATTGATTTCAGAGAGAAGAAGGGAGAGAGAGATAGAAAAATCAACGATGAGAGAGAATCATCGATCAGCTGCCTCCTGCACACCCCCTACTGGGGAATCGAGCCCACTACCCAGACATGTGCCCTGGCTGTGAATCGAACCATGACCTCCTGTTTCATGGGTTTGAAGCTAGCCATGCAAGCACTTTCTACTTTATAACAATCAGAGCAGACAGGTTTTGTAGCCAACATACCTGGCTTGGAATACCAGTTAAGTGCTTTGTATCTGTGTCCTTGAAATAGTTACTTCACCTCTTTGAGGATACCAGCACCTCAGCCTGGCGAATTCTATACCTTACTTAAACTGGTCCCCAGGATCAGGTAGCTGACCTACTCCGTCCTGTAGCCTGAAGCCCGGACTCCCCAAAACTAGAGCCAAGACTCACTGCCTTCAAGCTCTCCACTCAGCCTACTCCATAACTGGAACACTGATGCCATGGAGAACAACATTCATGTGCAAACTTAGTTGAGGTCATATGAGCAAAGAACATGAAATAAGCAGCCAGGGGGGACAGCGAAGGAAAGTGCAGCTTCTGAAGAGAAGTGTCTTAGTGCCGAAGAGTCTCGCCAGAACGAAAACCTAAGCAGGAGCTGCGTTAGTGCCGTACTTCTGCAGCAGCTGTATAAATGGGACAGACGAGGTCCACTCGGGGAACTCAAGTGTTACTCAGAGTTCAGTGCATTCAGGGATCATTTCTTGGAGACCATTAAGGTGAGAAGGAAACAACTGGATGGGTGGGCAATGAGAGATGTATAAATCCTAGGCTCTCATATACTGTAAGCCCACAGGGACCACATTTTGTCCAGTTCTGTACCAGTGTCTCACACATAGCAGGAGCTCAGTGCATGCGTTGCATGTGTGCAGCTAGCACATAATAAGAGCTAAGAATGGAATGTTGATTTGAAATGGGTGCAGGATTCCTCGCTCCACGGGCCTGGCCTGCTTTTAGGCAGTCTGCACTTTAAGGGAGAAGCCCCACCCTATGCAGATACTGTCCTCTCATCCCACAGAGAGAGCGAGGCCTCCCTCCCAGCCCATCTTCTCCCCAAGCCCCTGTAATACAGAGGCTGGAAGCAAATTGACAGGACCTGGAGGAGAGTAACTCAAGTGATTTAGGAGAATGGAAGGGCTAGCTTATGGGGCCAGATTAAAGAAGCTAAATATGTATAGCCTGCCTAAGTGACAACTAAATGGGGCATTTGATAAGTCTATAAATACTTGGAAGATGTAAATGCCAAGGAGGAAAGGGAATTACTTAGCATGGCACAATGGATATTGGCATAATGGGATAATATTAAGAAAGGGAAAATGAAGGTTGAACATCAATAAAAAGCTTCCTCACAAAGAGAACCATTCCTGACAGGGGACACTATTAAGTTATGTGCTGTGGCCAAGGGAAGTAATGGCAGTGCCATTTCCCAGGGTACTGGCAACAGAGCCAGCAGGGCAGGCACCCAGCTATATCCTGACAGGGCACAGGAGCCCAGCAGGCAACCTGGCTTTGGTTTCGCAGCCCCAGAACAGCCAAAAGGTGCCTCTTCTTGGAAGAAGTCAGCTGAGTCGGGCTTCGAAAGTCTCCAGCCCTCTGGAGAATGGTTAGACTGGCAGATCACCTCCACATCACTGCCAAGGAGATTCCCTCAATGTGAATGGTACCCCGTTTCCTGCAGGACAGCCCATGTTCTAGCACATGACAAGGCCCTTCACAAGACCTGGCCCTCATCTACCTCATCAGCCACCAGCTCTCCCCATACTCCCTCCCCAGCCCCCCAGAACTGCCTCTGGTCCCCCAAACACTTCTCCAAACCTTTGCCCCCACTGCCCTTCTTCCCACCTGACTGCCAACCTTTGCTTACTCTCTACAAGTTCAGTGTCCCTGCCTGCCCCACCCCAGGCACAGCCAGCCTCCTCCGGTCTCTCAAAGCCTCCTGTGCCGGCATATATTTGGGGCCCTTGCTCTACTGTGTTATTGTTGTTTAAAGGCTCTGTATTTCCTCCTCTACTTGACTGTGGGCTCTTGGAGGGCTGTGACTTGCAAATCTGTACATCCCCAGGTGGTCAGTCAATGTCTGAATGCATCAAGGAATGAGGCCCAGTTCCCAGCACTCTTAGTCACTATCATTTCTTAGGATCCCTATGTAATTATTAAGGCAGGAGAGCTTCCAAATCCCAGTAATATCATTGAGTCACCTTCCGAGCCTCTTGGCCAGGACTTGCTATGCCATTTAGACAACTATAAATAAAAACCCTCAAACCTAAAAGGCAGCATGCCGTCCTCTGCGGGTTAAATGTGAACTCTAGACTCATCTTCAATGGAAAATGCTTCTGAGGGCCCATGAATTTTCCACAAAAATACTTTTCTCCCCACACCCAATCATTCTGAACATGATGAGTGAAATAATCCTCCCGTTGGTTATGAAGGGTTTTATGTCCATCTAACCAAATCCCTTCACGAATCAGGGGGAACGTGATAGATGAGAGGCCATGAAGCCCTGAACCTCCTACTGCAGGGATAATATATTTATTATGAGATACAATATTCATCGCACTCCGCTCTGATGACTGCGGGAGATGCCCTCGTGCCATTATGCCTGGTGTTCTGTTGTGAAATATGATGTTCATTGGCCGTGTTGTGATGGCTGCTCAGTAAAGTAGCATGCCGCTTCCCCTCCCTTCCCTGGGCTCGAGTGGCCTCGGTTAGAGTTTACTTGATCATTGAACATTTCATATCAACATGAGGCTGTCGTCTCTGTCATGCATTCGTACGTCCTCTGCTTGGGGTTCCTGTCACTGCTCCTTATCCCCGAACTCATCGGCAGCCTAGCCCAGCCCCTTGTCCATCCCTAGGCAGCCTGGACCTCAAGGCCGTGTTCTTAAAGCTCAGGATTCATGTGCAGCTTCGGTATCAGGTCATGTTTCTTGAGGAAACTTCATTGAGTGGGAAGGAAATGGGGTGTGCAGTCAAGAACCGTGACCATTTCTCTGTCTGCTGCCGAGGCCCCCATCACTTCTCCACTGGACTTCTGCCATGGGAGCCACGGTGCTCTCTGCCTCCACCGCCGCCCCCCCCCCCAGCCCCCCCACCCACCACCACTCTCCAGTTCCCTGTCCTCTATTGCTCCAAATCAAAAGCCTCATCAATATTCAAAAATCCTTTGAAGGCTCCCATTTATGCACTGGCCCAAACTCATTTCTGCATTTAACCTGAAAGGCCTTTTATAACCTGGACTCAGCCCAGCCTCTCCTCCCCCTCAGCTCTACTTCTTTCCACTCAGAAGGTCTCTCAAAAGCTTCCGATACAGGAGCTAATTGCTCCTCACTCATGCCAAGCCCTGCCTCCTGCCTCTTCTCCTTTTATTTCCTATTTGGAATAGATCCTCCTTCCCCGGTGATGCTCTAGGCCAGTGGTTCTCAACCTTGGCTGCACCTGGGAATCACCTGGGAACCTTTTTAAAATCCTGATTTCTGGGCCTCCTCCTCCGGAAATTCTGTTTCTTTGTTATGGGGTGGGGCCACAACATTAGTAACAAAGAAACAGAATTTCCGGAGGACGGGGCCCAGAAATCAGGATTTTAAAAAGATTCCCAGGTGATTCTAATGTGCAGCCAAGGTTGAGAACCACTGCTCTAGGCGTTTGTTAAGATTCAAGTTAAAGATCCTCTGAAGATAGACTGATCCTTTTAGACAGAACCAGAGCACCTGTGCCTTCGTTAGTCCCCCTTGAGCTCGCACACCTCTTGGCTAATTCAGGGACCCCCAGGGGCTAGTATAGGCCAGTCATTCACGCAGGACCATGAAATAGAAATAAGTTTCACTTGAATAAAAATGAGCGGAAAATGACTTGAGTTGAAAGCTGCTCCTCTCCTTACATTTCCCCACCATCCCTACCCAGAGGAAATTGAGATGATGTTTTGACAAGTGATGCTTAATTTTCACTTCAAATTGAAAAGTGTTCTGTTTGATGTTAGCAAGAGAAGAGGAAGAAAGAGTTGCCCAGCTGGAGCTGAGTGGCAAACCCTGCAGCCTTGCAGGGCCCCGGGTTCTCTGGTTGTATTTTAATGCAGCAAGCTGCTTTATGAGATCTGCAGCCACTTGAAATATGATTTACTTCTCGTAAAAAGTTTCCAATGGATAATGAAGATTCAAGAATGAGGCTCACAGTGTAGTGTAGTCAATTTCGTTGCTCTTGCTCTCCAGTACATCTCTGCCATCGGAATGAATTATTTATGATAATTTATTTCAACCATGGAAAATAAAACTGTTTTCATTGTGATGTGTGCTGTAACATTCAGAATAGACACATTGCATGCAGTCCTCTCAATTAATTAATCCTGAAGTTGCGTTCCAACTTTATCTTCTTTCTTATAAGCTAGGAGACTGGCAGGTAATTCTTTCCCCAATAAATGATGATTCAAATGAATGTTTTGAGAACTAGGGGTAATGTTGGTAATGGAGGAAATTGAAACAACAGCAGAACTAGGTTGTGTATTTCCTTAGATTTTACAATAGATGGAAGAGTTTTGAAATATTCTAGGTCATTTATCACTTGGAGAAAAGACATCCCTTAACTTGCCGTAAGAGGGGGTGGAGGCGGAGGGTGCTGTCAGTTTAGATGTGACATGCAGTGTAACATGACCAGAGCTACTGAGGGAACCAGTCCTGCTGTAACTTTACTGGTAAGAAGCCTTTTCCTTTTTTTTTTTTTTTTTTAAGCAAAGCTCACACTGTGCAAAGGCCAAGTAGTCAGGGCTCCCAAATGAGTTTGCAGGGGAGAGGGGGTCACCCATAATTGATTGCAATTTTATTTCTTTAAAAAAGAGGCTCACCTCCTCTTGTGTTTCATTTGATTTTTTTTTCATTTAAAGTGTTAAATACTTGCTTCTATTATGAGGCTACAAAGACATACAAGAATTTACAAGTGTACTTAATGTGCACAGATATTAAAAGATTTAATGTAACTTGGATGGTGAGGCTTAGTTAATGCAGGCAGGGAAATATATGCTTATTTGTCTATTACTTTCATTCTCTATAGCATTCCACTAACACCACATCAGTAGGCAGCAGACAAAGAGAACAATTGATTCCTTTTCCCTAAAGATGACTGGTATCTAATCTGAGAAGGATCACATTTCAATATCGGCTGCGCCCGGGGCCTCAGCCCCAGCACGTGGGAGTGACAGCATCTCCCCTATTTCCAAGCACAGAAACCCTGGAAGCTTCTCCTCCCTCGGCAGCACTCAGGTTCTCCCAGACCTGGACCCTCCCCTCTCCCTGGCCTTCTGCACGCCCGGTCCTCTGCCAAAGGATCCCTGAGACTCAGAGCAGCTCTTGAGTGTTTGTTGCATTTAGTATTGGTTGTTCCTCAAAGCCTCAGCTACTCATTACATCAAAACCGAAGCCCATCTAGCTTGGCCAGAGGGGCAGGTCATTTTGTGTGTTACCCCTCTTCCCATGAAGACCCCCGCCTAACAATTAAGGGACCCCACTCTGCAAGCATACCCTCTTGGACACAGCCCTGGTCATCCTTGCTTTGTCCCCCTCCTCCCACCCCACCTAGATTTGGGCACATGGACACTTTCTCTTTGGTCTCACCTTTTCTTAGGTTTGTCCTTTCTTTGATGCAAGAATGTTTAAAACCTGCAATGGGACACTGACCTCTTTTCCCTTAGATGGTCAAATAAAGCAATGGCAACAACCAACACAACAATAGGTGTCCCGTGTGAATGAATCAAAATTATACCTATTTTTTGTCAGTTATGTGTGTGCCATGAGATGAAAAAGGCTGAAGATCACTGGTCTAAAGCAAAGCCGCCTTCCACCACCTTGGACAAGACAGGTTACCCTTGCCTGGCCCATTTTTCTATCCTGATCAGCAGGCTCTTCATCTTTAGCTCTTTATACTTGATATGTCACTCATTCTTTCCCATTCGTTCACTTACTCATTTTCATGTATTCACTCTTCACTCAGGAGCTATTTTCCTACAGCTCTGATGTGCATCAGATGCCATGCTGGGCACTGGGGGTACAGAGGACACTCCCTCATGCTCCCAGCACCCAGCAGACACCACATCTCCGCGGACTCTGTCAGCAGGAGGTGGAGCAGGAAGCACTGAGTTAGTACCGGTGCAGGGAGAGTGGCCCCCACATTTTAGGGGGAAGCAGCGGGCTCTAGGCGTGAACAGAGACACGGGTAACATAACTTGCTTCGTTTTGTTTTTCCAGGACAGGTATTTGTAGAGTAGCTTTGTTTAGAAGATTACAAGTTTTCAGACCAGAAGCACCGTCATTCAAAATCCATACTAAGCCCTGACCGGTTTGGCTCAGTGGAAAGAACATCGGCTTGTGGACTGAAGGGTCCCAGGTTCGATTCCAGTCAAGTGCATGTACCTTGGTTGCGGGCACATCCCCAGTAGGGAGTGTGCAAGAGGCAGCTGATCGATGTTTCTCTCTCATCAATGTTTCTAACTTTCTATCCCTCTTCCCTCCTCTCTGTAAAAAATCAATAAAATATATTTTTTAAAAAATCCATACTAACACATGTGCCAGACCAAATACGGATACTTTTTCCCCCCATAATTTAAAAAAATTAGATGACAATTGATTTGTTCACACCAGGCTGTGAGCGAGTCTGCCATGCATCTGGTTGACATGTAGGGATACTTTTTGAACTATTTACTATAGTAGGTAATTTTTTTCACTGTAACTCTCAGTGAAGTTAGATGATTGTGAGGAGACAACAATCTGAGTTATCTGTACATAATCAATAACGAAATGGGGCACTTCCTTAAGCCAGGAGATTCCATGGGCCACGCCAGGGAGGACCACCACAGTCGGAGTAAAGAAACTGGGCACATCCGACGGTGCTCTGTGACCCGTGGGCTGGTCCGTTCAGAGAGCGCTCTCCTTGCCGTCTTCACTTGCTCACCTTGCAGCCACAGAGAGGCTCCCAGCTCTCACATCCCGTCCCGGGGCAGGACTCTATGGTACGCATCCCACCCAGTGCTCCTCCATGCCGGGCCCTTCTCCAAAGGAGCTGGCCGCAGGGTTGAGCTCTTCCCCGCACCCTCCACGATTTTCAGGAAAAAGAACTCTGGCAACGAGCTGCCACGTCAGTACCATCTGAGCAGATTTGCTCACTAATTTTCATTTTTCCGGAAGGGTAAAAAAAAAAAATCATCCATTTTAGCTAACTTTATTTTTAGAAAAGTGTTTTATTCAAACATCCCCTTACTTATTACAGACATAAATACATGCATTCAGACAAATGAATCCACGGGAGAACCGTAGAAAGTAATTGGCACATCACTCCAGGATGCTTTGTCAGTTACTGGAGGAGTTTGGTACCTCTAACTTTAATCTTTTCCATTAAAATATCCATTCTGCCTTCACATTGTGAAGCCCATAATATTTTAGACTGTCTCCGTGGATCTGTTAGTTTTGCTTGTCAATTTAATTTGTGGCTCTATGACTTTGGGCGGCTTGTTAGGTTATACATAGGAACACGTGACCTGCACATGATGCTCAGCACCAGGCCGAAGCCTCGCCTCTCCCCGGGGAGGCTGGGCACACAGGCAGTCTGCATTGGCAGGCCTCCTGTGCAGCCAGCCTTGGTGCGACGATGGTGATGATGGATGCAGTGGTGGATGTTTGGAGCTACAGAGAAGCCCATTACTGTTGTGATTATAGACCTTAAATGTTTGTAGCACTATCTTCTCTTCGCAGCACCTCTGTATCCACCCTCTCATTTGATTCTCGGAGCTTCTTTGTGCTGGATTATGATTTTTCTCTTTATGGCTAATGAATCAGACGCGGAGAGAGAGGCTCAGCCACTTGCGTGAGATTACGGGGTAAATTGGATTGCAGAAATGCCAGAGGATGAAACCAGTGTCACCAGAGCGCAGTCAGCCTTTGCCACACCCCTGCCATTCCCCCTGCCCTTGAGCTGTGGAAACAGGGGCTGGAGGTGGGAGGTGGAGAGTCCAAGAGGCAGAAGTCATGTCAGCAGCTCCACGGGAACGACCAGAGCTGCCTCACCACCATTTGCCGGGCTTTGCAGCAGCCCCTCCCTCCTTCAATGTCACAGGCACAGTTCACTTTCTGCACGCTCCCAGACACACCCGAGCACGTCTCTCTTTTGCTGCAAACCCATGACTGCCTCCCGGTGCCATCAGGACCAAGTCCAGATTCTTCAGCATGTCTTCCTGCCTGGCACCCGTCTTGCTCCTCCTGCCACCCTGGGTTCCTTACCGTTGCAGAACCGCCTCCCGACCTCCTGCATTCCCAGCCTTCTTCTTTGCTGTTTCTCTGCTTAGAACACATTTTTATGAAGTTCATAAACATTACCTTCTCTGTGGAGTCTTCCCTGACTTCTCCGAGACCCAGAGCATCCTCCTCCCTCCCTCCCCTCCCCCACTCCGCCTCCCCCCCACAATGCGCCCCCCCCCCCCCCAGCCCTGTTTCCTCCTCTGCCACCTGGATGGTCGCTCCAGGAAGCTTCTAGCTAGCTCCTCAAGGACAGAGGTTCTTTCCTCCCATAGGTGTCTTGCAGACTTTGAATTCAAGAGGACGGATGAGGATGTACATGTAGGAGTGAAGTGTGTGAGTGAATGAATTCGTGAATGAAGAGCAAGTGGGGCCCTGGCCAGTGTGGCTCATGGGTTGGGTGTCCCACGCACTGAAAGTTTGCTGGTTCGATTCCTGTTCGGGCACATGCCCATGTTGTGGACTCAGTCCCCAGTAGGGGCTGCGCAGGAGGCAGCCAATCGATGTTTCCCTCTCACATCAGTGTTTCTCTCTTGCTCTCCCTCTTCCTTCCTCTCTTTCTAAAAAGTCAGTCAGTGTTTTTTACAAAAGAACAAGTGGGAGCCTTTAGTAGCCCAAGCCAGCAGGAAACGGGCCGCTCCAAGGTTACGTGGAGGGCGTCCCATCCCTCCCTCTCTCTGAGCTGTTTCCCTCCATCACTTGACCTCTTTGGTGAAACGAGAGACAGAAAGGGAGGTGCGCTGGGCTTTCTCCTGGAGGCCTGGCATCGAGGGAAAGCGCATCAGGGTTGAGAGGCAGGAACAATCCATGAGAGACCTGGGGTTGGAGGGCCTCTGGGCCGAGGCACCAGTGTTGTCATGTGCCTCTCTCTTCCAGATGATGTCTGTCCTCATGAACACCATTGTCTTTGAAGACTGCCGGAACCAGTGGTCAGTCTCCAGGCCTCTCCTGGGGCTCATCCTGCTCCATGGGAAGGTGAGTGTTGCAGGGGGGCCGTCGGAGCAGGCGGTCACTGGGCGGGAGGAGCTGCTCGCCGGGCCAAGCAGTGACAGTGAAGGACGGGGAGCCACTGAGCCGGAGCAGGAGCCTTGAGTGCCCAGGGGCCAAGCCATGTTCCCCCAGAAGGTCTTCCCCAACAGCCTCAGGTCTTCAGTGAGGCAAGGGCCTCAAGACCAGCTCTTCTGGACCCCCGCGCTCCCACGCACTGGGCGTGGTTTGCTCAGCAGCGCTTCAAGCTCACCTCATCTCCTCCCCCTGTTCCAAGCGAATTCTGAGAAATAACACTTTTTGCTCCTTCCTTGGCCTCCTTTTAAATCTGGGATCCCTACTGCCCCAGGTGGTAGCAGCAGCCCCTCAGCACCACGCGGGCCAGCCCCCTCCACCCGGAGCAGGCGCCTCCCGTCCTGGTGTCCCCGCCGCTCTGGCCGCCTCTCCAGCTCTGAGCTGCCTCCGGAAGCCACGGCTCCCAGCAGTCAGTGGGAACAGTGCGTTACTGCCGGGAGAATGAATTGTCTATACAATAAGATAGTACCGGGGAAAAGACCGTGAGGTTAGAGGCAGCCGCACACATTAAAATTCAAACTGAAATCCCGGCCTTGGAAGGAAACTAATAGAAGAAGAAAATATATCAAAAAGAGAAGAGCTGTCTCATCACTCACCTGTGCTGAAGTATCCAATTTTCGCCACATTCAGTCGCGCTGCCATTCATCTTCCCGCGGTGTTACTGTGATTTAAATCCGAGCTCTATAAAGGAGAGCAGTTCTTTTAAAATGATTGAGAGGGAATGAGGGCAAATTCAGTGTTTAGAAAACGCTTATGACATCACAATATTATACTTTCCTGATGGAGGCAATATTTCATGGTTTGGGATGAAAAACTAATAATTTTCTATTTGGTGTGAGTCGCTGCATCATTATAAAAGGGAAGAATAAGTAGTTTTGTGCATTCCCAATCTTGTTCAGGAAGACAGTGCGCTTTAAGTCTAATGCCTCTGATATATGGTATTTAAGTATTAGTCTGACTCCATATTAATTATGTGTGTTTTTGATGTGAGCTGTTTTAATGTATGATGGAAATTAAATATCACGCTGTTTGGGCTGGCAAGCAGAAACACACGACTGTCAAAGCGTTGCCTTTGTGCTGAAATTAGGCTGCCGCAGTGATTAGGAGCTGGGTTCGGCACGGGTGGGCGCCGGTGTGTGCAAAGCCCCCAGAGCCTGCCAAGGGGAAGGGCTCTGCTGCTCTGTGAGCGGGCATGGCAGAGCTTCCTCCTGCCAGAAAGTTCTCCAGGAACTAGGCAAGCGTCTCTGGCGCCACCCACAGAGCAGGCCCATCCTAACCCAGAGGGCCGGGGATCGGCTGGAGGCCTGGAGTTGTGTGAGGAGCGATTCACTAAAGCAGGAGGTTTGGGAGCTGGGCCTTGCCTCCAGTGGCCCTTCTAGTCCAGCGCTCCCCTCCCTGTCAGCCTTGCTGCGGTCAGTGGAGAGCAGCATCAGGGAGACCTCCGTGCGCTCAGCCCCCGAGGAAGCCAGGACTCCATCAGCCTAGATTGCTCGGTGGCAGTGGAACAGTTACAGCGAGAGGTTTTTATGAGGAAGGAGAGGCTGTTTGTCCCTAGGACTGCCTCTGCTGCTCTAGTTCCCTCTAAAGGCTCCAAGTTCTGCGTGGGCCTGGACCACTGCTCCTCTGAGTTAGGACCCGAGCAGATGGAGCCGGCCAGCCATCTCTGTCTCCGGGACTCGCCCAGGCCCAGGTCCGAGTCAGGGCCCTGACGCCTGTCTGTCTCCGGCAGCGTTTCAGTGAGCTGAGGGCGGGCCTGATCAGAAGCCAGCCTCTCCCCAAGCAGGAGGCCCTGGCCCAGTGCTTCCGGAACCTGATGGAAGGGGTGGAGCAGAACCTGTCCGTCAAGAACAGAGACAGGTAAGTGGCCAGGGAGATCTAAATACGAGGAATCAGCTGTGCCTGGATTCGTCCGTCCATTCCTTCCTTCGGTGCACACACTTTTATTGAGAAGCTGCTATGTACCAGGCACTGGGGTACCAGTGGTGAACCAATTGAGCTTCTCGTGGAGAAGATAGACAATGAGGAGTGATGGAGGAAGAAAATGTTTTCAGGAAAACAACTGCCTGTGGCATCCTGTTGTTAAAGTGGGGTCTTTCAAAGGCTTCCCCATTTGAAATGCAAATCAGCCATCCAAGTAGCCACAGTATGTCCGGGAGCCACCAGCCTGGGCACTGCTCTGAGGTCAGGCCGACTCCAACTTCCACGTTCCCCCGACCTCTGTAGGCTGCATGGCAGTGGGAAAGGCCAGTTCAATGGATGGGCTCGGTGGGCACCTTCCTTTGTTCCAGGCCAAGATGCCCTGGCAGGCAGAAAGGGCCACCCGCGAAGCCAGCAGAAGAGAGTTACTGAGTGGGGAGCCCTCGGTGCCTGGGGGTGTGTGGGGCCTGCTTCCCCTGGGGCTGGGGAATTTGAGCGCCACCTCATGAGCTCGTGTGAGATGGTGTCAGACCGCTCCCCTCACTTCCGCTTCCGGTGCACTCGCCGGCAGGACTGGCAGTTTCCCACGCCAGGCACTCTGCTGAGCTCGCTCAGGCAGTCTCAGTGGGCTCAATAAATTCTCACTTCCACGTTCCCGTGGGGTAGCTACTCATAGTGGCCACCATGTAGTCATCTGAGGTCACCCAGCTAAGAAGTGGTAGAGTCCCGATTTGAACACAGCAACCCAGGGACCCCTTTTGTTTTAATCTTGTGTGTGTGTGTATGTGTGTGGTGTGTGTGTGTATGTGTGTGTGTGTGTGTGGTGTGTGTGTGTATGTGTGGTGTGTGTGTGTGTGTGTGTATGTGTGTGTGTGTGTGTGGTGTGTGTGTATGTGTGGTGTGTGTGTGTATGTGTGTGTGTGTGTGTGTGGTGTGTGTGTGTATGTGTGGTGTGTGTGTGTGTGTGTGGTGTGTGTGTGTGTGTGTGTGTGTGTGTGGTGTGTGTGTGTATGTGTGGTGTGTGTGTGTGTGTGTGTGTGTATGTGTGTGGGGTGTGTGTGTGTGTGGTGTGTGTGTGTGTGGTGTGTGTGTGTGTATGTGTGTGTGTGGTGTGTGTGTGTGTGGTGTGTGTGTGTATGTGTGTGGTATGTGTGTGGGGGGGGGGTGTGTGTATGTGTGTGGGGTGTGTGTGTGTGTGGCGTGTGACCCCTTTTTAGAAGCACTAAGTTCTGTTTTCTCATCTGTAAAATGAGGATACTAATACCTGCCTTTGGGAAGACTTGTGATGATTGAATGAATTTATATATAAACTCAACCCAGTGCTTGGCACAACAGCTGCAGCATTTGCTTTATGTGCTTGATAACATCGATGTGTAATTCAACTTTTTTAAAAACAATTTTTAAATAGTATAGCCAGGAAATTCACCCCTCAGAGTGGTCAGTGTTTGGGTGTGACCCTTGCTTTCTGGGAGGGAAAGGTGTGGTGGGGAGAGTGGGAGGAAGGCCGGACCTTGGGCCCTCTCCAGGGTCCTGACTCCCCCGAGGCGTCATCACCCGATGTTCTACAGCCCAGCCCTGCCGCCGCGGGGCCTGTCTCCTCTTCCCACAGGTTCACCCAGAACCTGTCCGTGTTCAGAAGAGACGTGGCCGAGGCGCTGCGCAGCGACAACAGCGCGGAGCCGTGCAGCCTGGACATGATGAGCTGACACGTGCCGAGAGCCTGCACCAGAGACTGTGGACTGGGCCCCGACAGCGATGCTGGCTAGCCCAGGGAGATCTATTTTTCAAAGCAAGCAACAACAAAAGCCCTACGTTTTTATAAGTCTGGCCTGATTATAAGAATTTATATAGTGCACAATGTAAATTCATTCTTTGCTCTGAAAAAGCAAAAGTGTTTCCGTCTTTCTATAAAAGATTGTTATCTTTGTTCTTATAATGCTCTGAAAGGGTGTAGAAACGATATTTAACCAAAGACCATAATAAACCAGGTTTGCGCCTCAGTGTGTACTAGTTAATGGTTCTGCAATCAAGGCAGAGGATTTGTTGGAGATGCAGCCTTCACCATGGATCCCACTTGAGACAAATCCCACCCGATCCTGTGATGTTAGCCATTTGTTATGGGTCTGGAAGCAGCAGCAGTGGGAGCTCTCCGAGGCAGCCCCGGCACTGCACAGCCTCTCCACCTCAGCAGCATCTGATAAAGTTGAGAGACAGTAACACAATTAAATGACTTACAAACAACGTTTGCTTTTCACTGGCATAAATCTGAAGTGGTTCAGTCTAGAAGAATTAAGCTGTGCAATTACTGCCTGCAGAGATATTTCTGCAGGAGGAGCCTGGCCGCCCCAGCCGGAACTCCCGGGTGGTGCCAGCGCCCGGCCTCCGCCCCCATTTAATCTTTAAGAAGCTGGGGGTGTCTAATTAAAATGTATATTCGAAGCAGCACTGCCTTCTTGGGCATTGGTTCTAGGTACCAGAGTTCAGATTTCCAGGCGATGAGGAATAGTTGGCTTCCATCCCTCCACAGAAACACATGACTGTGGGGATCACAACCGACCCACTCCCGGGACAGGAGGAACCTTTGCAGTTTACGAGGGAGGTAGCCCGGCTATTAATGTGGGGTGCCGCTGTCAGATGGTTTTCGGGTCTCACTGCTCTGTCCTCGGGCTCAGGCTCGTCATAAATATTGTGCCCTTTGCTTCTGATGAGACGTGAAAGGTTGGCTTCCCGTGAAGAACGTCCACAGGCTCCCGTTATAATCTCATTTCTCAGACCAGTGTTGCTGGAAACTGTTCTCGATGGGAATTTTATAACAGGCTTGTCACATAAAAGCAAAGTCACCCAAGTTTAGCTCTAAATGTCTGTCTTCCATGTGTGAACCCCGGAATCGGGAGAAGTGTGTTATAGACAGGGCCCCTTCGCCTATTCAGTGGTGTCGGCCTTACACTGTATTTTATTAGTGAGCAATGCAGTTTTCCTGGAGGAGGCAAATGCTGAACTTTATAAAACATCTGCTGTTTGCAGAAGGGTGACTCGAGAAGTTCTGTCTCTCGGGGGTGGTTATCTCACACTCACCCCACAGAAATGCTTCACAGAAGGCCTGTCCCAGTCCGGCACTGGTTTCTTTACAAAAGTCGTGTCGAAAAGCACAGTATCCTTTGCAGGTAAATTCTCACAAAATAAAGTGCCCTTGCTTTTCTCTGCTGCACCAAATGTCACCTGTGGTTTCACACCAGCCAGGGAAGGCTCAGCCCTGGCCTTGGGGAGCCGCTCTCGGGGACCCGTCAGGCCTGGCCACTGGACTCCAGCAGGGCCCACTCGCAGCTGCTTACGGAGCCCAGTGCAGGCAGCAGGCACAGGCTCCGCACGGACTCCGCAAACGTTCACTGAGCATTGAAGGCCGTGACCTGCCGTATCTCCCTTCGTCCTCATAGCAGCCCGGGAGGAGGGCAGCAGTGTTCCCACTTCTGAGGGGAGGAAACCAGGACTCAGAGGTGGTGTATGGCTGACAGGCAGGATTCCAGCCGGTCGTAGCGCCTGGTCGTAGCTGGTCCGCCACTCCAGGGTCTGACGCAGGTGCACGCATGGTTGGTGGCCAGAGGCTCTAGGGGAAGGGTCTGCTCCTGTGCTCAGTGGTGGTGGTTAGCAGGAGTCAGTTCCTCGGGGGCTGGGGGATTGAGAGCCTCAGCGCCTCGCCAAATGGACCTCCTCAGGGGCCGCTCACAGAGGCAGCTCCAGCAGAGCAGGCAGGAGGAGCCAGAGAGCGCACCCTGCAAGTCACCCCTCGTCACCAGGCTCGGGGGCGCCTGTCGCCTTTGCTGTGTCTACTCACTAAAGTCACTAGATCAGCTCACCCCCATGCGAGGGGGGGCGGGGGGGAACAGCGCGGGGTGGGCATGGAGCCTTTCTACACTTCCTGCCACCACTCTTCTCTGGCCGGAGCTGCAAGTTTCTCCCTTGAAACCTGTTGGAGTCCTGGTTTCCCTTGGAGAGATCAGTTCTGTCTGCACCCTTCCTAAGGGGAGAAAGGGGAGTGGGGAAGCTGGGACATCTCAGGAACCCACGCTGTGCACTCACCCCCACCAATGGGAACCTAGTGGGGAACTGGGCGCCGCCCCCCAACCTGCCAGAGTCTGCCTGGGCGAGGGCAGTGGGCTCCTGGGGGAACCTGGAGCCCAAGTGGGAGTTCTCTGTAGGGACACCGTGTCCCACGGGTAAAGCCAGCACTCAAACGTGTGCAGCCTCCTCCCCAAAAGAGCGCTGGGTGGATCTATTACAGCTCTAATCCAATCAGAGGCGCAGCTAACATTCAACAACAGAAAAATAAACAGGGTGGGTGGTTCCTAGGGGAGGGGGCGGGGTGGGGGGAGGGCAGGTAACAAGCAGATGGCCCCAAGTGAGGCGCAGGCCTCTGCGGGTCACCTCATCCTTCTGATGTTCTGATGCGCAAGTGTGTGTCCTGGGGCCCTACGCCAAGCCAACTGCTTCAGCTGATGCTCAAGCAAGAAACAGTTTGAAGGTGTTCTGGCTTCGCTCATATTCTCCTTGTACACTAACTTCATAACCTAACCCTCCAGAAAGCTGTATTCTGGATGTTTCCATTCTGTTCTTTCTAATCAGGCTTTTCTCTAGGATTGGAGAGGGGGGAGCACAAGCCCCCCCCCCCCCCCCCCCCCGTACTGCATGATGGCCTGGGCAGCCCAGAAAGCCCTCTCGGCTTGGCCCTGAGCTCCCCCGACTCTCTGAGTGCACCTCCCACCTCAGAGTGCCTTTGCGCTGTGGTACTGGAGTCCCTTTCTGGGCAAAACTGGCCTGGCATGGGCCATCAGCTGAGGTCAGTGAGGGGTGAACTACCAGGAGAGCCGAGCATGAGAACAAAGAACAGGATCGGTTTGGTGAGAGAAGCTGGGGAAACCGTATGTACGTGGGGCCAGCCCAGCAGTTTGGGGGAGGTGGAGGCAGCATTTGAGAGAACTCAGCTCCTCTGGGGAGGAGGGGAAAGGGAGAAAGTGGAAGTTTCAGGTCGAACATTAAATCATTAGAAACACAATCATTCAGTGTGCACACCTCCCTAGCTTTGCAAATTGCTGTCTCATTTAAATTTAACTAGAGGCCCCGTGCACGAAATCGTGCGTGGCTAGGGTACCTAGGCCTAGCCTGCGATCAGGGCCATCTTCTGTCCATTCACCAGTCCCCAGTCCCGCCCCGCCCCACCGCCTACACCCACCCTGGTTTCCCGTGGTTCCCCATTGGCCATCCAGTGATCAGAGCCTGTGGGATTGGGGGAGGGACCGAGAGGTGGTCAATGCACCTCATAGTGACTGGTTGATTGGTTGTTCTGGTCATTACACTGT
Organism: Myotis nattereri; assembly: GCF_964212035.1. NCBI lineage: Eukaryota > Metazoa > Chordata > Mammalia > Chiroptera > Vespertilionidae > Myotis > Myotis nattereri. The sequence continues at coordinate 104,505,832 of NC_138080.1, forward strand.
TATGGTCACTGGCCTTTTATTATATAGGATGCTTCCCAATAAGAAGGTCAAGTAAATATCCCCATTTTAGAGATCAGAAAACTGAGTCTGAAAATTTGACCTGAGGCCACATAACTAAAAAGTGGACAAGCCAGGATTCAAAGGTCAGCCTGACTCCAAAATTCTTTTCCACCTTAATCCCTTAAACTAGGTTCTCACAGTCAGGCTTTGGGGACAGTTGGGCAGGGGAGATGCATCTGGAACCCTTTGGGACCCCCCAATGTGGCTGCCCCCCCCCCCCAAAAAAAAGGCCAGCCCAATACCCGGGCCCCTGGTGTGTTGTGTCTATGGATTCTGCCACCTACTCCTCCTCCTCCGTGAACTTTATAAAATCATTCTTGAGACTTTTTAATGTTTTATTGAGGTGCAAGTTTACGATGACAGCAAACCTTTCAAACTACAGCAAGAGTAACCTGCCTCCTTGGCATATTAAAAAATAATGTTAGTGTCGATTTTTACGTCCCATAGTTTGGATTGCTGATACGAGCGCTTCCCTGACAGGATTCTTTCTGAGGTTTACAGAAAGCATAATAAAATATGTAAGTTACATTTCCACAAACAAAAGCTATAACATAAGTTATTTATAAGCGTGAGATACAAACAGTATCACGATAAATAAACCATAAAGGGTACCTGCAACATCCATCTTAATGTAATTTGCCCAACGAAGTCAAATTTAGTAGAGAAATCTGTCAGGAAGAGAGGAAAGTTGTAGAACACGAAGCGGGAAAAATGGCTGCTGGGTGGGGGAAGCAAACAACGGGCACGAAATGGGCTTGGAGGCCCTGGCGTGGGCCTGCTCGTGCACCGGCCAATCCCTGCCACCTGCACACGCCCTTCCTGCCTGGGGTCCCTGCTCACACGCCCTCTGCTTCTCCCCCCAGCCCGGCCACAGGGAAAGGGATCTCCTCCCTCCCCCTTCTCCTCTTACACCCTCTCGCCGCCCCCAGCCCATGGCCAGCTCCCCAGGCTGCCCGCCTCCCTGCCAGGCTGCACCCACAGGCCAGGCCGGGCCTGACTCAGCACCAGGATCCTGGAAAGCGTTCGTTCACTTATTCACCTGTCACTGACGAAAGCGTGAATGAGACAAAGGCTCTGCCCTCGGAGAGCAGTGAGCAGGATAAATAAGATCTAGGTCCCAAAGGCCACAGGAGCAAGGATGAAAACCAACAGGGGTGGGGGATGGGGTGGGGGGAGGGGCCGCTGTGGAGGCTGGGCAGAGAGGCCATGGCTGACCTGGGTCTTCATGGAGCTGGGGGAGTGAGTGCTGGGCTGAGTACAGGTGAATTCCCGGACAGACCTGGGACCCTTTCCTCATCGCCTTTATCCCCTCGGCTGACCTGCTGTGTGTTCTGGTTTAACACCAAGGACCCTCCGTGATCCTCCGGTGGGCCAGCCCCCGGGCCCAGCCCAGGACATGGAATCAAATGCCACCAACACTGTCCCGCTGTGAAGTGGGGGGACAAGTGAGCCCCACCATGGACAGCCTCACCCCACCCCTGGGCTCCTTCACCCAGACCCTCCACGGATTTCCTTCCTGAATGGGTCTTGCTCCCAGAGGCGAAATGGGGATAAGACATAAAGTGAAAAACATGGGCTTTGCAGACATGACAGTCCTGAGTTCAGGTCCCAGCTCCAGCCTTCCCACTGCGTGGCCCTGGCAAGGGACTCACTCCCCTAGACCCGTGGTCGGCAAACTGCGGCTCTAGAGCCACATGCGGCTCTTTGGCCCCTTGAGTGTGGCTCTTCCTAAGCCTTAGGAGTACCCTAATTAAGTTAATAACAATGTACTTACCTATATAGTTTAAGTTTAAAAAATTTGGCTCTCAAAAGAAATTTCAGTCGTTGTACTGTTGATATTTGGCTCTGTTGACTAATGAGTTTGCTGACCACTGCCCTAGACCACTGTCCCTTAAGTCTCATGACCTCTGGAAGGTTCTTCCCCCAGCCCACCCATTGGTGACCTCACACTCATTACTCCACTATCAGGTGAGGACACCGGGGCCCAGCGTTCAGGTTGGTTCAGAAAATTTGAGTAGGTGCCCAGTGGTGAATATTTGTTGACTGAGTGAGTGAGTCAGAGATAAATTTCAGCAGGTGTCTAGAGCCTCCCATCGTGAGAACTGCACGGGCCCCTGCGGCCCCTCACCCGGGCGTGTGAGTGAAGAGCGGAAGGTGGGCAGGCAAGCGACCTGCGGATGGATGTGTTTGTGTCGTGTGTTTGTGTCTTTGTCTCTGGAGGTTGTCCATAACATTGTCATCAATCTTTCAAATGGGGTTGCAGATCCAAATACATTTAAGAGCCCTGATTCAACCTCTACCCCATTTTACAGGCAGGGAAATTGAGTTCAAGTCACACCGGATGTCAGTGGCAGCGAGCCTCCTGCACATGCCATGGGCATAGCTGGAAATGCCAGCATCTGCCTTTCACTCCTACCTCCTTCTCCCCTCCCGTCTGACTCCCAGAGAGGCCTCCAACAGCTCTATCTTTCCTCCAGCTTCTCCTTGGGAAACGCAGAGAATGCACTGCATCCCGGAAATCCTTCTGGAGTCAGGAGACCTGGTCCCAGTTCTTAAAACTTAATTTTTCAGGTGTGTGTCTGACTGTTCAGTTGATAGCAGGTAAGCAGGGACAGCAAAATTACAATCTCAGGAACACCTAGTACGCATCAAAGAATATTTGGCCAAAAACTGCTTAGAGGTAAATTTATGACCTTAAATATGTTTATTTAAAAAAAAAATAAAGACTTTTTAAATGAACTAAATTTTCACTTCAACAGAGAAGAAATTAATAAAAAAAAAAATCGAAACACTCCTGAAACATTAAAAAAGAAAATAATGAAATCAATGTCTTTTAAGACAGACCTATGGCAAATAAGATCAAAAGGCCCAACTGAGTAACACTGAGACAGAACTGCAGACGATATGAACTAAGATCACGTGAGAGTTTCAAACGATGAGAGAATATTCCACAGCGTTCTAGCCATGAATTTGAAAACTGGGATGGGACGGACGATATTCTGGCACTGGCTTCCAATTTGAATGAGCACCCGAATCACCTGGAGGGCTTGTTAAGCTCAGATTGCTGAGCTCGACCCCCTCTTTCTCATTCAGTGGGTCTGGGCGGGGGTCCAAGAATGTGCCTGTCTAACAAACTCCCAGGTGAGGCTGCCACTGGCCTGGGAACACACTTTGAGAACCACTGTCCCAGGGATTGTGGCTGCCCCGTTTACTCCCCTCTTGACTGCTCTGCTCTGTCTGGGTCAGGAAGGAGAGGGTTTGTGACCATCGGCCCCACGTGCCTACTGCTGCCTGACGGACACCCCGGGCCTCAGACAGCCACCCTTTCCTGCCAGGCACTGTGCAGAATGCTTCCACCGGAAGAGCTCATGTAATCCCATGACGTGGGTCCTGGTGCTTTACCCGACGGGGAAACTGAGGCACAAGGAGGCTGGATAATTCCTTGAGCCCACAGCTGGTCAACAGGTGGGAATCCAGTTCTGAGCACTGGGCTGCTCTCCACGCCCTGGGAGCACGTCGTCCACCCCACCCACAGCGTCTCCCTAGTTCTATGCCCACAGACGCGTGGGGCGGGCCTCCTTATCCCAACTGAGCAGACCGGGAAGTGGCAAGGACAGGCCTGGACCCAGGGCTCTGGAAGCCAGGAGGGCCGGGGAAGTGGTGAGGCCCACGAGTGGGGCCTGGGAGTCCTGTGAGCTCCCTGGCCCTCAGTTCCCTTGTCAAGTAAAAAGCGGGATCAGTAATGGTCCTTTCCTCACAGGGTTCTTGTGAGGAGCAAGCCAGTGCCCCCTCCTGCCTGGCACACGCCAGGCTCTCCACCTCCGGCAGCTGTGCTGCTGGCACTGAAGTTACTGTTACCTAACCGCCCGCCTCTCACGGGCGGCGCTTCATCTCACTTACTTCTCACAGCCACCCTGGGGGTAGCTTACCCTTTCCGTGCCACAAATAAGGAAAACGAGGCTCCAGGAGGGGCAATGAGGGGCCCAACAGCCCCCCACTCCCACCAGAGGCAGAGCCGGAATTAGAAGCCGAGGCCGGGCCTTCTACTCCATCTGCAGGTGCCTGTCCCTGGGGGAAGTGGCGGAGGCCCCGCCCCAGGCTGCCAGCGCCTCCTTCCTCCCACCCAATGCTGAGGCTCCCGGAGAGGTAAAGACTTGCCCAAGGCCGCTCAGCCAGCCCCCTGCCGCAGGGCCCCAGGCCTGGAGATCCCAAATTCTGAGGCCTCCCCTTTGTCCAGGCTGCCTCCTGCTCTTCCTGGCCCTCTGAGACTGACCCCACGGGAGACAAAACCATCCTTCTCCCCAAGATGCAGAGCTTCCGCAAATAAAACTGCAAACAAATAAACACAAATAATAAGAATCATCCATCAACCAGCACATTGTGGGGGGGCGGGGGGGGGGGAGGGTGGCCACAGCTGCTGGCTGGGTGCCTACTGTGTGCCAGGCCCAGCCCTGTGCTCTCAATGCCTCACTCCCGGCTCAGACAACCCCGCAATGCTCGCTTTGCTCTTTTTACAAATGAGGAAACCAAAGCCGAAAGGCATGGAGTCACTTGCTCAAGGTCACTCAGCTAGGAAGTGACCAGCCCGGATTTAAACTCATTCCTGGCCAACCGCACATCCGACCTCTCCCCAAGTCCGCCAGGCGGGAGCGCGAGGTAGAGGCCTGGCCGGGGTTAGCAGTGAGTTTGCACCCAGCCGTTTAAGAACTAGCGGGTGGAGAACGATTCTGCAGGGAGACAGCGGAGGCTGGCGTGGGGGTGACCGCCCCGCGAGCGGCCCGTCCACCGTGCCCCTCGGCCTGCCCCTCAGCCCCCGAGGGCGCGAGCAAAGCAGGGAGTGGTTAGAGCGCCCCGGCTTCACTGGAGCGGGAGGAGTTCACCGCTCTCTTTACCCCAAGAAATCCCGCTATTTGCCCTAAATATTCGCCACCCCCGCCCTTGCCCCTTGGGAACCCTAGGTCCCCACACCTGCTGCGCCACGGGCGGGTCCCCACGCGCGACTAACAGTCCCGACCATCTTGCAACGAATTTCGAGGGGCCGGATCCCCGCTCCCCAGCGGATCACCCCGGGTCCCTAGCCCAGCCGGGCCAGGCACGCGTGGGCACCTGTGAGTCACTCCTCGGTCCGCCTGGAGGGAGCCAGGGAGTGTCTCCAAAGTGGTCGCGATGCCGCGGCCGAAGCCCAGGCTGGGGCGAATTCTGCCCACGCGGGTCGGTGTCCTTGGAAGCGTGGAGCACGCTGTGGTACTCGCGTCACCCCACGCGCAAGGAGCGCGGAGCTGGCACCCCGGGGCGCGCCCCTTTCGTTGCTCCCGCGGCGCTGGAGGGTCCAAGAGGCGTCCACGGATCTGCAGGGTCGTCCCGGGGTTGCAACTCCATTGTGACGGAAAGGATTCATAGGGTTTGGTTTTTGCTCAGCTGAAAAAATTGGAAAGAAAACGAAAACCCCTTCAGCAAAGGAGAATTTCACCAGGAGAGCGAGCGCCCAGACCGGCCCCGAGCTGCGGCGGGGAAGCGGCCCGGCCGGGAGGCGCGGGGAGCGTCTGCTAATTGCAGCTTCGTTAGATTTCGGGCTTGGGAGGCTGCGGTTCGGGCGCTAATATCCGCCGCCCATTATCCCGGCTAATAAATTTGACCTATTGTTCGTTTGTTAAAATGATGTCACCTTGGAACAGTCCCTAAGCTCCTATTTCCATGAATTAGGCCTTTATTGAAAGCCGAGAGCCAATGGGAGGAGAGAGGCTTGTTGATCGCAGCCAATGGCTGCGGCGGGAGAGGAATTAGCAGCGGAAACTCCAGGTTCGGTTCAAGAAAGATGACACAGAGCCTGTCGGGCCCGCGCACTCTTGGCAAAGTTTCAGTGCGACGAGAGGCGCCGGGCGCTCCATGGCCGCGCCGTGACGGGGCCCCAGCAGCCTCCCCGCCCAGCCCAGCCCAGCCCTTCCACCCGCCCAGGATGGAGGCGCCCGCCAGCGCGCAGACCCCGCACCCGCACGAGCCCATCAGCTTCGGCATCGACCAGATCCTCAACAGCCCGGACCAGGACAGCGCACCAGCCCCGCGGGGCCCCGACGGCGCCAGCTACCTGGGAGGGCCCCCGGGGGGCCGTCCGGGCGCCACGTACCCCTCGCTGCCCGCCTCCTTTGCGGGTCTCGGCGCGCCCTTCGAGGACGCGGGATCTTACAGTGTCAACCTGAGCCTGGCGCCCGCCGGCGTGATCCGGGTGCCAGCACACAGGCCGCTGCCCGGAGCCGTGCCACCGCCTCTGCCCAGCGCGCTGCCCGCCATGCCCTCCGTGCCCGCGGTCTCCAGCCTAGGCGGCCTCAATTTCCCATGGATGGAGAGCAGCCGCCGCTTCGTGAAAGACCGCTTCACAGGTGAGCAGGGCGGGTGAACAGACCGGGCCTCGGCCCTCCCGGGGCTAGAGGCGCCGCGCCCTGTGTGCTCTGCTCCGGGAAGCGATTCCGGAGGCCCCAGCGCGGCGGAGGCCTCGGCGCCCAGGGCCCCGGGCAGCCGAAGGGGGAGGGAAACCAGGGAGTTTGGGGAGATAAACCTGTGCCCAGAGAATAAGGGGGCATCTCCCAAGCGGCTCGGTGCCGCTGGAGACGCGGGACCAACGAAATAGCGGAGCATTCTGCGCCCCAGCGGGCGGCACGGGGTCCTCGCGGGGCCCGAACGACAGTGGAACAGGGCTGGGCCTCAGGGGGCCTCGTGTGTCTCCGCAGCCGCGGCGGCGCTCACGCCCTTCACCGTGACCCGGCGCATCGGCCACCCGTACCAGAACAGGACGCCGCCCAAGCGTAAGAAGCCGCGCACGTCCTTTTCTCGGGTGCAGATCTGTGAGCTGGAAAAGCGTTTCCATCGCCAGAAGTACCTGGCCTCGGCCGAGAGGGCGGCGCTCGCCAAGTCCCTCAAAATGACGGACGCGCAGGTCAAGACCTGGTTCCAAAACCGGAGGACCAAGTGGCGGTGAGAGAGGCCCACCTTGCGCCCGCCTTGCACCCTCCCCACGCCGCGGCCTCCCGCTCTGCGCAGCAGCGCGACCCCTATCCTCCCAGCCAGGCTGCGCCTCCCCAGACCCACCCAACCCGCCTCCCCGGATCTTAACCTCCCGTCCCTCCTTCCCGCCGGCCCACGTCCTCCTCCCCACTCTCCGCGCCTCGGCTTCTCCTCCGTGGCCATTCCCGTGTCGCTGTGCTGCGCCTCTCCAATTCCTTTCGTTTTATTTCGTCTCCTGCCTCTCCCAACATCCCCGGGGTCCTCTCGCACTGCCCTTCGCCCCCCCCCCCCCGCCCCCCACCTCACCCCGCTGGTCCTCTCGGATTTCCGACAATCCGCGCGAGTTCTGGGTTCCCCTCCAGCTCCCAATCCGACTCCAGCCCTGCGCCTATCCGATATCTGTTTGCATCCAACCCGTGAACAGCGAAGCGGTCCCGAAAGAGGGGTTCGAGACAGGCCCTGGGAGAACTGGCTGGGGCTGACCCTGCCTGGGGACCCCGCCCGCGCGGTGCAGAGCCAGCCCGCCTGCTCGCGGAGCCCAGTGACCCGGCTGCCCGCGGGGCCCTGTCAGTTACGCGTACGGCTGCGCTCGTTGTCCCGCAAAAGAAACAATCTTTGTTGTTGGCGCAGCCACGATACCCGGGCGTGCAGGTGGGCGGGCGGAGTGCCCTCTCGGCCACGTCCCGGCTCACAACAAAAACAAGACCCGGCCCACCCCCGGGCGCGCCTCGAGGCTCCCGGCTGCCTCGGCTCCGGGGAGGGCTGGAGCCCGCCGGCGGCCGCGCGGTGCCGGGTGCCTGACGGCGCTGCCCCTCTCCCTCCCCCGGTGCAGGCGGCAGACGGCGGAGGAGCGGGAGGCGGAGCGGCAGCAGGCGAGCCGGCTCATGCTGCAGCTGCAGCACGACGCCTTCCAAAAGAGCCTCAACGACTCCATCCAGCCGGACCCGCTGTGTCTGCACAACTCGTCGCTCTTCGCCCTGCAGAACCTGCAGCCCTGGGAGGAGGACAGCGCCAAAGTGCCCGCCGTCACCTCTCTGGTGTGAGCTCCCAGCGCACACGCTCGCCAAGGATCGCCACCCCCACGCAGTGGGGCGCCTCGGGCCCCCAGCCGGGCTGGGGGGGAACCGAGGCCGAGACGGGAAGGGGCCGCCAAGCTCGGGGAGGCCCCGGGGCGCAGCCGCAGCCTCGCCGGCCGCGGAGGGGGCTGGGCCCGGGCTCCGCGCGGCTGCACAATCCGAGCCCCCGCCCCGCGCCCAGTCCCGCCCCAGGCCCGGGCCGACAAAGAAAGCGCCTTACGTTTCTCCGCCCCACGCCCGCACCCCTGGGCCGGGCGCCTGTATTATACTTTGTACTTTTGCCCAAACGTGTAAATAATAAAAGTTTCGGCTTTTTTTTTTTTTTTTTGAAACCGGCCACCTGCTTCCCCGGCGGGGGCCTCTGGAGGAGGGGCGGCCGACCGGGCGGTTGGGGGAAGCGCCAGGGGCTTGGGGCAGCCCTGCGCCTAGGCAGGGTCCACCCCTCTCCGTTCTTTTATTTAAGTCATTTTATTTAATAAAAAAAAGTTAGCTATTTCACTTAACGCCGCTTTTATTTCGTTTTCGTTCCAATAACGTTCGGCGACGCCCGGCCGGTGCCCCACTCCTACGGCGGAGGAGGCCGAGCCGCGCTGTGCGGGGCGAGTCCACTTCTCCAAGGTTCGTCCGTATTCGCCTCAGCTCGAACCCCGGCTCGGGCCCCGCGGAGGACCCGCGGTGCAGGTCAGTGCGTGCCGGCCGCCCTCGGTCTGGGTGCCCGCGGGACGGGGTGCACGTGGGAAAGGGCCCTCGAGGCCCAGAGGTATGACCAGCGCCAGAGGTGGGGGGCGAAAGGCCGCTCCAGGCCAAATCCACGTAGAGGGAGGCGGGCACGGTGACCTCGAGTGTCTGGCAACTCGGAGCCGCCCCACCCCCAGCCCGCAAGCTACTGCAGCCCACTCTCTCCCACTCTCTCCCGCAAGACCTCGGAGAGGCCCAGGGCAAGGCCCACCGGCCGGCTGTCGGGATCTGGGCGCCTGTGGGAGGGCTGTGCGCAGAGGGAGCCGGTGAGCATCCTGGGTCGCCAACGCTCGGCTCTGGGGACTGTTCCCACGCACAACCCCAGGACACCCGCGCTCTTTTAGCTTGCGTGGGGCCACAGGTAGCGCGTGACGTCATGTGACATCACTGCAGCCTCTGCGGACCAGAGGGGGGTGGCGCCAGGAACGCCCAGAACCCCAAGTCCAGGCCCGGCCCCCCCAGCTTTACCTGGGCTCCAAAGCAGGAAGTTTGGGGCTCGCGGGGTTGGCGGCGGGAGGCCTCTTCCCACACCGACAAACACACTCCAAGCGTCAGTGAACATCCATTTCCTCTTGCCTTTTCCTTTTACCATCCTCCCTCTCTGTCTTTTAAAAACTTTTCGTACTTCCGGCCTCTCCGCTTCTCCCTGTTCCCTCCTGCTCGCTGTGTGCCTATATCCTTTCCCCTTTCTTTGCAGTTTTACGCTTCTCTACCTAGTTGGTCCTCTATTGCTTTTAGTTTCTCGAACGCTTTGGCACATCCCCTCTCCCTCTCCCTTCCTCCCTCCACGTCTGTCTCCGACGCCCTCTGTGTCTCTCTCTCTCTAGGTTTCACTTTCCGTGCCTCCTCCTTTTTTTCCTTTTTGTTTTCTTTCTCGTCTCTAAGGATCTCTTTGCCTCGGCCTCTCTCTCCCCCTCGTTGCGTCCCAGTAACTCCCCGAGACTAAACCCCGGGGGCGCTGCCCCAGAAGCCCCGTAGCAGTTCCACCCCCCCTCCCCCACCTCCCCCACCTCCCCCAGGCCAGGAGCCACCAGTGAACGCGGGGGCTGGTGCCCCTTCGCTGTACGCGGGCAGCGGGATTGCCTGCAGTGGCTCGGCTGGAGGAAGGGCGAGGGCGAGGGCGAGGGAGGCTAAGAACAGAGCTGGAGCTCCGGCCCGCTCCTTCGCCCCCAACCCCGCTGATCCCGAAGCGGGGGCACGGACACTCCAGACAGGGCCCAGGGTGACTCAGCTGCTGCCTCTTCCTGGTGTTTTCCCGAAATGCGCGGTCCTCTGCGCTCAGAGGCCGGAGGAATGCCCTCACCAGGACGCGACGGGTTGGCCCTCAGGTGGGGACTTGAGCATCTAAGAACCAGCGCGACTTTCTAGGCCTTTGCTGCCCGCGCAGCCCCCTCTGCGGGGCTGCCGCCACTCCCCCAATTTCCTTCGCTCTTATTCCGTTTCTCCAGAATAATAAGCTCAGTGGGTTTTGTTTTTCTAGATTATTTTTGTGGTTTTGCCAGGATAAACCTCGATCCTTGGGCCTTTGGGGGACACACGCGCACGTGTTTCTTTCTCTCTGCTGCCTCGCTTTGAGCAAAAGGCCTCTGGCCGCAAAGTTCGCTCCGGGTGGGGCAGGCGCAGGGATGTGCCCTGGTCTCAGTGCGGCCCTGGAGGGCCCCGGGGTTCCCCCCACCCCTCTCCGAGCGCCTTGCCCCAACCTCGGCTTGAGACGGGCCAGGAGTGTGGAACCTGGTCTCCACTCCCTGCCTCCCCAGAGCGACGCGGCGCCCCCAGCGGGTGGGGGGGCGATGGCTGAGCGACGCGAGGGTGTTCAGAGCCTAACCTCCTTCCCCTCCCAACGCGTCAAGCTGGAGGTCGCCTTTTCCACTGTGGCTGCGCCTCCCGCCCCGGGTCAGGAGGGCGGCGAGGCAGAGTCTGGGCGAGGATCCGTCCGGGTCAGGCAGGCGCCCCCTAGGCTGAGCTCAAGGGAAAGAGCCAGCGGAGGCGGGAGGCCCACATGGCCTCCTCCCTCGCGATCCTCACCCAACATGAGGGCCCCCTTTGGCCTGAGGACGCGGCCCAGGCTCCGGAGACGGCGAGATGGTGGGCGCCCGGCCTGGTCTCCGCCTCCGGAAGCACCGGGCTCCGCCTCGCCGCGCTTCCCGGCGGCCGCCCTCGCCTCTGTTCCAGCGTCTCCAAAGCCAGAGCCGGGCCCATTTTACAGACGCAGGGCGGGGAGGCAAGAGGCGGTCCCCTGGCCCCGGAGGGCTGGGCGTGCGCCCTCTCCCCGTGCGCCGCCCGCAGGCGCGGAGGCCTGGGCCCGAGGAGCCGGCGGAGGCTGGAAGCTGCCTGGTCAGGACCAGCAGTCAGGCCACGTTCAGCTCCCCTGGAGCCTCCGCAGCCCGTGGAGTCCGGAGTTGGGGGCGCAAGGGTTTCCGTCCTGAACAGAGACAGAAAGGGGGGCCGGCACTCGCTTCCAGCCGTGGGAATGACCCCTGCCGCCGCTCCCCATGCAGAACCGCGGGTCACACGACTGAACGACGTCCCTACCAGGTCGGATGCTCCTCCCCACTTTGCAGTTGGAAGAACTGATGCTCAGAAGAGTTAGTTCAGGGTCGTGCAGCGCGCAGACCTGCGCTCTCGCCTCCAAACCTGCGCTCTCTAGCACTTGGGAGCAAAGGGGGGCTTTGCCTAGTGAGGGCTGAGGGGCTGCAGGGGGGCCCTTGGGTCTACTCTAGGTGGACAGAAGGGCCTTCCCGTCCCAACTCGGGCGGCCTCGGGCTCCTCCGAGATCAAGGGGAACCAGCAGGGCTTGCCATAGCAGGCCTCCGTGCAGGGAGGAGCCGGGAGACTTAGCCGCGGCCGCCTCCGCTCAGCGGGGAGACCCGAAGGCCTGCTGCGCCCCTGGGCCGGGCCACCTTCGCCCGCCGCTTGGTGAGCGGCTGGAGCCCGCAGCACTTCGGACGGACCCGCGGCGGAAGGACGCGCCCCTGGCCGGGCCCGTTCGGCCGCCAGCAGGCGGTGCGCGTCTGTTCCGCAGCGACCGGCTACGCGCTCCGGGGTAGAGGCCTCGGAATGTAGCCTCCAACTTCCCGCCGGGACCGCCTGGCCACGGACCCGGCCTGGGCTGCGACAGCACTGAGAGTCCTGGGAGCCTTCGCCCAATTACAGCCTCGGCCGCAGCGCCCCTAAAGCGCAACCCGAGGCCGGGCGCAGAGCGTGGCGCAGGCGCAGGCGCCGCGTCCTGGGCGGGCTTCTAACGCAAAATCCCAGGCCCGCGGAGAGGCCCCCTCAGTCCCAAGCAGCCACTTGGTTCGGAGCCTCTTCGGTCAGCGACGCCCGGACCCAGTCGCTAGTTTTTGTGCGCGGTTCAGACACTTGCACTGTCCTGCCGGGTCGCCGCGACCCGGCCTCCCTCCGCCACCAGCACCGGCCCGCGGAGCGCGCCGCTGAATTCTGTCACCTCCTGGCGGCGGGCCCCTGAGCGAGTGGCGGTTCCTCTCTGCGCTGTGGTTCCCGCCGCTGTAAAATGAGGACTGCCTAGTCGTTAAAGGCCCTTCCGGGGAAAGTAAAAATGTCACTTTATTGTGAGAATAGAATCATTTTAAACATATCTTTACGAATCAGGAACCTAATTAAATGCCTTCTAATACCGCGGGGGCTAGATTGGAGGCGTTGCTTTTGGGGAGGAAAGGGCAGGGGTGGGCCGTGTTCCGACTCCCATCAGTTCTGCCGTCACCAGGGGGAGGCTGGCAGAGGAGTGATGGAGACCCGGCCGGCTTGATCTGCTAGAGGTGCCAGCATCCTGGTACTGCCTGAGATAGGGGCTGTGTCTGCCTCCCACTCTAGTTGAAATGATCCCACTAAGTTGTTCTGGTGTCAGACCAATTACTAAGTTATTAAACCCCTTTGATATGACCCCAATTGATATGGGGTAGGAGAAGGAAAAAAAATACCAACAGAATATTTAATCAGAGGATTTTACACCTTCCACCGTCCCCTTGAATTCCCAGAAAGGCCCTGTGTCCCGTTCTACAAACAAGGAAGTTGGGGAGCAGAAAAGGCAGGCGACCAGGTCCACCCCGCACCCCGACTCAGCTCTGGCCCCCAGCCCGGGTCGCCTGCTCTGGCTGCATCCCGACCCCACCGCGACCGCCGATGGCAGCCTGGAAAAGCCCCACCGGCCGCGGGTGCTTAGGTTTGTGCTGGCCCAGGTTCCCCCGATTTTAAAGAAGCCAAATCTTCAAATGAGTGGGAGGCCTGGGTTGGCTCTAAAAGCCTGCAGACCCCGCGCTGGCCGGCTACCTAGAATACATTTGCTCGCAAGCCCTAGTGAGCCATGGATTTGTCTGAAACTATCGAAGGGCCTGGAAACAGAGGCGGCAGCGTACCCTTTGCATCCTTCATCCCGCATTTAGGAAAAATCACTCCCCCCCCTCCCCACCGCAGCCCCCGCCCCGCCCCCCGCACAGACGCTGCCCCGGGCGCACGCGGAGCCGCTAGGAGACGGATCCTCGGCGGAAGGCCCGCCTCGCGGGAACTAATGGGCAAACCCCGCCGAGACCCCGGGGCTGGGGAAGGTGGTGCTGGGCCCGGAATGGGCTCCAGTGACTACCCAGAATGCTAAACAGCTCGCACTCGCATCTGCTGTCTGGGCCGCCACAGCTGGGACACTTTTGTTCCTAGGAAGTGGCGGGACTAAGGCGGAGGCCGGGTGGGGAGAGCAGAGAGGAAACCCCACCCCGGCGAGACGCAGAAAGGAGGGTTGCCTTTATCGAAGCCGGTAGTTTCAAGCGGGTGTGTCAGAGTGGCCCCTCTGCGCAGGGATGGGGTCCTGTGCGGGGGTCCCCAGCACCCCCGCCCTCACAGCCCCCGCAGCGCTTCGGCCTCCAACACCCTCCCGCGGCGGATCCCGGCGCCCAGAGGCTACCATTGGTTGAGAACGTGTGCGCAATCTTACGAAATCCTCGCCACAGTCCTAGGAGATAGGTACGTGTGATTGTAATCCCCATTTTACAGATGAGGAAACTGAGGCTCCGAGGAGTGACACATCCCCGAGGCCACTCTGATGCCAGCCAGGACTTTAACCCAAGCGGATGGAAGTTATCGTCCCTAAGTCAGATACGAACCACAGCCCCTGGGGTTGTGTTTACAGCGGCATTGCTGTGTGGCTGCTGCTGCCATTACTATCCCCTGGTACTTCTTAAACCCCTGAAATAAGTGGTTAGAGGGTGCGGGGTTTGCACATCATCTAAGGGATCCAGAGGTCTCCCGCTGCCCTCGCCCTAAGCCCTGGTCTGGGTGCGGACGAGCCCAGGTGTAGCCCTCAACTGCCAGACCCTACTTATCCGGGGCAGGCCTCCCAAGCCAAAATGCCCCTGTGAGTGTGGAGCTTTAACAAGCTGTGCAGCCTGGGACAAGCTCTCTGCCTCTCTGAGCCTCGGTGTCCTGTCTGCGCTCTGCAAGCAGAGCTCTTCCTCCTGGGGTTGAGGACGGAGTGGCATTTCCCCCTGAGCATCCGGGCGCCTGATGCATTTACTCTGCTTATGCTTAGTGGGAGGTGCATTTTCTCAGGATGAATTGTTCTTGTTCTCTTAGAAGGAGGCACCCAGAGAGGAGTGACTCGCTCACCTTCGGACAGTAAGTGGTGGGGCTGGGATTCCACCCAGTGATGTCTGCGTTCAGAGCCCTGACTCACCCCAGTCCGTGCAAAGTCCCCCCACAAAGAATCTTCTAGAAATGGCTTAGTAAGAGCAACCAGGTGTTCTGTCGCCTTCCGAGGCTTCCGTGTATTTTGGTTGCTAGTGTCTGGCTCACGGCACCTGCTCGGTGCATGTGTATTACATAACAGTAGCAGTGAGGAGCCTTTTCAGAACATCTACTGCGGGCCGGGCAGCTAAGCAAGCATTTCACACGGGTGAGCCTATTTAACCCTTCAGACACACCTAGGAAGGAGACCGCACGTTGGAGATGAGAAACCCGAGGTTTGGGGACATTCGCTAACGTGCTGGTGCCCACAGGGGGTGGCTTAGCATCCAGGTGTTCTGACTCCGGACAGGGGGGACCTGGTGTGCGCTGAGCCTACCCTGAGCCGCGCACTGCACTCAGGACATCGCCGATGTCTCTCGCTCCGTCCTCGCAATAAGCTTGTTGTTAAAACTTTATTTTACAGACGAGGAAAGGAGGGCTCAGTGACTTTCACATGTATTTGCTGAAGGTCACACAGCTGCCTGCCTGCCCACAACAGTTCTCTCTCTCTCTCTCTCTCCTAGCCCAGGATGCGCCAATCTGTTTCGAAAGTTGAGGTCTTCAAAGTTGGGGTGCTCTGTGGAGACAGGGGCAGACACGGTTTTAACGGGTGTAGCTCTCACAAAAAAGGTGGCTCCTCCCACGAGGAGGCAGGCCAACTTGGTATTTCCTGGACTCTGAGAGGGAGGGCATGTCAGCGATGTGTAGTGAGCAGACAGTGATGGAGGGTCTGGAGGGAAGATGGGGTGAAGCCAGGGCTGGGGGGGACAGGAGGCCCGCAGGCCTGTTCTCTGCTGCACAGCACAGAGCCATGCCAGAGCCGGAGCACCTGCTCCCACCTCAGCAGCGCCCCCTCCTGTCCTTTCCTCCTCCCGCTGCACAGGGCGCTGCGTCTGTCCCCACCTGCCTGCAGAAAGACTGCCCCCTTCCCCCCACCCCTCACCTCCTTTCTAAAGCGGGGGAGGGAGGGGCAGCATCTGTGTTACCCAGTGGCATCTACGACTTAAACATCAGATAAGGTGGATTATTTTGTTTGTCCTCCAATCCACCAAGTGAAAAGCAAAAGACCTTGAACCTGGAGTTACTCCGTCCTGAAGGGCAGACGTCTGGGATTTGTTTCTTTCACATGAGCCAGGTTTTGCCAACCTGGTTGTGTGCTGTGCCAGACAAGCTTCTCCCGGGCCCCAGAATGCTCAGCACGCTGGGCACTTAGTAGGTGGTTTGCCGAGTCCTGGCGACCCGCCGACCCACAGCTTAAGCTGCTCTGGCGGGCGGGCAGGGCGGGGCGGCCTGAGCTGCCAGGCTGCCTGCATCCTGACCTGCCGGCTCGCTGAGAAAGTGAAGGTCGGGGTGTGAGGCCTCTCGGCAGGAGGCCGGCCTGCGCATCCTGCAGAGAAAGTTCAACCTGCACTTCCTGGAGTTTAAAGATGATTTGTCAGTGGCGACAATGTGCAAAAATATATTTCTGTTGCAGCATCTCCCAATCGCCGGGATTTATAGTTTCATCGCTCGGGTGTGAAAGCATACCCCTGTGCTCCGGCAAATGGGAAAATGCATGAACAATTTGTTGGGTTGTTTTTTTTTTTATCAAGTTTCCCCAAATACGTAAACTCTGAGAGGGCCTTGTTCTTTTAAAATGATCGTTCATTTGTCTCCAGACTCTATCTTTTGGCACAATTTATTATTCTCTATTTCAAAAAACTTAAATGCATTTTGCATATTAGCACGTAACTCTTGTTCCTGTCTCCTCCGTTGTGGCAAGGGCTGGATTGCTTTTATAAAGAAAAAAATGGCTAATAAAATTGGCCTCAGCACCAATGCTCTGCAATTCTTATGAACAGTAAAGTGGTACTTACCGTCATTGATGTTAAAAGCTATTTCTAAATTATGGTGCCATTTATTATCTCTAGTGTCCAAAGTAAGTTTAAATGATGCTTATAATTCATGTTTTACCAAATTTCCTTTTCCCCCTGAGGATACCTCTGATTAACTTATGCACATTAAAGCGCTTTTTAAATTCTTCTTTTATTGCCATTATGCTCTGAAAGTCTCAGCGATTCTCAAAAATGGGTAATAAACTTGAGATAAAAAGCTGCAGTTTTAGATCAATGCTGACATATCGCTGCGGTGATTTCTACAGAGCTAAAGTGATAATGCTTCATATTTACGGAATATATACTAGGTTATTACTGCAGTATTACCATTTTGTTCTAAGATGAAATGAGTAATTTACCAATTTATTAAACAGTTACATTTAAGTATTGCTTAGGACATTACCACCCCAATCTGTTTACTTAGCTTGAAGAGTTACCATTAAGATACCCTGTTTATTTAGGTAAAATTTGTAATCATCATGCCTTCCATTAACCGACGTATTTTTCTGCGAGGCTAATTGTCTGGAAATGAGTTTCTCCTTATTTACTGGCTACATTCTGCTTAGCTGGCTAAAAACGTCACCCCGGCAAGGAGTGCGAGGGAAATTAATAATACATACAGAGAACAGTTTTAATTAGTATAATACCAAATGTTAATAAAAGATTTATGACACCGTTGAAAAGTTCTAACGGAAGAGATCGTAACCGCTCCGGGCTCTGTGTGTCAGGCGGGGACAGCCTGGCTGCAGCCTTTTGTGCGAGGCTGGATGTGGGTGGTGCTGGGGAGCTGCGGGGGCTCCTGGGGGCACAGGCTGGCGGGGAGAGGCCCTGCCTTTGACAGAGGTTTGCTGGGAGCGAAACAGACAGCGTTCACACTAAGGAATGGGAATTTGGGGCATCAATGTAGAACGCCAAGTCTAACTCGAAAGATGGCAAGTTTTCTGCAAAGGAGAGGAACATGGTCTGAGCCTCCCCCCCCCCCCACACACACGCATGCACACACACATGCGCGCACACACACACACATGCACACCAGCCCTGAGATATTTCTCCCGGGCACATAGGTCTTCAGTTCCAGTTGGGAACAGGTGGGACTTTGAGAGGCTGGGCTGCTGTTAGCTCAGAAACGATGGGGAAAATGGATCGATCTGGAACTGAGAAAAGGAGACATCTACGAGCATCTATTATGCGCCACCTGCTTACACATGTCTGCTGGAATGGGCACAGCTGCGAGCTAGCATTATCCCCCTGTTGTGGGTCTGGAAGGGAAGCCCTTGGGAGGGTAAGGCCCTTGCCGGAGGTCAGGCAGCTGGAGAGCAGGGCAGGATGCGCCCCTCGGTCTGTGGAAACCTCACAGCACTGACCCTGTGTTGGCAATACCCCTGAGGAGCAAGCAACCCCGTTGTCATCTGCACCTTTTGTCCCCATGATGTCAGCTAGTGGGTGTCCCGACAAGCGATGGGATGCTCCCATTTGCATCTGGAAATCTGGACGGGCGGGTGCAGTCCCACCCTCCCATTGTCCTGCTGGCACCGAAGGGGCAGCGCTCTTTCTGAGGTGCCCATCTGCCCTGCTGTGACATGAGGTCACAAGGGCGGGGCCATTTCTTACCCTCTTCAGATCCTCCGTGCCTGCCACATGGGAGGCCCTATTTCTAAAAAAAATGTTTTTATTGATTTTAGAGGGAGAGAGAGGGAGAGAGAAACATTGATCGGCTGCCTCTTGCAGGCTCCCTACTGGGGATTGAGCCTGCAACCCGGGCATGTGCCCTGACCGGGAATCGAATCAACAACCTTTTGGTGCATGAGACAATGCTCAACCAACTGAGCCACACAGGCCAGAGCAGTGGGTCCTTTTAAAAAGGTTTCAGGGAGCCTGGCCAGGATGCCTCAGTGGTTGAGCTGTGGCTCTATTCCCGGTAGGGGGCATCCAGGAGGCAGCCAATTAATGATGCCCTCTTATCATTGATGTTTCCTATCTCTCTCCCTCTTCCTTCCTTTCTGAAATCAATAAAAATATATTTTAAAAAAAATAATAAAAAATTAAAAAGATTTAAGAAAGTCCTGGCCAGGTAGCTCACCTGGTTAGAACATCCTCCTAATATGCCAAGGTTGTGGGTTCTATCCCTGGTCAGGACACACACAAGAATCAACCGATGGATGCATAAATAAGTGGGACAACAAATCAATGTCTCTCTCTCTGTTTCTCTCTCCCCCTCTCTTACCCTCCCCTTCTCTTTGCCCCTCTCTCTTTCCCTTGCATTTGCAGTGTTCAGGGGAAATACTGACCCTAGAGAGACGTATTTTGTTGGACTGTAGGAAGTCCCTCCATCCAGGCCACCAAGCCCACACAGCCCTGGCTGAAGTAGGAGGGGTTATTATTGTTGCCGGGGGTTTTTTTCCAGCCCCAAGGGCCAGGTTTTGGGAGCAGCAGGAATTCTTTGTATTCTTTCCTAGCATGCATAATAAAAACCACTTAACTTCCTAACATTCTCTCCAATTTGAGAAACTCCACAGCATGAGGCACTTGAAGGCTGATGACTCTTTTACCTTACCCTTGATTGAAAGAGGAAAAAACCACCACCAGGACGTTCTTAGGATAGCCCTAGCCGGTTTGGCTCAGTGGCTAGAGTGTTGGCCTGTGGAACAAAGGGTCCCTGGTTTGATTCCTGTAAAGGGCACGTACCTTGGTTGCAGGCTCTTCCCTCGCCCAGGGCCCTGGTAAAATTTGTCATCATCATGCCTGGTCGGGGCACGTGCAGGAGGCAGCTCATCAATGTGCTTCTCTCACATGGATGTTTCTCTCCGTCTTTCCCTCTCTCTAAAAGATCAATGGGGAAAATGTCCTCGGGTGAGGATTAACAGCAGCAACAAAAATAGTTCTCAGGGCAGAGGATTTCTCTGGCATATGCAGCAAGATGCCTTGGGCTGCTTCTAGGAAAAGCAATGTAATGCCTGAGACCAGGGCCACCCTGGGAGACTCACCGGAACCCCTTGCGCTTCACAACTGTTTCCTCTGAGAAGGCGTTTAGTCCTTCAGTGGAGGAAGGAATAAACCCACTGTGGCAGACACATACAGTGGAATATCATTCAGCCACGAAAAGGAATGGAGTGACACATAGGACAACTTGGGTGAACCTTGAAAACATTTTCTTAAGTGAAAGAAGCTGGACACTAGAATTCACGTACTACATGATTCCATTTATGTGAAATGTGAACCCGTAGAGACAGAGCAGAGATTGATGGTCACAAGGGCCAGGGGAAGGGAGGAACTGGGGGTGAGTACTTAAATGGGTAAGGAGTGTTTTTCTAGGGTGATGAAAAAGTTTTGAAACCAGAGAGAGGCAGTGGTCGCACAACATTGCGAATACACTAAATGCCACTGAATTGTAGACATTAAAACAGTTAATTATATGCTATGTGAATTTCACCTCCATTTTTAAAAGAAGGCACTTTAGGAATTCTAGCATATGTGTCCAAAGCTACATCACAGCAATAGCTGTAAAAGGGAAAATTAAAAATAACCGTGTGTCCATCATTTAGAGATTGGGCACATAAAATCAAATCATTCATGCTGTGGAGTGAAAGGTAACTATCAACAACAAATTGATACACCCTGGCATGAAAAGAGGTCCACGTTACAATACTAAATGAAACAATTTAGTTGCAAACAAGTATATTATATACCATTAAAAAAACATACACACGCCAGCAGATCATGGCTCGATTCCTGGCCAGGGGACATGCCTGGGTTGCAGGCTTGATCACCAGCATGGGGCGTGCAGGAGGCAGCCAATCGATGATTCTCTCTCATCGTTGATGTTTCTATCTCTCGCCCTCTCCCTTCCTCTCTGAAATACATAAAAATATTAAAATAAAAAAAAATAAAAAACATACACACAGGTGTACCTTGCAAGGATATAGGACAAAAGTGTGAATGGAAAGACATCAAATAAAACATTTGCTGGGGTTACTGCTGAGGAAAAAATGCTGGAGTGGGAGGCGGTTTTCACTTTTTACTATATCATGTTGTCATTTGCAAAAAGTTAAAAGATTTTTACACAATAAATGAATATGTTTTGAAATAAGTCAAAACTTGCATAATATTTAAGATGCAGAAGAGCAGAGCGTAGGGAAATGACTCGAGTCCTGCCACCAGGACCGTTTTAGTGTGTACCTTTCAGTGTTTTGTTTTTTTAATACATGTTATATGACATACAGGCTATATTATGTAGTCATGTAGGTGGATTATATTAATAGTTGCTTTCTCTCTCTCTCTCTCTCTCTCTCTCTTTTTAATCCTCACCGGAGGATATTTTTCCATTGATTTTTAGAGAGATTGGAAGAGAGAGGGAAAGAGAGAAATATCGACGTGAGAGAAACCCAGGGCCAGGGCCGGAGCCTGCAGCTGAGGAACGCGCCCTTGGCTGGAATTGAACCCGGGACCCTTCCGTCTGCAAGCTGATGCTCTATCCTCTGAGCCAAACCAGCTAGGGGGAGTTTTTGGTTTTTTTTAAACACAGAGAACACTAATTTACATAGTAGGAATGCACTCAGTCCTCAGCCTCAGCTTTTTGAGGAGTTAAATACTTACTGCAATTTCCTACAATTTTCAGGATCCAGCAAGGAGATGTTGAACCTGAAACATTTATAAGACAAAATGGCTGTTCCGTGTGCCAAGTGCAAGGGCGCATGGTAGCTGGGCCGCGCGAGCAGGAGGGAATGCCCAGAAAGCCTTTTACCC
This sequence comes from Myotis nattereri, assembly GCF_964212035.1. Lineage (NCBI taxonomy): Eukaryota > Metazoa > Chordata > Mammalia > Chiroptera > Vespertilionidae > Myotis > Myotis nattereri. Next base: position 104,527,052 of record NC_138080.1, read on the forward strand.
TCCATCACTGGCCCGCGGGCGCGCGGGTGTGTGCCCGGCCCATCTGGGCAATGGCTTCGTTTCTGCACTGGGCTTTGACGAGCCCTGCAGCCTGCTCTGAGGTCAGGAGGAGGACCGGTTACTTCCGCCAGACATTCTTGCAGACGCCTGTTCCCAGCGTGTGGCATGTGTCGTTTGGTTTTCAGTGGCTTTTTGCAAACGTGGCCAACAGTAACTTCTGCTGTTTCATCCCTCGTCTTAGAAGCTGGGAGAATGGAATCACAGCGATGGATGGGCCTGAGTGTGTGTGTGTGTGTGTGTGTGTGTGCGTGTACGTATGGTGTCTCGTGTGCATGTGTGTACATGTACCCTGACAGCACCCGTGTCCAATGTTTGAGGCAGAAGACCGAGCTAAATGTCCCCTCGTATTTGCAGTGCATTATTTTCTGTGGGTTCTAAGTAATTCATAGGGAGGTCCCTTTCCATAATGAAAGTAGATGTCCCCACACGTCAACGCCGACAGCTTTTCCTGTGATGAGTGGGTTTAGATGCATCTTTTCTTTTCTTTTTTTAATATATTTTATTGATTTTTTTTTTACAGAGAGGAAGGGAGAGAGATAGAGAGTTAGAAACATTGATGAGAGAGAAACATCGATCAGCTGCCTCCTGCACATCTCCTACTGGGGATATGCCCGCAACCCAGGTACATGCCCTTGACCGGAATCGAACCTGGGACCCTTCAGTCCGCAGGCCGACGCTCTATCCACTGAGCCAAACCGGTTTCGGCAGGTTTAGATGCATCTTAACCCGGGTTTTATCTACTCACCCCGGACGGTTGCAGGGCAGAGTGTGTGGTGGACGCTGGGGCTGCGGGGGACACAAAGCTGGTTTCAGTGGAGATGGCAGAGAGCAGACAGGATGGAAGCCAGGGAGAGTCCCTGGCCCCAAGGTCACCCCGAAGGTGAGCCAGTCCAGACGGGGGGGTCAGGCGGGGAGTTTGCAAAGGTACACTTTGGGTTCCCCGTGTCTTTCCTTCCAGCCGTGATGCCGGCTCAGCTTTCACCTTCTCGGTGACATCTCCAGCTGCTCTTTTTCTAGATCAAAACCTGCTAGTAAACCTTCCCTGGCAGCCCTAGCCGGCTTGGCTCAGTGGATAGAGTGTGGGCCTGCGGACCAAAGGGTCTCAGGTTCAGTTCCGGTCAAGGGCACGTACCTGGGTGGCAGGCTCCGGCCCTGGCCCCGGTCAGGGCGCGTGCAGGAGGCCACCAATCAATGTGTTTCTCCCACATCGGTATTTCTCTCTGTCTTTCCCTCTCTTCCACGCTCCCTAAAAATCAATGGAAACATATCCTCGGGTGAGGATTAAAAAAAACAAAAACACCTCCCTGGCAGAGGGGCGGTCAGGTGAAGCCTCCCAGATGTGGGTCCCTTCTTGTAAATAATATCGAAGTCAGCTCATCCATTGGGTCCCCCATGGCGGCTCTGCGTCTGGTGCTGGCGACACTGGGGGAAAAGGCTCGCTGTGCTGGGGGGACGCACGTGCGGGTGGGCACACAGGCGTCCACCTGGAATGAGTCAGGTGCAGGGACTGGGTGCTGGGGACGTGGGGAGAGACCTCCATCTCAGGGGCTGAGCGTGGTCAGAGGTGGGAGGGGGACCGTCTGGCACTGGGCTGGGAGAGCAGCAGCGGCCAGCAAGCGAGGCCCAGCCCTGGGGCGCTGAGCTGTCTAGGAGCTCAGAGGCCCCCTGTGTGTCCTGAGGCACTGAAAGGCCTATGCCAGGTGTGTGTGTGTGGGGGGGGGGGGCAGGTTGTGGTTTTAGGGGAGTCTCTCTGGCTGGTGGCTGTGGAGGAGGGTCCCTGTGAGACTGCAAGTGGAGAGAGTTTCAGGCTCTGAAAGAGGGGTTCCCAGAGGGTCAAGAGACCTCTTGGGCTCCAGAGACCTCCTCCTCCAGAGTGAGACTGCTGCTCCGAGGAGGGAGAGAGGGGTGGGAGGCTGAGTGACAGAGGCCAGAGGTCCTAAGAGGGCGCTTTGCCACCCAGATCTCCCTCCCTCAGGGCCCCAGTCATCGGACAGGAGGCAGGGGCGAGGAGGCGACTGGCAGGTTCCAATCCCAGCGCCCTGCGCTCACCTCTGCCCCCCACCTCCTAGCTGCTCAATAAACAGCGGGCCGACTACTATCCGAGGTGAACAGGGCCGTTCACAAATGCATGTGCGGGGTGCGGGGTGTGTGTGCGGGAGCCCAGCTCAGGAGCTAGGGCAGGCGGCTGTGGGGAGCCCATCGCCTCGCCCAGGGGAAGAGCCACAGGCCAGTCTCAGCGCATTCATTCCCTCATTTCCGAGCAGACTCTTGTCAAGAAAAAAAAAGAAAGTGGCAGCATGTCATCCTGGCAGAAGTAGCCGAGACCACAGATGCATTTGCCCGCCTGCCCCGCTGCTCTCCCTGTCTGCCTCCCTCCGGCTCCGTCAGACGCCTGGGCTTTGCACGGCCAGCTGACTCCAGAGAGGCGACAGGTGACTGTGGGAGGACCGCCCTCGGGGAAGGGCCGTGGATGGCTTCAGAGGAGGGGGCCATGCCATTCCCGAGTGGTACAGTTCTCAGCTCCCAGAACAAACAGGGCTGACACTGATGCAAACTTTGAGAAGTGTTTTTTTAATATATATTTTTATTGATTTCAGTGAGAGCAAAAGAGAGTGAGAGATTGAAACATCCATGATGAGAAAGAGCCATCAATCGGCTGCCTCCTGCACGCCTCACACTGGGGATCGAGCCCGCAACCCGGGCATGTGCCCCGACCAGGAATTGAACCGTGACCTCCTGGTTCATAGGTCATTGCTCAACCACTGAGCCACGCCAGCCCTGGGCAAAAAGTTTCTTTTAAAAAAGCAGCCTCGCCCACATGTTAAAGACATATATCTATTTCAATGAAAATGTGCTCAATAGTCCTTAAGGAAGATTTTTCTAATTTAAAAAAAACAAAAAAAACATCACCACTTAACTCTAATGCCAGCATTCAATACATCCTTTAAGGAGAAGTCCCAGAATGTCTTGCTCTCCGCCCAGTGGATTGCCAGGGACTTGCAGGAGCCCTGGCCGATGACACACTTGCCCTGAATGAGCCTGCAGGTACCAGACGGACAGGCCCTTCCTTGTCAGGGGCGGCTGACTCTCCAGAGGCCAGTTGACTAACTGAGAAGTAGGTGCTTTGAGTTAGAGACTGCAGGCGTTTTAAATCATCTTAACAGAGAAACTGTTCTGAAGTAGGAAATCCCCACGGCTACACCTACCACACTGTGTGTGATGTACAGGCCGCTTGCAAAATATTGCACAAGCGACCTGGCAAAGACGCCTGGGTTTTGTCAGTCCTCTGTCTGCGCCTTCCCTCCTTGCCCCGCTGTAGGCTCAGCCAGCAGCCGGCGCGTCCTGGGTCCTGGGTCTCCCATGAATAAGGCAGCACCTACTGTGCTTCCCAGAGGCATAGCTCGGGGAGCAAACCAAGCCCGAGGACATTTCCTCTGTGGCCCAGGACACTGCTGTGGCCTCAGGCTTCCCATCTGGAGTGGCCAGGCCTAAAGACCAGCCTGTAGCTCATTGCCAGGGTGCTGAGCCATCTCACCTTTCCCCGGGGGGCTGCCACTGTAAGGTCCCAGGTGAGAATTAGCAAGAGACAACCTCTTCATTTCTCTTGATGAATTTGTCTGTTTCCTCCTCTGTTTTGAAAGTAAGACTATATACAGTGACTGTGTCTCCTTTTCCCTTTTCCCTGTGGCTGCCAGGAAGCTCAGAGACGAATTCCAAGCTCACTTACATGTTAGGCGTGAGAGCAGTAGGTTCAATCAATGCTTTCCCTGCCCCTGGACTTGACTTTCTACTTCTATGACAGGCTCCCTGCCCCTGGTTCTCTATTTAATTTAGGACAGATGTTATTGTACAAGGGCCGCAATAACACTGTGTCTTTTCCATGGAGGGTTTTCTTGTACCACACCCTCCCCCACCCCCTCCCTCATTCAGTCAGCAAGACCAGGTGGCATTCTTGCCTGGGGGAAGGTATGTCGCAGTAGAAGGAGTTTCAGAGCCTGTGGGCCTGAGCAGCGGATTGGGGAGGGGGGATGAGTCACACAGAGCAGAGCTTTGCTGGCCGAAGCTTCCCAGGCTGGTGGAGAACGAGAACAAAAGGAAGTTGCGAGTCAGGGACAGCGGATCCCAGCTTGCTGGGCGGAATGTGTCCCAGGGGAAGCCTGCCCCCTGATTCCCACTCAAAGTGTAGAGAGAGCCCGAGCCTGTGGCAGAGGTGGCCGTGTGGGCGACAGATGGGCTGAGACCACCTCCCCGAGTGTCCCACACCCTACGGGCACAGGAGCTCAGTAAGATGACTCCCCTGCGTCCCAGGAGGGGGAGGCTGGGGAAGCTCAGGGAGGTTGCAGGGGCCTTGCAGTTGAGAATGACAGTGTGGCATCATCCTGCAGGCCCGGGGCCAAGGTCAGGGGATGGCCAGCACCCGTGTCGCATGTGTGGGTGGTGGCTGAGGGCTGAGGACGTTGGGGGTTGCCTGGATGCCCTGGGCCTGAAGGACTGAGCGCACGCACCCAGGGAAGGTGTGACTCACTGAGAGGGACTTTCTGCCAGAAGCAGGACGGTGCTCCTGAGGGAAACCCCGTTGCCTTGTAGAGAAACCGGACGTCAATACGCTGAGGCCCGCCCCCCACGGAACGCAGAGGAGAAACAAAGGAAGGAACATGATCCTAAAATGAGTGCTTTTTGGACCCTTCTATATGAGGGAACCCCAGAACAGACTGCCCCTTAGGAGCCTCCGGTGAGGATAGAATTTCTTTTCTTTTTTAAAACATATTTTTATTGACTTCAGAGAGGAAGGGTGAGAGAGAGAGAAACATTAATGATGAGAGAGAATCATTGATCCGCTGCCTCCTACACCCCCTCGCCCCCCAACTGAAACCCAGGCATGTGCCCTGATCAGGAATGGAACTGTGACCTTCTGGTTCATAGGTCGATGCTCAACCACTGAGCCGCGCCTACTGGGCAAGGATAGAATGTCCATGCTTGGGACCCAACGGGATCTGTGTTCCAGGTGGCGATGGGCCAGGAAGCCGCCTGACCCGCTTCCCCCGTCTTCCTCCGTGACAGATGCCCTCCGAGTGACCTGGAGCGCCCCTGGGCCCCGCTAATGGCCTGGAAGCTTCCCAGGTGCTCCAGGAGAGAAGCGGCCTTTTAACGTGATTTTTGGCCTCAGAGCGCGTGCCAGCCTTAAATGCTCTTCGGAATAACAAACGGTGCGCGTCCGCCTCTGAAAGCCCTGGCTGACTGCACGCCCAGCCCGAGCCTTTCGCTGGTGGAGGCTGCTTCTGTCATCCTCCCGTCGCGTCCTAGCAGCCGGCGGTGAGCTCGCCCGTCTTTCAAATGAGCACAAGAATGATTTCTTGGTGGGGGTCTGCTGCTGAGCAGATGTTCGCAGAGCCCCTCAGGGGCCCCGGGACAGGGCCCTCGGTAGGATTGAGGTGGTGGTTGTGTAATCGTTTCTCCTTCTGGTTTTGATTAAAAAATGATACATGCGGCTCTATGTGCACACGTGCCGATGCTAATGGGGACGCGCACACCGGAGACACTCCACGCGGGCGAGCAGAGGCTGTCCCTGCCGCCAGGGTCCCTCCGGCATCGTCTTCCACAAACGAAAAGATTGGGGGGCGGGGGGATCTCTTTTTTCAAAAAACTGAGATGCTCCTGACCTTTGAAGGCCCCACGTTTGGGGTGAGGGCGGAGGGGGGCAGCCTTCCCCGCCCAGAGAGAGACCCCCGTGCCCTCTGCCACCCTGGCAGACACAGGCCTCTGGAGGGGCCGTCCCTGCCCACAGAGGGCAACCCCCTCTGCCCACTGCCCCGCACGTGTCGCCTGCATTTGGCTCTGTTTTCCGGCAGAATGAGAGTTGGAGGCCAGGTGTCCCCAGCAGAGCCCGGGTGTCCTGTTACGTCAGCCTCAGGGCTCCCCCCCACCCCCCCAAATGCAGCTGTCTTTGAAGACGACAGCACATTGACCCAGGTACCAGGATTCCCGGAGACCAAAGTCTTGGAGAGAGAGCAGGAAGAGGGCCACGTCGCCCAGGTCCTGCAGCCCCACGCCGTGCTTGCTGAGGGTTACGCATGCGTTTCCACAGTGGCTGGCGTTGTGTTCTTGGTCCATCCAGCAGGGGAAAGGGCTCGGACCTGGCCCGCAGCCTGTCGAAGGCACTGGACGCCCCCCTCGGCCTGGGCCTCCCTGTCACACCTGGGTCCGCCCCGACGTGGAGTGTTCATTTACTCTGTAAGGGAAAAGTAGATTTACCCATTAATTTCAACTCCAGCGCTCCCAGCCGCAGCGAAGGCACAGTTAATATCATCTCACTTCAGACGACACTCGGAGGAGCAGGAAGACAATTTGCGGGGGGAAGGGAATGGGAGCCCGGGAATGTTAATATTTACCGGCTGCCGCCGCGCTATCTGGGAGCCTGCACAGGCGCTACGTGGGGATTCCATCTTCAATTAAGTAGTGGTGGCGGGGGAGTCGGCGATGTTTCACAGAGGGAAACTGCCGAAATCATACTTTAAGGAGAATCATTTTTTTTAAAAAGCTACGGAAAAAAAAAAAAATTGAAATCAAAGCCCGAGGGGAAAAAATAGAGGGAACATTTCTGTTTAGGGAATCCTAATATTTTGGCTGAACACATTATGTAAAATTAAATACTATTTTAAACCAAGGAGATATAATATCTAATTAAGTTTTTGTGGTTGATGGGCTTGGAGAGGGCTGTGAATGTTGCATCCATTGAGCTGAAAGAAGTAGAAAAATTAAATAACACTGTCCTATAGTGACCTGCACCCAGACACGCCAGCGGCTCCCATCTCCCCTGCTCACTCCGCCCCCACCTCGAACTCAGGGAAGAAGTGAAAGAAAATGAGCATGAGCAGGAGGAGCTCATTAAGCTGGTGAGGACCCCAAGGAGCCGGAATCAGGAGTTGTGAGCCTCCTCCCGGAGCTGCGGCCATGGGCTCGGGGGACTCTCAGCCAAGGCCAACCCTGGCGTCCAGGCTGGAGAAGCAGCAGAACCCCCTGGAACTCCTGCCCCAGAATGCTCTCTGCTCTTCAGCAGGAGTGTCAGACTCGGGGTTGTGCAGGTTCTGTAATTGATCAGAAGTACCAGGAGGCACTAAGACCGTAAGGCTATTGGGAGTTTTAGAAGAATGTCAACGTAAGGCGTGTAGAAACCAGAGACGGAAGATTCGTTTTTAAAGAAGGTTGACTTCTAAGACTAATTATTTCTTTAAGGCATATTTCTTTAAATAATTTTTAAAGAGAGGAAATGAAGAGATTAGTACGGCCCTAGCCAGTTTGGCTCAGTGGATAGAGCAGCCGTGGGCAAACTACGGCCCATTTGAAATGAATAAAACTAAAAAAAAAAAGACCGTACCCTTTTATGTAATGATGTTTACTTTGAATTTATATTAGTTCACACAAACACTCCATCCATGCTTTTGTTCCGGCCCTCCGGTCCAGTTTAAGAACCCATTGTGGCCCTCCAGTCAAAAAGTTTGCCCACCCCTGGGATAGAGCGTTGGCCTGTGGACTGAAGGGTCCCAGGTTCAATTCTGGTCAAGTGCACATGCCCGGGATTATGGGCTCAATCCCCAGCAGTGAGTGTGCAGGAGGCAGCCGATCCATGATTCTCTCTCATCATTGATGTTTCTATCTCTCTCCCTATCCCTTCCTCTTTTTCTAAATATCAATTTTTTAAAAATCTATATATATAAAAGCCCAGTGACCAAAACAGTGGAACAACTAGAACAACCAGAATGACCGATGTCTATGACGCTTACTGCGGCAGCCAACCAGCCTGATCCGGGCCCCAATTGGCACACCCCCTGGCTGGCCCCGCCCCTGGTCACCACCCCCCATTGGGGGCAGGATGGGCCAGAACCCACCCATGCACGAATTCATGCACCAGGCCTCATATATATATATATATATATATATATATATATATATATATGATTAGTACATGATTTTCAGTGGGCAATTTTGTAAAACTTACGCTTTTTTTTTTTTTGGTTAATCCTCACCTGAGGATATTTTCCCATTGATTTTTAGGGAGAGTGGAAGAGAGAGGGAAAGACAGAGAAATATCGATTGGTTGCCTCCTGTATAAGCCCTGATCTGGGCTGGGGAGGAGCCTGCAACCAAGGTACATGCCCTTGACCGGAATCAAACCCAGGACCCTTTGGTCCGCAGGCTGACACATTATCCACTGAGCCAAACCGGCTAGAGCTAGGCTTTCTTAAACCAAGAAAAATTTAAATGTCTACCGATTCTGAGAGGCAATCTAGACAAAAACAATACTCCAGGTGCAGAAACTGAATGGTTCCATCTTATTCCAGTAGGGTTCCCTTTACAATGACTGTCACAAATGTACAATAAATGAACTGGCTCACCATTTTAATAAATTTAAGCTTTGGTTCCTGAGATAACATAAGCAGGGTCACTTTTAATATTTGGGGGGGGGGGGCGGAGAAAAAGAACTCTCAGGACATTCTCATATCAAGTTGAAAGCAATCTGGTCAGAAGGCTATTTGAAAATGGAATATTCAAATTATGACTTGGCGATCAGGAAGTCGTTTAAATAATTGAAAATGAAGAATGAGCTGCAAGAAGTCGCTCTTTGGTGGTTATCTTTGTTTCAATTGCCAGGAGCAAGAAGTAGGCTTTAAAAATAGACTCCCCAGGACAGAGCAAGTGCCTCTGACAGGCTCTGGGAGGCAGGATTCTAGAAATTCCAATCATTTAACAAATTGTGCCATTAAAAGTCATAATAGGTCTAAGAGCCATTCTTCAAAGAACTTACTAAGTAATTTGACCTACATAATCATCTTGTTAAATTCATTTGATATCATGAGACAGTTAGTGAGATATGCATAGTGCATTATATTAAAGAGAGGAGCACCCTTCAATTGGTATCTGATGTGCACTTTGCAATCGCAGCTATTAGCTGTCTGTAAAAGTCCTAGACATGATTGGATCGGATTGGATGACTGTTCTATCATTTTACTTTGTAACACAGGGGTGGAGATTACAGGTCTGCTAGTGCTTACTAGGAAATATTTAACGAAGGATGTTTTATTTATTAGCATAAAGAGACACAGTGGGTTATCGGGTGATTAACGTGCTGATGTGGCTGGCGTACTTGTCAAAAGTATAGCTCTAATTCGATAGCAAGGCGACAGCCAGTCTCTGAGTTGATGTATGCCTGCGCTAACCGAGTCTGAAAGCAGGGCACTGCCCACTTAAAAGGATCTTTGTGAATTTCTGTAATTGCGCATTATCAAAAACAAACAGCCGCCGCCGGCCCACTGAGCGATTGCTCCATTGTAAATCTGCCTTCTCTCTGCCAGGAGCCCCTGCATTGTAGCTTTTGCATCCCTGACATCCCAAATCAATAACAGGGAACGCTATTTAATGCTACTAATCTACGTGGGAAACACAATGTTTTCATAAGAAGTAAATTGAGAAGAGAATTCAACAAAGGAGCAAAGGAAGAAAAGAACTAGCATTTATCGAGTGCCTGCTGTGTACCAGGCTCTGTGGGGTCTCACAAATACTGGCAGGCGATCTCGTTGGATCCTCCACAAAGCTGCACGGCAAAGGAAGAAACAAATTGATTTTTAAATCTCCAGTTGCACACATTTTCTATTTTGTCCTTTGCTTTCCTTTGGTTTGTGTACGTAAGCCCTACGAGTAGCTCTCAGCATCAGAACTACTTTGCTCCCGGTTGGGAGGGAAAAGTTGTTAACATCACTTGTCCACAAACAGATGGACTGTAATTAGTGTTCACATTTTATCAATTTTTAACTCTTGCTCAGAGGACACTTGATCGGGATTTTACTCAGGCACAAAATGTATCTTCTAAAACACTAGCTCTTTGCCAACCATGTGAGTTTAAAGAAATCTCGTAAGATCATTAACTACATCACATACATCATCAATTTTTCTTTAATATTTGTTAATTGTATTATTTGCATTTCAGGAAAAATTTAGGGCTATTTCAGGGTAGAAATATTACAGAGTCTGGTTTGTTTTAGGCTACAAGCCAAGCTGTGGTACCCTTTGCCAATTATTTCAATGTGCTAAAAGCTGAAATTGACCCATTACCACATCAACCTTAGGAGCTGTCTAGTTTCCAGCGCCCTCTGCTGGTCCTCTGTGAGTTTATCACCCTCCTCACAGCCTGGAGAGGAACCACTCCTCTGGAAAGGGTCATCCAGGTCAGAGTCAGATCCTCAGCCTCAGGGATCAGAACTTGAATGCTGGTGGTAAGCCAATCTCTAGGCAGGCTCTGGGTGCCAGTGGTCCCCAACTAACTCCCCGGAATGCTCTCTCCATCCCGACCTCTCCCCCAGGCTCTGGGGTTCCTACATCCAGCTGCCTGTGTTTGTGGACCACCACTCTCTCTGCTGCTCAGCCCCTAGACCTAGAAGTTGGCTGTGACATCTTTCTTTCTCTCACCTGGCACACAGTAGGCCCTTTATAAATACCTGCTGAATAAACTGAATGAATAAGGAAGCAGAGATGGGAAGCAGAACTTCAGGCTGTTCATTCACCAGGAAAAAATAGAAAAGCATCTATGAAGATGGAAAGAACGCCAGCGTGTTATTTCCAGGTAGGCAGCCCAAGGTGGAGAGCGAGGCCAGGGCCAGTTTGTCCCTGTTGGCCCTCCCTGAGTGAGGCAGCACTGGCTCCCTTCTGATCCCCACAGTGGCCCTGCGGCAGGGCGGGGAGTCTAAGCTATGTTCCCATTCCCTCCTTGATCCCTGAAACTGCACGCTGGTTAGTTCCTTCCTTGTGACGGACCTGGATTGCCACTGAACCCCCGGTCTATTTATGGGCCGTCTTGGGATGTGTCTCACGCCTTTAAGGAGCTCATCCATGTCCGGATGTGTGGAGTCTTACCAGTGTCACTGCTGAGGGTAACTTTTTCTTTGCTCTGGGAGACCCTCACGTGGCCCCTTTGGCCACTGATCACTGATCTTTTTTTTATTTTTTTTAATCCTCACCCCAGGATATTTTTCCATTGATTTTTAGAGAGAGTAGAAGAGGGAAATATTGATACGAGAGAAACACATTGATTGGTTGCCTTCTGCAACCGGGGTGGGGAGGAGCCTGCAACTGAGGTACGTGCCCTTGATTGGAATTGAACCCAGGACCCTTCAGTCCACAGGCTGACGCTCTATCCACTGAGCCAAGCCGGCTAGGGGTGACTACTAATCTTTATCCTCAAACCTGGTAAATAAAATTTGACATACTTGCAATTCGAAGTATTTTCTAAATTATCTGGGCTATTTTTTTTTTTAAATGTTGTATTATAATAATTTCTTCAGTATCTGCTTTTTTTCTTTTTTTTTTTAAATGTTGGCTTTATTTTATTTTATTTTTTATATATTTTATTGATTTTTTACAGAGAGGAAGGGAGAGAGATAGAGAGTTAGAAACATCGATGAGAGAGAATCATCGATCAGCTGCCTCCTGCACATCTCCCACAGGGGACATGCCCGCAACCCAGGTACATGGCCTTGACCGGAATCGAACCTGGGACCTCTCAGTCCGCAGGCCGACGCTCTATCCACTGAGCCAAACCGGTTTCGGCTATCTGGGCTATTTTGATTTAAACAGACACCCTTTGAGATACATATATATATAACTAATAAAAGAGAAACATGCAAATTGACCATAACCCCAATACCCTTCCCATTGGCTAATCATCAGGATATGCAAATTAACTGCCAACCAAGATGGCTGCCGGCAGCCACGCAGCTGATGCGAACAGGAGGCTTGCTTGCTCCAGTGACGTAGGAAGCCAAGGTTCCCCGCCTGCCACTGCCGGCCTCTGAGCTTGCGCTCTAAGAAACATTGTTGCAAGTATAGAAGCTAAACAAGCTCCAGAAACCTGCTTTCAGCCAGCCGGGCTTCAGCCAGCAGGACCGCAACATTGTTTCAGTTATAGAACAAACCCAGATACCTGCTTTCAGCAGCCGAGGTCTCAGAGCTGCAGCCGGGCCTCAGAGCTAAAGCTGGCTCTCAGCTCCTGTGACAGCTATAGAAGGTAAATAAATCCCAGAATTAAAAAAAAGAGAAAAAAAGGAGAGGTTGGGAGCTTCAGTCGCCCGCCAGCCTGAAAATAGCCCTCAGCCCCTCACCCAGACTGGTCAGGCACCCCAGTGGGGACCCCCACCCTGAAGGGGGTGTGACCAGCTGCAAACAGCCATCATCCCCTCATCCAGGCTGGCTAGGCACCCAAGCAGGACCCCCACCCTAAAGCAACAAGATGGCAGCTACTTTGCATACTGAAGGCGGGCCGGCAGCGAGCAAGGCTGTCCGGGGTCTGGGACCGGATCTGTGACCTGGCGGGCAGAGGGCAGTGCTTGAGGCTGTCCATGGGACCAAGACATGGATCTGTGACCCTGCTGGGCTGGGGGCAGTGCTTGAGGCTGTCCACGGTCCCGGGACCCGGATCTGTTACCCTTCCCGGCGGGGCGGCAGCTCACACAGGGGCGGATCGGCCAGGTTTGGGCAGGACAGGGCAGGATGCCTGGCTTCCGCCCAGCCCCAGTCACTCTGGGCAGGTGAGCAGTGCAGAGAGCCTCTGGACAGGGGAGGCAGGCCGGCAGAGGGCGGGCGGCCTGTACTCCCCACATGGCGGTGGTGACAGCTGTGAGCGCGCCAAGTGGAGCCTGCAGGCTGAGCTGAAGTAGCGCCTGCATGCCATCAGCGCCCAGGAGTGGCTGCGCAAGACCCGCCTCCTAGCCCAGAAGGTGCAGGATCTCAGGGACAGCCACCGTGGTGGGCCAGACTGACGTCCTCCTGGCCGCACCACAGGGGTTTGTGGATCTGCAAAGCCAGAGGCCTCCGGTGTGCACATCCCAACCTGGCGTGCGAACATCCCCCAGCACACTGTCCCCCTCCCACGCCTGCAACAGTTGCAAACCGAGGCATGCACAAGTTCCCCCCACCTCTCCACCGCACTTCCATCAACCCAGCATGCCTTTCACCCCCACAGGATGTGCACACATCCCCTCTGATGTGCTCACGTCCTTTGGAGAGTGTCTGGGTGTTCTGGGTGCTGAGGGTGGGCACCTGTGAGATGACAGTGAGAGGGTGGAGTGGTGATGCTCTGTTCCCACGGAGGCCAGTGCAGCTACGAGATCACCTCTGGGGGGTTAATGCAGGTGCTGAGGCGGGAGCAGGTGCAGACAGACACACCTGGTGGGCGCGGGCGGCCCTCGCTGAGGTGCCTTCGGTCAGCGTTCAAGATCAAGAACCCAGAGGCGGAGAGGAATTCCATCCTCTCAGTGAAACAGTGGGATAGTCGGGGCGACTGTAGAGGAGGAATGTGCACTTTGGGTGCCAGCACCCATGAGCGAAGGCTGCCCTGACTGAGCCTCGCTTGCTTGGGGCCTAGCGCACTCCTGCCAGGCAGCGGGTGACAGGACGTGCTTCTCCGAATTAATGAGAGAAAATTGGTTCTCCTGCTGCCCACGAAGGTGGAAAGTGAAGTGGGGAGACATGTGGGGAGTGAGCGAGGTTCCCTGTCTGGGGGTTCCAAATCTGCTGTTGGTTTCTTTCACTGCTGACTAGAGATATAAAGGGTGTCTTCCCAAAATGTATACACACTTTGAATACCTACTAATTCCAATGGTTTTAAGCATAAGAAAGAAACAACAATGGAGCTGTTACCTGTTAAAAGTGTGGGCACAAACAGGCAGTTGGACATTCCCTGAGGGGTCTCAGATTGGAGAGGGTGAAGGCCAGACTGAGGGGCCCCTTTCCTCCCCTACCCCAGTGCACGAATTTCGTGCACTGGGCTACTAGTGCATATATATATATATATATATATACACACACTAGAGGCCCGGTGCACAAAAATTTGTGCACTCGGGGTGGAGGGGGTGGAGGGGGGGGGTCCCTCAGCCCGGCCTGTGCCCTCTTGCAGTCTGGGACCCCTCAGGAGATAACGACCTGCTGGCTTAGGCCTGCTCCCGGGTGGCAGAGGGCAGGCCCAATCCCTAGGTGCAGCCCCTGGTCGGGCTCAGAGCAGGGCCGATTGGGGAGTTGGGGCTCCGCCCCCTCATGCACAGAGCAGGGCAGATTGGGAGGTTGTGATGCCACCCTCAGTCACGCTCAGGGTAGGGCCAATTGGGGGGTTGGGGCACCGTCCCCATCACACTCAAGGCAGGGTCGATGGGGAGGTTGCGGCGCCACCCCCCATCACCCACAGAGCAGGGCCCATCAGGGGTTTGGGGCACCACCACTCTCACACTCAGGGCAGGGCCGATGGGGAGGTTATGGCTCTACCCCATCACACACAGAGCAGGGCCTGTGGGGGGCGGGGGGGTTGGGGAGCTCCCCCCTATCAGGCACAGAGCAGGGATGCTCAGGGGGTTGGGGCCCCGCCCCCTGTCACACACAGAGCCACAGGGTGATCAGGGGGTTTGGGCGCTGCCCCCTGTCACGCTGATCCCGGTGCTGGGAGGCATATTACCCTTTTACTATATAGGGTAGAGGCCTGGTGCATGGGTGGGGCCGGCTGGTTTGCCCTGAAGGGTGTCCTGGATCAGGGTGGGGGTCCCCAGTGGGGTGCCTGGCCAGCCTGGGTGAGGGGCTGAGGGCTGTTTTCAGGCTGGGAGTGACTGAAGTTCCCAACCGCTTCTTTTTTTCTTTTTTTATTCTGGGCCAGCTTTACCTTGAGGCTTGGCTCCAGCTCTTAGGCCTCCGGCTGAAAGTAGGTTTCTGGCCTTTGCATACAATGTTGAGAATCTGCTGGCTGAAGTCCGGTGGTATTTGTTACAATGTTTCTTAAACTGCCCGCTCAGAGGCCTGCAGCCGCAGGCAGGGATCGTGGCAACCAAGCCTCATGTTAGTTTCAAGCTGCCTGGCTGCCAGCCACCATCTTGGCTGACAGTTAATTTGCATATCTCGCTGATTAGCCAATGAAAAGGGTAGCGGTCGTACGCCAATTACCATGTTTCTCTTTTATTAGTGTAGATATATATATATATATATATATATATATATATTCACTCATAATACACATATTGATAACAACACATAGACATTTCAGCAAGTTAGCATCAGGCTAATCCAGGGGTGGGCAAACTTTTTGACTCGAGGGCCACAATGGGTTCTTAAACTGGACCGGAGGGCCGGAACAAAAGCATGGATGGAGTGTTTGTGTGAACTAATATAAATTCAAAGTAAACATCATTACATAAAAGGGTACGGTCTCTTTTTTTTTTTAGTTTTATTCATTTCAAACGGGCCGGATCCAGCCCGCAGGCTGTAGTTTGCCCACGGCTGGGCTAATCTCACCACTCAGAGATAACTTCTATTCACAGTTTGATGTATTTTTTAAAAAGAGTTATTTTTCAGAGCAGTTCTCAGTCCACAGCCAATTCCAATGGGAGAAATGGAGATTTCCCATGTACCCCCTGCCCCCAGACACGCTCAGCTTCCGTCATTATCAGCATCCCCCACTGGAGTGGGATATTTCTGAAAACTGATGAACCTAGATCAGCATCATTATCACCCAGAGTCCATCGTTGACATTAGGGTTCACTCTTGGCTTGACCAAGGTATAATGTCACGTGTCCACCGTTACAGTGTCGTACAGAATAGGTTCACCGCCCTAACGATCCTGGGTGCTCTGCCTAGTCACCCCTCCCTCCATCCCCCACAACCCCTGGCGACCCCTGATCTTTTCATCTGGGCATAGTTTTTAGTCTCTTTTTTATGTGTGTGGGGGGTATATTCATATTATAATAAAACTGGGCATATACTATGCATGCAATTTTATTTTCTGTTTCA